>NC_133386.1:25762500-28262500 GCF_047511655.1 Castor canadensis | reverse complement strand
TGACTCAAGGAATTCATGAAGGAAATTTAAAAACTTTTTGGGAATGGGAACATGGCTCAAGTGATAGAGCACCTGCTTAGAAAGTTTGTGTTTTGTAGAAAACACAAAATTCATAGAAAGAAAAAGTAGTAAAGATGAGAGCACAAATAAAATAGAGACCAAGAAAACTTTATAAAATATCAATGAAACAGAGAGCTTCTTCTTTTGAAAAGATAAACAAAATGGGCAGAACTTTGGCCAAACTAACTAAGAGAAAGAAGATTCAAATAAATAATATCAGGGGCTGGAATGGTGGTACATAACTCTAGCCCCAGTTACTTGAGAAGTAGAGGTAGGAGGATCATAGTTCAGGGTGGGTGACCAGCACAAAAGCACAAGGCCTTATCTGAAAAACAAACTAAAAGCAAAAGGGATTGAGGGCATGGCTCAAGTGGTAGAGTGCTATCCTAGTAAGTGTGAGGCCCTTAATGCAATCTCCAGCACCACAAAAATTAACAAAAAAAAAAAAAACAGAGACAAAAAAAGAAGAGGTTACAACTGATACCACAAAAATACAAAGGAGCATTAGAGATTACTATAAATAATTATACACTAACAAATTCAATAACTTAGAAAAAATAAACAAATTCCAGGACATGTATACCTTACTAAGACTGAATCATGAAGACATAGAAAACCCAATACCAAAACCAGACAAGGAAAAACAAACAAACAAACAAACAAACAAACAAAAAAAAGAAACTAAAGGCTAAATCCTTTATGAACATAGATTAAAAAATCCTCATATCAAACCTAATGCAACAGCCCATTAAAAAGATGATTCATGGAGGATTCCAAGATGGCGGCTAGAGGGAGGAAGCAGAAAGCGAGCCTCCTATAGTGAAATCTTGGAGAGACGCTGGAGACACACATTGCAGGCAAAATCACTGAGAAGAGACAAAACTTTGACCCCTCCACACCTCCAGCCAGTGCAGAGCATCTCCATTTCATGTTAAACAGAGAAACAAGAAGGGCCCCTGGGCCGCCAGTTGCCAGCGCCCAGATGGCTTGGGAAGACGCGGACAAGGTGAGCTTCACAGTACCGCAGTACTCCCACAGACAACCCCGGGCCAGAGCAGCATAGCCCCCTGCACAGACTGACCTCCACCCCAGGAAAAAAAAGAAACTGACTAATAAGCAATAAGAACAATAAAGACACGTGGGAAAGAGGGTGGGGCGCACTGAGCACCAAAGATTGGGGGCAGGGAATCCTTCCTGGAACTGTAAATAAACAAGCCGGGCAGGCCAGAGAGGCTCCGGCAAGAGCGGGGGCGCGCACCCAGCAACCAGGAGTGGGAAAGCTTGTGAGAGTGGTGGAGGGAGGAAAACGCCACAGGAGAGGAGGGAAGTCCCATGTCCCACGTGAGCTGTAAACAAACATGGTGGCTGGCAGGAGCAGAAGCACCGCCCAGTAATCAGGAGCAGGAAAGCTTGTAAAAGTGGCAGTGGGAGGAAAACTGCACAGGAGAGGGGGGAAGGCCCACTTCCCACATGAGCTGTAAATAAACATGCAGGCCTGACAACACAGGTGCAGTGTCACCTTTCCCAGTGTTCTTGGAAAGGGGAAAGCTTGTAGCAGAGGCTCCCGCACAGGAGAACTCTGAATAAACAAAGCCTGCAGGGCCAGGTGAGTGCTAAGCTCACCCCAGAAATCTGCATAAATAATGCCGCCAGAAACAGCAGGATAACAGCAGCGGGCAGGAAAGCCACAGCCACAGATACCATTTTCAGAACTGTCTCCAGACTCTTTTTTTTTGTTTCTCTTTTTCTCCCTACCTTTGATGAGAGAACAACCGAATAACACCTGCATGCTGAAAACTTACTGAAACTGTATTGCATTTGAACTTGGGACACTTGGTGGGGTTTGTGTGTGTGTGTGTGTGTGTGTGTGTGTGTAGTTTTGTTCTACTTTATGCGTCCTCTTTGATGAGACAACTACAGAACAACATCTGAGGCACCATCTCCAGGATTGGAGACCAAAACAGACACCCAAATTATTAAGACTGAAACTTCATTGCATTTGAACTTGGAGGTTTTTTGGTTTTTTGGGTTTTTTTTAAATTTTCTATTTTTCATTTTATTTTATTTTATTTTTATATACAGATATTTCCTTCATTTACTTATTTTTTATTTTTATTCTTATCTTTTTTTTTTTTGATTTTCAATCCTCTCTCTCTGTCTCTCTACTGTCTGTTCAGCTTACTGTCGATTAGTACACTAATGCTCCCTGTTTATACCTTTGAAACCTTCTTGTCTGATTCCTTGTTCTGTTATCTCCTTTTTGTCTGTTTATTTGTTTTTCCCTTTTTTTTAACTTCTTGCTTTCCATCTCCGCTCACCCTTCCATTCTAAATATTACTGTTGTTATTATTACAAGCTAGAAAATACTTAATTGCACACAGTACAGGGACAGTAACAACACCAAAGACAATTACAGGAAGACAGAAAAAAACAGGAAAACCAGTTTCCCCACAGCAAAAAATTAGTACAGGAACAAGAGGGGAATGAAGAAAACAGATACTCAGATCCAGACTCCAACAAAATGAAGATAAACTATGCCAAAGGACCCAATGAAGCCCACAAGAATAATTTAAAAGAAGACATACTACAGGTACTCAATGAGAATTTTATAGAGATGATAGGGTCAACCAAAATGTACAGGAGACACTCAAGAAATTCCAAGACAACAAAAACAGAGAATTTGAAAAAGCAAAAGAAGAAATAAAGGAAACCATAGAAACACTGTATAAACACCAAAGTGAAACAGAGAACACGATGAATAAACAGATAAATGAACTCAGGACAAAAATAGACAACATTAAAGAGGAAATGACCCAGGATATGGAAAACCTCAGAAAAAAAGAATGAAACAGAACTGCAAAACAAAACAGAAGGCCAATCCAGCAGAATAGAACAAACAGAAGACAGAATCTCAGAACTTGAAGATGAAATGGAAATTAAAGGAAAAACCGAAGAACTATTAATCAAACAACTCAAGACCGGTGAAAAGAAAATGCAAGAACTCACTGACTCCATCAAAAGACCAAACTTGAGAACCATGGGCATAGAAGAAGGAGAAGAGGTGCAAGTGAAGGGAATGAGTAATATATTCAACAAAATAATAATGGAAAATTTCCCAAATCTAGAGAAAGATATTCCCATACAGATGCAAGAGGCCTCCAGGACAACAAACAGACCAGATCAAAATAGAACTACCCCATGACATATCATCATTAAAACAACAAGTTCAGAAACTAAGGAAAGAATATTGAAGGCTGTAAGAGAGAAAAAACAAGTAACATACAAAGGTAAACCCATCAAAATTACAGCAGACTTCTCAACAGAAACATTAAAAGCAAGAAGAGCTTGGGGAGAGATCTTCCGGGCACTGAAAGAAAATAACTTCAATCCAAGGATACTCTACCCAGCAAAACTATCATTCAAAATAGATGGAGCAATAAAAGGCTTCCATGATAAGCAGAAACTAAAACAATATGTGACCACAAAGCCACCACTACAAAGATACTTCAAAGGATTCTGCACACAGAAAGTGAAACCCAACATAACCATGAAAAGACAGGCAGCACCAAACCACAGGAAAAGAAAAAGCAAGACAGTATAGAGTAACCTCAACTTAGGTACACACAATCAAACCTTCAAACAACTAAGACAACTAAATGACAGGAATCACCACATACCTATCAGTACTAATGCTTAATGTTAATGGACTTAATTCACCCATCAAAAGGCACCGCTTGAAGAAATGGATTAAAAGGGAAGATCCAACAATTTGTTGCTTACAGGAGACCCATCTCACTGACAGAAATAAGCATAGGCTTAGGATGAAAGGCTGGAAGAAGATTTACCAAGCCAATGGCCCCTGAAAACAGGCAGGAATAGCAATACTAATCTCTGACAAAGTAGACTTCAAACCTACATTGATCAAACGAGATAAAGAAGGGCATTCCATACTAATAAAAGGGTAAATAGACCAAAAGGAAATAACAATTATCAATCTATATGCACCCAACGTCAATGCACCCATTTCATCAAACATACCCTGAAAGACCTAAAAGCATATATTAACACCAACACAGTGCTTGTGGGAGACTTTAACACTCCATTATCATCAATAAATAGGTCATCCAAACAAAAAATCAATAAAGAAATCCAAGATCTAAAATATACAATAGATCAAATGGACCTACTTGGTGTCTCCAGAACATTTCATCCAACCTCTGCACAATATACATTCTGCTCAGCAGCCCATGGAACCTTCTCCAAAACAGATCATATCCTATGGCACAAAGCAAGCCTCAGCAAATATAAGAAAATAGAAATAATACCGTGCATACTATCTGACCACAATGCAGTAAAAGTAGAACTCAACAACAAAAGTAAAGACAAAAAACATGCAAACAGCTGGAAACTAAATAACTCACTACTTAATGAAGAATGGACCAACAATGAAATAAAAGAGGAAATTAAAAAGTTCCTGGAAGTCAATGAAAATGAAAACACAACCTACCAGAACCAAAGGGACACAGCTAAGGCAGTCCTGAGAAGAAAGTTTATAGCCATGAGTGCATATATTAAAAAAACTGAAAGATCCCATATCAGTGACCAAATGATACATCTCAAACTCCTAGATAAACAAGAACAACGAAATCCCAAAACAAATAGGAGAGAAATAATAAAAATAATAGCTGAAAGCAATGAAATAGAAACCAAAAAAACCATAGAAAGAATTAATGAAACAAAAAGTTGGTTCTTTGAAAAAATAAACAAGATCGATAGACCCCTGGCAAACCTGACTGAAATGAGGAGAGAAAAAACCCAAATTAGTAGAATGCAAAAGGGGAGATAACAACAAACACCACAGAAATCCAGGAAATCATCAGAGACTACTTTGAGAACTTATATTCAAATAAATTTGAAAATCTTAAAGAAATGGACAGATTTCTAGATACATATGATCATTCAAAATTGAACCAATAGAATATTAATCACCTGAATAGATCTATAACACAAAATGAAATTGAAGCAGCAATCAAGTCTCCCCAAAAAGAAAAGTCCAGGACCTGATGGATTCTCTGCTGAATTCTATCAGACCTTTAAAGAAGAACTGACACCAACCCCCTTTAAACTGTTCCACAAAATAGAAAGGGAAGGAAAACTGCCAAACACCTTTTAAGAAGCCAGTACTACACTTATCCCAAAACCAGGCAATGACACCTCCAAAAGGAGAACTATAGGCCAATCTCCTTAATGAACATTGACGCAAAAATCCTCCACAAAATAATGGCAAACCGAATTCAACAACACATCAAAAAGATTATTCACCACGACCAATTAGGCTTCATCCCAGGGATGCAGGGGTGGTTCAACATACGAAAATCAATAAATGTAATAAACCTCATTAACAGAAGTAAAGACAAAAACCACTTGATCATCTCAATAGATGCAGAAAAAGCCTTTGATAAGATCCAACAGCATTTCATTTTTTTCCTTTTTCTTTTATTATTCATATGTGCATACAAGGCTTGGTTCATTTCTCCCCCCTGCCCCCACCCCCTCCCTTACCACCCACTCCGCCCCTTCCCTCTCCCCCCCCAATACCCAGCAGAAACTATTTTGCCCTTATTTCTAATTTTGTTATAGAGAGAGTATAAGCAATAATAAGGAAGGAACAAGGGGTTTTGCTGGTTGAGATAAGGATAGCTATACAGGGCATTGACTCACATTGATTTCCTGTGCGTGGGTGTTACCTTCTAGGTTAATTCTTCTTGAACTAACCTTTTCTCTAGTACCTGTTCCCTTTTTCCTATTGGCCTCAGTTGCTTTTAAGGTATCTGCTTTAGTTTCTCTGTGTTGAGGGCAACAAATGCTAGCTAATTTTTAGGTGTCTTACCTATCCTCACCCCTCCCTTGTGTGCTCTCGCTTTTATCATGTGCTCATAGTCCAATCCCCTTGTTGTGTTTACCCTTGATCTAATGTCCACATATGAGGGAGAACATGATTTTTGGTCTTTTGGGCCAGGCTAACCTCTCAGAATGATGTTTTCCAATTCCATCCATTTACCAGCGAATGATAACATTTCGTTCTTCTTCATGGCTGCATAGAATTCTATTGCCAACACCATTTCATGATAAAAGCTCTAAGAAAACTAAGAATAGAAGGAAAGTACCTCAACATTATAAAAGCTATATATGACAAACCTGCAGCCAGCATTATACTTAATGGGGAAAACTGAAACCATTCCCTCTAAAATCAGGAACCAGACAAGGATGCCCACTATCTCCACTCCTATTCAGCATAGTACTGGAATTCCTAGCCAGAGCAATTAGGCAAGAAGAAGGAATAAAAGGAATATAAATAGGTAAAGAAACTGTCAAAATATCCCTATTTGCAGATGACATGATCTTATACCTTAAAGACCCAAAAAAACTCTACTCAGAAGCTTCTAGACATCATCAATAACTATAGCAGGTAGCAGGATATAAAATCAACAAAGAAAAATCATTAGCATTTCTATACACTAACAATGAGCAAACTGAAAAAGAATGTATGAAAACAATTCCATTTACAATAGCCTCAAAAAAAATCAAATACCTATGTGTAAACCTAAGAAAAGATGTGAAAGACCTCTACAAGGAAAACTATACACTTCTGAAGAAAGAGATTGAGGAAGACTATAGAAAGTGGAGAGATCTCCCATGCTCATGGATTGGTAGAATCAACATAGTAAAAATGTCGATACTCCCCAAAGTAATCTACATGTTTAATGCAATTCCCACCAAAATTCCAAGGACATTCATTAAAAAGATTGAAAAATCTACCGTTAAATTTATATGGAAACACAAGAGTCCATGAATAGCCAAGGCAATACTCAGTCAAAAGAACAACACTGGAGGTATCACAATACCTGACTTCAAACTATATTACAAAGCAATAACAATAAAAACAGCATGGTACTGGCACAAAAACAGACATGAAGTCCAGCGGAACAGAATAGAGGATCCAGATATGAAGCCACACAACTATAACCAACTTGTCTTTGACAAAGGTGCTAAAAATATACAATGGAGAAATAGCAGCCTCTTCAACAAAAACTGCTGGGAAAACTAGTTAGCAGTCTGCAAAAAACTGAAACTAGATCCATGTATATCACCCTATACTAATATTAACTCAAAATGGATCATGGATCTTAATATTAGACCCCAAACCCTAAAGTTGGTATAGCAAAGAGTAGGAAATACTTTGGAATTAATAGGTATAGAGACGAACTTTCTCAATGGAACTCCAGCAGCACAGCAACTAAGAGACAGTATAGATAAACGGGACTTCATAAAACTAAAAAGCTTCTGCTCAACAAAAGAAATGGTCTCTAAACTGAAGTGGCCACCCACAGAGTGGGAGAAAATATTTGCCAGCTACACATCAGACAAAGGACTGATAACCAGAATATATAGGGAACTTAAAAAACTAAATTCACCCCAAATTAATGAACCAATAAAGAAATGGGCAAGTGAACTAAACAGAACTTTCTCAAAAGAAGAAATTCAAATGGCCAAAAAACACATGAAGAAATGCTCACCATCTCTAGCAAATAAGGAAATTCAAATTAAAACCACACTAAGATTCCACCTCACCCCTGTTAGAATAGCCATCATTAGCAACACCACGAACAACAGGTGTTGGCGAGGATGTGGGGAAAAAGGAACCCTCCTACACTGTTGGTGGGAATGTAAACCAGTACAACCACTCTGGAAAAAAATTTGGAGGCTACTTAAAAAGCTAGACATTGATCTACCATTTCATCCAGCAATACCACTCTTGGGGATAGACCCAAAAGACTGTGACACAGTTTACTCCAGAGGCACCTGCACACCCATGTTTATTGTGGCACTATTCACAATAGCCAAGTTGTGGAAACAGCCAAGATGCCCCATCACTGATGAATGGATTAAGAAAATGTGGTATCTATACACAATGGAATTTTATGCAGCCATGAAGAAGAACGAAATGTTATCATTCACTGGTAAATGTATGTAGTTGTAGAACATCATTCTGAGTGAGGTTAGCCTGGCCCAAAAGACCAAAAATCATATGTTCTCTCTCATATGTGGACATTAGATCAAGGGCAAACACAACAAGGGGATTGGACTTTGAGCACATGATAAAAGCGAGAGCACACAAGGGAGGGGTGAGGATAGGTAAGACACCTAAAAAATTAGCTAGCATTTGTTGCCCTTAACGCAGAGAAACTAAAGCAGATACCTTAAAAGCAACTGAGGCCAATAGGAAAAGGGGACCAGGAACTAGAGAAAAGGTTAGATTAAAAGAATTAACCTAGAAGGTAACACACATGCACAGGAAATTAACGTGAGTCAACTCCCTGTATAGCTATCCTTATCTCAACCAGCAAAAACCCTTGTTCCTTCCTATTATTGCTTATATTCTCTCTTCAACAAAATTAGGGATAAGGGCAAAATAGTTTCTGCTGGGTATTGAGGTGGTAGGGGGGAGAGGGAGGAGGCAGAGTGGGTGGTAAGGGAGTGGGTGGGAGCAGGGGGGAGAAATGACTGTAGCCTTGTATGCACATATGAATAATAAAATAAAATAAAAAAGATGATTCATCCTGAGCAAGTGGGATTAATCCCAGGGTTAAAAGAATGGTTCAGCTTACACCATTCAATGAATGCAATATCACATCAACAGAACGAAGGGCACAACCATACTATCATCTAAACAGATGCAAAAAACATGTTTGATAAGATTCCTCATCCCTTTATGATAAAAATGTTGACTAACTTAAGTATAAAAGGAATGTGCTTCAACATAATAAAAGCTGTATATAGTAAGATAAAGGGTAACATTTTACTGAACGGGGAAAGCTGAAAGTTTTCTCTCTAATGTCTGAAACAAAGACAAGGATACCCACTTTTACCACTTTAAAAAGAAATTTTTTTGAGACAGGGTTTTCCATGTTGTCCAGGCTTGCCTCAAAATCACTATTGTCCTGTTTCTACTTCTGAGGGCTGGGATTATAGCTGTGCACACCATTCCTGAATCACCACTTTTAATCAATATAATGCTGGAAGTCCTAGCAAGAGTAATAAGTAAAGAGAAAGAAATAAAAAAAATCAAATTAGAAAAGAAGTAAAAAATTATTGCCGTTTGCTGAGGACATGATATTACATAGAAAAAAACCTCAAAGCCTCCACTGAAAAAATTATTGGAATTAAGAAATGAATTCAAAGAAGTTATAGAATACAAACTGTACATGCAAAAAAAGTAGCATTGCTATTCACCAGTACCAAAGTACGTGAAATAGAAATGAAGAAAAAAAGCCCTATTTAAATTAGCTACAAAAATAATAAAATATCTAGGAATAAATTTAGTCAAAGAGGTAAAATATCCCTGTAAAGAAAATATCATTAATGAAAAAATTGATGAAACACAAAAAAATAGAAAAACACTGCTTTTCATGGCTTAGAAGAATAAGTATTAAAATGTGCATACCACCCAAACCTATCTATCGATTCAGTGCAATCTATACAACAGATCTAGTAAAAAGAATCATAAAATTTTTATTAACTCACACACACACACACACAAACAGGCAAAAAAACCAAAACACTAGTAGACAAAACAATCTTGAGCAAACAGAACAAAGCAGGAGGCATTATACTGTCTGACTTCAAAATATAATACAAAACTGTAGCCATTAAAAACAGCATGGTATTGGCATACTAATGGACACATGAACCCATGAAACTGAATAGAGAGTCTAGAAGTGGCCCATATGTCTTTTTACATAGTTACTGAGTGTACATTGCAGACAGGACAATCTTTTCAATAAATGGTGCTTGGAAAATTGGGTATCCCCATACAAGAGAATGAAACTAGATCCCTGTCTTTCACCATTTACAAAAATCAAGTCAAAATAGATTAAAGACTTAAATGTAAGACATGAAACAATGAAACTACTGTAAGAAAATATATGGGAAACACTTAAATACATTGGATGAGCAGGGATTTCTTTTACAAGATCCCAAGAGCACAAGAAGCAAAGGCAAACATAGTTATTGCATTACATCATACTGAAAAGCTTCTGTACAACAAAGGAAGCAATCATCAGAGTGATGAAACAGCCTGTAGAATGGGAAAAATGTTTGCAAACAATATATTTGAAAAGGGGTTAATATAAAAATACATAGGGAGCTCCAAAAACTCAACAGCAAAAACAAATAACTCCATTTAAAAATGGGCAATAGATCTAAACAGAAAAAAAAAAATGCTCCCCATCACTAATCACTAGAGAAATGTAAATCAAAACCACAGTGAGATATCAGTCACTCCAATACGAATGGCTCTTATTCAAAGACAAACGCTGACAAGTGCTGGCGAGGATATGAAGAAAATTGACCCTTGCACTCTGGTGGTGGGAATGTGAATTAGTACTGCCATTATGGAAAACAGTATGGAGGTTTCTCAAATAGTTAAAACTGGAATTACCATATGATCCAGCAATCCCACTCTTGAGTATAGCCAGAGGATATACTGCCATGCTGACTGCACACCATTCACAATAGCCAAGATGTGGAAACAGTCTAAATGTTCACTGACAGATTAAAGGATAAATAGCATATGATATACATATGCCATTGAGTGCTATTCAGACTTAAGAAGAAGAACATCCTATAATATAGGACAACAGGGATGAACATTGAAGACATTATATCAAGTGAAATAAGTCATCACAGAAAGACAAATATTTCATGATTCCATTTATATGTGGCACTAAAACAGTCAAATTTATATAATCAGAGAATTGAGTGGTGCTTGTTAAGGAATTGAGAAAGGAGTAGGTGGGGTTACTAATTAATAAGCATGATGTTTTAGTCACGAAAGATGAATAAGCTTGTAAGATTTGTCTGCAACACTTTACCTGTATTCAGTCATATAATATTATACACTTAAAAATTTGTTAAGAGGGTAGAGTTCCATGTTGGTTGTCCTTACTACAAGAGAAGAAAAGAAAAGGACAGACAAAAGAGGCTGGACACAGTGACTCATGCCTATAATCCCAGCTACTCAAGAAGTAGAGGTCAGGAAGAACACAGTTTAAGGCTGTCCAGGCAAAAAGTTAATGAGACCCCATGTCAAGCCATGTGTGGTGTTATAAGCCTATAATCTCAGCTAAGTGGGAGGCTACAGGCAGGGGGATCATGGTCCAAGGCCAGCCTGTGGAAAAAATAAGAGATCCTATCTAAAAAATAACCTAAAGCAAAAGGCACTTGGAAAATGGCTCATGTGGTCCATACCACAGAGAGAGATGGGGGTTGAGGGGGAGGGCAGGGGGAGGGAAGGAATGAAAGGGAGAGAGAAAGAGAAGGAGAAAGGAAGAAAAAGAAAGAAGGAGGAGGAGGAGGGGAGGGGGAATGAGGAGAAGGAATAGGAGAGGGAAAGAGTAATGGAGTATTCAGAGCCCAGTTAAACTTGTCTAGGGGAGCTACAAGCATGGAGCTCAACACAGATTCAGGGCTCACTGTTGCTAGTAGGGCACCATGAAAACATGAAGATGGATGTTTCCAAAACGAGAGAACATAGACTGCCCTTAGTTGAGATCTAAAAAAGTTGAATTGTTTATACAGTCTGGACTCAGAATCATCACAGTCAGATGAATTCAGGACATAGAGGGTTGGAAGTTTGCTTATAGGGGACCAGGATCATACTTAACTGGTTTTTGATGTGTGGTTGCAGAGGCTAGAGACACACTGAGAGATTTATTGAGTGCAATATTTATTTGACATCTAAAGAAATAAAATAAGTCTTTTTATGAACTTGCAGAGATTTTCTTTAGATAGTGAAGGGCAGCCTGACACTACAGATGGTTAGACAACAGAAAAGTTTATTAAACAGAACAGGTGGAAACACTGCTCCCACATCTTAAATATGTCTCTCTACTTCAGTGGTTTTCAAAGTGGGCTTCTCAGAGGGACCTTAGAAGTTCCTGCAGATACAAAGGGAAGGTAGAACAGAGTGGTTCACCTTTCCCATCTCCACCTGAGCTCCTCCAGCTCAGCAGTAACTGTTTTTACTGTAGGATTTCACACAAGATTTCATTTAAGAAGAAAAATGTTCCTCACACAAGTAAAACAAAAGCATTTTCCTCTCTGTCTTCCATGTTAGAAAGCCTTAGCTAACTAAGGCTTTCTTTTTTTCGTGCTTGGATTACTGTACCACTCCTCCCGTGGTCTCTTGACCTCTGGTCTTGCCCCTTGGTAATGGCCCTCTGCATTGCTCCCAAAAGTGATCATTGTCAAACACAAGTCCAATTCTGGCACTGTTTTCTGCAAGGCATTTATTGACTTCCTATCATCATTTGTATAGAGTTTAACTCTAAAGAAAGCACTTCATGATCTGAAATCTCCTTGCCTCTCTGCAGCCTCATTTCAGGAGATCCGTATTTGTTCTGTGTGCCTCAGCCATAACAAACAACTTGCACTGCAGTGCCCTGCAGATCCAGACTGCCCTGCTTGACTAACTCAACTTTTCAGTTTCAGCTTTGGCACAGCCTCCTCTTAGAAGACTCCTTGATCTCCACTGGCAGGATTAGAAGTCCTCCTCCAGGCTCCCAGAACAACAAATGAATGCCTCCCTAATAGCACACATTGTACAACACTGTATTAATTGATGTTTCTGTTTTTCTCTCCACTGGCTGGTGAACAAGTTCTTGAGGAAAGGGACTGGCTTGTCAACTATCTTTATTCCAACCTCAGCACTGGAACTTAGCCCCAATCTTGCCATTCAATAAGAACATGAATGAATGGCACTCTTTTTGCAGATGACTAAGATAATAGATTTTTGTTTATTTGATTCATTAAGAAAAGTCTGGTTGATGAATAGCAACTAAACAGTTTCTTAAAATTTTGTTTACAAGGTTTTTGATGTTTTGTCTTTTACATCTTTAGAATTCAATAGCCCTTGTCGATATGATATTTGAAAGTAACATTTCAAAACATTAGGAATGACATTGACTTTAAAATGTAAGTAAAACTGTAAATTATCAAATATGTAAAATATATGAAAGAAGAATTTGGGTAAAAAGATGCTCTTCAATGGAAAAGACCAAAAAGATAAGAATGGAATAGACCCAAAAGAATGGAGTATGGAAAACAAAAGAACTCTTCTATCCTATAAGATAAAGATGAAACTCAGCCTGGCTTCTAGAACCTCTATCATCTGACCCAAAAATGAATTTCTCAATCACATCACTGAATAATATTTTACACTGCTTTTTGTGCCCCATTTAAATGTTTTCTTCTCACACTTCTATTTATTTTATTTAGCACTTGTTGGGTATTTTCTTTATATCTTAGAATGTAGTTTATGCACTCTGTCTATACCTTTGGATTTCTGAGGCAGATATTAGAGTTTCTATGATTTTCTAACATTTTAATAATTTTTCATCACTTTACCTTTCTCCACCATGTTATGGACATCTTCTGTTCAATTTTCTAACTCAAGTATGATTCGTCTTCTGTATAATCTATTAGTAGAAACTTAAAAAATTATATTTTTTCTGTAGTGAAAGTGATAGTAAAGTTTATTAGGAAGAGGATACACTTTGAATAGATTGAGAGAGAGAGAACAAGAATGAACAGAACTTTTTCAAGCTTTTTAGAGCTTGTTTCATAACTTCCTGCCTTATTTTATGGATGCAGTGTCTTCCTTTATGTTTTAAACAGGGTAAGAACACTTACTATAAACTCCCTTTCATGTTCTGCTGTCACTAGTTCCTCATGCCCTGCAAACTGACTTTCATGATGCCAAATGTTTTGTTTTATTTTGCTTATGAGTTTACTTCAGAGGCTGTTATTTTTTCTGGAGATCCAAGTAACTCCTCTGGTGTGGTTTCCACCCATGGATCTACCAGCACCTTCAACTCCCTGACTCTGAATTATTTTTTTGTGTTCACTTTTCAGCCTGTAATTCTCAGAGTGCACTGGTAGTGAGAGTTCAGTTCCACTCCCACCTGCAGTTCAGTCTTGTGTTCTACTCTTCCTGTTCTTCCCCACAGGGTGGGGTTGTTGGCTGATTCCCAGCAGATACCTGGGGCATGGGGGCAGAGACATTCTGGTTCTTTCAAGACTAGTGCAGTATTTTCTGGGGTTCTGATTTTGTACAGAGAGCCCAATTCCTGTTCTTGCTGCGAACACAGCTGGGCCAGATTCTGATTTTCAGGAATGGTCCTGAAAAATCCCAGGTTTTAAAACTTGTCATCTCTCTTAATTGCTGAGTCATTGTCATATTTCCTATATGTTCTAGTATTTGGACTTCTTGATTTTGAGTTCTGCTATAGGTTTTATGTCTAAAAGTATTTTTAATCCATTTTCTCTATGTTTAGAAATGTTGTGTACACTTCTACTATTTCTGGGGAACTGCCTGCCATTATTTGACTGCATCAATATGTGTCCTTTGTTTCTCTTCTCTCCACTTTGAATAACTTCTCAAAGGAGCTCTGCCTTTTGCAAACACTCTCATCCTTCCAGGACCTGAGGACTTGATGAAAATAAGTTCTTCAGTGCTTTTTTTCCCTTTGGGGACCAAATTAACCCCTAATCAGTTCATTTTCTGAACTTATAACAGATACTTAAAAGCTGCTTTTGCTGAAAAGCACTAACTACTTACTTGGGCCCATGAATTAATGGAAAACAGGATAAAAGGTAGGAACCCTGGCCTCCATTTTGTATCTGTGTCCTTCACTCTGAGCTGTTTCCTGCAAGTCTCTTTGCAAACATCTTGGAATCCAGGAAAGACAGGATAGATGACTAAACAAACATCCTATGACAGGATTCAAAGCTACCCCCTACCAGGCAACAATGACCCTCATTGTAACAAGGCCCCACTTGACCAGTCCTGAGACAACAAGCAACTGGACCACTTGTGAGTGCCACCTAAGACCACCAGAGGAGATTCAAGATGGCGACTAGAGGGAGGAAGCAGAAAGTGAGCCTCCTATAGTGAAATCTTGGAGAGACGCTGGAGACACTTTGCAGGCAAAATCACTGAGAAGAGGCATAACTTTGACCCTTCCTCACCTCCAGCCAGCGCAGAGAATCTCCACTTCACGTTAAACAGAGAAGCCAGGAGGGCCCCCTGGCTACTGGTCGCCCGCGCCCAGACGGCTTGGGAAGATGCGGACCAGATGAGCTTCGTGGTACCGCGGTACCCCACAGACAAGCCTGGGCCAGAGCAGCAAAGCCCCCTGGCCAGACTGACCTCCACCCGGGGAAAAAGAGAAACTGACTAATAAGCAATAAGAACAATAAAGACACGTGGGAAAGAGGGTGGGGCGCACTGAGAGCCAAAGAATGGGGGTAGGGAATCCTTCCCGGAACTGTAAATAAACAAGCCGGGCAGGCCAGAGAGGCTCTGGTGGGAGCGGGGGCACGCGCCCAGCAACCAAGAACGGGAAAGCTTGTGAGAGTGGCAGAGGGAGGAAAACTCTACAGGAGAGGAGGGAAGACCCACTTCCCACATGAACTGTAAACAAACATGGTGGCTGGCAGGAGCAGCAGCACCGCCCAGTAATCAGGAGCAGGAAAGCTTGTGAAAGTGGTGGTGGGAGGAAAACTCCACAGGAGAGGGGGGAAGACGATGTCCCACATGAACTGTAAATAAACACGCAGGCCTGACAATGCAGGTGCAGTGTCACATTTCCCAGTGTGCTTGGAAAGGGGAAAGCTTGTAGCAGAGGCTCCTGCACAAGAGAACTCTGAGCAAACAAAGCCTGCAGGGCCAGGTGAGTGCTAAGCTCACCCCAGAGATCTGCATAAATAATGCCTCCAGCAACAGCAGGCTGACAGCAGCAGGCAGGCAAGCCACAGCTGCAGATACCATTCTCAGAACTGTCTCCAGACTCTTTTTTTTCTTTTTCTCCCTACCCTTGATGAGAGAACAACTGAATTACACCTGCATGCTGAAAAACTTACTGAAACTGTATTGCATTTGAACTTGGGACACTTGGTGGGGTTTTTGTGTGTGTGTGTGTGTACTTTTGTTCTACTTTATGCATCCCCTTTGATGAGACAACTACAGAACAATATCTGTGGCACCATCTCCAGGATTGGAGACTGAGACTGACACCCAAATTATTAAGACTGAAACTTCATTGCATTTGAACTTGGAGGTTTTTTGGTTTTTTGGGTTTTTTTTTTAATTTTCTATTTTTCATCTTATTTTAATTCATTTTTATATACAGATATTTCTTTCATTTACTTATTTTTTATTTTTATTCTTATCTTTTTTTATTTTTTTATTTTTGATTTTCAATCCTCTCTCTGTCTGTCTAATGTCTGTTCAGCTTACTGTCAATTAGTACACTAACGCTCCCTGTTTATACCTTTGAAACTTTCTTGTCTGATACCTTGTTCTGTTTTCTCCTTCTTGTCCGTGTATTTGTTTTCCCCCTTTCTTTAACTTCTTGCTCTCCATCTCAGCTCACCCTTCCATTCTAAATATTACCATTGTTATTATTACAAGCTAGAAAATACTTAATTGCACACAGTACAGGGACAGTAACAACACCAAAGACAATTACGGGAAGACAGAAAAATAGGGAAACCAGTTTCCCCACAGCAAAAAATTAGTACAGGAACCATAGGGGAATGAAGAAAACAGATACTCAGATCCAGACTCCAACAAAATGAAGATAAACTATGCCAAAGACCCAATGAAGCCCACAAGAATAAAAGAAGACATACTACAGGTACTTAATGAGAATTTTATAGAGATGATACTGGATAGGGTCAACCAAAATGTACAGGAGACACTCAAGAAATTCCAAGACAACAAAAATAGAGAATTTGAAAAAGCAAAAGAAGAAATAAAGGAAACCATAGAAACACTGTATAAACACCAAAGTGAAACAGAGAACACGATGAATAAACAGATAAATGAAGTCAGGACAAAAATTGACAACATTAAAGAGGAAACCACCCAGGATATGGAAAACCTCAGAAAAAAGAATGAAACAGAACGCAAAACAAAACGGAAGACCAATCCAGCAGAATAGAACAAACAGAAGACAGAATCTCAGAACTTGAAGATGAAATGGTAATAAAGGAAAAACCAAAGAACTATTAATTAAACAACTCAAGACCTGTGAAAAGAAAATGCAAGAACTCACTGACTCCATCAAAAGGACAAACTTGAGAACCATGGGCATCGAAGAAGGAGAAGAGGTGCAAGCAAAGGGAATGCATAATATATTCAACAAAATAATAATGGAAAATTTCCCAAATCTAGAGGAAGATATTCCCATACAGATGCAAGAGGCCTCCAGGACACCAAACAGACCAGATCAAAATAGAACTACCACACAACAAATCATCATTAAAACAACAAGTTCAGAAACTAAGGAAAGAATATTGAAGGCTGTAAGAGAGAAAAAAACAAGTAACATACAAAGGTAAACCCATCAAAATTACAGCAGACTTCTCAACAGAAACATTAAAAGCAAGAAGAGCTTGGGGAGAGATCTTCCGGGCACTGAAAGAAAATAACTTCAATCCAAGGATACTCTACCCAGCAAAACTATCATTCAAAATAGATGGAGCAATAAAAGGCTTCCATGATAAGCAGAAATTAAAACAATATGTGACCACAAAGCCACCACTACAAAAGATTCTTCAAGGGATTCTGCACACAGAAAGTGAAACCCAAATTAACCATGAAAAGACAGGCAGCACCAAACTACAGGAAAAGAAAAAGCAAGACAGTAGAGAGTAACTTCAACTTAGGTACACAAAATCAAACCTTCAAACAAATAAGACAACTAAATGACAGGAATCACCACATACCTCTCAATACTAACACTTAATGTTAATGGACTTAATTTCCCCATCAAAAGGCACTGCTTGACGAAATGGATTAAAAATGAAGATTCAACAATTTGTTGCTTATAGGAGACCCATCTCACTGACAGAAATAAGCATAGGCTTAGGATGAAAGGCTGGAAGAAGATTTACCAAGCCAATGGCCCCCTAAAACAGGCAGGAATAGCAATACTAATCTCTGACAAAGTAGACTTCAAACTTACATTGATCAAATGAGATAAAGAAGGACATTCCATACTAATAAAAGGGGAAATAGACCAAAAGGAAATAATAATTATCAACCTATATGCACCCAATGTCAATGCACCCAATTTCATCTAACATACCCTGAAAGACCTAAAAGCATATATTAACACCAACACAGTGCTTGTGGGAGACTTTAACACTCCATTATCATCAATAAATAGGTCATCCAAACAAAAAATCAATAAAGAAATCCAAGATCTAAAATATACAATAGATCAAATGGACCTACTTGATGTCTACAGAACATTTCATCCAACCTCTACAAAATATACATTCTGCTCAGCAGCCCATGGAACCGTCTCCAAAGTAGATCATCTCCTAGGGCACAAAGCAAGTCTCAGCAAATGAAAGAAAATAGAAATTATACCTTGCATAGTAACTGATCACAATGCAATAAAACTAGAACTCAACAACAAAAGTAAAGACAAAAAACATGCAAACAGCTGGAAACTAAATAACTCATTACTTAATGAAGAATGGACCAACAATGAAATAAAAGAGGAAATTAAAAAGTTCCTGGAAGTCAATGAAAATGAAAATACAACCTACCGGAACCTATGGGACACAGCTAAGGCAGTCCTAAGAAGAAAGTTTATAGCCATGAGTGCATATATTAAAAAGACTGAAAGATCCCAAATCAATGACCTAATGATACATCTCGAACTACTAGAAAAACAAGAACAAGCAAATCCCAAAACAAATAGGAGAAAAATAATAAAAATAAGAGCTGAAATCAACAAAATAGAAACCAAAAAACCATAGAAAGAATTAATGATACAAAAAGTTGGTTCTTTGAAAAAATAAACAAGATCGATAGACCCCTGGCAAACCTGACTAAAATGAGGAGAGAAAAAAACCCAAATTAATAGAACCAGGAATGCAAAAGGGAGGTAACAGCAAACACCATGGAAGTCCAGGAAATCATCAGAGACTACTTTGAGAACCTATATTCAAATAAATTTGAAAATTTTAAAGAAATGGACAGACTTCTAGATACATATGATCATCCAAAACTGAACCAAGAGGATATTAATCACCTGAATAGATCTATAACACAAAATGAAATTGAAGCAGCAATCAAGAGTCTCCCCAAAAAGAAAAGTCCAGGACCTGATGGATTCTCTGCTGAATTCTATCAGACCTTTAAAGAAGAACTGATACCAACCCTCCTTAAACTGTTCCACGAAATAGAAAGGGAAGGAAAACTGCCTAACACATTTTATGAAGCCAGTATTACACTTATCCCAAAACCAGGCAAAGACACCTCCAAAAAGGAGAACTATAGGCCAATCTCCTTAATGAACATTGATGCAAAAATCCTCAACAAAATAATGGCAAACCGAATTCACCACGACCAAGTAGGCTCCATCCCAGGGATGCAGGGGTGGTTCAACATACGAAAATCAATAAATGTAATAAATCTCATTAACAGAAGTAAAGACAAAAACCACTTGATCATCTCAATAGATGCAGAAAAAGCATTTGATAAGATCCAACACCATTTCATGATAAAGGCTCTAAGAAAACTAGGAATAGAAGGAAAGTTCCTCAACATTATAAAAGCTATATATGACAAACCTACAGTCAGCATTATACTTAACAGAGAAAAACTGAAACCATTCCCTCTAAAATCAGGAACCAGACAAGGATGCCCACTATCTCCACTCCTATTCAATGTAGTACTGGAATTCCTAGCCAGAGCAATTAGGCAAGAAGAAGGAATGAAAGGAATATACATAGGTTAAGAAACTGCCAAAATATCCCTATTTTCAGATGACATGATCTTATACCTTAAAGACCCAAAAAACTCTACTCAGAAGCTTCTAGACATCATCGATAGCTATAGCAAGGTTATCAGGATATAAAATCAGCATAGAAAAATCATTAGCATTTCTATACACTAACAATGAGCAAACTGAAACAGAATGTATGAAAACAATTCCATTTACAATAGCCTCAAAAAAAATCAAATACCTATGTGTAAACCTGACAAAAGATGTGAAAGACCTCTACAAGGAAAACTATACACTTCTGAAGAAAGAGATTGAGGAAGACTATAGAAAGTGGAGAGATCTCCCATGCTCATGGATTGGTAGAATCAACATAGTAAAAATGTCGATACTCCCAAAAGTAATCTACATGTTTAATGCAATTCCCATCAAAATTCCAATGACATTCATTAAAGAGATCGAAAAATCTACTGTTAATTTTATATGGAAACACAAGAAGCCACGAATAGCCAAGGCAATACTCAGTCAAAAGAACAATGCAGGAGGTATCACAATACCTGACTTCAAACTATATTACAAAGCAATAACAATAAAAACAGCATGGTACTAGCACAAAAATAGACATGAAGACCAGTGGAACAGAATAGAGGACCCAGATCTGAAGCCACACAACTATAACCAACTTGTCTTTGACAAAGGAACTAAAAATATACGATGGAGAAATAGCAGCCTCTTCAACAAAAACTGCTGGGAAAACTGGTTAGCAGTCTGCAAAAAACTGAAACTAGATCCATGTATATCACCCTATACCAAGATTAACTCAAAATGGATCAAGGATCTTAATATCAGTCCCCAAACTCTAAAGTTGGTACAGGAAAGAGTAGGAAATACTCTGGAGTTAGTAGGTATAGGTAAGAACTTTCTCAATGGAACCACAGCAGCACAGCAACTAAGAGATAGCATAGATAAATGGGACCTCATAAAACTAAAACGCTTCTGCTCAACAAAAGAAATGGTCTCTAAACTGAAGAGAACACCCACAGAGTGGGAGAAAATATTTGCCAGCTACACATCAGACAAAGGAATGATAACCAGAATATATAGGAACTTAAAAAACTAAATTCTCCCAAAACTAATGAACCAATAAAGAAATGGGCAAGTGAACTAAACAGAACTTTCTGAAAAGAAGAAATTCAAATGGCCAAAAAACACATGAAGAAATGCTCACCATCTCCAGCAATAAAGGAATTGCAAATTAAAACCACACTAAGATTCCACCTCACCCCTGTTAGAATAGCCATCATTAGCAACACCACGAACAACAGGTGTTGGCGAGGATGCAGGGAAAAAGGAACCCTCTTACACCACTGTTGGTGGGAATGTAGACTAGTACAACCACTCTGGAAAAAAATTTGGAGGCTACTTAAAAAGCTAGACATTGATCTACCATTTGATCCAGCAATACCACTCTTGGGGATATACCCAAAAGACTGTGACACAGGTTACTCCAGAGGCACCTGCACATCCATGTTTATTGTGGCACTATTCACAATAGCCAAGTTGTGGAAACAGCCAAGATGCCCCATCACTGATGAATGGATTAAGAAAATGTGGTATCTATACACAATGGAATTTTATGCAGCCATGAAGAAGAACAAAATGTTATCATTCGCTGGTAAATGGATGGAATTGGAGAACATCATTCTGAGTGAGGTTAGCCTGGCCCAAAAGACCAAAAATCGTATGTTCTCTCTCATATGTGGACATTAGATCAATGGCAAACACAACAAGGGGATTGGACTTTGAGCACATAAGGATAGGTAAGACATCTAAAAAATTAGCTAGCATTTGTTGCCCTTAATGCAGAGAAACTAAAGCAGATACCTTAAAAGCAACTGAGGCCAATAGGAAAAGGGGACCAGGAACTTGAGAAAAGGTGAGATCAAAAAGAATTAACCTAGAAGGTAACACCCACGCACAGGAAATCAATGTGAGTCAATGCCCTGTATAGCTATCCTTATCTCAACCAGCAAAAACCCTTATTCCTTCCTATTATTGCTTATACTCTCTCTACAACAAAATTAGAAATAAGGGCAAAATAGTTTCTGCTGGGTATTGAGGGAGTGGGGTTAGAGGGAGGGGGCGGAGTGGGTGGTAAGGGAGGGCGTGGGTGCAGGGAGGAGAAATGACCCAAGCCTTGTATGCACATATGAATAAAAAAAAAAAGACCACCAGAACACAGGTGTGACTTGGACTGCTTAAAAACTATGCCTACGTCTCTCCCCAGCTCTCAATTCTTAATCTATTTAAACATAAAACTAATGAGTACACAGGGAAGCTGGACAAAACTGCTTTCTTTGCCTCTTCCTACAGCATGCCTGTGCCCATAAAAGCCCTCCTTTCTCTCACCAAAACCATTGCTAGTCTGTATTTGGCATGTTAGGGCAAGTGTCTGCACCTGACATGTGGAACCCCTGGAGTTAGACCTGGGCCTAAAACTCTGGTTTCAAATTCTTTTGATATCCACTTGGTATGATTAAATTCTGTTATAAGTGTTCTATGGCTACTATTTATCTTCTAAGTGAGAGTATAAGTTCTTTGAAATTTGGCCTATTTGTTTACTTCTTGAATTTTTTGATGAGTTATATAGTACTAGTTAAATAAATTCTTCCTAATGGAAGGCACACTTGAATAGCATAATTTTGTAATGTTTTAGATTTGATTTAAAAGAATTTAAGCACTGGGAAAACAAGATTTGTCTGAATTTTTTTTCCTTTGCATTCTTCTTGGTTATTTTATTCATGATTCATTAATTTATAAGATCAGGAAGACTTCATACAAGATCCTAAATTACTGAAGGAGAACTAGGGGATTTTATGTCAAGCAGCAGAGAATTAATATTATAGATACAACCCAGGAAATGTGTTTGTGCTAACAAAGAAGCTTCCTTTAACCAATGGGGAAAAGTAGCTACTTTTGTGGCTATCTGCTGAGTAAATGAGTAAGCAAACAGCTGCCTCTTAGGGCTGGCTTAACAGGGAAATGCTTCGAGTTCCAGTTCATGGAAGGTGTGGGATGCAAATTGCATTCCAACACTGAACTAGCCAATCAAACCCTAAACACTTTTGAAGTCTTTGGCTTTGACTGTGGACATGGGAACAAGCAAGGGCACCTTCAAATTAAAAATAAATGCACTGCTCTAAAGAGTCCTGGATGTATAATTTGGTAGAATTTTAAGAGGTATCTTTTTATAATTAACAAAGTCTGTAAAGAAATTCAGGTAAGGTTATCTCCTTTTCACACATATGTGTATATAAATGACCTTTAACTCTAAATTCAAATACTTTGGGTATACCTCTGCTCCCCTCAAAATTTGTTGGTTAAATATATGGCACATTTAAAAAATTACAGCAATATTTTAATAATATACTAGATATTTTACATCAATAAAAATTATAGCTAGCATTTATTGCATGATTGCCTTGTGTCAAGGTACGTTCTTCTACTTTACATATTTGGGTATTTATAATACCCAAATTATGTCTTGTAACCCTGTGATGTTGCTACTTATATTATCTCCCATTTGTTCACATTTGCTGATGGGGAAAACTGAGATGCAGAAGGATTAATTTATCCAAATCACAGAGTAGTTTTAAACTACAGTGAAATTCCCAGTGGGCCTTCTTTCTATTTATGCCCCTATTTTAGAAGGTTTTCTTGGAGAATTTATATTTTATTAAGATGGATGGAAAATGGCTATGTTGTTTAACTTATCACTGCCATGTTCTGAACCACTTTCTGTTGTCATGGGCCAATTATAAATTCCCTCTAAACCTCTGTTTCTGGAAACTACATTTTCACTATTAATCCCAGTTTTAACAGGTCTTAGTCACTGTCTGAAAGTCAACACATTGGATAGGGATTAAATGCAAATCTAAAACCAATAACTCTAAAACTCACCATTAGCCACTTTCATGCTTTTTTCATTCCACACTTGCTATAGTTTGGGTCTTAAAAGGCCTTTAAACTCATGAGTTGAAGGTTTGGTTGCCAGCCTGTGGCACTATTAGAGAGTGATGAATCTTTAAGAGATGGAGCCTAGTGGCTCCATCTATATGTTATTGGGAGTAAACAATTGAAAATGGTGGGACTCCAGCTCCTTCCTATCTCTCTCTTTGTTCGAGGTCATGAGGTAAGCAGCTTCTTCTACTACATTGCCATGATGTACTGTCTCACCTCAGACCCAAAAACAATGGGGCAGACCATGGACTAAAACCTCAAAACTCTGAGCCAAAATATAATCTTTCCTCTTTTAACTTGCTCATCTCAGGTTTTTTTTTACAGTAATAAAAACACACTGTTGTACTCTAACTCAACTTGTCTTCTTGCAAGATTTGTCTGTTAATGGCTATCTGACATCATGTCACAAATTATTCTATGTGCTTGGAATCCCCATTTGCAATTTTCTTTTCTCAGATTTGTGTGCTTAAATCTTCACTGTTAAAGGCATAAAGTTTATAACCCATGACTTCTAAAAAGTTTGTATTTTAATATTTAGAGCTGACTCAAGGGGAAGATGTATTCAATGCCATCTTTCTCTGTTCTCAGTAAAGGCTGCTCAGATATTGACTTTTATATTTGCTTAAGATTAATATTTTAAACTTGGAGAATTTTGGGTAAAAAAACAAAAAAGAAATAAGGTTAGTAGAAGTAACTGTTTTAAAGTATCTTCTCTGTAAAATGTATTGAGGGAAACATTTGGTTTGACCATAGTGATTCCCTCAACAGAATAAGTACCCTTGAACCAAGGAATCAGGAGTGGGAGAACTTGAGGCAAGAAAGGTGGGAGTCAGGAAGTAGTACTGCACCCTTCACAAGACTGTACTGTCATGTTGAAGGTGAAAGGAATACTCTCCTGTGGAGTGCTCCAAAACCTGACTCTATATGCATGTTCTTGAATCACTCAGATAGTGTGAACATATAACATTTCTGACAGATTCATGAGGCAAAGTCTCTTTTGGCTTAAAGAAAAGGTTTTAAGGCAATTTAATTCTAAAAACATTACTTAGTTCTTTCCATGTGCAATTCAGTGTGTTTGATAAAAAACATGAAGAGATTTTGCAACTCCTTTTTTTCCCTTAGGAATTCTTCAAAGAAAAGAGCATTTACAGTATAATTAAATGACAAGTTACATTGCTACTTGTTCATGCCAATCACAGGTCATTTATAGTTAACATATGGTGTCATAAAAGGAATCACAAAATCTTATGACTTAGTTCTCTTTATATATAGTTTCAAAAGCTATATAGTATAAATGCAAACAACTTCAAATCATAACTTGTATCTTTTAAAAATCATGCCCCATCTAAGATTTCCCATAATTCGGATATTTGGAACAGTTCCCTTATGCCTAATAGACTATATGTATTCAACAATAAATTATATTCTAATTATCTAGAAGAATCTATCAAGAAAAGAAACTCCTTTCTTGTATGGGGAGATTAGCTCATATTAACACATTTTCTATCTCAGTGAAACTACTTTTAATGTGTAGTTAAGGGTTAGCAAATGAACTGAAACCTTGAAAAGAGGAATTTGGGAGCAATGTGGAAAGAAGAATAATCTCATTGGTTCTCAATTTTGTTGACATTTGGAACCATTTGGGAAGTTTTCCTAAATAAATAATACCCCTCCCCTTAAAAAAAAGCCCAAGACCAGGACTTCTGATTTAATTGGTCTGTAGTGTGGCCCAAGCCAGAAGATACTAACGTACAGTATTTAAGAACTACAGGTCTATAATTAAGAAGCTAGTTCATACTGCTTCAGGACAGACTCACACCTTCCACCTCCTGGGTCTCTTCCTGTTTCCATAGGCTTGTTAAGCAGTTTTATGATGCTAACTTATTTTCCCAAGTGGGTAGCATTTCTCCTGGAGAGAGATAGGACTCACTGTAAATGATTGACTTTCTAGTCAAATTAGACCCTGGTGAGTCTAAGAGTGAGACTCTCACCCGACCTGAGCTGCTCAGCCTGGGAGTAGTATGCCATCCTCAAGATCCCAGGCCTACAGAGCTGGCAGGCCAGCCCTAGAAACAAAAATGGACACAGCCACCTCCAAATCATTCCAGTTTGTCAGTTGGTTTCCACCCAATTACTGCTCTGCTTGTTATTTAATTGGTTTATACATCTGCTTAATCATACCCCAGACCAACTATTCTCAATCCTGGCTGCAATCACCTGTGGAGCTTTTAAATTCCCGATGCTAGTGGTAACTGCATCAGGATCTCTGGGGGAGGTAAGCGGTCATTAGTGATTCCAAAGCTCCCCAGAAGACATTTGGATGCCCTGCCTGAGGCTTTCATTCAAATGAGGTTCCTTGGCCCCAGAGTCAGTAAGCTTAACCACAGGTATCGTTGCTACAGTCCCAGATCTGATGAGGTAGGTATGTTCTTATATTTCCATTTTATAGGTAAAAAAACTGTGCTAGAGAGAATGTTTCCTAGGATCACACAGCTCATAACTGGCAGAGCTGAGTAAGTTAAAATAATTTGGACCCAAAGTTCATGCTCTGGTAGTAATCTAGCCCTTTTCCATACATATTCAACTGACACAGCTTGTCAGAGGTTTCTATTACCACACCACTGAAATTTGGTATTGCAAGTTTCCTGTGTGCTTCTGAAATTACTTTTAATATTTTATCCAGAATTAGAAATAAAAAAGTTTGTGGATTTTTCAGTCTACTACTACCCTAAAGATGCCATTAATAAAAAAGATACTACATGGTTTTAAAATTTCTTTGATTTGCAAATATGTTAGGTACCATATATCCATCAAGATGGCATGAAGAAAGAAAAAAAAGAGTCTCCATGCCAAATCTTTACATGCCTGAAAACTCATTCAATTTCTTTTTAGTTTGGTATGCTTCTAATTTTTTATTAAAATCTGGATTTCTTCCAGCTATGGACATTGTCCTGTTTCATACTTTTCAAACAAGTCCATCAGAATATTATGGTGATAACTATGTAAGTAGGACAAATGCATCTCGGCCCTTTGGCAAGCAGCCTTGAGGACTGAAACAGTTTCAAATTGTGAATTTCAACCGGTGTAAGGATTATTGAACATAGTTTTGTAAAATGAATCAGTTACAGATTATAAGAGGCTGTTTTAAAAGTTTCTTGATTTTCACATTTTAATATGCAAACAAACCACCGAGGCTCTTGTTAAAATATAAAAATCTGATATGGAAAGTCTGAAGTGAGATGCAAGACTCTATTTCTAACAAACTCTAAAGCGATGTTTATTCTGTTGGTTTGTGGACCACACTTTAAGTAGCAAGGACACAGTGCTAGCCAAATAGTTCTCCAAAGCAGGAAAACAAAGCCCTGATTTGTAGTGTTTGCTAATTTCCATGATAGAAATACTCCTACAATGGCCAAGTTCAAGCTATCAGCATGACGTCATCTAAAACTGTGTTGGGAAAAGGTGCTCAGCACACAAGTAGCACAAGTAGCTCTCCTGAGTTGGTACAAGCCAACTTCAGCACACCACAGGATCTATGTGACTATTAGCATACATTATTTCAAGATTGAAAATAGTGAGTGAGGCTGTGCCACTCTGCAAAGAGTTTCAATAAGGTTAGGGGATGTTATAGGAAAAATGACTAGAGATTAGTTAAAGTGTATTGTAAATATGTGCAAAATAATGTAGTTCCAAGGCTGTAGACTAATAAGAGAGCAGATTTAAGGAGATAAAGAACACATGAAGCCAATAATTGAGACTTTGGGGAAGATAATAAAACACTTTGGGTTTGGATGAGTGGGAAGGGAGAACAACCACAGAAAAGGAAGTGGGACAAGAACAAGAAAAATATCTGATACTAAACTAGAGTGAGGGAAACCTTGGAATCAGTAAATAGTTGGGAGTAGAGTAATTGGTCCAGGGCCAAATGAGATCATCGTATTTTCACAAATGTACTATTACCTAGCATAATTCAGGACTAAAATTCTCTGATTAAACAAACCTTCAGGCTAACAGAGAGTTGACTTATGTACTAGAAAGAGATAGCAATATTTAACATAGCTTTATATACTAGAATACACAGACCTAATTTCTTCTTTGATGGCAAAAGGATCTGTAGAGTTGTCATCCCTTGTGGCTTTGAGCATCTTTGGTCCCTATTCTGGTAGAGTTAGGTGATACAGCCTGCAGATTTCCAGTCACAGTGTGCTGTTAGAAGAGTTTTTTCTCCATGGATGCAATACAAGAGCATCCTAGAAAACCCTTCCCCATGGCGAGAATTTCCAACTAGGAAAAAAGTTTTTCCTTGCCATAAATTGAGTTCTTAAGAGCCCAAACTTTTTCCTTCATTTGTAAAATGGGGCTCATGATACCTAATCCATGTAGTTTTGGTGATGATTAAATGAATGTGGTTAATAAATGTTAGGCTCATTAAGTACAAGTTTCTACATTACAGGTACATCTTTGAGAGAACCTGTGGCTGGTTGTGTGCAATATTTGAATGCCTAGGAACTGTCCTGCTGCTCTGGTGGACAGCATTTTCTTCACCCTCACACCCTTCCTTTAGTAGCCTGCTACATGACAATGACTTCTTACGTTTCTGAGAGCTGAATAGAAGTTTATTTTGAAAACAAAAATCCTTTTTTTGTGTCTCTTGGAATAAAAGTACTATTTAGATTTTCTTAGATTTATACTATGTTAAGAACAAGGAGAGGGAACTTAAGGTCAATCTCTCAGGTTAAGAAACTCCAAGCTATAAGCTCCAAAATCTTGTCTTTGTCTTTGATTCCAAATGGGCTTGTGGGGAAAAGTGATATAACCATGAGATCACTGTGTTCTTTCAGATGATTTCCTATTTCCTGTGTATTTAAATACACAGGGAATAATCCCACTATTAAAATGAGACTCTGTATGTGTGTATGGGCAGAAGTTCAATGAGAAAAGGAAGAAAAATATGCTTACTGAATACCAGATGTAGAATGCATAAATCCTGTTAGGACAAGTGGGGAATAGCTTTATGGCTGTCTTGCAAGAAACCTAAGGGAACTGGGAAGTTAGATAGGCAAGTGTCAAACAGACTTATTTAAGCCATCCACTTCCTTAGCAAAATGAAAGTTTGAGAGAACTCTGTTTCCTTTTGCGGTTTGAAATTACAGTTGTAGGCTTCAGAAGTCCTGCTTGATTGAGGGCTTCCAAGCAAAGACATTGCATGACCCATTCCAGGCACCCGGCAACACTGAGGTTGTCCAATGTCTCTTCCAAGGCCTCCTACATGGCCCTGTTTGTACTTTCTGTCCTTTGTCATCTCAACAACAAATTGCAGTGCAGCTAACCACGACTTCATGGCTCTCTGACTTGTCTCTGGAAAAGGCTTTGGCATCTGAAAAAGAAAAGTGCCCACTGATTTCCTTGTCAGATTAGGCTGGAGAGCCAGAATATAGGTGTTAGCCCTATAGGCTTGAAAGCTAGGCAACTCCAACCCCCAGCCCCTTCTCAGCAGCCCGTGCCCTGCCTTGTCCTGCACAACTCACACAGCTTGTGTTAAAGCAAACTGAATTGAAAAACTGATTATCTGTGTGTGCCACCTACAAGAACCACACTAATTTGTTGTGAGAGACAAAACTGGATTAAATCCTTTCAGATATGGCATCCTGACAGGTAAATCCTTCAGGAGATCACATTCTGTTAGTAGGTGATTGGCATGTACAAATGTAAAGCAGAGGAATTTAAGCATTAGCCATTTCCTTTAAGGTGTAGAAGCTCTCTAAATTGTTCTTTTCAAGATATTTCTGTTTAAAAAGATTCTGTCAAATATGTTACTTCAGTAGAATTATGTGTGTGTGTGTTCTTCAGTTTCCTTATCTTCTCACTAGGAATGTATATATAAAAGACATTTATAAAGAATCTAGTACAGTGTCTAGCACTTTGGGAAACCCTAATAAATTCTTACCCCTTACCATAGACCCCTCCCTTCCTCCCTCTAACTACCTGAGCATGTTGTTTCTGGAGACAGAACAAACAGAAGAACAAGCAGTGTGTGTGGTCAGAGTAAAGGGGTATCTGCTCTCCACGAAGTGGGAGTGTGGGAAAAGGGTAAGTGAAATATATATTGGCTATCCATTGCTGTACAATAAAGTGTCCTAAAACCCCACAGCTGAAAACAGCAAGCATTCATTACCTCACACAATTTCTGAGAGTCAGGAATCCAAGACTCAAGGTCTCCTGGGGAGATGCAGCCAATGTGCTAGCTGGGGATGCTATCATCTGAAGGCTCAGCTGGGGCTGTAGGTGTACAATGCATGCTAATTATATTTCTCTTATTATGGAAGAAGTCAGGCTTCCTTTTATATGCTTAAAATTATCTCTCTTTACTTCATCATAAGTTTTTCGTAATCTTTGTTCACTTATTGATTAGTGGGAGTTTCTTAGGGATTAAAGAAATCAGCTCTTGTCTAGAATGTTAATAGCACCTGTATTTTTCCCAGTGTGTTTTTTTCCCATTCTTTTTTTACTTATTAATTTTTTTCTTTTTGCCATGCAGTAATTTATTAAACAAATATTTTGTGTGGTCATATTTATCCTTTTTTTTTCTGTTAAAACCTCTGGGTTTCTGTTACTCTTAGAATGTTTTCCTTCTCTAAGGTTATTAAGAATTTTCGCATGGTTCTTTTTAGCATTATCATAATTTGATTTTTTCACTTTCATTTTTTATTGAATTGGTTCTTTTAACTCTTTACAATATATTAAAGGATAAATATTATGGGAAAGACTAAATTTGTATCCATTTTGTTTCTGGTTCAGATTTGTCTGTTTTATTCTGTTTTCTCATTTATGGAATAAGGATAATAGGTACTGAGTATCCTCCGTGGCTTCTGGTGGGAAGAGGCCCTTTTCTAGATTACAAACAAAACCAGAATTGTCTTCCTCAATACTTGAAGACTTCACACCTGATTAGGTTTGGTGTTCCAGTGGGAGAATTGAGATGGCTCATTTTAATAATCCAAACTAAAATCAAATTAGTCATGTCATGTCTGCCTACACGAGGAATGATGCTTTCACTTAGAGTGTTTAATTATGTATGTATATATGTTTATATATGTATAATTATACATTTAATTATATATAGTATATATTTTTAAATAGCATACATACAAAGATAACACTTTTGAAATAATTTTGCCTATCTGTGAAGCAAAATTAGAAAGGGTCTCATAATTTTGAATTGGTTATTTGGAACTCAACATTTCACAAAAAAGAATATTTATTTATTTTTTGATATTTCTTTTTTATTTGCATACAATAGTTGTACAGGGGGACACAAACAGAATATTTAAATGTTGATTAGGTTCTTGTACCCTTATCCCCATTCCAGGTTTATGTATCATGCAATGCAGGATAGGAGGAACACTGTTATAACATATAGACATAATATTTTACAGTAAGGTTCTTTTGGTAATATGTATCATAGGTAACTTTATTAATAAGTGGAAGAAGCACACTTTAAAGTAATGATAAAAGGTGTATTGTAGTAAGTACATAACCCAGCAGCATAGTTATTATCAGTATCCTGAAGTATTAGGTACTGTGCATTATTGTGTGACCTACCTTTTATATGACTAGCAGGGGAGTAAGTTTGTTTATTCTAGCACTACCACAAACACACAAGCAATGCATTATGCTATGTTAGAATGACTACCAAGTCACTACACGCTAGGAATTTTCCAGCTTCATGATGATTTTATGAGAGCACTATTGTATACACATGTGGTCTGTTGTTTACCAAAATGTTATTATGTGGCAAATGGTGGTAGTAGGTACTGTGAGTTAAATCTATTAAAAATGAAATTCGCCTGTGGCAAATACAAATTATGATAGTTTGGAATAAAAGCCAAAAGACATTTTACTTTGATGGGTTGTATGTGCTATCTGTGTTCCTGGCATCTCCTTCCATCTGTGTCTAGTTGTTTCACTGTTCATTAACATTTCCACTAGAAAGTGGACAGGGTGATGATAAAACATAAAAACACAAGGCTGACTGCCACTCAGAATTTAACATTTAAAAATGCAAACAGAAGAATGATATAAACATCTCAATTGTGAAAATAAATCATGACCCTGTTAATATATGGTATTTTCAATACATGAAAAATAGTGAGATATTGGAACACATTCTATACAAAAGATCACATCCATAGAATGTTATTCAGAGGAAAGGACCACATAGATACACTTCAGAAACATCTGTCCCAGCAAGTGAGAACAGCAGAAAAAAATCATTAAATAAAAAACAAGTTTGTAAGTACACATGAATCTTCAGAAGATTCATGAAGATTTCCAGAAGGCAATTGCAAAGCTTGGCCTGAACATGACCAGGCTGAGGTCACTTGCTAGAGTGAGGGAAGGCATCTGCAATGGGGTGTATTTTTTTTTTTAGAAACTGATTTCAACATTTTCAACAAGGAAATTGGGGTTGAAAGTATATGATTCTTGATTATTGGTATACATCAACATAATATTACCACTACTGCTATCATTATTAGACATGCAAGCTCTTGAGGCCATCTTACTGCCATGTTTATGTTACTTTTCATTTCAAAATTTCTACCGTGAACCTGTATTAATTTTATTATCAGAAAGTAATTTTTATATGGTGTTGCTTTGTTTTCTTTTTGGTGGTACTGAGGTTTGAACTTGGGGCTGTAAGCTTGCTAGGCAAGTGCTCTACCACTTGAAAGATGCCCCTAGATCCAGAAGGTAATTTTTAAAGAGAAATTTTATGTTCCACTCCCATTTCTTTTATCAGTTAAATGAAGTTTATGCAGTGAGTTTGATTAGTCAAACCCATCCTCAGTGGGATGGAGGCAGAGGTTAAGACAGGGAATTTCCAATATGCAAATGATTTTAATAACTAAAGCATGGAGACAAGCCCTAATGTGGCCATGTACACCTACCAATTAAATTTATCAGACTGTTCACAAATAGGAAGACCTTTTAAATTTAAGGAAAATTTATAGAAATTCAGTGGCTCAAAAAGTATATTTTTAAATGCTGTGACAAGATACCCATAATTAACTTGCAATTATTAGAAAATTACCACTATGAAATATTAATGATTTATTTCAGACATTATATGTAGTCAGTATCAAAATGTTAAGCAAAAGGTAATTGAATATTATAGTTATCTACTAGTGAATTTACCTGAGCTTCAAAGAAATTTTAGATTTCCACTGTTTTAGTAGCGATTAGTACAAATGATAGTGATGTTAGAACAGTTTCACAGATCCTTTCATGATAGTGCATAATAAATTCTTCACTTATATTTTTGTGATACAAACCCAAAGAAATACTTGAGTCATCTCCCTAAACATGGGGCTTATTTCAAGAGGCATTGATTGAAATTCGGAAGTTTTTAAGATCTGTTATCTGAAAACAACCTGTAATTTTTGCCTATGTTGCCAAATCTGGGCAAGCTTTGGTAAACCTTGTGCCTGTGAAAATGGTGATTCATTGACGGATCTGATAAACTTCATGCTGAGGTCCATAATGTGTAATGCACAACTGACTCTGGGATTTCATATGTCCTAAGAATTTGTTATAATGACCTAATTGACTAAATATAAAAATTCTCATTGAAATAGTAAAAGCAATTAGTGACTAGCACTAAAGCCATAGATCTATATAGATTAAATAGTTTTCTTCAGTAACTTCTATTAATACATCATGCTATTTTCTATTAGGTTACATTCCACCCATGTTTATTAATAAAAATCCACATATATCACACATACTGATTCCTGAAAATTAAAGTGTATATAAGTGACGTGTTTTTAAAAAATATACAGCATTGCTGGCTAAAATCCAGGTATACAAAATCAGAAATAATCAGCAGATATTCTACTAAATCATACTAGATTTCCATGTGGCTAAAGAATGAAAAGTAGCCGGACACAGTGGCTCTAGCCTGTAATCCTAGCTACTCAGGACAGATCTGAAGGATTGTGGTTTGAGGCCAGCCCAGGTTAAAGGCACACAAGATCCCATGTCAACCAATAAAAACTGAGCTTAGTGGCTCATGCTTGTCCTCCCAGCTACACAGGAAGAATTAAATAAGTGCATGATAGTCCAGGTCAGCCTGGTGTAAAGCCAGAACCTATCTCAAAAATAACCAAAGTCCAAAGGGCTAGGGACTTGGCTAAAGTGGTAGAGCACCTTTTTAGCAAGCAAGAGGCACTAAGTTCAAATTCTAATATTGAGAAAAAAACAGTAAAAAAAAAAAAGAATGAGATGGTCTTTGAAGGAGGTTGATAGAAACTGAAGGTTCCTATATGATACATAATCATGAGAATGAAAGATTAAGAGACTTCTGAAAATAACTTTTACTTTGAAAGAAATGATTACCAAAAGGTTAGAACATAAGATTAATTAGATTTGTGTGTTGTCCTTATGATACAAATTGTCACTGTGTCAGTTATTTAATTTCTTTCTTTTGTTTTTCACTTGCAAAGTGATGATAATTGTGTCTGTAGGATAGGTTAGAATAGTAATCAAATGATTTAGTAATATAAAAGAGTGTAGGGAGTAAACATAACTAATGTTTAGCAAATATTAGATATTATAACCACTGTGGATCAAACATTATGGTATGCTCTTAACATACATAACTTTATTCAATCCTTACAGCATCAGTGTTGCAATAATAATAATAATAGTATTATTCTCATATGGCAGGTCAGAGAAGTTTAGATGTGACCACATTTGTATGGCTAATGACTGAGTCAAGATTTGGCAATGTTTAAAAGCTAAAATTCAAACCCATGTCTGTATAACTGTTGAACAGAGAGTTGGCTAATTAATAACTATTTTTACTTTTTTAAAGTGTTGTTAAAAATAGGACAGAGACCAAATATGGCCTGCAAAGACTAGAATACTTGCTATCTGAGACTTTAAAGAACAGGTTTGCTGACTGCTCATTGAGTGAAATTTTCTTTCTTTCTCTAATATCAGAACCAGACTGCTTCAAAAAAAAAAAGATGTTTAATTGATAGAGTTATTTATTTTTCATTTGTTCCACAAACATTTATTGGGCACCTGCTATTTGTTTTTTTTTTTTAATTTTTATTTTTTTATTATTCATATGTGCATACAATGCTTGGGTCATTTCTCCTCCCTGCCCCCACCCCCTCCCTTACCACCCACTCCGCCCCTTCCCTCTCTCCCCAGCCCCCTCGATACCCAGCAGAAACTATTTTGCCCTTATATCTAATTTTGTTGAAGACAGAGTATAAGCAAAACTAGGAAAAAACAAGGGTTTTTGCTGGTTGAGATAAGGATAGCTATACAGGGAGTTGACTCACATTGGTTTCCTGTGCATGGGTGTTACATTCTAGGTTAATTCTTTTTGATCTAACCTTTTCTCTAGTTCCTGGTCCCCTTTTCCTATTGGCCTCAGTTGCTTTTAAGTATCTGCTTTTGTTTCTCTGCATTGAGGGCAACAAATGCTATCTAGTTTTTTAGGTATCTTACCTATCCTCATATCTCCCTTGTGTGCTCTCGCTTTATCATGTGATTAAAGTCCAATCCCCTTGTTGTGCCCTTGATCTAATGTCCACATATGAGGGAGAACATACAATGTTTGGTCTTTTGGGCCAGGCTAACCTCACTCAGAATGATGTTCTTCAATTCCATCCATTTACCAGCAAATGATAACATTTCATTCTTCTTCGTGGCTGCATAAAATTCCATTGTGTATAGATACCACATTTTCTTAATCCATTCGTCAGTAGTGGGGCATCTTGGCTGTTTCCATAACTTGGCTATTGTAACCAGTGCTGCAATAAACATGGGTGTGCAGGTGCCTCTGGAGTAACCTGTGTCACAGTCTTTTGGGTATATCCCCAAGAGTGGTATTGCTGGATCATACGGCAGATCAATGTTTAGCTTTTTAAGTAGCCTCCAAATTTTTTTCCAGAGTGGTTGTACTAGTTTACATTCCCACCAACAGTGTAAGAGGGTTCCTTTTTCCCTGCATCCTTGCCAACACCTGTTGTTCGTGGTGTTGCTGATGATGACTATTCTAACAGGGGTGAGGTGGAATCTTAGTGTGGTTTTAATTTGCATTTCCTTTATTGCTAGAGATGGTGAGCATTTTTTCATGTGTTTTTTGACCATTTGAATTTCTTCTTTTGAGAAAGTTCTGTTTAGTTCACTTGCCCATTTCTTTATTGGTTCATTGGTTTTGGGAGAATTTAGTTTTTTAAGTTCCCTAGATATTCTGGTTATCAGTCCTTTGTCTGATGTGTAGCTGGCAAATATTTTCTCCCACTCTGTAGGTGTTCTCTTCAGTTTAGAGACCATTTCTTTTGATGAACAGAAGCTTTTTAGTTTTATGTGGTCCCATTTATCTATGCTATCTCTTAGTTGCTGTGCTGCTGGGGTTCCATTGAGAAAGTTCTTACCTATACCTATTAATTCCAGAGTATTTCCTACTCTTTCCTGTACCAACTTTAGAGTTTGTGGTCTAATATTAAGATCCTTGATCCATTTTGAGTTAATCTTGGTATAGGGTGATATACATGAATCTAGTTTCAGTTTTTTGCAGACTGCTAACTAGTTTTCCCAGCAGTTTTTGTTGAAGAGGCTGCTTTTTCTCCATCGTATATTTTTAGCTCCTTTGTCAAAGACAAGTTGGTTATAGATGTGTGGCTTCATATCTGGGTCCTCTATTCTGTTCCGTTGGACTTCATGTCTGTGTTTGTGCCAGTCCCATGCTGTTTTTATTCTTATTGCTTTGTAATATAGTTTGAAGTCAGGTATCGTGATGCCTCCAGCATTGTTCTTTTGACTGAGTATTGCCTTGGCTATTCGTGGCTTCTTGTGTTTCCATATAAATTTAACAGTAGATTTTTCAATCTCTTTAATGAATGTCATTGGAATTTTGGTGGGAATTGCATTAAACATGTAGATTACTTTTGGGAGTATCGACATTTTTACTATGTTGATTCTACCAATCCATGAGCGTGGGAGATCTCTCCACTTTCTATAGTCTTCCTCAATCTCTTTCTTCAGAAGTGTATAGTTTTCCTTGTAGAGGTCTTTCACATCCTTTGTTAGGTTTACACCTAGGTATTTGATTTTTTTTGAGGTTATTCATATATTCTTTCTCAGTTTGTTCATTTTTAGTGTATAGAAATGCTAATGATTTTCTATGTTGATTTTATATCCTGCTATCTTGCTATAGTTATTCATGGTGTCTAGAAGCTTTTGAAGAGTTTTTTGGGTTTTTAAGGTATAGGATCATGTCGTCTGCAAATAGGGATATTTTGACAGTTTCTTTACCTATTTGTATTCCTTTTATTCCTTCTTCTTGCCTAATTGCTCTGGCTAGGAATTCCAGTACTACATTGAATAGGAGTGGAGATATTGGGCATCCTTGTCTGGTTCCTGATTTTAGAGGGAATGGTTTCAGTTTTTCTCCATTAAGTATAAAGCTGGCTGTAGGTTTGTCATATATAGCTTCTATAATATTGAGGTACTTTCCTTCTATTCCTAGTGTTCTTAGAGCTTTTATCATGAAATGGTATTGATCTTATCAAAGGTTTTTTCTGCATCTATTGAGATGATCAAGTGGTTTTTGTCTTTGCTTCTGTTAATGTGGTTTATTATGTTTATTGATTTTCATATGTTGAACCACCCCTGTATTCCTGGTATGAAGTCAACTTGGTCGTGGTGAATGATCTTTTGATGTGTTGTTGAATTCGGTTTGCCATTATTTTATTGAGGATTTTTTCATCAATGTTCATTAAGGAGATTGGCCTATAGTTCTCCTTTTTGGAGGTGTCTTTGCCTGGTTTTGGGGTAAGTGTAATACTGGCTTCATAAAATGTGTTAGGCAGTTTTCCTTCCCTTTCTATTTCATGGAACAGTTTAAGGAGGGTTGGTGTCAGTTCATCTTTAAAGGTCTGATAGAATTCAGCAGAGAATCCATCAGGTCCTGGACTTTTCTTTTTAGGCAGACTCTTGATTGCTGCTTCAGTTTCATTTTGTGTTATAGATCTATTCAATTCATTAATATTCTCTTGGTTCAGTTTTGGATGATGATATGTATCTAGAAATCTGTCCATTTCTTTAAGATTTTTGAATTTATTTGAATATATGTTTTTGAAGTAGTCTCTGATGATTTCCTGGACTTCGATGGTGTTTGTTGTTATCTCCTCTTTTGCATTCCTGATTCTACTAAATTGGGTTTTTTCTCTCCTATTTTAGTCAGGTTTGCCAGGGGTCTGTTGATTTTGTTTATTTTTTCAAAGAACAAACTTTTTGTTTCATTAATTCTTTGTATGGTTCTTTTGGTTTCTATTTCATTGATTTCAGCTCTTATTTTTATTATTTCTCTCCTATTTGCTTTGGGATTTGCTTGCTCTTGTTTTTCTAGGAGTTTGAAATGTATCATTAAGTCATTGATTTGGGATCTTTCAGTCTTTTTAATATATGCAGTCATGGCTATAAACTTTCCTCTCAGGACTGCCTTTGCTGTGTCCCATAGGTTCCGGTAGGTTGTGTTTTCATTTTCATTGACTTCCAGGAACTTTTTAATTTCCTCTTTTATTTAATCAATGACTCACTGTTCATTATCAATGAGTTATTCAGTTTCCAGCTATTTGCATGTTTTTTGTCTTTACTTTTGTTGTTGAGTTCTAGTTTTATTGCATTGTGATCAGATAGAATGCATGGTATAATTTCTATTTTCTTATATTTGTTGAGGCTTGCTTTGAGCCCTAGGATATGATCTATTTTGGAGAAGGCTCCATGGGCTGCTGAGATAATGTATATTGTGTAGAAGTTGGATGAAATGTTCTGTAGACATTGAGTAGGTCCATTTGATCTATTGTATATTTTAGATCTTGGATTTCTTTATTGATTTTTTGTTTGGATGACCTATCTATTGATGATAATAGGGTGTTAAAGTCTCCCATAACCACTGTGTTGGAGTTAATATATGCTTGTAGGTCTTTCAGGATATGTTTGATGAAATGTGTGCATTGACGTTGGGTGCATATAGATTGATAATTGTTATTTCCTTTTGGTCTATTTCCCCTTTTATTAGTATGGAATGTTCATCTTTATCTCATTTGATCAATGTAGGTTTGAAGTCTACTTTGTCAGAGATAAGCATTGCTACTCCTGCCTGTTTTAGGGGGCCATTGGCTTGGTAAATCTTCTTCCAGCCTTTCATCCTAAGCCTATGCTTATTTCTGTCAGTGAGATGGGTCTCCTGTATGCAACAAATTGTTGGATCTTCTTTGTTAATCCAGTTCATCAAATGGTGCCTTTTGATGGGGGAATTAAGTCCTTTAACATTAAGTGTTAGTAATGATAGGTATGTGGTGATTCCTGTCATTTAGTTTTTTTAGTTGTTTGAAGGTTTGATTGTGTGTACCTAAGTTGAGGTTACTCTGTACTTTCTTGCTTTTTCTTATCCTGTAGTTTGGTGCTGCCTGTCTTTTCATGGTTATGTTGGGTTTCACTTTCTGTGTGCAGAATCCCTTGAAGAATCTTTTGTAGTGGTGGCTTTGTGGTCACATATTGTTTTACTTTCTGCTTATCATGGAAGCCTTTTATTGTGCCATCTATTTTGAATGATAGTTTTGCTGGGTAGAGTATCCTGGGGGTGAAGTTATTTTCATTCAGTTCCTGGAAGATCTTACCCCAAGCTCTTCTTCCTTTAATGTTTCTGTTGAGAAGTCTGCTGTGATTTTGATTTCTTTACCTTTGTATGTTATTTGTTTTTTCTCTCTTACAGCCTTCAATATTCTTTCACAGGTCTCTGTATTTGTTGTTTTAATGATAATATGTCATGCAGTAGTTCTATTTTGATCTGATCTGTTTGGTGTTCTGGAGTCCTCTGCATCTGTATGGGAATAAATTTCTCTAGATTTGGGCAATTTTCTGTTATTGTTTTGTTGAATACATTACACATTCCCTCTGCTTGCTCCTCTTCTTCTTCTTCAATGCCCATGATTCTCAAGTTTGGTCTTTTGATGGAGTCAGTGAGTTCTTGCATTTTCTTTTCACAAGTCTTGAGTTGTTTACCTAATAGTTCTTCAGTTTTTCCTTTAATTACCATTTCATCTTCTAGTTCTGAGATTCTCTCTTCTGTTTGTTCTATTCTGCTGGATTGGCTTTCTGTTTTGTTTTGCAATTCTGTTTCATCTTTTTTCTGAGGTTTTCCATATCCTGGGTGGTTTCCTCTTTAATGTTTTCTATTTTTGTCCTGAGTTCATTTATCTTTATTAATCGTGTTCTTTGTTTCACTTTGATGTTTATGGTTCTATGGTTTCTTTTATTTCTTCTTATGCTTTTTCAAATTCTCTGTTTTTGTTGCCTTGGAATTTCTTGAGTGTCTCCTGTACATTTTGGTTGACCATATCAAGTATTATCTCTATAAAATTCTCATTGATTACCTGTAGTATTTCTTCTTTTAGATTTTTCTTGTGGGCTTCATTGGGTTGTTTGGCATAGTTTATCTTCATTTTGTTGGAGTCTGGAACTTAGTATCTGTTTTCTTCATTCCCCTCAGGTTCCTGTACTAATTTTTTGCTGGGGGGAAACTGGTTTCCCTGTTTTTTCTGTCTTCCCGTTATTTCCCTTGGTGTTGTTATTGTCCGTGTACTGTGCAATTAAGTATTTTCTAGCTTGTAATAATAACAATGGTGATTTTTAGAATGGAATGGTGATTTGAGATGGAAAGCAAAAAGTTAAAGAAAAGGTGAAAAACAAATAAGCAAGTAGGAAAAAACAAAACAAAGAAACAAAGAAAAAAGTTTCAAAGATAAAAACAGGGAGAGATAGTGTACTAATCGACAGTAAGCTGAACAGGCATTACAGAGACAGAGAGAGGATTGAAAAAATAAATAAATAAATGAAAAAAAAATCTCCAAGTTCAAATGCAATAAAATTTCAGTCTTAATAATTTTTGTGTTAGTCCCTCAGCCTCCAATCCTGGAGATAGTGTCTCAGAAGTGTTCTGTCATTGTCTCATCAAAGGGGAAAAAACCAAACCAAACCAAACAAAACAAAACAACAGAAAGTAAAAAAACACCACAAAGTGTCCCAAGCTCAAATGCAATACAGTTTCAGTAAGTTTTTCCACATGCAGGTGTAGTTCAGTTTTTGTCTCATCAAAGGAAGAAAGAAAAAAAAAGAGTCTGGAGACAGTTCTGAGAATGTTATCTGCAGCTGTGGCTTGCCTGCCCACTGCTGTCAGCCTGCTGTTGCTGGAGGCATTATTTATGCAGATCTCTGGGGTGAGGTTAACACTCACCTGGCCCCACAGATTTTGTTTACTCAGAGTTCTCCTGGGTGCGACCACCACTGCTATAAGTTTTCCCCTTTCCAAGCACACTGGGGGACGTGGCACTGCACCTGCTTTCTCAGGCCTGTGTGTTTATTTACAGTTCATGTGGGAAGTGGGTCTTCCCCCCTCTCCTGTGCAGTTTTCCTCCCACCGCTGATTTTACAAGCTTTCTTGCTCCTGGTTTCTGGGTGTGTGCTGCCACTCCTGCCTTCTCCAGCTTGCTTGTTGTGAGGGATTTCCCCTTTCCCCCTCTTCAGCACTCAGGGTGCCCCACCCTCTTTGATATGTGCCTTTTTTTGTTATTGCTTATTATTCAGGTTTTTTTTCCTTTTTTCCCTTGGTGGGGGTCAGTCTTTCCAGGGGGCTATGCTGATCTGGCTCAGGGTTGTCTGTGGGAGTACCATATACCACTTAGCTCACCTTGTGGTCTGCATCTTCCCAAGCCATCTGGGTGCTGCTGTCTGGCGGTGGCATGGGAGCCCTCCTGGTTTCTTTGTTTAATGTGAAGTAGAGATGCTATGCACAGGCTGGAGGTGTGGAGGAGTCAAAATTTTGCCTCTTCTCAGTGGTTTTTCCTGTAATGTGTATCTCCAGTGTCTCTCCAAGATTTCACTTTAGGAGGCACGCTTTCTGCTTCCTCCCTCAAGCCACCACCTTGGAATCTCTACTGCTAATTTATAAACAACAGAAATTTATTATTTTTTTTTATTGTTTTATTATTCACATGTGCATACAAAGCTTGGGTCATTTCTCCCCCTTGACCCCACCCCCTCCCTTACCACCCATTCCACCCCCTCCCTCTCCCCCCACCCCCTCAATTCTCAGCAGAAACTATTTTGCCCTTATTTCTAATTTTGTTGTAGAGAGAGTATAAGCAATAATAGAAAGGAACAAGGGTTTTTTGCTGGTTGAGATAAGGATAGCTATACAGGGAGTTGACTCATATTAATTTCCTGTGTGTGTGTGTTACCTTCTAGGTTAATTCTTTTTGATCTAACCTTTTCTCTAGTTCCTAGTCCCCTTTTCCTATTGGCCTCAGTTGCTTTTAAGGTATCTGCTTTAGTTTCTCTGAGTTAAGGGCAATAAATGCTAGCAAATTTTTTAGGTGTCTTACCTATCCTCATACCTTCCTTGTGTGCTCTCACTTTTATCATGTGCTCAAAGTCCAATCCGCTTGTTGTGTTTGCCCTTGATCTAATGTCCACATATGAGGGAGAACATACGATTTTTGGCCTTTTGGGCCAGGCTAACCTCACTTAGCGAATGATAACATTTTGTTCTTCTTCATGGCTGCATAAAATTCCATTGTGTATAGATACCACATTTTCTTGATCTATTCGTCAGTAGTGGGGCATCTTGGGTGTTTCCATAACTTGGCTATTATGAATAGTGCTGCAATAAATATGGGTGTGCAGGTGCCTCTGGAGTAACCTGTGTCACAGTCTTTTGGGTATATCCCCAAGAGTGGTATTGCTGGATCAAATGGTAGATCAATGTTTAGCTTTTTAAGTAGCCTCCAAATTTTTTTTCCAGAGTGGTTGTACTAGTTTACATTCCCACCAACAGTGTAAGAGGGTTCCTTTTTCCCTGCATCCTTGCCAACACCTGTTGTTGGTGGTGTTGCTGATGATGGCTATCCTAACAGGGGTGAGGTGGAATCTTAGTGTGGTTTTAATTTGCATTTCCTTTATTGCTAGAGATGGTGAGCATTTTTTCATGTGTTTTTTGGCCATTTGAATTTCTTCTTTTGAGAAAGTTCTGTTTAGTTCACTTGCCCATTTCTTTATTGGTTCATTGGTTTTGGGAGAATTTAGTTTTTTAAGTTCTCTATGTATTCTGGTTATCAGTCCTTTGTCTGATGTGTAGCTGGCAAATATTTTCTCCCACTCTGTGGGTGTTCTCTTCAGTTTAGAGACCATTTCTTTTGATGAACAGAAGCTTTTTAGTTTTATGAAGTCCCATTTATCTACGCTATCTCTTAGTTGCTATGCTGCTGGGATTTCATTGAGAAAGTTCATACCTATACCTACTAACTCCAGAGTATTTCCTACTCTTTCCTGTATCAACTTTAGAGTTTGTGGTCTAACATTAAGATCCTTGATCCATTTTGAGTTAATATTGGTATAGGGTGATATACATGAATCTAGTTTCAATTTTTTGCAGACTGCTAACCAGTTTTCCCAGCAGTTTAACAACACAAATTTATGACTAATAATTCTGGAACCCAGGAATTCCAAAATAAAGGCTTTAATAGGTTTTGTGTCTGGTGAAGTCTTGGTTTCTCATTCATAGATGACACCTTCTTGCTGCACCTTTACATGGCGGAAGGGGCAAACAACTCCCTTGAGCCTCTTTTATAAAAGCACTTATCCCATAACCTAATCATCTCCCAAAGGACCTAATTCTTTAGACTGTTGTATTGGGGAATAAATTTAGATATAGATTCTGTGTGTGTGTGTGTGTGTGTGTGTGTGTGTGTGTGTGTGAGAGAGAGAGAGAGAGAGAGAGAGAGAGAGAGAGGGTGGACACAAACATTCAGATCATCTTTGTGGATATTAGGTCTAGAAAATAAATGAAATAAGGTCATTGCCATCAAGAAACTTAGTCTTTGAGGCAATCTGAGAGAAAATGAGCAATTATGATACAGTGCAACAGGAATTCTAGTTTCATATTGTGGGGTTCTGTGGAAACTGATAGAAGTACCCTCCTGTGAGGCACATCAGTGTTCAGGGGTTAGATATGCCTTTCTGTAAAAAAAAAAGATGCTTGTAATAAGCTCCAAAATTTTAGTTTGAGTGGGTATACAGTATTTTAGTAAAATGGAGAAGCATATAAGTACAAAAGACAAAAATATGCTGCAGAGAAGAGAGAGATGACAAGTAAGAAGAAGTTGTCTTATACATTGATAAGATGGATGTTGAAGTGTAGGAAGTCTGAGCTGTCTGTAAGTAATGGAGCAGAGTTCTGTAGAGTTGGGAGCTACATATAGAAAAGAGAGCCAAAAATATACATGGGGTGGTCCCTTTGAAAAATATAGACAAGCACATATAGGATGAAACTCCATAAAGTGGGGCAAAGAACAACTAGAAAGTTGTGAAATGAGAAGGCTTCCATGATTTGTATGGGCATGGGAATAATTTTCATCACCACCAGATAGAATGGAGAGCCTTCATTGATTCCCAAGGTGTGCAGTTAAGATTTCAGAATGGCTACTCCTTAGAGCTGGTGGAATGGCTCAAATGGGAAGAGCTAATTTACCATTTTTAGGTTGAGGATAAAATCTTCTAGATTTTCTCAAGCAAAACTTAAAAACAAGGCTCAAAATGATCTAACTATAATGCTTATCTTAAGAAAGAAGAAATATCAACACTTCATCTAAATTTATAAGTTTTAAAGTTCTACCATAAGAAAACTAGAAAGCAAAGACAAATTAAACTTGAAGTAAGTAGAAGGAAAAGAATTAAGAAGATCAGAAATCAAAAGCAAATACATTGAGAAAATTTATGAAACTCAAAGATGCATCTTTGACAACATCAATAACATTGACCAACATCTGCTTAAACTTATGAAGGAAAAAGAGCAAAGGCACAAAATTATTTAATTTCAAGAATTAAGGAGGAGACATCACTACAGATCTTGCAGCTTTTAAGTGGCTATTAAGGAAATATTAGTAATAAATCTATGATGACAAAGTTGGATCATTATGAAAAATATCCTGTAATAGGAGTACCAAATCAATAAAATTCACCATAACCATAACAAAACTAAATCATTTGTTGAGCAATTTTATGCAACAAGCCCTGGCTAGGTAAGGTAGAAATAAACAAAAACCCACTAAATGAGAAAAGCAAAGACTACTCATTCAGAGCTTTTTGTAGCAGAGGAGTCAGCCACTATCACTTGTATTTTGGCAGAGACTCAAAGACAGGCAGAGGAGTGAGAAACTTTATAGTAGAAAAAAAAAGAAAGGCTTCAGTTATATCCTTACTGGAGGCTATTGACACAGGGAAGTTAGCAGTAGAATAACTAGAAGTAGTGCCTATGTGCACAAATCCTATATGATTGGCACACATCTTTCTTTAGTTTAGAAGTGGGGACAAAAATTAGAGAAGCTGTCTATTATTAATTTAGTCCTGGACATGAGGTTAGCCTGGCCCAAAAGACCAAAAATCGTATGTTCTCCCTCATATGTGGACATTAGATCAAGGGCAAACACAACAAGGGGATTGAACTTTGATCACATGATAAAGTGAGAGCCCACAAGAGAGATATGAGGATAGGTAAGACACCTAAAAAATTAGCTAGCATTTGTTGTCCTCAATGCAAAGAAACTAAAGCAGATACCTTAAAAGCAACTGAGGCCAATAGGAGAAGGGAACCAGGAACTAGAGAAAAGGTTAGATCAAGAAGAATTAACCTAGAAGGTAACACCCACGCACAGGAAATCAATGTGAGTTAACTTCCTGTATAGCTATCCTTATCTCAACTAGCAAAAACCCTTGTTCTTCCTATTATTGCTTATACTCTCTCTTCAACAAAATTAGAGACAAAGGCAAAAGAGTTTCTGCCGGGTATTGAGGGGGTGGGGGGAGAGGGAGGAGGTGGGGGCAGAGGGGAGAAATGACCCAAGCATTGTATGCACATAAGAATAATAAAAAAAAATTTAAAAAAAGCTTGAATTTCCCCAGTAAAAAAATAAATAAATAAAAAATAAAATAAAAAATAAATTTAGTTCTGGACAGTTTGGGCTGATTGTTACAGAAGTTATAGTTTACCATCTTGGATTTCTACTAGAAATTACATGCTGTCTTCCTGGGCTAAGAAGAGGTTTATTTTTGGGGAAGAAGGCTACAAATAGAAGGTCAAAGTTCTATTTTTTAAATATATATATATTTATGCTGTAGCCATTATCTGTTTGTATATTAAGTTCTCAGTAATAAATGATATTGCAATACAGCCTTTATTTTGAAAGTGTACTGAAAGGAGTGATCCAATCTTTCTAGGTGCATCTGAGAAGCCTTCTTAGTAAAGGCAATATTTAAGATAAATCTTCAAGACTAAGGCAAAGAGAACTTGAAAATACATCACTACCAGAGATTGCAACATTTACAAATAATCAAGCAGGTAGGTGTGAGGTGTGTATGGGGAGCAATGATGTTTTTGAGCAGCTTAATCATAGGCAGGTGGGGTCAGAAGGTGAGCCAGGAAAGGAAGGTTGGAATTAGAGTGTTAATGGACTCTGGATGCTGTTCTAAGATGAAACTTTATGAGACTCCAAGGAAGAGCAGGATACCTTAAAATCAACAGTCATAATAGACTTGTGTTTGGAGAACATTATTCTTATGACTGTGGAAAACATGCATGGGTGTGCCAGGAAACTGGAAGACTGCACAAAAGCTAAAAGAGTACTTTTCAAATCGAAGAAGTAGTAGTGAAGGCCTTAACTTGGGCAGGGATGGTAGGAGTGCAGCCAAGGGCAGTAGAAATAACTGGGCAGTATCCTGGACACAAAGTGAGTGCTCTATAAATATCCGTTATATTTTTTGAGTGAATAAATGGAATATCTAGGTATTGGAATAGATTGGGTTTGATGACTGGTTATTACAATGATGGGGAAAGGTCAAGAACTTTTGAAGTTAGCTTCAGCAACTGATTATATAACTAGGTCATGGGCCAAAGTATAAAAATAAGAGTGTGGAGGTTTATGAGTAAGAAGTCTGATTCTGGGCCTGTCATTGGGGACTATAAAGTTATAATGGGGGCCTATAAATCCAGGTTTTGGTGGCTGATGGCAGCAAATAGGTAGTAGTTGGTCAGAAAGACCTTTTAAAGGGAAGGGGGCCTGGTCCTTGAATATACTGATTTTTTTTAAAGTAGTATAAATAATAAGAAGAAACAGTGCTTCCCAATAAAAGCTGTTCTGCACTACTTTAGGATTTCCCTTTTAGACTGCCTATACCCACTTTTAGCCATTCATCTTCCTGGAGGTAGGGAGAGGAAACAGAGCCTTTTAAGAAAAACTTGAAAAATCACATTGGATAGAATATATACAATTCTGAGAATCTGGCTCTTTAAATCTGACCCTTTGTGTACATGAATGACCTGTTGCCTCCTGTAGGACCTATAAGGGTGGTTCCTTATTGCTTTCAGTGATAGGATTTGGTTTGGTTTGGTTTTTGGCGGGCTTGGGCTCCTCCCCTCCTCCATCAGGTGGAACTTCTGCATCTGATGGGTTCCATGCATCTTCACAAACCGTGAGGATACCCAAATTGGGCTTTCTGCACCTTCAGGAAAAACACAAGCATGGCCTTGGCTCCATAACAAGACCAGGCTAGGGCCTTGCCAGGCCCCAATCATTACATCTTTCCACAATATCTATGGCAAAAGTTGTTTACTATGATGTTCCCAGTGTTTTTCAGCTGGAGTAAGGCCAGATTCAGAGCAATTAAAAAAATTTAAAGTAAAAAGAGCTTTGTTAATTTGAGTGTCTGGGGAGCTCTCTCCCTCTTCTTGTCTTTGTAATTGAACTTTTAAAGTTTGGTGAGCTTGTTCCACTATAGCTTGGCCTTGGGGATTGTAGGGTATGCCTGTGGTATGAAGAATTTTGTAGGAGGAACAAAAAGCCTTGAAGGCAGCAGATGTATAGCCTGGACCATCATCAGTTTTAATATGGAGTGACTTGCCCATCACAGCAAAGGTGGATAAATAGCGATCTATGACATGGCGTGTTGCTTCTCCTGATCTTGGAGAGGCAAAAACAAAACCATAGTAAGTATCAATGACAACATGGTCATAATGCTGTCATCCAAAAGATGGAATGTGAGTAACATCCATCTGCCATAATGATAGAGGATGAAGACCATGAGGGTTAATTCCCTCACTGGACACAGGCAAATGAGGAGCACATTTTGAACATGACTTAACAATTTGATGAGCTTGTTCAACCTTAGCCAGGGCCATCTGACCCTCTGGTGTAAGATATCTAGGAGATGATGGTTGAGTGTCTGCCTGTAAAATTTTAAAGAGAGGAGACAGTTCACAGGTGGTAAGTTTTAAGGCAGAACATAGCCAATTTAATCACCTAATAATATTTGAAAATCATTTAAAGTTTCTAAATTATTTTTACGGATTTCTGTTTTTTAGGGGGCTTATAGTCAGTCCCTCAATAAGCTGTCCCAAATATGAAAAGGGAGATTGCTTTTGTCCCTTATCTGGAGCTACAGTAAGCCCATTTGGCCAAATTAAATACAACAAAAGAAGTTTAGAAGAAGTGGGCTTACCTGGGATCCATTTTTAGTTATGCCTGGACTATAGATGAGATCCTGACAACTTAAAAATGCTGCAGAATGTCAACAGATGACAGTTAAAGGTTTTGAAAAAAGCCAACAAAAGTAAATATTTAGAAGGCTGACTCAATTGAATATTAGTATTGGGTAATTGTAAATACTCTGAAGAAGGACCCAGACTGAGAATGAAAAGACTTAGAATAGCTATGGTTAAAATACTGAAAAGTAGTTTGGGAATTGTCAGACATTTAGTTATTTTCATTGCAGACTGAATTTTTAGGAGAATAATTATGACCAATAGTATTAAAATAGCACACTAAATGCTCTTTGTTACAATTAGGAACACGTGTACACAAGCTTGTAAAAGTCTGGCATCATTAACTTTAGATCTCTTTAAGTTAGGGGGCCAATGCCTGTGATCCCAGATAGCCTTATTTTTTGATGTACAGTTACATTTTACACATATACAGTAACACTTATTTGCCTAAAACTAATATAGGCCAGATTTTAAGTAGCAGGATTGCTCAAATGGCAAGGTTTTTCTGAATGTTACTGATAATTAACAGCACACCTGCCAAAAGTTTCATTAAGCATTTTATATGTCAAAGGTTTAGATGTAACACTTTTGAATAAACAACTTTAGCTGGTCAGTTAAATGTAACACTTTTGGATAAAGGAGAGCTTTAGCTCATCATTTTACATAAACTGACACTTTTAACTTTGCAAATGTTTGTACCATATTTAGATAAAGTCTAGACACAGAACACAGTTATAAGGTGGTCATTTAAGAGAACTTTGCATGAGCAAATATGTAAATGAATTCTGATTTAGTAGTATTTAAAGTTTGACAAGATCAACAGAAAACACAAGTAATTACTTTGATAAAATCTATCCAAATAATAGTTTTTTGTAGATGTTACTTGGAGCAGAACAATATTAAAATAGCCTTTTTATTTTATGGACATGGAGAATTAGATTTTAGTCTGACATGACCCTAAAAACATTCTTTTAGGCAACTCTTAGATTATAGTCAACTTTAACTTTATCACACATAGAAGCTTTTTATTTTACACTTTTAAAACTTACTCAGACCTTCATACAACATACTAACCCCTCTGATGGTTTGTCCGTATCCCTCCTCTCCATATTTGAAACAATCTTTAGGACAAACCCTTCTTTACAAAATCCTTTCTTATCTAAAAACATTTCTTTTTACCTTTAACTTTTCCCCAAAATATACACTCAATACCTATCTGTATCCTTTCTACTTGTTCACTTTGTAACTTGCATTTTAAAATAACTTTTATAAGAATTTTAAATTTAAATAAAATGGTTTTTTCAATTTGCCCTTTTTTAAAGACACCTTTTGTTAATAGATATAATTATAAAAGAACTGAATGTAAATTATACCTATGACAAAATGAAACAGATTAATCTTACTGTCCATAAAATAATGCCTGTAATTAGTTAGACCTGATTAACATAGCCTTTAAAAAACTGGTTTTTCTTAAAAGTAGTACCAGAAGAGGTGGGGGAGAGAAAAGAACAGAAATTATTGTATTTCTTTACAATAATTTTATAATAAAAATCCTCCTAAAGATGTTTAAATATATGCATATGTAGAAAAGGGTTTTTTTTTTTTTGGGGATCAGAATTTTAGGTAACTTTTTATTTATTTATTTTTTCTTTTTTTCTTTTATTATTCATATGTGCATATAAGGCTTGGGTCATTTCTCCCCCTGCCCCCACCCCCTCCCTTACCACCCACTCCGCCCCCTCCCTCTCCCACCCCCTCAATACCCAGCAGAAACTATTCTGCCCTTATTTCTAATTTTGTTGTAGAGAGAGTATAAGCAATAATAGGAAGGAACAAGGGTTTTTGCTGGTTGAGATAAGGATAGCTATACAGGGAGTTGACTCACATTAATTTCCTGTGTGTGTGTGTTACCTTCTAGGTTAATTCTTTTTGATCTCACCTTTTCTCTAGTTCCTGGTCCCCTTCTCCTATTGGCCTCAGTTGCTTTTAAGGTATCTGCTTTAGTTTCTCTGCGTTAAGGGCAACAAATGCTAGCTAATTTTTTAGGTGTCTCACCTATCCTCACCCCTCCCTTGTGTGCTCTCACTTTTATCATGTGCTCAAAGTCCAATCCCCTTGTTGTGTTTGCCCTTGATCTAATGTCCACATATGAGGGAGAACATACGATTTTTGGTCTTTTGGGCCAGGCTAACCTCACTCAGAATGATGTTCTCCAATTCCATCCATTTTCCAGCTAACGATAACATTTCGTTCTTCTTCATGGCTGCATAAAATTCCATTGTGTATAGATACCACATTTTCTTAATCCATTCGTCAGTGGTGGGGCATCTTGGCTGTTTCCATAACTTGGCTTTTGTGAATAGTGCTGCAATAAACATGGGTGTGCAGGTGCCTCTGGAGCAATCTGTGTCACAGTCTTTTGGGTATATCCCCAAGAGTGGTATTGCTGGATCAAATGGTAGATCAATGTCTAGCTTTTTAAGTAGCCTCCAAATGTAAAAAAGGTTTTAACTTAGGCATGTCATAAATGTCAATTTAAGTGCACATAAATTCAAAAGCTCAAGAACTGTAAAAATTAATTAAGTGGCCACAGTACATTGATAACTTATTTTTAAAAATTTTTTTTAGGAGCAGATTGAGAAGTGTCCCATTCTGGACTCATTTTGAGCAGCTTAACAGCTGAGGCAAGAATCAATTTTAGGAATAGTGTTTTGAGTTAGTCTCACTTTTTAATAAGACTGTTGCCATAGCTATTAGATTTTTGTCTCTAATAAGTTAATCATACAATAGACATACACAAAACTCAAACAATGAAACACAAAACAAATACATTAATATACATAAAATTTACATAATGAAGCACAAAACAATTACATTAATTTTGAGTGCACTCTTAAACAATTGAGGACTTTAGATTTACCTCTAGTTTTAAACATACACACATAGCAATATCTTTCTTTAGATCTAGTTTGTCCCATATTTATTACTCCTGACTATATTCAGAATTTCGCTCTCCCCTTACCTTATTTCCTTTGTGGACGCGTCCTTCAGAGAGCATTCCCTCACCTTGTCCAATGAATTTTCTTGTAGTCAGGCCCCACGTTGGGTGCCACTTGCCCACAACCTGTGTGGGTATGCGTGGGTGTGCTGCGTGAACCTGACTAAGAGTGGCGGTGAATGAGAAATAAGGCACACACAGACATACAGACATAAAACAGAAAACAGAAGGCTGGGATCAGGAGGACCGCACGTTCCTAGTGGGAAATGTAAATGCCTACCTGAGCCAGAGTGTTTATTTTATTAGGTTAGTACAAGGAAAAGACTCAGGTAAAAATCAAGCTTTAACAATTCTTGATGCAAGGTGAAAGGAATGAGGTTTGGTGGGCTAATTTTCCTAAGGCTAATGAAGCTTAATTACAACACATCAGTTCTGGAATCATCAAGGCACGCAGGACACCTTATATAAGGTATTGATTAATCTGGCACCAGGGAGTTTCCTAACAGTTCTGGTACTTTATCTAGTTTTGTGTAAGGGGGCTGATATGCAGACACAGCAGGCTGTATTCTTCAAGGAGATGTGAAAACAAAGGTTAAGACAGCAGGTACTGAGAAAAATACGGTAGAAGAGGCTGTGCAAACTCCTACATGGAGAGGCTGTGCAAACTCCATTATATCCCAGTCCAGGGTTCATGCCTGGTCCCCAACACCAGTACTTTCCAAAATGCCAGGCATTATATTAGGCTTTGGGTTCTTAGATGAACATTATGTTTTGGATAGGAAGTTTCTTCCAAAAAGTCTCATGTGTTGAAGACTTTGTCCTTAGCTCATGGTGCAATTGAGAGATGTTTAATCATGAAGGTGAATGGGCTGTTAGGAGGTGGGACCCGTTTGGAGGAAGTGGTAACTGAGGATGTATATCTTGTCCCTGGATCCTTTCTCCTTATGTTTCTCTCTCTTTGATTCCTGGTTGTCAAGAGGTGAGAAGCCTCCTCTACCACATGCTCCCTTGCCATGACATTCTGCCTCACCTCAAGCCCACAGCAATGGAGCCTGCCGATCATGGGCTAAGCTGAAACTATGAGCCAAAACAAACCTTTCCTCCTTTCATTTGATTTCTTTCTTGTATTTTGCCTCAAAAAGCTGTCTAACACAATGAGAAATAATTGCTTTTTACAGGATATCAGTCTCTTATTACTTAAATCATTGTAGACTGATAGAAGATACCTCAATTGGCAAAAATACAATAGGCATTGTTGAAAATGTCAAACTGATGCATGAGAACAAGTATTTGACATGCTTGTTTTTCATTCCTCTACATCAAGATTTTTTTAATGAAATTATTTGGTCATGGCTTGAATGTGTCCCCCACAGGTTCATGTGTTGAAAGTTTGGTTCACAATATGTCAATGTTTAAAGGTGGTGAAACCTTTAAGAGGTAAGTTATGCCAACCAGTTTTCTGTCACTGAAGCAAAATACCTGAAAAACACTTACTAGGAAGAAAGATTTATCTTGACTCATGGTTTCAGAGGCTTCAGTCCATGGTCACTGGACCCCTTCACTGTGGGGCTGTTGGCAAGGCAAAACATCATGATGGAGAGTGTGTGGTAGAAGAAAACTGTACACCTCATGGCAACAAAGAAGGAGAGGTGAGGAAAACTCTTCAAGGGCATGCCCCCAGTGAACTAATTCCTCCAGCGAGGCCCTACTTCCTAGTTTCCACTACCTTCCAAAAGCCCCTTGAACTATGACTCCATTAATAGATTAATCCTTTGTTGAGGTTAACAGCCTCATAATCCAGTCACCTCTAAAGGCCCCACTTCTTAATACTGTTACATTGGAGACCAAGTCTTCAATATATGACCCTTTGGGGACATTTAAAGGACAAAGAGTAGCCCTTCCCTGCTATCTTTCTAGCACTTAAGCCACACCCTATAACTTTATAGATATTATTTTGTTTACTTTCTTAAAAATCCTATGATAAGTGTTATTATCCACATGTTATGGAAGAGGTCCTGAAGCATAAAAGTACAGTCATCCTGTGTAAATCACAGCTAGTAAGTGAGATTAAGGTCAAATACAGTTAAACACCAGCATTGTGTAAGGCATTGTGTCAGTTTCTCTGAGGAACAGTAAATTAATGAAAAATTTGTAGAATGAGTGAAAGGAAGAAAGTGTGTAAAGTTGCTTTTAGGATATTTTCATGTAACAAGGAGGAAGCTAGAGAAGGGAAATAAGGTCAAGGGAGGAATTTCTTTGTTAAATGACCCAATATGAAAGCTCTCTTCTGATTGAATTCATTATAGCAAGTTGATGGGGTAGAGCTCATGAGTTAAAGGAAAAAAGATAAAAAAATGTCAACTAGGAATAGTGGATGAATTTAAAGTGAGTCTAGTCAGAATGATTGCCGTTATTCTACACTTACATTCATGTTAAGGTATGTAGGATCCACACAGATTGAGAGTTGAATTTTTGTAGGGTGGGGTTTTACCAAGTAAGTAACAGGGTTTGAACTCAGGGCCTCATGCTTGGTAGGTCAAACCCCTAGCCACATATAGAACCCTCTTGAACAGGCTTTTTTCCTTGCAGTACGATGTTTGAAGTTAAGGCTTCATGCTTGCTAGGCAGATGATCTACCATTTGAGCCATGGTTCCAGTGTCATCAAACAGGCCTTTGACCATCTTCTTTTCCAAATTTTCTTTGGCCACGGTCACAGTGATTACTAGGTAGCTAAATCTAATGGCTCAGTCTCAGATCTCATCTCACTTGACTTGTATGTGTCATTTTACCAGGCTGATAACTTCTTTATAAGACATCTTTTACGTGGCATCCAAGACACCAATTTCTTTTGGGTTTCTCCTCCATTACTGGTCACTCCGCTCAGTTGCCTTTGCTTATTTTTTCTCATCTCTCTAATTTCTGAATACTGTTGTGTCCCAGGGCTCAATCTTTGGAGTGTTCCTTTTTTTCTATCAGTATTCCTCTTGGTAATCTCATCCAACTTCCTGGTTTTAAATGTCATCTATACACAATTTCCAGAATTGAAACTCCCAACTTTATATTTCACTTGGTTGTATGATAGTCATTTCAAAATTAATACATTCCAAAATGAGCCCCCATTTTTATCACCAAATTTCATCCTTTTACAGCCTTCCCCAACTCACCACATGCTAACTCTATTGTTTTGTTTTGTTTTTTTCAATTCCTAAGGTCAGAAACTTTATTCTTGCTGTCTCCTTTTCTCATGGTCTATAAGTAAAACTTGTCTGTTCTAGCTTCATAATACTTTAGGATCTATTTTTTTTTTTTACTACCTCCACTACTACCAGTCTGTGGCCCAGGTGATGTAGTAGCCACAAGTTCAGTCTCTACTTTTGTACTTCAGAGTAATCATAGTAAAGTAATAAAACTTTAACCAGATGTTTCTCCTCTGCCCCCAATTTTTTACTGGTTTCCAGTGTCAACAGTGAAAATCAATGTTCTGATGGTGACCTAAAGGCTCAACAGATCCTTAACTATATAAACTCTTTGATTTTATTCTCCTACTCAAACTATCTGCTCCAGACATGCTGATCAGGCCTATATGTGTTTTAATACACCATGCAAACTTCTGTCTCAAGACTTTTCTACCACTGCTTTTTCAAGAAATGATTTTCTATTATAGGGCTGCTACACTCACTCTTTGCCCACCTTTAGAAAAAAAAATATATATACCTTCCTTAACTATCCTATCTGAAATTGCAAAACTCTAACTCTATCACTGTCCAATTCACTTTCCAACTTTCTGAATATATGTGTATGTATTATGTATTTACCTATGGATGTCTACCTATGCATCCATTCAGTGTCTATATTTCTTTACTAACATGAGACCTGTGTGTGATTTTCTTTTCTTTTTGTTTCATTCATTTCTGTATTCTTAGTGGCTAGAACTAAGTCTTTGATGGACAGCGGGTGCTCCATGAGTATCTGTGTGATAAATGAATGGCATTATTCATTGAAGATTGTGTAGTATATATATATTTTTTAAAGTAAGAAGTTTTGTTCCTTTTTCAATTTATCTTTTAAATGAATTTTTATAAGGGGCTTGAGAATTAAGAGTAAAGAAGACATAACTTGAATGTGGTTGATGTGCACACTGTAGAGGAGCGAACATAGTAATCTTAAACTGGCAGAGGCCACTATGGGAAGGTGACCAAGAAGTAGTAAAGAGGTCTGGTAGAACTCTTGGGGATATACCCAAAAGACTGTGACACAGGTTACTCCAGAGGCACCTGCACACCCATGTTTATTGCGGCACTATTCACAATAGCCAAGTTATAGAAACAGCCAAGATGCCCCACCACTGACGAATGGATTAAGAAAATGTGGTATCTATACACAATGGAATTTTATGTAGCCATGAAGAACAACAAAATGTTATCATTCGCTGGTAAATGGATGGAATTGGAGAACATCATTCTGAGTGAGGTTAGCCTGGCCCAAAAGACCAAAAATCGTATGTTCTCCCTCATATGTGGACATTAGATCAAGGGCAAACACAACAAGGGGATTGGACTATAAGCACATGATAAAAGCGAGAGTACACAAGGGAGGGGTGAGGATAGGTAAGACACCTAAAAAATTAGCTAGCATTTGTTGCCCTCAATGCAGAGAAACTAAAGCAGATACTTAAAAGCAACTGAGGCCAATAGAAAAAGGGGACCAGGAACTAGAGAAAAGGTGAGATCAAAAAGAATTAACCTAGAAGGTAACACACATGTACAGGAAATCAATGTGAGTCAACTCCCTGTATAGCTATCCTTATCTCAACCAGCAAAAACCCTTGTTCCTTCCTATTATTGCTTATACTCTCTCTACAACAAAATTAGAAATAAGGGCAAAATAGTTTCTGCTGGGTATTGAGGGGGTGGGGGAGAGAAGGAGGGGGCGGAGTGGGTGGTAAGGGAGGGGGTGGGGGCAGGGGGGAGAAATGAACCAAGCCTTGTATGCACACATGAATAATAAAAGAAAAAAAATAAAAATAAAAAAAGAGGTCTGGTAGAGATGAACCAATGTGGGTTGCAATACACATGTGCATGGAAGTAATGCTAGGAATCTCTCTGTATAACTATCTTTAGCTCAAACTCACTATGTCTTTCTAATTATCTGTTATGTTTTCTCTTCAACAAAATCAGAGAAAAGGGTGATACAGATTCTGCCTGGAAGTGTGTGTGGGCGGAGGTGGCCCAAACAATGTATACACATGTGAGTAAATGTAAAAATGATTTTAAAAAAAGAAGATAGTAAAACCCTCCAAAACCAGAACATCATTATGAATTTTAGGAGGGAAAATATGGTGGAAATATTATGTACTCATGTATGAAAATGGAAAACTGAGACCCAATGAAACTTTCCCGGAATATGGGGAGTGGAGGATAAAGGAGAATGATGGAGGGAAAGAATTCAACTATGATATATTGTAAGAACTTTGATAAGTGTCACAATGTACATCTAGTACAACAATAACAATGATAAAAAGAAAGGTTAAAAAAATAAGCCATACTGCTGACAGTGAGAAAGGAAGGGAGGGAGGAAGAGGGGGACAGAGAGAGAGAGAGAGAGAGAGAGAGAGGAGAGAGAAAGACAGAGAGAGAGAGACAGAGAGAGGGAGAGAGAGAGAGAGAGAGAGAGAGAGACAGACAGACAGACAGACAGACAGAAATTCCCAGGAGCTAGAAAAAAGAAAGTGCATTAGAGTCTAAAGAGAGCTATAGGCCTAATAGCAAATCAGGATCAAATTAGACCAAGAGTGGCTGGGGTTTCAGTGCCTGTTGGAAAAGAAGAGCTGAATATGTACAGGACAAGGTAGAGGACAAGACTGGGGCCACCAGTGGAAGGCTGGGGTGGGAGACTGAATTGGCTCCAGTTGATGAAGAGGAAAAATCAACCACAAAAGGCTGGAGCTTTGCCCACATCACTTGCATGGGGTCCAAAATTGCACAACTTTCATGGAGTAGGAGCACAAAGGCTCTAATTTAAGGCCAAGTTTGGAGCCATGAAACCCAGAGAGCCAGACTGTGGCACATTAAACTTATGATAGTGGTTACCTCTAGTAAGAGGGAGGGGGACAGGGTTACTTTATCTACAGTATTTGTTGGGAGTTAAAAAGCAAAGATTACGAAATTATCATTTTTCAATTCTTGTAAAACCATAGGCGCATTTCTATCATTCTATACACTTTTCTGGATTTATTTTAATGTTGCAATTATTTTTAAAAAGAAAAATGTTTTCAAGAAATAAGTATAGCGTCTCTAGATTTTCTATGATATTTCTAGTGGCTTAGGTCTGTTTCTAAATACTTTATTAGGTAACATCGGATAGAGCTAAGTATCTCTTACTGTATTTTTCCTGTTTCTTTTAAGTTATAGTCCATGAAAAACTGTTAAAAATACTTTTTTGGGATAAAAAGTTTAAAAAAATCAAAGTTTTTCCTTTTGTTCCCTTGATCAATTATTATACCACCAAGTTGGATTAAATTCAAAGCCACAGGACAGCCCATACAATTCACATTATATGGCATTTTATAGTGAATGAGAATTGAAGCCAAAACAGCAGTAAAATATCCTTGGATATTACATATGATTGCAAGTAGACTTTGTATTGAGTGCGTGGTTGGATGTAGATACAAATTGCTATGTATTAAAATGTTCAGACACTTTTAAAAGAAACAATCCAAGATGTTTTCTTGCTTACTGAAAATTGCTCAGTTTTGAATCTGGAATATTTACTGTAAGGCTTTCTGAAAATTTCCACTGCATACAATAATTAATGTGCTGTTGTTAATCACATTAATACTTGTACTTAGAGTAATACTTTGCTAATAGCGAATAGCCATTTACACCAATACTCACAGATGAAAATATCTGACATCTTGAATACCAATTTGGAAATCAGAAGGTTTGTTTTTCTGAGTTCTCACTTTTGAAATTTTACCTTAAAAGAAAATTCTCAGGAGTGAATTTGATTAAAGCACATTATATTCATGTAAGGACATATAACAATGAAACTCCTTTGTATAATTAATATACACTAATACAAATAAAATTATTTTCTCCTCAGAAATAATATATATTCCCCTGTATGAATACTCTCCAATCAAAATGTCATTTTAAAATACGCTTTTGACTCATGTGGTTGCATCCTCTATTCACTTTTTGTTTTGGCTCGCTACATATTTGAAAGCTGTTAACACATCTTACTCAAATTTTCCAAAACAATTCTTAATGGAAAAAGTGTAGGAATCAGAAATGTAGTAGGTTGGAGCCAAAAATTTTTTCCAAGTTTTAAGAATTTGATCTAAATCTTTAAAATGAAGTTCTTTTCCTTTTATACATGGAACTAATTTTCCATTGTAAATTACTTGGCATTTTACATAGATGTACATGTAAATTGAATTTTATAATCTTTATAAATATGACCTGCTTGGATCCAACATTCAACCTTGGAATCTGTGGCCTGGAATGACAGCCTAACCTTGTTCCTAAGAGAGTTATTATCTATTCCTTCATCAGGTCCTACACTTAGAGTATGTGGATATGTAAATGTTTGAAGAACACTTTGTAATATTCAGAGCACAAGAGTTTTATTATGTCTAGATTTGTGACCAGAGATGAGGATCTCTTAAATGTAAATAGCAATTGGAAAACCAGGAGACAGAATTAGAGGATACAAATTAACCAGGGAGGAGGAATGCAGAAGCTTATTAGGAATAGAAAGAGAAGAGAGACTATAGAAAGACAGCTGTATCTAACATCTCAGGAATAACATGTTCAGGAGTTTTAATTTACTTATTAATAGAAAATTGAGTCCATTTAATGAAATACCAAACAGCTGTTAAAAATGATAAAGAGTCTCAAATTACACTGGTTAATGAAATTAGGAGTTAGAGAACCTAAAGCTAAGAAATTTGAAAGGATATATTACACTTTTAATAGATTAACCCTACAGAATTAGATAGGCTAAGGGGTGTGTGTGTGTGTACTTCATTTTATGCATCGTCTTAGAAACATACTAATAGCAAAAAAAATCTGAAAATAGTATCAGCAACCAGGAATTGGTTGGGTAAATTTTGAAACATTCCTAAACATTGAACTAGATTTTGTTTTTAACACTTGATCTTAACCAAGAAGCAATGGAGCAGATTTTTTTTTAATCCAGGGACCATAAAAATAATAGCCTGAAGGCTAGCACCAACTTCTGACTCTTTTTATAAGGTTTATTATAATGCAGCCATGGTCACATATTTGCTTATCATGGCTGGCTGCTATCCTGCTCCCATAGCAAAGCTGTGTAGTTGTAGACCATATGGACCACAAAGCTTGAAATAGTTTATAATTTTATTTTTGAATTAGTATACATTAATAATATGAGGGGATTTCATTGTGATTCTATACATGATTATAGTGTACCTTTTATTTATTTAAATTTTTTTGATTAATCATATAATTATATTAGGGATTTCATTGCAATAATTCCATACACGTGTACTGTGTACCTTGGACAAGTTCACTACCTCCATTATATTTCCACTCCCTCTCTCCCTCCTTCCTCCTTTTTAAAAACAGTGTTTGGTGGGTTTCATTATGCTGCCTTCCTATGTATATATGTAGTGTACCTCAATGCTCTTTCCCCACTTAGTATCCTTTCCTTCCCTCTCCCCATCCTTTTGATCTCCCCCTAAACACTCTCCCAATTACACTCATGTCCCATCATCATTGTTGTCGTCATCATTGTTGTTTTAGGTCTAAGTTCTACAAATGTGGGAGAACATGTGATATTTATCTTTTTGAGCTTGGCTTATCTCACTCAGCATAATAATCTGCAGTTCCATCCACTTTTCTGCAGGTGATATAATTTCATTATACTTATGGGTAAGTAACATTCCTTGGTGTGTGTGTTTGTGTTTGTGTGTGTATGTACATAGGAATAGATATGTATGTTTTTTCTTTAGTCATTCATTGGTTGTTGGGCTCCTCAGTTGTTTCCACAGTTTGACTGTTGTGAAGAGATTTGCAATAAACATGATATGCAGGAATCTCTCTTGTATATTGATTTGCTCTCCATCAGATTTATGCTCAAAAGTAGTATGAGGGGTCATAAGATAAGTCTATTTTTAGTTTTTTAAGGAATACTGATTTCCATAGTAGTTATGATAGTTTGCACTCCCACCAACAGTGTCTGAGGGTTCCTTGACCCCTTATATCCTTGCCAGCATTTGCTGTTGTTTGTTTTTTGGATGATTCCAATCTGACTGGGGTGAGTTTTGATTTGCATTTTCTTTATGGCCAAGGATGTTGAATATTTCTTCATGTATTTATTAACCATTTGTATTTCTTCTTCTGAGAACAATTCATTTGTCTATTTATTAATTGGATTATTTGTTCCTTTGCTATTTAGTTTTTTGAGCTCTTTGTATATTCTGGATATTATTCCCTTATCTGTTGAATACCTAGTGAAAATTTTCTCCCATTCTGTAGGTTGTCTCTTGATTCTGATAACTGTTTCTTTTGATGTGCAGAAACTTTTAATTTTGATGCAGCTCCCTTTGTCAATTCTTACTCTTATTTCCTGGACAACTGGAGTCCTCTTCAGAAAATAATTGCTTATGCCTATATCTCCCAAAGTTTTCCCTGTATTTTCTTGTAGTAGTTTCAATATTTCAGGTCTTAAATTAATACCTTTGATCCATTTGGAGTTTATTTTTGTACAAGGTTGGAGACAGGGGTCTAGTTTTAGTCTTCTGCATATAGCTATCCAGTTTTCCCAGCCCCATTTGTTGAAGAGACTGTCTTTTCTCCAATGTATGTCTTTGGCTCCATTGTCAAAGATCAGATGGATGGCTGTAGTTGTGTGGTTTTATTTCTGTGTCTTATACAGGTGTTTTAACACCAGCTGACAATATTGTAAAATCCATACTCTTATTGATCATAATTATGTGTAAAATCACACATAACACTATTAACATAGTACCAGTGATGGTCTTGGGGTACATGCCTTTCTCCTAGAAATTTTGAAGGGTGATGCAACTTTCTATGAAGTGAATGATACATGCATGCTAATCTTTAGGCCATCAAAGTTGAGAAAATTATATTCATATATAGGCTTAATTAGAAATGAACCCTTTGAGAGAAATTTAGTCACTTTGATTAATATGATTACCTTTCTCATTGAATTAATCAGATCTAGCCCTTGCATATAACCCCAGATCACTTGTTAGAATTCCAGTTGAAAACCAAATTTTGAAATTTAATTCTCACATAGATTCATTATCCTGGTGTTCCCAAAACCATTTAAATCATTTGGAACAACTGAGGAGCTTCAGGAAGTGTTCAGAGTTATGGCCTCCACCCCTGACCAGTGTCTCAGAATCTTTAGGTTAGAATTTGGAAATCTATCTTGCTGTGTAAACTCTCTAAGTGTTTGTCAAACATTGCACAATAAAGATGTAGTTTAAATATGAAAAAATCAATAATAAAATCTGTCATTTATTGTGTGTGAGCTATGTGCTGGAAGACAAGAAGAATTTACTCTATCTACATATCAATGACTCTAGTTTATCATCCCCTAGTTTACAAATTAGAAGTTAAATAGCAGTTCAAGTCTATAGATTGACTAAGCTTTTTGTATAGGAAAAGCTGGAATTCTACAGAATTCACCTAACTCTGGAGCTGTGAGCCTCTCACAAGAGCAAAGATGTGATGTTGTGATCCTTCATATGATAGCCTGGCTGTGCACGCTAGGTTTGGCATGTTTGATGTGAGTTTTATGTCTATTTCAGAAAGTTCCAGCAAGTTTCAGTATTCTATTTAAATGTCATTGTACAGAGAGGATTGAGTTGTGAGATGGTACAATATTAGAATTTCATGTCTGATTACCTCATGTTCTTTTAGCTGATAAAGATTCTTTTGTTTGTCTGTAGAAAGAGACCATTTGGCCTTTTCCACAGCTAGGTGGGGCTTTGGAGATTGACAGGAGAATTGGGACCTTCCTTATTCCCAGGTAATATCTTTAAGTTTCCAGAATCTCATTCCATTTTTGGTTCTTGTGATCTACCCTTATGGAGGGTTCTCTGCACATTTGATGTAATCTGCATGGGACTGCAACAAAACACAAGCCAAGAATTTCCCACTGTGAGTTCCCTAAAGAATGACAATGCTGTAAATAAAAATCCTACTAGGGATGAATCATCACAACAGTCTTCATAGAAACAATAAAAGATATACATCTTTTAAATATAAATGTCCTAAATCATTAAAGCGGAGTGACAGAAAATTGAAATAAATGAGGCTCACTTGAAAAGGAAAGGCACATTTTTCAGCTTGCATCAGACATTTGGTTCCCATCTTGTATATACACTCAGAATTATTTTGTTTATATTTTTATCTCTTTGCTACATGCTATGAACCAAGTAGACATGGACAATTAGAGGAATGAAGGTGCTTTTTGGGCAATCTGGCAGGCATGGTAGGAAGGACAATATTTCATATTCAATCTCTCCAGTCTTCTGAAGTCATCAGGTTAATTGCATACAAGCTGGTGTTTATAGTTTGAGGCTACAGATGAGGGGAAAATGTATCAGTTAATGTGCACTGATGCTGCTGCCTTAAGACCCAGTTGTTTGAGGGCTGTGGTTGTTTAGCAAATGCCTGCCTGTTTTCTACTTCAACTTAAAAAATGCTGACAGTTGTCTTGTAGGTTGTATCAGAAGGGATTGCTCTGTCATTGAAACAAAAAAGACTTTTTGAGCACAGCACAGTATGAATGTAGTTGACTTGTATCTTCCATTCACACAGTGTGTGTATATATAGTGTACACATGCTGCATATGATATAGAATAAATTCACATTTTCAAGTGTGTTTATTTGTGGAATAATGATCACAGCCCTATGTGAAAGAACAAAAATACCATTTAGATTGCTGATTGGGGACTTAACCTCTCTCATCCTCTCACCCCAATCTCTAGGTTATCAGTGAAACTTTGTAGTTTTTTTTATCAAATTCTTGTATCATATAAAATTTCAATATTTTGAAAGAATAAAGGAGTCTTCCTTCTCTGGCCTTCTTCTATGTCCTGACCCAATCTTTGGTACTATTTCTTCTTTGAAGATATGTACTCTGGTGTCATTGGAATTATATAGCAAATATAGCAGAACACTTCTATGAAAATGTCCAAAATAGAATAATAAAGTATGGAAAGATGAACCTCTCAGAAACAGATTCACTCTTCCGTACTCACAGATGAAATTAGTAAAATAAGCAAAAAGCATTGATTTTTTTTTTTTGCTTCTTTTCAAGTAAGTTAACAACTGCATAGGGATGTAAAGATATATGATGATATCATTACAATAAAAGCCAGAAGATGATAAATGCTATAGCAATGTTAGCAGAACATTTAATAGGAGATTATAGACAAGGAACATACAATCTTAGGGGACCTCTATTTTCAGCAATGGGATGGATGAGATAGTACAAAAATTGCAAAATCAGGATAACATCATTTAAAATACACAATTAATCATTTCAGGAAAGAAAGGCAGGGATCTTGAGACCAGAAAGAAGGTGACACTGCACAAAAAATTATCCTGGGAAAATAAGCCACTCTCAGCAAACCAGAGTCTTGGATTTTAAATAAGTGCACATGTGACAAGAGCCAAGGTATTAGGCCTATGCAAAGCGGAGAAGTATATCCTTGAATAAGGCTAGAATCCTTCAAATGCTATATATTCAGTCGGGTAAATGGTGGATTATCAAAATGAATATAAATATTAAAATATGAACTGCAAACAAAGGCAGAAGACCAAGAAATGTGCTGTCTTCACATGGGGTTTAGGTAAGTGAAATCCCCTTGTAAAAGTTAGTAAAAACAAAAAAAGTTGCAGGAAAATTTGAAAACCCAAGTAAAGAAATTGACCTTAGATGGTTCGGAATGCCTACTAGGAAAAAACCTAACTCATTTACATCTGTAAAAAGTTACTACCTGTAACTTACTCTTTTCAGGAGTCACAGGGATAAAGCCTAGAAAGGCATGTTCTAGCAATACAAAGCAAGCTTATACAGAGAAACAAGCAAATCTGAGCTAATTTTATCAAGCTCAGTTTGATACATGGGTTAAAATATTGGACTTACTATATTAAAAATATAAATATACTTAAAATATTGAAGTAAATGATATAGGGATTTAATAACATTTTCAAGAAAAAGGCTATAAAAGGCTGAAATGTATGTGTGTGTGTGTATATTTACAAAAGAAATGAATTTCTCATTGGGTGAGATAAACAGGTATAATATAGAACAGGGAATTAATGAAGTATATGGGAAATTTAAATCTAAGCCAGGTGTAGGGGTGCATGCTTATAGTTCCAGCTAATCAGCAGACTGAGGTAGAAAGATTGTTTGAACCCATGAGTTCACCACCAGCTTGAGCAACATAGAGAAATCCCATCTCAAAAATAAATAAATGAATTAATAAATAGCTAATTTGCCAAAATGAATTATAGAGAGAGACTAAAACATGAAATCCACAAAAAAAGAGTAAGGAGCATAAAGAATAAGATGATTTGATGCAATAAATAGGAAGTAGGTATTTAAGAAAGACAATGAAAGACCGTGATTCTCAATTCAAGGAGCAGAACAAATTTCAAAGTAAAAGAAACGCATTTCAAGATACATCATGATGAAATGTTATAACAAAATACACTGAAGATCGGTTGTCTATCAGAGAATGTCACTAAGACCAAGGGATGACTTTTGATAGCAATAATGAAAGCCAAAAAAGATGGTGGAATAATATCTTTCAAATATAGGGAGGAAAAAAAACCCCTGTCAACCAAGATTTAGAAAAATAAACCTATACATTTGGGGATTAAAATTTTAAAATTCCTAATTAATTAATGAGCTAAAGAAGTAAGCATAATGGAACTTAGAAACTTAGAACTGTGTATTTTTATAGCTACATTTACCAAAATATGACTACTAAATACAGTAGTGACTAGTAAATGTAGCGATGTAGATGACTACTAAATATAGTCATTTTATAGATAGACTGCTAAATATTTGAATTAGACAAGATGAATATTAACAAACAGAAATTAAGAAATTGCTTAAAATAGTAGAAAAGACACAAAATTGAAGGAACTAACAAACATTAGAACAGAAACTAATTTAACTTGTAACAAAGAGGAGGAAAACAAAGACAGCTGTTTTAAAGAAAATATAGATAAAATAGATACAGTGATAGTAAATTGAGCAAAAGAAGTAAAGGAAAGGCACAAATAAATAATATTAAAAAATAAAAAGGGTGATATAACTATAGAGACACTACAGATTTACCCTTTCATAATGTAATACTAATTTTAAAAAATAATGTAATACTAAGAATAGCTTTCTGGAAATATATTTTTTAAATCTCTAGAAAGTCATAACTTACAAAATTTTCTCCTCAAGAGGAAATAAAAGACCTAAGTAGATTTATACATGAAATGGAAACTGGCATCAGCCATATGAGAGAGACTGACCAGATACTTACCAACGCTCTATTTTCTGGAAATACATCTGTCTTGCCACTAGGCTGAAGCTACAAGTCTGACTAGCTAGTGAAATTAGGGAAAAATGATGCTTATAGGACAGTCCTTATCTCCAAATCTTTCTTGGAATCCTGGGTTTGCTTTCACTCAAGGTAAAGAAATTTCCATGATGGAGCCCTGCAATAGAGAAAGATGGAAGCGCCAAGCAGAAAAAGTGCTCACTCAACATCCAGTTCCTATATGAGTGATGAAGGAGAAAGGAACCTTCTGTGTGGTAAGCCATTGCAATTTGGGGAACATTAGCAATAGTTATTATTGTAAACCTCCCCATTGCAATACACACACACCAGATAATTACACATAAATCTTCTACAAAATCTTGAAAGGACACATAATTCCAATCTTTTGCAAATCATTCCAGAGAATATAAAAAGAGGAAACAATCATTCTCTCAATGCAGTTTAGAAGGCTAAAGTTGACCTAATACCATCACCAGAAGAAAACGCTATGAGAAGGGAACAATATGATTTATAAAATAGATGATGAAATCCTAAATAAAATATTAGCAAGTTGAATAAAAACAATATATTTACATTGTATACAAAAATATGAAATCAGTCATCATTTAACAAGTACTGCTAAGTACCTACTATGTATCAAGCACCAATAAAATAACTTGTAGTACATCAGAGTAAACATATTCTAGCAGAAGAGAACAGATGATCATATATAAATATGGAGTTGTTGGTGCCATTCTCAGCAGAAATTCTTTAGTAGTGCTGCCCAAGATTGCCTTAGCTTTAAATACCTCCAACCTTGCTTCTTTATGCTCAGGATGGCCTTAGCTACTCGTGGTCTCTTGTGTTTTCATATAAATTATATCATTGGTTTTTTTTTCTAGTTCTGTAAAGCATTGTTACATGGATTGCATTGAATCTGTAGATGACTTTTAGTACTATGGCTATTTTCACCATGCTATTTCATGAATATGGCAGTTCGTTTCATTTTCTAATGTCTTCTTCAATTTTTCTCTTCACTGTTTTTAAATTTTTATTGTAAAGGTATTTCACATCTTTGGTTAGGTTTATTCCTTAGTATTTTATTTGAGGAGGGGTATTGTGAATTGAATTGTTTTTTACCAGGAAAAGAAACCACCTTTCTCATTGAGTTTGTTGTTGGCGTATAGAAAAGCCATTGGTTTTTTGTATGTTGATTTTGTACTTTGCTGAAAGTGTTATCAGATCTCAGAGTCTTCTGGTGGAGTTTGTAGGGTCTTTTAAGTATAGAATCATATCATCTGCAAACAGAGATAATTTAGCTTCTTCTTTCCTATTTTATCCTTTTTATTCATTTTCTTACCTTATTGATCTGGCTAGGACTTCAAGCACTATGTTGAATAAGAGTGATGATACTGGGTATCCTTGTCTTCTTCCTCAGCAAGTCAGTTATTTTAAAAAAATAATTTGAGTGAAATTGATGCCAGAAATAATTTGAATGCAACCTGAGAAAGTAGCCCAACAGATAAGCAGTCCTCCTAGTAGCTCCTCCCACTTTTGGCCTTGCTTGAGTGCCATTTCCTTCAAAGTACTTCCCTTGATCCCAAAAGAGATTTTGTTTTCCTTTTTTCACTCTCTCATAACACCCTATTGTTTTTTGTCACAGTACTAGTTCAGAAGTCAGAACTAGTGACACTTTGCAGATTTTGGCACCTAGAAGCCACAAAAATATTATTGTCATGAAAGAATTAATGAGCTAACACTGGAATGAGCTTGCTTTAAATTCTAGGATCGGAGGAAATCTTTCATTTTCTTGTTTGTGAGTTTTCTGTTATAATTCACATTTCTTAATCTTCATTTAGATCCAAAATAGTCATACATGAAGAAAGAGTTGGACATACAATGGCTGCTTAATGGTTCCCAAGTGTTTATTTCCTTCTTGTCTTTAACAAACCTGTTCTGGATGTTAGAGCTGGGTTTAGATAACTGGTCTCTTGAATTCTATTCATTTGTAAGAATCTACAACATGGGTTTTCTGGGAAATGAACTTATAGTTTGGAATAACAAATAACTAAGAGACATTAGGGCCAAAAGACGAACTGAACATGAGATCAGCATTGTTGAAATAGTGTCATGGGATGCGCTTCAATATTCTGTTTGTGTTTTCCTGATTATCAACTTAAAAGAAGTTCATCCAGAAAATGTAGAAATAATATAAAATGTAAAGAAGAGAATACATCACACATAATCATTTAATTCTACTGGAGCACACCCCAAAGCACATCTCTTATCTCCGTCTCTCATTGTTTCTATTACTTTTTACTGTTCTATGGAAAGAGTGAAGGATTTGGGAAGGCAAACTATGCTGGAAATATGAAAAGAATGCAAGGTGATAAGAAAAAAATCAGGCCTCCAACAGTACTGCTCAGTATCGTAGGAACTTGAATTTGTACACCATTTGAATTGTCTTCAATCAGAACCTACTGATAAGTGATCACAGAATTCAAACTTCAAATCACGCCATAGTCAAACAAATTGAACCAAACCAATCAAATGTCCTATCCACTTCTCTGCATGCAACAAATATTCTGATTAAAATTAAACGTCCAGTAGGTTAACTGTTTGGGACTATGTGATTTTAGAGGATATAGGACAACTTCAATAATCATGATAAATACATACAGCTCATACAAAAATGTATTTCCATAGCAGAAATGATTATAAAAGTAAAAAGTATGAAGTAATAAAATATTTTATAATGAAAGGCTGGTTAAATAATTTATTTCAATATAATATGATAATGTCACTGAATATTTGATAGCCTGGGTTATCAAATTTGATATTAAAAAACCCATATTAGTCAGCAAGTATTCTTCACCTGGAGTACTTGGGATCCTAGAGGGGCCACAGATAGGTGTCAAAGCATCTGTGACCCTCACAAAATAAGGTATATGTTTTCTATGCATATTGCTTGTGAAAGAGAATCCTTATCTTCTCATAAATTCTTATAGTGATCAGTGATCTCTAAGACCCAAGGGTAACCACTTTCCAGAAACTAGATTGATAATCTGCTCACGATAAATCAAGGTAGGTGTCTTCAGATTCTTCATTTCAAAGGCTGTGTACAAACTCTGGTCTTGAGGGTCATCATGTTGAATGTTAGTCTTCTATGTGTATCTGAAAGCCAGAATATTCATGGGAGTAAATTTAATGATTTATTTTTTAATAGAACTAGATGTTACTATCTGATATTTCCTAACTCAAGAAATAAGAATATTTTCACATTTAAGCTAAAACACCTTAATTGCTTGTTTCTATCATAAACTGTTGTTTAGAAATGACTTTTAAAACATTACTGACTGAGGAAGCATTCAACCTTGCTCTCCCTTGATCCTTATTTAAATAATTGTATAACATTGACTCTTTACTTTGTAAGTCTTCACGTGGCCTTTGGCCAAAAGCAATACGATCCTAAACTGACCTTTATAAATGTCTCCATATTTCACTCTTGTGAATAAGATAGAGGGGTACTCAAAGGTGCCCTGTCCTTCCTTGCTCACCAGTCCCAAAATCTTATGGGGTCCATGCCAACACCACCAGCATATTTGAAACCCTGAAGGACATTGGTTTGTTTTTTATTCAAAAATTAAGTTTCTTGAAACATTCTTTTTGTCCTTCCCTTTCATTCTGGATAATTGCACATACAGACTTACACACACTTCTTTCATTCATTAACTGAAGAATTGCTCTCTGGCTACAAAGACTACATCATAAGTACTTACTGAGTTATAAGTAAAAAGAAGTGGATTCATTTTTAATTTATTATTCAATAAAATATTATTCCCCATTTGGGACAGATACAGAATTTGTGGTTCATTTTAAATACCAGTCTACAGCCTCATTTCTGTACAGAGAACAGTACAGTCCTTTTGAGCTTGACCCTATAAAGTGTTTTATTTATTTGCTTTTTAATTCCAGAGTTGATCTTACAGTCTTTACACACACTGGTTAGTGGTGAATACTGGAAGCTTGCCTCCATAGTCTTTTGGGGAAGAAGGCATATAGTGGCTCTCCTTTTTAAAAGATCTATACAATCCACTGCAGTCAGTTTGCATTTTGAAAAATTTTGCCTTAAACTGACATTTTGTAGATATTTAATCTTTGTTTTGCGTTGCAGTACCCCATTCATTAACTCACTGATGGGAGTGGAAAGTGATGCCTAGTGGTGACACTCTTACAGCTTTCCCTGCCCACTCCCCCAACCAACTACTGAAGAGTGTATGTGTGTGTGTGTGTGTGTGTGTGTTTATGTGTGTATGGGGGTGTATGTGGTACTAGGATTTGAACTGGGGATCTCACATTTGCTAGACAGGAATTTGAGCCTTCAGCCCACTACTGAATTTTTAGTGAAACTCTCAGTAAATCTTTCTAAAAAGTAGGAAGACCAGAAAGAATATTAACCTCCTCCAGTTCTATAATAAGATTCTGATAACACCACTTGCACAGGAATGGAAAAGCAGAAGCTAAGGATCTGACACCTACAGAAGAAGGTTCATTGAAGATAATGCTGGTAAATTCATTCTCATGGGTAGGATGAGACTTCCGAGTAGAAATGGTGTGACTTTTCTTCAACTAAAAGAAAACTCTCTGTACTTTTGCATCAGTGACGTAAGTACTTGACATATGGTAGGTGGTGCATGAAAGTTTTTTGAAGAAATGGAAGGCTCTAAGTGGCTACTGATAATTTTTGAGATTAGCACTCTAATTGACATTTTTGTGTTAAATTATGGCTTTACCTTACTTTCAGTTTTATGTTTCTCTTATACGCTAATCGAAGGAGGGTTTCACAATGCTTTATTTATTTATTTTTTTGATGATACTAGGCTTTGAACTCAGGGCCTTAGATATGGTAGACAGGTGTTCCACCACTTGAGTTAGTCCCCTCGTCCTTTTACTTTTAGTTATTTTTCAGGTAGCATTCCACACTTGTTTTCCCACATGGCCTTGGATTGCCATCCTCCTACCTATGCTTCCCACATAGCTGGAATTACAGACATGAACCACCACACCCAGCTTGTTTGTTGAGATGGTGTCTTGCTAATTTTTTGCCCAATTTGGTCTCAAACTTTGAGCTACCCAGTCTCTACCTCCAAAAGTTTTCACTATTCTTAATATTTCCTTTCTTCTTGATGTTTTCTCAACCTGAGATTCCTTCCATTTCTACTTATTGAAGTCAGGTCCAATATTTAGGAACCACACCATTTCTCTCCTTTTCTTGGAAGTCTTTTCTCATTCCCCTTGACTTGATACAATGTCTTCTATTTCTGAATGTTTATATTATTTCATCAATAATAAAAGCTACCTTTTAAACTGGCACAGATTAAAAAGAATAAGAATTTTCAATCTTGGCAAGTGTGGGGAAAAAGGAAGTCTCAAAACATTGTTGACAGGAATTTCCAGAGGATAATTTGGCAACGTGTATCAAAGCCTTAAACATGCAAATAGTCCTTGGCATAGAACTTTCCACTTTCATGAATTTTTCCTAAGGAAATCATCAGTTAGGTGCAACATTGTCCATTACAGTATTTTTTGTAAAAGTAAAAAATGTAAAAGCCTAAGTGTCTAATGATGCAGTTTTTGTTCAATAACTTTTGGTATAGCTGTATAAAAGAAGATAACAAAGCCAATACCCATCTTTTAAATTAATGTTTATTTACATAGGAAAATATTTATGATATAAAAACAAACAGGCACAAACAAAATTTCCCTTATGATGCCATTATTTCAGCAGAAATTAAATATGCTTGGAAAATTTAAGGAAGACATACACTAAAATGTTTATAATGATTTTGTTCCATTGTAATTGATATGAATGTATCTTCCAAATTTTCATGTGCATACACTATACATAATTTTATAATGCATTGTGACAATTTTAACACTTCAGTGAAGTAAAGGACTGTGTGGTATGCCACCCATGTGTCCCTTCCCTCTCTGTCTTCATCTGTGACCTCATGTGCACTTCCCTCCCACTGAAGGCTGCCTGTGTCCAGTGTAGACCTTCTTCCCCGAACTCTAGTAACTGCCCTTCTCTGAGCAAAGCTGGTGCTAAGGAGACTTGCCTCTTACAAAGTCACACTTCATTGCCATGGGAAGTCTACACTCGATGACTGTAGTCACGGAATCTAAAGCCTTGAGCTCCTTTCCCTAATTTGAGAGAAAGCTACAAGACTATCTAACTACACTGTGCAGTAAGCTGAGGTCTTTGTTGAGACTTCCTCATAGCCTGTTGCCTGTCTAGTTGTGCTTCCTTCTTTTTCTCTTCTCTATCTATCAGCCCTGAGGGTCTGCCCTAGTCAGTTTCCTACATGGAGCTCTCTCTCCATTTTAGAATCCACTTTCCAGGGAAGCTGACCTGCGACATGTACTGTCTTGCTGGGTACTTTGCATCTGTTACTCCCAAGTCTTGCAATGGGATTTTAAGGCAGTTATTGATATCTCTGTTTTGCAGAAAGGAACACTGTTCAAGAAGCTTATGTATTTTGTGCAAAGATACGTTATTAATAAATGTCAGAGACAAGTTTGAAAGCAAGTGTGTTTAAGGATAAAGACTATGCTTTTTCCTTTAAGCCAAATAGCTCTCTAGTCTGTCCTATGCTTCATTATTTTTGTGCTTTACTGGTTCTCTCTGGCAAGTGGTGAATTCCTCCATGGCAGGGATTTTGTCTTCTTTTTCACTGAATCCCTGCAGGATACTGCATGGTACCTTGCACATAAGTGCTCCATGTTAAAATATAGTTCTGTTCTACAAGAAATGGATTCCCTAGGAGGAAAACAAAATCAGGGCAAGATGTTGCAATAATAAATTTGATTTTGTTTGATAAAATAATTTCCTAAAAAAAAGAGGGATACTAATATTCTTCTTTTCTCAATGTTAGCTAACAGAAGGCAATTTTCCAGAACTTTGCCTTTAATTACAAAAGTCAGCAAATCAGTGAACTGATAAACTTATGTTAAACTTTGATGGCATAAATAATGCATTTTTACCTTGTATCCTTTAGTTCTAGCTTTTATAAAATTTAGGTTATTGGAGAAGTAATCTACTAAAGGTAAAAAAAGAATGCGACAAGGAAGCAGCTTTCCTTTTCACACAAGAATTGAAAGTAGTTTAACAGAATTGAAGTTTTTGAAGCAGCAGACAGATGGCATGCAATGAAAGTTTCTAATAACCACTGGAGATTGCAAGTGTAAGCTGAATTTTCCTTTAATTCAAAATCTTCCAGATTTATGATTTTTTAAGTACACATGAAATGAATGTATCAATAGTGAGTTATGCTGTTAGGAATAAATAATATCAGATTTGGGATTAGATTTAGGGAGGTGGGTATCTGAATAAATTTCGAAGAGCTCTGTTATAGTCTGAAGATTGATTACCTCACCCCCACACCTATTCATCTGTTGGACTTTAGTCAAAGTCTGATGGCATTTAGAGGTAGGGTCTTTGCGAAGTGATTGTCCTGAGAGTGGAGCTGTCCTGCTCTCTGCCCTGTGAGAATTCATCATAACCTCCATCTGTGAGCAACAAATGCTTTGCTAGAGATGGATCTGCTAGTGTCCTGATCTTGGACTTTCTAGCTTCTAGAATTGCAAGAAAGAAATTTCTATTATTTATAAATTAACCAAAATAAGCTATGTTGCTATAGCCACCTGAACAGACAAGACAAGCAACACAGTAAAAAAAAGGTTTCCTGTTGGCTCAGTTTTATTGTTCCTGCACAGCTCCTACTAAAACATGTATTTCCCAGGGAAGTTAATACTCATCAATTCCTTCATGAAAATGTGCCTTTGATTGGAAAGAAATGTGGAACTAGAGGCCTGGAGGCAAGAAATATAATTCAAGACTAAATAGACAGATTGTAGTTATCATTATATATGTTATGACTGATGTTGAACCTTAAGCCTGAGGCCTAAAATAAGTGCATCTTCTAATTAACTTATTTTGGTCTGTCTCATCATATCATTTCCTTTTTTTATTCATCCCAGATCTAGATGCTCTTAACTATTCCCTGTAAAGCATAAACAACCATCTAACTATTGTATTGATCATATCATCCCCATGAACTCTAGCTCTACCTTTTAGTTTGAGGTAACATATCCTTGAAGAAAACCTCCATATCTTCTTCTTCCTTTCCCCTCCATGATTAAGTGGGAAATAGAGGGGCTTCGTTTTAGAAGTTAATCTCATAAAACTAGAAAGTAGAATACTGGCTAACCAGAGGCTAGGAAAGGTGGGAGGGGAAGAAAGGGGATAGTTACAGGGTTGTAGGTGGATAGAGAAATTACTTCTAATGTTTTGGTTACAACAATTAACAACATTGTAAAATAGTAGAAATAATTTCAAATATTCTCAACACAAGGAAATAATAAAACGCTTGAGCAGATGGCTGTGACAATGACCCTGATCTGGTCATCACACATTGTATACACACTGAAAAATCACAACATACTACATAAATATATACAATTATGCACACACTACATTTTTTCTCAGTGAAAACTTTTATTTTTAAATTTTTTTATTATCATATATTATTGTTGTGCTGGAGGTCCATTGTGACATTTATGAAAGTTCTCACAGTATATCATAGTTGAATTCATCCCCTCCACCATTCTCCCACTCCTCCCATTCCTGGAACAGTTTCAACAGGTCTCATTTTCCATTTTCCTACAGGAGCACGTAGTATTTCCACCATATTCACCTCCTCCACATTTCCTTATGTCCTTTCCCTTCCCACTGGTGCCAACCTCCCAGACAGGAACTATTTTACCTTCCTGTTCTGTTTTTGAAAACCAAAAGACATTTTTGTTTGTTTAAGGTAGCTACACAGGGTGTTTCATTGTGACATTTTTAAGTTAAATAAATTTATAGCAACAGAGAGGGGAGCTTTCTGACTACATAGGTATTTATATCAAGGTGGTTAAATTGCTGTTTCATGTAAACTCCATATGTTTTCAAAGGACTGCTATTGGATTTCCCCACTGCACCAGAACCCACGACAGAGGCTTTCTTACAGTTCTAACAAGAGATTAACGTTCCCTCCAGAAAACTTGGAAATTTTGAAATTTCTGTTTCATTACAACTAGTGTTGAACTGTATCAATGAACTTTATCAATAAATAGCCATTTTCTTGTAAAATCACAAATACCATCAGTAAAGTAAAATTTAAGAAGACATAACTTAATATAGATTATTGTAAACAATTAGTCTCTTTTAATTCTTATCTGAGATCATTCACTAAAAGAATAAGATTTTTTATTTGAGGGAAAGAACACAGAGGATGGGGCAGTGAAAAGATGCTACTAGAAGAACTTTGGGTAGTGCCGTGGGTTGGAAACTCTTTCTGCCAACAGAAGAGTTAAACTAAGACTGATTTGTTTGAACTAAACTTGAATTACTCTACACTATGGATTAATTGATTTTTATAGGCTAGTGTGACATTTCTGGTGCTGATTTTGAGAGAAGATGCCTTTGCAAATCTGAACAATAAACACATTGGAAGTATCTTACCATAAAGTGATGTATTAATCAGGCACCTGCTTCCAGGCACCATTTTAACAAGAAGTACCCACTGAGCAGGTCAGCTACCCATCAGATGTGTTTAAATAAGCTTTTCAACTGAGCCATCAGGAAGCAATGATAAGTTTATCCCTTTTGTAGGCCCAGGATCCCATGTGGCAGGGTAGGTCAACTAAAGAAGGAAAATTTACTGTGTAAAAACTTTATTTTTTAACTTTTAAAATTTATTATCATACTATTTTTGTGCTTGGGTACATTATGACATTTATAAAAGTTCTTACAATATATCATAGTTGAATTCACCCCTCCATCATTCTCTTTTACCCTCCCTCCCCCCATTCCTGGAATAGTTCCAAAAGGTCTCATTTTTCCATTTTCATACATGAGTACATAATATTTCCACTATATTCACCTCTTACACCTTTTCCTCATATCCTCCCTCTCCCACTGGTGCTAACCCCCAGAAAGGACCTGTTTTACCTTCCTATTCTCTATTTTTGAAAAAAGACATCTTGTTTATTTAAGATCTCTTAAGGCCTCTGTGATTTGTGTAGATAAGATGCACTTAAATAATTATTTCATGTTAGTAAATGCTCTTCATTGTCTCCATAGTCTTTTTATAAATACTAATGAGCCATAAGCTCATGGGGTGTGAGGATTTTGGCTATACTGTATAGTGCATTGTGAGCTCAGTGTTACCCAATATTTTGTAAGTGGTAATGCATGCGTTTATAAAATTTATTGAAAGCAATAGTTTTCATGTATACATGAACTTCTTAGAAGTCGTAATGGAAAACAACTACAATGACAAAACAATTCTGAAAAGGATACAATTTCAAGGAACATTTCTGATAAGGAAATGTTCTAGTATTCTAGAACATTTAATATTTTAAGGTAAAAATGGGACACATTTCTGAAGAACAGAAGAATTGAGTAAATGGGAAAACATACCAAGTTTGTAAATAAAAAAGCTCAATGAGTAAAGATGCCATCTCTCACTAAAATAATTTATAAATTTAACAATCTGAATAAGAATACTACAAAACAAATTTTGGACTGGAATTGGGTAAGCTAATTTTAGCATTGGTATGGAAAAATAAACTACTGATAATAACCAGGAAGTCTCTGAAATAGAAAAGCTTTGCCAGCCAATAAACATATAAAACTCCAATAATTACAACAGTATATTATTGGGACATATACAACACTGAAGAGAAGATGAATTCCAGAACCAAATTCCAATTTTTGTGGGAATTTAGTAAATAGCAAATAAAGGTGGTGCTCAAATCTGTGGTGGGAAAGATAAATTTTAATATATGTTGGGATATCTGAATAACCATCTGAAAAATGAAACTGTCAGGATGCATACATCATGCCATGTTCAAAGATTCCAAATGGATTTAGAACTCATATACTAAAAAATTATAACATGGTTGAATTATTTTATGATCTTAAAATAAGAGAGACCTTCAGAGCTGCAACTCAGAAATGAGAAGTCAAAAGAAAAAAGTGATAAGCTCAACCACATAAAATTCATAAATTTTGAGTTCAAAAACGAAATGGAAGAGAATATTTACAATTCACATCACAGTCAAAGGGTCATATTGATATATTATAACAACATAAAAATTTTAGAAGAAATGGCACCCTAAAAATTTGATAGAAATATGGACAAATAATATTAATGGACATCTTATAAGGAAAAATATAAATGTCCATTAAACATAGAAAATTAATTATAATAAAAGAAGTACAAATTAAAGTTACATTTCTAAAACTGATTGGCAGAAATGTAAATGTCACCATAAACTCCAACCCAAAGTATTAAGTTCTGTACAATCCCCTCCGCTAAGTGTGGCTATGACTTGTGACTTGCTTTTATTTATTTGTGGTTAGTTTGTGAAAACTTTAGGAATGGAAATATTCTCTCAATTTACACTTATAAGTGTTTTATAGGAGTTTCAATGTTGTGTATACACTTTTGAAGCAAAAGTGCAAAATGGAAAATGAAACAATGAAAACTTTGCTCAGCACACTCAGAAAAAGCTACTTGACAACATTCTTTGAACTTTTCAATATACGTTGTGTTCCTTGTATCTTTGGGTGCTTCAGCCTATTCCTTTGTGGACTGGCTGCCTCATTCCACCCCAAAGAACCCTTACACCCACCCCCCTTTTTTTCGTCTTTTCTTTGGGTTGGTGCTGGGGATGGAACCCAGGGCCAAGTGCGTGCTAGGCAGGTGCTCTACCACTGAGCTTTATCCCAGGCCTTCTCCTTCCCTTTTGTTAGAAGGCTTTCTTCCCCCAAGACAGTTCTGCACTCTATTTCCTCCTTTCTATTTCTCTCTGGGTTGGATGGTGTAGAAAAATGGTGGGGTTTTTTGCTCAAGTCATTAACTTTGTTATAAGTGTATCAGAGAGTCAGTGAGTCTTTCCTTTCTGGTATGAACTAAGCAAGCACCTGTGAATGTTGTTTTCCAACAAAGTTTAGGATTGTGACAGAGATAGCTAAAACCTTAACCATGGTGCTAAAAGCATGACTCAAGCTGTAGAGCACCTGTTTAGCAGGTATGCAGTCCTGAGTTCAAACCCCAGTTACCAGTACCCCCAAAAAGGAACCTTAACCACGGCATTATGGAGCATATGGAAAAGGAAACTTCAAAGGAAATATTCCACTACAATTTGTTTTGGCAAGGAAGACAAAACAGAGAGGAGAGGGAATTAGGTCATGACAATTGCTATTTGGTGAAAGAGGAGTGAAGGAAAATAGGATGAAGAAAAACCCAGGAGACAAAATTTTGGCATCCTTTTCCTAGATTCTTCATTCTTTCAGCTTGCCTCTAAGCTAATTTTTGTTACCTGCCTCTGTGTTGGCACTTGTTAAAGTCATTGAGTTATTTAGTTTTCTAGGAATTTCAGAGTTCTTTGATATTCTTGTGGGGGTTTTAGTCTTCTTTGATTTTTAGGGAAATTGATTGGATTCCTGGAAGCAGTATTTGTCTTGCCAATCACAGCTTTGAGGTGTAAATAATTTTTGGATTATTCAGAAGAGTGGACATTTTACTTCCATTGTGCTGCCTTCAAAAGGATATGTAGACTGGATGTGGTGGTGCACACCTGTAATTACAACTACGTGGGCAGTAGAGTTAGGAGGATCATGGGCAGAGGCTAGCCTCAGCAAAAGCACAAGACCTTAGCTGAAAACTAACTAAAAGCAAAGGGACTGGGTGCATGTATTATTATTTTATTGTTTACATTTTAAATCCTATGCATGAAAAAGACAGGAGAAATGGAGGCCCCAAGTACCTGACCTCCCCATGTCACAGGTAGAATGTAACTGAAGTCATTTGGAATTTGATATTCTTTTGAAAGCTAGGGGAGTACTATAGATCAAAGCAAAGGTCTCTGGAGCTAGTCAAGGAATAAGCCAGGGTATCCTGTCTATTTAGTATATCTAGCTCGTTTGGGATAAGAAAATTCAGTGAAAGAAGCCACTGACAAAATTCACAAAGAACTTGTCAAATAGCACTATGGTATTTCTTTTACTTTCTTACACAAAACTGAAGAATGTTCAAGGTAAGGAAAGTTAGGGGCCACTAATTTCAGCATGTCTGTCAATACAATAACTTCTGTTATTAACAGGATAAAGTTTTTCTTACACTTGAATATGTACAGAGATGGTTCTCACATCCTAACAAATCCATTCTACTTTTTAGATTTCTTTATTAAAAACATACATATTAAAAATTGTACGTTTGCATGTGTTTTTATTGACACATACTAATTGAGCAAATTAATGAGTTTTGCTGTGACATTTCCATAGATGTTGTAAGTTGATCATGTCCACTCTTCCTTCTACCCTTTCTTGCCTTCCCCTCTCTCTCTATTCCCTTAACAGTCCCTCTTCTACTTTCAGGTCAACTTTTTGTTAGATTATGCATATGAGAGCAAATAAGCAATACTTCTGTTTCTGTGTCTGAATTATTTCACTCAGTTTTATGTTCTATAGTTCCACCCATATCCACAGAAAATACTTTTATTATATTCACTCCAATTACTGCCCCCCGGCACTCTTCCTCGTCCCTAATAGCCCCCCTCTACTTTCACATCTTTTTTTAAAAAACCTAGACCTGACATATAAGAGAACACATGCCATATTTGTCTTGCTGAGTTAGCCTTCTTTTGTTTTACATTACGATCTCCAACTGCATCCATTTTCCTAAAAATGACATAATTTTGTTCTTTTTTATGATTGAATAATACTTCACTATATATCTCGTATTTTCTTTATCCATTCATCTGTTGATGGGTACATAGGCTACAGATATGCAGGTATGTTTATTGGTTATCAGTTATTTTTTTTTCTTTAGGACTTGAAATACATTGTTCAGTTCCCTCCTGACTTTTAGGGGTTTTATTGAGAAACATGCTCTTAGTCTAATAAGTTTGTCTTTAAATGTGACTCTTACAGATTTTGATATTCTTTGTTTGTCCTGTACCTTGGGCAATTTAAATGTACTGTGGAGAGTTTTTTTCTGGTCATGTCTACTTAGGGTTATATGCCTCCTGTACATGGATGTCCATTCTTTCCCAAGATATGGGAAATTTTCTGCTATTATTTCATTTACTAGGTGTTCTATACCTTTGTTCTGAAGCTCTTCTTACTCATCTCTTCTAATTATGCTTCTGTTTTGTCTTTTAATAGTACCCCAAAGATCTGGCATGTTATGTTTATTATTTTTTTCTTTCATATTGTCTGAATGTGATATTTACCAGATGTCTTCAAGCTCTGAAGTTCTTTGTTCCACTTAATCTAGTCTGTTGGTGAGGCTTTCAACTGAGTTTTGGTCTTATCATGCTTTTTGATTCTAAGATTTCTGTTTGGTTCTTTTTCATATTCTCTCCTTATGAAATTTCTCATTTACATCCTACATTATCTTTCCTTATTCAGTCAATTGTTTATCTGTTTTCTCTTAGAATTCAGTGAGTTTTTAAATAATCATTCTTTTAAAATTCTTTATCCAGCATTTCATCTACTTCAATATCTTTATAATCTGTTAGTATAGAACTATGATTTTAGGTGGTGTCATAGCACCTTGGATTTTTTTTTTCATATTTTTTGTGTTTCTGTGCTGAAATTTGTGCTTCCATTTGGACAGGTATCTTCTCCACTTTTACATGAAGACTTTCTTAATAAGCACCCCTCATTTGACAATGTGTCTTGGGATACTGGTTTATTGCGTAGTGTTGAGTTTAATTCCAATTGGGCTTCATACTGTAATCTCTCTGTGGCTTCTTTGGCTGTGGTGAGTGGGTTTTGATCTATTGTGTGCAGTATCTAAGCCTAACAGACCCACTTTCTCTGTAGGTCTTGCAAGAATGGGGTCCTTCTGGTAATTCAGGCTGGTGTGATGTAGGTCACAGAGTATTATAAAGCACACCCTCTGTGTTATTCCTACAATGGAAGTGGAAGTCTTTATTAGATGGGGGGATTTCATGGGCATTATAGTATTGTCTTTCTTACTTGAAAGCTATTCTGATATTGGTTGTTCTGATTGTGGTAAAGGGCCTGAAGCTTTTATTCTTTATTTAGTCATTAGTGCAGTTCTTGATGTTTCATGTGGAGAGGAGAGGGCCAGGACCAGAGTTCTCCCTCTGTGACACTCACATCCAGTCTTATCAGCAATGTGTGATCTGACAGGGTGTAGGAGTGACTGATACCTTGGACTCTCATAGATGTAGTGTTCATAACATTTGTGTTGTTTCTCTTTGCTGTTCCTGGGGGGTAGTGACTATCTAGGAGTGAGACATCAGATGCCTTCCAGCTGTGCCCTCTTGTGGAAATATCATTGGTTGGAAACAATGTATGCACATGTGAATAAATGAATAAAAAAAAAAGAAGTATCGTTGGTTGGGAGTTTTCCTTCCTTCTTCTCTCTCTTTGTCTCTTTCTCTCTCTCTCTCTTGTCCTTCCTTCCTTGCAGTATTGGGGGTTAACCTCAGAGCCTCACACTTGCTGGGCAGGTACTCTATCCCTGGAAGCACTCTGCCTGCCCTTTTTACATTAGTTATTTTTGAGATAGGTGCCTCACTTGATGCCCAGGCTGGCCTCAAATTGCAATCCTTCCAATCTTCACTTCCTAAGTAGCCAGGATTACAGGCTGGAACCACAGTGCCTGCCCTGGGCAGGACCAGGTCACAGCTGGAGCTAGATGCAATTCCTCTCATGGACTAGAGTGAGCTCAGTGGCAGAGGACCCATTCAATGTGCATGAAGTACCAGGCTTGATCTCTGGCAATTGTTTTTGTTTTATCTCATGGAGAAATGTATAAGTACTAGTTGCCTCTAATGCACCATTTTTCCTTCCTAGTCATTACCTCCTTTCCACTTTTAGATGCTCTAATGGTTAGAAATTTACCTTATGTTAATTGAAATTTGCCTCTCTGTGAACAATCGGACTTTACTGGGGCTTTGACTCTGTTGTACCTCAGTTCCTTTCTGACCACATTTGCTCTACCTTTCTCAATTCGAAGATCAATCTCCTTGTGAGAGAAAAAGGAAGCAAATTGAAATTGAGTAGCTGTGCTTTCTCTATATCTGAATATATCTTCTTCAGGCAGGGGAGATACTCTTTCCTTGTTTATTGTCCTTATTTATGGATAAGTTTTTTTTTTAAAGTGTGCTATTTTTAGTACTCTTGAATAGGTCAAGAAGTCTCCCAATACTTATGCAAGGCATGCAGAGCCATTATTTTGGTACCTTAAGAAAATCAAATGGGTTATTTTCAGCTGATAGGGTCATTATTCAATTTCAGCATTAAGTAGTGCATAGGTTTTTAAAATAGTAATAGTGCACCTTAACTTGACCTATAATACGTTTAATGACATCAAATTACTGTCAAGCAATAGCTGTGCAAATGTGTTCATGGTCCAATGTTAATAGGGCCATGAGTATACCTCAGTGCTGACCGAGGACCAGGAGACCTGAATTAGACCCAGCCTGGTGCTGTCAGAGAACACATCAACTTCGTATTTGTACCTATTAGTGTTGGTGATTATTAGACAGATGTATATTATGTGATTTATTGTGAATTTTGCTTTAAACTTCTCCTTTGTTGTTTCATGTGCTGAAAGATCATTTATAGTTTGTAGTGTTTTCCCTTTCAACTAACTGGGTCTCAAATTATGTTTACTTTACAAATTGAGAACTTATTTGTTGGTGGACATGGTGGCATGTGTCTGTAATCCTAACACGTGGGAGGCTGAGGCTGAAGGAATGAGTTTGAGGACAGCTTGGGATATATAGTGAGACCATGTCTCAAAAAAAAGAAGAAGAGAAAGAAAAAGAAAACCCAAGCCAAATTTATTTGTCACAATATCAGATCTAGCATCATTTGTTGTAAAACACGTATTTAGTCATATATGACTTAATTTTCAACTCTTAATAAATTTTACTAGCTCATGAAACTCTTGGCATAGCACATGTATCTTGAATTGCTCTAACAAAATAGCTGATGATTTGACACTAATTTTTGTACTTCTTAACCATGCATTTTTTCTATTTAATATGGGGGAAATTAGCATTTGTAATTCAATTCATGAAGTTGATTTTTGTATATATAGTTGGTCCTCTCTAAGCCCTGTGACAAAAACAGCACTGGTATTGCTGACCTCTGTTTAGAAGGAAACTGAAACTTTAAAATACTAAGTAAATGAAGGACTTCTCATCAATCTTACTGAAATGGTTCCTGTTATTTTACTAGTAATTAGCACTGAAATAACACTATTTTCCAGGTACTGTAAGTGATTAACATATAAAAACTCATTTGATCCTTACAATCATTTATGATATAGGTACTATTGTTATCATTCCCATTTTATAGATACAGAAACTGGGCACAATGTCACATTGCTCTTTAGTGGCAAAAATGGATTTTGAACCAAAATAGGACATCTGTGGAGTTCACGGCTTTGTTTCCCTTATATTCACATAAGTCAATATTTGTTGAGAACATGTGCAAAATGCTATATTATGTACACTGAGAGTTCTAACAGCTAACAAGGTATTTGAAGAGATAATAAATGTCACTATAGCTAATGAAGATAAAGCCAGTGTGCAAATATGGGAGCTTTGAACTTTTTTTTTCCATTGGTATGAAGTGAGTAAAAGGAATTCTTGTGATGAATCATAGAAGTCACTTGAAGGAGGTAGATTTGAAACTCTATGCAGTCTGGAAGCTTTTCACAGTCTGATAAGCTTGTTGCAGTGTGAAAAGTTCTAAGATGGGTGGCGTCCCAGGAAGAGCATCTGACAGGGCAGCATAAGCAGAGGCCCAGGGGCTGGGATTGCCTGGGAGAAAGGGGAATTGGCTGAAGTTGAGGGCATAGGTGGAAGGTAGGGTTTAGTAAGAAATAAATTTAGGACTCCAGCCTGGAGCAAGATTGTGGAAAGCCTTGAACAGAAAACTGAGAAAATTTGGACTCATTCTATATTCAGTCTGGAACTAGTAAAGGATTTTAAGGATATGTGTTACATAATCAGATAAACTTTAGAATGAGAACTCAGGCTGCAAAATGAAGACTTTTTTGGGGAGAACAAGTTTGGGGGAAGGAAAATCAATTAAGAAATAGACACAATTGTCCAGGCAAAGAAAAGGCAATGAGTCTGTGCAGAGCTAGTAAAAATATGAGTCAGGAGCCTTTTACCCAAAGAGAAATTAGCTCAGAAATAGAATCAACAAGATTTAACAAAAGATTTATTATGAAAACAAATGGGAGGTAGAAATAGGAAATGGCTTTACAGTTTGCAGCCTGCACAGTGGGCAGGGTGCTCTGCAGTGAGAGGAGGCATGGGACAAAAGGAAAGATATGGTAAGTTGGGGAGTTTTGTGAAAGTGCCAGAGCTATAACAATCTTTCTTATTTCTGAATTTTAATCATCAGCTCTGCACAGTTTAGTTCTCTGTATTGGGAGGTATGTGTGTGAGAGAGTGTACATATCTATACATACATGTAATATAATGTAACATAACAATATAATATATGTGATTAATAGTACATATATGTATTATCTTGGATACATATGCATTTATTCTGTAGTGTCCTATAACATATGTGTGCATTAGAGCTTTGCTTGTCTGGGGAATACTCAAGTCTGTGATAGTCTAGATTATTCACTATTTTCATCGATCATGCTATTATTTCTTAAACACAGTATTTTGTCTTCTCGAATATGTAAATATTTAAATATGATATAAAATTGAAAGTTACTGGTAAGTAAAATCAAAAGTTGGATGATTTTGTTGTATGGTAACAATCTTAGTAAAAGGAAAGTATTTTTAGATAAAAAGTCATGAATTTTTTTTATATTATTTTTTTAGAAGACCTTGTAATAGTTTTCTGTCATGTGTTAAAGTGTGTCAGATCTTTTTGCAGTTTTGGGATTTAGTACTTCTTGATGAATAACTATCATACTAGCAAGATTCTATTTAGATATTTCAGTGGATGATATTTCTACACTTTTGTGTATTTTTGGCACTCTTACCACATTTAAAGTATTGTTAATCTTCCTGAGATCTGGCCCAGTATTTCTGACATCTTTTAAAAAGGTGGCACACCCTTTATAAAGTGTATTTTTCACTTAAACCTGCCATATAATTCTAGACATTTTGAAATAATTTATTTTTTCTGTCATGATTTTAAATTTTTCCAATTATTTATAATGTATACATATAAAATCAATGATAATGTATATTTATAATGTGCATATTATATTTATATTTTGCCAATTGATCATCCATAATTCAATAAAAGATGTTTGTTTATTTTTCCTATCATGATTTATGTTTTGTCCATAATCACTTATATTAATACATAAAATTAATAGTAATGATGTATATTTATAATGTATGTAATATTATACCTTTTTGCCAATTGATCTTCAGTAAGTTATCCAGCAAAAAAAGCCTAATAATGTCCTTACTCTTTGCACCAAGTACCCAACCAATCAAAGGTGGGTCCAAGACAAAGGAATGCACTCCAAGATAATGTGACTATCCTAACAATTGTTCTGTTGACTGTATTATTGTTAATACATATTGTTCATATTGAACCTTTCTCTGACCTGACACTTCTCTGAGCCCCAAGAGGATCCTTCTTGCCCCATTGATTTCAGGCATTGCGACAAACCTTGCTTTGGGTTATAAAATGCATAAAATGTATATGCGGAAGTAACGCACTGCTCTTCAAGCAGAACTTTTGAGTAGTGATGCCTGATTTCCTTTTACTTTTTTATCCTAGGGGGCTTCACTTTAAGCTGGGCCCTCAAAATAAAGTACACTTGCAATTTAGTAAAATATTTACTGATCATGTTAGTTACTGAGATTTGGGACCAGTTTGCTAACTGCACCACACTCAGCTTAAACTGACTAATGCAGCTAACTTTCTGCATTATTGGTTCTTAAGCTTTTCTTCTTTTTGATGTAGATCACTGTAGAGTTTCCCTCTATTTATTTACTACATAAATATTAATTTTGTTAAATGAAAATATTATAAATAATTATAAGCTTTTAAAAAAATCTTTATTATGGTTAACTAGTATATTGTGTTTCTATAAAATTAACATAAATTTGATTCCAAAATCTGACATAGTGAGCAAAAAAGTGGGCTGGTGGAGTGGCTCAGGTGGTAAAGCAGCTGCCTCGTAAGCAAAAAAGTGATACTCCAAAAACCTGTAGGGTGGTGTGCGTGAGTGTGTGTATGTGACGTGAATGTGTGAATGTGTTTGTGTGTTTAGTTAGGGAAGTCCTTCCATATAGGAGCTATATCCCTATTATAAATGTGCTTCCTACTTGTAATCACAATTTAGTAAATCTAAATATATATTGAAAAATCCCAAACAGAATAATAAGATATGAATTTTAACAGTATTTTAAGGCTCTGAGTTCTTGCCAAGGTAGATTAATAGCTACTATATTTATCTGTCTACCTTCTGCCTTCTCAATTATTACCTGAAATAACTGAGAAAACAGAAAAAAATACATGAAATGATGGCTTTCAAAGTCCTGGACACCAGCCAGTAAAAGATGGCACTTTACTTTTCTCAGCCTGCCATAACAGAATACTACAAACGAGGAGCCTTAAACAACAAAAATGTGTTATCCAACAGCTCTGTGGGCTGGAAGTCTAAGATCAAGGGCTCAGAGGGAGAACTCACTCCATGCTTGTCTGTGGCTTCTGATGGTTTGCCGCCAATCTTTGGTGTTCCTTGGCTCGTAGAGACCTGAGTCTTATCTCTGCCTTCATCTTCATATGGTGTACCCTGTTTGATGAGTCAAAACAGATAAATTTTCTTAAATGTTACAGGGAAAGGATTAACTTGACACTGATGTAAATCACTGTGACCTCAGGAAGGCAGGGCCTGAAGAAGTCTCATGTACTACAAGTTCCATCATCACCTCCACGGAGATCTTGACCCCAAATCTCAAAGAGGGTGCCCGGGAGAGAATCCTGGGACTGCAGTCCATTGGAGCTGCAGCAGGTTTGCTGTTATGTACTCCACACTTTTGGGGGTAGAAGATCACACAAAGAGCCTGGAGGCCACAGACCCTTTCCCTCACTATGACAATCAGTCCACAGTGAGATGTGCAGTACCTTCACCATGTGCAGGGACCTGAATCACACAGGCTTGTCAAGTGTAGGGCTTTAAAGAAACCAAAACCACTTTGGGTTATGAGATTGGACCACAGAGAGTGATTTAAAGAAATTTGTTGGGAAGAGGCACAATCTCAAATAGGAATAATTATTTCAGTCTTCAACTGAAGAATCACCTATACATGCAACTAATATAGAAAGCAATTAGGAGTCAATATTGTAGGTCAAAACCATCATATAAAGAAGAGAAATATTGGGATTCATTTTATTGTACAATCAAGTGTCATTCTACATTTGTAGTACTTAAGGAAATTTTATACTCTGTAATGTGATATTGTATAGCCCTGTCTTTGGGTAGAATTAAACTTCCTAGGTGGGATGTTTGTGCTAATTATGAGCAGATTTGTTGTAACTTTCAGGATCTTTTCTAGCTTATTTTCTTAAGTCCTTGTGTTGAAGTTTCCCATGGACCCAAAGGACTAAACTCAGTTCAAAAACATGTCAAGGGGAAACTTGCCACAATAATGGAATAAAGTCCAAAAAGGGCTTCTGGATGAAAATGTTTCTGCTATGAAGGAGGACAGAGTCTGAATCGATTGGTAAACAAGCAACACTTTTATATACTAAATATTGTTTTTTAAAGCAAATTTCATGGTTGCCTGCACATTCTGGATTTATAGGATGAGGTACTGTCGTAAACAGCCATCCAATTCCCAAACAGCCTCAAGCATGTGTCAAATCTTTCTCATATTGTTTACTTGCCTACCTAGGTTTTTCTGATTTGTCCTCGAATTTGCTGGAAACTCAATATGGAAAGGAAACTGTGTTGGACATCTCTTCATTTTCCTTGTCTTGGATCACGTTCTCCACATAATGGCACTTATGGTGTTGCTTAGGCCTCTGGTGAGGCTTGACTGCCCCTTTCCCCAGCTACATGAAGTACCTCTTTCCTCCCCATTCTGGGGCTTCTCTGCCACCTTGGGAGTGGAGGGGTCTCCCATAAACTTGTTCAGATCTTCCTTGCAAGTACGAAACTGAAGCATGAAGAAGTCAACACATTTGCTGGACCACTCCTAACCAACGCTGGATGGTAGCTGATGGGTACATCCTCTCTTCCTGGTCTGGGACAGGCAGTTCTACAGCCTGTTCTACAGGGTTCCTCCGGAGTCTCCAAAGGTCATGCTGAACATTCCTATCTTACAACTGGTTTCCCATCTTTCCTCTTCCAATCTTCCCACTCCTCTCTCCTATCTCCTGGGATCCCTTCTCTTCCAAGTCCCTTCCCTTCCAGATCTCTTCTCACACTCTGCTTTTAGCATAATAAGAGAGAGATTAGATGTTTTAGTACTATTTGATTCATTTCAGTATGTTCTCGTAGCAAACCAATAGATCTTATCTGTGTGAAGAGTTCAGAGATTAAACAAATCTAGAAATTAATTTTTTATTTTTATTCTTAATTGCCAATTAATGTCTTTTGTTTATAAGCTGGAAAAAAAACCAAAACTAAAACTACTTTGTAAGTCACATTCTAACCCACATCAGATTTATTTCTGTATTTTATACTATGTACCAGAAGACTGGACAATTTTCATATGAAACCCATTTTGGAGAAGCAAAAATGTCCAATTTGGACAACTTTAATGTGGATACCCACATTCTCCAGTTCAACTTTAGTGTGGATTTTTGTTGTTGTCATCCTAAAATGAGCTTTAAAGCTGTAGCCTCTAAAACCTTCATGACCAACCTACTTCCTTTTCCCAAAACATGCCAGTATGGAGTACAGAAGGTTACAAACATCTTGGTTGTGGGTGTTCCTCACATCAAAAGCAAACTTGTACCATTTTAAGCCACTAAATTGCTGATATTTTGTTATAGAAGCAATAACTGATACACCAGCCTGGCCACACTTGCCAAAAGTAACACTCAGTTGTTGTCTGGTAACATTTCAGGTGGGATTTTATATTTTTAAGAGTGTTGAAAGGCATGATTATTTTTACATGAACACTCTTTCCCTCTCTGTTTCCTCCATAACTGAATATTATAACTGACTTTTAAAAATATTATACTTATCTCAACCAGCAAAAACCCTTGTTCCTTCCTATTATTGCTTATACTCTCTCTACAACAAAATTAGAAATAAGGGCAAAATACTTTCTGCTGGGTATTGAGGGGAGGGGAGAGGGAGGGGGCGGAGTGGGTGGTAAGGGAGGGGGTGGGGGCAGGGGGGAGAAATGAACCAAGCCTTGTAAGCACATATGAATAATAAAAGAAAAATGAAAAAAAAATAAAATAACTTTTCTCCACTTAAATATAGACTGTCATAATAAAGAAAACTAATTTGAAATATTTAATATTCCCAGAGAATCAGAGAGAATATTCACTATTACATGTAAGTGAGTGCAGAATCTGTTCTAATGGAGACTGAGATTTTATAGACAGACATACCCATACATACATACACAAGTATCCCATTATAGGCAATATATTAAAGAACATAAATTATGTGTATATATGTGCTTCCATTTATATACATATGTGTATATATGTATGTGCATGAATATATATATATATATGTATTAAAATTAAAGGAAAAACCTAAGCCCCAAACAAACAATTAGCAACTTTCGTACAGATGCCATATTACTGGTGATTTTTTCACATATTCCCATAGGCAACTTGAAAGTACCTGTTAAAAGTGAAGCTGTGCACATCTTCTGATTGAGCAATTCAATAGCTAGGAATTTGAGTTAAAGAAATATTTCTTAAAATGCATAGATACAAGTATAATGATGCTCACTGCAACACATCATCTTCTGAAAAGTAAAATGAAAGTATATATGTCATGATTTTAAAAGGTTTCAGCTTACTTCATTAAAAGCATTGGCATAGAAGCCTGTCTGTGAAATATTATTGAGTGAAAAGGAAATTTTAGTATAAAATATACCATATGAGCTATAAAAAATACATACATTTAGATGTACTCTTAAGAATTTTCTTAGGTACGTAATTATACACACACACACACACACACACACACACACACACACACAAACCCTTAGATTATATTGTTATAATCAAGAATAGAAGACAAGAAACTTAGGCAGTAGGTTTTAATGTCCATTTCTAGAGTACTCTTTTTTTTTTTTTGGTGGGGCTGGCATTTGAACAAGGGCTTCACATTTGCAAAGCAGGCACTTTACTGGTTGAGTCACACCTGCAGTCCATTTTGCTGTGGCTATTTTGGGAGAAGGGGTCTCATGAACTATTTGCCCGATGACCCTTCCAATCTCAGCCTCCCGAGTAGCTAGGATTACAGGCCTGAGCCACCAGCTTCTAGCTATCTTTTTTTTTTTTTTAAGTGAAAAAGAAATGTATCCTCTTTTTTACAGTGTGGAGTTCAGAAAAATGTTACACCTCTGAGCAACACTGCATATTTTCCCTACTGATCTCACCAGAAATCAGAAATTGGTATTTTAATTTATTTAGTTACTATCTTATTCTTTACTCTTAAGCTTAAAATTTAAGGATGAAATCAAACTGCTTTTTAGCACAATTGGGACCAAAGCTTTAAGGACTTTTGCTAAATAAATGGTTGTTCAGTTTCTTTTTCCATTATAAGCAAATTTCAATTTATATAAATTTCCAGAAATAGAAATGTATAGAGTTAAATGCAGTTAAATAAAAATTTCATATAGAGTTAGACAAAAATTTATGGATGAGTTACTCTCTCATGAAGCTAAGTTTTGAAAATGTTATTTAATGGATAATAGAAAACTATAAATTTGGCATTTCTTTTCCTGTAAAGGGCAGAGTAAATGTGAATGGAGTGACACTGTGAGCCTGCCTTTGTGACAGCGATTTCTGAGCATTCCTGCATTTAAAGGCTGTGAATGCCTGCTGAGGATGGAAGACTCACAGTTTCCCAAGGAGGTGCAGGGTCTAGGAAACTCAAGGTCACCTGGTCACACGCATGGATCAACTTCATTATTTTTTCACTGTGACATAGCACATGGATAGCTGATACTTTTATGCATCCCATTCGTCAAGTTATTTTTTTTTAACTCTTTAAAGCCAAACCTAAAACCAGGCCTTTATCATGACTAAGTTCTATTACGAGTGCTCAAAATGTGGTCATTCAGAATATCTGAGATGATAAGTGTGCTTGTGAAGTTTTATTGCTCTAAACAGGAAGACTCACAATTTAAAACATATACTGAGAAATTTTTCTGTTAAATATTATCATTTTATGTTTAATCTTAGGTGCCAGAATATTAGAGCTTTTTATTATCTTTTCACCAAATCTCTATCAAAGTCTGAATTTAGGCAAAACTTACATTATAATGGGTCCTGCTAATACTAACCATCCAGATATTTTATTGTGTGCTTGGAATTTTGGGAAGGTTGTTGTATTTAAACAGGGTCGTGCTATGTCATCCAGGTAGGTTTTGAATTCGTGATTCTGTTACCTTGGCCACTCAAGTGCTGGACTACAGCAGTACACCACCATGCCCCGTTTACAGTTATAATTTTACATTTGTGGTGTTGTTGTATAAATGTGCGCCTCAAATTTAGCCAGTAGTCCTGTAATATGAAACACTTGAATGTATACAATAATTAATATGAATAACAATACAGTCCTTTTTATAAGAATGAAATACGCACATTTACCAGGTTACTGCCTAATATGAGATAGGATCCCCTAAAAAGATTAAACAGTAGGGGGAAAAAAGCATTCTATTAATGATTTCACAGTCTAGTGGGAGAAGCAATTTTTTGTTGTTGTTGTTAAGCAGCACATTTATTGAGTGCCTACAGTATGCTTTGGTATCATCTTGGATTCTGCTAGATTTGCTCATTTGAAGCTCACAATAACCTGTATTTGGACAAGGATTTTTCCTCTCTCCAGGGTGTACTTGTTCTGTTGGTGCCTTAGAAAATCTCCTATATCCTGCAGAATCTTGCTGAGATGAATTATGTACAGGGGCTTCTTCCTTGACCTCCCTCCTCTCAGCTGCCCCACTCCAGCCTCCTGCAGAACCACTGTCTCATTCACTTTCTCTTTTCGTTAGGCTCATGTATGCATTTTACATCATTTGATGTTGTTCAGCAGATCCCCGAAGCTCTGTTCATTTACTTCAATGTTCTTTGTCCTGTTACTCAGATTGAATAAATGCCAAAGATTGGTTTTCAGTGTCACTGACTCCTGGTTTGTTTATTTGTGTTGCTGTCAGTCATCTCCAATCTTCTGGTAAGTCTATCAAGTAAAATTTTAATTTCAGTTATCATACTTTTTCATTTCCAGAATATCCATATTACTTTTATAGTTTTCATTTTTCTTTTGGAATTCCCAATTAGTTCATTCATTGAAGTCCTATTTCCTTTAATTATTGGACATAATCACCCTTGAATTTTTTGGCCATAGGTATAAAAGTAGCTTTACACTCTTTATGTGTTAAGTTCACTGTCTTGGGCTTGTCTCTCTTGTCTGCCAATTCCTGACCCATTGACTATGAAGCTCTACTTCTGTGTGCACCTAAGGAGGGTTTCTTTCTTTTTTTTTTTATTGAACACTAAATATACTTTGGGGAAAATTCTGGATTTTGTTATTTTTCTCCAAAGAATGATTACTGTTTTCACAAGGAATTCAATTATTTTGAAGTCCTATAGGGATGATCCTGCCTGCTGCAGGGGCAAGCACAGTCCTTACTTATAGAGTTGAGAAGAAGCCCCCTCTCCTAACCCACATAGATTTCTAGAACTCTCTGCAGTCACTTCATTTCCAATGACACATTTCATCAAGTCCAGCTGCTTGAACTACCCCACCCTGAACTCTGCCTTCCCTGATCTCAGTGAGACTGCTATACTGGAGATCCAGCACAATGTGCAGCATTGGGAAAGTGACCATAAATAAGTGGAGGAGCAGGAAAGTAATGGGACTTGTGAGCTGTCCTTCTTTAGGAATCACAGTCCTGTTTTGCCTGTCATCCACTGCCCCAAAACACTTGATGTATATATCTTGTCTAATTTTATAGATGCTGTTGCAATAAGGCTAGTCTGATGCTAGTTACTCCGCTCAGAAGTAGAGTAAAAGTTCTACTCTTTTAACATTTTTCCTTTTCTGACCTATGGCACTTATTGCGTTCTAACATAGTAGATAATTTACTTATTCGTTAGGCATTATTGGGATACTATCTTCCTCTTCTCACCACCCTGCCGGTGTAGATGCTGCATATGAATAGAGATATTTGTCTATTTTGTTCACCAATGTGTCTCAAATTCCAAGAGCAGTTCTTGGAATGTACTTGGTATTTAATCAGTGTTTGTTAAAGGAATGAATATATTATCTTAGCCATTTTACAGTAAAGGAACTAAGATCCAAAGATTGGACATATGTATATTTTTAAAATTTCAAGTAGCTAATAAGTGTTAAAATGTTTCCATACTTGTTCTAAAACTTCTTAAAGTCCCTTCTGTGTTTTATAGTTTCCTAAGTAAGACAAAGAAGGGGAAAGATTGAGGGAGAACAGAAATGAGAGACAAAATTTCAATGATATCTTCATTCACCTCTTTTTTTTTTTTTGGCCCATTTATTTATTTATTTATTTATTTAATTTATTCATATGTGCACACAATCTTTGGGCCATTTCTCCCCCTACCCCCTGTCCCCTTCCCTCTCCCCCACTATCCCCCCAATCCCCTCACTTCCAGTCAGAAACTGTTCTGCCCTTATCTCTAATTTTGTTTTTTTCTTTTTTTGCAAATTTTTAAAAATTTTATTATTCATATGTGCATACAAGGCTTGGGTCATTTCTCCCCCCACCCCCTCCCTCTAATTTTGTTGAAGAGAGAGTATAAACAATAATAAGAAAGACAAAGCATTTTTGCTAGTTGAGGTAAGGATAGCTATACAGGGAGATTCCTAGCATTGCTTCCATGTACAAATGTGTTACATTCTAAGTTGCTTCTTCTTGAACTGACATTTTCTCTAGTTCCTGATCCCCTTCTCCTATTGACCTATGTCACTTTGAAGTTTCTGCATTAGTTCCTCTGCATTGAGGACATCAAATAAATACTATCATGTTTTTTGGGTTTCTTACCTATCCCCATACCTCCCATGTGTGCTCTCGCCTTATCATGTGTCCAAAGTCCAGTCACATTGCTGCATTTGTCCTAGATCTAAAGTCCGCATATGAGGGAGAACATACAATTTTTGGTCTTCTGAGCCTGGCTGACCTCGCTCAGAATGATGTTCTCCAGTTCCACCCATTGACTTGCGAATGATAAGATTTCATTTTTCTTCGTGGCTGAGTAAAATTCCATTGTGTGTAAATACCACATTTTCTTGATCCATTCGTCAGTGGTGGGGCATCTTGGCTGTTTCCATAACTTGGCTATTGTGAATAGTGCTGCAATAAACACGGGTGTGCAGGTGCCTCTGGAGTAACCTGTGTCACATTCCTTTGGGTATATCCACAGGAGTGGGATTACTGGATCATATGTCAGATCTATGTTTAGATTTTTAAGACGCCTCCAAATTTTTTTCCAGAATGGTTGCAGTAGTTTGCATTCCCACCAGCAGTGTACGAGGGTTCCATTTTCCCCACATCCTCAACAACACCTGCTGTTGGTGATGTTTTTGATGATGGCTATTTTAACAGGGGTGAGGTAGAATCTTAGTGAGGTTTTGATTTGCATTTCCTTTATGGCCAGAGATGGTGAGCATTTTTTCATGTGTTTTTTGGCCACTCGAATTTCTTCTTTTGAGAAAGTTCTGTTTAGTTCAGTTGCCCATGTCTTTACTGGTTCATTGATTTTGGGGAAGTTTAGTTTTTTGAGCTCCCTGTATATTCTGGTTATCAGTCCTTTGTCTGATGTATAGCTGGCAAATATTTTCTCCCACTCCGTTTGTGGTCTCTTCAGTTTATAGAACATTTCTTTTGTTGTGCAGAAGCTTTTAAATTTCATGTAGTCCCATTTGTCCATCCTTTCTCTGTGTTGATGAGCTGCTGGAGTTCTAGTAAGGAAGACCTTGCCTATACCTACTGCTTCCAGAGTATTCCCTGCTCTTTCTTGTGCTAACTTCAGAGTTTCGGGTCTGATATTAAGGTCCTTGATCCATTTTGAGTTGATACTAGTACAGGGTGATAAACATGGATCTAGTTTCAGTTTTTCTTAGATGGATAACCACTTTTCCCAACAACATTCGTTGAAGAGGCTGTCTTTTCTCCAGTGTATATTTTTGGCACCTTTGTCAAAAATAAGGTGGCCATAGCTGTATGGATTCATATCCAGGTCCTCTATTCTGTTCCACTGGTCTTCATGTCTGTTTTTGTGCCAGTACCATGCTGTTTTTATTGCTATTGCTTTGTAATATAGTTTGAAGTCAGGTATTGTGATACCTCCAGCATTGTTCTTTTTGCTGAGTATTGCCTTGGCTATCTGCCGCCTCTTGTGTTTCCAAATGAATTTTAGATTCATTTTTCAATCTCCATGATGAATGACATTGGGATTTTGATGGGAATTGAATTAAACATGTAGATTGCTTTTGGTAGTATAGCCATTTTTACTATGTTGATTCTACCAATCCATGAGCATGGGAGATCTCTCCACCTTCTATAGTCTTCCTCAGACTCTTTCTTCAGGGGTTTGTAGTTCTCCTTGTAGAGTTCATTCACATCCTTTGTTAAGTTTACTCCTAGGTGTTTGATTTTTTTTTTGAGGCTATTGTAAATGGAATTGCTTTCATATATTCTTTCTCAGTTTGTTCATTATTACTGTATAGAAAGGGTAATGATTTTTATAAGTTGATTTTATGTCCTGCCACCTTGCTGTAGCTGTTGATGGTGTCCATTCACCTCTTAAGAAGATACCTTAAAAGCAACTGAGGCCAATAGGAAAAGGGGAACAGGAACTAGAGAAAAGGTTAGATCAAAAAGAATTAACCTAGAAGGTAACACCCACGCACAGGAAATCAATGTGAGTCAATGCCCTGTATTGCTATCCTTATCTCAACCAGCAAAAACCCTTGTTCCTTCCTATTATTGCTTATACTCTCTTTACAACAAAATTAGAGATAAGGGCAAAATAGTTTCTGCTGGGTATTGAGGGGATGGGGGGAGGGGGCGGAGTGGGTGGTAAGGGAGGGGGTGGGGGCAGGGGGGAGAAATGACCCAAGCCTTGTATGCACATATGAATAATAAAAGAAAAAAAAAAGATGCTGACTGTCAGTTTATTTACTCTTTCCATAAAATGCATTCCATGTTTTTTGTGTAAATCTTATCTACAGTGAGTAAAGATATTAGTGGACCTGATTTTGAATTCATGGCTTTTGAATTTCATTTATTTCTGCTTTAATATTTTTTAAACTTACAGTGCGTTTTTGAATGAGAAAATGAGTTATACATCTGGTTCCACTATCTACGCACAGTGAAACTTTGGGCAAACAGTAACCATTGTAGATCTGCTGGAGGGGGTTGTTTTCAGAATTCTTGTAAAACATGCTTATCCCACCATTCATTTTAAATGTAGGTCAAATAAGAAAATGAATTAAAAATGATTTGAAAAGGTCATTTGAGAAGTTTGAAAAACTTATACAAATATTAAATATTATTTGAGCTGTTTAGATTTTGAAGTTAGTAAGTATGTATAAGATAAAGAAGCCATCATAACAATAAGTAAATAGCAGCAGTGGTAGCAGTGGAAATATAGTTATTTTGCACGAAATTTTGCTATAGCCCTTAATAAACCAAAACCAGAAAAGAAAAATTCTGACTCATTTGCTTAAAGAGAATGTTAATATAAAATGTTACTTCAAATTTCTTCAAAACTTGCAACTGAAATTTTTCCCCTTTGGTAAAATCAGGGATTCTTTTTTTTTTAATCAATGTAACAGTAAGATACATAGAAAAAATTAGAATAAAAGTTAAAAGCTATGTCACAGTATAATCTCAGAAAAGAATTGAAGGGTCTGTATTACATTTCTGTCTGAGAATTCTTTCAAGAGATTGGGGCAGAAATGGTAGTTTTGCCTTTAGTTACAAATGAATATTATATAAATAAAGTAAAAATTATGTTAAGTTAAAAAACTTTTAGTTGTCCAAGAAGAAATGCTTCTTTCGTTCACATGTGAACACATTCTTAGTAATTTTCTTATTGATAGTAGTACTTGTTCCACCTAATTTTGGAGGTCCTGGATAATTTGGTCAGATTCTTCTTTTCCATTGGGCATGCTGGGAGTAGTTAGAGATATGTATAATTTGTAAAGAAAATGCACCATCTTAAATTAAACTACATTAGCAACTACTAGTTGGTGAGTTAACACTCCCCATTTGGAAGATAACCAGTTACATAATTCTGGTTTGTGGCAGTACTTATCCAGACTTCCAAGATTACAAGTTAAAGTGTTAATAGTGGACTGGTGTACAGCTCAATAGTAGAGCACTTGCCTTACATGGGTAAAGACCTGGGTTCCATCCTCAGAACTCACACACATGCACAAATGGTATTAAAATTTTATTTCAGCTAGATGTAGTGGCTGTCTGTAATCCTAGGTGGAGATTGGGAGGATCACAGTTCAAGCCCAGCTTGAGCAAAATGTTTTCAAGACCCTATCTTAACCAATGGTTGGATGTGGTGGAATAAGCCTGTCATCTCAGGTACACAGGAAGTGCAAGTAGGAGGATTACAGTCCAGGCCAATACAGGCATAAATGTGAGTCCCTACTTGAAAAATAACTAGCCTGTTGCCAGTGGCTAAACCTGTAATCTTAGCTACCCAGGTGGCAGAAATCAGGAAGATCATGGTTCAAAACCAGCCTGGGGAAATAGTTCATGAGATCTCAACAAAACCCATAACAAGAAAGGGCTGGTACAGTGGCTCAAGGTGTAGGCCCTGAGTTCAAACTTCAGTATCACAAAAAAAAAAAAAAAAAAAAGCCTAAAGCAAAGAGAGCTGGTTCTGGAGACATGGCTCAAGCAGTAGAGTGCCTGCCTAGCAAGTGTGAGGCTCTGAGTTCAACCCCCAGTGTCATTAAATACATAAGTATATATTTGAATCTCTTTGGGACATTGAGACATTGAGATGAGAATATTTGTTTTAAGGTCTAGGAAATTTGGTTGTTTTTTTTAAAAAACAAACTTGAAACTCTAAATCCATTTAAATATTCTCTCTTAAATATTATTTTCCTACCACCATTTTTTATTGTTTAAAACCAATTCCGTAAAGCATCCCAAGGTACACCTCTCACCTCTGTGCCTGGTCCTTTAAAGTTAAATGTCAGTAGATTTGTGATAAATCACATTCTTCTAAGGGAAACTTCCTTTGAGATAATGGTAAAACGACCCCTACTCAAGACTTTCAGATTTTAAAAAGCCATCATGGGGGCAATCTGGGGAGTTCGTCGTTTAGTCACTTAGAGTGCATTGCAAGATGTGGTTCTGTTTTCCTGTGTTCTGTTTTAGAGTATAGTAGCACATCTGAAGTAGGTATGGCTTGTTTACAGTCAGCATTCATTCCCTTTCCTTCTGTGTTAAAGAACCTCAGTTTTCTCAGGTATCCACCCGTGTGTCAGTTGCTTGGGGAGAAGTGACATTATTGTAACTCAGAGGTAAATTGAGTCAAGTCAGCTAAGGTAGGAAGTCTCACTCCTCCACTCTCAACACCACTGACCAGTTTTGTCAATGTAAAGAGCTGGGTTTTGTTGTTTTGGGAAAGGTTCCTTCTATTTCAGACTGAGACACTAGAAATAATGGACACTGGAAACGACAGAAATTTATTTGCTCATAGTTCTGGAGACTGAAAGTCCAAGATCAAAGTGTTAACGGAGCTGGTTTCTCCTGAGGCCTCTGTCCTTGGCATATGGATTGTTACAATCACATTGGGTCCATACATGGTGCTTTCTCTGTGCTCACGTGCACCTGATACTACTTTTTGTGCATCCATATGTCCTCTTTTTGTAAGAATACCAGTAAGATTGGATTAGAGCACTCTAAAGGCCTCATTTTAACTTAATCACCACTTTAAAGGCCTTATCTCTGATTATTGTCACATTCTGAGGTACATTCTGGACAGAAACAATTCAACCTTTAACCCAAGCCTGAGGTCCAACAAGCTCACTGACAACGTAGAGAATACCAGTGTAAAGAATCTGTAAAATAATAAGTGTTCTACTGGGCCTGCTGCCTATAATCCAAGCATCAGGGAAACTGAGGTAAGAGGATCAAGAGTTCAAAGTCAACTTGGGCTACATGGTGAGTTCCAGACAAATCTGGGCTATAAGACCCTATCTCACACACATACAAAAACATAAATAAATAAATAAATAAATAAATATCCTTATACTCTGTAAGCAAATTGAGTTGACATTTTCTTGGAATAGAAGACATCTACCTTGAAACTAACAATCATGGAAACAATGGAAAATTATTTCTGTCGCCCTTCTTCCTAGCCTGGAAATCTTCACTAGTTATTCTCTCACATGGAGTATGGAAACACTTCTTACTGCAGAAGAAGGAAGTGTGTTTAAATAGTGTTTAAAAAAACCTTCTCAAGTGACAAGAAAGCTTCCTTTGATGGTATTCTCCAGAAAGGTTTGTATTCTTTGGACCTAAAGACCACTCTTTAAGATCTTTTTTTCTTTCTTTCTTTCTTTTTTTCTTGGTAGTGATACTGGAGTTTGAACTCAGGCTTCATGCTCTTCAAAATTTTCAAGTCACAAGAAGACTCAAGGTACATACACACAGATTTTAAAGTGTGCCAATGGCACAAATTTTATATTTGGAAAATGTTATTTTAACTCCTTTTATATGATTTTCCCTCATCAATATATATAACATGTGAATTTTAATATTTAGGAAGTTCCTTAATGTTTGGACAACTAACAGCTGGACTCTGAATGTTCTGAGTGACAAACAGTTCTATAGAATACTATTTCTTATAAATACGTCATTAAATGGTTTAATGAAAAATTAATGGCTTGCATTTGTTTAGGTCTTGCACAAATCATTTTCAGGTACATTATTCTAGTGAGTCAGTTCTCCAGACTTTCAGACTTAATTAACTTAACAAGAGCTAGGTTAAATTTGCCATGATCAAATGAACAAAAAAGGTGGATTTAGAAACTACAGGAAGGTTTTCCAACTTGCATAGGTAGGTATTCCAATTTGCAAAACAAGCATACAAACAAAAACAAAACAAAACAAGACCACAGTCACAATGCAACCCTAAGCATGTTCTTCAAGATTCTTATATTAAGTGGTAACCACTGGTCAGGTGTTAAAAAAGTGAATATGATGAAATTTTACATGTCTATGAAAGAGACAAAAGATATAAAAAGAATGAATCAGGGCCAGTATCGTGGCCTGTAATCCTAGCTACTTGGTAGTTGAAGATCAGAAGGATTGTGGTTCAAGACCAACCTTAGGGAAAAATGCTATCAAGACTCCATCTCAATAAGCTGGGCGTGGTGGCATGTGCCTATCATCCCAGATACAGGAGAGACATAAATAGGAGGACAATGGTCCAGGCTGCCCCAAGCAAAAACCAAGACCCTATTCAAAAAATAACTAAAGCATAAAAGGGCCAGGGATGTGGTTCAAGTGCAAGGCCCTGTGTTCAAACCCTAGTAGTGCCAAAAAGAAAAAAGATGAAAAAGATGGGAAAAGGGAGAGAGAGGAGGAGGAGGAGGAAGAGGAAGAGGAGGAGGAGGAGGAGGAGGAGAGAAAGAAAGATAGAATCATAAAATTTCTAGAGTTAAAAATTCTCAAATAAGAATTTCTCAGGATAAGCTACCCCAAGGCACATTTTATCATTTGGTGAAAACTAGTAATGTAGAGATTATTTTCAAAACAGAAAGACAAAAAATATTATATACAGAAAAATAAAAATAAGAAAGACCAATGAATTGACCATAGCCAGAATGCTATGTAATGACATCTTTAATGTAATGAAATAAAAGCAATTGTTAGCCTAGGATTCTGTATCCAGTAGGAATGTTCTTATTGAGGCATTTTAACACAAACAAAAGCTGAGAGAATTGGTCTTTCTACTTCAGACTGAAGGAGATAATGCCACATGTAAGCTTGGATCAACAGAAAGAAACAAAGAGCACTAGAAATGGCAAATATGTTGGTGAATACATTTTTTCTCTTTTCATAGTGTCTTTGAAATAGAAATTACTGGTTACAGCATTAATAATAATAATGATAATACCGTATTATATGTTCACAATGACTGAAACAACACAGACAAGGACAGAAGAAGAGAAACTGGAACATATTATTGTAAATTGTTTACATTATATGAGAAGTGTTCAATATTTGATGGTAGACTGTGAAAAATTCAAGTTGAATATTGTGACTTCTTTATTAGCCACCTAAAAAGTAAAAGAGTAAGATAATTCAATAGAAGATAAAAATGCTCAATAAATTGAAAAGAAAGAACAAAGAACACAGAGGACTGATGGTTGAAACTGCACCCTTGCTCATTGGAAGAATGAGTGTTAATACCCAGGACGTACTGTTACACATGCGTTACAACGAATGACATGGTTTTTAAAAAAATCACCACAGAAATGTTGAACAGATATGGAACAAGTGGAATTCTCTTCATTGCTGGTTAAGGTGTGCATCTTTAAGCCACTTTGGAGCACTCTTTGGCAGGTTCTCATAAAGCTAAATATGCCCATGCTCTTTGACCACTTTAAGAAATTTGCCCAAAACATACACCCACTAAACAACCAATTCAAGAACATAACAGCTCTATTGACAATAGTCAAACTGAAAATAACTCAAATGTCCACTATAAGGTGAATGAATAAATATTTTCTGGAATATTTAGACAATGAAATAATAGTCAGCAGTAAAAACAATAAACCATTGATACTTGCAATGACATAGAAGGATCTCAAAGACATTTCAATGAGCCAAAGAAGCCAGACCCCAAAAAATCTATCTTCTATGATTTCACTTAAATCTATAGTGACAGAAAACATATCAAAGTTCATCAGGGGCTGAGGGGTGGGAGATACAGAATTGACTGCAGGGGGCAGGAGATATCTGGTGGTGTAATAAGCACCTATGTTCTACATCATGACTTGGAGAGTATCGCCCCAAATGCTCAAATTTTCCAAAATTTATCACACTACAGATACAATTCCAAATGATATAAATTATATTTCAATAAAGTTTTTTTTTTGTGGTACTGGGGTTTGAACTCAGGTCCTACACTTTGAGTCACTCCACCAGCCCTTTTTTGTGAAGCGTGTTTCTGAGATAGGGTCTCGTGAACTATTATGCTCTGACTGGGTTTGAACTGAGCTCCTCCTGAGTAGTTAGGATTACAGATGGGAGCCACCGGTGCCAGGCCAAAGTTGATTTTTTAAAGAAAAAAATCATAGTGCTGCAAAAAAGTTAGGTAATTAAGGTATATATAAACCAATTTTTAATCAGTTGATATTATCACTTATTGTTGGAATTAAAAACTGCCAGTCTGGAAAAATTTCATTTTTGGAAGCTGGGTATGAAGTAAGACAGATGCCATGAGTCAGTCAGATACCAAAAGGCTGTCATATTTTGTTCAAAAGTAAGTTAAAAACGAATACAGACAACAATAAAAAGAAGTTTCATCAATAGTTTGAACTTCTCTAACAGCTACCAGGAGAATAAGCTCTTGAGACCTGTGATCCAAGGTTTTACTAGAATTATGATTAAATAGTAAAATTTACTCATGAGACTTTAATTTTGTTCCTCCTCACAGGTATTATGTAAGAGGTACCAAAAAACTAAAAATCAGTAGAATAAAGTCTGATTTTTTCTATTCTCAGTTAACTATGCAACTGTCTGGCTGTCAGATCTTTAAAACAGGTAGTTCAACTTAATCTTGAAGGACTCTTTCACTTCTAAAATTCTTTGCATGAATTTGTGATGTGAGTGGAAGGAAAGTAATATTAAAACAAATGCCTCCTAAAAGAGCAGCCCAAAATATTTTCTAACTGCACATTTGATGCAAATTTACTTAGAGAATTTATTACATTATCCAGACAAATATATTCATACACACATTTAACTATTTTAACATTTGAAATGTGATCTATAACCCTGGTACTATTTTTTTATGTTGGTGTAGATGAAAAATAAATTGATGCTGATTACATTTGGGAAAAAGTTACCACATATTTAAGCTATAATAGTTTTCATTAATACCATTGAATTATGTAAGATTATAAAAAATATATAGGCATGTTACTTTTATTCTTACTTTGGAACATGTTTCTATACCAATGAGTAAATAATGATTTTATGTTTCTTTGTGGTTGTCAGAAAAAAAAAGTACTCTTATTTATGCTGGTTTAATTGCTTTATTTACATATTTTTTGCTTGTCATTGGTTTGTACATCTGTTCCTAATGTTTCTATGAAAATTTATATTAAAGCCACAAAGTTAAGGTTTTGATGAGTAGCTCAGAAGCAACTTAAATACAATATAAACATTAGAACACAAAGCTTCTCATGGCTAGTGATGGAGGGAGACCACTTTTCATGGAGGATGCAGAGCCAAGACAGTCAAAAATCAGAGATATGTCAGCCTCCAAGTTTAATATTTTTTAAATTGCTAAATGCTTCCAAATGTGTTAGCATACCCAAAGCTTCTTTGATTTTTATTCTGTTCCTATAGTTGGAATGAAAGTTTCCAAGCATAGATTAACACTTTCTTGTGAAAATTCCACATGATCATTCTAAACATCAAGTTAAAAAAATCTTTAAAAGATGTGTGGTGGTAGTGATACTCTTGCATGTGAGGAACATGAAAATATATAAAAACAATCTTGCAAACCATTTGATGAATAAATAACGAACAATGCTAAAAACTGAAAAAATTCATTTTACTATCTTTGGAATCTAGGTTGATTCAAAAAGCAATTAAGAACAAAAACTAAATTTTAGAGCCATAAAACAAAGGAATTCAGTAAAGTGCACACCAGAAGTTATCGAGATCCTGATTTCTTAGTGCTCGAACCATAAATAAGCATTTCTTATGTGTCTTTTATTATTGTAATTATTAAGGCATATTAATTATGCTTATCAATGGGGTTCAGTGTGGTATTTCCAAACATGTATGTATTGTGTTTTGGTCATACCCATTCTCCCAAGTACCCTCTCTCATCCTCCCCTCTCATCAACAGACCCCAGACCCTTTGCTCTTCCCTGGTAATCCCTGTACTACTTTCAGGTCATCTTGTTTTTCCTTCTAGCTTCTACATATTTATGGTTTTTTTGCAGTGGTTCAAATGCTTGTCTTAAATGGAACACTAATGTCCTGTTCGTTAACGTCTTTGCCCTTAGTCTTCACATTGATAACATGTGGGGACTCAACTAGTCAAGTATAACTACCTTAAAAGCTGTTATTTATTGTCCCAAGATACATAACCTAAATGCAGAATAATGAACCATATGACATCTCAGTATCACTTTCAATTACAAGACTCTTGGTCATTGTTTGACTTTGTTGTATTTCAATATCGAGACAAAATCATAAAGAATACACATCTCAAACTGACAGAATACTGGCTATTCAGTAGGAACAAATAAACGTTCTCCTACTTTCATCCCCCAAATAAGTTAAATTAAGAAAGAAAAGAAAAGGAAAAGATGATTTATTAGTTTTTGGCTCTGGTTTCCTATCTTTTTCTATGTAATATGAACACTATTAAATAACTGGAAAAAATCTAAAATACATAAAGAAGGATGTGGTTGTATAAATTGGTTTCACTACTTTAGAGAGCAATTTGGCTCAATGTCAAATCTCCAAAACTTTTTACTGAGAGAGAGAGAGAGAGAGAAAAGAAGTTGCAAGAAGACATACAAGCATGATACCATGTTTAAAAGTTGAAAACACTTGAAACTATTACATCTTTTTTATTGGATACATACATACAAATGTAAGAATAAAAAGATGCTTGTATGTAAATAATAAACATGAAATCAGCATGGTGTTTATATTGGGGATAGAGAAGAAAGTGTTCAGAGAGAGAAAGCATAGAAATATTTGGTTACACTTGTAATGTTTAATTTTTTTGCACCAAATGATATATTTAAGGATGTTTAGTAGGGTACTCTTTTACCTTTTGGCATTTCTGAAATACTCCATAATAAGAAAGTAGAAAGAAAGCAAGACTATTCAGCTTGAAGCTAGAAGTGTTGTACTTTTTATGTGAAGCATGAGAACCAGCTGTTTTCTGCCTCCATAAATAGAATTAGAAATTTAGGTTAAATATAAGGCTAATTTCCCCAGTTTAATGAGGTTTTAAATATTACCATAGGTTGCAAAGCAAAGTTTATGGGACTCCTTCTGAATGTCTCGACAATGGTGCTGGATTCTTATCTCTCTTAAGCTTGGGTGTTTCCCAGCTTAAAGTCAGCCACCTTCCCCCTGGCTTTTTGAGTGTAATTATAAGGTAATGATAGTTTAAGATGAGGAAACAGAGAGGGAAGAAAGAACAATTATGAGTATAAATATCTGAGATTAAAGCCTCAAAAGCAGGCCAAATAATAAACAACATAGACAAAGAGTTTTTTTCTTTCATTTTTTTTGTCCTTTATGATCACCAATTTCTAAGCAAACTGGATATCTCTTTAGTATCCCATCAATCAATGTTTTAAATCAAAGTTTTTATTTATGTAGGGAAAGAACCTTGAAGGGTCTCAAATATTCTGCCAAGTGACAGGCAACTGGAAAGGCCTTGATCTTCTACTTTTCCATTTCTAAATCCAACAGAGGTTGTTGTAGACTGCCCATGGTGATTACCTCTCTTGCCAACACAACACTGAACTTGGATTCCCATTTCTAGGTAACAAGTGAGGAGGGGACTTGAAGGACATTGGTTTGCTCCCAGTGTCTAAATGAGATTGTGCAGGAGTAAAAAGGAATAATCAAGATAGCAAAAGATGAACAAAATGGTAGATTTTCTCAAAGATAATAACATCTACATTTAAAATTTATATGTATTTAAAATGTAAAATAGGAAGAATGTTGTTTTGTAAGGGATTGTTCTGTTAGCTATAGCTCTGGAAGATATGCAATTGCTTTAAACAATTTATTTCAGGATACCTAAATATCCCAGTAAGCATATCTCTTTTCCTTCCTTTTTTTTTTTTTTGAACCCAAGATCACATATGCTAGGCAAGCTCTCTGACAACTTAGCTACATCCCCAGCCTGGTAACATAGTTCCTTCAGACCTTCATGGGAGAAGGAGCAGTCACCTTTTGGAGATGCTCCTACGGTCCAAAATGTTTGTGTGTTATCAACGTTCGCTTGAATTGAGTTAACTGTGTGTCTTATGTTTCTTCAGGGTCAGAAAATTGCTTTCCAATGTAATTCTGAATTTTAAAAGCTACAAAACTGGACAGAAGCATCATGAACACTGTGTATTATGTACGTGACTATGACTGTTTTGGGGTTTTAATAATGTCCATTGCTTGTGACTTGGGAGTATAGCTAAAAAAATGAACCAACAATGCAATTTTCAAGAAATCTTTAAAAAATACTTAATACTGTAACAGCATCTTTGGAATTTGTATTTGACAAGATGTAACAAATTAGAAGAAAAATACTTGTTCTTCTTAAAAATATCACTTCCTTTAATTTATATCAGAACAAATATCTTTGTTCTTTTTAAATACAAGCACGCAATTTAAGTAAAATTTAAAAAGACAAAATGCTGTTGGCCAAACATTCTGTTGGAAAAAAATTCTGTCTGTGTGTGTGCTTTTCTGTGCCTCACACAAATTCACACTTCATCCACATTGAGAAGACATAATATTAGATTAGGATGGACTAATTATTCTTCCAGGCATGGAGCTTGGCAGCCTCCTGCCTACATCTCACATTCTAGGGCTGTGGTTCATGGAGCACTGACTTGACTCAGAAGCCAGAAGACTGTCTCTGGCCCTTGCTCTGCACATCTCTGGGTCATCATAAACAAGATATTTAACCTCTCTGCCTCTCCATTAGCCCAGCTCTACTCTTGCTTAACCATATGTAAACTGATTCATTTCAAAGGCTGTAGTAAGAATCAAATATAATGACATACTTTAAAACTCTTTGAAAAATGCAAAGCACCAAGCAAGAGTCCCAAATAATGAATACATTTTCTAAGCCCCGTCATTTTTAAATGTGGTAGATAAGCTTAATCCCAAATTTTGTCAGTTTTCTTGTTTTGTCATCCCATTTGTGAAAAGTTACCAATTTTACCAACTAAAGAAATAAGTTCAGGTTTTTTTTTTAACACATTTGTTTTGAATGTAGTCAAATACAGAGCTCATACTATCAAATCAAATCTAAATTATGAAATAATGGTTGACTCTAACAGTTGAAATAATGGTCTCCATTATTATACCACTGTTGAGAGAAAGTCTAATGCCTTAAAGCCTACATGGTCAAGGCATAGTGCCTATTTTACTTACAAATAGAAATTCCCCCACAATGAGTGGTCATCACAGAACAATTAGGCATTTAAGTAGCATACTTCTCAAGGGAAACTTTTTTCCCTGGCTCAATAATCCATATGTCATTATATTTGCTCCTATTTCTGGCTAGAAAACATAGATATAGCAATTATATTCAATATTAACAGAATTTAATCCTACCTATGCAATTTTTCCAAAAATTATTTGCAGTAGAGTTATCAAAATAATGAATTCCCTAAATTGGTCATTAATTTTTTTAAATATCAAATTTACAGCCTGAAAATTGGGTTTTAGTTGGTTGTGCTAATCTGTACTGAACTATAGCAAATAGAATCATAATAAAACAATGGCATGTTGTATCTGCTTATTTATTCTTTCAAATAACATGTTTTGAAGAGCATCTATCACCCAGCCAGGTGTTGCTCAATTAGTCATTAATGAAAATTTCTATATAACCTGAATTTTTGTATTTTCATTTCAAGGTAATAAAACTGTATTGTATAATAACTCAAACCATGACACTCCACTAAATATTCTCATTAATGCAATTCAAATTTTGGATATAATAAAAATCTTAGAATTATCCTAGGTGTTATAAACATTTACTGGATTTGCAGAAAAAGGTAGTTACAGAGACTGCAAACACAAAAACAAGAAAAAAATTGCTTTACAGAATTTGTCCTTCTTCCTTTATTCAACCAGAGCTGTAAGCATGGTAGCAACATGAAGGCCTTTTTCTCTGCCTGGTGATTTGATCTCATTTTTAATGTTTCAGAACCATATTTTCCTTTTAAATTAATACAAATTAGCAAATATATGAAAATTTTTTTCCATGCCGTGTTCTTCCTCCTTCGGAGCACAATATTTCACAGCAATTGAGTTCTTGGAATTGTAAAAGGTATATAGCTCTTTGAAAAACAATAAAAAAAAAAAAGATTGTGTACACAAAAATCACTCTTCTGAACCCATTAAAAGTAGTGTTACCTTTTTCTCAGAACTAACAAGCAAATAAAACTAGCTGAGATTACAATTACTGGATGCAAAATTTCTGATCTTAGAGGAATTGAAAGCAAACATTTTCCCAAAAGCAAAGAATAAGTATATCCAAATGTTCTTTCCAACAGAGAAGAATGAAATAAAGTTACATTCTGGGAAGATGAGTACATGATGTGTTAACTCAAGGATTTTGTGCGTTCCCGAAACTAATATTCAAATCAATGTAGAAAAATTCGTTTCCATAAATTAAATTTATTCATATCTTCTCATTTGTTTATTAAATGCTAAAGACTTCACATTGACATCAACACAAACATTTAATCAAGAGTGCCTGCTGTTGATTATAGTCTATGACTGAAAACTTGGCATATTTCAAGTTTTCAGATGCCTCTACTCTATCCAAAACAAAGCATTTTAAGATACATTGCTTCTCTGCTGGAGGATCTTGAATCTTAAATGAGCACATTTGCGTGAATACAACCCATGAGCTGATGCAAAAGCATTAGACCAAGCATTGACATAAAGTCAAAGACATTCCCTAATGGTGTGGTGCCATTAAGAGCAAGAGAGGAGTGCACGCTCTCACACACACACTCAAGCATCCTCACACCCAGAATCAGGATAACGGCTAACATTTCTAAGTGCTGGTGCTGTGAAGAAGAGGAATTTACATAGCCTAGCTCCTTCAAACCTATGAAGCAGAAAATATTCTGATCACATTAACAATGAAAAATTGTGGCCATAAGATGTCACGTTATTAGCAAAGTCCCAAAGGCTTCTTGACTTCACACTTTAAGTCAGCATGCTGCATAATGCTAACACACACACACACACACACACATGCACATACACGCATGCATGTGCACAGGCACACACTCATTCAGCTGCAGGAAGTGAGGATTCCAATCAGATAACCATAATATCAGATTAGGCAAGTTTTTCAGGAATGCCCCTCCAACATGAAGTCAGAAAGTGGATTGAGTGGCTTTTATCTCACCAAGACCACTGAGTTTTATCTAAGTATTATTGTGTCTAGAGTTGGCATTTAACACATGACTACATTAACTGTATTAAAATGTCATCAGTTATCAATAACAAAGAGCTAAAACTCTGAAGGTAGCTCCAAAGCATACTTGTATTTTAAAAGCCGTACCACTTTTTTTTCTTTTTGATAGCAGTGGGGCTTCAATTCAGGTCCTCATGTTTGCTAGGCAGTGCTCTTCCACAGGAACTATAACACCCAGTCCTTTTTGCTTTAGTTATTTTTCAGATAGGGTCTTGAAGTTTTGTCCAGAGCTAGCCTTAGAGTACAATCCTCCTTCTACTTCAGCCTCCCATGTAGCTGGGATTGCAGCAGTGAATCACCACATCTAGCCAAAACATACAGCTCAGGTATTCAGTGACAAAAGGTCATTATGTCTACAACTTATTCTTGAACAAGTCAGAAAAATCACACACATACACACGTGCACACACACTACAGAAAACAAATCTGATAAAATATTATTTGGGGGAATTTGAGAGAAAGTATAAGACAATTCAAACTAATTTTGTACTTTTCCTGTAAGTCTAAAATGACTCAAACTAAGAATTTCTTTTAAAGGCAAATAAAAGAAAGAATTGAAATCCACTTGGAAGCACAATCAAAAGGACTTTACTGAGCAGGTGCAGCAGGAGAGCAAATACTGAGAATACAAATATGTCCAGACTGGCGCGCTTGAGATGAAACCTCATTCATGGTTTTCTGGATGCAGCAGACTGGATAACACCCCTTCCCCAGAGCTCCATTCCTGACTCTGAGCTTCTCTGCAAGCCAGACTGGAAGAGAAAGGCAGACATGGAATATGTTTTCCTTTCTGGCTCTTAGTTCTAGTTTTTTCTCTACGATTCTATTTTTTTCTTTCTAGGTCACACCATCTTCTTTCCATAGGATTGAGACGCCCTTGAAACTTTTCACAGGATAAATAAATCAGAATGCAATAAAATAGTTTCAACATCTACAAAAGAAACACAATAGATTCACATTTTACATTGTGGCTAAAAAGTGAATTTTAACACATTAGGATGAACTAGTGTACAGTCAAAATTATCCTCGAACAAACTTTAAATATCCCATTAACTAGGGGATCATTGCTTTGTTTAGTAATTCTTATGCACAGTAAATTTTGACAGCCCCTGAGGTAAACAAAAGGAACAAAATAAAAATTTACATACAAATGTCTGAACATTCAAATGAGTATGCTTTTAAGATACCCATCAACTCATAAGAGGCAGTGAGAAGTGTGTTTTAAGTGATTCTGCTTTCTGGGGACTTATTCCATTCGCTTTAATGTTAAGCTTCTAGAGCATAATATATGTAAATATACTTGATTGTTGTTGAGCGTAAACAAGAATAGAGCAAATAAATTCTGCTTCCAGTCACAATGGAGAAACTCTCACAGTAGGCCTCAAGCTATAAACAAGTATAAAATTGGACAAAATATTGCTACTTTTAGACATTGAATAAAAGGTGGCATATGACTATAATCTATGAAAAGGCAGGAAAATGAGATGAGCTCTGTAATCAGAGTAGTTTTTTGCCTGGCATCACTTTTTATATTGTGGCACAGGAAGAAGCCCAAAAAGAACACAGCAGTCCTCCTTAGCTAAGATTGAAATTTGAATTCAGGGCCATTGATAGGGCAAGAATTTGTACAACAGGGGCAGAAGGAAGTGAGCTGAGCAGAGGAAGCTTTGTCTGAATTGGAAGCTGTATATATGCAGATAGAACAAAGTATAGTTGCTAGAAAAAGAACAAGAATGGAAGAACTAGGAGTTGACCTCAGAGTTAACAGAGCAGGAAGACATGTTTGTACTAACTTGTGTTGATCAATTCAAGCTCAGAAACTATGGAGATATGGAACAGAATGCACATACATAGTAAAAATGCCTGTAATACAAGAGTTCAAAAACATTTTGGCATGCATCTAGGATCTCAGGACACAACATAATTATCTGGTCATTCCAGATGCCCGTAGTCAAAGGGTGAAGCTGACCAAAAGTTCACATTCCCAGGCAGCAGTTTGAGAGATGTGCTGTTGACTTTATGGCCTCCCAGCTCCATTTTGAAAAGTTCTGTTAAGGTTGCTTTCATTGCAGTTTTCTTTCTATTTTCACACCAGCCAAAGTGATAGGACCTTATTAAACACTGTGGATTCAGTGGAACTCCACAAAGACCATACTGTAGAAACAGAGATAAACTAGCTCTAGAGAAAACATTACTCTTGACTTACCTTGACAACAAGTCCTGAAAGAATCAAAGTCCTCTGCAAGTTAATTAACTCCCTATGGAGTTAATCTATTACTATTACACATTATTGATGATGATAAAACCCAGTCAATATGAAGCATCTGTAAGGTCCAGATATAACAAAAAAAATTTTTTTTTTAAAGTTTAAAACCAACTTTATTGAGGTATAGTTTACCTGCCATAAAATGCATGCTTTTTTAAAAGTCAACTTTACTTTTTTTTAATTATTTTTATTTTTTTATTGTTTTATTATTCATATGTGCATACAAGGCTTGGTTCATTTCTCCCCCATGCCCCCACCCTCTCCCTTACCACCCACTCCGCCCCCTCCCTCTCCCCCCCTCCATACCCTGCAGAAACTATTTTGCCCTTATCTCTAATTTTGATGAAGAGAGAATATAAGCAATAATAGGAAGGAACAAGTGTTTTTGCTGATTGAGATAAGGATAGCTATACAGGGAGTTGACTCACATTAATTTCCTGTGCGAGTGTGTTACCTTCTAGGTTAACTCTTTTTGATCTAACCTTTTCTCTAGTTCCTTTTTTTTTTTTTTTTTTTTTTCATTTTTCTTTTATTATTCATATGTGCATACAAGGCTTGGTTCATTTCTCCCCCCTGCCCCCACCCCCTCCCTTACCACCCACTCCACCCCCTCCCGCTCCCCCCCCTCAATACCCAGCAGAAACTATTTTGCCCTTATCTCTAATTTTGTTGTAGAGAGAGTATAAGCAATAATAGGAAGGAACAAGGGGTTTTGCTGGTTGAGATAAGGATAGCTATACAGGGAGTTGACTCACATTAATTTCCTGTGCATGTGTGTTACCTTCTAGGTTAATTCTTTTTGATCTAACCTTTTCTCTAGTTCCTTGTCCCCTTTCCCTATTGGCCTCAGTTGCTTTTAAGGTATCTGCTTTTAGTTTCTCTGCGTTAAGGGCAACAAATGCTAGCTAGTTTTTTAGGTGTCTTACCTATCCTCACCCCTCCCTTGTGTGCTCTCGCTTTTATCATGTGCTCAAAGTCCAATCCCATTGTAGTGTTTGCCCTTGATCTAATGTCCACATATGAGGGAGAACATGATTTTTGGTCTTTTGGGCCAGGCTAACCTCACTCAGAATGATGTTCTCCAATTCCATCCATTTACCAGTGAATGATAACATTTCGTTCTTCTTCATGGCTGCATAAAATTCCATTGTGTATAGATACCACATTTTCTTAATCCATTCGTCAGTGCTGGGGCATCTTGGCTGTTTCCATAACTTGTCTATTGCGACCAGTGCTGCAATAAACATGAGTGTGCAGGTGCCTCTGGAGTAACCTGTGTCACAGTCTTTTGGGTATATCCCCAAGAGTGGTATTGCTGGATCAAATGGTAGATCAATGTCTAGCTTTTTAAGTAGCCTCCAAATTTCTTTCCAGAGTGGTTGTACTAGTTTACATTCCCACCAACAGTGTAAGAGGGTTCCTTTTTCCCCCGCATCCTCGCCAACACCTGTTGTTCGTGGTGTTGCTGATGATGACTATTCTAACAGGGGTGAGGTGGAATCTTAGTGTGGTTTTAATTTGCATTTCCTTTATTGCTAGAAATGGTGAGCATTTTTCCATGTGATTTTTGGCCATTTGAATTTCTTCTTTTGAGAAAGTTCTGTTTAGTTCACTTGCCCATTTCTTTATTGGTTCATTAGTTTTGGGAGAATTTAGTTTTTTAAGTTCCCTATATATTCTGGTTATCAGTCCTTTGTCTGATGTGTAGCTGGCAAATATTTTCTCCCAATCTGTGGGTGTTCTCTTCAGTTTAGAGACCATTTCTTTTGATGAACAGAAGCTTTTTAGTTTTATGAGGTCCCATTTATCTATGCTATCTCTTAGTTGCTGTGCTGCTGGGGTTCCATTGAGAAAGTTCTTACCTATACCTATTAATTCCAGAGTATTTCCTACTCTTTCCTGTATCAACTTTAGAGTTTGGGGTCTGATATTAAGATCCTTGATCCATTTTGAGTTAATCTTGGTATAGGGTGATATACATGGATCTAGTTTCAGTTTTTTGCAGACTGCTAACCAGTTTTCCCAGCAGTTTTTGTTGAAGAGGCTGCTTTTTCTCCATCGTATATTTTTAGCTCCTTTGTCAAAGACAAGTTGGTTATAGTTGTGTGGCTTCAGATCTGGGTCCTCTATTCTGTTCCACTGGTCTTCATGTCTGTTTTTGTGCCAGTACCATGCTGTTTTTATTGTTATTGCTTTGTAATATAGTTTGAAGTCACGTATTGTGATACCTCCTGCATTGTTCTTTTGACTGAGTATTGCCTTGGCTATTCATGGCCTCTTGTGTTTCCGTATAAATTTCACAGTAGATTTTTCAATCTCTTTAATGAATGTCATTGGAATTTTGATGGGAATTGCATTAAACATGTAGATTACTTTTGGGAGTATCGACATTTTTACTATGTTGATTCTACCAATCCATGAGCGTGGGAGATCTCTCCATTTTCTATAGTCTTCCTCAATCTCTTTCTTCAGAAGTTTATAGTTTTCCTTGCAGAGGTCATTCACATCTTTTGTTAGGTTTACACCTAGGTATTTGATTTTGTTTGAGGCTATTATAAATGGAATTGTTTTCATACATTCTTTCTCAGTTTGTTCATTATTCGTGTATAGAAATACTAATGATTTTTCTATGTTGATTTTATATTCTGCTACCTTGCTATAGCTATTGATGATTTCTAGAAGCTTCTGAGTAGAGTTTTTTGGGTCTTTAAGGTATAGGATCATGTCATCTGCAAATAGGGATATTTTGACAGTTTCTTTACCTATTTGTATTCCTTTTATTCCTTCTTCTTGCCTAATTTCTCTGGCTAGGAATTCCAATACTATGTTGAATAGGAGTGGAGATAGTGGGCATCCTTGTCTCATTCCTGATTTTAGAGGGAAAGGTTTCAGTTTTTCTCCATTAAGTATAATGCTGGCTGTAGGTTTGTCATATATAGCTTTTATAATGTTGAGGTACTTTCCTTCTATTCTTAGTTTTCTTAGAACCTTTATCATGAAATGGTGTTGGATCTTACCAAAGGCTTTTTCTGCATCTATTGAGATGATCGAGTGGTTTTTGTCTTTGCTTCTGTTAATGTGGTTTATTACGTTTATTGATTTTCGTATGTTGAACCACTCTTGCATCCCTGGGATGAAGCCTACTTGGTCGTGGTGAATAACCTTTTTGATGTGTTGTTGAATTCGGTTTGCCATTATTTTGTTGAGGATTACAAAAAAATTATTAAACATGCAAATAAAGGAGCATAGGTAATTTACCCCCAAATATGAAACCCTGGAATGTTATGTTTAAATGAAAGGTCCTTGAAGGTCAGCAGTACTGGAGACTTTATTCTGACAGTCCCTTATCTACCCAAAGCCTGGACACACCAAAGAGGAAAGCAATTGCCCTTGATCTTCCTCCTGAGGTTTCATCAAGCAAACTCCTGTCACAGAAAGAAGATTGAGGAATGTCACTATACCTGGACAGACTTTGTCACAAGCTATTATGTCCTTGGGACCATTCATTCTTCTAAAGACCTCTCAAAAAATCACCTATGTACTCCATTCTCCTGGCTCTCATGAAGAAAGATATATAAGAATCTGAACCACACTGGGTTATTGGGTACTAACCTTTCTGTGGTGCTCTAGTTCACATGAAATAAATCTGGGTACTTTCCTCTGTTTAACTGTCTACTGTCAATGCATTGTAGTGAAACTTTGAAGGGTGCAAGGGCAGAATTTCTTTTATCCCTACACAAAGAGGTAGAAACATGTGACCCATAACCAGAACAGCAATCATTCAGTAAGGAAAGACCCAGAAGTAACACAGATGATGAAAATAGTAGACTATCTCCCTAAAAACATCTATTATAATAATGGTGAAGGATTTAAAGAAAGGCAGGAAAAGATAGTAAAATAATAAATCTGAACAAAAAACTATAAAAAGGAAACTAATATTATACACAAAATATTATATCAAAGTTTACAATTCAACAAATGAGCTTAGATAGATACTGAAGCAGATTAGACAGGAGAAGAAGAAGGATTAGAAGTGGAAGAAGGAGCTATCAGTAAACTTGAAGACAGAGCAATAGAAATTATTCAAACTGAAGCATACAAAGAAAATGCAGCTGAAAGTAATAATGGAGTCTCAGTAACTTATGGTATATTTTTAGACAGATCCAAGGAACTCAACAAAGCCTAAGTAGTATAAACATAAAGACCATACTAGGGCATATCTGTTAGGGCTCAATCAGGTAAGCAGAATTACTGCAAGGGATATATAATGAGGGATTTATTTTGTGGATTTGATTTTAGGCATTTGTAGAAACTGGTGAAGCAGTCTGTAGAGGTTACTTCTGGCATGAGACCTAAGTCAGCAAGGAAATGTCATGAAATGAGAAGATCCAGAGTGAACCTTGAGGCGCCTATAGATAAAAAAGTTAAAAATCTCTAAGGAAGCTGGGCACTGGTGACTCCCACCTGAAATCCTAGAGACTCAAGAGGCAGAGATCAGGAGGATCTGGGTTTGAAGCCAGCCCCAGGCAAATAGTTCTCAAGACCCTATCTTTTAAAAAAAAAAATCACAAAAAAGTGGCTCAGCAGTAAGAGCACCTGCCTAGAAAGTGTGAGGGCCTGAGTTCAAACCCCAGTGCTGCCAAAAACAAACAAAATCTGTGAAGAAAATCTAGAACCCACCTGAAAAAGTAGGAGCATGTGCTTGTTTTTCTCCTTACAATTGGTGTGTGAACGAATTGCAAACCAAGTGGCAACTTTTTTCATGAAGCTGACCATGGTGTGAGCTGGGATTCAAAGACTCTAAAAGAATATTTCTGCAAGCTCAGATGTTTTCTTCAAGACCAAATAGATGTACCAACTGATCAGTAAAATATTAATGTGATACACAGTGCATGGCCCCATGCTAACCAGTGTAAAAACTGGCTATTTCTTTACTTCTTTCTTCCCAATCTCACACAATTTCTGTTGAGGCCAATCATAAGCCGGAATGGTAGAGTGAGTGGTATTCTGACAAACATTCCAGTTAAACTAAATTGACACAGAACAATTACCATAGTCTATATCTTTATAACTTGGCCTACCATTTAAACATTTGCCATTGAAATAAAAGCAGTAGTAAAATAAATTTCCTGAATATCATGATACAAGTGTCTGGTAAACTAAAAACGTGCTAAAACTCTCCCCCAAAGAGCACACAAAATCCCTTTATTCAACTTCAATTAATACACTTTTCCTCTGACTGAATTATACTTTCCTTTTGGTAAATTGTAATTTAAATATTGAATAGCCTAGTTGCTATTAGTACATCTCGTTCTATTTGGTAAGGGGATAGGAGAGAAAAAAGATGACTAAAAACATGCACATATATTCACACCAAAACAAAGAAGATATGCACAAATAATATAGTATTTATTTTTTCAGCTGGTCACATGATCTTAGCTAATATTTGTAACTTTATTCTTCCACTAACCTTATCATTCCCTTTACCTTTAAGCAAGTACTTTGATTAGTTATAATTCTTTGCCTAGTGGGCAAACTTTTATTCTTGTAGTATATAAATGAACAATTAGAAGTTTTGCTATAGTTTTTTGTTGACTTTTATTACAGGGCTCGGAAGTACTAAGATGTGTCCCAATATATTTCATGAATTGTATCTTACCCCAACAGTGTAGAAGAAACTTAATTTTTCCTGGCACTATCAATCACTCCAGTTAGTATTAAAATCTCCCTTCTCTGCCCATTGTTTACCTCTATAAGTATTATATATATGTACATATATATAATTGTTATTATACTGTGAGAAATCTTAAGTAGACCCATGACAATGTCAAATTCCTATTTAGTAAAACCATTGTTATGTCCCCTGGTGTACACATTTCTTTCTTGAGAGCTAAGACTTCTAGACAAGTGGTCTACTCAAGGTTACAGAGATGAGAAGGAATAATTTTGTTAGTGTTGTATTAGGGGTAAACAATGAGATGAGTCATTCACTCCCATTTCACCTTATTGATTACTAGATCTGTATAAAGAAAGAAAAAGCATCAAATTGGACACTGATTTAGAAAATACATACTACCTTGGATGACATTACTCCAGGCCTACAAAGTGTTGTCATTTATCTGGTACCATAATTTAGTCATTGAAAGACCATTTTAATTATAGTCTTGTAATAATACAAGTGAATTCCATGCACACAAAAGCATTATTACAGTTTATTAGCTGTTGTATGACTTCTTTAGTCAGCAGTAATGCTGTGTGGAATATCATGGTGGTGAAGACATTTTCTAAATCCAGAGGGTAATTTTGGCAGAAGCATTGCAGGTGACAAATATACAGAGAACGTTTCTATTACAGTGAGAACAAAGTGTTTGTTTTCTATCATGGAAATAATTTAATCCACTTGTTATGTCCTACAGATCCTCCTTACAATGACATCCTTTTAGGGTTCACTATTAACCTCTGATAGTAGATTGGACACTCAGCAGTGGCAGTTGTCAGATCAGACTTAATAAATGTATATTGCTGAATCCCTGCATAACTTTCTTCCTTCCCTGCTGCCCATGGACACTGTTTATGACCCCGTTGTACACAGACAGGGGTAGCTACAGAAACAGTTTCACTCACACCCACAGATTACCTCATCATGTCCACCTTTTCAACTGAGTGGTTCTTTGGAAAGCATTGCCATGGGACACAAATATCTTCACGACCTATGCCCATAGTCTACCCATATCTTCCCAGACCTCACTGTACCCACATTTCTAATCATGCTCCTTTTGATTGATAATCCTCCAGCTCAACCATTGGCCATAATCCATGAACTGATGGGTATCTGTTATTCTCCTCCTCCAAGAAAAACTTTCTCCAAGGATCAGAACAAGCAAAAGTCTTTTTTATGTTCTATTTTATTCAACATTCTATCTAACATTTTAGCCAATGCAATAAGACCAGGAAAAAAGAAGCAAAAGGCATAAATATTGGGAAGGAAGAAGTAAATTATCATTATTTAAAGACAGTATGATATATATTATATAACATGTGACATATATTTATGTATGTTATACGTACATTATTATATATACATATATATATAATTCTAAGTAATCTTAAAAATACTAGTGGTGCCCATAAATGGTTAGCAATTCCAAGTCTATATAAAAATATTATTTGTATTTCTATACATTAGAAAAGAATAAACATAAAATAAAAAATAATAACATTTAAAATAGCAAAGTATTTAGGAGCACTTAAAGAAAACACATTCAAGATCTGTACACTGAAACTGCAAAACACTTCTGGAAACTATTAAAGTAGTCTAAATAAATAGAATTATATACCATGTTCATGGATTGTGAATTCTGCCTAAATTGATTTATAGATTGAAAGTATTTCCAAACAAAATTTCAGGAGCATTTTAGTAGAAACAGGCAAAATGATCCTAAAATTTACATGGAAATATTAGATATTCAGAATTGCCAAAAATCTTGGAATAAAAGATTTTGGAGAACTTATTTTATTTCAAAACTTACTACATTCAAGATAGTATGGTATCACATAGAGATATGTTTATATTATGATAAAAGCACATAGTGATTCTAAAAACAGACTCATATTTACATAATCAGTTGATTTTTATAACCAAACTACTGACATAATTTAATTTGATAAGGAAAGTTTTTTGTAAAAAACGATTTTGCAAAAGAAAAAGTAGTATTATCTACAAGAAAAAAATCCATTTTAAGTTATCCATAAAAGTTAAGCTAGATCATAGTCCTGAAGATAGAAGAAAATTCTAAAACATTTTGAAGAAAACATATAGGATTATTTTTGCAACCCAATGAAAGACAAATTGGCTAGGCCCTGAACTGTGATCTTTCCTGCTGGTCTTTGCAGTGTTCAGTTTTAGCAAAAATCATGTCAAATTTGTTTAGCCAGAATCCCCTACTTTCAATATCTGATCTTCCTCCATATCTCAAATTCCTCATCCCTCACCATCACCAATCGCCCTTACCTTCCTTCAGCAAGAATCCCATTCTCCTACTTAACCAAAATTCCCTCTTGTCTCCAATGCTTCTTAAGAATTTTCAATCCATTGATGCCTGCTCCCCAGTTGTAAGTCTTCACTTGTCTTTGTTGTATTCAGAATCGAACCCAGCTTTAGCCTGAGGTCTCTCTTCTGCTATTGCAATAGTTCTTGAATAAAATAAATCTGCTTAATCTACTGCCAACCTCTGGTTCTATGTGATACTACTCATTAATTTAAAAAAATTAACTTCTGATACATGCAACAATATGAATAAACCTCAAAAAAGTATGTTGAGTGAAAAAGACGAGACAAGCATATATACTGTGTGATCTGCTAGGAATGTGAGGTTCATGGGTAAATGCAATTGTCAAAACTCATCACATTTAATAGACACTTCACTATATCTTTGTCATTCTACTGTATGCAATTGTATTTCTGTTTGGGTCACCACACAATAGATGCTAGAATGTTTTCTTTACTTGAAACTAAATGATTTATTATTAAACTCTTGTGCAAACTTTTATTAAAAAGTTGTGAACTGTCTTCAGTAGCTTGTTTTTGTCTTTTATATTATTCTATTTAACTCCCCCACTAAACAGTTGCAATTCTTATGACCATTAGCTTTTGTTTTAGGACCCCTTACAGCTATTTCAGGGCTCTTCTGATTGATAGCGTACTGCAGAGTAAGGGAAGTTACCAAGGTCAGGAAAGTCAAACAGTCCGTGGGGTGTGTATGTACAGTCAATATTCAAGTTCACCTGCAGGCCACATTGAGCTATCTCCTTCCAGGCTAAATTCTTAACTTAGTAAAAAGAACATCATTTGCTAAATGAGCTGGGGGAATTACCTGGAATTTGTTCTTATCAGTTAGGCAGCTTCATGGATAATAAGATGTGTTGTACATTGGTTGTATATTTGACTCCCAGAAGTAGCCTCAGAATTTAGTCTCATGTGCTGCCTCCCTGGGCTACAATCAATGTCCACTGGGCTCTGAGGGTCCCTGAGAGACCAGGCTGTCAAACCTCAGTATCTTTAATACCCCCCATAGGCGCCCATAATGTCTACTGAATGTCTTTGCCATTCTTATCCAATCAGTGAATGAAATCAACTTCTAGTACAACAAACAAAAATATATTTAAGAATATATATTATGGCTGCATGTTCCTTTTAGTAAGTCATAAATTTTGGTGGTTTCATAATGATTGGGTATACATTTTCTACTCACTTTTTCATTGTTTTCAAAAATTCCTCATTCCTCTATTTAAATCTGTTTGAAATATTTGTATACTTGTAGCTTTTCCTTATGGCAATCTAAGGAGTACTTTTACAGAATGCTTCCTGACCAAATTTATTTTAAACAGGTGTTTGTTTTTAAAAAAAAAATAAGTTGAATTTACTAGGTAAGAATTTCCATTAGGAAATAAGATGAACAATTTTGCAAAGATTCCCAGATTTTTTGCACTTTCTAAAGTACTAATGACCCCAAAATGTGGTCTTTCTGTTTTGTTCTGTTATTATTCCTACAACTTACCTGCTTTCATTTATAGCTCCAGGAAATTACAAACAATTATACCCTTTCTCTACCATTTGTTGATTACTCTAACAAACAGTCTTTGAGTACTTGCTTTTGTATGTACTAGAGAAACAGCTGTGACCAAAACAGATGTAGCCTTATCCCAATGGAACTTAGGACTTCTTGTCACAAAAGTAATTATATAAATGATTACTCAACTGTAAACATGGAAAATGTCAGGAAGCAAAATCCAAAGTATGTCATAGTACCCTATTAATCTGATTGGGAGTGGAAATGCCATTTAATCAAGGTCTATCCTAGTGCCAGGAATTAGTTTGGATTTTGTGTATATACTATTTTAGGTATTGTCATATTTTATTCACATTGACTTCAGTTCATCCTGCTGGTGTTAAACAGAGACTATATTGATAAGATACTTTTGTCTAATAAAGAAATGTTCTAGTTTTTATTATTTGGAAAATAAATGTTTATAATTTGATTTCATTTTGTACCTATCATTTAAAAAAATCTATTCTTGAGTGATAGGATCTTGTGGCTGTATGCAAATTGCTCTTATTCAAAAATAAGCATCGGGGAGAAAGAGTAGAAAATAAATTATTCATTAGGTAAACTGCCAAAGATTGATATAGCTTTGAGTTTTATGACAATCAAATAACTTACTTGTTTTTTACCAAATTAAATTATATTTTTTTAAAATTATTCTTGCAAGTCTTGTTTGATATCTTTCAACTATAATTCAAATTATATTGAAAATGCAGTTATTACTTATTTTGCTTAGTTTTGTTGGCCTAACCATATGGCTAAATTATATTACTATACTGTTAATATTGCTTAACTAGAAGTAATTAAATGAGCACATACCAGAAAGCATGATTTTACTTTATAAGCTGCCTAGAACTCTTGAATATTTTCCTTTATCTTAAATTTCTTAGCAATTTCTACAGGTCTACATATGACAATGAACTGTCTTGGTGCACCTCATTTGGAAGTTTAAAACTATCATACAACTTGAATGTCATTGTTGAGATATACCTAGATCAATAGTTTTTAAATGGCATTTCACAAGCTTTCAATAGTTTTATTCATTTCAGAGTGGACACTCACAGAAAGAAACCTGCAGCATAAAGTAATCACAGCTTTCAAATACCTCAATATAGAACTTTATTTTGCAAAACACAAGGTTGAATTATCTTCATTTTGCAATTGCCCAATTTGAGAATAACTTAACTTTTTCAAGAAAATAAGTTAACTATTGTCTCAGTCTACTTGAGCTGTCATAACAAAATAGCATACAGTAGAATGGTTTAAATAGCAGAAATTTATTTTCTCACAGTTCTGGAGTTAAAAGTCTACAACCAAGGTGCCAGCAGGGTTGGTTTGTGGGGTGTGAATGGGGGTGAAGAGCATGCATGAGCAAGTGCCCTCTGATGCTCCTTTTCATAAGCACACTGATTCTAATGGATCGGGGCCCTACCCTTGTGAGCTCATTTAACCTTACTGACTTCTTTAACACCCCCGTCTCCAAATACAGCTACACTATGAGTTAAATCTTCAATATATGAATTTGGAGGGAGACATATTCATAACAGACTTGAAAATGTCAGTTTGGTTTAATTCCAAAATCAATAATGCATTACTGTATTTAACAAGATTCTCAAAGTTTGAGTTTTCATCAGCAAACTAGTCCATGGGATGTAGCTCACTGGTAGATCACGTGTCTAACATACATGAGGTCCTGTGTTAAAACTCCAGCACAAAAAAAAGTAACAAAAAGAAAGAATTCAAGTTGAAGGTGTTATCTAAATAAGATACAAACTTAAAATCAGAGAAACTTACCAAGAGAAACTTCTCTTGTAGCAGTACTCATTAAAAAAAACTTAGTACCTTTGTGCAATACTTGATATGTTAGGGTATTTTTGAAGGGTGTTAGTAAAGCATGTATAATGATGTGATAGCAATCATTCATATTATTGTACACATACTATACTCACTATGCTGCAGGAAAAGCTAAAAAATTGAATTGTATAAAATAATTTAGCACTGCCAAAATCAAGTAGCAATTTGAAACAATTTCATAAATATATCAAAGGAAACATTAAATGAGGTAAAATAGTGTGAATTAACTTCATAATTATTTTACTTTATACTTTAGCTATCAAGTCCCCATCTAGAGATGATAGGAGGAAGTACAGAGAAAAGACAAGCCTCAAAAAAGTGAAAACTCAATGGAATCCTGTTGTGCCACTCCTGGCCATAAGACGCACAGAAGGTGTAAGTCAGCACACAACAGAGAGACCCACACAGCCATGTTTATTGAAGCACTACTCACAATAGCTAAGCTATGGAACTAGCCTAGGTGCCCAAAAATCGACAAACAGATAAAGAAAATGTGGTATATATACACAATGGAACATTATTCTGCCATAAAGAAGGATGAAATTATGTCATTTGCAGGAAAATGGAACTGAAGATCATCATGTTAAACGAAGTAAGTCAGACTCAGAAAGACAAATATCACATTTTTTTCTCTCACATGTGGAATCTAGATCTGTCTATCTATCTACTACCTACCTACCTAGCTACCTATAACATGAATGGAAAAGAGGGATTGTTTGGGGAAAGAAACCAGCAAGAGGGAGGAGAATGAAAGGAGGCATGTCTATGATAAAAATACATTACATGCATGTGTGACAATAGCATAATAATGCCCATTAAAAATTGTAAAAAAAAAAAAGGAAGGAGGAAGAAAGGAAGATAGAGAGTAATAATAAGGTTGAAATGCATTATACCCATGAATGGAAATTTCACAATGAAACCCCTTTATACAATTAATATATGCTGATAAAAATTATTTTTATAAAAAACAAGTAAGAATGCAGATGTCTAAACACAGAAGACACAAACAAGCCTGGAAAATACTGCCCTTGGAGAAATTAGAACTACAAAGAGCTGCTTTCCAAAGTTAAAATGTCTGTGGTAAAATAAGCACCTCATTCTCATGAAAATGACAACTTCTTAGAATGGACACCAAAAAATAGCAACTGGATTCAGCTGGATTGGTGCCTGGTTTTTAGAGCAAGAGGCCTGGTATTTTTTCAAACAAGAGGCCAGTTGTCAGTAAGTCCCACAGAGAAAGAACTCCTTGGTTCTGACACTCCTCACCCATTTGAGTATGCACCTTCTGTGTGTAACTTTATAACTGAAAGCTTCAGAGTCCCAACTCTCTAGGGAAAGGGGGAATGAGACAAAATAAAGGAGAACAGTGCCTGACAATCAGAATGTGAATCAAGGTATCTTTCAGTAGGATTTAGCAAGTGCAATTTAGCTCAACACCAGATTAGCTAGGTGAATAATTTATGCATCAAAAGGACATAAATCATGAAAATAATGTGCTCAATGTCAAGTTTAAAAAATTAGATGTTGGTTCTCTAATGAAATCTTTTCTTCTAGGTTAAGAGTATTGTTTTTTTAACTGAGACCCATTTCAAGGAATTTTGATGACCTGAGTTGCCAATCTGATCAAATTTGTGTACCAAATCTTGGGGATGAATTTGTTTTTCTTGCTTGTTTTTTAAGCAGAGCTTCAGTTAAATAAATCTGAGTGAATAAAGGATACAAAAAAGTCATTAGTGACTTGATCCAACATTCAAGTAGTAGTTCTTGAAGTTAAAAAAAACCTGGAAGTTCTAAACTATAATTATTAGCCAAATTATAAGTTATAAGAATGTTATTCTATATGAAAAAGTATCTCATCTTTCCAGACAAAGAGTCATAAAAATGAATGAATCCAATAAAGTACAGTCTTTAAAAAATTTCACTGGTACTGTGAGCCTGCAATTTAACATAATTTATGTAATATTTTATGGTAAGTAGCCTGTGCATAGGAATGCTGCAAAGTTTATAAGAAACTCTGTAGGAAAGATGAAACTCATAAAGCAAGGCAGACAAACTGCAGCCACCTAGACCTTGCCTGACACATAATAGTTTCCTATAAAGATTTGTTGATACATTGATTGCCTGACTTGAAGGCCATCATAATACAGCATAAATTTTTTATGATGTGCTTTCTAAATATCTTGCATTTATCTTCTAAATGTAGCTTTTGGCTATATTCTGGTACTGGCTCTCTCTTTTATTGTGTTATAACTAACAGATGCACACTGAGTTATTAGCAGAGCTTTGCTTCTCTTTCTACAGTTTCTCTTAAATCTTTACAAGGGATAACATGGGAACTGTATTTTTAACATCCAAGACTGCCTCTAAACCCATTTATGCTAAAAGAGAATGGAGAAAGAGCAATAGGAAACTTCATAAAGTTTGCCTTCAGCTCAGAGACAAGAACCTATATCCAGAATCTTTGCTGAGGATGAAAGATCAAAGTCATTGGGTGCCAGGTGGGGGGAATAAGGTCAGAAAGAGGTACAGCGATCTCTATGAAGAAAGCTACAGAACTTAGATCTCGAGAGGCAGACAGACTTGAGTTAGGGTCCTGGCTCTACCACTTAACCTAAATGAACCTGTTTGTTTATAAAAGGATTTGGGTAAGCATGCAGATCCTAGAAGGTTCTAGAATATAGTAGAAGCTCAGAACATGTTACTATTATTATTCCAAATAAGTTTTAGTGACATAAAAACATAATGATTGAACCAGGCACAGTGGCTCACACCTTTAATCCTACTCAGGAGGCAGAGATTAGGGGGATTGCAGTTTGAAGCCAGCCTGGGCAAATAGTTTGGCAAGATCCTATCTTGAAAACACCTATCACAAAAAGGACTGGTGGAGTGGCTCAAGGTGTAGGCCCTGAGTTCAAGCCCCAGTACTGCCAAAAAAAAAAAAATACTGATAAATACCACTCAGGAAATACAGAGGATTCTGAGCAGATGAGAATCTAAACAAAACCCCCAAAATCCATGAGCAATCAAGTGGTGGCAAGAAAAACTGGGAACTCTTGAGGTCTTGGGCTTTAAAGGGAGTTATGGCACCTGAGCAGCAGAGCCATTAGGACACAGTAATTTGACTGCCATCCCACTGGAAGAGTATGGGTGTTGGAGAGTGGAGTGCAGAGGGGAGAGGCAGACTCTTAGCCCTCTAACAAACTTGTTCTCTCAGCCCCACCATTTCCATTTGTCTCCATGGCTGCATCCCTCCCCAGGGAACTCTCTTTAGTCACATGAGTTGAGCTAAGGGACTCAGGAAAAATTCTCATTGCTGGTGCCCTAACTCCTTCTTTTGTTTGGTAACCATTCTCTGTCTCTCTAGAGTTGGAACATTTGAACTCTCCATCTAGATGATTACTTTAAACACGGAAGTTAGGTCAGTTACCCATCCTCAGGTTTAGGAAGGACCCTTAGCTGAGAGTTGTTCAGGTCTCACACGCTAAAGCCCACTTTTCTACTAAGAGAATTTACATGTAATGCTTGTTCCACAATTCAGAGCAGCTGAATTCTAGTTTAAAATTGGTCTGTGTTGGAGCTGGATTCATGTAGGGAGCCTCTCAGAAGGCTCATTCTTATTTTTATTTTATCCCTATGCTCTAGCATGTTCCTCTTACTAGAGTAGATTACAAATCTGGAGTCTGGGGAGAATGGAGCTATAAAAGGTAGGTTAAAGTTGGCTTGTATACTGTTTTGAAAGCTAAACCAAGGAATTAGAGTTAAGCAGTGGGAAATCAGAGAGATTAAATAATTAAGATGGTTTTTGAGAAAAATTGCTCTTGGCAGAATGTAGAATTTCTGCAGATATTAAAAGACTGTCTAGGAGGGCCTTACATTAATCTAGGTCTAAAAGGATGGGATCAAGAATTGGAAGGAAGTAAAGGATGTGAGCTAGGGAACACTAGCATGACCTGGTGACTGGATTAGATTACAGTGTGAAAGTGAAGATCTTGGTTTTAAAAGCAGATAATTAGGAGGACACACACACACACACACACACACACAAACATATACACTAAGGACTTATGTTTGCTAAATAATTTAATATTAACCCGAGCTTTTTGTTCCTCAATTTAAACCTTCTCTGTTGTCTTATCTTTGGCTTAGACATTGATGGTTAAATCCTCCATTAACCATTTACACTTTCTACTAAATGATGTTAGTATTTTTCTTATTGTGCCATTTCCTGAATACATATTCATGTGTGTGCTTATTAGTAGGCAGAGTTCATAGGCTTGTACTCTCTACTATATCTCTTGTAGTGAAAGCACAAAAAAAAAAGGGTATTGGAGATAAGAATAACAACCATCCTTTATTGGACTCTCCTTATGCACCAGCCTCTGCTGAGTTCATTATGTAGATTTTCTATTTAATGCCCACAACATCCCTGTGAGGTAGCTGCAATGATGATTTCCATTTAGCATGGAAGGAAGCTGAGATTTGGAGGACTATAGGAACTTGCTGAAGGTCACAGAGTCTGAAAGGGATCAGAATATGTCACCCTAAAATATGCCACTGAGGCAAAAGAATTATTTTTAGTTGAAGGTAATTGAGACAAAACAGACATAGGAAGAGCTCTGTCCTGCCCCTATATTAAAAAATTCCCCTTGGAGAGGTTCCTCACCCCCCACCTCCCCACCTCCCCACACACTCCCTGTCCTCTATATCAGGAAGAGAACACTTACCATTGCAGATAGAGGCAGCTCCTAGGTGAGTCTATATAAACAACCTTACTACATCACACTTGCTTACCATTTAGTTCTCCTGCATACCTACTGTTCCATAATGTACCACCCTTAGAAGCCCAAGTCCCCTTTCCTTTGTCTAGTTACTTCTCTATAATTTATCACCTTTTGTTAAAATGGTATATTACCTCTCCAAGTCCACCATTTCTTTGAGTTTTTTCCATTTTCCTGTGAAGTCCTGTACATGCAAAAATGTTATTATCAAATGAAACGTATATGCTTCTCTTCTGTGGGTGTGTCTTTTGTTAGTTTAGGTTGCAGGTTCCAATTGCAGAATATAAGAAGTCGCAGGAAAAGTTTTTCCTCTTTTTCAAGCCCAAAGTGGCAAAGCCAGCATTGTATCCCTTCCCTGTCTCCTTCAGACCCATACTCTTAACCATAATTAATAATAGTATGATAATTATAAAATCTTCTAATTGGGAAGAGACATGAGGAAAACTTTGGCATTCTCTTTTATGTAATGACTTATTTATTGCCATAATTTACTTGCCAAATGGAAGTATTGCTGAGGTTTGTTTATTTGGTATGTTTCCAAAAACCATTACATTGATGCATTAAAACATGGATGTGACATATTTCCTATGAAAGAGAATTTGGTATCATTCTAAAAATCTAGAACTCTATCCAATAATTTTTTAGTCCAGACATTAACATAAAGCAATTTCAACATGTAAACTCTTGGACAGAATGTCAGTGAATTACAGCACACCACGTAAAAATGCCTGGCAAAATAAAACAATTATGTTATTTTAAAAAACAGAGTGAAGTGGGTGTTTTGAAAAGGTGTTGTCATCCAGAAAGATGAGTCTTTACAGGTCAGTAATATAAAGACACTGCCTCAAAAACATGGTGAGTGAATGCTTCCTTTTGGTGAGTGATTTTCTTATCACCAGTAATCAACTCTTCATTTGAAAGACCAACACACAAGAAGAGTAGTTATCTCATTTAATTTCTTCTAAAAAGACTTTCCTAGTTTCAAACAAGTTTTTCTTTTCTTCTTTTCACTTTTATTAGCATATATTCATTGTATGGGGTGGGGGGATCCATTGTGGCAATTTCCAAGAGCCTTACATTGTACATTGGTTAGATCACCCCCACCATCTCCTCCACTACAACCACCTCCACACCCCACTAAAAGCAATTGCAAGAGGTTTCATCATTCTATTCTGTGTAAGTATACAAAGCCATCAACCATATTCCCTCACCTTCATCTCCTCCATTCACCCTCCTCCCTCCCACAAGTATCCCCCCCACACTACCTATTTTACAGTCCTGTCTTTCATTATTAATTCCAATATCAATGTTCAAAAGGTCTTCTCAGTGTATCCCAGTTGTGAATATACTTTACTTTTGTCAATTCAACCCCTTCTGTAACTCTTGCCTTTTTCAAGGCTGGCATTCAAAGTCACTACCACATTGGGATAATACTGACCACAGGCTGATAAAAATCCTAAGTGGGGCTTGCTCAGTATTTTAAAAGTACTGCAATACTTTTACAAATAAATATCCCTCAGAGGGAAGAGAGAGAGAGAGAGAGAGAGAAACTGACCCTGGAACTGCAGCTGAGAGAGGCTAGTGCTGGTGAATGGAGAAGCAGAGACCAGAAGACGGAGATAGGGAATTAAGGTAGAAATAGCCAACAAAGACCACTGTGCACAGCTCGGGTGGGTGTTCAGCAAAGAGAGTCAAGTTCCAGGTGAGATGGAGAATATAAATCTCAACCTGCAAAAAGAAGGAGAAGATAAAATGTATTTTAATAAAGTACATTTTACTTTCTATTATGAGCTCTCATTCCACCAAATAGAAGCATGGTCAGTTTCTAGGCCAAAAGAACATTCCAGATGCCTGTGTCTAAATGTCCTGGAAGGCAGCAGACTTATTGATAACTTGGTACACACTGAGTCAGCATATTTTACTTACTACCTTATAAACATTTTTGAACCTTTTTAAAAATGTTAATGTTTGGTTGTATGTTATTTTTCTTTTATAAGTGACTTTAAAATAAGCAAAAACACATTAAAGGAAAAGCTTAATTCACTCACAAGGCCTATGGATTTCTTCTTGCTGGGTCTCTCTGCACTTTCAGTGGAACAAACAGTGCAATTTCTGTCCCTTCTGTTTTTAGAACAGCAGCTGCAAAAGTAATTAATTGCTAAAGAAACTCCAGCACCTGCCCAGGCCATTCTGCACTAGCTCCTGCCCCAGGCTGCTGCCTTGCAAGCTTGGGACATCAAGAGAACATCCTGGTCAATACGGACCAGACTCTTCTCCTCAACTTGGAATCTTCTAGGCACTTAGATTTGTGTTGGCTACTAACACACATAAAGAAAATCTGTCAACGGATATTCCCATAATATTTCCAATGATGCTATTGGTACACATACGACTTTTCTTTATATCTGGAAGTTGGCAATGATGATCTTAGATTTTCTATGTGTAATTAGTGAAGAATTAACAGTTATGTTACAAATTTCATAAAAGAATGAGTGTTTTTCCCTATTTATTTTTCTCTTCCTTCTAAATCTCCACTTCTTTTTGTCTATTTTCCTTCCACATATACTTGGGCAAAAAGTGTCCCTGCAGTTAGATCATTTCCAGCAGAATAAGGAATGTTCCTTGGGTGCCACCTGCCTAATCAGTGCACCTGATATGGGACTATAACCAGATGGCCTCCTTCCACACCTGGCAAGGCTCTTACACCTGTGACCTGGAGAATATGACTGCTGCTCTGGACTTTCAGTTTTATGGTCTATAAAAGCAAGGACAAGGCCTATCTGGTCTACTTCAGGGTCTTTGAGGGGCACCAATGATGAGTGTGCTTTGTAAACTATAACACTTTCTACAAACATAAGAAGGATAGCATTACTGATTTTGACAAAACAATACTCTCCAGAAACTGATGAGAGAGTAGAATTGGTACAGGATTCCTTCATTCCATCTCATTGACTCATCTAGTAACATTGAGGCAGAGACTCTAAGCTGCTTATTTGCTGGTGGACTGGGAGCACATACAGTTAACAAACATGGAGGGGACACTGAGCTTCCTGCACTTCCTCCCATGGCTGCCTCTTCAGGAAGTGTTGCTGACCTGTTCACTGGCCATGGGGCTCTCTTCAATGGCTCAGCTTTGCTGCTGTTCCTCCCCAAAGCTCAAGAAAGTTGGGTTAGGTTGTTATGGCTGTTGCCACCCCTGGGAGAATGCCCAGGGGATGTGGGCTGCCCCCAGGCAGTCCATAAGAAGCTGTACCAGAAAGTGCAGAGTCACTGTGTGCCTTTTCACCACCGTAAGAAGACATTTATCCAATAGGCGTTGGATACAATTGGTAAGAGTTATAACTGTAATATAGATGTGGGGACTAAAATTATGCTGATCATGGCCAAGCAAAACTTTAATAGTTGAAAATAGCATTTAAGGTATTGGTGAAGATTCCTTTTAGGTTTAATTTTTCCCCTTTCTTACCCAGAACTAAATATGAATTAGTTCATATTTAGTTTAATGGAATTAAGGAATTCTATTAAAACTGCAAACATTCACCTGCTCAATTTATAATAACAAGATTCATTTCACAGAAGTATCTTAAGTTTGGTAATGCCTCTGAAACAGCAATTATCAAACTTCTTGGTGTCAGAACTCTTAAATTAAAATTATCTGGGACTCCAAAGGGCTTTCGTTGTATATATATATATATATATATATTTACTCTATTGAAAGTTATACCTGGGAAGTTTTAAAATATCTATAAACTCATTCAAAAGTAGCAAATCAGTCCATTGCCACTCAAGGTTATAGCAATAATATCACTTTGTGTCACATAGATACTGAACAACTCTACTGTTTACTGAAGGACCTCCCTTAAAAAAATATCTGATTAAAACAGGGAACAACCATTTATTATAATAGCATTTTTATGTTAGTTTCATTAACCTGAAGGAGCTTGTTTGTACTGTTAAAGATTGTTAGCAATGAGTTTGAATCTCCATCCTGCCACATACTGATGTGCTGGCTTATGACCTTGGACAAGACATTTAAGCTGCTGAACCTCAGTATCTTCATCTGTGGAATAAAGATAGTAACATACTTGCTCCTTGGCAGCATTGTGATGAACCAAGGACTTTATAAATATGTATTTTCAGGGATCTCTAAGAAACAGAATCAATAGACTGGATGAAAATTAGAGGAAGGAGGGAATGAACGAATGAAGGAAGGAAGGAAAGAAGGGAGGGAGGAAGGAAGGAAAGAAAGAAAAGAATTCTTTGAAGGAGTTGGTCCATGTGACTTTGAAGATAAGAACATGAAAATCTGGAGGGTGGTACAGCAGACTGAAGACGCGGGGAGTTGATGCTGTTGTTCAGATCCAAAGGCCATTTGCTAACTGAATTCCCTCTTACTCCAGGGAAATCCAATCCTTAGTTCTATTTAAGCCTTCAACTGATTGGATGAGATTCATCCACAGTGTGAAGGAAAATCTGTTTTCCTCAAAGTCCACTGATTTAAATGTCAATCTCTCCCAAAATACCCTCATAGAAACATCCAGGCCAAATACAGTGACTCCATGCTTATAGTCCCAACTACTTGGGTGGAGATCAAAAAGATCATAGTTTTAGGCCAGACTGGGCAAAAAAAAGTTAGCAAGACCCTTTCTCAACAAATAAATAAGGTGTAGTGGTTCATGCCTATAACTCCAGCTCTGTAGGAGGTACAGGTATGAGGATCTTTGTCTGAGGCTGGCTCAGGCAAAAAAGCACAAGATCCTATTAGAAAAATAACTAAAGTCAAAAGGGAAATCCTGAGGCCCTGAGTCAAACCCTAGTGCTTCCAGGAAAGAAAAGAAAGAAGAAAGAGAGAGAGAAAGTAAGAAGGAGGGAAGGAAGGGGAGGAGGGAGGGAGGAAGGAAGGAAGGAAGGAAGGAAGGAAGGAAGGAAGGAAGGAAGGAAGGAAGGAAGGAAGGAAGGAAGGAAGGAAGGAAGGAAGGAAGGAAGGAAGGAAGAAGAGAGAAAGAAAAAAAAGAAAGAAAAAAGAAAAGCATCCAAAACAATGTTCAACCACATGTCTGGACACCATGAGATGAATCAAACAAAAAATTACATAAAATTAACCATGTAAAACACTGCTTATATAGTGTCTAGCATATACAAACTCCACAAATGTTAGTTGTTATGAATTGCTAGATTATACTGAGTGTATTGCTTATTGGTCAATATTGTTGCAAGAAAAATATAGTAATTCATAAAGCAAAATTTTATTTTTATAAAGAAAAAGCCCACAAATCCATATGAGAATATATATATGTATATATGTAATATATACCTATATAGGTATATATTATATATACCTTCAAATATGTACTTATATTTAAAATTTAAAGAAAACTGATAAGGATTAATTTGATTTTTAATATTTCAAAATATTTTTATATTTTTGGGTCAATACATAAGAAGATTCAGACAAATCAATGAAAAAATATATAGTCCAGAAACAGATATTAATATAAATAGTTATCTAATATAATAAAAATTGGCATCACAAATCAACATGGAAATTGAATCAGTGACTGAATATACTGTTTTTAAAAAGTTGTATAGCTGTTTGTTTTTTAAAAGCCATTTTATATCATCATTTTGTTCTAACTACAAAATAAATTGCACACACAAAACCCAAAAAGTTGCTTACAGATTCATATTTAGGAAGAATTTAATAGCTTAGAAATCACTTGAAATATTACAAAATATCTACATTTGATTACACTAAAATTACTAATGTTAAACTAATTGAGAAAGAATATTCACAATGATTAGTACACCTAAAATATGGCGAATGTGTACAGATTGATAACAGTTCAAGACTTTATTGGAAAAAAGGCAGTGGAATCATTCTCACTAGGCTTCCTTCCTTAGAGTCAGGAGCATGAAAAACTACAAGTTCCTTATTATAATGGAAATAATTTACATAAAATTCCTGGGAAGGTAGAATTAAAGGAGAAATCACTGTTTACCTGCACAGTCATCTCCATCCCACAGTCACCTGAAATGAGACAGAGGGTTGGTATCAAAGATAATTATGTAAATTATTCCTCTTAGGAAGAAAATCTTGGGGGCGGCCTAGGAATTGGGAGGGTGCGGTGCAGTAGTAGAGCATTTGTTTAGCACCTGAGGTCCTGAATTCCACCCCAGGATGGTGTGGAGGAGAAAATCTCTTTGCCCCTCCATTTGTATTTCATAAAAACAACTTGATTAAGCTACTTAGTAACACAAGATAGGCTGAAGAAGTTGATTTATGAGAACACATTTAGGAGTGATTTGTAACACCAAGAGATAAAAAGTGGGTGTCTTCCAGACTTTCTATTGTTTTAGCTGATAAGCAATATCCTGTTTAAAAAGTTTCAGCACCAATCCCCTTCTCCTGCCTTTCTTTATGGAACAACATAGTACTTTCCAGGTCAGTGCACCCATGACTGATGAGGACTCATTACCTATGCTATCATTCTCACAAGTGCACCACACACCCATGTCTCAGCACCATGTATAAAAACAATTGCCTTCATCCTAAGAGCAAAGTTTATAGCCATGAGTGCATATATTAAGAGGACAGAAAGATCTCAGATCAATGACCTAATGCTACATCTCAAACTCCTAGAAAAACAAAAACAAGCAAAACACAAAACAAGCAGAAAGAGAGAAGCCATAAAAATAAGGGCCAAAATTAATGAAATAGTGACCAAAAAAAACATACAAAGAATCAACGAAACAAAGAACTGGTTCTTTGAAAAAATAAACAAGATTGACAGCCCCCTAACAAATCTGACTAAAATGAGGAGAGAAAAAACCCAAATCAGTAAAACCAGAAATGCAAAAAGGGCGATAACAACAAACACCACGGAAATCCAGAAAATCTTCAGAGACTACTTTGAGAACCTATATTCCAATAAATTTAAAAATCTTGAAGAAATGGACAAATTTCTAGATACTTATGACCAGGCCCAAAATTGAACCAAGAAGATATTAACCACCTAAGTAGATAAATAACATGAAATGAAATTAAAGCAGCAATAAAGAGTCTCCCAAAAAAGAAAAGTCCAGGACCTGAGGGATTCTCTGCTGAATTCTATCAGACCTTTAAAGAAAAACTAATACCAAGTCTCCTTAAACTGTTCCATGAAATATGAAGGGAAGGAACACTGCCTAACTCATTTTATGAAGCCAGTATTACACTCATCCCAAAACCAGACAAAGACACCTCCAAAAAGGAGAACTATAGGCCAATCTCCTTAATGAACATTGATGCAAAAATCCTCAACAAAATAAAGGCAAACTGAATCCAACAACACAACAGAAAGCTCAATCACCACGACCAAGTCAGCTTCATCCCAGGAATGCGGGGGTGATTCAACATACACAAATCTATAAATGTAATACAGCACATTAATAGACGCAAAGACAAAAACCACTTGATCATCTCAATAGATGCAGAAAACGCCTTTCATAAGATCCAACACCACTTCATGATAAAAGCTCTAAGAAAACCAGGAATAGAAGGAAAGTACCTCAATATTGTAAAGGCTATGTATGACAAACCTACAGCCAACATCATACTTAATGGTGAAAAACTGAAATCATTTCCTCTAAAATCAGGAATGAGACAAGGATGCCCACTCTCCCCACTCCTATTCAACATAGTACTGGGATTCCTAGACAGAGCAATAAGGCAAGAAGAAGAAATAAAAAGAATACAAATAGGTAAAGAAACTGTCAAAATATCCCTATTTGTAGACAACATGATTCTATAGCTTAAAGACTCAAAACACTCTATTCAAAAACTCCTAGACACCATAAACAGCTACAGCAAGGTGCCAGGATACAAAATCAACTTACCAAAATCATTAGCTTTTCCATATACCAACAACAAACAAACTGAGAAAGAATATATGGAAACAATTCCATTTATAATAGCCTCAAAAAAAACCCCAAATACTTAGGAGTAAACTTAACAAAGGATGTGAATGATCTCTACAGGAGAACTACAAACCCCTGAAGAAAAAGATTGAGGAAACTACAGAAGGTGGAAACATTTCCTGTGCTCATGGATTGGTAGAATCAACATAGTAAAAATGGCTGTACTATCAAAAGCAATCTACATGTTTAATTCAATTCCCATCAAAATCCTGATGACATTCATCACAGAGATTGAAAAATCTACCCTAAAGTTCATTTGGAAACACAAGAGACTGAGAATAGCCAAGGCAATACTCAGCAAAAAGAGCAATGCTGGAGATATCACAATACCTGACTTCAAACTATATTACAAAGCAATAGCAATAAAAACAGCATGGTACTGGCACAAAAACAGACATGAAGACCAGTGGAACAGAATAGAGGACCCGGTTATGAATCCACACAGCTATGCCCACATTATTTTTGACAAAGTTGCCAAAAACATACGATGGAGAAAAGACAGCCTCTTCAATGAATGTTGTTGGGAAAAGTGGTTAGCCGTATACAAAAAACTGAAACTAGATCCATGTTTATCACCCTATACTAGTATCAACTCAAAATGGATCAAGGACTTTAATATCAGACCCGAAACTCTGAAGTTAGTACAGGAAAAAACAGGGAATACTCTGGAAGCAATAGGTATAAGAAAGGACTTCCTTACTAGAACTCCAGCAGCTCATCAACAAAGAGAAAGGATGGACAAATGGGACTACATAAAATTAAAAAGCTTCTGCACAACAGAAGAAATGGTCTATAAACTGAAGAGACCACCCACAGAGTGGGAGAAAATACTTGCCAGCTATACATCAGACAAAGGACTGATAACCAGAATATACAGGGAACTTAAAAAATTAAACTCTTCCCAAATCAATGAACCAATAAAGAAATGGGCAACTGAACTAAACAGAACTTTCTCAAAGGAAGAAATTCAAATGGCCAAAAAACACATGCTCACCTTCTCTGGCCATAAAAGAAATGCAAATCGAAACCACGCTAAGATTCCACCTCACCCCTGTTAGAACAGGCATCATCAAAAACATCACCAACAACAGGTGTTGGCGAGGATGTGGGGAAAAAAGAACCCTCATATACTGGGGTGGGAATGCAAGCTGGTGTAACCACTCTGGAAAACAACATGGAGGCTTCTTTACTAAACATAGATCTGCCATATGATCCAGCAATCCCACTCCTGGGGATATACCCAAAGGAATGTGACTCAGGTTACTCCAGAGACACCTGCACACCCATGTTTATTGCAGTGCTATTCATAATAGCCAAGTTATGGAAACAGCCAAAATGCCCCACTACTGACGAATGGATTAAGAAAATGTGGTACTTGTACACAATAGAATTTTATGCAGCCATGAAGAAGAACGAAATCTTACCATTCACAAGTAAATGGATGGAATTGGAGAACATCATCTTGAGCGAGGTTAGCCAGGCTCAGAAAACCAAAATTCGTATGTTCTCCCTCATATACAGACTTTAGATCTGGGGCAAAGGCAGTAATGTGGTTGGAATCAGGTCACATGACAAGGGGAGAGCACATACGGGAGATATGGGAATAGGTAGAAAACCCAAAACTTGAAAGTGTTTGATGTCCCCACTGCAGAGGAGCTAATACAGTAACCTTAAAGTGACAGAGGTCAATGAGGGAAGGTGACTGGGAAGTAGTGAAGAGGTCAGGTAGAGATGAATCAATTCGAGTTGTAATACACCTGTACATTGAAGCAATGCTAGTAATCTCTCTATATAGTTCTCCTTAATTCAACTAGCAAAAATGCTTTGTCTTTCTTATTATTGCTTATGTCTTCTCTTCAACAAAATCAGAGAAAAGGGCAGAACAAGGGGATGAGGAGTAGAGGTAGGGAGCAGGGGGCAACTGGGAGAAATGGTCCAAACAATGTATGCACATATGAATAAATGAATAAAGAAAAAAAAGAACAATTGCCTTCATGGATTAATCACTACTTTTTAAATGGTATTTGAAGAGGGAGCCAAATTCCTGGTGCTCCTTTCACCCCACCATTTCCACAAAAGGCATTGTGTAGGTTGACACTTCACTCTGATCATCCCAGGCCAGAAGAAAAGATCTGCATTAACTCAGGGTGGTTAGCATAGACCAGTAGACAAAGGAGCCAAACCCTGATCCTATTACATCAGAGATTTCTTTGTGGTCTAGTTGGGGAGGAACTCTACAGGAAGTCAGGAAACCGGATACTTGCTTCTGCTCCAGTCTTGAGGGCTACTGGAAGGGCCAGCTTTCCTGGGCTCCAACTGGGACTTACATGCCTTGGGCCTTCAGGACTCCTTAAAATAGCAAGGCTTTTGTGTGCATGTGTCCTTGGGGTTGAATCTCCAACATTTGTGAACTTCAACAATTAGATTTACTTCTCTGAATCTTAATGTTTTCATTTACAAAATGGAAACTACCTATATCATGTCCCTTATGTAAGGATTAAATAAAATAATATATGTAGCATTGACCTGCATACACATGGCTTATGCCTGGCATACGATAACCTCAGTAAACAAACTTCTTTTCCTTCCCTCTTGGAGAGGAGCTCACCACTTCTGAGTTATTTTCAGAAATGAAAAGATCATAGAAATTCAACTTGTGTATCATTGGCTAATGAGGCATAATAAATGTTCCTTCCCAAGCGTATTGGCATTTTAATAAGGAAAAATGAGTAATTATGCTATAGTGAAGCAGCCAGGAGAAGCCAATAGGGAATGCATTTGGAGATTCAGCAGAAACTATGCAGGAATTCTTGTTTCACAGCATTTTTAATCAACCTTTCGATGCATGCCTCCTAAACCTGAAATTGCCAATGTTTTGAAACAGGTGGAATGTCAAAGTTGTTGCCAGTGTGTTAGAGTGGATTAGCCTTTCAAATTCCTTTTTAGAAGGGAAATTTTAATCTATGTGTGTTGAAGGGAGTAAGATTCAGTTCATGTAGAACAGATATTTAAGGAGTGAAAGAAGAACAGGCAGATGGGAATATGAAATAAAACCTTCACATAATTTATACTTGTACCCAGGATGATAAGGATAAAATTAAATGACTGGTATAAGTGAAGACTCTTGCACGAAATGATTGAAAAGGTTAATGTGTGGTGTTGAATGTATTGTTCTTAATTTTGATATTTTTCTATTCAAAGTCACAGTCCCAATGCCTTTAACCATCATGGTAGTCCCATGCTTACTTATAAATTCTCACAGAAAGTCACACATCCTCTTCCTGTTGAACTATTGCTCTGCAAATCATGTTTTCCTAGTATTTTGCTGTTTAAAGTTCCATTGCCATATTTGTGGTGAACGCTATTGTGTAGGGTGATAGATGACAACAATGAGCAGTGCCTAAAAACTATAATGACCTAGCAATTCTGTGGTCAGTAAAAGGAAATTATATAATGTTAGTTGCCAATATGTTGTTAAGGGAAAAATTCTCCCATTTCTCCAGCTTGCCCTCTGCCCCCGTCACTTGCCACTAATAGTAGGTTTTGTAAATAGGTTGGGGCAAGTGGACCCTGGAGTCCTATTCTCTGTACCCCAAAACTATGCCCAACCCTTCCGCTTGGTTATTGCAACTTAGTGATGGGCAAGTTTGGTGTATTTAACGCCTACACAACTTTGTTCTATCATAAACTGTGTGTGTCTAGCACTATCAGTTGAATTACTTTCATTATTACTTTATTTACATAAAATGTCTTTTCAAAGAGTAGCTTGACCTAAGACACAGGTCATCCTGCACTTTTCTGTTTGTGGTGGTTTGCCTTTTTTAGTGTTCTGGGGTTTTTTTGCTGTTTTGTTTTTACTCTTTTGAGCATTTACCATCTAAATAAAAAGCAATGGTAGCAATAGTTTCTATTTCCACATGCCTTTGAGCTTTTCTCTTCACATCTGCTTCTCTTTCACAAGTAATTGGCTTTCAAGTCAAACCTCTCCTAACCTTCACTGTGAAGGAGCTCCTCCAGGGAGGAGGCTCAGCCCCTGCATCGGCCAGCACTGGCCTCCAGCTTGCCCTGACCCTGTGTCTGGCTTGGACTGCCCGTGATTATGGTTCTTGCTGGCAGAGTAGGGGCCCTTGGGACTGTGGGGCAGAAAGCAGAAAAGGAATTTTGAATTACAGGGAGAAGTGATGCTTAAAAAAGCTAACAGTTTACTGATGTCTATTTTTTTTCCTCTCACTGTAAGATATTTTCACTGCTTGTTCTTCACTTCAATCAAGTATGGTTGGTCATACTTCTTAAGGAACTTTATTTAATTATATAGTGTGCTTTGGTGAAATAATCCAAGAAGATAATACTGAAAAAATATTCTATATGTACATCTTTCTTCACAGAATAGGGGAAGATGTTTGCTTACAAAATACTTTGAATGTAAAGTGATATATTTTGTTAATTTAAATGTATTAAGCATTTTATGTTATACTTTTTTGTTCATACCAATTGGCTATTTGAATTCATTGCTCCTCAGGGTAGAGAATCTCTATGTATTTGATACGGTACTTGAAATGCTATAGATACCTTTAAAAAGTTAATAATGATTAAATAATAATAATATCTATTATTTTATCACTACCTGATTTTTAAAAACTGCTGGTAATTTACTTTATTTGATATAGTACTAAGTAATTATTGGATTTAATATTTTCAGTGATAAAAATCCTTTAAAACAGAAATGTTCTCACTTTATTTTCCTCAAAGTTAATTCTTTATTACCTTCCTTCTCCTCAAACATGAAGTTTTATCAGTAGTGATTCACTTCCTTGTGTGTTTCTTACCTTACCAGGCTTGATCCAGTCAGATCACACACCTGAGATGAACCCCCAGTTCCTGGCAGCTAGGAAATCATTCAGGAATGCACACTTATAAGTAAGCAATTAAAGTAGACTGGCGTCCAGTGAGGCGTGTGGCATTCACGCTGGGCAACAGGTGGTATATTTTCCATCACGCTTTCCCTCCCCTTACTCCAGATACCTCCTCCAAAAATATTTTTTCTACCAATCATATTTGTGTGTGTATATGCATGTATTTAGAAATACATATATATATCATTTTCCTACCTTGTCACTTTAAAGGGACTAGACTGAGAATAAGCAATAACTAAACAAATCATAATTGCTAACTGTATACCACTCAGTGAGTGCTTTTGTAACATAATTCCTCTTTGGGCTCCTATTAACGTTCGATCCTGTGTTTCTCCTGTTCCCCTCCTTCCTTTTAGGTTTTGCGTTGACTATTTTCTTTATTATCTTTTTTCATGAGAGTTTCAAAGTTTTTCTCAAACTATGGTCTTCACCAAGATTTCTGGATCCTAATTATTTGTGTGATTGTTGCAAATGTTCCTGATCTCCACCCCCCAGCCACTGCCAATAGAATCAGTTTCTGTGGAAGTAGGAACTTTTGAAAATGTGCCCCTCCCCTTACCAGGAGTTCTCATGTGTGGAAAGTTAGAAAACCATTGAGGGAAATGGTCCTACCAGCATTACCTACAACACAATTATTCTTTCAACCAGGTTTTGGTTTCTGCATTTTCTCCTTTTTTGTGTATCAATTCTTCCATTTTCAAGAGGATTTGTGAGCCAGGGCAAACCAATATTGCTTGGTCCTGTCTACAACCAGCCTTAGACATTACCAATCGGGAATCATCAAATGGAAAGATACAGACCTATGGAAGCCATAAATCCTGGAAAATTTTCTTACTCATTCAACACAGTCTTCCAGAACACATTGGTATCACATTGTCAGTAGGTCATCCTTCAGCTTCACATTTGTGAAAATCATGTTTTGAGAGGGAATGGCTCGTACCTGAAATAACAAAAACAATTCCATACTTGTTGAATTTCTCCTTTTTATATCTGTTTCCAAAAGTCCCAGGTCTTTCAAGGGACTTTCCAGGTTTTGTTCTATAGCTCCTTCCCAGGAGGCTTCCTGATAGCCCCCAAGTTGTATTTCTTTTCCTGTAACAGTCTTCTGGAGCATGGTAAGTACCTAAATGTGTTCGTGCTATTATCATTCTCGTTGCTGTTATTTGTGCAAAGGAAACAATTTGGGGAAGTGTCTTGGACATGTGAACTATAATTTCTAAATTTTAATTCTCATTATTAGCATTTTTTAAAACCACACTAAAGTAAGATCTTGGATTTCACAGCATATCACCTAACACACAATTGATTTGCCAACATGCTGGTAGACACTGAGAGGCAGTTTTGGAGTTTATTTCATATTAAAGTGAATATTGTTGTTATTAAGCACTAACTCAAAATAATTAACAAAATTGTCATTAATGCGGTACTCTATTTTGGCATAAATTTAGAAGACTGTGTCCTACTTTAGTGTGTAATTAGTATAAAAGATAATACTTTTTAAAATTGGGTATTTGGTAACTGGCATTTAATTAAAAGATCAAAATGTGTATCACTATCAAATCCCTCCTTTGATTTTGGGCAATTTATGTCTACCCACTCTGACTTTTATCCAGTCTGACTTACCTGCACACTTGCTGACTAATACAGGTCTCAGCATAGGTAATTTCTCTTTTGAGAAACTTTCATTGCCTCCCCCCAAAAAATCTGGGTTTGGCAAAGTGCCCAAGGCCTCCCAAAGCACTCTGCTCTTACCCCACTATGAATACAGTCTTCACTCAGTATTGTAATCCTGTTTGTTGCCTACCCTGGTAGCCTGCAAGTCTGACTTTTATATTGGAGCTCCAATACCAAATCAAGGGCCTGGAACACTGGTTAATAGATTGATCAGTAAATGAATGCAACCCACACGTGCCAGCCTTGGAACGGAACTTCAGATCGTTTATGACTGTTAGAATCCTCTTCACTGTACTCTGGTAAAATGAAGTGACCCCTCGTTCCCTGTTCCATCTGGCTCTTGCCCTTTGGCAACAGCTCTTTTTCTCAGCATCTGTTATGTTCCATGAATTTATCAGTTAATTTCTGGTTCCATTTTCTGAAACTCTCGGGGGATGCTGGCTCAGATTCAACCCTCTAGATATTCCCCATCTTCACAGCTTTAAGAGAATCCCCTGACCTTGTTCTGGTCTCTCAATATAAACCCTGAGTGCCCCTTATGAGAGAGGACCAAACACTGTGTGTCCTTGTGAGTGTTTTCAGTCTAGCATTCTAACCTCTCTGAGATCATGAAAACACATTTTTTCTTTGATTCATTTTATCTAAATGTCTTTGACAGTTCCATAAATGGAATTGTTGATAATAACTATGAACATGTTTTCTTTTAAACTATCTTCCTGATGAGTATTTGGTGGCTTTAGAAAGAGAAGTTTTTGCATATGAGCAGGGTGTGTTAAAACCTGAAGGTTAAATGGATGAAGTTGACTTTGAATGACCTTACTGAGACAATGTTGTTATGGAAGAGGTCTTATTTTAAAAGGTCTTTTAATTGATAAGGCCAGAGAAAGGCTTTCATCACCCAAGGCTAGCTTTTGGAAAGACACAGATCAGGCTTATATTTCCATATTGTCAATCCCAAATCAATAAAGTTTTCAGCTATTCCAGATGTTTCCATCTGTATCTCAAGCTTGTTAAGGAGATGGGGAGAAAGAAAGAAGCTTATCATTGGGCTAGGTATTGAGCTTATTGCTATCTGGCCAACCATAAGTACTTTTGCAAGGTCGTCTTTTGGCCATGTTACTTCTTAGTTTTGTTCAAATTGCCTTTAATGACTGTGGTCAAGTGACAAGATCCTAAACTCTGAGCAAACAGCTTGACAGAATAGCTCTTGATGTGAAAGAATTCAAAGAATGACAAGAGAGCTACTTCTGCCCAGGAGGAAGTCTTAGTGCAATTATCAAGCAACCCTGGAACTCATCTATAAGCACAGTGCAGAGAAGTTTGTATTTACTTAGTGTATGTGTAGAATGAATGAGAACTTTCATTTATGCTTAATCTCTGAGTAGGACGTAGGGCTAATTCCTAAACCAAATCTGGCATTCAACAACTTCATACTCTTCAGGGCCTCCAAATACCTCCTTGAGTTTGAGCAACAATTCTAGGAAGTTACCGATAATCCCCCCACATACTCCATCCCCGCCATTAGCCTCTTCAAGGCCAATTTGTGATGCAGGTGATAACAATCCCAAACTCAGGCAGCCAGTGGAGAAACCTGCAGCTGCAGCCCTTGATACCACCGAAGGGTACTGGCAGGGCTTTTGTCTGTCTTGCCCTTGGAAATGTACCCACAAGGCAACTTGGTTGGGATTGCCGCTATTTGGGGGGCCTTCTCCTAGGGCTGATTGAAGCTTTTTGAAGTGAGATGGATAGCCCATGACATGAGGCCAGAAGTCTGCTCTTTTGGCAAGTAGGTCAGCATTCCAGGGCACTGTCTTTACTACAGCAATGTTGCAGATCTGTCTTGCACTGCTTGTGCTAAGAAGGAAAGACCAGTCTCAGAAATGCATAATAATGACAGCACATGTGAGAGCTTAAAGCTCCTATAAGGCAATTTTGCTGAGAACAAAATAAAGGAAATTGAAGAGCTAGACCTATATCTCCTGTTTCATTCTTAGAGTGGACTTTCTCCTTCCACAACAAGAATTAAAACACTAACATAGTATAGTCCAACAGCTAAAGTGACCTTTCCAATTAGGGACTATGTTAATTTTCCTCCCACTCTTGTCTATTATTTCCAAGCTCACAGATCATTGGATGGCTTTACTATTTAAGATTCCAGTGAGGTGGAGAAAGAAAGATTGTAAATTTATGGGAAGAAAAAAAGGAAAGAAGAACAATCAGAATCTATAGTATCTCATGGGAGTTAACAGAAGCCAAACCATGGAATGGAATGGGACGTGCTGAATGAAGCGCTGCCTATGTGCTCACACCAGTGAGTCTTAGCAGAAGCCAGGAAGTAGGCAGCTGTTAGGGCAGCCAGATCAACCATGATAAAGTTTTCATTTTTTGGAAGTTAGGTGTTACTAGTTTGTTCATTGTCCTTCTGAGAAATGTGCCCACCTGCCAAAGATGAAAATATTGCCGAAATGTCTTTTGCATTGCTACAAGACCCAAAGAATGGGGGTACTTTATAAGTGATAAAAGGTTAAAATCAGGTCCTAAATGCTTCCTTAGGGGTTCAAATGAAAGTTTAGAACATATCCACTCACATTGTTCTAAATTAAAATATATTAGCATTAATGCCAATTATGACTGTGAGTATCCACACAAATGAGTTGTCAAGAGAATGTATGGTTTCCACTAAATTTTGTTTCTGTCACCATTTCAATTTTAAATGGCTATGCTGAAATGTATGTGAAATAAAATGCTATTTCTACCTTTAGCATCTTCCTTTGGTCCTAACATGGTCCCCTGGGCTTTTCTTCAGTGTTGTGAACTTGGAACCAAAGGCAGCACGAGGAAGACCTTTTCCCATGTCAGAAGCTGTGGAATGTAAATTTTGGAGGGTGTCAGTAGCCATAGTTCCTACCATGTTTGGAAAACTTCCCTAAAGTGAGAAAGGTTGAGATTGAGACAATGAAGAGTAGTGACAGGGCACAGAGAGGATCTTGTCAACACTCAGCTCCTTGGCTTGCATGAACTAATAAACACCCACTCTCTTTAGCAGGTACTGCTTGGGATCTGGGATCTTTTAAACTAGGATTTGGCAAAGTTCAAGGTATAAATATGGAAAGAAATATTGGAGCAGATTATTTCAAGAAGCAATAATTAGGAATATTAACCCACAGACAGATCTATCAGTGGTGTAATGCCTTGTTAGTACATGTACCTCTGGCCACAACCCATATGTGGTGGCTTCAAAATATGTTGCAAATTCTTTGACATTCACCCTTCTTCCTTCATAAGGTGAGCTCCAAATTTCCTCTCCTTTTGAATGTGGACTTAGTGTCTTGATTTTTAAAATATGGCAGAAATGATGTTATGTGACTTCTAAGGCTAAGTCTGAATATGGCTAACTGCACCTGGCTTTCTCTCTCATGCACCACTTGCTCTGCAAAAAGTCAGTCACCAGGTCATGCGGACACTCAAGCAGCTGCAGGAGAGTTGCACATGGAGAGAAACAGGCCTCTTGCTAACAGCCAGCACCAACTTGGCAGCCATGTGCATGAGCCATCTTGAAAGTAGGTCCTCTGGTCCCTGTTAAATCTTCCAATGCCTGCAGCAATGCTAAACATCCTGCCTGAAGTCTTGTGGGAGATCCTGAGCCAGAACTACCCAGCCAAGCCAATCCTAAAAGCCTGACACACAGAGATAATAAAATGGTTATTGTTGTTTTAAGTCGCTACAAGTATAGAAAATTTGCTATACAATACTAGATAGCTACTATTATGTCCTAGAGTAAAGGAAATTATTCTAAAGAGGTTAGTCAATCCACTTCAGTTGTAATGATAGGAGGAGATCACAAAATAAGCAACCCCGTGATAGAAATAAATAGAATCCATGGTTTAAAATTTTATTCCTCCAGAACTAGGGTTCCAGATGGAAAACAAGTTACTGAAGAGGAAATGGGTTAGAATTACCTAGAATTCAGATTCAAATGTTGGCTCCACTAGTTTCTGTTTGAACTTATTTGTCCACATTTCTCAGAGTCTACTTTAAGGTAGTTCCATGGCTTACAAAAATGTTACAAAAATTATCAAAAGAGTTCCCACGTACTCTTCACTTAGCTTCTTCACATGTTAGCACTGCAAAAGAAAACGCAAAACTAAACAAATAATGAAAACACACAAGAATCCTACTACCAGATACATGAATAGTTTTTCCTATGAATGACTGGAATCTCAATTTGTACGCATGTAAAGTATACTCCCATCACCTCCTGTTCCTTTTCTCCTTTCCTTGGTTCTACGTTTTTCCAAGACTCTGGATTTTCCTTTTCCCCCTACTGTGCCAGGCTGTCCTTTCCCACAGCAAATTCACATATCCAAGTCATTTCTCTCTTTTGCAAATAAAGTAGGAGCTAAGAAGCCAGTGTGAAGTTTCTCCATCTTAGTTTCTCAATACTTTAGCAAGCAAGGTTTCCAAAATGAATGAGCTACCTCTATCATATGGGTATCAAGAAAATTCAAGAAATTGATCATGAATTTCTCAGAAAAATATAACTATCTTTATTTTTTTTTGATAGAATGACATGAAGGAATTTGTTTTTAAAACTTGAACCTAACAATTCAGAGCAAATAAACCAGATTTGAATCCCACGTATATGCCTATTTTTCTCCCGTCCTCCTATCTTGATAGAAGCTCATCGAAGGCAGGGACTCCATAATTCCTGGTGCCCTTAGTGCCTAATACAGTGTCTGGCCCATAACATATATGTTGCTTGACTGCAATTGACAGAGAGGTGTCCTCTTGAATATCACGTTTTTACAGTAATTGATCCAAAAGTTAAATACATATTCTTTAAGATAGCTAGCTAAAAAAGAAAAAGTTCACAGAATGGGTTAGTTTGAATGCTCAGAAATAAGGTCTTACTCACTAGAAGTCTTCACATTGGACTGCAAAATAAAACACAGGTAATCCAGCTCCCTTTCTGACTACACCGAAGGCAAGTCAAACATTCTCCTTTTTCATTTTCTAATGGTGTTTTAAAGTGTTCATCACTGCAGAGAAACAAAAGGGAAATAACAGAAAAGTAAACATAGTGATATGATAAGGCTTAAAAAAATTGTACATAGTACTTGCCATGGCAGCTCAAGATCTTTATTTTCCTACTCTGTCATTGAGAAGGGGCTTTCTGCCCTTGGCTGGGCCCATCATCCTGCATTACTCTGTACTGAGCTTGTTTGTTTCCTCTTCAGTCCACACAGCATGAGAGTACCTTTGTGTCTTATTCTTGTGGACAGAGTACTAGGCAGTACCCACCACCTGTACTAATGGCTCAATAAATAGTTGTTGAATTGGTAAATGAATGCCCTGTTTGACTAATGTTTTTACTGATCCAAGTGATAGATGCCATAAAAACATTGCCAAAGTGGTGAGGTGAGCAGGGGAGGACAGCCGAGGGATCAGTGTAGTTGGGGGGGTGGTAGAGAAGGAGAGATATGAGCCAATCATTGACATTGTAAATACAAAACATTCTCTAAGGAGTTTGGCTTTCCTACATAGCAATTATGTGTCATGGTGTGTACATACTCTATAGCTTATTTCTCAAAACATATTTGTGGCTACATTTTTGCCAATGTTATTTTCATAAGACATGTGCCACATGAATGACCAAGAGCAGCCAGAAGCAAAACCCACCAAGTCCTGGTTCGTGTTTATCCTTTCTTTGCTAACGTATGCAAGACTTCAGAAAACTGAACTCACACTTTCCCTACGGAGAATAGAATAATCTTCCAAAATCTCCAGCTAGCCTACAAGCAATCTGCCTCAATTCTATGGTGTCAAAAGCCAGGATAAGTGCTCTATTTTGTCTATGTGTGGTTACCACTTTCTTGGCACACAGGAAGGATATTTTTGACTCTCTCCTTGCTGACATGAGCTACAGAGACCAGTGGAGAAAATCCTGAGGGAAAATAAACAAGAACTCACTAGAACAAAGTAGGACGCCATGTGAGAGTTGTGAAACCATCAGAATTATCAGGATTCAGGATGCTCCTTCAAGTTCATTAGAATTTCTGAGAACACTCCCTAGGAAGTGCTCCTTTTCATGAAAAGTTGTTCCTCAGAGCATAAATAAGCACGTGAAGACCAGAGATTATAAACACATTTGCAGCAGTAGCCAAACTGGTAGCAAAAATCTAAAATTTGCATTTTCACAGTTCCATCAGAATATGCAATTTTTTTTCTTGTCCTTATCTATTTTATGACATTAAAAATGATTTAAGGAAGGTGATAATTCTATTTCCTCCATGGGAAAGAACAGATTTTTGCAGTGTTCAGACATAATCTGTGCATGACTATATCAGATCTTTTTTGCTGGAATATTCTGTGGTACTAAAGCTTACTTGATATTCTTTTGTTTACTCATTCAACAAGTCTTTGTGAAACTCTCTTTAAGTGACAAGCACTGCACTCCTGTTGGCTACACAGCTAAAGAAGAGAACCATGGTAAATTAACAAGGCAGCAGATTTAAATGTCTATCAAGGAACCTTAATGTAGAAACTAATAGCCAACCTACTTCTCTTCTGACCACTGATTTGTATTTGAAAGATCTAGCCGGTATGTATTTTGCGTATCAGTCGGGTATCTTGAACATCAGCCAATAAGGATATAGAATAAAACTTAGAGAAGATTATAAAGATTGTAAAGTAATAGACTGAAATAATCACATGTGGGAAAGAGCATGGATCTCATCTTTCTAGATTGCTGATTTGGATGTTTATAGGTGAAACTTTAGAAGAAAGGAAAAGAATTTCAGCAGTCAGGTTATGTGAAGGGTAGGTTTCAGCAGCTCTAAGAATGTCCTTAGATAATCAAGTGTGATTTCTAGTACAGAGTTATTATCTCAGAGAGGACCTGCTGGAACAAACCCATCTCTGCTGTTGAAGAGCGTGACCTTGCTGGTTTATTTCTTCTTTCTTTCCTGTAGAAGGCCAGAGCTATAGCACACTGGGTAACAGCATAAGCTTCATGAATAGCCATGCTTGGGTTTGGGTAACAGCATAAGCTTCATGAATAGCCATGCTTGGGTTTGGTCCTGCTCTGACATCAGCCAGCTGTGTGATTTGCCTGAGTTTCATAGCTTCTCTCTTGCTGTTTCCTGTGATAACTCATTCACAGAGGGCAATGAGCTTAGATAAATTGTTAAGCTCAGAGCCTGGCATAAGGCAAAGAGCCAATTCCCATCAACTAGTGTCTCTAAAGGACATCAAAGACACTTCTTGTTAGTCAAAATAAACCAGTGGGCACCATAGGTTGGAAAGTTCTCAGAGCTGGTTAGCATGCATTACAACTGTGTTAAAATTGGTACCATCAGCACACAGGAAGACACAGATACTAATTCTTCCACACTTAAAACATTTTATAAGGGTGATATATCCAGACTGGTGACTAAAAAGAAAAAGAACTTCAGATTTTTAAAAGAAGTTTTATGTCACCTTGTTTATTTCAGGAAAGAACAATTCCTGAGTAGTGCTGCAAGAAAAACAAGAGCATTTTCAAAAGTACCTTGTGTGAACTGAATCGTGAAAGGGGAAAACAACAGGAAAAAAATGCCTTATTATTTTAAAGTGCTTTGAAATTAAATTCAAAGCTGCAAACTAAGTTGTGTGGTGTTTTGGCCACTGTGTGACTGCCGGAGCTTGCCTTCTTTTTCACCTACAGAGACTCCAGCACTTGCAGTTCTTGGACTGAAGCTCATGGGGCTCCTAACTGTTGGACTCTTTCAAGCACTTAAACAAGATTTACTATTCTTAAAACATACATCCATGATGGATCAAAGAGCTTGTAATCTAAAGTCCACCCTGATTCAATGGAAATTCAAGTCTTGAAGCGATGGGTCTCCATCTTCCCTGGCTCTTTCCCTCACATCATCAACATACTAAACTCACGGCCAGCCTAAAGCAACTGATGACGATGTAGCTTCCTCTCAAACTGATGCTGCCTCTGCTGTTCTCTTCCACAGCCCGGTGCACTTCGGAGGGCTCTCTGCAGAACACCATTTCCTCTGCTCCCATTCATAGTCCAACCTCTTGCAGTTAGAGGAGAGCTTGCCTCTTGGAGCTTCCAGTAGACTTGAGGGAGGGGAGCTTCTTCCAGTCCCAGCAGCAGACTCCCCTCTCCAGAGATAACATTAAAGGAATATTCCTTTCTGGCTCTGCCAGTGGTCACCTGAAACCAAGCCCCACCCTCTGAGGTAAGAAGCAAGTGAGTTGTGCTGAGAAATGGGAGTGGAACAGACATTAGGGAGAAACAAATGACAGAGGAGTCATCTAGTTACCAGGCTCAGGGGAAAAACATTGATCAGTTTTGAAGCAAAATTTGTGTTCATTCTGGGATAACCCATTTGCATTTTGAATAATCTGAGTCTCAAATTATCTGAGCTCCTTGGAGCTATAATGACCGTATTCATTTAATTTCAGTGAATAGAAAAATTTGTTTGTGTTATAGTAGCACTTAAGTTTTCATTAGAAAAAAAAATGAGAGGAAGAGCCCCTCTGTGTTAAGTCAACTTCCTGATTATACTAATTTTATTTGATTGATATATTAGGCTCTAGAGGAAAGGGAAAAGGGGAAGGGAGACCACAATACGGTCCCTTATTCTTAGCCCCAGACAACACAGGAAATCCTCAATTAAATTGTACCACTGCCCTCAGCACTCAATAAACTACATGCTTTATAGTTAATATCTTTCGACTCATTTATAATAATGGCTTTATGTGACATGGTAACATTAACTCATTCCTTCTAGACTTTCTTTTTATTATTATCACAGAATAATGTATGCTTCTTATGAAGAATCACAAGTTCTGAAGAGTAGATCCTGAAAAATTGTGCCCCTCCTGCCTCCCTTAGGTCTTCATTAGAAAATGTTCTGTAGTCATTTCTTTAGTTTGGAGAGAGAGGCAATAGGACATCTTCTCACTCACAGCTAGAGAACTATTTGTTTCATATCATGCAGGGTCTTTTTCCTGACAATACTGAAAGGGGAAGAAGATTCCCCAAACCCAGAGAGAAAAACAAATGTTGCAATAGATCATTTTAGACAAGCAAGTCTTTGCCGTGTCTATGGTTTTGCTGTAGAATTTCTCTTCTGATGCTGGGTCTGACTTAGAACAATGTCTTCCTTATGTATGCCCCTTCAGGAAGAGTAGGCTAGACCTCAGCAATTAGTAGCTGGGCACATAACACTCTGAGCTAGTGGCCCAATAAGAGTCTGGAACTGGTTTTCCTTCCACTTCTGTCCCCTATCCCTGGGCTGGGACACTACCCAGATGACCATTAGCTAAGGATGAACTGTATCTTCGAGGAGGCCTTCCTTCACCCGTTATCAATGGCTGAGTAGCTCATGACCTAGAAGGCCAGATGGGTCTCAATTGTGGGGTGTACATTTACTTTGTGGTTAGCATCTCAGTTGTGCCACCCCCAACTTTAAGAACCACTCAGCTTCCTATGAAGCTAACCAATAGCTAACCCAATAGCCCTTCCCTTCTTTCCCATGACCCGTGTCTGGAAGTGTGTGCTGCCCTAGGACTGTGTCTATGAGTATCCTCATAATGTCTTCATATTGACTATCCCTGAGTTTATGAGGGAACACATTTGAACCTTGGCATCCATCTGTATTTTCCAGATCATTGGCATCACTTCTAAGCTGCCGATAGGACATGAAGTCTGAGCTGTACTTGTGTGTCCTTGGCCCCACCCCTAAGCTGGTCATCAATCAGCACCTGGTTTGCTGGTTCCAAGGCTAGGCAGCCTTAAGTCTGTTCCTGTTCAGGAAGAGAAAGGAGCTTTACAGGGATTCCAGATGAAAAGGTGAAAGAAGGCAGAGACTCAGGGCAAATGTTCCTTCCATAAGTGGTGTTTATTGTGCTGAGTATTTTATAGCTCAGAATGACAGATAAGATTTGGAAGACTAAGATCCTTGATAATATACTTGCCTTTGTGTATTATCAAAACATGTTCAGGGATTGTGCTCTGAGAATTCATTCTCATTCTGTAATTTTCCATACTTCCATGGCTAGTCTATGATAGAGTTAGAACTAATGACTAAGAGAACACCATTCCTGAAAATTCAATGATCCTGATTGCCTCTTCTGGACTCTAAGTAAGAAGAAAGTTGATACCCTTAGACAAACTTTTAAAAAATATTTTCAAAAAAGTCAATTAATCTTAATGACATTTTTAGCTTTGAAAAATCAGAATAATTGTAATGTCTATAAAGGTATTATTTTTGCACTGAATCTAAATGATGTGAGAAAGTTAGTATTAGTTTCAGGATGGTTTTTGACTACTTCAAAAGATGTTTGGAGTTCTGTAATTCTCTTTACAGTTTCTCCTATAGGCAGAATTTGTATTGTCTTAGCCTATTTGTGCTGCTATCACAAAATACCTGAAATAAGGTAAATTATAAAGAACAGAAATTTATTTTCTTATATTTCTGGAGGCTGGGAAGATCAATATGAAGACACTGTCAGGCTCGTTTGGCAAGGGCTGCTTTCTGCTTCCACAATGACACGTCATTGCTGCATCCTCCAGAGGGGATGAATGAATGGCAGACATGGAAGGACAAATTCCCAAAGCAAGTGAAGCCTCTTTTATAAGTCATCATGGCCTAACCATCCCCACTGCCTACTATCACCACCATGGTAACACCAGAATTTTCAAGTGGACACATTAAAACCACAGCATGAGTCTGTACTGTCCAGGTCACTGCCATCAGGTCCTAGCTGCTGCTAGGAAAAGGCGATAGAAATTTATCATTCTTGTATCTCTTTGTATTCCAAGTGTACCTTGGACACAGTGAATGTTTAATAAATAATAAACTAGAAAGAGTCCTTTAACCTTTATACTTTGCTTCTGTGTTTAGAGAAGAAATAAAGAAAAAACAACAATATGTGAAGGCAGTAGTATTTCAGCTTAAGTCCTAGCTCCACCCACATGAGTTTGGACAGTGAGTTTAATAGCCATTCTGGACTCTAAAAGGAAATAAAGATGTCTCATACAGTTATTATGAGGACTGTGACCGTGTATGGAACATATCGTAGCTATGTACAAATGCCATTCCTTTCCTTCCACCTTTACATGGTTCATTTGACGTGACATGTTCAATTACTAAAAAAGAATTACAATAAACATTGAGACAATAGGTTCTTTCCCTATGTGGAAATATTGTCTGAGTACCAAAATCTGCCACACATAATGTAAAGCAATGGAGTTTATAAAGAAATACAAGACATGATACTCTTTGGAGCAGGAACTTATTAATTCTTCTCATTCTTGTCCCTCTGCTTTCGAACTGTGTAGAGAACAGAGAGGTAGACCAAATATTTGGGGGAGGAAAAGGTAAAAACAAATAGAAAAATCTATCTTCATTATATTCTTATGAGCTGATTGGTAGGAAAATGAAGATTTGTGCAATAGAGTAAATTGTGTTACTTATAGATACCAGATAAAATTGTAACGTCACCTTCTGTCTGTAGGAGTTAAGCAAAGTTAAGTTATCCTTTGGTTTGAAGAATGCTTCTGAAGTTTTCATTGAAATGAGTAATGTTTTGCTGTTTGCCTCAGTGTATTTTTTTTAGTGTTTCTTTGAATTGTTTTTGTCTGAGTTGACAGACATTTTCCAGATAATAATTGGTTGATGGTATCCAATTCATAAATTCTTCCTTTTCAATGAATGTTCCCATCATTGTAACATCATGATCCTTTACACCTACTGGGTGTGTTAATATTGAAGACTGAATATACCTAGAATGATGGCTTCTTCCATTTTTTTCAATACACTTTTGCGACCTTTTAATAAAACCTTTTCTCAGATTTAAATTTTGGATCAGAAACCAAGCCTATATCTCTCTTAGGCATACCTGAGACAGACCTATGACTGAACAAGAAATATTTGAACTTCTGTTTTCATCTAACTTGGAAGAAAAGGAGGAGGGCAAGTTGCTCATTAGATTTGTTTCAGAGTGTCAAAGAGGGTAGTATAAGCAAGAATATTTCCTGAAACTCCTCTCTGCTTTCTCTTTACCACCCCTACATTTGAGAAAGAGCTTGCTTATGACAGCTATCTGAAGGGAGGAATTTTTAGCCATTCTCTCCTATAGTTATATGTCACTGTTAGTTGCATGATTTTTTAAAAATGAAGATAGTTTCATTGTAATGGAGAAAACTCCTTTACGTCCCAAAGAAGAAAGCCTGATAGTAGAAGCTAGTTGATGTTGGACTCTATACTTGTCCTCAGCACAACCCAGACTGGTCCCTGGAACCACTGAGTCCCCCAGAAGGCTGCCCATTCCTTCTGCGAAGTCATTAGAGTTCTGTCAGGAGATTTCAGCTGACTTCATTCTGGGTGATGAAGGGGCTAAGGAATGGCCTTTGCACCATGTTCAATGTCATCACTGCCAGCAGCCCAGTGGCTCCTAAGGACACTCACCTCCTTGAGTATCCCTGCTCCTGCCCCTCAGTTTCTTCCAGAGTCCTTCTTTCTGATTCTTCTCCCAGTGGTCTGAGATTTCCTTTCCCTTCTTAGTTTCAAAATGAGCAAATAGTTCAGATGAAAATATGTCAGAAATTAGAGTGTCTATTTCTTTTAGAGTAAGTTTAGGTATTAAACTAAAACAAACCAACAACAACAACAAAAACAAAGCATTAAGGAGGACAATGAATTTCAATTTAAAAAAAAATCATCAAGGACCCTTTTTGCTAATAGATGCAGACTTGGGAGGTTTCATCTGCAAAGCAGACTGCATATTAAATTGATGGTTTTACTTCCTTCTCGTGTTTCTCTTTACATCGTGCTAATACATCCCCATTTTATTTCAGTAATAAAGATCTCTTCTGATTTTCTTATTTAATAACAAAAGTAACAATCCACCAGAGCTTTAAACAGTCTACTAAGTTAATAATGCTCCTCCCAAAATGAAGAACTTTGACAATTTTGTTGCTGTTATGCCTTATTGTTTCAATGTAGCTTTCTAGAAAGATAAATCTTAGCCCCCCCCCCTCAATTTACTGTTGTTGCTGCACCCCAGGTTTCTGAGTTTCTCAAGGCAGGATCCCTAGTTAGAATATCAAAAATAGGTTTAGGTTTTTACCTTCCCATTTTCCTGTGGCAGGTTCAATTTCCACAGTTTGATGTTCACTAAGCAGTCAACAAGATACAAACATGGTGTCTTGTGATCCTAATGCAAGGGTTACCCAGTGTGTAATAGACAGCCTGGGATAGAAAAAGTAAGAGGAAAAAAAAAAAAGGATCAGAAAGGGAAGGACCTGAGCCAAAAGAATGAGCGAAATTTAGCATTCCCTATAGATTTTTTTCACTCCAAGCACCATTCACAGAAATTTGGTATCCATGGAGACGAGTGCAGTACATGCTGAGGTTACATATTGTCTGCAGATACAAAAGGCTATCTATCCGATCTGATGCTACATTTAGGTTTAGCAGAGGGAAAGTGTTTGAGAAGAGTATTGAATAATTAATTGAGTACCTGTCTTGTGCAGGCAACCATAGGTTGTGCAAAGAAGGATACAAAATACCCAACAAATGATGACTATGGGATCACTTATTTCCATGTAGCAGCAGTCTTGGAAACTTATTATTCTGACTTTTCTTAAAGCTCTAATATTGTCTCTGAAAATATGAGAAAATATTCCTATCACAAATTTAAGTTTTAAACCTGCTTTGGTTTTTAAAAAAAATTTTAAAAATCCAAAATGTTGTCAAATAGAAGACGGAATTTTCCTGAGACTTTCTTTTTTAAAAATTGAGCAATAAACAAGAAAGCAAAGATTCCCAGAAATAAAATAAGAAGATCATATGGAGGCTGGTAACCAGAAATGAGGCAAAGCTGGGGAGAAAGGGACATAACTGAGAGAAACAAGTGTTTGACCACATTGATTTAATCAGTGATGAATGAGCTGCTATCCCAAAAAGAAAAAGAGTGTGTTCAGAGGAAGAGAAAACACAGAATAATCTGAAGACATGAATCCATTCAAGGAAGTTGACATTCTTAACTATCAGTGGAGATGGGTGAGAGAGTTCCGGCATAGCCTTGAGAAAATGATGAAGAATTAAAGAATTAAAAGCTTAATATTGCTCAAGTTGGACAAAGCAAATGATAGATTTAGATCAGTTTTATAGCTTAAGAAAGTTACTGACCCCTGTTACTTAATCACTAGTCAGTCCTAATGTGTAATATGACTGACCCTTAATTGCCAGCAAAGATGGGGATGGGTGGGTAAGCCAGTACTGATTTGAGGTCATATAGTATGGGAAATGTGGGGTTGTCTTCTGCCATAGCAACAAGTAGGCATGGTAGGTAAGAGAGGAAAAACTGACTACTCTAGAGAAAAATGTACCCTTATGTTCAATCTCATGTTGCAACATGCTCTGGTTATTTGAGAATAAAGAACATTTTCCTATTGACAAATGTTCACCTCAATAAATAAGATAAAAGTGCCATATTTGATAGGACATTGTAAATAATATAATTAACTGCTAATTTACTTTTAATTAATGTAGATGTTTAAATTATAATTTCTACAACTGCAGAGAATAAAAGTGTTAGCAATATAAAAAGTTAACTGATAAAAATAAAATGTAAGTTATGGGAGAAATATACCTTGTTATAATGACAAGAAATATACCAGCAGCTTAGTACACAAGACCCTTTCCCTCTTGCTTGATAAAGATACAATTTTCCCCAAAGTCTTTATCTCAGGATCTATCTGGCATGGATTAGTGAGTTAAGGCTGTTGTCACAGGATACCCCAGACTGGGTCCTTAAACAACAAAAACTTATTCTCACTGTTCTGGAGGTTGGAAATCCAAGACCAAGGTATCAGCAGGGTTGGCTTCCTCTGAAGTCTTCCTCTATGACTTTCAGATGGTTAGCCTCTCCCCGTATTTTCATGTGGTCTTCCCTCTATGTGTGTCTGTGTCCTAATCTCATCATTTTATAAGGACACTAGTCATATTGGATTATAGCCCATATAACCTCGCTTTACCTCAACTATCTCTTCAAAAGCCCTATCTCTAAAAGAATCAGTTCAGTATATATTCTTGTTGATGGGGGGCACAATTCAAACCCATAACATGGTGTGCCTCTAGACTAGAAAATTCCAGTTTGGAAATAAATGGCCACAGATGTCATTAAATAATCTTTTCTTTTTTTTCCCCCTCATATAAAAACTTCGGTGTGGACTAAGTTACCAGATAACTTCCACATTCAAAATACTACTTTCTACAGACCTGTTGATGATACAACAGCTCCTACCTTGGACAGCAGAGAGTAAGGGAATAGAAAATGGAGCCAGAAGGACAGGGCTAGAAAATACTTCAAAGGGCTGGTTCAAGAAGGTATGTTCACGGGTAACTGATGCTGCCAAGGCAAGGACTTCAGAGAAAGGCTCTTGATGTCTGCAGGCTAAGGGCAAGTCCAGTGATCCAAGGTGAAGAGGGTAACTGGAACTAAGTAGTGATTTATAAATTCACCCTAATAAGAAGTTTGATGATGAGCATTAAATGGTAGAGTTTAGAAGAAAATTTTTTCTTCTTGCTTTCAAATTGTCCTTTCTATTTGATATTCTTGCCATGATTCTGAGCTAAATTAGCACTTTGGAGACATGGTCCTAAGATAGACTGTTGATTTGAGAAACAGCTTTAATGAAAGATGAGTAGGTGGTAGAAGGAAAAGAGAAAATAATTTAAAATAAAAATGCATTTTAAAGGCATAGACGGAAAAATGCAGTGGTAGGACTGAAAATCTATTTCACCAAATTTTAATTCATCTTAATGTAATAGGTACTCAATCAACACTTGTAAAAATTATTTACTTTATGCTTACCAATAACTTTCCTGTAAGTAAATGACAATTCTGTTTCCAAAGGGAGTGTCCTCACTATGTGTCCTCACTATGTTATTGCTAACACAAAGGAAAATTTTGATTGGCAGATCAGGTTATGGTGAAATGAGAAAGACAAGACAGCATAAACTATAGCATCAGTTGACAATGAGTTATTAGGTAGAAACAATGAGTTATTAGGTAGACTTGGTAGGGTGGCATTGTTTGGGGGTCTGGACCAGGACCAGTTCTGAGAAGAGCACTGAGTTCAGAGGCTGTGTACTAGGAGACCAGGGACAAGGGAAGACACAAGCTGTTTCATACCCCACTAAGGGTGAAGAAGACTCAATCTGTATTACCTTTCAAATATGTTTTTAATTTTGGAATCCTAGCTGTGTTATCCTTCAAAAATCTCACAAAGCTTGATTTCTGAAACTCTGACCCCAGCTGTTCCAGATTTGTGATGATGGCCTTGGATTTCCATGCCCTTGGCAGTATGGCAATTCCCTCTGCTTCATAGCCTCATCCACATTTTTTAGAGCTGGGATCTCTAAGGTGTATAAATCTGATGATAATATATGGTAACATTTTAATTATTTTAGGTAAGTCAAAATATCTTGTAATCTGTCCCCTGTCTTTGTACTTTATTTAGAATGCCTTTGATCATGCAGAACCTGTGATGTAAGCTGTTTGGTCCATCTATTTTACCACCTTTGCTTGTGTCTTTTTAATGAACATCTTCCCTACATTGATATCATTTGTACCTCCTGTCATGTATTTTCTGAAAATTTTATTGTTTTGGTTTTTCATACTTAAATCTTCCATCAAATTGCAATTCATATTTGTATAATGACTTTTGGAATGAGTTTAAGTTTAGCTTTTTTTATTGTTGCATTTTGCAAGTGGCTAGTCTTGTCTCAACATTATTTATCAAGTAGGCCACTCCTTCCTGCTCACCTATAATATCACCCTTATAATACAATAAATTTTGGTGCACATATTGATTCACTTTTAGACTTTTTCCTGTTTCATTGATTTGGTTTTTTAATTTACACCTACAGTAATGCTATAGAATTTTAATTTTTATAGCTATTAAGCAAAAATATTAGGTGTTCTTTTACTTCCTCTCAACAGAGTTAACATTGTTGACTATATTTTACATTTTGAAACACCATTTTCCTTGGGTTCTGCACTACAACATCATTCTCCTCTTTTTTCCTCTAATGTTGTCACTCTTTCTCTACATTTTGTAGACTTCTCTGCTCTTGCTTAGCCTTTAAACATTGGTGGTTCTTTTGATTTTCCTCCACCCCTCTTCTCTCCTCAGTGGAGAAACATTTCCTGAGCTCATATGGTTTCACTCACCAATATGATGCTACTCAAAATTGTTGTAGCCCAAGTTTTTCTTCCGACTTTCATGACAGCATATCCAACTCCACTCTGATGTTAACTTCAAGGATGAACGTTCCATCTTCTCTGTCATACTTAACCCAAATAAATGGCACTCATTTGACATGCCTGAAACTTGGGCGTTGTCCTTGACTGTCTCATCTCTTACTATTACTCCATAGTAAATCACTCATCTTTCTACTTTAGTCTAGCACCAAATTTTATTACTGTTGTCTAAATAATTCTTAGCTCTTCTCCTGTCTTCATGTCTACATGAGTACCAACCCCATCCAAGCCATCATACAGAAAGACAAGGAGGTCTTTCTGTCTCCAGGCTTCCCTTTTCGGCCTCCAAACAATTCCCCAAGTGACATTTCATACTATAAATTTGATCATGTCTGTTACTGTTTAAAACTCTTCATTTCTGTCCCTCCTTAATATGATGAAAAGGTCCTGAACTTTCTTCACTTCCTATCAGCCCAGCCACACTGCCCTTACTTTTGTCCCTGGAATGAACCATGCTCATCTTCACCCATATGCCCTTATCTATAAATGCTATCATCTCAGCTGGAAATATTTTTGCATTCTTGGTACCTTCTCTTTCTACCCTACTTATCTCAGGCATCCCCCTTTTGTATCAGAGTTCTCTTATGTATCCTTTAGACTTTAACTCAGATGTCACTGCCTTTAGGGGGAAGCATTTGTTAAGCTCAAAATCTATTATTGATTTCTCTCTTATATGCTTCCAAATCACCCCGGATTTCCCCTATTACATTACTCATTCATATGTCTGTCTTTACAAATCACTAGACCATTTTGCTAATAGGAACATAGTATTGCTATTTCAACCCCGTACTGGTAAACCTTCAGTAATCTCTCATTCCCTAATGAGTAAAATTCAGAATCCAAATTTAGCTTTCTATCATTTTCACTAAACTACCATGTGAGACGCAATATGTTTCTCCTTTCCCACATCCTATATTCCTATCATTCTGTACCTACCAGTCAGCCCCTCAAGGACAAAAGAAGTCTCCTACAATATGCAAAATTTTCCCAAAGTCCCCCACATGGAAGTAAGCTTCTCTTTCCCTGAATTTCCATTGAACTTTTTCTTTAGAAGTCTTATTGTCTCTTTCTTCTTATCACTGTTATCAAAACATGCCTGTTATTCTTGCTGCCAAATAAATGACTCATAAAAAGTAAAAATCATGTCCTGTTCATCTTTGTACCCCCAATAGTATGTCATGTCAAATATACACTATTGAATTCTCCTAATAACATATCCAGTATTTCTCGAATTAACGTCTACACATTCACTGAGAAATTTATTACCCTGCAGATGCAGAAAGAGAAAAATTTTATTTTCTAATCTCTTAATAGAGAAAATTGACAGTTGAATTATAAAGGGAAGAAAATGACTAAAAGTGTCATTTCTGTGAGTCATGGGTCATGGGCTATTTAAGAAGGGGATTAAGATAGGAAATGAAAAGGCTTGGAATAAGGTCACTCCTTTTAGATTACTTTTATAACTAATAAATTATAGAAAATGTGTTCATTTCAAATGTTTTGCTTAAAAGAGCACTCCAAAGTATGTGCTTAACAATGGTGTCTCTGCAGAGCAGTTAGTACTTTTAATAGTCTTAGATTGATATTACCGTGTTGGTAGAGTTAGACAGATATAGACATGTATCCTTCAGCGTTTTCTTAAGGTGCAAGTAGTGACATAATCATATCAGGGAGAAGAGAGTCAACAGCCACCTCTTGGAAATGAGGACCACATACACTGGAGTTGTTAGGACTCTTCCTAGTAAAAATAGCAAAAAGCCAACTTAAATGACCTCAGATGAAAAAAGAGAATTCATTGACCAACTTAACTGGCTACAGTAGTTTGCTTGAATTGCCACAACAAAATAACATATACTGGATGACTTATACAACAGAAGTTAATTTCCTCACAGTTCTGGAGACTGGAAGTCTGAGATTAAGGTGCCCACAAGGTTGTTGTCTGGTGAGAGTTCTCTCCTGGCTTGCAGACAGCGACCTTCTCTCTGTACTCTCACATAGGAGAGAGAAAGAGAGAGAGCGAGTGAGAGAGAGACAGAGACAGCTAGCTCTTGTGTCTTTTCCTCTTCTTATAAGGGCAGCAACCTTATCAAATTTGGGTTCCACTAATATGGCCTCATTCAGTTGTCTCCTTAAAAGCACTATTTCCAAATACAATCATAATTGGGTAAGGATTTCAACATATGAATTTAGGTGGCAAGGGGACACAATTTAATCCATAGCACTGAGTGTTGGAACTTGACCTTTGAAAAGCCATTGTCTTGATTGTTCATCTACCTCCATGGTGACCCCTTCTTGGTGTCCTTTGCTGAATCTGTCGGAATTTCCCAGTTTCTTAACATTGGAGAAGCCCAGCCATTAGTCCTTGAGTCTATTCCTGTTTCCTAATTGATCTCATGCCCTCTCCTGGCTTTGAATACTATTTCATCTGTCATGGCTTTCCAGAATTTCATAGAAACCACCAACATGATATTTCTACTTGGATGTCTCATAAATATTGTAAAGGTAGCCTACTATCTGGTGTCACTTTAATTCATGATGACTGAATTCAAATAGCCCTTAGTGCTCTTGGTGTTTGTATTATACTTATGGTAATTCTGGCTTTTTCTTCTGGATGACTGTTTTATATCGTCTTTCTTCAAAACTTTATCACCTCTCCTGTTATCTCTTGGAGCCTATATTCTTAATTTCTATTTTACTGAGACATTAGAAGTCACAGAGAACATTTACAATCTTGCACCATTGTGGCAGCTTGCCTGCCAATAGCTGTCCCATTTACTCTGCCTTCCCTTCTGTGGATGAGCCATCCATGCTTCAGTAACTCCATGTTAGTTTTATATCACTACTGAAGCAACACAAAACTTATTAGGTCGTGCCTCTCTAGGCAGGTTTGGTTAGGTACTCTGCTTAGAGTCTCACAAGGCTGAAAGCAAAGTGTGGCAATACTGTGAGCTTTTCTGGAGGCTCTGGAAAAGAATCCATTTCCAAGTTCATTCAGACAAGTGATGGAATCAGTTTTTTGCCGTCATGGGACTGAGGTAGTGGTTTTCTTGATAGCTGTCAGTTGGGGAGTCACCTTGAGTTGCCACAGACCTCTCTCTGGTCCTTACACATGGCTCACCATCGCAAAGTCAGTAGCAGCGCATTGAATCCTTCTCAGACTTGGAATCTCTGACTTCTTCTATTGCATCTCTCTTTGCTTCCATTCAGAGAAAAGTCCTCTGCTTTTCAGGGTTCATTTCATTACATTGGGTACCTCCAGATAACCCAGGAGACATCTTATTACTTCAAGATCCATACATTTTGTTATTATCTGGAAAGTCCCTTTTGTCACATAATGTAACATATTCTCAGTTTCCAGGGATCAGAATATGAATATCTTTGGAGAGATATCCTGCCTATGGCACACTCCACTTCTGCTCCAGAAACTTCCCTTTTTCTCTTCTACATCACCAATTACTTCTCACAACTGGATCCTTTCCTCTGGGTATAAGTAATGCTGACATTTCTCCCTTGATAAAAATGTCCCCTAATTCTACTGTCACATCTGACTATTCTACCCCTATTTCTCTGCTCTTTTTCAGAGAAAACAGCACATTGAAAAAAATCATCTATACTCTGTTCCCAATTCTTCCATTCTTTCTTCCTCTTCTACTTCTCTACTGTGCTGAATCTATTTTTTATAAAGGTAGGAATGATTTTACATTCTAAGTTCAAGGGTTAAGTGTCAGTCTTCACTTAGTCTTCACTTTACACAGCTGATCACTGAAATCTTGCTTACCTTCCAAGATACCACCTTCTCTTGGTTTTTCTGGAACCTCCTGGAAGCTCCTTTTCAGACTCCTTTGCTGGTTCTTCTACATATTTCTGATGACTTAACTGTGGGCTGTCTGCAGCTTTTCTATCTGCACTCATTCCTTTGGTAAGCTAACCCAGTGAAATGGCTTTAAGTGCCATGCATGTACAATGACTTATATGTACAGCTAGAATTGTCCATGAACTCCAGGCTTATACAGTCAATGGCCTACATCTACATATAGATATTCTTTAGGGAAAGTTAACATAGACAATATCAAACACTTTATCTCCCCCCGACAAATCCTCTTTCTACTATTTCTTGGTGAATATAAGTTGTTTTCCACTTAATAGAATCCAAAATTTTGGAGAGGTCATTGCCTCTCTCACTAATCTCCCTCCCTTATACATATATCCAATCCATCTGACAAATCTTACTATCTCTAACATCAAAATACATCCAGAAGCCAACCCTTGTATCCATCTCCACTGACAGCACTCTGGTCAACACCATCATGGTCTCTGGCTATTTTGTTACATTAGTCCCCACTTCTTCTACCTTGACCTCCAAATAGCTGCTGGAAAGACATGTTAACATTAAATCAGATCATTTTAAACCTCTGCTTAAAGCCCTATTTCATTCAGAGAAAAAGCCAAAGTCCTTAAAATTACTTAAAAAGCCCTAAATGTGCTGCCCCTCTGGACCCATTGCTATCTGTTCCTAACAGCGAACTCATGCCTCAGAGCCTTTGCCCTTGAGGCACTCCTAACTGTAATGCTCTTCCTCTACTTTCCCTTTCTTAACCTTAAGTTTGTTCTCAAATACCCCATTGCAGTGAGACCCTCTCTGGACACTCTGTGGAAGGTCACAAGCCCTTATCTGACCAGTGACCCTTCCCTGTCTTATCTTCTCTTCCATGATATTACCATCCAATATCTCACATAAATTATATATATTTATTGATATGGTATTACTCTTAGAAGAATCTAAGTGTCATGAGGGCAAGGAATTATGTGTGTATATTTCATTGATTTATCTCCATCATCTAGAACAGTGCTTGATACATAATCTACAAATATTCATTGCTATTGTTGAAGCTCCAGAATCACTCTTTATTTCATCTTAAAACCAGGCTCCTCACCCAATCTTCCCCATATCAGCAAATGGCAATTCTATTCTAGTTTGTTCAAACCAAGAACCTAGGAATTATTCTTGAATAATTATTTCTCTCTTTCACATCTTATATCTTTAAGCCCTATCAATTGTATCTACAAAATCATATACAGCGTTTCAGAATCTGGTCCTGTTGCCTTCTGCATTGCTTTCACCCGAGCCCAGTCTATGACTCTAGCTAACCTACCTTTTGCAATGGTCTCATTGTTAGTCTTCCTGCTTCTGCCCATGCTCCCCAGGACTCTATTTTCTACACAGAGGAGAGAGAAATTCCTCTAGAATTTATGTTGGATCATGAGTGTTTCCCAGCTCAAAACACTCCAGTAGGTTTTCCACCCTGGAATACAGCCTAAATCCTTACATAGACAGAAGACACTTGCTGATCTTGTCTCAGACAAACCTCCCTGAATCCATTTCTTCCTTTTGATCCTTCTTCCCCAGCCACCCAATTCCTTTTCCTATTCTTTGAATATGCTGAGCCCCTTCTCTTGCCTTAGGGCCCTGATGCTGCTTCCTCTACCTGGAATGAATAGACATACATGACCTCTGCTCAAAGTAGCTTCATCAGAATTCTTCCAGATCAGCACCCCTGAAACAGCAAACACCACATACACACACATACTCTCTCTCTCTCTCTCTCTCTCTCTCTCACACACACACACACACACACACACACACACACACACACGCATGCATACATGCACATATGCACAAACGCAAATATACACACCTCTGGCCTTCACACATCTGGCCTCCATCTTACTTTATTTCAAAGTCCTTTTACCACGTGACATTATGTTATCTTTTTTTTTCTTGTTTCTACATTAGGCCCCTTCTTATGGTGACTTCAACAGGTTTTAAAATTCTATATTCATTCTTATATAGAGAGTAGATCAACCATATTCACCTTCTTAACGTCCTTCTGTTACCCTCTCGCTCTAGTATATGATCTCCCCTTAGCATGACCTATTTTTCATAATATTGCTATATTTGTATTAGGTTCCATATATGAGAGAAAACATGCACCTTCTGAACCTGGCTAACTTTGCTTAAGATGATGTTCACCAGTGCCATCAATTTACCTGCAAACAACAAAATTGCATTCTTTATGGCTGAATAAAATTCCATTATATATAAATACCACATTTTCTTAATCCATTCATCAGTAGAGTATCTTGGCTATTTCCATAGCTTAGCTATAATGAATAATGCTGTAATAAACATGGGTGTGCAGGTGTCTTTACTGTAACCTGACTTACATTCTGTCTCCCCACTTCTCAAAATGTAAACTCCATGGGAGAAAATACTATGTTCCCTGCTATATCTTCAACACCAGAGATGAAACCCAAAAAGCCACAAGGTTATTTAACATTGGCACCTAGGATGTAAATACCTTCTCTCTCAAAGAATCAATGTTAATATCTGAAAAAAGACCCTGGACTTCCAGAGTGTTCCCTAAAATATTGTCTGCACTTTGAGTGATGGAGACATGTACTTGACCAGCATGGGTCACCTTCCCCCTTACAGTGCTGTCATTGGTATGGGGATGGCAGGGAAGACTATGCAATCCATAGATAGAGGAGGAAAATTCCCCAAAGGTTAAAAAAAAGCTTCTGTTAGTAGAATTCAGGGTGGGTATGGAGGGAAGGGAGCATATCTGGGGGAGGCAGAAATAACAGATGGGAACCACAGCGATTTTCCAGAGTGGGAAGAAAAACACCGGGCTAAGCTGGGCCCCTGGTAGAAGAAGCATCCCTAAATAAATGTACCTTCGCACACTTTGGGAGAGGATGCGCTGATGTGATACCCCAGGCATGCCTGCGTGGCCTCACCATTTTGAATGACTGCTGTGAGGACTGCAGGAAAGATCTCTAGGTGAATAATCCCGAGGCTTTGCCCCAGAAGCTGCAGGAAGGAGAGAGAAGCAGGGACCAGCAGCAGCGACTGACACATGAGTTCTATTGTTCACTACATGGACTATGGTCCCCTAGCTCATTTGCACAATTGTGCATCCATGGCTTTAAGGATTAATAACAACTGATTTTTAGGTAAAGGTAAAAAAAATCAGTTAGTTCAAAAATAAGCAACAACTGTGAAGTGGGCATAGCCACATATACTCACAGGTGGGAAAAAATATCAGTCTTGCTGCTATTATGTAGCTCAGAGTGTTTTATTTATTTTTGGATACATCTAACCACAAGGTATTTTGCAATTTTTAAATTTATTCTTGAGTGTAGGAAAATGTTTCTGGGGTTCCCTGAGAGTGGGGTTCCCTGGCTAGTCACAGGCACACACACACATTCTTCCCATAGTACAGGACTTTAAAATTAATAGCACATGCAGGGAAAAACTAAACCCTTTGACGTCACTCTTGAAATGAGGAAACATAAACAGAAAAGGCTCCACTCCAGTAAGCTGCCAGCACTGAAGCCGATTGGTCTCTGCTTTTCCTTGCCTGTGGCAACTGCCAGCACCTCCCAGCCTCGCAGGCCGGCTGCCTGCTCACCCAGCCAGTCGGTCGGTCTGGGCACTGCAGCAGGCTCGGCTCTGTCCCAGCACTTGTCTGGGAGAAAAGTGTCCTCGCCCAGAGAGAGTCTTTCTTTCTCCCTTCCCTCTTTCTCGATCGCTCTGTGTGCTTTTGTGTTTCTTTCTCTTATTTTTTCCTCCTTTTTCTTTTCTTTCTTCTTCTTCTTTTTTTTTTTAATAATTATATTCCTAATCCTGGATGAAGTTGCTGGATTCTGCAGCACAAGTCTTCATGAACAAGCAGCACCGCTCAGAGATTTCACGGCATTCAAAGGTCACAGAACTGCCACTATGGTTAAATGTCTTGTTTAATGGTTGAGGTATGTACATCAGATTTAAGGGGCAAGGTCATTTTTCCTGAGAGAACAGAGTCACAGAGAGATGGCAGGGTTTTTATTTAAAATGAACCTGTACATATATATATTTTTTTTTATTTTTGTCTGTGATTGTTTCTACAGCAGCCAGCTTTTGAATTTCCTTCCTTTTTCTAGGCGAACTGAACTGACTAAACATTATCACTTACCCTCATTAACCATTTGAGGGCCTGAGGGTTTCATTCCAATCAGAGTTCTGAGAGACTCCAGCATTTCCTCCGTACTTTGAACCCCCATAAGAAGTGCTATTTTTTTTTGAATGCAATATTTCTTTGCCAACATAAATCTTAGTGTTGGGCCATTTTTTATTTGTGGGGGCATGGTAGGAAAATGTTGATAAAGGGTTTGGTGAGGGTTATGGTTATTGGGAGAAGAAAATCAGATTTTTTTCTTGAGTTTGTCATGTTGGTTGATAGCAGGCTTCAAGATAAGAAATTAGTAGGAAAAAGGAAGCAGCTGGTGTGAGATTGAAGGGAGAGAAATCGATAGAAGTTATGGAAAAGTGAATTCTTGGGGGAAAAAATGATTTTATCGCCTTGCTGCATTTTATCAAAAAAAATGTTTTGAGTTTTGAAATCAACAGGGTAGATGTAAGTACTGAATTACATGAGCAGTGATTTAGATCTTATTATCCACAAAGGAAAATAAAACTTTATTACCTCTGCAAAATTTGCTAATTATCTTTTCTTACAACAATTTGAAAGCAGAGTCAGATATTTAATTAGACACTTAATTGATTGAGCCTGGGGACTAATTAATCGCCTAACTATTCTGCTCTTCATGTGCTCTGGCCAAAGTGACTATTGCGATGCTAGGGAAAACCTCTCTGCACCAGAAGGCAGGCATGTACGGTAAAAACACTGCTTCAGAACAGGCACCGAACACAGGGCTAATGTGTTGTTTTCAGTGGGACACTATTTTGTGTCAAAGGGGACCCTGCTAAAAAATCATTCCTAACTACAGTCAGATTTTGTAAAAGCAATTCAAGTAATGTATAGTTAATGTGGATTTCCTTATTACCCTTCTCAAAGTTATACAATAGCAAATAAAATAGGATCATTTGAGACCATTACCTTACTCCAAATTTTCTTCCTTTGCTTCCTTAAAGTTTCTGTTTTTAACACTGAGATCCAGAAATCTGTACAAATGGGTCATGTTGGCAGCACTGTAAAGCAAGGTATCGTACACATAGTACCTTTCAAAGGGTTAACAAAATTAACTGCAGAAGACAGTCATGTACCAAGTTAAGAACTGCAAAAATATTAGCTCTGAAATGCAGAGGGTGTGCTGTGAATGCACAATTGCTTTTCTGCAGCACCCAGTGGGAAAACAAGGACTTTGTGTGTTGCAAATGCATAACTGCAGCTCCTCCATTTCCTCTGCTTTATCTTTTATTACTGGCTGGTGAAACAAAGACGGGTGTCAATGGTTATGTCCTGATTGACATTTGCCCTAATAAAATGAAGTTGCTCTTTATTGCAAGGAGAAGCTCAAAATCAACTAGTTGCAACTCCAAAACCTGTATCTTTTTTTATAAGAATTTTTACCTGACACAGAACAAGGGGACTTAGTTGAACAACATGTGACAAAATCAGTGGTGATTATATTTCAGCAAATTAGCTTGTTGAAACTTCTTTTTTTTTTTTTTTTGGAATCAAGTTACTTAGGACAGGGTGGAAAAATCCAAGATGTGTCAGGGACAGACATCAGCTTAAGGAAAACAATTACACCAGTTCACCTTTTAATGTCTTACACCGTGTTGCACACAAAGCTAGCCATTGTTGTTACTCCTTAAAAATGTAGTTAAAAATGCTTGCTGAGAATTTACCCAGCACATATTGTAAGTTATTTAATTTTCAAACATAGTTTATTAAGCTGTTTTTAAAAATGTTTTTGGTGTTCGTCCAGCCTAACATATTATCAAGAAATCAACTGTCAATGATACAGAGAAGGGCATTCCAAACATTGACTTGTGTTATTTTCAGCCAAAAGAATGTCTTAAATATGAAAGTAAAAATGACCAAACTTCCTCAAAATGGGAATGAACCACCTGGAAATGGCTCTGCCTAGTAATTATTCTTCCAAAGTCTAGTTTGTTGTTAGCCAGGCTGAAATCACAGGGAAAGATGTTTGTTGACTCACAGAACATAGTGTTGGAAGGAATATATTAAATGGTAAACTAATATCTAGCATTACTAAAAGGATTTCGTTATCTTAAAGACAACTGTCAAATTTAAAAATCAGAAGAGACTTGGGAACAACTAAGTGTAGAAGCTAACAGTTATTCTAGGGGGGAGAAACGACCCAAATAATGTATGCCCATGTGAATAAAAAAATAAAATAAAATAACAGGTATTTTATATAGTTCAACTCACATTGCTGAGGTATGTAACTTATAAAGGAAGCATCTGTGTACACAAATTATTACCCAAAGAATTTAGCATCTTAAGGATTCAGCTTGTGTATCCCAAAGAAGTCTTACAGATAAGTAGGAATGTTTTCCAGCAGGTATGAAGGAATTTGGTATTTGGTGATTTACCAAGTTCCTCATACAGAGGTGAGGCCATTCCTATCAGGGCCTCCCCACTGTGGTACTCCCATATCTCCTAAGAATGCGTTCAAGGAACACTTCCATCCTTTACATGACAGTAGCCTTGGAGTTAGTACCATGGGCTTCTCTGAGTATTCATGGTGGCTCTGTCAACATTCTGGCTTTCATTCCCAAAATGGTGCCTACTATATTAGCAATCTTTAAAGTGGTTGATACAAAAATTTGAGAAAAAGAAGGGGAGAAAGCCATAGAAATCCAGATTGACTGAATGCTTACCATGTATCAGGCACTGTTAAAAACTTTGATAGAGAGAAATGTGTCAAATCAAGGCATTTATACTTTCTTACTTTGCTAAGAATTATTTAAGTATCTAAATGATTTAATTTGTACTCAGAGAGTGATTGCATGGAGTGAACTGAAAAGGGCAGTGGACAGAGATGGGAGACCAGGGTGACATACTCATTTAGACACCAACTACCTGAAGCACTCTAAGCCAATCACTTATTCTTGACCTTAGTTTCCTCATCTACAAAAGGAACTGGTTGTATGATTGATTTCTAACACTAATTTACAGTATTGTAATTCTCAGACTAGAGTTTATTCAAAAAAACTTGTTTCATGCTTTTGGCATGACAAGGGCTGTGTCTGCTGAGCTGAAGTGAATACAAAGATGGGTAGCAATGATTCTTGTCTGCAGGAAACTCATTTTGGTTGGTCATGTAAACAAATAAGTAGAGCCTGTGCAGAGAAATGGAGGAATAAAAGAAGCTTAGGAGGGAGATAGTGATGAGAAGAAAGTACACAGAAATTGGAGTATAAGAAGTGAAATTTTGTGTTTTTATAGATATTTGTCTTTACAATGATGATCTTTAATATGATCAGTTGAAAATACTGTTATTCTTTCGAAATCATATTTGCAATGGTGTGCTTAAAAAAAAAGTTACAAAGAGCCAAAGCTTTGCCATAGGGTGATTCAGCTAGTCTACTGGCTTGCAATGACAAATTACACCATGCACTGGAATTACCTTCATCATCTCTTGAGCTCAGAGCCCTAGGAGCTCCATGAAGCAGGAGTACTTAGAGAAGACTGACAGCAGCCCCAGATCCCTCTGGGCACTTGATAGGTGAGTGAAAGGATCATGTAGTGACGAGCTCAGGCCCTGGCACAGTGTGGTGTGGAAGTGGTGGGGAATGCCCTGGTTGTAGGGAAGTTTCTGGTGGTGGCTTTGGACTTCCATAGATTATGTGTATGAGTTAAGGCCTCTGCTTCCTTGTCTTTAAAAGAAGGCTGTTGGATGGCTTTGCCTTTCTCAATTCTGCTTGCTTCCTCTGACAAGATTGGAATTGAACCATTAGTATGCATTTTTTATTCTTATACCTTTCTCACCTTTTATTTCTACCACTTCTCTTCGCAGTTTGCCATTACTCAATTGTTGAATTTTACATAATTTCACCTTCAAGATAGTCTCATTGCCAATGAAAAGCAAAAACAAAATAATGCTCTGGGTTTGGAGAATTTCTGCAGAGGACTATCCTTCCCCTGAAAAGGTTCCTTCTCTTTGCCTTATTTCTCTTGTGAGAGTAATGCTTCTCCACAGGTGTAGCACTTGCTGAGACAGCAAAGTGAATGATTTGCATTCACTAGAGCTGGGCACTTTAATTTTGTAAGACAAATGTCTTCTTCTTAAATGCCAATCATGGCTCTAGATTTTCTTTATCACTTCAGTTGCTATCTCCTCAACTCCAATTCTGATTTCTTTAGAGAATAACTAAAACCATGTTGTTAACTAAGTTGGGGGAACTCTCAGAAGAAAACTGTTTGGTGAATTGGTTGTCTGTTGAGTATCTGCTCTGAGATTTTTCCCTCCTGGGTTACTGCCTAATCTTAGTGGTGGGTTTGATGGAGTACAGCTACCCTAATTCAGACACTGGTCCATCCTATGTGGCTCAGAGAATTCCAACTGGCATCTTCCTGGAGTGAGGGTTTGCAGCTCACAGCTCAGGCATGGAGAATAGGGAGCAGGCTTTCTAATTTTGAATAAAAACAATAGAACAGAATACAAACAAAACTATTAAGCAACAGGTAATTCTCACTGTGTAAAAAACTACATCCTATCAAGAATGCTGTCTACATTTATTTGTATACAGTACAGACGTATGAAAATAACAAAGCAATGTGACAGTAACATTTATGCCACACCTTCAGAGCTCTTTCCCCTCTCTCCCTCCTTTTGTCCCCTCCCCTCCCATCTTCTCCCTGACCCCAATCCCCAACCATCCATAAAGGGAAGATGGAAAATAAAGGTTGATGATGGACTTGATGTGTTTTCCTGGTTTAAAATTTAGAGTAATATTTGTTCTCATTTTTCCTTTCTAGTAGTTGGTGAATTCATCTAAAGATTTTTTTCATTGAATTCTTGTTCAGATTTTTGTTACTAATATCTCCTGTGTTTTACATTGTTATAATTAAAAAATAAGCAAGAAATATATAAACTATCCTCTCTACATGATGGAAATTGTCATCACCTAACTCACGGTTTCAGACACACATGAAGAAAGATTCTGTTTAAAAATGAACAATTATACATGACTTAAATTTACTGAAGAATGTTTAAGACTCTCAACTCTATGGATCTTCTTCTTTTCTGTGACATGGAAGGTAGGGTGCACAGCTGATCTGATGGGAGGTGTTTCCATGGGCCCCGGTGTAGAAATGGCCACTTGCTTGAATTGGCCAAAACTTAGTATCTAAAGACACCAAACTCTTCGAGTGGTTTATATACTCTTTGAGCCTAGCACCCATTAGTCTAAGAACATATATAATTGTTTGTTTTTGTATTATTTGTAACGTAAAATCAGAAACTATCTGGACCTGGCAATAAGTGAATTATTGAATATGTTATTTTAACCCATATAATAAAACACTATATGGTTATTTAAAAGAATGAGATCTATATGTAAAACATTTGGAATGATTTTCCAGATGTGTTTATTAAGTGGAAAAAACACCGCATTAACTATTATTTGTATTAGCTTAAATGCATTCATACATATTCATAGAAATCTTTGGAAATTCAAATAAAAAATATAACTATGGTTGATTCTGGGAGAAGTAGTTGGAATATGGGAAGAACAGCTTGCTTTTCATGTATTTCTATAGAATTGTTCACCTCTTCCCCTACAAGTTTATTGCATTTATAGTAGAAAAAATTGCTGACATTTATTTATCATTGTGTGATATTTTGACAGAAAAGTTAGAGGCTAAAAGAAAAAAGGTTTGTCTTGCCTTTAGACTCCTTCCTTGGCTTCTTCCTTCAATCCTTTTTGGATTTCTCCCAGATGCCTTTGATGCTGCTAGGGAGAGAAGGCTCTGGAAGCTAATGTGCTGAGTGTGAGAGGATGGAGTCTGTCACTCTGGTTTGAGGAGTGGGTAGTCCAATCAGCCCTCTGGGTACCACTTTCCTCAAGTATAAAATGAGGGACTTTGTCCACCTCAGCGTCCCTTCCTGCTTGGATAGATGTCCAAGAAACCCTTTTGTCCTGTTGCAGGCTCAACTCTTTGAGACTTCTCACCATACACCAAATATACATTTTTTTATTTATTTGGAAATTTTAGCTAACCTTTCTGTTTTAGAATTGGTTTGTTTTAATTTTTCAAATTAATTAACCATGCAAAATTTAAACTTTCCAAAATAATGTTGAAGGAAACTACAAATCATAGACAGACTTTTAAAATAAAATTACACTACAAAATCACTTATTCAGAAAACAGTAGAAAACATTATTTACGTTAGCATGAGCAGAGTGTATAGCTATGCAAGTAATCAATGCTGCTTTCGTTCAAAGATGATTTATACACTTCTCAGTTTTCCAGGAGGAAAAAAGACCTTCATTTCCTTTTCTCATTATACCACTTGCCAGCTGTGTGCAGTCTGATGAAAGACCTCAGTCATTCACAAAAGTGTAGACAGCTTTCTCGTGAAAGGAGATGCCACAGTAATATGGAGGCCTGAAGAATGCCTCGATTTAGTAAAGGTCATTAAATGTAAGAAAAAAAGTTGTTTTCTATGTGATTGAAATATAGTTTAGCTTCATGTCCTGAAGATCAGTAATTTTGCTTTTTCAAGGAAATGAAAACATAATTTCAATTTGGTTTTTAGTTTGATTTGGAAAATATAATTATTAATCAATCAAAATATTTAGTAATTTTTATTTCCTATTTCTCTAGACCTGTATGATTGTACTTCGGGTCAGGAGCAATCTTTAAGTTCAAACGTTAAAAAAGGGACGGAAGTAAAGCAGATATGCGTTTATGTGACACACTTTTGAATGAGCACAACCAGCATTCTAAATTTTCTCTGTCAATACTTTCTAATAATTAAAAGTCATTCTGTGTTAGAAAAAATATTTCAATGGTTTATAAATAAATAATTGATAAGTATTTTTCTCTTTTGCATGAGCTGTATTGCCCTTGTACAATTGCATTGAGAAAAATCCAAGGCAAGGCCCTTCTCAGACTCAGAGTCGTAGTGTGGCTGAGCCGTAAATCACCTGCCTAGCATGCACGAGGCTGGGTTTGATCCCCAGTACCACCCCTCATAAAGGAAAGGTAGAAGATAGAAAATATTTTTATGTCATGTCAAAACAAACAAAACAGAAAATTGGAGAACATGGTATATTAACATATGCTGTTTCTTTTAATGTAAATCTTTGAAAACTAAATAAATCAAAAAATTTACTGAATTAAACTCCCAAAATACGTATTTTTTTTCAAAATTTCTGTTTGTACATTTTGTGTAGGAGGAGAAAAAGAAAAGAAGAATAAGAATAACTTTTTCAAGTAGCTCAACCCAAGTTCTGAGTTCAAGTTCCACATACCTGGACTGATTTTTTGGCAGATTACTTAACATTTTTGGCTTTCCATTCTCTAAAATGTAACTTAAAGTGAAGTGCCTTTAGCTTATAAAGTTTCTGGCTTTTATGTGTAGCTAGTCACTTAGTTCATAAGAGAATTGTCATGCCACTTCATTGTCAGATCATTCCTGTTAGCCAATGATTAGTTATACCCATTTTAAAGGAAAGGAACTTGAGACTCAGAAATTCCAGCAAGTAGAGCTGAAATTTAATTTTAGCTTTTTACTGACAATTTTAATAGTTTTCCTATGTCTTAAAGGCCTGTTTAATCATTCTAAGTATGTCTTAGAAAACAGCTATACAAATATTTATACAAAACCAAAACCACTTGTTTCAAAAATGTTAAAGCAATCTAGTAGCTAGATTTATGTGCAGGAGGTCCAATATATACAGGACCCCTTTATTTCATTTTCAATTCCATGACAATAGATGACTGACACTGAGAAGCTTTGCTCTGAGAGGTGGGATGTATAGCTGCATGTGGGGCACAATTCAGCAGCATTCAACGTTGCTCACTCTTTAGCTCTGCCACCGTGGACAACTGGCTTAATATCCGACGACCTCACTTTGCTTACATAGAAGATGAAGTTGTTTATACATCTGCCTCATAAGATTGTTGAAAACATGGAGTGACTTTTATTGATGAATGCTTAGAATAGAGAATGGAAGTGGGTAACCATATAACTCGCACTATTTAAATAAAATTCTGAAAGTTATTTTCTGGAGCTATGATTGTTTTGTGGGCAGTGTCATCGTGTACTTAAAACATTTACGAGAAAGAGTGTCACTGCAGTTTGGATGTTTGTCCCCCAAAGTTCACAGGCCAGAAGCTTGGTTCCCAAGGTGGCTGCGCTGGGAGGCGGAGTTGTGTAGAAGGGGTTTGGTTCACAGGCTGTACTCTGGCGAATGCATTAGAGTCATTTGCATGGGAATAGGTTGTGATAAAAGTGACCAGCTCTCACCTGGTCCTCCCTTACTGGCTTGCTCCCACCATTTCACCTTCTACATGTTATGACGTACCATGATAGCTACCAGAACCATGCTTTTGGACTTCCCAACCTTTAGAGCTATGAGAACACACTTTATTTTTTCTTTATAAAGAACCCAGTATCAGGTATTCTGTTGAAGCAACAAAAAGCAGACCAACATGAATTGGATGTTTCATCTTTTGAAAATTTTTACTTTTTGCATTAAACCATAGCATACATAACTGAAAATTTCCTACTACATAAATATATAGCAAAACTCACTTATTGTAAGTAAACCTCTGTGTAACTGTTACCCAAATCAAGAAGTATACATTTTTATTAGCACATCAGAAATATCATATCTTTTCCATTTCAACATTATGGCTTCAGAATCCACAGGTTGTTGCATATGATTATATTTTTTGTTGGTTTTTTTTGCGATGCTGGGGATCAAAGCCTTGCTCTGTCTCTTGAGCCATGCTCCCTAGCCCTTTTTGCTTTAGTTTGTGTTTGACAGGGTCTTGGGCTTTTGCCCAGGCCAACCTCATTCTGTAATCCTCCTATCTAAGCCTCCTGAGTAACTAGGACTACAGGCCTGTTCCACTATACCCAGCCCTGTATTTTGTTCATTTTCATTGTTGCGTGAAGTTTAATTTTCTGAATGTACAGCATTTATTTGTCCATTCTCTTATAGAAAACATTGAGTTGTGTTATTTTTAATACGATGAGTAATTAGTAAAAAAATATATTATGAATAAGGCTGACCTGAGTATTCCTGTACCTCTTTTGGTGCATGTATCCATGTACTTTTACTGAGTGTGTTCCTAGGAAGAAAATTGCTGGGCCACAGGGAATGTTTATATTTAACTGCAGTAGAAAAATGCAAAATTTCTCAAAGTGGTTAAATAATGTACACTTTCATCCATAGTGCTTTTTCAGTTGCTCTATGTCTTCTCCATTCTTACACATTAGTACATCTGGTATATGCCTGTTAGAGGCACATCCTGGTTTTAATTTGTATTTCCCTGATTATTAATGACCTTGAGCATCTTTTAACATGGATATTGGCAATATAAGTATCTTTGTTGTTAGGTGTCTCATTGAATCATTTGTGGACGAATTTATGGGAATTCTTTATACATTTTTTATGCCTTTGATTGTCATATCTAGTACAAATATTTTCTTCCATTGGTAAAATATTCTGTGTTACTCTTCTTCAAGATTATTTTGGTGATTCTTGGTTTACTACATCTCTACATAAATTTCAGAATTAAGATTCCTCACTAACAACAAAACACTGTTGGAATATAGATCAATTTGGGAGCACAGATGTTTCACAGTTCATGAACAGCCTTTCTCCCTCCATTTGTTCAGGTCTTTGTTAACTTATCTCAGTAATATCTTCTAACTGGGTCTGTGGCATTTTAGACATTCCTTGCTAGACATATTTCTAGGCACTCAATATTTTGATGCTATTCTAAAACATATTACTTCAATTTCAATTTTAGCTTTTTGTGTATCAATTAATTATTAGCAACCTTGCTAAACTCACTAATGAATTCTGGCATTCTGAGTACTTTTGATTTTCTTCTGTCCAAGAATATTGACAGTTGTTTATCTTTCTTTTTAATACTTACAGTTTTATCGTTCTGTACTGGCTAGGATTTCAGTAAATTGTTAGAGGAATAATAGTGGACTACATTATTTTGTGTCCACTCCTGAAAGGAAAGCTTACAACATCCTAGCATTAAGTGTATTTTATGATATTTATGTTTGTTTTTATTCCTAGTTTATTAAGTATTTAACATGTTAAATACTCTTTCTGATATCTAGCTTATGATCTTTTTTCCTTTTTATTCTATTGCAGAGGTGGTTTGTTTTAGAATGTCAAATCACACTTGGAAGTCCTGGAATAAACCTAACTTGGTTGGGATATTTTATGCACTTTTAAAAAAATCTCTGTCACCCTATTACTGGATTGCTAATGAATTTTAGAAATTATGTTGATGAAAACAATTGGCCTAAAATTTTCCTTTTTTGGTAATTCCTTTAGGTTACACTGACCTTATTAAATTAGAAAGTATTACCCTTTAAAATTTTTCTGATTTTATATAAATGCATAGTTTTCCTTAAATTATTAGTAATATTATAAATAAATCCCTATGGGCCTGGAATATATTGTGGAAAAGTGTTTAGTCAACTTTCAAGTTAAAACTTTTTAGTCATTTTTCTGGGCTATTCAGATTTTCTACTTTTTATTGTTGGTTTTGACAAATTTCTCAATATTTGGGGGTATTCCTATATTTCTTTCTTCTTTGTGAATATGTGCATTTAAAGTGATAAATTTTACTTTAATATAATTTTGACTGCATCCCATAGGTTTTAAAAGTCAGTGTTCCTTTTTATCAGTTACTTCAAAGTATTTTCAATAATAATTTATTTTGGACCTACAGATTATGTACAAGTGTGCCTATTAATTTGCAAATGTATTGGGATTATCTAGATATCTGTTTGTCATTGTATCTTAGTATAGCTTTACTGTGCTTAAAAATCATTAAGATTTAGATTTTTAAAAGTGGTGGAACCTATATGTACAATTCAATATACAGTCAGTTTTTGTAAATGTTCCACATGGCTTTGAAATGAATGTATAATGAATGCACTTTGTTGGTTATAGTCCTCTCTCTATATGTCAATTAGAAAACTCATTAATCATGTCATTTAAATCTTTTTGTATTTTTACTGATTTTTTTGTACTTTTATTATTACTGAAATAGGTATATTAAAAACGTTCTCATGATTGAGGACTTGTCTGTATTTCCTTTTAGTTTTCTATCATGTGTTCCCATATTGTGCCAAGCAAAGCAAAAGTACAATTTCTTATAAATCAAGGTTGAACATACAGCAATTTTATAGAATTCAAACTAGTATTTTTGATGCCTTTCTGTTAGAGTTTGTTTTCGTGGTGGGGCAATAAGTGGTTCTTGGATATGAAGACATCATGGTAGACAGTAGCCTTCCAAAGAGTTTCAGTACATATAGAGATACACAGACTGTATGGTATTAAAATTTCCTTGAAGGTGTGTGATTAAGGAAAAAAGAATGCCTAAAACAGATGATAATGAAATAAAGGTTGAGACTTACATAGTTATACCTCAATTTAGAATTGTCATAACTTCCTGTTGAAGAGAAATTTTATCATAATAAAACATCCCTTCAGTTTCTTTTGCCTTTAGTTCTACTTTGACCATAATAAAATCTGTGAAACAAATTTTCTATCCTTTTACTTTTTAATTTTCCATTCTTTTATTTTTAAATTTTCTCTATGTTTATGTTTTAGATGTATCTCTTTACAAGCAAGAGATAAGTAGATTTTGTTTTCTCACTCAGTCTGATTATGTTTGTCTTTTCAGTGGAGTATTTAGTCCTTTCATATTTAGTGTAATTAGTGACATAGTTCATGTAAGTTCAAATAGGCTCAGGTACTATATACAGCCTATTTATTCTTCCTTCTCTATATTTCTTTTTCTTTCTCTTTGCTTTCCTTCTTCTGAATTATTTTTATTATTACATTGCCTCCCTCCCATTAGCTTGTTATTTTTATGTTCTTTTACACTATTTAACTTGTTTTACTGATGACGTGCACAGGATACATCTAAGACCTAATCCAAGTATGATGCAAATTAGTACTGTTGTCACTTTGTGGAGAATGGGAGAATTTTGGAATGTTACCTTGTACTCTTCCTGAATTGTATGCTATTGTCAGGTATTTACCTTTATATAATTTAACTATTTCAATAATGATTGTTATTACGGTTTTATGTAATCGCAGACTTTTCATTCCCTCCTGCATCCTTGACATTCCATATGGAATTTTCTTTAGTGTAGTAATGACTTCATTCAGGTTTTATTTTTTGTGTTTGTCTGAAATTACTGTTTTACTGTTATTTCTGAAGTGCACCTTTTTCAGGTTTTGTGTGTGTGTGTTTGTCTGAAATTACTATTTTACTGTTATTTCTGAAGTGCACCTTTTCTAGATTGGTAATCTTACACACATGTTTTAAGATATTATGACATAGTCTTAATACTTGAATTATTTCTGTTGATTAGTCAGATAAAAACCTTTTAAAAGCAGTTTGTCCTTTTCCTCTGATTACTTGAAACACTGATTGCTTTCATCTTTGACTTCTTGTAGTTTACCATGATTACTCAAATTTAGTTTTCTTTACATTTATCCCAATTAGGATTCCTTATGGTTTCTTAAATAGTGTCATGATATTGTTCAATAATTTTTGGAAAATTCTTACTAGTTTCCTCTTGGTATTTCTTTGCATGATCTGTCTTGCCTTCTTAATGGGACTTCAATTATGTAGATGTTGTAGCTTTGAGTTTGTCTACCTCCATTGTTTACCTTTGAGCTCCTTTTTCCTTCATTTTGGATATTTTCTTTTGACCAATATTTTGTTTTCCTAATTCTTTTCTTTGGCTGTATATAATCTGGCACTTAACATATTAAATTATTTCTTAAGCTATGGCATTTTTTTTTCTAAAATTCCTTAAGTTTTGTTTTGTTTTTATAGCTTTTAGGTCAATCATATCCTTGAACATATCCTCTCTATAATTTTAAAGCTATTGTAACTGTCTTAATAAGATCTCTTAAATGTCAACATCTACTGCCTGCTGGTTGGGCTTTGACTTTAATCCTGGTTATTTCGGATGGAACACTGGACATTGTATGTAAAAAATAACATGAAGAGTCTGAGTGTGATGTTATATTTTTCCAGATAGGATTTATGTTTGTTTCTGTAAAGTTACCAGTAGCACAAATAATTCTGACTATCTTAATCCAATTTAATGTTGAATGAAAATATATGAAGTGCTAGCAACTATTTCTTTCCCTTTCATGTTTTCTTCAATAGATATAGAAAGAAAGCTTGAAAAGAAAGTATTAAGGAATACATGTGGCAACAAAAGACTCTACCCTGAACCAAAAGTAACTTCTCAAATCTCTCATTTTTTTCCTTGTATCTGAAATAAATTTTAAATAATGAGTTGCATCCATTAAAGTCATGAACTAAGTAAATCATGATAAGTATGTGTTCACCTTCTGTACTTCATGGCGGCCATTATAACATTATATAAAATTTTAAAAGAAAAGAATTACAATCCCATCAGTAATTATTTTATTTTATAATTTTGGGGGTATTAGTACTTTGACATACATTATTTGAGATTGCTAATATACTAAAGAGCTCTTGAGTAAAAGAACTATTCATTAGTACCTCACATCGCAAATCAAGAATATCTACAAAATGTGTCATTTAGCTCTTTATTTACAGCCTTCATGCATGGTGGTTAATGTTTTGTTATATAGTAGCTGATGGTAATTAGCAAAAACGACCTCTTGGCAACTTTCATTATTATGCTAATTATTTCACAGTTTACAGTTTCATGCAAGCCTATCTAATGTTTCTGAATTAAAATGATAGTGTTATAAATGTTTGTGTTATAAACAAAAATTATTTTCAGTACTCTAACCATGTCCTGTAGAATTAGACAATTAATTATTTTTGTACTTGCAAATAAACTCTGGAATAAGCTTAATTAGGCTATGGCCAAATTCTAGTTTAGTTGTGTACAATCAGGTCTTTGGTGGGGTGGGTTTATCCATTGCCTCTGGAAGTTTGTTGCCTTTTTTGAGGTGTTTGTGCTTTCCTGGTACTTTATGTAGGTTTTGCAGGGATAGGGTATCTTCAGAGTGCAGGTAAACTCAAAGTTATAACTAATAAATGCAAAATATGTTAAGTCCTTAGTCCAAAGGTCAGTCATTATTTATGAGTAATTTATAAGTAGCTTGAAAGCATATGTGAATTAAGAAGAAATATTAAACAGTTTAAAAGTGCTTTATATAACTTTTAAGATAAATTCTCCTTATAAATAGTTTTCATATATTATATGGTCTTTCTGTTCCTTTTCCAAATAAGAATTAGAAAATTAAAACTTCAAGAAGAATCAATAGTCAACATTTTAAAATATGCCATTTAAATTGAAAACACACTACTATATAGTAAGATTTATGAAATGTTATTTTCAGTTGATAATACATACCTTACAGGTCACAGGAGAAGTTAAGAAAAATTGATTTAATATTTTAGCCAAAAGACTAAGTAAATTTTTTGGGTTACTCCATGAACTTTTTGACTGAGAAGACATTTTTCACTCTAGGACATTATAGAGTAATCACAGAGTTTTTGCAAACTGGAGTTATAGAGAAGTAGAAAGTAGTTGTTTGTACAGTTAATTGCTACTTCCTCAAATTCTTATGAAAAGACAGGAGTTGTTTTGCTTAATGCAACAAATATTTATAGTGTTTCTTCTTTAAAGAAATGCAAAAAAGTAACTTAACACATCCACATTTGAACTTTTCAAAGCTCTTGTTGAGTGTTGAATTTCAATTTAAAACTAACAATTTATAAACTTGGTAATTTGGCCTTTGGTTAGGTTTTTCATATAATCTCCAGTAAGCAAGATTGCTTCAACTATTCTCTGACTGGGGAATGGATCCCAATGATGTCATCAACCTCCAAAGAGATCTCAAATTATAGCTTTTTTGTACTCTCCCATTAGGTTTTTAGGCGAGGTAAAGTTTTATTGTGGAGCCAGGAAGAATCTCAAATTCCACATAGCAGAGGGCTCTTGTAGTCCTTGCCCTTGCTCTGGGTCATTGTTCCAATGGTAGATGCCAAGATTGCCATGTCAATCATCCACCTGGATCAAGCTACTGTCAACCATTCCAGTGCCTATATTTTATCAAAATCAGCATCTGGAGAGAATTTTTAAAGGCCATTGGTTTTGGGGCTACCATGGACACCCAGAATTATGATTTGATGGGGCTGCTCTACCTTTCTCCCATAGTGCCCAGGTAGCATCAGAACTATGTTCAGTATTAACTCCAAGTGAATTTTTCACATACGTAAACAAAATTGTTTTGGACCAATATTTTAATGGCTTAGTTTTGCCTAAATGCTTCAAGTACATTGGCTTCATTGTTTCTTTTTCAGTCTGAGAGGCACAGATAATCAGATGTTTCTATATTTCCTGCTACACAAGTTTGTGTATGTGTGTGTGCATTTCAATAGCCAAGCCATCAGAATGATCATATTTTGGCTAAACTAGTCAAATATCAGCAAATTTATGGCTGAATCATTTGTGTGTGTAATGTATGGGGTGTGTGTGTGTGTGTGTGTGTGTGTACATGTACATAAGTGGTAATATATAACCAGATGACTGATGTATGTGTCCTTTAATTAGCAGAGTCTAAATTATAAGTGTGTTAGAGCATAGAATTGGGATGGATATAGACTTCTTTGGGTTAAAGTAGAACTATGTAAATATTTTCACAAAGAATAGCTATCAATCAGCCCCAAATGTTAGTGTATTATATTCTTACATATATATAATGTATATGCTTTATGTATATAGTATTACACTATTCATGAATAATACATTATATTCATATGATGAAAATTTTCTGATTTCCACTTAAATCTCTCAAATATCTTCAGTAAACCTCCAATATATAGATGTAATTGTCCCATTTTAATGAGAACTCAGACTCCCATTGATTAAATAATTAGTGTCAAGTCGCTACCTTTAAGTGACAGAACCTGGATTCATCACTCAGTCATCATGCAGTTGAGCCTTAATTTGGTGTAGAGACTCAGGATGGAGAAGAAGAACAAAGTCCCCGTCACCATGGAGCTCGCAGTGCAGTGAGAACAGATTGACAGTGAGCACATAAACTAGTAGACATAGCAGTTATTTCAGATTTTGCTAAATCTCTGAGGAAAATGAGACAGAGAAAGAAGACGGCAAGTTGCTAGATGCAGAAGTCAGGCTTTAAAATGATCACTCTGGCTCCTGTGGAGAGAAAAGCCTGTTCCTCAGAAAGAGGGGAAACTGTCATGAGCAACTCATGATTGTTGCAGGTGAGATGAGTGAAGCGGGTGGCTTGGATGAAGACTGAGACAGAGGAGTGGAAGCCATAGACAGTGTTCAGATGTGGGTTTCTGACAGAAGGGCAAATAGGACTGGATTGGGTGTGAAGGACAGCCATCCACACACAGCACTTGTGATTCCCAGCCTCTGAGGCTGGGCTCTTGGGTTCATGTGCTGACTCTGCCCCTGCCAGCTTTGTAACCCCAGACACAGACTCTGTTGTCAGTTTCCTCATTTGTAAAACTGAAGGAGGCATCATTAATACAGCCAACTTTATAGGATTGTCGTAAGGATGCAGTGTGAGTGTGCATGGGTTTAGGACAGTGTTCAGTAGTGAGTACTGTCTATTGTGTACATATCAGCTAAGTAGAAAAATTGTGAACAATGGGTTAATTCTAGATTTGGGGCTCTCATTGCTAGGTGGTACCATTCCCTGGGTGGGGGAGATTGAGGGAGGTCAGCTTGGTGGAGGCAGAATGCATTTAACAGTTGACATTGCTAAATAAGATACACTAACTTTGAGGTGCCTATTAGTGAAACAGATGAAGAAGTCTGGAGCTCAAAGGGGAGGTCAGAACTGACCCTGGATCTATTGACATGTGTTATTTAAAGCCTGGCCACAGGATGAGCTCACCTGAGGTGACAATATAAAGAGGAAAAGGGTGGAGGACAAAGACCCCACCAGCACAGGAAGGTCGGGAGAGGAGGTGGAGGCAGGAAATGATTCAAATGCATGCACATCTGGTTTTCACATCGTGCTGCCTATATCACTGGAGCTTTGCCAAGTGCATGCTTCAGAAGGCTCTGAAGACATGAAAGCCTCTTTATACATTGCTGGTAGTGAGGGGCTGCAGCTTCCGGCCTGGACCCTGAGGACAGGCACTTTCCATTTATGCTTGAAAAGTAATACAAAGAAACTGTGGTATGAATCTGCTGCCCCATGTTTACCCTAAGACGGTTTTAGTGCTGTCATAGCTACATGTGGCTCCCAATAGTAGGATTAGTCATTTAAAATTGTGTCATGGTGATACACTTTTCTCAACTCAACAGTATGGGCATCTCCACTTTTGCAAAGATGTTTTGGTCAGAATTCTAGAACTGGAAAAGAATAGTTTCATAAGCACCATATTATTCATGACAGTTTGATTCCAAGTCAGCCCTTCAAAAGTGTGCTTAACCCACAAGGATATGAAACCAATGTACAAAGAATTATCTAGACCCTGCACAGCACAGGCAACAGTATTAGTGGTAATGCTTGCTTAGATTTCTTAAGACACCAGGAATCCATTTTCTTTTTTAATTTAGACCTACCAAAACAAGGGCGAAGAGTTGCCTCCTTCATGGAAGTGCACGGGACAGGGAAGGGGCTCCTTTGCCATTTACTTACATAGAAAGTAGCCAGAGATTGTGGAAAACACAGTTGTATGAATCAAAGAAAAGATGCTGGGGACAGACAGGACTCTGGAAATCCAGTCTTGGCTTTGAGAAAAACTCAAATTCACTAATATTGTGTGGTTCAGCTTCCTTTCATCTTATAATAACTATAAGACTCCTTTGCAGTGTTAGATATTTATATATAAGACAAATGCTTATGTGTTTGGCACATATACTATGTGCTTTCACGTATGGCAGTGTAGATGGTGCGATGATCTATGTAACTTAAGTTCATATCATTATTGTTGTCTTCTAGCCTCATATCATCTTTGTTTTATTCTCAAATAAATGATTCTTAGAAAACTAGGAATGAAATAACAGAAATGAGATTTCAAAGAAAATAATGAATTCAAGCAAATCAGAAGTTTTGTACATAGAAATATTATGATTAGGTCACCTCGTTTCTCATTAACTCTTCAAATTTTTCCCAAATCACCTCAGTGATTTGTCAAAAATGATCTAGTTTCAGCTTTTGTAGGGTTTTGAATCCTTGCTGAGAAGCGTTCAGTTGCTTTAGCAAGTCTGGATCTTCTGTAAATATAATCAGTAGCGTCCTGTTAATTTGTCTCTAGAAAGCAACCTAGAATTTCACTGCAAATCATTATTTATACCTTTGGCACTGCTCCCCAGGCTAAGCCAGGACGAGTTTCTGCTTAAGGTGTCAGGATTTTGTCAGTAACTTCCCCACATTGCCCATCCTCTTCTCGTGCAGTAGCATCAAGATCACGCTGTCTTTTTGAGGATAATTTTTTATTTTACATAAGATACTGCAAAGCAAAAGTCACACAGAGGAAAATGTATTTGTGCCTTACAATTTGTATAGCTTCTTCAAGAAATGCAATCTGTCAAATATAAGTCTACGTTAAAACGGTAAAAAATCAGAATAGTGGTTCACACCTGCAATCCCAGCTACTCAGGAGGCAGAGATAGGAAGATCACAAGTTCTAGGCCATCCACAGCTAAGTTCGTGAGACCCTATCTAAAAAAAAGAAAAGATCCGGGATGTAGCTCAAGTGGTACAGCACTTGTCTAGCAAGCCCAAGGCCCTGGGTACAATCACCAGTACCTTAAAAAAAAAAGTTTCATTTTTATTCCATCTGATTAGTAGTTTTTCTGCAAAATCACATAGAAGGAGACCTGACATTGTGGCGTCTCCCTGCCTAACAGACTCACAAGGTCATTGCTTCTGTTGAAGTGGGTCTGTTAGTTAAGACTGTCAAGGACGGTGCCAACACATTGGATGAAGTTGACTATGATCGCTTCACCTGGAACTCCACATTTCTGTTCATTCAGTCAACTTTTTGTTTAGCTAATACACAATAAAATGCGCTCAGCATGTATGTGAACTTCAGAAACTATAACCGATACAACGCTACACATTCACACGTTACTGCTCAGTGAGTGTGCTTTATTTCTCGTTCTCTGTGGCCAAACCTTTCACGTACACTCTGCTTTTGAAAATCTCCTGATGAGCACATTATTGGACTTAGTGAAGATTTTCTCAGTTTAAACTTTATCCTCTAGATAGAGAGGGCTCAATGTAATAGCAATTTTTATCGTCTAACATGTTAGTGTTTTGATCTCCTGATTTCAATTAATTTTCTAGAATTACTCATATCACCTGGGTAACAGTTCATGCACACAATTACTTTATACAATAAGGATTCCTGATTATTGTGCTCTCATTGAAGCTGGAGGTGACCAAGCTGAGAGCAAAACTGATTGAATATCTATTGTAAGTGACAATTGCTGCTTAATTTCCTTCAGTCTTCACCACAAACTTCTAAATTTCCCCTGTCAGAAAACACAACTGGGATTGGAGGTGTAGTTCAAGTGGTAGAGCATTTACCCAGCAATCACAAGGCCCTGAGTTCAATCCCCAGTACTGTGGAAAAAAGGAAGGAAAGAAGGAAGGGAGGGAGGGAGGGAAGGAAGGAAGGAAGGAGACATACCTGATCTGGGTGTGGTATGCTTGTAATCCCAACACTTGGGAGGCTGAAGCAAAAGGTTCCTGATTTTGAAGCCAGCCTGAGCTACATAGTGAGACCCTCTCTCAAAAAAATAAAATGAAAGTAAAGAAAAGAGAACACGTCTGAATTTCTAAACCATCCACAAACATAAAACATAGGGGAAAAAATCCATGTTATCTACCTCCCACAACTTAAAATTTAAAATAACCACTTCTAAATTCTTCAATTCTGATTCAACTCCAATCTATCGGAGCCTGGCATGCCTTCAGGCATCCCTTGTCTCCAGGTTTTGTAGACTTGAGTCCAAGAATATTCTCAGATATTTTTTCACTGAAATAATACAGTGTCCTGTATTTTTATTACGGAGTTGGTTTTCTTTTGGTGCTAAATCTTTGAAGAATTTGAATGCTCTTTTGTATAGATCCTTTGCATAGTATGTTATATGCCTAACAATTTTGCTAATTCTGGAAAGGAATGGTTGCTTTAAAATCATAACAAAATTTACTAAATATATGAGTTAGGCATATGTGATTCATTTGGGGGGCATTATTTTTATCTCTGTTGTTCTCACAAAAGCAGTATAAACATGTTATAAGTAATTGGACAAATAGGAAAATGTAAATATGGAGCATTTTGTTAAGTTTTTATGTTGATAATCCATGTAAACCTTGATGTTCTTTTATTAAAGAAAGTTTAAATTTTTAATTATAGATATTTCAAATGTACAAAAACTTTAGAAAATAGGACAGATGTCTGCATACCCACTACCTACATATCTATTCATTCATTCAACCAAAATTTATTGAGAACTTCTAAGCTAGACGTTGTTTTAACTAAGCACCTGCAGACTTAGCAGTGAGCAAAACACATAATTGGGGAATACAGACAATAAATTCAATGCATGTGTAAGAGATGAGATTTGGTGATGGTTGCCACAGAGCAAAGCTGAGCAGGGCAGATGTCAGGAAACATTGAAGGGCTGAGTGTGAGAATTTTAACAGTGTTAGGGGATCACCAAACACATGACTTCTGAGAAAAGACCCAAGAAGCTGGGGACATGAGCCACGCAGGTAGCTGGAAAAGAATGTTCTGGAGAGAGGGCACAGTGAGTACAAATGCCGCAGAGGTGGGGGTGTGCATGATGTGTTGAGCTCCTCCATGACCACTTTTCTCTGCTTCATTAGTTTCCATTCTTGACGTGATGGTTTTCTTCTAATGACTGCTGGTTCACTCTACTGCTGAGTTTCAATCTTTCTTCAATTTCAATCAACACCATTCAAAGTAGGAATTTCCCTCCAAGTGACTTTTTAGTTGAACATCATAATATTTGCAAGATGGTATAGTGATGTGATTTATTTATAAATATTTTGTAATTTCTATGAATTTTTTACAATAATTATTTAGAAGTGGTTATTTTAAATTTATAAGTCGGGGAGGTAGAAAGGACGTCATTCTTTTTTATTATTGACTTCTAAATTTAACAACTTATATTCAGGGACTGCTATTTATGTAAAATGATTCACAGCTATCTTTGAGATTTGCTTTGTAACTTCTTAAATCATTAATTTTTGTTTAAATTCCGTGGAAAAGCTCAACACAGTAGCTTATGCCTATAATCTCAGTTACTTTGGGAGGCAGAGATTGGGAGGATTATGGTTTGGGGTCAGCCTGGGCAAAAAGTTAGCAAGATCCCATCTCAACCAATAAGCTGGGTGTGGTGGCATGCACCTGTCATCCCAGCTATGAGGAAGTGTAAGCAGGAGGAGAGCAGTCTAAGTTGACCTGGGCATAAAGTGAGAGATATGACTAGAAAAATAACCAAGAGCAAACAGGCTCTAAGTATAGCTCAAGTGGTAGAGCACCTACCTACCACGCATGAGGCCTGAGTTCAGACCCCAGTACTGCCACACACACACACAAAAATCCTATGGAAAAGAAAAGAATCTATTTCCTATAATCATTGGAAAGTGCCTATATGTAGTTATCAAATCAAACTTTGATGGGTTGTCAAAATTATCTGCTTCCCTATTAGTTTCTGCCTGCGGGATCAATAACGATGATAGTAAATTAAAATATCCTGCTATAATTATGGGTTTGTGAACTTCTCCTTGTAATTCTGTCACATTTTGCTTTGAGGTGTTCCTGATAGGTGAATGTAATTGAGTTCAAGACAATTATTGTCATGGTAATTGTTACTTTTACTTCTGCTATAAAAGCTATTCCATCTAATATTAAAATGATATTTAAACAATATTCTAATACGAAAGCCTACTATTACAGTTCTCTTCTGTTACAGTTTTCCTGACTTACCTCTTTTTAAGTCATCTTCCTTTCAGCAGTACTAACAGTGTATATTTTTGGTATGGTGTTTTTTTTGTTTTTTTTTTTTTGGTGGAATTAGGGTTTGAACTCAGGGCCTGCCACTTGCAAAGCAGGCACTCTACCACTTGAGCCATGCCTTCAGTCCATTTTGCTCTGGTTATTTTGGAGACAGGAGTCTCAGGAACTATTTGCCTGGGCTGGCCTGGAACTGAGATCCTCCTGATTTCAGCCTTCCAGGTAGCTAAGATTATAGGCATGAGTCACCAGACTTAGTATTGCTTTTTAACACAACATATAACTAAATTTTATTTTTTAGTGCAGTCAGACACTGTCTTTTAGTTATTAAGCTAACTCCATATATACGTCAAGATTGTTTCCTTATCCAATTACAACTTTGGCTTTCTATTCATCATTTTTCATTACTTCTTTACAACTCTTTTGCTTTCTACTGGATGGAGTGAGTGTTTTAATTTAGTTTCCCTCTCTTAGCTTGGATATCAAACATTTCATTTTTATGGTCTCAAATTTTTAACATTTCATATGAAAATTAAGATAAATAAGTTTATATGTATTCAGTATCCCTACCACACCCCAGAATACTGTAAGGGATTTACTTACATCATCTTTGAGACTATATCTACCCTTAACACTGTTTTGTTATTGTCTATATCTCAGCTCTACTTTTTGTCATTAAAAATTTTTAATAAATGCTTATCTAAATTTATCTGTATGTTTTCAACATTACTTAACATACCAATTGGTATGACTTTGTGATGGTCTTTCATTTCTGATTTTTCTCTATGTTGATTGAGGTCTTTGGCAAAGTGCCCACCAAGGCACTCTTTCCTATTTACCGTATTTTTATTTCAGTATATTCACTATGAAAATTTACCAGAGATTTCTCTTCCAGTGCAGTAATCTTTTGAGCTATGTCTAAAATGTTTTTTATCTATATTTGAGTTTTCATCTTCAATTACTATATACCTCACTTCTAGAAGATACATTTGGTTTTAAAAATATTCTACTCATTCGTATTTCACAGTACCATCTTTTCCATATAGTTTCTATCCTTTTATCTCCAATAATTTGTAACCTGCTTATTTGGTAGACACCTTCAAATTGTTCTGTTTACTTTTGTTTTGATTCTCCTGTCAGCTGAGTCTGATGAATTTGCTCTTTTTTTATCATTTTAAAAAAAATATTATTTTATTAATATTAAGCAGAGATTTATTGTTTCATCTCTTAGGTGCTTTGTGTTTGCTTCCAAATACCGCCTCAGACCTTCTGTCTTTCTAGAGATGATTTTCACACCAATTTTTCACACTTTAGAGTCCAATGATACTCAGGTATCAGGCTCAGTCTGGGTTTTCAGTTTCTCAATTAAGGTTTTTGTTTGTTTGGTTGGATGGACTTTTTCTCCATCCCTGTATAAGAGAAAAAGAAAATGGCATATCACTTCCCTAAAATGATCATCAAGAATGTCATGTTTCTCTTTCTCTGGGGGCAGCCAGGATCAGGTTAATGTAAGGCTCTTGGTTCTGGTTTTCTTCACTTTGGATTTTGAGTGGATATTAAAACCCTACTCTTCTACCTGAGGTCCTAGAAGTCATTACCACCTTTCTTAGTTTTGGTTCTCCCAGAGGCAGATCCTAAAAAGGACTTGATGACTTATAGACTCTTTGGTATGTACATAGAACTCCAATGAGACAGGGGAAGAGAGGAAGGGAGAGAAGGAACTGAATAGAGTGTGCTTTTAGGCAATGGGCTTTAGTGAATGAGTGAAGTGGGACACTGGGAAATGGTGTAAAACACACTTGGGAATTAGCCCACCCAAGGGCTGAGGGAGCATTTCCATCTGCACACCATATCTGGGAAGTCGTTGGTTGGGTGTTATTAGGCAGAGGAAGGAGGTAACAGTAGCCTATGGCATTTCCAACATGTCATGTGTAACCAGAGTAGGCCTTTAGAATTCTCAGGAAGAAAAAGTCCAAGTTACAGAGAAGTGGAGCCTGGCATTTGAAAGTCAACAGCGGAACCCTAAAAGTCTGAGCAATGGGGACAGAAAAGTCTCAATATCTGCTGAAATATCCTGTGAATTGCCATGGTTCTCTCTTGACCATGACACCTGGATTTTAGGTTCCCTCCTTGCTCTGCTTCTTAGATATTTGCTTTTCTTTGTTTTGTGTCTAATAGGGTATTTACATTTTTGTCACATATTCTATTATTCCTTTTTTAAAATGTGTGTTTTTATAGCTTGGAAGAGGCCTGCTAAGATCAATCCTCATGTTGCTGCAAACAAAATTCCAAAATATTTTAATTTTATAAAGTAAAATTATAGCTGGGTGTGGTGGCATATGCCTATAATCCCAGCTACTTAGAAGATGGAAACAGGAAGATCATAAGCTCGAGGCCAGCCAGGCAAAGTTAGTGAGACCCTGTCTCAAAACCAAAATACAAACAAAAAGGCTGGGAGCACGGCTCAAGTGGTAGAGTTCTTGCCTAGCATACAAGAGGTATTGGGTTCTGTCCTCAGTAAGATCATACAAAATATGCCTAATGACATTTTTCAAAATTAGCATTTCCCCCATAACCATACATACATGAAGGTCAACTTCATTCTTTTAAATTTATTCCTTTAAAATAATAAAGATACTGTTTACAGAATATCACTATTACAAAGTATATAAAATATTATTTCATCTATATTCTTGCATTCTTATGCTAGTGTACCTGTGGCATAAATTCTTAGTGCTAGAATGTATTGGTCAAAGGTTTTAGGACAATTAAATCTTAAAAGATATTGCCAAATCCATTGAAATCATTTTACTATTTTTATTCTCACCAAGAGAATATTTATTCCTCTTATTCTCACCCAAAATCTATAAAATCAATTGATTCTTTGATGACCTTATTGAGTGAAAAGTGTTGGACTACTTAATTTGTCTTATTTTAGTTATTAGGAATGATGAATCATTTTATGTATTTCCAATTATTTGGTACTCACTTGTATGATTTTTGCTCATATTTTTATTAGCCTGCCTATTTTTTGACTCTTTTTTCTTGAACTTTTTAATATTTTGAACACCAGTCCTGTCTATGGCCATACTACCCTGAATGCGCCTGATCTCCTCTGATCTTGGAAGCTAAGCAGGGTCAGGCCTGGTTAGTACTTGGATGGGAGGGATAACACTAGTCCTTTGCTATATGTCTTGAGTATACTTTTTGAAGTTTATGTTTCATCTTTGGAATTTGTTTATTGTGTTTTATTATCCATGTAAAATTTTATGTAACCAATTTTATCCATTTTTGGCTCTGTGGTTTCTTATTTTATATCATGCATTTAAAGACCCTTCCATAATTATTAATTATAAAAAGAACTTAAGCAGTATTGAATGCTTACTATGAGTTTGATATGTCATTATACACAGGGAAAGGGACAAAGATGAATAAGGGACTCATTGCTTCAATGAGTATTGTATTAAACATAAAATATTTTTGTTCTGTGGAAGGAATGAAGTAAATAGACCTTTTCCACTCCACAAACAAACAAGAGAACAGATAACAATTCTCTAAACTTGTGTATCTTTTTAAAAGAAAAACTTAAACTAGTCAAAACATCAACAAATATGGTAAATAATAATATTTAGACCCGATCAGCAAGAAAGTCAGGCCTAGAACTCAAGGTCTGTTTAGACATTGATACTGTAATACTCTCAAACTGTGCCATGTTTTATAGCTGAGGCCAATTCTGCCAAACTTACAATGCGGTTTTTTAATGCACTTTAAAAAGGTTTAGTCAATACTCATCTTGGTAGCATTTTTAAACACTAACTATAACTACCAGATTTGGGGCAATATTGATGCAAGAGGAACTCTCTGACCTCAAGACAATATAGTTGAAGAGGCAAAATATACCAAAGAATAATTCGAAGGGCAGAAATAATGTAAGACAGACCCTATGCCTATGCATATGCCAATAGAGCTAGGAAAAGGGGACTCGGTGTCCTCAGGACAATCTCCAGTATTCCTCCTAACTCAAAGGAAAGATTCCTTAAGTTGCAATCTGATATCTCATTTTGACATTTGGTGTCACAAAGAACTCTTAAACATTGAGAAATAGATAAATATAAATCAAAATTCTATATTTATACAATTATGTAAAAATATCAATATCTGCAAAAAGTTAAAGAAAAAAAAGGGCAACCCCAAAGTTTGATTTTTTTTTAATGTTAGTGTAGTGGAACAAAACAGTAAGCGAGCCATGAATGCAGATGTTCTAGAAAAACCACTTATCTTTGTTTTCATACACAGAGTAAAACATTGCCCCACAAACCACATACTTACATTGCTGACATTAGTGCCCCCATACATGCCTAGCACAACCCTCTGAACTTAAGGTGCCTGAGAGCAAATTGGGGTTCAGAGGGAAGATCAGAGCAAAAAAAGCAGTGAACCTCAGGTACTTCAGCAGACACAATAACTGCTTAGGAAGTTTCTGCTCTGGCTCATGTGGTTTGGAAACAGGAATGTTAGTGTGTGACTTAAGGTCTTATGAATTTATTCATCCAACAAATACTTACTGAATACTTAATATGAGCCAAGCACCATAGGCATTTTTTAACCAGTCAGGGAACAAAAATCTCAAGCAAGAGGAAGATAAATTAGAATGGTAGGTTGGATGTGCAGATAAGGAAAACATCTGAACAGTGTGATGGCTGGAAGGAGGCACCAGATTGCAAGTGGAAATCAAGATTGAAAGGGATGTGTGGAAGCATCTCCCTGAGTTTCTAGACCTAAATGTGTCTTTATTCCTGTGCACTGGAACTTAAGACAGAATTTGGAGCTGATCTTGCATTGGCCCTGAAGTTGAGGGAAATAGAGGAAGGTAAAAATCAAGATTTCTACATAAAATAAACTGCTGAGCAAAAGAGATTTCAAAGTGCTACACTGCACGATTTCCATTTGGGGCTGGTGAAGGGGGCAGGTACATTCTTGAGGGAAGAAGAGAATAGTTGTCTGGATGCTTTCCTTGCACTCAGGAGAATACTAGAGCTCAACAAATAAATAAACAAAATGAGCAGTTTGCTTATCCTAGAGATGGTGAAGAGAGGACTTTTTCTTTTCTGTCCCAGGCAAGACTCTTCTCAGGGTAAGTCTCAGACAGTAGTGTTGCACATTTCCTTTAGTTAGTGAATTTCAGAGCTTGGGAAGCACAGATACCCCACAGGGAGGGTATGCATCACTTGCCCTAATTTGCATGTAAGTTTTGGAGCAACCAAGAGCTCTATGCTGTCGTAGTAGGCTTCACAGAGGCATATTTTTGAGAGAGTCTGTGCAGGAATCACAATGTTGTATGAAAAATAGTAAGATCACTGCTGAAGTCTGTATTCTAATAGTAAGGTCCTGTAATGTGTTTTTAATAACAAATACCTACCACAATGACCTGCTAATCTAGAACAGTCGTAGGCCTGAAAACCTTAAGGAGATATAAACTAATAAAGCCAAAGTTTACTGTAAATAAAGGAATTTGCGCAGACACTGGAATGGAATCCATTTGCAAGTCTTTGTCATCTTTCTAGATTTTTTGTTCCTTTTCTGTACGTTATGTGAGATTTTGTTTTAGAGGAGCTCAAAATACTCCAGAATGCACTTAAAATAATTGCACCCATGTAACAGAAATAATTGTACAATTCTATTTCTTAGATTTTTAAAAAAAGTTTGAAAATTCATTCAAAATAAACTGCAAGAAGATTTGTCTACCTTAACTTCTCCCATCCTCCTACATACTTTAATTTGTGGACCAGGTTTAGAATAACTGTACTTTTTTTTTAATAGAGGAATTTTTCATACTACACTTTGAAGCCATTCTTCAAGTCAGATTTAAATTTGCAAGAAGGGATTAGATCTGGGATGAGAAGTAAAGCTAGGAGGAACAGCTACAGCTGGCCTGATTTGTCTAGGGGAATCACTCAATGCCTTTGGTATAAAATTTGGGGCCAATTCTCCTACTGGATATGCACAGCACACTGAGTTCTTGTTTATTAGCCTGCAGTATGAGCACCTGGGAACAAAGACTTTGGTCAAATTAGCTCCTGTTTGTGCTAAAATGTTCTATGTATTTCATGTGAAAAAGAAAAAAGTTTTCAACTGAGTAAAGATTGTTTTCAATTTTCTTTCCTTCTCTGTTACTCCTACCTCCTGCCCCCTTGCTTTGTTTCCCCTCAATATCAAATCATATTCCATAGTGTTTCTTTTTGTTTGAACATTCTCAATTTCTCACTTTTGATTCATCAATCCTCTGCCACTATCTCCTTAAGTGTTTCCTCAATTTAAACCTTATTCAACAAATAAAGGCACTGTATAGACTGAACAGATGGTTATAGGTCTTTTTCCCTTGAGATTTCCATATATAGTAATTTGCACTTCCCAAACAAAACAAAATGGTGATGGTGAATGGTGAAAGAAGGTGATCCTTACAGAGGGTCTACACCAATTTTTTAAAGCAGTGTTTTACTGTATGTGTGCCAGGAGGCTTTGGAAAACATGCTGTTTATGTCATTTGATTTGTAATTTCCATTTCACTAGATAGATGCACTCTACAGTAAGAATGCCATATTATCACCTTACCCTATTTGAGTATTTCCAATGACCAGTGGAGGCAGTATTTTCCTAGACTGTCAGTAGTTTGATGATTCCAGTCATTCTAAAGCTTTCCATCACCCTGAGCTGAAATCCATGTGCATCTTTCCCCTTTAGTGTAATAGGGAACAAACATATCCTCGCTTTTACAAAACAAATATCTAAACACTAAAAGACAAGACCCTCTTCTTCAGACTGAGCACCTCAATTACTCCCCACGTTCCTCAAATGTCCAGCTCCAGCTTGTTCATGGTTTCCTGATACTGACACACCCCAATCTGTCAAGTTTCCTCCTTAAATCTTGCCATGGATCTTGACGAATGAACTGACCATAATATATTCATGCAGATTCACTATCGAAATTCTACTTACGAAAGACCTGTTACACACATGGCCCAAGAACATAGTCACCATCACTTAAAGAGGCTGATGAATCAATGGGACATCCGCCAGGGATCCTACAAGCTCTGCCAAAGGTGGTGACACTCAGCTTTCAGGAGGAGGCTTTGAAAACTGCCCTCCTCACATTTGCTTATGTTTTCCACTGTTCAGTTAATAATAATTAAGCAAAATTAAGTGAGAGTGAGTGTTACTCAATGCCCGATTTATCAATGGGCTGTGGCAGTTTCCTAGGAAAGTAGAATAAATTTATCTGAAAAGAGATTCCTAATTATGTCTGTAAAATCTTATGATGCTTGAAATATAAGCCTGCAATAGACAATGCTTCAGTCAATGGGACAATTATAGTAAAGAAGTTTTATCAATGAGATCAACAAGAAATCTGTTTTATTTAAAGACTTTTCATTAAGTATACACATGTGCCAGACACCAAGCTACACTGACCTTGGTCTGGACTTTAGGGCTTTCAATATGGGTCAAAATAAGCAAAGAGAGACCAGGTAGTCGCAGGTCATCAAATATCCTCACCGAGACCCAGAGGTTTTGTTCCATGATGTCCCACTGAGGGCCCCAGATGCGAGCCCACCATTGAAGGGAGTTGGGTTCTTATGGGGTTCTGCCCAGTTTCACTAGGTCAAATGACCATGGCTAAATTTGCATGGTTATTTCTCCATCAGCCAAAGTCATCTGGTTTTCTGCTTTGTTTTTTTTTTATTTGGTAGGAAGAACTCATCTAATACACATTTAATATGCTGAATGTGACCTCCCTCATTTTGAAAATGCTTTACATAAAATAATCTCTGAATCTTAGCATACAAAAAAAAAATCCTTGTCCATTTTGAATCTAGCAGCTTGAGTTAAAAATACCATCCGTGTGTAATAAATACCCCTATATATATTTTAAAGGTCCACACAGGCTTCAATTTTTACTTAAATAATAGATGACATGATTTCCATATTTCAAATTCCCTAGAGAAATTGGATCCTACTCGTAACTACTTATTATGTATTGACTTTCCAGAATTTTCAGAATTTCCGATTCTATATCACAGAAATGCTTCCCGAGTTCCCTGGGTCCCCGCACTCAAACTGGACCTTCTTGGACTTCATGCTCTGAAAATTTGTGTCCTGGTCCCAGGATTTTCTTAAAGTCATGGCATCTACACACTCAACCAAGAAACCCTTGAATGTTAGCACTTAACACAGCTGTCAGCCAGGACTGTTTCTATTACTCTCTCTTCTCTAGTTCTAAAGGATACTCTACATTTCTATTTTTATTAATCAGTCACTAGATATTTATTGAACACTAAAATCCATCATGTGACTTTCTGTTTGTCTACTTCCACAGTTCTTTTTGCGATCCCTGAATTCATAACCAGTCTTTGTCTTTACTTTCTGTCTCTGTGTGCCTAAAACCCAAATTAATCAAGTGATAGAAATTTTGAGTCAAAAGAGACTGTAGTGACAAGTTAACCTACTTAAGCATCCTACAGATAAAGATATTACACCCAGTAAATTAAATGCCCAGCTAAGATCTTACAGCAGTCAGTGGCAGAGCCCACACTGACTCCTATGAAAGCCAGAAGTATTTCTGCACTGTCTCTTGAACTTCAACTTGATGCAGGATCTTCTGAAACCCCAGATTCAATTCTCCTCTTGATTTCCTAGTTCTGTTATCATAGTCCTTCTCTTCATTACTTCAGAGCCTTGATTTTAATCTTGTTTGATACCTCCCAACTTCTCACTCCCCTAGCCTTTGAGCCAAATATTCATGTCATTCCCCGGACCCTGTCATCACAATGCCTTGAGAATTGCCTTCCTTTTTTCCTCACTTGACACCACCTTGGGCCCAGAGCTGCATCTCCCTCAGTCTGTCTGATGGTGAGCATCTTTCCAGTGGTTCTCTGTGCAATGGCAGTCTATTCTACATGCAGATATTTAAAATGTCACTTTTTTTCACTTAACCATCGCAGAAGTGCAGTGCTTATCTCCATTTATAAATAGTTCTCTTCAAATGCTTGTAAATGTTCAGAAGAAGAAAATTTAGCCCTTTGGAGAGGCAACATCTGTTACAAATGGAAAATACAGACACCCTGCTATTAGGTGTAACAAACCTTACCCCAAGGAATTATGCTTGAAAGGGGGTCACTTAAAGAAGAGAACTAGTTTACTATTAGAAAGATTCGTTGGAAAAAAAACAAGATAGAATTTTATAATCCTATGGGTGACTGGAAGAAAGCCTACATTCTTTCCACACTGTGATAGCAAGCAACGGACTGAGAAAACTTGTGAAATAGAACAGCAAAACTGAGTCCAATCAATTGCTACTCAGCACTGTTTCAGCACAGTGCTCTGGTGGGCGCTCACTCAATCACAGCCATGCAGCCATGTTTTGAAAATGTGTTAAAACTTAGTCTATTGTGGTGGAACGGATACTGTGGGGGAGATTTCTGTCAGCTCTGAGTTGGCCACATAACCTGACTCAATGTAGCTCGCTGCTAGTTTCTTGCTTAACCTAATGTCAGCCCTACAAGTGTTTTGTGGAACACACAAGGGTTTTGCTTCCACCACGATTGGCAACAGCTGTTGTCAATTGTCTTTGCTAAACAGTGAGCCAGTGAAAAATAATGAGATAATGGTGAGTGCTTTTAAGGACTTTGGAAGGCCTTCCTCCATTGTAGTTGTCCTGACACCTCTCTTTTTGAATCAGTTACACCTTTATTGCGCAGGTTTTCAAGAAGCCAGGGGTTTCTACAAGATGGTAACAATAGTTTTAAATAATTTGTCATTCCTCTTTATCTCTTTCTGTCCTTTCCATCTCCTTTCCCATAATAAATACTTGCTGAGCGTTTAAATGGTACTAGGGGCTGGATACGTAACAATAGGTCTTGTCTTTAAGTACTTTTTAAAATTCTTCTGCATATTAGTTCTGTGGACTTTGGAGAAAATAATTTGTCCCAAATCTGAAACCCTACCAGAAAAAGAGATCATGATCCATGGATAAGAAAAGAGTACTTACAAATTTGATTACATAACGTGACTAACATGATGCTGACAAAGAAAAATACTAAATGCACACTTAGGTGTTGGAATTTATTTAAACACTATGTGCTGTATTCTTTCAGAATTATTAAGCAATGACTTGCGCTTAGTATTGCACTTAGTAGATTATCCAGTATTTATAGAAAATGCTTAATGAAGGCTTTATTTTATATTGAAAAGGCTTAATTGTCTATGCTAATCTATACCCTCTCAATGGTCTACACTTGAGGAAAGTTCAGTTGGTGTAAATAAACCATAACTAATGAGAGTTACCTCAATGTTATCAAATATAAACCTGCAAACTAAAACGCAATCTCACATTCCCCTTTCTAAATGAGTGCTCATTGTTTGTAGCACCAAATTTGGTCTTTCAGCATCTTTTAGAGACCTCCATAACCTGGTCACATTTGACAACTGACCACCCAACAGTCCCCAGTATCCTGTGATTACTTAAGTCATTTCTCCTCCTGAAATGTCACCTCTCACTTCTCTCAGTCTGCAGTGCTAGTGACCTTTATTAGTTCATACTATAAGTTAGCTACTGCATTGAGTGCTTTTATCTCACACTTGTAATGGTAGCCCTGTGATGGCAGGGAGCCTCACTAAAAAAGAATAGAAAACTAAGACTGAGAGAAACTAAGCAGCCTACCAAAGTTACACCATTAGTAAGTGACAAATCAAATCGTGAACTCAGATCTGTCTAACTACAAATCTACATCTAACTATTAAGTTCTGTGACTCCCTAGGACTTTAAGCTATCCATCAGATAATATCTTGCAAAGATAATATTTTTGCAATCTCAGATAAACTATCTAAATCCCTGAGCTCCAGTAAAGCTAGGATTGGATAGATAGATGATAGATAGATAGATAGATATAGAGATATACATATCAGTATATATGTGTGTTCTTGTTAATTTATTATTATTATAGACTTAAAATAAATGTCACTATCTTAGATTGTTCAGAACTATAGATCAAAGAAGGACAACTGATATTAACAGTGAAGTGTTCTAGTTTTTGTTTTTTAGTGTTTACAAATATTTTTCCCAGTTCTGTAATTCTGGGTACCCAGGAGATAAATATGATGAATATAGCCTATCTCAAAGTATAAACACTTAAGGAAAACAAGCATAAATACTATAAATGTATCTACAGTTGAGTGATTTCTAAAAGCTAAGAGTGAATTTCAATAAATACCTACTCCAGATTATATTCTCCATTATTCTTCCCTCTTGATGAGTAGTGGGAAGAAATGTTTCTGGGAATTGTTTTGTTTTACTGTAGTTCTGGGGATTGAACCAGGGCTAAGTACATTCCTAAGTGCTGTACCACTTGAGCTATGTCTCCAGCCCATTCTTTTTTTTATTATTTCATTTTTGAAAGAAGATCTTGTTACTACTGTTTGCCTGGGCTGGCCAGGAAATTGCAATCCTTCTGCCTCTGCCTCCTGAGTGGCTGGGATTGTAGGAGTGTACCAACATGCCCTGCTAGTTTTAGTATTTTCAAAGGGAACTTGGAAACATTAATTCCCTTATCATTTCATTTAGGCTGCAGGGACTAAAAGTACCTTTCCCTCATCTATCACAAGGATCATACAACAGGTTAACAAGAGAAAAGCGTAACAAATTTATTTAATAAAGTTTTACATGATCCGTGAGCCTTTATAAATTAAGACCTGAGACCCAGAGAAAACTGTATATTTATGCTAAGTCTGATGAAAGTGTATTCTAGAGTAGTTCTGATCAAGGCTTGAGTGTTGACCTTGGAGGCTATGTTACAGATTTCAGTCTAAAAAAGAAACAGGAAGCAATTAAAGGATTTTAAGTAGGGGGTGCATGTGTACACAAAAAACAACATGATCAGAATGTTAGTTTAGAAATATTTCTCTGTCTGGTTAATGGGGGATGATTTTGGTAGCAAGGCCCTTGCAGTCTATCCCAGAAAGGGTATCTGTATTAGGGTAAGGGAAAAGGCAGTAGAAAGTTCTCAACTGAATTGATACAGTATTGGCAGGAGTTGGTGATTGAGTGAGAAATATGAGAAAGAAAATGTATCAGGAAGAACAGCAGCTGAATATATGATTAGTCCTGGTCATGATCAGGAACTTAAAGTGTCCATGAGGTATCTGTCATGGAGGCAGCCAGTGTACTGGTTACAATTCTGAAGAGAGGTCAGGATTACAGATATAAATTGGAATAGTATCATAAATATGGCATTTAAAGTAAAGATAACATAAATGAGAAGATACAAAGTAAGAAGCAAAGAGATTTTCAAACTCAACCTTGAGAAACACCAACATTTAAAAGTCAAGTAGAAGAAGAGGTGCCAACAAAGGAGACTGATGATAAAAGTGACCAGAGAGAGAAGAAGCACGAATATCCCAGAAGATAAAAGAAGACAACATTTCAACAAGGACATGACTGGGAATCCCCCATATGGTGACATGAAGAAGTCTGTACATTCCCTCTCCAAACCAGAAGATATAGATATGAATAGATAACAAGAACATGAAGAGTGATCACTGTTGTTAGCCATTAGTAAACTGAAAATTAAAACCACTGTGGGATACCATTAAAAATGGCTATAGTCCAAAAATCTGGCAATACCACGTGTTGATGAAGACAGAGAAGCTAGAAATTTCCTACATTGCTAATGGGAATGTAAACTATCCACTTTAGAAAACAGATTGGCAGTTTCTTTAAAAGATAAAGCATGTCTACTTACCATATGAGCCAGCAATTCTGTTCCTTAACATCTACACAAGAAAAATGAAAACATATCCACACAGACTCGTGTCCAAATGTTCATGTAAGCTTTATTCACAGTAGCCAATAGAAAAAAATCATATGCTTATCAACTGAAGAGTGAACTAATGAAATGTAGAATATCCAGACCATAGAAAAGTACTCATCACTAAAAAAGAAATGAACTACAGGCATGGCAGTATGTGCCTGTAGTCCCAGCTTCTCTGGAGGCAGAGGTAGGAGGATTCCAGTTGGAGACATCAGCCCAGGGAAAAGCACAAGACCACATCTCAAAAGTTAACTAAAAACAAAAGGATTGGAGTTGTGACTCAAGTGATAGAGCACTTGCCTAGAAAGGGTTTGGCCCTGCATTCAATCCCTGGTACTAATACCCACCAAAAAGAAGAAATAAGCTTCTGAAATGCAACAAGATGGAAGAACCACCTAAGATAAGTGAAATAAACCATGCAAAAGCCTACATGTTATCTGATTCCATTTATACAAAGCGTCAACTGAAATGCCAGTTTGTAGAAACAGAGAGCAAACTAGTCAGTGGCTATTGAGTTGGGGGCAAGAGCAGAGACTGACTGCAAAATGGCCAATTGGGACTTATAGGGATGATGGAAACTGGCTTTCAGAGGTAGTTGGCCAACTGGAAGAGTTAACTAAAAATCATGGAACTATACGCATACAGCCATGAATTTTATGGAATGCAATTTACACTTCGATAAAACTTTTTATTAAAGAAAAGATGTTACTTTTTCTGGGCTAAGCTATAGAACCTATACCCCATGTCATTCAGCCATCTTATTTAAATTCTTATTTGTTTCTGATCTTCTTTATTATGGTAGTAATATTTGCTGCTGTTTTTTGGAACCAACTTCAATTCTTAGAAGAACATTACTTCTGGAGTTTGCCTGAGGATACAAACAGGATCTTTTTGCTTAGCAGTTTAATCTTCCATGGGTCATGCCCAATTTTAAATTCCCAAGGATGTCTTTAATTTTCATTAGTAAACTAATTTGTTCTAAAGGAGCCCTGGGGTTTGAATATGAATATGTCCCAGGCCTCTGCGACATGGTCTAACTGGATTTGGATTCTCATTGAACCTTTGTTAGCCTGAGCTGGGAGGACATGGGTCTGGTTAGTAGTGTTTCTTGTCATCCTAATCCCAGTGTGTAAATAGGACAGGGACCTGAGATACCAGTTTTTGACTTACAAAATTCTATTTTACTTTGTATCGTGCATAACTCACAATAATTTACAAACTTATCCTGATAAAACAATGACATTTCAAAAAACAAAGTTCCATCCCTAGAGATTCATGAAGCAATATAACGGTAAGATGTGATGGACAAGTCAAGAATTTCCTTAGAAAAATGTTCTTTACTCTGAACTTTTAAGCAACAAATTTATTACATGGGTCCTAGGCATTCCCGTGGTGGGTAGAACTGCAGGTATGTGTGTTCAAACAAGTGGAAGTAGTGGATCTGAGTTCTGCTATTGATTTTTCTCACTCTAGTGAATATAAATGATTCATGTTCACCTGTCCTGGAGATAAAAACATAAGGATATGTGCTTGACTTCAAAGGTGCAGCTTGGCTCCACTGACAATCCAGCACATAACCAGTACAACAGATATCTTTAAATAAATATGTATCAGAAACTCTCCAAGGAGTCATCACCATCTTTCCTGAGACCACTCTGGGTCTACAAAAATGAGGAGAAGGAGGAGAACATGAAAAAGGCTCAAAAGAGGTAGCAACTATAAGCTCACCTCTTTATGTGAATGCAAGACAAGTCACATGATGTCCAGAAAAGGAAAAGAAAGTTCTCTAGGTCAATGGAAGACAATGAAGATATTGCTAATGAAGAATGACCACCTACCCAGGTCATTTCACCCATGAACTAGCCCTTCTTCAAGAAACTGTGAAAAATTGAAGTGCATATTCCAATGCTATTTTGTAAAAAATCTATAGTACAGAAGAAAGTCAGATTTCTTTTCCTGGCTTCAAAAGCCATATGGCAAAGAAACTTATTTAACAAGCTCCTTAGGATGAAGAGGGTATCTGTTGCAGACAGGCTGAGATTGGGAATCATCATGGAGCCCCCATTCCTTGGGTTTATTGACCCCTGGTCCATTTGCAGGTACAATGGGTTTTCTCCCACCACAAACTAAAGAGCATAGATATTGCTTTCTTTCTGATATGACCTCAACTACAATATTATGCCATGTTTGAAAAATTAGTCTTCAAAGAGGAAGCAATTATTCTTAACATCAAAATGAGAAACCAAAGAATAATAAAAAGGTTGGGTGAAGAGAATCTGAAAGAGTGAGACTCATTAAGATGAAGATGTTTGTGGAGATGAGTACACATTAGGGCCAATGGGATAGTATGCCATGTGGAAATAGCCAGTTAGTTTTATATTTTCCTGCCATATGTGAAGAATTCCACTCTCTGACTAATATCTTTGGAGCAATAAGAAAGTTATAGCTGCACTGTAACGAAGTTAAGTCAAAACAAAATTGAGATGAGCTATTTAAAACAATTCTAGAACAAGAGTTCTTTGTTTTTGAGATAAGGTCTTATTATGTTGCCCAGGGTAGCCTTGATCCTGTGATCTTCCTGCCACAGACCTCTCCATCACCACCAACTAGCTGGCATGAGGAGTGTGCAGAGCCAAACTTAATTTAGACCAGGAATTCCAGTGATGTACACGAAGAAAATAAGGCAATTAATTACTGTAATCAATACTGACATAATATCAGGCAAGGGGATATTTTACAATAGTCCACCTCTTCCATATTATTATAAAATGTCATTTTCAAATAACTGAAAGTAATCAAGGACGCTAAAGTCTATTGGCATCAAATGTGAGTTGTTATTTATTACAACCTACCATCTAAATTCACATATATAAGATATGATTTGAAATGTTAGCTAGCCACCCTCTTATGATCTTAATAAGTTATTTCCCAAGGTCTTTATGAAGATGCTGTGCTTTAGGTATTGTATATTTGCAATGGGCCACCCTGAATGTGTATAAATCTTCACTATATTCTTCATTTCCATATTCACTACTGAACTTATGTTGCATATCGTCTTACTTTTTCCTCTTCTACCTATGATCTTATGTCTTAATGTATCCAAATGACATTGATCTTGTAGTTCACTTGCTGTTTATCTTGTTCTGTCTTCTTTTACATTTCTACCCAATTATAAGCTAGGGACAGGAGCCTCTTTTCATCCTGTCTCCTTCTATGATGAGCACATAGCAGGTACCCAATTACAGGTTCTTTGAATTGATAATCCGTTATCCAGAAATTAACAATGACACAACTTCTTAATCCCAAGAATAATTATACCATTGTCACTGAAGTAAAAGAAGAACATTTAGCTTCAGATTTTGAAGCCTTTTAAAAATAGATATTATAAGCTGATTAAAAGTGGATCTTTTAAGCTGTCACCAAGGCATTTATTCCAGTGAAAACACTGATCCTTTTATACACTCATGCATAATTTATATACCACCTACTTCCAAAAATTAATGGAAGGAGCCATTAAGGTGATGGCAATTATGGAAATCCCTAAAATGTTCGTACCCAAACCAGCCATAAGAAATTTTATTCCCAACTTCATCTTGGCATTTTTAAATGTTTGTAGATTAAAACATTGACCATACCTATATGTATGGTCTCTGCAGTAAATAGAGACTTATTTGTTTAATATTTTCAACTAGAATATCTAATGGTATTTCTTATATATCACTTTATATTATTTTTCTTTTATTTTACACCATTATTTTAAATTGTAGGAATCATAGACTTTGTTTAAATGTATAAAGACTTAGGTGAAAAATACCTTAACTTCCAGCTTCAAATGAGTTTAAATATGGAGATTCCAGGAGTTGGAATATTTGCCAAAAAACTTCTCAGACTCAGCAAAGTCACAGTGACAATTATAACCTGCACCTACTTTCCTTAAAAGCTGATGTGGGTAAGAACTGGAAGGAAACAGGAGAGTTTTGTTCTGAGAAAAACAGGAGAAAATGGAGACAAGAGGAGAGAGGCAAGTCTTAAAGACAAAAGTCCCCCACTTTCCCTTCCTCCAAAGTACCCTTACCCAACAGCACAATTCCAGTGAGCTCTACAAAATTCACCTGTGTAACTGTTTGACTTTCTACCCACCTGTGCTGAAATGCACAGAACCTCTTGACCATGTCATTGAAGATAGAAGTGAAGCATGTGCACATGTCTTTACAAGATGGGCCTGCCAACTATGGGAACATATTTACCCAGGTGGTCTCAATCACAATTTCTACTCTACGAAATAAAACTTCAATTTGGCTTGCAACACCTAAAAATTAATTTCTGAGCTTTCTTTAAAGAAAATTTGGTCACAAAAGAATCAGAGTTCAATTTTAAATACTGGATAAGTTGATCAAAGGTGGGATCACAATAAGAATTTATTAGTTAATTCTTCCTAAACTTAGGGATAAACAGTCGAATAAGAAAAAGCAGGTGATTAGGGTTAGGGATATCAGATATCTGCTATATGCCTGGTAATGTGTTAAATAATTTACATATATCTTCTGTGATCCTTGCAATATATCTACTTATACCATTGCAACTGTAATATATATATATATATATATATATATATATATATATATAATATATATACATATCACCATTCCCATTTTACAGATAAAGAAAGGGAGACACAGAAAGTTTTAAAAAATTACCTTACCATGCAAAAAATTGCCTAAATTGTGATACAACTAAGAATGAAATCAAATCCATGTGGCCCCAAAGTCAATGTCTACTGCACCAAACCTCATCCTATACAACAGTTCCTCAATATACTTCCCCAAAGTCCCCCACCTCCATGATTTTACTGCTGCCTGAATGACAGCTCCCTCTTTGGTTTTTATAAAAAATATTTTCTTCATCTTTTCATAAGGGAAAGTCTCTGCCTGCCAAGAAGTTTGTTAGGACAAATACTTCTCTTTCTTATTTTTTAAAATTTACTTTCTTGGGTAGAGTGAGCATGTTTAATCCGAGCATGTGAATATTTTTAACACAAAAATATTTCTTTCACTGCATCTTAGTCATTGTACTTTAAATATTTCTTTTCTAAGAACATCAGTAAACTTTAGGTTGGAATTTTAATAAATTGTTATATCTATCGTGTTTGCCAGCTTTGTCCTCAATTCTCCTTGTTCTTTTTAGCTGCATTCTCACTTTCATTTGCTGTCCCTATGTCTGGCATTCAGCTTTCTATAGCCTTATAGCATTAATTCTCATCTTCAGTCTTTCCAACAGAACTCAGACATCTCTGTTCTACTTACAGTTTTCTCTCAATTCTACCCTATTTTGCCCAGGTTCTTTTTAATTCAGCTTACAGTTCTTGTTTTTCACTCTGATTTCCCCTCCCCCCTTTCTGTCTCTTCATGTCTGTCTGTTCCTGTTGCATAGGAGGCATATCTACTTGCTCCCTAGTTCTGGAACCAAATTCTTAAATATGATCTTTTAACTCTAACAATCATTATTTTTCCTATATATCTTTAGGATGACTTCCTTATTCTGTAATCCTTTTCAAAATCTTCACATATAGATACTGCCATACTCAGTTTTTCCAATGACTAGGATATTTGATTGGCCTCAGACCTTTCCTCAGTTATTTCGCTGTTGATAAGCAGCAGATTCTCCTAGCCCCACGTGTAGTATCTAGGTGACCTTTAAGTGCAATAGTTAGGCTAGATTGATTAAAAAAAAAAAACCTTCAATTTCAATATCTTGTCCTTTGACCCATGAATCCAAATACCACTTGTTCTTCTAAAAGCCTTTCCAAGCCTTTGCCCAAGGATTTGTGAATGCACTGTCTATACAGCACAAAGAGCTAAAGCCAGGAAAGGAAGACCTTGCACCTCCATTTACAGAACTGCTAGGAACTTGACCATCATAGATGTTTATCAAAGAAATTGACGTAGCAACCACTCCTAGAGTTTTTAAACTCCTCAAGTTTTCACCCCTGGCTACACAGGAGTGAAGAATGTTTTTTTTTTAGGGAGAAGCAGAGTCAAACAAGGCAGAAATGAGAAAACTCTTCGTCATATGTGGCTTGTCCCATGGATTGAAATCTCCGCAGTTAAATAATAGTAATAATCCATCTTCATGAGGATAATAAATTTGTACGTGCCCCCATGTATAAGACACATGACTGCCAGAACTGACTTCAGTATGATTAGATCTTTTATTTAATGGGGAAAACAATTACACATCTTTATTAGGTGATTCTTCAAAGTTTGAATTTGAAATTGCTTTCACATTTGAAACTGTAGAAGTTCACAGCCTGGCTCAAAATAGATGTTCAATAAATATTTTTCGATGACTGAATGCATGCATAATGACCATATATTTGCAAAAATTAATAAGGGGGGAGCTGAGGTGGAGTTGGGAGAACTGTCTTCTTCCTGCCCTTAAGCCGTAGCCTATCTGAGCTGTGGGCTGCATAGAGTGAGAGGGTCCTGGGTGGAAGGGTCGCGCGCCAAATCCATAGCAGCATTTCATGAACTTGCAATATGTCTACAATTTCTTCAGTTCCAACAGACCGGGCTCAGTTTACTGTATCCATAGCATGTGGTAACTAACTTCTGCAGTAGACAAAAGTCCTCATTTTCATGAACAATCAGTTCAGTGCTTGGGATTTCTGTAATGAGAGAGAAGTGTGGAGGCACGTTAATTATCTCACATCCCATTGTCCTGAACTGAGCGAGGATTTTGAAAGCAGCATGTCTGGATCCTAATCCAGCCGTGGGCCCTAGGTGACCTTGGGAATGTTCCTGAATCGCTTGAGTTTCAATTTCCATATCTGATTAAACAATATCACTCTGAAGACACTTCAGTTTTGACACCCTATGGCCCATTTACAGATAGAGAGGACACCCTCCCCTCACTGGAAACTAAGAAGGTTCATTCTGTGAAAGTGATGCTCAGGTGGGTGTTTGGATATAAACAGGAGAACTGTTTATGGTGCTCCTCTCTCTACTGTTGTTTGAGATTAAAAGGGAGCTTTTTTTTTTTTTTCATATGTTCAGCTTTCAAAAGACACACTGGAGGAAGTCAGCCAGTTTCTGCCCACACAACTTCCAAGTGACGTCAATGGAAGCAGAGCACACAGATCTCTAAGCAAGTTTTGGCACTTTATGTGAGGGTTTTTTTTTTTTTCTTCTTTTTTTAAAAGAACAACTGCAAAAATGATTGCTCTCAACTCAAATTACACAATTTGTTCTTCTTTGTGCCCTGAGTCAGCAACAGACATAATGTGAAAAACAAAAAAGCAATATCGTCCTCTACACCTCAAGTAAAACAGAATGGTTGTGTGAAACACAGAATATCTGAGATTCTTGAGCACTCTCAGAGCAATGTTGTTCGCCCAGACCCTGTTAACTTCAATGTAAAAGATTGATAAATGATACAGATGTACAAATGGAAAACATAACTAATTATTCTTATTTTTTTCTCAATAGGCAAGTGATAATGTATATTTTGGGACAGTATACATCTTAGAGGTATTTTAGAGGACTCTCCTGACAAGAAAATATAACCTGTGCTTTTCCTCAGCTCTGCTTTTCATGATAAAGTCAAATAGATCTGATAATACGACTATCAGAAGAAAAATAACTAGTACTCACATAGCTCTTACTATAGCCACATACTGGAGGAAGTCAGTCAGTTTCTGTCCACTCAACTTCCAAGCAACTTCGTAAGGTGGTAGTGTATTCTCTTAATTCTATAGATCAGGAAACTGAGAATTAGAGAGGCTGAATGATTTGTCCATGATCAAATAACATTTGAATTCCAAACTAGGCAGTCTGACTTCAAAATCTATATTCCTAATCACTCTGCTATACAGATAATACTTAATTTTTTTCCCTTCAAAAGGTGTCTAATGATGCCTGATTATTCTGGGATCTGAGTACAGTCAGTTACTAGATAATGTGAAATAATGACAAAGAAAACAATGTGAGAAGATGGAACTCAGATTTCATTTGTACCTTCACCAGATCAGACACGGTATTAAACAACTCACATCTATATCATCTTTGCTAAAGCTGTCTGAGCAAAAACTGTATCCATGAGATTTTACTGATGAAGAAACTGGGTTTTAGGGAGCTGCCACTTGCCAAAGATCACACAGCTGGTAAAGACTTGGATCCTAAGCAACCTGTGTGTTTCTGCCATCTGCACTTCCTCCACTGCAGCAGGTTGCCTCCATGAACATGTGCAAAGGAAACACACTAAGCTTAGGATCTTAAGAGAACAGGGCCATGCTTTCATGTTCCTTTCATATTTGGGAAGCTCTTAGAACTTTTTAGGGATGATATCAACCAAAGGAAATTTCTAGATTTCAGAATATCCAAACAGTTCTAGAAGGTCTGCATTCAAATCTAGGCCCAAAGAGGGCTATAGACAAATTGGGATGTAATTTTGGCTTGTAGGACACATTTGAATTAAAACAGCATCCAAATTCCTTTTTAAAGCCAGTATAAGTGAATTCCCTATCTTGTGTATAAAGTCTGATATGTTTAGAAAAATTAGTAGAAATTTTTTAATGAAATTGCAGTTTTTCATGAGTATGTATGGAAATAAAAACTAGTATCCTGTATATGATACCTTAAGAACAACCATTCTGTAAACATTAAAAAAGGCAAAATATATGAGAAAAATGTAAGAAAACACCTTAAGATTTTCCAAAGCAAAATGTAATGTAAATTTGGAGTTATTTTATTATCCCTTTTTTATTTAAGTAAAACACTTTTTCTTTAGTATTACCAAGTAAATTAGATGTAGCTTTGGGTTAATTTGTCCTCTTCAGAGTTTGTTCGCATCACACCAGATGTCCTATTTATATTCAAATACCACGGGGAATGGTCAAGAAATTGTATGTTTAAACTGGACCTTTTCAAGGCTATTAAAACCAGAATATTTGCTTTGCCAGAAACTTAATTATTACAAAGTACAGCAAGCACCTTACCTATGGTGAGTCAGAATAAGTAAACATCTTCACGTGGAAATAGAAACAAATTCTCCCAAGACCCCAGAGCACCATTTTTTACCTAGTGACAGCTGTCTGCTTATTGGTGGCAGAACCTGATCATATATATTGAAAGTGGGGATCACCTGGATATTCTGTCTCCATAAAACATCGTTCACATCACTTATATACTTGCTCTTGTACCTTCCATGCTACAGTGGTTCCTAAAAACCTAAAAATACTTACAAGCAGCAGGCTACCTTGGATCCATCCTTTCTCCATGTCCAAATGATCCTCTAATAATATACTAGCTACATTATATCATTATATCACTATGTATAAAACACCTTGACTTTCACAGCATCAATACAACTTTAATGCATTTCTTAACTTTGTCTTTTACAGAATAGATAGGGTTATCTAAAGAGATCTATGTACATCTAAGATCAAAGACTGCTGTTTCCACCTGTTCTGTGCAAGTAACACAAGCTATAACTCATTGCAGTTCATTAACTCACAGAATTCATTTTCCTTCTGTAAATGCAAAATTTACTTGCTGTGTCTGTCAGTTTTCTATTACTATAAGGAAATACCCGAAATAATTGACTTATAAAGAGAAAAGGTTTATTTTGGCTCCTGGTTTTAGAGGTTCCATTTCATGATGGGGCATGGGAACTCATTGCTTTTAGACCTGGGGGGGTCGTCTGCTGTCAACAGCAGGGAATGAATGGCAGAGAAAACCACTCACCTCACAGCCAAGACAAGAGCCTTGCTTTTTTGTTTTGTACTAAGATCTGCAGTACAGTGGAGCCATCCTTGGTCACATTTTATTGTCAATGTAGCAAATATGGAAAGCTGATTTGGTTTATGAAAAATTAACCAAAGTGCTACTAACATATTTAAGTTTCTTCTAAGTAAAATGTTTGATTTAGTAAATGTACCTGGCTTTTATTTTTGGTAAAATAATCCTGAATTTTAGATGTATATAGTTATCTAACTATATGATATATGAATATATGTATGTATAGATATAGCATTTGACACTGAATACTTTTTTTTAATAGTTGATAAATAAATTGAACAGGAACCAAGTGAAAAAGAGAAAGATGAACCAGCTTCCAAAATCTTTTTTACTTAGCTGTGGCTAAACACTGAAAACACTCAACACTTTCTTTTCACTGTAATCATCACATTGCCTCCTTCCTTACTTAGTTTTGGATTGTTGTAGTTTACAAAATTACTGCAGATGTGCAAAGTATCACCAAAGTTGGGACTGAACATGGCAGACAAACAGCATGAAAGCCTGGGGCCTGCGTGCCTTTACAATAGTCAGCCAGCATAACCAGTCTTACCGTGTTCCTCTTTCTTTCTTCTGAGTGGGTGCGAGGGCGTGGGGAGTGGGCCAACATGACGCTGAGTGCACTGTGCAAAAGCCAGCATGAATCCCAGGCTTTTCTGCAGACAGAAAGGACTGATTGTGTAGCGGGCAGCTGGAATGCACTCTGGTCACTTCTTGGAGCAGTGTTAGCAGGCATCATTTTGCTGGATTGTTCGAGGAAAGGCATAACAAGGACAAAAAGGAACTTGCCAGGCCTGTGCTTCAGTGGCCCTGTAATTTTCCTCCTCTTCTTTATTAAAATTTTAAAGAATAAGCTCATGCATTAAGAAAACTTCAATCCTGTTTTCTCAATTGGATGCTGTGGTTTCAAAAGCACGACCTTCCTTTTCTGCCTGTGTAGAAGCTGACTTTTGAGGAAGTGTGCTCAGAATGACACAACTCTGGCCCCCAGCAGAACAGGCCTGAGGGGGAGCTGGGAAGTTAGTCAGGGTCTGTAGGTAAGGCCAGGAATATGTCACTAAAGGGCTTCTATCAAATAGCATTTTCTAGAACTTCCTAAATAAATATTCAGAGGAAAAGCCGGAATGATATTTTTGATGATATCTTAAAGTTATCAAACAAAAATTTTTTTAACAAAACGATTAACAAAGATCTTTACCCATTAGACTAGTGGCTACAATCTTACAAAACTGGGGCTACTCCAGGCTCTGCCTTTGTCCTGTTGTTTAATATTTAGTTATCATTCTGTCTGGATCTCAATGTTCTGATTATTCATCACTTTATACCAGATCACTCCACACCAAAACCTACAGCTCGTGCCCACCCAGCCTCCTGTACTGAGAGTAGACATCACAGATAAAACGCTGTAAGAAGAAGAGATTCAGATGCCTTATCTATTTTGCTATCTTTGTCGTAGCATGAATATTTACATTTCTTATTTTAACTCAATATTTAATGAGGATTTTCTTCTTCTTTTCCAGTCCTCTATGCTTTTCCCAGGATGTCATTGTAGAAATGTGGTTAATGAGATTTCACTTGAGTCCACACACATTTTTAACCTCCATGTTATACTTGTTAGGGTAACTGAACTGAACCAGCTAAATGGATTCCTAATTGCCCACCTACCTATTCTTCCCAGCTTACAAAACACTCTGAACAAAGATGTAACTGTATAAAAACATTCAAAAGAGTATCACAACATTTTTTTAAGTGGAAACAACTCAAATGTCTATCAACAGCCCAAGGGCTGGTGAGGACAAAAGTTCAAGGTACAACCTCTCAAAGTTGGCAGACCCAGCACAGAGATCATCAACAAGGGCAAGTATGGTCTTGGGAATGGGTCTAGGCTGAATAGTTTGAATCTAGGCCTCCGCTCTCTTACGGATTATACCAAGTACCAATTACTCTCCTAACGGTCTATTGCTTACATGTACAAGAGTAGGTTCCTGTGGCTTGAGACCCAAAATCTGACAGGTGTGTTGATTTTGAGATGTCTGTGGGAACAGGTTTAATAAGGCTGTTAGGAAGATGAGATCGAAATTTAGAAATGATTTCTAACCTTAAGAGATAGATGCTACCAGTGTACAGTCATCTATGACTATAGATGGGTTCACCAAGAAAGAGTAAAGCTCAAAGGGTATAACCCTCCCCAAATGGTTCACTGCAACATCCAACTTACCAACCTCCAGTATTTTGTGCTGAGATGGTGTTGGGACACAGTTGGAATCTGTTGGCACCTCTCCACTACTTTACAAACATAGTAACACCTATGGGTGCATCTAAATACTGTTTGTTTTTGTTGCTGCTTTTACTTTTAAAGACTATTTTTAGAGTAGTTTTAGGTTCACAGCATGACTGAGCAGAAATTAGATTTCCTGTATACCTCCTGTCCCAACACATGTGTTGCTATGGTTTAATTGTGGTTTCTCCCCAAAGGTTCGTGTGTTGAAAGTTTGATCCTCAAAGTGGTGAAGCTGAGAGGTGCTAGGATCTGTAACAGGTGAGGACTGCTTGGAGGTGGTCAGGTCCTTGAGGGTGCTGCTTTTAGAATGGATTAAGGTAGTTCTTGTGGAATCCTGATTTAGTTTTCCCAGGAATGAGTTGTTGTAAGAGATAAGCTTAACCCTTGAATCACTCTCTGGCTTCCTGTCTTGTCTTGTGATCTCTTCTTCTCATGCATGCTCCTGCCATGGTGAGGCCATCTGCCATGAGGTCCTCACCAGAGCTAAGCCAATGCTAGCACCATACACTTGAGCTCTAAGAACTATATGCTAAATAAACATCTTTTCTTTATAAAGTACCCAGCACCAAGGTTTTTTGGGGGTTTTTTTTGGCAGTAACATAAAATGGTATGTAGTAACATAAATGCAGAGCCTCACCCATTATTTACATCCCCCACCACAGTGGTACAGTTATTGTAATTGATGAACTTGACACATCATTATCACCTAAAGTCCACAGCCTACCTTAGGGTTCACTCTTGGCATTATACATTCTATAATTTGGGGCAAATGTATAATGATATAAATCCCTCATTATAGTATCTTACAGAGTACCTCCATGACCCTATAACCCCTCTGTGCTCTGTGTCTTCATCCCTTTCTACCCCAGTGTCCACTCAACTTGCCCCACCCCCACCACTAATCCCTGTCAATTATTCCTCTGGATATTATTTCATGCCAGGAAGAAAGTTTCCCTAAAAATGACTCCATACTCTTAGAATGTATCTGACCATTACTCTGTTTAATTAAGCTACATTCTGGTGTCAGAAACATGTCTCAGAAAGGGTTAGAAAAAAGAGGTGGGGGAAGGGCAGTAATTACATGTTGATAGCACAGATCTCTGCTCTACTCACAAATCTTTCATAGGAGGAAAATATTTGAAATGTAAGAATAAAAAACAAAAACATTTGGCTATGAAAAAGGATTCAGTAATTACAGTGAACATCTCATTAAACATACTCTTTAGTTGTAAGAAGGCTGGGAGAGTTCTAATTACATCATAAGCTGTCTCTATGAATAATTAACTGTGGTAAGAAATTCTAGGTGGCCCACTAAATCGGCATGCCCACAACTGTTCAGAGAAAAACATAAGCAAACCTTCATTGCTCTGACTTCAGATGAGTGGTGGACTTTCTCCAGTGGCCAACTGGAAAATCTTGTCCACCATAGGTATGTACTTCCTTTTCCCCAGGGAAAAATGAAATTCTTTTTATCTATGAACCAAAATAGTAGTTCTCAACACTCAACAAATAGCTCTTTATCTTTGACCTAACTTTTTAACCAATGAAATGCAAACAATTTCCAAGACTTTAAAATGGTTTTTAGATACAGATCTCTATGAGTTGGCCAGGAAGGCTGTGCTGTTTTGTCATGTTAGTTTCCTAAGTGTATATTTAAATATGACCTTTCACCATTTTATCTTTGACTTTTTGTGTTTCTGTGTTTGCTGCATATGAGCGATTTAGTGTATTGGGGGGCGTCAAACACTTTGAATCTATTTTAAAAACCATAGAAGATCAAATCTGCCCTGACATGACAGTCATAAGTCTTTTGTGGGTTTTGAGTACTTGCTGTGGGGCCCTGAATTGAGAGGTACTGAGAAAAGCTTCAAGTAGCTAGGAAAGAAAGTAAATTATGAATAATTTTATATTGGTTATATGTTAAAGTTTTTTTAACCATTTGGCTACTAGAAATTTTTGAATTTCATATGTGCCATGCATCTGTAGCTTACTTGGATGATAATGATACAAGAGATCTCTTTGGATTTGTGAGCTAAAAGCACATGTGGGAAAAAGAAATGAAAAGAAGTCGGGGAGTCCTAGAGCTATTGAATTTCCTAGCTGGAAGAAATTTCTGAAAGTAAATGGTGTAAAAGTGCTTATGGGTGGCCAACATAGACCCACCTTCCAGCATACATTACCCAAATATAAACTTCCATGCATCTAAAACTGATCAGTACAAGTGAAGGGCCACCATTAAAGTGTTTGACATCACTTGCAAAATCTCCTGGCTCCTATTTCAGTGTTCTATTAACATGCAGGTTGGGAGTTAAAGAAGAATGTAACAGAAGGAAGAAAGTCAGAGAACATGCAGGACAGGGCATTGAAAGTGAAAGTGAAAAGGCATTCCAGTAAAGGAAAATAAATTAACAAAAGCCAAGAAGAAAAATGAGTGTGGGCCTCTAGGAGAGTGACAATAGAGCTATTGATAATCATCATCGATATATGCAAATTAACTTAATCTGTAAAGATTTCCTCTCAGGCATTATTTTATTTCATTGTCATAGACATCAAGTTTTATCATTCCCATTTTACAGATAAGGAATTGAGGCCCAAATTTAAGGAAATTTACCCAAGATCACACAGTTGTTTGAACTTAGGGGATAAGACATCATGTTGCCTGGGCAGAGTTTTCTAGCACATAGAACTGTCAGTGCTAGGACAATGTCAGGGGCAAACCTGAGCAATTGGTCACCTGGCTCTTGAACACTTATCTCCTAACCCTAAATCCCATTCACTTTGCATGAATAATTATGACAAACATTTGTTGAGCACCTTCTGTGTGCCAAGAACTATATAATAAGGTCTTCACAAAATTATCTTTTTAATCTACAAAACAACTCCACAAATTAAGTATTGACTTTTCTCCCCCTCCAGCTCCCACTCCATCTTGTCTGGATTTAAAAAAAACCAAAAAACCCAAGTCTCTGGGTCACTAATTAATGTACCTAAAGTCACACAATTAGACAATGCTTAGAATCAAACTCAGGCCATCCCCATCCAAGACCTGTGCCTGTGCTGCACCACCATGAAACTTGCCCAACCCCTCATTGTCAACTCATTTATTGAGGACAGAGGACCAGGGCCACTAGTGGACCTCTGACCCCACTTGTTTTCTCATTTGTTTTTCCATATGGAAATATAGCCCGCTGGAATCCATAGGTTTTACTCTTCAGCCCCACCATACTGCAGCCACTGTTTATAAGATGTATTCCTCCTGCCTTTGATCTCCTCAGTCATCATGTGAAATGCCTTCTTGTATTAAAATCCCACCTGTGCCCATCCCACCTTGCACTAGATGTCCTGATTGAAGAAGTTCTTAGAAATAAAAGTTTTTCCTTATATGTCATAACAGTTATAAGCAATTGTATTTGCTTTAGTAAAACCCTAGTTTTGTTACCATTTTTAATGTAGTTTTAAAGACTTCTTTGAAAGATCATGTATTATTTACATATAACAGAACTTCTTGGCACCATTTAAGAGAACAGATATATAATGTTACTTCATGGCACCATTCTCTTTATGAGAGTGCTGAGCTCGTCAGCTTCCTAAGACCATCAATTCCTAGATGAAAATGAACATGTCACTTTCTTTTTACTGTAACTCACACATCATTGGCATGGTGACTGACATGTTTTCCAGAAATGTTAAGTTGAATGGAATACAATGTTTGTCAAAGATCTTGCTGGTCTAGGGCTGAGGCCAGAAGATTTATCTGATTTTTTTATGGCCTATGATTTTAAGACTTGCCACTTCTCCCTCTCTAAACTTCAACTTGCCATAGTGGCATACTCTAAACAGAGCTGGAACTGTCTCTGTATCAACAGGTCTGCATTTAGGGATTGAAACAACCACAGATCAAAAATAGTTGGAACAAAAATTGAGCCTGTACTGAACATGTACAAACTTTTTCTTGTCATTATGGCTTTAACAATACAGTATGACATATTTACGTAGCATTTGTATTATGTCATATAAGTAATCTAGAGGTAATTTAAGGTATATGGAAGGTTGCACATAGGGTCTATGCAAATACTGTACCATTCTATATAAGGAAATTAGGCATCTGTAAATTTTGGTATCCTCAAGGGGTTTTGGAACCAACCCCCCGTGGGTATCAAAATATGACTACAAATAGTTGCCCTTTCAGAAAGAAAACTGATGCTCAGTATTTGAACTATTTTACCTATTAATTGAGGCAGAATGTTCATATGCTAAAATTCACCCTTTTAAATCCATTAATCTTTGACAAACGTATATAGCTGCATATGTGGAGCATGCTCAGGGTATAGGACATTTTCACCACTTCAAAATGTTCCCTGTGCTCCTTTGTTGTAAACACCTAACCCATGCCAGCCCCTGCCACCAGCAATGTGTTCCCTGTCCACAAAAATCTGCCTTTCCAAGACTCAGAATCTTCCGGCAGGTAGACTTTTGGACTGTTTTCTTTCACCGTGTATGATGCTTTTGAGATGCATCCCTGTCATCACATACACCAGTATTCATTCTTTCTGTTGCTGCTTATTATTCCAATGGGTGGACATAAATCATTTAATTATTCATTGCCCTAAATGATGGACATTTAGGGCTTTGTCTTCCAGAAAACACTGATATAAAAAAACCATGCAAGTCTTGTGGATGTATGTGTCCATTTCTCTTGAACACATTCCCACGGGTGGAATTGCTAGGTCACTGGGTGGGTTATGTTTACCTTTAGAAGAGACTGCCAAGTTGCTTTCAAATCTTTGTAACACTTTGCTTTCCTGCCAGCAGTTCATGAGACTTCCAGGTGTTCCTCCATTATTGCCAGAACTCAGTGTCATCAATCTTAATTTTAGCTGTGCTTATAAGTTTACATTGTAGGTGTATCTCATTGTGGTTTTAATTTACATTTCCCTGGAAATACCCTTGATGGACCTTTTTTTGAGGGGTGAGGTGTAATTTCATACAGTGCAATGATCTTATGTGTTAAGAATTCTGTGACTTTTGACAAATGTATACCCCTTTTGTAACCAACAGCACATAGGCAATGACCAGCCCAGAAGTCCCCTTAGGTTCTGTCTAATCTCCCATCACTGCAAAGAAACACCTTTGTGATTTTTTTTCACTGTAGATTAGTTTCACCTGTTGCAGAACTTAATAGTATGGAGTGATACAGAATATTCTGTGACTGGTTTCTTTCACACAACCTGCTGGACTCTGAAGGTCATCTGAGTTGCAGTGTATCTACTGTGTACTCCCTTGTAACCCTGGATAACTTCCCCTGGTCTGGAAAGACTGCAAATTATCTATTTTCTGGTTGATATTTTGGTTGGTCTCAGGTTTTGTGCATTATGAATTAAGATCCTACAGACTTTTTGTACAATATTTTTGTGAAGACATATTTTATTTCTCTTGAGTAAATAGCTAAGGATGGAATTACTAGGTCAGAGAGTAAATAAATATTTACCTTTATAAGAAGTTGCCAAGCTGTTTGCCAAGGTGGCTTTTCCATTTTGCATTTCCAGCCACAGAGTAAAAGAGTCTCAGTTGCCCCACATCTTTGCCAAAGTTTGTTCAGTTTTTTTAAGTGGAGCCATTCTACTGGGTGTGTGATGATAAGTCACTGTGGTTTAAATTTGCATTTCTGATGACTAATCACAGGCCTATTACCATTTGTATGTCTTTGTGAAGTGTGTCTACCATGCCCTTTACCCTTTTTTTATTGGATAATCTGTTTAATACTGGACTCTAGTTAATTGTTTTGTAGTTTTTTTATATATTACATATATAATTCCTTTATTGGATATATTATTGGGAATGTTTTCTCCTTATGCATGGCTAGGCAGAAGTATAATATAACTTCATGATGAACTTGAAATATATATTTAATATGTTATAGTATACATATATATAATATACATTTAATGCAATGTATAACATTTTATAAGATACAAATATATGTTTAAACAGCAATTTGGGGGGCAGTACTGTTGTTTGAACTCAGGGTCTTGTGCTTGCTAGGCAGGTGCTCTACCACTTGAATTATACCCCAGCCCTAAACAGCAAATGTTTTAATTTGATGGTTTACTTTGTCAAAAAGTTATAACTTTTTCTGTATTCTGTACAAAAAATCTTTCCTCATCCCAAGGTTGCAAAGATAATCTGTGTTTTCTTCTTTGTGTTTTTTGCTTTTACATTTAGGTCTAAGATACATAGGATTATTTTGTATGTGCTTGTGGTAAAGTAATCCTACAGTGTCATGATTGTTACGGCATGAGAGCAAGTCCAAAAATTAAGAAGTTATCTAACAGTGTTGTTTTTCACATTGGTTTGGCTAAGCTAAGTTCCTTACATCTCCATGTGCATTTTAGAATTATCTTAGACATGGAGAGATATTTTTCAACCCTTTTTCTTACTGTACTTTAGTTCCTATAGTTTTTATTTTTCAATGTTCAGTGTCATTTTTTTTACTTCGGCAGTGTCCCATCTGCAGTTATGCTCTACACAATGAATTTTTTCCTTACTCCCTTTTACAGTTTTCATATTTTAGAATTTTGCATTAGTGGATATTAATCACACAAAGGGGTTTCATGGTACTATTTTCATACATACATATAATGCATTTTAATCAAATTCATCCCCTCTATTGCTTTTTCCTATTGCCCTTCTCCCCTTGTGAATAATTCTAATGGATGTCATTATTCTACTTTCATATATGCATCTAAAGAACTTCAATCATGATTACTCCCCTCTCATTCTGCCCTCCACTACTTCCCCACCCCAAACAGTCTCTGTTTTATACTCATGTCATTCTTGTTTTTGTTTGTTTGTTGGTCTAGATTCTGCATATGAGAGAGAACATGAGGTATTTGTCTTTCTCGGTCTCACTTATTTCACTTAACATTATGATCTCCAGGTCAATCCATTTTCCTACAAACAACATAATTTCATTCTTCTTTATGACTGAATAATACTTCATTGTGTATATACACCACATTTTCTTTATCCATTCATCAGTTGATGAACACATAGGATGATTTCACAGTTTGGCTATTGTGAATAGTGCTGTGATAAACATGTGTGCTGATTTACATTTATTCAGATATATGTTCACGAGTGAACATTTGTACTTCATTTGAGAACTGTCTATTCAATTCATTTGCCCATTTACTGATTGGATTGTTTGTTCTTTTGGTGTTTAATTTTTGGAGCTCTTTATATATTTTAGATGTTAATCCTTTATCTATTGAGTAGCTGGCAAACATTTTCATTCTTTAGGTTATCTCTTAATTCTGGTGATTGTTCCCTTCAATGTGCACACACTTTTTAAAATTTGATGCACTCCCATTTGTCAATTCTCACTCTTATTTCCTTAGCAACTTGGGTCCTACTCAGAAAGTTGTTGGCTATATTTATGTCTTCAAGTTTTCTCTATTTTTTGTAATATTTTCAAAGTTTAGGTCTTACATTTGATCCATTTATTTATTGATTTTTGTACAAGGTGAGAGAGAGAGAAAGAGAGGGATCTCCAGTTTTTCCAACACCATTTGTTGAAGAGGCTGTCCTTTTCTTCTAATGTTTTTGACTCCTTTGTGGGAAATCAGATGGTATGGCTGTGTGAATTTATTTCTGGATCTTTTATTCTGTTTCATTGCTCTACATGACTGTACCATACTTGTTTTGTTAAGAGGCTTTGTAGTATAACCTGAAGCCAGGTATCATGAAAGCTTCATTATTGCTTGTTTTGCTCAGGATTGCTTTGGCTCTTTGGAGTTTTTTGTACTTTCATATAAATTTTAGGATTGATTTTTCTATTTCTATGAAAAATGATGTTGGAATTTTAATGAGGACTGTATTGAATCTGTAGATTTCTTTCATTAGTGTAGTCATTTTCACAACATTAATTCTGCCTAGCCATGGATATGGAAGGTCTTTCCATCTTTTAGTGTCTTCTCCAGTTTCTTTCTTCAAGTTTTATAGTTTTTATTGCAGAGATCTTTCACTTCCTTCTTTAGGCTTATTCCTAGGTATTTTTTAGGCTATTGTGAATTGGATTTTTTTTTCTGACTTCTTTCTTAGTCTGTTTATTATTGGTGTATACAAAAGCTGCTCACTTTTGCATGGTGGTTTTTATATCCTTCTATCTAGCTAAAAATGTTTGAGTTTTAAGAATTTTCTTGTGGAGTCTTTAGGATCTTTTAAGTATACAATAATACCATCTGCAATTATGGATAATTTGACTTCTTCCTTTCCTATTTGTATTCCTTTCATTTCTCTGTCCTTCCTATTGCCTAAGAATTTGAGCACTATTTTGAGTAAGAGTGGAGAGTGGACACCTATATCTTGTGCCTAACTTTTAAGGAGATTGTCTTTCCCCACTTTGTATGATGTTGCTATAGGTTTGTCATATATAGCCTTTTATTGTGTTGAGATACATTCCTTTTATTCTTGGTTTCTTCAGGGCTTTATCATGAAGGGATGTCAAATTTTGTCAGTGGTTTTTTAGGCATCTAGTGAAATGATCATGTAATTTTTGTCCTTTATTCTGTTTATGTGCTATATTGTATTTATTAACTTGCCTATGTTGACCCATTCTTGTATCTCCAGAATGAAACCAACTTGACCATGGTGTATGATTGTTTTGATGTCTTGTTAAATTTGATGTGAAAGTTTTTTATTGAGATTTTTTATCTATGTTCATCAAAGAAGGTGGTTTATAATTTTGTTTTTCTTGTTGTATTGCTATCCAATTTTGATATCAGGTTAATACTGGCTTCTACAATGAGTTTTGGCAGCATTCCTTCCTTTTCTGTTTTATTCTGTTTATTCTGTCTTCCTTTATTCTGTTTTTGGAATAGCTTGAGGAGCATTGGTGTTAGTTCTTTTTTAAAGGTCTGATATAATTCAGCAGCAAACTCATACAATATGGGCTTTTCATTGGGTGGGGGGAGACAATTATTGATTTGACTTAATCACTTGCTGTAGATCTGTTTAGGTGGTTTGTATGCTCTTGGTTCAATTTTTGTAGGATATATGCACCTAGAAGTTTATCAAGTTCTTCTAGATTTTCCACTTTACTAAAGTATAGGTTTTCAAAGTTCCCTAATGATCTGCTGAATTTCATTGTTTTTTGCTATAATATCCCTTTTTCATCTATAATTTTGTTAATTTGGTTCCTCCCTCTTTTTTGTTAGTTTAGCTAAGAGTTTGTCATTCTTGTTTAACTTTTCAAAGAACTAACTCTTTGCTTTATTTATTCTTCATTTATTCTGGGTGGGGCTTGGGACTGTTTTACTTTTCTCTTTCACCTTTCTGTTTCTTATGGGTTTTCAGCTGTTCTGCCACCTCTTTCATAATTCCTGATGCTCTTCTCTCTTTTTGTCTTCAGAATATAGTCTCTCCTTTGTAATGTGACTCTACTTATTTGAGGAGTCCAAACTGATGACATTTCTAATCCACCATCTTTCTCCATGCTTGATGGTTCTACCAAATGAATTTTAAAAATAGGATATTATATTTTTCACTTCTAAAAGTTTTATTTGTTTGTCTTGTGTAATTTCTAGTCTTTTACTAACATTCATCATCTGTTTATTCATTATATTGATCTTTTTCTTTTGAATTCTTAACCATGTTGTTCATAGTTATTTTTAAGGCTTTATCTGATAATTCTAACATTATCACTTCAGATCTGTGTCTTTGTTTTGTTGTATTTTGATTGCAGGTTAATTTTTGGCTTCCTTTTCCAAATCTAATAAGTTATTTTGCTATGCTGGATATTGTGAATCCTACTTGTTGAGCATCTGGATTTAGTTGTCTTCCTTTAATGATTGTTGAAGTTTGTTCTAGCAAGAATTTATTTTACTTATAAATCAACTAATTCAAGATTTGTTATTAAGCTTTGTTAGGGCAGATTTAGTGCAGTCCTTTATATAGGACAAGACTGACTCTTCTGCTAATGTGTGGTGATTTGGAGACCTCGATTGAATGAACAGAGTGCCAGTGAGTCCTTTCCACTCTGGCTAATCAGAACTCTTGTGACTCCCAGTCCCATGCACTCCTTCCATCTTCATCCCACTCACAGCTCCCTCATAGCTCTAAGTGCTATACTTCATCATCTTGCCCTGGATATGATTGGGTTGATATTTAATCAAAGTCTTAAAAAGGAACTTTCTGCAGATCTCTGGAGTTTCTTCTCCATGCAATTCCTACTTCTTCTCTCTGAGAGACTGCTCCAAAATACTTGCTACTCCAAGAGCCACAAACTACAATGTCTGCCTCCTCAGCTCAGCAAGATCACTGTGCACTGCCCTGGGTCCATTGCCCTGGGCTAGGCAGAGAGCTAGATCAGTTGGGAGATCCTATCATGTGTTTCTCTTCTCTCTGTGACCACAGTTCTGTGCTTAGTGTCTTCTAACATCTGAAGCAGTTGTTTCAAGTATTTTGTCCAGTTTTTCAATAGCTTATGATTAGATACCAATTACTTCATTATAGCTGGGAGTGAAAACTGCCTTACATGTTTTATGTATATATATATATATATATATATATATATACACATATATTTATTTATTATGTATATGCATATATTATGTATATACATGCATATATATTATATATATTATATATATATATATGTATATATATATATATATATATATTAGGCCTTAGACATTTCCTTTATCTTTTACATTTGGTGCCATCTCTGAAACCAGAATTCTAGTTGTTCCTTTTTCACTACTACAATGCATGCAGCTCTGAAGCAGAATCTATGTATCTGCAAAGAATGACATATGTCATATTGAAGTAGTATAGGACTCCTACAAGATGAAATTCCATGTTAGAATGCAGTTTATATGGGAGTTTCTAAAAATATTTGGAATTTTTGTTTTTTTAAAGCAAGTTACTTTTTTCTTTGTGGTACTAGGGTTTGAACTCAGGGTTTTGTGCTTGCCAATCAGGGGCTCTACCTACCTGAGCCATGCCTCCAGCCCTAAAGCAAGTTACTCTTTACCATGAACAGACAGTTCTTGGGTATGAGTTATGGAGATGCCACAAAGGTATTTAAGTTAAAAATACAACATCTATGGCATTTTTAAGGTGTTCCATTTATGCTTGGGCAGAGAATAAATGCAGAGTCTCACCATGTTTGAAATACTGTATCTAACATGGTATAAAGTTCCTAATCAGATTATTTCTATAAGTCTGCTGCTTTGTTTTCATATGAGGATTGTTTTATGCTATGTTTATTTCTTCTGTGGTCTTCTGGGAACTTTTAAAAGTTAACTGGCTCATGCATTCATTTAAAACTCTCCCCAAATTATTATTCTTAATAGGGAGAAAGAAGAAAGTATCAAGAGATCACATCACATTTTGAGGTCAACTGAATCTGGAAGTCATTTCTCAGGGCAAATGTGTGTTCAGCTCATAGAATCACAAATGTCTCCTCAAAATAAAAAAAACTCCTCTGGCTATAATACAACAGGAGGACAATCCATGCCAATCTTTCCACTGTGTTATCAAACGCCTCCCTTTTTTTCAGCCTTCAATTTCAATTGAAAAATAAGGGCAGCAGATAATGAATGCTTTGTTCATTTTAACCTAACAACAGGCATTTTAGAATGCTCACTAAGGGTCCAGTCTTACAGATATTACAGTTATAACTCTGCATCTTTTTATGACTTCACAAAACTTACTAAGAGAAAAAAATATACATATATTTAAGATATAGTCACCCAATAAAATGTAATTTGAAATTATGTAATTTGTATACTCATAATTGTGTGCTTGCTGTGAATCACTCTATCACTCCCTACAAACACGTGGAGATTGATTTTTCCTTAACCTGACAGCAATATACCCCAACCCTGCTGTGTTTACAGAAGAACCATTAAGTTACTTGTATTTATTAAAAAGGAAGTCTTTAGGCAATGAACAATGTATTTTGTCTTTCCTAACATTTCAAGATGTACTTTATAAGCAGAAGCAACTCTAGACTTAGAAGAGAGTTTAAATTCTGTCACTTACTAGCTTAATGACCTTGAGTCAATTATGTAAACTTCCCATGGCTCACTTTACATGTTAAATAGATATTAGGATAGTACTTGCTTCACAAAGGAGTTATGAGAATTAAGGAAGTTAACGAGGATTGAGAGGGCCTGACAGGACAGTGTAAGCACAAAATAAGCTACATTACGTGTTTTATGTATATGTGATATACATAAATACATGTAAATATATATTTATTATGTGGTTATTATAACTATTACTACTATTTACAAAGCTCTTTAAACTCACTCACTCTTCACAACAGATAGTTAAAATCAATGTTATGATCTCCATTTTATAGTTAAGGCAACCAAACTAAAGTCTAGTTCTTCTACCTCTGAAAGCTGTATATATTCTGGTCTCCAATTTTCTAGGTAGCATGAACTTCAGAGTTCTTTAATGTTGATATACAGCCTGTACTAACCTTAACTTGATCATCTGAAATTAAATAATAATTTTATAAAGTTACTTTTAGTGTCATCTAAAAATTTTCCTGGCAAAAGAGAGTTCAAGACTGTAATGCATTTCCACTATTACAAAGTGTGCTTAGATCTGTTTGATATCCTTTCTCATTAATTAGAACAGAGAACACTTACAGGAGAAGAAAAATGTTAAATATTTGCCACCTTGGCTGGCACACAGCAAGTTAATTCCCTTCTGAGCTTTTTTTTTCCTTCTAAATACATGTGTCCTAAATTTTTGATCACTAATCTTTTGAGAAATTATTTCTTTGAACTTAGTTTTCAACTCCCGAGTGTGCACAATCCCCTCCACCAATGTGACAGTGTGTTTTTCAAATCATTGGCAGCTCCACTACCTTGGAGCTTTCTTCTGTTCCCCCACCCAGGTTCTACTAGTCTAAGAATTGCTTCAGAAAGCCCGTAACTTAAATATCGGTAATTTGTTAACTTATCAGCCCATAGAAAAATAACCACAGCATACGGTTTCTTATGGAGCTAGAAAAGAGAAAAATAAAAGAAATATATCAATTCAGTTATAATATACATATACATGGAAATGTCATAATTAAACTCTCTGTATAGCTATCTTATACAAACAAAAATGTCTTTTTTCAAAAACAGAGAGCAGGAAGGTTAAACAGGTCCTGTCTAGGGATTGACACCAGTGAGAGAAAGAGGGAGGATATAGGGAAAGTGTGTAGTAGGGTGAATATGGTGAAAATATTATGTACTCATGTATGAAAATGGAAAATAAGATCTGTTAAAACTGTTCCAGGAATTAGGGGAGAGGTGATAAAGGAGAATGATGGAAAGGGTGAATTCAACTTTGATATATTATAAGAACTTTGGTAAATGTCACAATGACCCTCAGTACAACAATAATAAAAAAAAAAAAAGATTTTAAAAAAAACCAACAAAGTTCTTCTGGAATCCTTTTAAGTACCGATTTAGCCTGAGTCTATGATTTAGGTTACTTTCCATTTCTTTTAAGAGCTAAACACAACTTAGTAAAGAGAAGTCTTTGAAGTGCAAGCTGGTTGACCATTTCCTGTGCAGAACATCCAATCCAGTTGCAACTGTCTTGGAAATGGCTCCAGCTTCATCAGCAAGTGCTGGGTGATGACATCACTGTGGGATTTCAACCGAACTTTGTGTTCTGATAAACAATGTGGTATTGGAGATGCCACTGGTGAATTTTTTTCTTTTGGGAGGTGCCTGCAAAGTTCCTTATTCATATTCAAGCTTTGTTTGAAGAATAACAGCAGGTAAGACAGAAAGAGCTGGGGAATGGGGCCACGTGCCAAGGAGGGTGCCTATTAAAGTGGAGGGTAGAGGACAATATTTTGGTTTAGTTTTACTCTTCTTTGAGAGAACATCAGGGAATAATTGGATTTCTTAGAAAACAAGCTATTTCTATCTTACCACCACCTGTCTCCTGTTTCAATGTCCATCCTAACACTGTGGTGGATTGCAGATGGTATGGGTTCTCTTCACTTGGACACTTCTCTTAGATGAATAATGGATTTGGAAGGCTGTAGAGTTTAAGAATGGTGGTAAAAAGCCCCTCGCCCCTCCAGCAGAAACAGTAACAGTGAAAGAATCCAACAGACAGTTTTGCAAGCTTTACCCTAAATAAAATCCCAGAGAACTTTGTCACCAAACTAACCGTAAAATTCTACATAGGAAAAAAAAATTCCCTGCTTATCAAGCTGATTCTATGATATGTTCCCTAATACTAAAATTTTTATAACAAAATGTACCCATTATCTGGGCATTCTGAGAGGTTTCTTTGCTTTTTGATTTTCTTTTTCTATTTGTTTTAGGTTTTTAGTTTTCAAGCAAAACTACTCATATAATTGTTTATAGAAAGGGGGTTTCATTTTCTTCAATAAACAAGGCTTGTTTGCCAATGAAAATAAATAACTAAATAAATATCTCCATTTTATTCTAATGCCTACAAAGAAAGTTAAATCAGGTTCCAAAACAAAACAAGCAAACAAACAAAAACATACCTAGTGGGTAGGTTGTGTTTCTGAATTTGTAGGATATTATCAGACCCCAAATGACTACAACTGCAGTTCCTTTAACCTATTCTCCACATCCCTTCCTACTACAAAAAAAAAGAAAGAAAGAAAAGAAAACACAGAGAGGGAAAAAAGCTTCAAATCCCCCTTCTAATTCTTCCTATCCCTAATTTCATACTCTTTATACTCCAACCCATCCCAAAAGCATGCCCCAAACCATATAAACATTTCTTAACTGAATGAGACAGGATAACCAGGCTAGAACTTTCTCCCACCTAGAATTCAATGCACCTTGCAATAGCATTAGAACGCTCAATCCATGAGGGTTCTTATTCTCATGGTAGTTTGGAATATGTGAATCTTGTGTCGGAGTTTTGATTGACTGACACCAGTCACCCCAACTCCGGTTCCCTCTTGCTCTCCTGCCTCTTTCAACATCTCCCAAGTCTATCCTCTCATAAACTGCTGTGGATAATGTAAGAGAAAACACAAGCTCAGAGTGATGTTTTATTGAAGCCAGTAAGGTTTGCCTGTGTCTCAAATGGCAGGGGAACCAGGGAATAATTTCAAGTTGCAAGGATCAGGAGTGAAACTCTGTAGCTTTCTTGGCCCTTACAAAACCAGGTCACAGCTGCCTGGCTTCCTAATTTGGTTTGATGTACTGTGAATTCCCAAAGGGATGAGTCACTCTCTTATTCATATGTAAGTACAGGAACCATTCCAAAACAAAAACCAGACTGAGTTTACTTGTGATTTTAAAGGCCCACTCTACAGATGGTCTAGTTCCACTATAATTATTCACCATTTTGGAGAGACAGTGTAGGATATCTCTCATCTTTTGAGGTATTTGCCTTCATCATGAGATGATATTCCCAGGGGATTTCTTCAGCTGCTTTCACTGAAGATGGATATCTATTATAGAGCATGAACACAAAACCAGTCCCACACAGAGAAAATGAAAGTAGTAAAATTAATTACAAACCATCTGAAGAAACAGTCTTTATGTAATAACATTATATGACATTTCTCTTGTTACCTATCAAGCTCACAAGAACACCATAAATATCTTGCTTTATAAGATTTGATGAGGCAGAAAAACCTTCCCTGTTGGTCATCAAATTAAGATGCAGTGTGATTTTACAATTTGTTCTGTCTTAGAATTTGGCTGTGTTCTATCTCTGATTTCCCAGAGCCAACCACTTCAGGGTTCTTGGGTCTCTGCCAGAGGCCATGGCACAGGTGCTTTTAACAAAGAAAGGTAGCCCCTTCTGGAAAATCTTCTTTCTTTACTAGAACCTTCAAGACACATCAGTACTGTTCTATTGGTGATCATTAGCAAAAAATAAGAAAGAAAGAAAAAAGAAACCTGAATAGCCCATACAGCCTAGGAAGTGCTTTGTGTCCTTTCTTTTTCTGCACAAAATAGAATATTTCGTATGAAAAAGTTTCATGCAATTCCACAACAACCTGTTGGATTCCTACCATGTGCCAAATTCTGCACTTAGCATAGGAGACATCCAGAAGATTTCCTGTCCTGGGGAGTCACAAAGATGCAGTGGTACTTTATAAAAACTGAATCAAAGGATCAAAATTCATGGGTGAGGTGTGTGATCTCCCTATAGGGCATTTAAAAACACATAAAATGGGCCCAGACATTATGACACATGCCCGTAATCCCAGGTACTCAGGAGGCAGGTATTCAGAGGATTGAAGTTTAAGGCCAGCCCAGGCAAAAATTCAGTAAGGCCCTATCTCAACCAACAAACCAGGCCTAGTGGTACATACATCTGCAATTCCAATTACACAGGAGGAGACAGTTTAAGTCAGTCCTAAGCAATAAAAGCATGAGACCCCATCTGAAAAAGGCCTTGAGACATTGCTTCAGTGGTACAGCACTGCCTAGCAAGCATGAGGCCTCAAGTTCAAACCCCAGTACTGCAAATAAGTAAACAAATAAATGAATGTGGAATTGATGCTACATAAAGTAGATCAATAGCTATTTGTTTTAAGAACTAAAGAAGATAGAAAAAAATGTTGTACATATATATATATATATGTATAAATAATGGTTATAGAATGGTTGGAGGAGTTTCTGGTTATAAAAGTCATCAATGAGAAAACAAATATCAGATTGGAGAACATAAAAATATAGAAATTTTATGAAATTAAAACATGTCCAACTTGACAAAATATCAGCAGAATCTGACAACAAATTCATATCCGTAATAAAGAACTCAATGATTCTTCTCATATTACTAACTGTAGAGTAGAAGAATAACAAGCAACGTGGTGAGAGTGCACAGTGGAGTGAGGGACATGAACATATATTAACCCTTATTAGTAACTAAGAAATCCACTTAAAAAATAATAATATATTATTGCTTATCAAATTAATAAATATTTCTATTGTAATAATAGTGAGACAATAGTTAATACATAGACAACCTCATGCAATTCTGATTAAAACTAGAGTAAATTTTTTGGAAATGTATTTAACAGTGAGTATTAAGAAAAAAATTTAAGTTATTATTCTTGCATCCAATAATTCCAAGTCCAGAAAAATGTCCTAAATTTTAAAAAAATCTTATGTAAAAATACACTATCACAATGATTTTTATAATCTAACTTGGAGACAATTGTTCTGTATAGAGAAATATATACATACATAGAATTTTTGTGAAAATAATTTAGTGATAAGAGGGAAAGCTCTTGAGATATTGTTAAACGCAAAATCATGGATTCAGTAAAATAAATAATTTAAAATTCATATATTCATTCAAAAAATAAAATTAATTCAACATTTATTGTGTGACAGGCTTCATCCTTAGTGTGTTATAGGCACTTTCTCTTTTATACCCCCACAACCTCTATGAGGTAGGTGGTGTTTCTGTCTTCATCTTAAATATGGGAAATCTCAATGTAGTTTTGATTTGCATTTCTTTTTATGCCGAGGATGTTGAACATTTCTTCATGTACTTACTGGCCATCTGTACTTCTTTTGAGAATTATCTGTTCGTTCATTTGCCCGTTTACTCAGTGGGTTGTTGATTGTTTGAGGAGTTAGTATTTTGAGCTCCCTCTATGTTCTGGTTATTAATCCTTTGTCAGATGTATCTCTAGCACAGATTTTCTCCTGTTCTGTAGGCTGTCTCTTTTCTAGTGACTCTTTCCTTTCCTGTATTGAAACTTTTAAATTTGATGCAGTCATATTTGTCACTCCTTTCTCTTAGTTGCTGAAAGTTAGTGGAGTTCCAGTCAGTAAGCCATTACCTAAGACTATATGTTCCAGTGTTTTCCTATTCTTTCCTAGAGTAGTTTCATGGGTTTTAGGTATTACATTAAGATTCCACTTTGAATTGATCCTAGTACAAGGTGAGAAAGTGGATCTAGTTTTTGACTGCTACAAGTGGATAAGCCAGCTTTCCCAGACCATTTGTTGAACAACATATCTTCTTCAAGATATGTTTTGGGTTGCTTTGTCAAAAATCAGATGGCTATAGCAGTGTGGATTTGTGTTAGGTGTTCTATTCTGTCCCATTGGTATTCATGTCTTGTTTGTGCCAGTGCTGTGTTGTTTTTATTACTACGGCTGTGTAGTATAGTTTGAACTGAGATATTGTGATACTTCCCGCATTGCTCTTTTCACTCAGGATTGTTTGGGCTATTCAAGGTCTTTTGTGCTTCAATATGAACTTCAGGATCAATTTTTCTATCCCTGTGAAGAATATTGCTTTTAAAACCTGCCTAGTATCATCTAGTAATTGTTTTTGTTTTGTTTTACTGGTCCAACTTTCATTGAAGCCTGTTAAAAATATGGAATGTTTCATAAATTTGCATGTCATCTTTGCTCAGAGGCCACACCTACCTTCTCTGTATCATTCCAAAGTTAGTATGTGTGCTACTGGAGAGAGCACATCATCCAATAATTGTTGGAACAAGCAAGGTTCCTAATCTCATATAGTTTGCAATCTTAAAGAGAAGGATTAAACAATGAAGTATCAAAATAAATACAAGTTAGTTATTTTGTGATCATAATCCATAAAGTAGAGATGCACTCTAGAGAGACTGAAGAAGTGCTTGCATTGGGGATAATTGAGTTGATCATTTAAGCAAGAATAAGAGTGAAGTGAAAAGAGGAGAATAACCAAGGTGGAGAGGACAGTGTGTGCAAGAACCATCTGTGGAGGAGTGTCACATGCTGGGGGAGCTATTGGGGGGAAGATGAAGATGGAGCAAAGAGAGAATAGGAAGGAGTGTGATGGGCCTGTCCTCAGATGCTTCCTGTTGTGGAGAGCAATGGAAGGGTCATGGAGGCTGGGTGATCACTTGAGAATCACACCGTGTCTTTCAGGACAATCTGAAATCAAGCTCAGGTCTTCCAGCGAGACCAAAAATTGCCTACCACATTATGTTGACTTAGAACAACAGTGGATTTCAGACTTTTTGAGTGGCAGAATCTTATTCAGAATTTCCCTGAAGTGAAAAGAGATCCAAGTATCACAGCAATATGAAGATAGCTTTTTAATGAAAGTAAAATGTTTACTTATAAAGCCAGTCAGTGAGAAGCATTTGAAAACACAGGGAGTAGTTATTAAACCCTTGTCACATAGTAGAAGTGATGAGGTTGAGTGAGTAGGTTGGTTTTTAACACACCAACAAACAAAAGGGCTGTTTAAATAGCATAAAGATTTAAAGTCTAGGTGATGGATGACATTTGTAGTTTTGTATCAAATTCAATATACAATGTTTCTCTTCAGGTTTTTTTTTCTATAACACAAGGAAAATTCTCTTTTATATGAATAAGTAGCTATTAGAATGGAAACCATTTTATAGTTTGTATGGTAACCTCAAGAGATCATTCAATTAAACTGAAACATAAGCTGAGAGAAGTAGAAAGTCTTGAATTTTAAAAATAAATCATCAAAAATCTAAACTATTATATTCCTTTTTTTTTTTTTTCAGTAATGGGAAGTGAACTCAGGCCCATGAGTTTGGCTTGGAAAAAGTCAACTACAGGGTCTTTGACCAGTTTAGCTCTTCATCAACCATGGAGTCCTGTTATCTTGTGACCTTGTGAGATACCCAAATGTCATTCAAATCCTCAGATTATCCAGTAGGGTGATATCTCAGTCTACCTCAGCTAGTTTGTTTTCAGTCAGATGTATTTCACTGGTGACACTTATGTGCCATGTAAGCATGTGTATAATGAGGGCTTGTATTGTCCGATTGGGTTTGTTTGGTTTACTATAAAAAAACTAGTAAGGCAGACAAACCAGTGAGACCAATTCTTTTAAGAGGTATTTCACAATTGGAAATTCAACAAAAATGAGTTTTATATTTACCTTGCCACAAAGCACTGATGGAACTTCAGTATATATTTTTAAAAAGCCAACTCTAGAACTAACAGGGAACATAGTTCACTAAAAACAAATCAAAAGATCTCTGCAGTTTAAAGACAATAGTTTAATAACATTATAATAAAATAATTTTAAGGCATGGCCTTGAAAGATATTCTCAGATATTTGCATTCTCCAATCCCACCTAAATAGCTTTGCAGAAATAGCATTTACGGGCTGGGCACAGTGGCCCACACATATAATCTCAGCTACATGGGAAGCAGAGATCAGGAAGATCATGGTTCAAGACCAGCTCAGGTAAAAAGTTAGTGAGAACTCATCTCAACACATAAGCAGGATGTGGTGGCACAAATCTGTAAGCCCAGTTCCATAGGAAGTGAAGGTAGGAGAATTGTGATCTGAGGCTGGTCCAGGAAAAAAATTCAAGTCCCTATCTGAAAAATAACTAAAGCAAGAAGAGCTGAGGACATGGATTAAGTGGTAAAGGACCTGCCTATCAAGCACAAGGCCCCAGGGCCACCAAAAAGAAGAAAAGGAACTGGCTTACTATTTTTCCTCTGACACCATTTTGCACAACCTGTGGAATTTATTTATCTATTTATTTATTTACTTACTTATTTAACTTTTTTGCCATTTTGTTGCTCAGTGTGTTAAAAATTGTAGGAGAGGAGAAATACCTTTTCCTCGTCCCTCACTAGGTTAATAGCTTAGGCCCCTATAATAAAAGATAAACAAGTAAAAAAATATAAGGAAAATTCCCAAGGAAACGAAGACCAGAGAATCAGGTCATCTGGTGTATTTTCTATGCTCGAGGTGAGGCGGGTGGGCTGCCATGGAAAAGCAGGGCTGGAGGGCAGCAATGTTTGCCCTAATGGCGCCATTGTGGGGAATGTTATCGATGCCCATTGGTCCAGGAGCTTCCTGTCTCTGTGTCTTTGGCTCCTTTCTTCCAGGATGGTGAGGCACTCCCAAAATGAGCACAAAATACCTATTTCAAAGAAAGTCAGAAATCCTTTCTCCATTTTATGACCTTCTTCAGGGGAGAAAAGTGGGAAGGTTTCTGATTTTCTTAAATGTCACTGGGCTGTATTTTGGAGTAGTGTGCCTTAAGCCTCATCAAAACCCACCTAATCATGCCTACTGTGTGACAAATGTTACTAAATTTCCCTCCATTTTTCTACATAAACCCACTGAATAAAGAAGGAAAATCAGCAGTAATGACTCTCTCAAAACATTGACTTTATGAAGATTATACTCCATCTTAGTCTTTGAAGTAATTTATCACTTCTCCTGAATTCATGTTCTTAGATTATTCTCTGGGTTATAACAACAAGGTTCTAATTGTTTTTTCAATAGCAGCCTATTTATCTAAAGTACTTGTCAGCATACAGCTTAATGAGCTGTTTCTGAAGAAAAAAATGTGTTTCTTCCTCACAAACAATAAATACTTTTTCATTGCTGTAAGTTTTTTTCTATACCATGTACATCAAATTAACCTGACAATCTTACTTTTATGCTCACTACAATTTGTTTTAAAATAACAAACTTGGCAGAAAGTATAGAGGCACTGCGTAGAAATTTCACAGCCTGAAATACTGTGAGGACTTCAGTAATTTTCATTACCATTAAAAACTGAACCCTACAACTGATAACACCCAATGCAATTTCCAAATGACTTTCTGGAAGATTTTTCTGCATGTTGCGCACTGTTGGTGATGTGAATGATGGAATCCATCTGTACCAATATGTCAAATCTTTGTTTCATCTATGTGCTCTTTCCAAGGCATTGTCAAATTTTCTTTCCATGTTTCCAGTTGTAAAATGTGACCTGTTTCTAATTTAAGAGTCCTGTCACAAACTTTTAAGTTATAAATACAAAAGTTGATTAAATAGTACTTTAAATGGTATTAAGTAGTTGATTTAAATAGAACTTACTGGAAATATAGAATAAGACAAAAAAGCACCTAGAATTTTATGCAAAAGTTGTGTCTAAAACTATGCTGTTCAAATGTAGTGACATGAAATGTAGCTGGTCCAAAGTGAGATTTGCTCTGCATGTAGCATATAGTCCAGACTTCAGAGATTTAGTAAAAAAATAAATAAATAAAATATTTCCTCATTAACTGAATAGTGAAATGATAATATTTTAAATATGTAAGGTTAAATGAAATATGTCATTAAATTAAATTCACTTTTTCCTTTTATTAGCTTTTGCTTTTCTTCTGTTTCCTTTTCCTTTCTACAATGTGACTACTAGGAAATGTAAAATCACAGACGTGGCTTGTGTTATATTTCTAAGATAGTGTCATCACATACATCATCAGTATTCAGCCACTTATCTGAGCCATGCCATTGGCAGATGTTGAGCAGATGTGCCTGAATTCGCCAGGTATTTAATTGTGTGAGGTACAGAGAAGTTGTAGTGATGTTTCTGTTGCATTAATTTTCTATTAACAGATACACAGAGGACTATAGAACTGCAATTGTTCCAGGCTAGGGCATACACTCGTATTCAAGTTCAATTATAAGGCAAGAAGTGGCAGGAAATGTTGTCTAACCTATAAGTAGGTCTGCAAGGATCTACATTCAGTCAAGAAATTTTAAACACCAGTTATTTGTACTTAGTATTTTATTACATCCTTTTATAGACTTAAAATCATTCAATTAAAATTTTAGTCAAATATGTATACCCTTATCTGAGAACATATCTGAAAATCCATACAGTTCCACAAAACTTGCCTGAAAATTTCTGTTGTTGGAAGAATGTTCACACACTATGGTTCGGTTGATGTATTAAAGCTATTGTTTGGTTTCAGTCTTATCTCCTCCTTCTTTGATTTAGGTTAGTCTTTCTCAAGCTGTAATGTGCAGGAGTGACAAGGACTGCTTGTTATGAACACAGATTACTGAGCCCCCATCAGAGTCTGGATTCTGTTTGTTGCATTCAGCAAATGTGTTGAGCTGCCTGGGATCTGAAATGTTACTAAGCCCCCGCCCTGACACAACAATCCTCCACCCATTGAGATGCCCACTGCGGACAGTATGGCAGCCCTCAGTGAGCTCAAAGACTTGTTCGCCTTAAATATTCCTTGAAATGCTGTCTTTGAGCTCAATAAACTGGATCTTAGGTAGACTACAAGGTCTGAGAAATAATGGTCAATGACTCTTACCAAAATAGCAATTAACTTGCCATCTGTTGCTGTTGAGAGTAAATTCTTCTAATTTCTTAAATATACTTGTGAACTTTGGAATTGAGTGGTACACAAATCATAAATTCTAGTGCTGAGGTTAAACTGCACAAAGTCTGTGAAATAATGCACAAAAATGAACAGTGTGTGTCTGTCATGAAGAAAGCACTTCCTTCTCTTTTTCTGTGTGTGTGTGTGTGTGTGTGTGTGTGTGTTTGTGTGTGTATGTGTGTGTTGTGTGCACACATTCTTACTTTCTGAGGACATATTCTTTGTCAATAGTGCTGTTCTTTCAGGTGGGCAGAGAATCTAGGAAGTTGTTTAATCAGACACAGATTATGGCTATCTAAGTATGAATACCAAGGTTTTGCCAGCACTGGGGAGGTTGAGGCAGGAGGCTCAGAAGGTCAATGCCAGCCTGGGCTACATAGCAAGACTCTGTCTCAAAAAAAAAACAATAAAAGAATGAATGAATACATAAATAAACCAATATAATCTTTTTGCCTTTCTGGGGATTTCAAATTCTATCCCTTGATATTTAACTTCTATCAGTGATTAAAAGCCAGAGTCAAAAGAAGCAAATTTCTACTTGTAAGAGGCAAACTACTACTAACATGTTTCTTGAAATAGTGAAGTGAATATCAACATGGAGTATTTCCTAACAGACTAACAGAAAATCCTCATATGGCAGTGAAGTACCACATAAAACACATGAAAAGTAAAATCCAAAACTAATATTTTGTTATCATTCCACTGGATTATATTAGATCCAGATGGAAGACTGGCCTTACTTCAGCTTTTCTTGACTTCAGTGGTTTGTGAGTGTCCATCAAATTTAGATAGAGGGGATTTTTGAACAGTCCCTCTCTTGCTGAGGTAGAATGAGGTTTTAGTTCTAGATTGTATGTCCAGCACCTGCAATCTGAAACTGTGTGATCAGGAGTCACTTTATATTTTTAAACAACTCTTCTCATTGCAGTTATAAAAGTGTAATAGGGCTTATGGTCCATGAAATTGATTACCTTTGTTTGTTCTCATCCTGGGAGAAGAAATTTAATTGATAGTATCTTTTGACTATTTTTTCTGAAGTATAAAATCTGGCCAGATCAGTAATGTTTTACAGAATTCTTGAGAAATTTCCATTTTGCTAAAGACATATGAATTCTGCAAATTATAAATTTGGTCACTGTAATGTAATATTCAAATTCATTTTCCTAAGTAATTTGGGCCATTTTCTTTTTTCTGGCAGCACTGTGTTTGAACTCAGGACCTCACGCTTGCTAGGAAGGCACTCTGACCACTTGTCACTGCACCAGCCCTGGTTGTTTTTCTTGAATAAAGAATTCTTCTTTTAAAAAGAATCAGAATCAGTACTCATCAGCTCCCACTCTGATAATGATCCTCCACCCATTATGGGACTAGCACCGTTCTAAAATAACTAAATTTTATATGTTTAACTTACCTTGCTTTGGGGCCAAATCTACAAACTAAGGCAAATAAGAATTACTGGAATAAATTCAAATATTTGTAGAGACTGAAGGACCACATGCAGAAAGAAAACTTCCTAAATCACAGAGCTGGGCCTGTAGCTCAGGATTCCTGTCTTCCTGGGACGTGGAGCACTATAAAAGACCACTCTTTGCACATAATTAAACTATGCTATGAACACCTTGCTAAAGCAAAAAACAAACATTTTAGGATCAGAAGGGCTTAAGAAACAGTCTAAGCTCACCTTGCCATGAGGAGGTGAAGGCTCACAAAGGTTAGGGAATTTGCCTAAGGTCAAAGCTGACTCTAGAATCCAGATCTCCTGTCTCTTAGTAAATGTGTTCCACTTCACCAGCATTTTTCAAGGTAATATCAAAGGATACCAGTGTCACACCCCAAGGATGTACTTCCTAACGCTTTTTTCCTTTCTCATTGTAGAGCCCAAGATATTTTAACAAACACACCAGATATTTTTTATGCCCACCAGAGTTAGAAAATCAATGTACCTTAGGTTTCATATTTTAAAACAAAGCTTTAGACTGTCCCCTTCATAAAGCGCTGCTCTTTTCCAATAATTCTTTTCAGTACTAATTACAAATGGTTAATGTATCTGACTTACACTTAGTTCTAAAAGCTTGTTTTTCCAGAAAGACAAAAAACTCTGGTATCAAAAGTATCAAGTATTTTTATTGTTTGTTTATTGTTTTGATTACTCTCAGATCACTATGTAGACTTTTGTCTTAATATCACATGTCTTTCTGTCCCTGTTTCATTCCTTCATTCATTCAACAAACACTTACTTAGTACCCATTAAGTATAAAACACAGTGAAAGGCAACAGGAAAGTAGCTGAAGATAAGTTAGAGTCCTTTCCTGACCTTCATATGGTCAACCTCCCATATCTATTGGTAATGCAGTCAACCACAGAAAATATTTCTTTAAAAACATTGTTTCTGACCAAATATATTTGTACATGCCTATGATCCCAGCTACTCAGTACGTGAAATAGGAAGACCATAGTGGAGGCCAGCCACAGGCAAAAGCTTGAGGTCCTATACAAAAGTAAAAAATCTAAGCATAGGATGAGTGCTGTGGGGGCTGTAGTCGTGGCAAGAGGATAAGGGAAACTAGATGGATCCAAAAAACAGAACTAAAAAATTCATTAAATTTTTCTGAGGCTGAAGGAAGGTAGTGTGAGTGAGGAAAAAAGGGGGAAAATGAAGCAAGACACCTGGGAATTTGACATATGCCACTGAGCTAGAAAAAAAATAACAATAAGTGTTATCGAAATTATTTTTTAAGAGATTCAGCTTCAGATATCACTAGGGGAACATACTTGTCCAAGACTATGATATTATTTACTTTATTCCTCAACATAAAAAGATTTCTGAAGCTAGTTAGGGTTATGTGTGGGATTGAAAGTTTGTGTCATGTTTCGTTTTTTAAGAGTGTCATTTACTAGAGCCCTGTGACATTATTACCCTGATGACCAAAAGAGTTTCCTTATGAGGAAGCCTTCGTGCCAGCACACCGAGCCATGCATTTCAAGCATCAGTTGCTCATAGGTTGATATCTTATTATCCTTATGATTTGCCTTCTATTAAAAGAATTCACTAAAGATACCATTAAAGATACTCACTTTTCTTTTTTAGCAAGTAAAAGTCACATCCAAGTCTAAAAATTTTAAATTAAATAAGACTTGTAATTATTTCACTTAATGAATACATATACCCAATTAGTAGTTATCTAAAAGATACTGAAACCAGACCCTGATTTTAGAACTTTATTTTGATCCAAATTCCATACTTTTACTCCTTTATTTATTAATTTCAACTAAATGCTCTGTTTAAAGAAAATCCTTTGGTCATCTGATATGGGTGATAGCATATGAAGTACTAACAGCCTGTTTGTGCAGATGACATTGAGAATGTTATCCAATATCACAGTCATTCATTTTGAAAAAAAATAAAAAGAATCACCCTTGGGATTTAGATGAAGAAATGTTTCACTAACAAAGGGCTCTGAAAGAATGTTGGCATCAGTAAACATGAAGGTATGAAAGGCGACGGGCCAAGAGAGCAACTGAAGATTACTTCCTAATTCCAAGAGTTTAATATTTTCATTTAGAATAATAAGTGAATAACAGTGATCACAATTTTTTCCTGGAATAACAGCAAGAAGATATATTACAGGAAGTGCTACAAAAGAATGTCTCCTATCTTAAAAACTTGAAAATAAGTAAGAAATCTCAACACGAACATAATTCCACAGTGAGCTCAGTGCTATGCACTACACACAATCTGGGGGAACTTCTGGGGGTTTTAAGGCTTTATGCTAGGTTTAACACCTCTTGCGATATACATGTGTGTGGATGTATATATATGGTGGATGGTGATCTACAGAGAGAGACAGAGAGAAAGGGATGTACATCACAAAGAGAAATGCACATCAACCAGAAAATCTTTAAAGAATAAAGCAGGGTAGTAACAAGATTTTAAAAAGAAATGCTTGTTAAATATTTTTTCATTATCATACACATAAACACAGATACAGTAGTTAATATACACATACTCCAGAGGCAGAGTGGGGTATATAAATAAATAGACCTGGATTCAGTTCTTAAGAACCTCAAAGACTAATACACAAAATTGTTGTTTTCAAGTGAGGTTAAAGTAGCTAATAGAAGAGGTCAACTTAGGCTCAAAAAATTTAGGAAACTTCATAAAGTGTCATCATTTCAGTGGGGCCTTGAATGATGGATGATTTGACCACATAGGAAGATAGACACTGAAGTTAAAAAATAGAAAAAGAGAGAGAGAGACATATATACAAACATACAATTGTGCCAGGAACTTTCCTGATATTATCTAAACCTCAGAACAGCCCTGGGAGGCAGACAGGTCTTATCATTATGTTGGAGATGAGGAAGCCAGCTCATGTTTCCTGAGGTCACATGGTTGGTCAGTGCCAAAGAGGTGCTGGATACCCAGCTCAAGCTCTTGTCTCTACACTTCCTCAAAGATCTGGAGACACGAACCTGTAACGCAAAGGCGGCAGCAGAGGGACACTTTGATTGGGAGGCAAGGTAGTACAATATCCAGAGTGAAAAGTAAGTTTTTCCCTTGGTTGTTTATTGACAAAGGAAGAGTGTAAGAGTAGAACAGTCCTAAGGAGCATGCATTGTTCACTTCCTGTGGGCTGAGCACTGTAGTAAGAGCCTTGAGTATGACATCTCCTTTAATCTCCTACCAACTATTGTCTCATTTCTTTAGATGAGGAAACAGAGGATTAGGAAAAAAGGATAAGCAAATTTCCAAGGTCAAAGACCTAAGATGGCAAAGCTGGGATTCAAACTAACTGTTACTAGACTGGGGACAAAAGCCTGGACTGTTAACCACTAAACTGCAGCCCTCCAGAAAGCAGTTGCATGGTATACTTCATGTATGTTTGTGTATGTGTTAATATGTTTTGCATACATACACAAATAAATTTCATACCTATCAGTGATCTCCAGAAATGCTTGAGTTGACATGTCTGTATTGAATACAACTTGTTAAACAGATGACCACATTCCTTGCTGCGAGACATTTTCTTCCATCAGTCATACATGAAAGAGCATTTACTGGGCATTCCATGGATAGCACTGTTCAGAGCTGAGATGTAATCCCATGCTTATAGAACCCAGCCTCTTCAAATTTAAAACATGTAAATTAATAAGGTGGGATTTGCATTGTTTTATTTCTAAAGCTATTATTGTGTTCATTTTCTTGCTTTGCTAAGAATGTATAGAGAAAAAAAGTTTTAAGTCACTAGGTTAAAAAGATTCAATATGCAAAAATCTGATGGTTTGCTAAGCATCAGTTAATTAATAAGGATTGTTAATTGATGGATATATGTCATATTACGATGTGAGATTCACAGTTTGACTTGCTGGGAAAATGACGAAGTATGATCTTTACAACTTCTTAACTTTATTGACAGTTCTCCAAGACTACTTTTAATTTTGTGCCCATTCATTTGTGTTCTTTCTTGTAAGGAGTTCTCCCTCTAAATTTTATAACTTTTAGTATCCTAAAGAACCAAATTCACCCCAGCCAGTTTTAATAATTTAAAGACAACTCAATGATTTTGGATTGATTGCCAGTGCTCATAAAAGAAAGAACTCTCTCTTGCCTCTCTCCATTGGTGTTCGCCTTTCTTGGATATTTATTTATATTTTAATTACTAAGTGTTCCTAGAAGAGTATGAGTACTAATAAAAATTAATAACCATCTCTAGAAGAAGGTCTTAAAACACTAGTAACTAGAATGCAACTAGAATGAGAATTCAAAACATCAGCAATATAGCACCTACTACTACAAGTAATCCCCAAGTGACCCTTATATTTACACAATTTTTCTACTAGGACACTTTGCTGCTTTAATCTTTAAGCTGATACTAATGAGACAGAATATAGTTAGTGCCTCCATTCTCCTGGTATTTAAAACAAATTTTGCTTATTTCTTTGTTCAGTTTTGGCAATATTCGCCAGTGAATAATATATATATATATATAAATTCTTACTTTCCAGGGAAAATTATCTTTCAAATCTGTACTCGTTGAAGAAATCTTTACCTTCATGTGGGATTCCACCTAGATTATTCATCATAGATTCACTTGACAGCCCAGATGACTTCTTTCAGGCATAATTACATCAAACGTAACAATTTGAGCTTATGTAAAGAACAGCCTTACTGGGAGTATAGCTCATTGCTAGAGTGCTTGCAGAACATGCACATGGTCCTGGGTTCCATCCCCAGCACCACCACAGAGTATAGCCTCATTGTTCCTTTTCTGAGAGTTTCATCATCTTACAGATTTTTTATCTTGACTGCCAAGCAGTAACAAATGGGTTGGGTATGTATTTTTTATCCCAGATCATTCATTCATTCTTTCTATCAAGCAGCATTTATTGAGAATTGATGATGTGATGGACATTGGTCTGGTGTTGGGGGATGGCAGTGAATTAGATAGGAAGTCCCTACCTTGATGAAAACTCAAGAGAATATGTCTTTCAAATATTGCTCTTATCAAAGAACACTATGGAGTTTAATAAGTGATACCATAGCAGTTATTACTATTAGCAAAACATATACAATTTCATTTTCACTTACAGCTCATAAAAGCTGTCAGTCATTTCTCCAAGTTGGATTTTCTAGCTTCAGCCCAGGGTTACCATTGATTGCCAGTAGAATTTACAGAAATCTCTGTTCTGAGGCCAAATCCATGTCTCATTGCTGTCCATATGGAAATGGTCAATACAATTTGACCGGTAATAGTTTTTTGATTGTCTATGGAAACATCTGGATCTCTGACCTCACAAGTAGTTACACAACAAGCCCTTATCCCTGTGGAAACGTGTTTGTTCCTTTGTGGCTCAGAGGGCCTGTGTTTGCATGTTGGGCTTGATGTTCTGGAAGTCATTTTCTCTAGCACTGGGTTATTTAATTCCAAGGACTGGTTTGAATTTCTTTTAAAACTATAAGTATATAGGATTACATTTAATTGTTGGTTTACGTACAGAAGCATTGCAGTACGGAACTGCAAGGGGCCCGTTATAAGTACTCCTTTGTCCTGACTAAATAGTCACTCAGTTGCAGGCTGGATGAGATCCCATGAATCTCTGAATCATGATGCCTCTACAAAGATTTGGAGATATTGCTGATATTATCTATTAAGCTTTTGCTGTCTGCAGGTCTTATATAATGTGACTTCAAAATTATAGTGCAAATCAGGAAAACCAATGTCTAAAGCTTACATACTTCAACCAGATGGCTGGAGTTTAGCAACTGTGAGTACATATTTGTTGGCAACACATGGATAAAGACAGAAAGGGGGCTATTCCAAGCACTCACTGTGTCAGTGTTCCAGGGCCAGCAGTGACCTAGTCTGAAGCATTGCTGCACATTCTGTTGGGGGAAGGGACAGGAATGCAGAGTCCCATTCTGCTTCAGATCTGCCTCTGAAGGTGACAGTTGACTAAAGAAGACATCTTGAAATATAGCATGCTGTCCCAGAAGTTTCTGAGAAGGAGAAGGGTTAGGGAAGAACTTTTGTTCTCAGGGCTTAGCTCCTCCACATTCTGGGATCCAGGGACTTGACCTTGATCAACCTTTCAGTGCACTCTCATTCCTCACCCTATGCATGATTTGGAAGGCCATGGTCTTCATAATATAGTTATGCTAGACTCAAAAATCTACTGGTCACATTCTCCTTTCTAAAACCTCCCCTTCATAATAACCACACAGAGTATATGAAAACTAAAGAGCTTTAGTTGTGAACAACCTGCATGCATAGCACTGAGTGACAGTCAGAAAGAAAGGGCAAATGGTTCTGATGCTGTTCCCCAACTTTGTCAGTTGTCACAGCTATGAGGATTAGGGATGACAAGGATGATGCCATTAAACTCAAAAACTAGGTGGTGCCCCACCAAGTTTTCCCTCCTATGACTCTGCCAAGAGTAGTGAAGAACACCTTGGGTCAGCAAACATGGCTACAGCACAGTACTCCATTCCAAAAACTTTCTGAACACTTTTGGGAGCTCTCTACTCCCTGAAACAGATGGTCTGTGACCTACGGTGACTTCATTCAGATTCATAGCCTACAGAATGTGGGCCTGTGTCCAATCACTAAATGGAGTCATACAGGGCATTTATGATCACATCTCTGCCACCTCCCCCCACCCCTGCTTCGTGTCTCTCCTTTCCCCAATTCTCCCAATTATCTGAATCCCATCCCCTTATAGCTCTCTGTAACTCCCACCACTTTCCCGATTTCCCTTACATTTTTTTCATTTACAGTGTATGTGTGAGACTAAATGCCTTCCCAGTTTATCTATTCTCCACCTACCCCCCTGCTACCCCCTGAGGGGCCTCTCTCCTTTATCCAAGCTGAGTACACTATTCAGAAACTTTTGATCCCATGAGAATGGGCCCAGTTTGTCTAATCATACATGAGGATACCCTTTACCTAACCCATTTGGGTTCTCCTCCCTTTCGCAATGTCCAGGATAGAGGTGCATTAGGAAAGGTTGGCGACTCTATCCTGACTCACCAGATCTGTTCTCTGGACCCTTGACTTCGCAGGTTACCCTCTCTCCGAAGCACTAGTGCTCTCTTAACACCCTATCACTTACTTACATGGAAGAACAGTGCTGTGTATCTTGTAATAGAGCCACCAAGAGGCCATATGCTACTTCTACCCGCTTCTTTCCACTAAACCACATACATACAGGCCACATTATGGGTTTTAAGAGTATACAAGATGCTTTCATATCTATTACATTATTTGTAGGGGAGGGATCATTGTTACTCCTTCCTCAGTTCTACAAAGTTCAAGTAAACTGAACCAAAGATGGTAAAACTAGTAAGGGACAGGTTAGGTATTTGAACTTTGATATGCACCAATCTCTTCTTCACTTCTTCCTGTTTTCTCCAGCACTAAGTGTCTATGGAATTCACCTTTAATAACTTACTATGTACACATTAAACATTTGTTGCTGTAGCAACTTGTCAACCTTTGGGACACTGAGATGATAAATAAAAAGTAAAACTCTCACACAGTTTTTGTCCTATTTATTCAGACATAAGACATATATTTGTATCAGATATTGGGGAATTCTCAGACCCCATACCAGAATTCTTTCCAAAGTGCTCAGACTCAGCTCCTGTAACTGAGAGAGACCTCAGTTATACTCCATGTCATAAATCTTCAGGTACAGATTTTGCTAGAATACTACTTCCCAGAAGCTAGAGTCATTGCATGGTGAAAGCTTCAGTTTTCAATGTGTATTTCATGTTCAATGGAAGTCAAGATTAAGACAAAGTGATTGAAATTATGTGCCATGTGACCTCCCCACCTTCACCCCCCCCCACCACCGCCCAGCATCTCAACCAGATATAGCCTCTCTAGTGCCCTCAAAGCCTGGGGCTGAAATGACAGAAAATTCAGGTCTGTTTCTGGACCTTTAGTAACTTTTTTATTATTATTTTTTTAATGCTCTTGGGCTGAAACCAGGTTTTCCAAGTTTTGGTTCATAATAAGTAGTTTTTGAACATTTAAAAATAGGGGTCTGTAACAAAATGCTGAGAGACTCTCTGGAGGCTGCTGCTGGCTTTTCTCTAATAGAAAGCATACATATTGAGCTAACATTTTGTTCTTTGACTAAAGAAGAAAACAAAGCTGTTAAAAAGCTGGTAGGCTCATTTTCCAATAGCAATAGCGTTAATATCTTTCAAATCACTCCTAACCATATCTAATTAGAGGTTTAAAAGGGATGGCCCTTCCTGAAGGGTCACACCAGGTTATGTAGACCACAGTGTTGCTGCTAACTATTGGCAACAATGATTGTGCTAAGAATTTCTGCTCAACTCAAGGTGATTATCTTATTTTTTCTTTCTTGCTGCTGGTGTGTCCCTTATTTTGACTGGCTGAGGTTGGGTTGGACCATGAGGCTTGGATCTAATGGCAGTGCCAGGTTGTTGCTGGAGATCTGTACTGACAGATTGTTGAAAACTTATTAGTCTGACGTTTTAACAGCCTGCAATAGGATGGAAATCTGCTCTTGCACTGAAAAAGCTTAGGAAGGAAAGAAAATACAAGCTTGAGCTAAAACCAGCCCCAGTTCCAAATCTGCTGTCCTCTGGCACCAGAGCACTGAGGGCTGCCACAGTGTTTAGAGATTAAGGCCTGACTGTGCCACCCACGCAGTAGACAGGACTGCAGAAAACACTGTGGACTTGGGCCACTGTACAGAAGGAGAGCTGAAAATGCAGGCTCCAGGGACAGGGAAACTGTGATGTCTCCACAGGAGGTGCTAATAGCTTCCTCAGTAGCAGAAGTCAGCCTCACAAGAGGTTTCCGCTGGGTGGTTGGGGAATTCTTTGGCCATAGCCATTCTATGGAATAATTCAAGAAAAAGGAATAAGAAGCACCTCTGGCTTGGTACCTTGTTTGAACCAGAAATGGACAAATATATTGCATTCAATACTATGGATGAGAGATATCTGGTGCCATTAAGTTGTAATGACAATGCTAAAAGAATTCACTAAGCTTCCTTGATTTTTAAAAGCAAACCAGCCTTCTCTAGCCCAGTCCAGAACTATTTTTTATTCAATACTGGCCCTTACTTTCTTCCAGTCTCACCAGTGAATACCAGTTTGATGAAGCCCTCTACTTTTTTGCCCCTGTTCTTGGGGACTACTTATCTGACCCTTGAAGGGCCCTCTCTTTTGCAAGGATTTTTTTATCCCCCAGACTCAGGCCTGTGGCTCTCTCTTTTGGAAGCCTTCTGTGATGGCCTCAGGCAGGGTTGGGTGCTCACCACTGAAGGTACCCTTAACCTTCTCTCTATTTCAACTTCAAACTAAGCTATCGATCTCTCTTGAGGGCAGGAACTAGCCTGAATCTCTTGATTCTGTACCCACACTAATGGTATAAGTGTCTGCATAGACTCCGCACTCAATGTTTTTTGACTATTCATTTTCACCCAGTTATTTAATAGACATGAATGGGATTCCAAACTTCCAGGACTTGTTAAACTTTGGGGTGCTGTTTCAGCAGAAGCTACTTTTACACTTTATAGACCTATGCCATTTTTTCCACAGGCCTGTCTTCTGGGGCTTTCATGGGTGTTACACATGGTGTGGGTCCATCTCTGGTGGCACTTATTAACATGTAAACATAAATGTCAGGAAAAAGATCTCTTCTCATGCTAACCCAGATAACATCTGCATGTCCCACAGAACTGCAGTGAGGAATTCATCATTCATTTATTTAATAAACCCATTATGCATTATCCTAGACATTTAGGGAATCAGGGTTGAGCAAATTAAGCAGATACAATCCCAATGAACACATCACCATATAGACATTTGCCTATGTCCTCAAAATCTCACTTGAGAATTCATGTAAGATGTGGCAAAATTGCAGGATCTTAGATCTCTTCTTAGACATGGGTAAGAGTGAATGTGAACCAACCCATGCTGAAGCCTTGCCTCCTCCAACTCAGCTTAATTACTCTTGGGACAGATGGAGGTGTTTTACTTTCCACCCCAGTCCAGCAACTTCCCAATAGCCTCACTCATGATTAGTGGTTTTTCAGCTCAGGAAACTGCTTTGGAGAGTCTAGCCATATGTAAGGATTCTTTTTGCTTTGTTTGAATGAGCTCTTAGGCACAGTCAGGGAGGCATTGGGCTTTCCTCCATTTTAACCGTAGCATATACTATTCAGTCACAGTTTTGCAGATGTCAAGAGGCAATTGCATCAAAAGCCTCCTAATCCCAGGATCACTGCCATGTCCTTAAAGTCAACAATCCAGTGATAGGCATCACTGGTTCTCCCCTTTCCCAATGGTGGTCCCCTAGCCAATGAGAGCCCAGCCTTGGCAAGCCCGTAGGGCAGAGCAGTTATTTTTTTTTTATTGTTGTTGCTGAGGGTACATTGCAACATTTACAAAAGTTCTTACAATATATCAAATGTAGCATACTTGAATTCACCTCCCTCCATCATTCTCCTTTATCATCCCCTACTCCCATTCTTGGAGTAGTTTCAACAGGTCTCATTCTTCCATTTACATACATGTGCACACAGTATTTGCACGGTACTCACCCTCCTAACCCTTTCCTCACACACACACCCACACTGGTATCATCCCGCTACTGGCAGTCATTTGTGGAGGTCTAGCCTATAAATTGATCCTCCAATAGTTTTATAAGTACCTAATTCCCTTTACTAAATTCCTTTCTACTTAAAAAAAAAAAAAACCCACAAACGTGTGAAGGACAAAAAAAAAATCAAAGACTCATAGCCTATTAATTATTCTCTAATAACATTTAACCATTTAACATTACATACTTACAAAAAACTGTTATTGTCTTAGCTGAAACTGGACCAAACCTCCAAGCAATGGGAAGCTCTACCTGAGGTTTTATTTGTTTACTGATATTTCCTCTCTTCCAAAGATATCAAGACACTCTCTAAAATGATTAGTTGCTGGAGGCCTGCTGGGAGAACTATATGCTCAAGTGACAGCAAGTACCCAGAAAAGTAAAAAAGAAGTTAGAAAGCTTATTTGAAACAAGAAAAAAACATTAACTGCTTTAAGAAACTTGGAAGTGCTGTCAGTTAAACAATGAGAACAAAATGCCAGCTTGTCACTATTTTCGATAACTTCTTTTGAGTTTATTACCAATATTTGAATATTAGAACATCAAATATGATTTTTCTTTAAGGAAAAGAGGTTTGTTGAAGACTTAAGTATGGTTTTTTTTTTTTTTAGCAATGTGGAGGTCATTGGTGACATTTATTTATTTATTTTTTATTATTTTATTATTCATATGTGCATACAAGGCTTGGTTCATTTCTCCCCCCTGCCCCCACCCCCTCCCTTACCACCCACTCCACCCCCTCCCTCTCCCCCCCCTCAATACCCAGCAGAAACTATTTTGCCCTTATTTCTAATTTTGTTGTAGAGAGAGTATAAGCAATAATAGGAAGGAACAAGGGTTTTTGCTGGTTGAGATAAGGATAGCTACTTAAGTGTGATTTTTAAAAATTACTTCTAAAGGTTGGAGACACAGGTCAAGTGGTGGAGTGCTTGCCTCTCATGCACAAAGCACTGGGTTTAATCTCAGCACTGCAGAAAAAAAAATTACCCCTAATGTCACAACTAAATTTATGATGAAGGTATTAAAAATACACTCTATTAAAAGAAATATACTCTATTAAAAGAAATACACTCTATTGCACATTTTACTAGAACACAAGATTTAGTTAATGGAAATTGTATAGTTAAAATGCTGATAGCTTTAAATCAAAGATGCAGTATTTTGTCTTTATTGTTACTTTTAGTTAACAAAATTAAAATAGTATATATTTATGGTAAATAACATGATGCTTTGAAATATACATACATTGTGGAATGGCTAAATCAAGCTAATTAGCATACACATTACCTCACACACTAACCATTTTTTTGTGGTGAGAACACTGTACATATATTCTCAGCAGTTTTCAAGTGTTCAGCAAATCATGATGACTACTGTCACCATAGATCTCTTGAACTCATTCTAACTGAAATTCTGCCTAATGGAAATTTGGTGTGCTTTGACCAACAATACTAAAACACCCCTGATCTCCAGCCACTAGTATCCACCCTTCTACTCTCTGTTTCTGTGACTTCAACATTTTCAGATCCCACATGTAAGTGAGATCACACGGTATTTGGCTGTTTTTATGCTTGGATGATTTCACTTGACATAATGCCTCCATGGTCATCCATATTGTGGCAAATGGCAGAATGCCCTTTCTTTTTCTGGCTGAATGATACTCTATTTTGGATGTATGTTGCGCTTTCTTCACGCTTTCAACTGTTGATGGATATTTAGGCAGATTCCTCATCTTGGCTATTCTAAATAGTAGCTGCAGTATTTTATAACATGCATCCTTTTCCTGAATAAAAGTCAAATTCTAAATTTAATACAGAAATGTTTTAGCAAATAAGAATTGGCAACCAACTTATGAAATATTCTTTTAAAGTAAGAAATGTTCATTCGTTTTTAATCCTCAGTAATAACATGGGAATTAGACAGAATTTTAATGGATGAGTTAAATTTACTAATCCTCATTTTTTGTTACAATCTTACCTAGGATCACTTAAACTAGTACCTTCCTGTTCATAACAAATTAAAAACTAGATTTTCAGTGACACTATCGCTTAGAATTAATGCTGTCCTGTTTTGCAGATAAGAAAACAGGTGGGGCATAACTAAATGCCCTGGTGATGGAGATGTAGCTCAGTGGCAGAGTGCTTGCTTTATATGTAGAAGACCTCCCCCATGGAACAACTTGCAGTTTTCTGGCATTGGGACCCTGTGGCTTAGTCTAATTAATCTCCTAAACTGGATCATCACCCTGGCCCCACAGAAAGCAGGAGTCTGGCAGCAAAGTCCTAGTAAACACCGGCATCAGTGAGAAAAAAATCACTGGAAAGAATCTGGTTTCTTGCAAGTCCTGAGAACAATCAGATTCCCTCTGGGCATTGCTTCAAAGTCTGTTCCCATGGTCAGGTAACTTTACAAAGCAGCCAATGCAAGAGCTGCTTAAAGGTTCCTCCGCCATTTCCCAGACTTCCAGGGAGATAAAGATGGGGAATGTCACTGCCTCATCCTCCCTGGAAGGACACAGCACCTACCCTTGCTGCTTGGTAATGAACTTGCCTGTCATGGACAGGCAGGCCATGATTGCTAAGGAATGCATGCTTCACAGGAGTTTTAGGAAATCTTCATAGCTGTGTGCCTGGCTGGGGGAGAGAGCCACACCTCACGGGCCACACATGGACCCCACGTGTTTGAGAGGCACATATAAAGCTGCCTTTGGCGTAGCCAGGAACTTATGTGACTTCAACCTACCATCTCTTATGAAGGCCCTGCAATAAAAGGACAACTTTTCCATGGTTAGCGCATGTGTGGACTTTATCACCTACAAAAGACAGAAGATCCCGCCAAAGTCATTTCCTTGCAGAACCAAGACAACAGATTGAAGGAGCTTCCTAGCACTTTGTTCTGCTAAGAATTCAAAAACATTTTAGAAACTCTGACCTTTCCTTTTTAAATAATTATTAACTCTTTCAGGTCATAAAAATACCACTTTAAAACGCAGGTGATGCAGAAAATAGATCTTAGCTATTTGAAAGGGCTTAACCTCTGCCAAAATACAAACGAACAGGCACAACAGCAGGATCAGACTGCACGGGTCGTTAATCTGCACATTTGCTCCCTGACCTACCTTGGTGGCACATATCAACAGCCCCATGTTACTTACAAGGAAATGAAGCATGAAGCAATTAACTGGCACAGTAAAGGCCGCACTCAGTCCATGCGATCTTTACTGGGGAAAAGGTTCATGATACAAACTATCCATCCGGAAGTCAACAAACGCTCTTGCATTCAGAACTCAATGTCTCTTGAAACCTTCTACTGTGTCCAACATCCCTTGTCTGCAGTCCTGACTCACCAAAGTACCTCTCTTCCCTGTCACATCCCTGGGCCAACTGTCCATCCTCTTGAGCACAATTCAGGTCATCCTAAAAGATAAGTTGATTTGAAGGGAATGGCTGAGTTTTTCCTCTTGAGATCTGCCCCTCTTGGTACTGGAGAATTTTGTAATTAGGTGTGGTGATGAGGAATTCTCATATTCATGAGTTTTGTTCTTTAGCATTACTTTGTCTTGTAATATATTAAGTACAGATACAATAACAATAGCTGGGAATGGAACTAACTCAGCTGTGAACTGTGAAAGAGGAAAACAAGTGGGGGTAGTACATCCTCATTCTCCCTAAAAGCAAACCAAATAAGTGGTGAGAGCAAGTTATTGGGGAAAATGGTCCAGTCTGCTACCAAATGGCCTCTATAAGCCCAAGGACAGAGGTGCAGAGGTGTGTCGTACAGACAGCCATCTTATATTCAAGTATTGCACTGGGGGCCCATCTTTTCTCACTATGAAATATTTCAAGCACAGAAATAAGTTAGAGAATAACTGAAGATAAAAATATTTGTAGAAAAAGTTGAGAACCCTGGTATACCCTTCATCATCTCATTTTTCTATAACTCTTTCCCATCTGTATTTTATGTCTCATTCACTACTCATTGCTGTTATGCTTTGTATATAAATTAATATATATAAACAATAGGCACTATTTTTTGATATTTTCAACTTCATAAAAAATGGAGACTTTTTTGCTTAACATTAAACTTTTATATGACATAAATATTACAAAAGAATTATGAGTGCCACTGTCTTTATTTCTTTGCTTTTTTCCCAAGTTCAGAGAGTTAAGTATTGACCACCTAGTTTTATGTTTGATGGTGTCTGTATCTAACTGTAGATGAGTAGTTTAGGATAATATAGATTCTGATAAGGACCAACTTTGAAAGTGATTAGCCTCAGATTATTGGGCCTAAAAGATTGCATGTCTTCTACTGAAATAGAGACTGTTAGAAACTAAGCCCATCTCAAATCATGACTTCTCCTGGAGCAGGCGGAATCAGCTATAAGCAGGGTCAGGAGCGTGCAGAAACAGTCTATCCCAACTCTCAGATTTTACTGCAGGAAACTATTAATGGCAGAAATCCCAAACCTCAAGAGTAAAATAACACCATGGTGACATCAGCTTGCATGGATGTATTGCCTTGGGAATCCTGGTTGGAAATCCTGACATAACTATGGCTATCTTTCTATTTCAGAGGTGTGGCGAAATCTTGTTTGAGAACCCTGATCAGAATGCCAAATGTGTTTGCATGCTAGGTAAGAAGGCTTCTCATTTTAAATATATTAAGCATGTTGATGTCATGTGGAATCACTATTGTTCTGTTGCCTTACTGACTACCTCTTGTTCCGTTTATAAGAGGCTCATAGGCTCACTTATGAGTTTATAAAGACCTATAACACATTCATGGAACACTAGATGATGAAAAAGGTTTTAGTTTTAATAACTCAGTAAATTTGGCTTCATGCTTCAGAGACTTTCAAAAATTTTCTTGGATGATTAGCAAAAGCATAGAATTGAGTGTTTTGTATTGAGAGGACTGACCAAAAGGCCAGAAGAATCACATTGCAATTCCTAAGCCACCAAGGAGAAGACAGATAAGTACACCATTAAGTATTTACAATATAGCACAAAATGCCCTCACTTACTTGGTCTGGGAGAAATATACATTTGAACTAATCTAAAATCAGCACAATAATTACCCACAATGCATTTGTAACAAAATGATAATATAACGAATAGTCATTTGTACTTATACTTCATCAATGCCTTTTATAAACACTTAATTCTTTCTTCTGTTAAGAAATGAAGTTGATATTATTTGCCTCATTTTGTAGGGTAGAAATAAGTATAGAGGCTGTAAGTGATGCACCTAACCTCAAAGTGAGAAATGGTCAAAGTTATGATAAGAAAGTTTCTAACCTGTAAAATTTTAGCTCTAATATTTAGATTTTTATTAAATCCACTAAAGTATGTCCAACGAGCTTTATATTGATTTTAGCAGTGGAAATGAAACAGTAGGAACAGCAATTTAAAAATCCCTAGCTTTTATTTTCAAAAAATTATCTATTCCAACCTTAAACTATATTCATACATGAAGAATGAGATGATTCTTCATTAAGCTTCTTTTGCTTACTCTAACCACCTCATATCTTGACAATCTAGACAATCAGTAAGATGACCCAAAAACAGACAGCAAGATAACAGAGGCAGGGGAAGTTTCCAGTTATAAATAATTCAAGATAATCATGTAACAGATAATTTAAGGGTGCTCATGTCTTTAAAAAATATGGATATAATGGCTCACACCTACAATGCCAGGTATTAGGGTGGCAGAAACTGGAAGGGGCACATTTCAAAACTAGCCTGGGCAAAAAGTTAGCAAGACCTCATCTCGAAAAATAAACTGGGTGTGGTGGTACACTTCTCTAATACTGGTAATGCAGGAGGCATAAGAAGGAAGAATATAATCTAAGGCTGGACTCAGGCAAAAAGCAAGATCCTATCTGAAAAATAACTTAAGTTTAAAAAAAAAAGGATGGGGGTGCAGCTCAAGTAGTAGAACCTAGCAAGTGTGAGGCCCTGAGTTCAACCCCAATGTAGCCAAAAAAAAAGAAAAAAGAAAAACAGGCACTACATTTTTCTAGCCTTCTGGTCTTTCTTATTTTCTTATACTATTTTTAAACTCTCTGTTGTAGTTCTCATATATTATTATTTTAATTTGTTATTTTAATTAAGATGGTGACTATAGAATAAGACATTCATTGGACACTGAAAGCACATGAACAATGAATATAACATAGTATTGACAGACCCATTTCAGATAACCAACATTCATTTCCCTAAACCATGAAATGCCTCGAAAGAAAAGTGCTAAGATTTCAGGATACTAGTTAGAGAGAGATAAGATTTCACATCTGTTCATCAGTTAGCTCCCTTAATTTTCACAAGAGCAAGGTGAGGTAGGTGCTATTGATACCCTCATTGCACACAAAAGCAAATTGAGGAAAACAATCTGATACTACAGGTACCTTAATACCACTAAAACATGATTTGATTATAGCTTCTACCTGATCTAATAACTTGAATCAATTTTTAACTTAATGATTTTAAGGACATGAGCACACCATCAATTTAGACTGAATTTTCCTATGTCCTGACTCTCACGTAAGTTGCTTAATTAGCAACCAGCTAGAAGGACCGCAGCACTGTCTACAGTTGCCTGTAGACTGGACTTCATTTAAAGTAAGATGACCTTTCCTTCTCTTCTGATTATATGGCATGGTTTATATTGCTGCAAGAAGGCATTCTTGATCATTAAATATATCCCTAATGAATCTGACAGATGGCACAATATGGCAAAATTTGGAATATATTGATATAAATCAGTTGTGTTTTACTACAACTGTCATAACAGTTGCAATTGATTGAGCCCTGGATATGACAGATGAAATCCATCCTAAGCATCCTACATAATCAGGTCACTTATTCTAAGCAAGTTAAGAGATGTCTGCTCTTTCAAAATATAGATATCCTTCGCAAGATGGGTGTATTGATTAAGCTGTCAATGATCATTAACCTTGTAGATTTCATTAGTTTGATGAAGTACTATTTTCTTAGTGAGACAGAGCTAAACAATACAATAGAAACATTAATTTGAGGATATATAGGAAGAGCATACATTTTACCTTTAAATACTGTCTATTTACAACCTATAATATAGTATCAGTGACCTTGAGTTCTTCACATAATGAAATCCAGCTGTGTCCTTAAGGAGCTGACATCCAAGAAGGTTTACACTTTTTCCTACTGTCTTTTTAAAATTATTTTATTTTTTGCTTTTATATTTATTAATATGTGTATACACTGTTTGGGCCACCTCTCCACCCTGACCCCACCCTCTTCCTTTTCTCTCCCACCCCCCACCCCACTCCCCCTTGCTTCTAAGCAGAACCTGTTCTGCTCTCTTGTTCTCCAATTTTGTTGAAGAGAAAACATAAGAGATAATAAGAAAGACATGGCATTTTGGCTAGTTGGAGATAGAGATAGCTATACAGAGGGATGCCCAGCATTGCTTCCATGCACGTGTGTATTACAACCCACATTGGTTCATCTCTACCAGACCTCTTCACTACTTCCTGGTCACCTTCCCACAGTGGCCTCTGCCAATTTAAGATTACTATATTTGCTCACCTACAGTGAGAACATCAGCCACATTCAAGTTTTAGGTTTCCTTCCCTGTCCCTATTCCTCCCAAATGCGTTCTGCCCTTAGTGTTTGACTCATGTCCAATAATATTACTGCATTTGTTTTAGGTCTATAAACCGCATATGAGGTAGAACATGCGATTTTTGGCCTTCTGAGCCTAACTAACTTAGCTTAAGATGCTGTTCTCCAGTTCTGTCCATTTACTTGCGAATGACAAATTTTCATTCTTCTTTGTGGCTGAATAAAATTCCAGTGTGTATAGATACCACATTTCTTAATCCATTTGTCGGTAGTGGAGCATCTTGGCTGTTTCCATAGCTTGGCTATTGTGAATAGTGCTGCAATAAACATGGGTGTGCAGGTACCTTTGGAATAACCTGAGTCGTACCCCTTTGGGTATATCCCTAGGAGTGGTATTGCTGGATCATATGGCAGATCTATGTTTAGTTTTTTAAGAAGCCTCCATATTGTTTTCCAAAGAGGTTTTACTAGCTTACATTCCCACCAGCAGTAGATGAGAATTCCTTTTTCCCCACAGCCTCTCCAACATTTGTTGGTGCTGGTGTTCTTGATGCTAGCCAATCTAACAGGGGTGAGGTGGAATCTTAGTGTGGTTTTGATTTGCATTTCCTTTATGTCCAGGAATGTTGGGCATTTTTTCATGTGTTTTTGGCCCTTTGGATTTTCTTCCTTTGCAAAAGTTCTGTTTAGTTCAGTTGCCCACTTCTTTATTGGGGAAGTTTAGTTTTTTGAGCTTCCTGGATATTCTGGCAATCAGTTGTTTGTCTGATGTATCCTACTTGTCTTTTTACGAGGACTGTGACAATTTTTTTAAAATCCTTTGAAATTATAGACAAAAGAATACTAAAATAAAATTCTGTAAGTCTACATGGGTTAACCTGCCATTAGTGTACACCCTGACAAGAGCTGCTGCTTCACATAATAAGGTACAAGAAGATAAGATGTAAAGTTGAATGATTCATTCACTTAAAAAGAGAAATTCAAGTTATAAATATGTAAGTCACTAAAACTGAGACTACATGTTGTATTTCTTCAAGAAAGAACATCTGTCTTAAGATCACAAAGAAGCATCTCTCCTGCATCGTCTGAGGTATTAGTAGCTTGTTTCCTTTAAGAAGAACTTGTGATGGTGCTCTTATGACTTCCTGGAACACTTCTTGAGAAAACTTTATATCTGATAAGGAATCTGATGTTTTAAGGGATTATTACGTTTTTCAAATGTGACTTTTGACTAAGATCAAGTGAAGTGAGGACAATTATGAATGTAGCCTGTATTTTTGCAGGTAATTTTTACAATGCTTTTACGCATGAATCAAAATTTCTTTTTTTTTCATTCATATGTGCATGCAATGTTTGGGTCATATCTTCCCCCTTCACCCCACACTCTCCGTTACCCCCCCTCACTACCCAGCAGAAATTATTTTGCCCTTATCTCTAATTTTGTTGAAGAGAGAGTATAAGCAATAATAGGAAGGACCAAGTGTTTTTGTAGTTGAGATAAGGATGACTCGCATTGATTTCCTGTACATGTGTGTTACCTTCTAAGTTAATTCTTCTCGAACTAACCTTTTCTCTAGTTCCTGGTCCCCTTCTCCTATTTGCCTCAGTTAAGTATCTGCTTTAGTTTCTCTGCATTGAGGGCAACAAATGCTATCTAGTTTTTGAGTGACTTACCTATCCTCATACCTTCCTTGTGTGTTCTCACTTTATCATGTGATCAAAGTCCAATCCCCTTGTTGTGTGTGCCCTTGATCTAATGTCTGCATATGAGGGAGAACATACAATTTTTGGTCTTTTGGGCCGGGCTAACCTCACTCAGAATGATGTTCTCCAGTTCCATCCATTTACCTGTGAATGATAACATTTCATTCTTCTTCATGGCTGCATGAAATTCCATTGTGTATAAATACCACATTTTCTTAATCCATTCATCAGTAGTGGGGCATCTTGGCTGTTTCTATAACTTGGCTATTGTGAATAGTGCTGCAATAAACATGGGTGTGCAGGTGCCTCTGGAGTAACCTGTGTCACAGTCTTTTGGGTATATCCCCAAGAGTGGTATTGCTGGATCAAATGGTATATCAATGTTTAGCTTTTTAAGTAGCCTCCAAATTTTTTTCCAGATTGGTTGTACTAGTTTACATTCCCACCAGCAGTGTAAAAGGGTTCCTTTTTCCCCCGCATCCTTGCCAACACCTGTTGTTAGTGGTGTTGCTAATAATGGCTATTCTAACAGGGGTGAGGTGGAATCTTAGTGTGGTTTTAATTTGCATTTCCTTTATTGCTAGGGATGGTGAGCATTTTTTCATGTGTTTTTTGGCCATTTGAATTTCTTCTTTTGAGAAAGTTCTGTTTGGTTCACTTGCCCATTTCTTTATTGGTTCATTAATTTTGGGAGAATTTAGTTTTTTAAGTTCCCTATATATTCTGGTTATCAGTCCTTTGTCTGCTATGTAGCTGACAAATATTTTCTCCCACTCTGTGGGTGTTCTCTTCAGTTTAGAGACCATTTCTTTTGTTGAGCAGAAGCTTTTTAGTTTTATGAGGTCCCATTTATCTATGCTATCTCTTAGTTGCTGAGCTTCTGGGGTTCCATTGAGAAAGTTCTTGCCTATACCTATTAATTCCAAAGTATTTCCTACTCTTTCCTGTACCAACGTTAGAGTTTGTGGTCTGATATTAAGATCCTTGATCCATTTTGAGTTAATCTTGGTATAGGGTGGTAAACATGGATCTAGTTTCAGTTTTTTGCAGACTGCTAACCAGTTTTCCCAGCAGTTTTTGTTGAAGAGACTGCCTTTTATCCATCGTATATTTCTAGCGCCTTTGTCAAAGATAAGTTCGTTATAGTTGACTTCATATCCAGGTCCTCTATTCTGTTCCACTGGTCTTCATGTCTGTTTTTGTGCCAGTACCATGCTTTTTTTTTAATCACTATTGCTTTGTAATATAGTTTGAAGTCGGGTATTGTGATACCTCCTGCATTGTTCTTTTGACTGAGTATTGCCTTGGCTATTCGTGGCCTCTTGTGTTTCCATATAAATTTAACGGTAGATTTTTCAATTTCTTTGATGAATGTCATTGGGATTTTGATGGGAATTGCATTAAACATGTAGATTACTTTTGGGAGTATAGACATTTTTACTGTTGATTCTACCAATCCATGAGCATGGGAGATCTCTCCATTTTCTATAGTCTTCCTCAATCTCTTTCTTCAGAAGTTTATAGTTTTCCTTATAGAGGTTGTTAACATCCTTTGTTAGGCTATTGTAAATGGAATTGTTTTCATATTTTCTTTCTCAGTTTGTTCATTATTAGTGTATAGAAATGCTAATGATTTTTTTATGTTGATTTTATATCCTGCTACCTTGCTATAGCTATTGATGGTGTCTAGGAGCTTTTGAGTAGAGTTTTATGGGTCTTTAAGGTAGAGGATCATGTCATCTGCAAATAGGGATATTTTGACAGTTTCTTTACCTATTTGTATTCCTTTCATTCCTTCTTCTTGCCTAATTGCTCTGGCTAGGAAATCCAGTACTATGTTGAATAGGAGTGGAGATAGTGGGCATCCTTGTCTCCTTCCTGATTTTAGAGGGAATGTTTTCAGTTTTTCACCGTTAAGTATAATGCTGGCTGTAGGTTTGTCATATATAGCTTTTATAATGTTGAGGTACTTTCCTTCTATTCCTAGTTTTCTTAGAGCCTTTATCATGAAATGATGTTGGATCTTATCAAAGGCTTTTTCTGCATCTATTGAGATGATCAAGTGGTTTTTGTCTTTGCTTCTGTTAATGTGGTTTATTACGTTTATTGATTTTCGTATGTTGAACCACCCCTGCATTCCTGGGATGAAGCCTACTTGGTCACGGTGAATAATTTCTTTGATGTGTTGTTGAATTAGGTTTGCCATTATTTTATTGAGAATTTTTGCATCAATATTCATTAAGGAGATTGACCTATAGTTCTCCTTTTTGGAAGTGTCTTTGCCTGGTTTTGGGATAAGTGTCATACTGGCTTCATGAAATGTGTTAGGCAGTTTTCCTTCCCTTTCTATTTCGTGGAACAGTTTAAGGAGGGTTTGTATCAGTTCTTCTTTAAAGGTCTGATAGAATTCAGCAGAGAATCCATCAGGTCTTGGACTTTTCTTTTTGGGGAGACTCTTGATTGCTGCTTCAAATTCATTTTGTGTTATAGATCTATTCAGGTGATTAATGTCCTCTTGGTTTAGTTTTGGATGATCATAAGTATCTAGGAATCTGTCCATTTCTTTAAGATTTTAGAATTTATTTGAATATAGGTTCTCAAAGTAGTCTCTGATGATTTCCTGGACCTCTATGGTGTTTGTCATTATCTCCCCTTTTGCTTTCCTTATTTTACTAATTTGGGGTTTTTTTTCTCCTCATTTTAGTCAGGTTTGCCAGGGGTCTTGCTTATTTTTTCAAAGAACCATCTTTTTGTTTTATTAATTCTTTGTATATTTTTTTTGTTTCTATTTCATTGATTTCAGCTCTTATTTTTATTATTTCTCACCTATTTGTTTTGGGATTTGCTTGTTCTTGTTTTTCTAGGAGTTTGAGGTATATCATTAGGTCATTGATTGAGATCTTTCAGTCTTTTTAATATATGCACTCATGGCTATAAATTTCCTCTCAGGACTGCCTTTGCTGTGTCCAATAGGTTCCAGTAGGTTGTGTTTTCATTTTCATTGACTTCCAGGAACTTTTTAACTTCCTTTTTTATTTCATCAATGACCCATTATTCATTAAGCAATTAGTTATTCAGTTTCCAGCTGTTTGCATGTTTTTTGTCTTTATTTTTGTTGTTGAGTTCTAGTTTTAATACATTGTGATCAGATAGAATGGTATTATTTTTATTTTCTTATATTTGCTGAGGCTTGCTTTGTGCTCTAGCATATGATCTATTTTGGAGAAGGTTCTGTGGGCTGCTGAGAAGAATGTATATTGTTTAGAAGTTGGATGAAATGTTCTGTAGACGTCGACTAGGTCCATTTGATCTATGGTGTATTTTAGATCTAGGATTTCTTTATTAATTTTTTGTTTGGATGACCTATCTATTGATGATAATGGGATGTTAAAGTCTCCCACGACCACTGTGTTGGAGTTAATATATGCTTTTAGGTCCTTCAGGGTATGTTTGATGAAATTGGGTGTGTTGACATTGGGTACATATAGGTTGATAATTGTTATTTTCTTTTGGTCTATTTCCTCTTTTATTAGTATGGAATGTCCTCCTTTATTTTGTTTGATCAATGTAGGTTTGAAGGCTACTTTGTCAGAGACAAGTATTGCTACTCCTGCCTGTTTTGGGGAGCTATTGATTGGTAAATCTTCCAGCCTTTCATCCTAAGCCTATGCTTATTTCTGTCAGTGAGATGGGTCTCCTGTAAGCAACAAATTGTTGGATCTTCCTTTTTAATTCATTTCATCAAATGGTGGTTTTGATGGGGGAATTAAGTCCATTAAAATTAAGTGTTAGTACTGATAGTTATGTGGTGATTCCTGTCATTTAGTTGTCTTAGTTGTTTGAAGGTTTGATTGTGTGTACCTAAGTTGAGGTTACTCTCTACTGTCTTGCTTTTTCTTTTCCTATAGTTTGGTGCTGGCTGCCCTTTCATGGTTATGTTGGGTTTCACTTTCTGTGTACAGAATCCCTTGAAGAATCTTTTGTAGTGGTGGCTTTGTGGTCACATATTGTTTTACTTTCTGCTTATCATGGAAGACTTTTATTGCTCCATCTCTTTTGAATGATAGTTTTTCTGGGTAGAGTATCCTGGGGTTAAAATTATTTTCATTCAGTTCCTGGAAGACCTCACCCCAAGCTCTTCTTGCTTTTAATGTTTCTGTTGAGAAGTCTGCTGTGATTTTGATGGGTTTACCTTTGTATGTTATTTGTTTTTTCTCTCTTACAGCCTTCAATATTCTTTCTTGAGTCTCTATACTTGTTGTTTTAATGATAATATGCTGTGGAGTAGTTCTATTTTGGTCAGGTCTGCTTGGTGTTCTGGAGGCCTCTTGCACCTGTATTATAATAGATTTCTCTAGATTTGGGAAATTTTCTGTAATTATTTTGTTGCATATATTATGCATTCCCTTTGCTTGCACCTCTTCTCCTTCTTCGATGCCCATGATTCTCAGGTTTGGTCTTTTGATGGAGTCAGTGAGTTCTTGCATTTTCTTTTCACAGGTCTTGAGTTGTTTAACTAATAGTTCTTCGGTTTTTCCTTTAATTACCATTTCATCTTCAAGTTCTGAGATTCTGTCTTCTGTTTGTTCTATTCTGCTGGATTGGCCTTCCATTTTGCTTTGCATTTCTGTTTCGTTCTTTTTTCTGAGGTTTTCCATATCCTGAATCACTTCCTCTTTAATATTGTCTATTTTCATCCTGAGTTCACTTATCTCTTTATTAATCGTGTTCTTTGTTTCACTTTGGTGTTTTTACAGTGCTTCTATGGTTTCATTTACTTGTTCTTGTGCTTTCTCAAATTCTCTATTTTTGTTGTCTGGGAATTTCTTGAGTGTCTCCTGTACATTTTGGTTGACCCTATCCAGTATCATCTCTATAAAATTCTCATTGATTACTTGCAGGATTTCTTCTTTCAGATTGTTCTTCAGGGCTTCATTGGGTTCTTTGGCATAGTTTATGTTCATTTTGTTGGCGTCTGGATCTGAGTTTCTGTTTTCTTCATTTCCCTCTGGTTCCTGTACTAATTTATTACTGGAGGGAAGCTGGTTTCCCTCTTTTTTCTGTCTTCCCATCATTGTCCTTGCTATTGTTACTGTCCCTGTACTGTGCACAATTAATATTTTGTAGCTTGTAATAATAACAATGGTGATATTTAGAATGGAAGGGTGAGAGGAGAGGGAAAGCCAAGAAGGTAAAGAAAAAGGGAAAAACAAACAAACAAACAAGTAAAAAAAAAAAAACCAAATAAGCAACAAAAAAAATAGTGTCAAACTAATAAACAAGGAGAGAGAGTGTTCTAATCAACAGTAAGCTAAACAGGCATTAAAGGGACAGAGAGAGGATAAAAAAAAAATCCCCAAGTTTAAATGCAATAAAGTTTCAATCTTAATAATTTTGGTGTTAGTCCCTCAGCCTTCAATCCTGCAGATGATGTCTCAGAAGTAATTCTGTCATTGTCTCATCAAAGGTAAAAAAAAAAAACCAAAAATACAAAATAAGCAAAAACAAAAAACAAAAAAACCAAAACACAATAAAATATCCCAAAATCAAATGCAATACAGTTTCAGTAAGTCTTTCAGCATGCAGTTGTAGTTCAGTCGTTATCTCATCAAAGGAAGAGAAAAAGAAAAAACAAAACAAAAGAGTTTGGAGACAGCTTTGTGACTGTCTATCTGAGGCTGCGGCTCACCTGCCTGCTGCTGTCAGCCTGCTGTTGCTGCAGGCTTTATTGATTGCAGATCTCAGGAGTGAGCTTAACACTCACCTGGCTCCTCAGGCTTTGTTTACTTGAAGTTCTCCTGGTTGCAACCGTCACTGTTACAAGATTTCCCCTTTGCAAGCACACTGTGAGGGGGTGACGCTATACCCGCCTTCTCAGGCCGGCTTGTTTATTTACAGTTCACATGGGAAGTGTTCCTTCCCCACTTTCCTGTGGACCTTTCCTCACACCACCACTTTTACAAGCTTTCCCACTCTAAGGTTGCTGGGCGGGTGCTGCCACTCCTGCCTTCTCCAGCCAGCTTGTTTATTTACAGTTCTGTGAGGGATTGCCCCACACACACTTTTCAGCACTCAGGGCACCCCGCCCTCTTTGCTATGTGTCTTTTGTTGTTGTTGTTTATTCAGTTTTTTTTTTCTCTTTTTTCCCTGGGTGGGGGTCGGTCTGTCCAGGGGACTATGCTGATCTGGCCCAGGGTTGTTTGTGGGAGGACCGCGTGCCACTTAGCTGACCTGGTGGTCTGCTTCTCTCAAGCCGGTAGAAGCTGGCGTCTGGTGGTGTGGGAGTCCTCCTGGTTTCTCCGTTTACTGTGGAGTGGGAATGCTATGCATGGGCTGGGGGTGTGGAGGAGTTGGGGTTTTGCCTCTTCATGGTGGTTTTTCCTGCCAGGTGTATCTCCAGCATCTCTCCAAGATTTTACTTTAGGAAGCATGCTTTCTGCTTCTTCCCTCTAGTGCCATCTTGGAATCTCCTCATGAATCAAAATTTCCAAGCAAAGACATGAAATCTCTACAGCCTGCACTTCTAAAACTTCACCTCTGATCTTTATGTCACCCTAATTTTAAGATCCCTGATGGAGGCCAACCTGAGGCATCCATATCTTTAAGCTGTCAAGGTCTTAACTCACTCCCTCTTGCTTCCCCATCTCTGCCCACCAAATGACTCAGGTTTGGGGCAATTGCCTGAATCCCGGCTGTTTTCTGGTTTCAGCACAGTTGAGATGGAATAGGTACAAGAGAAACTAGACAGGGATATGTTTGCAGGTCTATTCTCTCCCTCTACTGAGGAGTGCTCAGCTCTTTCTGAAAAATGCAGTTTTAATGCTTTGAGTTGTCTACCTGCTGACTTCCATGAATAAGCCATCCTCTCTGAAAATTATGCTTCTGGATTATTACCTTAAGTGACACAAGTATAAAATTCACCTGGAATTACTCTGAGGTGCTAGATCCAATGCAGGGTGAACTAGAACAAATTGCTGTTGCATATGGCCCTGCAGTGCATCATGCAGGGTTCAGGAGTGTAGTTGTGTTGGATATGAAGGTAATAAGGTGCCCTGCAAAGCTGACTATGCTGAGCAGTACCTGTTCATTCCTGCAAATTGCTCAAAGAGGCAAATGAGGACAATCAAGTTAGCACAAATTGCAATAAATGGCTGTTTTCTTCTTTTCTTCAGGCTTAGGTCAGTAGGTTGCAAATGTAAACCTCCTCCCTTTAAATTTAGCCACAGGATTCAAATTGGCCTCCAAAGTTTGTATAATTATATCCAGGAGTGTATAACTGCATAGCAAGACTTATACTTGAATTTGGTATAATGAACTGATGGTAAAAGTAAAAGGAAGTAGATACACAATTATCTCTTGTATAAGTAGTGCATGAAGTGTGGCAAATTTCAAAAGCACAAAGAAAAACTATTGGATAAAAAAAGGCAGAAATATTTAAAGAAATTACATCCAATGGTTAATGTTGATTCAATTCTTAATTCATTTGTTTTTTATTACAGATTTTTATTAGGATATATTTGTTATACCAGGGGGGTGGGTTTCATAGTTACAATTCTGATTAGACTTATATTGTACATTAGTTACATTGCCTCCATTGTCTCTCCCCCTCCACCCCCTTCCCACCTTACTTAAAGCAATTGCAAAAGGTTTCTTAGTTCTGTTTCATATACATATATGAAGTCCATCAACCATATATCGTCACCTTAATCTCCTTCATTCACCCTCTCCCCTCCCTGTAGTACCCCCACACACACACTGTACCTATTTTACAGTTCTGTTTAGGGTATAGTAATTGTACAGGGGGACACATTGTGTTATTTATATATGTGCTTACAATATATCTTAAATAGATTTACCCCCTCCATCATTCTCCTTCCTCCCCCTTCCCTCCCTTCTTAGAACAATTTCAACAAGTTTTCTTATTCTATTTTCATATGTGAATACAAAATACATCCACCATATTCACCCTCATTCACCCTTTCCTTATGCCCTGTCCCTTCCCACTTGTACCTACCCTAGTTCATTTGTTAACCTTTTTCTATGAAATGATAAATGTTGAGAAAATAAATTCTAAGAAAAAGAATTCTAGAACAGACTTGATATTCTTTCTACTCCCTCAGCCCCCTTATTCTTAGAGTGGAAGTCTCTAAAGCAGAAAGTCTTCATTTATAATTTATGATGTTTTGGCTCAGTTTATCTATCCTCTTTATAAGGGAAGATTTTGGGTTTTTTTTTCCAATTTGGAATGCTCTGTGGCTCTGCTGTCATTTCATCCCTGATTCTAAGCATGCTGGTGAGTGGTGTAGCATTTGAAGATGCTATAAAGACTTGCTTACCTGCCTGGCTCAAAAGAGGGTGTTAGTATCAATCAGCCTTCAGGTTGAAGTTTATTATAAATCATCAAACTGCATTGCTAATTTTCAGATAATAGAATACCATAAATTAATATGACATTTGACACTCACCATAAGCAGAGAGGGTCTTACTTTCTAGTCTGAGCACTGAAAAATTGACTGTGTCCTCATAGAACTTGCTTCAACTCTTTAGACTCTGATTTATGGTTTTCTGTAAAGTGGAAATGAAAACGTCTGTCCCTCTGAGTCCCAGGGTTTTCCTGGTGATAGAATGAAATGTTCTGTGAGAAGATGCCTGTTATGAGGCCAGCCCTGAATATCCATCCACAGATTGATGGGTAAAAAAATAACAGAAAAATTTAAACTTAATAATAGGAAAAATAATTTTTAAAATATTAAATATGTTCTTCAAAATTATGGGGTGCCTCAAGGGCAAAACTACACATTCATGAAAACTAGTGTTCATTATCCTTGAATGTGGATGGAATCAAGTGTTGACCAGATTCAAGAATGTGTGCTAAGCACTGGGAATCCAATCACCAGTGTGACATCAATATGCCTTCAGGGTCTCCAGTCCACAGGAGATTCAAGTCTTTAATCACCACATGTGCAGCATGAGTTCAAGAGTGACAAGTGATACAAAAGAAAAAAAGGTAAAATGTGTTCGGACTTCAAAGGCTGGAGAAAGTACATGTAGCAGAGATGTAAAGACACATGGGTTTACTTATGAAAGCCAAGCAAGTGGTAGGCACCCAAGACCATTCTTGAAAGTCAAGATACAAGGAGGCTGGGGAGCAGGATGGGCAGTTTTAGGCCATAAAGAATATGAAAGTACACATTTGGGAAGGAATTTGGGACCTGAGTACAGAAAATTTGACTGCTAACATCACCTCCTAAAAGAACAGAAGTCTCAGATAAGAGTTCTAGTCTTTTGCATTTAGTTAGAGTATGTTTTAATTTAGCTATGAGTATTACAGAATACTCTATACATTCATCTCTGCTGGGTAGTATTAAGTATAGCAATTTATCATATTCTTGTGAAATTAAATAATTTTAATCCAATGTATATTTGGCTCTAATAACCTGAGTTCTAGGTTAGATTTTTCTAAATACATGTTAATTTTATCTTTTCCCCTCAATAGCAAATATCATAATAGATTCTTGTTACAAAATATTTTCATATTTTATAATACATAAAATTATCTTTTTCATTTTTTGGAACTTCATTATCCAGTAATATTGAGAGTTTTTGTATTAATATTTTGCTTTTATCACTGGCCTCAGTCTGTGATTTTTGTATGTGAACACTTTTATGGTCAATAAATTGTTTCTATTTCAAAGCAAAATAAAATCTGCCATCCAAATAGGCCCCTGTTGTGACCTTGAACAAACAGGCCGTTTATAGGCCTGGTCCCAGCTAATACTTGGACTAGTCACCTAAGGATTGTAGACTTCAGTTTTCTCATCTCTAAAATCTACCTTCCTAGGTCTTTTGAGGGTAGCATGATAATAAGTATTATTAGAGTATTCAGAAAATTTTAGAAGTACTACAAATATAATTTTATTAATATATTAGTCAATGTATTCTATGTCCTTCATTTCATGTTAGTTGTAATGCTTCTTATAAGCAGCTGACAACTTTGGTATGCTTTGAATAGTAAACCATTTCAATTTGTTCAAGTGAGTAGATATTTTCAAGTGCATGCTTGCAATTTAGAAATAAGAAATAATATCATACATAATAATATAAATGCAAATATAATAATCAGAAATCATGTTTTGAAATATTCTTCATAGGCTATTAAAGAAAGATTATTGTAAATACTATTTTATGTGCACTTGACTTGGAAAGCCAAGGTCTACTTTTAAAGAGAAAAGTTTTCAAGCTGCTTACTTTTAATTTGTCAAGATTAGAAAGCCTAAGAAATTGTAATTAATTTTAAGTCATACTTCAAAGAACTTTATTCATATCACTGGACACATCAATTCACTCTTCCTATTGCGGCATGTTCAAGTAATAAAACCTGTGGAGAGGCTTTTCTAAGTCTGAAAAAGGAGAAGAAATGGAACCTGGATATTCCCAAAGGCAGAGCACCCTCCCCCCGCCCCAGGCCCGCTTTGTCTTTTCATTGCACTTTTCACCAAATACATAGGTCACATTTCTTTGCATGTTTATGGCTGTCCCCCACAACATATTTATACACACAGCATGTAAACAGCCTGAACAGCAACTTCATTACATCCCCCCTGAATTTCCAGTGTCTGGAACACCCAGCTGCCTAACCCCTAATCGAGACTCAACATTCGCCAAGTGGACAAGTGCTGATGTGTTTTTGAGAACCATATAATCACCTGTAGGGCATCACTCAGATGTGCCAGAGTCAAGTTAGTATAGCATTCAACACTTTCTGCTAACATAGCCAAGACCATGGGTCAGCTCCTCCACGAGTGATCTGGCAGTTTCCCAAACACAGTACTCTATATTCCTGGAACACAAATGTGTAGTTGTCTACAAATAGGCAATTAGAGCTATCCTAAGATGAGGAGACTAGCAAGTATTTGTTGAGCACCACTGTATGCCCAGCCCTCTGCTAGGGTTCTCTGCACATCACTAATAATAAGGAGGAGAACACTGGTACAGTAGTGGTATCCACAAAGTTGTCACAGAGTTTATTCTTGGGCAGATGGAACACTGTGTTGAGAAACAGAAGGAAGTCCATTATTTTGTCTTCTGCATTTTTATAGAAACACACAGAGAATTATTTTACCCTGAGGTTTGTGGTTTAAAAGCCTTTCTACATAATCCTAAAAATTTATAATTGGGAGTCAACATTGCTTTGCAGACGGAAGCAAGTTTCCTAGATTCGCAGTCGCTTTTGGTGGAATGTTGCTGCATTTCCACAGCAACCAAACGTCACACTTTTGAATGCAGCTGGGAGCCAGGGCTCAGACAAGAGCTAGCTGCAGAATAACAACACAAGCAAGGCCAAGCTATTAGAACTGAAGTTGTCAAACCCTAAAATGAGAGAAGTCTAAGTCTTGTATTTGCTTCATTTCTTGCCTGAAGGTAGACCTATCACCCTTCATACAAAGATATGCTTCAGAAATGTGTGCAATCAGTGAACAGTTACAGGTACACACTGTGTAACAGCATAGGGATGCAAAGACACTGATTTTCTGGTTTCAGCCCTCAAAAGCTTCCAGTCTAATGGGTCATGGACAACCACACAAACAATGGCATCGTAGCATGATAAACCATAATAAAGATGAATCTAGGTCTTGTAGGAAGGGGGAGGATGGAATAGCAGCTGGAAAGGCCTTGTGCAAGAGGCAATAAGGATCAGTATACTATGGAGAAACAGCAGACATCCCTAGGAAACTGGGATTGGAGCCCACTGGGAAAGAAATTGGCATATGTAGGTAGGAAATGCAGCAAGGTATAGGCAACTTACCATGGCCAATTAGAGAAACTATAAGAAGGTCACTATGCCTGGAGAATACAATAAGAGAAAAATAAATATGCTGACTGAATATAGAGAGGAAGGTAGGACAGGCTGTGAAGGATCCTGTAACAGGACAAAGAACAATTTAGGAGTATTTAAGCAGAGTAGCTGCACAGTGAGATGCAGGCTTGACAGGTCCTGTGTCAGAGCAGAGAAAGTCCAGGATGAGGACAGGACTAGACAGAAATCAGTTTGTGAAGTAATAGCAATTATCAGTTGAGAAATGGTGAGTCCTGCCTGAACTGAGACAATGTCACAGAAAATAAAAGGCACAGGACACAAAAGACTTTGTAAGAGGATGAAAGACTTTCATGAGTTGAACGTAGAAAATGTCATCAAATACATAGGGTGCTGCCCAGCTCCTCATCATGAACAGTACAGGAGAATCAGATGTTTCAACTGGGGTAAATGATGAGGCACAGTAACTTTGAGGTGCCCAGGAAAATCTCAGGTGTAGGAGGGAGTCTGGAGGTAAGAAGAGAGAAATGTAAGTTGGGAGTAATTAACAAAACATCAGCAATGAGTCCACCCAGGGTAAGGTGAGGAGTGACATGAAGTAAACCTTGGAACACTTGAAAGTGTCACCCCAGAGACTGAGTAAGTTTAAGAGGAATCTGTGGAAACCTAAATAGATAGGAGACCTAGAATGAGCAGACAGAGAGCCAGAGGAAGTCAAGAGAGAATAGTATTGTAACCATCTTAGCCAAGAGGAGAAAGTTCCAAAAGGAAGGACAAGATAACAGTATAGATACAGTAAAGGTCAAGTGAATTCAAAGCAAAAGGTGCCAATTGGACATAGAATCCTGTAGGTAATCGCAAGAGGACAGTTAGCAAGACCGTTGAGGCCAGAGGGTGGCATGGAGCCAAGCAGCAGAGACCTGAGGCAGGGTACTTCTGTCAAGAGGTTTGACTGAGATAGGAAAGCAGGCATATGACAGTACCTGTCAAATTCTGGTCTTAAGAAGGGTTTCCTGGAGTAGAAAATATTGGGGATTTTTCTGATGCTGAGAAGAGGGAGTAGTGGAAGTGGCTGGAGTTTTGTGAAGAAAAAGGAATAACTGCAAGCCTTTAACCTGTGACTAAAAGGTAGTCAAGGTGGATGAGGAAGGATGAAGAGAGAGGTAGAGAAAGGAAGCGGTCCCTCTAATTACTTCCCTTCTTTTTAAGAAGAATGTATGATGCTCTGAGGAGAGGAAGAGTGCAAGCAAGCATAAGGAAATGTGTAAAACTAATGTTTCATGAAATGAAAAATAACTTAAAGACGTAGTGTGTGTGTGTGTGTGTGTGTGTGTGTGTGTGTGAGTGCGCACTATATAAACCTGACTGAGATTAACAACTGTGAACCACATATCAAGGCCCATTCTTTAAAATTAAAAAAAAATGCAGAAAATCCAAACTACATGTATTTCCCAACACATATTTCAGAGAAGTAAATGCTCCCTGCTCATGAAGTCCCTCCCCTTCTCTTTTTCTCCTTAGCTGCCTCCTCTCCTCCTCCTCTTCTTCCTCCTCCAATGGCTGGCCAAGGTAACCTGCATGGAGATGCTTCCTTGACCCAAACTCACAAACTCCTTTACCCCGACTGTAAATATTGAATTACTTCTGGATTTCTCCCTCTAGTCTGCACATTCCCATAAGTTGTTATATTATTTATCTTTCTAACCCTGGCCCCCGGCATCAGCCTATAACTCCAAAGAAGGACAAAAACAATTCCTAATGATGACGTAAGAACTCTGTAAGATTGCATATTCATCCCTAACCTTCTCTCACCGTCCATCTGGTGGTGACTCTATCAGGCTCTTTTCTGTCTTGGCCTGCAAGGGATTCCTCTATATCCACCTCCCAATTCGTGTGAAACCACTTAAATTCTGGGAATGCTGTGTCCCCAAAAGGAGACATTGGCTCAACCCTGGCCAATTATATCAGTGCTTCTTCTTCTTCCCCAGCTATCCACCCTTAACCCATCCCCTCTTATAAGTTTGTTTTCTTTTCTTTTTCTTTTTTTCCCTTTTCTTTTTTGTGGTACTATGGATTGAGCCCAGGGCCTGACACTTGTTGGGAAGCACTTTAGACTTGAGCTATGCCCCAGTCCATCCCCTCTTAGGTTTCAGTCAAAGGCTTCTTGCTCTCAGAATGAGTCGTCCTAGGAGGCTTAGCACACAACAAACTGTATTTTTATAATGTTCCACAGACAATGTTTTTCAGTTTTGACAAAAAAATAATGTTAGGCCTTTTTATCAGATTGAGTACAGATTGCTATAAATTTATACCATTTAAACAGGCAAATGTTCATGTAGAGTGGCTACTCAGGGTGTCTGAAGAGGCCCCCCATCCTGTCACTATCTAACCATCTGCCTTTCCAACTATGAATATGTAAGGTTTTTTTAATATTTATAGATTATATATTTAATTTAATTTAATATTTATAGATTATAAACATTCACAAAATATAGAAATTTTCAGAGTGAAACAAAGCAAATTGTTTCACTTTTTATGTACTTTATGTAAAAGTACATAAGAAGAAAATTCTAAAGCAATAAAAAGAAACAGCTACTTGTTAAGAGCACACCTTTAATCCCAGCAATCGGAAAGTGGAAGTAGGAGAGCTGAGAAGTCAACACCCGGTTGAGCTGCCTGGGACACATTGCGAGGTCCTGTCCAAAGAGAAAACAAAACTTGTCCTCAGCACATCACTTGTTGTCTTTGTCATATTTAAATGCCAAAATATTAAATACATGTTTCCAACAAATGTTATGTTTCTAACAAAAGATAGCTAAACATTTCTTTGTTAGGATCCATAATCCCAAAAATAAAATTTTATTAATTTACCAGGAAATCTGTTCCAAATAAGTCGCTAACTGGTGGTAGAAAGATTCAGTTTCCATGAGCCCCAAACTTTCATGTTGGACAAGTTTTCAATTTTTGTAAGCCTCGCACAGACACTATCAAAATTACTGATTACTTTTTAATGCAGGATTCCTGAAGGCAAATGTAAAAGTATGCTATATGTAGTGATAAACAAATGCATAGATATTTTGGTTTGGGTCAACCTTGAAGTAGTCAAATGAGCTTAATACATTTGATTTTCAGTCGATATTTTTAAATTTTTATGACTCGTAATTTAGTGAAATGCTCAGGATTATGAAATCTTGTGAATTGCCATTTTGTCTTTGCCCAAATTCTGGATTCTGAGGGCTCTAGTTCCATGTGGCAAAATGGAATTGAAGGTTCCATTCTGAAAGAGCATTCTACATTCTGAAATATGATCGTGTATTACTTATCAAGGGGCATGTTCTGAGAAATGCATTGTTAGGTGATTTCATCAATGTACAAATGTAAATTTCACAAGCCAAGAGGTATAGCCCGCTATACACCTAGGCTATATTGCTCCTATGCTGCACTCCATGGAGCGTATTCCTGTACTGAATACTGCAGGCATTTGTACCATAATGGTATTTGTGTATCTAAGCATACCTAAACTTAGAAATGGTACTGTAAAATACTAGGTAAGAAGAAATTTTCAGCTCTATTATAATTTTATGGGACCATGGTTGTATATGTGGCCCACTGTTAACTGAAATGTCATTATGCAGCACATAACTGTGTGATAATGTCAGATAAGATATAGAATTCCCTGGCATTGGTGAATAGCAATAGCCTTCTTGCTCAGTGGTAATCCTACAGATCTGAGAGGTTTTGGAATATGTCTAGTAAACATACTGAAAAAAGGTACTATGTCCAGCTACTTTCTAAAATTTACATTGCAATGTTAAGAAAATACATTTCAATATTTTGTCTTCTTTCAGAAAACCAAGTATTTGGAAACAAGTAATTGAACATTTTGGAAGCACGCATTGAATTCAAAAATACATTTTCTGTATTCCTTAGGAAAAATTTGACATCTTATTCCAAAGTTACTAAATTATTTGTTGGATGGTGTCATTAATAATCAATTCCACAAGACAGTCTATGTGAGAGGCACCTGTTCTGCCTGCTACTTAACTTTTTGTATCAGGAAAAGTCTTCATTTATGCATCATGTTTACAAGATGGGTGACTAATAAAATGCCAAGGTGACCTTAGGTGACAGGCCATGAATGACTATGAGTATGTGTTAGGTGATTTCACAGACATTTGGAACTGGTCATCACAGAGACTTCAGGAAATCTCTGAATATTTGAAAGGGCTTGGTGTTTCCTTAGCATGTACTAATTCAGTGTGATATTTCAACACAGGCAAACAGCATGCACTGTGATTCAATTAGGATAATAAGCATTCCCTCTCCTTATCATTTCTTTATATTTGGAGCCTTCGAGTTCCTGTCTTTCAGAACTTCATAAAATAGAGATAGGTTGTTGTGAGCTAAAGTCATCCCAATGTGCTGGAGAACGCTACACCTTATTCCTTCCTGTGTTTTGGTATCTGTTATCCAACCTCCTTTTATCCACCCTCCATACCCTACCCTTCCCAAAATAGATGATAATGTCTCCCAGCCTGGCCCATTTGCAGGGAGTCTAGTTTAGGGAATGTATCTCAGATAGATAACCATAGAGAGCTGTATAAATTTCTAGTCCATAGCAATAAATTAAGAATTTTTTCTCTGTAGCAATTATACTGTTGAAAATGGAGAAGCGTCTGATTTAAAAATAAATAGTACAACTGTGCATGTCAATTTTACTTTCCTATACAAAATCTTAGAATATCAATTTTAAATGTTAGCAGCTTTAAGAGAGATTTCCAATTCACATGTTTAATATTAGTAAACATGAACTGACAATATGCATATTTGTCAGCAAACTGCTGTCACTCAACAATGGAAGTTATAGCTTATGTATTTATTGGCATTTCTAATTCTCCTGCTATTGGTTTATTTAGCTATTGATTTATTTTGATTAAAATGTTTTTCTTAAAATAAAAAGACATGAGAGTAGAATATGAAGGCAGAAAAATGCAAGGCACTAAGACAGCGTATTCAAAGCTGGGTGTGGTGGAGCAGGTCTATAATCGCAGCTACTTATGAGGTAGAGATCAGGAAGATTATGGCTTGAAGCCAGTCCTGGCCAAAAAAAAAAAAAGTTAGCAAAAACCAAATGTTTTTTCTTTTAAATGATACAGTTTAATTCTGAGAACTATCCAATCTTTAAGGGTACAGATCAATGCAAAGTTAATATATGCATGTTAAACCACACAGATCTGTACTGACAGATTCTCTAACACTTCCTCCTAGACATTACCCCCCAAAGATTCTGTTCTGACTCACTTCTCTCACCATTCCCTAAGTTTGAAGTTTACATAAATGGACTTAAAAAGAGTATATTCTTCTTTGCATCTGCTTTCTTTCACTCAGCGCTGTTTGTGAGGCTTATTCATACTGTCCTTCATGCTTTGGTTTGTCTGCACTCTAGCAGAGATAGCTCATGGACTAAATCTGACCTGTCACCAATTTTATCAGAACATAGACATGCCCACTTGGTAGAGTTTAGTTGTGATAGAGCCCATCTGATCCCCACAGCCAGACATATTTATTCTGTGTCCCTTGATAGAAGATCTCTGACCACTGCTGTAGACTATTCCAGTGTATGTGTGTGTGTGTGTGTGTGTATGCATCACACATCTGCACGCCTGTGTGATTATTCGTTTATTCAATATTTCTAGAGATAGTAAATATTTAGCTATCTCGAGAGTTTGAGACTGCCACAAATGTTATTGTTATGAAGATTTGAGTACATGTTTTTTTGTGCACAAAATTCCCTGTCTACCCAGAATTGCAACTGTCCAGTTGTAAGGCATATGCATGTTCAGCTTCAACTGATTTCTGCCAAGTAGTTTTCCAAAGTGGCTATACCAGTTTATTCTCCCACCAGCTGTGCATGAAAGCCCCATAAATAATTTAACACTCAATAATTACCTTAGCGGAAAAGTTAGGATGCATAATTCATCATTCAACTCAATACAAACAACATTTTATGTAACAGCCGCTAATGAAGATTGTGATTATCATTTATGTAAACAAATCATCAGGTTGATGATGGTAGTAATAAAACAGGTACATTTTATTTACTGATTATCAATGAACATTAGAGTTGATAGAGTTTATTTTACAAACCAAATTAATAGTTTCTCTTAGTTGAACACTTGGAGATAAATATCCCACAAATAATCCTAGTACACACTTACCCACCCACAGTGGAACTATAAACAAAACTGAGTTCATAAGTAAAAACTCTTTTCCCCTGAGCTAATTAATTTCTATTTTTTTATTTTACTATAAAATACACAATTAGTTTTTTACAGATCTGAGGTTATAATATGAAAAATATAATAGAAACATGAGAAGTAAACAAAGAACAGAAAAATTTCAGGGCAATGAAAATACTCTGTGTGATACTATAGCGATGGGTGTATGTCATTATTCATTTGCCTAAACCCATAAAATCTATGAATATATCCAACACCAAGAGTGAATGTTAAGTAAACTATAGATGCTGGGTAATTCTGATATATCAAAGCAGGTTCATCAATTGTAACAAATACACCCGACAGGGAATCTTGACAATGAAACGCCCCTGCATAGCTAATATGTGCAAATAAAAATGTAAAAACAATCATTGAAACATCTGAAAAATCAGTAATCTAGTCTCTTTCTATGAAATCAATGACATAGCACTTCCAGACTCAACCCTTACATGTTTTTATTAGTGTATGTAATTGTACAAAGGGGTTTCACTGTGATATTTCTGTACATGTGCATAACGGACTTTGATCAAGTTCACCCCCTCCATTGCTCTTTCTTGTCCTCCCTCTCACATGCTGTTTTCATGAACATTGTCCATACTTACCCCAGGAATGAAGCAGCAAAATATTTTCGTCTCTCCTCTTTATCAGTTTCTCTCAATTATAAGCATGTGCTGCTGGGGGGCGGGGTAGAGGAGGTGCATTTAGCCAATACCAGCATTGAGTTGAATGAGAGAATTACAGTTTTCCAATAGAAAAAAATCTCAAGAAATGTTTTTTGCTTCCCAGGTGGTAGAATCAGGCATGATTGCTGTTTCCTTTTTTGGTCTCTTTATAATTTCCAAATGTTCAACAAAGAGTAGTTATTGTATAGTGAAGGGGATTTTAGGTTATTTCTCTGATTTCTAAGCGTGCAAAGATTGTTTCATATCCTTTGTTTGTACTACTGAAACCTACACCTGACAAGTGTCAAAGGTCTGAGAACTCTCTCCTGTGGCGGGAGAATACACAAATGGAAATATGGTACAACTGTGACTTGTGATAACCGCTGCACCAGTTGTTCTATGAGTCACAATTTTCATTCAATTTTCTCTCACACTCACCTTACTGACAATAAATAAACTTTCATAAATTAGTCATTCTCTTCCAGAGAACATTTGATCTCACCAATGCTGCACTTTTACTGTAGATCAAAGTGCCACCCATTGACATCCATTCTTCAATATGTCACAGAAGTTGCAAAAGAGTATGAACTTCAGGTAATTGAGGTTTGAGGTTCCATGGCAAATGGAAGAAGCCTTCCAGAACAAACATGCTAGAGTCTGCTGCATTAGGGATGGGCAAGAATTCAAAGCACCAATAATATTACATAATATGAAAAAAAAAACCTTCCTTAGGTCCTCAAAATTGTAACATGTGATATGTTGTGTGCATGTACACACACACACACACACACACACACACACACACACACACACACAGTCTGCCTCTGCCTCAGAACCCCTTGAGGTATTACCAAGATGTTTTAATTATGCCAGGAAAATCTGCAGCTTTCCTTAGGCTAGCAAACAAACAAAAGGCAACTGTATGTTTCCAAGTTCAAGATCTCTATTATGTTCCTTTTTTCTCAACTGGGGTCCAAAGGCAAAAGATTTTGTCTGAAAGAATAAAGGTATGTATGCAGTTTTTTATGTGTGTGTGACCAGTTGGTTTACTCACTATTCAGAAATGCTTTAATGTTTATGTATGTCCTGAATTCTGTTTCAAATTGAGGAAGATCCTGATGATATAAAATTCTATAAAGAACTACTAATATAATTGCTTTTCCAAATGCATATGGTTTGATATATGTGTGTTTGCATATAATTTTGAGTGTTAGGGAAAATGTAATTTATTTGATTCAGCATATTTTGTTCCGACTCTATAGCATTCCTACCATCAGCATGTATCACTTTTATAATAGGAAAAAAACACAGCAAGAAAATATCAGTTGGCAACTTTAGAAAAATGTATATAAAAGTGAATAAAAGCAGTGGGGGAAGAGCTGAGAGCAGTGTGGTTGAGGTCTGCTAAGCAATGAGGAGTCCAGAAAGGTTGCTCAAGGACAGGACCCTGGAGCAGAACTTTACTGAGAATTACCAGACAGATGAATCTTTGTTCAGTCTATATTATCTGGTTTATTATTTTCTCACTGGAAAAGCAAAATGTGCTATGATTGATCCCTTTTAGAAATCCATCTGTTTTTCAAAGAAAAATTTTTCTGGGTCCGTTTTTAAAGCAAACCAGAACACTGGAAGTAAATTGAGTGGCTGAATGCCAAAAATATATAGTAACTAAATTGTATCTATATCATTGCTATTCTAAAGAGAGCGTCAAATGACAGTACCTGCTTTGCAAGCACAAAATCTTGAGTTCAAGTCCTAGTCCCACCAAAAACAAAGATAAAATAAATATTCTGGATATATTATGCTGAGTTTCAAAATTGATTAAACAAGGAAAGAGCTCTTTTAGTGGAATGGAATGGGAATTGCCCTAAAATGACCCCTGAAAGAATGTACTCCAGGAAATAACAACATGAATTGAATGATTGAATGTCATATGCTACAGAAAAACAATGTGATTATCAATTGTTGCTCATCTACCTTAGAAAGCTCACTGGGGACAGATCACTTTACAGAGGTTAGGATTCAGCAAGGAAAGGAGATTGGCACCCTCACCCCTAAAAATCTCCCCATCCTTAGTGAGATCCTTTTTCACTTGATTTGTCTTTAGTATGACTTTTTCTTTACTGTGGAGGGGGCTGTCTCCATTTCTGCCTCAGAAAATGGGTTTCACTAAGAACCAGAGGACAGAGAAGCCTCCCCTTTGTCTGTTACCTTTAAAGTAAGAGTTTACAAGTGCTAACAGAGTGAAACAGGCCCCGAGCCTCGTCATGACCCAGCAGGGAGTCTGGATTCTTGGAAAGTTGTGCACCCACAGCCCTACAGGTGCCTTTAACCTAGACTAGAATGTGAACAGCGGTCGCCGGAATTGCACCGTGGTCCTGTGAATGAGTCGTTGGCTCCTCACAGGCTTGAGGTTACGACTTCTGTGAAGTCTGTTTTGTCTGACAGCCATGGTGTTATGGTTTGGGCATAAAGTGTCCTCTAAAAGGCTCAGGCGTTGGAGACTTGATCCCCAGCTGGTGGCACTATTTTAGGAGGTGAGCCCTAGAGAGAAGACTAGGTCACTGGGGCAGGTCCTTGGGAGTATCTTGTCCCTGATCCCTTCCTGCCTTCCCTCTGCTTCCCGTCCATCATGAGGTGAAGTTCCTCTGTCACCGTGGTGTTCTGCCCGACCACATCGGGCCAAGCAGGCATGGGCTGAGCCCTCAGAAACCATGAGCAAAAAAACCCTTCCTCTTTGTGATGTTTCTGTCAGGTATTTTGTCACAGTGACAAGAATAGTGATACACAGGGACTGACTCAGATGCCTTACTGGTCACAGTCAGTTAGAAAGGGTGAATACTCACATTCTTCTACTCTCATTCCCCTTAATTTTACCTCCAAAGAAAACTTGAGAAAATTTCTCAAGAAAGGCAAATCGGTACAGAGTTCATGAGGTAACATAGACAGTATGTGACTGACCACTCAGCTACGATTGAGCATTACTGTAATCCCAGAACTGTGCTTGGGAGTAGAGATAGGAAAAAATTAGTGATGCTCCATCCTCCAAGACTCCCATTTTCTAGCCACCCTCATGAGCTCACTAAGCTAAAGTGGTAGCAGAAAATGGAATTTGACTAGTTCTTTCCCTTCAATGCATTTTTTTTCTTAAAAATATGTAGCTATTCCAGGACACGCATCAGTCTGGAACCTAGTCTCCCCTCTGAGTTGTTACTTACCCGGCTCGGTGAAGGCATGCATACACTCAGAAAGATAACAAGTAGATTCTATTGAGACTCTGGAGGCCTGAGCCCATGACCTGCCTCTCTCCCCAGGTTGTATGCCATAAGCTCTCTCTATCTCAAAATCCTTCTTCTTTGCACATGCCCAACAACCCTGAGTAGTCCCAGCTTTGCTTTGCCTAGAGTTTGAATGAAGTAATGTAGTATTAGCAAAACCACGGGAAAATGAAACATTGTCTACACCAATGTAAAGTGCATTAACAGCACAGTTACTCTCTATCTGGAAAACATGGTAGTTAAAGGAACTAGCTTTTTCTTTAGTTTGCGTTCAGTGAAAGGTGACCAATTGAACAGAGTTGTAGCACCAGAATTTTAGCTTTCAAATTGCCAAGATATTGCTGTGAAGGAGTTAGCCCTGAAATCTGTGATGTCGGATCAGAAGCAATATCCTCTCTGCCACTGGGTGCCAAGATCAGACATGGCCAGCAAACACTCATGCAATTAGCTTCCTTATGAGCTCTTTAGAGTCTATGCCCTTAATTGTCCTTTTTAATAATTAGTGATGCTTAATTTTATGTGAGCCCAAATGATTTGGCTTATCTGGCTTCCCCCAAATACATCCTGACACTAGAGGAAATCTCAAGGCAGAATGAAAGTTAGGATAGTAAAGAGGTCATGGAAGAAAGAACATACAGACAATTAAAAGGAGCAATGTCACTTGGGCCAGACATGAAAGCTGAGGCGGCTGAGAACAGAGAAAGACAATGACTCCTGCAGAAGTATTCTCCTTATCTTCAGTAGACTGCGCAAGAACACTGTGGCTTATGAAGAAAGGTCTGTGTTTGGCAACACTGAAATGGATTTACATTCCTACTGAAACAAGTGACTGAAGCATCTCACTTTAAAATGAGTGTGTGAATATGTGTGTGAGTATACCTGTGGGTGTGGAGTGTCTGTGTAAGGGGGTATCTGTGTGTACACGTGTTTCTAGGGAGAACTTTGAAAAGAACCTTCTCTGTAATGAGGAACTGATCCAAGCTCACTGGCATGTAATCATATTCCAGAATCTTCCTTGGCTCATTAGAGAGCAAAAGGCCTCACAGATCAAGAGATAAGGTCACTAGCTCCTAAGCAAAGCTTGAACTGTTGCTGCCATCTGGATAGAGTTTACTGCCAAACATTTATAAGGTTGAACTTTTAAATTTTCTTTGATTTCAAGAACTTCAAGACCAGAAGCTCCAGAGGTACTGCCATATAAGAAAATCATTATTAAGCGTACATGATTTCATGTTGCTTTGTAAAGTTTAGTAGGAGCTGCACATTGTCTTATTCTGAGCCATTCTTAATGTACTATGTGATGGAAAAGAACCCCATAGCTGATCCAGGGAAGAAAGAAGGAGATGGGAAAATAGCCCAGGCGAGGAAATTAGGAAGGCAGCATCACACTAGTAAAATGCCATGCCACAGTCATCAGAGTACACTTGAGTATCAAGTCCCTAATGCATGACGTAGAGCTCAGGTTTTGTTCTAAGTGTAGTATTGTGAAGAGGGAGTGGCAGGACATAATTTACCTATTAAAGAGCTCGCACTTGCTTCTGTGTGAAGAATAGATGCTGTGTGGGCACTGGGAAAGGGACGATGACATTAGTTTGAGCAGGAAATGAGTGGTTTGGACTAGAAAGGCTGCACTAGATCAGTGAGAAGCTTGGACTCGGGCAATGCTTTGAAGGTAGAGCTGATAGTTCTTGCCACTGAAATGAGTGTGGGAAACAGAACAACAAAAAAAAGCTGTGGATTTTTGGCCTAAGCAACTGAATAGAAGTTGATACCATCAACTGAGATGGGGGCAGGTCCCGATGAGGGCTGGAGAATGATGTGGCAGAGAGGAGGGGAGGCTTATGGGATGAATTGTGTCCCCTCAAGCTGTAGTAATGAAGTCCTAATCCCCAGTACCTCAGATGTGATCATGTTTGAGATGTCTTTACAGAGGTAATCAAGTGAAAGCAAGACCATCAGGGTAGGTCCTAATGCAACATGATCAGTGTCCTTATAGGAAAGGGAAATTTAGACACGCTGATATGGTGTCCTTTGGAGATTTGTTCCAAGAACCCACCAAAAATACCAAAATCCACAGATGTTCAGGTTCCGTATATAAAATGGTGTGGTAATCACATAGAACCTACACGTGTCCTTCTGTATACTTTATATCCTCTTTAGATTAAATTAAAATATGTAACACCATGTAAATGTTATGCAAATACTTACTTGACTATATTGTTTAGCTAATAACGAAAGCAAAAAAAAAGTAAAGTCTGTATATGTTCCGTAAAGACGCAACTTTTTTTTCTAATACCTTTGATCTACGGCTAGTTGAAACCAAGGATACAGAGGATCTGCTGTACCGTAGTGGGGGATTGCTCTTTTAGACAGACTCTCAGAGGAGTGCACTTTAGCGATCTGGGAAAGGAGCCTCCTTGGAAGAGAGAACAGCATGTGAGCATGTGTAGAAGCTCTGACATGGGAACAGATGGTATAGAATCAAAATTTTATTTTGAATTCAGAAAGTAGTAACATTATTGAGTAAAAATGTGAGACTAAAAATATCATTGGATTAGATTCAAAAGACATGGTATGAGTTCTACCTCTGCCACTTGTTACTTGCAGGGTGTAGAGCAAGTCTCTGCACTATCTGAGCCTTTCTTTCCCCATAAGTGGAAAAACTAGTCCCCATGGCACCAGCCCCACCAGGCTGGCTGTTGTATGGTTCAAACAAAATAAAAATACAACCAAAAGTACTTTTCAAACTATAAAACCTTATGTAAATGTTAGTTGTAGCAGTTGTTTTATTGTTTCTGTTGCTGCTATTGTTACTGTCTTGGCTACCATAAGTAAGATGATATATGCAATAACTGGATGTAACTGGACCCTGAACCCGGACATTCAGGGTCCATGAGCCTTGATGTGATGAGGATGCTTGAAAGTCTGTTTTGTCAATCACTGAGCTATCTATTTCATTTTTTAGAAGCTAAGAAATCCAAGTTCATGTGATCTTAATTATAACCATACTTGTATTTAAAGTGGGAAGCAACGGAAGATTGTGGTAGCATAAATCACAAGTCATCTAATCTCATTTCGGTTGGATGAAAACAAGATGGAAACCTTTGAAGTTAATGTGTTTATTTGCTAATCCACCCCTTCCCCCGACACACACATCATCGTGTTTCTTAGAACTGTTTGGACAGGAAGTCCTATTTTTTCCAGGAATTTTTATTTAAAAAATAATAAATTCAGTGTCTGTGCTATAAATCAGATTCATTTGGTCAAAACAAACCATCCTAGCTACCACTGTTGCATCAAATTGTGCAGCTCATTGAAATAAACAGGACGGTTTTCTGATTGTTGATGATGGACTAAAGAGAAAGGAAACCTAAGGCAGATGGCAGCTACAGTGTTCTTGGCACAACTGTGATGGTATGGTAATGGCAGAGACTGTCTTCAAAATAATCTTCCACCTCCCAAAAGCTCGGTGCTGTGAGTTTTTAAATTTTTATTAAAAATTTAAATGTATTAGAGTACTGTTGACTATAGGTACAATGCTTACAGCAGATCTCTAGAGCTGATCTGTCTTCCTTGTCAGAAATTTTATGCCCATTGATTAGTTAACTCCCCATTTTTCCCTTTTTCCCAGGCCTTAGCAACCACTACTCCATCCTCTGATTCTATACTTAGGACTATTTTAAATACCTTCTTTAAATGAGATTGTGCAATATTTATCTGTGACTGGCTTATTTTGCTTAGCATAATGTCCTCACAACTCATCTGTATTGCTACATGTTGCAAAACTCCTTTTTAAAAAAGACTGAACAGCAGTCCATTGTATGTGTTCACCACATTTTCTTTATCTATTCATTTGTCAATAGACAGTTAAATTATTTCCACATCTTAGCAATTGTGACTAATTGTGCTTCATTGAACATAAGAGAGCTACTATGTCTTCACAATTCTGATTTCAGTTTTGTTGGATAAATACCCAGGAGTGGGATTACTGGATCCATGGCAGTTATATTTTTAAATATTTTGAGAAACCTCCTACTGCTTTCCATAGATTGCATTCCCATCAATGTATAGGGTTCCATTTTCTCCAGATCCTTACCAACATTTGAGCTTGTTTTCACATGCCCATGGGTTATTGGTGTGAGCCTTGGAGCCTATTTGGACCCACTTAGTATTGCTCTCTATTTTCTGCAATAAACTATGTCTTAGAAATGCCAATCATGACAGTCTAGCTGCCTAGTGGGGAGTAATTACCAGACTGAGGCACACCAGCTGCATACGTTGCTTTGGCTGTTTGTGCCCCCACTCAAAGAACCAGGAAGATAATTCATTCTTCAGAGCATGTCTGATGAAATAAATCTGCACAGTCGCCATTATCTTGCAAGTCTAGAGCCCTCCACCCTCTTCTTTTCTGATTCAGATTCAAAGTAGCAACAACTCACAAGCAGTAGTCAAGTACTTACTATTTCCAAGAAGGTACTGGTGATGCTATGGGTGGATTTGCAAATCTACAAATGTCCCTCTTCTGGACTTCTCCTCGAATGAGATAGTCAACTGCCTCCAGGAGACAGAAAGGAGACATATAAGAGTGAAGCTGACTAGATTCAATGCCAGAGCTAGTGGTGACTGAGGCCACCTGGAGAATTTGTGCTCTGCCTAAGAGCAGGCAGTTGCTTTTCAGGTGCTGCCACAGGAGGCTATGAGCAGATGCAGGTTCCATGTGGCCAACTCTGCTTTTCCCCCCAAATCTGGAAATTCAGATGTGTGTGTGTAAAACATGCTGCTTTATATAATTTGGCAGATAATATAATTTTTCTTTCTTTTAAATATTATGCAGCTAAGTCTACCAGGCTACCATGTTGCAACCTCTGCTTTAGGGATTCTCCATGGGGAAGAGAGATGTGCCAAAATATTTCTTTCTCAGCTCCCTTAGCCATTCTTCTGCCCTCTAATACCCAGAAAAATGTCATAAGCAGGACTTCCTTTCCACTTGGAAGGGTCTGAGTTTTCTGGAAAGTAAAGAGAGAAAGAAAATCTTGGACTCCCAAATCCAGCCCTTCTCACCCGCCTTTAAGACACAGTCATATGGAACTCAAGGTCATCACAGGCAATACTATGTGCACATTTGATTTTCTTGAGCGCCTTACAGCTTTTCCTTACAGAGTACTATGGGGCCCTGACTGAGATAAGGGAATAGGAAAGTGAAGAAAAGAGTTCTATGTTCCATGTATTGGGCTTAAGAGTAAAATAGGACTTCCAAATTAAAACAGCTTAAGAAATTTAAATGTGATTGAAGACCAAAAATTGTAGATGTGCTTTATTCTCACAGCTTTGAGAATAAAGAGAACAACTAAAGTCATGAGAACTGATGTACCCCAATGCAGATAACTCAGGTGCCATATTGGTGCTACGAGGACAGGAAGAGTTGAAAAATGGATGTTACCTAGACTCACTCCGAGTGAAGAGAGTTACAGTGAGCTGGACAAGATGTCTCCAACCAGGTGATGGCACAGAAAGCAGAATAAACAAAGGCTAGCCTCAAGGAACCCACAAATGATGTTGTTCTCCTATCCAGTCCTGCAGCAGACATCAGAGAAAAATACTTAGTGGGCTTGTGAAAACAGCCCATTTGCAAGAGCCAAAGTAACCAAACAATTAAAAATGAGTTCTAATGGCATACCCTTAGAAGGCAGGCAACTTATTCAGTCCCTTCACAAGTTTAAATAATTAAACATTTAAAATAAATTTCCTCTGAATTTTTACTCTTTCTCAAGTAGCATTCTCCATAGTTCAACTTTTGCTTTGTCAGACCACTAGGGGAAGAAGCAGGAACAGAGAGAGATGTAAGGGTCCTCTAGTCGTCATAGGAGGCTCTCAATCCTCATTAAAGGTCCTCAGGAGCCAATTTTACTGTTCCCCAATGACAGCTACTGGGAGCTCAGTGCAACACCTCTCGCTGGGGAAATACTGCCATGATGAGACACCTGTTAGCAGGACAGAGAGAAAGCGACCTCAAGGAAGATGAAGCACAAACAGCTTTCCATTCTTCTTTCTTTTTCCTTCATTTTTATTAGCATATATTAATAGTACCAGGGGGATTCATTGTGATAATGCCACAGATACATACAGTGCATTTTGAACAAGTTCACCCCCCATATTATATTCCCTTCCCCCTCTCCCTCCTCCCGTTGCTTTTTTCACAGAATTTGGTGGGTTCTGGGGTTGAAGAGGATCAAGTGTGTTTCAATATGTGTTTGTGTGTGTGTGTGGCTGTGTATAATGAACTCCACCATTCTTTCTTTATTTCAGCTCTTTAGAACTCATTTATTATAACTTTTTCCTGAATATTCTGTGAAAAGGCATCTACAGAGTTTAAATAGTAAAATGGGAAGATCAATGAACTAAACAGCAGCAAATGCCAAGAGATTTCAGAGGCCCTATGTGATTCATTTACCTAGGACTATTTGACTATTTTTTCTAATTTCCTTTTCTTTCTTTCATTTTTTTCTCCCTCTTGGCAATCAAATTCCTTATGATCCTCAGACAGTCTGAGAGCTCAGATGGTATACTAATAACTTTGGGGATTTCAGTCTTGGAATTGCACTGATTTGGGCTTCCTGCTAGTTCACCCAGACTATTTCAGGCCCTGAAATCATACATTTTCCACCCATTCATTACCTAGAGGTCCCCAAATACAAGCAGCAGAAAATGGCCATTGATGGCTTTACATAGCACTGAACTTCTGTAAGGATATCCATATGGAGGAAAGAAAATTCATCCCATAAATTCTCTGTATTCTGAGAAAGCTAACATTCCGCATGGGGTGGTGGATAAGCTGACGCTAGCCAGGGCAGAAGGATTGGCCCCTTGTAGCAAGAAGTCCTTGAAATCTACTTCACCTACTACAAGGAGGATGAATCATCCTGTATTTGCTCAAGACAACATGGCCATATTAGAGCAGATGTACAGGCTGGTATAAGAGACTGGGGATTCTGGGAGACTGAGAGCATCCCTGATGTCTTCAGGATCATGGGTCTAGCGATCCAGCCCTGACCATGTGAGAAGAAGTGAACACAGGATCTAACTCCAGAGTGAAGGAAAGTTGGTGAGGGGCCAAGATCTTTTCACCATCTACTGGGGTTCAGATTAGGCTCCAGCTCCACCAAAAGAACTTGAATAGAGTCCAGGGTCCCAAATAGTCAGACAGGCTAGCTTCTCTTGGCATGAAAGACATCACCTTGCCCTCACTCAGATCCTGTGGTTATAACCTGATGTTCCAAAGATGAGACACTAGCAGAGTAGCTTCCTGAGCCTATTCAAAGGTGGGGGTAGGACTTCTAACCTGATAAATACTGTCCTTGGGCCAAGTGGGGGCTCAAACCAATTTGTTATCACAAGGAGCTGATTAGGCCAGAACAGAGCAGTGAATATGATGAGGTAAGAAAGGAGAGGAGGGAAGGAAATGAGATAGATTAGTATAAAAACCTGTGGCCAACTCAGACCACCATCTCCAAAGTACCCTCAATTTAAAGTGAGATTGCATGAAACCAGCATAAAAGTGCACTCCAATAGACTGTGAACAATACTTCATTAGCTAAGGTCTCTGGAGCAGTCATACATAATGAGTATATTATCATTCATGCCTACTTGAACAAAATCAGGCAAAGCTGCACTTGCATTTTGGCTCCTACCTGCTCCCCCAAACCGCCTTCTCATGGCTTCTATATCTGATAGAACTATTGGTTCCAGGTATCAAACATATTGCTAAACCTGCTTAAGCACAATGGAGGAATTTATTATAAGGACTCGGATGCATTGTGTAATTCAGTTTCAGTAGTACCTACTATGGGGTAAACTGATGTCAAAACCAAGAGCAGTGAGCTAAAATCATCCAGGTAATTTATGTAAAATTAAGCCTTTGCATTTAAAATTACAATTTGGTTTTTGTAATATCAACTGATTGTTTTCATAAGGAAAGCTACCCACATTATGTAAACACTTGCCTAGCAGAGGAATAATGGGCTGAATTCTTAGCATTGACCTGGGGTGTAGGAAGTATCCTAACTATTAAATTTGTTTTAAATTCTATAAACATTTTTCAATCCAATTTAAGTAAATTGGTCATGGCACTCAAGTTTTCTAAATAGGAACTTCTTTCTCCTGTCTCAGACATGAGCATTTTAATAAAAATGCTTTTAAATACCCATAGGCATTTCTCTAAATATTCCCAGGCAAGTGATTCTCTGTAGACTATGTAAGCTTCATTGATTCCTAAAGATAAAAAGAGATTGATTTTCTATATAAACACCCAGAATCCATTTCAACACATTACAGGATTTTGTTGCCTCTTGTACCCAGTGGCATGAAAGTCTGGGAAGAAGTCAGCTGCTGCCAGCAAGGCTCAATGTTTACTCAGGTTTCTTCATTTCCCATATATGTGTGCTTACAAGCCAAACTAGGAGCATTTACTCCCATCATTAGTAACCTCTAACAAAATAGAGTTCCTCAATTTATTGCAAGTTCTGAAGGAACAGGGATGAAGCAAGTCAGGTTGATCTACCTTCTTTAAGAAACAGCTGCTCCTAGCATGTATTTAGCAATTCTTTCATCCATCTATTAGACCAGCTGGAATGGAGGAAAAGAGGAATGCTTTGAATAAGAATGCAACAATTGCAGGAAGATTTTTCATCAGCCAGAGCTGTTGATAAAACAGTCAACTCGAGTTAAGAATGACGCATATTGGAGTCCCTGCCTAAGACATCAAAGTTATTTATCACAAGACCTGGAAGTAAATTGTAGTCTCCCAATTTTTTTTTTTAAAGGCTATGTCATTCAAAAGACAGCTCAAATTCATGTAGTAGCTAACTTTGAACTTCCCAGCTCATATTCATGTTAATCTCTCCCAGGATTTTCATTTAATCTAAGAGATAGAGACCTTTTCTATTACAGCAGTTAATTCCTTTGTTATAGAAATTGACAAATGCTTTTATTAATTTTCTAATTAAAAGGACTTACCTAATGATGAGAAGTAGCACACATGGCATTGGAGGCTTTTATCCAGACTTAATTTAGGGCCATTCCAGGCAAAATTTTGCTTATGTTGAATTTTCATGTAGAAAATAAGATGCAGACTAGGGTTTCATCTGAGAAAATTAGAGTAAAAGTGATTCCTTATAGTGGTTATAAACATGTATTCTAGAATTAGTCATGAACTTGAATTGCTGTAAAGAAAATTTCCTTCCTTACAATGTGCTAAGTCTCTCACCTGCAATATGGGAATGGTCCACCTTCTACCTGGCCACCTTCACTCATTCTTTACCCACCTGAATGAAAAGAGAACAGAAGCAAAACAAGGGAAAACGTGCAAAGACTACATGGGAAGGAAGATGGCAGGAACTTTGAAGAACTTTCTAGAAACATTGCCATCTCACTATATGTATGGAATGAAATTAAAGTCTTTCTTTTACCTGCTCTTTTGCTACTAGGCTAACCTTGTTTAAATACCATACTTTACACTTTGATTGTGTTTGTATTCCCCTCTCCACTGACATTCTCCAAAGGAAAAGGAATGTCATGTTAATGTATTTTCCACAAATCCAGAGGAAAACCCCACTGAGAAAAAACAAAGCTCTCCAAACAGCCCCATTTCCCCTATTCAGTCATAACTGTCCTATGGAGCCATCTGCCCTTATAGCTGAGCTGATCAGAGCAGTTGCAAGGATGGAAGGCCTTTGGAACTGCAGTTTTCTGAAACTGGATAATACAAAGTGACTAGAAGTCTCTGAACCTATCCCACAAATGTCACTTCTCTGGGGTCCAAAGTTTTCTATCATTGTTTCTACCCAGGTGGAAAAATGAAAATGAGTAGGAAAGCAGAGACTGAGGAAGAGCAGGAAGATTAGTCCCAAAAAATATGATTCTCATCTTAAAAGGGAACCATGTCTTTGGAATAGATTCCACTTTGGTAAAGTTGGGGCATCAAAATCCTACAGTGCAAACAACTTTAGTGCATCTACCCATGTCTTGCATATACCCTAAAGGTGACAGATAGCCATACTTGGGAATAGTCGAAAGTATTTCTTTCCTTTGGGAGGGTCCTTAGTATGGGAAAAGTAGAGTGAGTGATCTAACTGGCTCATGCTTGGTTAAATTCCAAGCATTTCCTATTCAGAACAACTGGACCCTTCTGTGGTACACTGGTAAGTATGCAGCTTAGAGAAACTTTGATGGTCCCATCCAGGGTAGCAGCAAGGTCTACTGAGCACTTGAGGACATTTTTTTTCTGTCTCCAGATCCCTTATAGAAAGGTATTTGTGAAACTGGTTGCTCAGACACACAGTGATATTCTCCACTTCCTCCTCATCCCACTGCTAATAAAACTCCTGGGACCCAATTACAAGGCAGTCGCTTCTGTAGCAGAGATTTCAGCCCTGCATTTTATAGGAGTTACCCATAGTACACCAGAGACCTGCAGTCACAGCTTTGTTCAATGTCTGCTTGCATTTGTGGGTGCTTTCACATTCCTGAGTCTGTAGAGAACACAAGCCTTGATTTTGTGGGTAAGGCCCATTGATGACAGGTGTGAGCTGCCTTGATTTGTTTACCAAAAACATGTTTGAAATGCAAGTAATTCCAGTCGCTGGAGTGTTGACATGTTCCTTTTAGCCCTCTCTTCCCAATACATTGTGTGAAAATGTCTAAACAAACCAAACATGCTTCTTTTAACATTGCAAAATGGTGGCCTTTTGGACAACGTGTTAATATTATTCATTCAGGGGAAAACGTATAGCAAAGGGTAAGAGCCACCTAGTTAAGCAAACTTTTTGTACACTGGATCCTTAAGGCAACTCAGTCCAGCTTTGCTTGTAGAAGTGGAACAGGGGAATGATTAGGAAGTTAAAATATGATTATCTGCTAGGTCTGAAAAAAACTGCAGGTATGGAGAAAGAATTAATCCTAATTCCTCACCTACTTACTTTTTCTGAATCTTCTCTATGTGATGAACCTGTATTATTAGTGTCACTTTCTTCAGGTTTTCTCAAATGATAAATGTTGAAGACCTAAACATTGTTACCCTGATTTGAACATTACCCAAGATACATGTATGTATCAAAAAATCACATGGTACCCCATACACACGTACAGTTTCTACAGGTCTATGTATACACATCACATACATACACAGACACACACATACAAAGCTTTCTCTCAGAAAGGGCCATTATGAAGGAAATACCTTCTGATGAAGATGGTCACTTGTTCTCCTTCCAAAGGTCAAATCTATCCCAGATCGAGAATGTGATGAGGTCAGTCATGCTGCTTTAGAAAGGACTAGAATATTACCATTGTGTGACCAGCTCCATCTTAAATAAGAGCAAGTAGAAAAGACAGGGATTGTCTTTTGTACATTTGCTTCCAGAAAGCCTTGAAATCTATCCTAGGAGAGAGCTATGCTGATCCCACCAACTTCCCACCTGCTCTCCATTATCATCCAGGATAAATTATCTGTACAAGAAACCAAAACTTTCCCCCATCACAAAGTGATGCTTAACCTATGACAGATCTTGCTACAGTGGATGACATAATTTGAAAGCAGACCATGATTCACAGAACTTAGCCCTTTTTAAATGATTCAGGATTATATTAGCTCAAATGAAAGTCACTCAGAATTTCAGGGAGTATCTCTGGGGCAATAGCAAGAGTAAGCTGGTGCCAATTCATAGGAATTTGGGGAAAGACCCCTCTAGAGTATGTATTGAGTGTGAGTGCTCCCCTGTCCCAGGTCTCTGACTTATGAGATGAATGGTGTGGCCCCTGGGTTTAGTGACAAGGGGATCTCCTGAATAGTTAATACTAGGCCTGGACTCTTGAGGCATGGGCATTCCATTTGTCATTGCACTGTGTCAGATGGAGACCACTAGACCTGAGACATCATTCCTTGATCACTCACTAGAGAGTAGTCATTAACTTGCATAAGATAGATCCCACTTCTCACTGCTCCCAAGACAGTGTGCTTGTAATCACACTATTATGGAAACTACTCCCACTTCTTTTTCCCAAGGAAGAGCAAATAAAACAGGGCCTTTACATTTCTCCAAAGAGTATGGCTCATCTTTCTGCTTTTATTCACTAATAAATACACAAGAAGGTAAACATTTGCTAATTAGGAAACAAACAATAAAGACAGATATAAATATTGGTGTGTGTATATAATAAACACAAACATATCATGTATGATATGAATACATATATGTATGTCATGTGTGCACATATCATAGATATATGACACATGTATTAATCAACTTTGAGTTATTACAACAAAATACTGGAGACAGTTAATCAATAAAGAGAAAAGCTTTATTTAGTCAATCGTTCTGGAGGTTCCAGCACAAGGTCAGGTAGTTTCTGTCCTCTGGGCCTCTGGTGAGGGCTGTGGATGGCAATGGCTGGGAGTGAATGACAAAGCAAACCCCTCACATCATGAGCCAGGAAGCCAAGCTAGATGATGGACGAGGTCTAGAATCGCCCTCAGAGACATGCCCCAGTGATCTAAAGACCTCCCACTAGGCCCCACCTCTAAAGGTCCTTAGCATCTCCTAATACCACAAGCCACAGGACTAAACCTTTAACATGTGGGCCTTTGGGGAACGCTCAACATCCTAACTATAGAAACATATATCCATATGTCATATATAGCACACATAATGAAAAGGGGAGGAAAACACATGTCAAATTTACTCATTTTCACACATAGAACTTCTTGCTTTACTAAAATATTAAATGTTTTTCCCATAAATTTCCAATATTCAGTCTTGTAACCTTAAAAAGTGAAAATTACAAATCATAGAGCAAGATTTTACAAGTATTTGTGTATTTTTAAATCCAAATAATCTGTTGACTAAATCACAGGAATTTCACCAAACAGTCATAATTATTTTTTTCTTTCTTTTAACTGTGTAGAATGCATGCCGTCTTAGTTTGTATAAGCTTCCATGGCAAAATACCATAGGGGTATCTCAAATAACAGTTTATTTTCTGTCTGTTCTGGAGGTGGAAAATCCAAGACCCAGGTGCCAGAATGGTCGGGTTCTAGTGAGGGAACACTTGCTGCTTGCAGATGGCTGCCATCTCACTGTGTCCTCACATGATAGAGAAAGATAGAGGTATCTGATGTCTCTAGTTTTACTTCCCAAAGGCCCATCTCCAGAAATCATCACATTGTGGGGGGCTTCAACATACGAATTTTAAGTAGACATAAATATTGAGTCCATAACACATACCTATCATATTTGTCAATTACAGAGAACTTCAAGGGATAGTATCCTATGTAGTATTATGTCCAGTCTAGACCTGTATATTTTATAGAAAAATGAAAAACAGACTCTATCCAAAGGAAAGAAATTCACTTTGCAAAGTTCTAGAAACTGTATCACAGGAGGAACTGGAGTTAAAAGAACCAGAGCTCTTTATCATTACAAAAGAAAAAGTAAGATGGGACACAACTTAAAAATATTGTTTGCAGATACTTGGAGACTTGCATATTGAAGAAGAATTTGGCTTCTTTTTGGTTACAGCATGTGAAATAAGCAGAAGTTAGAAGGAGGTGGATTTTAGAAAATTATAAAACAGAACTCCTGGTAAAGAGAGTTCTTTACAATTTAGTCCCCTAAATTGTACAGTGATCATCTCTTAGCACTGAACTCATTGAGGTGGCCCTCTTTCAAGGATGTGCTCATTCAGTGAATTGGAACCTACAATGGATCTCTCCAGTCCATTCTGATGCTAAGACACTATGGTTTAAGAGATCACCCTACAGCTATAATTAGTCTTTAACTGATTTGAAAATAATAGGTAAAAGAAAATAAGGACTAAAGCAATCACAATATTATCTTTGTGTTAAATGAAGAGGAATAAGGGCGATGAAAATAAACAAACAAACAAACAAAATGCATTCTTTCTTAGAGATGCATCCAGGATGAAGCATTCAAAGGAAATATGAATGTTCTGATCCAACAGGTAAAAAGAGTTGTCATCCTCAGAATTAGTTGATAATTAGGAAAATCTCACCTCAGGAGAGCATGAGATAAGAGTTCTGTTATCATTATTTCTTGGTTTTCTTTTGGATAAGGGCACACATTTTGTTTATTGCATGACTCATATCTTCTGCAGAAAAATATAGACTGATGGATGTTTATGACTTTATAAATAGTTGTTGAGACTATTGCAAAAAATTAATCTCAGTCAACATAAGATTGATATTTCTTGTCAGTTATCTACCATGGGGAAGGAAATGTATCCCTTATATCTGGAATATAGCTCTCTCTCTCTCTCTCTCTCTCTCTCTCTCTCTCTCTCTCTCTCTCTCTCTCGGTCTCTCTGGCTTTCTCTCTCTCTCTCTCTCTTTCTCTCTGTCTCTCTCTCTCTCTGTCTCTCCCTCTCCTTTCTCTTTCCTGTTTCTTCTCTCTCTTCTCTAGCTCATCTCTCTTTCTCTCTCTCTCTTTCCTCTCCCCTCTCCCCTTTCTCTCAAATTAAGTCCCATGCAATTAAACCAGCTGAAAAGCCAACCAACCTGGTAGCTATCAATTAAAGGAACATTGTAAGATGCTTAGGGATCCAAGCATTTTGATTGGCTAGAGTAGAATTTGAGAAGATGAACTAATAAGAGTAGGGCAGTATCCATTTTACCTCTCATTGTATTCCTTCTTGCCCTTCATGGTGCCTGCTACCAAGAGATCCTCAACAATTTATCAAAAGAATGAAAAATTATTTTTACAAGCTAATGATTCAGTTGATATAATATATGAAAATATTGTTAAATTCATACTAGACAGTTGCTTTCATTACAATCATCTATGTTGGTTTTTCAGTAGCAAACTACCCACTTGGCGCTTCATCTGAAGAGCCTCTGGTTTCTTTCTATTCTCTTCCTGCTGGCTGCTTTGCTGTTGCATGCACAACAGATGTTTAAAAAGATGTGAAACTCAAATTAAATCTGAATGTTGGTTATGCCTTTTCTAAAATTCCACTTAGTCCAATTTTGGATTGGGGGTGAAATTTAGTAATATATTCCATTTATATAAAATATGCTTTATGAAGCTCTTATGGGTCCAAAACAGAAATTGTCCAAAGAAAAGGTGTGGATAAAATGGGTTATGTAGGGAGTGCATTGCTGCAGCCTATCTCATAGTATGAGCAAAAAACATGAAACAAAAATGTGCTTTGGAGTGTCTTCAGGTGAGAAAATCGGATTCATGCTTTCATTATATAAGGTAGAGGTTCAGTGTACTCACTGGCCAGAGAATTAGGAACCTTGAGATTCCACCAAGGTCATTGGTGTCATTTAGTACATTGGACCCTAGTTAATCCCTTGATAAAATGGAAGGTAGGCCTTAGTCTCAAAGGAAAGTCTAAAGCAATAGTTCTCAAAGTATTTTTCTTCAACATCATGTGAGAACATGTTAGAATTGCAAATTATCTGGCCAGATCTTGGACCCATTCAATCAGAAAGTCTGGAATTGCGATCCCAGCCATCTGTTTAGGTGATTTTGATGAACAATTTTGAGGACTGGGAGCTTTGGGTTCTCTTGGAAATAAGTGGAGAGGGTTTTAAAGCCTCCTTTTCCTCTCTACCACCAACAGCTCTTGAGATAGGACCCCCTACAACCTGACAATAATATCCAACTAACAACAAGTTGTGACTAGACATGAAGATTAGGTCTCTTTCAAGAGATCTATTGTACAAACTGGCTATAGTTAATAACAATGTATTATATGCTTGAAAATTGCTGAATAGATTTTAAGTACTCTCACCACAAATAAATGATCAGTATATCAGATAATGCATATGTTAAGCATGTTACAAAAGCAAATCTTTCTGTTTCACTTGAAGATTTTTAGATTTGCTGTTATGCTTAATTTATAAGAACTGCCTTACCAAAAAATATGTTAATCAAAGTGTCAATACAATTAAGAGTTTATCCACCTTCATTATTGTTATGATAAATCAAAACCAAGGTTGAAAGTGGCTGCTTCTCCATTTCTTCCCCCAAATGGTAGTGGGAATTTTTCTTTTACTATAGCAGTCTCTTAAAATTGTTCAATTTCATACTCTGCTTAAGGTAGCAATTTTGGTTCATTCAAATATGTGTCATTGATTTGCATTTTACATTATTTTTAGATATTAATCTTAAAGTTCAAATCAAGCCTGAACTGCCTGAATGGCACAATACCTAATGCATAGTCATGGGCAAGAAATATTTAATAACATTGTGATAATACTTGATGTTTCTCTGTCTTAGCTATAAAATAATGGAATAAATAGATCAGCTTTGCTTTTTTATTTAATTTTTCCCTGTAGCTAGAGTTTGTGGTTGATTTGTAATTAGGATAAATGAAAACAAATGAAGGAAAATATGACTCAAAATATGTGACATGTCTTTTCGTGTTTTATCCATAGATATTAAAATATTATTTTCCGGTGTTTGGCTCATGGAAAGAAAACACTTCAGAAACTTTGAAATGACTCAGTTATACAAATTGGAATAGTAATTTCTGTGAAGAATGAAACTTTACAGTTTATAAAGTGCTTTCAAGTACACAATTTCATGATCCTCTCCACAGTTCAGTGAAGTAAGCATGAGTTTATTGCCCCTTACTTACTTGGCTGGAGAAAAGGGTCTGGGAAAATTTAATCAGTTGCCCAACATCACAGGGAGTTGTAAAACCAATTATTGGTCCAGTGCTCCTGTCACCATGTTGAATTACCACTTCTATCCTCATCATAAGCTGGGCTCCCCTCCCTGTGGAGTCTGGTCAACCTATGCTACATTCAGCCTGGTCAATTTCAGTAGGGAGGAGATAGAGAGAGAGAGAGAGAGAGAGAGAGAGAGAGAGAGAGAGAGAACTCTCGAATAGGTGGACTCTTGGTTGGTTGGTTGGTTGGTTGGTTGGTTGGTTGGTTGGTTGGAGAGAGATGAAAGCTATCCTGTTTCTGACTCTAAAGGTAGGCATCAGAAGTCTAATCTTTACCAACATTTAGGCTCGCTACAGTAGAGTTGAAGGTATCAACTATGTCCCCTTTCAGGAATGCTGTCTTCTTGGTCCTAAACTTTAAGAGCACCTGCAGAAAATGTTAAGGACTCAGATGTCCCATTCCCATCTCCAGTAAAGTTAGCTCACTCTAGACAGTGGGGTTCACACACTGATAGTTTTGGAAGCTCCCCAGGAGACTAATGTGCAACGAGGGTTGAGCTCCGCACATACGGCTGAAATGGAAGCAACACTGGTGTAGAAGCAGCCTTTCCCCATCTCAGACTAGGTAAAAAGAGCATGTTTGTCCTCACCGTTTCTATGTAGAGGCCTTGTATAATTTCAAAGCAAGCCAGAGAGTTGTGTCTACCAGGGAATTCCTGTGGGATATTATTAAAGGGTTTATGGTTTACTGATGAGATGAATTAATGGTGAGTATTAAGACAGATTCAACCTCAGAAATTGGGCAGATTAACAAAGTGACCAATGTGGAGGTACAGATTTCAAGTTCAACTTCGTGTTTCCTATCTTTCCAAAGAAAGGACTGGTAGGAATAAAAAATGCTTTCTTTCTTTTGCTGGTCAGGAGTAAATGGACCAGCCCTTATAAAAACTTGGGTCTATCCAAAGAGACATAAGAGGAGAGGTATAATTAGCTTGAGTAAGCAAAGGAATAAACAGCAGCCTGAAAAACAGCTTCTAGAAACCTAAGAGGGACCAGGTTCTGTCCTTAAACTACCCCTTGCTTGAATAATTTCCTGCATAGAACACCCTAGAAATTACATCAATGACTAAAGTTGCCTCCTCTCCTTGTATTGGACCCTTGTATGTGTTTGCATATGTGTGTGTGTGTGTGTGTGTGTGTGTGTGTGTGCACATGCACGTGTGTGTGGGTATGTATATGTGTAGTGGAGAAGAAGGATAGAAAGGAGAGGACATTCACCTCCTTACCACTGAGATCCTGTCCAGTGAATCCAATTGAGGAAATACTTAAAAATAAATTTGTTAAAGTAGGTGAGTTATTTCACACTTCATATAAAAATTAAGAGGTGAATATAGCATTCAAAGTCACATTTCTAGAGGGAACAAAATAAGATGGTGTTCTTTAACAAAGTTACATAAATTTAATAAAAAGTTTCTATTTCAACAAAAATATTTTTGACCCCACTCTACATGGAGTAAGGAAATATCTAATTGTTAATTAATCTTTTGCAGCTAAGCACATGCATAAATGGATTCATAATCAGAAAGTTATTAAGCCACCCAAAGCCAACTGAAATGTCCCCACAATTTATAGGTGTAATGAATACAAGTGAATATACAATATCCCCAAAAAGTCAACTGGAGAGGACTTTTCAAACTCAATAACTAACCTTTATTATAAAGAATTTCATTTAATCAGTTATATCCAACCAACCCTTACTGAGGATGTAGTATGTATTTGGCATTGTTGAGAGTCAAAATAATATCTCAACATAACTACCAGACATATTAAATGACTAGAGAGTCCTACGAGCTATTTTATAAGACAGCATATATTCACAGGTCTCATTTAAATCTATGCTACTACAAAAAAAGTGGAATAGAATCAGTGCTATCAGCAACAGGAAGGATGGAAAACAAAGAGAAATAGGGCTCAGTTTCTATCTTTGTACATTCTAACAAATCTTCCTAAAACAGTACTTCCATGAGTAGTATCTATGCCTTCCCCAGAATCAAAAATGATTCATAAGACCCACCCATCCTGATGTTTCATGTCCTTTCTCAATTCTGTGTTGGGAGGTTGTTAGCCCTTCCTGCTGTTTTGTAACCCTGCTGCCCTGGCCTTGGACCACAAAAGTCCTGAAGGCCTCAAGGTCACCTGGCCACCCCAGTTCACCTCCTAAACTTTAACCTTCTCCTTGGCCCCCACATTCCACATACATATGGCCCCCCTACTTTGTTCCATTTGTCTATGCAAATCCAGCTAGAGACAGGAACCTTCCTCTGACAACCCCAAGGAAAGGAAGCACAGGGTTCACTGTAGAAATAAATGAGTCTGAATCCCCCCAATGTTCAAATTCTGAAAAAGATTTATTTTTAAAGGCTAGCTTCTGAAAGAGATACCCAAGGTTTTTGTTTATGTTTGTGTTTCTTTTTTGTCAGAACAACTCTCTAGCTCTTGCTTGATTGGCCAGTACAGATATTGTTGTGAGCCAGTTCAGGGTCAACACACGAAAGGAAAGTCATAAAGTACAAAAGAACTTCAGTCTTTTCTGAGGAGACTAGAAAATTATTCCCTACTACACGGAAAAAAAAAAAAAAAGATAGCCATTGTGAGTTCTTAAATGTAACCAACATACCTGTAATCACAGCTGTGTGCAGAATGAGTTACCTTCTGTCCTCATTAGCTGATTGGTCTAAGAAAGACAGTGTTACCAGTCCAGGGACACTTGTTCACATCCATAATCTGTAAAGGCATTTGCTATAAAACAATATGAGTGAGTTATAAAGAAATAGTCTATACCAGGGAAGGGGCAGGGGAAAAGTGGAGAGAGAAAAGAGGATAAGACAGATAGGTGGGAGGGTAGATACAATCCAAGTATAATATATCCATATGTGGATATATATTAACAGGGAAATCTATTAATATGCACAATTAATATTCATTAATAATTATAATTTAAATTTTTTAATTCTGTCCATAAGAAAAAGCAGTCTAAACTTACTTATCAGGGAAATAATTTGGAATACATTGAAACAAATATTAGCAAAAATGGATTAAAATAAACCTAGAAGATTTTTTCTTTAAGAACCTGTAATATAAAAAGTTTTTAATTAATTGTTCATTAGTAGTGTCAACATCTCAGTTTTTTTTAAATAAAGAGAGACATACATTCATAAAGAGAGAGTTGAAACAAAATGTTTCTTCCAGAGAAATTAGATCTCATTTAAAATTTACCCTTGGCTGAGACAAAAGCTTCACTTGATGGTAAGACATGCTTAGATATGGGATCCTTACTGTAAGAGGACCTAAGGTTCTTAGTGTCAAATAGGTCAACCTAAATAAACGCACTGAGAAAAATAACACAGCAATTTCTAACTTCAAAGTCATGACTTTACATTTTAGCATAATTATTGGCCCATTTGTAAATAAGCATAGCTCATTTTTTTCTAGATTTGTAGATTTTTCTATTCAAATAAATCAAGCAAGGGACTTGCTCTTATTTAGGTCATAAATATTTTTGAGCAAAATTTAACCTCACTCAGAAATTCACTGACTTCTCAAATGATTCATCAACCAACCATTTTATATAAAATATTTAGATTCCCTTTAATTGATGTAGTATATGGACTCCCAAATAGTAAGAAAGAGAATAATATCATATTAGTTTTCTGTCACTAGAAAAGGCAAGAAAATGACAGAGACAAAAGTGCAGATTTTTATCAATCTAGGACAGGGAGGAGTGGTTTTTTTGTTAGTTGGTTCTCTGTTGGTGAACCCACTTGAACAATCTAGCTTTGTTGCTGGGAGTATCTTCTCCCATTTTGTGTATCTCTGCATTCTCTGTCCCATTGTAGAATGTAAAACAGCAGAAATATGCCCATTTGACCCAAAATGTAGTCTTTTATCTTGTTCTGGTTGTTTTCTTCCAATGCTGAGAAGAAAACTCCATCTCGTTACCCTACTTTGTTTCCAAGAGAGTATGGAACTCTTGTGATTAAATGTGAAGGATTCAGAGCAGATGACAGTAAATATACTGTTTGGGGTTTTCTCTCTTGAGAAACAACCCCCACTCAGAGCACTGGTTGTGCAAGTAAGTCACATTAAGTTCAGATTACTACTGTGATCAACTCTTAAGTCTGATAAGAAGCTCTGAGGCTATCACCTACTCATAAGAAGCAGCACAGAAATAGACAAGCCTAGAAGGATGCTTGTGACTGCCACTCACTTCAAAACAGTGATGTTATTTTAGAAACAGCCTGGTTTTTGTTTCCGGTGTTTGCTTTTTGTTTTTTTTACTGGCCAGGTCATAATTTCAAGAAGCAAATAGCTATAAGAAGCAGTTCTTATGGTTAACAAAATGCATTTGTTCTTTTTCTGAAACTCCACCACTAAACTCTATCCTAAGAATATAATCTAAAACACCAAAAGAAAAACCGTTTGTTCACAGATGTTTCCTGAAGCATTATTTATAAGAACTAAAAATTTAATAATACTCTACATGCCTAAGAATAGAGAAAAGATGAATTTAATCACCATGCAAACATATGCTGAAACATCATGTAGCCATTAAAAACTGTATTTGCAAAGAGTTTTAATGGAAAGTAAACTGTTTTCTTTCCAGTGCTGAGTGAAAACAGAACACAAAATGGTATAAAATGATTCAGTATCAAGTGCATGACACATGCTTATGGATAAGACTGGAAGGATAACAGGGAGTGTTAGTGATAGTGAGTAAAGGGTTATACATGATTATTTGCTTAATACTGCCTTTTGATTCTCCACTTACTAGGAGGATCACTTATTACATCTTACACAGCCAATACACACACACACACACACACACACACACACACACACACACACACACACACGGACATTCACATCCCATGGGAAAAGAGCAGTAAAACCTATTTCCCAAGCTATTCTACATATTCTTACATTCTATTATAAACGCTATGGTTTTGGACAAGTCTGTAATCCAGTGTATTAATTAACAGTGTCAATATCTCAGTTTTCTTCAAGTAAAGAAAAATAAGTACATATAAAAACTGCTAGAATTAATTGATGTGATATATTTGTAATTGCTTCTTAGTAGGAAAAGTGCCATACAATTAAATAACAATATTATTCAGAGGAGAAGAAACTGAATTTCAGTTTTTCCAAGCCAGTCTACATGGTAAAGATTGAGGGTTTTGTCATATTTTCTGCCACCAATTGGAGCTCCAACCACCATGGAAGAAATTATGTAGACTGTTGTATGACACTGTGCTTTCCTGCTCTTAGGCACTAAGTTAAAAATGCAAATTATTTACCTTATAGGCAATGTGTTTTAGTTTATTTAAGTACCTTGAGTTAGTTTCAACCCTGCCTACAAATTGACAATAATAATTTTTAAATGTCATAAAATGATACTAAGATATTATAATTCTCATCCTTTCTCATTCACTGACCTAAATAGGGAAGAAGGAAGGAAGAAAAGAAGGGAGGAAGGGAGGGAGGGAAGGAAGGAGGGAAGAAGGGAGGGAAGATAGCAAAGAGGAAATGAAACGTGGGTGGGGAGAGAGAGAGAGAGAAATATGGTCATGGTTCTCACATTTACTGTAAGGTAGATTGGAAACATACAGATCCTATACGCTGAGGAAGAATATAGTGATCATATCACCTTTCTCTGCCACAAGCTCCTAGGTGATGAGATAAGTAATGTGTCCTCAGACCTAGAGGAATCAGAAGACTATGGTCAAGAAATTGTCTGTGATTCAGTCTAGTTTGAGAATAGCATAAATATTGTTTATACTGAGAGAGATTTCTGAACATTTTCACAATCAGGTGATTTTTTAAAAAATAGGTTTCATAAACTGTAGAATCTTGGTTTGCTTTTGGAAGGCAACACTTTAAACACACTGTACCAGCATTTAGGAACATCTAGCCCATAAGGCCAAGGCTCAGCATTGGACCTATTGTCATAGCTAGATCCCTGCCCAGCTTTCAATTCACTTAGTAGCTTTTTGTTGTTTTGTTTTAAGCTTCTAGAAGAAACATGCCAGGCTTGGCAGAAACTTTGACAAAGTTTATAAGACTTGAAGTCAGTTTCCCATTTGTAAGCCGAATCAAAGAGAGCAAGAAGCTGTAAATGGAAAATAAGGTCAGAAGCACAGAGATGAGAATTGGATTTGCTCACTGGGATCACAGATACATAGGAGGTTAAGAGGAAATGATCACAGTCCTGCCTCCAGGGCTAGAACAAGGTCAGGACTGAGAAACCATCTGCAAGGGGAGTCTCTATCCATGGCCTGGCAGAGGCTTCCAGCTTCACTGCCAGAGAGGTTCATTCACCCAGGATCCCAGGCCATACCATGTGCAAGACAGCTTGCCTTCCAGCAAAGGCTGGCATTACCAAGTCCCTTGGCTTGGAGGTTTACATTTGACTCACACCCCAAATCTAATCATAAGACAGGATTCACTTGTTTAATTTTCTCAGATGGTTTATGGAGAATAAGTTTTACCCTAATAGTGATTTTTCACCGCTAACAGCATCCCTTCAAGAAAACCTCCAAAGATTTTTGTTTTTCTTAGCAGAAATACATATAGACTTTGCCGTATCAAACTGCTCTTGTGTCCAGGTGGCCATACTCCCAGGATTTAGTTACCTCGTTTCTCAAGTGAATATGAAACATGGAACGTCTTAGTTCTCAGAGTAGGACTGATTTTAGGTCATCATGTTCACTCTTTACTTGAAACACTACAAGACATATTGAATCATATAACTGACTTATGGGAAAATATAATTTTCATTTCATAATAGATCTTTTATTATTAACAGTTGCTTGGGCAGCCTGACCTTGGAATCTCTCTTTTGAATGATTACAACACTCCTGTGTCCAAATGTGGATCCTGGCCTTTGTAATAATGGTGCCACATTCTCCTCAAACTTAGTCTGTCTTGACTAATCAAAGGCTGACTGATCAGTACAGGGGGACAGCCTAGCCAGGAGGGCTCAGGTGCCAACCTGGAGAAACAGCCTCAATTAGGTTCTCACCACTGACATTAGCCAGAGTGCCTGGACTTAGAATCATCAGATGTGCATCTGTTGTCAGATTTTCACTTAAAAAGAAAGTTTAGGGGTATAGGTTTTGTTGAATTTGAAGAACTGGAGTTTGGGGAAAACAATAATGATTTGAAATATGATCATTCACCTACCTGGATGATACTTTCTGGTCTTTGTTTTCTGTATGCCTACTTTGTGAATTGGAAGATCCAATTCCAAGTCAAGAACACATCTGTGACAATTTAATAAAGAAAAAAATATACCCCCTAAAAGCACGTGAGCAACCCCTTTGACTTCCCTGTTTTACCTTCTCTCTCTCAACTTCCCTCCACCTCACAGGCAGCCCACTCCCTTCCCACCCCACTGCCCACTATCACCTTCCCATCTTTTGACTGCTAAGGAGGAATCACTGACAGCAAAATGAGACTTTAGAGTTCACCTTTTCCTAGGGCTCCCTTCCTCGAATTGTCCTTGCTTGTTTGTTCTCTTTTGATCTGGGTATGACCCCCACACTAAATTTTAGATCCTACTCCTTCAGCCATCTAGAAAATAGGAGAAATCAAGATTGCTATAGATATTGACATGTTGACTCAACCTACAGTGATAGCGTCTGACTGGTTTAAGTAACTACTTACTTTGTCCTGACTTACTTGTATTATTAATATGCCTGTTCACCATTAGAGTCTATGAGAATGAGTTCTGGTACCTTCACCCAAAGACACCAAGATCCACTGATACTCAAGTCCATTATATAAAATGGCATAGTATTTTATATATAACCTATGCGCAGCCTTGCATATACTTGAAATCATCTCTAGATTATTTATAATACCAAATATAGTATGTTATGTAAATAGTTGTTATGCTGTATTGTTTCAGGAATAATGTTAAGGAAAAAGTCTGTACATGTCAGCTCAGGTGCAATTTTTTTTTAATGTTTTGATCCAAAGTTGGTTGAAGCCACGAATGTGGAACCAGCAGAAACAAGGGGTTGGATAGAATTTCAGAGTAGTGGTATAGAAAAGTTAGGGAATATAAGTGTGTGTTTAATGTCTCTTCCATTTTCTTGAGGGTGTTTAGAGCATCACCTATGAACAATACCTTGGTTTTTAGTAGTTCAATCATTTTAGCTGGGAATTAAAGAAGTATTAAAGTCTCTCTCTCTCTCTCTCTCTCTCTCTCTCTCTCTCTCTCTCTCTCTCTCTCCATATATATATATGATGAAAAAGGATATAATTCCTTTGGCAAAAGAGAGTACTCTGACAAATAAAATACAATGTGGAAGTAGTTTTTCCCCACTTTAGTTAATAGCTAGTTAGCATCTAGACCCTAGCATGAACTTTTTTTTAATGTTATCTTTCACTGTGGAGAGCAGAATTAAGCCCCATTCCACAGTTAGAAAAATGGAGACATGAAGCAGTCAAGGATCTCTTCCAACATAACAAAAGAAGAAGACAAAATCTAATGCCTTACAGATGTAGGATATTTTTCAAAGAAGAAGCACAAATCATGTTATCTTTGATGTAACATGTGTAGAACTAACACAAATGTTTGCCTTTGAGAATTATAATAGAGTGGAAAAAAATCTTTTTCATCTTTTTTTTATTTTTAAAATTCCAATGTGTATGTAGTCACTTCTGTAAGACAGGCCAAGGTATTTTTTATGAATAACAAACTTGACTAAATGAATTATGCAATAAGTTAAATTAAAATTTCCTTGTAATAAATCTTAAAATTTCTTCCTCTTTTCATCAGTTCCTTTATGGAAGAAAAAAACAGATAAAATAACAATGGCCAAGACTGAGGTCTTTCTGAATCCTGTAGACCAGAGTGTTTTAACTGGGAGGAGTCACAGAAGACCTTATCCAGTGAATCCAACTTTCTGTGTACCAGGCACAATGGTCTCTGCCCTTGAGTGGTGTTCAGACAGTGGTAGAAAGAGAAGTGTACTATGATGCTATGAGCAGTGAACATGAATGGCCACAGCCACACATGGGAGGCCATCAAACTTGATCTTGGGAACCAGGCTAGGATTTGTGAAAGAGATAAAAGCCAAATTCGTCCCTATAATATGTGTAGGAATTAGCCTGATGAAGGAGTGTCATAGAAAGATGGATAGATACCACATTTTCTTAATCCATTCATCAGTGATGGGGCATCTTGGCTGTTTCCATAACTTGGCTATTGTGAATAGTGCCGCAATCAACATGGATGTGCAGGTGCCTCTGGAGTAACCTATGTCACAGTCTTTTGGGTATATCCCCAAGAGTGGTATTGCTGGATCAAATGGTAGATCGATGTCTAGCTTTTTAAGTAGCCTCCAAATTTTTTTCCAGAGTGGTTGTACTAGTTTACATTCCCACCAGCAGTGTAAGAGGGTTCCGAATTTTATGCAGCCATGAAGAAGAACGAAATGTTATCATTCGCTGCTAAATGGATGGAATTGGAGAACATCATTCTGAGTGAGGTTAGCCTGGCCCAAAAGACCAAAAATCGTATGTTCTCCCTCATATGTGGACATTAGATCAAGGGCAAACACAACAATGGGATTGGACTATGAGCACATGATAAAAGCGAGAGCACACAAGGTGGGGGTGAGGATAGGTAAGACACCTAAAAAAGTAGCTACCATTTGTTGCCCTTAACGCAGAGAAACTAAAGCAGATACCTTAAAAGCAACTGAGGCCAATAGGAAAAGGGGAACAGGAACTAAAGAAAAGGTTAGATCAAAAAGAATTAACCTAGAAGGTAACACCCACGCACAGGAAATCAATGTGAGTCAATGCCCTGTATAGCTATCCTTATCTCAACCAGCAAAAACCCATGTTCCTTCCTATTATGGCTTATACTCTCTCTACAACAAAATTAGAGATAAGGGCAAAATAGTTTCTGCTGGGTATTGAGGGGGTAAGGGGGAGAAGGAGGGAGTGGAGTGGGTGGTAAGGGAGGGGGTGGGGGCAGGGGGGAGAAATGACCCAAGCCTTGTATGCACATATGAATAATAAAAGAAGAAAAAAAAAAAGAAAGAAAGATGGAACAGGATGTGACAGGATCTAGACCTGAGAAAGCTTGCAGCAAGTTAGAAGAGCTCAAAGAAATCCAGTGTAATAGGTGTAGTGGGAATAAGGGTAACTTACCTACTAGAATCATCCTTTTGTATTTTTGAATACATTAAATTTTTAACACTTAACAGTGTATTAGTTTGAGTTAACAAAACTAGCTTTAACTGCTGGAAAATATAAAGACAAAGGATGGACAAACATATAAAGACAAAGGATGGACAAACATATAGCTATGGCAAAGACTGGATAATCTTAAATAACAGATTTTCCCTGAGCTATTCTTATTGCATACTGGGTTCAAACCCAAGTATTCTAGGACTGGCACTAAATTGGACCAACTCATTTATTTCATTCATATCTCACCCCAAACTCATTCTTTTGGCATTCATAGAGGTTTTTTTCCTCAAAGTTCTACCATTTACATTCAAATAATTTCTCCCTTATACAATTAGTTTTTTTAAAAAGATACTTATTGAGATAATTTTCCTGATTCTGAAAGAACTATATGTTTATTTGGGAAACTTGAATTATACAGGAAATTAAAATAGCAAAAAAATCTCTAACACTACTGCTGCCATTGTCAGTGTCACCTTGTACAAAGTATGAACTTTATTTTCTAAACCTTTCTAAGAAAATACTGTATAATAAATATTTAATCAATTTGGGTGCTTCTCTTCTTTTTTGTGTACACATATATATGTGACATATTTTCCATTCGTATTAAAATGAATTTTAATTATACAGTTTATGAATACACTCTTAGTTTGCAAGATTTTATAAGACTTTATCTAGTGTATAACTTTTAGCCCTGTGGAAAATCCTTTGTCTGCTGTGTTTCCGTGTGTGAGGCTCATGCAACCCTCTAGTCATAAGTTTTTTAAAACACTTCTGTGACATGACATAGGTGGCAAGGGTTTTTATCCCTATATTGATGATGTGGCCACCAAAGTAGACAGTAGTTACATAACTGATTCATGTCTAGAAATACCTGGGAGCTATTTTGAAAGTAGGTAAAATAAAAATTAGAGGCAAAATTAAATATCGGTGATTTGTATCTTTATTTAAAACCTCAAGTCTTTGAAATGATAATGCATAAAACACATTGGCTCTCTGTTATTTTTCCATGAGTTGAGAACTAAATCTGACCTTGGGGAGTCCACGTGGATATCAATGGAAGTTAAGCCAGTAGCATGTGAGTTGTTGCTGTCAGAATTTTGCCCGAGAGCTTAAACTAATTCATTGTAGAGCTACAACAGATTGTAAAATATTACATTGAATTTGGATTTTGATGTTGAAATACACACATAGGTGAGTGTGTGCAAACACAGACACATATGCAGAATTTTAAGACCAAAAAGTAACACCAGAGCCTTTTTCCTCTGTATTTGTGTTCATAATCTTTTCTTGGGCACAATTTTGTAGAAGCTGGTGGGATTCTTTTTTCTGAGTCAAGTCTGCAGAAGCAAGCCTGCTGAGAGTCAGCAAACCACAACAGACGTCATCAGATCTCTCCTGCTTCAGGATACATATACTGATCCCTGCAGGGGTCGGGGAGAATTTTATTTTTGCTTGCGCAGGCTTACACAATTGTCAGCGGATATAACCCTTGCCTTTCTTTGAAGTGTGAGCTATCAAAAACTAAATAAACCAGACGGAGCCATTTTCTGATTTAAAGTGACAGAACAGAGCAATGTCTGAGTGATAGTTCTTTTTAAAGATGGAAATAGAATTACAAATTTGCTACATCTAATTTACACATTCCTTTGAAAAGGTGGAGTGAAAAAGAAATTTTTCTCAAGTGCCTTTTCCTCGGGAGAAAAAGTAATAATATTGAAAATAAGAGAAGATTGCATACACAATACATGAAGTTAGCAAGAGAATGAGAAAGAAATTGTCAACTCTGAAAGAAAGTGATATAGAATGAGTCCCTTCCGTTCAAGTAACCTCTCTTCTCCTTGTGACCAGATACATATACATTCTTGATTCCCAGATTCCTTCCATTCTTGGGGCAATACTTGAAAAAAAAAAAAACTGACCAGGTTTTTGGCATTTTCATCTTTTCTGGGAATACTTCTAAATGACCTTGGGGAAATTTTCTAAACCAAAGAACAGTTTTGGCAGTAAAAACAAGCCTCAGTATGTATTATGATTGAACAAAGTAATTTAGCCTTTAACTCATGCAAGGAGCTAGGAAAACCTCTATGTTGAGCAGAATAAAATGAACTTGATATATCTATTTTTAATGTGTGGGAAAAGATGTTTTTCACATTACTGTTTAACTCTATAAAAGAAAAATATGATTGATGATTTGAAAATAAATACAGTGCAAACTAGATTATTAATGTCAGGGTTACAACTTATTCTTAAGAATTAAGATCTCAATTGTACTAAATGTGTTCTGTTCATTTTGTTGCCTTCTCTGATGGGTAGAAAAATATAAAACCATCTTTCTGGGCCTTTATTTTTTTCATTTATGCAATGAGAAAAATAGGTCCTATTTCAAATTGTTATTATGAACAGATGATTCAATGAAAGAAAAATATCTAACATAGTACATGGTAGATTCTTTCTGATTTATTCCCTTCTACCTTCTTGTTATTTTCTATGGCATTTGAAGAATGTGTGAAGACTTGTAGACCAATTGTGTAAAGTCTGACTAGTAAGGACACAGAGCCAGCTATGTTGACAGGACCCGCCACTTATGAGTGGTAACTACGTACCTGGCACAGTATATGCTCAGCAATATTAGATATTATGTCATACATGTCATCTTGTCCTCAGAATAACTCTGGAGAGTGTTTATTTTCTTTTTATTATTATCATTTGTTGTTGTACTAGGAGCACATTGTGACATATACAAAAGTTCTTACCATATATCATAATTGAATTCATCCCACTTATCATTCTCCTTAGGGAGTATTTATTTTCCACTCTCATTTTCCAGTTGATAAAACCAAGGCTTGGGAGATAAAACAACAATCCCAGTGCCACACAGCAGGATCATGACAGAGCCCAAATCACACCTGAGATCTGCTCCAGAGCTCTTGGTCTCTCCACTGCAGCAATGCCACACTTCTACCTAAGTATGGGGCAGGTAGGCCTCAGGTGAATTCAGTCATGCACAACAGAACAGGGAAGCCAGAAGAAAGCTAAAAGTACTTGGGGTAGAGATGAGGGGCACAGACACTAATAACTAATGTTCCCATCTATACATTTTTTCAAAAATGCTTTTAGATATAGCTGATACCATTCTGAGCTAGATGTAGCTGAGTAATAGCTAACTCTAAGCCTATTAATATACAAGAACAATGCACTTCAAAGGTACCATTAGCCAGCTGGTTCTCTGCTTACACAGCCTCTAGAAGATTCAAAGCAGTGGAACTGAAGGTACGGACAGGTTGCTATAGTCAATTCCCTTGAAATACTAAAAGCAACCTGAAAACCTGCCAAATGCTGACATGAAACTTTAAAACCATAGAAGCCTTGAGCCATTTTTTAGCATAGGAGCAAATAGCCTAAAAATACCTAAATAGTCCTTGAAGTGTAATAATTGATAACTGTAATAGTCATTTAAATTACTAAAACAGAAGTAAATTACACATTTTACATGTAAAACAAATTTCATCCATATATCACTTAAATAAAATACCTTCTCTGTTAATATTACTAAAGGGTTGTGATAAAAACAAATTTATCATTAGAAACAAAAGGAAAACTTAATCACATAAACTTTAACCTCTTGCTTTGCTTGATGCTTTTCTATTCTCTACAACTTTGTGAACTGGTTGGTCAAAGACAAGTACCAAAAGACATATATCAAAGACAAGAAAGGATTCAAACATCTCTGGTTAGGAGAGCAAATGTGTTCTTACTTGGCTTAAGAAGGAGCCAGGAACTTTTCATTTTACTATTAAAATTTTAACCTAAACATGGTCTAGAAGAAAATTGACACATTTTCTTAGAAACACACAAACATACACATTCCCGCAATGATTCTTACCCCTGCACTGTGGATTGAATGTGTTGTATTTCAACATGCCTTTCCATTAGTTTCGCATCCATAGGAAGTTAAGAGATTATGATTCAGTGGATAAGGGAACAAGGAAAAACTTCAGCAGTATTAAAACAGTAACTGGGGATGTAAAAAGTCATAGGAGTCTTCTAACTTCCATTTCGAGCTTTCCATGCATCTTGAAACAAATCATTTGAAGCCCACAGGATCCTGTCCTCGCATGAGTGGCAAGATGTAATGCTGTGAGACAGAGTAAACTCAGTCCCAGGTTGCAGGCTACTGAATCCAGCAAAAGTCAGGGAGACACACCTCCATTTCCAGAGACCTGTCCAGCCCTGGGGCAACACATAAAACAAGAGCCTGGCAAAACTGCATCTGAAAGATGGACTGATTTTCCTTTTTAGGTTTGATTTTTATTTCCTTGTCTTAATTGGTCTTGGATAGATATGGAAATGTCATTCAAAGGACTTAGCATATGAGCATTATGGTTAACTTAACTAGAAATGAGATCAACTACCCTCCATTGTAATCTATCCTAACCCAACTCAGTCAAGACTAAGAAGGCCAACACTTGGTATGTGTGTGGGCCATCTTGACATTCAAAGTCAAAGGACGCTTTGCTCTTTGAACACTCTAAGCAACGAAAAGAACGTGGTGCCTCATTGACACAAGAAATTCAAAACAGTGGGGCAGGGAGGGGGTTGAGGAAGAGAGACAATGGGGGTGATGTAGCTAATATACAATATAAGTCTAATTGGAATTGTCACTCTGAATCCCTGCCATACAATGAATCCTAATTTTAAAAAAAAAGAAATTCAAAACAAAACAATACAAAATCTTAAGCCCCTGTAAAGGAGTTCAACTGATGTTTCTTAAGATATACATTTCCAGGGCTGGGGTAGTGACTTGAGTGGTAATACCACCTGTCTAACATGCATGAAGCCATGAGTTCAAACCCCAATACCATCAACAAAAAGATACACACTTTCAGATATGTTGAGATACATATATATATATATATATATATATATATATATATACACATGTAAATACATATATATATATACATACGTGTAAATATATATATATCCAAATCCTTATTTTAAAAAATTTTGGTGACCCTGCCTCTTATCTCCTAAATACAGGCTTAACTATATATTGACTGATTTTTGTGACCAAATGTCTCATGTCCAGCAATATATGCCTGGGTTTCCCCCACCACCCTCAAGAATAGAAATGTCTCATGGCTGTCCACTCACTCAATCTCCAATTTTATAAAAATGTAATTCAGTTTTTATCAACTTCATAGAATCAATATGTATATTAATAAATAAATTATTTAATATGCAATCCTGGAAGTAAATACTACAGAAATGCAAAGCACAGTTATTACAACTGACCTGCTTCTGAGATTAATAAACGACTCTGGGACTAAATGGCTCAACCACTAAAGATGAATCCAGATAAGGACATTTAGCCAATTTACTTTTAGTAAATTACAAAGGTGCCTTGTAAGAGTTGCATTATGTCATGAGTAAGAAATTAATTCCCTGAATACGAATTTCCTTACTATTTTACAAATAGTGAAAATAAGTAGTAAAGAAATTGAACCACTAGTACAATTAAAAATGAAGGAGGAAAAGAAAAGGAAGAGACATCAAATTGTGAAGTATAGCTATTACAGCTGATGTTGACCCTATAAATACCCAGGCACCACCAAATACACCTATTATTTTTGTCCACTTGTGTACCTATTGTTTGAAATATTTGTCTATGAAGCTACATTAATTTGGCAATAATTGTTTTTCTTCTTTATTAACCACAATTAATTAGAGCTTCTGTTCAACAAAGAATAACAATGTTACTTCACTGAGAGTATATAATTACCCTCTTCAATGAGTCTTTTCCTATTGTCATGCTAGAACCAGGTATTGTAATCTCTCACCTGGTTTCCTTAACTCTTGTGAAGGTATTTTTTACATAGATAGTTATTCAAACATGTTTATGTAGTGAGGTGGTGGGCAGTGAGATCTCTGGAGAGTCCTATCCCTCCATCTTGCTCCACTTTCCAGCTGATTTGATATAATTCAAGTTAAAACAAAGAATTTCACCCTACCATCTCTCTGAGGCAGGAGACTGTTGATCCAATCCAAGCCTGTCTGTTCACAGAAGAGAATGCTGAGTCCCAGGGTGGTTATTGCCTCGCCCAAAATCAAAGGGTCTTTAAAGATTGCAAATACTTTTATCCACATAACAATCCTGCAACCAACCTTATCAAATTGCTATTGTCTATAATTAAGCTCCAATATTAAGAGCAAGGGACTAACAAGAAAATTTTTCCAATTAAATGAGTCTCTTGCAGGTCACCTCCTGTCTCTGCTGCCTCTTATAATTTCAGGCATAGTAACTTGCTATAATTTTCTTTCTCTGATGCCATTTCCATTTTACCATTGCATTAGAATAATAGTACCATGGTCTGCCTCTTCCTCAACAAATAGTTCCTGAGTGGAAGCCTCTGTCTTTTTGATCTCTTTATCCTTAGCACTTATAGTACTTCACTAAATATTGACTTGGGGTGGCTGAGTTTGGCCTGAATTAGCACAAGATTTTGTTTTCCTTTAAATACCTTCTTCTTCCAGTACTTCCCAAATTAATATTCAAAGACTGAGTTTTCTTCTGTACTTCTTACTCAGACTACCTACTTGACATCAACTTGAATATCTAAAAGTTATCTTAATGAGTTCAACAAAATGTTTAATTAAATATATCTAAATATATATCTTACAATCCTTGCAAATAACACCAGAACCTAGTTGCTCTCTCTCCCTCACACACCAGCCCATGGGTATGATCTAGAAAGCATACCTCCAAAATACTTCCTGAACCTTTTTACTTTTCCATAATTCTTGCTGCTATTTCCCTGGCTAAGCTATCACCCTTTCTTTGAACTTTTTAGCTTCTGGGTTAATTTCTGCATCCACTCTGGCTCCTATACAATCCCTTTTCCACAGAGCTACCAATGTGGTCTTATGAAACTATCTTAAATTTCTTCTCCTTAGACTTCCTAATGGTTTGTCATTATGCTTAGAATGACCCAAAATCATTCTGTATTCTACACAACTCAACATTGTCCAGTCTGGAACTTCATCTCTTGCCGCCCTGTCCCTTGTCACTCTGCTCTTCTTTGTTTTTCAGACATAGCAAGTTAGTTCTTACTTTTAGGTTCTTTACTACTCTCTCTCAGTTTATGCCTCTTCCAGGGGATTCTAAACCATTTTTTTTTTCCAACTAGCTATTTGTTAGTGCAATTCCACACTGGCTGAGTTTCTCCTTCTTCTTTCCAAAGTATGAATCTGTTTTTTCAGATGCCCATGAGGCCATTCAGGTTCATTGGTTCATTCATTGAGAAAGCATCCACTGTACCCAATAAATAACCTGCTCTGGTTGATAGTTATGATAGTACTGTCACTTTTGGTCCAGATTTGTCTCTCAGTGCAAAAGGCCTAGGACATTATCCAGAAAGCAGGACATTGTCAGTCTTGACTAGCTCAGACACATCCTATGAGTCCAAACTGAAATCTCGCATTTATGAGCTGGCAGAACCTTCTAGGGTTCTGAGTGCTTAGGATGATCCTATGAAACCCTACTGTAGGACAGAAGCCAATAAATCTAATTGTCCTCCACACGCACCTCAGCAGTGCTCTTTCTCCATTCTTCAAAAGAGGGGCTAAAAGATGGGTAGTTTGGAGTGGCTCTGTAAATGGTGGCTCCTCTCCACCCTTGAGCAGAGCCCTTGTCCTCCCCAATCCTGCTCCCTGACCACAGAGGAAGAAAGCCATTTCTCAATGTCTTTTGACACTGGCAGCCTTTATAAGCTCTTCCAGGACCCAAATTGGCTAATACTCTCATAAGAAACTTCAACTTTTTGGAGTTGCTTTGTTTTTTTCAGGCCACAAAGATATCACTTAGAAAATTGCTACTTTAATGCCCAAAATGATGTTCTTGAGGCCTGAAAAGGTAACCATTTTTTTCTTTTATTTATCAACCAGGACCAGGCTTTTTTGCAATTTCTTTAAGGGGGTGGCTTGTGGGTGACAATACATCACCAAGAAAAAATCTTGATAATTCAGTAACTGCATCCTTTGAGGGAGACATATGAAAAAAATGACTTATCTAAAATATCCTCTCTGGCAATAATTATGCTCTAATGAATTAGAAACTGGTTCAGTTTCTAATGAATGATTATGATTATTTAGATCACACTAGAAAAATTAAGATAATAATTTTAACCCATGTTTTATAGAATTGGATCTGGAAAATCTCCCAGATGATCTGAAGCACAGGCTTAAAGTTAGACCATAAAGAAAAGAAAACAGTAGTAGGCCAACATTGAGGTAAAGGGCCCAGCAACCCATGGCATCCAGGGTCTTGGAGTAGCCCTCAAAATCATTGCTTGTAAAAATCTGCACTATGGGCTGGTGGAATGGCTCGAGCGGTAAGAACACCTGCCTAGCAAGCTTGAGGCCCTGAGTTCAAAACCCAGTACTACCAAAAGAAAAAAAAGTCTGTACTACTTTTTTCTTTTTATTTTCTTTTTTATCTTTATCTTCTTTTTCTTCCAGTTCCTTGACTGCTCCACACTAAACACATATCCTCTATTTTTCCTCATTTACAATCCTTTCTTTCCCCTTCCACACATCACCTTCATCTCTCTACTTTTGGTACCTGGTTAGAAAGTGTATTGTTGCCAACTCTGTGGAGAAGAGAGCACTTCATCTGGAGGAGGTGATAATAGCTGTATTATATTGAATGCCTGCTTTACCCTTAGCCTTATTCTATATACTTTCCATGCATGTCTTGTTTAATTTTCTTAGTTGCCCTAAGAACTCAGTTTATCCAATGCCCTAGTTCTATTGAAGAATGAAGGCACTTTTACTTTGTTAGGTTTTGTTTGGTTGTTGAAAACTGTCTCCAAAAGATCTAGAGAAAAAGCCCCCCAAAAATAACACCTGGAAAAAAACAGATGGAATTTGAATGTGTGATAAGCAGGTTAGAAAGAAGAAAGATGCAACAAAGGATAAATCCTGAATGAAACTTCAAGTCAGTTGCTGCACACAATCACTTTCATTTGCACGTTTGTGCTCTTGGAGGAAAACGTGACTTTACCAACCATGTTAAAGGGGGGAGAGTTCTAACCCTTCAATAATTTCCAAAAAACCAGAATATGGTTTAGGTCAAAAGGAGTAGTTGATTTTGCAACACCAGCTACCCCTTCTGAGGTTTTACAGAAATGCTGTGTCTGTCCCACACAGAGCTCTCTCCATACTTTTACCACAGACACAATAGTGCTAATTCAGTGTGCACTGTAACATAGGCCACTTTGGAGGTATTCTATGGAAGATAGCAGAGAAACAAATACCTGCACTGTTAAAATTCAATCTCATAAAAATTTAAGGCATAACTTATAGAGTAAAAGAAGCAGGAAGGAGAAATACAGGAACTTGAGTGTCAGAATGATCTGCCCAGGGTTTCTTCTTTCCTTCCTTTGGGGATTGTACTTAAGAACACAGCCTTCAGATCATTCTAAAACACCTGTAAAAAGAAGGAGCTACATATGGAGGAATTTATAGGGTTATATTTGCCCAGTAAAAGGCTGTAAATATAAATGACTAGATTTGCCATGTGACAGTAAAGCCAAAGAAAGTCACTAAGTCAGAAAACAGATGTCTTATCCACTGGACACATGACTGTCCTCAGCTTCATCTCTTCATCTATCCCAGGACAAACCTCAGTTAGGGGACAGTTCTGAATGTTCACATGTACTGTTGTCCATGCAAAAGGTGACCCAAGCCATTTTCTTACCACCTGGAAACATTTAAGAGTTTTTTCTTTCCGTTTCTGGTCAAGCTGCTTAGAAAACAGATGGAGCTGGCATTGCAGGATGGTAAGCAGCCTTACTAACTGGCTCCAAAAGGAAAATATCTGTTCAGTATCTCTGGCAAATCTGTGGACTCGATCCACCAATTCCACGTTACATTCATTGGCTGTTCAGAGCCAGGAAATAAAGTCAGAGACAGCAGAGTCACAATTCTCTTTACCCAACATAAAAACTACTCTGATGGTCTTCTATCACTAGCCCTAACAGTTCCAGCTCACCACACTGGCAATTACCATGATGGTACAAGTCAATCAAGTGACATTTCATAAGGAATAAGGTCACCTTTGCCATAACCTTCATCAAGAAAGTGCTGAAGTAAAGCCAGGTACCAGTGGCTCACACTTACAATCCTAACCAGGGTCTTATGTCTATAATCCTAGCTACTTGGGAGACTGGGATTGGGAAGATCATGGTTCGAGGCCAGCCCAGGCAAAAAAAACACCATCTCAACAGAAAAAAGTTGGATGTGGTGGTACACACCTGTCATCCCAGCAACAGTGGGAAGCTTAAAATGGAAGATTGCAGTCCAGCCTAGCCTGGACAAAAAGCAAGATCCTATCTCCAAAATAACCAGAGCAAAATGGGCTGTAGGCCTGGCTCAAGCAGTAGAGCACAAGCATAGCAAGCACAAGGCCCTGAGTTCAAAATCCATTACTGAAAAAAACAAAATGCAATGTCAACTCACCTAAGGAAAGTAGTAAGAGCACTATTAAAGTTTTAATATCATTAAACTCTTAAAAATTCTATCAAGTAAAAAAAATAAACAAAATATCAGTAACCACCTGCATTTTCCTGGCTACATATAGACTAATCACAGTTTTTTTAAAGTTTTAAGTAGAAATTTCTAAGACATTGTCTTAGTTGTCAAACTATGGAGTTTTTTAAAAAAAACAAAAAAGTTGATTTTCACCATTATTAATAGTGAACACTAATTGAGACCTATTATGGCCACATTTATATTATAGCACTAACATTCACTGTGCACTATAGTTATTTGTGCATGTGTCTGTCTCTCCACTAAATTTATAAACAATTTTTAAGGTCAGGAAACATGTTTTTATATTCTGACACTTAGTATGGAGCAAGCACAAAAATAACATTTCTTGAATGAATTAATGAATCAATTTAGAGTGCCTCACTAGGATTTTAAGTTAAAAAACAATGGTTCTTACAGTCTAATTTGAAAGATAGATAAGAGAATCAAAGGCAAATAGAAGCGAAGCTATGATTACAAATAAATGAATCTCAGATGTGCCTCTTTGTTTAAATAAAAGAGTCAATTTTAAGGTAGGGTACTAAACTTTCATAAAGAAAACAGGACTTTTTCTTGTGGGGTCTTCCTTAACTTCACATCTCCCTGACATCGATTCTCCTATCTCCCTCATTCACATAGAAAGAAGCCTGTCATTGTACTGGACCCATCCAGAGAAGGCAGAAGATTCTCCCTTTATAATGGCAGCTGATTAGCAACCTGGCATTTTTGAGCAACAATACAATTCCCATAGAAATTTTGTGTATTCAGTGTAAATCTGAGTGAGTTCATAGGACTAGGTGAGTGGGAGCCTATTTTTGAAAGCACTGAATGTCCCATAAAGGGATTTGGACTGTTTTTGTAAGTAATAATTCTCCTTGTGTCAAATTAATATGAATAGTTGACATCACTTTTCATATGTTACATGTTTTAAAATGACATGATTATAAGGTGTGTTCAAAGCACAATACAGCTTTGAAAGATAAATAAGTCTTCATTGAGTTTTTTAAATGCTTACTGAGAGATTTGAAGGATACAACTTAATAGTAGCTCAATCAACTGCCTCCCCAAAGTTTGAAAGCAGGAAGAAAAACAACAACGTGGAAAATGCATGGATTAAAAGCCTGGTTTTAAACTGGGTATGGTACGCCTGCCTGTAATCCCAGTTACTCAGGAGATGGAGGCAGGAGGATTGAAAGTTGGAAGCAAGCCTGGGCAAGATAATAAAACTGTCTAAAAAAAAAAATAGTAACAGGTGCTGGTGACTCATGCTGTAATCCTACTTACTTAGGAGGCAGAGATCAGGAGGATCACAGTTCAAAGCCAGCTGGAGCAAATAGTTTGCAATAACCTATCTCAAAGAAAACCCATCACAAAAAAGGGCTGATGGAGTGGTTCAACATGTAGACCCTGAGTTCAAACCCCAGTACCACAAATTAATAATAATAATAAAACAAAGGCCAAGTTTTGTGGGTCTGATATTGAGCCCTTATACTCTAATTGAGAAGCATAAAAGCAACTAGATATATGAATATATTCACCTTGCACCTAAATGAGCAAAGGAATGCTAACATCAAATGCAACACAAGAAGTCAAAGAAGTCTCACTAACAGTCCATAGGATGGAAGCAAGGAGAGGATCATGGAGGACAAAGAGTAGACAGATCCAGAGATCCAAATAAGAAAACAGAGCAGGACCAGTTAGCATCCATAGCTGAGAGACCGAAAGATATGCAATCACCTGAGGTGATTTACAGGATGGAAGGAGTAAGATATCACTAGAGTTTGAATGGGGGTGGGAAGGAAAATTACTAACAGAAAGCCTAGAGGTTATTTTGGTGATAAAGATCTTCTACACATTAATGCTGTCATACTTTGAGTATGATGCTATGATTCTTGTAGCAATAAGACATACCAAACAGAAAAAGGATTTGGTGTGCTGTATATTCTATATATTAAATGCCTTTCCCTTTATTTTCACCCTCAATTTTCCTGCTATTACAGAGGACAACTTCTAAAATTATCTAAAATAATAAGCATGGTATACATTAGCTGTTAATACAGTACCTTCCAGCTTCTCTCTCTTGTTTTTTAGTTATTCCCCTGGATGGCAGGAAATATAGGTGTTCATAACCACAGCAAAGCGTTAGCCTTAGAAAGAACCCAGAAAGACAATGGAAAAAAAATATAGCAAACTGTGTTTCCAATTACCAACAGATGCTTTCATTTATCCAAAGCGTTCCTGTTTAGTTAACTGTACAAATTTTTAATCATATAAATGTGGTTCTAGCCTCATGCTCTTGATTAGCCATTGTCTTCCAGCTGATCTCACATGCCTCTGGCTTCTGCCATTGCTTTCTCATAAATACTATGTCTGGGGCTGCATGAATTCCAGGCGATACCTTTAAAGAGAGTAGCTTGCTGTAGATTTTATTTGACTTATCTTTTGTGTTTTTTTATGTGTTTTGCTAAGGCAGAAATGAGAAATGGCATCGCGGTACAATTCTCTGAGTCACAGCACCATTGGCCACTGCCTATAATGTCATGAATGTCTGTTTTCCTTTTCCCATCTTTATTTTTTTTGTGGAATCATCTGGTCACCATTCATTCATGCCTGGAATATTACAGTGGGAAACATGACCAGATGTCCTCTAGAGATCACTTTACATAAATCTTTAAGAAATCAAATGAAGGAACCGGTCTTAGAGAGACCATCACCAGTAATGGAAATCAAAGACTCGGAGCCTTTCCTGTATTCCAGCCATTCTGAAAATAGTGATAGGGTTGCAAAAAAAAAAAAAAATACTGGGAAGAAGGAAGGATGGCGAAATTGGCATCGATTTTGTTGGACATTTGGTAAGAACAGACTTGCAAAAATTGCATTTGGTTAAAAGTTCTTAAGACTCCATGCAGCTTATACTTAACATTCAGCCTTGTCTTTAAAGTTAACTCATAAAAGAAGAGAAACTAATGGAACAAAATTGAAAAGCAAAGCAATGGCTCGATGTTGTGAAAGACCCTGGTCACAGCCCTTGTTCTTACACAGCAGTTCTTGTCGCTTATTTCCCTGGAGAGTACTTGACCCGAGCCAGCAGTGATCTAAAGTCCTAACTGATATACCTATAAAGAATGAGACATTTGCTGCATTTTCTTTCACAAGCAACCTGCCAAACAGGCGAAAATACCTATCTCATGGTAGTCCTCTAGCCTTTGTCACTCAGTGTGGTCACAGGTCAACACCCTTGTCATCCTCAGTGAACTTGTGAGAAGTGCACAGTCTCAAACCCTGTGCAGACTTGCCAAATTAGAATCTGCATTTTAATGGATTCTCTGGTTTTTCGTAAGCACATTAACATTGGAGAAATGTTTGAAATATTAGTCCCCCAGAATGGCATCCAGAGGTAGCTTTTGGTTCATAACTACCAGGAGGTAGTAAGATGAATAGCAAAGGCAAAGGCTGGTCCTGTTAGAAGGTGAACTCGAGACCTTGTACTTGCAAGCCAGGTGCTCTACCACTTGAGCCACAACCCATCCCAAGAAGGCTTTATTCCTTACTGTTTCCTTTTCCTCTGTTGTGTTGTTTCACATCAGTAGTCTCTCTATATCTTATTTGTGAGGAAAGTGCCTCACCCTGGCATTTTCCAGTGATTCATTGAGGATCAGCTCCCCTCCACTCACCTTCTGGTTTCTGAGCCCAGCCTAATGCTTGAGAACTTTCAGAAGTCATGCCTCTCACTTGTACAAAAAATAGAAAAGTAGAAATGTATTTTACACTTTGCTTAGGCCCCTTTCTAAGTATTATATTTGGTTTTACACACTACATTTATTTTAAAAACACTTATAGTGGGCATGGTGGTGCATGCCTGTAATCCCAGCAACTCAGTAAGCAGAGGCAGGAGGATCATGAGTTTGGGGCCAACCTGGACAAAGCAACTTCTAGGACAGCCTGCACTGCATAGCAAGACCCTGACTTAAAAACACAAACAAAACCATCTATGAATTAAACGAAGATCAGTTAAGAGCAATCGAAATTCTAAAAATGTTTGAAATATAAAGCCCCCAGGCAAAAACTGTGAGGTTCTCTTAAGTTTGTCTAGGGAAATGAGGTCAGTGAATGACCTGAGGACAACACATTTACTACCAGAGCACATGACACAAAGCTGCCCAGCTCAGGAACATTGAACACAACCGTCAGTCATTGTGGATGGAAATGCAATTCCCTTCAAGAGAACATGTACAGTATTAACTACAGCACCACGTAACCCATGGTACAGACCATGAAGGCTTAACTCTGGACATGATCCTGGGCTGTTTCACCTCCAAAATGCACTTACAAAGAATATTTATCTTATCATATAGCTACTTCTACTAACACACATTGTCCTTTATCTCTCTGTGCTCATTCACACATCAATGATTTTGTTTACCTTACCTTGCCTGCCTTTCCACCATTAAAATCTCTTACTGCCTCCCTGATGGGACACTCCCCACTAACCTCTATTCACTACCCTGCCTTCAGGTTCCTCCGCTTTGGTGGGGAACATGAATTTCCAAAGGGACCTACTTCACGTGTGGTTGGATTTGGCTTTTCGTCTCTCTAATAGATCCCTGAAATGTATAAGTTTTATAATACAATATGGTTTTTAAATAGCTCACATTTTGATCTTTCATGCTTATGAGATCCTAGTGTGATTAATAAAGTGCCTATTATTTATAGATAAGGCACTAAGTCTGATGCAAAACTTAGTAGTGAGTACAGACTGATGCCTGGTTTTTGTAAATCTAAGGTAAATAGTCTTGAAGGGTTACTTTAGAGATTTCGTTGTGGTAGCTGTGTTTGAAAAAGTAGATACACTCAAAGATAAAATTATAAAAGATCTCCTCTACCATCACTTATGATCTCTCACAATCAGAAAATCCTAAAATGGCTAGTCAGAGGAGGTCAGGGTCACACTCCCAGCATCAGATGTTCAGTAATGGAAGAGAACACGGAGCCATGTTCACCAGTAGGGAAGAGCCAGGGGAGAAAAGCTGCTCTTCCTGCCTTTTGGATCTCAACTCTTGCCATTTTGGATTCACTAGCTGTTAGAAAAGTCTCAGAGGCAGGAAACTTAGCATTCATTAAAACAGCTAAAAGCCAGGATAGAGATCTGATGCTTGATGGAATCCCAGTTTCTCCTTTTAGATAAATTAACAATAATAATAATAGTAATAATAATAACAATAATAATAATGGAAGAAGAAATAGCTCACAGAAAACCAGGACCTTGGCAGTGGAGTCCAGTGCTTCCTGGGAACTTAAAAAGGACTCACAGGCCAGCCGAGTTTCTGGCTTCTGCTGTCGTTCTCTTGGTGCAGTTAATACATGTTTGCAGAGTGAATAAAAGAATGATTGGGTATAGTTTAGATACCTGTTGTGAAATCAAATTGTGACTCTGTCAGTTTAGCCCCTTCTACTTCCTGCCACCTTATCTTTCCTCTTCTTGCCCCACTCTCTCTCTCCCTTTTCCGTGGGACAATAGAAATATGTGCTGCCTTGTATGGTTGCTCTGTAGACCAAGTCCTTCTCTCTACTTGCTGGCATTGTTCCTTGAAATTAGCTAAGGCCAAAGCTATTACATTTCTATTTCTCCTGAAGGACACTGTAAATTGTTTGAGCTTCTCCTACTTAGACTACATTAAACAAAGTTAAAAGACCTGTTTTTCTTTCCCAGCTCATTTTGTATTGCATTGAAATGCATTTGTGAAACCAGGGTGGTCACAAGTGTGTGTGCGTGCATACGTGTGTGTGTGCATGTGTGTCTGTTTACACAGTCACATTTGAATTGAATTGATGGAGAGAAAAGTTCAGGACAAAATAAATAAGTTTCCTTGATACTCTGAATTTTTTTTCTAAAAGGTAGAAGAGAGATGAGAGTAAATAAGTGTATAAAAGTACTTCCAAAACAATCTGAGTGAGATTTTCATTAAGATGAAGTTCTGTGAGACTGATAGACTCAAAAGAAAACAACAATGAATACAGATTTCTAAGTTTGCATTTTAAAGATACATTCTCTAGATGATCAGAAATATTTTAAAGGAAGAATAATACAGAGGGTATGAGTGATTAAAGTACAATATATTTACAGGTGAAATACCAAGTCAAAACCATATTGAACAATGAGCAGACACTAAAACAATGAAGGGCAGGAATGTAGATTAGGTCACATTAAAGGAAAGGTACTCACAGAAGGGCAAGGGTCAATGAAAAGGGTAAAGGAGGGTGAATATGGCTGAGGTGCTTTCTCTACATGTATGAATATGGAATATCGAAACCTGTCAAAGTCATTTCAAGAAGCAGAGTGGAAGAAGAGGGAGACTGATGGAGGGAATGAACCAAACTGGGATACAATATTGGAAATGTCCCAGCAAAACTCCCTGTGTAATAATCATATACTAATAAAAACATTTAAAAAGATATATTTAACATTATTAATATTTAAAAACCTATATAATAAAGACACCTGCCTAGTGAGTAGAGTACCCATAGTCCACAGGATTTTTACATGGTCCTCAGAATACTAAAAGTTCTTCAAAATCATTAAGAGCCACTATGCTTTGGTGGCACTCTTTTCTTCACCATATACTTTAATATTGGAGTTATCAATTCCTTTCTTCTATGGATACAGCCACACAACAAAGCCTTTTTGATAGAATTAGGTTTCCATTGGAACAAGCTGTTTTGACTTTGGGAGCTCTCATTACATTTCTTTCACACAAGAAGAGAATTCTATTTTTTTCTTAATGGAATATTAGATTGACTCACAGTGCCTGAAAAAAGCACTTGCTTATTTTGAAAGTCTGTCTTAAAATTTCCTGTCTGTAATACATTAATTACTGATATTACCATTTGTAAGCATTTCTACAAGTCAGACAGTTGAGACTTTGCTCCATGACTCCTCTGAGCACAGAACATCCTACTCCACCCCCTTTTAACTCAGGCCCAGTGGTCTACACTTCTGGCTGGAGGTAATATGGCAAAGTGAACGATGTTCCCTGAGTAAAGAAAAAATCAGAGCTTTGCTCTTCTAAGGTAGCTAACAGAAAGATCAAAGAGATCACAGGCTATGAGTTGCTAGCTCAAAATATAACTGAATTGCCCTTCAGAGAAATCGTGTGGTAGAGAGATTTTCAGTCCAGTAAGTGTTCGCATCCCACCAGTCCATCTCAGTCTCCTGGGCCTGCAGCTGAGCCAAAAATCTCCTGGGCCAAGCTTTCTCACAAGATTTCCTGTACTTCCTGTTTCTACGTGAGCCAGAAATACCATGAGAACAACCTTTCTTGTGGTATTTTTGCACTTCTACTCTGGGATGAAGATAATCCCATATTGGGGAAAAAATTTTAAATCGTGCCAACATTTTCAACTCTCAAACCTTCAAATGAAGTAGGTTCTTCCTTAGGAATGGAAATTTGAAATGGTGTTTGCTTGGCCCAAACGATCTCCCATAGGAAGTATTCGTGCTCAGTGATCTAACATTTTGTAACTTCTCTGGAATATTTTTACAAGGAAATTTGTGAAGTAGTATGGAGGATACAGTTGAAATTTATATCCCTGGTTTGAAAAAAAATCACTCTTGTGTGCACTGAAGAGTTGTATTCTTAATACACTCATGGTTGTGATATATTATATCATATAGTTATTTTCTTTGTTCTTAACCCCTTTGTTCCAAGGGTCAGGATATCCTGATGCTAAGTACTATTGCAAAATAACTGAACAAAAATAAAAATAGTCAAACACTTAGGAAACTCTTTAGTTGTTATGTCAAGGAAGTTTGTGACTGAGGAGTGAGTTTAAGACATTATTCAGGAAACATGGTAATAGAGTACAGCAGCCTACATGCACTTATTAAATAAAATCGTCTCAATTCTAGACAGCCCTGATGCTCCAGTCTGATGGAAAGGTAAGATAAGGACTGGAGACTGTCAAACAGTGAGGGGGATGCATCAAATTGAAGCATAAATCTTTTCATGTCTCACAAAGAGGGAAATAAAGAAAGGCACATCTTTCTGATAAAGTGGATACATTGGGTTGTTATAGGAAGAGCTCAATATTGTACTAATAAAGTTTACAAAAAGGAGTGTCTTCCATGTTTTTCATTGTTATTTTATACCCTCAAAGGGTGTTGGTCCTTTTTCACCTGTTAGGAAAGAAAATAGGCTTGCCATTACACTTTTCTATCCTGAAAAAAAAAAAAAGGAAACTCACTTAATTCAGTGTGGAAAACCAAACTTATTAACCATGGGTTTAGAAGAAGAATAATATAGAAGGCTTTGCTGCTTTCAACTTTAAAAAAAAAAAAAAAAAAAAGTGGGAGCAATGGAAATCAGACACTCTACAGGTCTTTCTCCTCTCCCCCAAATCTCCTCCATGCTCCCCTAAAGAAACATCAAATGATTGTGTGATCAATCAGCCCTGAAAGGAATGTGGAGTAACAGATTGTACATCAGCAAAATCAAGTGCCAAGCAAAACAAAGCCCTTTGCAAGGCGGGATGTGAAGAGCAGAGGAAGACGGGATTGCAGCAATGTCCTCCAAGGAAACAGGCTAGCCACGTGAAAGTGCAAGTTCAAATTGTTCCTACAAACCCAATTTGCTGGCAAAAGTGCCAAACATAATACCACCCCACTTTCGTTTATGTCCAGGGCCTTTCACACAAGCGACGGGGGGCATCTCTCGTGGCTGTGTTGGTTCTGACTTCCAGGGTTAGCGCCTTCATCTCAGAGCCTCAGGAAACAAGAGCCTGGCCTACAGTTGTCCTCAATTCATCTATCACTCTCAGGTGGGGACACAGTAGTCGGTGGCCCAGATATTAAGCCCCATATCTCTCAGTGTGTGTGTGTGTGTGTTTGTGTGTGTGTGTGTCATCTTCCACACACTCTTTACACTGACATTTAGACTCTGCTTTAAAATGATTACTTTTCTTTGAAACTGGGTTTGTAACCTTCCTCAGCCAAGTGTCTGGACCACACAAACCCACTGCACATGTGCATGGGGACCTTGATGCTTCCCTGATCCACTTCTTTCAAGTTAGCTTTGGAATGTGATTCAGTGTTATTTCCCTTCCAGCTGAAGGGCAGCTGAGGTTACAAAGGGATTTGACTAATAGGCCAAAACCTGGTTAGTTTGCTGAGAACCAAATGACAGCAAAAAGGGAGGGGTGTGGAAAAGGAAGGGAGAGTGTTTGAATTGTGGTCCTCAGGATCAAGCCAACCTCATCCTTGTGGGGGCACACTGACTGGACAAGGTGGCCCCCACCAGGCATTCCAGAGAGAAACTACTGCTGAATGGTCAGCGTCCCGATTTGTTTTGTTGTTGTTGTGTTGTGTTGTTTTGTTTGCTGAGAGCTCCTTGGGGCTTGCAGAACCAGAGCCTGGGAAGCTTCTAGGCTTCCTGCACCAAGGGGAGGAGGGTGAGTCCTCACCTGACATCCAAATAACTGGCCTCTGGGGAACCCCTTCTAGAGTGTGGCAGAGATGGAGCCCCACTTCTTTGCCTGATGCCCTTCAGAGCTAAGCCACTTGACCAACTTCGACAAGCACCAAAAGCGAGTTGGAAAACAAATCAGGAGGAAGAAGACGAAAAGCTGAAACCTCCATGGCTTTTTTTCGCCCCCCTGCTGTCGTTCTAGCTGTAGCCTGGGATTAATTAAGTGCTGTGAACTCAGTGCCTGAGAGAGAAGGAGAAAAAAATGCTCCCTCTCTGTAAGGAAGGAGTACGGTAACAGTTCCTCACCAGCGAGAAAGCTTGGGAAGTGCATCGCTGTCGTGGTCGCAGTGTGTGTGCAGGAACTGGAGAGCCAGGAGACTGTGGCAGGCTGCAGGAAGCTTATCTTTCCAAGGCTGGAGAGGATTTCACGGGGGATCGCCTACCCCTGCCCAGGAAGAATTTCCCTTCTGGTGGCAGCGGCAACAGCAGCAGCAGCAGCCCTACCTCCTTTTCTGGGGAGCAGGGCAGAATGCCTGTGCTAGAGAGGTATTTCCACTCGGCAGAGCTAGGCAGGAGGTGGACGGCCCCAGAAGGTGCGCTGCCCTCCTCCCTCGGCAGCCGGCTGGGGTGCCAGCAGGGGCCGCTGCCCTGGGACTTTCCAGAGATGATCAGGATGGTAAAGCTGGTTTGGAAATCCAAAAGTGAACTGCAGGCAACCAAACAGAGAGGCATTCTGGAAAACGAAGATGTTTTCCACAGCTTTCCAGGTAAATTGACGGTGGGGTGCTGAAGGTAAGGGGGGGGCACGTCTGATGACCACTCTTAGTCCCTGACTTGCAGAGCCCAAGCCATAAAAATGGGAAAAGGAAGACAAGCTGTGCAAATAGGGTCCTAGGGCTGTGACTTAGGAATGTTTGCTCTGTTATAAAAGTACATCCTAAAATTAAGGGTGATCTAGCAGGGAGAACATTAGAAATTAAGAAATTTGGTTTCTAAGCTCAGCGTGCAGTAGGCTTGTCCTGTGTTAAATAAATCAAATGTCCTGAGTGCTGTCCCCACCAGGAGAGGGTGGGATTGGATGCTCTTTCATGTCCATCCCGACTCTAGCATTTCTGGTTGACAAGTTAGAGATGTCTACAAAAAACTACCCTCTTTGGGTTGCTTTTTCTAACTCCTCATATAAAATAAAATGTATTCCCAATTTTAAGCTATGCAACTGCAACATGGATAATGTTCCCAGAAATGAGTTTGTTTGGCCTTCATGCTTCTTGTGTCTTGGGCAAATTGGTAAGCTTTCTTGCCTCAGTTTCCCCTTTGACAAGTGACAATTATACAAACATCCCCATTGATATGAGGGAAACTCAGCTCACTTACAAATGTGGAAATGGTGATTCACAAAGCTCTGTCATGTCACAAGAATGTGCTATGTTGGGGACAATTGTGGGGAACTTTGCTGTGTTTCTAATAATGGACAAAGAGCCCAAAGGTGCCTGGGACCCCTAGAGAGGACCCCAGAAACTCTGTAAGCTGCAAATGCATAACTGACTGCTGGGTGTTCTCTTCCTCTGGGGACAAGTTGATAAATGTATGGCAAGTGGTGAGTTCGCTTGAGAAGAAAGAATGAGTGTATGTTCATGCATCGTAAGTCTTGGCTGGCCCTGTGCAGTGGGACCTGGCATGCCATTTGCTGTGAGATGGGGTAGATGGAAAAGATAAACCGAAAATGAACTTCCCTCTTTCTCACAGAAAGAGACTAGAAAATAAAAGCTTACCTAGTTTTGTTTTAGCAACTTATGGCAGAAAACTTTTTTAAAAGTTAAGTTTTAAAAATCTATAACAGTGTTAAGAAGGCAGAAAAGCCATGAGCAATGAGTGCCTCTAGTAAACAATGAGTATTTGAGTATTTACAAAAGAGACAGAGAGCAGTCAGCCTGAGGTTGATGTGGCCTCCGGAAGATGGGAGCCCACAGAAATGGGTCTCGGTCAGAAGGAATGAGGTAATGCAAAAATCATTGCATATTTCATGTGAATAGGGCAAGAAAAATGGGGAAAACCACCTGGGCAGAAAATGTAGCTATGACACTACAACTGTTACCACCCTTGGTTTGTTTCATTACGCTAAATGATAAAACTACCTAGCTTGACAAATGTTAGTATGTCTGTGGGGTGAGTGTTTATCATTATTTATATTGCATATTAGCGGGCATCTAGCTCCTGAACAAGCAATGTCACAAGAAGAGAACAGAGCTCTTGCAGTTTTTTAGGAGCTAAAGCTTTGCACTTTTCTGCACGTTGAGAAGAAGCACTAGTTGATAGCCTCCACACCTCCCCACCACTGCCTCTCTTGCCATAGAGGTTTCACATAGCCATTTGGAGAGAAAACTGCACCCATCTGCCACCCTGGTCACCCTGCCTTTGAGGTGGCAGGCTCTGTTTCAGTGCCTCCCCATGGGATGTCCATTTGCCTCCTCTCCTTCCTCCCCTGACTTCCCGTGCTCAGGGACAGAAGGGCTCTCACTTCTAGCATGAGCATAAAGCCTCCTGGTCCATCAGCACAGGCCAACCAGAGATGAGCTGCTTCCTTTCCCACGTTGTCTGCCACTTCCTCCTTGTTCACCACGTCCCCGATGCTGTGTTTCCTTCCAGCATCAGGTGCTCTTTAACTGTATCACTTTCGCCATGGAACATGAATGACAGTGGGGACCTCCAGAATACTTGTAAAACATTTCAAAAAATACAGCATTTTTCTATTCTTACAAAGTGATGGTTTAAACTGTTTTCGGTTATATATGGGGGTTTATGATAAAAGGCACCTCAAAAAAAAAAAAACAGAGCACATGAAGATCGATCTAGCTAGCTAGCTATTTATCTCCCTCTCCCTACTCTCCTCCCCTCCTAAATCTTACCTTGCCTGAGAACCCTCAGACAGTTTACATTTTGACATTATTAAGCAACTCACTGGACACCAAGGGCTGCTTTGCCTTACCTTGTGTTTGGAATGCCTGTCTGTGGCTCAGCCACTGAGAACATTCTATTCAAAGGACAAAATGCAGTTCAGTCATCCCTGCTCCCCATCTTCCTCCAATAGTTATTTTCTCCTCCTCTCTGCTATCTTCACTGATAGGTACATAACATGCAGTATATATAGTACACAGCACTTTTACTGTGCTTGTACCTGAAAACAGAAAAATTCAGTATTATAAATTTGGTGTATATTTTGACTGCTCGTGATAACAAATGAATAGGTTTAAATGTTGAAAAACATGAACTTGAGGAAATTCTGAATGGAACCGATAGTCACTTTATAGGAATCTAGAGGCGGGTGTTGCTGGTTCTTACAATGTTTAATGTAACCTTAAAAGCTCCAGGTTTTCTTTTCCTTCATGAAGGGCATCATTATTTTTATTCATGTTTCTTAGACAATACTGGAACTTTGTCCTTTGCAAGTGAAATAGAAAAATGTTTTGAGATTTTTTTTTAAGGTAATAAGGGGCAAAAGCAAAAAAGAATTTCTGGAAAAATAAATACATAAATATGTATTCATGAAAGACTTAAGATGAAATCAACTGAATCAGAAGTGATAGAAGGAAAGGAGAGCAGTCCTCTGAAGAAAGCAAAGATGTGCTAGGGAGGAGGTGACACAGGGGAACATCTCCAACATCTTTGGATCCATCTGGTGACTGTTCTAAGCAACAGGCTGGAGTAGGGAAGGGGAGGAAGAGATCTGGTCACTTTCATATGTTGGGGTGCATGCCATTGGGGAGTACTCCCAAGCCAGGCATTGGTGAAGGCATTGTTTACCCCAGGAAGGGCTCCAGAAGTTTTGGTATTCTTGGGATGAAAATGTCAGCTCCGTTCATTGAATTGTACCCTATTATTCAATTATATTAATACATATTTTTTCCCTTTTTGAAGCAAAGGATCATCTAATTAGCTAATCCCTGTATTTTAGAAATGAGGTGAATCCTTCAGAGAGATACACAATTTGTTCAGAAACTGTGCCAGAACCAGAGCAAGGTGTCAGTTCCCCACTCTGGTCCACAAAACTCACATAGATCAGACCACATGCTGGACCATTTAACTTTATATTTAAAACAAAGCATGGCTTTACTAATTGTATGTTGATGGGAACAACATGATAATTCATGATGTGAGCCTCAGTCTAGCCAGAAAAATAATACCTAATCAAAGAATTGTGCTTTCTTTATGTTTTCCCACTTATTTTGAGGGCCTTAGTTTAGATCCAAGCTTCAAGTGCAGGGAAGGTTCGGGGAAGAGCCTCACCTATTACCAGTAAGAAGTAAGCCTCCAACACAGTCATGAGGTCATGACTCAAAGTGGGGAGAGGGAAGAAGGCAGAGGTTCAAACGGGTGGCTTCTCAAATACAGTGAGTACAAACATTATTCTAATTATAATTCTAGTCAGCACTCAGTTTAAGACTAGACATCCCTAGCAGGACTCCTTCTTCCTTGAATAAATAATCTGATTTTGAAATTCAACCAAATAACTGCAAACTCTGCAGCCATGGAACTTGCCTTTCATTTTGGTGTCTCTGGTCTAAATTTTACATTATATTTTACTTATTTATTAAGCTTGTTCCCATTTCAATAGCCTTTGGTTCCAGGAAAATATGAAAACTCATAGCTCTCTCTCAAGAAAAGAAAAGGAAAAAAAGCCCACAACCTATTTCCCCACTTGTCCCACACTTCAAGGAGAATACAAATATCAGAAATTTGCTTTATACCTATCCCCAAATATCACTGTCAGACAAGAAAATCTCCAAAAGAATTTTGATTCCAGAACTCTATAATTCAAACTGACATTTAAAGTAAAGGCTGAACACTTTGATCATATAGTCCAAGGCACATTTATTACATGTCTAGTGTATACCATGGACTGTGCCAGGCAACATGGACTCAGAGATAAATCAAAGATTTAATGAGAGAAGAACAATTGTGAATTTATGAATCAGAGTTCAGTCTATAGCTTCAGTGTAAAAACAAGCACTTGTTAGTTTAAACTTCTCTATTTAAAATATTGACTGTGAAAATGGTGAGATTCAAAACACTTGTAAAAATTCATATACATTTTCAAATATTCATCAGTGTTTAATGATGTTATTCAAAGCTGAACAAGTTGCTTTGAAAAAAGACTCAATGACAATAGCAATAATCTGCATTCAGTGTGTACCCATACTGGATATTAATCACTGACCACTGAAGTCATCCTCTGAATAGGAATGCAACATTGTGTCAAAATGGAACACATCATCTTGCCTTGAACCAAACCTGTTCTTTCACTTGACTTGGTTTCATGAGTAGCAGAACCCCAAATTTAAGATGCTTTCCTCCAACTCCCCAAATCCAACTGGTTCCAAGTCAATAAGAGAGACTGAGAGTGCCAGACTGTTGAAGAGCTGTGATTTTAAGATTTCTAAAACCTGAACTATGTGACCCTGGGCAAGTTACATCTGCTATTGGTGCCTCGGTTTCTCATCTACAAAAAAGGAACAACAAAAATGCACATTCACAAAAGGATTAAATGAGATCATACCCAAAACAGTGCCCAGAGAGAGCCTAATCCCACCACACTCTCAGTAAATGGTAAATGTTGCCTATGATTATAAGGCTGGTGTTATGTTCTCAACAGCTTTTACAGTTCCTTCCTCTCTGTCCAGTGTGATGGCCCTTGGGCAAATCTACAACCTGGTGGTAGCCTCTGATCACATACTCTCTCTCTCTGTCTCTCTCTCTCTCTCTCTCTCTCCCTCTTCTTTCTACTCTGCAACTTAGATCAACAAGTTTAAAATGAAAGAACAGAATGTTCTTGTTCCTCTTCAAAATCCTTCAGTGCTTTTCCACCATCTGCATAGAAAATCCAGATTCTTCATCCTGCGTTCAAAGCTCTCCACTTACTTTTCCTGTCTTATTTGACATCTTTGGCCTCGGAGCACTTCTATTCCACCAGACCAGACAAGCATCCCACTGCTTCCTACTTAATGTTCCCAATGCTCAAAATGACCCCCCCCCAGCATGTCCCCAATTTCTTCCATTCCTTAAGACCACACTAGATTGCTAATCCCTTCACAAAGCCATCCTGGGATTACTGAAGAAAAATAGAGGTGGCCCTCCATATTTGTGGGTTCTCAATCTGCAGATTCAATCAATTGTGGATGGAAAGTAAAAATAATAAATAAAACCAGTCCTTACAGAACATGTACAGACTTTTCTTATCAGTATTCCCTAAACAATAGCATAACAACTTTTCACACAGCACTTTCATCATATTAGGAATTACAGATAATGTAGGAATGAAGCAAAGTGGACCAGGGGATGTGCACAGCTTGTGTGGGAATGCTGTGCCGTTGAATACGGGACTTGAGCACTAGTGGATTTTGGTATCTGGAGGAGGGGAAGTTCTGCACCCAGTCCTCCATGGATACCAGGCATGACTTTGTACCTTCCTCTCCTGCAGTATCACAGGACTTTCTTTGTATTCATTTCATAGGCAAATCACTCTTTGTTATAATTAGTGTGCATTTGCTCCCACCCCTCCTTGATCCCCTGCTCCTTGGTACTCTGGAGACTATTCTGTTTTTTCTATGTTCTCTTTCACGTCTTTCCCATGACAATCACTCAATACATTTTGATACATGAAAAAAAGAAACTTACCAGAAGAAATAAAATCATTTACAAGTTGCCATTAAGTACATGATGCATATTTTCCCCCTAGAGCCAGATTAGTCAAGGAACATTAATTCTACTTCCTATTCATGGAATCATTTTTAAACTTACATTCTAGCAGATCAAGAATAGTCATTTTAGTTTTTAAAACAAAAAAGTATATACAAGAGTGAACTTCAGGACCAGGCAGGGTACATCACCAGGTATTTGGAAGGTAGATATTGGGAGGATCTCTGTTCAAGGTGTGTGTGTCATCAGAGTGGGGGTGCAGATTAATAAGACCCATCTCAAACAAAAAAGCTGGGTGTGGTAGAGCATGACTGTCATCCCAGCTATTCAGATGACTTAAAGTAGGAAGATCATAACCAGGTCAGCCCAGGCAAAAAATCAGGAAACCCTATCTGAAAAATAACTAAAGCAAAAAAGGGCTGGGAGTGTGGCTCAAGGGTTAGAGTGCCTACTTAGCAAGCGTGAAGCCCTGAGTTCAAACTCCAGCACTGAAAAACAAAACAACAACAAAAAGTGAATTTTAGAGCTTAACCCAAAATCAATATGAAACTTTTCCTATAGAAAAGATGTAATTTATTGATAACTATAAAATTAAATACATACGAATTATGCATGCATCTCTATACTTTCAAGATAATTACACTGTTAATGCATTTTGGAATGCCTTACATAAACTATAGTTCCCAAAGGTGTTTCTTTTACAGATAAGTCTGTATACTCCTCAACATAATTTCATAAATATAGCACAGAAGGTAGGTGTTTACCCGACCTTACGAATAGCTTTTGAAGGAATGAGGCTAGGTAGAGGATGTTATTCCTGTATCCTCTGCAACTTGGCAGCAGTCTTTTTTCTTCTCTTTGTTCCTTCCTTCCTTTTTTTTTTAAATGAATCTGGTTTAAACAGATAGTGAAACACTGACTTTTGCATCACACTAATCCCAAAAAGGAAAAACATTAGCAGCTTTATTGTAAGAAGACCAAAAGCTTCAACTTACTGTTTAAAAAAAACAACAACAACTCACGGAAACAACTGGAAATGTGCAGTTTTCTATTGTCTCACTTTTTTCTTGCTTTGTTATACTTTGTTATACTTCATGATATATAGTAAGATACAGACTGTAATGTAATACAATATTATAATCTAGATAATACATGCAGAGTAAACTTTGTCCTTTTTTATTCCATTTATCTCTCCCAGCCTTTGGATAAATTTCTCTTTAAAATTGACATCGATCTCTAAAATGATAAAACACCTGCCCAAGAAATGAGTTTTATATCTTTGTACTTGTCTTCAATTTCTTCAAACTACAAAATTATCAGAGACCCTTCCTTCAATGTACTTCTCACCTAAAAACTCCACATGGCATGTATTTTCTAGGTTATAAACTAAGTCCCTCTTCTGAGCACTTTTTTTTTTCATCAGCTCTCACACAAGTGGTGAAGGAGTTCTATACATTCTTAATCATTAGTAACAAGATGAGACTGAAAACCAGCCTTGTGTGCACATAGAAGGCATGGTTGACAAAAACAAAACAGGGGTTAGTTGTGCATGGCCTTGAGTCCAAGGGTCCAAGCTAACTGCAGAAAAACAGAATCACAAGAGAGAAGAGGACAAATTTCAAGAGTGATTAAGTGGCAGTCACTTGAATTTGGTAATAGAAACTGAAAGGTACAAGAGACTGAAAACTAGAAAATAAAATCAAGATCAGAGTTTTAACTGCAGATGAGTATAAATCTTTGGTCAAGGTTTTGAAGAGGGGAATAGAGTAGCTAAGAGTAACAAGACACATGTAATGTAATAATTACCCTCCCAGTTTAGTCCTTGGAGGCTCTTCAACCTCTGGTCTTAAAGCTGAGGCACAAGGTGCTCTTTTGTACTTCCTCCTCCAAATCTTTTTGTATGGTCAAAAGTATCTCACAAAAATCTCTGGCTGTAAGTGATGGACACTTCAGAAAATCCAAAGACACATACAACTAGAGGGTCTGTGACAGTAATTCATTCAAAAAAGTAGATAGAATTTGATGAAGATGATTTAGAAGGAGAAGAAAAAAGGGATAGGCAGAGAAACAGACATAGAGTGCCCAAGAGAAAGAAGTAAGGTGAGGTCACTATAAAAGAACTGGAATCAAGTATAAGACATGTAAAAGAAAACATACAGAACCAGGCATGACAGCTCATAACTGTAATCTCAGCTACTTGGAAGGCAGAGTTTGGGAGAATTGCAGTTTGAGGCCAGCCCAGTTTTTAAAAAAAGTAGCAAGACCCCATCTTAACCTATAAACTGGTCATGGTGGTACACACTTGTGATCCCATCCACATAGGAGACAAAAGTAGAAAGATGGAGGTCTGGGTTTGGCCCCAGGGAAAAGGAAAGACCTTATTTAATAAACAACAAAAAGTGAAAAGGGCTGAAGGTATAGCTCAAGTGGTAGAGCACCTGCCTAGAAAGCTGGAGGCCCTGAGTTCAAACCCTAGTATAGAGAGAAAGAAAGAAAAGAGGAAGAAAGGGAGAAAAGGAGAGAGGGAGAGAAGGAGGAAGTGAGAAAGAGGAAGGGAAGAATGAAGGAAGAAAGGAAGGAAAGAAGGAAAGAAAGAGGGAGGGAGGGAGAGAGAAAGAAAGGAGGGAATGAAGGAAGGGAGGGAAGGAAGGAGAAAGAGGAAAACACATAAATAGGGAGGAAGCCATTGCTGTTTAAAACATTTGTAACAGATTTCAAATTTCTACACTCAATTATGAAATAAAACATAGTCTGTTTCTCTTCTTCATTAATCAAATCTTGCTCTTGAGCTCATCTTCCTGGAGAATAAGAAAATTTAACCTTTCTGATTAACAACATATTAGTCTATTCTGGTTAAATTACTTTTTTTGAATAAATGCTTTTCTTCTCCTTGCTCCTTTGCAAGATGGCATCTGCATGAATGTGTGCCTCAGGCTCCACCTATAGACATATCTATCCAGGCACCTATAGACATATCTATCCAAATGCTTCACCACACATGCCTGCAAGGTACCAACCTGAGAGCCAGAACCACAAACACGTTCCTCTGCCATTGGCTCTACATCAACTCCTCCCACAGTTCCCAGAGCACCAGGTGTGGACTCTGTATCTCTCCTTCTGTTGTGCTTCTCCTATTTACTCCCAACAGGAAGTCTCCTTCCTTTTGTGGAGCCATAACCACTGGCTTACCTCTTAATACATTATCTTTAATCTCTTTAACAAACCGAAAAAATCTGTTACTCTGAAGATCAATCCATGAAGGTCAACTCCATCTTCTCGTTCTTGCTATAACATTCTTAAGTATCCCCAATGGATATCTCTGGTGGATTGGAAGGGGAGGATATGCCCTGGAGAGCGCAAAATAAATGAATAAAGTTCATGGCTATCTATCAACAGATTTAATCTTCATTACACATTGGTTGAGTACTTAAGTGTTGCATATTTAATGCAACTTAATCTAGTTACATCCCCATGCATATACTGAACTCATTTGTTCTCATATTCTCCACCCCTCCCCACCATTTTCTCTCCCCTTTCCTCTTTTTCTTCCCTTCCCTTCCCTTCTTTTTTTTTCTCTCTCTCTCTTTCTCTCTTTCTCCCCCTCCCTCCCTCTCTCTCTCTCTCTTCTCTCTCTCTCACAAAACATACACATGCATTTCAGTGGCCATCTCGGGACTTTGACACTTTAGTGTTCAACCTCATAAGTGGAAAACATGACCCTGGAAGTGTGCAAATCATATCTTTCTGGTTGGTTCCCACCTTGAAAGCCGAGGTTTTGTAGTTGCTACTAATTGGAATTGTGGTCATAATTATAGTGAGTTGTACTCCGATCAGTCCTGATACATTTTCTTTGGTTGATTATGCTAACTGGAAATTTCTGAGAACTCTTCTGGTTTTTCAGGCCCCTGGGAAGTCCTGGGAGAAGTAAGGCTGACAGCATGATAGTAGGGGTCATTATGTTCTTCTAGTATTGTAAAAGAAGTCATTATTGAATCTTCTAAGACAGCTGATATGGAGAGACGACTGCTTCTTACCTGTCCTCCTTTCTGTAACTCACTCAAGATTTAGATACACTTGTCTCCTTTGAACATTTATCCATACTGCTTTTCCTGAGTCAGTCCCAGATGAAAAAATTTCTTTGTCAATTAAATCCTTATAGAAAATTGGGAAATGGTGAAGTCACCAGATTTGCAAACACCAAAGCAACTTCTTTCTACCCTCTTTATAACGGAAATGCCCATTTGCTTGATTTGGTGATGCATGGGCGCTATATACTGTGAACAGATTAAATTAGACTGAAACAAATTTTGCATTGAAAAATTTTTGAAATTGTCTCAAATCCTCCAATTAGGACCATCCTAAAAGGCAAATATTTAGCTTCTTAAACTATATAATGAACATCAATCAAATACAGATTTATTCCCAACTTCAAAGAAATTGAAATCTAAATTTACTATCTAACTACTTATGATATTCAGAATGGGAAAATAAAACTCCATTTTCAAGATTTCGCTTCCAAAACAATTCAGTTGAATAGTTATCTACTGAGTTTATATTTGGTGTATAGCATTGTGCTATAATCCTGGAAAGGAGGAGAAAAAGAAGGGAGAGATTACAGTTTGTTAGACGTGACAAATATGTAAGTAGTCAATAATATCGAGGCAAAATGGCACATGTTTTACAATACAGTAGAGATGATACTCCATGGGAATATGAAGAAGGACCAAGAGTATTTATTTAACTAAATATATTTAGTGGCTATCATATCACTGTCTTTGGTTTCTTAGAAAATTTATGAACCAAAAACATTGAGATGGATGGATGATGATGATGATGATGGAGATGACAGGTGATAGATAGATAGATAGATAGATAGATGTAATATACTAGAAGTACAGACACAAAGTCTACAACAACTGCCAACATATGGTAGGGTGATTAATTCTGTCTATAGCATGGACAGTAAAGGACCAAAAGAAAGTGATATCATTCAAGATAAATTACATTTGTGCCAATGAAGAAGAGATTGAAGAAATCAAAGGAGAAAGAAACAATAGTACCAAATGCAGGAAACACTAAAGCATGACAAATTGTGGCATAAGGAGTATATTGGGAGAAGGCTAGAGATGACAGAAGAAAACTAGACTAGAGGTCAGGTTGCCAACCTTTCTAAGGGGTGTATCCCCTAGGCACACAATTTTAGTGGGAAGTGATAAGATAAATTTTCCATTTCTGGAAGATCATTCTAACAATAGTGACTGGTAAAAAGATGGACCTGGGGTGAGGATATTGATAAATTTGTAACTGTAATTTTGGCATTCAGTGACCGTGTTTGGTAGATACTGAGAATTTTTGAGATGATGGCTATTTTGCCTTCAATTCCAAAGTCGAATTTCCCAAGTGCTATAGTACTTTACATAAAGCCACAAGAAATGCTGCGCAAACCACTGGGCCAAAGCCCCTTAGCACTCAATATGCCCTATCCTGAATGATTTCTATTTGTGATCTTCCATTCAGAGCATACTCATCTCTTCCTCAAGTTCAAGACACAATTCTGATTTGTGTCTCATAACCTGAGAATATTCTTTCCCTCCTTCCTTGCCAAGCCATGTTTCTTCCCATTTTACATTTGCCATTTTTTTTAAGCAAACAATCCTTTCAAGACCAGGTGCCACAGAATAGATGAGAAATAAGAACGTGATTTTTTCATGTAGTTTATATAATGTAGTGAATTAGATAAAAACCATGTACTTGTAAACAAAGTGTGATAGTACTCCACGAGGACTAAGCATGAACTGGTTCTTTCTAGGGTGACCTCGGAAAGCTTTGTTTTAGACTGATCATTACAGCTATATCTTTAAGATGGTTAAACATTTCAGCAAAATGTGAGAAAATTCCACTCCTAATGAAGGAATCTGAGCGTAGTTACAAAGACAGAAAAGCCCAAGAAATCACTGGGAATGGAGATTAGTCAGTTAGTTCCTGCAGGTTTGTGGTGAGGAACAATGGGAAAAAGAGGAAGACTTTCAAGGAACCAATGGTTTGGGGGCAAAAAAAATCGTAACTCTTTTTAAACTATTGAAAGTGATTAAGTGGAAAATGAGAGAGGCCTTTGAATTTCACAATAGAAATGGGCCTTTGAGAACATCTAGTTAAACCACTGAATTTCTTTAAAATGAGGGCAATACTCAGGGTCACAGGGTTGGCAATGGATTACAGAAGGGCCAGCTCAGGGTTCCTTGACATCTGGCCGTGCCGTTGACTCAGCCACGCTCCCTGTCGTGGTCAAACCCAAAGCCTCTCAACACCAAAAAGTTTCCTCTACATGATAATCCCTTTAAAACTAATCTAACACTTCCCAGTACATCCCATCTCCACGACTGCATTATATAAGCATGTGGTGTCCATCTGAACATGAGCAAGAATTAGATGTACACAGATGGAGCATCTCTAATCTGGAGACCCAAAATCATAAATGCTTCAAAATCTGAAATGTTTTGAGCGCTTATGTGAGGCCACACGTGCAAAATTCCACATCTGACCTCATGTAATAGGTCACATTCAAAAGGCAGGCACACTCAAACTATTGTATAAAATTACCTTCATTTCAGACTACGAATATGTGGAGTATATGAAACATCAATAAATTTCATGTTTAGACTTTGATTCCATCCCTAGGATATCTCATTATATATTCGCATATACTCTAAAATGAAAAAGAAATCGAAACTCTGAAATACTTCTAGTTCGAAGCATTTCAGAGAAGGGATACTCGGCCTATATATGTACTTGTGTACATATATTTGTAAACATTCCTTTTGCTTGCTTTCAAACCTAGATTATCAATTGGGCAAGTTCCAAGTCCTCTCTGTAAATCTTCCCATCTAGCTGTCTACAGTGTACTCAAAGGATAGTCATTCACCAGAACAGAATGGCACAGGTGAGAATTTAACCAGGACTCTGAGGGTAAGGGAAGTTATTTATAAAACCAGAAGAGGTGGAAGCTACTGGTTCCTTAACCATCGTAAGTGCAGTGTCACTGTGATTCTGTGATAGCTCTGCTTCTGGCTACATTGTTGCCTGAATGCAGTTTTAGGAGGGTGGGCCAGCGTGGGTGGGGCTGCAGAAGCATGGCTCTGTGATACACTTGCCCATAAACCACTGCAGATTAGCCTCTCAAAACCTCGGTTCTCTTTGCAAACAGGACTGAGCATGTGCTGCGTCTTGCACTCAATAATTTAGTGAAGATTTAGCAAAATTTAGACGAGATTTTATAAACTGGACAGGCCCCTTCTCAATCACTTCTTTTTCTTTCCTGCTCCTATAAAGTGTTTGTGCAAACGGGTACCTTTGGTGGTCACTTCTTTTTCCTCTGAAACTCGCCCTCCTTGCAGAAACTTTCTTGGCTCACTGCTTTATACCATTCACAGCCTGCCCACTACCCAGATAAGCTAATAGAAATACAATTTTGGTGACATCTTCTATTTTATGAACAATAGACCTGGTTCCATTGAAAACAAGATCTTACTGTGAACCACTGCAGAAAGATTTCTGATGCTTAAAAAGAAATGCCAGTGAGTGAGTGAGGGGACTGAAGGTGGCCAGAGCACTTCCATGTTCTTCTTAATTATTTTTTACTTCGCGCTCTCTGTACCTCTGGCTGTAGCTGAGGCAGAAACAGAGAAGTACCATAAAATAACCCTCTCTCGAAGTATATTTGGCCTGACAGGAAACAGGAAATACCAGAAAAGATCACAAGAAAAGCTGTAATCATAAGATTTCTAGCCTAATTCTTTTGACATCAGCAGTTTAGATAAGTCAGATAAGCAATCTCAAGCATCCGCAGGCTGCAGAGTGCTAACCCAAATACCCAGAGTGCATCTCCAACCCTTTTGAACTCGCATTGTGTGTATTCCTTGCTCTCCTCTCTTCCCCCACGAAGCATATCCTGAAATTGTGACTTACGGATTTCACGTCCACATTAAGGTGTTCAAACACATTGCACAGAGCTTCTAAAATGGTCCTAGAATCAATTCATCTCGTTTGGTGCATTATAAACCCTGACTGTTTATAAGACACAGAAAAGCTAAGTCTGGATTGTCTCAAAATATCCTTTGCTTCCTAAAGTTTAACTTTCCCAGTCTTGGCAACTAATCTGTGACTATGTAATACCTTTGGTAAAATGCTAAAAAAATATATTACCATATCCAAAGCATTTGGATATGCCTTCTTTATTTTCACCTTTCCTTGGCTGGCTATAACCCACCTTCACTGCCAGCCACAACAGAATATGGATAGGCTGATTAAATATAAATGATATATTGGATAATGTCCCCTCTGAGTTTTCCTAACTTCAAAACCAGAACTATGGAACTCAAGCATTGAAGGGTAAGCAGAGACATATATGAGCTGTTTAGATGATAAGGTAAGAGTTTAAATCAAGATTTAAATAGTTATATTACATGTAAATTTAAAATAAAAATAGTTGAGGATAGGAACCTATTTGTACAGCACTCTACTTCCAAAAACATTTGAAATCCTATAAGAAGCTTACAATAAAAACCTAAGCACACAAAGACATAAAACCATTGTGTCAGGATGAGTGACAAAAAACATATAAAGTAAGAGGAAAGGAAAACAATTATGAGAAGGAATTGAGGAAAACTGAGATCTGAAACTTCTTAGCAGACAGGGCAAAGGGGAGACAGGAATGATGACAACATTCATTATCTCCAGGAAGATTTGCTAGGAAGAAAAACATTTTTCCTGGCTTTGGGTGTGTGGAACAATTTTTGATGAGGGCTCTTTGTATGGTAAAAGAAACCGTCCTTCCAAGGATTTTAAGCACGTGTGGAAGTGTGCCACCTGGAGAGAGTTTTACAGGCCCTCTCAGGGGAAGATGCTTGCGGAGCTAGTGTGTGCTTTTGGGGTTGTCTAACATAAAAGATGGCGAGCACGTATGTCATTGTGAGGAGCGAGAAGGGAAGTCACAGCCTTCCATTGTGAGGGAAGCGTAAGTCTCCCCAGGAGGTTCAGCTCCCATGACGGTATGGAGTCTGAGCCCAGTCCTCCAGGACATCTAATTCTCGCAGCTCCGCTGATCACATGATGGGCACACCTGCCATTATAATCTTTAAAATGAAAAGAGAAGAACTAAGAAGCAAATGCTTCCTCTTGGTTGGTATGTATGTTTCTCTATTTGCCTTTGGTTTGGGCCAGACATTTGATTCTAATTGCAAACACCTTGGTAAGGCGTTGTAATTAACTCACAGGTGAGTCTTGAGTCTTCACCTGGCTTTTTACCTGATGTCTTTACCTTAAGTATCACCACTAATGCTTTTGCTTCATTGGTATTTCCTTGGTGCATGAAAACATGCTCAAAAATGAACGGCACAAAATCCAGAGCAAATACCTGAAAGTTTTTTTCTTTTTCTAATACTGGGGATCTCAGGGCCTCATACTTGGTGCTCTATCAGTTGAGTCATACCCCCAGTGCGTTTGCTTTTCATTTGTTTACAGATAGAGTCTCTCACTAACTTTGCCCTGGGGTAGCCTGGTCCTTCTGTCTCCACCTCCCCGGTAGTTGAGATTATAGATGTGCAGCACTACACCCAGCCGGAATGCATTTTTCATTTCACTTAAGCCCATTTCCCATACTTTGCCTAATATTCTGCTCTGCAGAAAAACTTTTAGTACTTCCCAAGGATTCAGAAAATTTTGAAAGAATGTATGTGTTTAGATTAAAAAGTCAATATCACACTGAAGGAAACCCAGTAAGTATGAAAACAAGTGGATTTATTCCTATGCAGTACAAAAGTGTTGAGCAGCTGGGTGTTAAGTGTACTGAAAGCTGTAATCTAGACATCTTTTCTCAGGCCACTTCCAAGTAATCTTAGCAAGGAAGGTTACTGGTGTCACATGGGCCTCATCTAAACCTCATTACCCTGAGTCACAGTGAGAAGAATTCTGTTCTATAACTAATATACTATTATATTTGCAAATCAGTGATAAATATTGAAAGTGACTTTTACTTCTAATTTTTCATCAAATTTTCCCCCACTATACATGATGTACAATGAGAGAATAATGCCTCTAAACATATAATTGTCAAAATGTTCTGAAGGATTTAGGATGGAGAAAGTTTAAGGTTTGGTTGGGTCAAATTACATGCAAGGGTAATTTTCTAAAAGCATAAAGAATTTGCTAGTATTTTGTAGTCAACCAAATCCTTAGTTAAAATGAATATAAAATGTGTTCTTATTTTTAAGTAGTCAGTTATTCATGGTATTAATAGCTAGTTAAAGTCAAAAACCTATTTAATCACAAAGGAGTTTTTACTTGAATCTAGACTTCACATTGCCATTTTGTTGGAACAATTTCCACTTAAGACTTATTAATGTAAAAAGCCAATTCATAACCTATTGTCATTAAAATTCTAGCCACAGCATTTTAGGAATTAAGATTGATCACTCTTGGCAAGTAGCAGGCCTTTCCAAAGTACCATAAGAGGAAAAACATCTCAGAAACTGGAAATTTTGTAAGATGATCAACACAATACCATATTTCCTAATAAACCTGGCAGGGGTCAATGTCTTCTAGTGATGTTTAATTAAAGCCATTAGATTTCCTCCTGAGATTCAGACTTTGGATGTTCTTAAACTGGGAACAAAAGACACCCTGAAAACATATAACAACCATTCACCCAGAAATGTCCAAAGAGGCCTAAAAATATTCAGAACTACCAGCATGTTTCTGGACAAAGACATCCATCCTGCCTCCAAGGTCTACTTCCCGAAAAATCAGCAGCAAGCTGGAACAATAATCAAAGGGAATCAAGAAAAAGAAAACCTGGTTCATCGCTTTCAGAGGAACAGGAATAGTAAAAGTCATCTTTGTTTAGGACATACTTGCTACTCATTGGCAGTCCTAATTTATGATATCCAATTTTATAAGTAATGGTGGGTGCAGGGACTTACATGTCTCACTTCTTGTCAGTACAAGTGTTGACCAGTGTCCTCCTGTGCTGTAAAACATGTGAATTTGAAAAAATGGAAATGAGAGATGAGGGAGGGGAAATTTTAAAAGATGATATTTTGTAGAATTGTGGGGGAAAATACTGTACTATGTCCATTTACTTTGAATGGCTACAAGACCAAAGGAATTCGATTAAGGATACTGACTTTTATAAGGAATAATTTAGTAGAAAGTAAAGCTTTTAGGTTCTGCTATGGAAATGCCAGAAATAGGACTGGAAAGTTAAAATACACATAATCCACTTTTTAGATGAATGAGCCACTCTGAGCAGTTGTTCAGCCTAAGCAGAATTGACATGTCACATTGACCTATAATTTGGACCAGTGTGCTCAACAGTGACTCTCCCAGGTAGGAGTTAACAGTGACTTTCTGAGGCAGAGAGAAGGAGGAAGAATGAATGCAGACTCCACCCCGGCTCCAATTTCTCAATAGTTCTTCAATGCAATTACACAGAATTAATCAAATCCCCAGACATCAAATCAAAAGGCACCTTCCTACTTGCTATGCAGATGTAAACTTTCCTTCTCTCTGCCTGAGAGCCAGCCAAACTGGGGGCTGTGAAGCTCTAAGCCAGAGTGGAACCCTGCCAGGAAGGCACAGTCATTTGAAACCAAGCCCACATTTGATTTAATCTCAGAATGACAATTTTGGCAGGGGGGGAGAGGAAGGCAGGGGTAGTGGCTTTGTTGCATTTGAACAGGAAAAACCTACACACTAAGCATAAATTTCTAAGTTTTAACTATGCAGACTCCAAGAACATAGAAGCTACTTGAATACTATCCTAACATTCGGTCAATTAATCTCCCTAAAATTATACTGTTCAGTTTTCATAACTATTTCACATTCAGAATTTTAGTTCTCACCTCTCACAGTTGAAATAAAAGGACTGTGTCCACAAAGAAAAGACTCATACTTAAGGAAATAAAGACAATGATAGTAGGAACATTGAGTATCACTTTACAGAAAGAATTTGCTGTACACTGATCAATCTTGATCCACCAAAACTCTTTCAAGAAAGGGTTGAAAAGAAATGAGAACTACACCCTCCCCATTAGGAAATGTATGATCCAGGTTGGGATTGAGGAATTGCGTACACTAAGTAGCAATTCAAATCCATGTATTCTGATGTAGAATATTAATCTGAAAAGTTAAAAAGCACACAAATCAGAATCAAAATGGATAGTTATTCTAAATCTAGCTGATAAAAATGAGTATCTAATTCCTTAGGTTTTTTGTAGCGCTTTTGTCCTAAATGAAGGTTACTTCTAAACCTGGTTCATAATCTCAGCCTCTCATCCTGTCTGTGGTCTCATGGTGAAAAAATGGTCATTTTGATTTCTGTTCAGTTTACATCATTTTCCTCTCCTTATGCTTTCTTCTTCAGTTGTCTCACCTTCCCTCTCTCCTTTGCTTTCCACTTTAATAAAACAATACAGTGCATTAAAATTCATGTTTATAAATAAGTAGTCAAACTATTATAGATATTGGCTTTGTAGGAGAAGCATTCAAACAAAAGCCAAAATCATGTTATTAGCAGACTAAAAATGCCCTAAAGAAATAGTATAAATTACAAGAAAATCTAAATGGCAACAATATAAACAAGAAGTTATTGCAATAAATTCCATGAAGTAGCCATTTAGAGAGCTCAAGGAGCTTTCTCATGTACATTGCCTCCTTCAAATATCATAAGAACCCATCAAAAGAAATACAGATTATTCCTTCACCTTTTTTTCACAGATTGCATAACTGACTTGTCCCAGTGATCACATAGCTAGAAAAATATTAAATAAGAAGAATTTATACAATGTCAGTCCCAATCACGTACTAAGTAAATTCCTATCTGTATGACAGAACTAGGACTCTAATCCCTCTGCTTCTATGTGTAAGGTTCTTTTCACTTTATATACATCCTTTGACACATTCCATTTCTAAAGGGAAAGAGGGAGAGAGGAAGGGAGAGAGAGAAGAAGGAGAGAGGGAGGGAGGGAAGGAAGGAAAGAAGGAAGGAAGGAAGGAAGGAAAGAAGGAAGGAAGGAAGGAAAGAAGGAAGAAAAACCCTTGAGTTGCTTTGGACATGTTTTCCAGGGAAACCCCACTAGAAGGATTGTCCTTCTATTCCCTGGAACCTTGTGCTGTGCATAGTGGCTGCCACACGATAGACGGTCAGCAGTGACTTATTGGATGAAAGAATGTAATGAATGAGACAAATGCTAGGAAGTTGCCTGGCACCCTCTGTTTTAATTACTCTCAAATAAATTGAATTGCTATCTGGTAGCAGCAGCTTTCTTCTAAATGAATCACTATTAGTGTCGATGGCATTGTTTGCAAGCGTGCCTGATCAGAGATTATAATAAAAAGTCTTTGTGTGTATGTGTGTGCATATGTGTGCATGTGTTTGAGTTCTTTTTATCATCTGGTGCGTATATTATCTTTACTTGTTCAAAATTTTTTTAATTCACAGTTATATTTGGTTGACTAGATATCTCATTTGAAATTCTCATTGATGAATGAAATACTTCCTATAAAATTAAATAGATATATTTGAATACCCAAAAGAGAAGAAAAGAAATTTGGTGCTAATTCAAAGGAAATTGTTTTGGGAAGAGGCTGGAGGTCTAGTCTGGGATCAGGAATCCTTGGGCAATTAACTTAACCTTTAGTGACTCACCTTCCCCTCTCCCTCCACCCCATAATAAATAAGGATAGTATTACCTGCCAAATGCAAATATCTAAGAATTGTAAACATTGGGACAATGATACCTTTCAGTGGTTTTTCTTTCTTAGTAATACCCTACCCAGGTCATATGTGTTCAAACTCCACCACCCCTAGGGTAAAATCCATCACAGCCATTCATCAAACATTAAATGAACATCTAATCCATGCTGGGCATTGCATCAAGCCCTAGGCTGAGGCTTGGGGAAACAGAGATGCCTAACCAAGTGGGGGACAGAGAACGTAACTCAACATGCCCTGCTCTGAATCCTGTTCTGCTTCTTGCTTCGTATGTGATGTTGGGCCACTTAGACTTCCGTCTTCACATTTGCTACTTAGCACAATCTGGAGCATTGCCAGAACTCAAGCATAGTGTTGCTGTACAGCCCTTGGGAAGCCCACAGTCCAGTGAAAAGACAGAGATGTGAAAAATAAAACTTTGTCTGATGCATACTGAGACAAAGCAGGGCAGGGTCTATGGGAGCACCAAGGTGTGGAGGCCTGACCACACCTGAAGGCATACAGTCGTTACAAACTAAGCTGTGATCTGATGCTCTTCCTGCAATCCTCATGCCACTCTGCGACAGAAATAACTATTAGCCTTAAAAAAATTTGCACCCCTATCAAGTATAATTAGCAAATAAAATTGTACATATTTAAGGTATATGACATGATATTTTGATATGTGTACATGTTATGAAATAGTTACCACAGTCCAACTAGTTATACTTATCACCTCACATACTTACTTTTTTTTGTGGTAATGAGACTATTTAAGGTCTACTCCCATAGCAAATTCCAGGCATACAATACATTGTATTGATTATAGTCATCAAATGGAGACACTCGGTCTCAAGAACTTATTCATCTCATAACAAAGTTTGTTCTCCATTGTCCTACTTCTAGATAGGAAAAGTAAGGCATTGAGATATCAAGATATTTGTTTAAGGCCACACAGCAACTAAGTGACAGAGGCAAAATTTGAACTGGCATTTGGGGTTTCCAGAACCTTCGGTGTTAGCTGGGATGGTGCTTAGCCCATTTTCATAGAGGTTTTAAGAAGGATCATGGAGTCACCAAGTAATCAAAGTGAAAGAATATGTTTTCAGGCATGAGAATAGCAACTCTAGGATCCTAAGAGAGTCCCTCCTCCCTAACACCCACACCATCCCCCTTACACCTCTTCTCTTCCACCTCCAATGTTTGGTTAGTTTCTGCCCCTACCTCACGGTCCAAAACACTCTCTAGACCAGTTCTAAGGTATTTTCCAAGAGCCAATATTGAACTGAAGGCCAAGGGTGCCCTAGGCCTGCACTATAATCTATAGGCTGATTCCAGCCATCCTGAATTCTTCACGAGGGCAAAGTGGATGACAGAGTTAGCAGGCGAGCAAAGACTGGCAACAGTTTTTAGATTAGATCTCTCATGGCCACTTTAGATTCTTGAGGTCTCAGTATGGAATTGAACCCTCAAAATTGAGGCAGACTGAGACAATAAAAAATAGTGAAAGAACATCTGTTATGACTTGAGTAGATTTTCTACAGAAAATGAGGCTAATATTAAGTACTCTGCCTCTAAAAAGCAAGGTTCTTAAAGAACAATATATGTGAAAATGAATTTCAAGTAAAGATAGGAAGTCTTCTACCCAAAGACTTGTAGAATTGTGGCCAGTGACTTGGAAGAGTGGGCAGAACTTTCCTGAATGAACAGAATTATGAACCTGACACACGGGGATGCTGCTCAAGAGCTGAGAAGGTGCATAGCTGCATATCACTTCAAAACCACCAGGGGATAGTGAGAAAAAAAAATAAACCACAAGTACCTCGCAAATCAAAGCAGCTGTATACACCCATTAATATTATTCCTTGACGTCCTCCTGCCCATTCCTCCTACCACACTAAGAAATCAGACCTTATTTTATATCCAACCTCCTGGGGTCCCTATTTTCAACAAGGCCTAAAGATGAATCCATCCTACATACTACTTCTGTCATTCCCCTCCTAAATCTTCCAGTGGCTCCCCACTCTCTTGGCATCTGAGGGAAATAGAGCCACCCACTTTCCACTTCTCTGCCTCACCCTCACTACAGGCTCAGAAAACAGGACAGCTCGTCTTACCTTTCACTATTATTTCCTGCCTTTGAAGTCCACTGGGCATTCATACCTTATACCCAACCCTGTCATTTACAAAGTCTCTTTTCCTCCAAGGATCTGCCCAATTCACCACCTTCATGAAGGCTTCCCTAATATCCCAAAGATAAGCTGCCTCTCCCCCATCCCCATAGCAGCTCCTGTTGTATCATCCAGGTGGGCGGTGGTCATTTTGTATATTTCTTATCTCCCTGGCTATCTAATAAATTCCCTTCCAACACCCGTTAGCTTGTTTGATAAATTGATTATGTAAATGAAGAGCTGAACTCTTTTAAAATACAAGAATATCTTCTGGTTCTGCATTCTGTTAACATGTGATGATACTATCACAATATTCACAACTTCGTAAGTGAGTAGCCTTTTAGTCACTTGGCATGGAAAGGAAGACTATTAGTAGCTAAGATTTCTCTGGAAGTGCAACTATATTAACACTGAGCTGTAACAGAAAAGTATAAACAGGTCACACAAATGCTTTAAAAGAAGAAAAATAAACCTAATTACTCATAATTACTTTCTCTCAATGCAGGAGGAACCAAAAATTAGCAAATACTTTGGCTTTCTATGTCATAAATGCAAACTACTCACCTGCTTCTCTACTGGTGGCAAGCTCATGTCATTGAATGCCAGGCTGGGCATGAGCTGTTCCAAGGAAAGAATCAACAGCAGGCCACTCATGCAGTTACCCCATTCCCTTAAGTATGGGGCCTTCCTGGAGACCACTCCTCTCTGAAAAGCTCGAGGGTCTCTGGGTGAGTCCTGTTTGGTCCCCTTGGTCCATCCTAACCACTTCTTCAGCTGTCTCACTTGGCCAACTCCACCTTCATGTCTGGAACCGTCTCCAAAATTTTATAATGGAGGTGAAACTCAGGTCCACTCATTTCCTTTCCTTCTAAGAGCAAGTCAAGACCTGTGGCCAGAAAGCATTGTCTCCCTTGTATTTCTCTTAGTTATCAGTTTTTCTGCAGTCTTCTCCCTGAAGCCCTGACAGGTTAAGACACCCAGTTCAAACTCCTGTCTCCCCTTCATTTTTCATGATGTTTGTAATTGCATGCTTAATTTCTGCCTTCCTCACAAACACTGTAAGCCTCCTAAGAGCAGAAACAATGTCACTTCTTTATGCATGGCATATGGTAGATATTCAATCAACATATGTTGTGAATGAATGAATGGATGGATGAGTGAATGAATGAATGGACAAATGCAAGCAATAGAGTCCAGTGACTTGTAGGTTTGCAAGGGTGCCACGTGTTTGTGTTTATGTGTGTAACTACACCACTGCCTACCTGTCGCAAAAAACCCATAGCCACAGAGCACAATGACAGGAATGACAGGTGTGTCTAACAAGCAATGGGAAAGACACCTGCTTGCTCTCATTTGGGGGCAGGAGGACTTGACAGCAGCCTCCCGAGATTACTACTGAAACTGGGACTTGTAGACTTCCCTAGTTTGCCTTGAAGATGCCATATAATCATGTAATTAACCATTTCTCCTACACACTTACAAATAAGCTACTCAAATTAAACAATTGCTTTACAAACTACTTTTGAGGCTAAGTCACAGAAGTAGAGTGGTAGGAAAAAATGAAATTACCATCCTTTCTGTCACAAGAGAAGTCACACTAATGTTTATGAGTGTCATGCTTGATTTGACTATTTCATATGTTTGTTGCTTGAGTGGTACTCTGATGGTCAGAGAGAAGGGAGACTTCAACAAGCATCAAACATCCCAGAGAGCACAGAACATTGCTGCGTGAGCCCCACTTTCAGAAGCACCACCAAACTCTATTGAGAATTACTCCACTCCTTGCACACACCCTGGGGCCACACATGTTGCCTTCCAAAGGAATCAAACCAAACCCTGTATACACCGCGTTTTTATTGTTCTTACAGAAGAAAAATAATAAGAGTAATTCTAGTGATTTCCTTTAAATTACTGAGTTTTCTTTTCTCCCCTCCCCTCCCCTTTCCTCCCCTCCCCTCCCCTGTTTGTACACAACTGTATATTAAGTAATTTTAAATTGTATAATTAAGTATGTCAGATTCAGTTGAATGGTAGTTATGTGATTTTTCATCTAAATATTTTATTCTCTATGAAAAAGGTCATTAGCCATAAATATCAGAAAGATCAGTTTTCTAGAATAGCAGTTGGCATTAAACAGTTAATATTTTAGATTTTTAGCCACTATCCTCTTTATCTTTTTATGAGTTCTTAACAACAATAGAAATATAGTATTTCCCCATGTGATTTTCAAAGTTCTATCTGGGAGTTTATAATCAGGTCATTAATTTCACACATCACTGCCAAAGTCTTCCACATCCCAGTGGAAACAAAGGTCTTCCTTCCTTCCTTCCTTCTCTCTCTCTCTCTCTCTCTCTCTCTCTCTTTCTGTGTCAAGTTTTACCCACATGTGGTTCTTAATTCCAGTCATGTAGCAGTCCTGAAGGAAGCAAGACAACACAACCAACCCCATTCCCACTGCACAGCAGTATGAAGTCTCCACCCTAGTTCTAAGGCAGGGAAAATTGGCTCCTAGGATGACTGACTAGCTCTGAGAACAAAGGTGCCACCTGGATGCCTTGTTTGCCATTTGGGTTTGGCTTGGTCCTTTTAGAAGGCAACAGAGTAGATGGAAGAGGTGGGAAGATTCTGCAGTAAATCCTGAACTGAAATGAAAACTCACTGATGTTCAGTTACAAATGCATCATTTTCTTACAGCTTCATAAGTTATGAGAACTGCAGAGCCTTTAGAGAATGTGACACTGTAGAGAAATCAATGAACCAGGCATGGCCTGAGCAACCAAAAAAAGAATACCCCTCCAGCTCCCTGGCTATGCAGATGCAAACCAACCACAGAAACATATCTTAAGTAAAGAGGAGTGTTTTCAAATCAAGTGTGCGATATATTTGGTTACATAAAAGATCATGATAGAAATACTTTCTTAAAAAGCTGACATCACATAGCAACCAGAGCAGAAGAGATGGGGTGATAGAACACAAATCTGAAGATAGACAAATGTGAGTTATAGTCACATCTTTGTCAAGGACCCCCTGAGTGTTGTTTTGGACACCACTTTTGATCTCTGCAGGAATTCCTTCACATGATGTCTTTCTCTCTTATTCATGGAAATGTTCTGGCTGATATAATAGAGCATGCAAGTAACATTCTCCAGCTTCATATTAGTAGCTTACCCATTTTTCCCCAAAATCTTTAAGTGAGACCTTATTATTTCTATTACTTAGCTCTCTGTTGTTTTTACTGTCCTCCCACTAGACTCCATGTGGACCTGTACACCCAGAGCCTAGCATAACTATTTTTGATGGAAGCAAATGAATAAAAAGCAAAAATAGTGTTCAAATTATAAAACCTAAAACTAGATAAGGCATTCTGACTAAGATTAGAGCAGCAGCATGTCAGGACTGTTATACACAAGACACACTAGAATTAGTTTCTGACTTTGTTCTGTATTTTGTTTCACCTACTGTAGTTGTGATTTTGACCTGTTGGTCATGTTGATATGGAGATGGCTTCAAATCTAAGCAAGGAAGGTGTTTTGAAGTTGCTGGAAGAGAGCTGCCAAGTATTTCCCACACACAGGGCTCTGTTTTTTCAACACCTTGTTGAAACTAATTGGAGTTTGCATAATCTACCACCAAATTGCAGGCATTCCTTTGAAATGAAAGGGGAAGACACAAACAATGATCTAATTAATTTACAAGGAACTGAGGTTTTGCCTCCTGATTTTCTCCAGAAGAAAAATGGAAATGCAATCTGAAAGTTTAATCCTAAACACGGTACAGTTGTTGTTAGAGATCCACATCCCAAAAATCTGTACAGCAAAAGAATAGCTTAACGTATTCTTTCTGACACATCAAAGGCTGAGGAGCTGGAAGAAGTGGGCAGACAGGGACAAATCACAAAGGGAACATACTCTTGGTATGAAGCCAATCAGCAGTGACAACAATCAACATGACTGCGCATGCATGTGTCAATAATATGGATGTGGATGTGAGATGGTATTGATCAAGTCCATGGTGGAATTCAGAACTAATCAGTAGTGATCACACCGTCAGATAAAGTCCTGACGTTTTCCCCTGGACTTCAGTCCTTGACAAAGCTACAATTTAAAATTGCCTCAGAAATGCAAAGTTGCTATTTAAAATTTTTTTTAATTGCTTATATCAATATGCAGTTTGAAAGCATTCAAGAGTGCAGTTGGTAATATATTGTCTGTCATAAATGTTTTAAATTAATATTTAACTAACTAAAATAAATTCAGTCTTTCCAGCATTTTGGAAATTTAGTTCTATAACATGCAACTATAAAATGTGATATTTTTAATTTTTTTTTGTTTTGTGGTAATGGGAATTAAACCCAGGGTCTTGTGCAGGTTAAACAAATATTCTACCACTTAGCTGGCATCCCAGCCCTAATTTTGTTTGTTTTTAATTACTTTGTTAAAAAATTACAATATCATCACCACAAAAGAACTCAGACATGAATTGCATTGGTAAAAATATCACAAAAAACTAATGTTTAAGAATTCAGAATATAGTTGGGCACTAGTGGCTCACACCTAAGATCCTAGCTACTTGGGAGGCTGACACTAGAAGGATCACAGTTCAAGGTCAGCCCAGACAAATAGTTCATGAGACCCCCATCTCCAAAATAGCCAGAACAAAATGGACTGGAAGTAGAACAAAATGGCTCAAGTGGTAGAGCACCTGCTTTTGCAAGCATAAAGCCCTGAGTTCAAACCCCAGTATTGCCAATAAATAAATAAATAAATACATAAATAAAAGAGAATTCAGAACAGTAAATTCACTGCTTAAAGGATCAGTTAAACAGGTGACATATTTCTTTTTACTATCTATTTAATTATCTGTCTCTAATCTGAGTCACTTTTAAAGTATTATTCAAATAGCAAAACTGAGTTAAAATGAACATAAAAGCTCCCCCAAGTTAAAGGATATTAAACTGATAAGTATTAAAATATTAGAAACCTCCCCCCAAGCCAGCTCTTTCTCAGCATACAGATTAAATTGCCAAGAACTGAGCTATTAGCTTAATATACACATGTATTTTAATGAATGCCAGCCTAAAAAACCAGAAACAAGATTTAAAGTGAATTTTAAGAAACAGCTAATTAAGACTTGAAACCAGTTAACAAATGTAACATTTTGATGTGACATCAGGGAGACTTTCATTGAAGTGGATGGAGTCCTTGAGTCCTGCTGAAGAGGACAAGTCATTACACCTGGGTTCCTTGATTTAGAATTGACACATGGCATTAAGGCAAGTGGTTTGCAGTTTCATGATGGTACCAGTTAGTTTGTGTATCGGTCTCTCTAAATATCCACCCAATTTGCTTCCAGAGCTTGCTTATTTATTTACTTATTTATTTGCAGTTCTGGGGTTTGAACTCAGGGCCTTGCATTTGCTAGGCGAGCATTCTACCACTTGACCCATGTCCCCAGCCCTTTTTACTTCCGTTGTTTTTCAAATAGGGTCTCATACTTTTGCACAGGACTAATCTTGGATGGCAAGCCTACCTTTACCTCCTGCTTAACTAGGTTTATAGATGGGCACCATCGTGCACAACTTGTTCTTTGAGACAGGGTCTCACTAATTTCTTGTCCAGACTGCCCTTGAATAGTGAATCTCCTATCTCTATCTCCCAAAGAGCTGGGATTACAGGCACGAACTCCCATACCTGGCATCTAGTGTACTTTTTTATTTAAAAAGATAAGTACATAAATGTCACAGTGAATCCCACCTATACAACTAATGTATGCTAATAAAAATGCTTTGAGAAAAAAAGCAAAAATAAATTTAGAAATTTTTTAAAGAAAAAAAACCACAAAATAGAAAACAAAAAGGTAATTACTTGATTTGGACAGGGTAACCTTTTGGGCATGAATTCATTTAATTTTAAAAACTGAATTCTGTGTATTTTTTAAGATACTTAAAAACACACAGATCACCCTCTGACTTAATTTTTAATTTGCAGCAATACTTACTTTGTATTTTCATCAACCTAAATTACTATTATGGATTGCTTTTCCTACAGGATGATATTTTTTGAACACTAAAGATTTGAATCATAAAATCTACAGTCTGTAGAAAACATACTATTTGGGCTTACATAGGAACCAAACCCAAACCCTTGCCCAAAATGAACAATAGAAATTCCTGTTGAGGTTTTAAAAAGTCTCCACCTCCCACCCCCTCAAGTGTCCCACTTTTCGTGAATCTCAGCACTTCCAAACCCAGCCAGAACTCGGAGCCATGAGATCCCTGTGGTCGGCCGTTTCCCAAGTGTTCCAAACCCACGCCTGGACCAAGAAGCTCCAGGAATCTCATCAGAAGCCTTGACCCCAGGAGGTTTCTAGGCTTGAGTTCCAAACCAGAGAGGTTTGGACAAGATCTCACTGAACCCTCGACCCCCTGTTGACTTGGCCATCTGGACAGCAGCTTCAGGCGCTCACCTAAGAGTCCTGACTTCTCCCACTCCAGCTTGAGTTAATGTGCCATTGACACTGTAAGAACCTTGGCTGGGGTCAGTCAAGATGGTTCAGTTTAACAACCTAATAAATAGATTGAAAAGAACCAATGCAAACAAAATTACAGAGACTGCCTTGTATTTCAGCTGCACAGTCTCTTCAGCAAACTTCAGCCGGATTCACTTCAGTGTTGCACAAAGTTCAGAATCACTAAGGCATCAGAAAGGCTAGACAAGAGGAGGTGTAGCTCAGTGGTAGAGTGTTTGCCTACTGTGCTTAAAGCCCTGGGGACCACCCGCAGCTCTGCAAAAGAAAGACACACACAATAAAGTTTTAATTCCAAAATACTGACAATTTTATTTCAAAGTGCTAGAAAGGAAAATAGAGAGATATATAGTTTATTCTGCAACACCAAAAAACGGTACTTCTCCCGATTTAAGTTTTCTCATCAGAAAATGGTATTAAAAAAAAAAATCATTCTAGCCAGGTACTGGCAGCTCACACCTGTAATCCTAGCTACTTGAGAGACTGAGATCAGGAGGCCCATGGTTCTAGGCCAGCCTAGACAAAAAAGTTCTCAAGAGCCCATCACAAAAGAAAAATGTTGGGTGTGGTGGCATGCACCTGTCATCCAGCTACTGTGGGAAGCATAAAATAGGATGTTCTTAGTCCAAGACAGCTTGGACAAAAAGCAGACCCTTTCTCCAAAATTGCCAGATAAACAAGGGTATGGCTTAAGTGGTAGAGCACCTGCCTAGCAAGTTCAAAGACCTAAGTTCAAACCCCAGTACTGCCATAAAAAAAATCATTCTATTGTGTTAAATACTAAATCAGATGAGCCTATGACAGTGTCTTACAAGGTACACAGTACAGTGAGAACTACAGCTATTTTAGCTTCTTTACTATTGTATTTTTTTTGTTCAGTTGTTCACTCTACAAATGTTTATTGACTATCTATTATGTTGCAAATCCTGTATTGGTGTTGAATTTATTGTATTGGTAAATGCAACAAGTATAGTCCCTGTCCTTGGGGAAGATATGATCTTGATGGGGAAGATAGGAAATACATAAGTGTGGAAGGAGGAAGGAAGGGGGATCAAGAGATTAAAATTGTCATAGGTGCTGTGTTCAGTGACAGGAAATAGTTGACACTTTCATTTTGTTCTGTTTTTCTACTGATCTTAGGAATGAAAAATGTCTTCTAATTACTGTATTTTACCTCAATCAGTTTTAACATAAGGGTTACGGTTCAGCATTACCCTTTGAAAAGACTGAGGCCACCACGTAGGACAGAGTATTTCAGACAGCTTTTCTAGACATGGATGGCCTGGCTAACTTTCAACTTGTCATTGCATATCCTTTTTGGAAAAAGGTCATGGGAGAGGTTTTGACAGAGTGATGCTGTTGATATTTAGAATCCTGACTTTCCTGACCCCTTTCAGTTGAGTTGTAGGCCAGGGTGTGTGAAGGAAGCCGGCCTGGTTGCCATGATGGCTAATGTCCCGACAACAGACACGGGTCAGGTGTCCATTTTGGATTTCACCGGCTTGTCAGCAGCTCTCAAAAAAGCCGGTCATGTGGCTTTTATTGGCTCACCTGTACATTCTGGTAGGAACAGCTAAGAGCCACTCAACATGCCCTTCTCTTTTTGGAAAATCCCCAGAGAGTAGTGTTGTTTGTGACCAGTCTGCTCTGAGAGCATGGTTGGTGACCTACTCTCCTCTCCAAGTGAGAGTATGGGCATGGGATATCTGGGGTGGTGATGTCGACAGGGTGGGTCCAGGTCACAGCTGCCATTTCTGAAACTTGATGTCACACAACTAGGACCACAACCAATGACCTACATGTGGTTGGTGTTAAAGGGCAAATTCACAATCCAATGTGTATTTGTCCCACAGACTTTATGTGCATGCACTGTGACAGGTCCTGGGTTACAGATATTAAAGATGATCTCCCTTTTGTATACAGAATGTGATTGGGTTAATTAAGCAAAAGTGAAAATTTTCTTTCCTGAGTCACAGAATTAAAGGCATCTTTATTAGTTTGTTGGGGCTAGCATAACAAAACCACCAAGACACAATTCAGCTCATAACAACATTTTACAGTAACATATAGTATAAATCTAGAATTATATCACCAAAATGTGTCAGGCTATCAGTGGCCAAGGTTGATAACAATTTGTATCTTTTCAGCTGAGAATTTCAACATTGTTAATAAAGATGAGGTAGGGACATAAATATAAGTTGGAGAAAAGTGAAATTTCACCAGCAATCTTATAGTGAGGTAAGTGAAAACCCTTATTCCTCCCAATAGGGCTAATTCCTTTTGAATTCATGCCTATGACAGAAAAGAATTTGGGCAAAACTAGATTTCTTCCTTATGCATAAGATCATTCAGTTATTAACTCTAATAAGGAAAAAAATTCTACAACAACTTCACAAAGTCTATCAGCATTTTTGTCAATGAGTTAATTTAAGCCACACTGTCACTCTGTCTCTGATTCTTTCTCCCTCCTAAGTGCTTTTCTTTAATCATAGCAAAAGCATATTTCAGATGCTTTTAAACTTGAATTGCTCAAAGCATTACAGGAAAGGGGAATCAGGAAATTATCTTGATCTTCTCTGACAGCCGGGAGATCATCAAATCTCTTACTAATGTACAAAGATTCCAAAATGTGAGGCCAACTCCCCTCCCCCCCACCTCCTGCAGCTTCTCCCCTTCTCTTTGCACACATAAGTATTTCCTGATGCTAATCTTTTGGCTAGAGATCATCCTTTCTCTTTGATTGTACCTTCCCTGTTATCCTTTCCATCCATATGGATCCCATCCTGCTAGAATGGTCCCTGAGCAAATTCTCACCATTGGGAAGAATTACCTGAAAGACAAAACAAGTCTTCATGGAAGGTTGCCTCAAGAAGGGGCTGGCTGCTAGAGGCCAGGGAAGCAAACTCTAGTTCCAACTACATGATTCCTTTACCTAGGCTTTTGCTTATATATCTTATTTTCTGTTTCTCAACTTCTGTATCTATGCAGTGATAACATGGTTTATCTTTATTTTTTTAGAGGGCAGATAAATGTAGTAGGTTGAAAGCACCTGTTCATCCCAAAAGCCCTTGGTAGGGCTGCAATAAAAAAAAAATGAATAAACCCATAAGATCAAAGAATGAAAAAAGAGATATTGACAAACAAGAGGTACATTTGGAGATGGAAAGTGGATGGACGGGTAGCAACTGACTTATGCTTGCTTCTTTGTAGCACCAAATGCTGGTACAGGGGTGAAGCCTGGATGAAGGCAGCTGATTGATGCCCAAATCTTAGAAGGTCTCAGGAATAGATGGCAGCAGGGCTCTGTAAAGACAAGCTTTAAGGGAGGTGGGGGAATGCCAAAAACAGGAGAATTGGTTCCAAGTCTATACAGGTTGCAGTTAGACCCCAGATCTCTTCCCCTATGTCATATCTCCAAGCAAATATTCCTCTTTCATCTTGTCAGAAGATGTCTTGGCTCACTGAAGAGAATGAGCCAGAGAGATTCTGGACAAGGAACGTGAGGCCACCAAGGCAAAGAGGGAGGTGCCATTCTGAGTGCATGGAATGAAGATCAAACACATATATGAAATAGCAGCACCTGAATCTCCTCTCTAAGGAAAGTGCCACCCAGGGAAAAAATGTGGTGGTCCCTGGACAAAATGGCCAAGTCCCTCTCAACCCCCAATTATAGAAAAAGTAAAATAAACCATACGTAGATATGCATTGTGTCTATTTTTCTTTTCTCACATATACAGCCTCTTCTAGAGCCTCTTCTAGAGGCTGTTCTACCAAAATCAGGATAGGAGAATGAGGGAGAAAAGAAAGGGCATGGGAGAAGGGGGATAATAGAGACTCTGACAGTAGAGGGAAAGGAAAATGACCAGGAGGACAGCAGCACATAACTACAGGGAACAGGTCCATAAACAGAAGGGACCCAGTAAGACAAATCTCAAACATCTTGTCCCTGACAATTTTGGTGTGTTTACCAGTATTTCAGATAGGCAGAAGTCTGAAATGAAAAATAAAATTGTGTAAAATAGAAAGAATGCAAACAAAACACTGAATATGGCCAAGCTGTGGAATGCTAAGACTGTCAAAAAGAATATGATTTATCCCCAAGTTATAATGATTAGGGGCTAAAAAGTGTGGGAAAATGTAAAGGAAGGATTATAGAGTACAAATTCCTAATTGTCTTTAGACATCTAAAATGGAAAATTGAGATATGGTAACATAAATATATTATAAACATAGAGGTAAATAATATAATTAAAAATCTGAGTCTTGAAAGTAATTACCAATGAGGTGTAGGACTGGGGGTTGGGATGGTGTGGGTTTTAGTAAGTTGGTTAGGTAAGCTGGAGTTGGGGTGGATTTTGGTTATAGTAGGTCTTATAGTATTAACTTGTTAAACTATGTATGTATTACTTAGCTGAAAATTAAAATAAAATATAAGGTCAGTTAACCCATATGAAGTACATATTTAAAATGCATTTTTATATGGAAAGATATTTTAATGGATATGAATCTTACAGGCTTTGAGATCTTCCAAAAGGCAGAATTTAATAAAAGTCTACCTTGAAAGTTACTATACAATGGTGTGAATTCCTATACTTACGTTTGTTAAGGAGGTTTTATCAGTCTGGATTTCTTTTTAATTTTTCTTTTATTCATATGTGCATACAGTCTGGATTTTTATGATTCAAATGTCTGGCATATTTTCTTTTGTTGTTTATTGAAAAACTTATTACTTGACAATGAACATGAATGTGACTGGAGGTTCAGTTGGGTTTCCCTGATCATTTGAAATCCTATGGAGTCATCCATTGCTAATTCAAACCTGGCCAGGATCCTGATTCTAATCTCAACCCAGGGTGAGCTGAGGTTAGGCACTGGATGGAATGTTCAGTTCAGTTGAATATGAGCTAATGCCAAGTTTCATGTGAGCTGAGCACTGCAGGGTGCCAGGTGATAAAATGAAGAAAGAGAGATCACATGAGGCTGACGTCTTAACACTGGCACACGGTCTCTTCTACAGAAATACTGAGCAAAAAGTTATAAGGCAGCTACAAGGAAGGCACAGCTTTGAAATGTAAAAGACAGCATTCCAAGGACCAAGCCATCAGAAAAAATAATCCCCCTGTCAGTGAGGTCTCAATATGTGATATACTCTTTTTTTTTTTCTAGCATTTACATAAGACCAGCAACCTTCACAACAAATGGACAAGAGTGCTGACTAGACCAGATGTTGTCTCCTCCCCCGTTTACCCTGTTAGGTCCATTTTAGCCCCTACCTAATTAATTCCCTGAAATAGCTCAATATTAAAGTAGACTTTGATAGCAGAGCATCCTAGTTCTAGATTCTGGACAGACGAAGAAAGCTCTTTGGATTTTTTTGATTAGCAAGAGGTATATGTCTTCATGTGCAAATCCTGCCCCAACTTCCAAATATCTGTCTTTGGACAGTGTAAAATATATAGCAGCAGAATTGGTGTAAAGAAAGTACACAAACATTTTAAACAATAATGTTGAAAAGTATACTCCATAAAAACAGACTCATTTTTAAAAATAAATCTATATGCATTTATTGCATACAATAGAGCACTTTTATTTTATATTTTGGCAATACTGGGGTTTGAACTCAGGACCTCACACTTGCTAGGCAGGTGCTCTACTTCTTGAGCCACTCTGCCAGTTCTTTTAAGTATTAGTATTTTTGTGATAGGGTCTCATGAACTATTTGCCCAGGCTAGCTTCAATCCTGATCTCTGCCTCCTGAGTAGCTAGGATTACAGGCATGAGCCACTAGCACCCGGCAATTGCATAAAATAGAAAAGTAGCCCAAATCCTGTTACCCAGGGAAAAGCTATTTTGCTAATACCTTTTCAGACGTCTCTGAGTGGGCACACTTGCAATTTTATATAAATGGGGTCATACCCTTCATACTCTTTTCTGACTTGAAGATCTAAACACTCTTAAGTGATTAGATAAACTTCTATCAGGCATGGAAGTACTCTGGCTATTTATCCTGGTTTAAAAAACATCGCTTCACATGCTCAATCTGTTTTATACATTGAGACCATATCTTCAAACTGCACTTCCTAACAGTAGCCATTACTCCTATTTGATTATTTAAATTTAAATTAATGAAAATTGAACAAAATTTAAAATTCAGCTCCTGATTTGCACTGACTGCTTCTTGGGGACTCAGTAGCTACATGGGCTGGTGACTACAGTACAGACAACACAGAACAGCTGCATAATGGCAGAACGTTCTACTGGATGGGGCTGGATTGGAACCAGATGTTCTTCAGGCATGGACCACTGAAAGGCTGAGGTTTTATTTACACACCTGAATTTTCCAAACACTCTTTGACTCTTGCCAACATCATCCAGGATTAAATCCCACCTTTGGCAGCCAGAAGTCACAATTCAGAGATCAGCGTTTAGATAAGGCAAAAAAGAAAGACTTTCCCACTGTTTACAATGATTTCTCAAAAACCCTGGCTTCCAGCTGTGCTGGTGACTAGAACATCACTCTCCTTAACACTGTGTTCCCTTGGGACATCATGGTTCTTGCTCTCTGAGAATGAGTGTGAGAGTTTAAGGCTAGGTCCTCCCAGTTGATCGGGATCCCTCCTACATCAGCATGGGAAAAACAATCCAAATGTCAGAATATAAATAAAGTAAGGACAATTAGAGCAGCAAGGTCTGGGAACTGGATCCAAACCAACCACCCACCTGCAGTTCCCTTAGATTTTAACACTGTAATGATGAGGGGGGAAATGAAAGAAAAAGTCTGCATGTGTTCAGTGCCATATTCAAGCTGAGCAAATAGCCTTCCCCTGTTTGGGTGCCTGTATTTCTAGAGAACAGAACACAAAATTAAATTCCAGACTTTTTCCATTAATTTGACATGATTAACTTCCAGTTTTTAGAATATATGTTCAGCTTGAATAAGCACCTAAAGTTACATGCTCTCCGATCTCACACAGTCTTCTCACCCTACGCCCTTCCCCGAAATCTCTGGAGGCTGAAAGTTTGGCAGTGAGAACAAACATTCTCACAGAAGATTTCTTATCCTTCCTCCTTCCACTTAAATTTAACTTCCTCAAAAATGGCCTTCGGGGCTTTCATTTCAGAATGTCTCCCTGCAGTCCTTGTAGGAGTATGGAAATACAAGAAGAAGTTAATAGTGTGCAAAGAGATTTTCAATATGATTGAATTTGAGGTCTGTAGGAAGACCTGGAGTCATTTCTCATTTGTTGTGTACTGTTTTATCTCTGTTTTGGAGTCATTTTTGTTCAATGGGTACCCATTTGTCATGAAGATCCATCCAACTCTCTATCCTCAGGAACAGCCTTTGGAAGGACTAATGCCTTTATTTTTAATTTGTTCATTTCACTTCTCAATAAATGCTTGTTGAGCAGCTGTTCTGTTCTAGAGGCAGAACTAAGTGCTATGATAATGAACATAAATAAGAAATGGCTCTGTCAGCCAGTGTGGTGGTGCATGCCTGTATTCCCAGCACTTGGGAGGTAGAGGTGGGAAAATCATGAGTTCGACCCCAGCCTGGGCTACTAACAAGATGCTATCAGAGAGAGAGAGAGAAGTTCTAACAGGAAAGAGAAACAAAATGATAAATGATAGGATAGAGCCCTGCCCAGAAGCACCTACTGCAAAATGGGTGAGAGAATGTGGTTCAGGAAAGCTCCCTCCACAGATGTACTTGAACTAACCTTCATAGGATAGTGATAAACTAGCCACACGATGCAAGTGGGTAGGAGTAGCCCAGCATTCAGAAGGAGAAGGAAAGTTCAGTGTAGACGGGCAAATAAGTTATCAAGGCTAGTGCAGCGAGTGAGGGCAGTAAGGCTGGAGAGTTAGGCAGGGTCAAATTGGAGAGGCCATATATGTATGTCATCCTGAAGGTTCTATAAAAACATTGCGGGATTTTAAACATGAAATGACAAGAGAAAGCCATCATTTCAGAAGGATTAATGTGGCATTATAGTAGCGGATGGGTGAAAGGGGGACACAGATGAAGAAAGACAAATACCAAATAGATGGCCACTACAGTGCCTCAGAGGAGAAACTGGTGCTGAAAGTCGGGACTATTGAAAGCCTAGAAAACACCCAGCGAAATGAATTCAAGATTTGATGGAGGGAAAGGAGCATGGTTTAAGAGATAAGTGAATAATTAAACAATACACTCGTCTTTCAAGATTCATTTTGGGAGGGGTGGTAATTAATAGAACGTCTACTCTGCTCTCTGAGTATATATCTTTCTTCCTTCCTTCCTTTCTTTCAGTACTGGGGTTTGAACATAGGACCTCTCGCTTGCTAGGCAAGCACTCTACCACTTGAGCCACACCTCCCCGTGCTTTTTGCTTTTAGTCTTTTTTGAGATATGGTCTTGAGCTTTTGCCTGGTCCAGGCTTAAACCATTATCCTCCTACCTTTGCCTCTCAAGTAGCTAAGATTACAGGCATGCCCCACCATACCCAGTCCTCAATATGAAGAGAAAGAAAAAAAAAGTGTTTTTTTCTATGTGCAACACAACTAATACTCATTATTCTCAGACACTTTGCCTCTCAGATCAATGCTCTACTTTCTTGATTTCAGTGCCTCTCAAAAACAAACAAGCAGGCAAAGAAATCTAAACCATCATTTTCTTGGCAAAGAAATCGAAGTCATCATTTGCTAGGTAAAATATTTTGAATTTTGACATCAATCTATAGAAGACCCTTTCAGTCATTTAGTCAACAATGTTTACTGAGATTTGTTCGTCGCTGAGCACTGCAAGTACAAAAAGAGATAGAATGTGCATTCAGATTCTTTATGAGTCTATATCTTTGTATATTTTGTGTCTTTCCAGTTTTATTTGCTTGCTTGTTTACATCTGGTTGTTATCATCATACATTGTAGCAGTAGTCCTCACACTTGTAGCATAAATAAGAATCACTAGGAGAGCTTATGAAACTAGTTTAGAGGACCCAAACCCAAGAGTTTATAACCACTAGAATTGTCAGGCCATGAATTTGAATTTCTAGCAATCTCATGTGCAGCCAGAACTGCTGGACTGAGGACCACCCTCTGAGAACCATTCTTTACAGAGGTAAGAGTAACTGTGTCGAGCAATGTCAAGTTCTTTCCTGTGGCCCTGTAGTATCTGCAGCATGGAATTGACGTCAGTGGGGATTATATAGGCCACAAAGGTGTCATGCAGGGACCTTAAGTGTTTATGACCAGCCTCTTACTACACAACTCCTGCTCCTGTTTTTCAGTTGCCTTCCCCATTGGGCACTGCTGTTGCTGTTTCCTTGTAAGTTGCTGCAGTTACAGCTCCTGATGAGGTCAAATAGTCCCAGCTGGAGAGCCTTGAGAAATGGGAGCAAAAGTTCCTCTGTCTGAACTTCTGTTGTTCTACCTGAGCTCAAAGTCAAAGATGAATAAACTGATCGCCTAATCATCTAGAGAGGGTGGCCAGTTCTGCCAAATCTTAACAGACACTGGAAAGGCTGTTATGGTCAGCGCAGGGCCAGTCATGCAGTTAGCCTGGACCACAATAAAGATAAATGGGTAAGAAACTGCCTCCCAGTAGCATTGTGAGTTTAATGGCTTGCCAATTGCTTTGGCTATGAATTCCTTTTCTTGTAAATAAGTTTCAAATTGTAGATTTTTTTTGTAGGGAAAGCAAAGGCTCTTGTGTTTATTTATAGTATTCAGGAGTTTTTCCTGGTCTTTGCCTTCAGGTATATATATTTTCAATTTCACATATGAGATCATCAAACACGCAATTATTGAGTGACTCAAGTGAAAACAGAGCAATGGGAGTGGAAAGAAGGGACAAATTTAAAGAATATTGTAAAACTAATGGTGAAAGACTAGGTTTCTTGAAGACAAGATAGTTGAAATAACTTCTAGGTTTATACCTCTATTGACTAGGAAAAGATGGCATCCTCTACAGAAATACGGAGATTGTGGTTTAGGTAAAAGAGTGGGTCTTGTTTTGAATATCCAGATGATAGTGGGACAGCCAAGTGGAAGTGTTTTGAAATATTTGGAAATCCCAGGACTGGAGTTTGGTTGATAATGGTGACTTGAGAGATAGTGTTGGGAGATCCCTACTTAGTTATCACTTAGAGACCTCATCAGTGGTTACCTTACAGAGAGAGGGCCCATGAAAGAACGGTCAAAGGACTGAAGAATGAACTCTAGTATTCCTTTCAGAAAGGTTTCAGATAAGTTCTCCTTGGATTTGATACCTTTGTTTATTTTCAGTTTAGTGTTTCAACTAAAATGTAAGTAATATTCCTGGAACACAGTGTAGGGCTGCCCCTGGAGAAATTCCCCAAAGTGCCTGAGCATGTGCCCATGGCTGCTTGCATGTGTACCCACCTGTATAGAAGAGCTGGCTTCACTGCAGTTTCATTTAGAGGTTGAATGTGGGGCATTTTCCGTTCTCAGAAAGGCATAATAAAGTAGTCTGAGCTGGCATGCTAGTTACCATTAAAATGTCTGTAGCTTTTCTCCTTTTTTCCACAGCATTGGTGCCATGTGATAGTGGTGTGGGATACTTTCCAGCCACATTTGAAAGCCTCCCCTGAAGCTGCAAACCCAATGGTTTGGAAGAGATATTTCAACTAACTCAAAATATACAGTGTAAACAAACTGGCCTTTTAGTATGAAGTGTACTAAATTAAAGAAACCAGATGCTTTGATTGGCTTGGAACAACTGAATTTTGATTGGCTCTCCTTCACTAACCATTTTCTTTTGGGGCCACCTTACCTCCTTCTCCTCCTCCTCCTTCTCTCTCTCTCTCTCTCTCTCTCTCTCTCTCCCTCCCTCTCTCTCTCTCTCTCTCCTTGCCTTTCCCCTCTTTCTCTCCCCTTCCCCATCCATATTTTTTTCTTTCTCAGAAAGCTAAAAGCTCATCAGATACCATGCACATAGTTCCTTAATATCTACAACAAATGTTTTCAGAAAACAGCATTGTTGTTCATTTAAGTTGTCTGCTTGTACTCACTGAAATTTGCTTACTAGAGGTCTGGTATAAGAGTGTGAATCACACCTTCGATTATAGCTCTAAGTGTGAAGGACTTTCCTATGTAAAATTTTATTTAACTTAAAAATTAAACAGTAAATATTCTTCTTTCAATGGTACTGAGACATTTTATAAGGTCTCTAGGGAATCCTTTAGATCCATAAATCTCCAAGCTACTTACCCATATAAAATCAAAAAGTCTCACAACTCTGAGATAGGGGTCCAAACCCAAGCACCCCAATTTATTAAAAGTTAGATGAACCTTTATGTAGTTGAGTGGCTGTCCCTGACACAGAATCTTCTACTGGCCAAGTCTGTGCCATCTCAAATCAATTGAGACCTTGGGAAATCGTTAGTTAATGTGGATAAAAATCCACTTTCACCTGAAATATCTGGAAACTGTACTAGGAATATATTTCCAGCTAAATGCTAGAATAAAATAGATTCTCCAGCAAGGGAAGAAAAAGAAAGGAAAGGAAGAAAAACTAGGGAAGTGAAATTCTATACAGCGCAATAGCAAGAAAAACAGATTAACACAATGATGTCAACGATTAATATGCTGTATAATCGGGAGAAATTTCATGTTTCTCTGATTCAAGATAAATACTAGTAGTCTCTGTCACAAGGGTTAATGATGGCTTAGATAAGAAAGGTGGCTATTACGCATACCCATAACAGTGTGTATGTATTTGGTGTAAAACACAAATTACCAGACAACAACTCACAGTTGTAGAATCCTATTATATTTCAAATGGATAAAGGACTCTTCTCTAAATACAGAGTGTCTAAAATGTATATATCTTTCTTTTCTTTTAGGGAGAAATGTTTATTGTGCTTTAGTAAATTGAGTATAGGAGTAGAATTGGTTCCAAATAACTTGGGGGTTAATTTCACTTTAAATTTCAAAGTAGAGAAAGCATTCCAGAATTTATCCATGGCTTCTTTTTGTCTCCAAAATATCCATCACCTCCACCTTTCCTCTCTGCCCTCTTTCTCTTCTGGGTCTCAGCTCCCAGCAGACAGTGTGCCCCTGTGGCTTAGCTCTGGCACTTGCAGAAGCCAGGTAGGACAGGCTGGGCACATCCCGAGATGAATGTTCCAGTGTTTTCCCACTCCAATAGAGCCCAATAATAAATCTTTTCAAAAATGAAGTATTGTATTAAATATACTTCAGAGAACCTAAACGCGGTAACGGATGCATCCAAGATACCAGATCATTTTATTGGTTGACATTTTATTGCACGGTCTGACTTAGCAGACCAATTCTTCAGGACGTAAAGAAAATTACCACTCTTTCCTCCCACATCACTCACTTCCCACAGACAGGACACAAAGGAATTTTAATTTTTGTTAGAAATTCCACATGGAGTATGAGTCAGGAGATTCTTTTTTGTCTTGGCTTTGTAAACTTATGCCAAAAGGGCTGTCCTGGTACTAATCTGTTTTGAACTTGATAGGGATTTGTGAAAAACAAAGACAAAAATTTCTGAGCCTAGTAGCACAGTTTGTCTTGCTTTGGTAACTCACAGGGCAGCCTGACTTTTGGCTGATGGAAACAGTTAACTTCCCCAGGCAGATGTGAGGATCCTGACTTTCATCAGACAGGGATGCAGGCTATCAGGGATGGAGTCAAGGTAAAGAAAGGGAAGGAAACATCAGTACTGAAAAGTCAAATGGCATTGGCGAAGCTCTCAACCTCTTTTCCAGGACAGTTCCACTTCTACTCCTGGGAGGTCGGTGCTAGGTGTCCTGCTTACCGTGGTCTTTGAGGTACCCTCACGCACTGGATGACACTGCGATGAGAGTGTGACTGAGCTACAAAGGCAGACGCTGCACGTACAAGCAGGATTTTATAATCATCACACCTCTGGAGAGTCATTAAACTCAGAGCCTTATGGGGTTTTTGTTTTTAGATTACTCATCCTCAGAAGGTCAGCCCATTGGACTCTTTTGATTATAGTTTATCAACCAAGTTTTACAATTTCATGTCAGTCTGCGAATTCTCTTTCTTAACCTTTCTACAGCAGTACTTTCTAGAAGGCCCTACCTTTATCTGCCAAGAACTCTTCCCCTTTCTTTGCTTCCTATGTTTGGATTGTGTGTCTTGGCAACTGGAGTTGTAAGTCCTGGCCTTAGGAAATGTTCTAGTACTCCTCAGGGAATGTTCTAGTGCTCAGGGAATGTTCTAGTACCCTGCTCCACTCTGAATCGATTGTATCTTGCGTGTGCTTCTTCCCTTACTCAGCATTTCTTTCCAGTTCTAGTATGAAGCTACTTCCATTTTCAGCATTCTAATTCTTAACAGCTTTACCACAGTCCCTCCTGTTACCTGCTTTTCCCTTCATTCTCCTATTTTATGCCACTTTGACCCCATATTGAAATTGTCCACAAAGGCACATATCCCAGGATTAGTACCTATGGAAATCCAGTCTTTCTTCACAACCTCACCCACAGTAACTTACAAAAGCCTTAACACCTACCTGAGGATGTGTGCATTCCATCGTAGGGTGACTTTTAGCTACATCTCCTTTGCCTAAGGGTTAAAAAATGCAGGTAATTTGCTCAGAATAAAAAAGGGAAAATGGAAAGTACTGTTCTTAACAATTCAGCAGCAGCTTGACAATGTCAGCAACTAGTCTACTGCCATGCCACCCTGATCGCGCTCCATCTCGTCTGATCTCGGAAGCTAAGCCGGGTCGGGCCTGGTTAGTACTTGGATGGGAGAATGTCAGCAACTAGAGTCGTGTGCATTTAGTGCCAGGGGAGATGGAGCCGCTGCTTGGGAGGGATACTGCAAAGCCAGCTGTTGTTCCCATTGGCACAAGAAGGTGCCAGTCACTGCCCAAACTGCAGGAAGTGTTTGCCAGAGTCTAAGGAAAGAGCATCTTATGCCAGCTAGAAAAGGGCCTTGTCTCCATGTGTCAAAATCTATCTGCCATTACTTACGTGCCCTTCTCTCTGTAGCCACCCAGTCTCCCCTCACAGGTTGGAATGAGAAGGAAAGGATATTGAAGAGGAAAACTTCTTTCTCTTTCATTTTACATTGTAGAACAAATAATTCTATGGTTAAAGTGTCATTTTATGTTGATTAATTGTCAGACGTCCTATTTGGAATTGTCACAATGAGCCCCCCCGTACAATGAATATGTCCTAATGAAACTTTATTTTAATTGTGCAAACATAAGAAAAGACAAGTGCAGGTGACTAATTTACCACACAATATATATCAATTTCCCAAAGCTCTTTATCTGGGAACCAGAAACTTTGCTAACCAAAACATAGCACCTCAAAATATTCTAAAGAAACTTTGTTACTTCCAAGCAAAGAAAGAATAAAACTATTTTGTTTACCATGAAGTAGGAAGAACAGGAGACATTTTCTTCCAAAAAAAAATCCTAACTTGGAATTTAAGTCATTTCCATAAAAGTGAAGCCTAGTTGACATTCCCTGTGGCTTTATGTAGAGTTGTTTGTTTTTGTTTGTTTGTTTTAGAGCTAAAAGCTTTAACTTAGACAAACAATCGGAAAACAATAGCTTCATTTCCCCACTTTTCAATGTGCCTATGACATGCGAAGCTTCCTAATTACGTAGCACAGTCTTGTCCAGAAAATGAAAATGAGCACTTCTCCTATAGCCATATTCCTGGTTTGAGGACAATTTTATTCTATACTTATTTAGAGATCATAGTGCAATGTAGAAATACAAAATTATGCTCTGCAATTAATATTGGGAAATCTTTTGCTCTTTGTACTATCCCAGGATTTTAAACAGATAAGTAAACAAAATGTTTTATTTTTCATGATTCCAATGAGTCAATACCAGTGGGAGAAAGTCTTTTCCCTAAACCCCATAAAGGATATTGGACAATCAGTGGCAATTCTGGTTGGGCATCTCTCTTATTGCCAGTATATCCGTGTCCCTGAGACCAAAGTTCAATGTCACGCTAAACATTTCTTTTGCTGGGGACAGCTTCAAACCAAGCAAGCAGGTTGCTACGGAGCACTCCTGAAAATTGTACAGAATGGAGATGGAAGCAGATGGAGATTGGTGTAATCAGGCCTCTGTGCAAGGAACAAAGACCCAAGTCATCTCAGGCTTCAGGTTATGTGTTATTACAGCCGAGGGGAGAGGAGAAGGTGGGAGGGAAGCAGTAGGACCTTCTTTTGAGAGATATTACAGAACAACTCTGCAAAACAACAACGATTAGTTCAAAAACACACAAGCACTCATTGTGGGTGTGCTGCATGTGTGCCCCAACTCAGGAGCAGGTAAGCCATGAGAGGAGAAGAGGCAGGGAGGGCACTTAAAAATTTTTAAAGTACAATGCACAACATCACCACAAATGTCATAAGGCAAAATGGGATGAAGCCAACTGCACAAAAGACTGTGTATTGTACAACTCCAGTTATTGATGCGCCCAGGATAGGGAAAGCAATAGATAGAAAGTAGAGTAGTGATTGCTTAGAGCCCTGGATTGCAGGATGGAGGGATAGAAAGGTAACAAGCAAAGGGTACAGTTTCTCCTTGAGGTGTTGAAAATGTTCTAATTGACTAGGGTGATGGTTGCACATGTCTGTGAATATACTAAAAAACATTGGACTGCACACTTTAAATGGCTGGATTGTGTAAGTATGTAAATTATATCTCAATAAAGCTGTCATTGAAAAATGTGAGGTAATAAAATTTAGGGGGAGAAAGCCAAGTAAGTGGAAGGAGCCATAAATACCTCGGGAGCAGATATTCTTCAGGGGCTCCCAACCCCACTTGTATTCCTTCCCTCCTACCCCCAGGAAACAAAGCTTGCCTAGAAACAGAGAAGAAAAGTCGGATGCTTGAAAGAACACAGGTGCCTCGTTTTCTACCACATTTGAAGCCCACTTGAATGTGAGACTTCATGGAGTCCTCTCTCAGCCCTAGGAAAACTGTGAGCTTGTGAGTTATTGTCTAGCTTCTTTTACAGACAAAAGGGCTTGAGCTCACCACAACACGAACTTTTGGATTTAAAAAAGTAGGCTTTTGAGCTCTCAGAGGCCCATCATAAATAACAAAAAAGATTGGCACCGGGTAGTTCTTACCAGAGACTAGAGCATTTACAAAGTTCCTCTGTTTGAATTTATTTCAAGCAGTCAATAAATAAATCGTTCCATGCTATTAAAAATTGAGAAAAGAGAAGACTACAAACAAGTACTTCTACCTCCTACAATTTGGGCCATTTCCCCAGCTCCGTCTCAGAGAAAGATGCAATTGTTCGCTTGATGATCCTGGTACCCAGTGTATTTTCTTTGGGGCCATCTTTTGAATATTATTTTTGCATAAAGCCAAGTAAATGAATGGGGAAAGTTGAAAAACATAATCAGAATGTTATATTGACACTTGTAGATTTTCCGAATGCTGAAAAACAAGAAATGAATGCAAATGAGTTTGCCAAAGTGAACATTTTATGCACCTTTATATAGGGCATCTTCCCAAGTGGAAAAAATACACTTGGATAAAATAAAATATCAAAATATTTATTGAACATTTCAAATTTATGACATATGTTTATTACATTTAAGCAAAGCCCTTATCCTCAAGGACTTACATTCTAAGCGTTGTCTGTCTTTTTCTCTCTTCCTTATTTCCTACCTCTAGTGCTAAGAAATGGCACTTCTAGCTACTTGGTAGGAGCTACAAATATTCTGCACAACCACAGGCATATAATCCCCACCTGAAGAGTCTTTCCAAACTGCCTGTCTTAGTGATACGCAAAGTGATCTTGCTGGGGTTATAGCCCAGTGGTAGAGCGCTTGCCTAGCATGCTCAAGACCCTGGGTTCGATCTCAGCACCACAAGAACCTTTTTTTAGGTTTCTTATAGTGATTGCATAGGTCCTCTGAGAATCTAAAAGATACTGCATGAGGATTCTTTTTTTAACTAACTCAAAAAGTTCTATATTGATATTAGCTTTGACTGATCAAGAAGGGACTGCTCATTTTTTATCTTCAGAGATAGTGATGGTGTCTTCCATTGAGTGGGGTAGCTCACATCCCTTCACATGCCTAGAAGAAAGGCTGAACTTGAAGGATGGGGATGTAGCTCAGTGGCTGAGTGTTTGTCTAACATGCACAAGGCTCTGGGTTCAAGGGTTCAATCCTCAGTACTACAAAAAAAAAGAGGCTGGACTTGTGTGCAACATCAAGGTTTGGGGGAAAACTATGCTAAGGATCCTAAAAAAAATCAGAAAGAAGTTCTTCATCTAGGAATTGGAGAATTTGAACTTTCATTTGAAGGGATCATGGTCACCTGAGATGGCTTCACAGTTGCTATGCTAATAAAATTTGGCTTTTTATTGTTACCTTATTTTTCCCTCAAAATTTGAATTGTGATTTTCTTTATAGTAAATAATAAAAAGTGCACCCATTGTGCTTTTAATCTTGTCAGTAAATATTTTTCAGTGAGTGAATTAGAGTTTTGCTTTGGGTGTAGGAACTAATTTGGTCAATCCAAGAAAAAAATGTGCCAGTTACCCCTCAGTCTAAACATGGCCATAAGTAGAAGGCCCTTGTTTTTGCTCAAAAACTGGGCTTCTCTTTACAGGGACAAGAGTTGCACCACAGACAACTTAACCTTCCTGTCTCTGTTTCCAATTCCTTCATCCACAAATTCCCTCTCACCAAACAAACCACCCCACCACCTATTTCTCTGTTTGCTTCTCAGGCTCTTCTTTTTGCCCACTTGTAAGAAGCTAATACTCTAAATTTTCATCACCTCTTCCTTTTCAAAATATTCTACAAGTCAGTTTGTTCCAGAAAGCTTCTAATTCACCAGAGCAGTGAGAATTCATTTCCTCAAAGGAAGTGCCACACTTTCAACAAGAAACTATTCACAAATGCCCAAAGACAATGCATACTGCAAATACTTTCTTTCTACACTGTCTGCCTGTGCATTCTTTCTATTTTGTTGGACACTTAACCTTTAGAGTATGTTCTTTAACATGTGAGTTTACTCACAAAGCAGGATACCCATCAGTAGTTCTCAACAATGTCTCCCTATTGAAGTCACTGGAGAAGCTGTAAAATTATGGCCAGATTCACCCAAGACCAATTAAAATCTGAAACCATACGTGAAAACCACTTATTGTGGTGACACATGCCTGTAATCACAGCTACTTGGGAAGCAGAGGTAGGAGGATCCCAAGTTCTAGAATACCTCATGTAAAGTTACTGAGACTCTGTCTCAAAAAGAAAGGGCTAGAGGCATGGCTCAAACCACAGAGTGCCTGTAGAAGCACAAAGTCCTGAGTTCAAACTCAGGTACCACCAAAAAGGAAAAAAAAAGCACAAAATAAAGAACTGAGGGCATAGCTCAAGTAGGAGGGCACTTGCCTAACAATGCCCTAAACTTAATCCCCAGTACTGCAAAAAGAAGGAGGAGGAGGAGGAGGAGGAGGAGGTGGGGAATAGAAGGAGGGAAGGGGAGGTTGTAGTGGTGTGAAAGCTAGTAGAATGTTAGGCTGATTTCTTTTTACTTTCCGTGTGTGGGCTAAAGGGGGAAATCCTGACCAGTTTGACAATGTAACAGAACAAAAATACAAGAATATGTCCTAGTTAGCAATTAGTAACTGCTGAGTCATGTAACTAGAAAGCTAAAGATATACAAAAGCTTATCTTTTTCTAAGTCACTGCACCTCAGTCCAGAGAAATAAGAACGGTTGACTTATTGATGCTTCCCTTCATTCTCAAATGTTTAGCTGACATGCATAAATTGTATACATCATTGTGGTGAAAATGTTCACAATCTTTTTTTCTAGCTTTTTCAAAACATACAGCATATTACCATTATCTAACATCACCCTACTAGGTAGGCAATAGTACACCAGAATTTATTTTCCCTATCCAGCTGTCACTTAGTACCACTGAGCAAACTTTCCCCACTCCTCCCTCCCCCCTACTATCCCCAGACTGTGGCAGCCATTTTTCTACGCTCAACTTCAATAAAATTGACTTGTTGAAAGTCCACATATGAGTGAGATCATGCCGTACTTGTGCTTCTATGTCTGACTTATTCTCACATGACATAATGATCTCTAGTTCCATTCATGTTGCTGCAAAGTCTGGATTTCATCCCTCTTGTGACTGGCTAGTATTCTATTGTATAAATGTACATTTTCGTTACTCATTCATCAGTTGATGGACATGTGCATTGTTTCTGTTTCCTGCCTTTTGTGAATAATGCTTCAATAAACATGGAAATACAGGTATCTCACCTACTGATTTCATCTCCTTTGGACATATATCCAGTAGTGGTATTGCTGGATCATATGGTAGTTCTAGTTTTAATTTTGTTAGGAATGTCCATACTGTTTTCCATGAAGTCCTAATTTACATTCCCACCAACAGTGTGAAGGGGTTTCCTTTTCTCAACATCCTTGACAGCTCTTATCTTTACTCTTTCAATAATACTCACTCTTACTGGACTGAGGTGGTATTTTATTGTGATTTGACTCACATTTTAGTGATGCTGAACTTTTTTCTTACACCTGGTGTGCATGTGTATGTGTTCTTTTGAGAATTGTCTATTTTAATCTATTGCCTCTTTTCAATATTTTTTTGCTGTTGAGTTCCTTATATATTTCGTAGATTGATCCGTTGTCAGATATACAGTTTGCAAATATTTTCCCCGCTTCTGTAGGTTGTCTTTTCACTCTATTAATTATTTCCATTTTTGTGAAGAAGTTTTTTAGCTTGATGGGATCTCATTTGTCTACTTTTGCTTTTGCTTCCTGTGCTTTGAGTTGTTATCCAAAGAAATCTTTGCCCATTACAATGTCCTGAAGCACTGGATGTTTTAGTCTAAGAGTTTCATAGCTTCTCATCCTATATTTCAGTCTTTAATCCATTTGAGTTTATTGTCATATACAGTGAGAGTTAGAGGGTCCAGCTTCTTTCTCCTGCACATGGACATCCAATTTTCCCAGCATCATTTTTTGAAAAGATTGTCCAAGGCCTTCTCTTAGCATCTTTGTCAAAGAGCAGTTGGCTGTAGATACATGACTTTAATTCTGTGTTTTACTGTGCTCCACTGGTTGATGTATCTGTTTTTATGTTAATACCATGCTGTTTTGATTACTACAGCTTTGAGATATATTTTGAAGTCAGATAGTATAACCCCTCCTGTTTTGTTCCTATTGCTCAATATTACTTTGACTATTTGGGTTACCTTGCAGATGGTTCCACATGAATCTAGGACTTTTAAGGATTTTTTTCCTAATTCTGTGACTATTGTAATTGGTATTTTGATAGGAATTACATTAAATCTATAAATTGCTTTGGGTAGTGTGGACATTTTAACAATATTGGTTCTTCTGACCCACAAACACAGAATGTCTTTCCATTTTTTTGTGTCCTCTTTAATTTCTGTCATGTAATTTTTTTAATTTTTAAATTTTTTTAAATTTTACTTTATTATTTTTGCATTTACTTACATGTGTACACATTATTTGGGCCACCTTCCCCACCCCCACCCCGCCTTGTGGCAGAACTGGTTCTGCCTTCTTGTTCTCTGATTTTGTTGAAGAAAAACCATAAAAGATAGTAAGAAAACATGGCATTTTTGCTACTTTGAGATAAGGATAGCTATACAGAGAGATTCCTTCTGTAGTTTCCATGCACTTGTGTATTACAACCCACATTGGTTCATCTCTACCAGACCTCTTCACTACTTCCTAGTCCCCTTCCCACAGTGGCCTCTGCCAGTTTAAGATCACTGTATTCACTCCTCAACAGTGAGCACATCAACCACATTCAAGTTTTAGGTTTTCTTCCCTTTCCCTATTCCTCCCCTGCCCATTCTCCCCTTAGTGTGCGACCCGCCTCCAATAATATTACTGCATTTGTTTTGGTTCTATAATCCGCATTTGAGGGAGAACATGCGATTTTTGGCCTTCTCAGCCTGGCTAACTTCACTTAAGATGATTTTCTCCAGTTCTATCCATTTACTTGCGAATGACAAAATTTCATTCTTCTTAGTGGCTGAATAAAATTCCATTGTTTATAAATACTACATTTTCTTAATCCATTCATCAGTAGTGGGGCATCTTGGCTGTTTCCATAGCTTGGCTATTGTGAATAGTCCAAGCAATGTTTTAATTTTTGAGATCTTTCACCTCTTTGGTCAAATTCATTCTTAGGTATTTTACTTTCTTATTTATTTTAGTTATCATAAATGAGATCGCTTTCTTGATTTCTTTTTGAGATAATTTGCTTTTAGCTTATAGCAATGCTGTTGATTTCTTTGTGTTAATTTCATATCCTACAACTCTGCTGAATTTGTTTATTAGTTCTAGTAGCTTTTTGGTGGAGTCATTATGGTTCTCAATATATGATGCAATTCATGTCATCTACATCAGTGACAGTTTGACTTCCTGCTTTCCGGTTTGGGTGCTTTGTATTTCTTTCTCTTGCCTAATTGCTTTGGCAAGGGCTTCCAGTACCATGTTGAAGAAAAGTGGTGAAGGTGGACATCTTTGCCTTGGTCCAGTTCTTTAAGACAAAGCTTTCAGTTTTTGATGGTTCCCTTCTATTCATTCTCATCAGAAGTTTCTGTGACACATACCCTATCTCGCCCAACCACAGTTGATGAGTAGTAAGAATCTCTGAAGATTAATTCTGTGTTTACAAGAAATGTGTTGATCTCAAGAAGCATATATTCTAATGAATCAAACATATTATAAGCTATGTTTGAGGGTTGTTTCCAGGTAGTGTTGTCTTAATTGTATAGATCAGAGTTTTCCAACAAGTGCGCTGTGAAAGAGTTTCTAATGTGCCGAAATAGTAAACTCCCAGAGTGACCAGGCAAGCCCGGGACAGCCAAGATCCCCAGTCTAAAAGATCCTGGACATGAGTAACCAGACACACTTTACCAGTGGGAAATCAGGGTGTGTGTGTGTGTGTGTGTGTGTGTGTGTGTGTGTGTGTGTTATAGAGTATGAAAGCAGGAGAGTCCTTGAGAGATACATGGAATAGACTTTTGAGTGTCTGAAAAAATAAATTATATGCAATACCAAATATGTTCTTAGTATAAACAATGTGTATTCCATATAAATCCATCTAGCCATTGTAACTATGCATACAGGAGTAAAGCCATAAGTAGCAGCATATCAGATATTAAAAAAGTAATCAGTTAGTAGTAAAAGAAATGCCCCCCAGATATCATCTGGAAGCATAAGAATCATTGTCAATCTATTATTGCTTACAGTGATAGTAATCACTAATATAATAATGCACAAATAAAAGATTTACAATAAGTACTCAATGAACATTAATTAAGAATAAATAATATTTATTTATCATCTCCAAAGTAATTACTTCAATATACTTAGGATCATTTTTCAGGTCCACTTCTCAAATACAATCAGATTTAAATCATGTAATTGGGTTTGGACTCGAAGAACTACTTCTCTGCATTCATTTATCACAAAAGGTGAAATGGTGCAGTGCAGTTAACAGAAACAGGAATTTGGGACTTTGTTAGACTTTAAATTCAAAAAGCAAGATATATATGGGTCCATCAAAAGAGATTCTAAAAGGCTATAAGTCTTGATAAGAACAGAAAACTCTAAAAGACAAATTTATTGAGGTATGAAATCACTCAGTTAATTCCAGCATTGCTTATACAATTTGTGTTTGCCTGTTATATACTTGTGAAAATGACAGGCAACTTGGGTGAATGAAGTAAACCCATGACCATGTGCCATGATTCACTTTCTGCCTTCTCTATGCAACCAAGAGAGAGTTCCTGGTGGCTTAGCACCCTTTTCCAGAGAGGTGCCCATACACACAGTAGAGCTTCTCACCACCGACCAGGAAACCACTTCTGCAGCATGGAGCAGAGAGGAGGGAACACAGTAACCAAGCTTGCTGACCGACTGGCCTTGCCACGACTGAAATAGGAAATGCTAGATAGGACCTGGGTTATAGAAAAAGATAACAGGATCATTTAGGGATCTATTAATGTATAGAGCAATGTATTCTCAACAGAGCAGCCAGCTTAATCCTTTAAAAATTTAGTCAGATCAGCTCTTGTCACTCTCTTTCAAGATTCTTCTGTGTCTTCCTGCTTCACCCTGAGTCCCTAAAGTAGCTGCCACACCCCTCCTGTCATAGTCCATTTGGGCTTCTATAACAAGACATCTCAGATGGGCTAACAATAAAAACAGAAATTTATTGCTCATAGTTCTGGAGGCTGGGAAACCCAAGGTCAAGGCACCAGTAGATTCTGTGTCTGATAAGGGCTTGCTCTTGCCTCCTAAGATGGCACCTTCTGTGTGCACTGGCATGGTGCACGAGGCAAGGAAGCTCCCTTCAACCTTTTTTATAAGGACACTAATCCCATTTATGAGGCTCACCTCTTCAAACCACCACTATCGGGATTAGTTTTCAACATGAATTTTGGAGGAACGTGTTCAGACCTAGCATCTCCTCACTCCCCCTCACTTGTTATCTCTGCCCTGATCTCCTCCCACTCATCCTTCCTGATGCCCTTTCTCTGCACCAGCATGCTGGTCTACTGGCTGCTTCTAGAACAGTCCAAGTGTTTCCCTCAACCTGAAACGCTCCTCCCAGAAAGCCTCCTCACTCCTCACACACTGCATTCAAGTCTTTGCTCCACCTCACCCCAGGCTGTCTTTCCCAGACCCACCCTATCTAACCTGCAGCCACACCCCTCCCAGACACAGGGGAGTCGACCGATCACTCCCTTCTCTACTCACCCACAACACGTACACTGCTCCCCTACAGGAGGCGCTTTACTTACTAATTTTGTTTCTTGTCTGACTTTACCTAAATTCCTATCATCTCAGCCCCACAAGGACAGGCACATTTTGTCAGTTTTGTTTGCTGTTGTATTCGCAGAGTCAAGAACAGGATCTGGGGCATAGTTAACAAGCAAATACATATTTTAGGAATAAATGAATAAATATCCAATTGGTCTAAAACCCCCAAAATTAAAACCTGAGGTACAGACATGGTCATATAAGACAAAGATGTGTGGGATACCTGAGGAATGGGGCTGAAGAGACTTTAACCAACTTGCAGTGCTAAGATTTTGAGCTGAGCACCGCACACGTGCACCCATGCACACGCACTCACTCCCTCCAGGGAGAACAGTATATACCTGACTCTTTTCACCTCATCTCAGAATATAGTTAGAAAATACGTTTCTTGAGCAAACACATTGGACAAATGCTTTTTGATCTTGCCTGCTTGGATATTCACATACACATTAGTATACTGAGGGGTCCGAGAAATCCTACAACTAAAAAAAAAATTGATTTTGTTAAACTTCCATGTTTCTCAAATACATTAGATTACAGTATACTTTAATTCACATAGTGCTTAATTGCATATCAAAGAATAATGTTCCTTCTTTTAAACCTACTTTAATTAACACTGACCTAGATTTTTATGACATCGATAGCAATATTATTTATATAATACACAAAATATAATAATACAGCATGGAATTTATACAATGTTACATATGTTCAATATTTATGTGACAATATCAATAAAAAATATTCTTTATAATAAAACTTGATTACAAAGCGATTGGCAAAGCACTTTTATCCATGTGATTTCATTTGATTCCTATCTTCTGTGAGGTAGACAAGGCAGAGATTGCTACTCTTAACAAAACAGATTTAATTGAGCCCAGAATGAGCAGTGTTACAGGGATAATAAGTAGCTTTTCATGCTACAGTTTTAAATACTGTGTATTTAACAGTACACCATGGCTCTCACTTTGAGTCAAGACATCTTTGAATAGAGATTGTACCACATTAGTTAAAGGACACAGGGTGTGGAACCAGTCACCTTGGTTTCAAATCTGGCTTCACACTCGCTATCCACATCAACTGAACCAAGCACCTTAACCTGGTTTCTAGGGCTCGGTACTAATAACAGTACTTACCTAAGGGAGTTATGAGGATTAAATGAGTTAATTCATGGAAAGTACCTCAAATATTACCTAGTATGCACTAAAGAAACAATGTATTTATATGTAACATTTATTTTTTAAAAAATATATTTATATATTTATTTTTAATATATGTATATATTTCTATTACTATAGAACTATGAGTTACTGTTTTTAATAACAACGTAACATTCTATAACATGGATATAAATATAATGGATTCAGCCACATTTCTACCAAGTCCAGTTTTCACCATCTGTTTCCTTTCTGAAAAACAAACAAAAAATGAAAAACACTTGGACTTTAAGAGAATCCCAAGTGCCATGTTGGCACAGATGGCTGCCATGAAGAACTTACAAAGACTTCCTGGTACCGAGCAGGCTCTATCCCTGAGTGTGTTGACCTGATGGTCCTTCTCAGGGCGGCAGACTTAGTGTGGAAGTACCCTGAGGACAGACCCTCTCATGGGACTTAGAGTGTTTCCTATCCATGATCAGCAACATCTTTTCTTGCGGGATTTTGGCAAGCTTGTCCTTTTTCCCAGCCAGAATCAGGAAGTTCGGAAGCACATGAAAACAAACAATATGTTAAAAACGCTTCTCTCCAATTACTCAATGTTTCAAAAAAAACCAAGAAATTGCTCAGTAATATTGGAACTTGGTTGGTATTGTAACATACTATATTTATTCTCATTGATATGCCCATCTTTTCCTTTCTAGTGAATACCTTTCCTGGCAGTGATTTCCATTAGACTTTTCCAAAAGTATATTTAAGTATGGGAAGCGAGTAGACAGGTTATCACTATGTTTTGCAAAAATTCATAGGCATTTTCATGACCTGGACTGTTCTATTCTCAGGCCAATTTTCAAATTATATTTTATTTTTCATAAGGATCACTACCGTTCTTAAGGCCTGTATAATTTTTTTTCCTAAAAACTCACACCATTTCCATAATCATAGATGGACCAATTACAAGCAAATACTATAAAGTGCTGCTTTTTAAATTTTTACTTGTCATTCAAGATCCCTTACCACTCAAGATCTACTTATCAGTTCCTTAAAACTTCCCAATTCCCCCACTCCATGCAATAGCCAAAGGACTCTGCTTCTCTGACACTCTAGTCACTCACCTAAATCCAGTGGACTCTTTTCAATCATTATTTCACCTGGCCTTTCAGCAGGATCTATCAGGAAGCCATTTCTTCCCTCTTGGAGCATCCTCTTCTATGGTATGACTAGCTCTGGTCTTCCTCCATGGTTTACAGATTCTTCCTCCCCAGCAGGACTTATAAATGTTAGCCCTTTATGGCTGGATGCTAGGCCCAATTCACTTGTCACTTCATTTCCTGGGCAACTTCACAGAGGTCCACAGCTTTCTTTGATTTACAAGTTTCCATCTCTATCCCAAACATTCTCTCTGAATCCCACCTCCCATAAAATGTCAATATCTACTTGACGTTTTACTTTGAAACATACTAAACATGGTCAATGTTGAATGCATGAGCTTCTCCCCCTAAACTGGGTCCCTCTAGAATTGTCATACAGTTATGCAGACCAGAAATCTAAAATTATCCTTGGTGCTTCCCTCTCCCTCAACCCTTATCTATAATTCCTTACCACATTCTGTCAATTTTAGCTACTTACCACCTCTAAAAATCTACTCACTTCTCTCTACCAGCACCACCACCCTTCTGGAAACTACCATCTTTTCTCACCTGGTCCACTATAGTGATCTCCTACTTGGTCACTCACTCATGCCCCTCTAGTCTATTCTGTAGTTGTTTTTCAGTATGCATATCTTTACACATGATTTTTCCCATGGAAATCATCCCTGGGTTTCCTGATTCTCTTGGGATAAAGTCATCTTCCCCAGCCTACCCTACAAGGCCCTGACACTTCTCTAACTTCATTTTGTACCGTGCCCCACACCACCCACTTTGTTCTCTTTGCTGTGGCACAATTGGCCTTATTGTGGCCTCTCAGATATACCATCCTCCTACCATGGGACCTTGGGCCTGCACTCCCTCTGCCCGGATTACTGCACTGGATGTCCATGCAATGTGTAACCCAAATCAGGATGCTTCTGAGTATGAAAGGGGACACTAGACAACAAGCACAAATAAGACTTTCCAGGGCAAACTGGAACCTATGTTCACCCTGAATTCATTCCTATTCATTTACCGGATCTCAAATCAAATATTACCTCACAATTCCCTGGCAAGGCGAAGTCTATCAATTTCATAACATAATACACCTCTCTTCTGTTCCACTAACCAAAGTTGCAGTTTTGTATTTATAAGATTGCCCTGTACTGCCCTCCCCAGGAGACTATAAATGGTGTGAGGTCAAGACGATCTCCAGTGTTCCTCACCATTGTATTTGACTGCCACAAAATATCACAAATCGTCAATATCACTTACATTAAATATCACTTATCAAATGAAGGGCATGAAATAACTTCTTTTGAGAGTTCTCTTTCTTTGTGGTTGGCACAAGCCACCATCCAATTAGGTAATTCCTTGGACGCCTGCCTGTGCCTCATCCCCAAGATTGAATTCCACCCTGTACCCATTTTCTCAGTAGCCTCCCCTCTCTCTCCTGTTCCTTTTCTTTCTTGGCCTCTCTCCTTTCTCTTCTGCCTCATCTCTTCTCCTGAATATGTCATTTTTTTCCAGATAGATAACAAGATTAAAAAAGACATCTTTCTAGTGATTTCTGAAAGTATCACCATTAATTGAAATTGTTTTACTGTACTCACAGAAATCTTGTTCACTAGAAACCTGGTAAAAAAGTCCAAGTCATATCTTCATCCATTGTTTTACTATGTAAAGAGGCCTTTTAAGTATAAAAATATGTTTAGTTTAAATATTTTGTAATAGATAATCCTCTTTCAATTCTAATGAAACATTTTACGGGACTACTAGGAAGTCAAATTGAACTCAAATTTTCTAAGGTATTTTTCCATATAAGGTCAGAAAAACCTCAGAATGCTTCTGAAAGAGGGCTCCAGTATCATTAAAAATTACACTCTTTCTTGTTTCTTCCATGTTTTCTCATGTATCTGACTCTTCTTGATGGTTCATTATCTGACTGCTTAGAGCATCCCTTATGTACCTTTGAATCTCTCTTTCCCACCTTCTTTCCAACAGTAACTAAAATTTTTTGTGTGTGGTCATTCACTGAAATGAACTACATTAACCTAGGATCCTCTCTGCCTGCCTTAGAATTGCCCCCTTTGAGGACTCAACACCTAAAAGTTCTGCTGACCTGCAGATACCTGGATCTCCAGGGGAACTGTGTCTCCCAACTGTCTGACCTGCTGGTGAGGGCTGGTGGCTCCTGGGCCATGGCCCAAATCACATGCATCCTGAGCTTCTAACATGGCTGCAAAGAAGCACCAGGATCCACGTCCCACTCTCCTCAGGACTCAGTTTTCACACTCACTTTTCTTAACCTTGTCGTGCCCAGCAGATGGGAATATCAAGGGAAACCATGAATAATATCATGGAATTGTGGAGAAAGCAGACACTAGCATGTGCCATGTGGGTGACAGCTCCCAGAGCTGCCTGCTTTGATCCCAATTCTATTAGTCACCAGCTCTCAGTGGAGCTGTATTGAGAACTTAAAGGAGCTCAGACTAAAGTCCTTCAAACCACTCCCAACACTTAGCAAATCCTCCCAAATCATACATGGTGGACAGGGGAGGAAGCCCAGAATATCAGAAAAATAATACCAAAAGGACTACTTTTTTTGATTGCTTACCATGTGCCAGACACTGTGCTAAGCACCTTATGCACATAATAAATTTATAAAGAATTACAAACTTGTCTTGGGAGATATTCTGGAGTTAAAAGATTATCCCAGAAATAGGTGCATGGTGTGCAAGTCTACACTGGGGTGAGACGGCTTCTCAGGTTCTTTTTCCTCTCAGTCTTTGTGAGAAGACCTGGTCTTTGTGTTCTTTTAAGTGTCTTTACAGCTTCTTGGAATTCTCCTTAGGCATTCCTGCTGTGTCTTGTTCAGTATCTTTTTTATTAGACTCCTGTGTTCCCAGTGATTGGAACTTTTTTTTTCTCATTTTCCCTCTGAAACACTATCAAGCTGAAATATGAGGAGAGCTCTCATCGCTGCTACTCTGAGTTAGAAACTGCCTCACCTGCTTGGGAAAATAAAGCCCTGCTATTTCCACATTCACCTCTGCAGCATTCAAGACCCCAAATGCACACTTGTCCTAAAGTGTTTAATAACTCTAAGCTAAAGTCACAAGGTAGTATTATTTGGGAAGAAAATTTCTTTGTTTTGCTTCTGATAGAAGGATTGAGAATTTTAAAAAGAGAAGAACTTTCTTTACATGCAAAGAAAACTGTCTGTTGTTCCTTTTGCCAAAAATATGGTTTGTGGACAACGAACTCCCACCTCTCTCCTTCCTATGTACAAAGCTGTCTCAATGACAGTGCAGAAACACAGCTGGAGAAACAAACCAATCAATGGCCAAAAACCCTGCTACTTAACCAATTCAATACAGCCCTTAGTGAAGAGATGGGCCCAGCCTCACTCAAGAAAGTGAAGATGAACCCTCCACAGGGAAATCTGGCTCTTATCAGTCATGCTGGATCTCTCTTGTGAGATCACAGTGCCGGATAGTAATCTCTGTCTGAGTTATCTAAACTGGCTGCTTGCACTATCCATAAATCTATAGAGTTATTAAATTGCACAACGCTTTTCACCTTTGTCAGGCTAGATAAACATCCTTAGGAGAAGTCACTCTCTTAACTAATTCTAAGAGTAGTCATTGGGAAATAAACAAAGCCCGCAGCTGAGGCAGCCCAGTGTGCTAAGAGTCCACGTCTGAGATGTGGGGATCTGGTTCTCTCTGTCTTCATTTTGCAAGAGGTGGCAGTGACATGAATTAGTAATGTGTTCAGGAAGCTCACAGGAATGCCTCTCCCTAAGCTTCTCTCTCCCCACTGTATTTGGGCTGCTCAGAGATTTCGCATTTCTGACACCACCACTGTCCCATCCTCCTTGCTCTTTACTGACACCCCCACTGTGAACCCCATGTTGTTCCGTGACCGATTTATATCAAGAACTTTACTGTCGTCTCATTCTCAGATGCACCAGCAGCACAGTAGCTACTGCTCTGTCCCTCTCTCCCACCCTGAAATGACCCTGACACCCCACAGTTGGGCCCAGAGTCTGGTTCTCGTCACATGGCCCATGTTTCAGCCACTGTAAGTTGTCATCACTGTCGGAGTCTCCACCCTCTTTGCCAGTTACATAAGAGGCCACATCCACGTCTGCTCCAGCACAGGCTTTCACTAAACAGACACCGTGCGAGAGGCCAAGTGGGCGAGAGGTCCATCCGGAGCCACATCCCCTGGGAGGTGAGGGGCTGGGTCCTGTGTCCTGCTCTTGGCTCCAAGAGTGACTTAGCTCAGCTCGCTGCCTGTGTCCGGAGCCTTCAGTACCAAGGACGACATGTTATGTTTTTCAGCCTGAAGAAGCAAAGCTGCAGCAGTCCTTTCAAAATAAGAATTCCCTTGCTGTTTGTTTCCTTCTGGAACACAATGAGAACAGACTGAGGACATGACTCTGAGCTGTCAATGCTTCCTCGCCGGCTGCCACTGCACCTTTCCTTTGCCAGGAAAAAAAAAGCTGCTGAAGTTAAACAAGGGCCTAATGAATAGGTGAAATAATTGTTTAGCTTGGATATAAGGCTGTAGGCAAACAGATGACCAGGGGCCAGTAAAAGCAGCTCAGCCAGACACCACTTCTTCTGTGCTTAGGACAACAGCCTAGTGGTCTCTGCTCCCCCAGAGATCCTTGTTACTGAGTTATTTCTCTTCTCAACAACATATTGAAGCAATTTAGCATCAGAAGGGGCTCGTGGAAGCAGGGAGAAGGAACGAGAGCTTTCTGTGTTCGAAATGTATGCTTAAAACCTTCATCTTCTTTACAGCTTCTATTTAAATAGAATGTCCATAACACGGAATGTTTGTTCGTTTGTATTTAATTTTCTTCATGTTGAAAATTTCTAAAATGCTTTTCTAGCTCACTTATAATTATCCTGCTTCTTCCAGTACTTTTAACATAATCTAATCCTTTTCATCAGACAAGAATATTTATGGGTTTTGCCTTCTTGCGGTGCTGAGGTTCGAACCCAGAGCCTTGTGCAGGTCAGGCAAGCCCTGTACCACTGAGCTACATCCCCAGTCCTTGGTTTAGTCTTTTTTGAAGGCAATTATTTACTACCCCTAAAGGCTATCATGACGTTTGTGAGTTACTTACTTCTAAGGCTATAATTGTAGTTAGTAAGCATAAGGCCCCGAAATTTAATCTCTTAGTTGATAGTCTTGTTGTGTGTTGTTAATGCTGTTGTTTTGTTTATCTTGTTTATTTATCTAGATATCTTTGCCATCAGTTTGCTTTGTGGTTGTCTCTTTTTCCCAAAATTGGGGTACATCATGAAAATTCTGATTAACTGAAAACTTGAGTAAATTAATTACAGCTAATTTCAGTATTGCTAAATAATACTTTTAATAATTACTTTCCATTTCTTCCTTGAAAGTAATGGATGCCCTGCTGATCCAGAATAGGATTTAATTATCTCATTCATACAGCCCATTTCCACTGAACGACTTTTTGAATAAATGACATCTATTTGACTCAATCTTGATTTTATCCAGGCAATAGATTCCCCTCATACTCAGTTTTCAGGAATCAATGGCCAATAGCAATCAGAGCATACATTTGGGTAAGAAAAAGCTAATACTTAACTGGTTATGCAATTTTTAATGCTGATTAAAATGCTGGTAGGAAAGAGGTTGAAAGCATGGGTTTGGAGTCAGTCCTGAGTCAAAACATAAGCTCTCCTCTTACTAACTCTATGAGTTTAGACAAATTATCAAATTTCCATTGGCTTTAGTTTCTTCTGCTATAAACTAGTGTAATAATAATAACAATTCCTACTTAGGGTTGTTGGGTTGATGATACGAGGTAATGCATGCGAAGTGCTCAGCACAGCGTAAATATTCAATACATGCTAATGTTATCTTCACACACATTTAACTTCATCACAACAATCCTGTAAGGTAGGCAAAATTGCTGTCATTATGCAAGTGAAAGATTAAGAAGCTGGACTCACAGTGGTTATTGATTTGTCCAAGGTTACCCAACATGGCACATAGCTGATCCCTTGAGCAGGGATCCCCAGTTCCTAGGGCATCGCCCTCCATTTACCCATTCTCCTACGTGGTGCTGGGACTCCATGTTCCTTGTATCTGACATGATGATGGCTTCTCACTCTCAGGTGGACAACAGGAATAAATTCTGAGAGGCTTCAAACCTTCATCAGTATCATGAGATGTTTTCTGGGGAAATGCTTATAAGGATATCTACCAAGTCAAGAGCAAGTCTTTGGTAATACCAGGAGGAAAATACTGATAGAGAAGTAAATTCCAAATGGCAAACCTGAGCCCCTGGAATTTTAGCAATAGGTCAATACGTCCATAGGCCCAGCCAGCTTTATAGACCAAATGCCTACAGCCTCATCCGTGCATGGTTTTCTAAACTATATGCCTATTTTACCATCACTATAAACACAAACTCTGATTTTGTTGTAATTTTAACATGCTGTATTTTCTGAATGGATACTAAAAGTACAACTTCTATCACATGCAGGTCTAAGGTTTGTTGTTGTGTTTCATGTTGAAAGCCAGGTGTACACACTCATAAGATTAGACATGGATGGAAGGAGGAGAGAGCGCCACCTCTGATGTCTAAAAACTGACATTTAATACTAGCTCTGCTCTCAATAAGCCTGGAGCACCATCCACTCAGGATGCTCGAGAAAAGTCAACAGTTTTCACTGAGTGCCTTTTAGGGCCTGAGCCCTTGCTGGAGCACCAGGATGAATAATAGTTTTTCAGCCAGTCTTCTCTGAGCCGCTTATTTTCTTACTTGTAAAATAAGCATAAAAGTGACTTTCCTCACAAGACTACTGTGAGTGTCCAGTGAGAAAAACAAGACAATAAATTCACTGTGATGCTTTTGAAAGTGCTTTGTAAACTCTAGAGCATTATAAGCACGTCGTGTTCAAGACAGCTATGAGGAAGGGAAGCTCTTCCCCTCCTCTGGGTGGTTTTCCTTCAGTTGACAATCCACCTCACAAACTTATCAAGTGCCAATGGCATTCCTTTCTTCAGTCTCACACTTTATATATATGTATTTTTTTTTTCTTGGCAGTACTGGAGATTGAACTTAGGGCCTCATACTTGCTAAGCAAGTTCTCTACCACTTGAGCTGTGCTCCTATTCCTTTTGCTTTTATTATGTTTTTTAGATAGAGTCACTTGCTTTTTCTCAGGCTGGCCTTGGACTATGATCCTCTTATCTCCTTTTCCCAAGTAGCTGGAATTACAGGCATGAACCATCACTGCCTTTCCTGTTTTTGAGATAGCGTCTCACTGACTTTTGCCAATGCTGGCCTCAAATGGTGTTCCTCCTGTCTCTGCTTCCCACATAGCTGGGATTACAGGTATGCATCACTGTGTCCAGTCCTTTTCATTTTTCTTCCTCTTTTTTTAAATCAAATTATCTCTTTTTATTGTAACATCTTTTAATATCAATATTGCAGTAAAAATATTAGGTTACACCAAACATAAGAAATAGGGCATCAATACAAAATTCAAAGCAGAGGATAGCCCAGGAGCTCACAGCTTGCACATTATAACCTCAGGAACATTTGAGAGCCTCTGTGAAGGCCATTTTCAGCTCTGTCAGTTGCATGGTCTGCTGTGGATGGGGCTCTGAACCAGTCCTGGTTAACAACAAGGGTTAGGAAAGGAGAAGAGAAGACAGTCCTTCCTTTCTGCTCCCAGGATGAGGTCCCAGTGCTACTGCAGGTCTGGAGGTGCCCATGGCTCTTGGAACCGATACATCCAGCATGGACGCCCTCACTGACTCAGTTCTTTTAGAAACCCAGCTGTTCTTCTGAATTTCTACCTCTCTTCCATATAATTCCACATGATATAGAATAATTGGTGACTCTGGTCTGCTATTGTTGTCAACAGAGGACAGTCTCTTGGAGTTCACCAAGTGCCAGACAGCTCACAGAACATGATGGAGACAAGCAGACCAGTGACGTATGTGATCCCTGCAGTGCAGGAGTATAGAAGAAAGCAAACCAGCACACATTGCCAGGCAGTCAGTATTGTATGAGAAACTCTAACAATTATACTTTAAAAGAAGTCATTTTCATTTTATAGATGAGGTACACGAGGTAGAGGAAAATAAATTTTCCCAAGATCTCACAGGTAGCAAGTGTCTGAGCCAGGCTTCTGCAAGGTCAGCCTTATGCTAAAGGCCACACTCCTTCCACTCTACTTTGTTACCTTCCTTGATTGGGAAGACAGGACATAAACCCTAAAAAAGTAAAATGAGCATAGCCACTAAAAGAAGCCTACTAAGAAGTAGGAGCAACTCTACAGACTGTGATAGGTTACAGGGTGTCTAAGAGTCTAACCTGAGCTAAGCTGGCCTCAGGGAAAATCCCAGCGCAGATCAATATCACAACATAGGGAAAAGAAGTTGCACAATATTCAGAAAACAATTGTGCTGGAACCCAGAGAAATGACACTGGGCAATTACATCTGCTCAGAACAAAACAAAAGTTACAATCCCAACACACCATTTGTCCTTCCAGGCTCAGCTGCATATGGTCCTGGGAAGTATAGGCTATGAAAACTTAGTTGTTGTAATTTTCACAGGCCAGGCAAATATGAGAGAGCAGTGGATCATTTATTAAAGGAGTGCCAAGTTCCTCACACTTGGCATCAATTAAACATCCCTTCCCACCGATCACTTTCGTAAGTGAGGTAAAAGGGAGTCATTTTTCTCCCACCATCTGGTGTTGGTTCCATTGACATAACTAGTTAAGAGGATTTACAGAGGAAAAGTGAACACACTTGGCAACGTCTTCAAACACTTGTTTGGATTTTCTGTTTTCTAGGAGATGTACGACTAAGGGGTCAGACTGGGCTTCCTGCTGAACGCCGAGGCTCCTACCCATTCATTGACTTCCGCCTACTTAACAGTGAGTAATCAAGTGTACCTGGAAAGGAACAAACGTTTTCTTCAAAAAGGAAAAAAAAAAATCCTCATTTCCCTCTGAACTTCAAAACCTCCCAAGGTCTACCTTCCTTCCTCCATCCCTGTCCTCCCAACCTTTGTCTCTCAATTTCCTCACTTGTGAAGTAATTTCCAGAGGTAGGGCCCTGCCCTGCCAGTCAGAGCCTTGGTCAGGTCATATGAACTCACATCAGCTTTGAAGATGTAAATCTTCAAAATTGTGAAACCACATCCAAGGAAAGTATTCTTTTCATTTTCCAGAACATTCTTTCTACCTTCATCCAGGACTAGACTAGATGAAGATTCTATTTAAATTTTAAAACTTTGTAGGAAAACCTACTGCCATTGCCCTTAAAAAAAAATTATCTAAGTCTCTCTTTTTTGTCTGTCCTAAACCCTGAAAGTCTATTCTTGTACCCCGATGAAGCTCTTCACTTGGCTACTTTCTTCCTTGTGATTACCTCTGAAGTACATTTTTTCCACTTTTCTTTCCATTACTACTCCTCATTTGGACTTTTGTTCAACCTTTGACTCATAATTATCTTAATCTTAAATTCCTTTGGAAACCCAAATCAGTGACCAGTCATCTCTCCTGATGTCGTATCTTCTGTCATCATCATCCTTCATCTTGGACTTGTGATGGGCAGTGGCTGGGGGAGAGGGGGGAGTGGGGAGTAAATGGATACACTTCACAATTGGCTCCAAGGTTCTCAGTGTTTGGTTCTCATATCACTCCCCATCTATAAATTTCAAAGTTCTGGATTGCATCCACAAAGTATTAGTTTCTTTTGACATAAACAAGCTCAGTTCAAGAGGTAATTTGATTTACCTCGACCCCTGGAAATTACTAGGAGAAATTAGAACTTGCTATTTCTGATCTTGGGTCCTTGAAAGGCCAGTGAGAGATGGACTTGTTTGTATTTCTCCTGGCTTGTTAACATCTCTTTTCAATGTGAAGTACTTTTTAGCCCTTTCAGAGATAGAAACTTGGAGTAACTCTTTCCATACTAGAGACAAACTACCCCACCGCATCTCCCAAAATATATTTTAGAATCCACAACTGACCAGTAGATATCAGGACAGCCTATGGGAGGTATGAAAGTATCTCTGATTTGTCCTTATAATCAAAATGGGCTGTTTTAAGTCCCCATGGGGTTACAAAGGCCAGTTCACTATGTCATATAGACCAGAACTCTCCAAAAGTATCACAATCTGAATGCCAGAGGGAGAAAAAAACCAAAAAGCCTCTTGAATAGCACATAAGTTATTAATTCATAGTTCTAAGATAAGCCATAAAAAATTAGAAAAGTAGGTGACATTTATCTTTGCAAACGCAAGGTTCCAAATGATTTTTTAAAATATGGGAAGGGGACTAGAGGGTAGTGAAGAAGAGTGGTAGAGATGAAATAATTTGGGTTGTAATACAACACAAGGAATCTCCCTGTATAGCTATCTTTATCTCAAACTCGCAAAAACACCATGTTTTTCTTATTATCTTTTATGTTTTTTCTTCTATAAAATCGGAGAACAGTAGGGTGGAACAAGTTCCGCCAAGAGGCGGTGAGGGGAAAGGTGGTAGGGAAAGGGGTGGGAGGATGAATATGGTGCAAATAATGTGTACACATGTGTGTAAATGCAAAAATGATCCCTGTTGAAACTGTTCCAGGAATCAAGGGGGGGGTGAAAGAGAGCAGTGGAGGGAGTGAATTCAAGAATGATTGACACATTATAAGAACTTTTGTAGATGCTACAGTGTACCCCACCCAGCACAACAATAACAATAATAAAAACAGAGAACTGGAAAAAAATTTAATCCCAGTGATCCCAGTGCTCAAAAGCAATATTTTTGCAAAGATTCTTGGAGACTGGACTATAGAATATTTGTTTGCATTGGAGGCTGCTAGATGTAAAAGGCACTTGGATGTTTTTAAAGAACTTATTTCTTTCACTTGTTTAATCTGAAAAACTGCAAATATATAAATTTAAAGAGAAGGTGATTGTAGGCAGCATTTAACGGACATGCCATTCACTATATAAACATTACTCAGAAGCAGCTACCATCCTGTCACACCTCTGATAGGGAGTCCTTCAGGAGCCTCCAGGTGCCTGAGTTCTGCCCAGCCTCCTTTCCTGGTCCTAAATGCTGTATTTCCCATTCTCCCCACCTGTTGTTCATAACCCTGGACTCAATGAGTAACAGTGTTGGTCATCCACCTTGAAATTCCCTTTCTGTTCTTCTCGCCACTCCATTCTGGAAGACTCGTTCACTCATGTCTCTTTATATAGAGCATACGTTAAGGCAATACTAATTTACCTTCATGTATTTGGCTTTGTAAGTGGTCTCAGTGTTTCCCTAGATGTATAAAACATAGCCATAAATAAACTACAAATTCTAAAGGACAAAACTCTTTGTTGTTACTAGTCACTCAGTAGCTACATAGTTGACTTGCTGATTACATTAAAGGGCCCCCTCACAAAAATTATATTAAATACCTACAAATGTAAAATCACCCACTACATTTGACTGAATAGCACAGATAGGACTGAAGACCTCTGAGGTTTTCTCTATGTGTGGTACAGCACCCCTCTGTAAAATACCTGCATGTATCCTGTCAGTGAGTTGAAACTAGAATCCATGTCACTATGGTCACTCTCCAGTTTCCTAACTTAGCAATTGCACAGCTTATCACCATGTAGCAGTAGATGTGTGGACATCTATGTAAAATTTAGTCACAGGATTATACAGGTCCTGTCTCCTGCTACTTTATACAGACTTCCATTTATTAATTCTCTTTAATCTCATTCATGTCCTTGTTGAGCATTGCCTGAGTGCTAATGTGTGCTTTCTGTCTAAAGGGAAGCATTTTAGAACATTTAAAGATTTTCTCCCAAAACTTTTATTTTTACCACCTCATTCCAGTTCTACACAATAAATGCCAAACTAGTTTAAAGTGACTCTCTGTCTTGTACTTTCATTTTGAGTCACTTTCTTCCAAGGTTGGACACAGACCCAAGACTTCATTTTCCTTAAGTGTTTGTAGTTTTCTCTCCCTCCCAAGGTAAAATCTGATCTGGACATTTTGAAAAAATCATTTATAGGAAAAACCAAATCATGATAGCCCCTATCCCCTGGACTATATTTTTACAACCTTCCTTCTAAAACGCTTAGTCAAAACCACACAACTGCCATTCCCTATTCAAAATGCCCCTCACTGTTTCCCTTCTACCACCTGCTTCTAAAGTATATCTTTCTGCTTTGAATCACTGAAACATCCAGAAGCAGAAGTGTGTATTAAGTAGTAAGTCCCGTTGCATTTCTCTATTAGTGCATTAGCCACTGCTTCAACCTGTCACAGCCGATAGAAGACATCAGAATCCATATCTAAAATAACTTTTGTCTTCTGTGAGAGCAAAGTTTCTAGATACTAAAACAGTTGGCTAGAACAGAGGTGAGCAAGTGACAGCCCATACACCAAGTCTGTCCTCCTGCCCTCCTGTCCTCCTGTCCCTCCTGTTTTGGAAAATAGAATTTATTAGAACACTGCCATTCCCATTTGTTTCTATGTCTGCCACCTAAGATGCTTTCATAGCACAGTTGACTCGTAGTTGCAACAGAGATCATAAGATCACAAAGCAAAAGTACCTATTACACATCCCTTCAGAATAGAAAAAGGTTGTCAACCCCTAATATGGATTTTTTAAATCAGATTTTAAAAAGTTTTGTGGCCATGTGAGTCAACTCCCTGTATAGCTATCCTTATCTCAACTAGCAAAAACCCTTGTTCCTTCCTATTATTGCTTATACTCTCTCTTCAACAAAACTAGAGATAAGGGCAAAATAGTTTCTGCAGGGTATTGAGGGGGTGGGGGGGAGAGGGAGAGGGTGGGGTGGGTGGTAAGGGAGGGGGTGGGGGTAGGGGGGAGAAATGACCCAAGTATTTTGTGCACATATGAATTAAAAAAAAAAAGTTTTGTTACATCTCCATGGCCACATTCAGTCAAGTCTATTTTCCTTTCTTATGTCATTTTACTTTGTTTTTAATTCCCAGTCCATTACTTTACTTTCAAGAATGGACTTCACATTGACTAAGTTATATGAGACTAGAGTAGAAACAAAAAACAAACCTCTCTTGTTGAACCAGACTTAAAATTTGAATTTGAAATGATAATTTCTAATTGCACAAAGCATTCTTCTGAAGGAAGAGATGTATCCCTATTGTCTACAATACCTGCTTTGCCTGTCATAGTTCTAGTTTGCACCTGTTGTTCAAGCATTCTTTATAATGTCATCTTTTACACTCAATATGTCCTGGTTTGAACAATAAATCACAGGACAATTCCTTATAAAGATTCTTCCAGAGGAGGAGGAAAAAGGAGAATAATGGAGGGGATACATTGTATGCCAATATGGAACTGTCACAAAACTCCCTGTGCAACTATGATATACTAGTAGAAACATGTCTACAAAAGGTATTTCATTAAAATGCCTCTCGACAATCAAAGGGATCGGCGAACAGCACAGTGACTATAGTTAAGAAAAAATGTATTCTTGAAAATTGCTGAGACCATATTTTCAGTGTTCTTACCACAAAGAAATAAATGTGAAGGGATGCATACATTAATTAGCATCATGTAGCCATCCCAAAATCTACTTAATTCAAACCATCATTTTGTATACCATAAATATATAGTTTTATTTGTCAATTAAACCAATAATAACAACATAGCATATGTAGCCCAGGAATAAAGATCAAAACAGTCCTCCTCATAAGAGATCCACCCAAATCAATAGAAATACATAAGACAAAGTTACTTGTTAAAAGCTAGTTTCGGGGTTGATGGAGTGGCTCAAGAGGTAAAAGCACCTGCCTAGCAAGCATATGGCTCTGAGTTCAAACCCCAGCACCACAAAAAAAAAAAAAAAACCTGTTTCTATTTCACACAATTTAGAAGAGAGGTATCTTTATGAGTTTCTAGAAGCTTCTCAAGAAAAGTCACAGAAAACTGTGACTCTCTACCATTGTGTGGGACATGGAACACACAGAACCTTACAGAAGAGAATTGTCTTTACACCTAAGCCTGGAGGGATGAGTAAAGTGAGAGAAGAGGACAGCAATTATACTTTATTCCAGAGCAAGTACTGAAGCAGAGGGCTGGAGGAGGACAGGAGCAATGGAAATGCAACAGCTGTGTTATCCCGATGCAACTTCCTGTGGATGAATTCATTTGCTAGCTCTGTTGAGGGGGAAACAAGGAAGAAAATGTGGAGAAGAGATGTGCTGGGGACGAGGACAGGGAGGTGAGAGAGGCAAAGAACTGCAATCTTCTGAGCTGGCGGCTCCTGCAGCCCCTTGCATGGCTGTCTCCTGACTTAATATGATCAGTAATGTAATCAGGAGCCTGAGTAGATAATGACTAGGTTGACATGTTCCCGTGGCAACCACCTCAGAACAACAAGATGTGATTTCCACACTGGCTGAGCAGAGGAAGTGACATACAAAGAAAACATTCCCAGGGACTGGGCGCATTAGGGAACCCAGCTCTTCAGCAGAAGGTTTCAGGGCACAAGTTTCAGCTGCCACAGACAGCCTGGTGCTCCAAACCAGCCCCGGGCTTTGCAGTAGTAGGTTAATTGGCTATTTGGCTTTTCCTGCCTGTTAATTTGCTAATCTTGATCTTGAAAACTCTGTTCCTCTAGACTTGTCTCTCCAGGCAAGGCCATTTTAGCTGCATAAGCATGAGATCATTTTAGTAGGGCTACCAAAATATTTAGCTTTGCTTATTATTTCCAAAAGAAAACCAAAATCTACAAATATATACACATATATGTTAACCTTTTTATGAAGACAAGACCCAGAGACTCGATTGCTTTTTTAAAAGCTGCCATCTAAAACATTACTCCCTGTAATATTCTTTCTTTGCCATATAAAATACATTCACTGAGGACTGTCAACCAAAAGTCACCCACTGGTAGAAACCAACTGATACTAAGTGATATCCCTGTCTTAAAGATGAACGGGCAGTTTGCTTCCAAAGTCCATTGTCTTAATTCATAGCAGATGGTGACAAACTTGCAGTAATATTAAAGGTATCCTTTAACATCACCAGTAGGAGCCACCTAACATGTAAAGAACCTAAACAAAAAAATGTCACAGGGCGATTTGAAAGCAGGCTTGCCCGGAGAATGCGGCCCACCTTGGCCCCCAGGGCTGCACACCCCCCACAGAGAAGGGAGGCCTTAGTTGGGACGCCTTCAGCTTACTCACACCTGGGAGTGCCAGCATCCTATCCCACAGTTTCAAAGTTCAATATTTGCCTTCCTCTAGAAGAAAGGCAGCTCTGGTTGTGGTTGTGGTGCCTCCTGGCTCAGTTGGATCATGCTCCCTGATGTGCACTCAGTCTTCTGGCTCAGGCTCGCCAGTACTTCTGCTGCGGAAGTGCCAGACCAGTAGGGCGGTTAGCCACCAAAATGTCACTTCATTGCAGGAGACAGAGTTGACAGTGTCCTGAATGTTTCACTCACTTCCCATCACTGTTCCATCAGTGGGGCACCTCATTTAGCAGGCAGTGTGCCAGGCGCTGGAGATGCAAAGATGAATTAGACATAGACACTGCCCTTGAGCAATTCAGAGACATGAGCAAATACATTTTGATATGGTGCAACACCTATAACAATATGCATGTGCATAATAAAGAGTATATACACTACAAGAAATACGATTCAGAAGCGTTGCAGAGGGAGTGAAGAGCTCTGTCTTGGGACACCAGGGAAAGCTGAGGATTAAACTAGGAGCTGGGACTGAAGCAACAGTGAGTAATAGTGCATGTTGAGACCAGCTTTTAGCACCATTCTAAAATATGCTTCGAGATTTGTGAAACCAGAAAAGAGTTGTAGCAATACTCAACCAGGTAAAAATGCTCTCGAAAAGACAAGTTATTCAAACAGAGAAGTCGGAAAGATCATTCCAAATACCTGACTGTCAGAACAAAACGGATTCCAAAAGAAAATTTTCTCCTCTAAAGCCCGAACAGAAAACAACCATTGCCTTCTGTTAGCCTAACTGGCAGCATTTAATGGGATTTACTTTTTTTCTGTGTGAGGGGAAACAGAAAATTGAATCTGGGAGCCCAATACTTCCTCTTGGTTATCATTCATTTATTCAACACACTCATTCAAACTCCCACTCTATGCCAAGAATGATGAGGTTAGAAGGTTACCTGAGCCACACCAATGGCCATGAGACTGAGGTAGCTTTAACATGAGAGGTAGCTTCCGTCTCAGACAACAGGGGCTGGGTGGATTTGTCAGATTCAACGAACAAAAAATATCTGCACAATTCCTTTCAAAGAGTTAAGAATTGGTGGATGGAGGTAGAACCTACTATATGCTGTCCCTAGTCTGAAGATTCTGAGGGCATGAAAGGAAACTGAGTTCGACAAATGTCAAAGAGCTAACTACAGTCTCATTACAAGGACAAGTACACATTACAACAAGGACCATACAAGAGAATAAATAATGTAATTTTAAAGTAACTGACATAAACAGTAAATCAGAGACAAGAGAAGGCAGAGATGTCTGAAGTGCCCTAATCAAGGGAAGGGAGCTTTGGAGTCTTGTGCAGAACCCTGGTTAAGGAACTGCCTGTAAGTGAGACTGACCTGACGTATGTCGTCTAAAGCCATTCAGTAAGAAGGTGTTCTACAGTGCGTTAGCTAGAGAGAAAATGAAAGCCTTAGAATATCAAGATAAAGAATTTTTGAACTTGACTCATTAAGTCAAAGAGGATCACTAGAGAGTCTCAAGAATAAAAAATTGCACAGGATAAAATAGAGTTTCAGAAAACTAACCTACATTCACAGGTAGGAGGGATACACAATGAATCACAAGAAATGTAACCAGGTGGCAGACAATGATGGCAGCTGAAATAAAAACACAGCCAGATAAGTTGTATGGAAGAGGAAATTACAACTTGATGGTACCGAACATTGGGAGCTCTGGGAGGTGTGCTGACCATCTGAAAAATTGGAGGTAAGGTCAGCACCAAGAAAGTTGGGGGAAAAGATGGTGAGCTCAGCTGGGACAGGTTGAGTTTGCAGGAAAGTCAGGTGGAAATGTGTCCAAGAGAGCTGGAGATAAAGCACCCGAATGCAGGTGAGAGGCCTCTTTTGGAACTTCCACTTGGGAATCCTAGTCATCCATGAGCCATGTGGCCACAACAGGAATTCAAAGTCACTGATTACTTGGGTCAAGGGTCCTTGTACTTTTAGTTTAATGATAAACTTGATTTAGAAAATCACTATACATAGGCAATAAGTATCACAAAGAAGCAAGCTCACCAGCAACTGAGTTTCCTCTGTGAAAAACTATCTAGACACTACACTTCAGATACCACTTCAACCCCTCCCTACATCATACATTCTATTTGGTACAAAAGTGGCTGCTTGTGTCAGACCTAACTTACCTGGACACGGCCCCAAAAAACAGGAATTTTCTACAGCAGCACCTGCTGAGCAAAACCCTAACCCACTTGAAATATTTCTGGTATTACAGCCTCTTTGGATTTCTTAAGACTGTAAAATACAGAAGGAAGGAGGAGTAAATTAGGTTTCCTTTGACTGAAGTCACTCTATGAATCACTGAACTAGAATGGCTTGTTTGTTCAATAAAATTAAATTCGACCTCCTACCCAGAACAGTCAGGGCTTATCTCTTGTGACCTCATTAATAAACAAAATGAGAGGTTATTTCCTCTCATTGCCATCCCACCCTCAAACTTTTTGAAGATCTAAGAGATTCGCTATGGTCTCCATTCTATAGATGTGAAAAAATTGACTGTATCCCTCTCTTTCATATCTGTTGTGTTTTCAAACTTCAGTCTCAGGATTAACACATATAATCAACAGGATCTTGTTTTCTTTCTAATCAGCAAACCAAATTGCCTTGGGGCACCTGGGTGGTTTATTACTTTTAAGTTACCTTGGGAGGAAAGGCAGCAATTACAGAGGAAAGTCCCAAGGGAAAGGTGGCCATGCCACTGCACCTAACAACAGCCACCACAACAGCATTAAATGGGAGGTCCTTACTCCCTGACACAGGATGCATGAGGCCAGGTGTACATTCCTCTCTGGCAAGTCACCCTAGGTTGTAGGTCTCTTGAAGGCCTAGAAGCACAGGAGTGTTGCTGTGAACACTAGAAATAACGAAGAGGCCCATTACAACCCAACCACAGCCAGCCTCCCTGCCTCTTCCACCATGGTTACCCAACCCAGAGTTCTGAATACACTAAACTCCCTCCAAACCCTGCACACACTAAACTGTTGTCAAGAGAGAAAACTGACAGCAAGACCATGAACTTTGAAATCAGACCTGGGTTTCAACCTATTTCTTTTGTGAATTTAGGAAAGATGCCCAAACTAATTCATGTGTCACATGTATGGAAGGAGCTTGTAATAGCACCCTCACTGGATTTTACTGAGAAGCACCTGAGTCAAGTGTGTCCGGCAGCAGCCTGTCTTGCTTCTAATAGGGCCATAATAAATGTAGTTGAACTCTGGGTGTCCCTTCTCTCTGTGTTGAATACACCTCTCCCGAGGCACTCTTCTCTTAGAAAGCATCTATTCATCCTTCAAGCTCTAGCCCTGGCATCATGCACTTGGAGAAGCCTTCTTCAACCCTCCCAAGGGCCTACTTGATCTTCCTCCCTGGCCTCTCACTGTATCTCCAATAGAGCAGCATGACACTAACCATAGGCTCAAGGGTAGAGTCCAATATCTCTGCAAAGTGACCTGAGGCAGTCCAGTGCAGTAAACCTGGCTCTGGACCTTACATGGGTACTGGGAACCACTGACATCTCAATTATAGCATATGATGTAATAGCTAGTGTGTTTGGAGCCCTTAGCTGCTGCTTACAGCCTACGTGCTTTGCACAGATTGGCTTTTCCCCTCTTTTTTTCTGTTTTTGCAGTACTAGGGATTGAACCCAGGGCCTGTACTTGCTAGGCAAGTACTCTACCATTTGAGCTACACCCTGAACCCACAGATTGGCTCATTTAATTTAATCCCCACAAAATTCCTGTGAAGGGCACCATTTAACATAAGGAAATTGAAACCCACAGAGAACTAATAATTCACCCAAGGTTACCCAAGTTTTGTAAAAGCCAGAATTCAAACTCTAGTGGAAAACATCTTTTATCTAAATTTTAATATTCAAAGGTAATGCCCCTATGCAGTATATCCCTTTTACTTGGAACATATATGGCAATGACTCCTCTTAAATATTTTTCATGTGTTATAGTTATTTTATGATACATTTGGATTCTCTTTTGTTATTAAGCTACTTCAAGATCTTTGACAAATAGTTCTATAACTTCACCATCTAAAATGTGATTAACTGGCTAAAATGTTAGATCTCGTGGCATTTCTACTGCATTTTTCAATATTCCTTGTGCTCTGGCAGAAGGTACCAAATGACAAATTGCTCATTTCATCGCCTGGCCTTGTGTTCTGTGATAAGAGAAAAAGGGTGTGGCTGGTGGTGACCGCTGAGAATAGTTGTAAGCGATCCCCCAAGAAGGAAATGGAATCACTGCTGTGACAAATTAAAGTCAGATTTGCATCTGCCCCCACTTGCTTTAATTTTTCTCAAGAGGGAGTTGGTTATTTCCTGTCGTGCAAACTGTGCATCATTGAAAGAAAATGATTTATAGTGCTTATAATCTATTAAATAAAAAGAAGCAAAATACAAAATTCTGTATCTAAAAAGTTCTGTTATGTTTTCTTTCTTTCTTTTTTTTTTTTTTTATGGTACTAGGGGTTGAATTCAGGCCTTACACTTGCCAGGCAGACACTCTACCACTGATCTACACCCCCAGCCCAAAATCTGTTATGTTTATAAAAAGACCACAAAATTTTAACAGGCTCATTTCTAGTGGAGTATTACTTTCTTCTTTCTATTTGTCTCTTTTTTGATTCTTATAGTCAGAAAAAAGTGAGATTTTTGTCTTTTTTTAAAAAGCTCAGTGTCCAGTCCACCAGAAATAGATTTTTTCCTAAATGAAGTAATATTAAAATGTAGAAAGTGAAATGACTGCCATGGACCAGCAAACACTATGTAATAGGCCACCATAGAAAACCAGCTGGCAATCATGAAGTTGGGTGACTGTCAAAAATTATGTATGATGGGATATGGATAGAATCGGTACTTTATTTTTATTTTTACGAGGTAAACCATTATGTCAGGCAGAAAAAATAGAGTGGGTTTTCAAATTAGCATTTTAATGTTAAAAATAAAGACAATGTAAATATATATTTATATATAGACATATATATATATATATATATATATATATATATATATATAAAGTCAAGAGGTAGGGTAAAAAGCTATTGTTTGAAATGATGATTTGTCATTTAAAGATGAAATTTACTCCAAATAGCATGAAATCAAAGTTCTTATTCACATTAAAACAGCTCTTTACTCTTGATGGGGCTCTCTGTCTCTCTCTTTCTCTCTCTCTCTCCCAGTATGTTTTAATTGTGCAAAGGTATTTCATTGTGATATTTTGATACATATATAATATACTTTGATCAAATTCACCCTCTTCTTTTTCTTATCTTTCATCCTCTCTTTTTCAAGCATATTTTAGCAGGTTGCCTTATTCTGTTTTCATGCATGTGTAAGAAGTACTTCAATCATCTTTACTCCTCCCCACCATCTCCTTTCACTCTCCCCCCCGCCACTGGTTTCCACCCCAACCAGTTGTTTATTTTACATTTGTGTCATTCTTCCTTTTTTTTTTTTTTTAGCTCTAGACTCTGCATATGAGAGAAAGTATGTGACATTTGTCTTTCTCAGTCTGGCTTATTTCTCTTAACATGATGATTTCTAGTACTACAATTTCCTGCAAATGACTTAATTCCATTCTTCTTTATGGATGAGTAATACTCCTTTGGGTATATATACCACATTTTCCTTAGCCATTCATCAGTTGATGGGTACCTAGGCTGATTCCGTAGTTGGTCTATTATGAGTGGCACTGCTATAAACATGTATGTGTATGCAGGTGTCTCTCTTGTATGTAGACTTACATTTATTTGAATACATGCCCAGGAGCAGAATAGCAAGATCACACAGAAGTTCTATTCTTAGTTCTTTTGATAAGGTTCTTGAATAAAGGCACTCCAGAGATCACTGGGCTTAGTTTCTCATTTATAAGCAAAAGCAAAAACAGCAAGTGAGTGATTCATTTCAAAGTACTGAGAGTGAAGACCTGGCACTCCAGCATTCAGCTATTTGGCATTGTCTTTTCACTCAACCAGATGGACTCCTTTATTTAAGCCTTATTATAAAATATACAACATACATGTTACCATTTGCAGTGAGAGCAAAGATAATAGAAGGATTCCCTGAAGGTAAAAGGGCAGCTCCAGGGCCAGCTGCCAGGGCATGGACCCACACAATGGCTACAGGACCTAGGAGATCCAGCTCCCTCAGTGCACCTGCTGCTGGGCTAGCATAAGACCCTCAGGAGCGCACCTCCCATGGGATTATTGTGCCAGCCAGAGTGTGTAGAGAGATGGCACAGCTCCTGCCACACTATAAATTCTCAGTAAATGAAGGCTTTTATTATTGTTGTTGCCAGAATTGTTGCCAGTGTTTCCATGTATTTATTACTATATGTAGACTTGCTTAGAAAGGTATAAACTACATAACAATGAAAACACTTGACTTCTATTGAAGAAGAAAGTGGTTTATCAACTCCTTCTGTTTCTCATTCTTCTGAAAAATATTTTTTGATCTCCCTCTATAATGGCAGACTTATCTCCTTCCAATCTACGGTTATAAATAAAGCGGTGGAAAGACTGAGAGCTAACTGAAAGAATGGGGTAAGGGAAAGTGTTTACAAGACATTCGAGCATGCTGAAATGACAGTGAGAAGAACAAATTGGGAAAGAACAACAGAGTCCATTGGAGAGAAGAGTCATAACTGAAAATAAAGCATCCTGAGTAGACAAGAGGGGAGGACCAAGTTTGGGGAAGGAGGCAGATACTCTAACAGAGAAGGTGGGAAGAACAAATGCAGCGAAGGTCATTCGACTTGTAGTTTCTCTCGGCAGCAGAGAGCCAGGTGGAGCCTAAGGGGCCACTGGAGCTAAGTGGTCATGCATTTGTGGCACTATTTCTCAATGTGTCCTTGAGAGAGAGAGAGATCAAAGTATGCCCGTGTGGTACAACAAAAAGAGAAATTCCATCAACATGGTGGCCTGGACCGACCTTTGTCAGCAGTCTCTGCAGTGGCTTTCAACTTTTTCCTTACCTTGGGAGCCAGTATAGATAAGCCTGACACCTCACCTCCCCCACATTCGTACACCTCCCCAAGCAGCACAGGAAGAGAACACAAGAAAAGTGATGAGCTCAAGTATGACTCCCCTCTCTTTGTGCTCACCTGCACTCTGTGAGTAACAGAATCTATAGGAATGGGCGACAATGAGAAGTTTCACCTGTGTCCAGCATCTGTGTCTCTGCAAACCCACCTCATCTCCACCTTTAGCTAGGAACCAGCACATGGAGATAGCTATGGCTGCAGCTAGTTCCTTCCTAAGCAGAAGTTGGGAGCTGTGCCCTTTTCTGCTCTCCTGCCTCCAAGTGGATCTGGATCCAACAATTCCAGTGCCTTTTCTCCTGAAAGGCTCTAAGGCATTAGGCAGGTCCCCATACAGACTGTAAACTCAACATTCCCCTTCCGTCCTTGAGAGAAAGGACAATGCCCATCTCCTCTCTTCTCATTCTTTCATTTTGTCCAAACCTTCTACTTTGGAGACAATTCTTGGTGAAACCCAGAAAGCTAAAACTATACCCAAAAATTCTTTTCCTTAGAAGATATAAAATAAATCCTTTTTTTAAGGAGAAAGGAATTAAATAATTCACATGTATTGAGCAATTACTGCATGTCAGGCCATAAGCTGTGGAAAATAAGAGAAATGTTTTGAAAAAGAACTGATACACAACTCACTAAAACACCAGATAAACTGGCAGATATCTAGAAGGCCCCAGTGGCGAAAGCACTGGACATTCTGTTGAATGACCTCATGGAGTCATTGGCACTTCAACAACGACTGGATTTTTCTAAGTAAAGGAGCGTTCAAAATGAAGACCCGGGATGTGGAGTGTGGGCGGGTGCATTTGGATCCTAGAGTGAACGTGTAGCATTAAAGGGAGGGAGTTGCGTGTTTGGCTGGAAGGAAATCACATTGATGCAAAATCATGCTGAAACCTTTAGTAAAACAATGTGGATTGGTTAGAGCCAGACCAGGGATCTTCTTGAATGCCAGTTTGTAATTTACTCTGTAAAATATATATATATATATGGAGGATTACTGAAGCTTGTGAGTCAAGTAAAACACATTTTCTCTCTTTTGTGTCTTTCATAGCAAGTGGCTGCTTCTGCTTCATATTAAAACTAACTTGCAAGGGCAGAAGGCATGGCTCAAGTGGTAGAATGCCTGCCTCACAAGCACACAGCCCTGAGTTCAAACCAGTACCAAAAAAAACCTTAGATACAAAGAAATGGCCAGTTATTGCTGAGTACCGTGAAAGTGTAGTCTGTTTTCAACACCCTACCTCAGCTGTCTGTCTTGAGGTCAAGACTTCTTTAGCAAATGTATGAGAATGGCATATACTTTTCTTAGTGCTCAATTCTTTTTCAAATTTGTTGTATAGAAAGTCCAGGATCTCAATCCAATATCAATGTAGAATGTACATTCTAATTCCAAAATCAGCTGATCTTTATTGCAAGTGTTCTACTAAACACCTTTTTTGGGTTTTGTTTTGCTTTGCTGAGACAAGGTCTCAGACTGGCCTTAAACTGTCCATCCTTCTGCCTTAGCCTCCCAAGTGCTGGGATTACAGGTGTGTGCCTCCAGGCTTGGTTGTGCTAAGTACTTTTTATGTGTAACCTCATTTATTCCTCTTGAAAATGTGGTAGATTCAGTGAATTATCACGATCCTCAGTTGATCCCAGAGGCAATGAAGTCTCTTAGTGCAGAAGTCCCCCTTAGTGTGGGACTTGGCCAGGTAGCAAAACCTCACTGTAAATGCTAGAGGCCATCCTCTACCCACTCTGTGACAGTCTTCAGCCACCCTGCCTGCTGATGAGATACGCCCCTCAGAAAGGCCTCTAGCCCACCAACAAATTCTTCTTCATTCACTTATTCACTCAGATTTTTACTGAGTACTTACTATGCGTCAGGCAGTGTTCTTACTGCTTAACTCCAGCTATAGAAAGGAAATAAAATTGCTCCTTTCTGGACTGTTTTCTCTTCTGCATCTATTCCTCTTGGTTTCAGCAATAATTATTCCTTAAGAGGCAATACCAGGTCTCCAAAATGTCAACATTCTTCTTCATCCCACTGCCAAAATACCTTAATATTTGTGTAAAAAACTTTTCATAGGTAAATAGATGTGATACTTCAGCACAAAATGTCTGAAAAGATGAGGGTTGCTTAAATATATTGAGAGGCAAGCTAGTTCTAGTCAGTTGAATGTTCTCCTAATTGAGAATTGCCAAGCAGGTATAACTTGTTTTGAAAGAATTATAGCATAATTCAAAACTCTTAACCAAAAAAGAAAAACCGCTATTTGGAGCATAACTTAGTTTTTCTTTAATGACTCATGACTTCTCACAATCTTAGAATGGTTCAGAGTCAATTATTTTAAACAACAGTTATTAGCTGGAACTTCAAAGCAATCTTTGTGAAGCGTTGAGGTTTCTTATTGCTAAAATTTCCATTTGATGAATTGATAAAGGCCAGTGGTGTCACCTGAGATTTTGAAAATAATCTAAAGCAGTGGGTTTTTACTTCAGCTCTTTGGAAATGTCTAATGGAAGAATACAATAGATGGGTTTCATCTAACATTAATGGCTGGATATGTAAGAAACACCCACTATCTGGGAATTTATAAAAAGGTGTGTCACCACTGTCTTATGACAACAATGATTCTCTTAAAATAGGTTTCAACTCTCGGTTGAAGAGTTCTTACCACCTTAAATTACCCTTGAAGATCGTTTCTAAGTGTCTGAAATAGAGATTAAGAAAACGAATACCTGCACCTATACTTCCTTAAGCAATAATTAAGGGCTCTGGTAACCATTCATCAATTATATTAATGGCATAAGATAATAGGAAAGTATGACTCAAAGGTGGTTTAAAGACAATTTAAATTATATGAAAATTAAAACTTAGGCTGAAGAATTAACACATTCTTATCTACTCCTTAAATTGTGAAATACAGTTTTAAATGGGACTGGGAAACAAGTGCAAAGCATCAATACCTAGTATATTATTAGAAAAGGTGTACAAACCAAAGGACATTGAGGTCACTGTGCTATGTAAAATTTGTGCTGAGTGGCAGGATCCAGTGTACACATCTTGGACACAAAACTGCAGCCATTTAATTGGTGTGGGGCTAAATGCTGTATCCCCATCTAATTACTTCTTGAGACTAATGGAAATCCATTTTGCTTTCATTTTGCTATTATGTAATGAAGTGTAACTTCTACAATGAGAAAGACTGTATCTCATTTACTGCTACAATCCAGTTAGTGCCCAGAGCAATGCTTTCCCATAATAGGAAATTAACAAATATTTGCTGAATGAATAAGCAAATTATTTAATGAGCTTATTAAAAAAAATTCTTGCTATGGATGGCACATTCTACTTTTACTAAAATTAAAGTATACACAACATGCTGTCAGCCGGAGCCAGAGATGAGTTTAGTAAAGGGTATTATATTTGTCTGTTTTCCATTGCTATAACAAACTACCTAAAGCTGGGTACTTTATAAAGAAAGGAAGTTTATTTATCTAGATTTTGGAGGTTCAAGAGCATGGTGTTGACATCTGCTCGGCTTTGGTAAGGTCCCCTTCTCTGTGTCAAATGGCAGAGACCACACGGTAGCACAGAAAGACAGAGGCTGGGGTCCGGCCAGTCTTGGGGTTTTGTTTTTGGTGGTACTGGGTGTGGAGTTTGTGTTTGCTACGCAGATGCTGTGCCACCTGAGCCATGCCACCAGCCCTTTTTGCTTTGGTTATTTTTGAGAGAAGGCCTCATGTTTATGCCCAGGAAACATAGACCTCAATTCTCCTGTCTGTTCTTTTCCACATAGCAGGGATAATACACACCAGCACACCCAGTTGAGATGGGGGTCTCACAAACTTTTTCCCCAGGCTGGCCTCAAATTGCATTCCTACCAATCTCTGCCTCCCAAGGAGTTAGAATTAGAGGCTTGAACCACTGCTCCTGCCTCAGTCTTGCTTTTTATAATAGCCCTGTCTCAAAAACTCCCCATGGCCCTAGGATGACTCCCTTAATCTCTTCCAAAAGCAGTGCCTCCAGTGACCTAACAACCTCCCAATAAGCTCCACCCCTTAAAGATTCCAACACCTTTGGACCAAGCTTCCAATATATTAACATTGCAATTATCTTTATGACAATTATCAATAGTACATGGCATAATTACAATATTGCATGCATTGCATTTTACTTTTAAGTTATTTGTGTTTGTGATGAAACAATATTTAAAATATAGTGTTGAGGATACATTTTAATAAAGGAGGAATACATCCTTTTTAAAGAACAAAGAAAACAAAAGAGTATGACCAAACTTTATAACATCATTTCCCAAAGTTTGGTGTGCAACCCAAGAGTACACATGATCTTTTTGTTACAGAAACAATCTTTTTTTTCTTTTGCTTTAATCATTACGTATTTATTGTAATGTGCACTAGGAAAAATATAATTAGGGCATTAAATCTGTTTTATTGACACCAAACTTATAGAAGATGTAATTAATAACAAATTTAATGGATTTAAACAAAGATATCAAGTAAACAGTATAAAGCAGATATGGTAAAAAACCATGAAAAAGGCTAGTGGGTGAATGGTGTTAAGGAAACTGTTAGTTCTGTATTGGAAGTGTGAGCCTCAGAGTAAAATGCTATGTTCCCTTAGGGTCTTCCTATGGCTCAGACAGGAGTCTGCTGCTTCCTAGTAAAGTTCTTACCCAGTAGAATAGCTTTTGACCTTCTCAGATCCAACGCCTCCCTTCTATCACACATATTTTATAGTCTTTTAAGGACATCTATAGCCTTCTTATTCACCTACATTCAAAACAACTCCATAAAAAACCCAAATTCTATTGTAAAACACAAATATAAGAAAAACAATTTATGACTTAAATAATATGTTTTCATCATGCACATGCTTGGACATAGCCATCCTAGCAGACATAACAAGGAAGTCATTCATTATATCTACGTGAAGAATCCTTGTGAGTGTGACAGCTCCTAATATAGACAGACACAGGTGTGCTTTGTTAGAAACATAGTCAAATATCATAAGCAGTCTTGTCACAGATCATTTCCTAAGATGGAGAGCAATGCCTGGAAAAGTCTCCTCCTCCACCCCACCCCACAATCCCTGCCAAACTACATTCTTCCCTTAATTTGCATAGTAGTTGCATTCCTGAAAACTGAATATTAAACAGTGCAAAAGAAAACTTTCTGCTTATATATAAAACAGAGGAACAGGGTTAGGTTCCAGGTTCAGATCATTAAAAACAGGTTTTTCGCCCACATGAATATCTGAACAGCCACTAAAAAAATTGAAGGAGACACAGAACATTCTTTGTTGTGTGGAACATCCCTGGCTCTCCTCCACTAAATTCAAGTCTGGCCCTTTCCATCATTTTGACAACCCAAAGTGCCCCCTCAACATTTCCTAAGGGCCTCATAGGGAGTAATACACCTACAGTGAACTCAGTAAGTCCCAAAGCACTCTTGGCTTTGTGTCTTAAGTTATCCATTAGTTTCTAATGTCCCATTAAACCACTTTGGGATTTTTATTTATCAGTGATAGCTCTTGGTTTTAAAGTGTCTTACACATATAAGATAGCTTCTAAAACTATTACTATAATAGTCTAATTTATGATTACTATAGAAGTTTTATTAATTGTCATATTAAACCATATAGTTTCTCTTTTGACTTGAATTTGGGAAAGAATAAGTATTCTTGAAGTAAACTTCAGAAAGTTTGGTTTTCTAAAGAAAAATTTCAGAGTTGGGGGCTCCTGAAAGAATCTGAAATTCAATATAACTAGAATCCCAGTTACTAAAAATCAGATACTTTTTAAGTGACCTAAGTCTCTCAAGGCTGCAAATGTTGACAGCATAGCTTTAAAAAAGCAGATTCACACATAACATTAAGTGGGCTTTGACCAAGTCTGCTGAGAAATTTGCAACTGCAGCATTCACTAGCATGTCCAAAAAAAGAAAAAAAAAATTAATGAAAACTTTCCAAGGTGAAGGACCTTGAACTTAACTGAACTTCTGAACTTTGCGCTCTGTTCTGATGCTCCTGACACTTTGAAGAATAGTTCTGGATAGTCTCCAAATAGCATACTCCTCACTCTTCATTCTCCAACAGTGTGAAATCTGTCAACCCACCAGGTCATCAAGAGGGCAGACTGCTGCTTGTCACTACTGAGAGGGTGTTCCCTGGGACACTGAAAAGCTGGGCAGGTCTTGCTTTTAGGGCCTGGCACTTGGGAACTGAGTTCTACTTGTTTGGAAAGCCTGCTTAGCACATATGTGTGAACTGTACACATTCCCCTCAAGTCACTAGAGTGATGATTTGACAATCCATTCCCTTAATTCATATTAGAAAGCTGATCGTTGAAAATAACTAACAGGGCTTTATTTGCAAAGAAAGCTTTAAAACACTTGCCTCAGCTGTAGATAGAACCTGATTTTTTTAATAAGTTCTATTGCATGTGACAAAGAAACAGTATCAGTTAATGAAAGATGAGGGAACTGTTTTAAGGCCTGTGCTACTTGTTATAAGTTTTCTATTGCGTTTCTTAACCCTTCCGTTTTCTCTGCTTATAAGCTTGGATTAATGATAATTATTAATAGCTTAGGTTATCATGTTGTAAGAACTGGGACCCCCTGGGCAAAATTACCAAATGAGTTCTGTGACTTCATCCCTTCTTTACTCATTCTACTGTGCTTAGCGCTTAGGATTAAGAGGTAAACAAGGCACATCCCCTGCCTTCCAGAAACTACTGGTTTAATGGGTACGACAGCAAATATGACCATTTTGATCTGTATGAATAAGTGCTTTGAAGAGTATGAGTCAGATGGCATTGCTAGGGGATGCCCAGCACAGAACACCAGCCACTGGGAAGGATCTAGAAGACGACACCCAACCCCTTCATTCTCCTCTCTCCACTCCTCCACCTCATCTTCTACCTCGTCTCAAAGCCCACTCTCCCTATGACTTCCTTCTGAGACAGAATCCCAAGCTTCAGGGCCCTCCTTCTGCCCCTTCCATCAGAACATATTCATCTGGCATTGACTACCACATTCATTCATTCATTAAGTGACTTTTTCCAGGTGATGTTTGCATCCTTACATACGAGCTGTGCTAACTCACATGCACCGTGTAGGCTGATTTCAGTTCATTTACTCAAAAGACTTGTGAATGGAAGAACCAAAATTTGAACTTTGTTCTAGACCAAGCGTTCTTTTCTCAAAATTATGCTGTTTTAAATCCATCTTGCTATGACTTGAGTGTGTTCCCAAAGTTTATGTGCTGGAAACTTAATCTCCCATGTAATGGTATTGAAAGATGGGACCTTTAAGAGGATATTAGGTTATGAAGGCTCTGCCTTTATAAATGGATTAATGCCAGGGTCATAGCCTTGGGTTCATTCTCAAGAGTGAGTTCCTAATTAAAGTGTGAATTCAGCCCTTTTCCTCACTCTCTTCTGTTTGCTCCCTCATCTTCTCAACTTCTACAAGGCATGGGGCAGTAAAAAGGCCCTTAACAGATGCAGGCTCCTTAACCTTTGGACTTCCCAGCCTCCAGGACAATAAGAAATAAATTTCTTTTATTTATAAATAACTCACTCTGTAGTATTTTGTCATAGCAGCAGAAAAGGTACTGACACATCTTATCACAGTCAGATTCTCTAGGCTCTGCCCAAACCTCCCTTTGGTAGAGACTCCATGTGTAGCAGTAGGACACCTGTGTAGGCTCACCTGTGTGGAAATGGAATAAACATCAGAAGGGCAGAACCATCATGGTGCCATGACTGCTCTTGGAAGTCCAACCCCTGTGAGGGCACTGCTTAGTTGTCTGGCCATACTATATGCTGGAAGATCCCAGGAGAGAGCAGATTTCCCTCAGGGCCACTATAACTGCCATGAAGGAACAGGAGTGTCTCCCCGTGTCTTGTCAGAGCCCTCTCTCAGGGTAGAGGCTATGTCCTCCTCATGTCTGCGTCACCAGCACCCAACCAGTGTCTAAGCAAAGTAAAACTTCAATTAATGTTTGGAGAAGGGAAGGGAAAAGAAGGGAAGCATGAGCTATTAAAGCAGTAAGGAACAAGTCTTCTCTTTGGCTATCCTTAGCTGAACTTGCTCCACAACTGTTGCATCTCTGCCTCCCGCCTCTTCTAGACCCCCTCTTCCAGTCATAGCAATTACACTCTTCATTCTGAAAAGTCCAGCGCTAATGAGCTAGAAGAGGAGAAGGCAAGAAAAAACCCAGCACAACCACTTCACGTCCATACTTCTTTGTACATCTTTATACCACCTCGCTTTCACTCCTTGCTGCATGCCTGTCCACAACACCTACTTGAGTCAACTTCCTTATGGATTAAGCAGATTATGCATATGCTCATATTTGTCCCAATAGAGGTTTATAGAAGCTTGTTTTGAGAGCCCTGTGGTCTGTATAGTCCTAAAAACAGAAACACATTCTGACCTATCATTTGATCCTTGCCATGAGCCTTAGCTTCATCTGGAAAGGAAGACAGAACCTATTACCAAAAAGAACAGATCCTCATAGATGGCACCTCTCAAACTCCTAAGGGATTCCAAGGATGGTACAAAACAGTTCTTACCTATCTTCACAGACTACATTCACTGAGGCAACATCCACTGGGTTCTTTCATAGCCCATCTCTTTCCACCTCCCTTTCTCATTCCTTTTTTACTGTTCTATCCTCTCCACCCTGCACACCCCACACATATGTACCATGTGCCATCCCACACATATGTACCATGTGCCATCTTGCCTCTATCCTTTTGGAAAGAAAGGCTCCTGACTCCATCAAGGCTGAAAGGACAAAACGAATTATATCATTCTTGAGGGTGCAGCACTCACTACACAAATAACTTCTTCTTGCTCATATATTTCATTACATTGCAATTCCTAGGCATTTTTCGACTAAAATCTCCCTTACCCATCACAGCTAAAAGTAATGAAAAAGATAAAGAGCCACTCCCGTGATGTTCCTCTGGATAATCATCCAGCAGACACCCATCTTGAATACTCTGTATGCTCAAATGCTTGCCCAGAGCAGGTACTCAATGGATATTCATCCATAGAGCCTTTCCATGTTGCTAAGAGAAAGCAGCCAAGTCATTCTCTCCTCACGTGCCTCCATGTCATTCATTGACAACTTCCAAAGAATAGTATGTGTAATTAGATAACCATTTCTGGTTACAATATTACTTAACAATATCAAGGTAGTTAGAAATATTTAGATAACACATAAAGACAGGTGTTTTCTAGCAAGAAAGGCAAAAGAAAGAGAATGATCACCGGCCACATGAAACAAGTAAGGTTTTGCTCTGAGATGATGTCTCCATCAGCAGACATCCCTTTTTGGGTATAATTTTAGGTAACTTTTAGGCCCCAAAATGGTTAAACCGGAGGCCTGTGTACATCCTGTCAGTTTTATTTTGAGCAGCTTGTTTGCCCAAGTACCTCCCACTCTTTCCCTTCCCCACAAGCAGAGACTCTGCTGTACGTACACAACAAAAATGTTTGTCTTGTCCAAAGCTGCAGGCGCTAACCAATGTCTGTATATTTCCTTGGGTAACAACATAATAATCAAATCACATTAAGTCCGTGTCAGTAAGACATGTGTTCTCAATTTTAAAACCCACAAGTGATTTCTTATTCATTTCCTAATATCACATTTGTACATTTAGTGAAACAGGGCAGTTACATATTCCCAGCTTTTGTGATGAGGCTATTTCTCTGGTTGTTTTCTAGCTATTTGATGAGTTAGCAAGATTGGCATTACAATATTGCTCACTGTGACATTCCTATTCAATGACACCAACTTTAATCTTCAACCTTTAAATCTTTATTGAATGTAAAACATTTGTATGGGTGAATTAATTTAAATTTCCTTTCATAGTTTCTATTTTACTATACTTTTTCTTATGATAAATAATATATGAGATCTACCCTCTTAAGCTTTTAGTGTGCAATACAGTCTTGTTACCTATAAACCCAGTGTTATAAGGCAGATTTCTAGAATTTTTTCACTTTATATAACTGGAACTGTATTACCCATTGAACAATAATTTCTCATTTCTACTTCCCCCAGTGCATAACAACCAGCATTCTATTTTCTGCTTCTATGAATTTGGCTACCTTCCTATACATTTTAAAGGAAAGAAATTAAAATCTCTGAAGTACTACATATCACTGTACCCCAGAGAAGATAGAGTCCTGTGCTAGACTGTCACATGTCTCCTACTCTTTGTCCTTTCCCATAAAGCACAAGAAAGATCAGAGCATAATCTTCAAGATCAGGCAGACCCAGGTTCAAGTCCCTGGTCTGCTACTTAACGGCTGTGTGATCTTGGGTAAATTACTGAACATTTCCAAATCCATTTTTTTATCTGTAAAATGTACCTACAAATACCGACTTTACAATACCCACTATTATGAAAATTAAATGAGATAACAAATGTAAAACCATCTAGTATGTACTCAATGTTTCTTGGGTCCATCACCTCTGGCCCCAAGTACTATTCTTGCTGAAATTGAATGCATGGAATGGTAAGCCAGTTGTGTTTGTTCTAGATTAAGTACATCTGGTATGTCTTTTATGTCAGGTCAGGTACTCATGCAGGTGGACTTTACAGTGGACATCATAAAACAAGTCTTTCTTCTCTCTGATCTAGTTCAATGTGAACACATGTAGCAGTCTGTGGCCTGTTAATGTCTTAATGGGCCTTATTCCTTAAGAGTGTCTTATACCAAGAGCTACAGACATAGTTACTCTAAGGTATTACTAGGATCCACGTAGAACCATGGACCATAAGGAGACAAACCCAATGCATGGGCAGCCATCTGGAGTTCTCTGCTGACCTGAGGGTGGATATTTACATACAAAGAACTGTACTCTAACCACATGAAATGCCCACTTAGTTAAGTCAGAAAACTCACTCAAATGAAAGAGAATTCAAACAGCCTCTATAATCTACATTGTACTTTCTTTCCAAAGAATAAAGAATAAGTGATAATTTTCTACAAGTTTTTAAAGATTAAAGTTCCTATCCAGGCCTCTACCCATGGATAAAGTTGGTATAATACTAATTTACCACCATTCTAAAAATGTACTTATAATCATTGCAGAAAATCCAACAAATTCAGAAAAGAAGTAGAAGTTTAAGTTCTTCTACCCAAGTGATCACCTCTGCCATCTGTTGGATTCAGTGAATGAACCTGGGCAATTAAATCAACTTAGAAATTACACAGTAGCCATGTAATATTGCTACCATAGTTATGAAAATAACTTACCCACTTCAATCAATAGTCAGCCATTCCTTCTTTCAATAAAGACTTTTTAAGTCGACCACCAATATAAATAAGACATGGTCCTGCTGGCCATGTCCTACAGTAAGTGTGCAATGTTCACCTAAGTGACTCCAGCACCAACTACAAAGCAGCAGGACTCACAGAGGCATCTGAATGCATCTGACCAGGAGGTCAGGAGGCAAGAGTTGAGGTGGGCCGAGGAAGGATGGATAGCACTTCAATAGGTAAAGAAAGTATTCAATTGCATCCTGAAACAGAAAGCCCCTGGGGAGAACAGCAAGAGCAGAGACCTGTTTGTCTGCAGGGAACCTGTGGAAAAATGGGAAAAAAAAAATTGGCATCATATTGTGGAAGACCACGAATGCCAAAGTAAATAATATAAACTGAATTAAGTAGACATTGGGGAGCCATTGTAGGGTTTGGAAGAGAGGGCTGACATAGTAGGAGTTGTGCTTAAGAAATAAATCTGTCAGTGGTAGGTGAGATAGATTGGAAGGGATGAGTAGAGGCAAAGGGTTAGTCAAAAATTCTAGGACAAGGCTGTGAAATAACAGACAGAGTACAGTGAAAGCAGAGAAGCAGATGTATATTACAGCACACATTTGGAATTTTTGTAGTGAAACTTAGCAGTCCAAACACATATCTTCAGATAAAAGACCACACTTCTTTTATATCTATGCCAAGAACTAGGGAGTTAATGCACCAGTTTTTAACCTCAGGAGACATACAATCAACTGAAAGATTGGTCACCTCAATTTGCTTACCACAAACCATCACCCTCGAAACTCTGGATTTTCTAAACATTTCAAACTCAGAAGCAGAGGATTCAATAAAACCACATGGTGCCTGGCACATATTTCTTCTTTTAAAGCTGAAGAAATTTGATCTGCTTCATACTAATTCATTTAAATTTTATTCAAACCGGAATTTTGAAAAACCTTCCTACTACCCAAAGAAGACTTTAGAACTTACTTTTGAAGACTGTTTCTTCTTTCCTTACAAAAAGGAAACAATTGTTTTCCAACCATTCCTGACCCTGGTTTTCATACTGCATGGGTTGGAATGGATTTTTATGGTAGACAAAATAATAGGCAAAAAACAGTAGATTGTGCAAAAAGTCAGTGTGTTGGGTGTTAAGGAAGACAAGCATTTAACCCTCTTGAAAAGCAGCAGGTGTGGCTATAGACAACTTGGAGAGGAAAAGTCCCTACTAACTTATTACTCAAATCAGCCATGTTGGTTTTGTCATCACTGTCAAGAACATAAAAGAAAAATAGCAATTGAAAAAAAATTAAAAGTTAAAAAGTTAGATCTCAAGAAACCATTTTACCCTGCGTTAAAGAAGACTTTGCTCTTTCTCCTCCTCCTCCTCCCACTCCATGGCAGTGTTGAAACAAAGCTCTTCTCCTAGTGACAGCCATCAAGAAGTCGTGAGTGTTTTTTCATACACAGAAGAGGTAATGTCATGGGGCTTGAATACATTCTATTCACAACCTGAGCTTAGAGAACTTAAAATAACTTCTTAGATCCTTAAAAGTCAATTCCCAACTTCAAGTTAAATTTCAAGGTGATGATGTGTTTTATTTCAGTTTGGGTTTCTTTTCCTTTTTTCTTCTTTTTTTTGGGGGGAGGTGTTTTTGTTATTGTTGATAATGATATTTTGCTGTTCGTATTTTGTTATTTGTCTTACAATACTCACAACCAGCTTTCTTGCTTTTGTATTAAAGTTTGAGGCCAGCAAGTGCTCAAGATCTTAAGGGATTTAATTTGCATTTTGTCTCAATCAAGTTGTTCAGGATTTCAAAAGTCATTGGTAATGACTTTACATGAAGAATATGTTCACCCACGTGAGAAAATCTCTACACTCAATTCTGTCATGGGCTGAATAATGTATTTGTCATCCATTTCTACCCTTCATTTTGTGACTCTGAAAATATGCACAGAGAGAAATGAACACATATGGTCATTTATGGCCACTGATGATTTCTGAGAGACTGGAGGAGACATCATATTTTATTTTAAAAGATTTTGTTTTTGGAAATTGGTTCTTTTTATGAATAAATGGAACCTTTACTGTCTGACGATGCTGAAAAGGGAGATTTGAATACTGAAGTTGTTATAGTCAAGACCAAATTATGAAATTTACTCACAGCACATGAAAATGAACCAAAGTGTTTAATAATGTGAAATGAGCACTTGTCCCATTCATCTTTAGCACCTCATCAATAAGATGAGAAGTCCGCAGTGTAAGTTTTGGGAACTCAATACCATTTTCTCTACATAACCTTTTCCTTAAAGTCATTTGCTTAAAAATCATTTTGACAGGACAGATGCATCTTACACTATGTTGCTTCAATCTTCAAATCATTCTGTCTACTTTCACGAAAACTTCCATCCTGGACAATTCCACTAATCTTCCAAGCTTTGCAAGGATCCTGAACCCTGACCTGATAGAATGTGTAGTAAGAGAGGAAGAGCTGTGCTATAAATCTGCTACTTGTGTTTAAAACACTTAGAATCAAATTAACTAACTTCGTCTCATCTCTTTTGAAGCTGCATATTGAAAACTGGAACTTTACCCTGATTTCTCCAGGGTTCAGCATTCTTGAACTTAGACTGCAGCATACACATCAGGAAAGTAATTTAATTCCGTCAACATGTATTCACACCTACACCTTGCAAGATCTTGTGGAAATTCAAAGAAAACTAACAGGAATCTGTCTGTAAAATCTTATAGCCTAATAAGAAAGTCAGACAGACCTGTTAACTAAGCAAACTTTGCCCCACACAGGGCACAACTGAGCTAGGGCAGAGGTCAATTAAAGCAAAGGCAGTGGCAGGAGAACCTGGATCCTGCCACTCCTTTTGAGGTTCATTGAGAAAATTATTTCAAAATATAACATAAATTTTATCATCTTGCCTTTTATAAACTGGCTTATTATTCAAAAAGGGCATTTGATAATAATGTTTCTGTAAAGTAATTGAATTTATTCAAATTAAATCAATGGGATTTTTAATTTAATGTTATTTTTATTAACATACAATAATTTTCTGTATTAACGGGTACAGTACAATATTTCAACACATGCAGGCAGTGGGATGACTAGAGTTCACAATAATCTGTTGTCTATTTTATGAAGACCTGGAAGAGAGGAGCTTGAAGGCTCCAAACATAAAGAAGTGACAAGGGGAGGGAGATACTAACATATAATGCGTCCATTAAATGCAAGATTATGTACTAGGTATCAGGGGTCACAAAGTTTGGTGAGATGGTTTTGACCTTGGGTGTAATCAGTCATTTGCACCAATAGCTCATGGTACAAGACACATTAAAAATCCTATAATAGAAGAATAAAAAGAGCTATGAAGAGTCACTAGCCCAGCAAGGAATCTTGTGATAGTAATCATTAATACAAAAATCAGCAAAATAGGGCACTTGTTAATGTGTTATTCAGGGGATTCAGTTGGATTAATGCTCAAAAGTGCTGATATGTAGTTGGATCTGCTTGTGACTAGCTCTGCTGTCTTAAAAATAAACACTTTATTTGTTCTCAATGTCACCTGAGTGACTTTTGCACCAATTACTAGCTATCTGACTGCTGGAAATGGTACAGACATTGTTCAGGGAACCAGGTACACAGTTGACAAAAACATCATCGTACAGACATACTTACCACTTTTTTTAAATCTCAGATATGTATCCTTGGTTTAAGTTTTCTCCTAAATAACAACATTTATCAGCCCCTATAAGAAGAATACACCATAGAGAAGGTACTCAAAAACGAAAGTAATTATAACTTTTTGCACTTATGCCAACCCCAACATGTAAAATTTTAAAATTACCATACTGGCAGTGCCAATACAAATTTCATCACCCTAAAGTTAGTACCAAAATAGAGCAAAAATGTGTTAATACATATTTTTAATATTCATAAGGAACAAGTGAACAGAAAATGAATTTCACAGTCAGGATCTATGCTTACACAGGTTAGGCAATGAAGCTTTCTGAAGCACTTTTGTGTAATTCTTCCAAAAAGAAGATGAAGATGATAAAACAATGAAATCCAAACAAAAATGCATTAGGGTCACTATGAATGTCTTTAGATCATGATTTTTACTGTTATAAATGTCTTAAATAAACCTAACATTTCATTACTAGGTACATTAAAATTTCCTGGATTTTTCCCAAGCTGAATTTAGCTAAGCTATCTGAAAGATAGCAAATCACTTAAATTTCTATCTAGAATTTGTATATAATTGTATTCCTAATTAGCAAAACAAATATGCTAGTCCTGCACCCAAATTCCTTTTCGGGAAAAAAGATATCAGAACTTACTCGGTAATTGTATCACATATTTCAAAACTTCAAAGAGCAGTACTATTATACAGAATGGTAATTTATTTTATGTGGATTTTTCTCCTAACTATACCTCTAGCTTCTTATATCTTAGTTTTCCTATTATCTCTCATACCATAAAATGTTCCCTAAATGACAATTGACTAATAATCAATACTGATTTAAATAAATCTACTTTTCTAGCATTGTGGTAGGTTCTTCCCCTTTAGAGCTACCTTGAGGATTTTTCCATTTAGTTTCATGTATGTCCTCAAATAAGAAAATTAAGTGCTATTATTTTCATAAATCTCAATTTTCGTAAATGAATAGCATCACTTCTGAATCATTTTCTTGTTAATTAAAGAATAACCTACATAGAGGTGCTGGATGGCGGAGTCATTGACATTTTAGGAGATAATTGGCCACCAAATAATACTGCATCTTGATGGATGTCTACTGGCCCATCTCAGACAGTACACTCGACAGCATACAAATAAAGACTATACATCATAATAGCCAATGTGTTAGAAAACTTTGAACACTCTTATGGTGAATGGAATTATATGCTACATTTTTAAACCTACAGGCTTCCTTAAACAAATAGCTACTTTGAAAAGATTTATTGGAGAGGCTATTTTATTAGAGTATGCTTTTTATATTATCTGAGCTTATACTCCAAAGATGCAGAGCAGTGGTAGGATGAAGAGAATGAGGCGCTGACCTCATGTTCTAATTTAAGAGGGTATCAATAACTCAGCAATCAAGATATATCATACCTTAATGCAATATTTTTTAAATAAAAATTAAAACCAAAAAATCCATGAAAAATAAAATATTAAAAATTTAACTAAAGATCAAAAGAGATGTACATTCTGCCATGTTGATAGACTATTATCCATTTGACTATGGGATTAAAAAAATAAGTGGAAAAGGAAAGAATTTTGCTGTTTTCTTCTTGGTTTAAAGACAAAAATGAATCAACCTTAATATCTCCAGCTCGTAGGATCATTTGTTCAGCAGTATTTTCACTAAAATGACAGTTTTAGTGAATAGTAATCGTTCTTTCCTGTCATGTTTGCCATAGTAATTTAAATGACATTATCTTAAATATGACTCTGCCCAAAGTGTTATGCTACCTGGAAAACTAAATGGAATATTATAAAGAAATCATTCATAATCCCAGTTTTCTGTTTGTGGCATATTTCCATCATTCAGGATTTCCTTATTTGCTTCTGACTCTATTACATAAATGCAGGCATATTGTCAGCCTCAAGAAAATTTCCCTATAGTGTTTTAGAATGGGAGAGTTTTCATAGAATATTTAAAAAAAGGAGCACTCTATTGTATGACTATTTTCTTTTAGAGTTATCTTACACATAGCATAGAAATAATTTATTTCATTTATCTATTGAAAGAGTTAACTTCATTCTTCGTAGAACTATCCTCACATTTCTTACTCTCCTATGCAGTAGCACTCCTAAAAGGAGTTGTCCATGCTTGAGTTGTTTCACATTTCTCTCTTCTTAAAATTCTTATTATAAAGTAATTTCAAATTCAGAAAATTTTCAAGAGCAAAACAAGTCATATACCAGTTTCCCATATGCCTCAATGTAATGTTATATTTTCTTACTGCTGAATATTTTTCTTAACCTCTTGAGAATTTGTTGTTCACATCAGAAGCCTTTATCTGTGCATACTTCAACCTGTATTTCTCAAAAAAAAGACATTCTGTTATAGTTCAATTATCAAACTCAATAAATTTACAAATACAGTATTATTACACCATATGTAAGTCTTTATCCAAACTTCACAATTATCCTAAGAGTGTCATTTATTGAGAAATTTTCTCTAATTCAGGCTCTAAGTCACAATCATGCATTGTATTATTGCAGTACCTCTGGCGTCCGTTATGACAATACCTAACACTATCATGACTCACAACATTGATGTTTTCTAAGATTGCTAGCCAGTTGTTTTTTAGAGTGTCCTTCAACCTGGGTTTTCCTGATGTTTCCTCTTTATTAGCATCATGCATGCCCGGTGGGTAGGAACACTGCATCTGTAATGTATCTTCAGTGCATTTTATATCAAATGTATCAAAAAGTACAAAATGTCAGTTTCTTCCATTATTAGTGAGCACCTAATGCTGAGTGAAAATGGTGCCTCTTCTACATTTGTCCACCAAAAAAGCTGCCCATTTTCCCTCTCCAATTAATAAGCAGAAATGCTTTGATATTATGTAATTATCCTGCTGCTTTTTAAAGTTTCCTTAATCATTTCAATGCCCATTAAGGATTCTGGCCTGATGCAGTTATTACTATGATGGCTATAAAATGCTAATTTTCCAACTCTATTATTTCTTCTACATTTACTGGCTGGCACACTCTCTAAAGAAGAGCTTTCCCTTCTTATGCATTTATTCTCTTGTTTGTTTCACTACAGAGTCATTGGTTCTTATTTCAATCAAAGGTTTATAATCTATTTTTCCATTATTTATTTTAAAGGGCAAATATGCCAATATTTACTTAAAGAGACACCTTACACATCATCTCCACTGCAATTTTTAAATGATCCCATCTTTTTTAAAGCCCTTCCTTATTTATTATCTGGCATGACAAGATATTACAGTTCATCTTGTACATTTCCTGGACCAGTCCTGGAATTGGCCATTTCCCATTGTTGCCTGGTTCCTTTTTACTAGAAATTCCACTTAAAACCCCAAATCTGGATGCTACGTGTGTTCATACTGGGATGGTGTTTATGCATACAATGAAATGTGCTCTTTCTAAGGTATACAGCTCATGATCAGTTCTCAGCCTTCTTCATTTTTCCTGACCCATTAGCAACACTTGTCACAGGATCACACTTTGTTGCATTTCTTCATTCAGCTTCCAGGAAGTGATGTTCTCTTGGTTTCCTACTCTTCACTGAACCACTCAAAAGTTGAGGTTCAGCCAAGCACCAGTGGCTCATGTCTGTAATCCTAGCTACTTAGGAAGCCAATCAGGAGGATTGCTGTTCAAAGCAACCCAGGCAAATAGTTTGTGAGACCCTATCTCAAAAAATACCCAACACAAAAAAAAGGGTCAGTGGAGTGGCTCAAGTGGTAGAGTGCCTATCTAGCAAGTGTGAGACCCTGAGTTCAAGCTGCAGTACCACCCCCCCCCAAAAAAATTGAAGTTCGGTTACTCCAGACCTCAGACTTGGACCTCGGACTGACAACTCTCACATCTTTATCTCTAATCCACTCTTCTCCCTCGAGCTCTGGGCTTCACTTATATCTACTCAGCATCTTCACCTGATTTCCAATAGACATCCAAATTCACCATATACAAAACTGAACCACTCCAGATCTAGTCCACTGTAGCCTGGGCCATCATCCCGGGTGATGGCTACTCTGTTCTCCCAGTCATTCCAGTCAATAATGTGGAGGTACCCAAAATATATTCAAAAGCCTCCTTCCTTCACTGCTACCACTGTGCTCTTAGTCGCCATCTTGCTTGGATTACTTCAATGACCTCTTAACAAGTCTCCTTTTCATGCCCTTCTTTATGCTAAGATCTCATCTCTGACTCTTTCATTTTCTCTCACCTTCATGCACATTGAACTGTTGTTCTTCCACATGCCAGCACCTCAAGCATGTTCCTACTCCTGGCAGTTATTTGAGCTGGTTCCTTATGTGAAAGGTGTATGTCCAGATATTTGCTTGGCCAATGCCCTCATCTCCTTCAAGTTTGGATCAAACTGTATCCTCTCGTGAGGCCAATGCTGACTACTACCAACACAGAACTTCTGACCCCTGCTCTCTGCTTTCCTTTTTGTCCCCATTACATTTTTCATCTTCTAACCCATTTCATAATTTTTCACTTATTTTTATGTTGTGAGTTGTCTGTCTCCCTATGCCAGAATATCCATGAGGACAGGGATCTTGAAGAATCTAGAACTTAACAATCTCACCATGCATCTGGAACAGTGCATGTTCCTATCATAATAGGCATACAATTTTTTAAATAAATCAATGAACCACTTTATCCAGTACTTTGATTTCATAAACTCATGGAAATGAGGGAGAACCCATCAATGGGATGGAGCCATTTTTAATATTATATTTAATAATTATAATAATATTATATAAACATGCCACTTTTAATATTAGTATGTGCCTAACCACAACCACAGTCGAACTCTATCTCCGTGTGCACGTTTGCCTCCTTTCAAGGGTAAAATCTAGATCCATTTTAAAATAAAATAATTTTAACCAGGCAGCATTTCCAGAGAAGGTTAGGTCTTGATGTCTTTGAATTATACCTTTTCATGCATAATACAATCTGAGTTACAGGTGTTGGTCACTCACTGTCATCAGGGAGTGTGCAATGTTTCCTCTGGTTTTGGTATTTGTTGTAATTTTGAGCTCCATAGGGGAAAAGACAAGGTGGGAGAAGGTTTGGCAGAAATAAGATTACTTTTTATATGAACTTTACGTTTTCCTACTAAACTATTAAATTGATTCTACATCCAAAATTGGCAGCAATGTCACTTCTGTGGCCCTAAAGTGACTCAGAATTTCAGCTGAAATAAGGTATGCCTTGACAGACCTTGAGATAATGTACCTAGCACATTTCTGGACAATCACTGTGATGTCAACAGTCAAGTTTTGAATGGTACCTGTGACACGAGTATTGAAATGTGTCTACTGTCAAGGTCAGACAGTGATGGCTACCTGGAAAAGAAACCACACTGCATTAGAAAGTGAACTTCCTCTCTGATTCTCGTTAGGGGCATTGCGAATCACTTTTGTGCTGAAATTATTGATTCCTTTGCCAGTCATGTTTCTGGGACATTAAGAAACATTTGCCTTACAGCTCCTCTACTTCAAGTGGAGGGGTTTATCAAACTGAAGAGAATATAGAATGATAATTTAATCTAAATTTTTATCATCTATTCCAATATAGCAGGAAAACAAGCAAAACCATTCATTGCAAATGCATGCACAATGTGTGAATTTCACCCACTAAAAATACCAAACAACAACAAAAAATGAAATTTTTAATTCATATAGTTTTGTCTACCAAAAGGACATTCAGAAATATCTTGGCACTTTAGTAAGTATATAAAGTATATAACAAATATATATACATATATATATATATATATATGAAATATAAATCTAGGTGTGGTATAATCCCAGCAGTCAGGAGGCTGAGGCAGAAAAATGGCAAGTTCAAGGCCAGCCTGGGCAATATAGTGAGATCCTGCCTCAAAACAAATATCATTTGTGTTCTAGAACAATTTCAAATGTGCAGTAAAATAGACCATATTTAACTCAATTTAGTTCTCAAAGTATTGTGATCACCTTTTAAACTTCTCTACTTTTAAATACATTATTTTTTTATGTAGTAGAGAAAATAGACTCTTTTAAATATATAAAATTCTGCATTGGATTCATTCTACAGATACAACACACTCAGGGGAAATTGGCACCAAGAAAAAGGTAAAAAGACTGTTAAGTTTCCAAAGATACTTCCATGCATCGAGGTTGCTTCGTGGGATTATACCACAAGCCCCCCTCCACCTGCTGGATGAAGACTATCTTGGACAAGCAAGGGTAAGCCAGTCACCCCTCAGTCTCCCTACAACAGGCCAGTGACCAAGAGCCTGTACCTCCGTTGACGGCTCCTAGGCTTGAGTCCTACTCTGCCTATGAGGAGCTGTGTGGCTCTGGGTTAGTTACTCAACACATCTGGACTTTTGGAACAACTATAAAAGGAAGGTAACAGAAACACCTATCTCATAGGGACAATGCAAGGATTTTTTTTTCCTTTTTCTTTTATTATTCATATGTGCATACAAGGCTTGGTTCATTTCTCCCCCCTGCCCCCACCCCCTCCCTTACCACCCACTCCGCCCCCTCCCTCTCCCCCCCCAATACCCAGCAGAAACTATTTTGCCCTTATTTCTAATTTTGTTGTAGAGAGAGTATAAGCAATAATAGGAAGGAACAAGGGGTTTTGCTGGTTGAGATAAGGATAGCTATACAGGGCATTGACTCACATTGATTTCCTGTGTGTGGGTGTTACCTTCTAGGTTAATTCTTTTTGATCTAACCTTTTCTGTAGTACCTGTTCCCCTTTTCCTATTGGCCTCAGTTGCTTTAAGGTATCTGCTTTAGTTTCTCTGCGTTAAGGGCAACAAATGCTAGCTAGTTTTTTAGGTGTCTTACCTATCCTCACCCCTCCCTTGTGTGCTCTCACTTTTATCATGTGCTCATAGTCCAATCCCCTTGTTGTGTTTACCCTCAATGCAAGGACTAATGAAGTAGCGCATTTGGTTTTTTGGGGGGTGCTGGGGATTGAACCCAGGGTCTCATACAAGTTAAGCGCACACTCCGCTGAGTAGAAACCCTTAACTGAGCAACACCCCGACCCTGATACTCATGCCTAACATATGCTAACTCTTCACTTTTGTAAGTGTGCAAAATACATTTGTACAACTATGTTTTTGAACTGGAAAATTACTAATGAGCAAAGTAAAATTTTGGACTAGAAGATTACTAATGAGAGAATAATTATATTTTTAATCAATTAAATTATCTCATTATAATAGTGACACTGAAAATAACCCAGTAATTGTCGACTCTTAATTCACACTAGGCTATTAATACAGTGTACTGGCCTTTTTATTATTTTTAATTCTTCACGTAATTTTTAATAATTTAACAACTATTGTTGCACACATTGATCTGAGTAAGGGCTAAAATTAATATATGCCAATCCAAAAATAAGCTTACAAGATATCTCCAGCCTAAATTACCAGAGAAACTTAAATTTAAGTGTGAACTGTTGCCATTAAACAAAAGTCAAAAATAGTGTTTTATAGATACATGCTAAGTAATATTATATTCCTCATACTACTAAGAAATAAATATTACTAATATATAATATTAAGAAATAAGCAGTAAGTATTGTCAGAAGAACCAATTCCCAATATTAGGGGAAAAAACCTTCTAACAACCCAAAGACTGAGATTGGGTGATGGTTGGTTGGTTAGATGGTTGGTTGATTGTGATTGATTGGTTGGTTGGTGGTTGGAGTTGGTTAGTTGGTTGGTTGGTTGGTTGTGATTGACTAGTTGGTTGGTGGTTGGTGGTTGGTTAGTTGGTTGGTTGGTTGTGATTGACTTGTTGATTGGTTGGTTGTAATTGGTTGTTGGTTGGTTGTGACTGGTTGATTAGTTGGTTGGTTGGTTGATTGTGATTGGTTGGTGGTTGGTTGGTTGATTGGGAATTTGTTGTTGGTTGATTGGTTGTGATTGGTTGATTGGTTGGTTAGTTGGTTGGTGGTTGGTTGGTTGGTTGTTAGTCAGCTGGTTAGTGATTGATTGGTTAGTTGGTTGATTGGTTGAGAGGAGAGCAGACTCAACTCCTCTGATACTGGAGCATTAATGCCAGAGCAGTTTTGGTGCACTCTATAAACAGATACATTTAAGAAAAGTAATGTTGAAGTGCAGAAAGAATGGTAAGCCAGAAGTCTAGATGTCAGAGGTCAGGTCCTGAGTCTGCCATAAATACTGTTTGATTTGAGTAAAAGGCATGCAATCCAGACCTCAAAAATAAGCTATCATCCCTTCATTTCTCTAATACATCTGAGGTCTTAATGTGGCACACAATGCATTTGGACTTTACCATAGGACACAGGTCAAGCCACTTGGGGCAGATAGAGGAATGTGAGCTTGTCCTCGTGTGAATCAGTGGCTAACCCTTCAAAGAGAGGTGGAAGAAGCTTCAGGAGCTGTGGTAAGGAGGGGGAATACAATCAGTCACTGCAACTTTTGTGTCACCATCTAATGATAAGTATGGTATGTTTTTAAAGAAAAATAGGATAAATCTGAATTACACAACAGACCTTTAAGTTACCCAGTATTTTCCAGTTACCACTTTTCAGCTTCCTTTGCAGTGGTTAATTTCACATTCAGCCCACATGGAGCAGAATAATGTGCTCAGCAGTGGTTTTCACTTCTTTCTCTTAAAACATTTGTTGTGAATCTCCAACCTGAAATGCAAGGTAGTTTGTGATGTAGACCTTTATTGAGCTCCAGTTTAACTGATACCAACACATGCGCCCCCTGTGAATCAGCACTGTTCAAAACACTTTATGTATACAGTGTCATTGTACTTCATCCTCACAACAACCCTCTGAAGCAGACAGTATTATCTGCCTCATTTCTCAAATGAAGAAACTGAGGCAAGAGAGGTTCTGATATGTGGCCAAAGTCCCACAGCCAGAAAGAGATGTGGCTGACATGGAAGCAGGCAGTTTAACTCCAGAACCTTCTGGAGTTTAACTCCAGAAATGGCTTCAGGGAGTAGAGTAAGACTTGGTTTACCAGTTGTACATAGAGTGGTGTGCTTCTATTTCTAAACTTAATTATTTCATTCATTGTGTATCAAAGTAAATGTTTGAGTCTTGATGTGATTCATTTGGGTGCTATTTTTTGTTTGCCTTTTCAGCATATGCTCTCCAAAGTGGGAATGTGGGACTTTGACATTTTCTTATTCGATCGTTTGACAAATGGTAAGTTACCCAAAAGAATTCTTGCTAAAATATACACCATAAAGTGGGATGCATGTCATAAGAAACAAAATTTATTTTTAAACACTGTTATTCTTTATTCCTTCCTTCTTTTCCCACTTTCATAAACCTACAGTCACTCAGGAGGGACCCAGATGAGGGAAAATTTAGATGAAGAATAAGGACTCAGTTTGGCCTTAGACTCTTAGGACAGTTTCCTTCTGACCTTGATGATCCCAAAAGAATGAGGAAGCTTCAGATTCAATTCTTTCCTTTCAGAATACTTGGGCAATCTTCTAAAGTAGGAAATTCATTGTTGAGTCAATGAAAACTGGAAACATGAAAGCACATCGACCAGTCCTGATTCTTACAGGACAGGGTGCTTGTGTAGATTTTAAAGTTAACTGAGTCTGTCCATGACAAGTAGTGCTCAGCTAGGCTTGCTATCATCAGAAGAAAATGATCACTAAGGAGAGAACATAAAAATTTATACTGCAGCTAAAGAAAAAACTGAATCTTCCCATTGACCAAGTTTCTATGCCAAGGAAAGCCTTCCTTAACAAAATAACAAAATCTAATTATATTTTCTTCTGTACATTAAACAAATGTAGATAAGCTTAGGCAGCCAAGGAAAGACATCACATTTAATGATAATGTTGGTCTGCCCTATCACCTTCCATATTTGTGCCTTAAAACAATACGGATGGTTTTCCCACCATTCTGTTATTCAACAAACATTGTGCAGTTAAAAGTGATGTAGCCTAAGATCATGAAACAGATCTGTACACTATTTAGAGCTAAGTAGACTATGTGGCTGGACCTTATAATGTCACATTTACTTTGCTCAAATCAACTGAGAAATGAGTGCTGGTAAATGAAATTAACTGTGAATAAAAGAACTTGTTAAATGGTGTTTGTTTAGAAGAAGAGAGTAATCACGACTGTCATAGAAACATGAAATATTTTATTTAACTCAATTCATTTGAGGCTCAGTAAGACACTATAACTAGGCTCTAAAGTAGACTTTAAACATGCACACACATATGCAGAAAGAAATTCTGAAATGAATTTATAAATAGCTTCAAAACTAGGAGGGAGACTTCGGTTGTATTGCTAGCAGACTAATTTCATTCATAAGTCCGTGGACAAGAATCATTTGTAATCTTATCAGTTATGTCTAGCTTGAGAGTTGCAAAATAGCACAAAGATGATGAAATATGCAAAGACCTTTGAATCAGGTACCCTGGAAGCGTAGACTTAGACAATATCTAGTCTTTCATTCAAAGCACCCAGACATCTTTTTGGCCCTTTTCAAAGTCTTGAACTATAATGCTTTTAAAATTCAAAATCATTGTTCTTAAATTAATAATATTTCTTGAAGTTATTATAGCTTCAATTTTGCACTTCTGCTTGAGTTCTAAAATGTCTCCTAGTCAAAATTTCTCTCAGGTAATTTTTCATAGGAAGAATAGGCTAGCACCATTAAGCAATATGTTAATTTAGATACTCCAATAAATATAAGAGTCAACTGAAAAGTGACTTAAGGCACATTTCAAGGGCCATTAACTGGGTTTTTAAAAACATCCACATGTAGGTACACCCACACACATATATGCATCCCTGACTCATCAGTAAGGAGACTCTTTATTTTAATATTTTCATTGCCTCTGGTATAGGGAGAAGGTCTAAGTTCATTCTGTTTGAGCTCAGAGAAAATCTAGATCATGGAAGTAATATCCTCTCTGCTTGATAATTTCAAATCCAAAGGAAAAAGAGTTCTATCAGAAGAGCCTTATTGTAAGACTTTGGATCTTACTGTCAATCTTGATATTTTAGTGGTGATAAAAACAAGTTAAAAGTGGTAACTGTCTTTCTCTAGGAAACAGCCTGGTCACACTGTTGTGCCACCTCTTCAACACCCATGGACTCATTCACCATTTCAAGCTGGATATGGTGACCTTACACAGATTTTTAGGTAAGCCCTTTCTTTCATATTCTACCCTATTGCCATGAATAATGATAGTGCATAATACTCAATATATATTGGAAAAAATCATAGTATGGTGGATAAAGGCTTCAAATTAATCTCAAATTATCTAATTTTATTTTTAAAATATAGCTTACCCATCCTAAGTCATTGATAAACTATTTACTTGATAGGTTATGTTTACAATATGTTAAGGCTTTACAAAGAAAGCCATCAAAAACATAGCTGTCAAAGAAGATTCTGATCTGCTCATATATTGACTAAACACCAGCAACATATACTTCAAATAATTCTAATTAGAGTATGAGTTTTTGAAAACCTTCAATAGCTTTTTATTTAAAAACCGTAACAAATACTATTTACACAGCACCCCCTAAGAGCAGGGTACTTTAGGTAAGTTATTTCTAACCATTAAGTTATTTCTAACCATTTGTACAAATCTCTAAGTTGGACATTACTGCCACCATTTGGCCCACAGTTAAGGAGACGTACAAAGAGATTTCATTACTTTCCCAAGGCCAAGGGCCAGTAGGAGGCAGAACCTCAGTTCACATCTTAATACCATCAAGAGTGAAACAACAACAAAAAAAAAGAGTGAAATAATAGCAGCCAAGCTTATACAGTGCTTACATCTTCTGGGACATCTAAAGACTCACAAATAATAATACATAGAACAGCAATACCTTGAGGTCAGAACTATTGTTTTTTTGAGAAGGAAGCTGAGGAGACTTGCAGTTCAGTAGCCTAACCCCTATAGATAATAAGTGATAGAGTTTAAATATAATTGGAAAACAAAACAAAAGGTGTATGAAGGGTTGGTGGAATGGCTCAAGTGCCTGCCCAGCAAGAATGAAGCCCTGAGTTCAAATCCCAACACCTCCAATTCAAAAAAAAAAAAGTATATGAGGCACAACAGAAATATTTTAAACCATCCCCAAGGTTCCTTTCCAGAAACATAACTCCAGGCTGATAGTATTTTAATTAGTTGAGCAAGTAATTAGTTTAGCCACAAGTAAGGCCAAATAATTTTGATTTGTCTAAAGAGACACAGAGTCTATAGTTGAATTGACACCTACATCCAGAGCCATTTTCATAGCATGGGCTGAGAACATGGCCACACTTGCAAATCTGGAATTCCCTACACACTGACTATACTGCATCCTAGACTTTGACTTGGTTATTTGCTGACGCAGGCTAGTGGCTTCTGTAAACAGCAAACCCAAATTGTGTTGCCTGTTATCCAACATGGTTCTGAGAGTACACTAACCCTTGCATTACACTGGGTAGAGGGGGTGAAGGGGGGGCTATGAAAGCTGATACCTTGAATAAGGTGTAATAATTCCAAAGAGGCCTCAGCTGGACCTCTGAAGTTCTTCAAATTTTCACCTGAAGAAGCCCCAGACTTGATTGGGTCAGTATTTTTTATTCAAGTGGTAATCCAGTCATTGGCTATCAGGAGCCTGATCCTACAAGGGCTCTTGAAAGGAAGCTTCACTTCTGGTATTTTATTCATAAATAGCGGCAAATTTAAATAACTAAACTATAGTGTGAAATACAGTTGTCCTTTTTTTCCTACATATTTATCTTTCCTATGAATGAGAGCCTTCATGAATGCCAGAAAGGAATGATTTATGGAGGAGGAGCGAGATCCCAGGGGCCTCACAAATCCTTTGGCTTTTCTCTCCTCTGCTAGAACTGCCAAGGTTGCAAACCGTCCTCGTTTGTAAAGGAACCACAAGCTATGCATTTTGGAGGCACTGATATTTTTCAACAAAAATCACCCTCCATAAATCGGATCCACTGTGCCACTCTCTCTTGGTTTTAGCTAACTGTGTTATCTGTTTCTTCCTAGTCATGGTTCAGGAAGATTACCATGGTCAAAATCCATATCACAATGCTGTTCATGCAGCCGATGTCACCCAGGCCATGCACTGCTACCTGAGGGAGCCAAAGGTAAAGTAAGATCCATCTGTCTCCCCGGTCACCTGGAAATGCCAAGTAAACTAACTGCTAGGCTTCAAATTACCCAACGTATCTGAACACCTTTGCCAGCAGTCATTCACAATATGAATGTAAATTATTTATATTAAACGTTTAGTATCAGCACTGAAATCTTATCACATTCATGAAAACGGATGTGAATTTTCTGAGGTTTCCTTTCATATTTTGTTTATTTGCAAAGCTGCATGAGGACAAAATCAACCTTCTCTCTGGCAATCTACCTTTTAGATATCCTCAAAGGTCCCAAAGATCAGGTCTTTGCCGTGGACCTTTGCCACAAATAGCACTGGCACTGAATTTTGCTGGGAACAAACTTCCCACCTCATGGTTTTTAATCAACAAATAGAATCAGAATTCCTCAAGATTCAAGCTCCATTTCTACTGAGCCAACTAGATTTCCTGATCCAGAGCCCACAGAAGCTTGTGAATATCAGTGATATCTTAGCATGCATGCTCTGACACAATAAACCAACTCAAAGTCATAAAATAAAAACAATGATAACCATATTACTCACAATCTAGGCCATTCTTAACTGTAAAAAAAATAAGTTTTTGTTATGAGTTTATGGTTTTTGGAAAATGACTGCTTAGTTCAATCAATTTTATCAACTCACTAAACAATTTTATCAACCACTAAACGCACAGATACCAAACAGGCATTCTCAGGACAAAACTGTATAGATGCCTCGCACCTGTAAAATACTCCAAAGACACTAATGGCATTACTTACTAATCATACTTAGCCCAAAAGTTCTGCTATATCACAGAGTTGTGTTTTATAAATTAGTACTGGATTCCCATTCTCCTCCTTGTTTTCCTGGCTAACCAAAATATTAATGAGTCTCACACCTTCCCCCACTATTTATTACACATTTTTTCAATTCAGCCTACCTCCTTCAAAGAAGTGGTAAAGATATATTACTTGAAATCTATAAATGATTTCTCAACTGTGTCCATTACCTCAGCTTCAACTTTTTTCCTCATTTACAGCCTTCTTGAGGAGCAAGGCTAATGTCAGTCCCTGCCTCCTCCCTACCTCTCAGCCATCAGTGTGGCTAACAAGCGATGCCATTCCAACAAAGCAAAATAAGTAGTAATAGGGAGATGAGACTAACCAAATGAGCTACACAATTTAAGTTTCCTCAGTTACTTTCCACACAGTTTTCTTTTGTTCTTGCAGTTCTGTGTCCCTATCACTCATTGAATACCTCAGAGGGCAAAGGTTTGGCTGACATGCTGAACAATACTTCACTCATTTGATTTAGTGAGAACAGATGCTACCCTCTTTGTGGCAGCATACTAACAGGTCTCCACATTTGATATTTTAACAGCTGGCAAGCTTCCTCACACCTCTAGACATCATGCTTGGACTACTGGCTGCAGCAGCTCACGACGTTGACCACCCAGGCGTGAACCAGCCATTTTTGATCAAAACTAACCATCATCTTGCCAGCTTGTATCAGGTAAGGGAGCCCAAAATGAAGCCAGATCCTGTAGAGTCCATTGCCTTAGGCCCAGGGCTTGAACCTGAGTCTTACCCTTGAAGAGAACCTTCATTTAGGGTCAACGTCAATGATGCAGATCATATGCAGAGCACAGGTCTGAACCCTTAGATTATCCTATGCCCCAAGAGAGATTAAATTAATGTACAAGGATATCCAAAGAATTAAATTTGTTCCAAAGCATAGTTAAAATTGTCCCAAGTGAACCAGCATCTCCTTTCATGGTCTCGAGTATCTATCTCTATGGAGACTATCATGTGTCTCCACATGACCATTTGAAACCAGGTATTTCCTACATGTAACCCTAATTCAGACTTGATTCTCTAGGGTCATTTCTGAACTGTACTGGCCTTTGAGTCAGAGGTATATTATCAAAGCCATACTTTGTTGAGCTGTTATAAAATAATTCTGCAAGGTGAATTGGTTGACCTGAAGAACTCTTATTTATAATATTGTTTCAGATAGTAAGCCCCATATCATAAATAAATTACCCTCAGAATTTTCATTTTGTCATTGGTTTTTGTTATTGCTTTATTTTGTTTTTTGAGACATGGCCTCACTATGTATACCAGACTGCCTTGAACCCACTATGTAGCTCAAGCTGGCCTCAAATTTAAGATCTTCCTACAAGCCAGGTACTGGTGGTTCAAGCCTGCTATCCTAGTTGATCAGGAGGATTTTGATTCGAAGCCAACCTGGACTAATAGTTCAAGAGACTGTATCTTTAAAACACCCAACATAAAAGAGGGCTGGCAGAGTAGCTCAAGTGGTAGAGTGTCTGCCCGATAAGCATTAGGCCCTGAGTTCAAACCCCAGTACTGCCAGAAAACAATCAAAAATCTTCCTGCTTTAGACTCTCAAATGCTGGAATTATAGGCATCTGACTACTCTCATAATTTTCAGTGTGGTTCTTTGGATTTGTTCGGTTGTCATTAATAAAATCATTTCATGTGAAAGAATCATCATCTACCTCAATTTTAGTAGACCTTTTGGGAAATATTGAGTGCTAAAAGAATTCCTGATAGATCTTCATAAAACAGTTGCACTAAACAAGAATTTTCAGCTTGAGAATGCATTTATTTCTGATAAAGTACAATTGAAACATGGAGAAAGGTCTAGCTCCTTTTGATTGACTTTTGGCACCAGTAGAAACTGGCATTCCAAGGTTGTTTAGATATCTACCTGACATGCTCTTTGGTAGTAGGCCCCTCAGGATGTCAGCCAGCCCTGGAGCTGGTCCAGACATGCCAAGTAGAGGGACATTTTATGATGAGCTAAAAATTAAACAAAGAGAAATACAAAACAAAAACTAGTTTTTCCAAACCATCTCAAAGGCTAAAATTATTGCTTGAGAAAAACATAGACTTTGGACTGGGGGAAAATGAACAAATGTCCCAAGAGTCCTCAAGTAGACTTTCTGTTCCTATTGACACTGACTTTCTCAAATGTCTTTTATTTTACAAAGGAAATCTATCGATAACTGTGGCTGCTTGATCCATTATGTTGCTGACATAATTCTAATTTCTCATCAAATAAATTGTATTGAAGTTTGATATTGATTAATCTGTACATAAAAAAGAGTCATAAAACTGCTTTCACATGAAGCATATATAAAGACACAAAATGAATTCTCATGTAGACAGGAAGTCAGAAAAATATGCCAGTGTTAAAGACATAAAAATAAGAAAACAAATAATGTAGACTTTTACAAATAGTAAAGCATTAAGTTCTCACTGATAATTAACAAAAGTGGAGCATCAATATAAAGATATTCTAATCTATCTATTCAGATACTAAAGGTTTTCTCAAAATAGAAGAATCCCTTACTTAAATTTTTGAAGTTCAGATAATTTTCAATAATTTTTATTTTATAATAAAATAACTTAATTTTTAATAAAGTGTTATTAAAAATAAGCATTCTAATAAGCCAAATTCTATGGTTTTTGATGCAACATATAATCCCGTATATTTTTAACCAGCAGCTATTTATTGCAGATATCAGCTGATGTACTAGGATCTAGGAGTACAAAGACGAATGAAACATAATCTCTGTCCTTAAACATTTGTTCAAACTCAGATGCCAAAAATGAGCAAAACGCAAGCAAACTTAATTCTAGTTTGAAAGGGGTTTGAGGAGTTACCTAAAGGTACATATATAGATACATTTTTTTATCTTTAAAGAGTAAATACCTGCCTTGTTCTTTATATCCAACGATGATAGCTTCTAAAACAGAGTGAGCTATTATTTGTTACAGAAGGAATCTCATCCATCTGTATTTCCCTGATAGGAAAGAGAAGGATAATGACAAGGGAGGAATTGGAGTGGCAGGCTCAAAAACAACTTTCAAGATGCTATCTTTGTCAGCCACCTGCTCAACTGACCTTAGGATCCCTTGGAAGCTAGAGATCCATGTTTTAGGGACATTGTTAGAGGTAAACCAATGTCACATAATATTATAAAGATACTTCCAGTATCCTAAAGCTGGCTATAATAAACACTGAAATTTAATCAACCAAATGGTAATTTTACAGATTGAAGTAAAAATTATTTTAAGGGACCTGAAAATAATATGAAATTTTAATTTTAACCAAATATTTATGATGCCTTTTATTATTGGTTATAATTATTTATTACCTATATTAAGGAGTTCTAAAAAGATAAGGGTAATTCCTCATAAAAATTCTGTTCAGAAAGACAAATAGCATATGATCTCATCCATACATGGAATCTAAAAAAAGTCAATCCCAGAGAAGTTGGGGGTAAATAGTGGTTACAGAGATTGGGAAGAGTAAGGGGGATGGGAAGGAAGGAGATGGTCAGTGGGTACATTGTTACAGTGAGATAGGAGGAGTGAGTTCTGGTGTTCTTTTACATAGTAGAATAAATATAGTTGTCAATTATGCATTGTATATCTCAAAACAGTTACAAGGTAGAATTTTCAATATACTCACCATAAAGAAATGATAAGGGGTTGGGGTGTAGCTCAATGAGAGAGTATTTACCTTACATGTACCAGAGCCGGATTTGAGCTCCAGCACCACACACACACAAAAAAAGCATCAGCTGAGTGTGGTGGCATAAACTTGTAGTCTCAGCTACTCAAGAGCCTGAGGCCGAAGGATCACTTGGGCTCATGAGTTCAAGATCAGCCAGAGCAACATAGTCAGATTCTGTCTTGAAAAAAAGAAAAGAACAGAACAGAAAGGGGTAGGGAAGGAAGGGAAAAGAAAAAGAGAAAAAAGAGATGAGAAAAATTTAAGTTGATGGATATGCACTAATTTCATCATTAAACATTGTATACAGAAATCAAAACACATTGTATAATATGTACAATATTATATGCTAATCAAATAAATTTTTAAAATTCTACTTGACAAATTATACAGTTAACCTTCATTCAACATTTATTGTAATTCAAGCACTATGCTAAATGCTTTTTAAACATTATCTTACTTAATCTTCACAATAGCCCAATGAGGTGGATATTATTACCATACTTTGTTTTCAAGGAGAGAGAAATTGATACATGGAAAATTTAAGTGTTTTTCCTGAAAATTAACAGCAGAACTGGGAGCTTTTCTCTCCAGAACCAAAGTGCCTAAGCACCGTACATGCTGCTCCATAACTCACACTGGTCCCCCTGTGTACAAGAAGCAAAGCTCTTTCTCTCCTTGAGGTCCTCCTGCTGGTGAGGGGTATGAGACTATAGACTTTGGTAAGCACTCTACAGTATATAGCTACAAACAGATGCAATGGTCTGCAGTATATAGCCACAAACAGATGTAACGGGACGACAGAACAAGAGAAATTGATTCTGCCGATGGTTCAGGTAGGGGAAATGACGAAGAACAACATAAACTGCATCTTCAAGTGTGAGTAGTGTTTAAGTAGCTGAGATGACAAGAGGACATTCGAGATGGCACAAGCCATGTACTTCTGAGATTAAAACCTGCAATTTTTAGTGACAAAATGGACTGCATCCATGGCCCCCTGCCATCAGATCAGTGGCTTGGGCCTATCTCAATGAAGTGTATCTTCTCTTTTTTAGTAGAAATTGTAGATTCCTTGCACAGGACATGACCTGGATTAGGAAATCTTCACTGTGCATAAAGTTGTAGGTGAGGAACTGGCATAATCCTTCAGATTTTCAATTTAAAGAAAAATAAATCATATTACATAATCTATAAACTGAACAAGATATTAACAACACATGATATTTTAAATTTTTTGTAAATGTAGCCTTTTGGTCTATCAAGAGCTTGTTATTAGAGACATAAATGGGATTTTAGGAAGCCATATACAAATTTTCACAGGATATATCTATGCACATTTTTCTGGGAGAAGGGTCTCTAAGTTTCATCAAATTTTAAAATGAGTTATAGATTCAGAAGATCTTAAGAATCACAGAAATGAATGAAATAAATCTATGTGCACAAAAATTATTTTCTCACCTACATATTTGATCAACAAGAATACCCTAGAGAGGACGTTCCAGGAATGATGTGACTTTGAGAACACCCCGTGCGTGACTTTGTTACAATGCAGACTTACTATAAATGAGATAAAATGGAAGAGGGCTTCCTCTCCCTCCTGTTGGCTGAGCTCTTTCACTTCTGATAAATAAGATTGTTGCATAACGCTTGTGCCCTGAGATAAAGAGGGAGCCAGGGCAGCTGGAGTGAAGGCCGGGTCAGAGGGCACCCTCCCATTGTCTGCTGTCTGGCCCGAAATGAACTGCCAACCAAGTTCAACGTGAAGGTGGGGCAGTCACTTCCATCTGGCACCTCACTTATCAGACTGGACACAATCCATCTATCAAGGTAGAACGAGAGGAAAAGGAGCATGTGAGAGGCCTGAGAACTTGCTTTCATTCCACCCTCCACACAAAGTTAAGGGTGGACTCAGCAATTTGCAAAATAAGCATTAAATCAGACATAATATTGGCTATTGCAATTATAAAAGGAATCACTCTCAGTTCAGTTTAAATTTTAATTTCATTTGATAGAATCCAACTATCTATTAACTAGAGATGGAGCACACCATCCAAATAAAATAATGAATAATTAATCATTCCATGAAACATGTTTGTTACAGTCTATAATGTCTTGCAGAAGTTTCTATCATCTTTGTGAGTTGTAATCCCGGATACCTGGGAGGCAAAGGTAGGGGGAGTACAGGTACCATACCAACCCCCAAACAAAGTTATCAAGACCCTATCTCAAATACAAAAACACAAATAAAAAGGCTCGGGGTGTGGCTTAAATGGCATCATGCTTGCCTAGCATGTGGAAGGCCCAGGATTCATTCCCCAGTACCACCAAAAAAAGTTCATATCATTTTTCTTAAAACTTAGCTGCAGGCAGGTGGTCCTATGAACTCTCACAAATAAGAATCCACAAAAGATAACTCATAACCTCACAGTTTCTACAGTATGAAAGGCATTGAGGGAAAGTAATGTTGAAATCCTAAAAGGGAGACATAAATTTGATTTTCTGGTTAGTCCTAGGTCTGCCCTATAGACATCAAGTGACATCCAAATGCCTTGCTTGTCTGCGATCAAAGTCTTGGTCAGATGCAGGTGAAAGGAGAGAAAGACATCTTCTAAGATGCATTAATCAGAGTAGGGCATAGGTCTTACAAGGGTCAAAGTCTTGTTCAATACACAAGACATTTCTTTTCCTCTGAGAACTGGCTGGGGCTCATGGGAGTCACCAAGGAAACCATTTGTCTTATTAGGGGAGAACTCTGCAAAGTCTGTTACCTCCCGCAGTCTTGCATCTTGTTTTGCAAGCAAATAAAAATGAAGACACAGACAACATTCCTGTTGTTCTTTCTCTCTCCTCTGGATTTAAAAGGCATAATAACTCCTGATTTCTCTTGTACACCAGCCTGGGCTTATCACCATCACTCTAAGTATTTTAATCAAAGAAAGTGCCCAATAAACAGAGAGGAAACCAGTTTAAAGCTCCCTGTATGTGCCGGCTGTGGAGGCATACTCTGGTGATCCCAGCTATCCAGAGGAAGAATGGGAGAATCCCAGGCTGAGGTGGCCCCAGGCAAAAGGTCAAGACCCTATCTAAAAATTAAACTAAAGCAAAAAGGCTGGGGTATGGCTTAAGTGGTAGAGTACCTGCCTAGCTTGCACAAGGCCCTGGTTTCAAAACCTCAGTACTTCCAAAAAAATAGAAAAAAAACAAAAATCTCCTTACGTGACAGCAACCAGCTATGCCAGGTTCTCTTTGACAAATAGCTTCTTGTTTTATTTGAAAACCTGTGTTCATGGCTTATTAAATGCCATGTTTTGTTCTTAAATGGCATGTTTTGTTCTTAAAGCGGATTATACTTGGTAACTCCAACAAAAAGGGGAAAAAAACCATTTTTTACCTTCAATATTGTCAGGGTTTTGTTTTTTCCAAATTAAAATTCTCATGAGTCTTGTGAGCACAAAAGTGGATAGTTACTCTTTCAGCTCTAAGATGAAGATTATTCTTAAAACAGCAAGCATGCAGGGTTTGAGGCATGAAAACCTACTGCCTCCAGGACACTGTGAAATTGCTGAGCTGATACTTCTTCAAGGTAGACAGATGTGATACCCAATGTTTATTCCAAAACTAGCTGGGATTTCAAAGTATAACAGGGGGCACCATCTCCCCATTTGTTCATGTCTCCTGGACTATTTTTGATGCATTTCTTCTTCTTCTCAATCTACCCTTTGCTGACAGTGGGCTGAGCTGCAGTGCAAGCCAGACGAGTCCGAATGGAGCTGCCTCTGTGCTAGGTGACCTAGTATCATCGGCAGTTCACTGGGAAACACAAACAACTGGCCTTCTCTCCCTAGTTCAAGGGCACCCCCATCTTCCTTCCTCTTTCATCTACACACACTCAGCCTTGCTCGGGTTCAACTCTTTCTCTATTATGTGGCCAGAAAGAGTTTCCTGGAACTCAATTTTGACCACATAGATTCCTGCTCAAAATCCTGCTGAACTCCAGAATTGAGCAAATGGTCCAATCCAGTGCAAAGTACACTTCTGGGAGTTCTCATCTGACCCTACCTTCCCTTCCAGCCTTTCTTCCCACCATCTTCTCCCAGGATCCTATGCAAAATCAAGTCAGGACTACTTTCCAACTTCCCAAACATGTCACTCATTCCTTCATCATTGCACAAATAATTATGGAGTCTTAATACATGCCAGGTGCTAGGGATGAGAAAGATGAACAAAACAAATAAGAATCCCTGTTTTTTCCTTGGGAACAGAAAACGAAAGTAAAAAAATGTAGTCTATTCTAAAGACAAAAAGTAGCAATAAAACAGAGACGGAAGATATAAAGGGTCCCTCTTGCTTACAGGTCTTCACATGGGCTCTTCCTTCTGCCCATTTTAATCAAATGCACTATTATATTGATATTTTCCTCAAATATAATGTATAACACAGTATATTGCCTAGTCTCTGACTTCTTTTCTCTACCTTGTTTATCCTTTTGGCCAAGCAGAATGGGTGAAAATGATTTTAAAATTCTTTATAATAGTCTTATTTGTATCTTACAACTGACAAATGCTTTCTGGTATGTAATTTCTGGAGTTGCTTAGTGTTCTTGGTTATCTATGAATGTGTAATGGGAAAGAGCCAATAGATATAATAATTTAAAACTCTTTTTGGTTCGTGCTTAAATCTAAGGATTTCACAACAGAAAATCCCAAGTCTAGCTTCTGTTGACCAAAAATTCAAATCAAACTCTTTTTCTTTTAACAATTCTTTGAACTTTTGCAACTACTGAACTTTGGTGCTTGGGAAACTATTACACAGTCTCCCTGCAACACATATTTACTTACTTAGATGGCACTGTGCCACATGGTATGGCACAAAGATGAATACAAGCTGGGTGTGGTAGCTCATGCCTCCAGCTACACAGGAGGTGGAGGTAGAAGGATTACAGTTAGAACCAACCCAGGCAAAAGTGTGAGATCCTATCTGAAAAGTATACTAAAAGCAAAAGGACTCAAGTGGTACAGTGCTTGCCTACCAAGCATAAGGCTCTGAGTTCAATCCACAGTACCATAAAATTTGTATATATACTCCTTGCTATCAATAGCAGTCACAAATGGCAGCAGTTTTTAGAGTATGGATAGCCATGGGACACATGAAGATTTTCCACAGGTTCACAGGCAAGAGTGGTGTGAGCAGAATCCATTTTCAGGTCCTCATACTAACCCATCCGGAAAACCTTGCAGAACAGTCAAATCAGTTTTGCTTTTTCACTCACCTTTCTTGATCACCCTGGTTCCACTTTACAGAAGAACACATACACTTACCATTCTGAGTCAGAATGCTTATCACCCCAGATATAAAAACTACAAAGGAATCACTAAAAATATTAAAAGAGGTCTCCAATAATTGAGGTACAATAACTCCCCCTCCATCTCATAAACTGATGCATTGTCAGTAAATTTTTATTCTTAAGCATAATTATTCTTTCCAAATGTGCAACATTCATGTGTTTTGATCAGTTAGTTACTGATAATTGTCCCATAAACTCTAGCTCAAAAAATATTTAATTCTTTGAGCCTAATATTAGGAAAATCTTTGAAATTAAAATTTCAATATATACTTATTTTGTCACAGAGAAATAGGATAGGTCAACAATAAAAGATTCGCACATAAAATATATGCTGTTCAAATAAGATTCTATGGAGGAATAGAACAAAAATATAAGCTTTAGGGTTAGAGTATAGCGCAGTGGTAGAGCATGTACTGAGCCTGGGCAAGGGTCTAGGTTCAACTCCAGCACCAGAAGGAAAGAAAGAATGAGAAAGGAAGGAAGGAAAAGAGAGAAGGGAGACAGGGGAGAGAGAGAAAGAGAGAGAGAGAGAGGAGAAAATGCAAGTTCTGGTAGGGAAAGAATTGATTTAAAATTTTGACTTAAAGAATACTCAGCAGTCATGGTGGCATGCATCCACAGTCTCAGCTACTCAGAAGACTGAGGTTGGGAGGATTGCTTGAGCCCAGGAGTTCAAGACCAGCCTCAGCAACATAGCAAGAATCTGTCAAGAAGAAGAAAAAGAAAAAGAAGAAAGGAGGAGGAGGAGAAGAATTTTATTCATGTATTTTTTCCAAGAGGAGATGAATGAGCTTTAAATGCCATTGGTGGGGGGAGAGGTGGCCCAAACAAGGTACATGTATGAATAAATGTAAAAACAATTTTAAAAAAGAAAAAAATGCCATTGGTATTTAGCTTCCCTTATATATCATACCTAAAAAAGAATGATGTTAAAATATCCATATTCACAAATATGCAGGATGTAATTTAAATTAATGAATTTTTTAGAGATCAATTCTGAAAAGTATAGGAAAATTAAGTCTAATTGCAGGCATTAGTCAACTTACAAACTTCTGGCTCTGAGTGCTTGGATGTACAGAGGAAACTGTTGGGAGGCAGCAAGGTACACGAGCAGAGCTCAGGTCTAATTCCACCTGATCTGAGTTGAAGACATTCCTGAGCCATTCACTAGCTGTGTTGCCTCTCTAGGAAGTAAGAATAGCAGAGCTGGCACTTGATGCGTCCCCTCCGCACACTGCCACTTATTTCTTTCTCTCCAAACGGCACTGGGGTGGCCCTGCTTCCAACATGGTCCTGCCCAAAATACGCTTGTTTGCATGAAGGCTCACCCACAATAGGGTGTGTTTGCAATCATAAATTCTGTCTTTTATTCTGTATCAGCTCTTAAACCCACTCAATTTCCTTCCATTTTCCTGGTGCTCTTCCCCAAATATGGTTCACCAGCAAATTTCCCAAGTATCCTTGCATTCAGTCTGCAGGAGGATTATTAATGAAGATGTTAAGTCAGGATGGCATAAATAACAAGGCTTAAGGCCATCCTCCTGACACTTTCATTCCACTTAACAGAAATATAGTATCATTTATCATTAGGTCTTACACTTTTCTGGCCCCTTAAAAAACTCACATAAAGGCACTCATGTCCATATCTTCTTGAATTAGTTTTGCAAGTGAACTCATGAGCGGCTGAATTAAATGTCACTGCAGGACTGAACATCTGTTACATCACACTAATCTATCACTCTCTGCACTCATAAATCTTTACAATCAAAACAAATTAGTCTGGCATGTTATTTCTAGTAAACATTCTCTTTTGTTGTGTGTGGCTCATGCCCAAAAGGAGATAATAGACCAGTGAATGAAAATAATAAAATCTCATCAGTGGCTCAAACATGGCCAAATGATGACAAAAGAATAATGACTCTGGTAACAAAAGAGATGAATAGCAATGTAACAGCCTAGACAGGGATGGGTTGAAGGCAAACTCAGGAAATTCATCACAACAAAGTCCCGTAGAGAAATCCTTGTCTGATTTTCAAACCAAGATGAGCTGCACTTTTCCTAATTTTATGTTTTTCCAAGGGACCTTGGATTGAGCCATTCATGGGGGTCCTCTTTTCATTTGCTGAAAAGGTTGAGGATTATATGAGAGACCCAGATATAGTAGGAGCATCCTGAAGGTGTGATTTTTGGTCTCACTCCTGGTTCCGTTCAGTGTCCATATTATTTTCCTTTCTTCTTTTCATCACTTTTAAAAAATTGTGGTAAAATGCACATAAATATAAAATGTACCATCTTAACCATTTTGAAGTCTTAAGCCCTGTCATCTTGTTATACAACCATCACTACCATCCATCTCCAGAAGGCTTTTCACTTTGCAAAACTAAAAGTCTGTAACCCATTAAACAATAACTCCCCATTCCTCCCCACCCCTCAACCACCACTAGGAACCACCATTCTACATTCTGTCTCTATTATTATGACTGCTCTAGATACCTAATTTAATTGGAATCACACAGTTTCCCTCACTTTTAAAGAGTTTTATCTTCTTGGTTTTTTTTTTTTTTTTTGTAAATATATAACCCCTCTTAAAAACAATATAGGGAATGAAAAAAAATAAATAAGGAAATAAAGCAAAAAGGTTGACTGGGGTTGAGAGGGTTCTATTCTATATGTATGAAGTCAGTGGTAAGACCATAATGTTTGCTCATTAGAACAAAATAAAATGGATTATAAGATATATTTGCTATTTAAATGGTTAGTTAAACATTCAGATAGCAAGCATAGTTCTAATAGCAATAAGGTCAAAGGAGACACTGAACATCAAAGAGGTTCCCACAAGGCAGGAAATATCAAGATAATTGAACAAGGAAACCATTGCAGTTTTTAACTCATAAACCTAATAGGCTAAATGCCAGTATTCTGGTCACGAAGATTATTGACAGAGCTGCCTCCACGACAGTGGTTCTCAGACTTCAGTATGCATAAGAGTTAATAGCCACAAGTTCAGGAGTCTGAAGTCTCACCAGCTGCCCTGGTGGTTTGGACATAGGAGGTCGTTATCAAAGTTGAGAGACAATAATCAGTGCAGGGGATTAGATCAGATATTTTAATGCCTGCCTCTGCTCAGTTTGGACAGATAATCTTGGATGATGTTATGACAATAGGGCCGTGGTCTCCATTGCTACCTGTTTTTAATTGCTTCACTTTACACTTCTACATTGTGTTGTCTAACCGGGCTATGGAAAGCTCCAACAGAGGCAGAAGTGAATGACACTGGGAAAAGACAGGCCCTCATTCAACCCTGGAGTGGAGGGTCCCCAAGGGTCGTGCTGCCTTCCCACCATCACGATAAGCCTTGAGAACAGGTCTTGTGATGATTTTCCTTTGGGTTTCTTTTCTGCTCTGTCACCAGGAACAAACTGGCTGGAGGGGGAATGCCAGCTGCCCTGGAGCTGTGTTCAGCATGAAAGATTGTTAGCGGGCTGCTCCCTCACTTACAGCTTTTGTTTTCTTTCTTTCCAGAATATGTCTGTGCTGGAGAATCACCACTGGCGGTCCACAATCGGCATGCTTCGAGAGTCAAGGCTCCTTGCTCACTTGCCAAAGGAAATGACGTAAGTGCTGTGAGATGAAACAGGCTGATGTACACACAGTAAAGATAAGATGAGTTCTCCAGGGGCTCTCAGGACCCCTGCATGAGTGACAGAGAGCCAGCTCTATGCTTCCTGCCTGTGTTTGGTTGTCTGGCAGGAGATTCGGTGTCAGGTACCACAACCCAGAAACCAGAATCTCTCTGTGTTTTTCAAAGGGCCTTGGACTATCTATGACCTAAAGTTAAGAAAAGAGACAATAAACAGCTCTCAACTTTCACGCTTCAGCATCAACACTCTGCTTTGACAAATGTCTGTCCTTTATGTGGCCAAAACTGTCCGCTTGTTTAGATCCAAAGAGTAAATATTTAAGAAGGAGCATAGGAATTCTCGAGCTAGCTCAGTAAAGTGTGTTTTGTAACTGCCAATCTTAGCAAAAATAGTAGTCAGAATGTCTTTTCTAAAACATCTTTTGTGAAGTGATTGAATGGGCCTCAGCAATTTTTTTCACCATTACTTTGGCTAATATTTCTTGTATTTTAAACCAAGAAATACTGCTTTCCTGGTCCACTGTTTGCTGGGCCAGCTAAGTAGGCTGCACCTTAACTAAACTCAAGGCATTTCCTCATGGCTCCAAGCTAGCTGTTATACTGTCTTCAAAGCCACCACTGCATCCCCTCTGTTTAATGAAAATATGCAGAACCCACGGGAGGGAGGTGAGTGGCAAAAATAGATCACTGCACCCTTCTTAATGAAAAATGACTGAACTTGAGGTCAAGGACCAAGTGGTGTTCCCCCATAGGACAGGCAACACACTCTGGGATTGTGACTTTATTCCTGGTCCCCTGATACCATCTCATGCTGTTTCCTAGCACCCAGAGGAATGTGGAATTTGCAGGAGGGACTTCAGTCCTAAGAACTTTTTACTCCTTGGAACTTAATAAAACCAGGCCTCGTGCATGCTACAAAAACTTTTACTAGAATAATAAATTGCAAAGGCTGAAAGAATAAAATACAAAAAAGAACTGAAAGCAAGAAATCAAGTAAGGAGAAAAGGAGAAAGAAGGTGGTGAAAGGGAGGGGCAAATAAAGAAAGAAAAAGAGGAGAATAGGAAGAAGAGTCAAGACAGGAAAGAATAAAGGGAAAGGGAAAAGAAAGAGAAGGAATTCATTCAGCGTGACAACTCTGGTTCCCTTTATACCTACCTTAAAGCTGCTTATCGCTCGCTTAGAATTCATTTTCTCAGAGACTCTCACTCATTCCTATGGATTCCAAATAAAAATGCCACTTGAGTTTCTTCATGAAAGTATGTGCTATAAATTGCTTTTGCTAGAAGAATAATTATTACGCAATAATAACTGTGAAGGGACTTCACAATGAGTTACCATCATAATCCTCGTTAGTTTTCTATCATCACGCAAATGCTTTATAGTCATTTTCCAAAGATTTATAAAAGCAAGACAGGTTAGCTGTAGAAACTAAGAAAGATTTAACAAAAGTAGTAGTTTGAAGCAAATGAAGTTCTTTTTTGAGAAGCAAACAACAGTGGAATACTGCCTGTTTCATATGGATTGACCTGAAATGAAAAAGAAAAGTGAAATTACTGATAATCTTGCTGTCTGAGAATAATGCTAACCTGATTGTGAATTTCCTTTTAGCCTTTTTTCAATACAACCATATTTTAACAAAATGGGGGACTTATCTGACAGCTTTTGTCCTGGTATTATTCACTTACCATAAAAGCTTTTTCCATATCATTAAATCTATTACTTAAATTAAAATTATTTTCAATCCCCACCACCACATTATTGTTAAAATTATTTTAAAATAATTTCAATTTTTATTAAAATCATTTTATTTTACTATTTAAAATTATTTAATTTTAAATTAAATAATTTTTTAATTTAATTTAAATTTATTTAAAATTATCTTATACCATTCTTGTGCACAAATGGGTGTGACTGTTGCTTATTGTTTGAAAATTAGATGGTTTACAAATTTTTGTCATTTATAAATAATGCTCAACACACATTCTTAAACATATAATTCTGTTCCACACTCTGATACTCTATTTTCTCAGAAAATATTTGTGAATAGAATTATTGACCAGAATAGTTTGAATTTTGAAGATTATTGTTGCATATTATCAAATTGCTTTTCTAAAAGAGCTTTATCTACCTGTGTTTCTATTAGTGAGTTATAAGAAAATCTACCAATGAAGCATCACCCAAATTGAGCCTTATCTTTTATTGTATTTTTAAAATATTTGCAAATCTCATAAATATATATCTATATATGCAAAGAGAATTTTTCATTCAATTGGTACACACCTTTAATGTAACTGACCTCAAAATTTTTCATATATTTACTGAGCATTGTTATTTACTTAGAAAACAGATTTTTAAATTTGCTCTTTTCCTATCTTATTCTTAGTATTATTTATTTGTAAGAACTCTTTGTATATTATGTTCAGCAACCATTTCTTATACATTGTAACTATTACTTGAAGTTTTTAGGTTGCCTTTTAATTTGATTTTTATGAAATATTTTACTTAACTAAAATAGATTTCCCGATTGTAAATCTAATAAATGTTCATATTTTTTAAAAAATTCATGCTCTATTGAGAAATATAAAGAAGAAAAGGCAAATCAACAGTAATCATACTATATCTTTCCAGTTTCTTTTCTGTGACCATAGAGATCACACTTTGCATGCTTTGTATCCTGTTTTTTTAATAGAACAGTAAAAGAGGACATTTTTCCATAACAACAAACATAGCTATATATCATCATGTTTAATAATTTCAAAGTTTCAATACAAGTTTTGTGATGTTTGTCCTCCCTAAAATGTTTCATTATTATAAACAATAGGATAAGTATTAATATAACACATACCCTTATTAAATTACATCTTGCCAACATGCTAATATAAATTTGTAGATGAACTGATGGTCATATCATTTATGCCATCAAATGCTTTTTTTAATTTTTCAACAATTTTATTAGCATATAATAGTTTTACAGAGAATTACATTGTGATATTTACATGTGTATTTACAATATATCTTGATTAGATTTACCCCCTTCATCATTCTTCCTCTTCTCTGCTTCCCCTTCCTAGAACAATTTCAACAGGTTTCATTCTTCTAGTTTCATATATACCATCAAATGTTTTAATACTAATTCCTATTACACTAGTTTATATCTAATAAATCGGAGATAGGCATACCCTGTGATGCAGTCATTATATTCCTGAATATACATCCCAGAGAAACTTCTGCACATCTGTAACTGGAGGCATGTAAGGATATTTGTTGTGGCATTTTTCATAGTAGTCAAAAACGAGAAACAACACAAGGGACCATATTGTACTATATTCTCATAATGGAGTATAATATAATAATGAAAATGAATGGACTATTGCCTATACATCCACCTGAATGAATTTCAGAAGCATAATTTTAAGCTAAGAAAGCAAGACATGAATTAATACATACCATATAGCTTAAAGTTCAAAAGTGGTTAAAGTTAAATCACATTGTTTAGACATGCATGGATAGGTAGTAAAATTATTATAAGAAGCAAGAAAATCATTAAAGCAAAGAGCAAGAGGGTAAATGCTTCAGGCTTAGCGTGGGGAGAGGGGTACAGAAGATGTAATGGGAGAGGCAATGGGGAGCTTCTGTGTTCTTGATCCAGGGGTGATACAAGATATTCAACTTATATTTATTAATTGAGCTATGTATGTATGCTCCATGTGCTCTACTTAAATATATTTCATTTTTAGAGGTGAATTTTAAACACAGTCATTTATCCTTCCTTCTACCAATTATTTTCTACAGGTGAACTAAAGTTCTAACTTGTGTTATTTTTACAAAATACTACATTTCCACTGTACCATTTTTTTCTTACCCATATATCTCTTACCCACTGGTTTGTAATGGTGTCTTAATCACTTTTCCCCTCTTTCAGTCCAGTTCTCTCTATTGTATGCTATTGGTGGATCTTTCTGTTCTATAGTGTCAGTCACTCTTACTCTCATCATTATTATGACTATTACTGTGCCTTTTTCTCTCTCCATAAAAATAATGTTTGAACTAGTTTAAGTTCTGAAAAAGCACAACCCCAGCTCCTGTGACTCTTTATGTCTTCTTTTATCTTCCTTGAAGTGTGCATTTCTGTTTCACTTTCAATTTTTCACCATAGGAATTATGGGAATGTATAAACTTCCACAACTTTGTGTACCTAAGGCTTTACTCCCTCTATTCAGCATTGGCACACCTCTGTCCACAGACAGGAGACTCACTCTTTGGCTGGGAGGGACTGGACTCTGTGTAATAAACACAATCAAAGGTATAAATGAGATGACCAGCTACCTAATGATTCTCTAATCAATCAACCTCCTCAAAGGATTTGTGTGTGTGTGTGTGTGTGTGTGTGTGTATTTTTTTCTTGTTCATTCTTGTGGATGCAGACAGGATATTGAGCAGCAGCTGGGCTCCCTGATCTTGGCCACAGACATCAACCGACAGAACGAATTTCTGACCCGATTGCAAGCTCACCTCCATAATAAAGACTTAAGACTGGAGGAGGCACATGACAGACACTTCATGCTTCAGGTAAACAACTACAAAGCCATTAACCTTGCTGAGTAAAAACACTTTGGGGGCATGATCAATGATTTTAGCACATTTGAGGAATAATCTCCCATGGTAAAAGTTAGAGTGGTGGCCTACTTTATTAAAAGACATATGAAATTGTTAAATGGTTTCCAAACAAGCGCAATCCAGGTTTTGCATCAGTAAGTTGATAATATCTCATTTTTCTTTCTTCAGTATCTACTTCACCACAAAGTTGTCCCACAGGAAGGTTGCATACATACAGTATGTGTCTAACGTTCTGGGGCTCAAACCCAGGAGGACCTGGGTTTTCTAGGCATGCAGGCAAGTGCTGTATCATTGAGATGCACTCCCAGACCAAGTGCTTACCACATTTTGTGGCTTGGAATAAAATTGTCCAGTGTGATTCCTGTGCAGTTTTAAGAGACTGTTTCTGTAGCATGAAACTATGCTAATCATTACCCATCAAGAATTGAAAAACAAGTAGCTTTCCTTCACCTTACCTGTTTTTACTACCTAAATTCCTGTTTTAATCTGAGGCTTACTACATTTACATACCAATAAATAAATAATTTAAGTTTAATTGAATTGAATCAAACTGAATTGGATCAAGTCCAACCCTTTCTACTTTACTCTAAGACAAGAAACCATTTGTAACATGAGAACAAGGGTCAGGGTGAGCCTTGGAAGTACAAATCTGATCTGGTATCCAAGTCAGACCCTCCTCCTTCGCTTCTCCTTCTCCTTCTTCTTCTTTTCAGCAGTACTAGAGATTGAACCCAGGGCCTTGCGCTTACTAGACAAGCACCTCACCACTTGAGCTATATGCCCAGCTCTTTGTTCTAATCTTGTTTTTAAGACAGAATCTCACTATCTTCACCTAGGCTGGCTGGGAAGCCTTGATTCTCCTGCCTCTGCCTCCTGACTAGCTGGGCTTACAGGCCTATGCCACCATGGCCAGCTCAGACTCTTTTCCTTGATATTCCATTTTCTTTTGTTTTCCTTCTTCCCTTTTGGCACAAAAGACTACATATGTAGACCAACCCTGGACTCATCTAGATAGACCAGCTTTTAACCAGGAACCAGAGACTGGATCATACAGACCTTTCATTCCAGGCCTTCATGCTACCCTCTGTAAATGCTTCATCCTTGCCAGGAAATGCCCTATTCCCAGCTGTAGAACTATACCTTCTTCTTTCTTCCTTCCCAAACTAGTCTTCTAGTACCTGAGGGCTCAAAGATGAATCAGATATTTGAGTGGATAAACCAAGATATGAGTAACTGAAAGATCTTGCCTGAACACCCACATTTTAAAAAGAAGACTAGCTAACACAGATGAAGCCCTGAAGGGCAGGTCCTGGAGGGGACTTTTCCCCCTACCTACTCCAACATGTACTGGTGCCCCCACTAACTAGGAAATGGCAACCAAATTTGCAGTTTAGCATAATCCAACACTCTCCCAGACCCCAACACACCTAGCTGTTCTGTGAGCCCAAGGAACTGAGTGAAATCAACATAGACTGCTGGTGGGTAGGTCTCTCAGCAGCTGATGGTTAAAAGGGAAAATCTACTTGTTTAGGAGTTCAAAGTAACACTCCTAAGGTCATCATCCATGACAAAAGCTGGTGTCCTGGTTCCAGACCCACGTGAGACAAGTCAACAGGGCTCTGAGTTAGTTGTGCAAACACAAGTTTGGTTGGTATGACTTAGCACCCTGGTTGGCAATCTAAGCTTACTTCACATAGACACGGGCACATAAATGCAAACACACACACACACACACACACACAATTTAGGCCATATATGGAGTCCATAAACTTGAGAATAAGTTCCTGGTGATCTCATTTGAGCCTGGCCAGGCCCCTGCAGCCTCACTGCCTGAAAGGGTTGGGGCAAGAGAAGGAGCCAGCCCATAATTTTCCTTGGCCTGACCACCCCAAGTGTACTCCAGAGAGCTCCCCATATCCTTGTACTGTGGCTCTTCTCTCCTGGCAACTAGAAAGCAGGAGCTCTGAATGAAGAGCTTGTGACATTATGAATAATGACTGTTTCCTAAAGGAGCATGTTAGCAATGATTTCTGTAAAGATGGGCCTGGTACTATGAGGCAAATTGGCAGGCCTGCAGCTGAAGGGCCCATCCTCTGACCATCTCTCCCTGCCCTGTCCTTTCTCAGATCGCCTTGAAGTGTGCTGATATTTGCAATCCTTGTAGAATCTGGGAGATGAGCAAGCAATGGAGTGAAAGGGTCTGTGAAGAATTCTACAGGCAAGGTTAGTAGTGACCCAGCACTAAGACTGCAACACCCCTTCTCCTTTCAGGCATTTATCCTAGTAAAACAGGAAACGGCTACTCTATCTTGACATTTATTGTCTCATCATCTCTTTTTCCAACCTTTCTCTTTAATTCACTTGCAAACCATCCAGCCCTTCTGTGGAAAAAAGTTTTTTTCAATAAATAGCATTGACTTACTATGGAAACAGGTAGTAATGAGGCACAACAAAAATGAGAATATCTGTGGATATAAGAATGTGACACAGTTCGAGTTGTACCCTGACCTTCCCTGAGCTGCATACAGCTTAAAGGCTAAGTGCCATTTGGGGATGATATCTTCCTGACAGAAGGACTTAGATCCTTTTGTATGCCCTCCTCTCACTTTCTTAAACAAAGTTCTTAGTAAAGTAGAATACAGCTAACCAAAAATTGAGTTCAATCTTTTGAATGTAATTTCAACAGTGAGAGAAGAATTTTGCTGTGAAAAGAGGAATGTCCCAGAGTCAGGGTATAATTTTTTAAAAATTGCCCTCCTTCAGAAAGAAGGTAATGAATTAGCAAGCAGGATCTTGATGTTGGGTGGGATATCAGCCTTTAAACACAGCCTTGTTTTTTCGGGCTTGGTTTCAGTGTTGAGGCTGTTTATTTGGGCATCAGCGGTGCCCTCATGCTAGTGACAGGATCAGGTTTGAGAGGCTGAGAACAAATAAAGCTTGAAGTGTCCCACATACCAGCTCTGTGGGGAGGTCAACCAGAAACAGTGAGCCTTTTGGAGAAGCCTCCATTGAAAGATGTGTCAATGACATCAGAAGGCCCCAAAGACAGAAGACAAAGAGGCACTCACCATCACTCTCTCAGAATAAAAGCTCATGTAGCTCCCACAACTCTGTGTAATTTCACTTGAATTGAGTGTGAGTGGTTAGAAATCAAAAGCTTAGTGCTGGTTGCCCATGACATAAAATCTCCACTGAGTGCAGAACAAAAAGAAATATGATGTAATTGGATCAAAGAACTTGAAGATTAGGTATGATAAGTACTTTCTTTCCTGTGTGAAATATAAACTATTGAAATAGCAGTGAGAGAGAGGCTAGAAGCTCTATCCTTGGAAATCAAAGAATGGGACAGAGATTCTACTTTGTAGAACCTTTGGCTCACTGGTGTGCCACTGCTGGTGTCAATTATGGTTTAACAATTTCATTTGCTCATCTGGCACCTTATTTAGATTCTGAGTGACTTGAGGCAGAGATCAAGTCACTTGAACAGATACTAAGGCCCATACAGTTAGTGGATTAAGTTGTTAACTAAGTGGGGTAAATGACTCCAATCAAGAGAGGGACCCATAATATCTCTTTCAAAAACCAGCCCTAATAAGGTATGCATGTGAAGCCTTGTGAAATGGGAATACTTGGAACATTTCTAACTCAGATCACTAAAGGTGAGTTTTACACACTTTGCTGTGGCATCTCCCAGCAGATGAAGGAGCAGAGAGGGCAGCTTGGGTCCTTTTTCTTCAATAGCCTTATGGTCCTTCAGAAGTTTTGCCTGTTTTGAGAAGACCATGCTCTCTAGTCATCCAGACTGTCCTCCATACTGAATGTTTTTGTAGTTCTCTAAGGATGACTTGTATCATTTTGATTAATCTTATTCTGGCACTTACTTTGATTTTTGGACTCAAATCCCAGCTCATCCCAGCCTGCTCCTGGCAGACAGGTTTCTGCCAATAGTCCTGGAAAGGTGTCTTGATTATAATTCATGTGCTGAGCAAAGGAAAACGCTGAAGATCAAGTTGAAGAAACAGGGGGAAAGAAAATGAGATCCTATGATTAAGAAAACTGTTAGATTCTCAAACAGAGAAAAGGATTCCAAACACCATGTACCCTCCCCACCTAACCCTCAACACCTTCACAAAGTAGAATTTCTATCCTATTGTGACTACGGATTTAGAGCGCCTCAGTCCACCTGGTTTCCCAAAAGCTTTTATTGGACATCTTCCCTATCCTCAGCAAAAACTGATTTTCCTATAAGCAAAACCACATTGGGGATGTTACAATTACTACAAAGAAATCTAAAATAACTAGTTTATGTTTTATATCCTCAAAGTAATAATCAGCAAAGCTCCTGGAGAGGAAGAACTATTTGGTTTTCCTCTTTGTAGTCTTTACATTGATTAGCAAAATACCTAAAACATACAAGTGTTTTCTAATTGCCTGTTGAATAAATGGAAGAATAAGTGACTGACTGGAAGACTTCTAATGGTAGAGGTCATAGAAAAGAGTTAGTGCTGAAGAAGGTAGGATTTGAACTTGGTATTGAAGAATGTGTATTGCTCTATACTTATCACTATGGTAGCCACAAGGCATGTGTTAAATTTAAATTAATTAAAATTTTAGTTCCTCAGTTGTCGTGATCATTTTTCAAGGGGTTCCAGAGTGGGAAGTGTGGGGAACATATCCATCATTGCAGAAAGGTCTGCTGGATGGCACTGGTCCAGATAGAGGGCAATGGAAATGGACAAAGGCCCTGAGGTGGGGACACACCCTGCTTTGTAGATCAACTCCATCTCATAGAGGATAATAATGAGAGGATGGTGGAAGCTAAAGAAGAAAACATGACAATGGGGGTCATCTTAGAAAGCATGTTTAGGAGACCACATTTAGTTAAAGTGGAAGAAATACTTGAGAAAGCCAACTAACTAAGAAGCAAAACTAAGAATGAGTTATTATGAAACAAGAGTAGGGCCAAGGAGTGAAAGGGAGGAGATAAGGTATTCTATGACAGAAAGAAACAGGGTTGGATGCCTTGAGAAGGAGGGTGGAGGAAAGAGAGAAATCAAAGATGACTCCTACAGCATGTCACACTTGACTGAAAATCACTATGAATAGAAATGGGGGTGAGGAGTGCAGCTGGCTCTAAGAGAATTCATTTTCATACTTAATGGTGTTCTGCGCTTACTTCTGATTGATGTTGTAGCTTCAGACCGAGATGCTGCTCAAACGAGACCTCCTAGTCCTGCTACCCCATTTCCTACCAACTTATTATTCTCCATTGACCTCAGGTGAAACCAGAGTAGGGTCAGGCAATTTGAAGGTGAGGAAGTAGGAGAGGAGGAGGGCCAAACATGTTTCTTAATCTATAACTTAAAGCCAAAACTTTTATTTCACATTAAAAAATTGACCACAAGTTGTTTTCTGGTTTGTACAGATCTTATTCAAAAGTTTATTCTAGTTGCGAAGCACACCTGTTTATAAGAAGCCCATTATAAATAAATGGTCATTGACACCTTGATATTTTAAGTTTACAGGCAAGCTACAAGACAAGTCAGTGCTGATAAACAGTCTATAAACTCTGGGTTACCAATGTGTTTCTTCTTCTCTCTTCTTAGGTGACCTTGAACAGAAATTTGAACTGGAAATCAGTCCTCTTTGTAATCAACAGAAAGATTCAATCCCTAGTATACAAATTGGTGAGTTGAATTCCATGTCAATTTAAAAAGAATAGTTTGACACCTCTGCCAAGAATCACACAGACAAGATCTATACCAAAGCTCTGAACAGCTGATGTCAAACAAACACTTCAATCATGACCAATCTACTAAATAATTCTCAAGTGAGAAATCATGAAAAATAGAGTAAAATTTTTGTTACAATACTTAATACTAAGTTATAGTGTTCACTTTATGGTTTAGAATAGAGACAAAATCAAATCAAGTAAAAAGAAAAGTAACAAGAATGAACTATTCTCAAACTGGGCAGCATGGTGTATGCCTATTATCCCAGCACTAGGGAGGCAGAAGCAGGAAGATTCAGAGTTCAAAGTCAGCATAATTGTGCAATTGCATTCTGTATAAGATCATTAAGCAATCAAATGGTGGAAATTTCACACTCCACCAATTTCAGCTGCACATAAAGCAAGCTTCTTTTTCCTTGCAGCTCCCCTCCACTGAAATCAAACATAGAACTTCAACTCTTTTTCCATGTAAGCTCTTGCCCTGCTGTGTGGCAGTTCGTATTTCCAGAGTTCCCGTCATTTTAGTGTATTCTCAGGGCTGCAGCCTCTGCAACTGTCAAGGCTTAATGCCTTGGCCTTGGAAGAGAAGAGGCTATCTGAAAAAGATCAACTGAAAATGAAAATCAGAGGAAGTTCAAATGATATGCTATCATTGAAGGTCAAATCTAATCCACAGTCACATGAAAGAGTCATAAAGTCATACTCAGAAAACAGGATCTAAGCAAACCCAGCTACAAAAGATTCAAGTGGACTATACAAATATTCAAATAGGCATGTTGGAATTATGAGATACAGGATGGCCCATCTTTTTTCCAAATTTTCCTTAATGTTGTTGCATTGTTTTATTAAATTGTTTCCTCTACCCACAAATGGAGATATATAGCTATAGCTATATAGATATAGATATAAATTAGATATAGATATAGATATGAAAGAAACCAACCCAGAAGCCAGGCACCTGTGATTCATGCCTGTAATCCTAACTACTTGGCAGACTGAGATCAGAAGGACCACAGATGCAGGCCAGCCAGAGCAAAAAAGTTGGTGAGACTCCCCCCATCTCTATGGAAAAAATCTAGATGGGGTGGCATGTGCCTGTCATCCCAGCAAGAAATGTAAAATAGGAGGATTGCTGTGAGGCTGGCTTGGGCAAAAAGCAATCCCATTTCTCCAAAATAACCAGAGCGAAAAAGGCTGCAGGCATAGCTCAAGCGATAGAGCACCTGCCTAGCAAGCATGAAGCCCTGAGATCAAACTCCAGTATTCGGAAAAAAAAAAAAAAAAACAGAAGCCAGGGCAGAGGACAAATGAAAACTTCTGGGAAGACAGGCAGTCAGGGAGGGGAGTATCAACAACAGAAATCCAGCCTCGGCCTCCTTGGGTCCAGTTCTGTCCTATGATTTAGCCCTTGGGTTCTACAGATTGGTCTAATCCTGAGAACCACTGTGTTCAGCTCTGGCTAGAAAGAAATTTGCCAGGCAACTGCTAATAACACTTGGAACCACAAACACCCCAAACAAAAGCATGACATTCTCAAGCACTCAGCCTGGATTTGCAAACAGGCCCGATTTCAGAGATCTGTCCCGTTGTTGTCATGAGAACACACTTATTTTGTCAGATCATGTATCCTGATTTTCAGCTCAGGAAAACGTGGTTACCATAGATACCTCCTTTAAAAATGGGATGGGGGTTGTGTGAATAGGGAAGTCTCAGGGATGCAACACCAGCTCACCAATAACACAGAGAAAGAGACGGCAATTATGAAACAACACTTGGTTCATAAATCTGTCTCTGCTCTGTTCCACATCTGACAGCTCTTATCGGTCCAGGATTGTGAGAAAACGGTGCTCAAGCTAAACTAGAAAAATGCAAATAGATAAAACAGTCAGATGGATGCTGCAGGCTCTAGCCTCCACCCACACAATGATTTCTCCACTGGGTCGCTCCATCCGGACTCCCCTCTGTTTGATAATGTCCCCTCTCTTTTTCCCATCGCAATCCAAAAGGAGAATTTGCTAAATGTAGGAAATTTTCTATTTAAGTAATTTATATTTACCCAAGTGGAACTGGGGCTTACTATACTGCTACACACACTTACTCGCCACTCTCTCCACCAAATTTTGCATTTTAAAAAGAAGATATTACGTTGAATAAATCTCTTATTGATAGAATCTATAGAAAGATGAAAAAAAAGATATTTTCCCTCAATTCTTGTCTACTCTGAGGCCACCCTTCCCTTCCCCCACTCTCACCCCTCCAGGACCAAAACCCAGTAGTCAGTTTATTCCTGAAGAAGAGAGAGGTTGGCACTCCACTTTGAAGAAACAGATTCCTAAGTCCCTGGAAAAATTGCCACGTGGTGTCTATTCTATTTCAAACCACTTTCCTATCTGGCATAAGAAGTCTTTTTATTTGACAAATAGAAATACAGATGTATAATTCCAGGGGTAACTTCAAGAAGAAAATGAATTGATTATTTTTTAAATGTAAGATTGGTAATCTTGTTATGGCTAGGTAAACTTGATAAATATTCACATTTAGATTTTAGAAGAGTATAAATATATGAACTGTCTTTTTAGATCTCTAGACTGTAGTCTTTTTTGAGGGTAAAAGACCTCAGAAATTGCATACAGTGATTATGAAGGAGATGAAGGAAATCCAAGGATGGCAAGCAAAATGGGAAATCCTTATTTGCTCACTCCCTTTATCACTCCTAAAGCTGCCGGCTTAGCTTTCTTCCTGGGGTTCAGGTTATCTAAAATGATATTAAGATGAGATAATGCAGAAATGGACAATAACATTCCCACCCTTTTCCCATCCTCCAGCATCCTCAAAGGTCAGGTATCTGCTATTTGCCCAATATGCAGCCAAATCAAGCCTTAGCCCTCATGAGATGATGAAGTCAGCCTTACAATTCACATGGCCGTAAACATAAGGAGCTAACTGCTGGAAACTGTTGTGCTGAAAGCATTCACCTTTCTCCCCACACTTACATCCCAAGGAAATAGAATGAAACCTAAACAAGTTCAAGTGTGACGATGCCAGTATTTCCAACCTAGACCAAAAGTTCTCTTCATTTAACAAATCATTTTTTAATATGGAAAGCACATTAACAACAAATAGGATTAGAAAGTCATGAGTTTTCAATTATTAAGAGATCAGACGCGTTAGCCAGCATGGTGGCACACACGTGTGATCCCAGCATATGGGAGACCGTGGCAGGAGGATTTTGTGTTCAAGGTCAGGCTGAAATACATAGGAAAACTCTATCTCCAAAAACAAAAAGAGAGAGAGAAATAAGAAAGTCTAATATCAACCAATCTTCTGTAGCCATTTAAGCAGGATTTAGATGAATGTTTGCCTTGGTCTAAGTTGCTTGACATAATTGAAGGCAAGGCAGAACTATAAATGCTGATCCTGAAGTGAGGGTGGTACAGAGCACTGTGCATGAATTCCCTAGATGGCCTGAGTGGGTGAAGCATACCTTGCTGATGTCACGGGCCTTCCCGGCAACCTTCCTGCCTTAGTTCCTGCACACACTCTTCTTATTTTTGCAGAAAGTTCTCTCTCCCTCTGCAAATAACAATCGCTAATATTTGATGACTAGAAGCTACTACTGATGTACTGAGCTAGTATAATATTTATGACAGCTAATAATAATAGCTGATATTTAAAAGCCAGGCGCTTTTAAGCATTTCCCATGTGTTGGTCATTTAATTGTCATCACACCCCTACTCTTCTCAGCTCCTTTTCACCAGTGGGGAAAGAGAGGCACAGAGGTTGAGTGGCAAACCCCCCCAGCGACACATCTTGTTTGTGACCTCATCTTGTCTGGGAGGGGGACACTGGTGAGGGACGGTGCTGAGCGAGTGTGGCCTTGGCGTTTCAGGTTTCATGACCTACATCGTGGAGCCGCTGTTCCGGGAGTGGGCCCGGTTCACGGGGAACAGCGTCCTGTCGGAGAGCATGCTGCGCCACCTCGCCCACAACAAGGCCCAGTGGACCAGCCTGCTGTCCACGCAGCACCGGCGCGGGGGCGGCGGGGACCACGGGGGCCCGGGGACTGAGAAGGCCGAGCAGGTGGCAGAAGGCGACTCGCCATAGCGCAGGCCTGGAGGCCCGGCCACCAATGCTCGCCAGGAGCAAGATCGGAGGGACACAGGGCCCAGCGATCCTGGGGTTTGCCCAGGGCGCTTCTTGAATGCCGCCCTCCTGCCGCTTCCCTGCCTCCCTCCAACTGTACAGAAGCCATTTGTCACCTCAGCATTAGCTGCCGAAATGAGCAACGCTATCCAGTAAGATGGGCGCAGACGCCGGAGGCAGGCTGCCCCTGCAATGAAGAAGACTGGGAGCAAGAACGGGGTGCCCCTGCCACGTCCCGCTCTGGCCCTGGGTGGCACTGAAATAGGCAGCCGCATTTTAGCATTTGCCATCCGACCGCTGATCTGCATGACAAAACACCAGCATATTTGGAACTCCGAGGATATTGGTCTTAAGTGCAGAGCACAACCACGAGCTTGAGAGAAAGTACCTTCTATTTTAATAATAATTATTATTATAAAGATAATAATAAATCTTTTTAACTTTTATATTTTATGCACTAGACAATGGATCTAAAATTTTGGACTGAGATCACTCAATGTACCCAAACTTGAGCAAGGGGTTCATTGTTTTGTTACTGACTTGTGACACTTTGGGTCAGAGATTTGGACATCTTCGCAATTTAAGAAACCACATTTCCTGTCCCATCCGGGGAAGGTGCTGTACAGTTCACCCCTTTGCACCGTTAACCAATCTGTCTTTTATGGATTCGATGACCTGTTTATATTCACACATGTACATTTTCTGTAAATACCAAGCGCTACTGATTCCCATGCCAAAATACAATGTATTATGGGATTGATACCTGTATAAACAATGGCACTGTGAACAGAATACTGTTAGTTTTAATACAAGAGAATGCATTTGTAAATATGGTATAGAGTTTATTAATATACTATTGTTTGCAGATAAAGGCCTTAATGTTAAACATCCTTCATCTTCTGAAAGCTGCCCAACTTAAATCCTCACAGATGTCTTTCTGAACTGCCTGCCTGTGACTTACCTTTAGACTTTCCAGCTAAGGTCACAAACCAAAACTGAAAAAAGTCTTGAAGGGAACACTTTTGGAAACTTCATGTGAATTCTGCTTTCGACCATAGCGTTCAATCTACGGCAGCAAGCCTCCTTTCCTCAGATTGCAGACTCTCTTCAGCAAGCGTGAAGTCGCTTTTCAAAGCAGCAATGTTGCACACACTGTTTTAACAAGCCAGCTGATAAGCTTGTGTTTATGTGACTCTTGTTATGGAACATGGCGGTGCACCCAGCCTCAGAGGAGACACAGCAGGTCTCGAAAACCTTCTATGACCCTGTCACCTAACCATCAGGGACTTCCCTGCTCCCATACCACACATTTGTCTGTTATGGCTACAGTACCAAAGTACCTTTGATCCATGGTTGGTGTGCATTACTTTGGTGTTAATAGTAACTGGATCTTTCTTTTTCCTTGGTGTCATGTGAACAACGACTGAACTGTTTAGCTGAAGTTAACATTATTTAAGTAAAGAAACTATTTTGGTTTTATGATAGACTTTACCTTCCTGACAGGTCATTGTGGTTAATTATGGCTGTAACTAGCAGTCACGTTGGAATTTGTTGCCATTTTTTTTCTGCAGACACTTGGCTATAAAATCTAATTTGTTACAGCATCCTTCTCTAGTCTGCTAACCTCTGTGCATTGAACTTTTTCTTTATAAATTCTAGCATAAATCATGTTTGATGAAAATTGTTTAATGGCCCTTTCTCTTTACCTTAAACAATGTGGTTGTGGGAGAATGATAAAGCTATTTTCTCAATCTCATAGAATGACAGCCAGCTCATATTTCTAAGTACAACTAGTTTGGTTTTTTTTTTTTTCTTCTAAAATCAAATGAAATGTTAGAAACTTGACTGGCTTTAATGTGTTCCTAGAGAGATTGTGGCTTGGAGACTTAAGGTTTAGAGGAAAATTTGGAAAGTTGGTTACATTTTCATTAAAGTAGGTGAGATTGTCAGGTGATGTAAAGAAAGTGTCAAGATCTTATAAAGCAGATGGATGCAAAGTTTAAAATTACTGATATGGGTAAGAAGGGAAGTCATAGAAACGTAACACTAAGTTTTGTTTCATAGTAATCATGAACTGACATGCTTTTCTTTATCACGGTAATATTCTGAAGCTCTCAGGTAGGTGAGGCCCCAAAAGAAAAAAATGTTGGATCGATTACTGCTTCTAAACTGCTCATATTTTGGTTTGATGATGCAGAGAGAGCTCTCAAGTAGTCTATTTTTAATACCCATGAGATCAAATCAAGGAAAGCAATTGTTGGGGATGAGGACGTAGAGATAAGGAAAGAAGACGTTGTTTTGGCTAATGAAGACACTACCAAGTGGATTTTGTTTAAATTATAATTTTATAATAATTTAAATAAATAAGATTAAGGGCATTCCTGGTAGCTCCAAGTTGATAGGGCAAAAGCGTTCTTGTTACAATTAAGTCTTGAAGAAGAGCTCACAGTTAAACTACCAAATAGCTAATTGTTAAGGCTATGAGTTTTCCACTAGTACAATACAAATTTGAGGTAAAATCAGACACAATGCATAAATTAGATGCATCTGTCTCTCTTAACTGTCTGTAGATTTCTTGAGTTCCTCAGTTGTTGGCAAAAAAGAATGTGAAAACATTTTTTTTTCTGGCCTTCTAGTGGCTCTCTTGGAATATTTCAATAGAAGGGTCTAATTAGTAGTTGGGACATAGCTATTGAATTATCTATGGATTTTAATCTTTGCAGTCTCATTCTGCCAAGAATTGTCAATTGTTGACTTACCAAGTTTAATTCTTTCATTGCTTGTCAAGAAAGAACTTAAAGGGCTATTTTTAGTAAGCTAAAGTCAAGATCACATTAAGAGAGAGAGAGAACACACACATCACTGCCGGGCCTGATAAGCAGAGCCTGCTTTTCCTTGCAATAGCTGCAGTGAATAGTCAGACCCAATTCATGAAACCCTGGCCTTCCCATAGCTCCCTGCTAGGCTAAGTAAAAAAACAGCTCTATTTCTTCCTGTTTGTGCTTCCCACAAAGGGCCTTGGAGCACATCCTGCAACCTGTCTCCAGATAATGCTACCTACAAAACAGACTTGTTTTGTAATCTTTTCTTGTGTTGACTCAGATGTGCTCACTGATTTGGATTGGATTATAAGCTTGTATATCCCTGTATTCTTCATGCTTTGTTCTTTTAAGCAAACTCTTAAAGTTGTGTCATCTTGTGTACACATGTAAGGTTTGGGGGGAAAAAAAAACCTTGTGAGTTTTGCTCAAAATGAGGCCTAAATATCCATCGGCATGTCTAGATGAACAATTAAAAATAAAAATAATTTCTTAAAAATATATGAAAATATCCTGATTCTCATCAGATAACATGCTATCAGTGGATCAGTTGAAAACATTCAGGAGGGATCCCATTCAAGAGAGCAGCACAGAGGCACACATGGTCCACATGACCTCCTTTACTTGGTAATTAGCGCCACATCAGGAAAACAGGCCTCCCTGCAATTTTACATTTTGCTAGAGTTCTGATATTTTTCCAAATGCATACACATACACAAATAAGGCACTGATTCAGGTCATGGAAACACATCAGACTAAATGCAACAATTATTTGTGAAAAATAGAGTCTCACATTTCAGAATTGAAGGCCATAAAGACCAAAAAGAACAATGAAACAGTTCAGGCAAGACCACGGAGTATGCTAAATTTTTCTTAAAATAGAGGAGGAAAAGAACAACACCCATGTTTCCCAGAAACCTCCTCAATCGTTTTCTCCTTATAGCTTTACGTGTTCTCCCACACCTACTTTATTAACATTTGTATTCAGAATCCCACTGATTTCTGAATGCTTCCCATAGCTGAATGCAAAGCTACTTTTCAGTGGATATTCCATACATGAAGTCAAAACCAAAAGAAAGAACCAAGTGACAGTCCAAGTAACGGTCAAATGTTACTTTCAGATATACATGGGACCAAGCTGAAGCTAGATCAAGTAGGCAAAACCTCTACAAGCAGTTAAATTTCAATTAAACAAATACTGAGATGTCACCATGTCCCAGATGCTGTGCCACATAGCAGGACCCAGGTCCTCCAGGAGAATTTGGACTCGTGTGGAAGACTGGCATTACTAGGATGTGTTTCTTAGAGAACTTTGGAGGCACCTCCTACAGTACAAAATACTAGAAAGCAAATAAGCTTCCAAGACAAAAGTGGGTCACATTTATGGTTCTGTCGCTAACTTATTCTGTGACTTGAAGGAAGTTACCAAAACCACTATAAAATTATTTCCAGACAATAATTCCTTTCATAGTATGATTGTGGCAATTAAAAGAGATTGCATACAAAAAAAGCACCAAGCACTCTCTCTGGTGCACGGTAGACTCTCAATAGGTAAAAGTTTCCTCCTCTTAAGTTGCAAAAAGATTGGAAAATGATCATTCACACAGAATAAGAATGGGAAGAATTGGGTGGGGAGGAAAGTTCTGGTGTCATGTTCATTAGGAAGTCATGTTCATTTTTACAGTTTTTGATAATATTTGATGTACCCATGAATTTGTAATGTCAGCTAAAAGGTAACCCTTTCAACTTGTTGTTTAGTACGAGCTCTGCCCAGCTACAGCCTACTTTTCTGTTTAGTCCTCCTGATTCTAGAGAAAAAGACAGTGGATCTTTTCTTTGAAGTTGTGCAAAAATTTCTGTAAAACAAACAGCTCCTAAAAACAAAACGAGAGTCATTTACTTCCCTTGTGTCTAAACCCTAATTTCTGCTGGGTATGGTTCTGGCCCTCTGTGTTAAGCCCTGAAGTTCTGTGATGCCCTTTACTGATGGCACAGGAACAGGGCTGAGGGCCTCTCCCACATTTCCAAACATCTTCTCAAATTTTGCTTATTGTCTGTCCTATAGCAGGACATAGGCAAAGCCACATCTTAACATCCTGTTGGAGAAGAGAAAAGACTCCCCTCTTGCCTCCAGGGGAATGCAAGGGAAACATTTGAGTAATGACTAAATAAGGAGCTTTTAGCTATGAAGCAGTCTCAATAAATAGGCCTTTTATTTTTCAATTAAACCAGAGAGATTATTAGAAAAACTTTGTTTCAGCTGATGCAGTATGAAATTTTCCTTGTCTTAGTTATCTATTAGATAACAAATGTCATTGATTAAATTGCCTGCAATGCTTCAAATTCTAGTCTTGCAAGAGCTGATTTAAACTTCAGTGTTCTATTCCCTTGTAAGGAAGCAATGTGGTAGTTTGGAAAGTATGAGCTTTGGTGTCAGATAGACCAGAATTTCAAATTCCTTCTTATCACTTGCTGCTTAACCCTAAGCAAAATAACTTAATATCCCTGAACCTCTATGTCCTCATGTATAAAATGATACTAACACCTACCTCCTGGGGTGGTTGAGGGATCAAAATTAAATAACATACATAAAACAAATAGCACCATATCTAGAAAAGAGTTGCTATAGTTTGGATGTGGACTGTACCCCCAAAGGCTCATGGGCTAAAGGCTTTATCCTTAGCTTAGTACTATTGGGAGGAGGTGGAACTTTTAAGAGGTGGAGCCTAGTGCAAGGAAGTGAGGTCATTGAGGAGTAAGAGAGCCCAGCCCTTTTCTTTCTCTTTCATTTCCTGGCATCCAGAAAGTAAGCAGCTTCCTCTTCCATGAATTCCTGTCATGATATACTGCCTCACTATAGTCCCAAAAGTGACGAGGCTAACCAGCCATGGCCTAAAACCTCAAAAACTATGAGCCAAAATAAACTTTTCCTCTATGAATTCATTAATTCAGACATTTTGTCCATGACAGAAAGTGGGCAAACAAGTGGGTACTCTGCAGAGGTAAGTTCCTACATCATTTACAAAAAAAACATGTAAAGTGGGAATTGGGATGCATCTTTCTGTAGGCTGCATCAATTTTTGTGCAAATAAAAACACAAAATCAGTTAATAGTCATTGAACATGATTATATCTATAGATGACATATTGGTCATAAAATAATCCTTGCATTAGAGACAAAATACTGTCAAAAATGATTAATGAAAGAACTCAGTGTTCCTGGGTTAGTAAGGATACATTGATAAGACCAGGAACAAATAAAGGGCTATCTCTTCTCATTTTAAAGTAAATACTCCTTAGTCCGACCACAGAGAACCAGTCTGGTTGACATAACACTTTCCTAGAGTTGACAAGAATTCAACTCCAATTGGAGAGAAGGTTCAGTAAAATAAACAAAACATGATAACCTGCCAAGTTTTCATGAATTCCACTCAAATCCTAAAAGTTTTATCCATCAAAGTTTCCACTAGCCTTTCCCCTGTAACTTCTTTATCAGATCCTCTGTGGTCATTGATAGCAAAGGGCTCCAGGGTAGTCCATGCATATAGATGGCTCAAAAATAGATTCAGTTCTACATTATCATTTCCCAAGTTGCACAAAAATGTATATGCCAAAAGATTTGTGTCAGCTGGAGAAAGAATGCTTTCACAGTCAAGGAAGTTTGAGAAAGAATGGATCAAACACATAAGCTTCTCTCCTGCATGGTTCTGAGAGCTGTAAGGCACCCATGGACATTTCCAAAGAGATAACATTGATGAAATCATTTGTTTGGGTCCAGTTTTGGTTTCAAATCATGAAGTCTTCCTTAACTATCCTAACCCAGAACGATCACCCCATTTATTATTTCACTGCCTTACTATTGTTAATGGGTATTATTTTTATTAGTATTTACATACATGTGCATATTCTACCCAACTTAATAGAACATTGTCACTAACTTGCCTGAGTTTGTGGCTTGACCTTAACCACTTACTAAGATTGGGCAAGTTTCCAAATGTTCTGGACCTCAGTCTCTTCATCTGTGAAATGATGATTGAAAAAATGTGGTCTGTGCCATAGGACTTTTGAAAATTAAAAGAATCACACCGTATAGCACTTAGGGCAGTGCCTGGCACACAAAAAACACCCATTTCATTAAGTGCTGACAAAAACATCTCCCCACATGTCACCCTCGCAAACATGATTTGTAAGCTTGGTAACAGGAATAGCTATTCTTTTTTATACATTCTCCATGTATAGCACAGAAGGTAATGAACAGATGTTTCTTAATTAAAGAACATATGTTTGATTGACAAATTGAAAATCATATCAAAATAATATGCTAACATTTAAGTTCAAGCAAATAAAACCCAATTGTAACTATAAATGTCCCAATAACTAAATTCAGGTCCACAATTGCTATCTGGTAGACTTTTGAGTGTTTTGAAAAATGTGGTTTAAGAAGACAATAGCTTTCTCTTCCCAGTTTATAAGCATTCTTTTTGGGTGAAAAGGGCAGGAATAAGACCCCTGAAGGCCTTGATATCCAAAGATCTTTAGGGTTTTTTCCATGCACTGAAAAAGAAGCCTACAGAAGTACCATTAAATCACTTCCTTTGCAAGGTTTATACAGTGCAGCCCCCACCATAATGCACAACCCAAGAAAAGAAAGACACAAATCCCCATGCTCATCTTAAAAAAAGAATATGGGAGAGCCAGCAATGTAATCACACACACCTGTAATTCCAGCACTCCGGACTGAAGCAGAAGGATCCTGAGTTTGAGGCTAGCATAGGCTACATAGCAAATTCAAGATCAGGCTGAGCTATAGAGCAATTCTGTCTCAAAACAAACAAAACAGAACCTGGGAGTAACAGATGAGTCTCGTTTTATCCTTATTAAAAGCACATCATATTACACAAAACCTTCTTCCACTCTTCTTCCCATAAGCACTGTGCATTTTTAAGGTTGTGGACAAAGTAAGCCTAATGGACCAGTATGTGCAAATCCATTTGGAAGTCATTTTCTCTTCCTTCCAAAGGCTATTATTTTAGTTTGCATCTTTCTTATGAGGAGAGGCAGATTTTACATTTCAATAGACTTTCATTTTCTCTGGACATCTGAGTCCATCCACATCTAAAGAAAAACTTATAAATGAAACCTATGATGTTATACAATAGTGTAAGTGAGAAATATATTCTGCAATTGCAAATTTTTGAGTGTTAACATTACTGAGATGGAGACAACAGAAGGTTCTGATAGATTTTTAAATGTGTAGACTTATATGTAATATGCTCTGGCATATTTCTTAGCTGCCTACCAAGTTTATTTATTTAAAAGGTATTAATTATTGTATAAATAGCTTATCAAAAATATCCTTCCACCAGGCATGGTAGCACACACTAATAATCCCAATACTCAGGAGGCTGAGGAGGGAGGATCACAAGCTTGAGAACAGCCTGTGATACATAGTGGGTGCCTGTCTCAAATTTAAGTGTGTGTGGGTGTGTGGGTGTGTGTGTCCTTTTGCACCTGAAGATTTCTTTGTCTTAAACTTAAATGGTAAAGTTGAGGGTTTTTTTCACTTTAATCAAGTTTTTTTTTTAATTTTGGTTTTTGTATTTGTTTTATTTTGCAGAGACTGAGTTCAAACCCCAGTACAATCAAGAAAAAAACAAAAACCATAAAGAACCTTATAAGACTTGGTGAGAAGAAAGAACCAGAGAGAGCTGGAAGGGTGAGAGTCCGTGGTCCAAGGCTGTGGAAATTCTGAATTTATTATTCAGAGGCAAAGTAACTTCGTGATGTGAAGACAGGGGCAGAAGTTTTGGCTACAGAGTGGGTAGCTGCAGGAGTGTAGAGAAGGTTATAGTACTTAAGGAACCAAAAAAACTTGATGACAGATGGATTATCTACTTCATTGCTGATGTCGCACAGGATATTGGCAGAACTTGAGGAGAGAAGAAGCAGAGAACTTCTCCAGTAACTGAAGTAGAAGAAACAAAAGAGGTGGTAATGTTTCATGGCAAGAACCCCAAGAAAAGGGGTTTGGTGGGAGTGTGATCCCTCAACAAAAGTTGAAGACTAGTGGTCTTGCTGAGGACTAGTAACAGTAAGGTGTGAGAGACATTGGTCCCATTTCCCAACACTGACAAGAAAGAAAGTTCGTTGGAAGTATCTCCACCTGAGATAGTTCTGTTCAACAGTGTCCTCAGGGCGCATTTTCAGGTAAAGCACAGAGGGCAAAGGAATGTCTGGGGCAGAGATAGTGGATCTAAGAGCTTATTCTATGAGGTAGGGCCAACTAAACCAACCATTAGATTGAGTTAGTCCTGACATTCCCCCATAGATGGGGTTTACAGAGTTCTTCCAGATGCAGTTCCAAGCCTTAAAAGAAAAGGGAAGCTCTGGGCTCTTGGAAGAAGCAGCCTTTGTTATGGACTGACTGGGACAGTCCCAATGTATGAGGCAACTTATACTCAGGTACCTAGAGAGTTGTCAGAGACCTGCACCCAGAGAACCAGGGCTGCAGGCAGTGGTGAAAGCAGGCTTTTAAGGAGCCATGATGACATAGAACTCAATCTGCTCCTCCCTTTGAGGCTCCAGGCTCAGCAGGACCACCGTTAGAGATTCTGTGTGCGATCTGAAAGCAGTAATAAGGACCTGTGACTGTGACTACCACTTTTCAGTTCTCCTTTCTATAATGACCCCAAAGGTCAACCAAGAGCCCAGGCAGTTTGCTGTAACAGAAGAGCCATCTGACTTGCCACTTTTCTGAATTAAATGGACAGGTATGATAAGTTTGAAAATGAAAGAAATCTACCCCCCAACCATCCAAATGGGCCATTTGAATAATGAACATTGTGTAGAAGCAAAGACCAAAAGTAGGTGTGAAAGGCAGTTGGTTCTTCATAAATACTTATACATTGGAAATACAGGCAATCCCTTTGTAAGGTATAAATCAAGCAACCTCCAGATTTTAATCTAAATTCAGGGTCCTCTCTCTAATTTCCAGCCACACTCAGTTTAGGAAGAAAAAAGAGGCCCAGAAAAAGGGATTCCACTCTAGCCCTATTACTTTTGACAAGAGTTGGCTCCCTAACAGCACTGAAGAAAAAGTAATTGCTTTGAGAGTGTCCTCATTGTACTATGATTCCTTATTAGAACTTAATTTAAGAAAGAGTCCATTCTTAGGATTTGAGGACTTGCTAGAAATTAAGTATCTCTTTTTCCCTGAAATTGACCTTGCTGTCCTTCTGGACAAGCCTTCCTAGAATTTTTGTTTAGAATTCCAGAAAGTTTAGTGAAGATTTTCAAATACAACCACATCTTTTGCTAGCATTCTATGCAAAGACCTTCTTCCTCCTAGAATCATATGGTACTGTGAAAGTTCTACTACCAGAAATAAGCACCAATTTCAACCAGACTTCAGTTTTCAAACTGAGACCCCGCCATTACTCATCGTGCTAAAACATACCAATGTATTGAAGTTACAGTAGCATACTGGGTTAGTCCCGGAAGAGGTTAGAAGAAAGACAGAAGCTGGCTTGGTTTTAGTGGTTTCACCAAAAGAATTAAACATTTTTGGAGGTTATGTGTGTCTCCTCCCCGCCACTGTATTACAGATTAGCAGTAATAATTAACCAGTGATTTCTAGCAGAAATCAATGGAAAGACAGTACAGAAGAGTGGTTACAGGCAGTGTAAGAGTGGTTACCTGTCCGGCTCAGCCACTTATCAACTGTTTGGCCCTGACTGGTTTCTTCATCTCTTTGTGCTTGTAGCAGCAATGTGATAACCACAGTACCTCCTATAGGGTTGTTTGGAGATCAAATGAGTTAGGGTACTTCAGGTCCCATACTAACAAACAGCTTGCTATGTTTTTAAATTTTTAAGTGGACATATGTGCAGAAAACATGGAAACAAGCCCTCCTGACCTTTTCACAACTTGCTCAGTGCCCAAGGAAGGTGGATCACTATACACAATAATTTCAGTGTTTATTGTGGTATGTTTCCAAATGTGATTAAGAATATTTTACTCACATAGTAGATATTCCAAAATTACTCCTATGATGCTTCAGCCTTCCTTGGCTCTGCCTTATTCATTTCTTCAAGTACAGGATACATCAAATGTCTACCAGATAACGGAGCCTCCATAAGTGATTATTTAACTAAACTGAACCTCAGACAAGATAATTCTAGAAGCTTCAAGTAAAGGATTTCAAAAAAGACAGACTGCAAAGAAACGAGAAATGCAGGAATACAAACAAAAACATGGACAGCATATCAAGTATCTCTTACTTGATAATTCTCCCTCCATCATAATCTATCCACACTGATAGAGCATTGCAATAACTGAACAGCCTTAGAACAGAGTCATAAAAGTTAGAAATAAATAAAGCAGGCTTCTAATATCTTGTCAAGATGACAGCAAAAACACAAGAGACTACAAGAAGAGTCTCAAGCAAGACTCAGACAGCAACTGCAAAGAAAGATGGCGCCCTCTCAGTGGTAAGATGCTCTGCTGTCATTGGCTCTCTCACAGGAGGCTCCATGTGATGTTCCTTCACCTCTTCTGTGGGTCTCACCTCATGCTTACCTCTGAGTTTTCCTCCATTTTCTAAGATGCTTGTTTGTGTGGGGGGAACAATTAACATGAGCTCTACCACCTTCAATTTTTAAGTATCTATTATTTTTGATCATAGGTATAAATGCCTTTTTTCAATCTCAAGAACTCTAACATCTTGATACTGAAATTGCTTGTTTTCCAAACATGTACATAAAAAGTAGAGGAAGAATAGCCATCAGAGATTTGAAAATTTTATAAAAAGGAAAATGAAAATGACAATGGCTTCATAATAAGCCACTTCCTAACCCAGATTCCAAGGGATTCAAGGACCAGGGAGTCTAGTCTTGGGTCAAATAATAGAAACATGTTCACTTAGGGAATCACAGTAACTTATCAAAACATAACCAGAAATAATTTGGTCATAAAAACAGCAGAAAAATCACATTTCCAGCAGCCAGGAAACTGAGATTATGTTCTCTTCTTGTGTTCATTAAAGGACAAATTGACACAGATTAATCAAGACAACAAAATCGCCAAGATCTCATTTCTTGTAAAGACCTCCCCCAAATAGCTATGCCTTTGTCTGAAGTTTTCATGAACTCTTAGCTCACTACAATGTCACTTCCATTGTAAAATGCCCCAAAACCTCTCTCTTCAAATTCGGATGACTTTTCTATGTTTATATGACATGGTTTCTGCAACAGTTGTCACCCCTGGCCACATTTCTTCTTTCAAACTCTTACCCACAACATGTTCTCCCACTTTTTCTTCCTACCTCTTATAGCCATTCTCTTGGAGAGAAACAAATGATCCTGGTTTATCTGGAAGGGTTCCAGCTTTAGCACTGAAAGTATCATGTCCCAAGAAATCCCTCCCTGTAGAGCAAATCAGAATGGCCAGTCATCCTTATCTTAAATCTCCTTTAAAGGCTTCACATCTTCCCTCACTCCTAAAATGTCAGTGTCCTAAAACTCCATTCTTGACCTCCATGGTTTTCACCCATACAGTCTCCTTGGTGACTTCATCCAACTCAAAAGCTCAGAAAACACTCATATATGTGTGATGGTTATCAAATCTGTATCTTCTCCATACCCAAACTGCCAATATAGTTTAACATACCAAAACAGGAAGTGTCTACCGCACAAAATCTACTTCTTAAAAATGTAAGAAACACCTTGGTAAGAACACCTGGTCACCCAAACCAAAACAAACCTGGAAGTCATCCTTAGTGCCTCCTCACTCCCCCTGGTTGATTCTGCCTTTTAGGTGGTCCTCGCCCTCAGCACCACTTTTCATAGACATCTTTGGTTCTGGCTCCATCATTCTCCACCTGAAATACTACAATTCACTCTGCCAACACCTTCTATAAAATGCTAGCCAAATCAACCTTGTGCAATCACTTACTGATTTCCCCTGTAGCTTTTCTCAGTAAAACTGAACTCCCTAGTTCAGAAACCAAGGCTCATGTAATCTGAACCCTACCTACTCTATAGATTTTCCTCCATCCACTGTCTCACCCTCCCTCTTACAGTCCATCCCATCTCCCAGTCTTAGGCCCAACTATAACTGCACAGGAAGCATATTTCAACCTGGTAAATGAGTAATTTCTTATTTCATCATATTTGGTTAGCATTTTTAAGTTTGTTTTTCCACACACATTGTGCATTAATCCATTTTCTATTGCTATAACATAATACTTGAGGCTAGGTAGCTTTATAAAGAAAAGAGTTTTATTTAGCTCCCAGTTTTGGAGGCTGAAAGTACAAGATCAAGCAGCAGCATCTGTCTGGTCTCTGGTGAGGCTATAATATACTGGCCTCAGTATAATATGGTGGACAATCAGAAAGTGAAATGGCTCTATGCAGAAAAAGATCACAAGGGAAGAGTCCAAACCACTCGGGAGTCAGACTCTCTAGTTTAATAACAACCCACTGTCTTGGGAATTGACTAAGGTCCCAAAAGAATGAAGTCAATCCCTTCTGGGGGAAGCACCCCACTAGGCCCCACCTCTTAGAAGTTCCAACACCTCCACACAGCTTCATTGCCAAGCTTCCAGCACATGAACCTTGGGAGATGAACCATATCTAAGCTGTATGTAGAGCATTATTTCACTGTCATCTCACACGGTCCTGTCAGATAGGTGGGATAAGAATTATTACCCAGGGAGCAGGTGACAGAGAAAGATTAAGTACGGGGGAGAGGGCACGATATGTACATGTCTGAAGTGCCAAGGCAAAACCAGCTTGGACTATCAATATACACTTTTGAAAAATGAAGGATAGGAGGGTAAAACAGGTCTTTTCCAGGGGTTGGTACCAGTTAGAGGGCAGAGAGCATAAGGAAAGGTGAAGGAGGGAGAATATGACAGATGTATTTTGCATTCATGTGTGAACACAGAGGAATGAAACCTGTTGAAATTGTTCTAAGAAGGGGGGATGAGGAAGGAGGGAGAAAGATGGAAGGGGTAAATCTAACTAAGATATATTGTAAACACATATGTAAATATCACAATGTATCCCCTGTACAATTAGTATATGTTAATAATCAAAAATTTAATTAAAAAAATTAAAAAGCAAAAAGAATTTCCTTGTGATCAAGGAAACTGCAGGACAGGGACATTTAGCAAATTGTTTGGCCTAGGTTCCACAGAATGTAAACCGAGACCAGTGTAAGAGTTCTGATTTCTAGTTCACCTCTGCCCCCCCCCCACCGTGCCCCCTGTAACAGGAGGCCGGTCTGATTGAAGCCTGGTGCTGTAAAAGGAGAAAATGGGAGCAGGTGAGAGATTGGGGAATCCAGTCTTGCAGGGTTACAGCTTGGTGCTCCTGTGTGAACAGACATGTCCTCAGGCACCAGGCATCCCCTTGGAGCATTACAGAGTGGCAGGGTGACCAGCTCACCCCAATTTGGCAAGGTGTAACCCATTTTAGAATGGAAAATCCTATGTTCTGGGAAGCCCCTTGTACTCAGCAGCCCAGGATAGTTGGTAGCCCTGGGGAAAAGGAAAGATCTGGAACCAAAAGGTCCAGATTACAAAATGAACTGTGATATTCTGGGTGGACTTTGATGCAGCCTCACTCTGTGAGTTGTGGTGTGGAACTGGGGTTAGTCATTAGCGCCAACCTTTGCTATTTTTTTTTCATTTTTCTTTTATTATTCATATGTGCATATAAGGCTTGGTTCATTTCTCCCCCCTGCCCCCACCCCCTCCCTTACCACCCACTCCACCCCCTCCCGCTACCCCCCTCAATACCCAGCAGAAACTATTTTGCCCTTATTTCTAATTTTGTTGTAGAGAGAGTATAAGCAATAATAGGAAGGAACAAGGGGTTTTGCTGGTTGAGATAAGGATAGCTATACAGGGCATTGACTCACATTGATTTCCTGTGCGTGGGTGTTACCTTCTAGGTTAATTCTTTTTAATCTAACCTTTTCTCTAGTTCCTGGTCCCCTTTTCCTATTGGCCTCAGTTGCTTTAAGGTATCTGCTTTAGTTTCTCTGCATTAAGGGCAACAAATGCTAGCTAGTTTTTTAGGTGTCTTACCTATCCTCACCCCTCCCTTGTGTGCTCTCGCTTTTATCATGTGCTCATAGTCCAATCCCATTGTTGTGTTTGCCCTTGATCTAATGTCCACATATGAGGGAGAACATACGATTTTTGGTCTTTTGGGCCAGGCTAACCTCACTCAGAATGATGTTCTCCAATTCCATCCATTTACCAGCGAATGATAACATTTCGTTCTTCTTCATGGCTGCATAAAATTCCATTGTGTATAGATACCAACCTTTGCTATTTAACTGAAACTTTTGGAATTGCCTTTTTTTTAAAGGCACACATCATTATTGTGATTCTAGCTAATATTACTTCATAAGTGCGATCAGGAAGACAAATGAGGTTGTGTCTATGAGACTTACAAACACTTGAGGGCTTATGAACATGAGTCATCATGTCACTGTTATTTTTATTATTACCAAATGACCCTTCATCGTCAGTAACAAAGTGAACATAGGTCTGTGTGACCACGAACCTCACTCAGTAGGGAATCCTTGTTTTGTGATATTTTTAAGACTTCCAGAAAAATCATTATGCTTTTAAATTTTCTCATGGAGAATTTTTTTTTTCCTGCCCAAGATTAATTGTCTTTGTGATGTCTACCAGATAACCAGGGAGCAAACCCACAAAACTGAAGCTTCAGCCATCTGGTTTGCTCATAAAACAAGAACACATTCCCAAAATTGCACTTTAGATATATATCACAGTGGAAATAAATAGACATTCATGAAGTCTAGTGGAACCAGAAGCCATCCACAAAAATGGCTCTAATTAGGACGGGCAGAAAATTTGGGGAATATAAAGAAATGACAGCCCTGATTACTGGGAACATATGAATTTTGCATCACCCAGAAGTATTTGTGTAATTAATTGGGCGAGAGATGCAATGATGTTGACTCTGTCTCACACAGAGACATGCAGAGGCAAAGAAGACTCAGCTCCTACCCTTCTAGGTCATGAAGAGAAAGGAAGGAGCCAGAATGAAAGCAGCACAGTCTGGCTGCTGCACCAGACATGAGCTCAGAGCCAGTTAGAGTTGCTGAAACTGGCCCTGTGGGCCAGAGACAGCTCAGGGAACCTGCTCTGCCTTCACAGAACACTCACAGGCTTTCTATAACAAGTACATAGCTTCTAGAAAATCTGACTGCTGCAAACACCCACACTCATTTTGCAAAAATAACATAAAAGGTACAAACAGAAATCTGGGCCCTGAGTGAGTAGTGTTACAGGCCACCCAGAGCACAGCCAACACAGTGCTCATGTAGTGTAGACAAGGGCATGGAGCAGACTCTCAAGACCCGATTCTGCACTTTATGTTTATATAATCACTACTGATGTGTTAATTTCAAATAATGCCTTTGTTCCCTCTATAACATTGAAAATTGTCATCGCCTTTAAGAGAAGACATTTTTCTCAAGTGCCAGAGGACCGGCTAATAGTTTTTTACACATTCAACACTCAAATAACTTTGGGAGCTACTGTTGCTGCCAACCCTTCAGAACATGGAAAATAAGGGCTAGAAGCCAGGCCAATCAGGCAGTTAGTGGGACACCTGTACCCCCTTCCCACCACTTGCTGGCCTGAGGCAGGACACTAGCAAGGTCCCTGCAGGCTGGGCCTTGACTATGGACCACCTAGGGAATGGGCCTTGTGCCCCAGGCATACACGTGCACATGCAGGCGCGCGCACACACACACACACACACACACACACACACACACACACGAACCCCAGGCTGATGGAGTCTGGTAAGAGGCACTGAAGAACTCTGTCCCAAAGAAAGAAAACAGCAGAACCCCAAGGGGGTCTCAAATTTTGGCCGTGAATCAGTGGCAACTTATACGGGAAGCAAGGTGAGAACACATCACAGAGGTCAGCCACTGAACCTTCCAAGCTGATATGTTGCCTGCATACAAAGCGCCTACAGTGGGATGTTTCTTCAGCCTCCTGGGGTTCACAGCTGCTCAGAAGTCTAGAAACAGGAAGTGGGAGGAGAGAAGGGGAGAGGGGGAGAAAGACAAGTGATAATCTTTATTAAACACTGGCCAAGGCATTGGGGTTTTTTTTTAATTATTTGTATTAACATATTATAGTTGTTCAGGGGGTTACATAATGACATTTATATATGTGCTTACAATATATATGAATTAGATTCACCCCCTCCATCTTTCTCCCTCATCCCCCCTCCCTTCTTCATAGAGCAATGTCAACAGGTTTCATTATTCTATTTTCATACGTGAATGCAAAATACATCCACCATATTCTCCCTCCTTCACCTATGCCCACCTCCCTCCCACTGGTGCCCATCCCCAAACAGGACTTGTTTTACCTTCCTGACCTTCACTTAAAAAAAGAGAAAAACACCATTTTTGCTGGTATACAGTAGTTATGCAGAGGGTTTCATTGTGACATTTCCATACGTACAAGTCTCAGACCCCACTGTTCTAAGAGTATTGTACGTATTAAAGATCAGAGACAGCAAACTGAAGTAGAAGTCTTAGAAGTCTTCTTTTAGGACCCTTTACAAAAGCAAAGGACGCCTGAGAGACACATTCTCTCCCTCAGCTTTGCAGGTGAGAAACTTTTGTTTCTCCCTCACTCGTTATCACCACATCCAGTCTAGAACATTTTGGAGCCAGCTCCCACCTCTGTACAGAAGCCTTGTCAGACCATGGCCAGATACTCCTGTGTGAACGCCACCAAATTCATGTTCAAGGGAACAAAGGGTGAGAGTAAGAAGAAAAGAGCAAAGATAAGAAGAGAAAAAAAAGAAGGGGATGGTGAAGAAACCCAACTTATCTCTCCATTCTAAGAGGTAACGGTTTAGTACCTAGAGGTCGTGGAGACACTGTTAGCTTTTACATAATATCTGTACACTTCAGATTATTTGGGGCATAGTGAGAGATTGGGTTCTTTGCTAACAGGAAAACCAAGAAAAAAGATGACATCGCAGAAGACAAAGGAAGTATAAAGCAGTGAGATCACCTATGTGTGTTGTGTGTGCATTTTCTCCTTTTAGATCCATGGACCTAACAGTGAAGCATGTCTCAAGGTATTTGACAATAAATTCCTGGAGGACAGAAGAGGCACGTCATGTGGGCTCCAGGAAGAAGCACTGAGCGAAGTGCTCTTTCCTCAAGCCTTCTCGTTTCCTACTTATCCTGCTAGTGCTTGCAGGGAAAGTGACAGGATAGTCGGTTCTTCCCAGTCCTTAAAGAAGTGACCTCATGCCACCTGGTGCCACTCATGCTCAGGGAGAAAGGACTCCAGCCAGCATCCCTCGTAGATGGGGCTGTGGAGAGCTTCCCAAACAGCAGCCCTCTTGGTGGGACAAAATGGTCAGCTTTGTAGGTGAAAATCTGTTAAATTATTAAAGAAATACAACTATATTTTGATTTTGTGTGTGTATGTGACTCTGGAGATTGAACCCTGGGCCTCACACATGCTAAGCATGCATTCTATCCTTAGGCTACACCAACAGCCTAGGAGTTTTTAAATAACTAAAAAAACTTCTAACTGTATTTGTAAATCCGTAAACATATACCAAGTTTGATATGTTTTTCAACAAAGACATATTCTTTATGCACACACAAAAAACTTCAGGAACTGGGGATATAACTGTGTGGTTATCAAGATTAACTCAAAATGGATCAAGGATCTTAATATCAGACCCCAAACTCTTAAGTTGATACAAGAAAGAGTAGGAAATACTCTGGAGTTAGTAGGTATAGGTAAGAACTTTCTCAATGAAACCCCAGCAGCACAGCAACTAAGAGATAGCGTAGATAAATGGGACCTCATAAAACTAAAAAGCTTCTGTTCATCAAAAGAAATGGTCTCTAAACTGAAGAGAACACCCACAGAGTGGGAGAAAATATTTGCCAATTATACATCAGACAAAGGACTGATAACCAGAACACACAGGGAACTTAAAAAACTAAATTCTCCCAAAACTAATGAACCAATAAAGAAATGGGCATGTGAACTAAACAGAACTTTCTCAAAAGAAGAAATTCAAATGGTCAGAAAACACATGAAAAAATGCTCACCATCTCTAGCAAAAAAGGAAATGCAAATTAAAACCACACTAAGATTCCACCTCACCCCTGTTAGAATAGCCATCATCAGCAACACCACCAACAACAGGTGTTGGCGAGGATGCGGGGAAAAAGGAACCCTCTTACACTGTTGGTGGGAATGTAGACTAGTACAACCACTCTGGAAAAAAATTTGGAGGCTACTTAAAAAGCTGGACATCGATCTACCATTTGATCCAGCAATACCACTCTTGGGGATATACCCAAAAGACTGTTACTCCAGAGGCACCTGCACATCCATGTTTATTGCGGCACTATTCACAATAGCCAAGTTATGGAAACAGCCAAGATGCCCCACCACTGATGAATGGATTAAGAAAATGTGGTAGCTATACACAATGGAATTTTATGCAGCCATGAAGAAGAACGAAATGTTATCATTCGCTGGTAAATGGATGGAATTGGAGAACATCATTCTGAGTGAGGTTAGCCTGGCCCAAAAGGCCAAAAATCGTATGTTCTCCCTCATATGTGGACATTAGATCAAGGGCAAACACAACAATGGGATTGGACTATGAGCACATGATAAAAGCGAGAGCACACAAGGGAGGGGTGAGGATAGGTAAGACACCTAAAAAACTAGCTAGCATTTGTTGCCCTTAATGCAGAGAAACTAAAGCAGATACCTTAAAAGCAACTGAGGCCAATAGGAAAAGGGGACCAGGAACTAGAGAAAAGGTTAGATCAAAAAGAATTAACCTAGAAGGTAACACACACGCACAGGAAATCAATGTGAGTCAATGCCCTGTATAGCTATCCTTATCTCAACCAGCAAAACCCCTTGTTCCTTCCTATTATTGCTTATACTCTCTCTACAACAAAATTAGAGATAAGGGCAAAATAGTTTCTGCTGGGTATTGAGGGGGGGGAGCGGGAGGGGGTGGAGTGGGTGGTAAGGGAGGGGGTGGGGGCAGGGGGGAGAAATGAACCAAGCCTTGTATGCACATATGAATAATAAAAGAAAAATGAAAAAAAAAAAATAACTGTGTGGTTATATGTTTGCCTAGCATTCAAGAGGCCCCCAACACTGCAAAAAAATGTCAGCGCTTCTAAGACCATGTGCTTAAAAGAAGTAAAGAAAACAGCAAAATTCTTGAAAAGTCTCAGAAATGGATTTCTGTATGGGACACTTCTGAGCAGGCAGATAACATATTTCCTTGTTTCTGATTATTTCAGTAATCAATGTGATGTGCATAAAACCAGTGTTTCTTTTTAAATACTGCAATTTTCAAGTATTTGTCTTTATTTCTAACTCATGCATATCAATATTACCTAAGGAGGACACCATAAATTCTGAGCAAAGATTACCAAGAAAGAAATATCTAAAACTTATTGCCTGATACTAAGTATTTATATACTTGATTAAAACAATTTCATAAATTTATTTATCATCATCTTGTTATAACTGTTAGAACCAGAGTTAGAAAGAAGTTACTTTGAATGATATCAAACCACGTACAGACAGGAAAGCAGAGGTATTTGTATGTCTGGCTGAGGTGGCCGAAGCCTACTCTTGGCTCCCATGATAGCATCCAGGCAGGCAGAGGAGGAGATGGTGAAATGTCTCCATACTGGAATGAGGCCAGCATAAAGGGGACAGAAGAGGATGGAAGAAAAAGGCACATCTAGCAAACAGCTCTGCTTCTCAGGTAGTTGTAGGGAAAGACACCAAGATGGAAACTTCTAAAGAAAACCTGCTTTTTTGTTTTTACATTTTATAGATATTTGATCTGCCTCTTATAATAGTCAGAACAATCTGTGACATGGATAGTAGTATGTCTAGCTTGCAAATAAAATTGAAGCTTAACAAGACATTACCTGTCTACAAGATGCCACAGGGAGTGGTGAGGGCAGGGTTCAAACCCAGCTCTAGAATAACTGGTATTCTAAGGCCAGTTATTGTTTTCTGAATATGATATTGCTCTCAGACACATTTATTCTTAGATTCATTTCATTGTTTTATTTGCTTAGTTTTACTGTGGCTTGTTCCAAAGGCCTTAATGAAGAATATTCTACAGAGAAAAAAAGATAGGGAGAGAGAGAGAGAGAGAGAGAAAGGAGACCTACACCAAATTATCTAGAGATGAGAAGAGGAGATGAAAAGGAGAGGGAGACAGGCCTTTCTGTTATAAGTATTAAGTGGTTTTAATAATAAACTAGAAACCAATATGGTTTTAGGGTTGATGTCCAAAGCAAATTTTATTGAAAATTTGTGGAGCACTTGTCTAGGTGAAGAAACAGCCTGAACTTCAGAAACAGTATTTTGTGCAGCTCCAGATGGGTTGGAGGACTCAAGGACACTCCTCCCAGCGACTTGAATGGGTCAGGATCCCAAATGCTTCTATGGCATTCCTCAGAACCTACACCACACCCCTGGAGGGTTTCCAGAGGACAATCTCAAGACCTCCCACTACCATTAATTCAAATGCATCCGTAGCTGCCTCAGATAACCTTGGGAAGGGATAGAAGAAGTCCCTTAGTAAGATTTCAGACAAAATGGCCATAACGTGTGGCTTTTCATGTTAGTCAGCCAATCGGCACTGGCTCCCCCACCCCAGCTACCTACCTAACGGCTGTACTGGCCATTTCTGCCCACTATGTGGTCTCTAGGGTCATAAAGAGTTTTAAGTATATATTTATATATAGTGGACTGGAGGCTTGACTCAAGCAGTAGAGCACCTGCCTTGCAAGTGTGAAGCCCTGAGTATAAACCCCAGTACCACCAAAAAATAAAAATAAGAAGTACAAAAACAAAAATCCAGATGTGGTTGCCTGTAATCCTGGCTACTTGGGAGACCAAGATAGGAGGGTCAAGGCTCCAGGCCAGCCTAGGCAAAAAGTTAGCAAGTCAATTAAAAAGCAAGTCGATACCTAGAGTCCATCGTAATACCTGGAACCTGTTCTGCCCTCTTCGTCCCCAATTTTGTTGAAGAGAAAATTTAAGACATAATAAGAAAAACATGGCATTTTTGCTAGTTTGAGATAAAGATAGCTATATAGAGAGATTCCTAGCATTGCTTCCATGTACTTGTGTATTGCAACCCACATTGATTCATCTCTACCAGACCTCTTCACTACTTCCCAGACACCTTCCAGTAGTGGCCTCTGTCAGTTTAAGAGGACTTTATTAGCTCCTCTACAGTGGGCACATCAACCACATTCAAGTTTTGGGTTTCCTACCTTTCCCTCTTCCTCCTGTGTGGATTCTCCCCTTAGCGTGTGACCCATGTCCCATAATATTGCTGCATTTGTTTTAGGTCTATAATCTGCATATGAGGGAGAACATGCGATTTTTGGCCTTCTGAGCCTGGCTAACTTCACTTAAGATGATGTTCTTCAGTTCCGTCCATTTACTTGCGAATGACAAAATTTCATTCTTCTTTGTGGCTGAGTAAAATTCCATTGTGTATAAATACCACATTTTCTTAATCATTCATCGATAATGGGGCATCTTGGCTGCTTCCACAGCTTGGCTATTGTGAATAGTGCTGCAATAAACATGGGTGTGCAGGTGCCTTTGTAATAGAGACCTGAGTCACATTCCTTCAGGTATATCCCTAGGAGAGGTATTGCTGGATCACGTGGCAGATCTACGTTTAGTTTTTTAAAAGCCTCTATATTAAGGAAACAACTTTCATGAAACTAGAATCCCTTTCGTATAAAAAGAAAATTATTAGCTGGACACTGGTGTCGTAAGCCTGTAATCCTAGCTACTGAGATTGGGAGGATCACATTTGGAGGCCAGCCCAGGCAAATAGTTCGTTGGACCCCATCTCCAAAATAACTAGAGCAAAATGGACTGGCAGAGTGGCTCAAGCAGTAAAGTGACTGCTTTACAAGTGTGAAGCCCTGTGTTCAAATTCCAGTCCCACCAAAAAAAAGAAAAGAAAGGAAATTGGTAAGTAAAATGTATGCTCTAATATAAATACTGGGGAAATGTAGTAACCAAACTGAACGCACAATCTGTGAGCATGAGACTCGTATTTAGTAACAATTGACTGTGGCATATTCTACATAGATTATTTTTATTAATTATTTTGGTAATTGAAAGCTGATAGATACTGCACATGACCAGGATTTTTGTTTCTGTCTTTTGTTTTTTCTTTTCTGAATAAAATAATCAATGGATGTGCTCTTACAGAAACAGAAAAAAAAGAAACACAAACACCAGATCAGAGAAATAGCATAAGAAAGCGTTGAGGATCAGTTATGGTGGTACACACCTGTAATCCCAGCTACACGGGAGGCATAGGTAAGAGGCCTGGCAAAAACACGAGACCCTATCAGAAAAATAATCTAAAACAAAAAGGCCTGGAAATGTGGCTCAAGTAGTACAGTGCTTATGTACAACGCACAAGGCCCTGAGTTCAAATCTCAGTGCCGCCAAAAAAGAAGAGTTGAATTGCTGTTTTGATTTCTTTTTCTTTTTGCAGTACTGGAGATTGAACTCAGGCCTCCTGCTAAGTAAGTGTGGGTACTGTGAAGAATGCTCTACCACGTGAACCATGCCCCTAGTCCTTTTGCTTTCATTGTGCTTTTCAGATAGGGTCTCACACTTTTGCCCTTGCAGCCTCTCCTTCATGCTCATACCCTCTCAGTAGCTGGGATTATATTATGTGCCACCATGCCCAGCCCTTCTTATTCTTTATTGCTTAGACAGGGCAACCTGGCTAAGTGTGATGAGTACAAACCCTTAATTATTGCTTATACTCTCTCTTCAACAAAATTAGAGATAAGGACAAAATAGTTTCTGCCGGGTATCAAGGGGGTGGGGGGGAGAAGGAGGGGGTGGAGTGGGTGGTAAGGGAGGGGATGGGGACGGGGGGAGAAATGACCCAAGCATTGTATGCACATATGAATAATAAAACAATAAAAATTTAAAAATAAAAAAATTTTTTAAAGTGTGAAGAGTACATAAGTACTAATATTTTTCCCCATTTCCATATGAAAAAAACTGGGCTGACCCATTGTGGAGGGCCAATGAAATCACAGGAGACAAATTTGCAGAGCCTGGTAACACATGCCCTCTCTGGTGCTCCCTGAGGGCTCCCTTCTGCCTGAATTCCACCCAAGCAGGCCATTGTGCATCACATGGGCTCTGCCATTAACTTGAAGGTGAACGCGTGTGCACAGCTGCCTGTGCTCTTCCTGCCCACAGCTGCACCTGCAGGGATTTAATCCACGTCAACAGCTGTTGGGGCATGGTGGTAGTTTGTACAGAAATGGCCACACTTCTATCAACAGACGACTTGTTAAATTCATTAGCAGGTAGCCACACAGCATTGAGTCTATAAAGCTGCCTCTCAATTCTGCCCCCTCCAGCCCTGCAGCCATGGTTCACCAAGTGGGGAACATCTTGGTGAGAAGAAAGCCACACGCTTGCCTCTAAGTGGAGTCAGCCCCAGGACAGGGGCTGCACAAACCACACACTGCCTGGGCAGCCCAACAGCTTCACAATGAATCCCCACACAGCAGAGAAGGGGCATGCACCATCCATCCACACAGGGCATCCCATGACCACAGCTGCCTCTGAAGAGAGGACCTGGAGAACTGGGGCTGGAGGGTAGACTCTTGACTTGCTTACTGTTTTGTCATATTTGCATATTTTCACGTGTACAAGAACCCAGCATATCTTTTAAAAAAAAATTAAAATTTTTAAATGAATCACTGAAAATAAAATACTCATCCATGACCAGCTACAAACATGAACAGCTAGAATATGGCCAAAAAAAAAAATCTAAATTTCAAACAACTTGGAGAATGGATCAATACATAGGAAGATATATCTGTAGTAAATATAATTGTTAGAAGTTGGAGATATAAAAGTCATGACAATAAAGAACAATGTTTAGATTATAATGTCAATGAAAGAGCAACATACCAAGTTGAAATTCAGGCTGATTTTACCACAGTAAAACGACAGTCTTTTCCCAGCAGAACAAATATTTCTCCACCAGTGGAATGGGATCTACTCTGTTGGGAAGATGATGATTGGTGAGTCCTTGGGGGCAGCACTGAGGCCTCAGTGCTCTCCCCAGGCCCAGGTAAGGGCTCTGGAACCTGCCTTGCTCCCTTTTCATCAGGGCCACATAGAGAGACAGGGGCTGCTGACCTTGGTCATCCCACAGTGCAAAAACAGAAAGAAGGGCAGCACCAACTCGAATAAATTGCTAAGTAGTCACATTAGCCAGAATTTTTATTATTATTATTATTATTATTATTATTATTTCTTGTTTGGGGTAATGTGAGCTTACTACCACTATACATGTTACAAATCAATGCTCAGATGTCTCTGTATGCAAGTGTTTCTGTACACTAAATGGCAGGTAGAACTCTTACAGAAGAAAGCAATCACAGGATTGACAACGAAACCTCCATCTTTCTCAGATCCCCAGGGTTCTTAGGTTCTCTCTGCCACCAAGTTCCAGTCCCTTGGTCTAGATAAAGGTGATGAGAGCTATGAGCTGGGAAAGAGGGAGGAGGTTAGGGAGCAGGACGAGGAAGGAGCCTCCTCAAAGTGGAACTAGATCTTTTTGTGTCATTTTTTGGAAGGACCTTACCCTAAGAATGCATCTCCAAGAAATAAGCAATGCTCACAGAGAAAATGAGGTTGAATACAGGAGAGCTGACAAATCCTTCCCAGAACATCCACTGCACACAACGTAGAACTTGACACTCATAAGGCTGGTTTCCTTAAATGGTACATGGTGTGGCTACAGTGGACATCGGAGCAGGTAATCAAGAATTACCAAGACTTTACAAACCATATTTTTACTCTGATTACTTCTGCAGGCTTTTCTTCCCGGTGCTGGGGGTCAGCCGGAGGGCCTCACACATGCTAGGAAAACACTTTGCCACTGACCTACACCCCAGCCTTTCCTGGGGGTTTGGGCAAACCTGCATGTGAACAGTGTGACTTCCCATATTACTTAAGCTCCCTAAGTCCCAGGATCTCCATCAATAAAATAGGAATGATAACAGACCGACATTCAGGTTCATCGTGAGCACTGCAAGAGATGATGGATGTGAGGAAGAGCTTGGGATTTTAATGATCTCATGATTTTATCTAAATTGAAGAAAGCTTATGCTGATTCAGAAAATACAGAAAAATCTCCCCAAGTAATATATATGACTAAAATACAAAATTTTGAATATCGCATGACTCTACAGCATTAGCAATTCAAATGTTGTCAATAGACCGAAAACTATATATTGTCTTCTTATTTTTATTTTATTCCTATATCTACTTAGAATCTCCTTTAAAGGAAAATGGGGTAGTTTGACTCTTCTTTTACCTAAACTTCCCCTTAAAAAGTTAAAAAATTTAAAAAAAAAAAAAAAAACTATAGTGGAGGTGTAGCTCTAATACGTGAGGCCCTGGATTCAATCTCCAGCACCAAAAAACATTAAAAAGTAAAATAAACAAAAGACATATGAAAGGGAGTTTGTCTAAAAAGAAGGATAATATCACTTCCTTCAAATCGGTGTTTCAAATGCAGGAACACTGCAAGCTGCAGACTAGATTAAATAAACACTTGGTGACAGCAGAACCAGGATCCAGTGTCTTCATTTACCCTCCAGGAATTCCAAGACCCCGGGGGTCCTTCAGGAAGCACCAAACCCTGCATGAAGTACGCTTTCCCATACATACACGCCGATGAACAAGTTTAATTTGTACATTAGGCACAGTAAGAGTTTAACAGCACTAACAGACAATGAAATAGTTATAAAGTACACCAGAAGGAAAGTTATTCAAAACTTATGAACTTTTTATTTCTGGAATTTTCCATTTAATATTTTCAGACCAATTTAATCTCAGGTAACTGAAACTGCAGAAAGTGAACCAAAGGAAAAAAAGATGACTGTGTTTCCTCTTATTCTTTGATTTTTCTAAGTCAAAAAATCCTTTCTAAGTTTATCTTTTTCATTATATTCAATGTAAATGCACTCATGATATTAAATAATAACCTGCTGTGCACTATCAATACTATTATTGCTAAAAATAAATTTGCATTCATCAATTAGAAGTGAATGCTCCAAATGAGACAAAGAATACGTTGAAACCAAGTCGCAGAGCCATAGGCCCCTCAGTGATGGTCCACAGCCACACTAATCACTCTGCTGGCCTCCTCAACTGAGCACACATTTAGTCTTTTGGCTGCAAAGCACCACCAGGGAGATCCTGAGAGGGTCCTCAGAGCTTCACAATGCATCCAACTCCAGCTGGCTCTTCCTGACTATGTGCCTCCATCTGCTTCCCTTTAACTCCATCCAAAAGCCCAGAGCTTCCTTCTGGACCAATGGCCGAGATTCATCCTTCTCTGTATGAAGAGAGCTGCACATTCTCCACCCATCTCCTCTTCCAAATCAAATTCATCAGACTGTATCAAAGCCTCATGAAACACAATGTCCTGGAGCTGGGGGTTCACTCAGGCCCTGGATTCAGCTCCCAGCACTACAAATGAAAGTGTACATAGCATTACTCTGCTACCATCCTGGTTAAACCATGGTGGGAATCCCAAATGGGTGTGCTAGCCAAAGCACCCCCTAACTTTTTCACTGTGCAATGGAACTCCTCTTAAGAACAGGTATTACTTGTATTATTGTAACCTAAACTTGCATACATTTTATTATTTGCCTGTTTTGAGAAGGGTTTTTATTTAGGAATTTTCATCTCACTCCAGATATGCACTGTATCAAGCTTGTTCCCTTACAGTTGGAATTATCATGAATACATAAATTTCCCTTTAAACTTTTCAGGAATTTCCCTAACATTTTCATTTAAATTGAAATTTTCATGGTCAAAGAGAAAAGAAGTACATGCATCTTAATGCGAAGTGTTTTCTCCCTTTTTTTTCCACGAATAAAAAAATAAAAAATAAAATAAAAATAAAAAACTGTCCCTTCAGTAGAAATTGGTTATGAAAAAAAAAATGAAGTGTTGTATTCTTAATACACCACAAATCTCTACAAAGAGCAGGAAACTTCTGAAAAATACTATGTAATCAAAATGAAGATAATTTTGATCACCAAAGTATATAATAGCTTGGGGTCCTGGAAGGGAACACCATAAAGAAATAGACTAATTGACTCTTATGGCAACCCAATTCAGCATATCTAAATTAAGAAAAGTTTTTTCTAAACATTTGGTAATCATAAGCCAACTAAGACCCAGCATGCCTGGAGGAGCGTAGGTTTTGGGATGGGGCCCTGTTCTAGATAGCAGAGACAGCTTGCGAATTAAAACTGACAACGTTCCCTAACTGACGTACATGTGTGTGATAGTGGTGTATATCAATGAACTCATAAGTGCAAAAATGCAGAAATTCACATTCCCCCTTCATTTTCTATCAAAAAGAACAAACCAGAGCCATGTGGAGACCCACCTACTCAGGAAGATCTAAGCTCAAGGCCACCTGGACAACTTAGGAAGACCCTGTCCCAAGGATTGGGGCAGTAAGTCAGTAGAAGAGTGCTTTCCCAGCATGCCAAGACGCTGGGTTTAATCCTTAGTACTACAAAGAAAACAAAGGAGCAAACCAGTATCATTACGATCTTATAGGTATAACTCTGAAATAGAAATGTTTCATGATTCATTGTCCTTGAGGGGTCATTGATGTCCTATGAAGTAACGGAACAAGAGAAAATATTTCATGAACCAAAGTAAAAGAAAAAAATAGAATCATCTACTTACCAAAATAGGGTCATTTGTGTGGCTACCAAAAGGGAGAACAGGTAAATCATATGACTTTTAAAAGTACTCATTTTAGCAGGACATCAGAAGGCTGACACAGGAGAATTTTGAGTTCAAGGCCAGCCTGGGCTACACAGTGATATCTTATCTCAAAACACACTCACATGCACACACATACACACACACATACTTTATAACTCGAAGTATCTAATCATGGGTTTTTATAGTCAACACGTTGTAGAGAAGGAAATTGAGACCAAAACACATGGGAAACCTCATATAACCTGTCATAGAAAGTGAGGGTCAGTGCCTCCCTTGGCCATCTGTGCTTCTCCTCACCCCAGCCTCTCCCTGACTTCTGGACCAGGAGTCAGGGGAGGCGAAGGAAGAACAATAAAAACAAAAGGCACATGAGATCATTTCATTATGCCTGATAAAACTCTAGCTCTACATCTGAAATCAAGCTGGAAGACACAAAAGTGAGAATTCTTTTCCTTTTGTTCCTTTTTGTTTTGTTTTTTAAGAAAGTCTCTCCCTGTAGCTCAGACTGCCCTCCCAATCATGCTACTCCTGCCTCCTCCTCCCAGGCACTGGGAATGCAAGTGTGCACCACTGGTTCAAAAATGAGAATTCTTACAGAAAGTTTGCACCAAAAACTATGACACAGCATGCAGTAGGTGGAATGCTCAAAGACTGGTAAAACTCAAACAGAATGTCTCATTCACCTCACACTGAATATCACCAGAGTCAATAACAAGATGAAGTTAGGGGTTCCTGGTATTTGCCACCAAACTCAGGGAAATTAACAGCTGTGCTGTGCTGTTACCTTCCAGGGACAAAACTTTGCTTTTTTAGAGACAAAATTTGGCCATAGTGGTGAGTTTGAGTAGAAAGTAACAGGTGGATATAAAAGTCCCATGTATGTGCTGAAGAATATAGGAAAACAGATTTATTTATGATAAATAGCAATCACTTTGTCAAATGTAGCCTGCTTTTGACCTAACTAGCCAAGAATATTCTTGGGAAAAAACTGAAACCTTTTCTCCCAAAATCAGAAATGAGACAAGGTGTCCACTCTCCCCATTCTTATTCAATATAATGCTAAAATTCTCTTTTTTGGAGGGAGCAGTACTAGGATTTGAACTTGGGGCTTCATACTTACTAGGCAGGTGCTCCATTGCTTGAGAGCCTGCTCTGGTTATTTAGGAGATGGGGTCTCGCTTTTTGCCCAGTCCAGCCTGGACCACAGTCCTATTTTATGCTTACCACTGTAGCTGGGATGACAGATCCAGGCCACCATACCCAGGTTTTTCCAGTGAGATGGGGTCTCAAGAATTTATTTTTTGCCCAGACTGGCCTGGAAACATCAGCCTCCCAAGTAGCTTAGGATGACAGGCACAAGCCACCATGCCCAGCTATTGTTTGAGATTGGGTCTCCCAAACTTTTTGTCTGGGCTGGCCTCAAGCCATGATCCTACCAATCTCAGCCTCTCCAGAAGTTGGGATTATAGGTGTGAACCACGGTGCCCAGCTACTGTTAGAATTCTTAACCAGAACTATAAAGCAAGAGAAAGAAATAAAAAGGATACAACTATAACAGGGAGAAATCAAATTATCCCTAGTTGCAGATGATACTGTGCTATACTTAAAGGTCCCTCAAGGCTCCAAAAAAAAAAAAAAAGTTAAATCAGATTAATACTTTTAGCAAAGTATCAGGACACAAAATCAACTTACAAAAATCAGTAGCTTTTCTATATACCAATAATGAACATACAGAGAAAGAAATCAGAAAAACAATCCCGTTCACAATAGCCTCACAAAATAATGAAATACCTAAGAGCACACCTTACTAAGGAGGCAAAAGACCTCTACAATGAAAGCTACAAAACATTAAAGAAATTGAAGAAGGTCCTGAAGATGGAAAGACCTCCCATGTTCACGGATCAGCAGAATTAATATTGTGAAACTGGTTATAATACCAAAATCTAGCTACAGATACAAGGCAATCCTCATCAAATTCCAATGTTATTCGAAATAGAAATAGAAAATTCAATCATAAAATTCATTTGGAAGCAAAAAGACCCTGAAGAGTCAAAGCAATTCTGAACAAAATGAGCAATGCTGGAGGTATCACATACCTGAACAAATAGCACAAAAATAGACACATAGATCAATGGAATAGAATAGAACATCTAAAAATAAGCCCAAACAGCTATAGCCATCTGATTCTTGACAAAGGCTCCAAAAAAACATTACCAGAATATATAAAGAGCTCCAAAAATTAAACACCAAAAAAAATAGTCCAATAATCAACCCATTTATTAAGATGCACAAGTGGATTCAACAGTTTTCAAAAGAAGTACAAATGGCTAATAAAGTCATAAAGCAACATTCAACATCCTTATCCACAAAGGAAATGTAAACTAAAACTACACAGATTCTACCTTACCCCAGTTGGAATGGCAATCATGAAGAAAACAAACAAAAATGCCAGCGAGGATGTGTGAGGAGTGAAAGGGGAAGGGACCCTTATACACTGTTGGTGGGATGTAAATTAGTGCAATCACTGTGGAAATCAGTATGGAGTTTCCTGAGAAACCTAAAGATAGGACTGGAGGAATGACTCAAGTGGTAGAGTACCTGCCTAGCAAGCACAAAGCCCTGAATTCAAACCCTAGTACCAACAAAAAGAAAAAAAGAAACAAAAACAAAAACCTAAAGACAGAACTACTATATCATCTTGCTATACCTCTCCTGGGCATATATCCAAAGGAATGCAAGTCAGCACGTGGTTGAGACACCTGCACACCCATGTTTCTAGCAGCACTTGTCACAATAGCCAAAATATGCAATCAGCCCATCAACTCGTAAATGGATAAAGAAAATGTGGTACATATACACAAAGAAGAATGAAATTAGGTCAGTTACAGGAAAAGGGATGGAATTAAAGATCATCATGTTTAGTAAGATAAGCCAAACTGAGAAAGACAAACAGCACATGTTCTCTCTCGTGTGCAGAATCTAGTCCTTAAAAATAAATGAGGAATGTAAAACAGGTTTTGTCCAGGGACAGGTATCTGCTGGAGGAGAGAGGGCGAAGAGAAGGTGAATATGGTTGGAGTACTTTATACCCATGTATGAAAATAGAATGAGGAAACCTATTGAAAGTCATTTTAAGAAGAGGGGGAGAGAATGAAGGGTAGTGGGGGGTGGTGAATTTGATTGGGGTACATTGTATACATATCTGGATATTTCACAACAGAACCCCTCTGTACAACTAATATATGCAAATAAAAAATGGAAAAAATATCTATACTTCACTGGCCATGGTGGGCATGCCGGTAATCCCCAGCACTTGGGAGAATGAAGCAGGAAGATCTTGAGTTTGAGGCCAGCCTGGGCTACATAACAAGACCCCATCTCAAAACAAAGGATAGTCTTATCTTCATCCAAAAAATTTGCCTTCTCATCTGTTAAAACTAACTTCCATCTAGGATCCAAACAATCTAAGCAATATAAATCACAAAATAGATGATCTTAAGACCCTATGACTGATCTACTGACACTCTTAACGGAAATTCTATAATTAAATTGAGTATTGTAGCTCAGTGTTAGAGCACTTGCCTAGCACACATGAGCCCCCAAGATTCAATCCCCAGCACCACAAAAAGTAAGATAAAATGAGTATTGCTCCTGGGTAACAGCACCAATGTAAACACCTTTGGAATTACTCTTTAGGAAATGCCTTCAGAGCCAGAGTACAACCCTTGCATTAAAAAACGTCTGACAAGGGACTGATAACCAGAATATACAGGGAACTTAAGAAACTAAACTCTCCTAAAATCAATGAACCAATAAAGAAATGGGCAACTGAACTAAACAGAACTTTTTCAAAAGAAGAAATTCAAATGGCCAAAAAACACATGAAAAAATGCTCACCATTTCTGGCCATAAAGGAAATGCAAATCAAAACCACACTAAGATTCTACCTCACCCCTGTTAGAATAGACATCATCCAAAACATCACCAACAACAAGTGCTGGTGAGGATGTGGGGAAAAAGGAACTCTCGTACACTGCTGGTGGGAATGCAAGCTGGTGCAACCACTCTGGAAAAAAATCTGGAGACTTCTTAAAAATCTAAACATAGACCTGCCATATGATCCAGCAATCCCACTCCTGGGGACATACCCAAAGGAATGCAACACAGGTTACTCCAGAGGCACCTGCACACCCATGTTTATTGCAGTGCTATTCACAATAGCCAAGTTATGGAAACAACCAAGCTGCCCCACTACTGACGAATGGATCAAGAAAATGTGGTACTTGTACACAGTGGAATTTTACTCAGCCATGAAGAAGAATGAAATCTTATCATTTGCAGGTAAATGGATGAAACTGGAGAACATCATTCTGAGTGAGGTTAGCCAGGCTCAGAAGACCAAAAATCGTATGTTCTCCCTCATATGCGGACTTTAGATCTAGGACAAATGCAGCAATGTTGTTGGACTTGGATCACATGACAAGGGGAGAGCACATAGGGGAGATATAGGAATAGGTAGAAAACCCAAAACTGAAAGCGTTTGATGTCCACACTCCAGAGGAGCTAATACAGAAACCTTAAAACGAAAGGTTATCACTAGCAGGGGATCAGGAACCAATGTAAAGATCAGTTAGAGTTGAATCAGCCTGGGTCGTAACACATGGGTACATGAAAGCAATAGTAGGAATCTCTCTGTATAGCTATCCTTAACTCACCGACAGCAGGACTGTGGAAGTAGGAGACATGGCGGGGCAAGGATGAAAGGCACCATAGCAGGTACATCAACATACTCCCCTACCTGCTGTTCAGGGCAAGTCTGGAAGCCTGAACAGAGGGGGGTGAAGTGAAGGGATCCACAGTGAGGGGAATTTGGCAGATGCCAACGGGACAGAGAGCCATCCCCCTCGGGGAGAGATCCCTGGCACACTGACTCCTGTGCCACCCGTCATAGTTCCTGTGGGTGGCTTTAAATTTCTGCTGCCCTATCACCATTAGCTTTCCACTTAATTTATCTGGGTTGTGGGCCAATGGTGGGCTAATACCAGGAAAGAAACATGAAGGGAGGGCAATCTTTTTAACAATTACAATATCTTTGGAAGATATGAGTTATGGCATCCTAGTAAAAGTTCCATCATTTTAAGTGACCAATCTTTACTGAGATAAAAGCAAAAACTGTAATTATGTTATTCACAATAAGCCTTGTGTCTTTCCCTTGTGGTGAAATAAGTAGTTGTACTTGAACTGAAGGATGTGGGAGAATCCCAATGCAATCTTGAAGTTTAACTATTAAGCACTTGCTTTTGTCTTTGAATTTTACAGAATATGTATTTGCTGAGAAAAAGAGTTGAATTCGCTTGATGACATAAGTAATCTATCCAGTATACAGCTATTTACAATTCACGAGTATCTTCATAATAAGCTGCTTTTGCAATTAATACTTAATTTAACCTTGTGTTGTTCGTAATTTTAAAAAATTTGTTATCTGAACATGGTAACAGGTTGTCAGCCTGAGCGCACTCGGTATTACACTGTCCTCTTGTGGTAAGAACAGAAAACTGCAGCCTTAAGTTCTTTTCACTCATTCTGTTTCTTGTTAACATTGTTTTTCCATTGTTTGTATATCCTTTGTAAACTGCCTTAAATACTGGCTGGAATAAGGCAAAGTCTAAATAAAAAAGATTTTGAAATGGTAAGATTGGCTGCTGCCTAGGGGTAAAAAATGTGAGTTGGAAAAAAATCCACATTCAAATCCCAACTCTACCTGGGTTCAAATCCCAACTCTGCCACTCAACAAAGCTGTGAGGACCTGGGAGGGCTTCTGGACTAGAGAGAGAAGCATCTGCTAAGTGAGAGGAGCCATAGTCTCCACCCCCTAGCATTGTGCAGACTGAATGAGGCAATTTATAGAAAGCACTAAGAGCAGCAGCACTCAACATGGGAGCTACTGCTGTCGCCTAAAAGGTAAACAGGTAAACAGCAGCTATTGTCACATGCAGTGTAACAGAAGTTCTCAGGGACTACTGACTTCTTCCCCAAGTGTCCAGTCCAAGAACAGTTGACATGGATACAGAGACTGACAGCGCAACTGAGCTAAGCTCTGTGTCATGACAAATCACAGAACATTGATGCTGGACGTCATTCCTGGGAGCACATTCCATTTGGCCTCGCCATGTGAGGAGTGTGAGGCCCAAATAAGTGATAGGTCGGTTCCAATCCAGTTCCACAATATCACAACTGCTTAATGCTCTGTGCACCTGTAAACACAAGTAATTTCTATGAAAAGAGCAAAGCTAACCAGTCACCCATAGGTGACCCATGCCCTTGACTTCCCCATGCCACTACAGAAATTGCTGTGGTACTTACACAGAGCCATAGGCACAGGAACCCTGGAAGCCAAGGGGGACTTGGTCTTTAGACATGAAATGCTGTCCTACCCACCTCAGCCGTTTTAAGAACACAACCTTTTTCAAGAAAAGTGTAAGAACTAGCCTGGTTAGAAGGATGACAGGGCAGAGAGAACTGGGAGTTCTGGGGAATTTATGTTACTCAATTTGGTAATTTATGTTACTACATTGTAAGACAGCCTTTGCATTTCAGGCAAGCTCTGAATCATGTTTGCAACCCATGTCCTCTGTAATGGACTGTGATGAACCACACCTTGAACCATCTTCAGACTTGACAACTTCTCTGGAAATTGCCCTTGGCAAAAAAAACCACTGCCTTGCTCAAGGTTGTGTCCCCTCCCCCAATGTCTGGTCAATGTGAAAGTGTAAAGGCCCAGCACACCCTCTGAATGATGGAAGACAACTCCAAAGGTCACTAGAGGCCACTGTGAGATCTGCTGAGGCCTTTCCTGAGATGGCATCATGGCCCAACTGCTCTCACACAAGCCCTCTTCCTTTCCTCCTCACACAGGTGTTATCCTGCAAACATGCCCAGAGACACTGCTGTATGATCATTTTTATCAGAGCTTGCAGTCGCCCTTCTCTGATAAGAAAATCTCTCACTTCGTTCTCCTTGACCTATCCGGGTTTTGGAGGTAGAAGGGTTTCAATTTGAAAATAAATTCAGTTGCATATTTAACGTCTCTAACCTGAACACAGCATGTGTTGAACATCCAACAAAACCTATTTAAATGCTCTTTCCCCATTGCTGTCACCTAAATGATCTTCCATGTAAGTGGCTGTTTGTTCACAGAGCAGATTTGTAGTGGACTGTGTGCTTATGGCCCCCCAAATTTCCTATGCTGAAATACTGCCCACCATCCCCTCCCAGGTGGTATTCAGAAGTGTGACTTTTGGGGGTGAATTAGATTATGAGGGTGAAGTTTAGGATTGGTATCCTTTGACCACAAGATGCCAGTCTGGGCTACATAGTGAACTCAAGGCCAGCCTCAGCTATAAAGTGAGATTCTGTCTCAAAAAACAAAATTAGAGAGCTAGCCCCCCAGAGAGCTAGTTTGTCCCTTTCACCATCTGAGGACACAGCAAGGATTGTCTATGAACCAGGAATCGGACCCTCACCAGACCTTGAACCTTGATCTTGGACATCCCAGCCTCCAGAACTGTGAAAGTTCTATTGTTTGCAAGCCACCCAGTGTGAAGTATTTTGCTATAGCAGCCTGAATGGATTAAGACAGAAATTTATATTAAAATTTCATAATAAATGCACAAATATATTCTCACTGTAAAAGCAAGGCCTTTGGATACTCCCCTCCCCATAACAGCACCATACCATTACTTCCAACCTGGGGTTCCATCCACTTTCTGATACACACTCGTGGGAAGTCGTGTCTTCCTGGCCTGATTAGAAAACCACCGCTAGCATCTGAGCCTCCCACCAAGGTGAGATTTGGACAGCATTAACTTCCTGCAATCCAAATTATAAAGTCCTTTTTACATTTTTCAAAATAAAACAGAATTAGAATGCTCTGTCACATGTCCTGCTCAAACACCTTCATGTGTGAGGATTACCTGACACCAATTGGGAAGAATGAAACCTGGGGGCTCTTCTGAGGCAAGTGAAAGAACTGATATCTGTCAGGAAAAGAAGCTAGCACTTCTATAACTTGCAGAGAAGTAATTTCAGCATTCACAGTATATTTAAACAAATTTAAAAAGTCATCAAGTATGAATTACACCACTGAGGTATGTAACTTATGTACAAGTTCATAATGGAGGCCTGAACTGAATCCCCAATCCTCAGACCTCTACAGTAAATGCAAGTCACCAGGAGCCCAACTTGGGCCACTGAAGGCTTCCTGGGGTACATTTTAAGACATACGGCCATGCCTCCCACGACACCAACAGTCTTAATTCTGCCCAGAGGGTGCCCATGGTCTACTCAATCCCCATACATAACTGGTGTTGAAAGATGCTTTGAGAAGGCAAGAAATTTGAGTTGGGCATGGTGGCAAGCACCTGTAATCTCAGCACATGGGAGGTGGACATAGGGGGATGGGAGTGTTACAAGCCTGCATGGTCTACAAGGGTGTTTGAGGCCAGCCTGGGCTATATAGCAAGACTCTACCTCAAAAAGAAGGTTTTTTCCAAGGTCAAAAGGCTTTATTTATTTATTTTTTATTCATTTATTCACATGTGCATACATTGTTTGGGCCATTTCTCCCCCCTACCACCTGCCCCGCCCCCTCCCTCTCCCTCCCACCTCCCCTTGATGCCAGGCAGAATCTGTTCTCCCCTTATCTCTAATTTTGTTGAAGAGAAAGTATAAGCAATAACAAGACAAAGCATTTTTGCTAGTTGAGATAAGGATAGCTATACAGAGATTCCTAGCATTGCTTCCATGCACTAATGTGTTATATCCCAAGTTGGTTCATCTTTAACTGACCTTTCCACTAGTTCCTGATCCCCTTCTCTTATTAACCTCTGTTGCTTTAAGGTTTCTGTATTAGTTCCTCTGGAGTGGGGACATCAAATACTTTCATGTTTTGGGTTTCTTAACTAGCCCAATACCTCCTGTGTGTGCTCTCCCCTTATCATGTGACCCAAGTCCAAAAACATAGCTGTAGCTGCCCTAGATCTAATGTCCACATATGAGGGAGAACATACGATTTTTGGTCTTTTGGGCCAGGCTAATCTCACTCAGAATGATGTTCTCCAATTCCATCCATTTACCAGCGAATGATAACATTTCGTTCTTCTTCATGGCTGCATAAAATTCCATTGTGTATAGATACCACATTTTCTTAATCCATTCGTCACTGCTGGGACATCTTGGCTGTTTCCATAACTTGGCTATTGTGAATAGTGCCGCAATAAACATGGATGTGCAGGTGCCTCTGGAGTAACAGTCTTTTGGGTATATCCCCAAGAGTGGTATTGCTGGATCAAATGGTAGATTGATGTCTAGCTTTTTAAGTAGCCTCCAAATTTTTTTCCAGAGTGGTTGTACTAGTCTACATTCCCACCAACAGTGTAAGAGGGTTCCTTTTTCCCCGCATCCTCGCCAACACCTGTTGGTGGTGGTGTTGCTGATGATGGCTATTCTAACAGGGGTGAGGTGGAATCTTAGCGTGGTTTTAATTTGCATTTCCTTTATTGCTAGAGATGGTGAGCATTTTTTCATGTGTTTTCTGGCCATTTGAATTTCTTCTTTTGAGAAAGTTCTGTTTAGCTCACGTGCCCATTTCTTTATTGGTTCATTAGTTTTGGGAGAATTTAGTTTTTTAAGTTCCCTGTATATTCTGGTTATCAGTCCTTTGTCTGATGTATAGTTGGCAAATATTTTCTCCCACTCTGTGGGTGTTCTCTTCAGTTTAGAGACCATTTCTTTTGATGAACAGAAGCTTTTTACTTTTATGAGGTCCCATTTATCTATGCTATCTCTTAGTTGCTGTGCTGCTGGGGTTTCATTGAGAAAGTTCTTACCTATACCTACTAACTCCAGAGTATTTCCTACTCTTTCTTGTATCAACTTAAGAGTTTGGGGTCTGATATTAAGATCCTTGATCCATTTTGAGTTAATCTTGGTATAGGGTGATATACATGGATCTAGTTTCAGTTTTTTGCAGACTGCTAACCAGTTTTCCCAGCAGTTTTTGTTGAAGAGGCTGCTATTTCTCCATCGTATATTTTTAGCTCCTTTGTCAAAGATAAGTTGCTCATAGTTCTGTGGCTTCATATCTGGATCCTCTATTCTGTTCCACTGGTCTTCATGTCTGTTTTTGTGCCAGTACCATGCTGTTTTTATTGTTATTGCTTTGTAATATAGTTTGAAGTCAGGTATTGTGATACCTCCTGCATTGTTCTTTTGACTGAGTATTGCCTTGGCTATTCATGGCCTCTTGTGTTTCCGTATAAATTTCACAGTAGATTTTTCAATCTCTTTAATGAATGTCATTGGAATTTTGATGGGAATTGCATTAAACATGTAGATTACTTTGGGGAGTATCGACATTTTTACTATGTTGATTCTACCAATCCATGAGCATGGGAGATCTCTCCACTTTCTATCGTCTTCCTCAATCTCTTTCTTCAGAAGTGTATAGTTTTCCTTGTAGAGGTCTTTCACATCTTTTGTTAGGTTTACACCTAGGTATTTGATTTTTTTGAGGCTATTGTAAATGGAATTGTTTTCATACATTCTTTTTCCGTTTGCTCATTGTTAGTGTATAGAAATGCTAATGATTTTTCTATGTTGATTTTATATCCTGCTACCTTGCTATAGCTATTGATGATGTTTAGAAGCTTCTGAGTAGAGTTTTTTGGGTCTTTAAGGTATAGGATCATGTCGTCTGCAAATAGGGATATTTTGACAGTTTCTTTACCTATTTGTATTCCTTTTATTCCTTCTTCTTGCCTAATTGGTCTGGCTAGGAATTCCAGTACTATGTTGAATAGGAGTGGAGATAGTGGGCATCCTTGTCTGGTTCCTGATTTTAGAGGGAATGGTTTTAATTTTTCTCCATTAAGTATAATGCTGGCTGTAGGTTTGTCATATATAGCTTTTATAATGTTGAGGAACTTTCCTTCTATTCCTAGTTTTCTTAGAGCTTTTATCATGAAATGATGTTGGATCTTATCAAAGGCTTTTTCTGCATCTATTGAGATGATCAAGTGGTTTTTGTCTTTGCTTCTGTTAATGTGGTTTATTACGTTTATTGATTTTCGTATGTTGAACCACCCCTGCATCCCTGGGATGAAGCCTACTTGGTCGTGGTGAATAATCTTTTTGATGTGTTGCTGAATTCAGTTTGCCATTATTTTGTTGAGGATTTTTGCATCAATGTTCATTAAGGAGATTGGCCTATAGTTCTCCTTTTTGGAGGTGTCTTTGCCTGGTTTTGGGATAAGTGTAATACTGGCTTCATAAAATGTGTTTGGCAGTTTTCCTTCCCTTTCTATTTCGTGGAACAGTTTAAGGAGGGTTGGTATTAGTTCTTTAAAGGTCTGATAGAATTCAGCAGAGAATCCATCAGGTCCTGGACTTTTCTTTTTGGGGAGACTCTTGATTGCTGCTTCAATTTCATTTTGTGTTATAGGTCTATTCAGGTGATTAATTTCCTCTTGGTTCAGTTTTGGATGATCATATGTATCTAGAAATCTGTCCATTTCCTCTAGATTTTCAAATGTATTTGAATATAGGTTCTCAAAGTAGTCTCTGATGATTTCCTGGACTTCCATGGTGTTTGTTGTTATCTCCCTTTTTGCATTCCTAATTCTACTAATTTGGGTTTTTTCTCTCCTCATTTTAGTCAGGTTTGCCAGGGGTCTATCGATCTTGTTTATTTTTTCAAAGAACCAACTTTTTGTTTCATTAATTCTTTGTATGGTTTTTTTGGTTTCTATTTCGTTGATTTCAGCTCTTATTTTTATTATTTCTCTCCTTCTATTTGTTTTGGGATTTGCTTGTTCTTGTTTTTCTAGGAGTTTGAGATGTATCATTAGGTCATTGATTTGGGATCTTTCAATCTTTTTAATATATGCACTCATGGCTATAAACTTTCCTCTCAAGACTGCCTTAGCTGTGTCCCATAGGTTCCGGTAGGTTGTGCTTTCATTTTCATTGACTTCCCGGAACTTTTTGATTTCTTCTTTTATTGCATCGATGATCCATTCTTCATTAAGTAATGAGTTATTTAGTTTCCAGCTGTTTGCATGTTTTTTGTCTTTACTTTTGTTGTTGAGTTCTACTTTTACTGCATTGTGGTCAGATAGTATGCACAGTATTATTTCTATTTTCTTATATTTGCTGAGGCTTGCTTTGTGCCCTAGGATATGATCTATTTTGGAGAAGGTTCCATGGGCTGCTGAGAAGAATGTATATTGTGTAGAGGTTGGATGAAATGTTCTTTAGACATCTACTAGGTCCACTTGATCCATTGCATATTTTAGATCTTGGATTTCTTTATTGAGTTTTTGTTTGGATGACCTATCTATTGATAATGGAGTGTTAAAGTCTCCCACAACCACTGTGTTGGCGTTTATATATGCTTTTAGGTCTTTCAGGGTATGTTTGATGAAATTGGGTGCGTTGACATTGGGTGCGTACAGATTGATGATTATTATTCCCTTTTGGTCTATTTCCCCTTTTATTAGTATGGAATGTCCTTCTTTATCTCGTTTGATCAAGGTAGGTTTGAAGTCTACTTTGTCAGAGATAAGTATTGCTACTCCTGCTTGTTTTCGGGGGCCATTGGCTTGGTAAATCTCCTTCCAGCCTTTCATCCTAAGCATATGCTTATTTCTGTTGGTGAGATGAGTCTCCTGTAAGCAACAAATTGTTGGATCTTCTTTTTTAATCCATTTTGTCAAATGGTGTCTTTTGATGGGTGAATTAAGTCCATTACAAGTACATTTTCTTAATCCATTCGTCAGTAGTGGGGCATATTGGCTGTTTCCACAACTTGGCTATTGTGAATAGCACTGCAATAAACATGGGTGTGCAGATGCCTCTGCAGTAACCTGTGTCGCATTCCTTTGGGTATGTCCCCAGGAGTGGGGTTGCTGGATCATACGGCAGATCTATGTTTAGATTTTTAAGAAGTCTCCAAATTTTTTTCCAGAGTGGTTGCACCAGCTTGCATTCCCATCAGCAGTGTATGAGGGTTCCTTTTTCCCCGCATCCTCGCCAACACCTGTTGGTGGTGGTGTTTTTGATGATGGCTATTCTAACAGGGGTGAGGTAGAATCTTAGTGTGGTTTTGATTTGCATTTCCTTTATGGCTAGAGATGGTGAGCATTTTTTCATGTGTTTTTTGGCCATTTGAATTTCTTCTTTTGAAAAAGTTCTTTTAGTTCAGTTGCCCATTTCTTTATTGGTTCATTGGTTTTGGGAAAGTTTAGTTTTTTGAGCTCCCTATATATTCTGGTTACCAGTCCTTTGTCTGATATATAGCTGGCAAATATTTTCTCCCACTCTTTGGGTGCTCTCTTCAGTTTAGAGACCATTTCTTTTGTTGTGCAGAAGCTTTTTAATTTTACAAAGTTCCATTTGTCCATACTTTCTCTTAGTTGTTGAGCTGCTGGGGTTCTATTGAGGAAGTCCTTGCCTACACCTATTACTTCCAGAGTGCTTCCTGCTCTTTCCTGTGCCAACTTCACAGTTTCAGTCTGATATTAAGGTCCTTGATCCATTTTGAGTTGGTATTAGTACAGGGTGATAAACATGGATCTGGTTTCAGTTTTTTGCAGACAGATAAACACTTTTCCCAGCAACATTTGTTGAAGAGGCTGTCTTTTCTCCATTGTATATTTTTAGTGCCTTTGTCAAAAATAAGGTGGGCATAGTTGTGTGGATTCATATCCGGGTCCTCTCTTCTGTGAGGACCCGTGTCTGTTTTTGTGCCAATACCATGCTGTTTTTATTGCTATGGCTTTGTAGTATAGTTTGAGTTGGGTATTGAGATACCTCCAGCATTGCTCTTTTTGCTGAGTGTTGCCTTGGCTATTCACGGTCCTCTTGTGTTTCCAAATGAATTTTAGGGTACATTTTTCAATTTCTGTAATGAATGTCAAAAAGAATTTTTTAAAGGGCAGAAAATTCTGAAGTAAAACAGAAAAGTATCAACTGGAGGTCTGTCAGGAAGCATTTCACATTGACAGAGGATGGTACCCTCCAAAGGTTTCTGGTGGCTGCCAGGGAGATGTTGGCTACACATTTTGAACAAGGACACTAAAAACCAAAATTCAGCCTACTTCAGGGAACAAAAAGCAGTTATTTGAGAGAAAAATTCCTATTAAGAGGACAAAGAAAAGACAGGGGTGAGGAAAATGTTTAGGAGCTAGAACAGCAAGAACTATCAATAAGAGATCAGACCACCTCAACAGGAACTGCAGGTGGGGCACCCAAATCACACTGCTATGCCTGCTTTACCATTCCCAGTGCTTCTGGCTACAAGCAACAGAAAACCCACTGGCATCTTTCTCACAAGTAGCAGCCTGGAGCTTGCTCATGCTAGTTTTGGTTCAACAGCTCAGCAATGGCAGGGTTTGCATCTCTGTAGCTCACAGCCTCTTCCCCATGGTCATGACTGCTGCCTGACAGTGCAGGGAGAAAGGGGTTGGAAACTGAGGTGGGGCCAGGCAATCAATCCTCTGTCACAGTGACAAAACAACTGTGTACAACCTGGACTTTCCTGAAAGCAAAGTTCCTGGTGAAATGGATGGGTGCTGAGGGCACTGAACTGGCTACTGGCCTCCCTGGCTGTTGCACAGTCTGAAATATGTAAAGAGAACGGAAATTCTCACCTGTTAGTGTGTGGGTGAAGAGGAACAGAATAGCTATTGCAAATTAGGTATTTTTCATTTGTGTCACCCAAAAAACTACCTACAGAACTCTCTCACACAAAAAAAGGTCAGCCTTCACAAAATGGTTAGAAAACATGCCTTTGAATTACTACAAAACAACCAAATTCAAAAGACACATTTATTATACAATCCATTTACAAAGGAGCAGAGCATAAATGCAGAAAGGAACACAGGAAACAAACATCAAGCATCCATATTTGCACAGCAAGTGTGGGCAGAACTTGAAAGGAAGATTCTACTTCTGCTGTAGCACTGAAGAGTTAAATTTAAAATCTATTTTTAAGAATAAATTATCTCAGAAAGAAGTTTTAGGAAGCTCAAACCTATATGATTAAAACTATTATTATCTTAATTTAAAAAATAACAATTTTTATCCTCTTTGAAAATCTCCAACTTGCTGGAGGCCAACTAACCTAGATCATTACCAACTTTGAAAAAAATTCAAAGGCACTTAAATTAGGAAGGCACAATTGTTTTAAAACTTATTGAAGTATGTATTTGGCTTTCAATAACACTAACATACATGGGGGTGAAAATCCACAGACCAAAATCCTCAGCAGCCAGTAAACGGCTGGATCTTCCACAATCAGAGATAGGTTTTCTGAAGGGTCTTCCAGGCCTGGGTACTGGATCCCAGAACACAGGCTTCATCCACCTCACAAACAGAGGACGTGATCCTCTGAAAGGCAGAGAAAGATATGCCAGCACATTTCCGCATCTCTCCTTCCAAGGGTATATATAGTTTTTGTGTTTACCAGTTCTTCCCTTAGATCACTGTCCAAACTGAAATAAAGGAAAAAGAAATTATTCAAATGTAAAAAAAAAAAAATGGCAAGACAATAAGCAGATGACCCTTTCAGGCTTAATTCACTCAACAGCAAACAATGAAATGAGTCAGGCCCTGTGCTCAGAGCTGAGGACACAAAAGTGAACAAAGACTCTCAGCCACACAGAATGTGTGTTAATCAGTTTTGTGATACTACAATGAAATACCTAAGGTAATTAGCTTATAATGAGGAAAGGCTTGTTTTGGCTTGTGGTTCTAGAGGCTTCGGTCCAAGATCAACAGCCACATCAATTTGGGCCTCTGGCGAGAGGAGCACTAAAAGGCAGTAGGGGCATGGTGGAGCAAAAGAAGAGATAGGAAGGGCTGGGATCCCACAGTTCCCTCCAAGGGCTTGCCCCAGTAACTGAGGACCTCCCACAAGACCGCAGCACCTCCCAGTTGTATCACTCTGCAGACAAGCCTTTATACCCAGACTTTGAGGGAACCAGTACCCATATTCAAATCACAGAGGAGTGAAACCCCAGTCAACTACAACTTGAGTACCTGGGTCCAGCCCAAAACTAGGTACTATAAAATATATAAAAAGTGATGATTCTCCCTCTAAAATACCCATGGTTGAAAAAAAATGCTAAGAGGCTTTGAGCAAACAGGAAATAGCACATGACAACCAGAAACAGCCCACTGATCCACTAGCACTAGGACATAGTGCGTTCCACCTAAATTAATTTCTTAGATAACTGAGTGTTTTCAAACATCCTAGAATTTTAATAACCAAGTTCTAGCCTCTGCTCTACTCCTTACATGGATTATGGGTGCTATGAGGCTCATTTTCCTCAAATATAAAACAAGTAATATTCACCCTTTTTTTGATATTGCTGGAAAAATCAAACAAGATGAGTAAGCAAAACCAGTCACCCTAAGCTCCCTGGAAGGTTTGTTCCAGAGCTCCACAGCAAGACCAAAGGGCACAGATGTGCAAGTTCCTTACACAAAATGGTACTTGTATACAACCTCCACCTAGCCTCCTAGATATTTTAAATCATCTCTAGATTACTCATAATACCTACTACAGTGTAAATGGTCTATTGTTTAAGGAATAATGACATGAAAAAAATGCCTACATGCTCAGCACAAATGCAGTTTTCTCTAATATGTTTCTATCATGGTTGGTTGAAACCACAGACACAGAACCCACAGATCAGAGGGCCAATTTTACCTTGCGAGTTACAGAGTGCTATGCAACTGTAAGAATTAAACATTTACTTTAGACACATTTGTGTTTTCAATGGTAGTAATTGTAAAATGAACTACACACTTTTTAGCATCATAAGCAGTTAATAGAGTACAATTTTCTGAGTCAACGTAATAAGCATCAGGTACAGCCCACACACACAGTGGGAGCAGGACAACCCCCACCACTGCCTCCTGCTATATGCTTCGAGTAGCCGTGTGCATGTCAGTTTCCCAGTCTCCCCTCTGCAGGAGGTCACTCCTCAGGGCTTTCACCTGATGTTTCCCCCCACCACACTCCTCTCTTGTGCTCAAGGTTATTTATGTGTGACCTCAATTAAATTACAGGATTGAAAAACACCACCAAGATGTATCTTTTTTGAGCACTCAGTGATGTTGTCATTAAAGATAACTGTGATCCCATTTGCTTTTTTAAAACAGAGTTAATATTCTATTCAACTAAATCATCCATAGTCTTTATATCGATTGCAAAAAATTCCTGGACTATTCCTATGCAATATGGCCAAATGAATCCACTGCACAGCTTTTCTGTGGTCCTCTTGAAGTTTCAGATACCCAGTTCATACTGCAGACAGCAACATCAGCTTAGCACCTGTCTAGTACTAACCATATATACTTACACATGTGTATTTCTCAAACCAAGTGCTTTATTTTATAATAAGCTAACAGTGAAAATGAGCATGGAAAATCAACAGGAAAAATACATCAACAAGAAGTGTAATGCCATATTATCAGAGCTCACCCTTGAAGTTTCTGGACTAGAAAATGGAGAAGACTCCCAAGATCGATCTTCTTTGTCAAAGGAATCATCTTCTTGAAATGCAAATTTCTGCTTAAGCGCATGTGATATTAATGACACTGGATCCCACTGTGAACTCTGTCTTTTCCTCTTATGAATGGGTCTACCACCAGGTGACCTATTTTAAAAAATTGAGTAATTTAAACTTTTGATGAAATTTTAGCTCCTTGCTGACAAACACAGCAGGAATATAAGTACAATATAGTAAACTCTAATCAGTTTCCAAGAGATTTTTGCCTTGAAATAAGGAATGGAGGAGGCACAGAGAATTCAGAATCAGAAAAACGAGAGACCACATGGGTTGGGGCTCTACTACACCCTTGCTACAACATGGTATTCTTCAGAATCACTATGTGAAAACCTTAATTTCTAATTTTCCAGTGGGCAGAAGAATTAAAAATACTTTATAACTTTAAAAAAGACTAGAGCTCATGAAAAGAAAACCATTTGGTCATTCAATTCAGTAAGTCTTCATTATATGCCTGCTAGTGCATCATGCTACTCAGAATAGCACATAATTTAAAATTTAAGAATTCTGTTTATTTCTGGAATTTTCCATTTAATATCTTCAAACCACGGTTGACCATGGAGCCATGGAAAGCTAAACAGTGGATAAGGGGAACTACTGTATTCCTATTCTTCAACAATAGGAAGTATAATTAAAATGCCAAGAAACAGCAAAAGTAAGACAACAGGAAAAATAGTCAAAAAGAACTGAAAATTATTATCTCTGGGAAGGGTCAGCAGAGATGAAGAGGAGTAAGAAATAAAATATATGCTTCAACTTTCATGAACAGAATTTTTTTTAAAATATCATTGACAAAATTTTAGTTTCTTTCCCAAATTATGACAACATACCGTTCAACAACCCGAAGCTTAACCTTATTCATGTCCTTTAGAACATCCAGCATGTTCGGAATACCATCATTCCTCTGACTCTGTGAATGATTACAAGTGGTCTTACTAACCACTTGCTGCTCTGTCATTTCAGCTGCTGGATTATGGGAGCCACAAATATCAGTAGATCCTGGTTGTATGGGAGGAAAACACTGAGGCTGAAGAGAAGAAAACTGAGGAGGAAGAGGTGGAGGAGGAGGAGGAGAAAGCACCGATCTTGGCAACTCATCTGGTTCCACACTCAGCGGAGCAGCCCCTGGTGGGGGCGCTTGTCTCATACCGCTGGGCTCCTCATTCGTGTCAAAGGAATCTAAAAACAAAGAACTCTGTTGAAAAAACAGGCAAAATTCTCTCTAACATAATGTATAACTCCAACAAAATCAAACCCAGAACAATTTCTGTAATGCTGATAAAATAGTTATATGGTAGTCGGGAAAGAGAATCCATCCCCAGCTTAGTAACTTCTGTGAGGTCAAGGTATACTGCACATTCATGTTCAATGCAATTAGGAATGATCAGGATGCATTTTAAAGAGAAAACAAAGTGTTTTTCCAGAAATTCATACACAATCTGAATCCATTCTCCACTTTAAAAGGCTGAAGCAAAACATGATCAACAACTTGTAGTCAGAAGCACTTAAGCTGATACATCTGGTCTATGAGGCTGGAGAAATGAGCAATGGTGAGCAGAGCATTTAACTTTTTCATCACAAATCTGCTCCTGAAGAATCATGAGCTTCAGAAAAAAACGGCATTTATACACAACTGTATTAACTGCTTGTGTCTACAGTACAATCTATACAGTATTATGTGATTTACTTACATGTAAACTGTTATGAATGCATGTTGTATACACACACTATACAAATAAAATGGGTCTATATATGTATTTACACATATATGTTATATATGGTGAGTATGTGTAATTTTTTTTAGCAACCAAATTCACACACAGTCATTTACAACCAAATCTGAAGGGAAAAGTTCTTAATTCCTTAATTCATGTTTAAAGCAAGTACATTGCTAAAAACTCAGAAAAGAATCATCTAGAAAATATTATTCATTGAACTTGGTGAAGAATAGCAGCAAAAACTAAAGACTACAAATATACCTGGCCTGAGACCTACTCTGTCTTTCAGATGAAGACCAGAATCTCCAATTCTTTTCTGAAAAACTAGAAAAGCTTACTTAGAAGTCATGAAATTTCAATACAAAAATACCATCTTTGGTATATAGCTAGCTCTTCTGTAAATCAAAGCCATCCCCTCACTGTACATTTATTTCACTATTCATTTCTTCTAAATGAGCATCAGATAGGATAATTTTATACATCCAACATCCTTTTATGATATATTTAATGTTGTGCAGAGTTCCTATCCAGAATGACGCTGACTTGAATATAAGACAAGTATAATGTAACTGGAACAAAAAACGAGTACACTACCTACCAGAATTTGTTCTGTTTCTCAGTTCCTTCACTTGCACAATTGCAGCAATCTGAGAGCGAAGAAAGGCCAGCTCATCTTCAAGGGCAGCTATTTTTTTAATTGCAGCTTCACTCACAGGCAGAGAATTTTCCACTGTTTTGTTCTGTCTTACAGCAGGTGACAGTGGCTCCCAAACTAGTTGCGAAGGATGGAAAAATTCAATTTTTTCTTCTTCATTTCTCCATACGTCATTTCTGTGGGTAGAAGGAAGAAACAGAGAGAGAGAAATTTTCAACCAAAAGAAAAATAAGCTCTTTCATGAAGAGCAAAAGAGAACAAGACAGAGGCTAGGATATAGCTTAGCAGTAGAGTACTTCCCTACCATATGCAGGAACTTGATCTCTAACATCATACAAAATAAATACGGGATCCAAGCGTGGTGGTATACACCTGTAACCTCAGTTACTTGGGAAGTGGAAGCAGGACTGAAAGATCAAGGCTAGGCCAGGCAAAGTCAGGGAGCCCTATCTCAAAAACAAACTAAAGGGGCTAGAAGCTAGAATCTATTGGTAGAGTGCCTGCCTAGCAAATGCAAGGCCATGAGTTCAAAACTCAGTACTGCCAAAAAAGAAATCCCTAAACTAAAAGGAAAAGGGCTGAGTGCATAGCTCAAGTGGTAGAGCACTAGCAAGAGTGAAGCCCTGGGTTTAAGTCCCAGTTCTGCAAAAAGAAATGTGTATGAAGTAGTAAAGAGACTTAGATTCAGGATTATGTTAGGGGTAAGTTTATGTTATTCTAACTTTTTGAAAATTGATAAACCAGTCTGACATAAGTCTAGCCAGAATCTTTGAATAACTGACACTCATCGTGCTTACAGCCTATGTTTCAATACACTAATATGTAAGTTAGTACACCACAGGGGTAATACATCCAGTTGTGAAAACAGTCCTCCCTCAGTATCTATAGCGGATTGGTTCCAGGACCCCTGCAGACACCAAACCCAGGGATGCTCACGGTCCTTACATAAAATTTGTGCCATATTCGCATCTAAGCTACGCCCATTCTCCTCTCTAGACTGCTCAGGGTACCTAATCCAATGCCTAACATCATTTGTTCTCATGTACTCAGTGTAGTACTTGGAGCACTGCAACTTCAGTTTTTGCTTTTGGAAACTTTCTGGAATTTTTAAAAAATAATTTTGATACACGGCTGTTCGAATCCACAGATGTGAACCCACAGCCACAGGGCCGAGTGGCATAACTCTAGCATTTCTATTGTTGCTAATACAGAAAACAGAACAGACTTCATGACTCTGATACAACTTTAATAATCAGTCCCTCCTAGGCCTGGTGTTAGATTTAAATGTGCATTGCGAAAAACTGGCTAAAAACAGGAAGCCTCAGTCATTCCTATTAGGAAGGTGTTAATAGGACACAGCACGCCAGAGACAGTGAGAACCAGAAAGCTCCATCAGTGTACCCAAGCTTCAGCACATACAAGAATTTGGGTTATGGATCTACCCATTTCCCAAGGTAGGCAGAGGAAATTACCGACATCTCAGGTAACAGGCTTCTTCGTCATTCACCACATACAAAACATCAGCAAAAGATGGAGCCACAGGTCTACAGTTACCAGACTCTGCAGAGTTCAAGAGCGGGATCAACTAAAGTAAAAATGAAAAAAGTCAGCGCTCTTAAGGGAATCAGGAGAACACGCAAGCCCCACACCCCAGGGAATTAAGTAACGATCCAAATGAGGGAAAAGGAAAAAAGGGAACTTCAATAGGAAAACATGCACCTGTCAGCCAGAGAAAGTCCTGGAGAAGTTTCTCTATAGTCTAAGCTTCTAGCAATGTTGTCTCCCCTCTCATCTACCACAAACCATCAAGATAAGCTAAACTAAGATGGGAAAATAAGATGAAAAGCCCCTCAGGTGTTCCTGCACCTGACCATCTTTGAATGTAATTATTTAAAGAAACAAAAAAAAATTGTGTAAAATGACTTGTTTCCACCAGAAAAATAGTTTTATTGAATTTCAGAAAACATTTCTTCCTTTGCACTTCCATTCTATATCCCTAGCACTACTTTACACACAGAGCTTAAACAATGCCTGGTAACTGACTTACCTCAAAATTAGGTCTTCGACAAGGTTCTAAAGGAAGAATTTTCCCAATAATACGAACAATACTCCGAGCTGATCCATAGTATTTATTTTCCCAAATCAGCAAAACCTATTTAAAAATAAAGCTTTAATTAGAATATAACTGAAGCCAGGTTCTGGTGGCTCACACATAATCCTAGCTACTTGAGAGGCAGAGATTAGGAGTGGTGCAGTGAGGCCCTGAGTTCAAAGTCCAGCAGTACTGCCAAAAAATAAAATAAATAAATAAAAATATAACTGATTAAGCATGTCTATATATTTAAGAAAAAAAAATGTAAAAGATGTATTCACATTTTCTAAAATGAAAATACAGAAATGCATAGTCTGGTTTGTTTTTTTTTTCTTTTTTGGTGGAACTGGAGTTTGAACTTAGGGCTTCAAGCTTGCAAAGCAGGCATGCTCCCACTTGTGCCATACCACCAGTCCATTTTCCTATGGTTATTTTGGAGACGGGGTCTCGCATACTATTTGTTCAGACTGGCACCAAATGGTGATCCTCCCAATCTCAGCCTTACAAGTACCTTCCAAGGCGTGAGCCTCTGGCGCCCAGCGAGAATGGCATACTCTGAAAGTGTCTTCCTCAAAGAATTAAACTTTAGGAGGTCATAGTGGCTCAAGCTTGCAATTCTAGCTACTTGGGAAGCAGAAATCAGGAGAATCAAGACTTGATACCAGCCCTGGCAAAGAGTTTGAGAGACCCCATCTTAACCAATGGCTCGGTATAGTGGTACACACCTGTTATTTCAGCTATACAGGGAAGCACAAATTGGGGGATCTTGGCTCAGGCAGGCCCAGCCATAAAGGAAGACCCTATCTCAAAATAACCAGTGCAAAAAGTAGTAGAGCATCTACCCTGCAAGCAGTAAGCTCTGAGTTCAAATCCCAATTCCACCAAAAATAAAAAATATGAAAGTGGAAAGATATACATTCCAGGAAGATCTTTCAAGAAAGTACCACAATTCAAACCAAGTGTGACAGTGCACATCTATAATCCCAGCACTAGGGAGGTTGAATCAGGAGGATCAAAAGTTCAAGACAATCCTGAGATAAATACGGAGACCCTGTCTCAAAATAAGAAAGAAAAGAAAGTGCCACAATTTGTTTTGCTCTATTTCTAATAATGTCCAAACACCCTAGAAGAACTTTGTTCAGAAAAACTACCTTCCTTCCCCACTATTAAAAATCTACTTTCTGGCCCAAATCAAAAACTAGTAATTACTGGGTATGGTGCTACACGCCTGTAATCCTAGAACGCAAAGGGCTGAGGCAGGAGGACTGCAAGTTCAATGCCAGCCTTGCTACAAAGCAAGATCTTGTCTCAAAAAAAAAAAAAAAAAAAAGGTGGCTACTATCTTGGACAGGACAGCCTGGAGGAAATAAACCCCAGACCTATTATTAGCATTAGAATCTTTGTATTTAAGGTATATTACACTCAATGGTAGAATGTGTACTTAGTTCACAAGGTATTATGTTCAATCCCCAGCACCAAAAAAGGAATGATGTTCTCTACAGACCATTCACCTGTGCACCCCTGCTAAGAACTACAGGCTACCATGAAGGTGCAGAGTCACGCAACTCCGGGTTAATGTTCATGATGCCTTCATTTCTTGCTCTGTGATTTGCATCCTCACAAACTCCAGTCCTTCTACCTCTCTTTCCTTTTTTGCCCCTCATGGTCTTCATCATTCTTACACCTTCACCTCCTTCCTCTATTCCTGGTCCAGCACCCTCATTTTGGCTTTACTGATTTCCATAGCAAGCATGGGTTTTTCTGGTTGCTTCACTGTCACTCAAAAATGGCTCATACTTTCGCTATTATTCATTGCTAATGAATAAACCATCCCAATCACTCTTAGCTAGAGAAAAAAAATTACAAAACAACATTTAGAAAAACCATCTCTACAGACATCAGCTGGGTATTCTGTAATCCCTTCATATAGGTTACACTTATATCAAGTCACCCAAAGCTACCTCCCAATCTCTGATGTCCCCAACACCACCACTTTATTATATGTATGTGACCTTGCCTCTGCTTTGAGAAAACCAAAGACTTCAATTTGACATACCTCAACTTCATTTCTCTCCAAAGTCTTTCTCCACCATCATTCACTTTTTTTCTATTGTTTGAAGTAGAACGCTCCCTCTTCTTTCCAAAGCTTATTTATTTAGGCTTCCCTATCTTCTCCACCTGCTCAATCACCCTCTCTCATTTGTATCTTAAATTTCTTACCTAGAGCTTACAAATTTAGGTTAACTCTGTCTTTGAAAAGAAAAAAAATTCAATCCTGCAGCTCCTCCAAGTTGCTGGCCTCTTTCAATTTTTCACAAGCAAACTTTTTAAATAGTGTAGATGCCACTTCCCTTCCTCAGATTCTTCAGACTACTCCAACTCAGTCCCACACCCCATCTACAGAAATTCTTACAGGCACTAGTAGGGCAATAATGATAAATAAACCTTCAACTGCTATTTTGTTCTTGACTCTCACTATTACTGAAATTTAAAATGTTTCAATAACACCTAATGACACCTTCCATTAAGTCATAAAGTCCACGGCTTCAAATATCAAAATAGTCAGATAACTCTCAAATCTGAACCTCTTTCCTAGCCTGTAGAACCATATATCCAATTGTCTGCTGGATATCTGTATATTCCCACAACACCTCTGGCTTACTCTATTTCCGTACTCAAACTAGTTTCTCATACGAAGTTGCCTATTCGTAACTGGGTACCATCATACTTCAATTTACTCAGCAAAATCTTAGCATTACCCTTGACTAGTGTCTTCTAAATCACTCCACCAAATAGAGATGATCTGCCCTATTTAAGCCCCCATACTATTCTGCATCTTTCTTTTTTTGTTTTGGCAATACTGGGGTTCGAACTTAGTATTTCACATTTGCTAGGCAGGTGCACTACCATTTGAGGCACACCTCCAACCCTTTTTGCTCTAGTTATTTTTGAGACAGGGTCTCACTGTATGCCTAGGCAGACCTGGACCATGATCCTCCTATTTTAGGCTTCCCACTGTAGCTGGGATGACAGGTGTGTGCCATCACACGCAGCTTTTTGTTGAGATGGGGTCTTGGGACTATTTTGTCTCAGCTGGCCTCAAACCACAATGTTCTTGACCTCAGCCTCCAAGAAGCTAGGATTACATACTTGAGCCACTGGTGTCCAACTATTTTGTGCCATTCTTATAGTCAACCTCATATTACTGTTATATTTGTTTCTTATTCATGTAATAGATGTTTTAAACATCATGACCACAAGAACCATGTATTCCTACTCTGTATCACCTGCAGAACCATGAATATTGTCTGATGTAGCTATTCAGTAAATAGACAAAATTGGATTGCTTCTATTTCTCAGGCCTAGGTCAACCTCTCTCCCTCCCTAAGATTTATTCTGAATTTGTTTAGCTTTTAAGTTGTCATTCTATACATACCCAAACATCAAACTTGTTCAGAAAATACCTTAAACAGTTTTATTTATCTATGCAATTAATGTAATTCTGTGAAGGTCATGTCTATATTTTACTTCCTTTGCATCTTCTATTGGCATTTGACCTAGGAGGTAAATAGTTTTCCTAGTACTATTGTAATCTTTTTTTTTTTTTAACTCAAACTATCAAAGCTATACTACTGCAAAGTCGCATTTGCTCCACTTTGGGGAAATTAATTTTGCCTCAAACGTTTACATATAAATCATCTTTATATGAAACCCAAGAACAAGGACAGTAGGTTCATTCAAATCCATTAAAAGATATTTACCTGGTCTATGGGAACACCAAAGTATGACAGCATCTCTCTTAAGATATTCACTATAAGAGACATTGATGAAGCAAATTCAAGGACACATCATCAGTTTCTTGGTCCCTTTGGAGAAAATTTTAGAAAATATTTATTACTCTTGCCAAATAAATGCCACAAAAGTATTAAATAAACTAGGAGAGACCTTTCATGGCACCATCAGGTAATTCGTTCTGGCCAGCACTATTGTGAAGGAAGCAGGGGGAGAAAGCAAGTGCGGGTGGGGGTCGTGACAAACTACCTGCTAGGTTACGTTAAGGTCTTCCGGGATATTTGAGATCCCAGGGCCTCACCGGGAAGGCAAGTCGAGAGAAGGGACTCAGCTGATCCCTGAAGCAGGCAGGGACCTGACTCAAGGTCTACACTCGCGCAATCGGAGGAGGACCATCCGTGCCTCCGCACTCATCTTAGAGCTGAAAACGAGCGCGATGGGCACGCGACCCAGCCACCCGACTAGTAGATGCCACCCGGGCCCGGTCGTGTCACTTGCTTTCTGGGACACTCTCCAAGCCCGGCCTGATAGCCTTGCTCACTTCCTCCGGACTGGGTCGGAAGCCTCCACGGGCACAGCAGGCGACGGGCGTTATGGAAGCCTGTCTCTGAATCCTGAATCGCAGGGTGCGCCGGAGCTGGTGCAGAGCCCTCAGCAGCCGAGCCCGGGTCCGCCCACACCCCTAGGACGGTAGGCCACAGGCAGCAACTACGCGCCCACCGCAGAGTACGAGTCGACGCAGGCTGGGCGTCGGAGCCCCGCGGTGCTGGAGAACGCAGCTGGAGCCACCGGTACCTCTGCACAGCTCACCACTTCCGCTTCCCGGAGCAAAAAAAAATCAAACTCCGCGGGCCGGGACCCGTGCGGTATCCCATTGGGCGAGGCTGAAGACCGTGGCTTCTCATTGGTCTCTTAGTGATGTCAGACTAGTTAGCCTTTTGGAAGGCCTTTTCTTCACCCTCAGGGGGGCGGGATTCTTGCGAGACACCCAATGGTAGTGGACAGGAAGTTGGTGGGCGGGGCAGGGAGCGCCTGGATGGTGACGCACGCGCAAGACGCGCTTTCAGTTTCTCCAGCGGTCTCAAGTACCCGAGTAGTTAAGAGGTGGTTACGTTAACCTGTTCCAAAAACTGGACAGACCCGCAATCCGGAGGTCTGCCTCCCACAACGCTTCGCAGGAAGTGCGTCGCCTCCTCCACCCGGACCCAAAGGGGCCAGTCCTCCCAAGTTCGCCTGCTTGTTCGCGAACAGATTCGCGGTTTATTTTTTGGTCATTCGTGATCTTCGTCTGGTAAATGCCTAAAGGGACTATCTTCAGCTAAGCTTTACTCTCGATTGGTTTGTAGCTTTGCGATATTTTTCATTCGTTCTTTCACAAAAGGCTTCTGGTTATCCAGGCTACCACATACGGGCTGGACATTCCCCTAGGCTGAGAACGGCAAAGTGATGACTAAGTCGTGACAGGTGATGTCCCAGTTTTTCAATCTATTGGTTGTTACTGGCTTCATAAGCGACAATAGATTCCTCTTCACGTTCCATCAAGAGCTGCAATGGAATGGCATGGTAACTTTAGATGACTGTGCCTGCTTCTTGATCTACATTTAAAAAAAAAAATGGGGGGAAGCCGGACCGTGTGGCTCAAGCCTGTAATCCCAGCTACTCGAGAGGGAGGCAAAGATCAAGACCCGGACTGGAAGACGAGTAAACAAAAAGTTCCCAAGACCTGAACTCAACCGATAAAAAGCTGGACATGGTGATGCGCACCTGTCATCCCGTTTAAGGGGGGAAACTTAAAATAGGAAGATTGTGCTCCAGGCCAGGGCGTGAGCAAGAGACCCTATCTGGAAAACAAAAACAAAAAAAAGCACTAAGGGCTGCGGTCGTTGCTCAAAGGGCACAGCGCTTGGCACGAGGCACTGAGTTCAAACCCCAGTACTGCGGCCCAAGAAAGGAAAGGGGACTTTAATTTCTCTGTCATCAATATTATTCATTCAGCTGGATTCTTCTCAGTCTAAGCTAATCAATCTAATTCTCACCAGTCTAAGCTCAGAAAATGTAGTAATCGGTAGGGTGACTCCTTGTCATCCTCGGATCTTACAATATAATGGGAGTACTATATATAAAATATGTAACTGGTATATAGTGGGCACTCAACCCACTTGCTAAATAAAATAATTGGATATGAGATGGCAGAAAACATGATCAAGAATAATTTGGGACTAAGTAAATGGTCAAACAGTAAAAGTGGTATGCCCAATATCTGAACTGGGAAAAGATGAAAGTAGATGGGTGATAGATAATGTAAAAGCGGAAGACAAATGGATCAGAAACCCTACATGGAATTGACCGTATCACAATTTTTTCAAGTTCCTGGTCCTTCCATTTTGCCCCCATTAGTGAATAAATCATGACTTTATATAGCCTTCTACCTTTGCAGGTTCTTCCCTAACACAGCATGTAACAGGGCCAGAATGTAAATGGGAACCACTCATCATCTGGCTGTACTAACATTGCTCAATATATCAGCTCTGACTTCAGTAGCCAAGTGGGCCAAATGCATCCATGAAAGCCTTGCTAAAAACCTTCCCCTCAACTCTCCATTTTACATTTACAAAATCAGTCACCATATTTATAAACTTTTGTGAGATTTGACATATTTCTATTGCTCATCTTTGCTTTACGATTTCCTGAACTTTTTGAATAAGGCATGGTCCAGGAAAACATTTGACTTTATAGAGCTAGTCGAGTAGTGGGTAGTGTTGAGTAGTATTCACAAATAGGCAGCTTGCCTTCTGAAAATTACTTGGCTGTGTTCACTTTCCTCAACTTGATCCAAGCCCTCTCCTTTTGTACCTTCTCTATCCTGCTCAACTTTCCTACTTTTTAAGAGTAGTTTTTCCTCAGTGTTGGGCTCTAGATCTGGCAAGTTGGTTCTGAGAATTTGCCAAGGCAAACTGCTCTAAACCACTCGAATCCTAACTGTGGGTACTTCATACCCACTATGAAGAGGGTAGAACCCTTTATTTTCAGCAGCTTTCCTAGTGAATGGCTGTTAGCTCATTTAGGTTTCTTAGGGGGGTGGGGGGGAGTGGTGGAGGGCAGCACTAGATTTTGAACTCAGAGCCTCATGCTTGCTAGGCAGGCACGCTACCACTAGAGCCATATCACCATCCAGCCATTGGCTAATTTGGAATTGTGAGGTTCTGTCATCCATCAGTCACTGCCCCAATTCTTCCCTCTTCTCTTACAACTGACACAAGTTGGTGGTTTATCTCCAACTGCTGATCTTCAAGGATTCATGGAAATAGCTTATCACATAATTCTACTGCAAATGTTACCATGAGTATTTAGTATTTAGCAGCCAACATTTTCTTGAACTGCTCATACTATGTTTTCTTATCGCTAATTATTAAAGTGTTCCCCAGTATGAAAAGTGACTTATTCATATTAGCACACCCAATGCCAGGCAGAAACTTTTCAGTGAATGGGAAGAGGCCAAGAACTGGTTAACACAAAAGCTAAAAATATATGCACTCTATTTTGTCAACTTTTCAACAGAACTCCATTTAGGCTTGTGACCCAACCTTAACCACAAGTCTTACTTTAAAAAAGGTCCCAAAGCCGGGTACCAGTGGCTCACGCCTATAATCCTAGCTCAGGAGGCAGCAATCAGGAGGCTCACAGCTCAAGGTGTAGGGCCTGAGTTCAAACCTCAATACAGCAAAAAAGTAAAGGGGGGAGGGTCTCATAAATCAGGATGTACATAACCAGAACTCATTTCTGCTGTTTTACGTAGTTTCGAAAAAATACATGTCTTTTTCCTTCTGCCCTGGCTATACTTGAGAACAAAGACAGTAGTGATGCAGTACATAACATCTGCTAGTTTAAAACATTACACACTTCTTAAAAATGGTATCTTTACATCTTTTTATTTATCCTTTTTTAAATACTGAGGCTACTTAAAGGTTCTCCTTGATCATAAAATGCCTTAAGTTATCCTTTAAAAAAGTTTTGCGTTGACTAAGTATTGGAAAGAGTGAAAAACACTACCCATGTATCTATACTTACTACACTTCTATGTATTTGTTAATTGTAGTGACTTATCAAAATTACAAAACCTAAGTTAAATAATTCTAAAACCTTGTTTTTTTTATTTGAACCCTTAAATGACATTTATATAAATAAACCCTAGGTTAAATCCAAGTCTTTTTTGTCTATAACTAATGCTAATTTTTTTTCCAGGGCTGGAAAAAAAACCTAGGGCCTTGCACATGCTAGACAAGTGCTCTTCTACCACTTGAGCTATGCCACCAGCCCTTTTGTTTTTATTTCTGAGATACCAATCTCCCTAAATTTGTCTGGGCTGCCCTCCAACTTATGAATACTCCTTCCCCTGCCTGTCAAGCAACTAGGATAACAGGTATGCACAACCATGGCTGGCTTAACGATTTTCTGAACAAAAATAGTCTGCTAGAGCAAAAACTTCTCTAAAAGCATAAAGGTTAACTGCTGCTTGATTCTTCCAGTTTTATTATTTTTAGAAGATATGACTTATTCTTTGTTTTCTGTACAAAACACATATGTTTACAAGTTGGAATGCCTTACCTTTGTTAATCAGTAAGTTGGTTAAAAAAAAAAAAACCTTTAACAGAACACTAGGTGACAAAATAATTTTAGCTTAAAAATGACATTCATTGTGCACCTGCAAAACCTCTCACATATGGGAATATAAAGGATGAAATGTAGGAGTTAAGGAACACAAGTTAATATTGCAGCAGTTGGAGCAAGTGAAGAGCAGCTATTATTGGAGTGGAATCAGAAGACACTCTAAAGGGACAAAGAGAAGAATATCAGTTTTCAATAGGTTGGGACATAGATGATTTCGGTTTGGAGTGTCCAAGTGGCAGTGAGGGTGTCAAGGAGAGAAGTTGAGAGAAGGAATGGAGTTAGGGAAAGTATGAATTTTGGAAATATTTAGAGACATCTACATCTAGATAAAGATATTTAAACTGTCAGAAAGTAACTTTATTGGTATGCTCATTCCAGATGCCAATTATAGGTACTAATTTTTCCTACCTCTTATTTTTTAAACTTAGCCATGAAAGACAACAGCTGTGGAATCAAGGATTTTTAACATCAGCTTTCAGAGATAGGACTGCACCATGAAAACTATAGCTGTTTCAATTACTTTAAGTTTGCATTGCTTTTGTCCTCATTAGTTTAGGTTTTCAGTTATCTTTTGGAATACTCAAATGGTAAAATGGAAAGAGAACTTGGTATGTCATGCTTGAAGGAGTTGAACAAAAAGGGGTATTTCAAAGTTTGGTAACTGGAAATAATTAGCACGAAAAAGTATAGTACTGTGTACTTTATAAACACTTTATGACAAAAATTCAAACAACTCAAATTAGGCCTCAAATCCCGCTTTTGGAAGACAGGCATTCTTTGATGAACTGTTAAGTAAACTCAATTTAGCACTGAGTTGGCGTAATTGAGGAATTTAAGGTATCAGAATGGATTTTCCTATACACCTTTTAAACTCATTGTCCAAAACATTTTGAGCAAAATTTTTTTTAAGTCTAATCACATATTTCAAACTCATTTTCATGACTCATGATTAACCCATTTACTGTAGCAGTCTTATTATAGGGACATCCCTCGATATTAGCCAGGACTTTGCTTAACTTTCAGCCAGCTACATCATTTTAGTTATGGTTGTGCTGCTCTTTTCCTTAATGACAGCTGATATTACCAAATGGCATTTGACAACAGTACCATTTAAGACTGGACATGGCGTTTCATACAGAAAGTTTGTTACTGGACAGCGTAAGATATTTGTGAATTATTTTGAACCTTTTCCATAATGTATCTACTTTTGGCTTGTTTTGCTGTATCAATATCCACATTTCATTTTCAGTCTATTATCAGGGTAAAAGTGCAGGCAGGCCTGATTTTTGTTCAGGCTACTGGAAAACTCTATTTGAAAACTTTATCAAGCTAGGTGCCAGTGGCTCACGCCTGTAATCCCAGCTACTTATGAGGCTGAGATTATGAGGATCACAGTTTGAGGCCAGACCAGGGCAAATAATTCCCAAGATCCCATTTCCAAAATAACCAGACCAAAATGGACTGGAGGTGTGGCTGAAGAGGTAGAGCACCTGCTTTGTAAGCATGAAGCCCTGAGTTCAAATACCAGTCCCACTCCCCCACCCCCCAAAAAAAACACCTTATCAACATCCCATGTACCTAAATAAATGCCATTGCTTAAACTTGGAGATTTTCCAATTGATGTTTAGAAGATAGAAAATGTCTAAGTAAACACCATATAAAATGAGGTGTATGAACTGTTAATAGTCACAGATACATCTTGATGTTTGAAAGATCCAAAGAATTACTAAAAGAATCCTGTTTGAGGAAATAATCCCTGATTATTATTATTATTATTATGAGCCTATCATAATAATATGAGCCTATCATTCAAAACAGGGGCCTATAGAAATTTAGATATTTAAAATGGTAATGTACAAGAACAAAAATGAAAAATGAACAAAAGGTCTTACCTTATTCATTGATCAAGTACCAAGCTCACAAAAGCCTTTAATATTACCACACAAGCCTTTAATACAAACTAAGAATCAAGACATAGTACTTAAAAATTACCACAAATATTTATGTGGCATTTGCTTTTAAAATATTCATCCCAACCTAATTACTCTGCTAGACAGTCCTAGTAACACATGTATATTCAGATAGTATTATCTAATTAAAATAAGATGAAAGCAGTCCTATTTTAGGGTCTCTTATTTATACACCATTAAACTACTCCGGCATTAGAGCCTCAGCCAGCAGTAACAAGAAACAGTCACTTGAAACACTGTTCTTATTCTAAAAATAATGCTGACCACAACACTGATGGCTTAATAAAAACCTAAGAAAAACTGTGTTTTGGTATGAAATAGTTATGCTCACACCAGGCATAATAAAGGCTATATATGACAAACTATAGTCAACATGATACTAAATGCAGAAAACTTAAAATAATTTCACCTGAAGTCAGGATAGGCTAGGCACTGGTGGCTCACGCCTGTAATCCTAGCTACTCAGGAGGCAGAGAGCAGGAGGATCCTGGTTTAAGGTCAGCCTGAGCAAGTAGTTCATGAGACCCTATGTTGAAAATACCCAACACAAAAAGGGGCTGGCAGGGTGCTTCAAGTGGTAGAGCACCTGCCTAGCAAGCATGAGTCTCTGAGTTGAAAAACCAGCACTAAAAAAAAAAAAAGGAATTGTTAGGCTTCTCTAGAAATAATTTTTCATTTTTGACACTGATAATTATGCACTTTTTTCTCCTTTGTTTAGCTACAACTGGCCAATTCAAGCTGTGAATTTTTTCCTATAGGGTTTGACTGTTTAGTTAATAATAACCTATTTGCTCACGGATAATGGACAAAATGAGATTTAATACTGTTCCAGAAGCGGGACAGGTGCTAAATCTGTAGCCACATAAAAAAGCCATGTTTTTTTCTTTCAAAATATCTGATCACCCCACCCAGACTATCTAAAGCTGATGTTCTACAACTTTAGTTGTAAAATTAGTTCACTGGGGCTCACTTTTTGTAGAACACACACCACCCAGTTTATAAATCTGGAAGATTATAAGGATGTCAAGGGAAAGAATACTGTGGAGACTATGAAGTGCAGAGAATAATGTGAAGTTTCCCAGCAAATCATGAATAGAACTGTCATTCTTAAGTAAAAGTTATTAACTTTTCATTCCAAATCCTATCAAAGATTTTCATCTTATACTCCATTTTTCACTAGAAGTACTAATTCAAACTCAAAAGACAGTTCTCACAGCTACAGAATCCTCAATTTGAATCTCTCTTCGTAAATCTGATGCATTTTACGTTGCAGTGATACTACCCCACAAACGTTCAATACATTTTGCTAAGTGTATATTTACATTAACCAGTTAACTTTTGTAGTTTATTGTAGCAATCTTTTTATACATGTCTGGTGATGACAGTCAACTTCTTTCCAAAAGAGCCAGGCATGATGGGACCTGTAATCCCAGCACTCGGGAGACTGAGGCAGAATTTCAAGTTCAAGGTCAGCTTTGATTCCATAATGGGACCCTTTCTCAAAAAAAAAAAAAAAAAGAAAGAAAACAAAGTGCCAGATCAGTGGATTCAGTTCCCATCACTACAAGAATACATAAAATTCAAAGTCTATTTAATGTTCTTGGCAATCTTACAAGCACCCTGAAAATTTAAGAAAAATGTTTGTAACTTTCCATTTCTGGTACAAATAAGATGGAAAATTATCCCTTCCATAATCAAGGTCAGATGAAGGAGCAAGTAAGCCACAACTTAGGAAGAGAAAGGGCTATTAATCTTAGTTTACTGTGAAGCTTAGCATTCCACAAGATTTGGAATTAGTCAATGGTACCAAGAGGGTACCACTGCCAAGTACAGGATCATCCTCAAGCTCAGCCTGTAAGTCCTTCCAACTGACCTAACTGTATAGTGGAATTTAAGGTGAGGACTCATTAATGAGGAAGCTGGACAACACCAAGAATTATTTTTAAAACTTAAGACTGATTCTTGGATGAGTTAACATTAAAGAATCAAGAATCAACACTATCTCTTGCATTTTAAAAGTGCTACAAGTAGGTTCACGGTCATAAAATGCCCAGAAAAATATAATGTCCAGAAAAAACATTTTTCCAATACACAGATCACTATAATTAAGATATATTAGTAGGGCATGGTAGCTCAAAGCCTACAATCCTAGCTACTTGGGATGCTAAGATGAGGAAGATAGCAGTTTGACTAAAGTTTGCAAGACCCATCTCAAGAGAAAAAGTAGGGCATGATGGGGTGCATCTGTCATCCCAGCTATGGCAGAAGGCATAAAATAGGTGGATCACAGTTCAGGTCAGCCGGGGCAAAAAGCAAGACCCCATCTCCAAAATAACCAGAGGAAAAATGGCCATGGCTCAAGTGGTAAGATACACTTACCACTTACCGGAGTTTCTAGTAGTGATGAAGTGTTATACTAATGCTAATGCCTGTTCTTTCTTTTTAAACCAGTGGGATCCATCCCTAAGAGCTAAGGTATAACCTGGTAACAGAGAACAGGTAGAAGTCCGACCCTGTAATTAGCATAACTAACATATGGTTTCTGAAACAAAAGGAGTCCAGACTACAAACAATCTAATTTCTAAGGCTCTCAAGTGAGACAGTGGACTATGGTAGTTTCCATTCATTCTAGGACTTTAAAGAAATTAAGTAGCAACAAACCTTATTTGTTTCAAACTTTAAGACTCCTGGTTTTAGTATCCTCAATAAAATGATCAGTCCCTTGACATGAAGACTTAACAACAGTTTCAACTATCTGAGAACTCTAAACATGTAACAGATACCTACTCCCTTAATTGTGTTAAGACATGCATCAGAATCTACTACTCAAGACTTGAGTCTAGCCACATAACATCCCATGGGAATGCAGTCCGTATCTCCATTAGCCTTCCCTATTTAGCCACTTCACAGAGACAAGCCTTTGTTTGTACTTGATTACAAAAGGATGCTATTCCATAAGTATATCCCAAAGAATTCCAGAATGAAAAAATAAGTTAAATAATGTGCCTAAGACTATACTTCTACATAGAAAATTTGTAGGCAACACTGAAATTACCAAGTATTAAGCTACCCATGATCTGACACATCCTTTTATACACACCACACCCACATATAGCTTACTTCACTACCAAAATTTTGAAGGGATAATTTGCATTTGTATGTCAGAATGTGCCACTTTGAGTCAGGTGTGGTGGTCCATGCCCATAGTTGCAGTATCCAGGAAGCTGAGGCATGCCGACTGAGAGTTCAAAGCCAGCCTGGGCAACATAGTAAGGCCCTGTCTCTTTTTTTTTTTTTCCAGAAGTACTGAGTGTGAACTCAGGGCCTATGTAGGTGCTCTCGATCAATGGAACCACTCTGTCAGCCCTTTTATGTTGGGAATTTTCAAGATGGGGTCTTAGGAAGAACTATTTGCCCAGGCTGCCTTTGAACCTCAATCCTCCTGATCTCTGCCTCCTTGGGTAGCCTGGATTACAGGCATGAATCATCAACACCTTACCAAAGTTCTCAATTTGTTTTAAAACACAAAGTTCTGTGAAAGTTGAAAGGAGTACATTTTATGTTTCAAAATAATTTTTTAAAGTATGGTTAAGAATTGCTCCAGAACTTAAAGGCAACAAAGCTAACTTGAAAAACACCTCTTTTTAGCCACAACTAGCTGTAATTTTAAAAGGAAGATAATTTCCACCACAGTATTATGGTTGATATGGTCCAATATCAACATAGGAACAGGACTAAACTACAAACCTGGAATTCCTCTATTTTTTTAGTAAAGGCTCACTTATGCATTATGTAATTTTCCAGAAGTAAGATCAAACATTAAAGAGGTTTGAGGAATTTATCAAACCACATCACTTTCAAGTGAGTGGAATATTCTAAGTCTGGAAATAGGCCACAGAAATCAGTACAGTAGAATACACACAGGCATAATCTCAAAAATCAGGTAAACAAACAACAGCTATTACCACTTATGACATTTTATTGGCATATGACAATTTACAAGGGTCCCTGTTGCATTATACATCACACTGAGTAAGAATCGTTTAGCCATCTACATTCATTCTTAATATTTCTTCTCAATTTAATTCCCAACACTGATTTTAACTGTGACAAATGGGAACAATAGCAATTTCTTGAAGCAGACTGCAATTGGAAAAATGTGTTTTTTATTATTAAAGTTCCTAGGATGTTGGAAAGCATACACACCTAAGAACTGAGTCATGGCCTTCTTAAACATGTTTTATTTTTCTCTGGAAATATCCTTTGGTTCATTTTTATTTCTTTCCTCTAGGCAAAAGGAAATATGTGAATGCAACTATCAGTTATTTCCTGGCACTTGTAATCTAATATCCTTACCAAGAGGAACCATGCAGCTTTTAGTCATAAAATGTGGAACTAAATTGTGGTTTCAAAAAAAATACAGACTACTTTGAATATGTTTGGCTCTGAAAAAGTTAACATCCACAATGGTATTCTACTGTAGAGTTTTCATAATCATCCTACTCTAGTATATTCTGGTAGGATACTCCTTCCTAAACCTTAAAAGAATAAAAGTAACCAAAGGTTATACAGAATTGCATTTGCATTTAAAATATAACCTGCCAACTCACTATTAAATCATTTCTCAGCAAATTCACTTTCCCCTACTATCTTTAGAAAAAAACCTGTAAGTTTATAAACATGCATAGAGATTCAGTATTTAACCAACTAATAACAGTTAAAATAAAAGCTATCTGTGTTCGTACAAAAGAGAATGGTCATGAAAATTCCTTGTTAGGGAATTCAAATCAAAGTTGCTTTAACATTTAAGTATTATGCTGAATAGGATATTAGTTACGTCCAGATTGATGCAACACAATACTTTCTTTGGCGCATATTAGTTCTGATTTACTAAATTTCAGAAATAATTAAAGGGAAGACCTTAAGCCAAAGAAACTGTATGCTGACTTTGGTTTCAATTTAGTTTTTGTCCAATAGCTCTTTGCAAATGTCCCTGGCTGTAATCAAGGTACAAGATGCATTGCAAATCACCCAAAGTGAGGATGAAAGAGCTATATAAGAGCTTTAAAAGTTTACATTAATAGAATATGCATTATTTTTTATTAAATGCAAAAATATACAACTAATCCTATTGCTGAATTAAATGAGATGTGACTTGTTTCACAAGTATTTAAAAATCAAACTCAACACTGAAGTAGTAACTATATCAGATTTTCATTCTTTTAACAACTATTAAACATAAAAGTAACCCACATTTAAAAGATTATATACCTGAAGAATAGAACCCTTGGAAAGAAAAGGGCCATTTTACAAACTGCAACTGAAATAAGGAAAAAAAAATAAACACAGTTACATCAATCCACAACAAGCCTCCTGCCAAACTCTTTTATAGATGACATTAGAAGAAACAAGTTAATTATAATACTAACAACCAGTATGTTGTATTTCTGTTTCTTCAGTTGTTATACTACAAACTAATCTTCAGCTCTTCAAAAGGTCAAACAAATGTGTTACCTATGAAATCAGGTGCTGAACTAGCAAATTATTCTTCAGGATATCAGGTTTTGTTTATTAATACTAACCTGGTGTGTGGGTCTAGGATTTTTATTTGCAATGTTAGTTTTACAAACCAGTTTCCCTCTCTCAAATAGCTGATACCTAAGACCATGACTCAAACTGTCAAATAAGAATCTAAAGAGAACACTCAATTTTGAACTCAAATAGGAAAGCTTCCTAAAAAAGATTTTTTATAGGCCACTGCTTGCTCAGTAAAAATAGTATTTTCTCAAACCTTTCAGTCTAACTTTTTTAATAGATTTTACTTTTTAAACTACTGGCAAGCTTTTTTCTCCTTCTTATATATTTGCAGAAGTGTTAAACAAGCTTAGTTTACCAAAGCAACAACTTTGTCTGTGATATACTTCAAAAACTAGTAGTGTTCGAATTAACAAAGATGTTGAACAGATGTAGACAGTTAAAATTATTAGTGTGGCCACTATAAACAATTTCTGTTCAAGAATTTGTGTGTAGAGCTAACGTTTACTTCAGAATAAAACATTAACAGGGAGGAAAGAGAATCAGAACTTTCACAGAGCTGTACTTGACCGTATCTTATAGACAAAGCAGAATTACAATGCATGTAACAAAAACAGTAAAAGTGTTTTTTAAAAGTCAATAGTTACAAATATGGTACGTAACAATTTTCTACTTTATTTCAGTACAATTTTCAACATACAGTCTACTGCTTTTTCAAGGTATCTGAAGACTTAAAACAAAATTTCTATAGACTACTTGCAAACAGTAAGATTTAGGTAAAATGCTTACATTCTTATTTGAAAACAAAAATATCAGATTAAAAAAAATGGTGGGTGCAAGTTCTGCTCTCTGTTGCAATTGTACTTCAGACTCACTATTCCTAAAAAATGAAAGAGAAATTAAAAATTAATAAAGATGACTCTCAGAATGAAGATGAACAATAATATGTTCCTGAAAGTATTTAAATATACTAATTCATCCAACAAGCCCATACTGAAGAAAATCAGAATCACAAGGTAAAAATGTCTACCTTTTCTTCTTTGCGTCTGTCCTTCTTTTCTTCATTATTTTCCATGGTCTCTTCTTCATCTTCAACTATCCCATCCCCTTGGTATTTGTCATGAGTCCATTTTGGACTGCTACCTGATTTTTTGAAATTAAAGCGCCCTCTGCCACGTTGAAAAGTACCACGACCTCTTCCTCTTTTGGCCCAATAATCCACACCATCATCTCTGTCGTCATGCTACAGAAAGGTTAAAAAAAATAATTAAATGTCTTTCTTATGAAGATGATTACTTCTCCATCATAAAGCGTGCAATTAATAAATCATGCAATAAACTGATTTTTTAAATAATAATATTCCAATGAAGAATAATTACACCTTACTACTTAGTAATTCAAACACCAAGACTTACCCAGAGAACTATTTAAAGAATCTCAACTATTAAATTACTACTGATTATCAGAATTCTGACTTTTTTGATTTCCATGTGTTTAAAGCCTACTTGGTATTATACTGCCTGTAAGGAGACAAAATAACCAACTTTTCCCCACAAAAAATACCTTAGTCATAAAGATGTGGCAAAGTCATAAAAGCATCACTATAACATTCACTAAATAATATAGGTCCTATGAACTATGACTTACATATTAAAACAGATTTTTATAGTCCTATATTGATATTTAAATCTAGACCAATGTATAGTACACACAATCTTCTGGGCTAGGGAGCTTCAATGACAAATCTCAATGCCATAGTTCCTAGGATTAACATAACTCAGCTATTTTCTTCTTCACCAATCTAGAATACTGTAGCTATCATATTCCAAGTGTATTCAAATAGAGATATTCCCCACCTTACAAGCACAACAACCTACAAAACTGAAAAAGTACTCGACTTTGTAGATAAATGAACTATCATGTCCAAAAATACAAAGCAAAAGACCAAGGATTTCCCATATATAATCTAATTAACTGCTGCCCACCTCAACTAATTTACTTTTAAAATTTGTCACCCACAAAATGAGAAATAAGGCAAAAATGAGGCCCCTTTATAAGGCAACAGTCACAATTCAAATAGAATATTGCATAACCTGTGGAGTACTGTTATTAATCAACTACACAAGTGACTGCAACATTTGTTAAATGTTATGCCATACTGATTACCTCTCTCAAAACAAAGAATGTGCCTTTCTTTATATATAACCATTTAATACAGATTTCCCTTTGCATGCCTTTAAGGGTAATTAACAGACTACAGGAAAGAACACTTCCCAATTTCAAATATCCTGTCTTTATGGAACCAATAAAAGATTACTAGGTAGAGGTGTGCATGATTCCATTAAAAGTGATTTCTGGAACCATCAAAAGTATAAATTTAAGCACAGTAGACAACAGAAGTACTGCAAACCCAAAATAAACTATTATGCACTCAAAATGATACCTACTCAATTACATTATTTTGTGTTCCCTTTTGGCATTAATAGCCAACTTTAGTGTCTTTTTGTTTGTTGTATTTACACAGTATTCTTCATATGGGACGAGATAAGGAAGATTTGGAATAAAGGCATGGATTTAAATCTTAACAGAAACCACCAACTTTAGGCAACTTCTCTGAGAATTTATATCTCCTTTTAATAAAGGGAGATAAGCCTTGAGAACACAGGGGAGGGAGAAAAAAAAAACACATTAAAAAGTGTCTAGTCCACTGTCTGACAAGCAAATACTCAATGAAAGGTGAAACTTCCACAGTTCTTACTGTGGGTAAGGCATTCTTCTGAATACTTTACATATATTTACTACTCATCTCATCCTCACAACATCCCTGTAAAATACTGTTATTACCCCTGTTTTAGACATAAAAGGAAAAAAATTCAGACAGAAATTATAACCATCACCAACAGAATACATTTCCCAGACATCGTGATGTAAGTAAATGATTAAGCGCATCAGGTGGCTAGGAGTTAGTAGAAATAGAAATGACAGTGAGTGACAAAGCTACAAAGCCATTACTAGTATACTACATCATCTGAAATGTAAAAAAAAGCAGCCAAAAATACTAAGCTGTGTCTTCCAGAGGTAATCCTAACAGCTACTAAGTGAAATTTTTAATATAGATACTCAACCTTGAACACTTACATCCAAGATTTTAATCTCATTATAATGTTAAGAAATACATTTTTTGCAGATGACAAAGGGCCAGAAGTTGGATGTTTACACAGACAAAAGTATGTTAACAAAAGAGTCCGTATTGGAATGAAGACATTCTGTGTCCTCTTACCTCTTCTATATAGCAAAGGTAATGACAAATCCTAACCTCCCCCACCAGGGGCTTCTCTTCCTCTGAGGACATCCTCAAGTCCAAAGTGAGAACTGCCCATTTTAATACTTTCCTATTTGGTCCACCAACTCCTCATATTCATTCCTCAGTAAGGTTCTACCTAATACTAGTATCTTTCCTGGAGTCCTTCTTATTACTAAAAACATTACCCCACCCTTGCATAAATCCGTTTTGAGATGGAAAATTTCAGAAAACAATGCAATAAATTCTATTATTGTAATTCAGTATTGAAGCATGAACAGTTTGTTCAGAACTCTGGCTCTGGAGCCCAGTGTATGGGTTCAAATTCTAACTCCATTCCTACTAGCTACCTAACGGTCAAGTGTTTTTCATCTGTAAAACAAGAATAATAGCCCCAATTTAAAAGGACTTCTAAAAATTAAGCTAAGACATGTAAATAACATTTAGAACAGCTCCTATCATAGTATATAATGCTCAATTAAATGTTACTAAGTATTAACATTTCAGCAACATGGGCAAAATTTCTGTTGGTGGATTATTGTGAAAGAACCTAAAAGGGCACATTGTTATTTTTGTTTATGTTTCTATTCGCAACACCAGCAGTCTAAAAAGTCATATTATTGTTACATAAGGTGCAAACTATTTTAAATTCAAATATCCATGTAAAACTAACTTTGTTGCTTCACTGGCTCTTAAGAAAAACCCAAAATAACTTTGGGAATTGATTTACAAGGAAAAATAAGTATTAATGTGTTAATTTTTACCTGATACTCTACTGAACAGTCCGTGTGACATATGCATATGTACATTTTACAGAGACCAAAATTTTATTATAGTCCAAAAGAGCAATATAAAAAGTATTACTACTACTTGTTAAGTAGCTAAATTCTCACAAATGACACTGGTATTAATAAAACTACTGCTAAATTATAAGGAAATCTAAAATGACTTGTAGCAGTTTCACATAAAATCTATGATGCCAGATTCTGAAAGAATAATAGTAGGTCTGGTTTTCATAAATTCTTAGGAGTGGTAAATTACTATCTCCTCTTTCTCCTCTCATTTCCTCTTAACTTTCTGACATTTCACAAAGGTCCGATTGTCTAGCATTTTTACCATTACACCAACCCCACCTCAGAAAGGCTGATCTTTAATCTTTTTTTGACTACGAGTTCTTGGCCTATCTTTAATAGTAACCACATTTAAGATGATGGTTCCTAGATTTATGGGTCTCTAAATCTGCATTAGCAACTATCCACTGGGCATCTCCACTCAATTCCTCCTACTCACTTCAAATTCAGTCTGTACAACAGAATGTAATCCACTCTTACCATGGCATCTTCCCTCTAGATTCTTAAGATTCCCTCCTCTCATTATCATACAAAAGCAGATAGTACAAAGTTCACAAAAATGCTTTTCTTGTTGTTTCTCAAATGTAGCCCCTTAGTTTTGGCACTCAGTATCTACTAAATCCAACTACTCTAACCACCATGGTGATGCTCCTTAACCCCACTTAAAACCTAAATTTATGGGGAGCACCTGGTGCACATCCCTATAATCCTAGCTACCTAAGAGGCAGAGGTAGGATTGTGATCTAAAGCTAGCCTCAGGCAAAGACAGTGAAACCCTACCTGAAAAAATTAACCTAGGCAAAAAGGGCTGGGATATAGCTCAATTGGTAAAGGGCTTGCCAAGCAAGCATGAAGCCCCATTGAGTTCAAACCCCACCAAAAAAAAGAAAAACCTAAATTTATTACTAAAGTATTATAGTATGTCCCAACACAGTATGGTTCCTGATTTTTCTCAATTTTCCCAAATTTATACTTACCTTTTTAAGACTTAAACTCTATATACCATGCTATTTTACCCTTCTGCTATTTGTAGTACAAATATCCTTTTTTTTTTTTTTTGGCGGGGGGCGGGGGCGGCGTGTCTTTTTGGGAATTTTGTTTCGTTTTTTGGTGGTAATGAGGTTTAAATTCAGGGCCTCTAGGCAAGTGCTCTACCACTTAAGAAATTCCCCAAGCCCTGTTTTGTTTGGTACCCAAGCCTGCAACTTCACTTCTTCAGCTCTCTTACCTCTCCAGTAGCTGGATTACAGATATAGCCTCTGTGCCCAGCAGCTGCCCATCTGTCAAGCTCAAAATTCAAGCCAATTTCCTCTACAAAGTCTCTTCTAATACTTTCCTTGACAATAAGTCGACCATTTCCACCTCTGTAAAAAGCCACCATGCACATTTGGAAAGTTTGTTACTAGTCTAGGTCAAGAATTGGAATCTATTATCTCTTTCCATGCCTAGTACTTAGCCAGAAAGATTAACCTGTAGCTAAAGATGTAGCTCAGTAAAAGAGCACTTGTCTAGCATGCACAAGTACCCAGAACCGATCCCCAGAACCACAAGAGGGGGAAAAAAAAAAAAAAAACCTTCTCTGGCACAGAAATCCTGAAGACCAGAAGACAATAAAATTAACATTTAAAATAAATGAAGTAGTCAGTTTACAGATAAATTCTTAAAAAGTAGGTGGCTCTTTAAACTTTTCTATAACTAAATCAAACACCTGTTACTTTCCACATTGTCAACGCAAGTAACTAACAAGTTTCTCAGAAGAGACATGAAGTATTACATGTACCATAAAATTTATACCACGTTTTCAAACTCTTGGTCATTAATATACCAAAAGAATTAATTTTCCAACAAAAGCATATTCTCCATTTTCCAAACAGAGATTAATTTCGGAATATAGATTTACCCTCTAAGCAGATGTCATGGACATTCAAGTTTAATTATTTAAAAAAAAAAAAAAAATCAAATGAAAGACAAAATTCCTTTCCTTGCTTCTGCCAAACAACTATTTTCAAAATTCACCTCAGAAACATGACTTCCCAGTAACAAAAATGATGGTAATTTTAATTTTTAAAAAGCCTGCCACATAATGCAGGATAGACTCTCTCCCTTCACAAATAACAGAAAATTACCATGCTTATCTAGAGAGCCTTCTGCACCCCTACTACAATGTTATCCTTGGAAATCTACTTCACATGGAAAAGCATCTCCATCACGTAAAGCATCAAAGATCAGTATGGCCAGTAATTACATTCCCCAGTTGTCATTTTTAACTTTCTCTTTATTGCAATGAAATTAGACAGCCTGTCCTGAGACCATTAATTATAAATACTCTGAAAGAATTCTTTTCCTTTATCTTTCATTTAAACTAATAGCTGTAATAATGGAAGGTACATCTTAATGAAAAGTTTCTACAATTATCACTGTCTTATAGACAGACACAAAAACATACTGAGTTCAGCTACATTACTGTGTTCTCTGAATGTGGCTATCAAATCAGGTCCATTTTTAGTTTGCCCTGATCAGCCTACACATAATGTCAAGAAAAGCATAAACAGAACTAAGGGACCCACAGTTTCAAAACTTCAAATAATCTGAATAAAGATTTTTAAAAATGGTTTCCCAAATTATGGTGAAATCTCAATTGTGTGTATCTGTACTCAAATATATTCACCTAGTATGTTTTGAAAATTAATGCAAACCAAATAAACAGATTTCTAACACCCACCAAGAAGTACTTCTTGCTCTTTGGGGTATATTCTGGATCCCATTCCTCTTCCTTCGGTCTCTTTTGAAAAGTGGTATTTGAGTTGTTTGGACCAGTATTTGTCCCAGCAAAAACTCCTCTGGCTCTTCCTCTGCCTCTAATTCGAAACTGATTAACATTAACAAAGTTGTTTAGTAATGCAATCAAAGGTATTTGGTTACATGCAAACTCTTAACTTTACTGCAGTAACAACAACAAAAAAATATGCCCTAATTTCCTATCTAAATCTCAATCTCATAGCCACTGAGGATGATAAGGATGGCCATTTTATACCATAGGCAAAAAATTCTGCTAATCAAACCCAGTTAAAAGACTGTACTTTCATGGCCTGAAGTGATATTTTTAAATACGTATTTCCCCTTTTACTAGCCTAAAGAGTTATCTAATTCCTTTGAATTATCACAGGAACCCCAAGTGTTCAACCACATCTATCACCATTTAAAAAAATTTTTTCTCTTTCCCAAATAACCAAATTAATGAAACCTACCAATACCCAACTAGGTATAGATGCAGGTACAAATTTGAATGTAGAATTAAAAAGGCAAGAAGATGCTCTATTTTGAAGTCATTAAATAATTGTAGAGACTTTTAAACAAAACACGGGGATAATGTATGCTATGTAGAAAATGTTGTATGATTCCTATGATACACACAAGCAAGGACTTGGAAGAAAACAGGCAAAAGTGAAATTAACTATAAAACACAAAGGAACACAGAGTTTTTGGTAAATTTTTTTAAAGGTAGCTTTTCAAAATACGAGCCAAATCAACTCTTTCCTTGACTCTTGGGTCTTTAAGGACTATGTATGCTAACTGACCTGGAAGTCAAGAAAACTATCTACTTAACACAGATGCTTCAAGTTCTCAAAATGACAACTCTCACTGAAGACAATACCTCAAATACCATTTCACTTCTCAAGACTGAAAATGAATTTAGAAACAATGACTCCCATGAAGGATAATCTCTAGATCATGTATTTGACTTTCCCTATGTACAGTATTCTGAAGTAAAATTCTACCAAATGATCACATATAACTTTAATTACTTACAAAGGTTCCTCGTGGCCTGCTAACTCCCGCAAAGCCCGAATATTCTTTCAGCTCATGGTGAGCTTTAAATTCTTCTTCTCTTTCCTTCTTACCCTCCTTTTCTTCTCGAGAACTGGGAGAAGAAGGTGATGCTGAAGAGGATGATGATCGAGAATGATCTTGTTCTCTACTTTTATGTTTACTGCAAAATAAAGAAAAAAATGTGCTATTTTTAAAAAGACAAAGAACCCTGTTGAGACTTATAACGAGGAATTATTTTTAAGTAAAAAAAAAACTATCCCCTATTAAAATTATTTCATAAGTAAAATAACTGGGTGCTAAACTTAGACACAGTCTGTTTCCATTCTCCTTCAATGTTTGTTTTATATCACTACTAGCAAACATGCTACATAGCCTGCCAGTCAGAAACTAAGTCTGTAAACTTCAAGAATGAGGTTCTTCAATATTTTTAAGTTTTTAGTCATTTTAATGAAAGGAAAAGAAGTAGGGAAAAGAATGTTCTTAAGGCCAACTTTCAAAATGACTGCAGTTTGCACACCCTGAGTGAGAACAGTTTGTATGATTTGGGCCATTAACACCATTATAGAAATAAAAAGCATATGACATTACAAATACCAGTTATAAATTTAAAACACAAGTAAAATCCACCATTTACCTAATAAACCGCAAGAAAAACGATTATCTCTAATACTTCGTATTCCTATTTATTTCACTCTATGATGATCAAATTTATATGATTCTAATGCAACACCCAAAAAGGTCATACCTGCAGTAACTCTTACCACTGCTAACAGTATCCATGGTAACATTACTTTGAAAGACTACTACACATCACTATTTCTAGTCCTTCCTCCCCCCCTTCTCTCCCATGTTAAACCACTAGATATCAGTTTAAAATTCTTGTACTCTGGGTGTTATGAGTTGAAAAAGTGCGGAATCAAGCATAACGAACCAAAGTTCTTACACAAACTGTTTCTAGAAATGCACTGCATTGAAGTCCAACCTCCTGATGTAGCCTGGATAATAGGACACATTAATTTGTCATTTTTTTTTTCAGTGTTAGCTTGCTATTCCAAAGTTTTTGTCCTCATCCACCATAAGCCGTGTAAAAGACAAATACATTTTTGCTGTAAAACAAATAATTTTAATTGTTTAAATTTAAACATTCGATTACACAGTCAAAGTTGAAAGCAATTAAGCTGATAATTATTAAAGGCTAATTAGAAGCTAAAACCTAACTTAGACAATTTTAACAATTACCTGTCATCTTTGTAAGATTTGTATTCCTTGTAATCTTTTGGAGTTTTTTCTTGCTTTCTTGATCCACTGGATTCCCTGGAGCCCTTGGAATCCCCTCGTTCTTTACTTCTTTCTTTTCTACGGCGATCAATGTCATGCCGAAGATCAGCAGAATCACACCTTAATTTTTTATCTCCCTATAAAACACATGTAAAATATAGATTTCAGGAAATAGAATACAGGTATGTGGGCAAATATAGCTAGATCTATGCCAGTTTCTAAACTGGTATTTTTAACATCAAAAAAGAATGGATCATAATATAAAACCAAAATCCTGATTTAAAAAAAAAAAAAAAGGACCTGAGTACTAAGCATTTGTGTACACAAGTCAGTGGGCCTGGAGATGTTACTAAAACCTATCTTGAGTTTTATAGGCTTTATTCAAAGCAATTTATAGTAAAGTGATATAAACACTTTTCCACTGAGCATATCCTAATTTACCCCTCATCCTTCCAAATGGCTTTTGTAAAAATAGTTGAATGATACTTATAACCTGTAATTGTAATGTAGCCTTGTGCCTATAAAGTGAAAGGATTGTAAAATAATGGTTCTCATTAACTAAGCCTCACTATCATCAAGCTCTTCCCAGATTAAATTGACAAACCCAATTTAAAAAAAAAAAAAAACTTTCAAAGTAAGAACTCTGTAATTTCCATAACATGCAAGTAGAATATGATTAATCAAACTAATTGAGGTTGAACAAGGATCAAAACAAAGTCAAAAAGATATTATTCGCAATCCTGTACTCAGTATCTTGGGCCATATACTGCCCTTTTCTCAATTCAGGTATTGCAACAGACATTAGTTTAACTGGGTCACAGTTCACCTCCTTCTTGTTCCATTGCTTTTTCAAATACTATATAATTTAGGAAGATGAAAAGAGGCATCTAGGAATGAAGAGAAATTATACATCAGTAAGATGCTAAGCAATGTGGACATCCTTGCTATTATTCAACAATTACAAGTATTTATTCTGGGAAGTCTAGCTATAATATTCATAAGCATTCATAAGATTTAAAGTGTGTGTTATACACACACACACACACACCTCTAAGTGGTAAGAACTACTCACCTATTTGCTCCTAGGGTAACAAGAAAAACAATCTACACAAAAACTTCCTATTTACCTAGGTATTTCCAAGTCCACAAGAAGCAAAATGTAAGTGAACCACTTTGCAAATTGCATACACCCACACACACAAACTTCATACATTTTAATTATTCATTCAGATAAATGAAGAAAAAAATGCATATCACATGTTCATCTATCAGTTACCATCTATCAGTTATCTTCCAGATCAAAATCTGGTCTGAGTAATGAAAGGAAAAATACTTACTGTCAGAGAATGAGAACAGACTAAAAGTATTTAAGCAACACTGAACACAAGGTATTAAAGTTAAAAGGAAAAAAAAAATTCACTTCTCAAAGTCTGTTCTTCCAAAATCAGTGTCATATACAGAGATAAACTCTAAATTCCAACAATTATTAAGTTGCCCTACTAAAAATTTGTATACTACCACTGTTCCAAAACAACTCTTAGGGCTGGGACTATGGCTCAAGAGGTAAAGTGCCTGCCTAGCAAGCACAACTCCCTGAATTCAACTCTGGTACCACCAAAAAAAAAAACAACAAACACAAACAAACAAAAAAAAAAACAGTTTTTAGTAATAAAAGTACCAATATTTCAAAACAGCCCAATTATCCTGCAAAACAGATGTATTCTTTATTCTTTTAACTATGAAAGTGACAGCTAAAGATGTTTCTTTACAAATATAATCCACACAGTATTTTCTGGCAACAAGCAGCACTTTCAAAAGCTCTCTAATCTTTCCAAAACAATAGTTGTTTCCTTTCTACAATTTCTGCACTTTCACTACTAGAAACTTTATGGCCTGTTACATAAGCTATGTCAACTCTGAATTACCAGACCATCAAGGTACCCTTAACCACTGAATTCCATTCTCACTAAGCCCTTTACCCACACCTCCCCCATGACTAATCTTTTACAGGTTCCTTTAAGTTTAAAAGGCATTTCCCAAATCCACATTTATTCCATAGTGACAGTTTGTGTTCCAAAGGTTCACTAGTAAATCAGTTCTTAGATTGTGTATTTCTTAATCCACATCAAAAAAGCCCAAACAGCATGGGAATAACTTGTTATCTGTGGAGTCTAAAGACATTACTTTAGTGTCACACAAATTCTGGCTCGCTCATCTCATAATTTCTATCTTTGCTCTTACAATCTTTGTTTACCCACTGATTCTTTAGCTTTTCTTAGGACTAATGTTTTCCTTTTCAAAAAGTACTCTTGATTTAATTTAAGATACTTTAGTATCAGCTTAACTTCTTCTAGGAAGAAACAATATTCAACAAAGAAGTTAGAATTAGAATATACCTATAAACATCCTGCCATAAGAAAACAGTATTTAGTACAATATAGTAACTAAAAGCCCAACTTCACATTAAAAAAAAAAAAGTGCAATAGAAAGCATACCTTCTGATTTTCTTCTTTAAAAACCCTCTCTTCCCCTGCTAAACGGGTATGCTTCCTCAGGGCGCTTGGAGAGATGTCAATTCTCCTTAATGTAAAATAAAGCATATTTGTAATCACATTATTAATTTTCTGGCTCAAAAGAATACACAGTACCACCCCTTGGTGTGAGAGACACTAGACAATTACTTCTCCCAATCAACTAATTTATCACAGTAAATCTATTAATCTAGTTCCTAACAGACAAGAAATACGAAATTATCCACTAAGAATGAATTAAAATGCTTTAGGTAGACTTTTATATATAAATGTATGATTATCTTTTAAAACACCAAGCTTATTTTAATCGTGAAAAATAGAAAAATGTTTTGATTGAATATTATCATTTTAAGTTATCAATCAACATGCTATTCTAACATCAATAACCTCAATAACCACATATGAAAGACTACTGGCTCCTAAAATGATTCCTTGTATTTTTCATATTCAATGGGTCTGGTTTTTTTTCTATGCCTTTCCTTTATAAGCTAGTATCAGGTAAAACCTCCTAGTGTTTCTTCAACAGTCACCACCAAAATCACATATATCAAGTACTAAACACTGAGTTAGGCACGATGCTGCAAAGTAGACATCATCCTTATTCTCTAAATGGAAAGCTCATGTCCAGGTTAATTTGTTCCTCACAATGCAATGGTGTGACAGAGCCAGGACTACAACACAACTGTCAGACATCAACATTCATGCTGTTTTCATGAAAATCTGTTCTATCTCTCACCAAGCATTTTTATTTCACAAACTTTCTGGTAGTAAATTCAAAGGTTACTCTAGGTATCCACCCCTTCAAAAAAAAAAAGAACTGACAAATAATATTTAAATTTCACAACAAAGAGTGTTAGTATTTTACGTTCTACCAGATTTAAACCAAGTAAACTGAAAATCAAAAAAGAGTAAATTATAAAATTTTCAAGACTTTAAAGTATATTTATTCAACAAACAAATGAGGGAGAAGACCAGTTTTGTATCATGATGACAGCATACTTCTTGCATAATCTTCTTTGAACAGTGCCTTCCAATCAAAAAATTTTTGTAAGTAAATCTAGTACCTGTGTATCTCAGGGCTCTTTTGCCGGGTACTATGTTCTTCAGTGGCTTTCTGATAGGAAGTAAACCGCTCGTTCAGGGTTACTGCAGCTGACTTGAAGTATTGCTCTGTTGATTTAGGAGAAATACTGCCGAATTAGGAAATTTTACTTTAAAAATGGAATTTTATTTGTGACAGGAAGTGCATGGAGCAGGTGAAAAGAAAAAACACTCAAGAAACCTAACCGAAGAGAACCAAACGTTCCAAAAACCTCCTACTTTTCAACTTCCTATATGTATCCCAACAAGTGAAAAGTTCCTCACAAGTCCCTGTCAATACTACATATAATCCAAGAACAAATAGTAGATTAAATTGAGTCTAAGTCCATTCTAATGCACTACTTCCTCAAAGAGAACAAAAAGGAACAGCAATGCATGACGTCCTCACATCTTTCTAACTGATGAATCAATGTATTTTAAGTAATGATTTACAAAGAAAAACAAAAATAAGGAAATTAACTAGCTTGAGTAAATTAATAAAATTATTTTAAGAATTATGTTAACATCAACAGAAATGGCTTTACAAAAAAAAATAAACACTGCCATTTAATTGGGAAAATATTTTTAAATCAATATACACTCACTAATTACTCCAAAACTCTGGCATATTGGCAAACCTGACATCACATTTGGTATCCTTGTTTTTCTTTAAACAATCTTTTAATTAGTAATATCAATAACTGATTAACTTTTAAACCAGTTCAAAATATGCTGTAAATGTAAAATAGACGTATATATGAAATGTTACATTATGAAGCAAGCTATCTGCTTAACAGGTCAACATACATCTGTGTCAACTTACCGCCCAATATCCAGCACATGTCTCATAACCAATCATTAAAACTTGAAATGGCCACTACAAGGGTAGTGCCTCAATCATAATTCCATGAAACCCAGGAATTTGAGCTAGCAACTCAGTTTTTATGCCATTTTTGCCAGGAAGACAGAAGATTCAACTTTGCCTGTATCTTTCAACAGCTATTTTACTTTGAAACATGGATTTTGCCATTTCAAAACATATTCCAGGACCTAGTTACAATGAAAAAGAAAACATCACTGGGCATTTTCAGCTCTATATAAAGTAAGAGCTGTTCAGATCGGTTGCACAACACCAATTATGAAACATAACTACAGTTCTTTTTTTTAAAAAAAGGAAAAAAGAAAAGGAAAAAGGAAAAAATTCATCAAAATCTGATTTCAAAATTCAACAACTGTAAAATGTGGAGATAGATCAAAAAAAGATGAAAAAAGAAAAAATGTTAATGTTTCATATTTAGGTACCACAATAATATGGTCAAACTGGTTCACAAACTTACTTATAACCAAATATCAAAACTCTTTAGATACCATGTTTTAAGTAATTCCAGCCAAAAAGAAATTCATTATCTATGGTTTTGAAATAAAGTGCATAAGGAACTGCTAAGTGACAAACGTCAGCTATTGAATTGTTCTCATAACAAACTTTTTAAAAAAGGCTTTTAAGACCAACAGCCATGGCGGTTTCTAGAAGAGAACCTGTTAAACACAAAAACAAAGTAACAAACAACAAAAACAAAACTTAACCTAATTGCCCAAAAAAATTAAAACCTAAAACCTTTGAATACTCTAACCATGAAACTAAAATTACATACTGGTGAAAATACAGTCGTATTACTTTAGTTGGAAAAAACACCCTGATATTTAGGTCTTAAAAGAAGTATCCTATACAGTCACTACTCATGTGAATCACTATCTAAATAATATGCTCGAAAATTTCTTGAACTTTTAGTCCTTTAAAAATCCTAATAATTTTCTCCTGGTTTATCATCTTAAAAAAAATTATTACAAAGAATAGCACAGAAAGATAGAAAGTTAATACTATTTTTCCAGAGGTTTCAGATTTCTTTAAAAATTAAACAGAAAATCTTAATAAACAACAGTAACAATTTCCTCACATTGTTACGAATCTATGCCAACAGTACATTATCACAGCTCATAATCATGAAGTACTGTGCTCTTCAAATACAACATGACACATTTTAAAGACTTTCAGGACTGAACAAATTGACATCTTCTTTTAATATGATACAAATTTTTTTAATGTTTTATCTTTAGCATTCTGGCCAATTCTTAAGTATCTTCATGAATCTCAACACTAGCAAGACTTACATTCTTCCGTGAAACTTCTTCCAAATTTTTAACAGAATAATGCATACCTACTATCCCTGGGGAATACCAAGTATTAAGAATAAGCATAACTACTCATTTTATTTGCAAGCAAGAGAAGTTTAGTTAATGATACTAAGCACAATAAGCATACCTTTAACATGATGAACCAAGGACACAATGTGTTGTATAAATGACTCTGAAGTGCTTTTGCTGGCCTGAGGCAACTTAATGTGGTCAAAGATGGATCGGAATTCTTGCTCCTTCTTGACGGAATGGACAAGTGTACTAGCAAGTAGCCTGTCTTTAGTCAAGGAAGCAGGTCTGGAATATATAAATAAACACACACACAAAATACACCATTGGTTTTCATTTGAAAGTTGATGTTCAGAAAATAAGCTTTCTAGCCATAGATTTACTTACTGGGCATTAATGTGGAATTACCTGTTAGAATCATCAAGAGGAACAGGTGCCATTTTGAGTTTGACTTCCGGACGATGAGAATCACTGGCTATCATTTTGATTCTAAGTGGACTCTCCTCTCTGAAGGTAGTCTTTTCTCGTGCATCCGGATTCTTGTGTAGAGGGGGACTGTAATCAAAGAGGTCTTTGAGCTTTTCAGACTTTACCTGCTCAGGTGACTGAGTTTCTTTCTTTACTGTTATTCTTTCAGAACTTTTGTCTTCTTCCTTGTGCTTATCTTTTGCAGTGCTAGGCCTTTCCACTATGTATCCAGTCTCTTTAAGTTTGTAATTTTTTTCTTCTCTAAATCCATCACTTTCTCTATTGCCTTTCAGCGAAACTTTGGACTTGTACTTGGGTCCTTCCTCCTCAGTATTCCGATGAGACGTAGTAGCAAAATTTTTACCCTGATCTGCAAGGACTGACTTCCTAAACTGTCTATAATCCTCTGTCTCCTCTGTGTCATCCCCTTCTGAATCATTAAACTTTTGTTTTCCAGACTCTTTATCACTGAAGTAATCTAGAACTTCCTGATCTTCCCATTCTCCCTCTGCCCTCCCTTTCTCTGATCCTTTTTCCTTTGGAGCCTCTTTATCCCTGGTATTACCCCTATCAAGCAGGAATACTCTAGACTCTTCATCTGTGAACCTGTGAATAAGCAAAGAAGAGGATAGTAACTCTGGATTGCATTCATTGTAATCACCTGCATACTATAATGTATTATCCACTACCACAGGACCAGAAATGAGAGAAAATAACCTTAATGAAAGTGTTTTTTCAGATTCTACTTTTAAAAATTTTTTTAAATCCATATGAAAATTATGAACTTTCAAAATAAATTCATTATACATGAAATTTAGAAATAAAGTCATCCTCAAAACTCACTCTATTTAGCTGACAATTCTATAGTAAAAATCCAAATTTCTAGAGATGCTCTGATATATAACACAGCCTAAATGTTACTTCTGAGGCTAAAAGTCACTAATAGACTGTATAACCATCCATTAGAATCCTGCTTAGAATTATACTTAGTCTCAGACTATTTCACTTCTCAAGTGTCAACATAAATGAGCTCACACAAGTGGACTTTCGTAATGTTACTTAATACTCTTTTTCTGAATCACAAAACATTTCAATATAAATTTTGTTCTAGAAAATATTAAGAGGAATCATTCCAATAAAAAAAATTAATTCTAGGTTGCACAGTACTATACCATCAACAACATGCTTGTATTTCTTCACTTTAGGTCAATCATACAAGATTAGCATTGTTTGTTAGCAACTCTCTGCAATACTAGAAGTCAGAACTTAAAGTAACCATTTAAATGCCACTTGAGTCAGTGAGAAACACAATCATTTCAAAGTCAGGCAGAATTTATTAAATATTGACAAGATGGACTGTTTACGATACCACACAAGATGTACATTCTGTATATCACACTAATAAAGGGAAAAAAGCTTCCAATAATCTAACACAAAATTAACTTCTGTAAGTACTTATGGTTTTTAATATGAATCATAAGTTATGCTTTATGCTATTCAATTTCTCATTATTTGTAATTGTTAACTCTGGACTGACTAAAAATGGAAAACTAAAAGGAGGAATATGAATTACTAGAACACTTTATCTTTCAAAGTTTATCCTCAGTAAAAACAATTTAGAATCATCCCATAAAGTAGGAAGTAATGAGTAAAAACAGCTAAATAGCATCATGATGCTATTTTTGAACTATTCATATTACAGCCTAAATTCCCTACTTTAGTTCTTACCTTTTTAAGAACTTTCCAGTCTTTGCAGTTTCCTGATCTCCTCCATCAGGATAAAATGAGGAGCGTCCCCTAGACTCATCTCTCGGAGCATTCTGTGGTGTGATTGTCTTTGCAGGACTTCTTCGTGAAGGAATATGATGAATTGGACTATTCTGGGAAGGACTATACCGACTAGATCCATTTCCAACAGAACCAGACCCAGATCTTTCAGGACTATGCTGAATGGAATGTGAATGCTGAGAGGGGGTATTTTTTGCAGAGTGGACTGTACTAAGCATGGGGGCATCTGAACAAGATGAACTCTGACTAGGTGGTGTAGCAATAGGTGAAGGACTATGAGGTGATCTGGGACTATTATCATAAGCTGAAAGGCCAGGCCAAATATCACCAGATGTTGCTGATTTATTAAACTCATCAATAGATTCAGATGGATCATGTTCAAATGTATCTTTTGGTTCCTCCTGTGATTTATTTTTCAAAGGACTCTCTTCTTGAGGTTCCCCTTCAGCTTTTTTGGTTTGTTTTTCCTGAGACCCTCGTCTTTTAGAGACAGGAGATTTGCTATAGGGGGATGAAGAACGAGATGATGATGATCTTGGAGACCTAGAAGATCTGTATGACCGACGAGATCTGCTTCGGGATCTTTGAGAAGAAACAGATCTTCTTTTTGGACTCCGGGAACGTGAACGACCCCGTCTAGGACTCCTAGAGTGCCTTCTATTCCAGACAGGTCTATAACCACCTCGATGGTATCTACCTCCTCCTCCTTGATAATAACCTCTACCCCTTCCTCTGTACCCATAAGGTCGTCTCATTCCTCTATTATTTCTGTAATCTCGACGATAATCTCTAGAATAAATACGATCTCTACTACGAGATCTTGAGTACGTCCTGGAACGAGACCTAGAACTAAAAATGAAATAAATATCAATGTGAGAAAAATAAAGCATTTCCTCTACCACTCTAAATACATCTGGTTGAATATAACATCAATTTTCAAAGATAAAACTGTATATTTTAAAACTTCATTTGTAGAAAAGTTTACTATTTCTCATTTAAAAAATAAAAACTTCACTTCTGAGGCAAATATTAAGACTAAATTAAATGCCCAAGGAAAGAATACACAAAAAATGGGTGAAGGGGATAGATACCAACACATCCAACCATAAAATGTATTAGCAAACTACAGTACATCTAAGCTGGCCCTTAAAGTGAGACTGTAAAACAAAATTGGAATGGTGTATCATGTATTTTAAATAAGGAAAAAGTTTACACAGTATCAAATAGTGAAATGCCACTGGTATTCAGCAAAGTTAGGCCTAGAAAATAAATGCAGAAAAATCATAAACTAGAATTCTCAAAGAAATTATAGCCACTCTTATTTTTAACGTGTGGCTTTTTGTGCTAGGCATGTATTACTATTAAAGAAAAACAACCATAGTTAATCATTTTTCAATTAAAAAATGCAATTATTCTTTAAAAAATAAGCAGTGAAAGCTATTGGACAATACACAGAGATTGTTCAATGCCAAATTAATTCTTACACATCATCAATTCATCTCTTAACATTATAGAAAATGCAAAGAAATCCATATTAACATAATATAGTAAGAATCTCAGATCTGGAGTCAGACTCATTAGACTCAAAACCAAGCTCTGCCATTTACTAGGTTGCAACTTGGGACAATTTCCAATTTCTCCAGCTCTAAAATGAGTGTAACAATAAATACATTTCACAAGGTTCTTTGGGAATGAAATATTAGTGGTTTTATCATTATATCTGTATATAGCCAATAATCTATTCGCTGATAAGCATTATCATTAAAGAATTAAAGGCACATTAATTCACCTGTATCTCTTCTTTCTAGAGTGTGATCTTGATCTTGATCGAGAACTAGACTGTGATCTAGACTTTGATCTTGAAGAATGTGATCTAGAATTGGAGCGACCCATTTCTTTTCTCCTAATCAAATGAAAGAGCAAAGGTTAAAATCAACACAACTGACAAAGTTTCACTTTAAATATTTACTTATTTTTAGATATCAACTGGAACTTAAAAATAATTATCATTCTTTCAAATAAATATTCAGCAACACAGGCTAATTATCCCTGAGTAAACTTTATTTTCATCTGACAGGTACTATAATCTGAAAGCAACAAAACATTTCAAACCAAGATTTGTGTTGGGCATGTTATTTCATGCCCAACACAAATATCTCTCTTGTAAAACAGAAATTATATTAAGAGTACCAGAGATAGGAAACCTGAAACAAAGAAAATGTAAGTGGCACAATACTAAAAAAAAAAAAAATAAGCCTATCAAACTGTCGTCATACTGCTTTATGGCCTTCACATGGAACTAAATTGACCATTCCATATATACAATACTGCTTTGAGTGGAACTGGACAGTTTCCCAGTAGAATAAAGGCCACTAAGTCTCAAAACACCTGGAGCTAGTTCTAGTTCACTATGTAGCTTGCTGGCAAGATGAACAAGGATAAATGATAAAGGAACAAGAGATTACTACATGAAATAGACAAAAACGAGCAAAACCAAAACCCCTCAGGCACCAGCATTTTAACTTTTCTAAACACTTGTTTATGTGATGCTATAATTAGACCTCAATGGTTACTGAAATCACTTAAGTCAGTACTGATTTATGAAATTTACTCTTCACAAAATTAAAATAACTTAAAAATATATGGCAAATAATTCCATGTGTACACCAAAAATCACATTTTTAACTTTTTAGTGATTTTTAAGACTAGACAGTCTTAGGCTCTTATTATTCTTGCCATATGCACTCAGAGAGAGGTTTGGCATATTGATCTTCAACGAGTGGAAAATCCCCATCACATTTAATTCCCCAAAAACTTTACAAATAGCATGCTGTTGACCAGAATCCTTACATACAACATAATCAACACATACATTGTAGTGATATATAGATACTATTAAAAGTATGCAGGGGCAGGAAAGAGAAATGACCCAAACAATATATGCATATGTGAATAAATGAATTAAAAAACAATAAAAACAAAATAAAATAATGCAATACAAAATTCACTGGAGAAACAAAATGCTTACAAGAGGATGATAGCATCACAAGGTATGCATTTTAAGTTAACAGCACAACACTTGAGTTTACCACAAAATGAAGCTGGTTATGAAATTATTATAGTAGTACCATATGAACTAGTGAGTTTCATGCAGCTATGGTTTAATTCTGCATTCATTAGTTTATTATATTTTTGAATTAGTATACATTGGTATTACAGGGAGTTTTGTGTATTAATTCCATGTATGCCTACAGTGTACTTTAAACAGGTTCATCTATTATATTCCGATTTTCCTCTTCCTCCTTCCTCCCTTTCAAACAATGTTTGGTGGGTTTCATTATAATGTCTTCATATATTGGGAGGGGGGAGATGAAGCAAGAGGGAGAGAGAGAATACTTCAATCTTCTCAGTATCTTTTCCTTTCCCCTCCCCTTCAGTCCCTCCTCCAATCTGTCCCTAGTTCAATTTCATGTCATACTATCATCATCATTTTAGTTCTAGGTCCTACAAATGAGCAAGAAAATGTGATATTTGGCTTTGTGAGCTTGGCTTATGTCACTCAACTCAATCTCCATACCTCACTCAACTCAATCTCAAGGTCTATCCATTTTTCCGCAAATTACATAATTTCCTAATGCTGCACCTTTACATTTGTTTTCATTTCTCTCAACTACAAATGGAACCATGGAGCATCTGTAAGGTGTGTTAAGTTTTAACTTTTTATGATAGATTTGTGTATATTCCATACTGGTAAAGATTATCTAGCTATCTTTTATGCCTTCATTACATACTTAGCCTTTTTCTATTATTTTTTCGATTACTTCTAGGCTATATGGTTTGTCTATCACAAATCTCTATAACCATCCACGTAAAGTGGATCCGCCAAATTCAAAGCTGTGCTGTTCAAGGGTCAACTGTGAACTAGTTCCAAATTTCTGCTAACTTAGTACTCAAAGTAATTAATTCCATAAAAATAAACTGACTAAACTAAGTTAGTCACATTTCTTCTACAACTAAGCTTTTCTTTCCCCTTTGCAGGACTAGGGATTGAATTCAAGGTTTCACACTTGCTAAGCAAGTACTCTACCACATGAATCACACCCCCAGTCCACAATTAAACATTTTTAAAGGCATTTATTTTACCTAATTAGTTTTTGGTTATAAAATAGTAATTGGCAGTACTAAGATGAGTATAGAACAGTAACAATATAGAACACAAGTATATGTTAATGAACAAATGACTACCTTTTTCTCCTTTCATCTCAATCTCAAGTAAACAAGAAAACATAAAGATAAAAGTAAGAAAATAGGTTCAGGGTTCAAAAAGGTAGAAGAGTAAAAATACCTATGAAACAAATTCAACAGGGTGATCTACTACCCCATAGAACACAAGACAAATCTGGCTTAGCAAATTATGTGATTTTGACAATGTAAGGAAATGGTAAAAATCACAATTACAAACCAGATATGGTAGCAGACACATATAATACCAGCATTTAGGAAACTGAGGCAAGATGATCACTACTTTGAGGCCAGCCTGAGATATACAGCAAGACTGGCTAAAGAAAATTTACTGCCTGCAACATTTTAGTGCTATTTGATTTCAAAATACCGCCCTTCTCAAACCTGTGAATAATTTTGGAAATCCCAGTAACAAAGCAAGATCTGTTTTCCTGGTATTGATCAGTAAGTAAAGAAACACTTTCAATTTGTAGGTTCTGCACTATGCACGTATCTCTAGAATCTCTAATCCTAGTTCTTCACGGTTTTTTTTCTATTAAGTGATTCAGGAATTTTATAGGCTTTTCCAGTCCAAAACACAAGATCAATAACAGAGTCTTGATTAAGAGAATAAAGTCTCTCAAGACTGCAGTCTACTCAACCATGTACTTTTTTAACAACGTATGAACAGTGTTACATATGGAACCATTAGTTATGGACTATTCGTTATACTGAAAACTTGGGTAAGGCAAGGACAACATCCCTTGTCTTATTCGTTCAAATGATACAGCACCAGGATATAGCACAGCTCGTGAGTTAAATTCAGCAGGTATTTCATATCTGTTAGATGTATTCCCCAGAACCTATATTTTTCTAAAGCAACAAGTTTATTATTTTGGGGAAGGAACAGGTGGTACCGGGTTTAAACTCAGGGCCTTAATATTGCTAAGCACTCTACCCCTTGAGCCACTTCACCAGCCCCTAAACAAGTTTATTTTCAGGTTAGGTTCTTTTTTGTCCTCATTTTTTTGTTGTTTTGTTTTGTTAAGTATCAAACCCAGGGCCTTGTACATTCTAGGCAAGTATTCCGCCACCAAGCTACATCCCAAACCTTTGCTCTGTCTTTAAATACACACCTCAAACTTCAAAATAAGTGATAAGAAAGCATACCTATCTAATAGTTGTTAGTCCAAAAGAAACTTGGATTGATATGGTTCTTCTCTCCTTCTACAAAATACACTTGGGTAAAGGACGCTAAATACATGGCTTGATGCATTCAAATCTAGGCACAGTTACAGGGAACTAAATGAATTAATAAATGTACTACAATGTTTGACACATAAGTAAGCAATTAATTTTAATGACCTTAGCACCAAAGTATAGGAAATACAGTTAGGGTATGGAACTCCTCTTGAAATGGCTTGGTGACTATACCAAGATTAACTCAAAATGGATCAAGGATCTTAATATCAGACCCCAAACTCTTAAGTTGATACAAGAAAGAGTAGGAAATACTCTGGAGTTAGTAGGTATAGGTAAGAACTTTCTCAATGAAACCCCAGCAGCACAGCAACTAAGAGATAGCATAGATAAATGGGACCTCATAAAACTAAAAAGCTTCTGTTCATCAAAAGAAATGGTCTCTAAACTGAAGAGAACACCCACAGAGTGGGAGAAAATATTTGCCAACTATACATCAGACAAAGGACTGATAACCAGAATATACAGGGAACTTAAAAAACTAAATTCTCCCAAAACTAATGAACCAATAAAGAAATGGGCACGTGAACTAAACAGAACTTTCTCAAAAGAAGAAATTCAAATGGCCAGAAAACACATGAAAAAATGCTCACCATCTCTAGCAATAAAGGAAATGCAAATTAAAACCACGCTAAGATTCCACCTCACCCCTGTTAGAATAGCCATCATCAGCAACACCACCACCAACAGGTGTTGGCGAGGATGTGGGGAAAAAGGAACCCTCTTACACTGCTGGTGGGAATGTAGACTAGTACAACCACTCTGGAAAAAAATTTGGAGGCTACTTAAAAAGCTGGACATCGATCTACCATTTGATCCAGCAATGGCACTCTTGGGGATATACCCAAAAGACTGTTACTCCAGAGGCACCTGCACATCCATGTTTATTGCGGCACTATTCACAATAGCCAAGTTATGGAAACAGCCAAGATGCCCCAGCACTGACGAATGGATTAAGAAAATGTGGTATCTATACACAATGGAATTTTATGCAGCCATGAAGAAGAACAAAATGTTATCATTCGCTGGTAAATGGATGGAATTGGAGAACATCATTCTGAGTGAGGTTAGCCTGGCTCAAAAGACCAAAAATCATATGTTCTCCCTCATATGTGGACATTAGATCAAGGGCAAACACAACAAGGGGATTAGACTATGAGCACATGATAAAAGCGAGAGCACACAAGGGAGGGGTGAGGATAGGTAAGACACCTAAAAAACTAGCTAGCATTTGTTGCCCTTAACGCAGAGAAACTAAAGCAGATACCTTAAAGCAACTGAGGCCAATAGGAAAAGGGGAACAGGTACTAGAGAAAAGGTTAGATCAAAAAGAATTAACCTAGAAGGTAACACCCACGCACAGGAAATCAATGTGAGTCAATGCCCTGTATAGCTATCCTTATCTCAACCAGCAAAAACCCTTGTTCCTTCCTATTATTGCTTATACTCTCTCTACAACAAAATTAGAAATAAGGGCAAAATAGTTTCTGCTGGGTATTGGGGGGGGGGAGAGGGAGGGGGTGGAGTGGGTGGTGAGGGAGGGGGTGGGGGCAGGGGGGAGAAATGAACCAAGCCTTGTATGCACATATGAATAATAAAAGAAAAATGAAAAAAAAAAAAAAAAAGAAATGGCTTGGTGTGTTCTGAGTCTTTCAGAAAAGTTCTCAGCAGTGGAAAAAGCAAACACCAACCTAGAAGCAGGAGAGATGAAAAGCATCTTTTTTCCTAAAAACTTAAAGTCTAACTTCATACACGGTTTAAACACACACATACACACACACAAATTCAGACAGCATCACTATTTTGGCGGTACTGGGGTTTGAACTGAGGGCCTTAAAACCAAAAGAGAGGAAGTAAAGTTAGGTTATGGAACCCCTCATGTAAGCATTACAGAAGATAGTTAGGTAGTGTCTTGGGCCAAGCATGATGGCACAGGCCCAAGGCTTGCTACGCCAGCACTCTACTATTTGAACCACACCCCAACTCTTTTTGCTTTCATTTTATTTTTAAGGTAGGGTCTTGACTTTGCCCTGGAGCTGGTCTGGTACCTGGATCCTCCCATTCTGTCTCTTAGACCATGTCATTTTTAGCCTCTAGATCTGGATTATTAGTTCAGCAGTCACATTTTCTCAAAGTCAAAACTGAAAACTAAGAAAATAAATGCTAGTTACCTTGGGCTTTATGCAGGATCCAGAAGTCAGTGAAGTCTTTGAGATACTATAAAATTCTTCTTTAAGAGACTGTTCTGAGAAATCAAATTCCTAGCAAAATCAAAAAATAAGTTGTTTGTGGTAAATTAAATATGAACTATTTGTAATACATATATTGGTCAAGGCAATAAATAAAGGTACTTGGCATTCCAGGGAAGGGGAAACTGATTTAGGAAACAGTGAATTTTTAACCATAAAACATTTAACTAAGCTGGGCTGGGTGGAACAATGCTTTAATCCCAGCACTTGCAAGGCTAAGCAAGAGAATCAAGAAATGAAGGCCACGAGTCTTTACTCCAAGTTCCTGCCTGGGGAGCAAGAAATATTTCTTCCTTTTTTCTCATTTCTCTCCACTTTCATCCTGTTACAGTAAACATTCCTTTCCTAATTTAAAAACTAAAAAAAAAGGACTCAATGTCACACTGAGCTATTCAATAACACCAAAAAAATTTTTTTTACCTTTTTATTCACAATGCAGCAGTGCATCACGTCACTGACAGCAAGGTAACTTTTTGACTTAGGTACCTGAATTCTAATTTTAGCAATTTGGGCTTTAGAAAAGAGAAGATATGCTGTTATCAGAAATTCCAAAGTAGTTAACAATGCTATATTGGCATATGAAACTATATCATGTAACCTGGAGTTAATATTCATTAACACTATAATGTATAAAATGTGAGCTTAATGTTCTTATTCTCTCGACACTTCTTACGTGGTTCGGTTTCATCTAAAACTTTTAAAATTCCTAACAGCGTCCCACTAACGCTAAACTATATGCCTAAAACTATTTTCATATACATACATTCAAGTAATAACAATAAAACAAGTATCTGTTGAGAGACAGTATCTGTCCTGTGCTAATTAACCATTACTATGTAAATAAATTTGGTTCAAAATATTAAGCAGTTATCAATAGTGAAAAGGTTAGCTTTGTGTATTTAGTGATTACCGCTTATATGCAAAACACTCACAAGAGCAGAAATTAACCTAAGGAATACAAGAATGATATACACTAACACTCAAAAAATTCACAAACAAGCTTACATGACTCAAATATGTATTAAAAGTAAAATATGTACTTTACCAAGTAATGATCCATTTTTTAAATGCAATAATATTGGAAATACAAAAAAGAAATGTTAAGATTACACTGGTGAATCAAGAATAGCATCCCCTAAATAACCATGAGCCTCTAACTGGGAAGATTAGGAGACTTAAGGTTCAGACTAGAAAGGAGAAGGTAGGAACCTAGTAATTACAGATAACATACTGAAACAAAAAAAGCTTGGATACAGAAATAAAAAAGACTCCTCTAAAGTCCTTTTTATTTTTGGGAGTCAAAAAACCCCAAATGAGCTGAGAAAGAAACTAATCTTCTAAATGTTACTGTTATGAAACTTTATTCTGACCTGTAAATCATTTTCACTGAGTTCACTGCTGAAAATAAAACAAGAATTGTTTTAGCTAGTACTTCCTCACAACATTTCCAAAAAAGTTAGTATCACTTCTACAGTCAGAGAAAAATCAACTGCCAAGTCTCTCTCATACTCCAAGTCATCATTTTTTGAAGTTCCAAGAAAATATACACTAGAAGTAGAAAAGAGAGGAAGGACTGTAGCCTGTTGGGACCAGTGGCTACATGTTCTTGCTCACAATCTACAAATACATCCAAGTATCTGAACCAACAACTCAAATGTGACATACAACAATCAGCAACAACTATTAATGGTTCACCTATTTTTAAAATAACAGTCTGTATACAAATACAAAGTACTATGCTAGCCTATGAAAAACATAATTATACAAAAGGTCCCTGCCCTCCAAAAACCAACTAGAAAGGAACAGTTATCTATCAGCAAAAAATCTCATAGAAAACTAAACATCTAAATATCAACCATGTGCCAAAACTATGCTAAGTGATTTGAAACAAAATCACTTTTAATCCTGCTAATCTCTTGAGTTATACTTGATCCCATCTTTCAAATGAACAGGACTCTGAACTTTCACAATATGTACTATATTCCTATTACATGCCAGGCATTATCATCCCATTCTTGGGAATAAGACATTTTAAGTGAGACTTAAATTCTCTGGGAGCATCTAGTGAGGGCAAGACAGAAGATAAAAAAGAAAACATCAAATAGTGTCAAGTACCACACTGAAGGGGGGGGGGATGAATGTGTGACAACTTAGGTGAGTCTTTGCACCCTCTTTCCCCTCCCCCCCAGTATTGGGGTTTGAACTCAGGGCCTACACCTTGAGGTACTCCATTATCCCTTTTTGTGATGTGTTTCATGAACTATTTGCCCAGGGTGGCTTCAATCCTCCTGGATTTCTACCTCCTAAATAGCTAGAATTACAGTGCCCTCTTTAAAGGCGAAAGAAAAGGAACACTCACTAATCCAGGGCATTATTAAGCATTTATGAAAAACTGCCTAATAAAATAAGCATTTTATTAAGACATTTATACAATAAAATGTGTGGGATTTTCCTTTAAAATACTCCACAAAAGCTAGAGGTGTAGCTCAGTTGGTAAAGTACCAGCTTTGCAAACATGAAGCCCTGAGTTCAAACCCCAGTCCCACCAAAACAAAAAAATCCTCCACAAGAAGGTAAATAATATTGAATAAGATTGGCAAAATTCTGGTAATTATTAAACCTAGATATGAACATGGGATTTCACTACACTGTTTTACTTTGTACTTGAAATTTTCCACAATTACAAGCTTCTAAAAAAGAATTAATCACAATTTTTTAGTTTAGTCCAGCATATTTTTACTTTGCTAAAATAAAGAACATGGAAATGAGAATCAATACCTAAGCTTTCTACCTTTTTTGGCCTTTATGTAAAAAATCAAATAAAATTAATGTGTTTGAAAACTCCAAATTACTACAAGAATGTAGGTTAGTACTGTTATTACATGTCAGTAGCCTGCATTGTTTTCCTGAGGTAATACTGATGACTACTGTCTAAACTGGATGTAATAATTCAACGACAGTCTACCATTTACACTTACTAACCAGAGCTATGTTAGTCTTCCTGATCCCTTATCTAATTTGTTAAACAGTAAGCCACTGAAACTTGCACAACCCAATTCCGCTACAGTTCAAGTAATGATTTCAAATACAGTTTCCGGGAAATCTCAATTCCAACGTACACACAGACCTCAAAGTCTTCTCATCATAGTTAATCTACCCACACTAAGTTGTTCAATAAATTCAACCCAGCTCCGAACCTCTGAGCTCTGAACATCAGTGAGCAGTACTTTGATGGTATTGGAGTTGGAATTTGAACTAGGGCCTTGCACTTAGCTAAGCAAGCATTCTACCACTTGAGCCCCGCCTCCACCTCTAAAGAGCAGTACTGTTCAAAAGTATGTAGCCAATTCTAAAATACTATTGCTCTTTTAAGGCAAGAATCAGTTCTTGGACTAGAGGTGTAGTTCAACTGGTAGAGTACCTCTCCAGCAAGTGCAAGGCCCCGAGTTCAAACCCCAGTACCATCTAAGAATCAGATCTTGCTGAACAAGTCTCCTGAGCCACCATTTTAATTATCTGAATGAAGGGGAACTCCAGTGTTCCTCACAATGTAAGTATCAAATACTTAAAACAAGAGGCTACAAACCACCATTAGACAGGCTTTAGGTCATTTACCCTGAGCTACTTTGGACACATAATTCTTCCCATCAAATTATCCTGGATTAGACAGGCTCCACAAAATGCGAATGAACTGGTAGTTCTTTCCTACGTGAATGTTCCTTAGTGCCTGAACAATAACCTAACTATTCCAATTAGAATTGAATTAGAATAAGAAATCGCATTAAGGATTTTGTTCTGCTTTTTAAAACATGTATGTTTAATAGACGCAACGGCAATTAAGACACAATTCTAAAGCAGCTAATAGTTTTCCATAGTTTTGGCCACACTTCCTTTCTACTTTAGCTTTTTTCAATTTTAAACACTAGAAGATAAAAGTTATCTAGAAAAGTCTTAAAAGTGAACAGAACCAACCTATGGGTTAAAAATGAGGGCAAAAAGCCGGGCACAGTGGTGCACAAACGTAATCCCAGGCAAGATGGCAGGAGCTCAAGGCCAGCCTGGGCTACCCAGGAATAGACCCTGTCTCAAAAAAATAAAAGAAAAAGAAAGGAAGGAGGAAGGAAGACCAAAACACAACAGAGGGCAAACTCACAACCTCAACTCACTACTCTCTCACCCGTCTGCCCCAACCGCGGCCGCAACTCGTGTGAAGACGCGGAACGGGCTCCAGCACTTGCCCAAAGGGGCCGGCTTCGCTCGAGCCCGCGTACGGCAGGGCGAGTCCCGACGCGACCCGCGCACTGAAAGCGCGAGGCAGTACCGACTTCACGAGTCCACAGCACGTTCGCGGCAAAACAGACCGGGTTGCTAGGGGACCAAGATCAGCACTGGAGAAAACTCCCGCGACACCAGGGGCCGCAGGCAGGCTCAAAAGACAGCAGAGCAGGAGCCTAAACCTGGGTAGGGTCAAGTCACAAAAAGGAGGCCTAAAATCGACGGGCCGCCTACCGCGGGGAAGAGATTAAAGACGACGGGAGAGGGGGCCGACCCACCTACTGCACTTTGTTGCAGGTTAATTATTTTATCGAAATCCCAAAAGCCGGAAAGAAAAGGTGGAGGTGGGAGCCCACCAAAGGCGGACGCGAACAGACCCCCACGCTCGGCAGCGCCGCCGAACGCGGGTGAAAGAGAAAGGAGGCAGGGCGCGTGCGCACAGCACTCCGGCGGGCGCGCGCAGGGGTCGGGGCCCAAGAAATGGGGGAAGGGCTGAAGAGGGAGGTTTGCGCACGCGCACGCCAAGGCCGCGCGGCCTCAGGACCTCGAGCCAGGGTTGCAGCCACGCGCGCGCTCCGTTCGCACGGCTCACCTACCCCCACCCCCCCCACCTTTTCAACCCGTGGTGCCTCAAAACCCAGAGGAAAGCTGACGAAAAAACGCACAAATAACGGCGCAACGTCTCCTGGGTTCTCTCACAACCGCCAACCCGTCACCACCCAAAAAAGGAGTTAACGATAATCATCCGTCCTCGGATACCCATGGCCATTTGAGTAACTTAAATGCAGCACAAGGCCTACCTGACACGCCAAAACACGATTCCCGGGATTTATCTCCGTTGTAACTACACAGCGGCCATTTCCCGACTCGAGAACGAGAGGAAAAAAACCATAGATGTAGCTTCGACGCGCTAGCTCGTCTCCGTCACTTCCGATTTGGGGCGTGGCCTCGGGTGCCGCTAAATATCTAGGCAAGCCCCGCCCACCCTTCCGCCCTAAACTGGCTCCCAGGCCGCTATTAAGATATTGCCCTGAGGCTTTCTGGGAAGTCTCGTGGCTGATCTCGCGCGAGGATGTGGCGTCTCTTCCGTCCGGCTGGTAGCGGCAGCCTCCGCTAGGATGGCTGTAGATTAAAAAAGTGGGGTGGGTGTCTCGCTAGTCCTTGAAGGTGCCTGGCTCCGCAGTGGGACTCGCCAGCGTCCCTGCCCTGTTTTGAGCTGACAATCGCCCCTGTGCTCTGCTAGAGTGAGCTTGTCTGGGCCATTCTTCCTGTGGGGTCGGCTCGGAGAAAGTCAAAAACAAAAAGGCAGACTATACACGGCTCCCTCCACCGTGGAGCACCGCGTTTCTTCGCGAGCCCCTAACTGCTTAGCTATTACTTGTGGCGGACGCACTTAGATGGTGAAAAAGGCCACAGTCTAAACCCTTTTCTCAGCGGAATCGACGCCGCGGCAGCGGGCAGTCGTGTCATATGATGCGGGCTTCCTTGCGACAGTGGCCCTGGGGCGTGCGCGAGGTTGGCGTAGGCACAAAAAAGAACACATTTACTGTCGGTGCTGCTCTTGACTCTGCCTCCCCGGGGACTAAGGCCGCTAGGACTTTGCTGTGTTGGGACGTTAAGTACCTTGAGGGACTTAGGAGCCGTCATTAGCAGTCGGCCTTCTGCCGTTTAAGTCCAACATTGGGCCCTGGTGAATTTTAACACGGCGCTTAGGGCGCTCTCTCCTCGGTCCAGTTTACCAGCTCGACTGCGAGTGCCTCGTGGAGCGAACTCTGGGTGAAGTGTGCCATCTGCCTCTCACCCCGACACCACCCTCGGGAGGCGAAGGCTGGGCTTTTAGAAGTAGGTTCAGTGTTGGATATTTTAAAAGAAAAAGAACGAACCGTTGACTGCTCAATACAGCCCGGCTACACCGCCTGCCTGAAGCAAGAAGACCCTCAGGAATGACAGCTCCTAATCGAGTTTTTCAAAGTACAGCAAAATCTGGATAGAGTACTCTGCAGGGTAGAATGTTGTCTTAAGCCCTCTGTTGCAGTTCCATCGTGAATATATCGAGACGGAAGTCATCTTTCTATCCGAGGCAATGCAACTGTCTTTGGAGGGAGGAGAGGGTTGCTAGGATTTGCAACCTAGAGCCTGGTGCATGATAAGCAAGGGCTCTATCTGAACTGCACTCCTACCCCTGATTTTGATATTAAGTAAACCGAGGTACTAACAGAGAAGACACACTGGAAGAAGCCCTTTAATAAATGGAAGAGCTGTCCAGACTTCTTGAACGAGGTCTATTTGATGTTACAGTTTCTTTACCGATCTCCAAAGTTAAAGGTCCTTGAATGTAGGTTGTTTTATGCATATTCACTGTATTGTTTCATTTTTTTATTCTCCAAACCTGAAATTATAGCTCCATTCTTTGTAATGAATCTCACTGCCTATTAAGATACAAATAATATTGAAAAGAACATAAGAAAAGATTCATAGCTTGTTTAACAAATGGCCATTTAAGCATTGCATAAAAATAGAAAATTACCCCAAAAAAGACTTATAACTTAATCAGCTGCCAACTTTACTAATAAGGTAAATACAAAAAGAATGCTGCAATATTATTTTACACCTAATAAATTAGTACTAAATTTATAGGTCACTGACAATATTACTGCACATAAAACTCTCCTGAGCAGTGTTATTTTTGTTTGGTTTTGGCTTAAAATAATTGAAAAAAGCCATTGGGTGTGGTGGCATGTCTTTAATCCCAGCACCCAGTTGGCAGAAACAAAAGGATCGTGTTTGAAGCCAGCCTGAGCTGCAAGGTGAGTTCCATGCCTGCCTGGGCTACATAGCAAGACCATGTTTCAAAATAAAAAATAAACTGTGTGTGTGTGTATGAAGAGAGTTAAAAGACAACATCTGAAAAGGACAAGGACCAGAGACAGGAATATAGGAATGAGACTGCAGTTGGAAGTCAAGACCACTTAAGGCAAACTCACTCACCCTCCTTGACTTGGGTTTGTCTGTCTTTTTAGGCTGGACAACATCTGAACTGTCTTACTATTTGAGGAAACTGAAGTTGAGTATTTGGGGTTTCATTCTTGACATTCCCTGAGAATAGTGACATTGGAAACCCAACAGTAATAATAAGGAGCAGACAGCAGAGGATTAGAGCCAACAGAGACTGCCTAACTAGCAGGTTGCTGGGAAGGGACATTGGTTGTAGTTCCTGCTGCCTGGTCTCCATTTTTGTTCCTACCCTCCTGAGGCTTTGCATTAATTCCTTGTTGGATTTTAGGGTTGGTTTGGTTTGGATTGATTGGTAACGTGAGAAATAACACTTAGGGTGTCAACCACCAAGCTTCATTCTACCACTTTTTCAATTTTTTTTCTTTTTATGGTGATACTGGGTTTGAACTCAGGGCCACACACTTGCCAGACAGGCATTCTACCACTTGAGCCACACACACACCCCCAAAAAAATCTTAGTTGTGGTAAAAATATTCATTGATTCTTTGAGCCAATGATATTTTCCCCATAAATTTCTGAGTTGGACAGAGTTTTTGTTGTTTACAAGCAAAGGCCCTGAGCTCCATGTCAGAGTTTTGAGTAAAAGCAGATCCTGTTTATAAGCACAATTTTCCAACTAGCATTTTTTAGCTCTGTGCCAATGAAATAAATAATTCCTAATCTGTTTCATTTTTTGCTGAACACAAGTTGAGTAGGGTCCCCTCCCCCCCATTTTTTCTATTCCTTTTTACCTGCTAAGAATGTTGAGGGTTTTTTGGTTTTGTTTTTGTTTTCTGTTTTGGAGGGAGGGGCATTTGGAGGGGTGACTGGGGGTTGAACCCAGATCCTTATACTTGCTAAGCACACACAGCCCTGAAAACGGGGATTTTTATTTTTCAAGATTTAAAATTACCAAAAACTTTGTTCATGAATTATGTACTACAGAGTTGTTCCTCAGTATTCATCTTTTCACTTGAAAAAAATAAAGCATCAAAATGTGATTGTTGATGCTGAGAGTGTATCTAGGTGGTGAAGCATATACTCAGCATGCGTGAGGCTATGGGTTCAATCCCCAGATCAAAGAGAAAAAGCAAATGTGACTTAGCCATTGTTCCCAAGTCCCACCAATATTAATGTGCATCTTTCTCAAACATTATAACAAATGGGAGATGTTATTCTTTCAGGGTTTCCATAAGAAGTCTTTGCCCAGTAATTATGCCCTACTTGCTGTTTATTGTAACCACTAAAAAATAAAGAGGAAACCCCTTAAAATGAGGTAATGGAATTAGATTCATCACCAAAAATCACTGGTTTTTAAGCGCTTGTAAGAGGAACAGGACACTTCCCTCTTTTAAAGCAGTTACCCAGTTGTCAGCGAGTATCTCTGCCCCAAAAAGCCCAAATGCTCAATTCTACCCTGACGGGAAAGTTTATCTAAAAGCAGCAGGCTAAACCATATACGCAAAAGGACTAAAAGCAATGGAGAGATCCAAAAGTAATGAAATACAGAGCACTGTAGGGAGAAAAGAAGGGGTGGCATCACCCCTTTGCTCTCCAGATTTCTAAAGGTGCTGCGTTCTCAACTTCATTACTGATTTTTCATGAACTAAAATTTCAGTCACCATTGATATTGACAAATCCTGCTACAGTTTTTTCCTCAAAGTGTGATACATCTCAAGACCCACCTGGTGAGAATAACCTCATTGCATTACTTTTAAAGTAGATTACTCCTGCCAAGCAAGCTTAGAGCCCTGAGTTCAAACTCCAGTACCACACACACAACAGATCACTAGGCTGAAGATGTAGCTCAGTGGTAGAGCACTTACCTAACTGTGAGCTTATCCCCAGCACCGGAAAAAAACAAAAGTAGATCACTGAGTCTCCTTTACACTCTTAATGAGACAGAATCTGCGGGGTATTTGTACACAAGTTTAAGAAGCAGTGACTTACCGAAACCTATAATCTAGATATTACAGGACTGCAAAAAAATAAGACATCATTTCTGCTTCTGTGCTAGAACCCAGAATCTATAGAGATAGTGTGTAACTCCCACAACAAAAGGAACAAAAAACATCAATAGGAAAGCAAATGCTGATGGCAAGAGGGAGAAACTACCATTGATGAATGAGTGGGATTCTGCCTTTTATTCCTTCACTCACTCAAGTACGCATGTGGTAGAGCCATGTAAAGGAACTGAGCCAACGGCTTGAGATGGAGTAGTGATAAAGGCCAACCCTGACCCTGCTCTCAAGGAGAGAGAAAGAGACAGAATGCACATAAATAGACATAATATTTACAAACTCTTACTTAATAAAGAGATGATACAGAATCAAAAAGGAACCCAATGCAGAGAGACATAGTCCTTGTGAAGATATGAGATGTGGGGAAAGACCTAGAAGATAAAGAGTAGGGGAAATGGAATAATATTCCAAGTAGAGGAATTAACCTGTGCGAGATCCCTGACCAGAAAAGACCTCAATATGTTTCTAGAATGGAAAGAATAGTAGTGTGCAAAATAAGAAGGTGAGAGTAGATAGATAGGCAGAGTCATGTAAAGCCTCTAAACTATATAATATGCTTGGATTTCATTCCAACAGCAATGGAAAATTATTAAAATTATTTAATCAGATGTGATCTATCTGGAAAAGATCATTTGAGCTGCTCTGTAAAAAATGGGAATGGAGACAGGTTAGAAGACTGATTTAGTAGTTTAGGTATGATAATAATAGTAATGGTAAGAAAGGGAAGTATATTTTGGAAATGGGATTGACAGGTTTTGCTGATAGATTGGTTTAAGGGCTTAAGGAGAAGGAAATAATGTTGCTCCCTTGATTTTGGCCTGGATTAACTGGGCAGATTTTGATGCTATTAAAATAGCTAGGAAGACTGGAGAGAACGGTAGGGAAGGTAAAAATGGAGAAAGGGAAGAAAATCAAGAATTCCATTTTAAATAGGCTTGAAATGTGCATGAAACTTCTAAGTAGAGAGGCAGGGTATGAATTTGAATGTGGGCATCTATAGTTCAGAGGAGAATTCTGGCCTAGAGACAAAGCATAAAGATGGTATTTTTCATTATTTGTTTTGATTTGATTTGTTTGTTTGCTGGTGATCAAACCCAGAGCTTCATCTGGGCGCCAATGGCTCTTGCCTATAATCCTAGCTACCATGGAGGGAGAGGTCAGGAGGATCAAGGTTCAAAACCAGCCTGGGCAAATAGTTCAAGAGACCCATCTCGAAAAAACACATCACAAGGGAGGGGGTGGGAGCAGGGGGTAGAAATGAACCAAGCCTTGTATGCACATATGAATAATAAAAGAAAAATGAAAAAAAAAAAACACATCACAAAAAAAAAGAAGGGCTGGTAGCATGGCTCAAGGCATAAGCCCTGAGATCAAACTCCAGTACCACAAAAAAAAAAAAAAAAACCGAGCCTCACATGTACTAGGCAAGTACTTTACCACTGAACTACATGCCCAGGAAATTGTAGGGAAAGAGAAACCAACCCAGGACAGACCCTAAAGAATCTCAACGTTTTTCCATTTTCATACATGGGTACAATATATTTCTACCATATTCACCCTCCCATACTCTCTCCTTATATTCTTCCCTCTCCCACTGGTACCAACCCCCAGACAGGACCTGCTTTACATTCTTACCCTCCATTTCTGAACAAGAAAAAAAAGATACTGTTGTTTAAGGCATCTGTAAAAGAGAGTTTCTTCATGACATGTCCAAGTATATATGTATAGTATCCAAACTGGTTCGTCCCCTCCATTTTTCTCCTTTCTACCTTAGTCCCCTTCTTATGGTGAGTTCAACAGGTTGAAAAGTTCTATATTCATTCTTATATAGAAAGTACATCAACCATGTTCACCTTCTTAACTTTCTTCTTTTCCCCCACCTCCTGTTAGTGCTCTTCCCTTAGTGTGACCTATTTGTCATTCTTGTCCTTAATTGTATAGGTGTCTGTTCATTGGTCAGTGGGATTTTTGCCTGTACATACATTGTGCTTTTTTTTAACTTCTCTTTTTTTTTCCTTTTGTTTGAACTTAGGCTCTTTCATGTGCTAGGCAGGCACTCTGCCACTTGAGCCACTCCACCAGTGCTCTTTACTACTTTTTAATTGAGAATTTGCCAATTGGAGTAGGAAAACTTAAATTCCATTCTTCTGGATGTGTTTTGTTTTTGTTTCTATTGTAAATCAATCAGGTGACTACCTTCAAATTACTAGGTAAATACCTTTTCTAACTCTTCATCATTGATCGCACCTACATTTGAACAGTGTACAGAATGATGGTTGAGCCCAAAGGCCTGATTTGCCCCTTGTAGCTGACAAATCACTTGCTTACTTAGGATATCTTTGAACCTGACCAGTCTCTGAAAGGTTAGGCCAGTATTTGCTAGAGGCCAATAGAAGCTTTCATTGTGCTTGTTTTCCTTTTTTTTTTTTTTTGGCGGCACTCGGGGTTTGAACTCAGGGCCTCACGCTTGCTAGGCAGGTGCTCTTACTGCTTTAGCCACTCCTCAGCCCTTTTCTGGGGTGAGTTTTTTTGAGATAGGGTCTCATGAACTATTTGCCCCAGGCTGGTTCACCCTGATCTCTGCCACCTGAGTAGCTAGGATTATAGACCTGAGCCACGGTGCCTGGCTTGTTTTACCTCTTGTCCTCTTCTGCATTCAGCATCTATAGGTGACTGGAGCAATGTTCTCAACTTCATGCTGAAAGGCTGCACAACTACTAACTTTTCAGGAAAATACTAAACTTCACAGCAAAAATAGTACAGTTTAATCTCAATGAAAATTATAAAGAAATAGGCTGTAATACTAACAAACTACTTTGAAAACTCTACAAAGAAAAGATTACCTTTTGGTTTATTAGTCCAAGATAAGACTGTTTTAAAAATCCTTTAGAAATCTGTCTTTAAAAATACATATATATGAACAATTAAAAATGACACTGTGCTTATATTTGGATGATAGTATTACTGGAGATTTTTAAACAAGTTTTTTCCTTGTTTTGTGTTTTCTGAAATGTCTACAATAAGCATTGCTTTTATAACACCATAGAAAAAATTTAAAATTTATAGGCCATTTAATTTTACTTGAATTGCATGAGACAATTAAGAGCTAAAAGCTAAAGAGAGATTTTTGTTTGTATATGATTCTAATAAATCAAGTGTAAAAACTCTCATTTAACAAAAATTAAATATCCATTACCAGTCACATTCTCCAAAAGCCTAATTCTGAATTGCTCCTGGGGGAGTCTTTGCATCCAGAGAGAATCCTTTCCTTTTGTTTCTTTGGGTGTTTGTTTCCTGTTTTTCGCTTTTGTCTTCTTCCCTAGTAGGCCTATTTACTTCTTTTTTGCTATGGGAATCTGTTGAGCAATGAAGAAGGAGTATTTCGTTCAGTGTGGTGGCAATATACATAACAGTGTTTGCTTCCAGTTAAAAGAAACCTGTACACTGAATTTCACTCAACCATGATATGCCTAAAAATGGCTTAATCCTTTGCAAGACAGTTATTTTTCAAAATTCTTTCTGTCATATTAAGATCTGGTGAATAGGTTAAAAGTACCACTGATTCATTTTAACTCCATTTTAGAAAGAATTGGAAAATCATAAACCTGACTTTGTTTTTCTGGTGTTTGTTTCATTGTTTGTTTGTTTCTTATCTACATGAAAAAAGTTTAGCTTTGTACTATGATTAGACTAATTTATGCCAACACAACTTCATCTACTAGTTTTGCCTATACACATTCCTTCTCCATAACACATCCAGGGAGGGACTTCTGTCAATGGTATGTCAGGTGATTTGTCCCCATGATGGGATGCTCACTCTGAAAACAAATCCATTCACGTACCTAAAAATTATCCTGGAACAGGAGCTCTACAGATCTGTATCATTATTGGTCATTTATAATTTTTTCATAGATTTGATCATCTAGCAACCATCTGATACATAAAACTGGAAATTCAAATAAAAAAATAGTAAAAGTCACTGGAAAAACATGAGTTATTCTCCATATGTCTTTGGTACATATTAAGTCCAGTTCATGACTTGCTAGTGGTATGAGATGCTCTATAATAGCAGATATATATGTGTGTGTATGTGTATGGAATCTATACATGCGTATATATATGTGTATATTTATATGCGTGTATATAGAGATATAGAATTTAACACAAAATAAGTTGAAATTTTTACTCAAAAGTATATGTTGGGGCCAGGTATGTGGCTCAGTGGTAGAGTTCTTGCCTGCCATGAACAAGGAAAACCCTGGGTTCAATTCCCAGCACTGTGGAAGGGGGGTGGGAAGGTGTATGTTGAAGGACAAAGTTAAGATACTAGAAATAACGTAGCAATTAATTGGCAAATGTATACAGGGTTGACAAAGGTAGTAGTATAGGCTAGGCTGAGGTGACAGACTCTAAAACACAGGATGACTCCCATGTAATAGAAGTTGTTAACCTTTCCAGTACTCCATTGGCAGTTGTATTAGATTGGTGAATATTTTCTCCATCAGTGAGTCAATGCCCTAAGCCATTTTCTGGCTTCCCTGTCTCATAGGGCCCATAAGCAGAATTCACAGGTTCACCAACTCCCATAGGATGGCATTCAGTGCTGTCACCATATTTTTATGGGGAAAATTACATCCTTGTTAACTTTGAAATGAAATTTATCATACCGCTTAATTATGATGCCTATAAAAGTATTAGCAGTACTTATGACTTATAAAAAGAAGTCACTGATTTTTTAAAAATGTATTATTACTATTTTGAAAGTAAAATACTTTCAACAACTTATATTTACTTAGCATTCTTTCAGAATTCCAATAATTCATCTGCTTCTAGATGAAGAAAATACATTATATGTATAATGTGATCGTTCTGTTGAATGGTCCCATCATTCCAGCTTACTGACAGTCATATCCTTGTATGATCTACTCCTGATGAGTAGAACATGACAGAAATGATGAAATGTCATTGATGAGGTTAGGTTATAAAATTCTTTGAGCACTTGCCCTGGAGAAAGTCAGTTGCCATATGAGGCCAGTCCATGGATAGGTCAATGTGACAACCAAAGCCTTCCAACAGCCATTTGGATGAGCTGGAAATTGTATATTTCCCCAAATCACACCTCCAGATGATTCATACCCAGAGCTAGACCACCCAGAGACACTGTTCCCAGATTCTTGACCCATAGGAACCATGACATAAGAAATGTTGTTTTAAGCCACTATGTTTTGGGAGTAATTTGTCACAAAGCAACAGAGAACTAATAAACACATATTATCATATCACTAACCTTCTAAGTGTTTTCTTTTCATAATTCAATACCATTTCTTCCATTTATAAATCCATTATTTTATTTTATATATTTTAAAACATTTCTGAGATAGGATCCAGAGACTTCTTCAGTGTGCTAAAGAACCCATGGTACAAATAAGATTAAGTCTATGTATGGCACCATTGTTGCCCTGTACTTGTGGCAAAGGAGAAAAGAACAGAGAAAGTACATCTGCTTACTATATCCTTGACCCAGAAATATCAGACATTTCTTTTTGTGTTTTATTGGCATGAGTTAGTCACATGGCTACATGGATGCTATGGGGATTGGAAATGTAGTTCCTGGGTAAACTGCCATTTGACAGCCATTGCTATATATAAGAGGAGGACATGTTTTTAATGGATAGATAGTGCCAGAGAAAATGCCTAAAATTCTGAGGAAAACAATGAGAATAATATTTAAGAATAAGATCTTGAAATCCATTCTAGAAGTAACCATAAAAAAGTCAAATGGAAGAAATAAGCCAGGTGTGGTGATGCACACCTATAATCCCAGCACTCAGAAGGCTAGGGAGTCACGGGTTTGAGGCCAGCCAGGACAAGGGTGCACATTTGTTCCAGGCCAGCCTGGACTAAATAGCAACATCCTATCTCAGAAAGAGAAAGAGCGCGAAAGAGAGGGGAGAGAGAGAGAGAGAGAGAGAGAGAGAGAGAGAGAGAGAGAGAGAGAGTGAGAGAGAGAAAAGAAGAAGAAGAAGAAGAAGAAGAAGAAGAAGAAGAAGAAGAAGAAGAAGAAGAAGAAGAAGAACTAGAAGTGTGCCTGAAGCAATAGAAGAGAGGCTGCTTTGCAAGTAAACCTCAGTCCCAACAACAACAACAAAAAGAAGAAAGATGTCGATTACAAGAAGTTTGTGAAGTGATTTTTTTCATCTCACATGATAAGATGTCTGTAGAGCTGAAGATGCAGAGAACTGTTTGTGTCCAGGATCTAGATTAGAAAATCAGAAATCAGCCAGGCACCAGTGGCTCATGTCTGTAATCCTAGCTACTCAGGAGGCAGAGATCAGGAGGATCACGGTTCAAAGCCAGCCCCTGACAAATAATTCATGTGCTCTTATCTGGAAAATACCCAACACAAAAAAATGGCTGGTGGAGTGGCTCAAGTGATAGAGAACCTGCTGAGCAAGCATAAGGCCCAGAGTTCAAACCCCAGTACCACCAAAAAAAAAAAGAAGAAAAGAAATCAAATTCCTTACTTTTCTTTGATAATAAACTTTGTGAGGTTGTGAATATAGAATCTTAATTCCTTAACCTTGTGAGGTTGTGAACACGGAATCTTAATTTTCTTGGAGTCACTGACCACAGAGTAGAATGGGATCATTGATGTCTTTTTATTCCTTAGATCAATCCTTGTTGATTCTGCTATAGAACAGGGACTGTACTACTGAGGCAAATGAGACTCTGAAGCAAGACTCCTGCAATGCCCCCCCATTCACATGTTCACCCCTAAATCCAATGTGGTGAAATTTGGAGGTATGGTCTCTGGGTGGTAATTAAGTCATGAGGTCAGGACACAAATGAATGGGATTTGTACCCTTATTTAAAAAAAACAACAAAAAACCCCAGAAAACTAACAAGCTCTCTTTCTGTCACATGAGGACACAATGAGAGGTCAGTAGTCCACCACCCAGAAGAGGACCCTGGCCTGGTCTCAGATGTCTCATCCCTAGAACTAGGAGAAATACATTTCTGTTGAATGCAAACAATTTGTTCTATGGTAATTTGTTCTATCAGGCCACACTGACAATGTCGACTCCTGTTTTCTGGGATCACAACATGAGGGAAACGGTCCAGCTAAGTCAATCTGGACAGAGTTCACACATCAGCACAAGGTGCAAAAAGCACCACACTCACAACAAAATAATTCATAGGTTGGTTTTTTTTTTTTAATTTTTTTTATTTCAACATGCCTTGGGCTAAAAAGGTGATATCAAATTGGAAGGTCAGGCTCTAATTGTTAAATAGGGTAGGATTCCTAAGGGGATCATTTATTATTAGCCTTCCAGGATCTGTGAGTCCACAAAGTAAAGCTGACCCTCAATGTTCACAGAAACTTTTCAGAAAAGAAGACCCTGCTGGTGGGAGAATGCCAAGAAAGAATTCTTGAAAGTCCCCCAAAGTGTCTTACAGATACAAAAAGATCGGTCATCCTGTGCACCCTTCCAGTTTCCAGGCTGACTGATCTCAAATGACTCCTAGAGAAAAATCAAGACAGCTAAGTTGGGGCGCTGATAGCCCCGATGTCTTTGAGAAGATTAGGCAAGTATCCCCTTTCTTGGACTGTGGCAGTGCCCTGTGCAGGCTGTGGCTTGATGAGCATGTGACAGGGCGCAAGCTGGATCGAGTCCCATTAGAACCCTTGGCTATGCATTCTGTGGCACCAGAGGTCCTGCAAGGAGTTCCTTGCCAAAGTGTCCACTCTCCCCACTCTACCCCTCCTTCCAAACAACCTGTCATTAGCAACTTGGAATCTCTCACACTATGTCATTCCTCCTACTTAGCTGACAAGTTTATGAAAGGATTACATTCAGTTTCATAATGTTGAATATTCATTCTTTGTTTAACAAATGAAATTGAGAAATTGTTCTTTTGGCATCTTTGAAGACAAGAAGTCATATTCATTATGACAGATAAATGATAAGAAGCTGTCTCATTCAAACAGGGTCGTACCAAGTCACTTCTACACTTTGTATTGCATTGAAACATCACTCTTTGTCGTTGTTTATCTCAGAGAAAGTAAAGAAATGAGTGAATAATTATCCCAGTGCAATTAACATCTGGACTTCGAAAGGATCCAACTTGCTTTTAGGGAAGATAATGACATTGCTATCTCCCCCTACCCCCAGTTAACAGTATTTTGCCCAGTGACAAAGAATCCACACTTGTCACATTTGAACAGGGACATTCCTTATGACAGCGAATCCATCCCTCCCTTTCATAAGCTGTTTTAAATAGTGATCTCGAGCCTGGAATTTTAGCATGTGCATGGTGAATTGCATTCAGTTGTGCAGCAATTTATGCGTGTGTGTGTGTGTGTGTGTGTGTGTGACTGGAGTTTGAACTCAGGGCTTCGCGCTTGCAAAACAGGTGCTCTATTGCTTGAGCCACACCTCCAATTCATTTTTCTGTAGTTGTTTTATGAAGATGAGGTTTCATGAACTATTTGCCTGGGATGGCCTTGAATTCCTCCCGATCTCAGCCTCTCAAGTAGCTAGGATTACAGGTGTGAGCCACTAAGGCCTTGTTAGTTGTACAATTGTTTGTATTTGATGTAGGGGGCTAACCTGAGACTCCTCCTCCTCCTCCTTCCATCAGAGGAGGAGTGTCACCATTCTTCCCCTAGGGTTCCAATAGTGCAAATGGTCCCTGGACCAGCATCAGTAGTCTTGCCTGGGGACTTGTTAGAAGTGCAAGTTTTCACTAATGGGATGAGGCCCAGACAAACCCTCTGGGTGTTGGAATGTGCACTCAAGTTTCAGAACCCTTGTAAAGACCTGTTCCTGGCTGATTACAGGGCCTTCTAAATAAACTCAGAAAGAATCAAATGCTCTTCAGCACAATAGCCTCAGGCTATTACTGCATAAAATAGAATCAAAGTCATGTTAATGATGACAAATCTGACCATGGGAAAAATTAATTCTTACAGTGGCAGATGTGTTTCTAGGCAACTTAAAATGAAGCCCCAAGGACTGGCCACTTAGGAACGATCTCTCCATCTGTGGAGAGATCTGAACTGAAACCCAAGCACCTGCCATTTTGCCCCTTCCTTCCTTTCCAATATGTGCATGGGACCACAGCCTTCCCCTCTTTCCTTCAGAGTCAGTGGAACATGGAAAGAAGAAAGTCACTTTCAACTCCATCAAGGTAATGGCAGAAGAAAAAATCCACACCAGGAAGTTCTCCAGGAGGAAGCGGCCAAGGGAGGGTGTGGGACACTGGAGAGTAGAGCTTGAGAAGGGAGTTGGGGGTCATTGGCAAGACTGGGCTTTGGGGTGGAGACAGTGAGAATAAAGGGAGACTTTTGAAGCAAAGGAGGAAATCCTCAAGTTCTGAGATGTTTTGTTTACCCACAGTTAAAATGGCAAATCTGGCTTTAGGGAAGATTTTACCACAAAAGCAAGCTACTTAGTATGTCATTACAGTTCATTCTGGGAAGCCAAGTGAAGTGGCATCCATTCCGGAAATGCAGCTCCACCAATCATAGGCAAGATATTCTCACTCGCTTTCACATTTCAAGTTGAAATGCTTCAGCTAAATGATCCCGAGGGCTCCTGATTGGCCACTGCTGCCAGCAATGGTGAAGGAAGTGGAGTAAATGGAGCACTACCCCAGCACTGTTGCCTAGCTACTCAATAGTGAGGAGCCCTGTTATCTCAGCCCTCAGCTCCTTCCACCCTGCAGAAAGTAATGTGCTCTAGAGTCTAGGGACATCCCAAAGTGAGCATTGAAAAAGAGGGTGGCATCAGGTTCTGTTTTTTGGTTTTTGGTTTTATTTTGTGGTGGTGGTGGTACTGGGGTTTGAACTCTGGGTCTCATGCTTGCCAGGTAGGCACTCTACCACTTGAGCCTCCAGCCCTTTTTTGTATTGGTTGTTTTCGAGGTAGGGTCTTGTGACTTATTTGCTCCTTGGCTGGCTTTGAACTGTGATCCTCCTGATCTCTGTCTCCTGAGAGGCTAAGATTACAGGCATGAGCCACCAGGTTTTTAAAATTCTTGTCAGATCCCAGTTAGGACTAGAAATAGGCAAAGGATAATGGAAATTCCAAAAAGAGAATATTCACCCAGAAGTTTAATTGCAAGCTAGATGTTGTCTTAAACAACAAGTGGACAAACTGAAACCCGTAGGCCAAATCTAGCCTGCAGCCTGCTTTTGTAAATAAAGTTTTACCAGAGCACAACCAGGCTCTTTCATTTGCATATGATCCATGTTTGCTTTAATCCTACAACAGAAATAAACAGACAACATACAACTCTCAAAAAACTGCTCTATTTCCTATCTGGCCTTCAGAGAAACAAGTTTCTGGCCCTACCTTAAATTCAACTCTAACTTTTGGGTCTTGGAAGTCACCATTGGCCTGGGCTTCTACTAGGACTGTTAACATCAGTACAAGGCTCTTAGGGATGTGCTATAGTTTAAATCTGGAGTGTCCCCCAAAGGCCCAAATGCTAAAAACTTGATCCCCAGCTGATGGCACTTTAGGAGGTAGAGCCTAATGGAAGGAAGTTAGGTCATTGGGTCCCCGCCCTTGAAGGGGATATTGGGACCCTAGGCACTTCCTGTATTGCTCTCTGCTTCCTGGCCACCATCAGGTGAGCAGGTTTGCTCCATCCACCATGTGCTCCTGGCATGATACCCTCCCTTACCATAGGCCAAAACAACAGAGTCAACTGACCATAGAATAAAACCTCTGAAACCACAAGCCAAAATAAACCTTTCCTCCACTTAAGGTATTTGTCACAGCCACACTAAGTTTTCTGACACATAAGTATACTACTGTCATCCATCAGCAAATCCCCACACTTTCACCAAAATGAAATACTTTGGTAAAATTTTATTTTACCAAAATACTTACCTCTCCTTGCCTCTATTGTTTTTTCTTCAAAACTCTATTTGATATTCACGTCTACAAAAAAACTTTTCCAACTCCTTTGCCTCCCTCCCACAATGGCTCTGCCTTCTGTTTCCCACCTCCAGCTGATAGCTTCTTATTCCTCACACTAGAGACTTGTTTGATGTCCATCTCCAAATACCTTATCCATGTTCCTTGTTCCCAGCCACTGGCAATTAAAACACAGATGAGCTCAAACCATGGTAGTTCAACCTACAATTTTTTTTTTACTTTACCATGGTGCAAGAGCAATATACATTCACTAGAAAATGTGCTTCAGACTTTGGATTTTGATCTTTTTCTGGGCTAGCAATATACAGTATAGCACCCTTTCTTGATGCTGGGCAGATGCAGGGAACCTCAGTCCAGTCAACTCCATGATCATGAGTGGCCAGCATTCTTTTGGATGCAGGTATTCAAAGAATCAAATAAGGTAGCCTGGTGTGGTGGTGCACACCTATAAACCCAGCACTCAAGAGGCTGAGGCAGGAGGATCCAGAGTTTGAGGCCAGCCTACACTACATAACAAGACTCTGTCTCAAAAAGAAACTTACATGCGATATTAAATACCTTATTATAAAACAGCCTCTGTGTTAGGTGATTTTGCCCAGTTGTTGGCTCATGTAAGTGTTCTGTATAGGTCGAAGGCAGGCAAGACTGAGCCATGGTGTCCAGCAAGTTAAATTAAATGCATTTCCAACTTAGAATAGGCGTATTAGGACATCACTCCAACATAAGTCAAACAGCATTTGTATTTTTCTAAAGCAGTGATCCATGGTACCCACTAACCACAGTAAAGATCTGTCATTCCCTCTACCTCCCATCCCACCTTTGAAATTGAGCCTTATAGAACAGCCTACTTGCATATACCTAAGCCTGACTTCATACACACTTTGGCCTCATGCTGTGATTTAAGTATGGTTTGTGTCTCCATTCCCCATCTCATGTGGGAGTTTAATCCCCAAAGTCCTATGTTAATGGCACTGAAAGAGTAGAAACTAAAGTCAGATGTGGTGATATATACGTGTAATTCCCGCACTCTGGAGACTGAGGCAGAAAGAGCACAAACTCAAGGCCAGCCTGGACAACACAGTGACATTCTTCCTCAAAAAAAGGGGGGAAGAAACTTTAATCCAACTATGATACTTAAAGGTTGGGCCTTCGGAAAGTGATTACATTTAGATAAGAGAATTAAAATGGAACCTTTGTGATTGAACCCTGTGGCTTTATAAGAGTGAGAGAGACTAGACACACACACACGCACACCTTTTTTCTTCACAAGCAGCCTGCTTCAGGTGTTTAATTATAGTAAGAAGCAGGACTAAAACACCATATGAACACACATTTACACATACTGGAAATTCCAAAAAAGAATATTCGCCCAGAAGTTTAATTCCAGGCTAGATACTGCCTTAAGCAACAAGTAGACAAACTGAAACCCATGAGCCAAATCTAGCCGGTGGCCTGTTTTTGTAAACACTGTCAGGCTCATTCATTTACACATAGTTCCAAATTATTTTAAATGCTTTGAACTCAAAACTTTTTTCATTCAGTATGAAGTCTAAATTCACACTTTTTCTTCTTATTACTTCACATTTTTAAGGGCTTGAATTTTCCCTAAGTAGAAAGCACTCGAAGTTCCAAAACCTTGTCCTCTTCTGAAAATACTGCATTCCAGCTATTTGTTTTCTTCTAGTATAGATGCATAAGACAGCAGCATAAGTAGGTAAGCTTTACAGTAGTTTTTAATGTTCAAACTGTAGAGTTTTAGATATGTAAGATGTTTGATCATTTTTAGGAATGCACACCTTTTTAGAATGACTTTCTTATCTTTTTTGGTTCTGGGTTTTGAATCTAGGGCCTGGCTTACGCCAAATGTTCACTGTACTACTGAGCTACCTCCTGGCCCCCAAAGGAGCATTTTTTTTTTATAGGCAACATAGGAAGATACTGATGGAGAAGATTCCAGATCATTGCTTTCCTAGAGGATTTCAGATCTGGAAGAACTAGTTCCACTTTTTTTTTTTTAATTATTTTTTGCAACAAACCCACAGCTTTTCACTGAATATGTGGAAATACTTTATACTTTGGCAAAGATTGATATAATAGAGTTTCTGCAGAAACCATGTTCCCTGAGTCAAATTCCTGCTAAAAGAAAGTCATTATTAGCTGGGCACCGGTGGCTCACGCCTATAATCCTGGCTACTCTGAAGTCAGAGATCAGGAGGATCATAGTTCAAGGCTAGCCCAGGCAAATAGTTCGTGAGACCCTATCTTGAAAATGCCCAACACAAAAAAGGGCTGGCAAATGGCTCAAGTGGTAGAGCACCTGCCTAGCAAGCATGAGGCTCTGAGTTTAAACCACAGTGCACCAAAAAAAAAAAAAGTGATTATGAAAAAGCAGATTCATTCATCTTTTCTACACCAAGATCTACAGTGTAACCAGGCTTGGTGGCATATGCTATAATCTCAACACTAGGGAGACTGAGGCAGGGGATTGTTACCTGCCCGTGTGAAATGTTGTGGGCTGGTGTCGAGGGTCCTTGCCTTCACAGGCCCGAGAACTGGCTCGTGAGGCAGCTGATTGACTCGTGAGCCAAGGCCAGTACACAAAGTAGGATTTATTAGAAGGAAAGGAAAGGCTACAGCTAGAGCAGTGCAGTGGAGCCCGGAAACTGGTGTCTTCCAGCCCGGGTGAAGGCGGGGGCTTTTAATGGATGCTTTAACTCTGGGTTAGGGTATCGGTTAGGTGGGTTTTTCTTTTTATTGGGCATGGATTTGCGTGTGCGAGCTCTCTTGGATGAGCTGGTCTGTTTGCCCCTTATGGAGGGAAACAACCTTGGGAGCATTCTGTTTATCAGCCCTGTGGCAGATCTATGTGACCCTGTATCTCCTCCTCAGGGTGCAGGAATGCAGATTTACAGCTCCTTCTCAGGGTGCAGGGTTCATAGTGCTCTCCGTGGGGGATGGGATACTCACTCATCTGTCCCTTAGGCTCCCAGGCCCAACAGGATGGAGGCTGGAGTACTGCCTCTCACTACTGCAGGCAGGACACAGGACTGAAGGGACCTGGCGAATGGTACTGTCCTGACCGTGAACGGAACGAAACATCCAGAAAAGGAGTAAAGGAAAAGCAGTCATGTATTTATAGGTGTGTGTGTAGCCATATATTCAGTTATATGAGTAAATACCAATTAATAAATATTTAATATATATTGAATTGTCTCTTCATATGTTTTGTTTGTGTCCTTTTTCCCCCATTGAAAAACTTTTTACTATATTAAGCATACTGAACTTGAAACATGGCAAATATCTGCACCTAGATTGTCAGACTTTATTTACAGCATTTTGGCTATGCAAATGGCTTTTACTTTTACAAAATCAAATGTGTCCGTTTTTCTGTCACTGCATCTGGACTTTCAGACACAGTCAGAAGATCATCACTATACCCAAATTAAAGATGACTCAAGTTTGCTTCTAGAAATTGTATGGGCTCTTTGTTTTACATTTAGATTCTTGATCCAAGAGGGGTTTATTCTTATATATGATGTGAACTATAAATGAAATTTTTAATCATTTTCCAAATGGCTCACCAGTTGTCCTCACACTGTTTATTAAAATTCCATCTTGGTCCCAGGGATTGGAAATGCCACCTCTCTCTTAAATACTGACTTTCTGTGCCACTTCTCTGCTGTGGCTTTCTATTTGCCAATTTAGTAAGAAAAGCTTCATAGTATGTTTTCAGTCTGAGGAGACAATGGGCTTGTCCCTTCTCATTTTTCTTTCTTTTTTTAGTATTTCTCTGACTATTCTTGCACATTTATTCTCCCATATGAAATTAAGTATCAAGCACTCCACCACTTAGGTTACACTCCTAGCCTTTTTGTTCTTATTTTATTGGATGGGGCCTCAATAATTTGCCCAGGTTGGTCTTGAATTTCTATTCTCCTGCTTCTACCTCCCAAGTAGCTGGGATTGCAGTTATATGCCACTATGCCCAATTTATAAGTTAATTTAGAGAAAACTGATATCTTTCTAAAGATGAGTTACCCCTCAAATATGAAACATTCTTTTTCTCAAAGTAGGATGTTATTGATTCCCAGGTATTACTTTCATATCCTGTTACTGTAATTATTTGTATTGAATTTATCATTTGCTCGCTAGGTTTTCCAGATATAGCATTACATCACTCACAAATACCTAATACATTTTTCTGAAGAAATTTGGTCAACTGCATTACAGCACTTATATGACACTGTTGTTCACCTAGAAGATCCAAAATGAAGAGAAAGACAAATTTGATGGACTCGAGCTACTTGACTTCAGGTCTTACCACAAACAACAGTAATAATTATACTGTAGTATTGGAGTGAGTAGATGGCCTAGAAATAGACCCGTACATGGAAGGTCAAGCGGGCGTTGACGGAGTTGGAAAGTCAACAGTAGGGAAAAGAAAGTCGTGTTGAGCAGGGTGCTGACCACCTGCACGCAAGGGAAAGAATCAAACCTGCATCACTACATTGAGCTGAACTTTATTGAACTTTGTGTGGTCCTAGTTTTATCAACCCAGAAATGATGATGTTAGTGGTGCACAGTTCCTTGTCTGTCATTCTAAAATCCCAAATTCTCTAAAACTGCTACTTTTTCCTCTAAGTCTTTTGCTGTCAAAATCCATCTTTCAACTTATTGGATCTATAATATTTATAGTCCCTATGTAATTCACTATAGTTATACATTTCATTGCAAATATACAAACTGAATTTTTTATTGTTGCTGCTGCTGCTGTTTTTGATATAGGGTCTCTCTATGTAGCCCAAGCTGCCCTTTTATCCCAAGTCCTCCAGCCTCCCAAGTGCTGGGATTACAGGAGTGCACCAACATGCCTGGTTTATAAATTTGCTTGTAACAAGTTGTTACTCAGGCACTGCTGATAGTGTTCAATGTTGTATAGCATATGTAATATATTACCTCACTAAAATACAGTTGTCCTGAATTCATACATAAGTACAAATGAAGCCATTCATATAAAGCAGTTAGTACAGCGTTTGGCACAGGGTAACCCCTGAACGTTTGTTAACTAGTATTACTAGTTTCACTACTAACACCATCACCACCACTATTGTTACTATTATTATATGTGGTAGGAGTAGCCAGAAAAGTGATTGAATACTTAAATTAAAAGGAACTAGGGCTGGCAGAGTGACTCAAGTGGTAGAACACCTGCCTAGCAAGTTTAAGGCCCTGAGTTCAGATCCCAGTACCACCACCAAAAAAAAAAAAAAAATCCAGTGGCTTGACTCCTGAATTTTGCTAGCAGAGTGGCTCAAGTGGCAGAGTGCCGGCCTAGCAAGCACGATGAGGCCTTGAGTTCAAACCCTAGTGCCATAAAAAAAAACAAAAACAAAAACAAAAAAACAGCCCAAACTTTCATTAGCTGGTTGTGGCAGCACACACGGGTAGTGAACGAGGTGAAGAGGCTGAGGCAGGAGGATCACAAGTTTGAGGCCACCCTGGGCTAAAAAAAAGGAACTAATTAAGCCAGGCATGGGGGTACATACCTATAATCCTAGCTACTTGGGAGGTGGGGGCAGGAGGATCTTGAGTTTGAGCCTAGCCTAGGCAAAGTTAGCAAGGCCCTGTCTCAAAAACAGAATACAAGCAAAAGGGCTGGAAGCATGGCTCAAATAGTAGAGCGCTGCCTGGCATGTTCAAGCCCCTTGTTTCAATCCCTAGTACTGCAGAAGGAAAAGAAGTATTAATCAAAATCACAACGACGATCACATGTAAAGGACTTGTTCAGTGTCCACAGGTGACCCAAGTCTCTGCAGTCAGCACAAGGAGGTGGCATTGATTATTTGACAGACACCTGTAGGAGATGGCACCTATCAGGAAAACTGCACCCCCTCCCCACCAGGGGGACAGATGCTGAAGATTTCTTTTCCTCCTACCATGTAAGGACACAGTTCTTACATGTTCCTGGCAGCCATCTGCAGGCCAGGAATCAGCTGACACCTGGATCCTGGCCTTCCTAGCCTCCAAAACTGTGGGAAAATAAACTTCTGTTATTTAAGCCATCTGGCCTGTGGCACTTTGTAATGGCAGCCAAAAGAGAGCAATTCCCTTACATCTGTCTACTCGTTCATTCCAGGCTGCGGGTCAGCCATTGCCAACGGACCTTGTTGTCACTGGTCCAAAGCTCAAGCGCCCCCCCGCCCCTGGTATTTTTGTATTTAGGTGGGCCGAGGAGACCCAGTCTGAGCATTGAGGCACGGCAGACCCTCACCAGGGAAGCAGCGCCCCTCCGAAATGCTGTGGCAGCGAGGACTGTTTCTGCCCAGAGTGCTGCACGTCCAAGAACTGGACGAGGGTGAGCGGCCCGCCAGGCCAGCCTCCCTGCGCAGTTCAAGCTGATACAGCATTTGCAGGCAATTGACTGCGCAGAAAGCGTCTTAGTGGCTCGCTGCCTCCACCTGCTGGAAATTTGGAGACATAGCAACACTGTTGGTTAGGTACTTTGTGCTTTATAAATCCTTATCACCACTCTGGAAATTAATACTGAGAAAAAAAGCAACCAAAGCCTTATGAGTTCAAGATAATGTGGATTTAGGGCGTAAAAGAAGACCACATTCTTTTTAATGTCATTTACAAGGGAAGACTGCATAGGATGCTAGTGTCTTTTCTTCATTTTTTTTTAATTCAGGGACTCACTATTTATCCCAGGCTGGCTTTGAACTCACAGTCCTCCTGCTTCTGCCTCACATATGCTGGAATTACAAGCATGTACCAGCAAGCCCATCTTGAGAGTATGGTTTGAATACACAAATAGGTGTGTCCTTTTAAGAAGACGAATAAACCAGAGCCCAATTTCTTTCCTCCAGGTAAGACAGTGAGAAGGTGTCCCTCTGCAGGCCCGAACCAGGAATCTTGATCTTGGACTTCCTGTCATGTGAGAAGGGTTTATTTTACTTCAGTCGCTCACTCTGTGGTGTTTTGTTACAGCAGCTTGAAGTAGACTAAAACAAAGACCTACATTAGGAAGTCACACAATAAAGATGTTCAAAGACAATGCAGGAGGACTTGTCATCAAGGAGACTTCTGTGCTGGGAAAACTTTTTAAGTTTAGGACACACAGGACTGGAGGCATGGCTCAAGAGGTAGAGTGCCTGCTTTGCAAATGTGAAGCCCTGAGTTCAAACCTCAGTCCCACCTCCCCCCCCCAAAAAAAAGGACACATAAAGTAACAATCACAAGGAATAGATAACTTGGAGTTCATTAGAGTGAAGAACCACTGTCAAAAGACATCATTAAGGAGACTGGGGTTGTAGTACTGTGTTAGAGCACTTGTCTAGTGTTCCCAAGGCTCTGTGTTCAATCTCCAGCACTGCCAAATAAAAAAGTTTAAATAGATACATTAAGAATTCCTACCAACTAATAAGAAAAAAAAAAAAAAGACAAAACCTCAGCAAGGTCCCTTATGACAACAAAAATAACCCACCAATGGAAGCAACTGACTTCACTGTTTATGTGATTATTATGTAACAGCCAGGCCTGTTCTACATTGTCACACAGCATTGTCACACAGCTCACCACACTTGCAATGTACTTCCAAGTTCATTGAGCTGAGAGGACTGGCTGCCACTGTGGTAAGAAGAGAAGGCAGCCTTCAATTCTTGAAATCTGGTGATGCTTCTTGGCCGATAGCTGATATGACTCATGGAAAGTCCAGGAGTCTCTGACCACTCTCCACTGGGTTATTTTGCTGTCCGTGATATGATTTTTTTTTCACTACTGTGATTGAACTTGATAGGCAAGCCCTCTACCACATGAGGCACGTTCTCCAGTCCTTCCATCCATGATATGTCATAGACAGTTGTTGGGAGTGTCATCAAAGGCAGTGAACAAGGAGTCTGCACAGAAAGCTCAGGATGTGAGTGAAAAGCTATCCCCACACCTCCCTCCCCACTCTTTTTTTTTTTTTTTTGCCATACTGGGGTTTGAACTCAGGGTCTACACCTTGAGCACTCCACCAGCCCTTTTTTATGATGGGTTTTTCAAGATAGGGTCTCATGAACTATTTGACAAGGCTGGCTTCAAACCACGATCCTCCTGATCTCTGCCTCCTGACTAGCTAGGATTACAGGCATGACCCACTGGCACTAGGCTTAAATCAGAATTTCTTAAAGGACACAACTTGACCAAAAACTTGTTGCAGAGTTTTGAGTCATTGAAACAAAGTATAATGAAAAATTTGGGGTTTTTTTTTGGGTAAACACTGAAATTTCTATAGAAATGATTGGGGAAGAAATTTAAGAAACCATCTGTTCTTTCTAGTGTTGCAATTCTTCTGGTGACTCTTGGTGAGAATTTGATAGTTCTGGATTAACAGGTTTTCTTTTGGATGGAATTGTGGAATTTTCCACTTATGGAAGAGGAAGAATCCTCGTGAAAACTAGGGGAAGGTCTATTGCTTGCAACAGTACTGGTTAGGGCTGGAAGCAGAATAACTTTGCTTATATCTAATCTACTTTGTAATATTGAAGGTCACGTGTTACGTGTTAAAAGAACAAAAACCCCAAAGAAAAAATGAGCAAGAGACATGAGTATCCAAATGACCAATAACATTTTTAAAGTCTCACATCATTGGTAATCAAGCAGAGGCAACAAGATACCACTTTATATGCAAGAAATGCCCACATTTTAAAGTCTAGGTATAGGCACAATGAGAGGCAGAAATAGGAGGATCGAGGTTTGAGGCCAGCCTGGACAAAAAAGTTAGCAGGGTCCTGTCTCAAAGGAGAAACTGGGCATGGTAGTGCATGTCTGTAGTCTCAGCTATGTAGGAGACATAGGTAGAATGATCTCCATCTGAGCCCAGTCCATGTAAAAAGCAAGAGATCCTATCTGAAAAATAACAAAAGTAAAAAGGGCTTGGGATATGATTCAAGAGGTAGAGGCCCTAAGTTCAACTCCCCACACATCCAAAAAAAGTCTAACAGGACCAATGTGGACTGGGTATGTGGAGCCACAGGAGCTCCTCTGAAGCAGTAAGAGTGTAAACTGGTGTGTTTACCTTAGAAGACAGGGCTGCTGGTAGAGCACAGTGATAGAGCAATTGCCTAGCATTTGTGACTTGCTGGGTTCCATCCCCAGCACCCTAAAGCCAATTCAGACTAAACAATTCCACTTGGCTTTGCTTAGAAAGAGAGCGTGAGGGTCAAGGTCATGCAGAGAGCAAAACATGATAGCATTAGAATAAAGGCAGTGCTTTTGTGGGCTGGCTGAGCAGCTCAAGCAGTAGAAGCACTATTGAGTTTGAGGTCCTGAGTTCAAACCCCAGTACCATCAAAACAAACAAAAAAGGACAAAGTAAGGACTCAGATTCTGCTTGAAATTAACTCTCAGGAAACAAAACATTTTCCAAGGGACAGCAATAGAACAAAGGACACCGAATAGAACCACTGAGAAATGTTAGCGCCCTTATTGTACTGGCTTGGGTCCTTGGAGGCTTATTAACAACTAGAAGAAACGGTTTATTTCAGAGTGACATGAGTCATCTGAATAGCACAAATCAGGTCTTGGCAAAACACGCGTTTACACAGCACGTGATTTGACACAGTCATCGCCACCTGTAATAGTGGAGGCTTGATTCCTCTTCCCTTGGGATGAAAACTGGAATAACACACTTGGTCTCTCTCAGCCTCCCTTTGTTATGAATTTCCTGAGAGGATGAACCCCAGGGTGGAAGGAGCCCAAGGAGGGCGTGCAGCACTGAACAAAGACTACATGTTGTGTTCAGAAAACTACCAAAGCTAAAGTGCAGGCTGGAAAGCTTTCTTTGCTGGCTGTGTTTTCTTTAATCTCATTTTTTGTGTACTTGAATGGGATTAGGGCTCAGAGGGAGGGCTGGAAGCGGCATCAGACCTGTGAAAGCAGGGCAGTGAACAGTAGGTGACAATGCTTTTCACAGAACTTCACTGCCCCCACCCCCAGGCGAGGAGACTTTCCAGCCCACAGAGCTGCAGTGTTGAAGCATCATGAAGCTGGGCCTTTCTCTACAAGTTAAGTTTTACTTTCTGGGGGAAGCTCTGTTTTGTTCCTATTTTGTGCCAGGACTTTACCACGTTAGAAGAAAACCTTCTAACATAACAAATGCACCTGGTTTTGAGGTTCAAAGAAACATTTTCACCTTTATTCACCATGTTTCTTATATTTTGGATGCCTGAGTACAACAGTTGAACCACAACTTAGAGTAAAGGGAAAGGACAGGCCAGTGTAAGACACAATTCAGCTCCAGTCCCAGCTTGGCCATTATCAGTTGGGAGATGGGGGTTCCTTTATCTTTTCTGAGCCCCAGTTTCTTCTGCAAAATGGTAAACGGCACTACTAAAATCTTTTCTTGCAAAATGGTGAGGAGTCAATGAGAAATGCACATGAAGAGTTTATGAGACTGGCTTGTGGTACCCACAGTATTCAACATACAGTAGTTAGGATTTTTTTTTACTTGCTAGTCAGTGAGCTGAGGACTAAAGTTTGATTTCTGTTGCCTTTCCAATTTTTCTTATTGCCCAGGCTATGAACAGATAGCAACTTGACTCAAAGATTCATAAAAATTCATTGAAAGTATTCTTTGTGTAGGGCATGGTGGTGCCAGCCAGTAATCCCAGCACTCAGGAAGCTGAGGCAGGAGGGTTTCAAGTCCAAGGACAGAAAGACTCTATCTTAAAAACAAAACCAAATCAACGCAAACCAATTTTTTTTTTAAAAGTCTTTGTAGACTTACAAAGAAAAGGGTGAGAAAGAAATCAAAAAGAAAATGAGAGGGCTAGGAATGGTGGCCCACATCCATAATTCCAGCTGTTTGGAGGGCAGAGATAGGGAGGATCCTGGTTCAAGGCCAGCCTGACCAAAAAGTTCCTGAGACCCTATCTCAACCAATGTCTGGGTGTAGTTGTGAGTGCCTGTCATCCCAGCTTTGTGATGAAGTAGAAACAGGAGTATCGAGGTCCAAGCCAGTCCTGGGCATAAAGTGAGATCTTATTTCAAAAATAACTGGAGCAAAAAGGGCTGGCTAAATGGCTCAAGTGATAGAGTGCCTGCCTAGCAAGCCGAAGGCCCTGAGTTCAAACTCCAGTAAAAACAACAACAACAAGAAGATAGGAATGAGCTTGCCCTTAGTTTTGCCACTAGGTGCTCTTTCTTTTCCTTCAAGATAATTCAGATTTTTTGGTTTATCATTATCAATAGATTTTACCTTTGGACACTATTAATATTCTTAGTCATTCGGTTTTCCATGAAGAGTTTTCATATACATAGTGAGGACTGACCCTTTGACAGATACCACAGCTTATTTTTTGACTTTCTTTTTTAAATGCCTCTCTTGAGAAACAAGGAAGCAAATAGTGCCAGACTGGCTAAGTTATAAACCCCCATTTGAGGTAAAACAGGAGGCGTCACTCCCTCGGGGGACATTGAACAGGGTTTACCTAAGGGGATTTCTGTCTTCATGCATCCTTGCTGCTTACAGGAAGGAGAATATATCCCAGTGTAAAATGTCAGCATCTGTTTTAATTAAGCTAAGCGAGCATCCAGAATGGGTGTGCAATGCCTAATTAGTCCCTATGGGGTGTCATGATGTCTGCCGGGTCTCTGAGAATTGTCTCTCAAAAAGTGGTGGTGGCTGAACGCCTATAAACGTGTCACCACAGAAGTCCCTTCTCTCCTTCAGCGTCGGTTTCTAAGGAAACTGGGAAGGGAAGAAGGAGAGAGAAGGAACGAGTCAGACAGGCTAAGGCCTTCGCAGGATGCCTGTCTCTCCACTGGGCCTCTCCCAGCTCTTACAGTCAGATCCCCAGGGCGGTTTGAATTGCAGATAAATTGAGGAGTCATGTCTCCATGGGAACAGCCTGAGAGAACAAAATGGGAAATTGAGTTATTATTTATAGCCCATGCCTTGATTTTATGTGCTGGCTTTATTCGTTGCATTATCCCAGGGCTGAGGTGAGAGCAGGGGTATAAGTCTCATGGATGCCTTAGTTCTCAAAAAAATATTTTTATTCTCTTTCCAACCCATCCTAAAGTATCAAACACAAATAGTGAATTGTAGTTATAGAGTTAACTTGTGTAACTCTCCTTCAGCTGTGTTTGGTAGAGGAATCACAGGCTTTGGAGCCAAGTCCATGGGTTCGAATCCTAGCTTGGTTGTTAGCCTCATTTGGTAACCTCAAATTCTCAATTTCTTTATCTCTAAACACAAATAATGGCAGTTGCCTCAATCAGCATCAGGAGGATTCAAGAGAAGACAGATGCCCAGAACGTCCTTGAGTCTTGCATGGAATGGCAGCAATTATTCAAATCATTATTGACTCTTTAATTGCTTCAATGGCTCTTGTTACATTTTTTAAAAAAAATTTATTATCATATTGTACGGGGGGCACATTGTCTTGATACATCTTGATTAACAGAAAACGAAAGTAGGAAAAATCAAATTGTTTAGCAGAGTTCAATATTATCAGAAGAGCTTGTGTCTAGAATTAGAAGAAAACATTTTATAATTACTTTGGATTCCCCAGCCTTAAAAAGCATAATGAAGAATCCTGTTTTTGTGGCCTTGCTTTCTCGATGTCTGGTTTTAAACATGTTGTCACGTTGCCTGTGATTTTTCTATTTTATTGTTATTTCCAGGCTGTCAGACAGCTGGATTTCATCAGCTCGGAAAGCCAAAGACTCAGAGGATACACACACCCACACACAAAGGCCTCTGTCAGGAAAGCCTGTTTATTTTGTCATGGCAACCTTTGTCACTTCCATCTGGAGAGTGAGTGATGATGCCATTGTCAAGAGAGGACCAGGGAGCAGGCTGAGAACCAGGTCTGAGATGCAGGATGACTAAGAATCATATTTCAGAGTCCAGTGATGGTGACAGGTTGAGGAGCCCTTGGGATGAAACACTCAGGCTTTGAATAAACACAGACATTACGGGGTGTCTTTGACCAGGAAAGAATTGGGAATGGAATGCACCAGTAGGAGCAGTATCTCTGTGTGTGTGTGTGTGTGTGTGCATGCGTGTGTGTGCATGTGTGTACATGTGTCTGTGTGACTTTAGCAGAGAATACACAAAGCTACTTTAGCGTGCAGGCCATTTTCTGCTGGTGTTTACTGAGACCACAAGTGGTTCTCACGGTCTGGTGGTTCTTTTAAGTCTTGGGGACAAAGTGCACCATGGTCTGGTCAGAGATCTACTGACTAGAGATGGGAACAAATTGGAGTGCACAGGAACACTGGCACTTTACCAGTTGAGCCACTCCACCAGTCCTCCATCATTTTTCTTTCCTTCTTTCTTTTTTTTCAGGGGTGGGTACAGGGGTTTAAACTCAGGGCTCTCAAGCGCTCTACCACTTAAGCCATGCCCTGGTCCCACTCCCCACTCCCCCTCCATCAAATCGATCTTGTAATCAGCCATTTCTTCAAAGAGCCAGGGTTCCTTTGAGTAATGATGGTACTTAGTAAAACAATATCCAGGCTCTAGGTGTGCTCATTGCTAGTGGAATGCCATTGCTTCTCTGCCATTTCTGAGATTTCTCTCTCAGTAGACAGAGCAAAAAAATAATGCATGCACACACACGTGTACACATAGAAACCTGTATCTGTATATATTATAAACTGTGTTCACACCAAAACCTCCAAACCAAATTCAACACCATGAATTTTATCGTACCCCTCATCTTCCCATATTTATACTATCATTCCCAGGAAGGAGAAAACTGACTCTAGTTTCCCCCAATATATTGCTCTTTCATTCAGTTTCCTGGGTCTAAAAACAGATGCGGCTTTTTTTTTTTCTTTTTCAGTCGATCATTAAACTAAAGTGATTCTCTTCCCATGCAGCAGACATGGGGATTTGAATGAACTCATTTTGGAGGTCCCATTCTGCAGGAAGCAGGCTGAGTTTGGGTCCTGGAAGCAGACAGACTTGGCCTTCAATTCTGGCATGTACTTTCTAAAAATTCTTTACCTCTATAAGTCTCAGAGGATAACTACAGTGCTAACCTAAGAGGGTTGTTGTAGAATTAAAGGAGTTAATGTAGCTATTAACACAGTCACCAGCATACAGTAAACACACAAGTGATATATTATAATTGTATTCTTTAGCTAATGTAAGAAAATTTCAATCAGAATCTCATCTGATCCTCCAAACATTCATAAAAGGTAGCTGAGGTGATTCCAAGTTTTCCTGCAGGTTCCTCTCTGCAGAAGGAGCAGCATCTGGAAGGCCAGGCGAGAAACACTGCACAAGCCACCGGCAATCAGGTGTGGTGGAAGTAAAGACACAAGGCTGAGTGGGTAGGGAGCTCGAGGCTTGAGGTGCGAACAGGGCCAGCTACTGAGGAGTCTTAGTCATGCACGTGTGGAGGACATGATGGAAAATGGCATAAAACCTGTCACTTAGAAGATTGTGTGGACAAGGGATTTGAGGGTAGGAGATGGGAAACGAGCTTCCAAGCTGGTGCTTTGGTTTCCCAGGGTTGTTATAAGCAAGTACCGTACACTGGCTGGCTTAAAGCAGCAGACTTATTGTTTCAAGATCTTCAAGGGTAGAAGTTCAAAACCATGGTGTTGGTAGAGCTCCACCACTTCCGAGACTCTAGGTAGATTCCTTCTTTGCCCCTCCCTAGCTTCCCATGGTGGCCTCCCCTCCTTGGTGTTGTCTGCCTTGCAGCTGCTTCACTCCATTCCGTCTGCCATCACATGGTCTTCCTTCTGGGTGTCTGTCCAACTTTCTCCTCAGAAAGATTCCAATCATGTGACTTCATCTTGACTTGATTACACCTGCAAGGGCCTTATTTCTAAATGAGTTCATAATCATAGGTGCCAGGCGTTAGGACTTCCACATACCTTTTTGGGAGATACAATTCAACCCAAAATAGGTAAAAGATGAGGACAGTTGGAGTTAGGGCAATGACAGAGGTACTGAGAAGAATTGGCAAAACTTGGGGAACTATTTAAGAGAACAAAACCAACAGGGTTTGCTGATTTTGGACCCAAAATGGGAAGGGGCAGCACACAAGTACCCTTGACAGTTTCTAGAGTTTAACCCTAAATCTAGTAACAGGTTTCCAGCCCCCTCCCCCTTCTTTCCTTATGCCAAAAAGGAGAATAACTTCAAATTCCTTTGAAAGAATTCTTAGATTTTGTGAAATAGACACAGAGAGAAGAGGCTGTGACATATCAGGGGTTTACAGGAGCCCAGACCATTAGGGAGGATACTGGTACCACCCTTCCTGGGGCCACCTAGGCCTGGCCTCTAATTGCTGTGTGAAGTGATTTGTGGATTTTGAGTCACATCCTTGTTGAGAAGGTGAACCAAGTATATATGGACCCATTATGAGGGCAAGCTGCAGCCTTGGCTGGGGTCACAGTGGGAGCAGAGTTGGCAGGTATAGTACACAGCAGGGCAGCCACAGATCGGTTGCATTCAGGATGGTGTCTTAGCTTGGACAGCTACTTTCCTTCTCTAATTAGGAGCTGGGATCTAACCAGAGTTGGCTGGGATATGAGAAGCAGGTTGTCCAGAGAAGCTCTGATGTCCTAGACATCAGAACTTTCCTGGACTGACTCAGAGGTTAAGGAGAGGGCCATATTGGCCACCATGTGCAGGAAGCTTAGGGGTTAACATGAGGATGGTGACCGCCTAAGGGTAGACCATTGTCTTCACTTCTAGTTTTTAAACTTGGCTACATGTTCACTTTATTCCTTCCTGTTGAGAATAAGAGCAATGGATTCTTGTTTCTTTTTTCTTTTTTTTTTTGTCACAAGGCAGGCTTTTAAAATTTTTGGCCTTGTATTCCTTTTATCTCCATTCCTAAAACATCTTAATAAATATCAATACTCTCTTAGATTTAAATATTTAAGTTTGGGGTACATTAAATATGTGTAAGAGTGATAACTGTTTAGTCATCTGTGTTTATAATAGTGCCCCAAATTAACGTTTTTAAGTTAGATAAAATACCATTTTGAAATGATCTGTTGTCATATTTTTTAACCAAAATTTTTCTATAAGTGTAAATTAAGCTGCTTGATATGAAAATTTTAGGATGCAAAGACAAGTTGAGCATGTTTCAGGAAACTTACTGCATTATTAGGTCAACTGTTAATAGTTTTTGTGCCTTTACAAAGTGCAGGTCTTGTGTCATTAGCCAGTGTCGAGATCAGGCTGAATCCTGCCCTAAGTTACTCCACATTGTACAGAGCAGTAGCTTTCAGGCTAGTGACTCCATTTACTGGATGACTCCATTTTATAAAACTGCAGCTTGTTCTAGTTTGAGTGCAAATGCTGAAGCAAATAACTCTGCATCTTGTCAGTGCAAGTAAGCAAGCAACATCTGTCCAGCACAAACCATGAGGCAGACTGATAACTTATTTATGCAAGTAAAAGTTTACCATCTATGGACTTATCAAATTAAATCAGGAACACACGGACACATGGGTTTATCAAGCCATATCAGAAAAACCAGGTCTGTGAGCTTATACTACACACCAGACCAAGGAATGATGGATCCTCACCTGGATCACATAAGAGGAGGAGCAGTGTCACACAAGGACCCACCATCAGACAACCTGGTGCATGCATCACAGGTCACCTGTGAAGAACTCCTGGGGGTTCTGCTCATTGGGAACCATTTGAATCACTGTCCTGGAGCCAGTAAACTTGGAATCAGCTCTCTCTTTTACCCAGCATTGTGCCTTGAAGCAACTCAACATTTTTTGGGTTTTTTTTTTTGGTGGAACTGGGGTTTGAACTCAGGACCCTGTGCTTGCTGGGCAGATGCTCTACCACTTGAGCTATGCCCCCCTTTTTGCTTCAGTTTTTTTCAGATAAGGTCTCACATTTTTGTCCAGGGCTGGCCTCAGACTGTGATCCTCTTACCTATACTTCCCATATAGCTGGGATCTCAGACATATGCCACCATGCCTGGCTTATTTGTGGAGATGGGGTCTTGATAACTTTTGCCCAGGCTAGCTTTGAATCTCCATGCTCCCAGTCTCCATCTCTCAAGTAGCTGTGATTATAAGTGTGGGCCACTGTGCCTGGTCCAGCTCTGCCTTTTGACACCATCATGTCTCGATAGCTTGTGACTGTGTTCATTATGTTAATACTTTATCTAACCACCTCAGTGACTCTCTTTGCTCTAAAGCTCTTACCTTCAGCAAGGCCTCTTTGAACCCTACAGCTGCTTTACCCCTTTCTTAAAGCATTCTGTAACATATGTAAGCCATTCTATAACATGTATATGCCTACATATATAAATACACACACACACGTTTGCTATGTATTTATAATTATGAGGGGTTATGTGTGATCTGAGAGCTAATATTAGTAGTTAAGATTGGACTAAAAGAATCTGTTGAGCCAATGGCTCGTGGCTATCAAGTGACATCGGTAGTACTTGGTGAATTAACAAAATTGGCAGAGCTTTGTTAATTTTTTGTTATTCAATAAACTCCGAAATTGTAGAAGGACACAGGCATGTTTGTGTTTCTGACATAGTTCGCTCATAAAACACTCATATTTCCTTACCACTTCCATTTTGCCCTATTAAGATATGTGGGAAAATGCACACCCCCATTCTAGAAATTTGTATCAGTAATGCTAGCGTTTTATTGTTTTTTCAGATATTCAATTTTAAAAATAGCCTTTATTATTTTTTATTTATGATTGTAAAGTGGGTTTTCATTGTGATATTTTCATGTATGCATGTCATGTACTTCAATCATACCCTTATCATGCTCTCTTTTCCTCCTCCGTCTCCTGCTGGTTGCCATGCTACCAAACAGCCCCCATTTTACTTCTGTGTCCTTTGATTTGTGGATATAGATTCTGCATATGAGAGATAACATGCTACATTTTTTTTAAATTTAGTTTCTTAGTTTTTTAAATTGTTTATTCATTTATTCATATGTGCATACATTGTTTGGGCCATCTCTCCCTCCCACCCCCGCCTCCTCCCCCTCCTCCCATCCTCCTCGCTTCCAGGCAGAACCTGTTCCACTCTCTTGCTCTCCAATTTTGTTGAAGAGAAAACATAAGAGATAATAAGAAAGACATCATTTTTGCTAGCTTGAGATAAAGATAGCTATATAGACAGATTCCCAGCATTGCTTCTATGCACATGTGTATTACAACCTGAATTGGTTCATGTCTACTAGACCCCTTCACTACTTCCCGGTCACCTTCCAATAATGTCCTCTGTCAGTTTAAGAGTACTTTATTAGCTCCTGTACAGTGGGCATATCAAACAGTTTCAAGTTTTAGGTTTCCTTCCCTTTCCCTATTCTTCACATGTGCGTTCTTCCCCTAGCGTGTGACCCATGTCCAATAATATTACTGCATTTGTTTTAGGTCTATAATCCACATATGAGGGAGAACATACGATTTTTGGTCTTCTGAGCCTGGCTAACTTTGCTTAAGATGATATTCTCCAGTTCCATACATTGACTTGCAAATGATTTCATTCTTCTTTGTGGCTGCATAAAATTCCATTGTGTATAGATACCACATTTTCTTAATCCATTCGTCAGTTGTGGGGCATCTTGGCTGTTTCCATAACTTGGCTGTTGTGAATAGTGCCGCAATAAACATGGGTGTGCAGGTGCCTCTGGAGTAACCTGTGTCACATTCCTTCAGGTATATCCCTAGGAGTGGGATTTCTGGATCATATGGCAGATCTATGTTTAGTTTTTTAAGAAGCTTTGCAAAGTGGTTGTACTAGCTTACATTCCCACCAACAGTGTATAAGGGTTCCTTTTTCCCTGCATCCTTGCCAACATTTTTTGTTGGTGGTGTTTTTTGATGATAGCTATTCTAATGAGTGAGGTGGAATCTTAGTGTAGTTTTGATTTGCATTTCCTTTATGAACATGCTATATTTTTCTGAGTCTCAATTATTTTGCTTAATGTGATCCATCCATTCCAGTTCCATCCATTGTCCTGCAAATGACATAATTTTCTTTATGGTTGAATAATGCTCCATTCTGTACATATACCACATTTTCTATATTCACTGATCTGGTGATGTGGCTATGGTGAATAGTGCTGCAATACATATGGGTGTGTAACTGTCTCTATCATGTGCTGATTTACATTCCTTCAGGCATATCTCCAGGAGTGGTATACCAGGATCATATGGCAGTTGTATTTTTAGTTTCTTGAGAAAGCTCTATACTGATTTCCATAGTGGCTGCACTAGTTCACATTCCCACCATGGGTATGAAGATTCCTTTTACCCATGCATCTTTGCTAGCATTTGCTTTTTTTTTTTTCAGCATTTGCTATTTTAAAATTTCCTCGATCATAGCTATTCTGTCTGGGGTGAAATGGAGTCTCAATGTAGTTTTGATTTGTATCACGCTTATATCTCAGGATGTTGAACATATCTTCATGTATTTCTCTTTTGTACTTCTTTTGAGAACTCTCTGCTCAATTAATTTGCCCATTTATTAATTGGATTGTTTGTTCTTTTAGTGTTTAATTTTTGGATCACTTTATATAGTCTGGATATTAATTCTCTGTCCAATGAACAGTTGGGAAAGATTTTCTTCCATTCTGTAGGCTGTCTCTTCACTCTGGTAATTATTTCCTTTGCTGCATAGAAGTTTTTAATTTGATGCAGGGCTACTTGTCAATTCTTGCTCTTATTCCCTGAGCTATTGGTGTCCTATTCAAAAACCCATTGCCTATGCCTATACTTTGAAGTGTTTTCTCCTAAGAGTTACAAAGTTTCAGGTCTTATATTAAGGTCCTTAATCCATTTTGAATTGATTTTGCACAGGGTAAGAGATAGAGATATAGTTTTAATCTTCTTTGTGAATATCCAGTTTTCCCAATACCATTTGTTGAAAGGCTGTCTTTTCTCCAATGTATGTTTTTGGCCCCTTTGAAAATCATATGGCTTATTTCTGGGTATTCTATTCTGTTCTGTTCCATTCTGTTCTGCTCTGTTCCATTCCATTCCACGTTTTCTGTGTCTGATTTTGCCACTGCCATGCAGTTTTTGTTACTGTAGGTCGGTAGTATAATTTGAAGTCAGGTATTGTGATACCTCCGACATTGCTCTTTTTATTCAGGACTACTTTGGCTGTTTGGGGTCTTTTGTGCTTCCATATGAATTTTTGGGTTGTTTCTTCTATTTCTGCAAAGAATGTCATTGGAATTTTGATGGGAATTGCATTGAATCTGTAATCACTTTCAGTAATATAAGCATTTTCACAATATTAATACTGTCAATTCATGTATGTGGGATGTCTTTCCATCTTCTAGTGTCTCCAACTTCTTTTTTCAATTTTATAATTTTCATTGTAGAGATCTTTCACTTCATAGGGATTTTTTTGTTTTTGGTAGGTTTTTTGAGGTACTGGGGTTTGAACTCAGGGCCTCATGCTTGCTAGGCAGGTGCTTTACCACTTTAGCCACTCTGCCAGTCGTTTTTTGTGTTGGATATTTTTGAGATAGGGTCTCTCAAACTATTTACCCTGGCTGGCTTCAAACAGTGACTGGAGTAGCTAGGATAACAGGCGTGAGCCTTTGGCCCCGGGCTGTTTTTTTGTTTGTCGAGACTATTGTGAATGGGATTGTTTTCCTGATTTTTTTTCTTAGTCTGCTCATTGTTGGTACATAGAAAGGCTACCAATTTTTTATGTTGACTTCATATTCTGCTACTTTGCCAAAAGTGTTTATCAGATCTCAGAGTTTTTTGATGGACTCTTTAGGGTCTTTTAAGTACAGCATCATATTTGCAAATAGGGATTATTTGACTTCTTCCTTTCCTATCTGCATCCTTTTTATTTCTCTTGCCTATTGCTCTAAGAATTCAGCCCTATATTGAATAAGAGTGAAGAGTGTGGATACCCTGGTCTCATTTCTGCTTTTAGAGGAAATCAAATTTTCTCCATATAATACATTAACTATAGTTTGTTATATATAGCCTTTATTATATTGAGCTATGCTTCTTTTATTTCGTTTTCCAGCCTTTTTTTAATCATAAAATGATGTTGAGTTTTGTCCAAGAATTTTCCTGCCTTTGATCTATTGGGATGACCCTATGATTTTTGTCGTTTATTCTAATTATGTGCTGTATTACTGATTTTCCTATGTTGAATCCTTGAATTCACTGAAACAAACTTTATTATAGTGTATGACCAGTTTAATCTGTTGTTGAATTTTGCTTTGAATTCTTGCATTTATTTTCATCAAGGAAATTGGTCTATACCTTTCCTGATTCCTGCAATTTTGCTGATTTTTCCCTTGTTGATTCAAGTACTGTTTGTTCTTTTCTTTCTCCCTTATCTTAGGTATTTGCTGGGTTACTGAGTTGAACATGTCTCTTTCCTAATTCTCATTTGCTACTCTGTTCCTATTATGAAATTTATTCCCGAACTCTTGTGTTTCTGTCTTTCTTTCTCATCTGTGCATAGAATTCCTTTAACATCTTCTGCAATACTGCTTAGGTGGTCATGAATTGCTTTAGTTTGGGCTTATCCTGGAAGTGTTATTGGCAAACAGTGTTTCCAGAAGATCTTGGTCCTTGTGTTCTGGGTGGAAGAATCCAAGCAGAAAACATGGATGGGGTGAGGTAGAATAGCTTGAGGGAAGGGGAGTCACCCATTCTGCCAGGTGAGGGAAGAGAAGAAGAAGGATCGGGGTCTTTTGGTAGGTTGTTTTTACACAACCTTGAACTTGGAGGTGGGGAGACAATATGGATCCTTTCACTCCAGTCAAAGGCGGGGAGCAGACCCAGACTATCCCTAACTTAGTCTGCCTCAAAAGGTCTTTATCTTTCCAGTGATTTTAAAGGATAACTTAGGTGGATATATTCTTGGTAATCTTGGTTGAGAGTTGTTTATTCTAAGAGCTTGAAATTTTATCATTCCTTGCTTTAAAGGTTTCTGCTGAGAGGTCTGATTCAATTCTGATGGGTTCCCTTTATAAGCAAGTTGGCATTTTTCTCTTACAGATTTCAATATGCTTTCTTTGTTCTGTACTCTTGGCATTTTAACTATAATGTGACATGCAGAGGTTCTTTTCTGGTCATAATTTCTGCCATAATTTCATTGGTTTTCTGTGTCTTTAGTTTGTATCTCAGCTCATTCTACCCCATGGATTCTTAGGTTTGGTCTTTTGATCATGTCTCAGAGTTCCTGACAGTTGTGGTCATGCTTGTTTTTATCTTTTTTGTCATCTGAATGTAGTCTTTCCTGGACTTTTGCTCAATCCCAGATACTGTTTCTTCTGTTCTAGTCTATTGGTGATGCTTTCTACTCGTTTTTATTAGATTTAATGTAGCATTTTTAATTTACTTTTTTTTTTCTCAGAATCTTAATTTCTTTGCTGACTTTCTCATTCTTGTTGCTGGATTTTTTTTTTTTTTTGGTACTGAGGTTTGAACTCAGGAAGAACTTGTGCTTGAGACACACCTTTAGCCTTTTTTGATTTAGTTTTCAGGTAGGGCCTCACATTTTTCCCAGGGCCCGCCTCTAGCAGTAATTCTTCTACTCATGACCTCCTTTGTAGCTGGGATCACAGACATGCACCAACATGCCCAGCTTATTTAGATGAGGTCTCGCTTTTTTTTTGCCCAGGTCAGCCTCAAACCATGACCCTTATGATTTCTGCTTCCCAAGTGGTTAGGATTACAGTCACTGCTCCTGGCTTTATGCAAGTCTTGAATTGACTTCCTTATACCATTCATCTTTTGGTCCGGTGACTCCACCTGGGGAGGAAAGGCAAAGGCTAGATGAACTCAGAACGTGATCTGCTCAACGTCCCCCATCATTAACTGCTTTAGAAACCACTTGTTGCTCCAGCATCCTGAAGCAGCTCTAGAAGTGGGGCCAAGGTGACTTCTGGAAAAGCTGTTAAACAACCCTGGCTGTGTAGCCAATGAGATATCTCAGTGCTGAAGCATCTCTCTGGTCAGGTGTGGTGGCATACACCTGTAATCTCAGCTACATGGGAGACATAGATAGGAGTATGGTCCAAGGCCAGCCTCCAACTAGAAAATAAAGCAAAAAATGTGGCTTAGCAAGTGTGAGGCTCTGAGTACCTCCAAATTAAAAAAAAAAGCTGTAAAAGATATGAAAACATCAGGTAACTAATTCTTGGGAAAGTTGAGGAAGAGTAATGATGAAACACCATAGTGATAAGAAGAGTAACAATAAAATACCATAGTGATAAGGAAACTTCTCGAAATGACTAGAAACACTAAACTTGTTACACTGTTCTAAAGAAAATGGTTCCTATTTACCTCACTTGGTATAATACCTAGGAGTATCTTACTAAAAACAAAAAGGCTTATGACACTCAAGGCCACTGTGAGAAATAAGTGAAGTTCCCGCCTACTAGGAAGTTTGCTGCTACTCATTGACTTTCCAGAACCCCTGTCTTTTCACAGGGTAAAAGGTAAAAAACCCCTGTCTTTTACCTCAAAGTAAAGACAAAGAAGTTAACATTTATTGAACAACTTCTAATGTTCTAATAAGTTTTACTCTCATGCCTGGCATGGTGGCACCTGTCTGTAATCCCAGCACTCTAGAGACTGAGGCAGGAGGATTGCAAGTTTGAGGCCAGCCTGGGCTACACAGGGAGACCATGTCTCAGAAAATAAAAAAATAAATTTCCCTATCATTCAACCTTAATTATTAAGACAATCCTATGTATGAGATATAAAACAGGCATTAGTCTCCCTTTTAGAGTCTAAAAGCAACTCACCAAGCTGTACAGCCAATTTGCAGTCACTTAAGTGCTGCTCCATTGCCTCCACCATCAGCCTATTTTTAGTCTTTTGCAAGGTACCACACATCAATAATTCAAACACAGTTGTCTGGAAATATATATATGATTATACATAATCTTTTTTTTGTGGTACTGAGGCTTGAACTCACCTTGAGCCTCTCTGCCAGCCCTTTTTCATGATGAGTTTTTTTGAGATAGGGTCTCCCGAACTACTTGCCCAGGCTGGCTTTGAACAGTGATCCTCCTGATCTCTGCCTCCTGAGTAGCTAGGATTAAAGTGTGAGCCACTGGTGCCTGCCTAGTGTATAATTTTGAACAGCAGTTTACCATTTACCATTTTTCTCTTTTGAATTTTATTAATCTTGGCAGTTATTACTAATATTTTTAGCAGAACTAGAGTTTGAACTCAGGGTTTTGCACTTGCTAGGCAGGCATTCTACCCCTTGAGACATTCCATCAGCTGTTTTTTGTGTTTAGTATTTTTGAGATATGGTCTTACAGAACTATTTACCTGGGTCTGGCTTCGAAGCTCCATCATCCTAATCTCTGCCTCTGAATAGCTAGGATTTTAGGCATAAGCCACTAGCACCCAGTTTAGGATTATCTTTGATTCCTAAAACTGAAATCAAACCTACCAACATGAAAATCAGAGTCACCAAAGAATTAACAAAATGTTTTGTAATAAAATTGTCCCTTCTGTTCACATGATGTCCTTCTCTCTCACCTTTTGCAAAGCGTTCAGAGCTTCTCCCCTCACAAATGAGTGAGAAAGGGTGTTGGAAAATGACAACCTACAGCATTTCTGAGTGGGCTCAGGAGATCAGAGTCAACACAGGATTTGGACGGAGGGGCAGGGAGGTGAAAGGATGTTTATTAAAGGTTAATTTACCTTTTATAACCTGATCTGATAGCTATTTCATCATGACTTGCAACCTTTAGTACACAAAACAGATTTAGCACCATAGTCAATTTACATTAGTTCAAAAAAAAGAAGGCTGGTCACAACAGTACATACCTGTAATTCCAGCACTGGGGAGGCAGATGCAAGAGAACTGCATTTGAGTCCAGTCTTGGTTACACAGTGAGACTGTCTAGGATTACTTATGAGCAGAGAAGGAACTTTCCCCAGCTTCCAGAGACCCTGCTTCCTAATAAATGTGTTCACGTGAGAGACTTCTTTTAGATTTGCTTTTATTTCAGGTAGAGAGGTTATGCAGGAGGAAACTACAGACTTACCTTCCTGTATCAGCAGGAGGCTGCCTTCCCAATGAACACGTGATCAAAGAAAGGCTAAAGTGGCCTTACATAGTGTGCAATCGTGTAGGAAAGAAATGGAAAGACATTCAAACTTATGCCAGGGTGAGGGTCGGTCACATCTGATCCCAAGCACACCCTGTAATGTAATGCCCTACTGAAGAACTCTGTAAGGTCAGCAGTTAACACAGGTTCACTAGATAGCAATTCAGCCATTGTAAAGGTCAGTCATTCTCTGCCAGTGTTGCTCTTAACAAAACATAGTTAAGAATTTTGTATCACCTCTAATCAAAACTTGCTCACTCAGGAGACTTTCAATTTACTAGTGACAGCGTAAGCTTAAAAACATCATGTAAAAGGAAAACTTCATAAAAAATAACTTGTTCTAAATTTTAAATAAACCTGTTCGATATGCCTCCTCACAGGAACTTAGGAAAATGTTATTGAGGGTAAATCACAGGCAATTTGAAAGCTTGAGAATCAGCCATGGGACTGGGGATGTAACTCAGCAGCAGAACAGCTTGTCTAGCTGTCATGAGGCCCTGGATTCAATGCCCAAGACTGTGAGAAAAGGAGGGAGGGGAGAGAAATTAAAAAAAAAAAAAAAAAAAAGCAACTTGAAGCCTGAGTGAGGATATAACATATGAGAACATTAAAAGGAGGAAGATGGAAGGGGAAAAAGAAACTGAAAACTCTATACATTTAGATAGCCTATGAACCATAAGTTAAGAGGGTTTTATTTTATTTTGTCAATAAAAAAGGTATTAGAGTCAAAAAAAAAAAAGTAAAACTATGTCAAACATTTTATTGGTGTTTCATGGTAGGTCGATTTAAACAAACAAATAAAACAACTTTGAACAGAATTTTTTAATACAATGACTATGTGTACACGGACAACCAAGAACAGGGAAAATCCACAATTAATTTTTTTAAACAAATTACAGGCTGTTGCTAAAGATCAGATGCTTAGATTTAAAAGAAATAACCCAATAGATGAATAGTCTCTTATTCAACCTGGTACAGTAACCAAGTGCTCTTTGTATAAAACCAACCATTATAGTGGTATAAATTTATCTTTCAAGAATTCACATAAAAACATGTTCTCTCAGCATTCTCTCTCCTTCTATATTTAGTCATTAGTTGTCTCTTGAGTGGGAAAATAAATTTGAATTTATATTAGCAAATGAAAGTGCAAGTTTGTACAACAAGGCTCAGCAGCAAAAGGGAAGAACAATGCAGAGTGAAAAGCTGATGGATGCCACCCTGGACAGGGACGGCCGCGACCATCCTTGTCCTGTGCACCACATGCAGTCAACATTCCATCATTTTTTCATTGCTCTGAAACGAGCAAAACCAAATTCTTTTTTTAATTTAAAGAAATATTAAGTCTTTATTTCCCCCCCACATAATTTGTGATCAGGTAAGGCAAAGATAAGTCCCGCCATCACTGGGGACAGCAGCAACATAGAAACTTCAGAAGTAGCCCTGGGTCATCTGTACCATTGTCTCACGGTAACACTAGGAGTGCATTCTAATGAAGCAAATGTTTAATGTTGTCACCTTGTTCTGATTTGATTTTATTGGAAAAACTTGATAAATACATTACTTAAGAAGACAGTAAATTACTTTTTTGCTCTGAAAAAATAGTGTTTTTTCACATTTTAAGATGTGTTAGTATGTTTTGAAAAGGAGTTGCAAGAATGTGACAGCTGGGTTTGCAGAAAGTCCATGTACAAATTGCATTTACAGGAACCTGGTGATCTGCCTATAATTTGTCTCTACAAATAGAGCTCTTTGCAATAATATTTAAACAACCAGGTTTAATTTAAACACCTCCCCATTTGCTCTACTTGTAGCACGAAGAGGTACTTATGTTTCAAGTATTAAAGTAAAAGAATTTTTTTTTGTTTTGCCAATTTTAGACGTTCAGGTTTTAAGACCAAAATATCCATGTGAAAAATCATGCCTAGCCAGCCTGTTTCTTTTAAATGCTCTTGTCTTTGAAAGAATAAAGAAAAATATTGCTTTGCTAAGAAGGAGCACACTGGAAAAAGCCACTTTAAAGTATTGAAGAATAAGGAGTATTTCTTTCTATTGGTGAGAATTATTAGAAATGCCATCCAGTCTGTTGTCTTTAGCTGGATTTAATAAGTCTTTTCAAAATGACGGTCAAGAAATCTTTAGAAAACTGGAGATGGGGGTGCTCCTTTGCAGCACGAAGGGAATTCCATTACTTAGAGAAACTCTTATTAAATTTTTGCTTTGGTTCTTCAGAAGAAATGCTCATACAACTTCTATATAAGACAGAAAAAAGAATGGATTAATACGACATTTATCTAGAATTGTATTTAAAGAATGCCATGGCAATACCTAACATTTCTAAAATTTTACCATGCTGTTACATACATTGTCTTATGTAAGACTAGGCAATTGTATTAGGATTCAGTCTTATATTTATGTTTACTCCACTATCAATAGGAAGACAAAAGAACTTTTCTTTGTTTCAACTTAGGCAGTATCATTTACTCTGATAAATGGCATACATTGGAGGCTGGGAAGCTGCTCAAGTGGTAGAGCACTTGCCTAGCAAATGCAAGACCCTGAGTTCAAAACCCCAGTTCTGCCAAAACCAACCAACCAAAGGGTACACATGATGGTTGTTTAAATCTCTAACCTTGTCTTGTATCCTCAGTACCAGAGGCTTAGGCCTTCAAACTTGCATTGGAGGTTAAATGTTTATTGATAAATAGTCATGAACCCCAAAGAACCCTTCTTCCACTCAAGATCACAGGCACTGAACTGTTTCCCAGAGAAGGCATGGAAAAGAAGGAAAGTGAGAATGGAATGATGGATAACTTAAAAGGGGATGGAATGCCTGGCAAGTGAGGCAAGTGCAGAAGGTCCTTGATCTGGGACAAAGCAGGAAGCTATACCAGGTGTGTCCATCAATGTAAGGTTAATCAGAATATTCTTGAAGGAACAAAGTCAGCCCAGGGAGGAACTTTCTGACCTCCTTTCACAGCCTAGAAGGCAGAGTTCACTAAGTGAAATTCCATTCCTAAGGTCAGTACACTAGAAGAGAACAGGAGGTAAGCTTCATTTGGAGGGGGTCAACATTGGCCTTTTCACCTCATTAAAGGTTTACTTGTTACAGGGTCACAGATGGAATCAAAGGCAAAATAATCTGACCACACATAATTCTGTGCTGCCTGCATTTAAATATCACACACATGGCCAGTTCTCTTTTTAGCAGCACACAGAGCTGCTGGCCAATGTGAATGTGACCTTGGGGGAGAAGAGTCAACAAAGCTCCAACAGGTTGGAGGAGAGACGGAACTGGGCTTTTTCCTGACACTTCCAGGACTGTGCTGCTGAGCTCCAATGGCCAAGTTAGTAATATTTGATGGTACTCTATTTTTGGGCTCCTGTAAAGCTGTTTTTTTTTTTGTATCAAGACTGCAGGGTCAAGTGTGAGTCCCAGGCAGTTTCAACCACAGCCACCCACAAGAGATGGATGCTTTGGGCTGAGTGTGGTCCTGGTTTGGAGTACTATTCTTATTACCCATATCACAACTATCCAATACATTTTAAAAAGATACTAACATATGACCCAGGATGCCAAACCCAAACAAGAGAAAACAGGCAAGAAAGCCTGGGGGGGTGGAGTTTTTAGCATCTGATGACCTGGGAAAGATGGAAGAAGCCCCAGTTTCTTCTGTGGTGCACAGAGCTGGCCCAATAGCCAGCAAATTACAGGGAGGAGCCTGGTGTGAACACAAAGCATGTCCGGAAGGTGTGTGGTGCTGGGTACTGAGTGCTGCTCTGTGAGGCGAGGCTGACAGAGCCTGCGGGGCACCACACACAGGATTTCTGGTCCTAGGAGTTGTCCAACCCAAGTCAAAATTCAATTTCTACAATCCATGTACAAGTTTTTTCCCTGTGGTGTACTTGGCCCTGAAGGACAAAGTAACTGCTCATCCCTTCTTGAGCGTCATGTATCTCAGATGGTTACAGAAGGGAGTTCAAAGAAAGCTTACCAGCAGTCTGTTGAGTTTGCACACCATCTACCTGAGGAAGGGGCCCAAGTGTTCCTTCATCATCAAAGGCCAAAATTGGATTCAAAGGAATTTCTGTATTCTCACTGTTGGTGACATCTAATCTGGATGGTCTGGAGCCAATGGGTAAGTTTATAATTTCTTCAAAAGTTTCATTCTGAACAGACACTCCATTTTCATTTGGTTGTTCTTCTAAATTGGGAGTACTGGGGAATTTGAAAAAAAACCAAAGTTAAAACGAGTTAGCATTAAAACTAGAAAACACATTTTTAGGACACCAAAAATTGCTTAATTGCAAAATTTGCATAATTTTACTTTATGAAAATATCAGGTTGATCATATTACTAACAAAAATGGTGACTTGTGATATATTCATATTCAAAATTATTATTTAAGAAACCTATTCAGATAAAACCTATCAAATAGAGCCGGGCATGGCGGTACATTCCTGTAATCCTGGCTGAGGCAGGAGGATGGCAAGCCTAGGCTTTATAGTGCGATCCTGTATCATAAACAACAAAACAATGAGTAGCACTATGGGGCCTGGTGATGGAGCTCAGTAGTAGAGTACTTGCCAAGCATGCACAAAGTCCCTGGGTTTGACTACGAACACAGAAAACAAAAAGCACTTACAAGGCCTTCACTTAGAGATGAGAGGGGCCCTAACTCAGAGTGGAAGAGCAAGTGATTAAATGCATGCTCTCTCTCTCTTTTTTTGGGACAGAGTTTTGTTCTTGTCCAGGCTGGCCTCAAATTGAGGGGTTCAAGCAATCCTCCTGCCTCAGCCTCCCAAGTAGCTGGGACTAGAGGGGCATGCTGCCACACCGTGCTGTAATCGCATGACATACTGCTCTCAGGCCCTGTGCTGTTCTCACGAAGGCATTTTGGGCACACGATGGCTTTTCACATTCAGCCCTCCGTGAATACTGCCAGCCTCCAAAGACACTTGCGTAACTGCACACATACATGTTCAAGACCAAACTTAGCTTGGCCCCTTACGTCTACCTCTGACCCCATCTAGATCCTACTGATGAAGAGAGACTAAATTGTAGGGTGCATTCAACTTGCCATCCAAACCATAATTAGAGTTTCTTTGGATTATTTCTCTCTCCAGTGAACAGGCAGGCCTTTATGCTCTATGTGTGTTATTACACGTTATATCACGAGAAAACAAAACAATGGCTAGACAACAAATGTGTGCCAGACTAATTTACCACTCACGATAATGGACTGTGGCAGTACACAAATGTGTGAGCTTCCTAATTTGTCCAGTGCTCAACAAATCACCTACAGACTCAGGAACGGCAACGCCCCAAGCTTCAGCAAATTCGGCATACTTTCTCACTGCTCTTTCAAATGGTAACATAGAGCACATGTATACCCAACTTCCCTGCTTTTTCTTTTTTAAGTCTTTGCTTTTTTCCCCCTCATTGAAGGAATAGTTTATTTTCCATTCCCAGTGAGAAATAATGACTTTGTGAACTAAATTCTAAAGCATTTCTGATTTGAATTTTTTTTTTTTTTTTTTTTTACATTTTGGTTATTAATCCTTCGTTTTTCTTTTGGCGTTCTGAAACAGGGTCTCACTACGTATCCCAGGCTGTTCTTGAACTTGTGATTTTCCTACCGCAGCCTTCTGAGTAGTGGGATTATAGGTGTACACCAATACCATACCTGGCCCCAAAACTTTTTTAGAAAAAAAAAAAAAAGCCTGTTCTAAGCATTTCACAAGGCATTGCAGGATTTCAAAATATTATTTGCACAATACAAAAAAAATATTAGCGTGTGATGGCACACTCTTCTATTTGATCTGGGGCTGGGTGAGGGAGGAGGCCTGGCCTGACACAGTCTACTGAAGTGGCAGTCAAACGTTTGTGCACACATGTGCCTAACACTCCACTCTGAAGGTCTGCACCACCACACCTATCCTCCTTTTATTCCCCAACACCAATAGGCTTTCTGTAGCCAGAGAAACAGTGTTGGTTTTCAATTCAAAGATATAAGAAGCAGTTTTGGCAAAAGATGAAGAGCAGGACCACGTCTCCAAAGGCCTCCTCCCTCGGCGATCTCAACTCCTGTCACCTTGCAGGCCTATGTATGCTAAGTCAGAACAGCAAGGGCTCCTATGCCTACCCATTCTTTCTTGTGTCAGGTGCTTTGGAGGGCCAGTCATTCATTACATGTTCAGGGGACACTGTGACCAGCGGAGACTATAAAACTGACAGTAGAACCCTGGGGGTGGGAATTAGAGGTCATGAGTCCTCTTGGAGAAGAGCACCAGCTTTTGTATTCCTGTTCTTGGCTATACTTGGGAGTTTGAAGGTGCATGCGAGACTCTTGAAGACTGTGTATTTTGTTCAAAGCATGCTCTGGGAGAGGTTGGGACCACAGTGGGAATGTCACACTCCACATAGCTTGTTAGAGCCAGATCTTAGCATTTTTTGACATTTATTAGTCAGGGCTGGGGATGTAGCTCAGAGGTACAGCACTTGCCTAGCATGCACAAGGCCCTGGGTTTGATCTCTAGCACCCACCAAAACCAAGAACTTCTTGCCTGACCTTTATCAGGGAACTTTTAAATTAAAAATGGAAAATCTCTTACTGTATGACTGATTGGGATTTGGAAATGTTACTTTTTCTGCAAGTAAAATTAAGAACAAGGACTGGAAAAATTTCACATTGCTAAAAACCCTTTCTTCAAGAGTATAGGAACATTCTATTGAAGAGGAAGCTCCCTAGGCTACATGTCACCACAAAATGCCTTCTGGGCTGCTAGGAGGGTGGGTGGAAGCCTGCACACCCACCAGAGCTTTCTAGTTTCTAGATCAGAGGTTCTCAGTGGGGGTGAGGCTCAAGAGCAATCAGAAAGATCTGAGAAAATGAAATCATTTCTTCCGCTCCCATTCTTATAGTCACCTGTATCCTGCCCCCTGCAGTCACACAGTTGTTTGTATCCTTTGTTCCCTGTCACTGCAAGTTTCCAATCCGGGAGCTAGTCTCCTCCTCAATCCTGTGGGAGCTCCCTTCCCCAAAAGCTCTCAAAACTCAGACAGGGCTCTGGAGTCAGCACTGATCCTCTCAAGGTTAGATATTAATATATTTCATAAATACATTTCAAATATTTTTATATGAAAATTCACTCATTTTATAAAAATTTGTTTTATAAAGTCTATGAATTTTCTAAATTTCTGTATAATCGTATTTATGTATTTCACAGGTACATGTTCATATATTATTTACATGGACAACTCCATGCTCCCTTCATTTCTACCTGCTGTTACAGGGGAAAAGAGCTGGGTAGGACAACAACCTTTAGGGTGTGAACTGAAGTGCACAGCACAGACTGAGAGCCAGAGGCCTCACTCAGGAGTATGGTGGGGAAGAAGATAAGGAGGTGTCTGGTGTAGGGTCCCTGCAGCAAGGGGTACTAGTCCTGGGTGCCCACAAGTATTGTTCGGAGGACACAGTGCTCCAGGGTGCCATTGGACAGTGTGTTACGAGTCTCTGGGGATGAGGCAAACTCAATCCAGCTTACAGCACTCATTTAGTTCTCCTCAAGAGAAGGCCAACCCATGTTTTAGGTACTGGAGCATCAAGGAAGGTGACACGTCTCAATTTTAACTATGGATGTTTCACAGTGAGGAGTCACTGTGCTTATAGCACTTGTCAGGGTACATTTTGCACCTCAGGTTCTTTGGAAGGGACCCTGGGCATCTCTGGTGACTCAGTTCACAGTGGGCAAGCAGGAGGGGGTCTCTATTTTGGTTCACAGAATACTTGGTAAGGATGCTGATTGGTCATGAGGATCACAGGGTGCTTCACTAAATGAAACCCAACGTGGTGAAAAACAATGACAGGTAAGTGATTTCAAGCTTGACTTGAAACTGGGAGTGAAAGGACCTATCAGTGGATGTAATTTATTTGTACATTTAAAGTCTTCTGGTCACCAGAAGTTTCTGAGACTGTTTAACTACAGTTAATAGGTCCCACTGAATCAAAGGGACTGCTGATTAACGAACAGGAAACAGTCTCTTAGGTGGGCACACCTAAGAGTATGGGTTCAGGTTGGCCCAGGGTTCCGTGCCAGGACTGGTTTTATGATTACTGGAAGACTCCAGAATGAAAAATTTGAAGTATGCAGATAATGTTTGCTCTTGGAAATGAAAGTCTTTAAGACGAATCCCATGAGGACAATAAGAAAGTCATTACGTGACTGGTTTCACAGGCAATGGGCTCAGAAAACCACAAATGGAACCATCCTTAGAAGATGGAAAGGCATCAGTCACAGTGGATGGAGATCTTAGAACTGCTGTGAATTGTTTTTCCTGGTGACACTGACTCCATATCTTTTGATGGAAGACAGAAAGAATAAGAAACAAAGCCAATGAAATCGTAGGCATAAGAAGGTGAGACACCAGAAACAACACAAAAACATTTTTCCACATCACATGGCAGCTTCGCCTGGTATGCTGCATCTTTGGGATGCTGCATTTGGGGTTAAAGATAGCAAGCTAGCTAACTCTGTTCAGTTCAGAGTAAGTTTGTAGACTCCTTCACAGATACCATTTCTTTGGGGGGAAAATATCTTCACATGCAGATGAGAAAGCTAAGGCTTCATTCAGTTTATCAGATGAAAGCAGACAGGGAATGGAAAGAACACCCATACAACCATGCAGAGCACGGCAGAGGACTTATTCTCTAAAACCTAGTGTTGGTGACCATGGGTCCTGTCTTTAAAAGTGAGAAATCAAAGGACATCTTTGCGCACTTCCTTCAGTGCTACAAGAGGTCATGCCAAGTGAAAGATTCAAGACTGACCTGGATAAATTCAAGGAAGACAAATTTAAAAATAATTAAGGGGAGCAGAGTTCCTTAAGCTAACTGTGTGTCCTGCAGTGGGAACAAACTTATTTGTATCACATTAAACATTATTCGGGAATGGAACATTTCTCAAACTGGGGTCCAGCTCGCTACATGAATATTTACTTTGTTTTGGTGGTACTGGGGTTTGAACTCACGGCCTTGTGGTTATTAGGTAAGCGTTCTGCCACTTGAGCCATACCTCCAGCCCTTTATACTATAAGTTATTACTGTTATTATATTTTAAGATAGGGTCTTGTGTTTTGCCTAGGGCTGGCCTGGATCACAATCCAACTACCTATGCTACAATGACAGGTACACATGCCACCATGCCCAGCATGGTAATAAAAGTACTCCTTTTATTTTTTTACTTAAATTTGTGATTCATTGTTTTGGTTTTATAGAGGAATAAGAGCTAAACGAATTTTAGGCCTAAATTTATATTTGTAAAAAATAGTACAAGTAACTCTGGGAATCTGCTGGAATTCTTCTGGGGAAGATGGTCAGAGCATTTAACTGGTTAGGATTACTCATTATTGGTTATCTTTGTAAGTGATGCTAACCCAGACATGCCTGTGCTGTTACCGAGAGTACAGAAAGTCTATGTGCAACTTTCTCCCAATGGCTTAACCTCTGTTAAGCCACATCTCTCATGTGAAAAAGGACAGTTTACTCCTTGGTAAACATGGATGACACCAATAAGTTCATTTTAGTTTTATTCTAAAATCCTGGTTTTCTATGTGGAGGAAGCTCAAAGAAAATAGTTTATTATCTAATCATTTACCTAATAAAGCTAGGTTTTAATGTCTAATACAATGATTACTTGCTGATTTTGCTACTGAAGAGTCAACTAAGGCATAAACCAATTTTACTGATTAGACAGAATTATCAGTGGCTTATTAAGCTGTTGCATGCATTGCCTGTTCCTCATCATCATAATGGAATTCTTTCTGTGGGAATATTTTTTAGTTCTGCCAAAAACAAATTCTCTGCAGTATGTTTTATTCTTTCTTGCAAATCTCTGAATTTTTGGTGTTCAATTAATTAAACATAAAAAATGACAGGTGGTGGGAACAGATTTTTTTTGAACATTGAACTAAGAAAAAAATACTATTTAATACACACTTAAGGTAATTATAATAAATTCAATCAATGTGATTGAAAGATTATTAAGATCATTTAGGAAGTCTGGGCATGGAGGGGGATATTGGGAAGATCATGATTTGAGGCCAGATCAGGCAAAAATGTAGCAACACTATCTCAGCAGAACAAGGCAGGCATGGTGGTGGATACCTATAATCTCAACTACTCAGGAGGCATAGGTAGGAGGCTCACAGTTTGAGGCCAGCCCTGTGCAAAAAGCAAAAAGGGCTGGAAGTGTAGACTGCTTGTCTAGCATGCACAAGGCCCTGTGTTCAAACCCCAGTACTGCCAAAAAAGGAAAAAAAAAGACCTCTCAGGAAAATTATCTCTTGGATATTATAACATACAAAAATATTCCAATGTCCCACAAAGGTATCAATGGTAGGAAGGATTATCTTTTAATTGCCACTAATTATAAAATGTGTAGTATATGTATTTTTGGATTAAAATTAAACAATTTGAGCCAGGTGTGGTGGTGCACACCTGATCCTGGCACTGAGGAGGCTGAGGCAGGAAGATTGTGAGTTTGAGGCCAGTCTGGGTTACATAGTAAGACTTTGTCTAAGAAACCAAACAAAACAATTAGTTTGAGGACTTTCAATTCTCTGAATTCTCTCTTGGTAGCAAACATTCTGGCATTACAGATGGGAAAATTCATAATTGAAGTACATTCCAAAAGTTTTAAATAAAATAAAAATTTTTTGAACAGAACTAAAATTTTTGAACATTATTAATATTCTTGTAAGTTCTTTAAGATTAGATTTTTAGCTATAGTCTATGATTACCTATGATACTGTTGATATTAACACAAGGGAAAAGAAGGGTAATTGTTCTTTACCCTAACTCCTCTTTTGATTGCAACTGTTTGACTCCTCAATAAGGTCAGCTACTAGTAATATAAGAAAGGTTAGCACCTGAGTTATTTTTAATGTGGAGCAGATCTGAGACTCACTGTAATATTACACATGTCTAAAATACAGATGCGATATGCCACTAATGTGTGTGGATATGGTCCAGGCCAGGTGAAACACAGACAAAGAAAACTAACAATTACTTCTTATAGTTTTCTTTACTGGCCAGCAACACCTCACCATCAAGACTCATGATAAAAGACATTTTCCTTTTCTCATAGTACAGTTACAAGTTTTGATAAAAATTAATGAGCCCAAATAAAAATAAATCTTCATGTTAAAACTTTGCAATTGTGGCAAATGCGACAATGCATTAATTCCAGTTGTTTGACTCACCTTGCCATGGTCACTTTTGATTGGTGTGAAGTGACAACATGTGGGCTGGCTTCTGAGTCTCCATTTCCAGGGGAGGTTGTCACACACGGAAGTGTGGATACCTCTGTACACAGCAAAGGACGGAGAGCAAACGGTTACTAATACTCTATCATCAAACCCAAACCCCTCAGAGCCAGAATCCTCTGCTTTATGTCCTGACTCTGTGATGTACAGTTGAGGACTCTGGGCAAGTGTCAAACTCCCTGTGCCCCTGTCTCCTTGTGAATAATGGTATCTAGCTTATAGGCTATGGTGAGAACTAAATGTATTAATATGTGCAGAATTCTTTACAATGTGTTGAGCACATTGTAAAGGTTGAAATAAATGTTACTATTATTTTTGCTTACACTAAATTGGCTCTGGACAAAAAGTGTGTACTGAAATCAAAGCCATTGAAGATGACAGCAGTAAGCTGATATATCGGTTGACACCAAACATCTTTATGAGGGATTTGGAGCAAATCACATGGAACAGTACAAGTGACAAGACAAATCTTTACAATCACAATCAGTTCTAGCCATACTTAGACTGATGGGGATTTCACAAATGGAAGCTCACAGTACACTGTACCTGACTGTGCCACCCTGTAATTTAATACTCAATGGACTTAAATTGGATGCTACTTTTAGCTCAAGCTGACAATATTGACACCCGAGTCCAAAATCCAGGACTGCTACTTAAGGTATTGTAAACCGTCATACAGGTCCAATGTCACAGACATCTGTGGCAGTTTGTGGTTTAGCTTGATGTGACAGAAACTGAAATAATTCCAAGAGTGTTTCATAAGCCAGCATAAATTTAGTAAAATTGCCAGAGGGACAAGGAATCTGAAAACTGGACCAAAGAAGTGATTGGTAATTTTAAAACTGCCAACATTTGCAAAGCTGATAATAGGTAGTCTCTAGGAAGACTTCTGGTGGGCCTGTGAACTTGCCTGCCTACCCATCCATGAATTCTTGTAGCACTGATAACCCCATTCAGCCCTCAACCAGATGCAAGATGAGGATAAGGGAACGTTTAATCCTCAGGCCTCTTTTTAGAAGTTTTAACTCAGGTCAAATTTCTGAGAAGTGGACACCCATTAAGTTTCACCTTCCCAGTTGCCTTTGTTTGGTCTTGCATTGAGTACAAAGACTACTCAAAGAACAGACAGGGAAAAACAAAACAAGCCCAGGAGGCTGGCCAGGCACAGACCACAGCATCCTTCTGAGTAGCTGAACCACTCTGATGACCCTGACTGTGGTGGCTGCCAACACTGTACACCCATAGCTATGTAATGTTACGGGAGATGGCATGGGGAGGGAACACAGTACAGTTATGCAGCCACTAAGACAGGGCGCTAAACCAATGGAACAGGGTCATCTCTAAAAAAAGCATGGAAACTCCAGCATAAAGGAATGATGGCACACAGAAACCAGAAGAACATCTACTGAAATCAAACTGAATGCCAGGAATAGCTTACATTTGAAAAACCCCAGCAGGGTGCCAGTGGCTCATGCCTGTAATCCTAGCTACACAGGAGGCAGAGATCAGGAGGATTGCGGTTTGAGGCCAACAGGGGCAAATAGTGCATGAGACCTTACCTTAAAATACCCAACAGAGAAAGGCTGGCAGAGTGGCTCAAGTGGTAGGGTGCCTGTCTAGCAAATGTGAGGCCCTGAGTTCAAACTCCATATCAAAAAAAAAAAAAGAATAACCCCTACAATTTACAGAGTCAGTTATTTGATCTTTAATTAGGCCCTGTGAGGTATTCCAGCCTTTGTTCCTTTTGTAAATAGAAAAAGAAATGAAGGCACCCGGACCTTTCTTTTTCACACTGACATTGCAGGTGAGGAAAGGAGACTGAATGATGAGCTATCTACCAACCACCTGTATGCTCAGCCATGAAGACCATGTGGGATCAGAATGAGAATTAGGAGCTGGTGACCTGAACCCCAACTACCTCAGCTGGGCTGTCACTGGCCCTGAGTATCTCTGGGGAAAGATTTAGCTTGTTTTGCTCATGTTGAATCCCAGCACCTACATTAGAGCCTGACACATAGAAGGTTTAAAAAATGCTTGTTGCCTCCAGAGAAAGCATCCTCCAAAGATGTATGTAACAAAAAAGGGGCATTTAATTTTTATTAATTGAATCAGAATCCTAAACCTAAGCTTAATTTTATTTTCATTTAAACCACATTTGGTGTTGAAGCTATTCTAAGAATGGGGGGAAGGAGAGTGAAGGAGAATGATGAGGCCAGGTGAAGATGGGTCACACCTGTAATCCCAGCTACTCAGGAGGCAGAGATCTGGAGGATCATAATTCAAAGCCAGCCCAGGCAAATAGTTCACAAGACCCTGTCTTGAAAAAAACCCGGGGGCGTCCGCTGTATGCTTCCACGCTGGGATCCTCTGCAACCAAAAATCGTATGTTCTCCCTCATATGTGGACATTAGATCAAGGGCAAACACAACAAGGGGATTGGACTATGAGCACATGATAAAAGCGAGAGCACACAAGGGAGGGGTGAGGATAGGTAAGACACCTAAAAAACTAGCTAGCATTTGTTGCCCTTAACGCAGAGAAACTAAAGCAGATACCATAAAAGCAACTGAGGCCAATAGGAAAAGGGGACCAGGAACTAGAGAAAAGGTGAGATCAAAAAGAATTAACCTAGAAGGTAACACACACGCACAGGAAATCAATGTGAGTCAATGCCCCGTATAGCTATCCTTATCTCAACCAGCAAAAACACTTGTTCTTTCCTATTATGGCTTATACTGTCTCTTCAACAAAATTAGAAATAAGGGCAAAATAGTTTCTGCTAAGTATTGAGGGGGTGGGGGAGAGAGGGAGGGGGCGGAGTGGGTGGTCAGGGAGGGGGTGGGGGCAGGGGGGAGAAATGACCCAAGCCTTGTATGCACATATGAATAATAAAAGAAAAAAAAAAAAGAAAAAGAAAAAAACCCACCACTAAAAGAGCTTGCGGAGTGGCTTGAGGTGTAGGTACACAAAGTACTGGGATTTGAACTCATACTTTGACATATCTGACAAAGTAGACATCAGACCAAAATGAGTCAGAAAAGACAATGAAGATCACTTCATATTAATTGAAGGAACAATTCATCAAGAAGAAATATCAATCTTAACATGTGCACCAAACATAGGGGCACCCATCTACATTAAAAAAAAAACAAAAACAAAAAAACCCTCGAATGGACCTAAGAGCACCGATAGACCCTAACACAGTGATAGTGAGAGACCCGAATACCCTACTGTCACCCAATAGATAGGTTATCCAGACAAAAGTTCAACAAAAAAAAACTTCAGAGCTTCTGCACATGTTAGACCAAGTGGACATAATAGACATCTACAGAGTATTTCACCCAACAACCAGGCAATACACATTCTTTTCTGCAGCTCATGGAATTTGCTCCAAAATAGAAAATATTTTAGGACACAAAGTCTCAACAAAGTCAAGAAAATTGAAATAATACCATGTATCATATCAGATCACAACAGAATAAAACTAGACCCCAACAACAAAAGAAACCACAGACAATATTCTAACACATGGAGAATGATAACACATTGCTGAATGACCAGTGGGTGACCAAAGAACTAAGGGAAGAAATCAAACAAGACATTAAAATAACTGAGACTTCACAAACAACCCAATTATGTACCTTAAGCTTCTAAAAAACAAGAACATACCAAACCCCAAATCAGCTGACACAGAGAAATAAAGATCAGGGCTGAGATTAAAAAAACTATAGAAAGAATCAATGAAACAAAAAATTGGTTCTTTGAAAAGATTAACAAGATTTACAAACTCTTAGCCAGCAAGACAAAATGGGAGGAGGGAAAAAGCCTAAATTAATAAAATCAGAGATGAAAAAGGAGACATAACCACAAATGCTAATGAAATCTAGAGGATTATTAGAGAGTACTTTGAAAACTTATACTCAAATAAACTGAAAAATCTAGATGAAATGGGTAAATAAATAAGTTTTTAGATGTACATAAGCAACTAAAATTGAACAAAGATGGTATCAACCACCTAAATAGACTTGTTACAAGTAATGAAATTAAAGCAGTCATAAAGAGCCTCCCTACAAAGAACAGCCCAGGACTTGATGGATTCATGGCTGAATTTTACCAAACCTTTAAGCAAGAACTAATACTAACACACTTCAAACTTTTCCAGGAAATAAAAAGGGACAGAACACTCCCGAACTCATTCTATTAAGCCAGCATTACACTCATTCCAAAACCCAATAAAGATGCAAACAAAAAAGAGAGAATTATAGAGCAATATCTTTAATGAATATAGATGCAAAGATATGCAACAAAATACTGGCAAACAGAATTCAACAATACATCAAAATGATCATATACCACGACCAAGTCAGTTTCATTCCAAGGATGGTTCAGCATATGTAAATCTATAAATGTAATACAGCATATAAACAGAAGCAAGGACAAAAACCACATGATCCTCTCAATAGGTACAGAAAAAGCCTTTGACAAAATCCAACACCTTTTCATGATAAAAGGTCTGAAGAAACTAGGAATAAAAGAAATGTTCCTCAACATTATAAAGGTGATATATGACAAACCTATAGCCAACATTATACTAAATGGAGAACAACTGAAACTATTCTCATTAAAGTCAGGAATGAGACAGAGATGCCCAGTTTCCCCACTCCTATTCAATATAGTTTTGGAATTCTTAGCCAGAGCAATAAATAAAATAAAAGCGATTCAAATAGGGAAAGAAGAAGTCAAACCATTCCTATTTGCAGATGACATGATCTCATAGCAAAAGAACCTAAAAAGTCTACCAAAAAACTATTAGAAATCATAAACTCTTTTGACAAAGTAGGATACAAAATTAACATACAGAAATCAGTAGCCTTCCTATATACTAACAATGAACAGATTGAGAAAGAAATCAGGGAAACCATCCCATTTACAATGGCCTTAAAAACAATAAAGTACCTTGGAATAAATTTAATGAAGGAAACCAAAGACCTTTTCAATGAAGACTGTAAACCACTGAAGAGAGAAATCAAAGAAGACTTCAGAAGATGGAATGATCTTCCATGTTCGTGAATTGGTTGAATCAACATTGTGAAAATGGCCATATTACCAAAAGCAATCTACATGTTCAACGCAATCCCTACCAAAATTCTAATGACATTCTGCGCAGAAATAGAAAAAGCAATCCTGAAATACATATGGAAATGCAAAAGACCTTGAGTAGCCAAAGCAATTCTGGGCAAAAAGTCCAATGCTGGAAGTATCACAATACCTGACTTCAAACTATACTACAGAGCCATAACAATAAAAACAGCATGGTGTTGGCACAAAAACAGACAGGAAGATGAACGGATTAGAACAGAAGACCCAGACATAAACCCACGCATCTACACCCAACTGATCTTTGAAAAAGCAGCCCAAAACACATGATGGAGAAAAGACAGCTTCTTTATCTACATGTAGATATCTACATGTAGAAGACTGAAACTAGATCCCTGTCTCTCATCCTGTATAAAAATCAACTCAAAGTGGATCAAAGGCCTTAATATAAGGCCTGAAACCTTAAAACAACTCCAGAAAGAAGTAAGAAATACACTGGGACATACAGTATAGGGAGCAATTTCCTTAGTAGAACTCAAAAGGCTCAGCATCTAAGAGAAAGAATGAGCTGACACTGCACCAGACTAAAGAGCTTCTGCACAGCAAAGGAAACAGTCCCCAGACTCAAGAGACAGCACACAGAATGGAGAGTATCTTTGCCAGCTACTCATCCAACGGACTAATAACCAGAATCTAAAGGGAACTCAAAAACTCAGCCCCCAAAGAGTCAACATCCCAATGAAGAAATGGGCACATGAATTAAACAGGGAATTTTCAAAGGAAGTGGTACAAATGGCCAGGAAATGCATGAAGAAGTGTTCAACTTCCCTGGCTATAGAAGGGATGCGAATCAAAACTACACTAAGATTTCACCTCACTACAATTAGAATGGCCATGTTCAAGGGCATTAACACCAACAAATGCTGGTAAGGATGTGGAGAAACAGGAACCCTTATATACTGTTGGTGGGGATGCAAATTAGTACAACCACTACAGAAAGCAATATGGAGATTCCTCAAAATGCTAAAATAGAACAGCCATATGACCCAGTGATACCACTTCTGGGCATCTACCCAAAGGAACATAAGTCAGGATACAACAGAGACACCTGTACACCAATATTCATCCAGGCACTATTCATAATAACCACGTTATGGAAACAACCCAGGTGCCCTACAACTGATCAATGGATCAAGAAAATGTAGTATATATACAGTTTTACTCAGCCATAAGGAATAATGATGTGGTTTGAAGGTAAATGGATGCAATTGCAGGACATGTTAAGCAAAATAAGCCACGCTCAGAAAGACAAAGGCTGCATGTTTTCCCCTACATGAAAGATAGATCCAAAGATAAACAAATATACAAAAACAAACATGACCATATACAAACATATTAGTATTAGTGGAACTACTCTATGAAACTCGAGGAAAGGAAAAGAGAATGATAGAGCATCAGTAACACTGTATAACATCAGATATGAAGGTAGAAGATATAAGGATGGGTACTGAAAGCTGTTGAAAATGGGGGGCAGGAGGTACAGGGGTAAGGGAGAGTAATGGTAGGGCTTGAACGGACCAAAACGAAGAATACCCACATTGGGGATACATTGAGAAGCCCCTCTGAATATCAACTTTTTTTTGACAGTATGTGTGTGGGGGGGTACTAGTGTGAGGGGGAGGGTGAACGAAGGAGATTAAGGTGAGGGTATATGGTTGATGGGCTTCATATACTTATATGAACTAGAACAAATAATAAAAAGTTTTATAATAAAAAAAGAATGGAGGTGGTGAATTTAACTAAGATATATTTCAGCACTTTTGTAAATGTCACAATGTACTCCAGTATAGCAATAAAATAATATTATTTTTATATTGTTAATAATAACAAAAAATTAGAAAAATAAAACCAATATGGATTAAAATCATCAAGAAACCAGTAATGTCAGTCCAAGGATTACATAATACAAACAACTTCCAATGAAATTTCAATAAATTTAAAATTTTATCTCTATTCTGAAGACAGAAAAGACATAACATTTAAATACATTTTTCCTGAGAACTGCTATAAGTCCAAGCTGTCGAAAAGTGCAACCATAAAGCCCTTCAGAGAAAACAAGTGTTTTACATAAGGGGAAAACTTGCGGACTAGATGACAGTCACCTCTGCCCCTGTGAGTGTACGGATACCCCCCACTAGCCCATGCATGTCTCATTTCTAGAGTCAATTCAACCCACTTGAATTCAATGACAGAAATACCTGTTCCTCCAGTGAGAGCTTCTTTGGCTATGTCACCATTGCTCTGATCAGCGGTTTTCTGCCACAAAGAAGAAGACAAGCCTTAAAAATTAAAGTTACCAGCGGTACAGTGCTTGTACCTGTGCAAACCCACGTGCAAAGTTGGATCTCCAGCACCACAAAACAAAACAAAAAAACCCGTAAGAGCCATCAAGAGTAGTAGACAAATGGTCGTGCCAGTACCTTCTCTGTAGCTTCTGTCTTCCTGGTTCTTTTCATGATCTCCTCAAGTCGCTGCAAGAAAAAATGAATGAGCAAGAGGATCAGCTACCGAAAGCAAGCCAGCTGGCACACTTGGGCAACAAAACAGCCCATTATTCAAACACATCTGTTGCTTAGGGAAAGTATCACTTACATTGCTTTGTCTTGATCTGAGTTATTCAAAATGGTTGGAACTGGCTTAAGCTACTCGCAGTGAAAGAAACTACTTTGGGGAAGACGGAAACTTTGAGAGTGGTTTCTTAGGATGAGATTATTAATACTGAAGGCTACTTATGTGGCAAGAGTGGCACACAGGCCTGTCAGGGTGGCTCCTGTCTGTAATCCCAGCTACTTGGGAGGTTCATATAGCATTGTGGATCCAGGCCAGCCTCTGCAAAAAGTTAGGAGACCCCCTTCTCAAAGAACAAGCCCACAGTGGTTGCTCACTGTAAAACTAGCTAAGTGAGAGGTAGAGGTGGAGGTGGAGGAGGGAGGACCACAGACCAAGGGTGGCTGGGCAAAATCTCTAGACTCTACCTGAAAAATAAAGCAAAAAGGGTTATGGGTATGGCTCAAATGGTAAAGCTTCTGGAGGCCGTGAGTTCAAACCTCAGTAAAGCAAAAAAAAAAAAAAAAAGAAAAACCAAGGTGGATCACATCTGTTCCTGATGACACGGCCCCAGTCTCCCTTCCCCCCAAGCCAGCACCTTCTTTCTCTCCAGGCGCTCCTGCTCCTCCTTCTGGAAGTGTTTCTCCCGCTCCTGCCGGGCACGCTCCGCTTCTTCCCGGACTCGAGCTTCTTCTTCTTTCTGGAAACAAGAAGTCGTTATCAGTGTGTTGTTGGCACCTGGTTCCGCCTGTCCCCCTGCCTGGGGACACCAAAAGAGGGCCATGTGGGAGCCCCATCCTGGGCACACTTCTACCTGTGACTTGCCCCCCATGCAGTGTCACCTACGCAGCCCCTAGTGTCCCCTGCGCACAGGTGTGGCACCTGTCTCTGGGCGCGCTCCGCCTCCTCGCGCTCGCGCCGCCCACGCTCCTGCTCCGCCAGCCTCCGTGCCTGAGCCCTCTCCTGCGCCTGCTCGGCCTCCAGCCGCCGGGCCTCCTCCTCCCTGCGACTCCGCTCTTCAGCCACCCTCTGGGCTAGCTCCTCTCTCTTTTGTCTGGGGAGAGACAAGGGCGCAGGGGGAATGACCTGAGGAGAGGCTGTTCAGAGGTCGGGAAGAGCATCCCCCAGTGGATGCCTTCAACAAGGGTAGGGGACAAGATATGAGGTCACCTTTTACTCTTCCCCTCCCCGCCCAACTTCACTGCTGCCTGTGGTAAACAGAGCAAAGTGTCACCACTAGTAGTACTTGGGAGAGGTTGCTTTTTCAAAGGATTTTCAATTTAACTATTTTTAAAGGCTGAGACTTGTATGATGGATATGATACAACTTTTTCATAACAATCATGTGAAACCCCAGTACCCTGGAAGAAAATCTTTGTACATAAAAAGATCACAGGTGTGGTCATGCATCCACTAGTCCCAGCTGCTTGGGAGGCAGAGGTAGGAGGATTGCAGGTCCTGGCCAGCTTGGGCAAAGTTAGTGCAAGACCTGATCTGAAAAACAAACTAAAAAGAAAAAAGGCTGGGAGCATGGCTCGAGGGATAGAGGCCTGGCAAGCCAAGGCTCTGAGTTCCAGCCAACACTGAGTTCAACCCTAGAAGAAAAAGGAAGTCCCTATATTGTGTCTCTGAATAGAAGGGGCATAGGCCATGTAAGCTTCCAGATAGAACCCTAGGGAGCCAGGAGCAAGGCACTTTGAAGATGGTGGCCCAGCACCAGGTCTGAGGCCTCCCCCACAGTACAGCTCTGCTTGTCTCAAAAATATTAGAATTAATATACACCAATAAAAAAGAGGGGAAAAAGGACAATTATATTGAATTAGGCTTATTAACTCCAGAAGGTGACCAATTAAGCAAACTGTCCCTGGCATACTGTCTGGCAGGAAATCTTGAAACATTTAAACATCTCCCCAAGCTACCCTGAGAGGAGTTTCATTTGAACAAACAAAACAAAACCAAAAAAACCCACCAAAACACAACCCATGAACCCTTATTATGGAGCTTTAAAATGATAATCACAAAGATGAGAAAATGTAGAGATTAGAGCTATGTTAAGTGAAAAAGTGGACTGCACAATTGCACTTCTATTGTGATTATAATTCTGTAAACATGCTTATGTATTTAACTGTGTGTTATATACAGACTACTCAGAGCCTAGAAAGGACCATCCAAAATTTACACAGAAAATCAGTTGAGATAATGGATATATTTTTTCCCTTTAAACCTTTCCCCATCAATGTAGTTGTTTTGTTTTCCTCTTTTGACAGTCTTTACTTTTTCTCTTTTTTATTAGTGCATATTAATTGCGCAAAGGGGTTTCACTGTGATATTTCCATACATGCATGTAATGTACTTTGATCAAAATATGACTTAAAGGCACATTTCCTGTTCAGTGGAATTCTGAAACTTTCACCTTGTCCCTACTACCACCTCCTCCCTCTCAGATGCAACACTTAATCCCATGTGTCACTGGGGTACCACTGACATCATGTCTTTGGGACTCCCTTTACCTTTCCAGCTCTTCCTTCTCCCTCCTCTCCCTTTCCTCCTTGTCTCTCTGCTCTCGGGCCAGCCGCCTCTTCTCAGCCAGCAGCCTTGTGGCCTCTTCTGGGTCGGTGGTGCCTGCAGAGGGTTTAGGGGCAGCATTGGACGTCATAGTGGATGATGGAGCTGGGGCTAGGGCTGGAGCTAGGACTGGAGCTGGGGCTGGAGCTGGAGCTGGAGCTGGAGCTGGAGCTGGAGCTGGGGCTGAGAATGGAGCTGGGGCTGAGGCTGGGGTAGGGGCTGAGGCTGGGGCCGTGGATGGAGCAGCTGTACAAATAAGTACAAGGAGAAAAAGGAGAAAGCCAATTGGAAACAAAAACCAAAGAACAAAACAAAATCTAGCATTCCCCACACCCCAGGTCTAGGATTCATTATTATCCAAGAAAAGGGAACATTTATTACTGTGTGTTCTCACGGTTTCACTGTGGTCTATCTGTAACCCAGCAACAGATAACAAAAGCCTGCATGAGTAAGTGAGACATCCAACAAAGTTCACACTCTGTCCCAACCTTATTTTTATAGCAGTTAAGTCAGTCAGCATGTCTATCAAGTGTGCACTGAGTGGAGCCTCATACGGGATCCTGTGGGAAGTCACACACTGAGCGAAATGAAGATGAGACCTTCCGTTAGTCTTCTGTTTCACTTTAGAAATTCCTATGCTTTGGTGACTATTCATTACTAGACCTTTAAGGCCTTGCTATGACAGTCCCCACACACAGGCTGGGTGGATGACACCTTGAAGAGGCCCCCTTTAGAAAGAAGTCTACCTAGAGCTGTCTTCAGGTCTGAGATGCTTAGGAGGCAGGAGCCTTGCCAGGGGCAGGCATGCATGCTGCCCACACATCGGCCTCTCTCCTTATCCTGATTTAGGAAGATGACCTAGGAAGCTGGTACATGAAGATACCCACAGAGCTTCACCACTGATCTGGCACCATGGGGAGGCCCCTGATCACTCCTGGCCCTCCTTTTCAGATGTACATTTCTACTTCTGCTCCTACAGTGTTCTTTCTCATCATGCTGGGCTCTTATCCTCTCCCTCTTTTCATGAAAGTAATAACTGGACTCAAGCATGCTAACATTTTCACCTGTGTTGAATCATCCTTTGCGCCACCCCTTGATCTTCAAACTATCTTACACAGAAATATTTGGAAAGGAAGTAATTTTCACCAAGAATACAGTGAAATCCTAGATACAGGTGATTCCAAACTTCTAACCAGTATCCAGTTAGCCTCACAGAGATGAAAACCAGTGGGTCTGCTGGAAAAGAATTCTGACCTGTCAAGCATGCAGGCTAAGTGAGGGGTCCTCAGACTCTAGTGCGCAAAGGAATAAACCAAAAGCTTAGTAACCTGCCAGAGTTCTTGGATCCATCACCTCACATTCTGATCCAAGAGGTTTGAGGTAAGGCTACGGCTTTGTATTTTGAAAAACCCTGGAGGTGGTAGTTTAAAATACTTCCATAAATTCTTTGAAAAAAAAATCTCCCCTTCAAAAGGTGGATGCTAATTGCCTTTACTTGGCTGTGAGTCCAAACTAGTGACTTATGTCTTAATGAATAGAACATGACAAATACTGGCATGTCACTTCTGAGACTAGGTCTTACAAGACAAAGAATAAGGTTTCCTCCTTATTCTCCCTCCCAGATCACTCACTCTGGAGAGGCCAGCAGAGTGAGCAGATTATGAAGGCATGAAGTCACACGGTGGAGAGGTCTGCATGTCATGAAAACAAGCCCGGTACTGAAGCCATCTTCCAGTTCCATGGATTCTGGAGATGACCTCATCCCTGCCAATGGCTGGACTGCAATCCCACAAGAGACCCTGACCCACAACCACCCAGCTAAGATGCCCCCAAATTCCTGCCCCAAGAATATTGTGATATAGTAAATGTGATACAGTGTGTTAAGCTGCTAAATTTGGGGGGTACTTTGTTATCCAGCAGCAGATTAACTAATGGGATGCATGACTCTGATGCAGGTGTTCTGAACAACATGGTTTCTGAAAGATTGGACTCAGCCAACAAAAGGCTCAGAAACCTGTGTGAATTAACATGCTGGGTTTCCAACAACGAGCTGTTGGATGAACAGATGGATCTCTTGTTTTTTATGTTAGGCAATTATACTTAAGAACAAGCCCAGAGTAAGATTTCCAAGTCTCTAGGAAGAAGGTAAATAAAAGAGTACAGGAGAAGAAGAGTAAGGACAGAGAACAGCCATCCCATGTCCTGTCCCAGCATGAGTCAATCCATCCTCACCAGGACCAGCTTCTGGTTCCACAGGTGTCCCCTCTTCAACTGGGGCCTCCTCTACCTTCACTAAAGGTGTTCTGCCTTTTACTGAGGGTTCGTTGGCAACTTTCTGTGGTTCCTTCTCAGGGTCCTTTTTCTCAGGTTCCACTCTGACTTCTCTCTTGACAGGGCGGATATTGCCTGGGGATGGGGGCCGGGCCTGAGCAGGTGCAGCTTTGACTGAGCTGGGAGGCAAGGAGGATGCCGGTCGGGGTGTGCCAGGCAAGTGAGGAAAGGACTTGGATGGGAGCCTGCATAGCAAGCAAACAACATGGAGAGAAGGCACATCAGAATGGGCCTGTCAGAATCCAGAATACTCAGTTATGGAAAGCGATGCAATTTAGCTAGGTGTGTTTATGGAGAAGCAGTGTGCTTGACTTTAATGAGGCAAATGCAGAAACAGGTTCACTTCAGAGACCCATCCCTTTTTTCTTAGCTTAGTCGAAGCCAAGCTGTGTGTGGGTGGGTGGGTAGTTGGCTTTGAGGACAGAAGCTACTCATTCTGCAGCAAGCAGCATCTGTCAGCCTTGTGAACTTGACTTACCAAAGGCGGGCGGGGCCTGGTGATCTTGTTTTGGGATTAGATGGAGACAGAGCCCTCCGGGTGCCAGAGGTAAGGTGGAAGAGTACGTTTTCTTTCTCTCTTTTATGACCCTAAGTTCAGAGAAACTCAGTCATTAGATTTTTTTCTGTGAGTGACACAACCACATTCATAATAGCCAACAGTGTAGCTAAAAACCGTTTAACAGTTTATTATATTCTTTCTAAACAGTCATATAGATCTAGTCTACCTAAGTAAAAGGCCCTTAATTAGCTTAAAACTGAATAGTGTAACTGAATTAACAAAGAACACAGGTGACACTAATAATTGGTTCTGGCTGTGTAATTTGGATTATATTTGTTAAAAAAACAAAACAAAACAAAAAAAACATAAGACTTTTAAAAAGCACCTATACTTTCTATCTAAAATTACCTGGTATAAAATGTCTCTCTCACATAACTTGATTTGTCCCTCACATATGTTAAAATGAGTCACTCCATTTATTCTACTTTTAATTAAAACTCATTTTCTCTTTTTTATTCCCCAAACAAACCACTGCTTAGGCATTTAAAAAATTTCACATGCCTGCTATTTCAGACATTAATGCATTTTCCTCTTATACTGACATTATGGAAACAAGTTCTTCCTCACTTCCTATCCTCTTGCTTTCTAAGGAAAGTCAGATTCAAGGTGATAATTTTAGGTATCTCTACAGACCTTTACCTGGGATGAAACTGAAATCAAAGAGTGGATTAAAACATCAGTCCTCCCCTGATGGCCAACTAGGAATTCAGCCAGAGAAATGGAATCTTTCCTAAGTTGAAATGGGCAAAGAAGTGTTCTGAGATTCTAAAATCAATCTAGAAAAAGTAAGAAAGAAAATGCAAAACAGACCCATTTCAAGTATCTGAGATGGCTGACACATTCTGGGATGGGAATGGAATGGAGGCTTGCTGGGCAACCTTCTGGACAAACACCTGTTGGGAAGGCAGACTGCAAGGGTGCAGAGAAAGGGGCAGAATATCACTCAGCCATAGGGCAAAAAAGCTTTTCTTCTCTCTTTTTCTGCCTTGCTTGAGCCTGCGTTCTTCCCTCTCTTCCTCAGCAGCAGCCTGGTTGAGTAGACTATAGGAGGGGACATTTAATTGTTTTCATGGACCCCCGGGAATTTATACATGAAGAAATGCAGAGGGCAGGAGGGGCCTTGTGTGGTATGCCAGTTCTACACCATTTCCACTTGCATGGCACCTCTGCCTCTGGTAGATCAGGGCCCAGGAGGCCAGAGTTAAGTACTTTGAGTAGTCTTTTTTGTTCTTTTTCTCAAAATATTTTCATTGCTAAATCAGATCAAGGAAAGATCTGAATGGAAAAGTCAGCCAGGAAGGGCAAGGTAGGATGTGCAGTCTGGGGATAACTCCCTTCCCCTGTGCTTTGATGGGATAGGGGTCAGGAAATTAACTGACATAAATGTGTGTGATCCTCAGACAGTCATCTTTTTACCAAAGTGCTACTGAGCCAATTACTTCTTTCTCCTTCAGTCAATCGCCCAGGGAATGGAAATCCACTCTTAGGTAATACCCCCCTGCCCCAGCCGGCAGATTTGTTCTTCCCTCTTAGTCCTGCCATGGCTTCAATATCCAGCCCCCCTTTTGAGTACCACACATGCAGAGGCCCTTGATGCTCATCCTGATCTGAGGTAATGCCAGCCACCTGTACAAACGTTCTACGGTGCTGAGGGGACAAACACAGCAAGCTGCCACATCGGTCAGCTGGACAACCTACCTACAGGACAGAGACTTTACAATCTTGAAAACAAAGCGGTCTCATACTTCCTGATTTTAGAACATGCTACAAAGCTACGGTAGTCATAAAGGTATGGTACTAGTGTAAAGACAGGCACACCAATGAAAAAGACTAGAGAACCCAGAATAAACCCTTGCACAGATGGTGAAATCCCAGGACCAGTCAGTGCGGAAAGAACACTCTTTAACAAATGGCACTGAGAACACTGGATACGTTCATGAAAAAGGACAGAACTGGACCTTCCTATATGCTAGGCAAAACATGAACTCAAAATGAATTAAAGACCTAAGTGCAAGACTTAAAAACGTCAAACTGTAAGAAAACAGGTGGGAGGCTTCATGCCACAGCATTTGGTACTGATCTGTTGGGTCTAACATCAAAAGCATAAGCAACAATGCAGAAATGGACAAATGGAACAACAACAAACTTAAAAAACACTTCTATCTGAGAAGGGGTTAACATATAGAATGTGTAAGTAATTCCTGTAACTCAACAGCTAGTAACCTGATGAAAAGATGGGCAGGGGCTGGTGACGCAGGTCAGGGGTGGCGCACTTCCCTGGCATGTTGGTGTGTGAGGCCATGGGTTGGATCACCAGCACCACAAGGAAAAAGAGGGGGAGAGCTTGAATCAGCATTTCTCCAAATGTGCTACACCAACTGCCAATATGCTGGTGGAAGGAAGATACACCACATCGATGGTCCTAGAGAAGCAAATCAAAACCACCATGAGGTTGCCTCACACTCACCTGGATGGCTACCATAAAAAACAGAGAACAACAGTGTTGGTAAGGATGTGGAGAAACTGCGACTGGGAAGAATGTAAAATGGTACAGCCACTTGGAACACAGTTCTTTTCCTCAAAAAAACTAAAATAGAAGGCTTGGGGGGCATAGCTTAAGAGGTATAGCACTTGCTTAGCATGCACATAGTCCTGTGTTCAATCCCTAGCACTGCATACCTCTACACAAACAAAATTAAACAGAACCTACTGCATTTTTGAAATTATGCAAAGGAAATGAGAGCAGGCGCTCCAGGACATACTCACATACAATGTTCATGGCAGTACTATTCACAATAGCCAAGGGGTGGACGCAACCCAAAAGTCGGCCCGTGGATGATAAACAAAATGTGGCAAACATATACAATGGATTATTATTCAGCCTTAAAAAGGAAATTCTGACACATGCTCCAAGGATGAACCTTGAGGACATTATCATAAGATAAGTCACAACAAATCAAATATTTTCTGATTCTACTTATGAGGTAGCTAAAGCAGTCAAATTTACAGAAACAAAAAGTAGAATGGTGGTTGCCAGGGGTCAGGGAAGGAGGAGGGGGAGAGTTGTTTAACGTGCATGGTGGTTCAGGTGTGCAAGATTTAAAAAGTTCTAGAGATTGGTTGCACACTATAGTGTGAATATATCTGACACTGAACTGAAACAACTGTGTAAGTGTTTTTTTTTTTTTTTTAACCACAATCAAATTTTTTTTGTTTTGAGACAGGGTCTTCCTATGTAGCCTAGGGTGGCCTTGAACCGGCAATCCTCCTGCCTCAGCTTCCCAAGTGCTGGGGTTATAGGTGTACACTGACATGCCCAGCTTCACAATCAAAAAAAATTTTTTAATTAAAAATTCAGTTTGTCAGCTTCATTAGTTACTCTTCAAGTGCTCAATGTGGCCAGGCCACATTACTGGATTCTACAGTGCAACTCCAGTCGTCACTTTCTGGCAGAGGGTATTTGCTACGATATTTGGTTGTAAGGAGATGAGAAGTAATTGGCCACCCAGAGAAAGAGGAAGGCATTAAAGAGAAAACACTGACAAAGCTGTGCTGCTGTGACAACCAGCCCCCTGATTTCTGTTAGGCTCAGCCTTCTACTCCTCGAAGCAGTGTCAGTTTTTGCTTTTACTACAAGATATATCTTTCTGCCCTATAAGCACCCCAAACCATTCTGTTTCACTGTCACTTTGGTCCCCAGCCAGGATCTTGCCACACCAGGAGGCTAATGAATTAAAACTTCACAGACATCAAAGGTGGATGAACCTTTGGCTTCCAGGGTGCAGTCCTGTTGCAGTCATGAATTATACACTGATGCCTGAGGGGTTTGAAAGAAAATGCCTGTAGGCAAAGCCACCAGGCTCTCCTCCAAGGGAAGCCTTAGGAGCGTCCACATCTTTCTACATCTGAATTGTTCTGGGAAGATTAAAGAAAAGGTCATATAAGAGTCACACTATATCATGGGAGAGAAGCAATGAGACCTGGGGCCTGGTGAGTCCTTTAAAGTTCGGGGTCCAACGGGTCACACTAAGGGGAGGCTGTGTAAGAAGGGATAGGGCAAGGGAAGGAAACCTAAAACTTGATGTGCTCACTGTACAGGAATGACTATAGAAATCTTAACTGGCTGGGACCACCATGGGAAGGGGACTAGAGAGGAGTGAAGAGGGCTGGAAGAGATGAACCAGTTGGGATTGTAACACAACAATTGGGGTTGTAATGTATGCATGGAAACAACACAAGGAATCTCCCTGTGTAGCTATCTTTATCTCAAACTAGCAAAAGCACCATGTTTCTCTCTTTATCTTTTATGTTTTTTCTTCTATAAAATTGAAGAATAGGAGGGCAGAACAGGCTCTGGGGGAGGGAGTGCATGGTTGGCACTGGTGGGAGGGGGGAGGTATGGGGGAAAGGGGTGGGAGGATGAATATGGTGCAAATAATGTGCACACGTGTATGTAAACGCAAAAATGATCCCTGTTGAAACTGTTCCAGGAATCAGGGGAGGGAGATGGGGAAGAGCAGTGTAGAGGGTGAATTCAAGAATGATATGTTTGTTTGTAAATGCTACAGTGTACCCCTACTCAGCACAAGAATGAAAAAATAAAGTACAGTGTCCAAAATCACAGAATAATGTCTGCATCTTTCAACCATACCAAATAAACATAGTTTAAACAGGGTGTCAAAGAAAGATTCCCGGAGACATACAAATTACCTCACTGACTATAGGTGATGAAAATTAACAGGAGCTCAGCTACCTAGCCAGTAATAACAAGTACAAATTATATTCCTCACTTGCAAAACTTGAGTTTACAGTGCAGCTTGATAGCCTTTCAAGAGGTGGTTATTTAGCAAACAATTAGTGTTTTTTAAAACTTTTTTTTCCCCACCATGTTTTAAAATCTGGGCTTTGGTAGGGATTAGCTAATAAGCAGGATAGAAATTCCTCGTCTTGAGTTTTAGAAGCTTGGCCAGCCTCCAGATACAGGGCAGCAGTCCAGGCCCACCTGCAGGCTGTGTGGTTTTCTCACTTGCAAAACTCAAAGTATTCTGACACCATACTTCTTTGCATACAGGCCTCAGCGGACAGGTCAGCCACCCTCCCATGCTTGAGCAAAGAACAGCTTTCATCTGTAAATTCAAATTTCTTCAAACTTTCTTTCCTTTTCATTACCTTGAATTTCAAGAAATACACAGGCCCTTGACTTCGGTTGTGAAGGATTAGCACAGACTTAACATGTAAGGCCCTTCTCAGTGCATGGCAGTAAGAGGCACATGTCATTTCTTGTCATTAGTAATGACATCTACTTTGATCACCTACTAGTGGTGATTTCTTCCATGTTTCCCCAGTACAAATCTTTGTTTTCCCTTTGTAACTAATAAATGCCTTTTAAGGAACTACTTTGACACAATATAAAAATCTCACTTCTCATCAGATTTTTACCAAGTAGTTTCTTTCCTGGCTCTTGGTTGAAATTATCATTGCTAAGGTAAATGAGCAAATGGTGACATGTTTACTTTTCAATGCCTTTTACTGTCTCCCTTTTCTTTCAGCAACATCAAATATTTCTGTTATTCTGGAAGTGACATAACTCTGTGAAGTGTACTGCTTAATTGCATTATCAGAACTATTTATGGGAGAGCAAAAATCCCCAAGTGGAAAGGAAGTGGGTGGGCAGGACCACCCAGCTGGCCCGATATGAGATGGGGGGGTATGGTGACTGTCCGGTCTCACACCCACAGCACAACTTGGGTCAGGGTCTGCTCTGCAGAGACAGCACTGCTCCCAGATTCGCCAGCTGCGCCCACTACTCACCGCTGTGCCGTGCACGGTCCTCCTGCGCGCAGAGCCCTCGGGTGGTGTGACAAAGAGTTTTGGTCGCTCCGCTGCGTTTCTAGAGTGTGCGGCTTTGTAGGGCATGATGGTGGGGCTGCAAGATGCTGAACGAGGACAAATGGGGATAACTAGGGTGTAGGTGATTGGTTTTACACACATGAGTGCCAGGAGCAGGTGAAGAAAGCCAAAAGCAGGTTCAGGAGAAGGAATGAAGCAGAGATAGAAGAGTAGGGAGAAGACGTTATTACCTAAAGGTGCCCCAAACCAGCACAACTCTCCTTCCTGTGAGTTAAGACGTGCCCAAAGGCAGGCACATACAAGTTAAAAAGGGAATCTATTGCTATTTGTCTTTTTAAATCCTGGTTAGAGACAAAGATGTAATCAAGCAATCTTGGAGCACATGGCCTTATTTTCCTATAAACCTATGGTTCTTATAAAATGCTACAACAGTGACAATTTTTATATAACTGGCTTACAGTCGTATTTTTTCTAATTAGCTTTAAGATGGACCAAAAAGGTGGAGAGGAAGTGTGCAAGCAGGCAAGCGAGGTGTACCACAACTCTTCCAAGAGCAAAAGTGAACAACCAGTGGGGAAAAATCAAGCAACTAAAATTTTAAAACATTAAATGACCGATCTTATCGGGTGTGAAGACAGGGATAAGAAATAACTTCCTTAGAAGAATCTGATAAATGTTTTATCTATGTAATGGTAAACTGATGGATGCTCTGGGTTTTCCAAGAGCCAAGGCATTTGACGGTAAGAAGCAGCAGTAGAACACGAGGAGGAGGAAGAATTATATAAAATGGTGTAAAGAACGTGACTATGCTAGAAGTGCCACAAAGTAAGGTTGAATCATGAATAGCTTTTACAGTTTTACTTGAGATAGAATATTGTTTGAAAAGCCACAATTTCTGACCAGCTTCAAAGCACACTGTCATTGATCAAGTTATTCTGAGCAATAACTTTTAGACTTCATTTAGAAATCTTGTTTCCAGAAATAATAATAATAAAAAATAAAAAGACAAACATGACTCCTGAGGACAGTACTATGCATTGGGACCAGGTTATAAAATGACTTTATCAATGAGCTGTTGTGGCAATCCTGTTATGCCAAATAAAGGTAGTAGTATTAATAAATTTGTTATTTTGGTTTAACGTGTACACAGAAAAGTGATCAGATTGTATCTTTTTTCTTCTGCTGTGCTGGGGATGGAACTCAGGGTCTCCTGCATGCTAGGCAAGTGCTCTACCACTGAGCTACACCCCTAGATTTCATTTTTATTAATATCTCTTTCGATAAATGCCTCCCCTGGTTATCACTGAATGGTTGAGCAGTAAATAGTCTGGAAACTGTAGTCTTTCCCCATCATCTGGGGTCAGAAATCATTTCTTAGGATAAACTAAAACACTGCAGTTTCCTCAGTTCTCCTTAAAAGAACTTGTGTGTTTCACACGTGTGACATAAAGTTTTATTGTCTCCTTAGTAATGAAGGATGAGTGCATTGTGAGGAAGGAGAACCTCTGGTCATTCTGCTTGTTGTGATCACAGGGAAAACTATTTGAAAATACTCTCCCCTTCAGTGCCACAAGGCATGTGCATTTCCCAGATGAGGAAAGAAGTTATCAATGCAAATTCTTCCAAGTCAGCCAAGAGCGTTCTAGAAATGGCATCCCAGCATAAGGCACATCAGGGATAAATGACCAGGAGGAGAGGCACACAGTGCCCAGGGCTCAGCCAGGTCCTTCGCTTCACTCAAGAATCAAGGAATCTGAGGAAACAGCCTGCCCCGAGATCATGGGTCTGACGAAGAAAAAGAAATGAAGCACAGGAATGTGAAGGAGTATTTTTTGAAATATGATGAAATGATCTTTTCCATCTACTGGAAAATAATGAATTCTTTCTTTCTTTCTTTCTTTCTCTCTTTTCTTTTCTTTTTGAGACAGGGTCTTGCTATGTAGGCCAGGCTGGACTGGAACTCACTACGTAGCCTAGGCTGGCCTTATGCTCACAATCCCCCTGCCTCAGCTTCTCAAGTGCTGGGATTACAGGTATGCACCACCATGCCTGGCAGAAAATAACAATTTCATGAGGTATCTATGGAGCATTTCCTAAAACCACCCTGGATAAATCTAGTCTCCTCATGCCTTCTGGTTTATTCTTTATTATAGTGTTGAGGAAACATTAAACACAGGTTCAAAATATCCTTAACTGTAGGCTATATAAAAACATTCTCAAATTTAATTTTTCCAAAGAAAACCTTCTGGCTAAAACAAACATTACAAATTCCAAGTATATTAAATACTATAGAGTTCATTGCTATCCTGAATGGCAATTATTGAGAAAATAGAAACCTTCAAATCAGTTGTTCAAATAATCTTTTCCTTCTAAAGAAACTGCAAGAGCACTATACAGTGATTTTTCATCCAGAATACTCCTCATTTACCAAGTAGTTTAATTAAACCTAAACACCTCATGGAAATCTGAGAAAGTATTCCACTACTCTTTGTAATTAGTATGTATTAACTCCTTTAAGATACGAAATAGTGGGTACAGAGCAAAGATAATGCAGTTCAAGTGGCTAGAGTATAGCAGAGAAGGAAAAACCTGCCTAACAGAAGACTAACACTTATTGAGAGCCTATCATGTGCAAATGGTAGTCTAAGCATTTTACATGTTCTGGAAAAAATGGGCATGGAAAAGTAGACTCAAAGCAATGGCTACAAATAAGAGGGTTTGGGTTTCCAGTTCTCAAGGACTCTATGGCTTGCTCGGGGTCTGCAGTCCCCGGGCTAAGGATGGCTGCTTTCATCTGCAGCTGTAAAGTTACCTATGTACGCAGGACACCCTTCTGTCAATGGCAGCTGTGAGTAAGATGGAGTCAAGAGACAAGACAGAAAAGAATAATCAGCGAGTACATGGAAAAACCAAAGTGACAAAGTATCTTTGAAAAGACAAGTGGGAGACATTTATATATATATATATATAAATTTCAAATGGAATTTTTTTTGTAAAAATCGAGAGCTTTGTTGCATTCAACAGAAGCTGTATCAGTGCAATGGTAACAATGATTTAGGGAATATATTAATAAAACAGGCAACTCATATAAAGGATATGCCCTGTTTGGCACTAAAATAAGTTACAGAAATATATTATTGGGTGAAAAGGAGAATGGAAACATTGCAAAGTAAAGAAGAGCCAATTTGCAGGTAAAAAGCACCACGACCAAGCAAAACAGCCAAGAAGACGGGGAAGACAGGCACAGAAAATGGGTGGAAATGAGGAAATGGTGTTGGAAAAAGACTAGAGAAAGAGTGAAAGAATTGACAAAAGTTAGTGATGGCAGAAACCACAAAGACACACAATTCTCTAGCTCCGAGGCTGTCTTCAGCATAACACAACGTCTGATGGAGGGATTCAGATGCATGATGGCCATACCCTATGGTGAGCCTATGAAACAGGTGGAAAGGTTCTTCAATGTGATGAAAATCTTTCATGCCTTGCAGAAAAGTATGAAATTCACAGGCATAAGAAATAAACCATCTTGGAAATAGTGTACTTTTTCTTTTTGAAAAATCTCAGAGGCAGTGTGAGGGCCAAGAGGGAGAAGGGAACATGTGTAGGCTCCAGTTCACCAGTTTCTAAGTGGTAGAAGACAGGTATTGTCACTACACTTAGCTTCCAGAAGGTGGGGGTGCCTGTGCTTGCTGTCTTCACTGACTCACAGAGGCACTGTGAGACTACTCTGCTCACTGGGCACCACAAATGAAAGACACCATAAAACCCAGGCTAGTGGACATGAAGAGGCTTGCAGAGGCAAAGCAGTTTTAAAGGAATCTTTTCAAGGGTAGTATGCAACTCCCTAAGTACCAGAGATGAAGGCTGCTAGACTGGTTACACAGACGCACCAGCTGTGTCCAAAGAGGGTTGGGAAAATCAAAACACCTCACCAGGAGAGAAATGGTACCAAAAACCTATATGGACCTTTCTTAATCACCTCTGAGCTCCACACTAACTTCTCATTAAATTGACTCATTTAGGCAGGTTTTGCATTTTAAAACATTTTTAATAATAATTTAATAGCCAGGAGTATGTATGCTGTATATATTTTCTTTTTTCTTCCTTTTTAAAATTTCTTTGGCCTTACTCGGGATTGAACTCAGGGTCTCATGCTTGCTAGGCAAGAGACTGTATCTGTTTTTCAGATAGGGTCTCTTCCTTACGTCTGGGCCAGTCTCAGATGGAGATCCTCCTACCTCTGCCTCCTGAGGAACTGGGATTACAGACATGTGCCACTATCCTCATAATGAATAGAACAGGTAAGCAATTAGCCTTTACTTTACTTAGCCTTCTCCACAAGTCCTAGGTTATGTATAAAAGACTGGTGCAGCAGGATAAGCTTCTAGCCACATTAAGAAAGTCTATGCTTATGTAACAAGCTTATGTTCATTTTATCACCAAGTTCACATATTAGTATTCAATATTAAATCATATCTACCTTTGATCATCTGCTGAGATACAGGGGCAGACAGAAAGGTGGTTAAGGGATACTTTTTTTTTCCCCTGGTAACTTCATGAAGAGTTAGTGGCAGTTGAAGCCATCTGAGCACAGGGAGGGACTTTGTCGGTCTGCCTGGTGTCTGGTGTCCAGATAAGTGCTGAGCGGATGTGAAGAAGAAACAATGCCAGGTGCACAAAACTAACACCAAGAGACATTTCCACCCGAGCAGAGGGAAGCACACACCAGGAAAATCAGAAGTAGGATTAGGTGGACACAGGCAGTGCGGATGGGCTTCACAAGGAGGACTTTACCTCACCAGGAAAGTTCCGCCTGGATGGCTTTACCTGTGTCTCCAGACAAGGCAGCTGTGCTTTTACTTCTGGCCAGGAATGAATGTGTGGGCGTCAGCAGTCTGTTAACAACGCTGCTCTCCCACGGGCTGAGCTGCAGGCGTCGAGCTAAATGTCACCACATAAGCAAGATGTTAGAAGCATTCTTTCCAGGGCCAAAAGTACAGAACATCAGATCAGACCTACTGCCTCCGCACACACGGCCTTTGGGAGTGAGCAGTTCTCCAGGGGGGACAGCTGGCTGAGTCAGGGCCCCAGGGAGCAGCTACTCCGCAAACATTGCCTGTCCTCAAGGTGTTACATTTGTGGCAAGCTTTAAAGGAGTTTTGAGTCATGGATTTTGCTAATTTTGCTCCTTTTGTAGTAAACAGGTCTTGAAATAGAAGTGTCATTTCAACTAGAGATCTGGCATGTGTCAAAAACTTGAGGGTGGAACCTATCTGGTGGGCTTTGGGCTGGCTAGTGGGCTGAGGGCACACATTTCAGCTAATAGGCTTTAAGTATCTGGAAGAAAAAAACCCCAACAGAAGTGTGGGCAGGTTAATGGAAGACCAGACTTACATAAAGATAGAAAGGGCCCCCAATAAACCATGCTAGATCTCCACCGGTTGTTATTTGGGCAACTGAGGGGGGTTGGCTGGAAGACAGTGAAAGGGACCCATGCACAGGTCTGTATGGGGTTTCTTTTGTTCTCTCCATTCAGCAAGCCAAGCTCTTTCAGGTCCCTGTTTGGCAACAATGTAAAAAATTTTGGCTGAGGATCAAGGCTAAAGTAGAAGCAAGATAAAATTAAACAGAAACCCCAAATCTAATATAAAACATAATCCTGAAGATGACTAGTGGGTACCTGAAGAGTCTAGAAAACAAACTCAAAAATAATGCAATGATAGATGGTTCAAATGCACCGGGGCTTGGCGAGGCCATGGTTAGGAATTGTGTGCTGATAATGAATCAATTGCTTTGTTCATACTGTTAGCTTCTAGGTGTCATATGCTAACATAGAAGGGATTGTCCAAAAATAGAGAAGAAGCTTGCAACCCCTTACAAATGTCACTACAGTAAAGCGATCACATAGCTCTGTTTTGGAACATACCCATAAATCACTTAGGAAAGTCTTTAAAACTGTCAAGACCTCACAAGGCCACTTCTGTTTGTTCTACATTCTTTGGGTGCAAGTCCCTGAGCCTCTGGAGGAGGTGTTCTTATACCAATCTCATATACATCATCTTTTAAAGGAATGGCACTTAAATTCTGGGAAGTTAGTTTTAGTCCATAAAAGCCATATATTGCTACAAGAAAAAATATGTTCCTATTTGGGTTCCTTAATCATCTGACTTTATTTGAAAAGAGTGGCTATTTTATCAAAGCTCTGGTGAATTTTAGAACTAGTGGATTAATCATTAGATTTTTTGTTTATTAAAAGAGTTAGTGAATTATTCATTAGATTTTTCTGTGTATTATGCAGGAGACTCTCCATGGCTAAATTAAATACTGAGAAATGAATAAAAAAGATCTGTTATAAAAACTATCACAGCCCATAGCTAAAGTTAGTAGAAAGTGCCATGGGTGGGCATGATTAAACGACAGTAGGGCAGTGCCTCAACTAGAATATAGTCACAGAATAAATCAATGAGAAACATGTGCTGAGGAGTAACTGAAAATCTCAACAGCACTGCATGCTGAACAGACAAGAAAGGCAAGGAAGAAGAGGGCCTGCTTTCAGAGATAAACTGTAGAGTGCCAGTGGCTTAGAACTGCAGAGAGAAGACAGCCCTGAAAAGATAAGTCTTTTTCTCCATTAAAGAAGTCCAATTACTTTATTTCTATGAGTCCTTAGGGCATCGCTTACAGAATTTGCTTCAAATAGAGATCATTATAAACCCACTCGAGCTTGTGTGTAAAGCAAATCCCAATACTGTGAATGAAAGGTTTTGCTAAGAGAAATGTTTCCCTTCTACCACACACATAACTAACACTCTACCTTTCATACAGCAGCTTTTTAGTAGAGGTTAGTGAAGGAGTTAGTTCATGTCTTTTTCCACTCGCAGGTCCTGATTTTTAAGATTAAAAAGCAGAAGGAGGAGATAGTAACTACAGTGGAAGTCTATGGCACTAACTCTATTTTAGCACTTAAAAATGAGATGCTGTCAGTTCCCATGTCAGACACCCACATCAGGGGAGGCCAAGTCGAAGGCCTTGGGCCACACAAGTGAATATAAGAAAGTGACCTGAGCTAAACGAACATCCTGCATATCTGCACTGGCACACTCCTCACATAAGCCCCAAACCACTGTTCAGTTTCAGGTAAGGGGTCTGGGCAGAAATTAGGCAAATGTTGACAGATCCTAAATTTTTTCATTAGAGAAAGGAAACCTAAGTACTATATGAAATCTTCCATATTTTAAATGTTGGAAATTAATTCCAATTAAATCAAGAATAAGAGCACTGCTCAGGTTACACAGAGCAGGCTCTGGGCAGAATTCAGCTTAAGGTCCACCACTGTGTCCTCTGATGTAGACTATAGGGAAACATATTGACTAATTTTAAGCAAAAAGAAGGCAACTTCACCCTTACTTTAAAAAAACTCCCTAGTATTCTGTCTTCAGAAAAAGCTAGTTAAGTAGATAGTTTAAAGATAATGAGCTAGCTGGGCATGGTGGCATATGTCTGCAATCCCAGTACTTGGCAGGAGGATGTCCAGTTTGAGGCCAGCTTGGGTAATATAACTAGTCCCTGTCTCAGAAGATACACTTGTAATACAAAAAATTCAAATAGCAACATTTTCTGTGTTGCCCCAATTATAAACACATTCTGTAATCAGAAATTTCCTTTAAAGCAGGTGAGTTTATCAGTTCATATAACACTATATTCAAGTGTAGTAACCAAAATACCTAAAAACCAGTACTGCACACGCACAGATCTACGGCCGGTCTCCATTAGCTTTGGAGGGTCCAGGCAAGCACTTCTGGGGGAAGTGACTTTTACCAGATGATACTTTTACCAGCCTCAATTTAATATCAGCTTTAAGGCCACTGACAGAGGACTGAGGCAGCTCAAACAATCTAAGAATGGCACACATCCCCTCGACATATTTGTCCACAAAGGCTACTAACTTAAACTTCTAAAAATAGCTAGCAGTAAATAACTATATTTCAAAATCAGAGAAATTCAAATTCAGAAGAGTTGCTACTCTTATCGAAAGGCCTAAGCCTACCTATCCTAAAGAGGGTTTTGCCTAACTTAAAAAAAAATTCTTCTCTGTATGGGAATCCCCACCAGGCCATCCTGGTTTGTTAGGCAGGAACTCACTCACAGGTCTTTTGATAAAGGGGTAGAGAAGTAGAATTCTTGAATTCAGTGCACTTCCTCTACTAGTCTAGCCTAAGATTCAACTTTCTAGATGTGCACTTGAATCACGAATCAAGGGATAGTTTCCTGGTTACAGTGATGGACCGATTGCTGAACTTCTGCTGCCCTGGTGTTCTACCTCCTCTTCTAACCTACCCAAAGGATGAATGCACTGAGTCAACCTGAGAAGGCTACCCTGCATGTAAGGACTGCAGGTGCAGCACAGCAACCACACGCTGGGAAGCTGGTGATCACAGTTCCAGTCCCTCTCCTGCAGTAATTAGCCTATGGGACATTAAAAGTCAGACTATCAACCTATGAGGGACTCCGTTACCTCAACTGGAATAATAGATGATCCAATCCAACAGCTGTTTCTCAGTTGGAAGACCGTATTACCTGAAGAGTATCCAATTAGAATATTGTCATAGAGTCCACAACACATCATCTTATTTCTAGCGGACACAGACCACCAACATTGTCATTCCACAGAGACAGGGACAGGACATTGTCCACTTTATTGTTTGTCTGCCTGCTCTCATCCTCATCCTAATTTCAGCTATGGGAATGACTGTAGGAGGCAGTAAGCAAGGTTTAACTTAAAAGTGTTATAAAATCCTAATTGTGGCTTGTCTCAGACCCAGGTTCACTAAAGTATGAAAGTGCCATGACTAATTCGAAAGAAAAGGTGAACAGACAACTGTAAGAGCAGCATTTCCATGCTATATTAAGGAAATAGGTTTGAAAATGAAGGATAATTTATCAAAGAAAATTTAATAATATTTTAACATGAAAGGCCTCTAATGACTACATGTCTAATATAAGTGATTAATGCAAATTAAATTAAAATGGAATAGTTTTGGTTAAAAGGCAAGACTAGGAAGTTGTACAAACATTTACTGCTTTATGAGATCTGTTTCCAAGATAATATTAACACTCATATAATATGCAACATTACACCACCATAGCAGCTTTGATACAATACAAAATTTATAAGGATATACATACATATAGAACACACACGTTACATGCCTTGTCAAATGACAGACAGGGAAACTTTCCAGTTTCTCACTAAAGTACTCAAAATAACCATGATTTTCTACTTTTGTATGTGCTTTTATATTACACGATAATTCTTTGGCTTTATTTTAAATCATCTTAGTTCTGTAGAACAAGTAGCTTATTTTATAAGCTTGATTGTTCCTTCTATAATAAATGTAATATAAAACTTTTACTTTATAAATAACTCAGCATCCATGTACTGTAAATCCATAGGATGCATAAAACTCAAAATTCAGATATTAATTGGAGGACTATGATTATTCAACTTTTCAGGAAAGCTGTAATGATGATGATAGTCTTGAAGTTAGGTCAAATCCTTCATAAGTAAATACATGGACACCAAAACACCCAATCACACACATGAGGAATGCAGTGAGAAATGTTTGGGTAAATGGATTGGCAAAATGACATGTACTGCCATGGATCGTTTAACATTCTCTTCAGAAAGTCAGAGCCTGGAATTCTCAAGGTACAGGTGCAAGCCATAGACAGAGTGATTGAGGTAAAAGCCGTGTTCATAACCAAGCTTATTTGCACTTGGGTGGATTAGCGGGTGATTTCTGGAGCTGTACTCATTTACAAAAAGTTGAGAGAAGCACCACCTTCATCACTGCTAAATGCAAGCACTCAGCCACGTCCTAAGTGGGGACTGTTCGTTGCAAGGACAGTGCTGCTCGGCCAGTTATTGCTTTATTACTCTGAAGTTTTTTCTTCCTATTTAAGAAATGCAGGGAAAGCAACTTCAGACGCTTATTTTCATCTGTAAACATCCAGAACAAAAAGCATTAAGTAAATGACAGAAACACATTTTTGTTTTCCGTTGACTGTACCTCTATCTGGAGAGTTTAGCAAAGTTGCAGAGGAGGACGAGAGCCGCTTGCTAATGACAGGATCGACATGTTTGGAGAGGTTCATGGTGGAAACTGACCGCCTGTCTGGATCTAAAACAGATGGAAAGAGCGCTAATTGACAGGCAGCATGCAGGACTGTGCGTTCCAGGCCCGCAGTGGAAGGAAGGAGCACTAGGCCGGATGCTCTCAGCTCTACTTCTACGACCTTCCTACCTGCAGTTTTCCAAGTGGACAGATTAAAGGTAACTTAAAGGCCAGAAATAAGACTCGTTTTTCTTACATGGCAAAATGAACATTCAGTTTACTAGTTTGTTGTGTGATGTAAGTGGATGAAGTCAAAAGGAAGGCTATGGAATGAGGGGAGCAGACGAGCACAGACAGAACTGTAACAGGGAATGCCTTCCAACTTCCTAAAGTGTGAATGGGAAGGTGTGGTGCTGGTGAAATACACACTAACCCTGGCATGAAAAGCACACCAGGTCCTGTGTACCTGCTGATACTTTTGCTTTAGAGTCATTTCACACAGGGCATTAAAGTTCAGTCTAGAAGAATGACTTTAAAAACAAGAAAGACCTGGGCATGATGGTTCAAGCCTGCAATCCCAGCCTCTTGGGAGGCAGAGGCAGAAGTACTGCAAGTTTGAGGCCAGTCTGCGCATGTTAGTAAGGCCTGTTTCAATCTAGAACAGAGTACAAATACAAGGGTTGAGTATGCAGCTCAGTGGTATAGAGCTTGCCTAGCAGGCACAGGCACTGGGTTCAATCTACAGTATCACAAAAAAAACAAGAAACCAAAAAAAAAAAAAAAAAAAAAACAAGCAAGGGAAATGCTCTGGGTGTAGAAGGTAGGGCCGACATACAAACTGGCCTAACAGAACTGACAGCAACATAACCAGAATTCCTTCTGTTTTATGAGTTCATGAATATTATTGTTCATCCTGCAGTCAAATTATTAAAAAATAATTTTAAAAGTTCAAATCAGAAGGGAAATAGCCATGTAAAATTCAAAAACAAAACAAAGCTGAGTGTGGTGGTACCAGCCTGTTCTCCTGGCAATCTAGAAGCTGAGACAGGCAGTCTGAGGCCAGCCTAAGCTTTATAGCAAGACCCTGCCTCCAAAAATCAGCTCAATCTGTTGTCCGTACAGTAGAACCAAGTTCTAATCATGATCATTATCAAAAATCATGTTTCCTGAATAAAACTACATATGATTAAAAAAAAAACCTCATTATATATTTGTCTAGCAGGCAGGTGGGTATTCTGATCTATAATTGCTAGACGTTTTCTTTTTTTCTTGTTGGTACTGAGGTTTGAACTCAAGGTCTTAAGTTTGAGTGTTCCACCATTTGAGCCACACGCCAGCCCATTTTGTTTTAAGATGAGACCTCATGCTTTTTGTAAGGGCCTTAGACTACAATCCTCCTACCTCTACATCCCCGAGATCACAGGTATGCAGTATCACGCCAGCCCACAGAATTTTATTTTCTATTGTTAGCTGCTTATGAGACTAAGACAAAAACATTTCTTGTGATTGATGCTTTCAAAACACAGTTCCCATTGCAGTGAACATTTTGAAATGATTTCACTCACAGAATAACCATTCTTGACTATTATTCATACTGCAAGTCTTCTGTTAACATAAGACTTTTCTATCTTAAACTGAGTTTTTTTAATGGTTGAAACACTAAAAAAACAAAACACTAAACACCGTATGTATCTGTGACTTACACTGACACTTGACTGGTGGGATCTCTCTTGGGGTAGTCCCAACAGAAAGATTTAGGGCTACACTGAAAGGAGTGTGTGCATGAAGAAATGTGAGGTGCAGGGCACAGGAAGGATAACCAGTCACTTCCAGGTGTTTATCCAGCAACACATTTCGTGATGCTGCTTTATATGTTAAGCTTTAGCTGGGGAAAAACTGTGGCTACGTCAAGCCATGTCAGGCATACTCTCAGTAGGTTATTAAAAACATTTAGTTCTGTTTCACAGTAAGTGGAAAAAAATAAGCTAGGCCAGATCTTCCCATTCCCCCCAAATACTAGAATGGAAAAGTATCTAAACCTGCCCTAAGTGGTATGAATGTGTTATCCTACTTAATGTGAAATTATTTTTATTCATTCTTTTTCCCACCAAACACAAATTCATGAAAGGATTAATAATCAGTTCTAAACGTGTAAGTTTAGAGCAGTGCCAGGTGGTGTCAGCAGCTGCAGGAGACACTAATGTGGATGCAGCCAGTCTTGAGGACCTGTTTGCTGGCCAGTAATCAGTGGCTGAGCACTCACCACGCCTCAGGCATTGCAGTGAGGGGAAGGGTCTTCAAGATGAGTAAGGATGGTTGTTGCTATCCACACCACAGCAGGTCACTCCCTGGTCTTTAGAAACTTTGGTAAATTCCAATCATTTTCAGACAAATTCTCTGTTCTGGCAGAGCAACAACTTGCTCTAATTCACAGTCCTTATAAGAGGAGTTTATCCATCAGTTCATAAACGCATCACTGGCTTCTCTTTCTCTGAGTGGCAGAAGTAAAGGCCAGAAAGTAACCTCTGAGCAGGGAAGCAAGAGTGAAGGTTAACAGCTTTATTTTTTCTCACAGATGTTTGACAACCTATAACCGTACGCATATAAAGCATGAAGCCAAAGAGAAAAAAATGAGGCTATAAAAATAGGTAGCATGACAATTTTTTGTATGGAATGTACATGCAAAACTGTCCTTTAAAATGAAAGGTCACATATAAACGATCTCTAGGATCATATATTTGATATGTGCTCCACCAAATACCATGGAGGGAGGAGGGCCAAAGGGGTAAAACTGCTTTTAAATTTGGCTCACCATCAGAGGAAAGCAAGTTGTCGCTCTACACAGAATACTTTTTTTTTTTTTTAAATAAAAAGGGTACAGAAGACAAACAGAATGTTAGGAATGAAAGGAGATAGCAAATAAGCAAACAGACAAAGATTTGTTATTTAGATAAAACTAAAAGTGGCTCCAGCAGTATTGATGGGGGTGGGAGGAGCTAAACTGGATGTACTTTGGTTCCAGGTAATTTTTTATCTAAAAGACCTTTTTAAAAGGTCTTATTCAAAATGATCATTTAAAGTGGAAGCAAACATGCCACGTGTAATTATTTCAACACCTTTAAGTCACCTGAGTTGTATTATCGCACCTAAGAAACACTGTGCCAACCCCAGAATTAGGGCTATGCAGGACAGAAAGCAGGCAAAATGGCCAAGGTCTGAGGTGCAAGCTACAGGGTAGGCGGTCAGCAATCACGAGGATGTTTGTACCAGATTGTCTAGCACCACCCGAAGCTGTGACGTGGTGGTCCAGGCCTGCTAAATCGAGAAAGGTGAATGATGACTCAACAAAACCACCTGGGGACAGAATGTAAGACATGATTTTTCAAAGTTAAAAAAAAAAAAAAAGGTCATTAGAGTTACAAGAATGACAAAGAATCGACACACTATGTAAAATTCAAGGTGTATTGAAGTTACAGCACAAAAATAAAGCTTTCCACTAAGTTCAAGTTATCAGTATGATTTTATGTCCACTCATGGGGGAAGAAAGTGCTTAGATTTCTCCTGCTGTGTCTAGCCTCAGACTCCTGCGCACTTCCTTACATTAGTGCTGCGTACACTTTAGGGTTGGAAGGCAGAAGCTCACAGTATTGATTTTGGGCAATCAATATTACTATAATACTTCTGAGAAAAAAATAAAACTGGTTAACTCATCCTATAATCCTGAGCCCCTTATGCAAACGAATTATGAAACAGAGCAAGTTTCAAGTGTTGTCTCTCGAAGGAGTCCTGCAGCACATGAGAAAAGCAGCCTGAGCTAAGGGAAGGAGAGGACCTTATCGTCTCATCTCACCTCCATCACCCTCCTACCCTTAAGCAACAGAATGTCACTTAGTTATAGTTGAATGATGCTAGCAGGATATTCATTTTGCAAACACAGATTTAGAAAAAAACATAAGCAAATGCAGTCATACTGTGCAGAAAAAAGGTGAAGAAGAGGTTTACAGAGGTCTCTGCATGCTTACCTGCCGTGTGGATACCAGGGCTCCCGTGCAGAGGGCCACCCCATGACCACCGGTTGTGCTTCTGCCTTGGTTTCTGGCTCCTCTCCATCGTCCGACGCACAACAGCTTCATGGCGCTCCTAAGGGAAACACAGATATCAGTGCTCCTCTCCCACCTGACTGTCTGAAGCTTCTCAACATGAGGCAGGACGCAGGTCATGAAGGCTACAACCTAAATTTCCACCCTACCGCAGTACTGTTGAGCTGTTCCCCAACGTGTGTGGTTATCTTGAGGTGGGAAGAATACAGATCTTGGAAGGTTATGAAAACCATGAGCTCCCAGCTCGTGAAGCCCTTGCTGTGTCAGCAAAGGAAACGTGACACGTGACAGAGACACAGATAAACGCCCCACTTCTGGGTGTGACGCTTTCGTCAACACTCAGAATCATGGTAGCAGGTCTTCACCAAAACTGAGCTTAACACACACGTTATTATAATTTAATTAAATTAATTAATGTAGTTTTGAGGCAGATTCTCACTATGTAGCCTAGGCTGGCTTCAAACTCATGATTCTCCTGCTTCATCTTCGTGAGTGCGGGGATTACAGGTGTGAAGCACTGTTGCGAGCTTTCTCACGCTCTCTTATTCTACCTAGGGATGACTGGAGATGCAGAAAGAACAAACAGAAGACAGACATGCAGAAAGTTGGGGCCAGGTGTGCTAGGCGCTGGGATGGAGATGCACAACAGCCTCGTTGCTTCTTTTCTCTAATAACTCTTCTTTTACTTTGTTTCTTTTCTCTTATTCTTTAAAACCTTATTTCTAAAGTCTTTCTTCTTTTCTGTTCTTTAAAGTGTCTTTCTTTATACTCGCACTATCCCATGTTTTCCTTTAATCTCTCTTAAAGTCTTGGACCTCAGATTTGCACTGTCCCCACATTCTCTCTTAAAGTCTTAGTGCTAAGGCTTGTACTGTCCCATCAGACTTGCACTGTCCCATGTTTCCTCTAATCTCTAGCATAACTCAGCAGCCCATCAATCAATCAACCCCCATCAAAAAACCCCCTGTCCTCCCTCAGAGGGTCTCTTATATCCAGTGGTGAACAAGGAGGTAGAGCAGCAGTTCTCAGGGAGGGGGCATGACACTGTAAGAAGAGAAACCTGCTCTCTACTTCTCTGAATGTAAACAACTTAGGAAAAGCAGCTGTGCTGCATTTTGCCTTCACCCCCTTCTGCAGCTGGGGCCTTGCCATATTCAGCCTGTAGATCATTGAGCACAACTGTGCTTATGTCAAGTTCTCATAGGCTTCTCATAATCCACTCCCCTCAAAGCACCATGCCTCGTTTATTTTAATTTTTCTGTGGTTCAAGGATTGAACCCAGGTCCTTGTATGTGGCAGGCAGGCATGCTACCACTAAGCTAGCCCATGGTACCATATTTTGAAAGTGGAATTCAGAATCTGAGGACATGCATAATTCTTGAACCGATGCTTGCTGTGTCGGATGACTTAGGCCTCCCTCCCCAGGGGCCTCACCTTGTCCTCCTCCAGCCGCTGCCTTCGTTTCTCTTCCACGGCCGCCCTCCTCTGCTCCTCCTTCAGCCGCTGCTCCTCCAGCTTCCTCTTCCGCTCCTCCAGGTGCTTTGCATAGTGCTGCCGGGCTCGCTCCTCTCGCTCTAGCCAGATGATTTCTCGGGCAGCTTCATGGAACAGCAGGGAAATGTGAGATATGCAAATTAAAGCGGGAAACACTGAGCAAATCTGGGTTCTGGGGTTGTCTACTGACCTAGCCTGGCCTTTGCATCTACAAATGCCCAGGAAGAAAGTACTAGGGCGCTGTTAAACTAGGATGGTTTCACATGCTAACAATGAGGTCGAAGGACATGTGCTGAATTATAGCCTTTGGAAGACCACACAGCCCTCTACTGGGTATAGGACAAGGCACGTAAACCGCACGCTCTGGCTGCAGTCACAGTATTGATACTGTGCCCTCAAAATTCAATAAAAAAAATGCGACACCCTCCAGTTGTGTGTACCTTTTTTTCAATATAGAAAAGGATGTGGGAGAAAATAATTAGTTGATAAACAGTGTGCTGAGTGCCTTGCAGGCTTATCACACTGAGTCAGCTAAGCCTTGGGAGGGACCAAGAGGCGATTCTGATCTCGGGGGAACCACAACAGAGTTAGACAACACCTACCCCATCAAAACCAACATAACTGTAGACTTCAGAAAACATGGCCAGCTGCATTTCCTCATTTTAGGGGACAAAGTCACCCACACAGCAGTTTTCTTTAACATGATGCTGTGATAACTAGAGACATGTATGAGTTGTTAACATGGTAGGCAAGTGTCCAAACAAAATTTAGAGCACAAATCATATGGCATATAAATTCAAATGTGACTTTTTGAGAGAAAAACCAGAAATTCAGAATATTTCAGTTTCCTTTAAATGTGTAGAGTATTAAAAACACTGCATTTCTCACAAAGTTAGTTAGTTGAGGACACAAATCTACTGAAAAACATCTGAATTCACTTGACTTTGGTGGAAGGAAAAGGACAAGGGCAACTCCAAGGTGAGTGCCGTCTGACGTCAGGGTGTGGAGAGAGCATGGCTGGCATGTGAAAGGTCTGGGTCTCCTAACAGCTCTGCTGCTAAGGACCTGGGACACTTTCATCTGGATTTCAGCTCTCTCTGGTGGAAGATGAGGAAACCGATCTTGAAGTTTCCTTCTAAGTTTACAAGCCCATTATTGGATCAAAGACCTTAATGTAAAACCTGAAACTTTGAGACGACAGAGGAAAAAATAGGGGAAACAGTTCAAGATACAGACACCGGCAACAAGTTTCTAAAAGGATTCCCATAGCTCAGGAAATAATAGCAAGAACTGACAAATGGGATTGCATCAAATTAAAAAAGCTTTTGTGTAACAAAGGAAATAATTATCAGAGTGAAGAATGGGAGAAAATCTTTGCTAGCTACTCATCCAACAAGGGACTGATATCCAGAACATATGAACACATATTCACAAAAATTAAGTACCAAAAGAACAAACAATTCAATCAGTAAATGGGCAAATGAATTGAACAGACATTTCTCAAAATAAGAAGTACAAATAGCAATACATACATGAAAAAATGTTCAACTTCTGTACTAATCAGACAAATTCCACCTCACCTCAATAAGACCAGCTAACGTCAAGAAAACAGACTGAAAATAAGGCTGGTGTGTGTGTGTGTGTGTGTGTGTGTGTGTGTGTGTGTGTGTGTGTGTGTGTGTGTAGGAATCCTATACACTGTTGGTAGGATTATAAATTAGTGCAGCCACAATGGAAATGAGTATGGAGGTTTCTCAGAAAAGTAAAAATGGAACTGCCATATGATTCTGCTATACCACTCCTGGATGTATACCCAAAGGAATCTAAGTCAGCATACAGTGGAGACACCTGCACACCTATGTTTATTGTGGCACTATTCACAATAGTGAAATATGGAATCAGCTTAGATGCACATCAATGGATGAATGTATAAAGAAAAATTGGTATACACATATAAATATATAAAATGAAGTATTATTCAACTGTAAAGAATAATGATGGCATTATATCTCTTACAGGCAAATGGATGGAAATGGAGATCCTCATATTAAGCAAAATAAGCCAGACTCAGAAAGACAAATGTAGCATGTTTCTCTTATATGTGGAATCTAGTTTGTTTAAAAATGAAATGGAGGTAGAAGGGGGACTATTTGGGAAGAGGAAGGGGTAGGGGGAGAGGGGACAAGAGAGGGTAATGGAGAGAGTGAATGTGATCAAAGTACATTAAATACACGCATGAAAATGTTATAATGAAACACATCAAAGTGTACAAAACCCCTCATTAACAAAAATAGGCAGTGAGCCACAAAAAAGGCAATTATTCTAAAGAAAATTTTAGGTTCAAGTTAAAACTTTACTTCAAGAGCCAGCACACAGTTAGCATGTGCTCAACACAATGTCCACTGAATATCCACAGAAACAAAGAGACTGAGAGTACATCTTAAACACTAGCAGATGTCATTCTGACACTTCCTTTGGATGCTCTCACTTTGATCACTTGGTTTCCCACTTGGGAATACTCTACTACTTTACTGGCAGGTTTTTAATGCCACTATACATTTTAATTCATCTAAAAAGGTGGATTTGCAATGATAGTTTTTTATTGCTGTGGTACCGGAGTTGGAATTCAGGGCCTTGAACATGCTAGGCAGGTGCCAGCAAGGTGTGACTTGAGACACACCTTGAGCCTACAGTGATAGATCTTGTAGAGCTTAAGCAGTACACAATAGTATAAGGTAAAATGACTGGCTTCCTCTACTCTTGAACCCTCTTAAAATATCCCATTTCCATCTTTTTGAGAAACATGCATACTGTACCCACTCTTCTACATCTAGCTTTTTTCACTTAAAATTTCTTGGAGGGCCAGGCACAGTGACTCATACCTATAATCCCAGCTACTCATGGGGGAGGGTCAGGAGGATCATAGTTCAAGGCTAACTTGGGCAAAAACACAACAAGATCCCGTATCTCAACAAATAAGCTAGACATAGTAGTGCATGCCTGTCATTCCATCAGGAGGAATAGGTAGAGGAACACAGTTCAAGACAGATTTGGGCAAAAATAGAAGACCCTATTTGAAAAATAACTAAAGCAAAAAAGGGGTGGGGGACATGGCTCAAGTGGTAGAGTACCTGCCTAGCTACCATGAGGTCCTGAGCTCAAACCCCAGTAGTTTCAAGAAAACAAATAAGTAAAATTAAAATAGCTTGATATGGTGGCACACTTTTATAATCCCAGGATTTGGGAGGCTGAGGCAGGAGGACAGAATTTGAAGTCAGTCTGGGCTATACAGTGAGATCCTGCCTCATAAAACCAAAATAAGCACGGAGGCCTGAGTTCAAACCCCAGAACTGTCCCACCCCCCCAAAATAAAAAATTGGTAGTTATTTGCTATACCATCTCTGGGAAGTCTTACCAGTTAACACTTTTGCCAACAATACATGAGGGTTATAGGCAGAAAAATTTGTGTCTTGTGACCCATAGTCATGTAGTACAATAAATCTACTTATTTGCTTTTAGTTTTCAAACTATAGCATTTGACTTTTATACCCCATTTGAGGAACATTTTAGATTTTTCAAAGACATTTATGACATAATATATTTCTTTCCTATGAGAGATCCAGAAGTAAACATAAGAAATACAGATGTTTATAAAGTATTAATAACAAAATGTGGCAAGATAAAATTCATAAAATAAGAGTTAACTTATAGATTAATTTTTCTTGGATAATGTTCTCATCAAAAAAGGCTGCTTTCATACTCAAACCTTTGTGACTCTTTCTTCACTAGATTTAAGCTAGTCTGATTTCCAAAGCCCTGCCTTCCTCCTCATTGCTTTCCACACAGCCTCCTCACTAATGAGACCAGGTTCCTTACTGTGCCTCTCCTGTGTATCTTGGCTCCTGTTACTGTTACTTGGGAATGCTACCATCACTTAAAACTCCAACTGACCCATCCTTTAAGGCAGCAGCCTCATAGCTGCAATGTATATCAAATAACCTACGGAAGTTTAGAAGGTGGGGGGAGCATAAAAGGTAGAAGTGTCTAGTTCCAGTACAAATTCCTCAGCTCCAATCATCACTTCAGTTTTACTAATTCTGAGACAAGGTCAGTTAAAAAATAATTTTTATTTTATCGAATCCAGGACCTTACACAACTAATTTGTTTTTTAAATAAACCTCACAGGTAGATAGATCCGAATGAAACTAGTGGTCCACTGATGACATGTGAAGAAACCCTGCATCCTGTCTTCTGCAGAAACTCCTGTGATATCTACCAAAACTTCAACATTTCCTATATTATGATTTCTGTGTTGCAAAGGTCACCCCTCCCCCAACTCTCCATAGTATCTTTCACAACTTGAACATATCCAAGGGTCTTAATAATTACTTCCCAGTTCACTGGAACTACTTCCGGGTTCACTGACTCATAAATGTGTAGTCTTGGGTAAGTTACCCAACTTCCCTAGCACGAGTTCTGAAAGGTTATGTTGTGGGTAAAATAGGACTTGCCTCATAGATTTGCTGTGAGGATTAAAGAATAATTATATTTACAGTAGTTAGAATAGTTCTCTGGGAAAGTTTAGCTACTGCTGTCATTTTTGTCATCATCATTTCAGTTCAGAAAACTAAAGGTAGTCCTTAAAGTTGTGCTATGAATCACACCAGGATTGCAATATTTTATACCAATTAAATCTTTTGAAAGAAGAATATTTACTTATCCAAACTTTTGATCTGCTTCTGTTTCTACCCGGAAGTGGAGATCCTATTGCAGCTTGTTCTTTAAACAATTGTCTGTAAACAGTCATTTGGAGACTGGGCAAACAATGTTGAAATGGCAGACATCATTTTTTGACTCTTGCAGGGTATGCCGTGAGTGCTAGGATGAGTTACTAAGTGCAGATCAGGTGATATATTAAACGGAAGGATAACACATTAAAGACTGCAGCAGTTTAAGAATTCAAAGTTATTTGATTGTAACAGTTTTAGTAATTTAAAATATTTCCCAGAGACAAGAGAGAGTAACGAGAAGGTGAATATGACCAGAGTACGTTATACACATGTATAAAAATCATAATGAAATCCAGCATTTTTAATATATGCTAAAATACTTAAAAATATTTTATACAGATGATAAATAATGTCAGGATCGTGTGTTTTCTCATTAAGAAACGAGAACTGTGAGGGGTGTCAGTGGCTCATAGCTATTTGGGAGGCAGAGATCAAGAGGATCACTGTTTGAGGCCAGCCCAGGCAAATAGTTCATGAGATCCTATCTCCAAAATACCCAACATAAAAAATGGCTGGTGGTGTGGCTCAAGTGGTACAGCACCTGCCTAGCAAGCATGAGGCCCTGAGTTCAAACCCCGGTATTGCCAAAAACCTCAAAAAACAAAGAAATGAGAATTCTGAACATAAGGAAAAAAATGAGCAATTGCTGTGGACTGAATTGTGCTCTCCAATTACAAATTCAGATGTCAAAGCTCCAAGTGAGAGTGTGACTGTATTTGGAAGGAGGACTTTAGGAGGTAACAAAGAGTAAATTAGTTCCTAAGGGGAAGACTCCAACCTGACAGGATAGTGTCCTTTTAGGAAGATACACCAGAGAACTTCTGATGTGTATGCTCACAGGAAAGGTCACATGAGGGCAAAGGGGTCCTCTGTAAGCCAGGATGGGAGCCCTCCCCAGAAACAGAGCCAGACATTGACCTGGGACTTTCCAACCTCCAAAAGAGTGACAAAATAAAATTCAGGTGTTTTAAGCCACCCAGTCTACAGTGTTCTATTATGGTAGCCCTGGCAGACCAACACGACTTGTGCAACATTTAAATCATAAACCGTCACTTCATTTCATAAAGAGGCAGCTTTATGGAAGAACAGCATGTCCAGATAAACAAATCAACCTGAAACACTGTGATCAACCTTAATCTTTACTCCTCTCAGGTTATTTGGAATTATCCCTAACCATGGGCTTACACTATAGAACTCTGAAATGAACACTCATTTGTAGCTGAGGAAATCCTAGACATGAACGAGTCAGTCCCACTCCTGTGCTGCTGCCACCAGATTCAGAGACACACAGTGACTCTGCTCACTGACAGGGATTTAGGATGAAAAGCACGAACTGAGGTAGATACCACGTAGTTTCTGGCTGCACAGAAACTGGAGACCACCCCTCATCCGCCCCTTATGAGTTATGGGCCATTGAACATGTAATGGCTCTGTGGTTCTGCTTCCTGACAGGGCTGCGCTGTGGGTTCCAGGTATACACAGCACTTAGTACAATGCCAGGTATTGCAGATGGACCCACACATGGAAGTAATGACAGTACGTCTTTGTGATCATCCTACTAATTTCTGTCTTGTGCCACAGAGAGCAAGTGGCTAACAGGAGGAATACAGGCATGACAGAGAACACAGGCAGAAGGTATTCACAGGCTGGTGGGTACCCCACCAACCCCTACCCCATCACTTCCACAGTTGTACCCGGCCCAGTCCTTCTGAAAAGGCTATGTCTGCGTGGGTAGCTGATGTATTTCACTGTCATATGAAGGAAAGAAAAAGGCCACATACAGAGAATAGAGCAATGCTGTCACATAACCTGCCACACACATGGCGGTCATCTCAGTTTTTTTTCCTTTGTTGCAGTGCTGGAGATCAAACCCAGGACCTTACACATGCTAGGCAGTGCTCTACCCTGAACGCACAAGTCATACTAATCTGTGGAAATGCTGCTACAACAGTGGCACCAGAACACCCTGTAATATCCCAGAGTCAAAATGACCAGGGGTAAGACCACCAGAGCTTGGGTCTTGATTCTGCTACTAACGCTGTGTAATTTTGGGAAAATTAGGCAATTTCTTTTATTTCTAAATTAGAAAGTGTATAAAATTATCTCCAAGAGGTTTTTTGTTGAGACAGGGTCTCAATATGTAGCCCAGGATAACCTTGAACTTAAGATCCTCCTCCTTAGTCTCCCAAGTGCTGGGATTATAAACATGCACCACCATGTCCACCTTTCTCTGGGCCCTGGGATCCATCCCTAGCACTGCAAAAAAAAGGAAAAGAAAGCCCACAAAAAAACCTTTTATGCTTTATCTCAATATCAATGTAATTTTCATTACTTTTAACACATTGATTCAATATATGAGCTAAATAATTCTTTACAAAATAAACTACTAACTTAATCATCATTTCCAAAAAGGGATTTATGGAAAGAGAAAAGAATACCTAGACATGGAGAAATAAAAGTATTTAATGGGACATGTCTTAGAGCAGTATAGGAAATACTAGTTTCATTTAATAGCCAAGAAATGCAGGCTGGATGTATGGCTCATGAGGTAGAGTACCTAACTCTTAAGCACAAAGCCCTGAGTTCAAACCCCAGTACTATCAAAAAAGAAAATAGCTAAGAAATGGTGACCACTAAAAGAATGACAAAGCACAGTACAACTTCCAAGTTAGTAAGAACTATGGAATGAGTAATATTTACATCAGACAAACCCTTACTTCAAAAAAAGGTGTGTGTGTGGGGGGTTGTTTTAAAAATAAGTTGGAAGGAAAAAAAATCAAGTCTATTAAGACTGAGACTTAGAGCTGGGCACCAGTGGTTCATGCCTGTAATCCTAGCTACTCGGGAGGCAGAAATCAGGAGGATTGTGGCTTAAGGGCAACCAGAGCAAATAGTTCTTGAGAACCTATCTTGAAAAAACCCAACACAAAAAAAGGGCTGGTGGAATAACTCAAGTGTCAAGAGCACCAGCCTAGCAAGAAGGAAGCCCTGAGTTTAAACCCCATTCCTGCAAAAAAAAAAAAAAAAAAAAAAAAAGACTGAGACTTGGAGTTTTTAACCCCCATTTCCTACACAAGGAGCAGGTTAATTTTTCTCCTTCTCCCCTACCATTACTCCCTACTTTTATCCTGTACTAAATTTCTTTCTCAATAAACTTTACTTTTACTACAAAAAAAAAAGAAAAGAAAAAAAGACAGACTTAGCTGAGCATGACTGTATACATCTGTAATCCAGCACTTGTGAGACTGAGGCAGGAGGTTTGAGAGTTTGAGGTCAGCCTGAGCTATACATAGCTCTTGCTATGGCGAGCCTCCATCTCAAAACAAAAACACCAGACAGACATTTTGACCAGGCTAACCCCCCAGCCCCCAAATAGCCATCAGATATATGAAAACAAAAATGTAATAAATGAAATGAAAATGCTACTACCAGGCAAAATGGATTTGAAGTTCAAATGAAGAAAAAAATCCAAAACAGTTAAACGATATTCCCCAAATCATGTGATCTAAAAGAAATAGAATTTTTGTTTGTTTGTTATTGTTTGGTGGTACTGGAGTTTGAACTGAGGGCATCACATTTACTAGGCAGGCGTTCTACCAGCATTGTTTTTTGTGTTGGGTATATTTAAGAAAGGGTCTCAGAGAACTACTTGCCAGTGCTGGCTCTGAACCATCCTCTTGATCTGTGCCTCTCAAGTAGCTAGGATATAGGTGTGAGCCACCAGTGACCCACTTAGAGTTGGTATTTTAATTCAGCTAATTCCAAAGCTTGTATTCTCAGTTGTTATATAATACACTCCTATATTCACTTCAGCTGCCTCAAATTTGCATCTGAACATTCGTTTAGATCCATTCCATAACCTTACCCATCATCTGCTCATGCTCTGCCTTTGTCTTCTGATACCTGATCCACGAGAGCCAACACTGTGTAGTTAGAAAAGTCAAGGTCTCCCTCAGTCCTCCCTGGTGAGGCTCTGCCCCAACTCAGCACATCCAAACAGTGGACACTTTCATGTTCTGTCAAACATCTCTCCTCTCTCAAACCCACGAGAGCTGATCCAATCTTCCTGCTACTACTTTAAACTCTCATTTCCTTCTTACTTCTGATGGCCAGTCTTTTACCTCTTCAAATCTATCTTACTTATGGCTCTCAGACACAGCTTCCTTAAAAAACAAATCTGGAAAGCTGGTTGGTTCAGGCATGTTTCTCTGCCCAACTGCTCAGACAGGCCTTATGATCATCATCCTACTGCCTCTGTCCCAAAGACCTCCCTCCACCTGGCAAACTTCTGTCAAACACCAGAGTCAAGGTGCTCCACCAGCTTACACTGTACACTGTAACCGCTCTGCTCTCACCTATTGGCAAGGGCTTCCCCATATCTACAGTGTCCAGTCCGGAAGATGGTTAAAGCACCTTTGAGTAAATGGACTAAAGAGTTAGGGAGCAGGGGACATAGCTCATTTGTAGAGCACATGCATAGAGCCCATGAGGTCCTGAGTTCCATCCCCAGCACTAAATAAAAAAAAGTCTAGGACTTCAAAACGACTGACTTACACTGGGCACTGGTGATAAATCAAAGCCTTCTCAACTTGTCACTGAAATTGTTCTTCCATTTGGAGCTCATTTGATTACACAGTGGAGAACTGCCTGGTAGCATAGGTGACCCTGCAGGGAACCCACAGCACCATCTTCTGCCCAAGGGGCTTCCTATTTTTCCTGCTTCCCTGTAGAGGAAGGCTGATGGCACTGAGGTGCTGGGACATAAATGGATACAAGTGGAAGACCAAGAGCCTCCTTATACACACATGGGAGGAACAGCTTGAGATAAGGAAGCAAAGTGAAGAGATAAGAGTTCCCAAGAATTCTTATCTGCATTTAGCCCCCCTGGAGTAATGGAGCTCTGCTAGACTACAATGGCTGTCCCTGGAATCTTCTGATTCATCAGCACTAGTCTCCTACGTTGCTCATAGAATCACAGAGCGCTGCCACTCTCACCTGGCTGTCTCTCTAAGCCCCTCCCAGGAAGCACACACACCCTACTATCTGCTACTCCTTAGTCCAGAAACATTAGGCTTCTCCAGTTCCAAGAACCAAAGTGAGTTTTGTGGAATCATGTGACTGGTCATCTTTGTCATTTATCTCCATCACTCTGGTGAAACATCAGCTCTTGCTGTTTGCTAACATTGAGCCATTCTCAGGCATTATCTTCACAACACCTTAGAAGGCAGACATTGCCATTAAAGTTATTTTATTATGAGAAGTCTGAGACACAGAAGTGAAGCAACCTGCCTGACGTCTCCCAACAAGTTAGCGAGGGAGCTGGAATTCAAACTCTGGGCTGCCTGACTCTAGATGCAAACAATGAGCCATTCTTCTAGAAGGCAGGGACTGGAACCCTCCCATGACCAGTGCCCCTCTACACTGGAAAAGGGGGGCATCCCAATGTGAAGTTCCTATCTCCCATCATCATCAACAGCTCACGAGACACCTTACTTTTCAGGTTTTAAGATCTTTTTATTTTCACCCTTAAAGGAAAGCATATTTGGGAGGAAAAAAAAATAATGGCTAGTCACATGATTCATTTCTATTAATTACCCAATCCATTGGGCAACAGCATTTATTCTTTCCAGTACCAGGCCTGACTCATGATACAGCTGCTCAGGTATGTGCTAACGTCCATATTTTTCCCACTGAGGGCCATTTGGACCCCTGACCTGTCTATTACTGCTTGCCAGCCTAGGAGCTTCTGTACACGCCTTCACTAAATGGGAATTTCGGGAGACTTGGATGCCAGCACTGACTTGGGAAGCACAGACCTTCCAAAGTTTATCCATTCGAAATTTGGCTGACAGGGACTGCTTCTTTAATACTCATATTTATTTCCTCCCTCTCTGCCTCCTTCCTTCCTTTTTGTCATCCATCCCCCCAACCTGGTTGATAGTCCCTAAAGAGAAAAATCCCTTGTCAAAACAACTGACTGTCTTAATCAAATAATCAAATAATGTGAAATATGAGATCAGGGAGAGTTTCATGTGTAACTCTAACCAGGGCCACACCATTATTAATTGTTTGTTAATTAACATTAACTTGCCTGGAAGTATTTTTGAGATGAACGTTCTAAACTAGGTTGAAATGATGATTTATCTCTTAACCATACTTATTAATACTGCTTGCTGTCCTTGAGCAAACAACATATTGAGATTAGGGAGAGAAAAAAAAAGCAAAATAAGAAAGCTAGCTAGGTGTGGTGGTGCACACCTATAATCCTAGCTACTTGGGAGGCAGAGGCAGGAAGATCACTTGCAGCTCCTATGGTAGTGCTTGCCTAGGAAGTGTGAAGCCCTGGGTTTGATTCCCAGTATTGCAAAATCATACAAAACAAAACCAAAAAACCTTAAAGTTACGACTGGAAGGGCAAAGGAAGTTTGGTGAAAAAACAAAACAAAAAAACCCTGGAGTATAATTTAACTGAAGTTTGTTCAAAGGTTAAAGTCCTTTTTATATTATCATCTTCTTTCAAAAACACTACATTATGATAGATCTCACACAGCTTTGAACTTAGCTATAAAAGCCAATATAAATAAAGATTTATAAGCACAATGAATTTTTTCTTCAATCATAGATCCTGTGATGATCTTTAATGATTTAATAGAATCTAGAAAAGTCTGGAAAGTCCTGGTTGGGAATACAAGTCTAGTCACATTTTGGAATCAAAGGGCTGGAGATGCAGCTCAGTGGTAGAGTGCTTGCTCAGCCTGTGTGAGGCCCTGGGTTCCATTCCCAGCACCACAAAAAAGGAGGGGAAAAAAAGACTCAGTACCAATGACTCAGTACTCAGTGCCAATTGAGTAAAACTTAACACAAAAATTAAACATAATTAAAGTTACTTTGTATCATCATCCCAGAGGGATACCTTGCATCTCCCCAAATGGAGAGGGCTGTCTACTAAACATCCCTTAAATATTCTTTTGACCTTTCTTGTCAAAATAGTATGTGAATATTAGCTTTATAACACATGAACAATTTAAGAGCTGGGCATGAGGCATGCCTGTAGTCCCTGAACCTGGGAGGCTGAAGCTGGAGGATCATAAGTTTGAGGATAGCCTGGGCTAAAGAGTGAGACTCTGTCTGTACCCTCCTTTCCCTCCTTCCCCCCCAAAAAAGAATAAAAATGTAATACCCATGTGATTGAACTATTGATAATGTCTTAATTAATTTGCAATACTCACTGCATTAATTTGCACTTATAATGTATAGACTCACTATTCATTTAACACTCAAGAACAATTGTAGGACCATGACTATATGCCAAGCTGTTCTTGGTTCTGGGTTGCACAAATGACAACAAGGCTCAAATCCCTTCCTTTATGGGGATATAGTCCAGTGAGTCTGCCATAATAAAAAAATAAGTGAAATATACACAAGCTTTGATGTTGACATTGCTAGGGAGAAAGGGATGCTGTGGAACCCTTTTATTCAAGTACCTGGGGATGTCTGAGCCCACAAAGCCACACTGAAGCTCTAGGGAGACATCTAGTAGGGTGAAACCCAATCCCACTGGGATGGGGGGTAGGCCAAGGGAAGGGAAGTTGATCCCCGAAAGACAGAGTATAAATAACAGCCACCCCAGAACACTTTGTTTCTTATTTTTGCTCCTGTGGAGTCTCTCCTGGCTTCCACAGTTCTGCTTTCTTCTTCTTCTTTCAATTGTGGTCAACTTGTCCAACCAGCCTTCCTTACTAGGGAGCGCTGGGCACAGTTCATGGGAAGAGGTCCTGGGAGGAGGGCACAGGTCATGGAAATGCCTTGATGGCATGACTAGGACCCTGCTCACCTGCAGGAGACTGTCAGGGACAGGGAACATAGGCCTGGGTGGAAATACAGGAACAGAAAAAACAGCATGGGCTGTTCATTTCCAGTACATTATTGAACTTTGTGTCAAAAAACCCTAGGCACAAAAGAAATGACCTCTTCTTGCCACTGTGGCAAGAGAGAGAGAGGCCTGTGGTGACAAATGGTAACTGGGCCACCAGGCACGAAAGCCAGCTTCCCTGCATTGTACAAGCTTGGGTTCCTGAGCAGGAATTATAAAGGGGATGGGAGAGAGGGCTGAGCCCCCAGGGAGACATTAACTCTGACAGTCTCAGGACTTAAGACTATGGCTGTTTGATGCAGTGATTGTGACACCTAAGAGAGTCTGGGTTTAAAAGTGTCTACACACTCTGGAAATGCTGGCTGAGTATCTCATTTTTGCAGGGGTCACAGTCCAGTTTCAGCAAAAGTCCAGTTTCAGCACCTTGGCATAAATGAATGGTAAAGTAAATGGTTGGCACCAGTGAGGTTCTGCCTCTGGGTGCCCTGGTCTCTGCTTTCCCATGAGCCAGTTGCATGGTCCAGCTTGACAGGTGGCTATAGGCAAATGCTGGAGTGCTGATTTTTCACTAGGACCTCTGCCAACAAGAGGAAGATAAGACACCTCCATCCAAGGTCTCTGTTTTCCTAGTAGTACTCAGTTTGCACCTGTCTGCAAGTTCAATGACAGCCTTATTTCAACATGGAAGCCACCCAATGCCCAAGTCTTGTTCAGCCTCCCAACTTTTCACATAAAAAGGACATGGGCCACTGTCCTTGTGTTTTCTGAGCCTTAAAAAGTCAGCTGCAGCATCACCCCATTTGTACACACAACCTCTCCAGTGCCACAAGAAAACGAATTCAGTGCACAGAGATGTGAACGTGACCTTAACCCCTGGCTGGAGGTCACTGTTACTGAAAACCAGCCTGGGGAGCATGGCAGTCTCCACTCCACCTCTCGGTCCCCCTGCAAACCTGTAAACACACAGCTGTTAGTGACGGCTGTTTGTCACTGTCAGCGGCCCTCATTCTGGAGAAGAAGGGCCATCTCCATGAGAACATTCCTGAATGATCAGATATGCCAGGGTGCGGGGCTGGGGTACCTAGCTGTTTCTCCCGCTCCTCACGGCGCTCCCGGGCCAGCCGCTGCCGGTCATCAACCCGAAGTACAGGCGGAGGGTCTGAAATGAGACAGAAAACGGAGGGAGAGGGGATTAAAACCACGGTGACAGGCATTCTTTGCGCCAATAAACTGATGAACTATCACCACTTTCTCATGACAGCTAGTGCATGCATCTATAGTTATAGTGAGACATTTTATTATTACAGCTTTTCTAAGAATTGCCAAGCTTCTTTCCATTTTAAAACATTATGTAGGGATTAGGAGAGTCACTCAGAGGGACAGCACTTGTCACTCAGAGGGACAGCACTTGCTTAGCAAGGCCCTGGATTTGATTTCTGAAAACAAAACAAAACACCAAAAACCCAAACCTAAAACCATTATGTAAAATCATAATTTTTCTATAGCATTTCTTATTCTTTGTCAAACAACATAAATGACATTTTGTGTTCTAAGTTATTTCTATTTCTACCCTCCCCTGGGGTTTGAGCTCAAGACTTTTCGCTTGCTAGGTAGATGCTCTACCACTTGAGCCACACCCTGATGTCTTGGGTCAGCCTCAGACCCTGATCTTCCTAACAAGCCTCACACATAGCTGGGATGACAGTCATGTACCACCACGATCAGCTTTTTTATCAGTTGAGATGGGGTCTCTCTAACTTTCTGCCCAGGCTGGCTGATTTCCACCTCCTGAATAGCTGGGATTACAGGCGTGAGCCAAAAAGTCTGTTCCATGACAACAAATAGGATCCTAACTCAGTGGATTTACAGTGGGTAGATGTTTGCCAGTCAGAGGTGATGAGTCAGGCAGACAGGAGTTATTGTCTGTCTGTCACTCACCTGCTACGTATATAGGCCAGGTTACTTCCCCACCCCCTCTAAGTCTCAAGCTATGATGTGAGTTTTTATTTACTTCCTGCAAAATGAGGGCAAAAACAGAACCTGTCTCACATCATGACAGAGATAGTATTTGTACCGCGCTCAGGACACAACTCCCAGCAAGCCCATTCATTCATTCAATGCACACGGGGTATCTACCATGTGCCAGGGTGTTATGTATACAGAAAAGGCCACAGTCAACAAAAAAACCAAAAACCTCAACCTTCAGGGGTTTCAGCATTCTACATGGGAAAAACTTAATAAATGAGAAATATGTAAAACATACAGAGTGAAAAAAGAGAAAAAAACACGCAAAATGTTAGACTGAATTAAACACTAAGATGTCCAAGCAATGAAGGGGATTGTGGCGTGTCGAGAGGACATCTAAATCTTTAGATGGGGTCCAAAGAAGGCCTTGATGTGATGGTAACTTTTACACGTAAATATATGAAGGATGTGAGGGAGCTAGCTGTGTGGATATTTCACAGGAAGCATGTGCAAAGGCCCTGAGGTCATGAGAGACTAACGTGTTCAAGAAACAGTGGAATCTGGGTGACTTAAGCAGTGAGACTGGCAGGGCTGTAGACATGAGGGTCACGTCACAAGGCTCATTTCATGGTGAGCATTGTGGATTACACTCTGAGTTGAGAGAGAGAGAGAGAGAGAGAGAGAGAGAGAGAGAGAGTGTGTGTGTGTGTCTGTGTGTGTCTCGTCTGTCCAGCAGAGGGCTACCTTTACTGGCTTACTAAGTTGCCATATAGAAACAAAATAATAATAATGGTCACGCGATTACATTTCAACTCAGGTTTTTCTCTCTACCAAACTGACATAACATTGTTAGGATCTCACGGAAAGCTGCCTAACTCATCAGAGACGACCCAGCAGTGCTCTGTCAGCAAACTGAAAGGCCTCACATCCCAAATGCTGCTGCCTTTTGTTTGTTTGAGTCAGGATCTCACACACAGCAGGAACTGGCCTCCAACTCCCAATCCTTCTGCCTCAACCTCCTAAGTGCAGGGATTATAGGTGTCACCACCACACCTAGACCAAACTTTTAGAATTTGTACATGGGAAGGAAATAAAACTGTATGAAAGCCCATTAGAAGGCTGCATGGACCTGGCAGTGTAAATCCTAAGAAGACTGGGTGATAATGACATGTTATAGTTTTTTCTGCTCCCCACTCTTGGAGGGGTAGGTTTGAACTCAGGTCCTTGAGCTTGCTAGGCAGATGCTTTTCCACTTGAGCCCCATCCCCAGTCCTTTTTGCTTTGTTTTTTAAATAGAGTCACCTGGCCTTGGATGAAGATTTTCCACCTCTTGAGTAGCTGGGATCAGAGGCATGAGCCACCACACCTGCTCTTTTTTTTTTTTCGGACAACATCTCACTATGTCACCAAGGCAGGTCCTGAACTCTGATCTGGGCTCAAGCAAGCCTCTAACCTCTGCTTTCTGAGTAGGTGAGCTATCAGCCTGTGTCACCATGGCCTGCTTCAGTATGGCTTTAAGAAATGGATCCCTCATGCTCATGCACATATAGTAAGTTTTCAGATTTCCTAATTACTTAGGAAGTTCCAAATCTTATTGTAGGAAAATGGGCTTCTGCCTCCCAAAGGGTTAAGTGAAACAGGACAATGGATATATACCCCTCAGACAACAGGTGAGGACAGTCACAGGGTGTTGTGTCACTTGTTAACCGTGAGAGCAAAGTGGTATTTTGAAGAAAGGAAGAATTGAGAACAGATGAAGTTAGAGAAAAGATCTTATCACTTAAACATTTTTCCTTAAATAGTGAGTTTTACACACTCCTAAAAACTTTCAATAGTAAGTTGAAAATCAACCTTATTAATAAAAACCATACGAGCACATTATACAGTTTGTAAGATGGAGGACTGAAATACTTTTTAAATCACATTGACAGGTCAATATGAAGTACTGCAATCTCTAGTTTGCTTTCAAGTATGTGCCCAATTTCATGCAAAATTCTGGAAAGGCTTTAATAACAAATGGGACACATACACCATTCACCTGCCCACACCAGCACTGAGACCCCAGGTCATAACAAGACCCAGCCCCCTGCACCAAAGAGGCAATTCCCAACTGTGCAAGAATGCTCCCTTTCCAAGTGCCTTGGGAGTGACAGTCAGAAAACAGCAGGGCAAGAGATGGCAGGGTTTTTCCTCATTTCTTTGGACTTTTTCTTTTCCATGGTGCTGGGGGACAGAACCCAGGAGCTTGCACAATCTAGGCAGGAGCATCAGTGGCCTTAATTCTCCTGATTTCTATTCTACTTTTTATATAAAGTTGGACTTTTCCAAACAATAAATTGCACTGGCCTCAAGGCCGAATACAGTGCTGAACAAACACAAGTAACCACTATAAAAGAGCTCTAGGAAAGACTGAACTGCAGGAAGTAACTGAGTTTCAACCCCGTTTCCATTCTTCAGTTTATGTCAATAAGATCGTTGCCTGGATGCTGAATGTCACCAACACCTGTGGCAGCAGGCTGTGAGTGGGGACAGGGAGGAGCAGAGGCCATCTGCTTTGTTCGCTGCTGAGCGCCTGGCAGAAAGAGGCTACTCAGTTAAGTATTTGTTGAATGAATGAATGAAGGAACCATTTCAGCTAACCACCTCAGTTTCAGAGGCTTTAAACTGCATTAATTGGAACCCATGATATGCTAAGAGCAATCTTGTACCTGCTAATGGACTTTTAAAAACTAAAATGTTAGCAATTGTAATTTTAGTTCTAATTAACTAAAAACAGATTAAATTTATCTTTAAAGACAGGTTTTCAAAAAGGAAAAAGTACAATAGAAGAATTTCAAGTAAATAGGAAATTTTCCCTTTCTTGATTTGACTCTCACATCATTTCCTCCTGAAACAAAATCAGGGTACGTGGGTATGGTGGTACTTGCTTGTAATCTCAGCACTTGGGAGGCAGAAGTAAGAGGTTTAAGAGTTGAGGCCAACCTGAGATGCATACTGAGACTGTCTCACACACACACAAAACAACTACTAAGCTTCAGAAAATAATTTAACACTGTGTACAGACGACACTGACTCCCAATGCATTTAACATAGTTAGCATAAAATTAAGCTGTTGATTTTTAGAGGGAAAGAAAGGGCGAGGAGAAATGGGTTTTGGAGTAGGTGAAGTTACAGGTGTGACCTGCATTCCACCTCCTATCTGTGGTGACTAAGGTGTAAACTGATGAACAAATGGGGCACTTTACAAGGGGCTAGGGTGCAGCTCAGTGTGAACACGCTGCCTAGCATCTGCGAGGCCCTGGGTTCTATTCCTGACACCACAAAACAAACAAGAATGAAAGGGACTGTTATTAATATTGTCTGTGGTGCCATGCATAGACCTGAGTGCCTGTGCAAACCTGAAAGTGTGGTCACTACAACAGAATGACTCCCAGAGATCAGTAGATCAAGTCCCACTGGCAGGCTTTCTCAGCGCTCACTTCACCCTGACTTAACTCTAGCCATTATTGTCACACAACGGTAACTTCTGGTAGTGCTTTGGTTTTTACAAAGCACTTTCACATGTACTGTCATCATTCCCAACAATCCTAGGTGGTGGCCGACCACAAATTCACTCATTCAATCAGAAATTATTTTGCCGATTTTTCAAATGAGAAAACTGAGAGAAATAGATACGACAGATGACAGTGGCCCAGTTAAGCGCCAGGGTTAGGACTTAAGTCAGATCTCTCAGTCCGACTCCAAGGCACATGCTGCTCTGCAAGGAAAACTACACACTGTGAGGGAGAACAAAGTTCTGGTGACTTTTTATAAAGACCTGGGGCAGATGGTAGCCCTGGGATAGGAATTTTTCTTCCCTGGGGGTATATTATGGCATTTACAAAAGCTCTTACAGCCTATCAAATATATCATACTTGAATTCACTGGGGATAGGAATTAGAAGAGGGATTTTGAATGAATTTGAGTTTCTGCTTTTCTCAGGTTGGTGGGAAAAAAAAGCAATTTCCTTCTGTCATCAGGTCAAGTTAGTGACCATCTGGAGACAGCGGATAGAGATCTGAAGAACCCTCTCAGCTCTTCAGTTCTTGGTCTGGGTTTGAGTACACAGAGTTGACAGCAGCAGTCCTTCCTGCATAACAGGGACAGAGTGTGCCTGCTCTTACAAAATACCATGCAAGTTCTGTAGGGTGGCTTTATTGTTTTTGAGACAGGGTCTCGCTATGTAACTGACACTGGAACCAGCGGTCCTCCTGCTTCAGCCTCCTGAGTGCTGGGATTATACACGTGTGCCACCACATCAGCCCCTCCCCTATCATGTTTTAAGTGTAAAACAGTCACCCTGTGAATGTGAAGAGAGTCTTTCCACATGGAAGAGATGTTCTGGAGCTTTCTAGTGGATTTCAAGTGCTAGAATTAGAGGGAGGGAAATTTAGCTGAAAGGAAGTCTGAGAAAACATTTAGCGAGGATGTCCACATCTGTTTAGGATAATACTCAAAATAACTGTTTTTTTTTTCATTTTAAATTCTAGGAAATAACTAAAAAAACTGCTTTAGATAGACAAGTCCATGACTTGGATCTCATAAAATCAAGAGGTTTTGGACTGGGCCATGGCTCAAGTGATAGAGCACTTGCCTAGCATGTGATAGGCCCTGGGTTCGATACCCAGTACCACAAAAATAAGTAAGTAAATCAAGAGATTTTACTCAAGCCTCACCCTCCAACCTACCCTCTTAAATCATCCTTTGGAGAGAGTCAGGACAGTAACATGCTCCTAAAATAAGAGCATTTTCTGTACCTTTGCTCATCTGTGTATACAGGGGTGCTCATTAGGCACAACCACAAAGGACATGTGTTCTCATCTAGTGCCACATGAGCAATGGGACGACAAGGGCTCTGCGAGGAGCTGGCTCTCTACTCTCTGTGCACACTGTTCCTCACGCGGGAGTCTGCGTCAGACCGACACTGGAGGGGAGGGCTGTGCCTTTAACAATACGCTCTAGCAATGCACAGTGCTGTCACTGGATGAATGAATGAGTGATCGGGACATAAAGGTACCAAGCACACAGTAAAGAACGCTGGGAATTAGACGCAATGGTGGGTGGAGAAAAACACAGAAGGGGACAGAGTTATGCTGTCAGTTCACTCAGTACCTCTCAGTCCCAGCATTGAGGCACCTGCTCAGGAAATACCAGGTCGTGGCTGGGAACGGGGAGGATGGCAGGGTGGATAATGAGTGAATGGAAAGACAGGCTGACAGCATGGGGACATCTCAGCCTGCTAATTAAAACTCAGCTGGAATGCCACATCATTTTCCACTGGTGGCTGCTCAAGCAACACTTGCAACAATATTTGTTATTATCTTCCAAATGACAAGGTGATTTATCTACTCTGTTCACAATGTTCTCCAACAAAAAGACAAAATTAAGTAAGTGGAGAATGTTTTCTGCGAGAGTAGAACTGGTTATTTCCATCTTTTTTGGGGGGTCAGGATCTCACTAGGTAGCTCACATTGGCTTAGAACTCCCAATCCTCCTGTCTCAGTCTCCCAAATGCTCAGATTACAGGCTTGAACCACCACGCCTGGCTGTCATCTTTATTCGCACTGATTCACCGTTCTTGGGTGACTCTGGCCTTGAACACCGAATGAAGTAGACTTCCAAGAACCTTGTGGGGTCATCAGTCTGTTCTCCCTTCCTCTGATGGCCCTTTACCATGCTGTATGTTCATCCCTCCCATGAACTGCACAGAGGCTGCTGGACACCTGGAAGGAACTGCGCTGTCTGTTCAGTTCTTTGTGCTGTTTACAGACTGCTTCTTTGTGGCTGAGTGGAACAGATCGTGAGTCAAAGGTTACTGAAATCACTACGTAGGCAGGTATATAATCACCGTGAGGAACAGAGAACCAAAACAATACTATGCGAGCTTTGTTATGCAGAAAGACTTCAGTGGTTTTTAAAGAGGTCACAAAAGATACGATAATGCTGGGCACACAGGTACAAAAAACTGTGTTATACGAACATTTCCAAGAGAAGAATCAGTGTTTGGCACCCACACCCGACATCTCAATGACTGTCAGTATGATGCTGAGAGAAGCAGGTCAGAATCTGAATCTCCATTTTTCAGAAACCCAGGCTTTGGGAGATTCTGACTTCAACTCACACGAGTCAGTGTGAGCTTTGGTGGCAGCACTGAAACCCAGCTTGCCTAGCTTCTACTTTTACAGTTCATCTGCTTGCCTCAGAGGCTTTGGACCTAACTTTCATTTTTCCCAGAGTAAATGCCATGTGTCCTACCTGGTTTGTGTCCTGAGTGGTTGCTATTTTGTCCTGAAACTGTAGAGGAGGAGCGGTTGGGGGCAGTTTTCTTATCTTGCACTTTATAGCTGTCAGGCGCTGTAAAATGAGACAAAAAAGAAAACATATACTTAGTTCATTCCAATCGATTCGGACATACCCATTCAGCATTTACTGTGAAGGTCAGGATCAGCTGCCAGGCTACACTCAGGAAATGAAAAGATAAAGCAGTTATGACCCCTGCCCTCCAGGAGTGTACTGTCTGCAGGGAAGGCCACGTCCAGAAATCAGTGGCTTCCTGCAGCAGTGGCTGGGAAAGCTCCTACCCTGGATGTCCCCCATCACCTACTTCTGTGTCTATGCATACAGCAGCCACAGGGACATACTAAATTCTTTGATCTAAAAAATCCCAAGAATGTAAACAAGTAGGTCACCAAGAGGGAAGCCGGGGGATATCTTTACTACAATTTTTGAAGAAGCGTTTGGCCAAAGTTCAACAACAAAGATTACTACTATTTATTTTTGGTGTGCTGGAGATTGGTCCCAGGGCCTTGCACATGCTACATGTGTTCCACCACTGAACCAGGCCCCCAGCCCACAAAGATCATTCAAGATGAAGGACACGTCTTCTAGGAAAGGAACAACAGGCAGAAGCAGCAGGGACTCTGTGTGTACACGGTCATCCAGGCGCAGGAAAATTGTTTTTACATGTTTTACTTGATATATTTCCATTTTCAAAGGATGTTGGCTACTGTTTCAGAAATTGTGTCAAAACCTGAGCTTCTGAATTTTTCCTCTGTCCACCTGCAGGGTCCCCCTCAGTCAAGGCTAGTCCATTCTAGTTGCTCAGGTCCAAACCCTGGCAGCCATCTTTGGCTTCTCTCATTCCCTCCATTTCATCTCTCAGTAAACTTTGTGGCTCTACCTGGAAAAGCACCTGACCACCACATTTCTGACCATCTCTTCTCTGTCCTCTTAACCAGTGGGCCTGATCCTACCATGGGCCCTACCAGCCCATCAGCAATGACCCTGTTAAAACATGCCATGTCCTCCCTGTGCTCAAAACTCTCCAGCACTGCCCACCCAGCCCAGAGTGAAATCCAACATCTTATTATGGCCTAGGAGGTCCGGCGTGGTTGGCCTTGAGCTCGTACCACTTTCCTCTTCATGACACTGCTCCAGTCCTATGACCAACTCTGCAGTCCACGAGGGCCTGAACACCCACTTCAGATGCCACCGTGGAGCTCTCCTTCACTTCCTTTGTGTCTCTGCTCAGCCGTGACATCAGAGTCCCCCCGAACTACTTGAAAACGGCACCCCATCACTCATTTCTCCCCCTCACCCACTGACATCTTATACATTTATGACCATATGCATCAGGAAGGCTGATTTTAATGACTCCCAAGAGTCACTTTAAAAATTACACTTACAGCTGAGCATGGTGGCTCATGCCTGTAATTTCAGCTAGTTGGGAGGCAGAGATCAGAAGGATCATAGTTCAAAGCCAGCCCAGGCAAGAAGACCCCATCTCAACCAATAAGCCTGGCATGGAAGTGTGTGCCTGTGGCCCCAGACACACAGGAGGCATAGGTAGGAGAGTTGCGGTCTGAGGCCAGCCCTGGGCAAAAATGAAAAATAACTAAAGAAAAAAAGGACTGGGGATGTGGCTCAGTGGTAAAGCACCTGCCTAGCAAGTGTGCAGCCCTGGGTTCCATCTGAGAAAAACAATGAAGGCTCCAATCAGTGGTTTAAAATACACTGCCAGCAATTTCCCATTGGAAAATCATCACCATGTGTGTGAACACACCTGTGCTGAGGAAGAGAGCAGGACAGGACCTGACACTGACCCAGTGGAAGGCATGATGATCCACAATGCTGTACCAAAACTGCGTGGTCAGTGGTCACTGTGCGGCGGTGAGGGACCAATGAGTGCTGGCCACCATCACAGAGCCTACAGTACAGCTGGAACCTGGGTTGTTTAGTGTGACAGAGCACACTTTCCCCTTCCTGTGCAAGTTAATCCTGTAAGAATTGCTCATCAGAAGTGAATACTTAAAGACAACACAAAGGAGCAGAGTGCCTCAGGGACCTGGAGTGGCCTGATGACAGTTTTCTTTATTGCCACCTCCAGCATACAGCAAGTAAAGCTAAGCTGATTAAGAATATTCTACAGCATGGGGCACGGTTATGCACACTTGTAATCCCAGGCACTTGGGAGGCAGAGGCAGGAGGATCACAAGCTGGAGGCCAGCCTGGGCTGGGTATTGAGGGGGTAGGGGGGAGAGGGAGGGGGCGGAGTGGGTGGAAAGGGAGGGGGTGGGGGCAGGGGGGAGAAATGACCCAAGCCTTGTATGCACATATGAATAACAATAATAAAAAAAGATGGTGAAGATTTAACCCAACTATTGTGTTTATTTGGGCTTATGAAGTCATTGGGTAGTGCCCCAAGAGTGTATCCTGGTGGCTTTAAAGGAAAGGGAGAGAAACTGCACAGTGATAGAGATACACGCGCCATGCACACCACCTGCCTCCTGTATTGAGATACTCTGGACCACCTCAGGACTAAGCCAACAAATGGCTCTAACCAGATCCAAGTCAGTGGGACCCTTCCAGAATCATAACCAAAAATAAACATCACTTCTTTATAAATTTATCCTACCTGACCTAGTACATTAGAGTAACTGAAGCTAATTAATACAGTTACTTATAAAAATGAGCAAATGTTGGAAGTGCTTATAGGAGAAGATAAATAACTGCTGAATAGGTTTCACAGGGGTAGTTAATGACACAGGTCTGAAAGGTGGAATGGAAATTACAAAGAGGCCTCCTCTGAGTATTGTCTTTGTACACTTTATTGCTCTTGAAATTTCAATTAAATGTAGTTAAAACTTCTTTTGTAGACCTAGTTTTTATCATTATACCATGAAGCAAAAGGGGTTAAATGAAATGACAATCAGAGTCTTGCAAATTTCATAAACAGATTACATCTAAAATGTTTACAAAAGCTGTATGTTATCATTTGGAGCTGTATATACAAAAATATAAAGAAAAACAGCTCATAGCCTCACCATAATCTCATTGACTGTAAATGTGCATTCTAACTTGACAAGCTTCTTACTGGCAAAAAGTACCCTTAGTTTTGGCTCTGGGGTTGAACCCAGAGTTGTTTTATGAGTAATGCATTATTTTTACATAGGCCCAAATTCTTGCTTAAAATTTTTTTGAAAATATGTGAGAATTAGTTTTGTGAAACCGCCACTATGTACAACACACTTTGTTTACAGGAAGTGTTAAGTAAACAATATTTGACTGCATTTTTACCTGAATATGATTCCTCTAGTATATTATGTTCCTTTTTGATGAAAGTATTTTAATTTGGACTGTACTTATGAGGATGCCTGAGTAAGCTTTAGGACCTATGGGAAATCAGATCAGGTATTGGAGCCTCTTCCCAGCCAGGTCTTGCTGAAACCTAACAGAGAGGTGTATGGCATGAACAGGGAGCTTCACAAGCATGTGTGGAGCAGGAGCTGACCTGTGTTGACCTGAATGCAAGGGTAAGAAAGTGGCCTAGGTTCTGCCCTGTTGAGCATGGTATCACCCCCTCCCCCTGCATCAAGCTGCACAGTGGTCTGTCCGTGTTTCCAAGTGAGTGTTCAGGTTCTATCTAGAATGTGGAGTGTTCTCTATTGCCTTGTGTGGCCTGGTCAGCCCTTGGCAACAGACAGAGCTGCTTTGGCATCATGGAGGGAGCCAAGGCTGCCACTCAGTGGTACTTGAGACTAAACCTGAGAGAATTCTTCAGGCATGTGGCAGGAGACCCTGAAGAGTTGAAGCTAGGCCGAAATCCCTATGCACTGCCGTGGGAGTTGGTGATATGTGTGATTATCCTTGGACTTTTTATTCTTCTGTGCTGTTTGTGGCTTTATGCGATGAAAGAAAAAAATCTTGCCATAAAGCTTTGTGAACTGATGGAAGAAAAATGTGAACTCCTTCAAAAAGTGAGCCTTGCTGAAAAAGAGTTTGAAGACTTAGAGTCATCTTTGAAGGATGCCAGCTTTGTGAAAGACTCAATAGAGCTAGTAGAGAGTTTAAAGGCAACCTATGAAAAGCTGAAGAGATCCAAATCTCAACTGGAAGATGAAATACTCTTTGTAGAAAAAGAGCTACAAGAAGAAAAATCTAAACATTCTGAACAATGTGAATTGAGGGCAAAGTTATCAAAAATGGAGCAAGTCTTAAAAGATAGACTAAATTCTCTAACAGAACAACTAGCTGAAGCCAAAGAAACCTGCCTAATACATCAAAACACTGAAGCACAACTGAAGGAGTCAATGAAAGATGCCTTGAATGAAAACTCCCAACTTCAGGCATACCAAAAACAGCTTTTACAAGAAACTGAATCCCTGAAGAAACAAGTGTGTGAACTTAAAAAACAGAAGATAACAATTGAAGACTCCATAGTACATGCACAGCAAGTTCTAAATGATCAAGAAGATCACATCCAGTCTCTGACTGCACATTTGCTGAAAATGAAAGACTGGACTGCTATACTTGGAGAAGACAAAATATGTGATGGTGACTTGGAATTAGAAATGATGGATGGATCAGAAAAGGCAGCTTACATAGAAAATCAGCCAAAAGGAGCTTTGAAGAAACTAATGTATGCTGGGAAATTAAATGCACACTTACAAACCTTAGAAGGAGAGAGAAACCAGATTGAAACTCAATTGTGTGAAGTGAATAAAATCAACCGAGACCTCATGGAGCATATTAAAATTCTCCAGACAGAACAATCCTATTTACAATCACAAAATACACAGCTTGAAAGTGGAAATCAGATGCTTCAGCACAAAGTTAACCTAATGACTGAACTGTATCTATATAATAGTAGGGAACAAAACAAAAACTTAATAGCACAAGAAAACTGCCGGCTAGAGATGGAGGAGAAACTTTCCAAAGTGGTGGAGAAGATCCTCCATGCATCTAGAGAGCTGAAGAGCTACAAAATGCAAGCCAGATATCTTGAAAAAAAAAAATGCAGACAGACATTCTTTATTATCAAAAGGAAGTTGTTAAATATGAGAAAAAAGAGCAGCTTTCTTTGATGTTAGCTGAGACTTCTGAAAAAAACCTCCATTATTTCAAGGAAAAAAATGAGCAGATGAGACAAGAGTTAATTGAAATTAGGCTCAAAAACAAACTTTTAATCAAACATCCTTATTCACCTGATGTTCTACATACAGCACGTGGTGAAGAGCCTTGCCAACAGGGCCTCTCACCATTGGAACAACCTTCATCTGAAGAGAAGGCTTTTCTCTATCCTTCTGAAATGGAATTCAGTAGAAATGATACCAATGAAGACCTTGGTAAATCAAATGTGCCTGACTAATCTCTGCCTGCTGGAATCCAAGAAGTGGGCCCTGGCTTTATTCCTCCTGTCACAAGTCCCACATCCAATGGGTCCAAGGAGACAGTTAATGAAAAAGGGGCCTCTTTTCCTTCCACCTCCTCCAGAAAACACACATGGAGCCTCTCAAGATTATATTCCATCAAGAGATTTCATTGCTACAGGAGGTCCTCAAAACTTTAGTATGCTAAATATCTACTATATAAAAAATAATTCAAACAGTTTACATTTGAAGTTTAGAAAAATATCTTTATACTGACCCATCATTTTTACTTTAAATAACTGTGGTTACTTCAGTGCTTCTACTTTTCAATATGGATTATGATTCTCTGGATAGTCTTTTCTAAGTAGATGATTTAAATATGAGTCTTATTTTATTTAGATAGTACATTTTATTTCCATTATATATTATTGTAGATAGAAAACTATTTTAACATGACTATATAATACCTTATTGCATTAACAATAATAGGAGTTTTATTTATGCAATCTTACGGTAGTAATATTTTCACTGCAAATGTATCTTTATGCAAAGAAATGCAACACAATTGTGAAAGTATCTTCATGCTTAATGAAATAAACTTGAAATTATTTAAAAAAATTCTATTGATAGCATTTGCATAACTCAAGGATAATTAGCACGGCTGATCTAGGATGTATTTCAAATGTTTAAATTTCTTTTTTCACTTGGGTGCATGTCACACCCTTCTTTCTTTTCTGGTGGTCGGCACTCGTTAGCACCCCATGTCCCAGCCCTAAGAGTTATAAGCAAGTCATGTTTCTGAAGCAGCCCTCGTAAAAGCTTTCTCTTTTCTTTTTTGGTTTGGCTTCAATTTGCTGAAATTCAAATGTCAAAAATAAATTCCAGTTGAAGGGCGGTCTGGTTCCCTGAGTTTCCCTTTGGATCTACGCTTAGGGCACATTGGAAGTCTGGGCCCATTTTTCCATCACCTGCATGCCGGGAATTCATCCTATGCTGGGAGCCCTCGGAGTCAGACTCATTGGAAAACAAGCTTCAAATCCATGGGAGAATCGTCTATGCTCATGTAAAACTGACAGGATAATTCAGTAATAGAAAAATAACAACTTCTCAGGTTGTGTAGTCCAAGATCACATGCTGCTAGTCTGTAAGAACTAGGCTTGGACATTCTCCCAGTTTTCAGGCTTTCCTTGTCACTTTTCTATTCCACCACTGCAGAAGGTCACATTTCTTTTACTACTTTGGTTAACACTATATCATGGTGACAGCACAAGACACAGGCAGACAGACCTAGGATCAAATGTGAGTGACCAGAAAGTTCCCCGACTTCTCCAAGTAGGAACCACGGTGACACTGCCTGCAGGAGAGTTGACGGGGATGACTGAGCACCTGCAGGTGGTTACCGGGCCCCTTCCTCCAGGGCACCCCATAAGCCTGTGGCTCTCCCACATCGCTTAAGCTAAATTGTCTACTTTTTATTTTAATTTTTGTGATATTGAAGATTGAAGTCAGGGCCTCATGGTTGCTAGGCAGGTACCCTCCCACTCCAGCCATGCCCTGAGGACTTTTGTTTTTTTAGATAGGGTCTTGGACTCAGATAGGGTCTTGGACTCAGATCCACATCCTCCTACCTCTGCCTCCCAGCTACATTGTATGCACTACAATGCCCAGCTTTTGAGATGGGGGGAGGCCCTTACTAATTTTCACCCAGGCTGGCCTTAAACCTTGATCCTCCTATCTCTGCCTCCCCAGTAGCTAGGATTATAGGCATGTACCATAATTTCCCCACTTGTAAAGAAGAACAGTTTCAGAGTTGGGAAAATTAAATGAGACAATGTTCAGAGAGGCAGCTCACTGTCTGGAAGGTATCAAGTATCAATAAACCACAAAAAGTAGTTTTGGCTCTTTCCGTATGCCCAGCACATGTAGGAAGCTGGGTTTCATCTCTTCAGAGGTGAGGGAATGCAAACCTATGATAACTTGGTGACGGTGGTCTTGGGGAGCAAGTAGCCAATATGGCAGGAAGGTCTGGTTCAGAGGTTTTCAAGGTCACACCTCAGTTGGCTGAATGCACTGCTATAATTTTTTTAGGGACTGCCCCGATATAGGAAGGGGTAATAATCACCTAAGATTTAACACCCTTTATTACATTAGGTAAAAAACAAGCCTTAAAAAAATCTCAGCCAGGTACAGTAGCTCGTGCCTATAATCCCAGCTACTTGGGAGGTAGAGATCAGGAGGACTGTGGGTCAAGGCCAGCCCAGGCAAAAAGCTCATGGGACCCCAGCTCAACCAATAAAAAGCTGGTTGTGGTGGTACACACATGCGATCTCAGCTAAGGAGCTGTAAATAGGAGGATGGAGGTGCAGGCTGCCCTGGCCACAAATGCAAGACTCAATTCAGAAAATAAGTAAAGCAAAAAGAGCTGGGGGCATGGCTCAAGTGGTAGAGTGCCTGCCTGGCAAGTGTGAGGTCCTGAGTTCAAACTCCAGTACACCCTGCCCCCTACCACATTACTTAAGAAGGGTCAGCGGTATGGTTCAAGTGGTAGAGTGCCTGCTTTGCAAGCTTGAAGTCATGAGTTCAGACCCCCGTCCACCCAGTAGGGCTGGAGGTGGAGACCAGGGGTACAGTGCTTACCTAGCACGTGAGAGGCTCTGGGTTCAATTCTTAGTAGCACAAACAACAAAAACAAAACAAAAACAACAAAAGAACACAATGAAAACAGGTAGGATCTTTAGATTTCTAAAAATTAAAAAAAAATCTAGAAATGCTAGGTAGGTAACAGATAGGATTACATACACCATTTAAAATTTATCATTAAAATACCACTTTAAATGGCTGAGGTGACTTTCCAGTATTATTTGCTCGAATCTTTTCCTTCATTTTTGAAAAAGCAAACTAAGCCCTATGCGGCAGTGCTCAGTGTCTTTGCCAGCCTTATGAGATCTTTATTGATCTTGCTGCTGGCTTAAAAGCTTTCTCCCATTAGAGCCCCATGAGAGTGCTGGAATAGACACAAGGAGGAAGCAGACAGGCACACTGTGGGCTGGGACTGTCTCTTTCTGATGGCTGGGAAACACAGCAGAGGCATCCGGCATCCGAGCCTTCTTCTTAAAACTGCAGCTCCAGTAAGCGCCACAAATGCGTCTGTACAATCCATACCCCCTGCCACTCAGTGTGCTCCTTGCAGTGTCATCCCACAAAGGCCCTGGGGCTCTCAGAGCTTTGCTTCTACTCTGGAACATACTCTTCTCTCACCTGGCCAACATGCTTGCTCTGAGACACTGTGGACTACAACTTAGGACCATTCTTGGTTTAAATCTGACATGTGAACTTGACATCCATGAGGATAATGAACTTCAGCCTCTATTTTTAACAAAATGTGAACTCAATTCCCAGCTCTGTATAAGGGCTTCTCTAGTAATCACTCAGTTGAACTTTGTGAACGTACAGCTTTGGGAGTGTGACCACCAGAGGCTGAAGGACAAGAAATCACCATGGTGTGATACAAAATCGTCGGGTATCAGCAATTTTGTGTGTTTAGTCTCATAGTTTCAATCTATGCAGAAAAAGTTGATTCAGCAGGTTTGATATTGGTCATCCTTACATTTATTTTATGAATCTCTATATATTTATTCCTTATATTTATTTAGTTAAACATACTTGCCAGGAGTATTATAACATTTGGATCATAGATATTCATTCATGTTATTACCCAATGTTATTTATGAAATTTGCATTAGAATAAGAAGGAAATAAAGTGGGCTGGCAGACCAGCTCAAGTAGTAGAGCTCCTACCTAGCAAGTGTGAAGCCCTGAGTTCAACCCAAGTACCACCAAAAAATAAAAAGGAGGCAACAAAGTGATTTCCTAACTGCTAATGCCTTTCCTGATTATCCCACACAATGAAGAACTTCTCCTTAAATTCCTCATAATTATATATGAGCTTGTATAGTAATGATCAAAACTCATGGAGTTAGCATCAGATAAACCTGGATTTAATTTTCTACACTGCCTCAGTTTTCTTCTTACAGCATCTTAACACAACAGGTCAGCGAATGCATGGTACTGAAATAATACCATAGGCTGGCTAAGTACCCTTATCTGAAATGCTCAGGACTGGAAGTGCTTCAGATTTTGGGTTTTTTTTTTTTTTTGCCAGGTTTGGGAACATTTATGCAAACATGATAAAATATGTTGGGGGTAGGGCCAAAGTGTAAACATGAAATTCACTTGTTTTATACACACATAGCCTGAAGGTAATTTCATATATTTTCAGTGCATGTACATTTTGACTGTGACCCATCACATGAAGTCAGGCATGGAATTTTCTATTTGTGGCACTATGTCACTCCTAAAATAATTTAGGAGTGAGGATTGTGAATTTTGGGATTAGGGATGCTCAGCCTGTATCAAGTGGATAATGTATCTTCTTTCCTCATTCCTGTGTCCTTTGCCCTCTACTTCTAGGTCACACTGTGTTTCGGAGTTTCGGATTCCCTCAGTAATATCTCTTCTTTTTGAAAGGATAACCTCCTCTTACTGCCTGAAGTACTACTTCTATGTCAGTCACTGTCAAGTCTATGTTCAAACATATGTTCTCTCAGCAGAGCTCCAGTCTTCCGCCTCGAGGGAATAGAAGCGTGTGTACCTCTGCCGTCACTTGAAACTATGTCAAAATCTGAACTAAATGTCCTTACAATATCTGTTACTATCAATGCAGCCGCCATATTCCCAGGCTCAGAAACATTGAGTAATTTTTCTAACAAACATTTCTAGACCCCTCCCAGGCCAGCCACTGTGCTATGCACTGAGAATACAAGGGCAAAGAGCCTACATTCAAGGTGTTTAGAAAACACTGTGTGGACAACACAGTACACCAATCAACTTTGGAAAAGCCAATTAGCTGCAGAGGCTTAATAACCAAGTGAATGACATGGCTAGTGCTTCAGTGCCTGAGGGTGGGAGAAGATGCTTCAGGCGGCAGTAGTGATGGACGGTGTCACTGGGCAAGCGAAGAGTGAGGTAGGGACAGAGCACAAGTACCAAGGTGAAAGCCCAGAAATAACCAAGCTGTGGTGTGGGTAGAATGACAGGTTTAGGAAGAAAAGCAGTGGAAAACACAGTGAGAGAAGCAGACCAAGGTCAGTGCTGCCTAGAGTGATAGTGACACTCTGAGGAAGGAACTGTAGCTGTGTGCTGCTCTAACTTGAGTGGATTCTGCAAGTGCACAGAAAGAATGAGCAAGCCTGCAGGAAAAGCATCTCAAAAAGACGACAACAGGAAACAAGTCCACAGTAGCCATCCTGAGAACTCTGCTATCTGTTCAGCTCAGTAACCTCTCAGATTGTCCACTTCCCCAAATATTTTACAGAAATGCGACCATGAAGGGGAAAAGGTGACACGGAGGAATGTGGCGAAACCTGTGACCCCACAGAGTCCCCTCTACTGAAGGTCTTGTGAGGAAATGTGACCCAGCCACAAACTCCAGGAAGATGAGCGGCAGGCAGGCTAAGAAAATGTGCCTGCCAGGAAACAGGTTGGTGTGGTTTGGGTAATTTTGCAAGCAGTTCAGGAAATAATAAGATAAGGGTAGAAGTTGCCTAGTGTGATGGATCTCTTGTGGACTGTCCCTGGATGAGGAAGCAGTCACTCTGCCTTGCAAGTTTACAGGCAGTGTGCCATGGCTCCATGTTGTTCTTCCATACCAGAATAAATCCACTTTGTGGTATGGTGGAACATGAAGCCTCATGTAATCTGATGTTTTGATACAGCGATAATAATGTTTGACCATTTTATTCAACCTTTAATTGTTCATTTCTTGCAAAAAACAGATGCGACTGAACAGAAGCATTTGATAGTAGCATAGACCTAGGTCACACACAGTGTTCTCATTATTCTGCTGACAGAAACAATGAAGATGTACTTCCTTGCACGTAATGCAGAAACAGAAGTTCTGACTTGGTGGCTCTAGTAGACTGCATTAAAAGAACAGGCAGTGGTTTGAGAATTTGGGGAGAGTTCATTCAGAAATGGTAAGTGACTAAAAGTCAATTTCTCCTTTCGCCATCAGTTCAAATTGGAAAAGAAGAGGTAAAAACCCAAGACCGAGGTCGAGAACAATATTCAGCCAAAAGACAGAAAGTTGATCAACACTGAGATAGTGTAAATCCAGCCTAAAGACACTGATTTTATAAACACAGTTCCAATACTGTGTACAGTATGGTATGTGGGGACAGCATCAGCCAGAAATGTTACTTCTTATTTTCAAAACTGATACTAAGGCATGAAGAATGGGACAGAAACATGTAGCTGTTAATTGATAATTTCCAAACGGCAGCGGGGATAACTACAATGAACTATCAAGATCTATATATGAGATGATAGAAACATCGGCAGAACCATAACTTTGTCTTCAAAGAATACATTTGTCTGCTAGACATATGATAGGAAAGATACAAATACCATGTAAATAATAGCAAAAGAAAATTCTATTAAAAGGAGTTACAAAACATTTGTACATGATAAGGAGTAGGCTGCCTGTCTGCCTCCTAAGAACGATGTCTTGCCATAATCATTGTATTCTGAGCTTAAAGAAACCACCAGTCTCAGGGCCAGACATGGTGGTGCACACCAGTAATAGCAGCTACTTGGGGGTGGAGGTAGGTGGATGGAGGTCCAAGGCCAGCCTGGGCAAAAGTTTGAGACTCTATGAAAAATGTAAAAAAATTAAAAATCACTGGGAACGTGGTTCAAGTTGTAGAGCACTTGCCAAGAAAGCACAAGACTTGAGTTCAATTCTTAGTACCACCACCAAAAAAGGGGAAAAAGAATGAAAGAATGAAAAGAAGAAAGGAGGGAGGGAGGAGGGAAAGGAAGGAAGGAAAGGAACAGAGAGAGAGAGAAAGAGAGAAAACCAACCAACCACTTGTCTCATTTGGAAAAAGGAAGTGGATCAGTGGGAAGGAGAAGGGGAACATGAGAGGGTGATGTGGGGGGAAGCATATGACTAAAGTATGTTATGTACACACATGAAAATGACATAACAAACCCCATTCCTTTGGGGCTTGTGGAGTGGCTCAAGCAAAAAGAACACCTGCCTAGCAAGCATGAGGCCCTGAGTTCAAATTCCAGTGCTGCCAAAAATAATCCTAACAATGGCCCCCACAAAAAAACATTATTTTGTTTACTATACCTTAATAAAAAATAGTAAAAAAAAAAAAAAAAAAGACACACCAATCTCCAAGTAAATGGAACAGAGACGTCAGTGTTTGACATATAGCCAGCTGCCATTATGTGATAATTTTTTTTGTTTCACCCCAGAAACTTGAAGGCAGGAGCCATGGCTGTCATCTTTATAAATAATCTCATATCTCTGGGCTTGACACATGTCTGACACCTATGTGACACCGAGCAAATGCTTGAAGAAGGGAACAAGAGAGGCACAGAGGGTGGGCTGTATCCTCGTGGTAAAGTGCAGCAAAAGTTCAGAATAAGAAATAGTAAGTACAAGATAAGTAGCAAGGAAAAAAAAAAAGAATACATTTTCATTTCTGTTTTTCCTTTCTGCCCTGTGGGGATGGAGTCCAGAGCTTGCATATGACGGACAAGAGCCCTGCCACTGACCTGCACTACAATTGCACATTTTCTTGTTTTGTGATGGCTGTTAACAGTGTAGAGAAAAAGTGAGCGAGAGTTATCAGATCAAAGTTACATCCACTCCATGTCAGAAAGGAAGGAAAAGATTTCCTGTTATTCTAGGACAGTGCTGACACCGTATCAAACAAGACTGAGGATCAAATGAGTTTTTACAACATAACAGAAAGGCCGTCGGGCATCACTACTGTGAGGAACTCAGGAGTGACAGCAATACCGCACGCACAGGAGAATACTGTCTGCGTTGTGTGGGGATTGGTCTGGTCCATAGCTTCCAAAAGGCCACATGACCAACCTTTCAGCTGGAGAGATTTGTAAGCCCCAACCTTTGTTGAAGTGATTTATTATGTATGTTTTGATAATGTGCTTTTTTAACAGCCCAAGAAACATTCACCTTAGCTAAACATGAGGAAACTCCTATTTCAAAAAAGCCCATGTTCTGTGTATTTTGTGAGTACAGTAGGGAACCATATAACAAGCTGCTTTGTTTACTATTAAAAGCATCTCCTTGATTTGTATCACAAACTCCTTTGGACACATTTAGCCAACAAATAAACATCACATTCGACCAAAAAGGCTTTTATCTAATCAAACAAAGACCATCTTGCAGCCAGATGGCAACCCTATAAATAAAACAGAAAACCCTGTATTTTCCACCTGCATTAGTATAAACCAGATTAAAAGGCAAGCTTTTTCATCTCTGCCAGAGACTTCCTCTCCCAGAACCGTATCACCAGTCACAATGCCAGCTGCTGTACAAAGTAACCCTGCCCCACAACAGTGTTTGTGACTATGCAAATTACAGGGCGAAGTACAGAAAGGGAGGAAAGTCCAACCCCATTACAATTTTCCAGTCATCCCCACATGGTAAGTCAGAGATTGTAGTTATCACCCATCTGAATTTCAATGGCTGGAAATGGAGTTTATAAAATTAGACCCAATTTAATTAAACTCAATGTATAATTAGAAGACACTCTTTAAATACCTTGGAAAAGAAAAAAATAATTAGAACTCAGCTTTGTTATATTTTGCTTAATTAAAGTGAACAAGTGAGAGGGGTGGGTTTTACTTTAACAGGATAATGATTTACTTCAAGAAAAACTAAAATGGCCAATGCAAGCATTTTACAAAATGATTATTTCTGGCCACAAAATAGAAAAGAGTTCATATTTAAATGTGAAATAAAGTGACCAAATCAGAAATGTACAGTTCTCAGAAATAATCCCAAATAAATAGTGAACTCAGTTTAAAATAAATTTTTGCATTTTAATCCTATGAGTATTAGTTTTCTGAGTTTTACAGTGAAACTTGCTGTAAAGTATCACTAATTAATTGTACCTCTTTTGTAAAAAAAATAGTAAACTATTTCTTATGTACATTTTGTAAAATTTGGTAAAAGTGTGTGGTAAGTACTGAAAACGAAGTTTATCTCAACTCATTTCAGGTAAGCACTGAACTTTTAAAGTTCTAAAATCATGGGCCAACTCATTCTCCCATGCTGCAGTCTCTTCTCCATCTGTGACCTTGCTCTTTGCTCCTCATGGAACATCAGCCTCAACAGCTCTCCAGCTACTTACATACAACCTTCTTCTGTTTCTTTCTTAGAGCTGTTTCAGGTTCACAGCACAACTGACCAGAAAGTAGCATGCTGCCATGTCCCTGACACTGTCCCACACTCCCAGCCTTTGCACCGGTCATATCCCACACCAGAGTGTAGGACATTTGTCAGCACTGATCGTTACCACTGAAAGGCCACGGTGTATCTTAGGGTCCACTCTCAGCAGAGTACGCTATTGGTCTTTCTATCCACTCACCATAGTTCAGCTCGTCTCCTTCTCATGGAATCTTTTCTAGCTATTTCTATCCCCCTGTCATTGCTTAGACTTTTACTACACTCCAGTCTGCCCAATACTGCTTAGCTTTCGACTCCATTCCATCTTACATAATTTGCAGAACTGTTTCCAAAAGTTCTAAATACAGATTGTTCTGTGAGAGGGAAGATGAAAAATGTGCACTAGAGAAAAACAATTTGGGAAGTGCTGGACGCAGCGTCTCTCTCCTAGAAACTCCTACTGCAGTGTGCACAGGGAAGGCTGACCCTGCATGCTGGCTCTCCAATACGCCCCATTCTCTGATGCCTCTTCTTGGCTCTGGGCTTTTGACCAGGGCCTCAGCTTGCTAGGCGAGTACTCTACCACTGAGGTAATCTCTAGATCTTCATGTGTGAATGTACTTGTGAACTCTTTCTAGAAAGGCCCTTATCTAAGAAATCTAGTTTTCTGTGATTGTTTTGCTTTCTTTCTAGTTCATGCATTCTCCTCTGTAGCCATTTAGTAGCCCAGCACCCTCCACCTCACCCCCTCCCCAATTAATATCACCCCTCCCCCAATTAATATCACCCCCTCAGAGTCTGGTTGAAACTTCTCCTCCTGCCATTAGTGAAGACTGACTGGCAGTGGAGAGCAGAGGAAGCGGAAGCTGGAAGTGGGACCACATCTTGGAAGCATCTGGAAGGCTGAGGTACTTGGTCCTCATTCTGTGGCCAGTGGGAACTCTGCATTAGTTTAGGGCTGACTTGTTTTGTGACCACACAATCCCCAAACAATGATTTAAACACATTAGGAGTTTCTTTCTTTTCTATTTCCCACTTCAGCATCTCCTTCATTTTGTACATAAAGAATCCTACAGACTCCAATTTCTTCCAGAAGTTAGAAAGCAGCACAAGTGTTGGTTCATCATCTAAAAGCAACCAGCTTTGGTTTTGAAAATCACAGAAGAACACAGTCAGAGAAAAACCCACAAGTGAAAGATAGTAGGTAGTAGGGTGCTTGTCTAGCAGGTGTAAGGGCCTGGATTTGATCTCTGGCACCACAATAACAGCAGCAAATACTACTACTATCTAGCCAGTAGGCGTAAGGTGAAGGTCACAGGTGAGCGTATTTTAGAGTTGAGAAGGAATAAATAATTACCCACTTAGATTTTAGAAATATTTTGCCTTAGATATATGGCTCTATGGTGCTCTGTAATTTAACTTTCTTTAGGCAAGATTTTTTAGCAGGTCAAACTTGTCTTTGTAACAAATATTTGGTAGCAAAAATGGTAACTACTGATGCCTGGCAAAAACTGTATTTCCATTATGTCCAAAACCTGACATTTAAAAATAACTTAAAGATTGAAAGTGTAGCAAGTGTGAAGCCCTGAGTTCAAACACCAATACCACCAAAACCAAAAACAGACAATAAAAATCACTTAAAAACACTGTGCACAGGTGTTTACTGTGCTCAAAGCCTTCTCTGAAGGTCAGGAGAGACCCAAGGAAAGGCCAATGCTGTCTCACTGGTGAGAGCTGCACCTCGGCCAAGGAACAGTTACCTTCTTTTTCTATAACTCACCAGGATGATTTCAGAAGATCCTAATCATGAAAAAATTACATTAAGTGTTCTGGTCTTCAGGGTAGTCAAATTAATGTGACCACACCGAAAGTGATTATCCAGGGCTCTAAGTTGGAGAACCAGTTCAGAAAAACTTTTGCATTGGTATTTATCCTCTAAAAGATTAGCTCAACATCAGCAACATGAAGGTATAATTCCCCTGCATGTGGAGTTAGAAATAAAAATAGCATTTTATGCATCATTTTCCTCATTAAGGCAGGTGAGCCTTCCTCCCTCCCTTCCTCCTTCCCTCCCTCTCTTCTTCTGTCCCTTCTTCCCCTCCCTCCCTTCTCCCTTCCTTCCTGATACTGGGGTTTGAACTCAGGGTTTCACACTTGCTAGGCAAGAGCTCTACTACTTGAGCCACACCTCCAGCCCTTTTGGCTCTGATTTTTTTTTTTTTTGAGATAGGGTCTCACTTTATGCCTGGACTATGATCCTCCTATTTATGCTTCCCACAGTAACTTGGGATGACAGGCGTATGTGCCACCACACCCAGCTTTTTACTGTTGAGACAGGGCCTCATGACTTTTTGCCCAGGCTGGCCTAGAACTTTGATGCTTCTGATCTCAGTCCCCAGTGCTGCTGGAATGACAGGCACAGGCCATTGTGCTCAGCTATTGGTTGAGATAGGGTCTTTTGAACTTTTTTGCCCAGGCTTCCCGATGCCTACTTCCCAAGTAGTCAGGATTATAGGCGCGAGGCACCAGATTGCTTAGTAATTCTTCTATGCATGTACTGTACTGGGTTAGACTTGGTGAATTACATAGGTGACCTTCTGGAGCTCTCTTGGGGACCTGAAATTTTGCTGAACTATCTGGTAAAGTAACAGCTCTATTACAAAGCAAAATGTTCCCAGTGACATATGCATGACATATGCAATGACAGAAGCATTACTAAGGCAGGAATAATCCAGAAGACACATTCGGTTATCTTTAGTTTCAGCAAAGAACTGCTCCCAGCCTTTGCTCCATTGACCCATACTGTGTGGTCAGTGATGTTGGGGTTCTTGCTTCCTACAAGAGTGAGACTCTCGGGATGGAAACTCAGCTGGCTCCTTGGACTTCTTGGTAAATGCACTGGATAAGGTCTGGAGCCCACTCAGGAGAGGCCTACACCAGAAGGATCATCTCAGCACTGAGAGGGTGGGGAATTCCCTGCTCTGTCCCTAAGCCCTTGGTCCACTCTACACAGATGCTCAGAAACCAGACAGCTTTGTGTTTTTTTATTTTTATTTTTTGGTGGCACTAAGTTTTGAACTCAGGGCGTCATGCTTGCTGGGTAGGCACTTATGCCACTTGACCTGTTCTACTAGCAGCCACACAGTTTTATTCCTGAGAATTTAGCTACTTGGCACATTACTGTGTTGCACAATTCCTCCTATAGAGCTGAGTCAAAATCATCTTTGATCACAGGTCCTCAAAACCCACTGCCCCTTATAACAATCAATACAGACTCTGCCTAGGCTGGCATTATAAAACAACCAGTATCAATTTGACTTACATCAATCTGAGGCCATTCAGCTATGACTGCATATAAGAATGATGTTTCATCTAAAATTTTAGGGAGACAGACACAATTCACAGTCATTTTATAGGGGCTTTCAATTAACATCAGCCAGCAATACATTTCAGTTTCTATTGACTTGAAAATTATTGTAAACCAACTTTAAAAGTCTGTCATTTCTCAATTCACTAGAAAAATAGTCTATTTTATGAAATTCGCCTTTAACAAGGTTTAGGCTGATCATAAAAGCTAGAACTACTCTAATACTATCTACTATTCAAAATGTTGATCATAAATCTTTGTGTTTACAAAGAAAAATATTTCCCCATGACATATGTTGTTGTGAGAAGCTTTAGTAAGACAGGAATAATCCAGAAGACACATTTGGTTATCTTTAGTTTCAGCAAAGAACTGCTTCCCAGCCCTTGCTGGGAAGGTTTAGATTATAAACCTTTCCTTTACTACCTAAAACCATAGTTCAAATTTACTTAGAATTATAAGCACTGTGTGCTGCTTCTAAGTACTCAACTTGTGCCTAGTAAGGTCTAACAGCATTTACTCTCTCTTATATCACAGCAGATAAACTCGATAGGGGAAGGAAAGCAGTCCAAGGCAAAGCTAACAAAAGAATTCCACAATACCAAAACACCACCAAAAACACTAGCAACTGAAACAGGAGACACACAGACTGCCACTCATTCTACAATCCAAGCCTCAAAAGGGTACCTGAGAAAGCAGAGCCATTCACTCGGCTCCATCCAACAGATCAGGTGCTGAGCTAGCTCTGCACATGCTAAGGTCTCACTACCCATCCCAGGCTAGCCTCAAACTCATGATTTTCCTGCCTCCATCTCTGGAGCGCCTGCTGGGATTACAGGTGCCCTCCACCATGTCAAGCTTCAAAACCACTTTTATGCCACCTGCTATAGCTTAGGTGAGTGTCTCGCCAAAAGTCCATTGTCAAAGGCTTGGTCACCAACCTGTGGCACTACTCGGAGGTGGTGGAACCTTTAAGAGGTGGGGCCTAGTGGAAGGATGTTAAGTAATCAGAAGCATGTCCTGGAAGTGGATAATGGGACCTTGACTCCTTCATGCCTCTACTGTTGGTGTCTGTCTCTCTCCATTTCCCAGTTGCCACAGCATGAAAAAGCAATGGAGCCAACCAATCATGGGCTGAAACCTCTCAAACCATGAGCCAAAACAAACTTGCCCTCTTTTAAAGTTGATTACCTCAAGTGTTTTGTCTCAGCAACAGAACACTGACTAAACACACAATCCAATCCACCTATGGTGCTGTGGTTGTGTTGCAAAAAATAAATATGGCATTTTAATTTCAGAATTACTATAAAGCAGAAAACACTGATGGAATTAAATAATTAGAGCAACCCAGGTGCTAGTGGTTCACACCTGCAATCCTAGCTACTCTGAAGGCTAAGATCTGGAGGATCGTGGTTTGAGGTCAGCCCAGGCAAAAAGCGAATCTGGGCAAAAAAAGTTGCAAGACCCTACCTCAATAGAAAAAGGCTGAGTGCCATGGGGTATGTCTGTCACCCCAGCGACAACAGGAAGCATAAAATAGGAGGATGGAAGTCCAGCTCAACATGGGCAAAAAGCAAGACCCTATCTAAAAAATAACTGGGCTTAAGCAGTAGAAGCCTTGAGTTCAAATTCCAGTAAAAAAAAATAAATAATAATTAGAGCTACACTTCAGTATGTCTCAAATAAATTTAGTGGAGTTTCATAACTGTTTCCTTAGTGTGTCTAATGGGTTTTATCTTCTTGGTCATTTCAGCATTAGGTTTTGCTATTTCAGCACAGGGAGTTACTTTTCCATATACTTTTTGGATCACAAATACCTTTAGAAAACTCAGGAAAGCTGTTAGTCCCTCATGCTGACAACCTGTGTATGCAACATCAGCAAGTTTTATGCTCCCCAGGGACTGACAGTCAAGAAGTATCACCTCCAGCCAAGGTAAAAGATACTTTCACTGGCTACAAGTTCCAAACTGTAAAGGGGATCTCCCCAATTTCTTGCCATGGATTTCTGAATCAAACATAGGGCTTAAAAAATGAAAAGCAATACTTCAAATAGTTCTCAGAGAACACACTGTCACAGCACTGGCACTTGAAGCAGTGGTACTCTTGTGCAGGTTTGCCTCTAGCACAGTGATGTCCTGGTGCCACCCAGACCAGCAGAAGTGCCATCCTGAGGAAGAAGGCTTAACGGTGCATTTTTATATGGCTCCCTAGAGGCTTTTGGTGAACATCCCTCATTAAGAGCCACTGGCTTACAGAATTTAATTTCATATTTTAGTCTGGGTGTCCTGGACTAATGGGGTGAGAAGAGTGGGTGGGTGTGCACGCTCTTAAGGGTAGCCAAAAGCTCCCCACGACATGATTTTAATGGGGTGGTTTTTGGCGGGGAAGGGAGGCATTGGAGTCTTTTTGTCAATCTGGGAAAGCCAGACTGAATCCCTTCTCAAGGTATATTTACATGCATAATTAAAACAGCATTATAAAGAAAAGAAAGTCACACATTATACTTAAAAGGACAGGAAGACACTGCAATGTTTACACTACAGAAATGTAAATTTATTTAAGCCACTAGATGGTAAAATCTAGGTGCCTGTGGGGTAACTGCTATGGTTTCAAAGCAGCGACCAGCTTAGCCACCTTTTGGAGTCGTCTGAAACAAGTCAAATGTGACATGAGAACATGTGACACCCGTCCTTGTGAATACTAACGCATGCTCAGTGCTCACATTTGTAATGAAAAGAGAGGCTTGATCCCAGGGCATGTCACTGGGAAAAAGATGCAAATTATTTTCCTCCTCCAGATTCATGAACCCTGGGAGAAGAACCCTTGGCTAAGGAGTAAGAACATGAGCGCTTCAAGGAGGTCAATTTCAGACTCTCAAACCTTTTCGGCTCACTTTTCCCATCCCTTCCACTTTCATGACAGAGGCAGACCTTTCACGCACCCTGAACGTTATATGGTTGGTTTTTCAGGGTGTCAAAGCCTTTGCCACCACAGCAACGACGATGGAACACACTGCTCCTGCAGATGAGGGAGGAGCAGGGCTGGCCAGGTCCCACTGTGTCCGTGTATCTGGATGCATCACTGTCACAGGGCTCAGCGTTACGTACTTATCTCAGTAAACAGTGATTTGTTCTATCCTAGAACTGCAAGCATGATATGGCTGTTAAAGCAACTGGGATTCTATTTTATCCCCATAAAACAAACGGCCTAAACCACATCTTCAAGGTTTTAATAAAATGTGTGTATATCACACATATATTATGCAATTTTCTGAAATCGTATACTTTTTTTTTTTTTTACAGTTTAAACTATTTAAAAATAATGGATTTCAATTTCTAAATCTGTAAAGGAGTAGTTTTAATTCTTCTGATATTTTTATTGTGGTAATAGCTATATTAATATGAAATTTACTATCCTGACCATCTTTAAGCATACAGGTCACAGTCCGGTGGCATTTGGTATTAAAAGCATTCAGTGTTGAGGCACCATCACCTCCATATAGCCCATAACCCTTCATCTTGTAGAAACTCTACAACTACCAACCAATAGCGACCCATTCTTCTCTACCCACGTCCCTGGCAACCACCATTCTACTTTCTGTTCCTATGATTTTAACATAGTTAAAAGTATTAGTCAGCTTTCTATTACTACTACAAAATACCTGCGATAGTTAACTTATAAAGAGAAAAGGTTTATTTTAGCTCATGGTCTGGAGTTTTCAGCCCAAGATCAGGGGATCTCACTGTGTTGTGCCTCTGACAAGGAAGCACATGATGGTGGGAGCATGTGACTGCCAGCATAAGCATGGAAGCAATGAGAAGAAGAGAACAAGACCAGGTCTGACAGTCCCCTTCAGGGGCATGCCTCTAATGCCCAAGGATCTCCCACTAGGCCCCAACTCCTAAGGAAAGGTTCTGTCATTTCTCAATAGTGCCACCCGAGGACTAAGCCTTAACACACGGGCTTTGGGAGACACAGTCTGCATTCATAACATTTAGTACCTCATTTGCAGAAGGGACTTAACAGAGCACTTGTCTTTTTGTGAAGGGATTTCTTTTAGCTTCGAGAGCAGGAACTTTTCTCTCGAAGTTCAAAAGTTTATCCACATTGTAGTATGTCAGAATTTAATTTTTTGGAGGCAGGGTCTCGCTATGATCCTCCTGCTTCAGCCTCCTGAATGCTGGGATTTCAGGACTGCACTACCACATCTGGCAATTTCCTTCCTGTTGGAAGCTGAGCAATAGCAAGTACATAGTTTTATAAATTTATATGAAGGCATATGAAAGCAAAAATGTTTGTAACATGCCCCAAATTTGCAATGCCTTAATATTCATGTCTACACTGAATGACCATTGATCTAAAAAACAAAAACGCCTACAGCATTCACACACACACACACAAGCTTTTCTAGGTATGTGACACCTCTTCCCTTACATCAAGTCCTGTACTAAGTTGATGTCTGGCTTGCCCACACAGCAGTCTCCTGCATCCTGTGAGAAATGCATGGTAGGTAACACATGAACCTCTCCCGAGGCTGACTCTAAGACATAGACAACTCATTCCCACGAAGCTTGCTGCCTTGGGCTCTGTCTGGTGGCAGCTGAGGTCATCACTGAGCAGGACATGAAAATCACTTGCAGGGTCAGTACTGGGAGTAAGTGCATTCCTTCCAAGTAACTGCCTTTTTTCTTTTCAGCAAAGCAAGCGGAACATCTGACAAGACACTGATGCATTCACAGGAAGCACCTTTGGAACACTCACTTTATCTTTCTTCCTCAAATGCTTCTAATTCACATTATAGGGTTTCCTTTACAGCTTCTACAAACATTTTTAGAACAAGGCAAAGTATAATAAAGATTTTTAAAAGCTTAAAACTAAAGATTTCTGATTCTTTTCTTGGAGGTCTTCCTTTACACCCAATGAATGGTAATGAAAGCGATCTAATATACTTTATGATTTTACTTTGTAAACTATAGATAGATAGATAGATATTTTTGTGGATGGTACTGGGGACTGAACTCAACCCTATCAAGCACTCTACCACTTGAGTCATGCCTCCTTCATTTTGCATTTTTTTTTTAGCTTTTTTGGGATGAGGTCTCAAGCTTTTGCCTGAATCACCCTCTGACTACAATCCTCCTCCCTCTGCCTCCTGCGTAACTGGAATTATAGGCATGCACACCACACCTGAGCCCCCCCCCCCCTTCTGAGACAGAGTCACTGGCTGGCCTCAAACTTATGACCTTCCTGTCTCAGTCTCTTAGGTAGCTTGGACTACAAACCATGACATCTGACTCTAAATCATTTTTTAGCAAGGATTTTTTGAGATACACAATGCTGTTTCAGAAGACTGGCTAAATTTCTAGGAACAGGAGCAATTCCATAGTTTAAATCAATGGCCTGCTTTTTGACAGCTATTGCTGATAGGGTTCAGGACATGCCATTCCAAAATATGACTACTGGAGACCAGATGTGCCATCCCAGATTTGCCTCTTTGGCATAAAGATTATTGAACTGATTATTGTGGGAAAAGCTCTGAAAATAGAAGTTACCCTTGGATGAGAGAGACTTAAATCCCTATGTAGGGAGCCTCCTCAGTGTCAGGAAGGGAAGGATGGCTCTAAGTCTCCAGAGGCTCAGCAGTGGAGAGGGTACCCCAGCCCGACACCTCCTCTCCAGCTTCCCACACCTTCTGCTTTTGCTTCAGCAGCAAGGTATTTAAGCCACCTATAGAAAGGTACTCTTGAGATTGACTGAATTTTTTGGGGTATGTGTGATTAAAAAAAAAAAACCTGTTAGTTTTTACTTGCAATCTGTTTTTGCTGTAGTTGGTCCATCCCAACCCAGAAAGGGCAGATGAAAAGTTACTTTTTCCCTCCCTACACTGCAAAGTTAAAAAGCAACTGGAAATGCACACAGGTAAAAACCTTTCTATTTTTCTCAAGGGTATAATTTCAGAGCATTCTGATGACAGCTACTGGCTATAAAGCCTGTGTAAAACATTCAGTGTATTTCAACAAAGCTTAATAATTAATGAACATCCTATGCCATTAATTTATAATAAACCCAAGCTATTTCAGAGTTATCAAATGCATTGGTTAAGATTCTACCCAGTGGTGATTAGCTGAAGGTGACAGCTCTTAAAAACCTTGATTTAAATTTGTCGTAATATGCCTTTTGTGTGTGTGTGTGTGTGTGTGTGTGGTACTGGGGTTTGAACTCAGGTCTTTATGCTTGCTAGGTAGGAGCACTACCACTTGAGCCACTCCACCAACCCTGTTATTTTTGAGATAAGGTCTCAGTATTTGCCCTGGCTGGCCTTGAACCGCGATCCTCCTATCTTTGCCTCCTAAGTAACTAGAATTACGTGAGCCACCAGTGCCTGGTGGATAATATGCCTTTAAAAAGATCCAGGGAACATTCAGTAAGTGGCGTAAGGATTCTGGAAGCAGACAAATTTTCATAATTTGTGAAGGGCTTTTCTTGTATCTAGAGTACATGTTAGAATACAGAGTACCTCCTATTAGCCACAAACAGGAGAAAAATATTTTATAATGTACATTAATTTAAGCCTCAGGATTCCCAACACATTTTGGTGAATTAATTTGGTTTTCTTCTTTATGTTGGTCTGGAAAGACTGGAAAGGTAAAATATTTTGACAGAATTAGGTAAAATAAAGTGAACTTGTTTTTTTAAAAGTCACAGAGTGGCCTCCCAGTGCTTACCACAGGCTGTGTTCTTACACTGACTGTATAGATATAGGAGACAAAGCAAACCTACCCCTGGTGCCCTGTGCTTGATCTGTATTGTGAATGGGGAGACCTGGGTAAAAACAAAAAGCAACTGAGTACTTGTTTGGACACTGATGAAAGAATTACAAAGTACTCAGAGCTAAATCTGTTTACCATTGATACTTCCATCAACAAATACAGGGCTGGGGCATGGCTGAAGGGGTAGAGCTCCTGCAAGGGCCTCAGTTCAAACCCAAACAAATTAACACAAAATTACCAGTATTCATTGAGAAAAACTGTTCTTTCCTCGCTGATGTAGTTTTTTTAGTTGTTATGTATGTGTACATATGAGTATGTCTTCTTTCAAATTTTTTGTTAAGTTTTAAAACTTTGGAGAATATCAGCATAACTATTGTTTTTCAATATTTCATCTCCATATTTAATTGTCAGCCTCTCGGTTGTCCCACTGACTGTCCAGGCACACTGAACCCGGAAGCTCTTTTCAAATTGCCAGTCTCCAACAAGTTCCTAAGGTCTACTCAGTTCCAACCATGAACTCCAAATGCTATTCCCCACTTGGCAGATCCATCCGCCATTTGACCTATTAAGCCCACCAGCCATCAAGTGCTAATTAGGACTTAAATGGTCATGGAAGTGCAACCCCATCCAGAAGATCTATTTACATGAGATCTTTCTTTAGTTACCTTTCATTCAAAGGACCATATTTGAGATATTAATTTTGGTCCATAGAAGAGTTATCTAGAGCCAGCTGCTATGGGTTGGGTGTGGTTTGGCCTCTCAGGGTTCAAGTGTCCCCAGGGGGATGATGTGAGATATGGTGACACTTTTCAGAGATGGAGTCTAGTAGGAGGCCACTGGGTATGGAAATCAGGCTGTATCTAAGACTAGAATGGAGTAACAGAATCTGTGCTTATCAATGGCCACCAGTACAAAATAAAACCAAGAATACTCAGTGACAGAAAGCAATATAGAAGTCCCTCAAAAAACTAAAAACAGAACTACCATATGATCCAGCAACACCACTCCTGAGCATATATCTGAAGGAATGTGCTCCAGGATACGATAGAGCCACTTGCACACCCATGTTTATTGCAGCACTGTTCACAATAGCCAGCTTTGGAAGCAGCCCAGATGTCCCATAACTGATGAGTGGATTAAAAAATGTGATATATTTTTATTCAGCCATAAAGAAGAGTGAAATTACGTTGTATGCAGGTAAATGGAGAACTTCATATTAAGCAAAGTAAGCCAGGCTCAAAAAATCAATTTGGGTCACGTTTCCCTTCATGTGTGGAAACTAACCTTTAAGTTAAAGGTATATGTAGATACATATACAATCATACATATACGTATATGTATAAAGTATATATATATGTATATAGATAGATAGATAGATAGATATAGATATAGATATATAGATATATAGTGAGAGAGAGAACAAAATTGTATTAGTGGGCCTGTCTGAGGAGGCAGAAAAGGGAATAAAAACATTAGAGAATGAAAAATATTGAAACCATCTATCTATATACGAATATAATATAATGTGCTATATTGTTGAATATGGGAGCATGGCGATAGAGAATGAGTAGATAACGGGGGGGGTTAATTTGATTAAAGCGTGATATGTACAGGCCTGAAGAACCAAGGTGAAACTCCCTTGGACTATCAATATACACTTTAAAGAAAAAAAGCGGGGGCAGGAGGGTAAAATAGGTCTTTCCCTGGAGTTGGGTGCCAGTGGGAGGGGGAGTAGGCATAAGGAAAGGTGAATGAGGATGAAATTAGTGGATGAATTTTGTATTCACATATGAAAATAGAAGAATGAAACCTGTTGAAATTGTTCTAAGAAGAGGGAAAGAGGGAGAACCTAAGATATATTGTAAGCACATGTGTAAATATCACAATGTATCCCCCTGCACAACTATTATAGGCTAATAAATTTTTAAAAAGAATACTCAGTGGCTTAAAGCTGACAAAACTGACTTAGCTTGTGACTTTATTGTTACTCGATGAATTATGACACTGTGGAAAGACCCAAATGTGTCTGTATTACTGACAAGGCTTGCTTATGACACTGAGTCACTGGCAGTGCTAGAATTAGAAGGAATTGATGTAGTTCTGTGGGACTGTCACTAGATAGCAAGCCTGGCCCTCCCTGCACTCTGGCTTCCTGTCTCACCACGTGATCCCTTCCTCTTGCACATGCACCCACTATGACATCCATCATCATGTGACAGGACCCTCACAGAGCAGATGCTGGTCATGCTCCTGGACCTCCAAAGCCAGGTTTAATAAGCCTCTTTACTAAGTACCCAGTCTCATATACTTTGTTACAGCAGTAGAAAAAGAGGCTAATACGATAGGCATGTACTTAATCTTAAACTACCCCTTCCGGACCACAAGGTGTTACGCCTATTAGAACCAGCTTCACCTATAGGTAAATATCCCCTTCTGGATCCTTGATCCCACAATCCCTAATCTTTCACCTACTGTGTACCCCCAAAAGGAATACTCAACATGAGCTTCCAAATATAGCACAGAACACTCTGGAAATAAAAAGAGAAAGCTATAGGCAACAAAGTGTCAATATTAAATAGAGTTATAAAAAACCTGAGTGATAAAAGGGTTAATTTGCCAGGAGCAATAAACACATGTGCACTCACATGTGTTTATTCACATTCTGAGTGTGTGTTTAATGTGTGTAATAAATGTGTATGTGTACATACACACACATACACACACACACACACATACACACACACACACTCTCACAATGACAGACAGAACTGAAGAGTGCAGTAAATGCAATATGATAACAGGAGGCTTGAATACCCTACTCTCAATAATGGACAGACCATCCAGACAGAAAATCAACAAGGAAATAGGACTTGAACACTACTGACCAAATGGGCCTCATAGATAATATAGAATGTTCCACATTCTGCTGAAGTGCACACAAACAGGTCACAAAACAAGTTTTAACACATTTAAGGTGGCTGAAATCATACCAAATATCCACAGAACTTTTCTTATCACCCTCCCTTCAGAGAGTTGCAGTCTCCAGAGATGAGTAATTTAGATCTGAGAATAGAAAGTAATTTTTTGACCAGAAAGGAATGCCCTAAATATTATACCCACTGTCCCTATGTTTTGAATATCAGCCCCACCCTAAGCCCCTTGTGTCCATATTTTTTGGGGGAGCAGTACTGGGTTTTGAACTCAGGGCCTCATGCCTATCTGTCTCCATAATTTGAGTAATAAGACCTATCCTAGACCCATTTTTCCATATTCAAGTAACCCAAAACTGGGAATATAGCAAAGTGACTAGGGCTTGCTAGGTTATATGACCTGTGTTTAGGTGGGAGTTGGAGCTGGAGTTCCCTAGCTCAGGGTGGGGGGGGGGGAGTTTCAGAGACCACCATCTTGAGTTTCTCTGCTCTACCTCCTGGGTGTGAAGCTGAGGAACTCCTCTTTCCTTTTTCTATTTCTCCCTACTTTATCCTATTTTGCTGATAAGTCCTCACTAAAGTTTCACACCTTGTATTTCCCTTTCATGGTGGATTTCAAGTTCCCGTGATTTACATGGAAATTGGGCGGCTGGGTGGCGAATTTCTCTTTCCTTCTCTCTTATGGGAGACTCTTCCTCAACACTTTACTTTCTCTGGTGACAGTTGTGCTATCAATTTCTGACCAAGCCAGGCACCAGTGGCTCACACGTGTAATCCTAGCTACTCAGGAGGCAGAGATCAGGAGGATCGAGGTTCAAAGCCAGCCCAGGCAAACAGATAACAAGACCCTATCTCAAAAAAACCATCACAAAAAAAGGGCTGGTGGAGTGGCTGAAGGTGTAGGCCCTGAGTTCAAGACCCCAGTACAGAAAAAAAAAAAAATTCTGACCAAACTGGTTTCTTTCTCCCTCTCAGAATCATGGAACAAATAACAAAATCAAGAAACAATGATGCAGTAAAGTTAAGTTTATTCTTTGGCCAAAAATAAAAAAAAATTGGAGAAGTCACACTCACAGATCCACTTCTCACAGAACCCAGCATGAGGTCCTCTACAGAGTAGGGCAAAAAAGGGAGGATTTGAGTTCATGAGTAACAGCATTACTTAGACCTCTTCCATGGAGAGGGTTGGGTCCATCCCAGAGCTGTGAACCACCTTTCTTTAATCCTTACATGGGTTCTAATATGAGTCAAAGTGGGCTGGGCAAGAAAGCACTGTAAGGCAGGACTTTTACCGGGCATGGTATTACAGTGGCATGGAAATGAGTCTGAGAGTGAATGGCAGGTTAACATGGCGTCCTTCTTTTTTTTTTTTTTGGTGGTTCTGGGGGTTGAACTCTGGGCCTCATTCTTGCTAGCCAGGTGCTCTACCACTCAAGCCACTCCACTCAGCCAGCCCTTTTTGGGCTGGTTATTTTTGAGATAGGAACTCACATTTCTGCCCAGGTTAGCCTGGACCATGTGCTTCTCTGTGTAGCTGGGATGACAGGTGTGCCCCATCACGCCCAGACATTGGTTGAGATGGGGTATGCTAACTTTTTGCCCAGGCTGGCCTAGAACTGTGATCCTTCTGAACGCCACCTCACAAGTAGTTAGGATTACAGGCATGTATCACCACACTTGTCTTAAACGCGGTATCCATTATGATTGAAACCAGTTTTGTCTGGTCCCATCCTGTATCCTGTTTCATAGTAATAGTTATAGACTGAAATGTCTGTGAGGCTGGCTAGGCAGGCATCATACCTGAAACAGAACTGTGTCAGGGTGTGAGAGGGTGTTAGCCTGGTGACAGCTGTGATCAGCATACTGGTAGAAATATAGACAGTATGGCAATTCTGATGATGTCTCACACAGAACTGAAGAACGAGGTTTTGGAAAGTGTAGTAAAGGCTACAAGCGTGACACAAGTGTAAGAAGCCAGGCAAAATTGCTTCCATGTCCTAGGTTCATGGGGTGCAGAACCTAATAGCAATGAATTAGGGCATCTGGCAGAGGAAACACGGAAACAGCAGAGAATTCTGGCTGCTGGCTACTGCTTTGTGGCCTTTTAAAATTATTATTATTTTTATTTTTTGGTGGCACTAGAATTTGGACTCAGAGTCTTGCACTTGTAGCCAACCAAATGAGCCATGTTCCCAGATCATTTTGCTTTAATTTTTCAGATAAGGTTTTTTTACTTTTTCCCAGGCTGCCCTTGGATGGCAATCCTCCTTCTTCTACCTCCCATACAGCTGGGATTACAAGGTGTGCACACCATGCTCAGGTGTTTTCTCTTTCTCTCTCTTTTTTTTTTTTTGTGGTACTGAGGTTTGAACTCAAGGCTTACACCTTGAGCCACTCCACGAGCCCCTTTTTGTGATGTTTTTTTTTGAAATAGGGTCTCGCAAACTATTTGTCCAAGCTAGCTTCAAACTGCAATCCTCCTGATCTCTGCCTCCTGTGTAACTAGGATTACAGGTATGCGCCACAAGCACCTGGCTGTTTGATTTTTGACATAGTCTCGCTAACTGTTTTGCACAGGCTGGCCTCATGGCAATCTTCCTTCTCGTTGTCCTGTGTAGCTGGGATCACAGGCTGTACCACGACATCAGGACTGCACGGGGACTTCTGACTACAGTCAGATGCAAGAGCAAAAACTTAAGGAAGGAATTTACAATTCAAGAAGAAGCAAAGTAATAGTATTTGGCCATACAAAATGTGAGAAAGTCACTTTGGGAGCGAATGCTAAGGATGAGGATATGGCTGAGTTAGAGAGACTCGGGGGCTAGAAGGAAATCAGGTCCCATTCAACATGTCAAGTGGAAGAAAGCCCCTGAGGCTTTCAGTTATCTTCCATGCTTAGGCTCCTAGGGCACACCCAGAACGTGAAGGCCCTGAGGGTGGGGTTGCCTTGCGCCATGTTCCTGGCACTCTACTCTCACTAGCCAGTTCAATGGGCCTCGGTGAGACTCATTTGGTCACTTCAGAGGGTGAAAATTATAAATATTGATGGGTCCTGCAGGCCTGCAGAATCCAAGACTTGTGGGGACCTGGCGTCCTCCAATTTCAAAGGATAGAGCAGACAGCCTGGAGGCCCAGGCAGAATCTTGTCACAGGGACAGAACCACAGCAGAATCCCCACTATGGCATACCAATGCTGTCTTCTGTTGAGATTACACAGAGCAGGCACAGTTGTCCCTCATAATCTACAGGGAATGGGCTCTAGGACTCCCATGGAACCCTGAAATCTGGGATGCTCAATCCATACTTTATATCATCTCTAGATGACTCACAATGCCTAACACAACGTAGTGCTATGTAAGGAGGTTAGTGTACTGTTAGCCATTTAGGGATAACAGCAAGGAAAAAGTCTGTACACGTTCCATAAAGAAGCCATTTAAAGAAAATATTTTCATTGATTCTTTGAGGCAGAACCACAAGTATGGAGGGCTAAGTATATATGAACTATCAGGGAAATGCAAATTAAAACCACTATGAGGTATTACCTCATAGGGTAAGCTATTATCAAAAAAACAAAAGATAACAAATGTTGACAAAGATGGGGAGAAAATGGAACACTTGTGCACTGTTGGTGAGAATATAAATGGTGCAGCTGCTACGGAAAACAGTACAGGAGTCCCTAAAAAATTATAAAACAGAACTACTAGAAACAGAACCATGATCCAGCAGTCCAAAAGAACTAAAATCAGGACCTCAAAAAAGGGGTCCATATTCACCTTCTGCAGCATGGCCCACAGCAGCCAAGATGCAGATTCAGCTGGAACGTCCACTTATTGATGAATGGATAAAGAAAAGGATCCTCACGTGTGTAACCATGGAGAAACTTGGAGGATATTATACCATGAGAAATAGGAATTGCAGAGGACAGTGCCGTGAGATACTGTTCAAATGAGGCTTCACAAATAGTTACTCATAAAAGCAGAGAATGGTGGGTGCCAGAGGCGAGGGGAAGAGGGAAACGAAGAGTTGCTGCTTTAACGGGTCTGAAGTTTCAGTTGTGCAACATGAATCAGTTCCAGGGATCTTATACTGTACAATACTGTGCCTTCAGTTAACAATACTGTATTGTACACTGAAAAAAAAATAAGAGCTGATCTCATGTTGAATGCTCTTACCACAATTAAAAAAATCAGAACAGTGGGGAGGGTTTGCTTCCAATGCGTGAGGTCCTGAGTTCAAGCTCTAGCACTGGAAAAAAGAAAAGAATTACAGTATGTTGGTGTAACTCTAGGGAAGGAATTTAGCAATATGTATCTTTTGGCATGAGAGTTCAAAATTATTGACTCTACAATTTCACTTCTGATATACCATCTTGGTTGTATCTTTTTTTTTTGTGGGGGGGGGCCAGTACTGGGGATTGAACTCAGGGCCTTGCATTTACTAGGCAGGTGCTCTATCACTTGAGCCACTCCTCCAGCCTGAGATGCCATCTTAAGGAAAAAACCTGATATATGGAAAAAAAAAATCCTATGTCTAATGATGCCCATTAGAGTGACATTCATAACTGTAAGAATTCAAAAGCAACACTAGTCAATGGGGAATATTCCTTCTGAGGATTATTACCTAGCCAGTAAAAATAAGAGTGTTTAAGGGCAGTATCATGTATGAACATTCACAATGAAACCCTCTGTATAAGCACTGAGATTATACTAGTGCACACTGATGCTGAAAGGACACAAGAAAACTGCCAATGCTGTATGCAGCGAAGGGATTATGGCTGGTGCTTCTGCTTTTGCTAAAGGTTCTCTAATGCTATGTTACATTTTGATCATTCAAAATACATTTTAAAAAGCATTACTTACAAAAAAAGACAACTGAGAAATACACATCTTTGCTGAAATTTTTCAAAATTTTTAATTTCATACCTAAAACTAGTTTATGTATTATAAACGGGAAAAGGAAACAAGTCTACTCGGCTGGAGTTTTTTTGTTGTTATTATTTACTTGTTTTGGATTTTGTTTGTTTGGGTTTTCTTTTTTTTTTTGATAGAGTCTCCCTATGTAGCCTGGTTGGCCTAGAACTTGCTATGTAGACCAGGCCACCCTTGAACTTGTGATCCTTCTGCCTCCACCTCTCCAGTGCTGGGCTAACAGGCATGAGTCATGATGCCCAGCTGCTGTGTTTTTCATTTGGAAAGGTTGTCTGGTTTCTTCTAGGTTAGAAGGGAATGTGTGGTGCTCTTCTCTCTCCAGATAAACGAATTTAACTTATACTTTGCTGGCTGGGTTGTGACTTCCAGAGCCTGTCTTCATCCACCATCACGAGACAATTCAGTTTATCCATTCTGTTAGGTAGCTATGAAATTGCTGTCTGAGCGGATGTCCCAACAAGTGTCACACGATAGCAAAATCCAAGATCTGGTTCGGAACTTTAAAAAATTGCTTCAAGCTTGTACACAATTAATTTAATAGCTCCTGAAGAACACAGTTCTTCTCTAGTTGCAATGAGAACACATCATTTCCATTTCACACCTGCTCAGGTTCCCACCCAGCTGCTATTGGTTACAGATAACATCATTCATATGAAATGTGTAATGTTCTACGTGGGATTGACTAATTGAGAGCTATATTAGTACAAGGGCTCCCTCTTAGTGTTAATGCCCATTGTACCCATTTAAAAATACTTAAGAAAATGTAAGGGTTTATGAATCTACTTAAGAAAATTTAGAAAAGCCCAAACAACATTTTTGATAACTAAGAGAAATTTCCCATAGATGTAATTCAGGTATGTAAACAACTTTTCTTAGTTCTTGGTGATTTCACCTAATTTAAATCCAACTAAAATTCCTGAATGATGTGCTTTATTTTTTATCTTGACTGACTAAAACATCATGCTTAAATACATATTTAAATTTTATATTTCAATTAGCAGAAAAATAAACTACAAAACTCCAATACTCAAAGTAGGAAGACTTTTCTGTTTGGTGCCTGGATCAAGTCCAGGGTCTCCCACATGCTAAGCTGGTGCTCTGTTACTGAGCTGACCCCAGCCCTAAGGAGTGTTAAAATGTTTCATAAAAATGTTAAACTTTGACTTAAGTGTTGTTACAGGAAGACATGAAACCTTTGCATTTTTAGTATTAAATCAAGTAAGTGGAGAGCTTAAATATTAATTTCTACTTTCTTGTCCACTCATCACGTTACTTGTTACTTTATTCTGTCTAAGATACTAAAAATATTTTATAAAAGCCAGGCGTGCCAATGCATGCCTGTAATGCCAGCACTTGGGTGGTTGAGGCAGGAGGAGCACGAGTTCCAGGCCAGCCTGGGCTACACAGTGAGGCCTTGTCTCAAACAACAACGTATAATGCAACAATGGCTGGCGTATGGCATTACCCTTTAAACCAGAATAGGCTGAGGGAAAGCAAGTTCTCATGAAGAATGATGATGTCTTTGAGAACTGCTTTGGGCATTGTGAAATAAGCTGCAGAGCAACACCTCTAACTATGAACATCGTGGAACTGTCTGCACCCCTCATCACCGAGGTGGCGTTCTGGACTTCAGTGAACAACCTGCGGTGGGTGTTCCCTTATGCTCGGCGCCTGTATCCTCAGGCACTAAGAATCTTAACCCAGGTTTTGAAAGACCAATCTGCTTGTAGTTCAATTAAGATTCACTTATTCATGTTACCTTCAGGTTCTGGTAAAAAAAGAAAATATGAGTCAAAATGGGGTACAAATGCTTGCAATTTGGTACTAAAATCTCAATTCGCAGGACAGTCACTGAACAGTGACTCAGCAAAATGCCAGGAACACCAGTTGGTGGCTTTCACCCACGGTTTGCACCTGGGAGCACGAGTGCAGAGTCTCAGGCTCTGTGGCCACTCGGTTCACCCTGCTGTTTCCCTGTTGGGTTAAGTCTTTTCCCTTTCATTCCAGCTGCTTCTAGAACACAGGTGCAGAGTTTTATGTTGAAGCGTCAACAACTCCGGCTGGACAGCATAGAAGATTCCGAGGGACGCTCTCAGTGTCCTCGCTTCACCCTGCCGTCCTTGCTGCCTGTGAAGGAAGACCTGTGTGCTTTGCTCTGGAGAGGTGAACTGAACTACGTCCAACCTAGCACACCTGGAGTTTGGGAAGGTACAGGTGAGCGAATGCTGGGGTTTGAAAACTGATTTTACTGATGATTGTTTTTCAAAGGTCACCTCATCTAAACACCATCAGGCTCAGAAAAGTTAGTGAAAATCAGAGAAGCATTTTCTCCAAGGAAATTTCTACCAGATTTTTATTCAGAGTAATAGTGGCCAGTTATGATATACTTTAAGAGTTTAGTTGATACAGGAAAAAGTAGGAAATACCCTGGAGTTAGTAGGTATAGGTAAGAACTTTCTCAACGAAACCCCAGCAGCACAGCAACTAAGAGATAGCATAGATAAATGGGACCTCATAAAACTAAAAAGCTTCTGTTCATCAAAAGAAATGGTCTCTAAACTGAAGAGAACACCCACAGAGTGGGAGAAAATATTTGCCAGCTACACATCAGACAAAGGACTGATAACCAGAATATACAGGGAACTTAAAAAACTAAATTCTCCCAAAACTAATGAACCAATAAAGAAATGGGCACATGAACTAAACAGAACTTTCTCAAAAGAAGAAATACAAATGGCCAAAAAACACATGAAAAAATGCTCACCATCTCTAGCAATAAAGGAAATGCAAATTAAAACCACACTAAGATTCCACCTCACCCCTGTTAGAAGAGCCATCATCAGCAACACCACCAACAACAGGTGTTGGCGAGGATTCGGGGAAAAAGGAACCCTCTTACACTGTTGGTGGGAATGTAAACTAGTACAACCACTCTGGAAAAAAATTTGGAGGCTACTTAAAAAGCTAAACACTGATCTACCATATGATCCAGCAATACCACTCTTGGGGATATACCCAAAAGACTGTGACACAGGTTACTCCAGCGGCACCTGCACACCCATGTTTATTGCGGCACTAGTCACAATAGCCAAGTTATGGAAACAGCCAAGATGCCCCACTACTGATGAATGGATCAAGAAAATGTGGTATCTATACACAATGGAATTTTATGCAGCCATGAAGAAGAACGAAATATTATCATTCCCTGGTAAATGGATGGAATTGGAGATCATCATTCTGAGTGAGGTTAGCCTGGCCCAAAAGACCAAAACTCGTATGTTCTCCCTCATATGCAGACATTAGATCAAGGGCAAACACAACAAGGGGATTGGACTTTGAGCACATGATAAAAGCGAGAGCACACAAGGGAGATACGAGGATAGGTAAGACACCTAAAAAAAAAGCTAGCGTTTGTTGCCCTCAACACAGAGAAACTAAAGCAGACACCTTAAAAGCAACTGAGGCCAATAAGAGAGGGGGACCAGGAACTAGAGAAAAGGGTAGATCAAGAAGAATTAACCTAGAAGGTAACACACATGCACAGGAAATTGTGAGTCAACTCTCTGTATAGCTATCCTTATCTCAACCAGCAAAAATACTTGTTCCTTCCTATTATTGCGTATACTCTCTCTTCAACAAAATTAGAGATAAGGGCAAAATAGTTTCTGCCGGGTAGCAAGGGGGTGGGGTGGAAAGGAAGGGAGTGGAGTGGCTGGTAAGGGAAGGGGTGGGGGGAGGGGAAAGAAATGACCCAAGCATTGTATGCACATATGAATAAAAAAAAAAGAGTTTACCCATATCAGTAAAACCACACACCCAGTGACATCCATTCACTCATTGTATGTTGTGTGTATATATGTATTTTTTTGGGGGGGGCAGGGGGTGCTGGATCTCAAACCCAGGGCCCTGAGCATGCTGGGTAAATGCTCTACCACTGAGGCACATCCCTAGCCCTGTCTTTTCATTATTGTTTTTTTTTTTTAATGAGTTAGGGTTTTGTCAGCCCAGCCTGACTTAGAACTCCAGATCCCCCTGCTTCAGCTTTCTGAGTTCTGGGACCATCATGCCTGGCTCAGTGATTATTATAAAGAAACAGAATAAAGCCAGGCTCACAGTGGCTCAGGTCTATAATCCCAGCTACTCCAGAGGCAGAGCTTGGGAGAACTGCAGTTCAAGGCCAGCTAGGACAAAGTTAGAGATACCCCATCTCAATCAGTAAGTCAGCCTATGGTGGTGCGTGCCTGTGAGCCCAGCTATGCAGGAGGCCATAAGTAGAAGGATCAAGGTCCAGGCTAGCCTGGGCAAAAACAGAGACCCTACCTGAAAAATACAGAAAGCAAAAAGGGCTAGAGACATGGCTCAAAGGGATAGAGCACCTGCCTGGGAAGCATAAGGCTCTGAGTCCAAACCCCAGTACTGCCACAAAAAAGGAATTAGAATAATGATCACGAATATAGCTGCCATTTATTAAATATCTGGTATATTCTAGACTGCACTAGACTCTTCACCCCATCTCATTCAATTCATTCCTCATGGTTGGAGTGTGTATGAGGTAATACTTTCCCCACTGTGCAGAAACTGAAGCTAAGGCTTCCAAAGGAGCATTTTGTCCAATGTAAAGGGCTAAATTGTGAATAAAATTCCTATTACATGACTTCACAATCTATTATCTTAACCACTACATTGCAGTGTTTTGTAAATATATATATATGTATTTAATATTTTTGAAATATACGAATACACCTTAGTCTTTCCACTATTTTGGTGGGGTATTCTCTGCCCCCAATGATATTTTGACATATATAGAATATAAGGTCAAAATGCCTTAATATTGTTATTTGGAGAAAGAACTAGGAGGCTCAGAGAGGTTAAGCGGGAGCTGCTTTTGACTTGCAAGCCCAGCATCTGTGTTCTTGTCCTAGGTACAGTTTGATGTGCGTTGGAGAGTGGCCTGTGTTTTGTGTGGCCTCATGTAACAACAGTCTCCACATCTGCAGCATGAATTCCTGGCAAGGGAGCCTCAGTCCGCCAGGCTTCCTGACCTTCTGAAGGACATGGAGGACGATGGATGTTACTCAGCCCCAGGACCTGGTGCTATGCCACGACATTCTCTCTCCACACTGTTCATTCAATTGTTTTTTCTTCTGGGAACACCGTTTATCACCTCTGAGTTGGCGGTGGTTTGTTGGCTGCAGACATAACCAGCCTGCTCCACTTCAGTGACCCTTTTTCGAACAGGGGAGTGGTAGAGGGGAGGAACACTGGGTCTCATGCATGCTAGGCAAGTCTCTACCACCTAGCTATCCCCAGTCCCAGGTTCTGATTTTATATAAAACTGCAGCTGTTTTTGTCACTATACTTCTCGGCTCTTTTGATGGGCTGAGATGGATGGATGGATTGATTTGTTAATTTTATAAACGGATCAGGTGCCCACTAGCTGTCGGCACTTTTCTGGGTACTTTGGATGCAGCAGTGACTACAACAGACAAATTCCCCACTTGTTGTACATTCGTTCCAGTGTGGTAGAATGCACAATTACACATCAAGGCAGCAGGCAGGGGGAAGTGCTAAGGACAGCTAGACAGCCGTGAGGTGCTTTTGTCTAGGGGGTCACCAGCTCTCATTAGTGTTTCAGAGCAGCTTCATGGTGCAAACAGATTCAGTGCCCATGCCTGTATGCCCTTCCATGGATGAGCAGGGGGCTGTGCGGGGACAGAGGACACAGCAGCTGCTAAGTGCAGAGGGGACAGCTCCCCTTCGTCTCTACCCCAAATAGAGCTCTGGTTTTTGGACGGAAATCTAAATCTATGGAAATATGAAGCTTCTACAATTTCTAGTTTGCAGGGTCTGTGCAATATCAAATCAAAAGATGGAAACTGGAAAAATACGACCAAAATCCATCAAGTAACATTGTAGTATTTTTAAACCACTTAGCTAGGGATTTTCTGAGTCATTATATGGATGTAAAAAAATTATCCTCTCATTTTTAAATTTACCTTGCTGAGTAGCCTACATTTCATCTGGTGTTAGCAATCTTAAGATATTTAAATAATAACGAAAGCCAGTGCTTATCCATCAGCCATGTCTATCCTAGTACTTGAGTACTACATGTAAATATGCCAAAATCCAGGGCCTTGAGTGTGGTAGGCAAGCATGCCCAGCCCCCAGCCTATAAATACACTTTCTGCATAGAAAGATGTGTCTGTAAAAGACACTCATTAAGAGCAAAAAAGAATTTGCAAGTCAGTTAACTGAACAAACCTTAGGAGAGGCATATTTCTCTTTTTATTGTATATACAACCCTGAAAATTTGAGATTACCACATTGTATGACATACTTATAGAATATAAATAATTTTTCTGACAGTACAGAAGAAGTAAAGTCAAAGCTAAAAGACAAACTCGGAAGGAACCCCAAAGATATTTCTAATATGCAGCTCTGACTCTATATTTATAACCATAAAATATAAAAAATAAACCACATAAAACATGTTCACACCATTAAATGGATGCTAGATACTAGCTACATAAAATTCATATTTCTACCTGACAGCAGGTATTTTATAATAAAAATTACAACTATAACTACTACAATGAAGATATATGTTTTTGAAAAGGCAACTAATGCAGTGAACGAAACATAAATACTCTTGTAACTTAAGTTGGTTGAAAAGCTACATAAACAAACTTGTACAGAAGAAAACAAGGTGGTAAAAACAGATGCCAGTGTCGGCAATTTTTTCTGTTGTAAAGTCCAAGTGAGTCACTGTTTGCATGCCATGGAAATGAAAGCTGGGAAGCAAAGACAAGTGGAAAATGCATGCAATGCTTCTGATAAGAAGCAAGAAAAAAAAAGGGCAACAAGAGAAATGCAACCTCTTTTTCATAAGCAAACAACAGCACTCTGCAAAAATACCCTCTAAAGAGAAAAGCAATCATTTTCCAAAAATCCTCCTGATGTGATCCAGTCAGAAATATTAAGAGGGTTAAGAAATCATCAATAAATTATGTACCAAATCTGTCTTTGAACAGTGGCATAACTGTGTATGTGTACATTGTCTGTGTAGCTCTAGCAGTTTCTTTAAGGAGACCTTATGGATTGTTAAGGATTTTTCATTTTGATTTTGCTCTTCCCACCCCACCCCCGGCAAAAAAACAGAGAATGACTGTTTGCCTTTATTTTTTATAGAAGCTATAAGCCCATAGCTTATAACATAATAGTTTAATTAAAATTTTCACACCTTCTTCTAAGAACATTTTTCTAACAAGAAAATCTGTTGAGAAATTTCTTGCTGAGTACTTTCACCTGTTGTAAGTGTTAATTTGTCAAAACAGGTTTGGCGATCACATGATTCCTCCAGAGCCTCAGTAAGGTTTTCAAAACACACTTTGAGCCAGAGAACTTACAGTCCATTTTAGGGTCTTCCATCCTAAAATCCTTCTTTCTTGAATGCACTGCAACATATCTGCATGTCTCCCTCTTCTTGCTTTGAGTGCCTCGGCCAGGAAAGACCAAAGAATCAGAGAAGGGCGTTTAATCACACCAAGGTTATCTCTCACAGTGTGGGGCCCACTGGGGAGAAACGCAAAAGGGTGAGGCGACTGCAACTCTGCAGCCACTGTTTTTAAACAGTAACCCTGTTCACTGAACCAAAGTAAAAGCTGAGAGCGGCTCTGTTCAATGGAGCCAGCGAAGCTTAAATGGGTGGAGGCTGCAGTATGGGAGGCTCTTCCTGCTAAGAAATGATTGCCAGACACCCCAATCTCAAGGATTCCCTCGGTCAGGCCCTAAAAAACGATGTGCACAAAACACATATTAAAAACGAAATTGTTTACCAAAAGCATCATTAACTACTCTCCTGCCTTTTGGTTTTCAGATAATTAGCAATGACATTTAAAGCCCTCAAGGTTATGGCTCATTTTGTTCCACTACCAGAAACCTCTGAAAAAGGCAGTCATTGAGAAGCAGTCAGGCAGACAGACCTCTGTTCTTTCTCTCCCTTCCTTGTTGAGGACAGACTTGGAGACACTAAGAAACTGCATGGAGGGAAGTTTACTTGCCTAAGACAGACTTACTTTAGCAAGTTCTGGAAAACTCTAAAGGTCTTCAAGGAGGACAGGAAGAACTACTGAATCCAAATGCTAAAACTTTAGAGATTATTTCTGCATTAACTGTACACAGCTCCTCAGAAATTACTGAGCGAGAAGTTGCACTGTGAACTTTGAATTCAATACTTCTGCCACAGTTGTGCCTTAGGTTTATCTTTAAACGGGCTTTTTGAGTAGGGTCATAGTGGGGGGACTGAGGAAAAACGATGTTAAAAATCTTTTGCCCTGCCCATATTGAATTTAAGCACATGTGATATGAGGGCCAGAAAACTTTGATTAAAACAAATTAACTAATGCGTTTTGGTGAGCTATATGGGCCCAATTTAGAAATGAATGCACAATTGTTTTAGAAGAAAATCAAATTTTTCAAGCCCTTCTGAACAGTTGGTCCTGGTCCAGTACAGATCGGACATGAGGGTTTCTAGGATGGATGGGACTCAAGCATCCACTGGACTTAGCAAGGAATCTGAGTTTTTGGTGGTAGTGGGGATTGAATTCAGGGCCTCATGTTAGTTAGGCAAGCACTGTATAACTTGAGGCACACTGCTAGCCCTTTTGCTTTTAGTTTGTTTTTCAGAAAGGGATTCATGTTTTTGCCTGGCTGGCCTTTGTGATCTTCCTGTCCTCACCTCCTAAGTAGCTGGGATCACAGATGTGACCACCACTCCCAGCCCGTTTTTGAGATGGAATCTCACTAACATTTTGCCCAGGCTGACATTGAACCTTGATCCTTCTAGATCTACCTCCCAAGTAGCTAGGATCATAGGCCACCATGCCGGATGGCACTGAGCCTTTTTAAAGCCCTTGAAAGTACAGACTAAAAAAAAAAATAAATAAATAAAATAAAAAAAGAAAGTACAGACTACTCAACAGGAGCCAGAAATACCAGTTTCAATCCAGCACACCTCCCCCCGCAATATCCCAGCTATTGCCACTATTCTCCTCAGGGACAGTTGCTTCCATGGCCAAAGTAGCCTGCCCACAGACATGGATGAGCGCTAGTACAGGGCTCCTTAACCTTGGTGCCACTGGCCCTTTAGACTAAGGAATGCTTTGCTGTGGATGGCAGCTCGAGCCTATTGATCATATATTTTAGTGTCAAGCATGACTCTAAGGGCATTTGCACATGTGACTGATCTAATCTCACAATGACCCTGTTATTATGCTAATTCTACGGATGACATGACTCAGAGACACAGTAGAATAACTTGTCCAAGCTAGTCCTGCTGGCCTTCTGTATCTGCAGGTTCTGCCTTCACAGACTCAACCAACCTCTGGTCAAAAATATTTAGGAAAAGAATATGTATGTAGTGAGCATGTATAGACTTTTTTCTTAGTCATTGTTTCCTAAACACTATTTACACTGCAGTAGGCATTGTAAGAAATGTAGAGATAATTTAGAGTGGAGGGGAGGATGTGTGTTGGTTGTGCACACAGCCACTTTATCTAAGGGACCTGAGCATCTATGGCATTAGGAGTCCACAGGGGGCCCGGAGGGCCTGTAAGTAGCAGACCCTCAATTCCTGTCCTATTGCCACATCTGCCCCTTAAGTAAGGAGGTGACTTCTCACTTCTGAGCACCATGGGCATTCAAGCCAGTGTAGCCTAATGGGAAATGACTGGTACCATGAAGAGGAGAGGAGAAAGGAAAGGACAGGAGAGGGCATTGTGTGGAGACAGTGCCCCACTCTTCCCCTGAGAACAACAATTTTTTTTCTTTTACTAAATGATGGTGTATTCATCCAGCAAAACAGCTGAATGCTAACAAGAGAGGAAAGAGAATAAAGAGTTTTATATATGACAAGTGGCTCCAGAAGATGGCTACACCCCAGGGCACAGAAGAGTGGCTACTACCCACTGTGAATCATCTTAAACACAGAAACTCTCTTAGGAGACACAATCCTGACTACATGTGTCATTTTTTGTTATTTTTCTAAGGACTCAGCTTATCACTCCATTTTCAGTTCAGTTTCAACTTATGCCAAAGCTACATCAATGCTAGATACTGGCAGATGGATAAAGATCGAACTGATAATGTAGAACTTAAAGGAATGCCAATTGCCTTTTAAAGAGAGTTAAGAAAAAATACATAAGCCCTAATAAACTGAGAGGCAATACACACTTGCCTATTAAGTCAACACCACATGATAATCTCTGAATATTTTATAATAGACTTGGTGAGTTAGGAACTTGCCTGCAAGCTGTTTAGGAGAACTCAGAGTCCACATGTTCCCTTCTCATGCGCATTCATTTCCTGCCCATGGCCTACCTGCTTATCCTCGAGTCAGCGGGCACCCTCTGTGGTCACGGTCATTGTTCCCCATGTTTTGACTTTCTTTTCCAACCTGTGTCCTCAAACCAGAAGAGAGTTCGAAGGAAGCAGCTTGCCTCTGTTAGTTTTCTCTCTCATCGAATCTACAATTCATCACCTTGCTTTTTTTTTTTTTGCTTTCCTGGTTTTCCCTCTTACTAAACTGGTTTTTATAAAACAGGAGTATTGTAGCTACAGCAAGAATGCTGTAATACACAGTAATATTTGTTCTCTTCCCCCAGGCTTTACTAACATGCAATTGACAAATCAAATTGTATATATTTAAGGAGTAGAGCATAATGACTTGTTCTATGTTTACACTGTGAAGTGATTACCACAATCAACTCAGTTACTACTTCTATCATACAAGTTGTTGTTGCTGTTGTTGTTGTTGGTGGTGGTGGTGGTGGTGGTGGTGGTGGGGTGTGTGTGTGTGAAGAGAATGCATAAGGCCTGCTCTCTCTGCAAATTTCAAGTACACTATACAGTATTATCTACCGCCATTCCATTGCATATTAGATTCCCCAGAACTTATTCTTTTTCTTTTTTGGCAGGGATTGAACCTGGGGACTCATGCTTGCTAAGCAGGTGCTCTGCCATTTGAGCTGTGCCCTCAGCTTTTCTGTTTTTGAGACAGGATCTTGACCACTACCTTTGCCAAATGGACTTGAACTCACAGATTCTTCAGCCTCCACCTCCCGAGTGGCTAAGATTGTAGGCATGTACCACCACATAAGACTTCTTACCTATCCCATAACTGAAGGTTTGCACCTCTGACAAACATCCCCACCCGTTTTCCCAGCCCCCTTTGCTTGCTTGGAACAAAGCTTTTTACCACAGAGAATTGTGTGATCCTGCATTCTTTTGTATTGCCTCGAGAACATCAGAAATGGGAGGGGTAGGCATGAGTGTGCATGGGTAATGAACATGCAAATAAAAAGGTGAAGATCCAGTTGTTTCATCAGATCACTGAAAGCACATGCACTGCCTGGCCCTGAAGTCAGAAAAAGATATTGCACTTACAGTGTAGTCTCATGATTTGTAAGGGTTTAAAATTTTTCCTGCAGACTTTCAACTAGATTTGATCAAAATTACCAAAATGATGCAGTTTAAACTCCTGGTGTTTGGTAGAATTTAGTGTTTTCTAATAAAATGCAAGGAACTTGGTGATTGCTATTTTAAGAGGCAAATACTGAAAAATGGATTTCATTTGTGTTTTATTTATAGTTATAGAAAAGTAAAAGCAGAGATTCATTTCACAATCAGATCTAGTCTATACAACTAGGAGACCCCATTTTCTTGGCTATTAGCTGCTAGAAATGGGTGTTGCTCCTTTTGGTCTTACAGGAACACATCCCAACTGCTTCAAATCCCAAAGTCAACCTAGGAATACTGCAGCGTGTCACTTTCTCTGCACCCCCTTCTTTATCTTGATTTTCCATTTCCTTTGTGCTCAAAAAGTAAATACTAAGTGTAGGTTTGGGGGTACTTCTTTCAGCATTCAATGTAATCCTGTGCTCAGTTATACTTTCCTCCTCAACAGTTGTCCCATTCTCACTTTTTTTCTCTTCTAGTTCCTAGAGGACAGTCATTAAGATGCTGGGGATGGGTTCTTGTTACCTGTTTAATCCCAATTTGACAGTACCCTGGACAATGACAAAAGCTATAGTGCTATGTACTGCAGAGAAATTCACTACAATTAAAAGTGGACTCTAAACACAACTGTTTTGTTTTTGTTTCTTTCAGACAGTTTATCCCTAGGTAGCCTGGGCTGGCTTTGAACTCTCAATCCTCCTGCCTCAGCCTCCTGGGATGACAGGTGTGTACTCTTACACTTGGTTCTATGACTGTTTTCTTTAGGGAAGGAGGTACAACATACCTGGACTGTTTCACATGTACATTGCCTTGGAATCTTTCATGAAAACCTCAAAATGCAGAAAACATTCTCCTTCACATCCAAATTTTATGGTAGTGGCTCAAACTATGCACTTTTTTCAAAATTAACCAGACACTTTTATTTTCAACATTGATATTTTTTACACTGGGCTTGTAGTAAAGGCTTCCCACTCTTTTCCATAAGCTATAACCAGCCTTTCTGTGGCACTCGTGAGCCTCACACTCAGTTAAAGACAATTACATTGAAATTGTTAAAAAAATTTTATGTTTGAAGCAGCAGAAGTTCTTTTCTTTCTTTCTTTTTTTGCAGTACTGGGGTTTGAACTCGCACTCTACCACTTGAGCCACTCTGCCAACAAAGGAAGCAGAAATTCTTAATTAATATTTTGGCAAAACCAAGTTGCCCAATCTGGATTACTGAGGCTGAAACTGCTAGAAAGCAAGCTTCTTAGGGCTGGGATGTAGCTCAGTGGTAGTGTACTTGCCTCGCACACACAGGCTGAGTTTGATCCCCAGCACTCCTCAAGAAAACAAATACAAAAGTCAGTTGCTCCTTTTAATGGAAAAAATTTCTGCAAAAATACTGCTTCTTCAGGGCTTTTTGTGAATCTTATATTAGGAGGTATAGCAAATATTATCTGAGCTCTCTACCTTTTACTATCAATTCCTACAGTTAATTACAATGTACTTCAGAGGGGATTTCACTGATAGGGAGGATTAATGGGAGAGCCTGACAGCTGGAGTCTGTATTAGATCAGAAATTAAAATAAGGAACTTGACCTAATTTCATAAGAGACATTTGTTAATTTTCTCAAACCAAATGAACCATCTTTCAGGTATTCACCTCTAGAATTGGGGGCTAAAATAGCTAGGCTATTGAAGGGAACTAAAATATATTATCTGTATATACAAGAAACACTTGAACATCTTACATCTTTGATTTTTTTTAAAAGTCCATAATTTGGTGTTTCCTATTTGTATATCCTAGGCTACGAACATTCACTATTGTTATTTGTCTAATTTATCATCTTCTGAAGCATATGCCACTAAAAATCGACCCATATTCTAGAAGCCACTGTAATTGTATAGTTTATACAATTATAATTCATAGGATGAAATAAATATTCACAAGTTCACACTGCTATAAACAAATAAAAGAACAAAGGAGAACTTCATCTTATGGTAGAAAGCCAATAAATGTAGAAAAAATGATGAATTATCAAATCTCTATTTGACAACCAACACAAGACTAACTGATTCAAGTAAGAAATCATTTATTCTAAAACTATAAGAAGAACGAGATATTTACATAGTCTCAAAAATATATCACCACAAAGTGCTAATTACAAGGCAAAGATTAGTTACTTGATAGTGCAGAAAACCTAGCAGGTGTCACCTAAACAGGTGATGGAAGTGACTACCACCAGCACTGGGGCAAATCAACATGTGCTTCCTGATAGGAAACACGGAGAACCAAATATCATGTCTGTGGCATTCCTACCCAGAGTCTGACCTGAATCTGAGCATCTGAGCATAAGTAAACATTCAGCAAACTGAAACAGATACATCTATAGAAAAATTGGCCTGACTACTTTAAAAATGCCAGTATCCAGAGAAGACAGGAGGATAGTGACATTGAGCAAAAAAAAAAAAAAAAAGAAAGAAAGAAAGAAAGAAAAGTCAACACAATGAGCTACTTAGAGAATTGCTGAGTTCACAGACAGGATAACAGTGCGTAATCCTGGATTTTCTTCTGCTATAAAAGATGCCATTGGGACAAATGGTGAAATCTGAACAAGTTTAAGTAATAGTATCGTACTGGGGGGAGTTTCTTAATTTTGATAAATGTAACACAGTCAGTCCCTTCTCAGAAGAAACAGAATTAAAAATAATCTGCCCAAATGTTAACCCTTGAGGAATCTCAGTGAGGGTACACAGGGATTCTTTGTACCATTCTAGCAACTCTTCAACTTTTCTGCAGTTTAAAAGTGAAAATTTTAAAGAAGGATTTCAAGCAAGGCTACTGAATCTCAATTCATTACTGATCCTTAAAAATAAAATGCAATTGTTGACTCCTTTAGAATCACAGAAATGTTAATTAAAATGGAAAAATAATTGAATATAAACACACACACACACACAAATAAAATTTTTTTTAAAAAAAATAGACTAGAATATTTTTCTTCCAAGCAAAAGATGGGAAAGGCAAGTAGGCTTCTTATCTACTCCTTCCTCTGAAGTTCAGAGGAAGTAAGAGAGTCTACTCTTTTTGTTTTGTTGATTTCTTATGGTGCTGGGGATGGAATCCAGGGCCTCTTGGGTTTGCTAGGCAAGTGTCTACCACTGAGCTTATATTCATGGCCCAGAAAATCTATCCTTTTACGTAGGGTTACACCTTCAGATATTTTTAACCTTTTCCTTTTCAGAAGAAAAAAAAATCAATCTGATTGAACCAGATGGAAAAACCGTCTGCTGCTTAATTTTAAACTGCCCAAAAATAAATGAAAACCGAGCACAGAACAACTGAGGGTGATGCTAGCTGGTCTGTGGCAAAGGGCAATAGAATTTGTTGTGTGGGAGCAACTGGAGAGAAGCTAGGGAAACGTAAGAGAGCAATTTCCCCACACCAGGCATCAGTTGACTTGAGATTTGATTTGTTTTGTTTTGTTGATAAATGGTCTCACTGTGTAACCCAGGCTGGCCTTGAACTTGTGATTTTCCTGCCTCTGGAGTGCTGTGGTTAAAGGCATAAGATTCTGACTCTTATCTCAAACTAATCCTGAAAGATCGGCCTTTAGTAAAGTTGGAGTCCCTCTCTCGGGACCAGGAGCAGCTTGAGTCCATCGAACAGCTGGAGCCAAATTAAAAACTGGCATTTTTCTTAAACACAAACCAGGAAGAAATATATTTTATGCTTTTTCCCTTACAGTAAAAGCTAACTGAATTCATATCAAAGAATACAATATAATAAGCATGATTTATGGAGCAAAAGCTACTTTCATTGAACTCTAGCACAACTTACCATATTATGAACGTCAGTGTCATTTTTAATTAGGATTCTCATTTTCTTTCCCCATTTCCTCCTCTTCCCCAAAGCAGTCATTTCAGTATGTCATGGGTGCCTCTGTTTAATGCTTTATCACACTCAAAGACAATGGGTTGAATTCCTCAGCCTTGCGTGGTTTTGTTTGAGACAGGGTCTTCCTATGCAGCCCAGATTGACATCAAACTCTATATCCTCCTGCCTCAGCCTTTCAAGTGCTAGGATTACAGGCACGAGCCACTAAGCCTGGCCTCAGGTTTCTTTATCACATCTTATGCACAAAAGCATTTGGGGTTGAGAAGGCATTTTCTCATCTATCAGGCTATGTTTTGTGTACATGTGTATTTGAACAGAAATACTTACATAAACATAAATATTGCAAAATGCAAGAACTCTAATGATATTTAGTGATTCTTGAACTATACTCTCAATAATATCTTTTGGCCATTTATCCAAAAGCTTATTCTATGGATCAGGATTTACCAAAAGTGTGCTCTGAGTTCTACTTCCCCAAAAGGGGAGTTCTGGCATAAAATGCATTTGGAAAATGGTAAGAACTGTATCTTCTCTTTTAGGGAACAATAACGCACACAATCCTACTCAATGTTTTGAAGAACCCTTAAAGCAAGCATTTGAATGAAACTTTTTTTCCCCTCAATATTTACCAATCTGGGTGTAATTAGGGGATCCAAGTTGCAAATGTCATTACTGTATGTTTGTAAATTGTATCATTGTATCTTTTTAAAGACCCACTTACAGGATATGGTTTCAATATGATATTTCCCATAAAATAAAACAATGTAGCAGTAAATTCTAAGTTAAATGTACCTACATAAGCACAGTGACTGGAAATTTAGAGGAAATCAAATTTAGAGGTTTACCAGATTGCCTTAGGAGAAGGTAACGAAATTTGATGGCTTAATAATCAATTCCACTTAAATTTTCTTCTGCTTTAAATACAAATCCATAATGTACTTTCCAGGATGGCAAAAATAGATATTAAAGTCCATTAGTAGGCTCCACCAGTCTGACATGGATAAACATGCTTTCCCTCCTCCTAGACCTCACGAAACATCAAATCCAACTAATGGACTAATTAGAGTGACAAACCATCACAGGCTGCTCCGACTAGCCGAACAGACTGTTGTAAGAACGAGAACAGCCGATTACAAATGCAAATGAATGTGCTCTCCAAATCCTGGATGCTGGAAAAACTGAAGCAGCTACTGCCAGTTCACTGAACCCAAGAGAACAGCCAGTGAAAGTATGCAGAATCCAGGAGATGTTCATTTGAATAAAGTGATGCCAGAAGAGGGGAAGAAAGGGGACAAATTAGTTCATGTCCTTCATAAAGCACTACATTAGGAGCCAGTCCCAGCTATGAACACGGGAATGAAGACTCCTGTCTTGGCATGCCCCAAGGCAGGACAGAAGGCTCCTACGTAGGAGCTGAGGGCTGCCCTGATGGCTGAAGTCTCCTGCATAGCCCTGGAAGTCCCTACATGATGTGAGAATGTCTACACTGTATACTCTGCTTTCTTCAGATTAAATCTTCTGTACATAATTTTACTAATTGTAACCATATGGGAAGCATTTGCAGCTTTTCTCAATTCTAATATTCACAGGCAAAAGAAACACAGACAAAAATAGCCCGGCAGCCTGGGACAGCCACTGCACACTGACCTAGTTAGATTCAGCAGGCTGAGTACATCTCAGCAGCCTAATCCTGCCCCAGCTTCCAGGCGGTGTTCTGCCCGGGGCTCAGGCTCAGGGTTTCCCTAGCTGTCTGATGAGTTTACAGTTTACTAGGTCACCTGGTATCTGGAACCATGGATCTGACGTTGCAGACCATTCCCAGATCAAACATCAAACCCCACAGTAGTATTAAATGGCCAGTGCTAATAAGGGGACATATGTATTACCCATGGGACCAGAAAAAGCTAAGTATTCTTTCTTTATAAAAAGAAAAAGATAAACATCCCAAAAGAAAATGTCAAAGATGGGATTGGCAACACAGCTCAGTGGCAGATTATCTGCCTAACATGCTTGAGGCTCTGAATTCAATCCCCAGCACTGGAAAAAAGAAAAATAAAACAAAGAAAATATCAGAAAAAAATAAGCATGTAAGTTGTGCAAAAAAAGGAAAATGCAAGCAATCATACAACAGTACCAGTAATAAAAAATGTGCAAATTAAAATAAACCACCATTTCTTTGCTATTGAAATGACAGAAATTTCAAATAATACACCCATCATAACTGTCTCAGAAGAACACCTCAAGCATGTTTCTGACACTAATTGGAAAGAAATATGGGCTATAAAACCATGCATGTAACAATATGCCAACTTTGTAAACACTTATGTACAGAGCTTATGAATACTATATAAAAATGTTAATTAGCTATACATAGGTGGTAGGATGATAGGTGATTTAAAAATAACTTTAATCCTTTCTTGTATTTTCTAAATAAACTGATAACATTTCTCACTTTTTAAAAAAAATATATGCTCCATGCAGTAATCAATGAGAGATGCCTGGAGACTACTTCTGTTCACAATTTTGTGTGCCAGCTGGTAATAGAAAAGATGCTTGAAGCTGGACTACTGATGTGGGCACTCACTTCACACGCTAATGTGGACAGCTGAACGTCGTCTGTCAAGAGGCAGCTTACTCTAGGAGAAAGGCCTCAGCCCAAAAACCAAGCCTTGGGTCACAAGGGCACTTACAATTTACTTTCATAATCAGCTAATTGTAACACGTCACAAAAAGCAAGTTTCTAAGATTGTGACTTCATTTTCAAAATCGTTTTTAAAGTTTAAAGTAGTTTCTAGGTTTCCAGTTTTGGGAAAAACCATATGCTAAGTATTAACTTCTCTCACATTTTTGTTCACTTTTTAAAAGTTTGAGATGGTGTTGACACTCTTTTGGCAGTCTACTGAAGGACTTTAAAAAAATCACTAAATGTAGCAGACACAAACAGTATGTTTTTGTATGTAAATTATTTCATGAAGATGTACTAGTAGGTACAACGGCTCATGCCTGTAACCCCAGTTACTGAAGAGGCAGAGACTGGGAGGATTGAGATTCAAGGACAGCTCTGGCAAAGAAGTGAGACCCCATCTCAACAAAAAAAGCTAGGCATGGTGGTATATACCTGACATCCCAGCTACCTAAGAAGCTTATGTAGGAGAAGCCTTCTCCAGCCCCACTTGGGCAAAAACAAGAGACCCTATCTCAAAAATAATCAAAAGCAAAAAGGGCTGGGGGTGTGGCTCAAGTGGTATAGCACCTGCCTAGGAAGCAAGAGGCCCTGAGTTCATATCCCAGTCCCACCTCCCTCTCCCGAAAAACGATGTACTTCAAGGAAAAAATTATGACCACTGGCACAAAATTCTACTTTTGTTATTAAATATAAAATAATAGCCTATTCCAGTCAAGCAAAAATACTTACTAGATCTTGCTATTTGCCATGCCGGGTACTTCTTAACGAAGTTTGTATATGCTGGGAGAATGTGAGAAATAACATATAATGCATCCAGGCACAAACAAGACACAGGGAGGGATTTTAACATGTTACAGGTGAGCTGCTTCAATTCCTCTCATAAGCTGGCTTAACTTCACCGCCCCTCTCTTTTTGCAATGTTTTTTCTAATTTCTGATCTTAATAGGAACAGAGAGACTTCAGTAGGTTTCAAATTAAGGCCTTACCTCTATCGCCCATGGGTAGATTATTTATTTTTTTAAAATGGAACTTCAAATTCATTCCATCACCACTGGGGTTAAGGATCCATCCATGCACACTGTCCTGAAGGTGAGGATTTCAAACTCATTGCATACATACCCTGAAAAGCAGCTCACAGATCTGCAACTAGGAAAAGCTCTGGTTTAAGTTGCTATTAACCAGCAAATGCCTGATTAACACCTGTCCTTTTATCCCAAGCATCAATTCCTTCCTTTTCTTTCTGAGTCTCATCAAAGGTTATAACCTCATCTCACCTCTTCATATTATTTATTAAATTTGGCAAGTGTGCAGTCTAGAGAATTTTATGTCATCACAATGCTCTGTAACAGCAGGTTTCTTATGCTAAGGACACTGATGGTCCTTCAGCCTTCAAGGACCATCAAGGCAGTGTCTTGTCTGCATGATGGGGACAAACGCTATAGCTGCCAGCACTAAGAAATGCACACACAGATCGCATGTGACCAGGCTCCCAGCAGGAGTTTCTGGTTTAAGATTGTAAGAATGCACCATGGGTAGTGATGGGAACAGGGAAGGAAGAATTCATCTGGAGAGGTGAGAAGAATTAAAAACACTGCAATAGAATATCATAAAGAATTTAAAAGGCTCTTAAGAGACCTATGGATAACAAGAGAAGGTGATCTGTGATTAAAGCAATGGTAACATTTGACAAAACTCCTAGTTTCACATTCGATTCGGAGTAATGTAAGATTTGCAACTGAATAAATGATACCTTTTGCTAAAATGCCACAATTTCAACTAAATGACAAATAAAATGTAGTTCCCACTGCTGGTTTTCTAATTTGAAGACTTTAAATCTATTTTCCATATTATAGTTGTGAAAACCCAATGACAGTTGCCAAGGCAACAACAAAACCCTCATGAGAACAGCAAGCTCATGATACCACTGATGCTAGCTTCGGCAAGCATCCATCGCACTCAGAGATTCACCAGACGTTCACAAAGACATGCAAGTCCACCTCCACATACATTTTCCCTTATAATTTGGCACAAGATAATCTAGTGAGCTAGAAGTCAGTAAAAATCTCGTATGTCTACATGAAACAGCACAACAGAGAAAGGCACGCCATTAAACCTTCGATGATCACATGCTGTAGTTATTAATCCTATCTTTATGAAGTCTGCTTTCACAACAGAAATGACATAAGTAATTTAAGCAGCCACAAACAGAAAATCACAAGATTCCAGAACATTCTACTTGAAAGTCATCAGAAGACTTTCTGAAGTAGCTAAAGTTCTAGTCATGTAATTCAGTTGTAATAATAATATAGAATAAGAGAGCCAAGGAGAAACTTTACTCTTACGTAAGTTGAAGTGTTTCAGATTATAGATTTTCTTCAGGGGTGGGACTGAACTCTAAACAAGGAATTCATTTCTGTCTCCTATACATTGCCTGAAGGTAATTTACACAATACATGTTCTGCACCTGCATCTACACTGTGACCCACCACATGAAGTCAGGTGTGGGATTTTCCACTTGTGGTCTCATGTTAGCCAGAAAGATTACACTGTGGCACTTTTGGATTTAGAGCTCACTTTGCATGAGCCAGGGATACTCAACCTACATTTTATTTTAAGATACAAGTATGTTAAATGATGTCATTAGGATACCATATGACCTCAGTGATTAAACTTACCTTCTGCACATTGTAGAAAGGAAACTCAGCAAGTTCTGGGAAAAACAGAAAGGGGGTAATGGTGCTCCCACATTATCTGCACGCCTCATCACCTAGTTCTGGACATCTAGTACCCTCCTTTTTCAGTAATTCTCCACACCACCAAAGGATCTGATTACTTTTTTCACCCTTACCAAGTTGACTGCAACTTAATATATTATCAAGCATGGCACAGATTCTTTCTTTCAGCTCTTTATATTGCACTTTTTAAATAGCAAAGCAAAACAAATCCCCCGGAATGTGATTTTGGACATCAGTAATGAGCATGGTCTTTGAGGGTCTTTCAGGGTTTGAGCTCTGAATTCATTCTTGTGGGAGAAGAGAGAGCAGTTCCTCCTTCTCTGTCCAGATCCACCTGAGCTACTTGGATGAAAGCACGTTCTCATCAGCAAGCTTCTGCGGGTCTGGAGCCCCAACCATCCCCCTATAGGTCTGCACTAGGCCTTTGCTGGGCACTCCTCCTTCTAGTCATTCCCTCCCTCCCTGTACCTGCCTAATTTGCTAAGCACTCCCTTTCCTTCTTGCCATGACCATTCCTCTTTCAGAAGCATATTTCACTCTAGCATTACTGTAGTTAGGACCTTGTGATGTTTTTGGAGTTTAATTCTTTTCTAAAGTCCTAGAACCCATCTCTACCATTCTATGTCATTTTTGTCATGAATACTGCTGCTTCTGAAAGTGAAAGGTGTTAGCTGCATGAATTCTCAGACTACTGAGCTTGTTTTTAATGGGTAGTATTTTTAAATAAAAAGGTTTAAAAATTATATCACAAGAGTCTAAAACTTAAACAAATTTCTTTTATTATACTTTGTACTAACTTGGTATCATGTTAGTTCAAAAATAATAGGGCAATTTGATATAGTTCAATGTAACACCTAACCCAATTTATGCCAGTGATTTCTAGTTGTTAGTACAAAGACAGATGATAACCAGCACAAGCCTCTCATTGCTAGGATGAAGCTGTTTATGACCAGTGACCTGGATTTCTCGCCCAGTGGTGCCTGAACCCCCTCTATTAAATGGCATCACCTAGTTTATCATGACAACTACTTCACATGGCGGGCAGCCATTACTCACACTGCACAGACAAGGAAAACAACCTGGTGAGCATTGTTTCCCAGGGTGGGGTGGGGGGGTGAGTGAGCCTCGTCAAGTCAGCAAGGAGCAGCTCAGACAGTAAGATAGAGAGGAAAAGTCCAGCAGTAATATCTCTCTCCTCTTTCCCTAATTTCTTTCTACAATCATTTTTATAGTATGAGTGTAACATTTATTACTGGGTTATATTGGCTGAATGGAATCCTAGATTTAAATGTGGAAATGAACCCAAAAGCAAACACATTAAAATGATGCCCTGTAATGCTCCCCACATGACTGGCTGGCTCTGTTTGCCTTCAGATTCTGATCTGAAAGAAGGGCTTTCGTAGGAAAACAGAACACTGTAATTGCTGTAAATGCACTCATTCTATACACGGCACTACATAATTAATTCATACTTTCAATATTCAGTTAAGTAGCTAGGGCAATTGCAGGTGGACATCTGTCTTGACCCCTTACTGTGGAGATATTTCAATAGGAAATGGCTAGAAAATAAACAAATGTTTATAATGCAAGACACTGTGGAACATGTATACTACAGGAAATAAATAGAACCCATACAGAGTCAATTATAGTCTTTAAATCTAATTATCTCTAGTTCAGAAATTGTACCTAGTATCTTTACATTGACTACTAAGCATTCTTGAACTTGAAGCTTATATTCCTCTTACTTCTGTTGTTGTTCTGCTGAAGATTGAACCCAGGGCCTCATGCAAGAAGGCTTTCCACAAAAAACATGCTGGTCTCCCTCATTTGTGGTTTTTTCCCTCCCCTTAAGTCTAAGAATGACATTAGATTCTAACATTGTACAGAAAGGTGATGTAAATTAAAACGCAGCTCTACCACCTGTGAGACTATTATTTAATCTTTGAGCTTCAGATTACATAGCATAGAATGGGGATGGATAGACAGGGTGTGGTGACAAGCTCCCAACACTAGGGAGGATCTGGAGTTTGAGGCCAGTCTGGGTTACAAACAAAAAATATGTTAAGGGCTGGAAAAATATAGCTCAGTAGTAGAGGACTCACCAAGCATGTGCAAACCCCTGGGTCCAACTCTCAGCACCAAGAAGAAAACAATGAATTAAAATGAGGATGGTACAACTTATCTACCTGTCAGGCTATAAGCAATTAAAATCTTTAGAGTTCTTACTATTTTACCATTTTTATTAATAAGAAACAGAACCACACTTCTCTTTTTTACAGGTTGAAATCTGCACCAGGGAAGGCATCTGGAGCTAGTCTATCTTAGCACAGCAGAAAATCAATGTTTGTTGGGTTGAGTTAGTGAAACCCAGCATGCCGAGGTGGGTGCCCCTAGAACAGACAGTGACTGGGAAACAGAGGGAAACCTGAGGCTCTGCCACCACAAAGGCTGCATTCATGGGTGCCATACACGGTAGCTAAGCAGAGTCCTGACAGATTTAGTAACAGAACCTGCTGGCAGCTGTAATATTGAGTCTTTCACTTAATGACTTTAATTCATTAAAAAAATGAGTTAATGTGCTTAGGGGCTTTTTTGGGCAGATATGTTTTACTTACACTGTAACCTTTGGAGGAGGATATATGGCTTCCTGGGAAGCAATCAATAGTGGCACAGAAACGGCCACTGTTAAACGATACTTTGTTTCGTAACAATGTGAACGCTGCTGCACCAGTTTTATCATGTAAGGTTTATTCTATGCACTTGGTCAGAACTACTTAGACTTGTTCTCTCCCCATAGCCCTCCTGGACACCGAGGTACGATTAATCCCTACGATTCTCACTGAGTTAACTCAGTCACAGGGGGGCAAGGAGGAAAACGGGGTCACTGAGAGACCACAGTCCCTTCAAGGAGGGGGCCTACAATGCAAAACCTGAGATGACCACATTGGGGGACCCAATCTCAAAAAAAAAAAAAAAGCTTCAGTCTGAGGAAAACATTCAGTAGGTTGGACCAGCGTAAATGTTTCTGACGCTACAAACGACAAAGGGCATTTTTGATAAACACACCTGTCATCTGGATACATCGCGTCCTACCCCAGGGATCACAGCGAAGGGAAAGCCATGGCCTGTGGCAAGGCTGCCTATTTTCCTTTCAGGGAAGAAACGGCATCCATGCTGGTTCCTGACCTAAGCCTTGGCAGGTGGGACAGGATTTAAGTCAAGGTCAGCAGTAGCTCCGGCTGCCGGTGGTCAAAGAGAAGCCTGAGGGCTGTGGAGGATGAACCAATGAGCGTCCCTGCCTTAGTCAGCGGACCAATCAGCACCCTGAGTGGGCGGGCGGACTAATGCGAGAGGACCAATGATTGTCCCCGCATGGGTGAGCAGACCAATGAGTGTCCCCACAAGGGGAAATACTTTCTTGACGTCACAAAATACCTGGGTGGGAGGGCAAGTTTCACCCGCAAGCTACACGGCATCAACACTGGACAAAGGGAAACCGTGTCAATGTCTGTCAGTGTCACGGTCTCTTCTTTTTACCTAAGAATTCTATTCCTCAAGACCTAACCAGTTTTCATAAACACTGCCAGCCACCAACATATGAACAGAGCATAACTACATTATCATACATTATCCAGTCACCTCAGCTCTTAGGCTGACCAAGAGCCCACCCGACCACAGCCTAACCTGTGCCCTAAGCCACCCTCGCCGCCGGGACCACGGGGTAAACTCTGTGGCCAAGCAGTCCCTGGCATCCGCTTCAGGGCCAGCCCCCAAGCACCAACCTTACCATCAAAATCTGACAATATCAGCACTGGCTAAGGGCCTGTGAGTTCCATCACATATTTAGTAGACTCCCTTCACTTCCTTCTATGATTTCTTAACTGGGTTTCAGAGCTGGGCATGGTGGTGCACACCTGTAATTCCAACACTCGGGAGGCTAAGTCAGGAAGATAGTGAGTTCGAGGCCAACCTGAGCTACACAGAGAGTTTGAAGTCAGCCTGGACTACATAGTGAGATCCTGTCTCAAAAACCAACACATACCTGAAACTAGGTTTCAGAGATTACAGGGAATGTCAAATGGCCCAAAGTTAATTGACAGGTCACATTCAAATCTGGATCTAGATATATCCAAGTAGCTACAAAGCTCGAGTGCTTCCCATCATTTCAGTAGACGCTGGAGAGGGTCAAGTGTTGTCTAAATTCTGCTTAAATGGGAGGACCTCACTCACTGTTTCTCGCCGTCTCATTGGCATGATTCATTCTCAGTTGGGATCACTGATTTCTTCCAAAGTTTCTCTTCTTCTTGACCTTGAACTTCCCCACCTGCCCTGTACCACGTATGTGGGGGTAGGGGTTGGGATGGACACAACACTCTGCTAGGTAATATAGTGAAATAGGCTCTAATGTTTGTTCTCCTATCCTTTTGTCCTTTGCTTTTTTTCACGGAGACCCCACAGAGTGAGGTATTTTATTCTTTCCTTAGGTCCTATGTGCTTAGGAGAACATGATGAAAGACAGATCTCAGAAAATGCACACAGGGATATAAACATTTATACATAGTGTATAATTTCATAGACTCATGAATCTTTTGGACCCCAGTAATTTTATGGGATTCCTTCTTAAGGTAGTCTACCACAAAGAAAGAAACCTGTATTTAGATTCTTATTCTCCAAAGTTCACTCCACCTGCTTTGTTGAGGAGCATCTAAGCCCTGTGGAGCTCATCAACAGTATGGCGATGGATGGGGGTAGTGAGAACAAAGCCTGCACATGGGTGGCTGTGCAACTAAGGAAACTGGGACCTGCCTGAGGTAGGAGTAAGGGAGAGAAACAGTTACAGGATTGACTTTGTTTTCCCACTGACTTTGGTCAATAAAGAGGACACTGGTAGAATGAAATGAAAACCAGAAGTCTGGGTCTCAGTATATTTGTCTGTGCTGAACAAAGTTGAGAGTGTGTAGAGGTTAGAGAGAGAAGAATGGTAGAATCCCAGACATCAGCCATCTGCTAAGAAGGGACAGATTGATGAGGGAGGAAATGCAAGACTGTGTGAGCACAGAGATCACAAGCCACTGGTCACACCTGACTTGTGTGGTTTTATCTATAGCGATATGTTTGTATGTTTGCATGTGTGTGTGTTATATGTATATGTATGGATACACACATACCTTTTGAAATGCAACAGTTTTATATGTGTGTACACTGTATCTGAATATACAAATGTGCTAGAATTTGACCTCCCTTTTGATTATTGGGACCTATAATCAAAATATATTGCATATTTTAATAAAAACTCTCCAAATAACAATTAAGGGATGCTTGAAATCATCTAGGACAGCAAAGGTAATATTTTAGTCAGTTTAGGAAACACTGATTTTGAAACTTCTGACAAATGTAAATGTTAATCTTTTCAGTCATTTATTTGAACAGCCCAGTTTAAGAACCTCACTGAGTTGGCTGAAATGATGTAGGATACAATTTCTAAATTACTTCCTCCCAGAAGCAAGGTGTAAAAGACACACCTGCCATTTAGTACATGTTTTAAAATAATACATGCCAAAAAAGCACACTCAAACATACTCTGAGAAAAACACAGAATACACATTGCCTCATAAGTCAGACATACTTTTCCACCAGTACTTCATACAAATCACAATGGGAGCACTACACCTGGGGTCAGGGAATACTAGCAGCCGTGGCAGATGGTTAGAGTCACAGCCTTCACTCCTCATGCCAGAAGGTGGGGTATCTTTATTCACTCCTTCCATCAGAGCTGGCCTCATGACATGCTTTGGTCCTGTGCTGTACATGACAAAAGTAACCCTGTGCAACTTCCAAGGCTAGACCTCAAGGGGTCTTGCGGCCAGCTTTGGCTCTCCTGGATTGCTTCCATGTGGTCCCTGATGAAATCCAGCCTACCTAGAGGCCACACTGAGGAGGACCCACACACACCTGCTGCCAGGAAATAAGGCATAGCAGCCATCCCTGCCCAGCGGCTCCTCAGGCTGAGTGAAGCCCAAGTGAGCCCAGGCAAAATCAGCTAAACACCAAGCTGACCCACAACAAGACACTGTTGTTTTAAGCCCTAAGTTTTGGAGTGGTTTGTTATGCAGCAATAGTTGACTGACACAGCTGTAGTTAGCAGAATTTGAATGCCAGTGCTAGGCTAAGAAGCTGAATTTCCTGCAGGCCTGCCCTGATTTATGTCAGTACATCTGCCCCTACTCTTGGATATGAAATGTCAACTTGAAGTATGGCACCAGTACAGGGTAGACCAGGCTGGTAAGGAGCCTCCCAGGTGTGAGAAACAACCTGCAGGGCTGGTTTGAATGTCAAACCTATTGGAGGCTCAGACCTTTTGAAAGTCTTCCTGGTTTTGCAATTCTAAAAGCAGACTCATTAAAAAATGATCTAACAAATTAAGGGTTTTTTTTAAAACCCTTTAACATATATTGCTCAATACTTAGGAGCTTTATCAATGCAGATAAAGTCCAAATTTATCTTCTAAAAGTAGCTTACATATCCAGGTGATACTAGCAGCTGAGAAACTAACAGATAATGAATGCTTACCTGATGAGGAAGTGTGTCTTGTCCCAACAGCTACCTAATCTTCTCTCTATATGGGATTCTCCCCACCCAGGTCCATGAGGGGGTCCTGACAGTCTAACCAATTTCTTTCAATTCTCTTATAGGAGTAGTTAATACGTGTAGAAAACAAACTCAGAACATGTCACAGGTCAAATTATGCCTCCCTCCCCCTCCCATTCCTAAGTTGAAGCTCTATTTCCCAGTCTCTTGGGAGGTGCCTATATTTAGAAATAGGGCTTCAAAGAAGTAATTAAGGTAAAATGAAGGTGCACTGGCCCTAATCCAACAAGACTAGTGTCCTTATAAATGAAGGAGATAGCAACACAGATGTGTGATGACAGAAGAGAGCCATGTATAAGTCTAGGACAGAAGTTCCATGAGAAGTCAATTCTGCCAGTATGTTGATGTCAGACTCGTGGCTTCTGGAACTGTGAGGAAACAAATTCCTGTTGATTAAGCCTCACAGATCAATGCCTTCTTACAGTGGCCCTAGGTAGTAAATACAGAACACGTCCATTTCCAAGTGCTAGCACACCCAGCTAATCCAACTTAAACAACGATGGGAATTCACAGGCATTCATAACTGGCAGGCCCTGAAGAAGAAAAGGCCCTAGCTTGATCTGAAAGTCCAGGAAGTCATTTTGACAGTGGGCTCCATTTTTCTGAGTTTGTCTTAGCTCGGGCCTCCTCTTTGGGCCAGCTTGCCCTACAGCTCCATGAATCCTTCACTTCAAGGAGAAAGGTTCCACCAACCTCTCCTGTATGTGTTATTTACATGGGCCAGCTCATTGTTTGCTTATCCTAACTCACTTGACTTTGCACATGTTCTCAGGTTTAACTGTATGATAACTGAGGCAAGTACTGTCATTACCACCATCTTATAGGGTTGGAGGGAAGCAAGCTCAGAGGTTATATAAATCCACCAAAGTTACACAGCTGACAATGGCAGCAGAGCCAGAAGGAGCCCAAGGATCTCTGATTCTACACCGTTCTTTCTCATCATGCCCAACTACCTTTCCATATATACAGAAAGACCACCACAAGGGGCAGCAAGCCTTGGCTGGAGAGGGCCAGGAAATAGACTTAGGCTTTGGGCACATGGGTTTCACACATTCTTCTCTGTGTTTGATTTCACAACTCCTTTAAACTGTAAATGCAACGTATGCACTTAATGCTGCTGAGCCACACACATTTCTAGCTCTTGAGAACAAAAGCAGGCTGCAGGTTTAGTTTACTGACCTCTAATACACCACTGATATGTCCTTCTTTGAAGAAGTCAGAACAGTCACAAGTTTCCTAGGTTTAGAAACTGATACTGCAACCTTTAGGAGAAACTTCTTACCAGAATCAAGGGGCAGCCACTCCAAATGACAGCAAGGAAAGTGCTGAAGCCACTGTGGCCTCAGGCTCTCCTGGTCTAAGGAGAGAAGAATTTGTTCTCCTGCTTTGTCTGGGGATTTTACCTGCAATGACTGTTATTAGTAGGAAAGGGGAAGACAACCTTGATGTCATCCTGGCATGCACAAGTCCTCCTCGTGGCAATCTGTGAAGGTCACTTCCTATCACTGTAGGAGAACAAGCAGCTTACGTGGAGGCTGACAAAGGGTCTCATTTCCATGCTGGTCACTTCACCCTCAACTTGAACCCCATCATGTAAAATGGGATTAAACACCTTCCTTAACAGAAGGCAGTGAGAAGTAATGTAAGCACTTTGAAAAATGCTCTTGGGCTCTCACGTGGCACGTGCTCCATCCATGATGGTGGTGGATCTCATTCCTCTTATCAACCAATACTATACAGGTGGAAATGGAAAAGCTTCCCAATCTTCCTTCGCAATCCTGTCTCTAATCTTTTGTTTTAAATAATTTATCTTCCCCCAGTGATTTGTCCAACTTCTATGTTCAAATGTCTTCTATTATATGCATGTATTCACATGTCAAGCATGCAAGTCACAGAAGACGATCAAACCAAAGCCTGATCGACTTTCACTGAGTGCTCAGATGATGCAACACGGGCGCTCCCATCATAAGCGTTCCCTTCTTTACCACAAGATGAGGTTGCAGCAGGAAAAGATTCTTCCTGAGCTTCCAAGGGCCAGAACATGGCACTCACGGAGGCAGAACCTGCCTCCAGATCCCACAGCAAGAACCAGAAAATGCCCAAATGCCTTCAGCCAGGTTAGATTTATAGGTGTCTACAATGGAGCAGGGCGCTAATTGTAGCTTCAAGAGAAATTCAGATAAGCTACACTGTGCATCTGTGGGGAAACTTTTTATTTTGGGTTTTTTTGGGAGGTGTGGGGGGTACTGGGGATTGAACCCAGGGCCTCATACATGCTAGGCAAACACTCTACCACTTGAGTCAAGCCCTTGACAGACATTGTAGCAGCACTTGTAAAAAAGAAAATCTACCAGAAGCCATTTTTTAAATCAAATTAATCTATTTGCAACAAACCCGCTCACAGGTTTGGTACCATGTGACCTGAGAACTGCACATGTATAAACATATGCACACCCAACAGAATGTCCTACAGTGATGTACACACATATGTACCCCCTACAAAGTAGCCTCTGGTCAAATAACTACACTGATTTCCATTCCTGGTGATTCATAACCACATTAACTGCCCTTGCCAGTGCTGTGGTAAAGAAATGAGTTTCCCAAACTGATCTGAAATAACAAAGCTGTTTCCTTGGCATACCCACCAATGTCCTACAGTGGAGACCTGTAGAACTCCCACTTGGGAAACACAACTTCTCAGCATAAGTGGAGGAGCAGTGTGTGCAGAGCACCAGTGGGAAGGGGAGGTAGCTTATGGGGTGGTAGGTACTAGGGCAGAAGATCTGTGAGCTCATCAGAGCCTAGGAAATGACCCAAATTTGGGGAGTGATATTTAGTAGGAGCTGATGGGTCCTGAATCCATGATTATAGCAAGAACCAAGATAATCATAAATTATCAGCACAATAATAATTGCTCTTAGTTTCTTATGGTTATGCTAAGTAAATCTCTGTTCCTGGGAATTCAGATTGAACCCTTACAATTGATAGAGAGAGCACAGAACACAGACATCCCTCCTCCCAACAAAGCAACATTTTTTTTTTTTCCAGGAAAGAATGTGGGGCTGCCCTGGGCACCGCTGAGATCCGCAGACTCGCTGTCTACACGTCTGCGCTTCTTCCTGGTGACATGACAGAAAACTCTCAGTCACACAGTGCAAACTCTACTTTTTAATAATTCATGTTAATGCCTTGCATTTGAAGAGTTTATACTTTACAAATGCTAATCAGGCCTCACGATTACATGAATAATGGAAACCCACAAATAATTACCAAATCTGACTTTAAGCACTGCTTGCACACATGCTGTCCCCAGAATCTCCAAATGCTGCCTCTCTCCTCCCTCCCACTTAAGAGCCTTTACCCAGAGAGAAACCGTCATCGAATTTATTTCATTACCTGGCCAATTTAACCTTTTGTATACTTTGCTGCTTCTCCGTTCACCTGATAGTCGTGTTGACCGAGCAAAAGGCAGCACTAGAAGGGACATCAAAGGCCCAGCGGAAACCACACGCACTGTTCCGAACAGGAATCTGAAGCCTGCCTCTAGCCGAAGCCACCATGGACTACGTGCAGTGTGATGAAAACCGCCCTCCCGTGACCCGGCGTACCTGATAAGAACAACGAACTAGAAACCCCATTACTGATGCGGTGGTTTCTCCCACCTTTCTCTAAGAGGGAGAAGTCACCTAGACAGTGCTGTCATTTCTGTACATTAATTAACCAATGTCTAACTTTGCTCATTAAAACCAAATTCCATTTAATAGTCATCAACTCATAAAAATCAAAGTACCTTACTAAATCAAGTCAAGTCTGAGTGAGGATATGGGAAATGGGGACCCTCACATACTACAGATGGCCCTGTGCTGATAAAACTATTTCCAAAAACAATTTGGCTTGTGAAAATGTGCAAACCACTTGCTTCCAGGAATACCCTGAGAAACTTCCACACATGCCCAAGGAGAGGTCTGTGAACCCTCACTGCATCAGTGACATGGCAAAACCAGAGCACAACTCAGTCAGCTTCTCCTTCTACCAACTGGGAAATGGCAGGAAAGTCACCTTCCAGAATTCTAGGCAGTGGTTAAACCATATGTACTTACCACTTTGGCTGGGTAATTTAAAACTTGAGGGGGGACACAGTACAAAGTTGTAAGCTGATATATTACTATGACATAATTTACATCAACTTAAACACAAATACTATCCTATTTACTTATACATGTACTGAATGCACAAAAACACATTCTCTCCCATGGGCAAGAAAGGGGAAAGGGAGGGAGAGATGGACAGAAAGACAGAAGACCAGGAGGAAGCTGTGACATCAACCAAATGTAAATCCATTATCTACATTTCCCATAAATGTGCCATCTTTCAATGTAAAATATTCCAAATAGGTATTAAGTGGCCTAGATCGGAGCATACAGGCATATACTAATTACACCAGCTTTCTGCTTTTCATGTTTTTTTCTTAAGCTAGGGATTTTTAGTACATGATAAATCATAACCCTCTCTTGAAGGCCAAAATGAGTAAGATACAGCTTGAGCATCTTTAATGCAAATACTCAGCAGTCAAAACGTTTTACATTTCAGAACACTTCTGATTTTGAGTTTTCATACTAAGAATACTGAATCAGTAAAGTCTATGCAAATATTCCAAAACCTGAAAAACTCCAAAATCTAAACCACTCCTGGTCCCAAAACATTTCGGATAAGGGATACTCTGTAATCTCAAAACAAGGTGCACAGTGAAAATGAGTTGGTCATCAAGCCATAAAGAAGTACCTTCCTGAGATTTAAGAAAACTTAATTACATCTTACAGTTTCAACACACTTCAGTATCCTTGGTGTCTGACACTAAAGTGCTGTATAACTCACAATGCTATTATAAAAGTAATTGTCAAAGAAAGATAGGGAGTGCTACAGTTGTACACTCACTAGGCATTATTTTCAAGTCATAAAAAGTCAAAAGAAGAAAATAACCTTAACTTTAAAAAAGAAAATCTAATGACTTGCATTTGACTTATGACTGGTAAGCAGGAATTTAAGCTGTGTTCCAGGTAACCACAATATTTACTCCACTAATGAAAATAGTGTTTTCATCCTAATGAAAACACTTTCATTAGGATATTGCCTATGAATTGCATGTTGGTATCATCATTTCTCCGTCAGAAAACTTTATAAACATACTGACATAACAGAATCAAGTAACAGGTAAAAAAAATAATAGTATGTTCAAGCACTGAAATTTTCTTTTTTTAATGAAATATCAATACAAGGAAACGAACAAATTCCTTGTCTTTTTTAACATTATTTAAGTTATGTTAAAAAATTCTTCAATTGACAGTTTTATGTTTTCCCACAAAACTTTTTTAACAGAACACTCTCAATTCAACACTTCTTTGCCAGTAATATATATTATTTATTATAGGTGTATATAAAATTGAGAGAACTGACATATAAAAAATTACTGTGGAAGTCAAAGACAATTTGTAACAAGTTGATCTCCACTTAAGGATATTGAGCATGGTGTTAGGTCTTGGTGAGGAAGAAGAGCTCGCTAAATGAAATGACTGGAATTCATACTTTATACAAGTCACATTTGAGGGTCACCCACAGGGAGGGAAAGAGAAATGTGGGGAGAAAAGGGCATGAATCTGAGTTTTTAGAGGACCGAATCTACAAATTGGGTGACTTGGGTTACTTCAATGTTTATAAGCTTGGGAAATGTCTTGAATCAATAAAAGGTCATCTAGCAGGAGGTGCCTGCCCTTCCAAGCCTGGTACCGGGAGCAGGGCCAGGGATACTGGAAGTGGTCCAGACTCCTGTTTATTGGAGGATTCTCCTTCACTGGGACAAGAAAAATGGAATAAAATCTCCTTCGTCTTGAGGGTGGAGGAGATAGTACTTGAGCTTCAACATAATTTAGGATTGATGGACCAGAAAGAATTTCTTCTCACTTGCTTCAAGTCTCCCCAAATCCAGAAGTTTCTGTGGAAATGGTTGTTTCTTAAATGTACTAAGATAAGGCCACTGAACTGAGAAAATGTTCCAAGCGATATTTGCTACCATTTAAAGGCTGGTGTATTAGTGCACAGCTACAATCACGTGTAGCACCTGTTATCCTTCACAGCCCTACGACATAGGTGTCGACATTATCCCTGATGTAGGGTGAGGCAAGTGACACACAGAAATAGTGAGGACAGAGCCTGAAGTGTGTAGTAAGGAAGTGGCAAAACTGACAGTGGAGTCCCTGTTTGAATCCTCGCCCTGTACCATCTCCAACTGTCCACAGCACACTGCTCAGATGTGAGCAGCCCTGCCTCAACATGACAGCTCTGGTTTCAAATTTCAGACATGCTTGTAGGACATTATCACCTGACTTGGCCATTTTACCAGCCACAGAACTTGGTTTTCATCAGTGACCACTATCACACCTATCACTTTGTAGAAGTACTGAAGCATCCTTGTTCTAAGAAGAAGTAATTTTCTCAATCTGCTAACTAATCAGAGAGCAAGTGTCCTGGATGGTGACACCAATGTGTCTTATCCTACACGACTTATCCTAAGTATTGTACTGCACACCTGCTATGGCTTCCCACAGGAAGGCTTTACTCATCCTTAGTCAACTTCTGAGCCTGTGGAAGTCAGTCTCAAGGCTCTGCAGGACAACACAGACGATGGTCAACCTACGTACCCACCCAGGATGAACCAGCAATACCAACCAGGACAGTTCTCTTGCTTAATTTTTTGCTTTGACTTTCACACTACACAGCTCAGTAAATTTTGAAAACACAGTATGCTAACTAAATAAAGGAAAGCTGAAATGGCCACAATTGTCAGCCAAGACCTTTCTTATTAGCTAGAATCATGAAAGTTTGCCTACCTTGGCAGAAATCAAATCTAGCTACTGGAGATGAATTTGTGGGCATTGTCTGTAATGATTATCACATGTGGTAGAAGAAAGGAATTTGAGAAACCCCAATGTCATTTAGGCTCTGCTTTCTGAACACATCACCTGAAATAGTAGGGCCTTAGCCTTTTAACCTTGTTCCCCTGAAGTAAAAAGATGTAGAGTAGTAATTGTATTTACTCAATCATGAAGCATCTACAGTTGTAGTGATTCACAGGAAGTACTAGGAGATCTTCAGATGGTGCCTGCAGCACTCAATGAGCTTTTCTCTTATCTATGTTTCACCAAAAAAATCATGTCACAGGCCACACAACTCACTGTCATATCCTTTAGCACTCAGGATTTAGTACAGTCATTTCAAATATTGTCCTCTTCCTTCTTCAAAATCCTATCAAATAGCAACAGAAGTCCTTCCTTTTTCTCTTTCCCATTATTGTTTTATTAATATACTTATCTTTTCTCTCTATGCAAGAGAGTAAACTATCATCTAGTTGCTAATTTAATCCATCCTTGATAGTCACAGCAATGTGACAGAAAACAGAGGCTGGTGAGAGCAAACACAGTTATGAGACAGGGTAAGCACCCCTGCAACGGGATTTAACTAAAACAGCTGGCCAGCAGCAAGGGCCCGGCTATGGTGAGACACAAAAGCGGGCCAGATCCAGGACTCTTACCATGAGACTTGGTCCCTAAAGTGGCAGCAACAGGCTAGGTAGGAAGGTAGGATCCTCAGAGCTGGCAAGGAAGGCCCAAGCATCACTGACACATGACTGGTGAGTTCTAGGTTGAAAAAAGACCCGGGAGCTGGAAGACGGTGACCCCGAGAGCACAGAGGAACCAGGAGCCTAGGAGTTGTGCAGAGGATGGAGGGTTCCAAAGGTGTGAGGCTTTAGCTCCAGCAGGAGCAGGGGATCACATACATGGACACATGAAGCATGTGCCTAGCACAGGGAGGCACCACGTCAGTGCTTGCGGAAGTCTGGGTGCCTAAGGGAACTGCTGAGCTCATGACATTGTAGGTTGAGTGGAAATAAGTACCAACATGGACCTACACTGCCAGCAGGCTAAATGGAGTCGAAGTAAAGGCCACACAGCTTCAATGTAGATGTCTGTTGTCACCGAAACTTATGGTGGTAAAGTGAAGATGACTTCAAGTTACTTGGACTGTGAGACAATGTGCAGCACTGGCCAATGACTGGAAGTGGTAAGTGGCCAGTTTGGAGCTCCATTCATAATTCATGCTGTTACTGTCACAGTGCTCAAAGCTACTAATGGGGGTAAGTGGAATCTGTAGAAGAATGGACACTGGCTGCATACTAACTGGGCAGAGTCACAGAAGAATCAGAAGTAATAAAGACATACAAAGAAAACATGACTCCCCAAGTGAGCCCAAGGTAAAACCTCAGAGGACTGAGATTTTAATCCTCAAGTCTCGGTGTCACTTTGTATCTTTACAATACTGACTGAAAGGTTTACCCATAAAGAATCTGTTTTTCTGGGTCTTAAAAAAAACATGAGGTAGAGGGTGGCTTTTGAGATGCTGTGATGGGTGGGAAACAGAGGGACTGTGACTTCTTTGCACTGGACTTTGGGGATCCCCAGCAGTTCCAGGTCTAATCCTCAGAGGGCAGATGAGAGGAGAGTGAGCCATGCGCAAGAGTTCAGGGGAAGTTTAAATCACTGAACATTTCTTATGCAATTCCCCTGGCTTACAGTTTATGTGTAAAATCATGATAGTGAATTTCAGTTGTTCAAAAGGAAGACGGGGAGTGGGGGGTTGGGGGGTGGTGGCTCAAGTGTTAAGGCACTGCACAATCTCCTTGAGTTCAATCCCCAGTTGGGGAAAGGGGGTTTACATTACAAAGGGAAAGTATATGCTAATCATACTCTAAACATGACCCTAGTAAGTATATACTACAAACTCAAAATGAGCATTTCAAAATGAGCTCCAGCAGATCAAGGAAGGACGAAGGTAGAAGGTGCTTCTGGAAAGGCCTAGCAGTAGAATTTGATCCAAGAAAGTCATTGCAGATTCTCCAGGCCATAACGTCCTAGCTGAAAACTAACAAGTTATCTTTGCATGAAGTCTTGTGGGCAAAGGTCATTAATACAAAAGTCACTGTTGTATCACTGCTCAGGGTGATGACTGATCTGCTATCTCTAGGCCTTTTCCAGGTTCAGAACAAAGTCCTATGGCCTGGAGCACTCGAACCTGGACAGACAGACTCCTCTGGCTGTGCTCCCTCATCCTCTCTGGCCAGTGGTGCAGTGTATTGCCTCTAACCTGTATCCTGAGGAGAAAGCACACTGGGGCTTCTGGCTCTGACTATCACCTGCGGATCAGGAGGTCTGGAATCAGCACTGAGAAAGCATTTTCCTGCAGTCCAACATAACAGCTCCATGGAAAGAGAAAGCTTCAACTGGAAAACTGAAGAGCGAGGTTCTAGGCCTATCAATTTTAATGTACAACACTGTTGGACATGTTTCTGTCAAACCTCCATCCAGGTTGTGATACTTGTTCATGCAGGCAACGTTTAGGGGGCCTCCACTGTGCACTAGCCTCTGTATTAGGCGGGGCGGGCACAGTGTGAGCCTAAGAGATATGCTCAATGCCCTCTCTGAGCTGTTCTAGTTGGAGAGTGACATTAAACAATCACTCAGCAGACAAGCACAAAATTTACAATTGGGCTAGAGCAACAGAGGACAAACACACCATCCTCTGAGATCCTTGAACCTAAGACTTGGCCTGGGGACACCCTAAAGAAAATGATGCTTAAAATGAAGGACAAACAGGAGTGGATCAGGTATAGCAAGTAGAGGAAAAGAGCAGGAGTCCACAGCAGGTGAAGAGCTGTACCTGAGAGCAACAGTACTAACTGCTCAGGATACACAGACCAACCTGCACAGATGTTTGATGCAGCAGCCTACATTGAATCATGTGTTCATAGCACTTATTGCTGACTGACTTGTGAAAGGAACAAGACTACCACAGAGGAATTTCAAGTACTGAAATAAAAGGACACTATCTACACTGAGAACAAGCACCCACAACTGAACACACTGGGAGAAACCTGCCCACGAGCCTAGGATCATCCCATTAAGCAATCTACACATGCTAACACCTCGTCAAAGAGGGGTAAAAAAAAATCCATTTTAACTATATTCCAAGATGACAGGGGATCATTGTGCTGTGCCCTGATTAAGCAGACCAGAAGTTTTCCATTAATCCCAAGGAATAAAAGGTACACTCCTTTAATGGTATTTGAAATAACAAGTGAGGTGATATGACATAATGGCAATTTATTTCCTTCATTAAACACAATAAAAATGACAGGGTATTGCATGAGTAACCTACCTGACATTTAGTACTTTTGATCCATGTGAATAAACCAGAACAAGAATCCAGTCACAAATGCCTCTCGTAGGGAAGTGACTAAAAAGGTCTCAGACAAGAGGCAACCCTCCTGGAAATTTTCATTCATAAGCAAGTAAGGCAAAGGTGGCAAATTTGGACAGAGGAAGCACCTCTGTAATGAGGAGACTGCAGAAAGCACTGGGACAGCCCAGCATGATGGTGCTCCTGCCAGGAGGCTCCCACAGAACCTGTCAGCAGTAAGCAGAAAACGTGGGACGCTGCCTACGAATGACTGTTGTTACAACTGTCACTTAATGAGCTCTAGCCATTTTTCAGAGCGTGTGGCATAAGTGCTATATGCATTCCCTCTAGTCCTCACCAACATCTTTATTAAATTCACTTGATGGATGAGAAGCAGGCTTGGAAAGGTTAGATAAGCCCACTTCCTATGCACTCTTCCTCCTATCATATCACACAGCCCTGCACAAAAACCCAGCCTGAATTTTGAACCCAGGCTAGCTTGGCCCTGTGGCCCCTCACTGCTAGTCAACCTGGTTAAACTATCCCTAGAATCCTGTTGTCCCACCATATAAAGTGATATGTTCCTGAGTGATGACTCCTGAATTTGTACAGTGCTATATGGGGATCAGAGGCAACTATTTGAAAGGGGGAACTCCTTTTGAAGATGCATCTCTACTTAAATTTCATGCTACATTTTCAGGAAGATTTTATGATAATAATCCCTACCCTCCACCCCAATCCCAAGACAAGTGATGATATACTTGTCATCTGACCTTGAAAACAATCCTATGAGGCACACAGAGATAGCACTAACCTCCATATTGTTGCTCCCAATGACGGGTTTTAGGACAACAGGTTCCACTGCTGGACTGTTATTTTATTATTTTGCTACTATTATATTAGCTCTATAGCTTTACTTGAAGAATCTAGTCCTCAACATCACAGGCATTCACAATCAAAACTGTGAAAATAATTTTCCTTGGTTTATACCCTAAACTCTATTCCCACTGCACGCTCCACACGGGATCTGGGGTTATAAATTCTTTGGTATATGGACAGATCTATTTTCTCATTAACAAACCCTTGCTAGGCTCAGGGCCTGAAAAATATGATTTGCACTTTACAGTCAGCATACATATGTAATGCTGCTCTGGTAAATGCTTCTAACACAGTGCCTCACGCCCATCTGTAAAAGACTTTGGGGCTCTGTGTATGGAGTATGATGGAGTTATGACTTGCCTATTGAAGATGGCATCTCTAGAGCAAAATCTTCACACAAGGACCCCAAATAAACAGCTCTTCCTATATGTCCATAAGACATGAGAGTTAAGGTGGAGACTCTCAACAAAATCACCTTCATTTTTGCTAAGGTACTAATTTCTGCTCCATGAAAAACATGGCCAAATGCCTGTAAGCCACCTGGAGAACTTCTTGGTAACAAGAAAATTACAGTTGCTTCTTGACACACGGATTCCAGTGGAAATGGACCATCGACTCAAACTTAGACTATAACCTTTCAATAATGATGTCTACGAGTTACCATGTAGGAAATTCTAAGTTAAAATTTAACTGAACTTGGTTCCATGATCAGAGCACTCAGCTCTTTTAGCCTCATCAATTACAGCTCCTGAAACAGGCACACAATTTTTACGCCTGTTTTACATAGCAAGCAAATTCCATTTTATATGGTACCTCACTATACCAAAATTCTGGTTCTGTATAAGGTAAGCCATACTCTTGGTGTACACAGTAGTGTGTGTGGTGATTTCGTCTTCCATAATACAGAATGCCTGCGATACAGTTTCACTTGCTCCACAAAATATTTATAGAGAATCCAATGAACACAAGCCATACATCAGATGTGACCCTTGCTTCTGACATCTCCTATTATTTTTATATAAATATTTTAATGAAACATTACACTTTAGGACTCTTTAGCAAATGAAAGTTATATAATCAATCTGACATCACTTTTTTTTGGCAGTACTGGGGTTTGGACTCAGCACCTTGCATTTCTACCACTTGAACCACATTCCCAGCCCTTTCTGTTTAGTTTATTTTTCTAATAGGGTCTTGAGCTCTGAGATCCTGTTACCTCTGCTTTCCAAGTAGATGGGATTACAAGCATGTGATCCCTGGCCTAACAGGGATCTTTGACATTAGTATTCTTCTAGAAAGTACAGATGCCTTACTAGCTATTAAATCTTCCTGCTAAAACCTTTTGCCTAATCCTGAAATGGCACACATACGGGCACTGAGCACAGGACAATGGTGCGGGGCCTGCTGCACAAAGGAGGAAAGAAGCAGGAAGATGGGTGAGAATGGTTCTAGAGAGGCATTTACACTTCTTCCTGTAAGACTCCTCTCTAAAAACAAGACTGGTGACTTACAAAGTGGACATCACAGTTGTAGATGGTCACCTATCTGATGCAAGAGTACATTTTGTTTGGAAACCTTAACTAGCAGAAATTCTACCTTTTAGGGCAAAAGAAATATAGTCACTACAGGCTCCATAAATACATTTTAACAACACAGGGTAGGGTAGAAGTAGTTTCCTGATTCTAAGAAGAAACTGTATCCCATTACAATTTAATCTGTGAACAGCTATCAAAGGAACAGAAAGCATTTCTAACCTTGACCAGAGCAAAGCAGTCAATAACTACCACCTTGTAAATATATACGATCAATGTATGGCAGAAAACAGCACAGCAGCAGAGGAAAAATCCCTGAGATAACATTAGACAACGCGGCGTGGTGGAGAGGAATATGACTAACATCAGACACACCTGGACACACTTCCAAGTAGTTATCTGGAAGGCCAAGTTCAATACTATCAACAGTTCTTAGAATGTCTATGTCAGAAAGACCTTTAGAGCCTGTGAAAGTTATTTTTCTCACTAATGCTCTGTGCATGTCCAGAGGATAGAGGAAGAGTCACGGCCCTTAGGCTACAGTTTAGAGAAGAGCCAGCTATACGCAGGCCAAGGTGAGTGACTGTCAGGTTAGAAGTACAGGACTCAGGGTACTAGGAAGCACAGTGAGGGGCTGCCCCCTATGCCAGAACAGGGAGGTGAGGGAGGTTTCCAGGAAGCGAGGGTGGGGGTGTCTGCAGGACAGGACACCTGATCTGATTCTAAATCGTAAATCAGTTATCCAGGTGACAGAAGACCATAAGGAGGACACAGAGATACATGAGAGCAGGAGGGCACAGGGAAACAAGCATTTTGGTGCTGCTGGCACACAGAGTTCAAGGAGTGTTGGCAAAGAGAATACAGGGGGAAAAGGGACCAGATCTTGTGGGCAGTCCAGGTCACATGCTAAGGAGCTTGGACTTTATTTTTTAGGTCAGGGGTTATAGAGGAAAGTGAGCACTGTAATGCAGGTAACTGAGGCAGGTCAGATAGTACACATTCTAGAAGGTCACTGACGTACGCATGACCCCGTGCAGTGACAACTGCTGCTTAGTTCCAGCTAACTGCTGCTGTGAAGAATCAAGGGCCAGGCATGGGTGTGCCCTCCAAGTTTTCAAGGGATGCTAAAATCCAGATTACTATGAAAAATCTCTGTTTTTAAATGTTGGCTTATTTAAAAGAAAAAAAAAAAGTCCACAAAGGTCAAATAAGCACGCCTCTAGCCAAACATGGCTTGAAGACGCCCAGATGAGGCCACTGCTCTGCCCCAGGTGAGGCAACACCACTGAGAAGTTTTTAAAGACAGGTGAGGTGTGCAGCTCTTCACATTGGAATGAGGTATAAGGATGATGGAAAGAGGAAAGGTGAAAGCAGGGAGTCAGTAATCAATAAAAGGACCAAGCTTTCATCTTCTGAGGGTGATCATTTTTATAAAAATCAAGTCATTTAGAGTAAAGTCTCATAAGGAAATTTAGTATTGGGTATCAACCAGGTTTTACATGTTAAAAAAAACCCAGGAGTATAAACCATCGAAGACGATTGCATTAGATGGTTCCCAAAGAGATCAGGTCACTGTAAAAGAGAGTTAAAAAGTGCACCGTGTCGTGGTCATGCTTTCTCATGGCTGGGGAGCCTCTAGAAGCGACCATTTGTACAAAAGCCCTGTGACTTTGCTTCTGTAACTACCTCTAAGCAGCTTTCCCATCCCACCATCCCATGCTCCTCCTGCCTTGGGTCCTGTGAGTTCCCAACCTGAGCCCGATGTATGTCTGCAATGGGACAGGACGTTTCTTAACCCTTCTGCTCCAGTGTGAAAACCAGAGGCTAATAGCTACCTTGTTGGCACGTATTTGACATTTATGCCACCTCCGTCCTCTCTTCCCCTCATTTCAATTTACACTTTGCATTATTTGTATATGTCTTCCTCCACTAGACAGTCAACACTTCTAACAGCAAAGCCTGTCACTTACCACAGTGTTTCTACAAGTCTCCTGACAGAGTAATGTGCAGTCGAGTGAGCATCAAACAAGCTGGGTTAGGGAGAAAAGGTCCTATTACTTAATAATCACACAGTGCTCAGCAAATTTCTTGAGACAGGTCTGCTTTGAAACTGTGCAGGGGCATTTAGTCACACAGTGCCTGAACATCCTCGCCCAGGGGGCCTGAGGTCAGCGTGACACAGGCCCAAGACATGGAGGCATCAGAGCAATAGCACAGCCCAGCCCACTCCCAGTTATTATTTAAATATTAGTTGTTAACAACTGTAAGGCTGTTAAAAAAATTACATTCTAATTGATCACGTGGGTGAGTAAACACTCCTTCAAGAACTGATCTCGTCTACTAGCTAACCAAGTTCGGGTCTCAGGTCACCATCTGGGAATGCAGAAGGTAAGTATCCACCATGCTCATTCCTTCAAGCTTATGGTGATGTTCACTCAATAGTATGTGTACTGGCAAGATGGTTCTCATCACTAACTCAGGGTAAGCCTCAAGAGAAGCACTCAGCTTCTTTATTACAGGTAAAGGTAGAAGAAAGACACTAAGCACGCAAACAAAGTTTGGACACCAGGTTTAGATATGGTTGGCGGATTAGGCCATGGAGTGGGTAGAAAAAAACTTAACAGTCATACATAAAAGATAACCTGTACATAACCTGCTCTGATGCTCTGGAAATAGGCACCTATTAAAAGTTGCAAAAGAAGGCACAGGCTTCTAGCAACTGGTAAGGAATAATACTCAGAACGATGTAAGTGGAAAAAGAAAAATAAAATTGCCCATAAATCCAGGCTCCCATGCTTCCTTGTGGTGAAGAGGCTGAGTGCTTTAGGACCCTTCTTCACAACTACATTCATCTCAAGACCTGACCCAGCCAGCACCAGGAGGCAGGTAGAGTGGACAAGGCAGAGAGGATGCAAATTCAGGTCACATCTCTAGAGACTAGAACTGTGTTGTCTAGTAAGGGAGTAGCTACACGAGGCTATTTAAGTTTAAATAAACTAAAAGTAAATATCACCTTCTTGGTTGTACTAGCCATATTTCCAAGTCTCTCTAACTACATGTGACTAATTGCTATCATACTGGTCAGTGCGGATATCCAACATTCCTGACATTTTCTGTTAAACAGAGCTGGACTACAAAGTGAATATTCCTATTTGCTCAGATAGGACCAATGAGGAAGTCAGAATCAAAGCCAAAGGAGTTTTCATTCACCACGCATCAGAGATACCCAAGGTTGTTTACCTGCTTGTGCTGGTTGAATGTATCATAAATTTAAGATATGGGGATATACAGAAACTGTGGATATTCTTATTAGCACAGAGTACCCCCCCATCTTGTTTTTTTGTCTCTTGCATTTTTATTGTTGTTTTCATTGGGTTGGGGCAGGGACAGAAAGGGAAAAAAAAAATGGTAGGTCATCAGAAACTCCTTGATTTAAGGCTCTTAGTGCATAAATTGCCAAAAACAAATAGATTTAGAAGCACCTACTCCCCCCCATATCCCCCCTTCTTTTAAATAAAATGCTAAAAGACAACCAAAACCAGCAACAATAGGAACACACAATCAAAACCACACGGGAGATAGACAGGACTAAGAATAAATGGATGACTACCCTCAATTACTGTTCTAGGACACCCAAGGAAAAGAGCCACAAATAAAGAATGCTTCCCAACACATCGTGGGAAAAAATCCGCATTAATTTAAGAGTTACTAACTCCTCAGGGGCTGAATGATTTGCGACTAGCAATTTAAGGTACTGAGTTTTCATCAAGAGCAGAGTGCTCGGGTCAAACTGTCTAATTCATGGGCACAGACAAGAGGCACAGAAGTCACTTTCCTTCCACAGCATTGTTGGATTGCTGAGGTCATTTTGTCCTCAGAGAAGCCACGTCTGAGGGTAAGTAAGAGTCAACTGTAGCAGTAAGTCTACTTTAGAACCTCCCTCCCCATGTTTTAAAACATGAAGAAAAAGCATATTCTTGGATTTAAAATAGACAGTTTTGCTTACATTTAATAAAAGCAAGATTTATTCAAGAACTAGGAAAAAGAAAAGCAGCAATCTTCAAACACTGGACTCTATTTAAACTCATTCTGTCATTGTTTATATACTGCTCCTTCTTAGCCAGGCTACCTCTCTATGCTACACTAAGGAAAATGATATGTTAGTGCAGAATAAATACAAGCTAAAACTTAATCGGCACATAAAATCAACAAAACTGGTAATCCATCTTCTTAAGAGACAAACAGCTCACATATTTTTGGCAAGAGGGCTGTAAGATTTAGATGCTGGAAACACAACATGGAAGCCTGAAAGCCCTTCTTCAAAAATGCATGAAGATGCCCTCTCTGACAGATAATGACAGCCTGGGAGAGTGACTCTGAGACAATGCTGGAGACAGGCAGTGCGTGGCCAGCTGCTGCTCTGTGTCATCAGTAGGGGAGATAGCATAAGATGGGGACCTCTGTCTTCTGTACTCGGCAAGTCCAAGTAACAGCAGAATTACTGTCTGAGTTAGAAAACCTTTCTGCTCCCGGCCCTGCTCTCCTCGGTGGCCCTCCAGGTCTTTCCGTCCTTCCCTTCACTCTCAGCATTTCAGTACAGAAAACCCAGCAGCATCCTCTCCCTCGGCTCAGGGAAAGGCTGCACTCTCACGTCACCTTATCTAATCCATCCCTGCTAAGGAAGAACTCACTTCAGTAAACACCAATTATCTGATGCACCTAGGGGAGGTGGGGGGCTGTCCGCTTCAACCTTGGCAGCTTACATTTCCCCCATTTGATCAGGACACAGCCACTGGTAACTGTTTAAGTGAATGTGTGAAAATAAAGGACCTCTAAGGCCAAGAAAGCAGTTTGAGTCAAAAAGGTGGCTGACCTGAAATCTACCAAATCTGCAAAAACCATTCCCGACTCATACACACACTACTCTATGTGGTGTGAAAACACCATCGCAAGCTGTGCCAGGTCACAGCGCAGAGCAAGCACTACAAGTACAGTTTGTACGACGTGCTGCAAGCAGTGTGGGAAGCAGGGCTGGATCCGGCTCCGACCAAAGGGTAGGGCTAATGCATACCTTCCAGTCTTCTGGAATTTCCATTCTTTTGCTGCTCATCTTCCTCATTAATGGTGAATAAACCAAGGGGAACTGGTCTGGCATTGGTCTTCTTCAGTCTCTCTTGTCGGATAGCTGTGGCTGATCCAGGCATACTGCTGCTACTTGTTTATTTTTAATTATTATATTAGAGATATATGCTTCTGTAATTGCAGCTCCTGGGAAGCTGCTAGTTCTTAAGCTGCCGGCTCATTTGAGCACTTGTAACAGATCCCCCTATGGGTAAACAGTGCGCCAACAGCTGACTGACACTACCAGCCGCTTGGCAACTGAAGCCCTGCCACTCCCCTCACCTAGCAGCAGCCCTCTCCCCTCATTATCACCCCCCACAAGCACATGCGCTGGCGAGGACACGCTCTGACAGACAGACAGACAGACAGACAGACACACACACACACACACACACACACACACACCCCTTCCCGAAGAGCTTTAGTAAAGGCTCACAGGTTCAGATGCCTCCTGCCACTGCCTAACCTGTGCGATCAGATCAGATCCTGGCTTCTCCTTCCTGCTGCGACACTTTTCCCAGTCTTCCTCCTGCTACTGACACTGCAGAGAGGGGAAAGACAACAGTCGCCCTGACAACCCGGACAATCCCTAATCAAGGGGGCTGCCCTTCCCATGGATGCTGTGTCCTAAGAACTCACCAGCACAGGGTCAGTTACAGTGGGAGGCCGCTGGGCAGCTCCCTCTTCCTGCCCGCCTGTGCCTGCGGCAGAGATGGGAGGAGAAACAGTTCTGCTTGCACAAGCAGCAATTGCCTCCTCCAAAAGAGAGAGGAGCCCAGGGCAGGAAAACTTCTCCTCCCCTCTTCTGGGCAAGGTGGGCTGTGAGGATAAGGTTTGTAAGCCCCAGGATGGATGGAAGCCAGGCTGGCACCCCCACAGCTGGCTGGCTTTCCAGACATCTTAGAATCCATTCCACAGCCTGTATATGCACAGCTCTGGTGGCACCTCCAGGAGGACCACAGTGCCAAGTCCATGACAATCCTCCAGGACACACAAGGGGAGATCGTGCCTGTTCCCATGCTACAAACCACAATGAGGAACAGAGCACTCCCTCTGAATGTCAAGATGAAGGGCAGAAAGGAGGACCCAGAGCCAACCACGGTGGAAAAGCCGCTTCCATTACACCCAGAGCCCACGGAGGTGGAAAAACCACTTCCATTACACCTGGACACTCCCTCAGCCCCACCACCCCACAGCGGTACTGAGACATCTCAATACTTGACCCAATTTCAGTTCTCTTTTGGACTGTTTTCCCCAAAGCACACAGACATGTGGTTACTGTTTTCTTCTGAAATAGGCTTTCTCACTTTAAGACTCTCCAGTTTTAGTCTGCTTAAAATTTATGCTGTATGAAAAACATAGATTATATAATAAATGACATTTTTAAAATGCCAATTGCCAAACTAAGAAAAAGAATTCTTTTTCTTCTTCTTTTTTTCCTGGTGGTACTGGGGTTTGAATGCAGGGCTTCATGCTTGCTAGGCATGTGCTCTACCACTTGAGCCACTCCAGCAGGGTATTTTTGAGAAAGAGTCTTGTGAACTATTTGCCTGGGGCTGTTCTCCTGATCTCTGCCACCTGAGTAGCTAAGAGCCACCAGATCCTGGCTTGGCTTTTAGTGAAAAATCAAATCTGTCTAAAAAGTCAAAAGCAATCCTCCCACCCATGTGCTGGTATTTTTTCTTAATACTTAAAAACTCACCCATCCAATGGGAAGCATGGGGGTTCTAAGACAAGCAAAACAGAACAGGAACGTTGGATAATTCACTCCTCTCTGTGCCTCAGTTTTCTCTGGACAACTGGGGTGATGATGTAATTTACTTTATGGGGTTAGAGCAAGGACTAAGTGCTAGCAGTGAGAAGTGGTAATAAATATCACCTGTATATTTTATAATATACTTGCTGGAACTAGTCCATATATTTTTTTTTTGCTTTGTTATGATTTTCAAGGTATTTGCAGTTCAATTATCAACTCCATCAAGAAATTTTCTATGTTTTTAATCTATTTGTGGTGCCCGGCCCAGTGCCAAACGAAAAAATACATCTTCAGAAATCTCTCCCTCCAAAGGCCAGGAACTTCATTTTTTAAATCTAATTAAATTAATTAATTAATTTTTGTGGGATTGGGGTTTGAAGGGGGACAGGGCCTCATGCTTGCTAAGCAGGAGATTTAATTAAGTCAATGTATGTTCAGATCTGTGGCCTGGTGAAATGAAGGGAATTTCAGATACAGAACATATTTAAAATCCGATTAATCTCTGTAATAGATCTTTGGAATACAACAGAATGTAACTGCATTGCTGAATGGGTCTGGGAAGGCAAAGAATCACTATCATCTTACACACCAGGAAGCCAAGGTCCAGGGCTCATGTGAGCAGGCAGCAAGTCTAACAGTGTAGACCTCCTTCTTCTTAGTCCAGCTGCTCCTAGGGCAAATGTTTGGCCTAGATATTTTAGAATCCTAGCTACTGCTCTAACTCCTGTGAAAACAGAAGGAAAGGATGCATACCTCAAAATTCAAGATTGTGTTTATGAAATAAACAGATACAAACTGTAAAATTAATGTATTTTCATAATTTCCTGTATTTGGTAATGTTCCTGACTTAGACATGATCTCTTATTTTCTGTTTATAGTTCCTTAGCCAGATGGTCAGTAAGCACAGGTGTGACATGTGCCAATACCATACACACACACACACACATTTGTGAAGTGAAAATATTTTCAACCCACTTCAATTTCTTTCTTCTACTTCCAGATAACCAGGTCAGTATTACAATTGTGAAAAACAAAATAAAACCTCACACACAAAATAAGCACGGTGAACTTACCATTGGTGGAGGAATTAAATGTCTAAATCTCAAGCAAATGACAAGCTTTATCACTGAACAAATAACGCTAGCAGTTTCCAATAACAGTTGAGAAAGACAAATTGGGGTGGGGGGGCGGTGGAGAGGGAAGGGGAGGATACAGAGAGAGACAGAGACAGAGAGCCCACCTCCACTGAGCTTAAAAAAAACATTAAAGAGGAAAAGCTGAAGAAAAAGGAATCTCTTTCTCCGCCTTTGGAATTAAAAAGTGAGCTGGCCACATTTTATGGATATCCTAATAGGAAAATGAAAAATCTTCCTAAGAATTGCTTTTAAAAAGCAAGGTGAGAACTGAAATTCAAACTACTTCTTCAGAACACATTTCCATTATTTTCAAGCCTGGACTAGACTGCCTCAAATGCTTTACAGGACAAATGCAATGGCAAAGCAAAGGCCACCTAGAGTTTAATGTATCCACATAAGATGACAAATTTCACCAAAGGGTCCCTGCTCTGCAATCAAGGCAGCTAGGGAATCAAGGAGTGAGGTCACAGGACAACATGGCCTGGTGCCTAGGTCCTCTCCAATATGCTCAGCTCCTCCTCTGTTGTTTCAGTGGCAAATCCTCCAAAGACAAAAATGGGATTCCTCGCTCTCTAGCCTAAGGGGTCTTGAAAAATTTGATTTGTATGAATGTGTGAAAATCACCAAAATGGTTTTGTTTTCTTTGTGAGGCTACAAACTATTCTTTGCTGGGGAAAATGACAGCATGACTGAAGGAGGCCCAAAGTCACCTCCACTAGAGGTGCAAGTCCAAGTCAGAGGGCAGGAAATGTGCTCACTGTGGTCCGACCAGGCTGCGTCCACTGGACATCTTACCATGAGTCAGCACAGATCTGAGAGGAGCCGGCATCACCCGCCAGATGATGCAGGCACAGAGAAGTTAAAGTCAAGCAGCCAGCTAAGGTCACCAAGTCAGGATTAAATTCAGTCACTTGCTCTATGTCAAGATGCTTTTGTCCTGCTGCCTTATGAATCCTGCCTCTGACATCAACTAGCTGTGTCACAGTCACAGCTGTGACCAGTCACAGGGAAGCAAACAGCCCAACACCAAATAATGATAATAATGGCTTTTTTTCCCCTGCTCATAAAGTATACATTTTTTTGCTTAAGACATAAATACATTTGAAATTCATTTCTCAAATGCTCAAACCCATCCCTAATGGACATAGGATTTTGTTCTTACACAGTTCCAGGAAAGCTGGGACTTGATCCCTGGAGGGGCCCTTGGCTACTTTTCCTTTTATACTTTGATCTAAAACAAAAGCAAATATAGGAAGGGACACACCACCACCTTGAACTCAAATGTCCCTTCAAAGAAAATGGATGTCACTCTGAATTCCTGAACTAATCCACAGCACTAACAACCATTCTCAGTTACATGTCACCTGCAGTCACAGAATCTTCATTCAGTCTCCCTGGGAAATGAGGCACATTGGCCTCCAATAGGCTGTGTGGTTTTGTAACTCTTTCAAGTTAAAATAATAAATGATGTGTTAATGAAGACTGACCAAATGAGAGAAATAAGATACTGTCTAGTGTAAAAGGGTGGGTTTTAGATCTAGACTAGCTTTAGAGGGAAAAATGTGTGCAGTGCTGTCATATGATGTCCTCATATTCCAAGGTCAAGGTGGTTCCAGTTAGCTATGGTGAATAAAACGGTCCTGTAGGCTCCACAGCACATCAAGAGTTTGTGTCTCTATCTCCATGCTGGCTGGCTGCCACCTCTGGCCTAGCTCTAACTATGAGGTGGGGGTGGGGGGACACTGAAATTCAGACTGCTGACATTTAGGGGAGGTAAGATCCTGACTTGGACCTGGCTGTCACCACGTTCTAAAAAAACAGAGCAAATGTAGGCATGGTCGGGCTTCTGTTTACATTTCTGCTTCCTTTTATTTTGTGATCATAAAATTAGAAAAGAGCGGAGCCCATGAGTGAGTCAAGAAATGTGCTTAACCGTGAGAAACACACTTCACATTTTCCTTTCTAAAACTCTGGTGAGCTTTATCAAAACACACTGAAAGTGGAGACAGCTTGATTGACTATTCAAGGACTGTTGCTGAAAACAGGACTGCTAGATTGAATAACTGTTCCATATATGCAAAAGTTACTTGTTTTTCAGTAGAGTCTGGAAGGGCCACAATTCTTTTCCACATTTCTACACTACAGGAAGTGATTAACTTCAAAACTACTGGACTTCAGTAATCTTCCAAATATTCGATACAGCTCCCCGGGGTAAACTGCAACTTACATCAGCAGGAGTTCTAGAAATTCGCATTTTAAGCTGAGCATGGGAGCTGTGCCTGTAATCCCAGCACTGGAGGTCAAGGCAGAATCTCCAGTTCTAGGCCATCCCTCGCCTACATAGTGTGACCCTGTTTCAAAATAACAAAACAAAAAAACACATACACATACACACATAAAAAAAAAAAATGGAAAGGAGGGAGGGAGGGAAGGAGAAAAGAAGGAAGAAAGGAAGGCAAAAGGAAGGGAGGGAGAAAGGAAGGAAGGCAACTTAAAAACTTAATATGGTTTAAAACTATAAAGCCAGTGAGGTTGACACAGAGTCAAACCACATTTGAGGAACAGAGACCTTGCTGGCTTTTTGCCATTCCACAGTTGAAGTGAAAGGCTCCCGCACAGTCTCCTAGGATGAAGCCAAGTGCTGATGGCTTCTGTGGCTGCAAACACACGACATTCTGCCACCTTGCAGAATCATGCAGAGTTTCCAAGAGGCACAAAGAGCACTGCACAAAGGAACACTGAGTCTCTGAAAGGAAAAGAAGAAGGAGGCAGGTTTGCTTTCATCTTTATTTCATCACCTTTTGTTAACAGACACACACAAAGCACAAAACTACACCAGCAAGGCAGAGACTCAGCCAAGGTACCAGGACCCTAGTGCCTCTTAGAACTTGCCTATAACTCTTCACTGCATGGTAAGCACTTCCCAGTGTCAAAAGGGCGCAAAATGCCCCTCTGCAAAATGCCCATAAACCAGCTGCAGCTCCAAGGGTTCATTTGTAGGACATAAGGTGTGGACACTAAGCTTTCTTTAAACCCTTTCCCAAACACTAAGTGTCACTAGGTAAGTTGTGAGCATTATGAAAAGACACCTTGACCTGTAACCCAGGAGCACATCTTAGACTGTGATTCTCACTGACAATACCTTATTGCTTTACATCACATGGACTTCTGAATTCCTCGATGAAAGCTAAAAGGTGTCTAGAAGGTTCTCTCTTTCTCTGGTGATGCCATTTTGGCTAGAATTCCAATTCTATAGATTCCAAAAGGCAATCTACCTTCAACAGAAGATTCACACAGATGCCTGTTCTAAAAGTTACCTAATTCATCAATGCTTTGTGAGCAGTTGAGTGCTTAGTTTTATTGTTGAGGGGTGCCATTAAGAAATAAGAAAATTAAGACACAACAGTCCCTTTTCTTGGTTTAGGAGAGGTAGAGTCATTTCAAGGATGCCAGAGAAGGGACTTTGGAGGATGGCACCAAAGAAAGAGGCCACAGACAAAGTCTATGTCCTTCCACAAAACACATGTCACGAGGAGTCACTGATGGATGCTGATCCAGGCAAGCCAGAATACACGGTAAGGGAGGGTGAGGTTCTATGACAGTGAAGTCACTTACATAACTACTTCGTCCATGTGGGGAAAAGGGATCTCTGGTGGTGACCATGGGGACAGATGGCAAAAACAGTCATATGGAATGTCTGCTGTCTACCAGGCGCCCTCTGGCAATGTGCAGATGTGTATCAGGAGGTTAAGCAGGGAGCCCAGGCTCCTGCAGTGGTCTAGATGAAAGGACAAGTAGAGAATAGAAAAGAAGGAATGGTGGCTCATATTTTTATTAAAGATTTATACAAGGCCTTGACGTCTGCAGATAAAACAAAGGTGAGACGTGAACAGAAAGAGTCAGTCCAAAGTGATCTATCTCAGCAGATGGAAACGAAGGGCCTTGTGTAAACAGCTAGTTAGCAGGGGTAAGCACGCACACCTCTTTTTACTTTAAAGAGTTCGATGGCACAGTGGAACAGAAACGGGAGGAGCTTGGACAATCACCACTGCACCTCATTAGTGGGACAAAGCAGAGAACTCCACACAGTCCTGGGGGTCTGCAGAGGAACAGGGAAACTGCCCTCTGTTTTCTGTTTCACAGCCCATGGTTCTGAGCAAGAGCACCTGGGACTTAGACTTTCTACTTTTTGGATAGTTCTGTAAGGTAGAACTAAAACCGGTGGCTAGAGGGATAGACACACCAAACGCTGACGTGGGGTCCTAGTGTTGAGTTAGTGAGATTCCAGGACACCTGAGTTATACCCCCAGAGGCAAAACACCTCAAGCCCCAAACCCCAAGACTTGGGTAAGCCCGTCTCTCCATCACTAATCTCACCGATTCGGCTTCACTTTGTGGGCAACCCTGCAGTTGTACTGCTTGCTCCACTGGCCCTGCGAGGGGTTTGGGCCTCAGAGCCAGCACCAGAACCAATAGAACTTTCCCCTTGTTCTGCTTAGGAGAGGACCACACCACCCAGCCTTTTGCACCTGCGCCTGTGGACTCCCTCCCTCTCTCTCCCACATACCCCTTTTGACACTTACTGAGAAAAAGCAACAAGACTGAAGCTTTGCCCCCAATGGACAACTTATTATGGGTGATCACAGTGCTATGTGACTGCGAGGTGAGATGGGAAAACGTCAGGGGTGAAAGCAAGACCCCACAGCAGCAGCCCAACTGTTTATTACTTTTGGGCATTCTGATAGCGACTGCCCTTAGTTGTTAGACCAAGGAAGAACCAGACAGGTCTAGAACAAGGTATTTGACATTCATTTCAGACTGTTCTGAGATTTCCCCTTGTCCTGATTTTTGCCACTCAGTTCCTGAATTTTTCTCCTTAAAACTCCCTAAGATTAAAACCAACAACTAAGATTTTTTTAATTGAAGGTTTAATATGCTCCCTCTTTATTTTAAAAATCAGATAAAATTTATTTCAAAATTAATCTCTTGGCTGGGAGTGGTGGTTTATGCCTGTTGGCCAGCCCAGGCAAAAAGTTAGTGAGACCCTTTCCAAAAGAATCAGTCAGGTGTGGTAGTACATACCTGTAATCCCAGCTACTAGCAAGGCAGAGGTAGGAGGACATTGGTCCCAGGTTGGCTCAGGAAAAAGGGAGTGAAACTATCTGAAAAACAAACTAAAGCAAAAAGGACTGGAATAGGTGGCTCAAGTGGTAGAGCACTTAACTGGCAAGCCTAAGGCTTTGAGTTCAAACCCCAGTACATCAAAAAATAAATAATTTGCATGAATTGGGGAGGAAACTGTTGACTTTCTGAGAGCCAGTGCATCAGTCAGAGTTCTCCAGAGAGAACTGATTCAAAGTACAACATTATATATATATAATTTGTTTTACATATAATATAAATAAATCTGTTTATACACGCGATGGCTGCAGCCACCGTGGAGGCTGTAAGTTTGGGGTCCAACAGGCACATCAGCAGGCTGGAAACACACAGAATTGTTTTTTCTTTTTTGGCAGTACCGGGGATTAAACCCAAGGCCTCCAAATGCTCTACTACTTGAGCCTCATCCCCAGCCTTTTCATTTGCACTTTGTTCTGGAGACAAAGTGTCACTAACTTTGCCCAGACTATCCTTGAACTTGCAATCTTCCTGCCTCCGCCTTACAGGAATGTGCCACCACGCCTAGCCTCTAACACAGGGTTTCTTATCACAGTCTTGAGGCAGAATTCCCTTTACCAAAAACCTCAAGTTTTGCTGCTAAGGTCATCAACTGAATGGATCAAGGCCACCCACATTGTCCAGGGGAATCTACTTAAAAGTGAACTGGTTGTATGGGGTGGGCAGAAGGAAAGAGTGAATGAGGATGAAATTGGTGGATATATTTTGTATTCGTAAATGAAAACAGAAGAACAAAACCTGTTGAAATTGTTCTAAGAAGGGGGGGGGAATGACATTTTAAGCACATATGTAAGTACCACAATGTGTCCTCCTTACAACTATTATATGCTGATGAAAGTTTTTTAAGAAGTCAGCTGGTTCATCACGTCCCACATTCCAGTCATCATACTGGGATTGAAAGCACTAAGTTCAAAGTGAAAGGTTTACAGGCTAATGATGGTAATCTTCACTGCTCAGGGTGGACTATTCATTCAGAAAACTCTCCAGTATTGTAATGCTCTTAAAACAATGTCCTACAATTGGGTCAGAGGATCTCAGACGAGTCCTGGTCAACCCAATCCTTTTTCACTAGCCATCTCTCTCTGAAAATCCAACACTGAGAGCTGAAAAGCACTATCAAATAAATCCTTTGCATCATCAGGAGAACTATGCAGTGTGGCTAGCTCAACATTAAATGGCTAGAAAGTACTGATAGGTAGATTTAAAAAAGAAAAATCCTTCTGGGTTGTCATGAAGGACAGGTTCCACCGTTGCAATCAGAAGAACCAAAGTATGTGACTTTGTGGATGGGGGGAGGGAGGGAGGGATGGAGATAACATGTTTCTTATGAGAAGATGAAGAGTATAGGAAGGTTTGAGGCATTAAACTATATGTATTTACTGATATATTAGATACAGAGAATCAACTCTGACAACAGAAAAACAAAAAACAAAAAATCCCACGATTCTCCAGGATAGACCTGAAATCAACCTATTAGGATGTGCCTAACATAAAAGCCAAATCATGGCAGATGAGTTTAAGGTTGGTCCCTTTTCACTCAGTGAAAGCCACCCTGAGAGTTGTCCATTACTATAATTGTCAGCAACTAACCAGAATACCAAAAGCCCTCAGCTCAATTACACAGATAAGACACAAGTATACTTAGGATTGAATAGAAAACCTAGAAGCTTTAAAATATTTGCAATGGTAAAGCAAAAGATTCCTAATGCGTCAACAACTGCTCTTTTAAAAAGAATGATACGAAGCATTAATTTCTAAGAAGTACATATTACTAGCAATCCTGAGTTTTTTGTTTTGTTTTGTTTGTTGATGAGCACATCTTCTCTTAGGCTCGAATGACCTAAGGCTGTGGAGATTTTAGGAGGGTTAAGATAGGAAGAAATTGCAAGTCAGGAGGAGGAGCAGGGTGATGGGGTGCACTTAGGGGCACCCACTTCCCCTCTAGACCCTTCACCTTCCATGTCCATGAGCTAAGTCCATGCTATGTGAGTTCTAGATAGGCAACTAAGGGAGGATATTATCGACAGAAGCCTTTTAGCAAGCTTCCTAAGACACCCTAAATGGACTATCAGGCAAAATGGCTGTCCTCTGATCGAGGATGTCACAGTGCGGGACTCAAAAATCACTTTCCTCTTAAAATTTTGCTGACGATACCACTACCTGCTTCTTCCACACAGGCCTAGAGTCACTTGTCCCAAACCTCTGGAACAAGATGCTTCTGAGAGCCTTTAGCATCCACTGACAGGCTTCTTCCAGCTCACTGGACACATAGGACGAACAAAAAGACAGGTTTACCACCCAAAAGCTGTTTGTTTTAGAAATAATTTTGACATTAAAACCTGTTCCACACACATTTCCTGCCCTGGTGCATCTGTAACAGAGAATAAGTGCTTTGTGAAGTAAAGGTCTGGAATGCTCCATCCTCAGGGGTCCCAACTCCACAGCCGTCCTCTTTCAAAACCATGTGCAGGGTTTTAGCAGAGCCCTTTGCCGTTCCTTCTGACATTTCACACATACTCATTTTCAAAACTGTTTTGAAGAGACTTACTTTCTACTGTGGCGGCATCACCTTCACAGTGAGTGACACATGCTCTAATTCCACAAAAGGTTTGCATTCTGTGCTGCACAAGTTGGATGGCTGGGACCATTTCCCCTCCTTCCATGCTCTCTCAGTAACTGATAGATGCTGGACCTGGTCAACTTGTCAATAAACTGAAATGATATCCTCAAATCTGATTTTAGGCACAGCTGATCCACTAAAGATTAAATGCAAAATGCCAAACTAGTGTTTCTCCAGAGAGGCCTCACTGGATTATAAGATTATGGGGGGTTTGCCACCCAAAGTCATTTGACCTCACAGATACCCCTGAGTAGACACAGCTCTGTCCTCTACTTCTTATTTTAATACCTTCTTTCAATGGTGTAGCCCTCTTTCTCCTTTTACTTTGGTTCCTATTAAGTGTTTGTGGCTCCTACACAGTCACTTACAGAGTGCTTGGATACAACAAACAAATACAGGGATCGGGCACCTTCACAGAGACTTACAAAAGCAATTCCTGGATTTATTCTTTCTGTGAAGTATATCTGTACATAAGCAGTTCGTATTTTACTTTTAATAATTTAGTTATATTTTACTGAGTGATATACATTTTAATATTTGAAAGGTAGCATGCGACTTACGTGTTTAGTGAATGCTGTTCACTTAAAGACAATTTCCGGGCCTTACACAGAGAATCTAAACCCAGAACTCATCTGACAAAGCTACATATCTTCAGATTTGCTATGTTACTAAGTTTTTTTTTTTTTTAAGACATAAAGTCTAAATGACAATGTGAAGACACTATTTTCTTAGGAAGAAATGTGTCTCGTGCACACAGGCCTATGTACCACACCCAGGACAGGCTTTTGCAAGTTCAGAAAGTTTCTTCTGCAGTTGGCAACTTTAATAAATAAGACAGCTTATTGATAGTTTTTCATTTCATGCATGTACATTGTAAACCCCACCTGCCTCCTGCTCGTCACGAAGCAGTGGACAGCAAGCTGGTGTGCACTTCCTGCCCTTCTTAGAGTCACGTCCACCGTGGTGACAGTGATTGTTTCAAGTCAATACAGGTCAGGGACACTCATCTTCAGTTTAAAGGACTGGAAATCTATCTTCTGGCTTAAAGCAAAGTAACTTCTTTAACAATAGTACTGTAGGAAAGAACTTCAACTTCAGCACTAAGTGAAAACAAGGCCAGATGGGCTGTTGTGGTGCATAATGCAAGGCCACCGCACAACCTCAGTGGCTCCAGGTTGGTGTGCAGCAATCTTCTCCCCAACATTTTCAGCAGCATTTGCACCAGTGGAAAGCACCATCTGCTATGCACTGATGATACCTTGTATACCTGGCCACACCTAGGACAGTGAGATCACACAGCTACAGTAAGGCTGAATCAGCGTTACATTCTGATGTCCTCATTATAGAGAGCTTACCACTATAAATAAGAATTTGCTTCAGGGAGAAACTCAGCATGCCAGCATACGCCATCTTTGCACAATGACACAGTACCGATCTTTGATAATTACAAGCAACACCATGCTATGCTGTGTCAGGGACTGCCCTAAGGACCTTCTATGCATTAAGTCATCTAATCCCTCAGAGGAGAGGGCCACTAGCCTCATCTTAAAAAGGAAGACACTGAGTTGAGAATGGTTAAGCAATACACTAAAAACCCATAGACAGTAAGCGGCGGAGGTGAGCCTGGAACTGGAGCGGTCTAGCCCCAGCGTTCCTGCACAAAATAGTAAAGTTGGTTTGATTCCTAATTGGGTAGTCTTTGTTCTGAGAGCACAAGCTTATGGCTTCACACATGCTCCCATCCAGCATCATTTTGAGCAGAATCCCAAAACACCTGTTTCTAAATATCAGTCCTCTGCATTGTGGTGCTGGACAGAGCAGCAACAAGAAGAAAAGAACCAGATCAGTGCTGCCAAAGGTTAGCTCTCCCTGGAAAACTTCAAGGCACCACAAAGGGCACCTCAAAACCTCAGAAGATGACACAAACCCAACACAGAAGCACCTCTAGACATACTGCTCCGTATGCAGTCAGGTCCTAACTGGAGGTTATAGCTGACGTGTGAATAACCCTGCTGAGAAAAAAAACACAAGGTGAAAAGAGCAAGGTTTTCCACTGAGCTTTGGACACCACAGCAGCTCCTGAGGAAGATAGGGTGTTACAATGGGTGTCAGCATCCAGTCATGCAGGAGGACCAAGGGGGGACAGCATCACAGAGGTCAAACTGTGTCAACTATTTATAGATGACAAAAGAAACAAGAGGTCATGCATGGGTCACCAGGAAGATCTGGGAAGCGTACCTAATTTTCTACAAAAGTCTTTATTATCTACCCCAAATTAACCTCCCCTTATTTTGAGTAGGAAGAGGGAGAGGAAGACAGTGTGACAGTTAAGCAAAACAGACAAAAAGAAAGTTGGTTAGTATTTCATCTAGCTTCACATTCATATACACCAGTGCACAAAACTGCCTATCGAGTGTGTACAAATATACTTACAACTGTCTCATCTCGACATTTTCTTCAAAAAAGTTCTGGAGCAAAGTAAGAGATAAATTGAACTCTCTAGATTCAGGGCAACAGCTGTTATGATTTTCCATGCAGCTTCTGTAAGGGAGGTACACCTGACTCCTCCAAATTAAACCTACCAAGACAGTCAAATGGAACAGCACAAAACAGGAAATGGATGGAAACCAGTTCTCAACATTGACTGCAGGAGGAGGGGAACCACCTGGGTTTTAAATCCACTGTCACCTGGCTCCCATCCCCTAGAACTTCAGATAACTGCCAGGGCCAGCCTGGGCACTGTGAGATTTAAAAGGTTCCCAAGTGACCTTAAATCTCTGCCAAGATTGAGAAGCCAATGACCTGAACCAATGACACTTCAGCACGTGAGCTCACATGCTGGAGTGTCAACAGCATAACCTTAAGCCTGAGGAGGGAGCCTTATTTAAATGAACCCACTGGATTGTGGTTGTGGTTAAGGATGTCACTGTGCTAATTTAGAGCATCTGCCATGAACAGAAGCCAATCCAGCTGGAAGGCAGAAAGTAGGCAACCAGATTGGTCTGTTGTGTCTGCCACACCACGAGAAGACTCAGTCAGGAGCTTCTAAGAACCAGAGGTCTAGATTAAAATCCTGAGCAGCCAAGCTACCTGCCAAAGGAACCCATCTTCTACTCAGTCACTATGCATTTTATTGCCACTTAGCAGGCCTTGTGCTGGGGGGTGGGACCACTAAGGGGAGGGGTTCTTTCTAGAATTTCACCTTGAAATTTAAACTTACCATAGAGTGTAGTTTTTTAAAAATACATTCAGCATAGTGTCAGGGATACAATACCAGAAAGCCAACTTCAAAAGGTGGTCTGGTAGCATTAAAAAAAAAAAAGTCACAGAAGAAGAAGAAATGTTGAGATATCCAAAATCTCAATACTTTAAACTTAAATATTCAGATTTTACTAAGGCTCACAAAGTGGAGTTCACATATGACAAATGCACTTCTCCCAGTTTCCTCTCTGCTGTGTTCCTATGTCCACCTGTGCAAACTGGTCAGGTTTTTTTCTCTCACAACTATTTCTGTAGGAACATCAAGGAAGAGGAATTGTTGGATGTATTCAACTCTTATTTTTTTTCCTAATGTACTGTCAAAAATATATTACTCTTCAAATCAAAATTCAAAGTAGAGCTGGGGGCGTAGCTCAGAGGTAAAGCATTTGCCTAGCATGTGAGAGGTCCTGGGTTTGGTTCCTAACTCTGCACAAAAAAAGAAAAAAAAAAAAAACACACGCACACACACAAATCAAAGTTATACTACCTAATAAAAGAAAATCTCAGGTTCTTTTTCAACTGGCTATCTCTCAAAATAAAAGAACACAAAGTGTATCTAATGAACCAGAAAAGCCAAATGCCACTTAAATGTGTAAACGACTGTAACACAGAGTATTTCGAGAATTGTATAAAGACAAAGGCACCACTGCTGAGAACAAGAGAAACTCTAAGCCAGAGAAAATAAGGCCAAAAAACACCATGCACATTCAGCAGGCAGACCTAGTCTGTGACAAGGGACAAGTGTCCAACGATATAGCATCAAGACTTTTACAAAGCTCGGTAGAGATGTGCTTTCAGAATCTGAGAACTGGTCCTACGTATTCAGATTGAAAATATACATTGTGCCACAAGGAATTAATAAACAGGATCATCAAGTTACGTGACCAGCATTTCTAGTTTTCCAACAAAAATTGTTTCCAAGCTCTGGAAAATCACATCTCGAGGGATTAGAAGACACATTAAGGAGAAAAAGAAATTGCACTGGCATAGGATGTGCTGTATAATGGCACTTCTGTTCATAATCCACTTTAGCACAATGACTCCACAGGAAATAAAAGCTATGCAGAAAAATAACTTGTTATTAGAGCCAAATGAAAACTCCAGCCCTGGGGATGTGGCTCAGTGATAGAGCACTTGCCTACCATACAAGAGGCCTTGGGTTCAATCCCCAGCACTGCACAACACCCACCACCAAAACCTCAATATTCCTGGATTCTAGATCAACAGCGCCTCCAGGTTTTTCTAATTCAAGTGAGTATTATTTAGCACCAAACAGGCACTATCTCACTTTGAGATGATTACATTGCTGTACTCAAAAACCTTGGTGGAATGGCTAAAATGAAAAGCAAAACAATACGCAAGTGTTACAGAGGATTCTGAGTAGCTAGCGCTCATAGACAGTGCTTACAGAAATGTAAAATTACATCACTATGGAGATATTTGGCAGTTTCTTGTACAGTCACATTTGCGACCACAATCTCATTCCCAGAAGACCCAAAAACTTGTCTGGAAATATACGTGGCAGGGTCACTCACTGTGTCCAAACCTGGGTAGGTAAATAAACATGATGACATTTCTTCACCCTGGCAAACTGCTCACAATAAGAGGGAACTTCTAATACATACCACTGCAAATCTGAGTTTCAAAAGCATTAGGCTGAACAGTAAAAAAATATATAGACTCAGAAGTTACACAGTGTATGATTCCATTTTTATGACATTCTGGAAAAGGCAAACTAGAAAGAGCACAGAAAACAGTGGTTGCCGAGGTTAGGGTGGCAGGGGCCTCACTGCACAGGGGTGGATATGAGGGAATTGAGGGTTTTGACAACTCTTCTGGATTAGGGTTACAGTTGACTAAACTCAAATGTACAATGTACATCAAAAAAAGCAAAATGAAACAAATTTGGTATGCCAGTTAAAAAGGAAATTTCTAGGCCGGGCACCAGTGGCTCGCTCACCCCTGTAATCCCAGCTACTCAGGAGACAGAGATCAGGAGGACTGTGGTTCGAAGCCAGCCTGGGTAAATAGTTCATGAGACCCTATCTCAAAAAAACCCACCACACACACAAAAAAAAACTAAAGCAAATGTCTAGAAATCCCTCCACTGTTCAAGGATTGTTTTCCCCTTAACAAGCAAACTTTATGGAAAGGCTTATTAAAGTGGGTTATCTTTACTTCTCCTATACCTGCTCATCTATTAATTACTTATAACACCTGAAATTCCCCCTCTGGAGGATGGTCAGTGACCAATCACCTATAATCAGACTAAGGGCTTCTCTCCAACACCTCTCCCCCTCAGGGCAGGTATGGCATAGCTCACCTTTTCCACCTGTCTTCCCTGGCTCCTCCTCCCCGTGTGCTGTGTTTGTTGTCTCAGGGATGGGCAGTGTTTTGAGCTCTCCTCACTCCCCGGGCTTCAATCCTTCCCTCATAAAAGGAATCCCACAGTCCTCCCCTCTGCTTTTCCCCTTCAGTCCCATACTTGTAGCTGCCTATAGACACTTGCTCACAGGTCTCTTTTGTACCCTAAGTAGGTCGTCCTCATTAATATGTTCATGCTAAGCTTAAAGCAATGAGTCAAAGTATGTCACATGTCACCTTTTTTACCTATGATCCTTCAACACATGCCTCTGCAGAATCCTGAATTACTTGTTCCCTTCTCAGGCCCCCGCCCCGCCAATGCCACTTTGAAGTTGGTAGGCAGATCACTGAACTCTCTTCTTCAATACCTCCTCTAGTCTACACTGCTACTCTGAAAGAAAGGCCAATGGGCAGAAGACTCACCACTTCCCCGATCTCCAGTGCAGATTTAGTCCATCTGTCTTCTAGGCAGATGTTCCTTGTTACTGTCACCCCCCCAAGTACACGTGTGCCCTTCCCAAAGCAGTAAAAAAAAACAATGAAAGAGAAGGACTTCTCCAGATGGAGGGACTATGCTGCAGTATTTAAGGCACAGCTAAACTCTTGCTAGAACCAGCCATCAAAGTTGGAGATTCATAGGCACAGAATTACCCGATTAACTATGCTGTAATCAAGATTACTACTCTCAAGGTCATCAACAGTTCTCCTGCCCACTGGATAATTCACAGACCTCTCAGCCTGGCCTCCAGCCTTCTGTGATTCCTAGTTATCTGTGAGTCTTATGCATTTGAAAATATCACCCAAATATGGCTCTTTTCCACATCTCCACCTTAGTTGTTCTCCCTTTCCTCCATCTAACCTTACACATCATTTACTTACTGAGTGAAGTTTAACTTAAGGCTATCCCAATAGATGTTCCCTGCTGACCACAGCCAGAAGTGATTCTTCCTCCACTGAACTCAGAACCTGAGATTATCTGTTTGTGGACTGTGTTCCTTGCTAAACTAAAGGTTGTATCTCATCCACTGTCTAGCCACTATAATGCTTGATATACCAAAGGTCCACATTTCTTGGTTAAACCATTCTAAGTCTCAATATTTTCAATTTTTGTTATTATGTGAATGTCTCCCATTGTGTGTATGATACATAATAAAGTGAACATAGTAAAACAACTGCACAGTATATAAAAAAATATACAAAAGGCATAGTTTCAGGCATAAGGGTTTAGGACATGCTAAGTGTACTTTATGTTAGGCAATAGTTTTCCAACTTCTTGGAAAGTAGGATTTTTGTTTCCAAGTAACCCTACAAGTTGGCCATGAGTGACTCTGGGGCTGCCACCTAAGAGCCCACCTTCAGCTCTGTTGGGACGCTGGGAAAATGATGCTTAGGAATGTCTCAGGGCTGTGTGCTAGGTCCTCCTAATATCTGGGAAACACCTCAGGACACACCCAGACCCCTGTGCTGTCCTCGTGGATCCTGCGCTCACCAGGATCATCCACGGACAGATGGCCAACACAAAGTCCCCTCAGGGCATCACTGAGGACTGTCTGCTGCAGCAAGTTTTCCAAACCTGCAGTGCAGTCAACTCTGACACCAACATAATGAGATGAGTTTAAAAAATAACTCCTTTGATTGGTTGTCAAAGATGTTAGAATTTATTTAGAGACCATGCCTATGCAAGTTAGCATTTCACACACATGCCTAATTAATAATGGCACAGGAATGCAAGCTCCTGAGCAAGGAGGCCTAATCTACATTAATGGAGCCCTGCTTAGCAGGATTACAGTCAGTCAGAGAAGGATGGCAGACAAGCTGGCCAGCTGCCTGAATGAAGCATCTCTAGCTTTTAGGGCCTCAATTCTTGATACCAAAAGATAGTCTGAGCCTCAGTCTTGTAGATTTGTAGATATTTCATGTGGACCCTTAGGGCTGAGACCTTCAAGATCAGTTTTTAATTTGAAAAAACTCAAAGAATATGACCAAGTTCAAAAAGGAAACCCACAGTTGAGAGAGAGAAAGAGAGAGAGAGAGAGAGAGACCCCTATTGCAGGTTTTAAGTAATTTTCCTTAAAAGAATATGAGCAGAATTCAGGTTATAGGCATAAACTTACTTCCTTACACATCAAAGCATGGTATGAGGAATTAATCAACAGCAGATTTAAATTTTCTTCTAATCTAACAGGTGTTTAAAGAAGAGGCTATCAACGTAGTAAATTAGCTCTGCACAATCCCTTTCTGCAAGCTCTTGATCATGACCACAAAATTAAATATTTAAAGTTTGGGCAGATGCAGTTTTGTGACTAGCCTCTATCTGACTACTCAAAATAGCCTGAAAAAGGACTTGACATCCTCTAGTGGTGAAGTCAAAAACTTGTTTCCAAGTTTTTTTCTCAGTTCTTGCTTACCTTTGCTATTGACAAGAAAATTATTACAGTATAATGTAAGAATTGTTCATCAATAAGAATTAAAAAATACAAGTTTTCATTACAAAGAATGCACTGTACCTAAGATATATAACCACAGAAATGGTTTTAAATGTTGGATTTATATAATACCTTTACACAGACAGTACACCACCAAATTTCAATCCATCTCTGATAAAATACACATATGCATGTATTTTTAACACAATTAAAGGCACTATTTGTATAATAATCTGAGACTCTAATCTAAAGTGCCCTAAAATTATAACTCACAAAAACTAAAAGTCATTTAAGCATGGGTTCTCCATAACAATGAAATCTAAAAAAGAAAATAAAAAACGGTAGTTCTCACCTCTTTACGGCAATAAAAGACATCTCTGTACCACCCCCCCTCCAAAAAAATATCCATACAAACTTGTGATCATTAAAAACAATGACTTGCAGCATCTGAATGTGTACAGCATGGACTATGTCAGTGTGGAGATGAAGTTACATACTCAGACGCAGCCACGTGTTTTAAACATACAGAACTTAAGTTGCTAAAATTCAAGTAAACCTCACTGCTCTCTCACAATACTGTTACCTAGACTTTAAAAAAATCCTTCAGCATTTTCTTTCTTTTGACCCACTGACACAGGTGCTTCTGCACTAAAAACACAAACAGTAATACAGGGCTAGAAAAATAAGGGGAAAAAAACGTGGGACCAGAAATGCTTTTGTTAGCGGTACTGGGGTTTGAACTCGGGACTTCCAGCTTGCTAGGTAGGCACTCTACTGCTTGAGCCACACCTCCAGTCAGGAACCAGTAATGTTTTTAGTTAAGTTATAAAATACAATTATTCAAAAAACCATGTATGTATAGAACCACATACAAAAATGTGTCCCTTGGAAACTGAAGTTTCTAGGCAAAGGCATGAAGGACTGTATTGTATAAAGGAGATGGTGGCCAAGTTCATGCTACTCAATAAAATATTTCACTGGCACATGGTTGATTTGCATATTAATTGCTAGACACATGGCCAGCTCATTCCTTCTCAAGTTCAGGCACTGACTATACTACAGTCTGAAGTTCACTTATGTCTGAACAAGTTGTTCCAATGCAGATTGTAGAAAGTTTATTTATTGATTTTGAGCGCCAATTGATGCCCATTAAATCAGCAGAATGACTTCGTTCCAGAAGCAGTTAGTTACCTGTCCTCACTTGGGGAGCCAGGTCCCATCAAGCAATTACTCAGGCCCCAACTTTTCTCCACACAAACAAAATAATGATCCACGGCTCTTTCAAACACACCTAGACAAAACCACCCACCCTAGAGGAAGAAGCATGACTGGATAACCATTTCAAGACAGCTTGTCAGTCTCAACATCAGGGATTTTGACTGAAGGTGTAAATCATTAGCCTTTGGATGCTGAATCTCTCCAGAGCAATAGCAGATAATTTGCAAGTACTGTTAAGCTTCCTGGACCCTGGACCTTTCACGTTAAAATAAGCATAGCAACTAAACACCCCTCCTGCCAGGAGTGTGTGTGGATGATTCTTGCATTTAGAAAACAATTGTTACCACTTGTGAGTGTAGGGAAGCAGTAACAGCTTGCAAGCCGGCAGACTGCCTTGTGGCCCCATCCCAAGTGTAGGGAGGTACACAAACAGCGTACTGACCAGGAATAAACAAAGGGGGGGAGGTGTAAGATACTCTTAAAACATTAAGAGGAAGGAAAAAATCGGTTCACACTATGGAAAAATGGGTGCAGGTGGGGAGCCTTGCTGCTTGTCCCGAGGGTGGCAGTGAGCCGTGTCCCCGCGTATGCCCAGGTAGTCGTGGGGGTGGGGGTGGGGAATGGGGGGGCAGATCGTCAACCCGGAGGCCTGACGACCAAACCCAGGTGGTGGAAACTGCGCTCCTACTCTGGATCCAGGACTCCACAAGAAGAGAACCCCGCAGGTGTCCCCAAGAGCTGAGCGGCGGTCCCCTCTCTCCGCGGAGGGTCGTGCCGCGGGCCCCGCCAGTGATCCCCGCAGCTTGCTCGCTCCGGGGGCCTTATCTCCCCTCTCGGGAGTTGGAGGCAGGCGGGAGGGCGGCAGCGCCCCTCGGTGTCCTCCTCGCGCGGGGCGCCCCAGGCGTCTCCACCTGTTGTGGGCACCGCGGGGACGGAGACCGGGACGCAGCCGGGGCCTCTGCGCGGCGTCCGCGCACGGGGGCAGCGCGCTCCGTCGGCCGGCGGTTCCGGGCCGCGGCCCCGCGGGCAGGGTCACCCCGATCGCGCCCCCGACGCCGCTCGCCGCTCCCCGCCCGCGCCCGCACGACCCCCACTCGCCCCTGTCGCGCAGTCACCTGTTTCGCTGTACGCAGCGCCGTCGCCGCCCCAGTGGCCGTCGCTTCCAGCTCCTAGCTCCGCCATGGTGCTCGGATGACGCGCCCGCACAGCCGCTCCGCCCTCTTCCTCGGCGGCGCTCCCGCCGGGCCCCCGCCTCCGCAGCCCGAGGCCCAGACAGGTGAGCGCCGTCAAGGGCGGGCGGGGGGCGGGGACAACGAGCGCCGGCCGGCGGCAGTGGGCAGGGCCCGGCGCGCCCTCTGGCGGGCAGGTGCGGCGTGGCAGCCGCTCGGAGCGCCGCAGCCCGGCCCGCAGCTTCCGGCCGTCGCTGTCCGCGGCGGGAGGTCTGCGGGGCCACAGCCTGGCGTGGTGGCTCCGCCTAGAGCCTGGGACCCGGGACAGTCGGTGGATGAGCCCACGTGCGCCGAGAGCTCGGGACGGTTCCCTCTTTATTCTGGAGCTGCCCGGTCAGTGTCGGCTTCGCGGGAAGTGGAGTTCGTGGTGACAGCGCCCAAGAACCCGATGCCACGTGGGGAGCCAAGTACAGGGCTGGATGCGGCTCTGGGAGCCGATCTCCACCTGCACTTTAAGTAGCCATTGCTAGCCACCCTGTCTTTGCACTAGGCCTGCATGAGCCTCGGGGCTCACAAGTTAGTGAAACTTTTGCCCACGTATGTGGTTTTTCTTATTCTTGTTTTCCAATTAGTAAACTACCATGTGACCGCTGGCTTGCTCAGGAAGACCAGAAAAAAAAAAAGGCAACATTTTTTTAAAAGAAAAGAAAAAGAAACATTAACAGGCAAATAAATGATAAAAAACAAAATACTGAGAAAAAGAAAATAAGTAACGTACATAATGGAAGCATAAGGAACAAAAGTCCAGCAGCGACTAGTTCTGCCAGGTTACCAGAAATGCACTCCCCCGCCTTCCTTGGATGACAAGCTCTCAATAGCTGAAAACTCTTTCGAGCTAGCGAAGAATGTGTCACAAGGGTTGAATTTCTTGTCAGGGTGACAATTCTATCTTTATATGCAAAAGCTGCCACTCTGAATGCAGGCATGCATTGTTTTTATTTTGTTTACTGGTTTTCTGGGTGAATAGGTAGAGGTTTTGACCAAGAGACACTTCTGCTTTGGTCTGTGATTGTGGATTTTTCCTATGGTACCGTCTCTGCAGTGGAAGAGGCAAACTGATCACTGTTAAGTGATATCCCTAGATCATATTCAAATTAGTCTTACTAGACTTGCAATCAATAAAAATAGAGCACAAGTGGGCAGAGGTACTTATAGCCCTGGAATTGGACCTCAGCGAAGTCATTTTTTTACTATGCTACAAACCATCAGAGTTTAAGATGCTTTACTTTGAACATCAAAAAGATTTTCTTAGCTAAATTTAGATTTGAACTTTTTGGCAGACCCTTGGAAAACGAAGGTGGTTTGTTTTTAACTTTCTGATTAACCACCTCTCTCAAGTGAACCAGTGAGTTTTTTGAACAATGACAAAAAAAGTCAAGACTTAATTGATGTTTGTTTGATCTCATTTGGTTTGGTGTATGCTTATTCATACTCTCTTTTGATTACTTATGTTTCAGTTTGTCTCAAGTTACAGAAAAATAAATGAAGTAAGGAGCATACCAAAATCTTGCACTTAGGCCACAGATAGACTATTTGTTCTAAACTTAATGTGGTGTCTGCAGCAGGTGGGGTTGTTGATGACAATGCAGAGAATGAACGGCATCTGTCAAATGTCAAACACCAACACATTGTACTTCAAGTTGTACTTGGAACACAGAAGCCATCTGCCTCGAGCTCCCTCATCTATCTCAAAAACCTCTGCAAGTCTTCATGGCTCCCCTTCCCAGGGGAGGAGCTGGACCTCCTGACACCGCCTGCTCACCTCCTGCCCTCTTTGAAACCTCAGCCTCTTCTCCCTCCATGCCTCTCCCTGACTAACACATTGAGGACTCTGGTTCCCACAGCTTCTTCCCTTGACATTCCTACCCCCACCCCCAAATCTATTGTCATACGTTTTGTCCACCAAAAGTAATAAAAGTGTGGACTCCTGTGGTATTGTCTTTTTAAAAAAACAAAACAAAACTAGTTTTTCTTACTTAGCTATAAAAACTTTCCAGATCACAAAATCAAGTTACTTAGCATTTTCAATCTGTCATTCCCCTAGACATTCTATAGATGTGATCCTGAGTGGCTGTCCACTTGCTCACCCACTGCTGACCTGGCTTTTCTGATTCTTCATGACCAGTCTTTTTGTCCCCTTTGTTTATTTAGATTCCTCCTCCCTCCCACTCCTTCCTGAGATCTTCATATTCCTCAGATGTTAGGCCACAGCTTTTTTTAAGTTTGCTGGTCTCTCACAGCCTTCCTTTACTGTTAATTTCATCTAGGTGACTCCCAAATCCAGAATGTATACTCTTGATCTCAGTCCTAACTTCCTCTAGTATGCTTTCAGTGATCTGTGAGCAGTTCTGTCATGATGCCCTGCCATGGATTCAACATATCCCCAAATGACATCCCCACCAAGTCCTACTTTTGAATTCTTCTCTTACTTACATAGGCTCAACATCTATGCTTTTCTTCCCCTTGTCATCACTATCCATAGACCCCAAACCTTTCCAGGTAATTTGTGCCACCCTCTGGTTTCCTACTCCTCTGACTCCTGCTGGACCTTCATTCACATCTGAGACATCCTCCAAGCTTCTCTGTCCAACTCAGTTCCTCCTAATTCACCTTACACAATGTCACCAGATTAATCTTGTAATTCACAAGCACGTACACACACCCCTTCCTTGTTCAAAAACCTTTAATAGATTCCCTATTTTCCATATAATTAAGTATTTCTCCCACTCCCTTCCCATCCTCACTCCTGAATTGGCTCCTGAGCTCTCCCCTACCTCATTTTTTACCTTTTGCCTCTCTAACATTTCCAGCCAATGTAGTTGTTCACTTTCTCCAGAATGCTTTTAAAATCCCCTCTATTTAGCCTTTGTTCTTGGAGCTCTACCCGCAGTGATTCCCTGGACCCACCTTATTTAATAATGCCTTCTCTTCAAGGCTCCATGTTAAGGTGTTCCTCCTCCATGAAGTCTCTTTCACCTGCCCTGGCCCCCAGCTAACCTGTCCTCCGAACCTCACCTGGGGTTACTGGACTCAACACCTGTCCACCCTTTAACATAAGATGAGGTCAGATTTAGTGCAAAATTGTGTCTTCAATCTGAGGTACAGTTTTGGTGGCAGGAACTTGAGTCTTTTATTTCTCTACAGGGTTTCCATAAAGTCTGAAACCATCAATTATTGTATTTGTGCACAGATTGCAAATATCCTTGATGACATAATGCGTGTTCATTGCATTCTGAAGTCGGTGGGCATCTCATGCATTTTGTGCTGTTATAGCATCTCACACACAGTAGGCATTCAAATGGGTAAACAATGATTCCTTATCATGGTGGCCTAGGAGTGAGTGAAACAAAGTATGCAAGGACAGAATTTGGAGAAAGAGACCAAAACGTAGTTAAAAGGAAACATTGGATCTACTGCTCCCAGCAAATTCCTGTTTTGTTTCTCTCCCAGTACTTCTGCCATTCTGTTCGAAACCAACTTCCCAGGCTCTGCTCTGGACCCTGGCTTCTCAGGAAAGGTTTTCTCGATTACCCCCTGGCAGCTGGATGCAACTGCACTTACTATACCACTTTGTCTTGATTCCACCTCTGACAATGAACTTGAGGGGAAAGAACCATGTCTTGTTCATGCACCACACTATGTACTACCCAGAAAGTACATAAAAAATGCTCTGGAATGAAGGAAAAGCCATCTCAACAGCAGGCAGCAGCACCAAGCCCTTCCTGTATGCTAAGTGCTGTACTTGGCACCGGCACCCACCTGTGAGGTCTTGTTTGAATCTTATCTCAGCCCTCTGAGGAAGGTACATCATTTCCTCCATTCTACAGAGGAGGGTACTGAGACTCAGAGATGCTAATTAATTTTTCCACGGTCACAAGTTAACTGATAGTTCTGCTCCAGGCTTGTTTGCAGGGTTTATACTGTGATGACCCGTAAATGTAACCATCTGGTTTTACCACCTCTGTGTGTGTGTGTGTGTGTGTGTGTGTGTGTGTGTGTGTGTGGTGTGTGTAGGTGTGTGTGTAGGAGGTGGGGGGGTTCTCCATTGCCCTTCAGGGGTTACCTGAAATAAGGAAATGGGATTGGATTGTATGAAGTCACTGGTGGAGCTTTTTTTTGTTTGTTGGCAGTACTGAGGGTTGAGCTCAGGGTCTCAAGTTTACTACTCAAGAATTCTACCACTTGAGCCATGCTCCCAGCCATTTTTGGCCTTGGTTATTTTTAAGTAGAGTCTCCCTTTATGCCCAGGCTGGCATACACCTGGAACCTCCTATTTATGCTTCCTGCACAGCTGGAATGACAGATGCATGCCATACTGTGCCCAGCCATTGGTTGAGATGGGGTCTCTTGAACTCTTTGACCAGGCTGGCCTCAAACTGTGATCCTCCCAATCTCAGCCTCTCAAGTAGCTAGAATTACCATGCCTGGCCTGGTGGAGTTTTTTTTAAAGGGTATCTGGGGGCTGAGGGCCTGGCTCAAGTGGTAGAGTGCCTGCCTAGCAAGCAAGAGGCCCTGAGTTCAAACTCCTGAACCACCACCAAAACGGGGTGTCTGGGCCCTACCCCAGACAAATAAAAAAGTTTTCCTGAGTTTTCAGTATCTCTCTCTCTCTCTCTCTCTCTCTTTTTTGTGGTACTGGAGATTGAACCCAGGGCCCCGTAAATGCTAGGCAAGTGCTCTACCATTGAGCTATAGGACCAACCTGGATGGTATTAATGGCTTTAACAAGCATCCAAGTAATTGTAACAGGAATCTGGATTGACAGTCCCTGTCTTCTGTTGATCTAATGGCCTTCCCAGTGCAACATTAATCCATATCTTCTTCTGTGTCCAACACACAAAGTATTGACAAAAGCCTAATGATGCCAACCTGGGAATGTACTGTAACCCATGTAGGCATAGAGGAACCTCTACCCACAGAAAAAGTAGGAGGAAGATCCCAAGGACAGACTGTAGCATTGAAGAGTTGCTTAAAAATGGGTAGCTGGATTCTATGCACATACAGGCTAGAAGTACTTAACACTGGAATTAGTGAAATAAACTGTGTCTTAATAAAGAGGACACCCTGTATTTCAGTATAAGTCAAATGATATTATCACTGAATTTACACTTTACTTCCTTCAAAATTTCCATAGGATGTGAGAAGCAAGTATGCTTCATGATATGGTGTAAAAAAAGAAAGATGCAGCTATGTTGTTGTAAATGTCAAATGAAAACATTTATGAGAATATTCTGCATACTATAATGCAATACAAAATAGATTATACCTTAATTTTCACATAGAAGGAAAGATGGCATTTGTTTTATCAAAGATTGTTATATATGGATCAAGTCACGCTACATGAATGGTTATATGTTGTTTCCACACTGTGTAATAAACAGCTTCCTATGTATGGAAGAATGTTTATTTCATCCACCCATCTAGGACTTCAGACTTCACCCTATTAAGATGAGCAGACTCATAAAAAATGCAATATTCAGCTCAAAATGAGAATATTTCCCCCAAACATGAGAACTGCCTTGAGGAGATAAAAACACAGTACTGTCCACGAGGAAGTTCTTTGCAGACCTCTGAGGTTACATAATAGTCCCTCAAGATAACTCAAGACCTTGAGAAAAACACACTGACTCTCTTTATTCTCATTTTCTTCTCTCTTTTTTACCCCTCTCTTGCTCCATGAACACTTTGAATATGTTGCTCTTCGACTACTTCAATAGAAGACAGATTCTACTTAATGTCAATAGTTGAAGAAACAACCAGAAATTCAACATAGTCCTTTATCTAACTCATCAGCACAAAATAAGAATTCTTCAGAATTTATCAAAACAGTGTATCAGAAATCATTTTACTTTTTTTTTTGGTCTTTTTACTTTTTAGAGTAAATATAACACAGTGGATAGCTTTAGAACAAGCTAACGTTACTATGATCCAGGCATGGCAACTGGTACAACTCAGTAGTACATAAACACCTTGAACAATGCACAATGGGCCAGAAACTTAAGTTACAAAATACAGTCAATATCACAATTAAGACAGATAGTAAAAACCATTACTCTCAGATTCTACACACTTAAAAAAACATAGACTTTATACAATGATTGATTGCATCTCTACTCAGCTTCTTAGGGCTTGTTACAAATACACCTAATCCTATGGTGTGGTCACATTTTGGTTTTGTTCCAGTGGTACACAATCACATGAAATGTTATATCCCTTTTGTGTGAAATAAACATTTGGCTAAAGTACAATAGCTGCTGAGTTAAAAAATGTCTCCATAAAAATGTGTAGATGAAAATATCCTTCCCATTACAGTTCTAATTAGGGTTATTTTTGAAAGTCCTCGCGAAGAGTCCTTGAGAACTGTAGAAATAGAAGCAGTTAGGAAATTTCAGTGTATTTGAGTAAACAAATACTGGATCTAAAGTGCAGCTTCCTCCTCCTCTCCCTCTGATTCTCCCTCCCTCACAAAGTTTAGTTCTGTATTCATTTTCAGAATCTCTGTCGAAGATTAAATTGAGTGACAGTCAAGTGTGTTTGTCTCGAAAGTCAATGATGGCTTTCCACAGTGTACACAGCATTCCTCCCCTGTATAAAGACACAAGAACAAGGTGAAGAACAGTCTTTTCCTTTGAAACACTGCCCTGGAAATAAATATAGCAGTGACTTCTTAGCTACCAGCTGCTTTGGTTAGACCCTGAAGCTCCTGAAGTCTTACCAGTCATTGTGTATCCTTCTTTGTATATATTTTCTCATCAGTCCCCCATTCCTTTCTTTTTCACTCCCATAAGTTGCCAGGTCCCAGAATACCATTTTAGATTGTCAACATTTTTGGAATGTGTCATTATAGAGAGGTGAGTGTAAATTAGAGAACACTATAGCAAGAAATTGGTATCAGGTTATACCAGGGTTTTGGATGGCAAGTCAACACCTCACTCAACATTTCCAAAAAGTATGAGATTCTCATGAGCTATGTTAGAGCACATGCTGACAGCAATCTTAGAGTATCAGCATGGACCTAGCCTACACATTAGTCAAGAAAATGTTTCCAGTATTTCACTTGCATAGAAATACTAGTGAGTAGAGCACCCCAAAATAGCCAGGTCCAACTAACTCAGTTTACTTGGAGCAGCTAAAAACCAGAATGCTCTTACTGGACTGGGAAGCTAGTTAAAGAGACTCAGCAGGGCAGGAGCCCAGTCTTCCCACTCTCAGCCATCATAACTTATCGGAAAGAAAAGTGGTACCTTATTCTCAGACATTTTAAATCATCACGTGTAACGTAGTAGAGAACATCCACCAGTGTGTAATCCTCAGCCAAAAACTGCAGAGAAAGCAATATGTACACAGAAGTAAGATATTTCATGTGCAGTTAATGAAAGAAACCCATCCATAACACAGACAGTGGTGATAATTAAAAATGAATATAAAAGGAAATCCACTAAACATAATCTTCTAGAATAATTAGAAAAAGGCCTTCTTGTTACAAAATAATGACAAAGAAGTGCGTTCAGATGACTTTCCAATACATGTGACACCGAATTTCTGGATAGGCTTCTAAGGAACAGATAAGACCCCCTTGTAATTACATCTGTGGCTCATAAACAAATGTTTGTATTGAAGAAGTTTGGGCTAGGGCCATGGCTCAAGTGTTAGAGCTCCTGCCTAGTAGGTACAAGATCCTGAGTTCAAAACACATACCAGGATAAAAAAAGAATAAGTTTGGTAGTTCATACCTTTGTTTTTTCCCTAGTTCATAAAAAATGTTCTTGGGAAGTTAATTCCTGCTTATATTTAATCTCTGAGCTTACTTTTTCACAGCTGACCAAAGAGACTTGCCTGTAATTCACTGCAAAATCAGAGTCCTGAGTTTAAACTTCAAATATTTTTAAATAAAATTCACTGTTGAATTTCCACCCTTCCTATGGTTATTGGTTGATATCTATTGTTTAATATTTGTTTTTAATGTTCTTAAATTGGTCAATATTCTTGTTTTTCCGAAGGTGACAAATAGTCACTTTGTGCCCTACTGTACACGCTGAAGGTAAGGTTTATTTAGTGCCTACTACCTCGTACTTCTGCTTTGTCATAAAGATATGTCATGCAAGACAGACTCCTCCTCTGCCTCCTCCTAATAATACCTTCACATGGTTTACCATGTGACAGCTCCTGTCACGTAATTGTTAAGAACAAAATTCTTAGGCGACTCTAAATTTTATTTAATGATCCAATAGATTATCAAAGTCAAGGAAAAACATCTTAATTTTTAATTGTTCTTGAGTACAAAAATAAACTGAAATCAAGATAACATTTTCAGAAGTCCTTTCTAGACAGTTACAGTGATGCATGGCTGGGAACCCCACACTTGGGAGGCTGAGGCAGGAGACTAATAAGTTTGAGACTGGCCTAAGCTATATAGCAAAGACACTGTCTCCAAAAAGCAAAAAGAAGAAAAGAGGTCATTTTTGCCAAATAATATCACCGCTTAATGTGTGTGTTTATATATGTGTGTAATCTTAAAAAACAGTGCTATTCATGCTCATTATAAAAATGTATAATGATCAGAGAGGAGTTAGATTATAATTAGACATAATATGGCTTGTACAGAAAACATTTCTGACATAAATTTACCTACTAAATCTATTTTATTAAGTAGCAATAGCCATTGCCCAAGGAGTCTAATAATGCTGGAAGAGAATTAAAATTTTAACAACAAAAGAAAGTGGCCTTTTATTCTAGCTACTGGTGAGGCAGAGATGGAAAGGATCATGGTTCTAGGCCAGCCTGGGCAAAACGTTTGTGAGATTCCCCCCAACTCAACCAATGGTTGGGAGCTGTGGTGTGCACCTTTCATCCCGCTAAGCACAAACAGGAGGATTGTGGTTTAAATTTGTCTGGACAGAAAGCAAAACCCATCTCAAAAATAACCAAAGCAAAAAGGGCTGGGGCCTGGCTCAAGTGGTAGAATGCCTAAGTTCAACATCCTATACAGAATAAAAAAAAAAAAAAAAAACAACAAAATAAAACAGTAATAGAAGAACTTTTCTGTTTTAGTTATGTCTTGATTTTTTCCTTACTCTTCCTAATTTCCAACTTCCTTAGAGATTGTGGACAACAAAGCTTTTGCTGCCTCCATGCCTTTCCCATCCTGTACCCCCAGGTCCAGATGATCTTCTTATCTGGCCCTCGTCAAAAAAACATGCATCCACTTGGCCTAGTTTATTTCTACATATTCCTGTAGACTCATGTATCACCTTCCTGGACAACCTCCCCATCCCCCTCTCTTGTAACTCCTGCAAACGTTCCTCATAAAATTCACCAGTGTATAATTATATATACATATATACTCTATATAACATACAGTATATATAGTATTTATAATACGTATAATTTTTGGCAGTACTGGAGATTAAGTTCAGGGCCTTGTGCTAGCTAGACAAGCACTTGAGCCATGCCCCTCGCCCTTTTGCCTCTTTTTTTTTCAGATAGAGTCTCACACTTTTGCCCAAGGCTAGCCTCGGACCGCTCATGATCCTTCCTGAATAGCTGGGATTACAGGTATACACCACTACACCCAGCCCTAATTCTATTTTTTTAATCTGTGAAATTATCTGAGTATCATCAGCCTACATTAGTCTATAAGCCTCAGAAGGGCAGGGCTGGCTCGGACTTGCTCATCAGGGTGCCCCTGGGCCTAGAAGAGGGCCTGGTTCATAGCAGGCATGCAATATTATGAAACAGAGTAAAGGAGTATGGGTCCCGCAGATGGTTTTCCTTACCCGACTTATAGTGTCTTCATCAGCTCCATTTTCTCTCAGCCAGCTGGTGAGTTCAGAATCCTCAGTGGCTGTGCCAGGAGAATTCGGGTGGCACACAGGCAACCCGGGAATATCTAGAACCAAATTTGAGTGGGAGGGGGGATATACTTAGCTTCACCTAACAAAGATCAGCTGAGATTCTCATAGTCCACAGACATTTATTGATACTCTAAAAGACTTTTCTCAATCAGAGAATAGTTTTAGAAACAGTTGAGATTGGCAGTAAAAGTGATAGGATAAGAAAACTCAGGCTAGTTAATCTGGCAGTAAACAGGGAATCAGAGGCAATAGTGAGTTGGTATTCCCAGTGTATGCTTTCATATCAATTGCATAGTTTTTTGAAATAAACCTCATGCACCAAAATTAAGCCTTGTATTTTTCATGACAAAAAACCCCCCATGAACACAATTAGCAGAAAAGTTTAACAATATAATAATCTCTTTTTCCACTATTTGTATTAATATGAAAGAGATGGACATCTGGACAAATAACTATGAATTATATTTTCTTCTAAATCAGCTAAGCAAATTCTCTAAAGGTTACCTTTCACCCTCAGCTTCTCATATGTTTTTTTGAAGTTTTAACCCATGACTTATTTGTATATCCTTATTTTACTTGTCTGTTCAAGTTAAAGCAGAAAAAAGCTAGAATATACTGAATATAAATGCACAATAACAAAAATAGTATTATTTTATTCTAGTAATCTCACTGTGAAATCCTTAAAAAGAAATAAACACTAAATCAGGGGAAAGTCCTATTTACCTCAGTAATATATATGATCTCAGAAAAGCTAACTATGAATCATACATACACTTATAAGAAATTACAGTTTGTTACACTTAAGAATTGGATTTTTTTTTTAATTCTGCTTGTCATTGTGATGCAAGAGATAGATGCTGGTTAAGCTATGACATAAAACTTCCCCTTGGCCTTCTCAGCTTTTTTTTTTTTTTTTTTTGTGGTACTGGGGCTTGAACTCAGGACCTTCACCTTGAGCCACTCCACCACCCCTATTTTTGTGAACAGTTTTTTCGAGATAGGGTCTCACGAACTATTTGCCTGGGCTGGCTTTGAACCTCAATCCTCCTGATCTCTGCCTCCTGAGTTGCTAGGATTACAGGTGTGAGCCAGGGGCACCTTGCTCTTCTTAGCTTTTTGAGAAAGTCTTGATTGAACAGGATTACTTCAAAATTTCCTGCTGTTTACCTATTGGTTCGGACTTAAGCTTCAGGTGTCTAATTTCTTGGTCTTTTTCTTCAATAGCTTGATGAAGGAGTGCTTGTAATTCCTTCTCTTTCCGAACCAATTCTTCCAGTAATCTACAGGAGGAAATTACATTGGTTGATCAAAGGTAGAAGCAACAGAGTGATTTAGACATGGGCTTCTCAAGCCATAGTGGGCACAGACACTCCTGAGGTTTTACACAAATAAAGATTCCGATCCAGGAGCTCTGGGATGAGGTCAGGGAACTCTGCATGTCTTACAAGCTCCCAGCTTGGTTCACAGACACCGCCCCCCCTTAAACCTCCCATTCCAGTTGCAAAATTTTAGAAGACTCTGTGCTTCCAGGGAAGATCCAAAACCTCTGTTGCAGATGGTCTGCCAAAATCTTCAGAGATACTGTTCGACTGATTTTTTTAATGACCATAAATGCCAAAAATACAAATATGGGATATTAATAGACAAATATTTTACAGGTATGGCCCTCATCAGAAAAGTTAGCAAACTGGGATAATATCATAATCTATGCAAAGCAGAAACGTAATTACTTTTCTTAAGCTATGACAATTTGAGAAGTAGGTCTAGGAGAGATTGCCAAGAATACCTGGTGTGTGACAACTGCTCAATAAATGTTAATGGCTGTTGTGGCAATGGTAGTTGTTACTACTGTTGTTCTTCTTCCTTCTGGGAAGGAGAGTGGGGCTAGTGAAGTGGGTAAAAGAATAGCTTTGTCCTGGTATGTTCAGTTCCTGGTTGGCACTCAATGCAGTTGCCAAAGAAACAAGAGAGAGCTATGGTACTCAGAACATGGTGCTTCCATAGAAGGTTCACTTTGCAACTGAGAACCAACTCCTAACCTACTTGCCAAGTCCAACACTGTCTCTTGAGGAAAACGCTCCAAGTTATAAGAGGAGATGCTCTATTTTTTATAAAAATATCTTTAAGTAAGTTGGATTCAGAGTTTAAAATATAGTTTAAAATACATAATTATTAGTAAGATCATTAAGACAAATTAGTGCTACTCTAGAGCTCTTGACAACGTTGTTTTCTCTTCTGACTATTGATAGACTTAACTCAGGACCACGTTCCATCCAAAAGTTTGTTCTGCTTTAGTTGACAAGCTTTGAAGGCAGCACGATGCAGCTGAGATAGGCCTGGGCTTATGGCCTGGTTCAGCCAAGCGCTTCCTGAGTTAACTTAGACAAATGATTGCTCAGTGACTCCGGGTTTCTGTTTTCTCATTTGTAAAAAGGAAAAGGAAAATTTCTGGAAAGCCTCACAGTGAGGGTTAAATGAGACAGTGTAGGTAAAGTGCCTCACACCGTGCTTGGCCTTTGGTAGGGGCTGTTCTGGGCCCTGCTACAGGCTCAGACCATAGAAAAGAATTTCTCCAGGGCTCTGTAGGGATTTTTGTTCTGAGTCCCAGACTCCATCTCATTCCACAGCACGTAAAGATAAGCCCTTAGGAAGGAGGAGGGATTATAGTAGAGCAGACAGTGAAGGTAAATCACAATGAAAGGCAGACAGATAGGTGGGTTGTGGAAGACAGGTAAAGCAAAGATACCTGCAGAGTAGAGACGGTGCACAATTATGTAGGTTAAGCAACATGAACTGAGAGCAAAAGGAGGAAGCGGAGGGCTAGAGGGAGACTTTCTGTCTATTCCAACATGAATGACATTCTCAGAGTGGACAGCAAGGTCTGTATGAATTTTCAAATTGGCAATTTTTTGCTTTGGTGTATATATTTTTGTCTACCTTGCTAATTTTCATGTATGGAAAAAAGTGATAGATATCCCTATTGTTTTCTCAAAGAACACAGAGATATTTTCTAGAATTTCACATACGTTTATCTAGGCTAGATAGTACCTTTTTTTTTTTTTAATCTTTAAAAAGCCAGAACTTCACACCGGAAGCACAGGATTGTGAGTCCATGTTATTTGCCCCACGTCCAAGTCCAGCTTTTAAAACTATCCTGAGTATGTATCAGTCCATCAGTTTTAGTTTTACTTTGTGTTCAGTTAGTCGGGAAATACTGTGTAATGAAGGCAGCTGTCTGCCTCTCTGTTCCAGAAACAAGGAAGTACCATGATGCTGGTGTTAAGTCAAGTGAGCAGAAGCTAGTGAGGTAGGCTGGTGGGAATCCTAGAATTGTAGGACAGGGAAGTTAGATAATCAGACAGTGCCTTCTAAATTTTACTACTGTTCCCACATCTCCTGTGTGAAGTGAATTTTATTATGCATTTAGTTAGTAGAAGTAAGACATGTCTAAAGCTATTTTCTTACTTCTTGTCATTTACAATTATTGATGATCTATTAACCAAGGGCTGGATAAGCCTGATTTACCTTTATCAATGATCATCCTAAATATTATAAACTTAAGACTGTTAACATGAGAGCTATAACCTAAACACACACACATTTTCTCTAGATTTTTTCTCTAGATTAATTTTGGAATATATATACTTCTTGGGGGAGATTTGAACCCAGAGCTTCACACATGCCAGGCAAGCTGCCTACCCCTGAGTTACATCCCCAGCATGTTATATATATATAATATATATATATATATATATAATATATATATATATATATATATAATATATATATATATATTATATATATATATATAATATATATATATATATATATAATATATATATATATATAATATATATATATATAATATATATATTATAATTTTATATTGCAAATAATATTCAACTGAAAATGTATAAGACCAATACAGATAGGACCCAGTCCCTGACTTTACTTGCTCAGTGCTTGTACTAAACCAGTCATTCTTTCTTCAAATTATGTGTGAAGCAAATGTTGCACCTTATCTCACTTGTCTGAGGGCAATGGAGGAACTGTGAGAGATAATGACTGAAAAATGAAAAAGGAGGCTAATAGCCCTATCTCACAGGTTCAGTTCTAAGTATGTAAAGAAAGCACACACCTGTGCGGGTTGTTGCAGAAAATGTAGCTATGTAGTAATGTGATAAAGAAACATAACATGGGAGATCTTAATCTCAACAGAGATGGGAAGATGTGAAAAGCAAGACCTTAGGAGGGGCCAAGAAAACCTCAGAAGAGAAATGTGAAAACATGAAGAAAACAATAGAGCAGCCCTTAGGACCACAGATGTCACAAACATGGCAGACAGAGGCAGCCCCAGGTGATGAGCAGAAGGCCAACTAAATGGGCAGAGGAGAGAAAGGAAAGGAATATACACGTAGGTTGCATTCAGAGAGGGAGGTCCTGTTGACATAGCCAGGTGTGTAGACAAAAGGTTGCAGGGCCAGAGGACCAGACAAACCAGCTCTTTGGTAAACAAAGTAGCTTTCCTGACTGTATAATTCTGACCAGATGCCATGGGTGGGAAGGGGTGGACCAAAACAGTAATGAGGGAAATTTTCTCCTCCAACAATCAGGGATCCAGAAAACAACTCCAGTCAGGCTTGGGCAACAGAGTAAAAACAGAAGTGACTGAAGTTTGCACCTATTATAATGGATGGGGTGTTAAAATTGAACTGTTGCTTGAGGAGAGGAGTGAGAGACACCAAGACTTAAACAAAGTCTCAGAAGAGAAAAGACTCAAGTTTTTTTCCTTCCACTAAGTAATAGGAAAAGACTGGGTCATGGAAGTCAGACGGCCAATTCCCATTTTTATAAAAGATTTCTCTATGCAAATTATAGAAGATAAGACTGCACAGCTTTACTAAATCATGCAACCAAAACTTATTTCTGAATAAAAGATGAGCTTTGTAACTAAGTTTGGGATTCAAGTTTTACTTTAGAAACCTAAACTTATAAACAGAAATAAGATTTTTTTTTATCACCCTGGTGAACAACTAGAATCTTCAACTAAGTTTTCTAAACATTTAAACAACTTTTATTGATTTGCTAAAAAAAAAAAAAAAGTTTTCACCACAGGCACAGAGCCATAAAGTCAGTTCCCCACATGTCAACCATAGCCAGCACAGGAAGCCATAAATTATGAATTCAGACCTTGAACTGTGCCAACATCTGTGAAGAACAGGAAGAATTTACTGTTCACTAAATAACCTGTTCTTGGGATCCTATACTACCAAATTCTCAAAGACAAATTAAACTGCAGATATATAACAGCATATTAAAAATAAAATAGTCATAAATGTGATCAATGATCATCTTTTCAAGTCTTTAAAGTGCAAACTTGGTTCTGTCTCCTTGAGCACTGAGATCTTCCTATCCTGAAAGAACTTTATATTCCAAATCCCAGGCTTTCAAGAACACTGACTTTGTGTTCTGTATTTCAGCTATCTACCAGATGGAACAGGCTGCTCTGAGTCTTTGTTTCCAATAATTTATGAGGTTACAGCTCAGCTTATTGCAAATCCCAGGGCACATGGAGATAAAGCAGCAATCAAAGAAATGGTGCTAAGGAAGACTTGAACTTGTAAAGGCAGAAATGACAATAAAAGATAATAAAATATAAGCTTTGTGCTAAGCTCTCCTGTTCCATAAAGAAATACATTAAGTCAAGTTGACATGAGTAGGATAAAGAAAACACAGTTTATATGTTGTATACACAAGAGGTTCACAGTAGACCAAAACTGAATGCTCTTTTGTAGAAGTAAGAAAGAAGAAAGTACCCCTGCTTAGGACATACCTGTTTGTTTCTATTTTCATCCTGCCAAGCTGCACATTGAGTGACCGATGAGCACTTTGGGAATCGTGGGATACAGTGGAGCTGAGTGTGCTCACCCCAGAGGTAGCCACAGCATCGTCGATGATGGCCTGAGGTCTTCGGACAGTCTGATTTGAAGGTGCTTCTTCATGGTCATCTTCTACATCCAAGTCTTCCGGATCAGCCGTGTCACTCTCCGAGGCAAGGCTAAAATGTGGCCTCAGTTCTGTTAGGCACAATATCAGCAATAGTGTTAATAAAATATAACTGGTTACCTCTATGACTAGAGGAATGAGTATCAGTCCCGCTACTACCCAAATTGCTCTTCCAAAAGTGAGGGTGGATTTCTGTGCCTTAGTTCAAATCTGTTCTTTCAGTGGATTTACAAAATTTACAGGATGTAGAAATACAGTCAGAGTGATCTCATTCAAACAAGAAAAATGTCCATCCTTTACATAAGATCAGTGGGAAAAAGGCTAAAATCTGAAGGAAAGGTAATGATGTAAAAACCTATTAAGGATATAAAAATTTGGTTTTTTTACAAATAAGACTCAGATTATATGATGTCGACAGCTATTAATTTGCTTAGCAATAAGGATACTACGATATATAAAGATGACATGGACAAACCAAGTACACAGGATATTTTTCCTGTAACATTTGCAATGTAAGGGGACTCAGGACAGGTGCTGGAGATGCCTCAGCTGTGCTTGTGTTAACATCAGTAAGACCACCTCTCTTTGACTCTTGGGTTGACTGTTATTGTGCGTCCTGCTCTAGCCTCTTGACTAATCATTGAAATTTAAAGTGCAAAAGTTACAAGCTTACAACTTAAACACACTATTTAACATGGATTCGTCTGCATGTCACTTCAGAACTTGGGTGACATATTCTCATAAAATACTGCATAAATTGTGATTAGGTCCACAAATGGGCCCACAAAAAAGAAATTGTAATTCAAGTGAAGTCAGGGTAGAAAATACTGGACACCATATGCTCTGGCACATGGAACTTTTATCAGATCACAGAACCTACTGAGAACCTGATAAAAGTCACAGACTCTTCCCCAGAAGAAAAATACATTTTGACTACATTTCCTAATTTTGCTTAGACTTTTTTTTTTCCCAGGTGCTGGGGACCAAACCTAGAGCCTCACCACTGAGCTAAATCCCCAATCCCTTGCCTGGATTTCTTAGATTTACACCGATTTTCTGACTCTATCCCAAGAGTCCATGAATCACTGGTTAAGAGGTCCTGTGTGGATGAGGGGAATCTGGTGGGGGCAATGGAAGATGCCATCCTACCACTTCAAAATGGCCACTGTGGCACTCACCAAAGACCTGTTTCCAAATCCTCCAGATGGTTGTTCTGTGAACAGTATTTTCCCCAAAGGGAGAGGCTATTGCTTCTTTTCCCTTATCTACTACCCTCCCCTTAGAAGCTGGAACCTGGGTTCTACCCTCACTTTTTTGTTTTTACTTATTCTCCATGGGTGAGGTTATTCAACTCTGTGAAGGTTAAGTCCTTCTAATGTGTGCTCCAATCCTGTTGCATGCAGAATATCCTAGGTATTCCTCAAATTCAACACCTCTTCCTTATAACAAGAACCAGGTCATCATTCAAGGCCAGGTTTACATAGCCCTGGCCTCCTTCATCTCTTTTTCTAAATGAAACAAAACTTATTGTGGTTTAACAAGTACATGACATAAAATTTAGCACACTAACCATTCCTAAAAATAGCACTCAGTAATGTTAAGTACAGTCCACACCACCATGCAACCCATCTCTAGAACTCTTCATCTTGCAAAACTGAAACTCATACCCCTCAAACCATAACTCCCTATTTTCCCCTCCCTCCAGCCTCTAGAAACGACTTTCCTTTCTGTTTCTACGAATTGCCTACTCTAGGTATCTCATGTAAGAGGAATCATATGGGATCTTTTTGTGACTGCCTCATTCCACTTAGCATGATGTCTTCAATGTTTATCCATTTTGTAAGCATGTGTTAGAATTTCCTTCCTTTTTAGGACACAATAATATTCCATTGTATTTATGTGGCATATTTGTTTATTCATTCATCTGCTGGCAGGTACTTGGGTTGCTTGTACCTCATGGCTACTGTGAATAGTGGTGCTGTGAACATGGGTGTTCAATATCTCTTTGAAATCATCCTAATTTATCTTAGTACAAATGACTTTAAATCAGGTGTCTTAGCACCTAGTACAGGACATAAACACTTCAGAGTCTCAAAAAAAATACAGTGTGAGTAGAATGAAATAGTCATCCTAGGATTATTTGGGTTTAGAAGGGAATAATGAAAAAAATTAATTTATAAACAATTTAAGATAGTATAATTCTAGATTAAATTAGAAGTCAAGATTAGATCTTTAATCTGGTTTCTTTTCTAAAGCATCTAAATTGCTGGCAGAGTGGCTCAAATGGTAGAGCCTAGTAAGCATGAGGCCTTGAGTTCAAACCCCAGTACCTCCAAAAACAAAACAAAACACCCAAGAAACAAAAAACAAACTAAGCTTCTAAACTGAAAATTTTTCAGTAATTTAAAAGTTTTGGAGTACTGTTGACTACAATGTCACTTTCTGGGAGGAAAAACTTTTTTGATGTTTTTATAATAGTTAAATAGTCCCTAACTCTATACCCTTCAAACTAGCCTTTAATGTATGTAAACATGACTAAAAAATTCTCTCAATTAATATGGAAAGTAGAAAGTTGCAAGCAAATGCAGTGCTTTGCTATTTTGTCCTTTCATGGGCCTCACATAGCAAGTGCACATCCTCACATCAGACACTGGAGCCTCTGGCCCTTGTCCTCAAAGCGATAACCATCTAAAGGAGAACTGGGACAACTGTACAGAAAAGCCCTAGGGATACACTCAGAGACAAATGAAACTGCAGGTGTAACTTAATACAGCTCCAAACATCTCAGGGATAGACCTACTTCTACATGTAACTTACACGTGCATTGTGATGTTTAACTTGAAGTGCCAACTTGTCTAGGCTAAGGGATGCCAGGTAGCCAGTAAAACATTATTTCTGGGTGTGTCTGTGCAGGTGTTTCCACCTCAACTATTTTTATGGAACTCGGGAAGGAGGGAAAGGAAAAGAGAAGGACAGAGCATCAACAAAATTGTAAAACATGACATCTGTGAAGGCAGAGGAAATAGGATATGTGTTGAAAGCTGTTGAAAAACAGAGGGTGGGAGGCAGAGGGGTAAGAGAGAGTAATGGAAGGGTTGAACTGACTAAAGTAAAGTAGACTCAGTGCAGGGATACATTGAGAAACCCCTCTGAACATTGACTTAGATACTAATAATGAAAGACAGGACTATAAAAAAGGTACAGTGTGTGGTGGGGTGAGAACTTGTGGGAGGGGGAGGGGGAATGAAGGAGATTAAGGTGAGGGAATATGGTTGATGGACTCCATGTAAGTATATGAACTAGAACAGAGAAACCTCTTGCAATAGTTTTAAGCAAGGCGGGGAGGGGTCGAGGGGAAGGGGGTACCGGTGATCTTACCAGTGTACAATATTAGCCTGTTTTGAATGGTCACAATGAATCCTCCCCTGTACAAGGAATATATCCTAATAAAAAATTAATGGGGAAAAAAAGAATTTCCACCTTCTCAGTGGGGGTGTATCATCCCGCTCACCAAAGGTCTGAAGAGTACAAAAAGAGAGAGGAAGAAAGAAGTCTCTTTCTCTCTTCTTGACCTGGGGCATCCCTCACCTCCTGCTTCAGGTTCTCAGACATTCAGGCTTAAACTGGGAGTTTCACCATCAGCTTCCCCCGGGATCAGTCCTTCAGATTTGGGAGTGAAGTACACTGAAAGCTTTCCTGGGTCTCCAGTGTCCAGAGAATGAATCATGGGCCTTCTCAGCTTCCATAACCCCATGAGCCAATTTCCATAATAAATTTCCTCTTATATCTCTCTCCATATCCCATTGGTTCTGTTTCTATCACATACATGCATTGAGTGTAAGGGGTAAGAAATGCATATTTGCAGGATTGAATCCATGATGGTTTACTCATGGGCAGATTCATGGAGGCCAAAGGGCCTAATGTGGACTCTGGTGGAGGGAAAGGGCTGTGGCTTAGGGGGATGGGGAGAGGTGTTTAAGAGAGGGAAGCTCCAGTGGTGGGCCAAAGCCTTCTAGGAAAAAGGTTAAGCGAATGAACTGTCAGGAGAGAGTCACATGTCAGGAGAAGGACTGGGCCTCAGGTCTGTCATGAGTGGACGACATCTAAACCCCTGTATGGGAAAGTGGACAGAATGATAGGATGAAACAATGCTACACCCTACTCCAAATGGGTAATTCCCCAGAGGAAAACGACTACACCAAGCTTACTTAGTATTTCTGATGCCAAGATCACGATGGGGTGTGTGAATGGGGAGTATCACACCAACATTAAGCTACTTGTGTGGTATCCAGTGCAGTTTGTTTCACATTCATGTATACTGGGCACGTGCTTGATTTGCTCTAACAACTGGTAGTGATATCAACCATCCACTCTGAGCAGCTTTTAAAGATCACTGCTAATCATTTGTTGCCCTTAACGCAGAGAAACTAAAGCAGATACCTTAAAGCAACTGAGGCCAATAGGAAAAGGGGAACAGGTACTAGAGAAAAGGTTAGATCAAAAAGAATTAACCTAGAAGGTAACACCCACGCACAGGAAATCAATGTGAGTCAATGCCCTGTATAGCTATCCTTATCTCAACCAGCAAAACCCCTTGTTCCTTCCTATTATTGCTTATACTCTCTCTACAACAAAATTAGAAATAAGGGCAAAATAGTTTCTGCTGGGTATTGAGGGGGGGGAGCGGGAGGGGGCGGAGCGGGTGGTAAGGGAGGGGGTGGGGGCAGGGGGGAGAAATGAACCAAGCCTTGTATGCACATATGAATAATAAAAGAAAGATGAAAAAAAATAAACAAATAAATAAATAAATAAGTGGGAAAAAAAAAAAAAGATCACTGCTAATGCAGGAAGTGTGTCTGCCTTATCAACGCTCTCTGCCTTCTCAAGGCCACCATTGGCTTAGCATTTCTCCATCTGGTCACCAACAGCCATGTTGTACTGAAGAAGCAACAACAGACACTCAGTGTTGCCAATAATCTTATGGCACATTCTTGATGACAACTGAGAACACAGCTTGAGAAAAGAACTCTCTAAGGATTTCACTGTACTCTCTGTTCTGTGTGCTCTTTGGAAGCAGGAAGATTTAACACTTTAAAAAGAAAACTTTTTGTTTTGAAATAATATTAGAATAACAGAAAAGTTACAAAATAGTACAGAGAGTTCCTGTGTCCCCTTCATTGGCTTGCCCTGACCTTGACATCCTACATGATTTTGGAGCTATTATCAAAACCAGGAAATTAACAACTATTAACAAGTCTACAGCTCTTAACTTGAATTTCAGCAGTTTCCCTGATACCCTCTTTCTCACTGAGCAGCATGTCTCTTTAGTCTCTTGGAAATCTGTGACTAGGATTCCTTGACTTCTTCCAACTATCACAGTTTTGAGTTATTTTGCTCAATGTCCTCCACTTGAGATTTACGTGATGTCATAATCAAGCGGAGACTGCCTTTTTGGTAAGAATACAGAGATGGTACTGTGCCCTTCTCAGGGCATCATATCAGCAGGTACATGACGCAAATGTCTTGTTACTCGTGGTGCTTACTTTGATCGTTTGACTGCAGGAGTGCCTGTCAAGTCCCTCCACTGTAAAGTTACTGTCTTCTAGTAAACAACTTGTGAGGAGACACTTCGAAAGTATTCTAAGGTCTGTTTCTCACCACTGTGTAGCCATTGATGATCCTTGCCTATGATAATCATTCTTTCAACATTTATTAAATGGAATTCTGCTACAAGGAAGAGCTGACCCTTTTCTTCTGAGTATTGATTTCTACAATTATTTATATCTATCTGGACTCATGGATATTTATTTTTTCTTTGAATTTGCTAGAGTTTGGGTTTTAAGTGTTCCCCAAAAGTCCATAAGGTAAAGGCTTGGTCCCAAGCATGACACTACTGGGAGGTGGTAGAACATTTAAGAGGTGGGGCCTAGTGAGAGGTCTGTAGGTCATGGTGGGGCTTGGGGGGGTGTCCTCAAAGGGGACTGTGGACTCCAGTCTCTTCTTTTTCTCTTTTGCTTCCCAGCCATGAGGTGAGTAGTTTTGCTCTGCTATACATTCCCACCATCTGGTATCACAGAACCAAAGCAATGGAGTCAAATGACCATCAACTGAAAACTTAACTGTGAGCCAGAATAAGCTTTGTCTCTTTCTAAGTTGACTATCTTAGACTTTTACTGAGTAACACAGTCCTATAACTTAGCACCATTTTTATTTAGTTTCTTTGCTCAAATTGTTCCAACCTGGGCTCCTGGGGACTCCTTTAAGTTGTCTCCAATGTCCTTTCAATAAGCCCCATCTTTTTTGGACACTTCCTTACTTCCTGGCACCACAAGATGTCCCAGGATCATTTTGTTCCCAGCTCTTGCTCCAAGTCTGCAATCAACCATGTCAATGGGAGCCCTGATTCCTTTGGTTTGAGGATGACATTTAAGATCTATGATCTGGGTCCTCTCAGCAGACAGATTTACAGAATATGTGTACTACATGTATTTTGTTTCTTTAGTATCTTTTGAAATTTGATAGGTTAATTATAGTATTTTTATCATCTAAAAGGAATTTAACCAGGGGCATTTAAAAACAGTCATATATTTTTTTAAAAAATGTAGTTTCTTTTGTCTTTGTTGTTACTGGCAGTACTGGGGTTTGAACTCAAAACCTCATACTTGCTAAGCAGGAGGTCTATCACTTGAGCCGTGCCCCAGCCCTTTGTTGCTTTAGTTGTTTTGCAGGTAAGTTCTCATGTCCCCCGCCTGAGCCACCAGGCCAGCCCAGACTTCAATTCTCCTATCTATGCCTTCCATATAGCTGGCATGACAAGTGTGTGCTACCATGTCTGGATTCTTTTATTGAGATGGATCTTGCCAACTTTTTGCCCATGCCAGCCTTCAACCACAATCCTCCTAATCTCTGCCTCCCAAGTAGTTGGGATTATAGGCATAAGCCACCATGATCAACTTAATGTGGTTTCTTTGCATCTCAATTGTATAACAAAATTTTTAGGGACATTTGAAAATTGCATGGAATTATCAAGTGGCTGTAATTACTTCTTCTTGCTCAATATTTCATCATTTGTATATTGGTGGCCAGTGTATGTTGGCTTCCCTTACCTTTGGAGGAATGCAAAAAGTACTTTTTCAATGTTATTCTCCCCCCAAAATTTCTACTTTTTAATAAATGCTTTCAAACAATAACTTCAATCAAAATCAGATACTCCTAGTGGCCTCAAAGAAACCAATTTCATGGTAGAAGGACAAATAAGCTTCTTTAGTAAACACTTCAGAATCTGCCCCATTGCACACACAGTTGGTTAAAGTAGTGCACACACGGAACTCGTGTGCAAGGACATCTCTGCTCTGAGCTCTCCCTAGTGCCTTCCCTGACTCACAGAGCTTTGGAAGAATTGTAGATTTACTGAAATGTTGCAAAGACAGTACAGAGAATCCCCAGATAGTATCTACATGATTCTCCCTTAGTATATTTGACATAACTGTGGTATATTTGTCAAAACCAGGAAATTAACCTTGGTACAATGCTAATAACTAAACCACAGACCTTGCTCTGATTGCATCCGTTTTTCACTAATGCTCTTTTTCTATTCCAGGATACCACATTGCATTAGGAAGTCAGCACTAAAAAGCAATTTAAAAAGTGCAAGCTAAGGGCTGGAGAGATTGCTCAGTGGCAGAGCTCTTGCTTAGCATGCACAAATAAAGTTCTGAGTTCAATTCCCAGCACTGCCAAAAGTAAAACAAAAAACAACAAAACCCAAAGCAATGACAACAAACACCCCCAGATCATTTACGTGCTATTTAAGTAATCTCAAAATGTAATTCCTCTCCCCTCTCCACAGTTGGACATCCTTAATTTAGATTATTGCCACGTTTAGCTCATGGCTACACCTGTTCTTTGCAGTGATGCACACCCGTCACTACTTTCATGGAACACCTATAATAGCACATTGCCTACAGCCAGGCTTATCTGAATAACAAATTATTGAAATATAAGCATTGTTGACTTTGAAGGCATGGACAGCTTAGGTTCACCTCCAACAGCTAACTGCATGTCTCAAAGCCTCTCTAGAATTTTTTCTAAGTTATGCCAATTTTCTACCCTCATGTGTTATAATTGATGCAACGTATTGACTTATTGTTTTGACCGAATATTCATCAAGGGCTTACTGTTTTCCAGGCACTATGCTGGGCAGTACGCTAGGCACAGAGTAAAATAAAGCACACGGTTGCGCTCTGGTGAGAACAAGAACCATTAAATGAAAAACTGAAGCAGTTTCAGATTGTGGTCAGGGTCATCAATGGGTAAAAACCACGTCCAAGGAGAGGGACTCACAGAGGGAGCCCACTTTAGATTTGATGTGGTAGCGGGTCAGACTTCTCTGGGAGGTGCTTTTTTCTTTTTTGTTATTGGTGATTGGACTCAGGGCCTGGAACTTGCTGGGCAAGTACTCTCAACTGAACCACAGCCTCGCTGTTTTTAGTTTTATTGGTGGTACTGATAACTGAACTCAGGTCCTCAAGCTTATCAGGCAAGAGTTCTACCACACCCTCAGTACTTTTTTTTTTCCCATTGTTTTAGAAGCCATTTTATTACACAGCCCTCAGTACTTTTGCTTTTGGGTTTGGCTTTCAGATAGGGTCACATGCAAACTTTGCACAGTCTGGTCTAGGACAGTGAGTCTCCTACTGCAGACTTCCTGAGTAGAGGGAGCTGTCACCAACGCCCAGCAGGAGGTGCAAGCCACAGGTCAGGAGGGATGCAGAGTGGAGGAGTATTCTAGGGCTATGAGAACATCCACTTACATTTCTAGCACAAGAAAGAAATCCCTTACTCTACTAATGTTTAATATGAAGACTGGCACTGGTGCCCTCACTTGCAGGTTAAGCAAGGTATCCTGAGAGAAGAGAAGGAATTCCACAGTTTGGAAGGGCTGATGTAGACTTAAAATGTTTGGTATCATTTACAAATATTTTCAATTTTAAAATGTTTTATATTGATCTTATCTTTTTAAATTTGTGTTTTAGAATGATTTAAAATACAGGTATAAATTAGGACAATAGACATGCTTATAATTTAGATATCTGAAAGTCTATCTATATCTGTCTATCTATCTATGTAGACAACTATCTAGACATCTACTTAGCTGTCTATCCATGCCCTCACTAAAGATACAAAGGGTGGAAGAACTTTGCCTAAAATTTTTTTATTACTGCGTAGACTATCAAAACACTCTGGAGGTTTTGCCTCAGAGTGTGAATATACACCTTGCTGCATCATCACTACCCCCTTCACATCTCGCTGCTGTTAGAACTGAGGCTGTGTCTAAACCAGTGACTTCTAAATTTGTGCATCAAAATGACCTGGGAGTTGTAGTAAAATCAGATTCCTATAGATTGGAGCACAAGGGGATTTTAGGATTGTGAAAATATTCTGGATGATACATGCTATTACACATTGCTCAAACTCACAAAAGTACAACACTGTGGGTGGATCCATGTAAACTACAGACTCCAGGTGATCATGTGTGTTAAAGTAGGTCCACCAATTATAGTAAGTGTGCCACTCCGCGGGGGTGTTGAGCGAGGCTGTGTGGATGGGGACAGAGGCTCTATGGGAAATTTCTCAGTTTTGGGGTGAATCCAAAACTTCTCTAAAAGAATAGCATTTTTAAAATCCTTTTTAGATGTGAGTATTCTCATCTAATTCCTGGGCTCTACTTCTAGCAGGTTCTTCCCAATTCAGTCTGAGGTAGGGCTCTGAAAGCTATAATTTGAAAGAGTTCATTACCTGGTTCAATGCACTGGCAGAGTTGGGGACCACTAGTGAATAGGACATAGGCCTGGGTTTGTGGGCACAGATCTGTATGTATTAAAATATATGTTTATTTGGGGTATCTTATAGTTTTTTTTTTCATGTCCCAACCTGCTCTTTGAAGACAAGGAAGCAAGTCTTCTTGACTCACAGTAAACATTTTGCTTGGTGAACAGTGCTCAGACTGTTCACTAGGTAAAACCTTATTTGGTGACTTTGAAATGATTTTTAAAAAGGCAGCCATGGTCTTAAAAACATAAGGAAATATCAGAAGTGAGATGGCAAAAGAACAGCAAGCTACAACATCCTAGCACTAAGTATTTCCAGAACAAGTAGACATTTCTGACCTGGCACCAGGATGGTAATAGCCGTCTGCACAGCCTTTCGGATGATGCTGTCCAGGGCAAACATCCAATGTGGCTTGATGTTATGGTTCCGAAGAACTTTATTTACCTGGAAGAAGACAGTGACATTTAGTCTTCTTTAATGTTTAATTACAAATAACCCCATGGATCCAAGCACCTCAATGAAGTTCTAGCTACAAAAACAACAGAAAGTTTTTGTCACTTTGAATTACAAATCTTCATGTCACTAGGTAATGAATTAAACAATGCCACTTCAGGTGAAGTTGAGTACATCCCACGTAGGCAAACAAGTAAAGTGTTTAAGTGGAGGACAGTCTGAATAAATGGGAATGTCACTACTTTGGGGCTCAGAATATGCAGCTGCAGAATGGTTGGAGGTCATAAAGGAGGAAGACAGCATTCAACTGGCTTTCAATAAAAAAATATAATAAAGCCTGTCCTTAAGGGTGTGCCATTTAACACAGCCAAGCACTTCAGCACACTCTGGGGATTTGGAAAAGCAAGTAAAGGGGCAAAAGTCACCTTTATATGCTACCTAACAGAAAGTCACAATTGTAGCCTGTTTTCTTCCCACCATTGTTCATGCCTCTGTAAACAGGGAAAGAATCTGCTAGAAAGTCTGTTCTCATGACATGAAAATCCTTTCAGACTGAGTTTGTCCTGGTACCTTCATTACTTTAAAAGACCTACCTGCTTATGTGGCTGACATGTACAACATATAGTTACCTGGAATATTTCTCTAAAGACACACACACAATGGAAGAAGGGTCCTTTATAACCATGACCTGCTCCTCATAGCTCCTCATTTGGGTTAATTCCCATCCAGGATATTGAGCAAGCAAGAGCAGAGGTGGTGTGTGTGTACGTGTGTGTGTGTGTGTGTGTGTGTGTGTGTGTGTGTGTGTGTGTGTGTGTGTGTATGCACGACCTGGGCCCAAGACCCAGGATTACAACTAAGTGACTCTTACTCTGAATTCTACAGCCAATTTGCTTTCCAACTTCTAGGATGAAAGCCAAGTATGTAGGCAAGTACAAACTAGCTGAATTATTTCACTCCACCTGCAGATGGCTGCGTTTCCCTGGTTGTAGTGTGAGCATGCCTTTAGTGTTTCATACTAGTGACAGATGGTCAGCTGCTTTTGTTTCCTATGACCTCAATCAATTCAGGGCTCTTGCCACCACTCACCTTATAGCACGAGGACCAAATGGATCATACAGTGTCTCAGAGAATACTAGTGGCCATCAAAGATTATAATTTGGTTTTAAATTAAGGATTATTTGATGCTCCAAATGCAACTATCAAGACACCTTCCACATAGGATCAATGAACAATGAACCGAAAGTTAATTTTTGAAATTTAAATAAAATTATATGATGTGATTCCTATTTGTATCACAGGCCCCACCAAGAACCCTCTTGTTTCTGTCTTGCACACCTTCTAAGGTCTTCTGGGAGGACCTTAGAGATATGTTTTTGGTACAAAGTTCTACAGAGAAGTCTTATCCAAGAATAACACAGAGTTTTGAGTCAGCCTTGCAGAAGACTGGCTTCTAGTCTGTGTTGCATAGCAACTCAGTTTTAGAGAGAATTCCCAGCAATCTCTCATCAGATCATGCAGAAGAATTTCCACTCAGTGATGTTCTGTTCTTTGAATTACGTTCCTGGCTAGGACATGGTGGATATGTAACAGATAAATGCATTTAAATTTTTCTATAAAGAAACCAGAGAAAAACCAGAGGGAAAATCATAGGTTTTATTCCATGATGACTGTTCAATGTATACTGTTCAATTTGTCTCAGTGGCCACCAGATGGCATTTCCAGTATGGCATTAGGAAGTGTAAGACTAAAGCATGCTGTATTGCTAAAGTCACCAAAATAAATAGTGACCAACAACGTGACTTCATAAGAAGAAAGTTCAGCCATGGGGGATGCTTGCAAGGTTTTCTACTTTCCACAGTGATTTGGCTTCACAGGTAACTTTTGGGGTGCAAACACTACATAACCAATCTGATACTTGAGGCACACAGCTAGGGAAATAGCTCCCATTTATCACCCAAACAGAAGAGAGTGGGATTATTGGAATTGCTGAAGAAAGACAAGATAGTAGAACTTGTGTTTTATGTTCTTTTTATGAGCTGAGTCTGTGGGAAAACGCTGACAATATCACACTTACCGCATCCTGGAAACCAAAGAGGACCACCTGCACTTGACTGATCCCATGGCTGTCGAAGTCCAGCTCTAGTTTCAGCTTTGACAGGGTGGTAGCTATGATTTTTCGGTCAGTGGACCTCACAAACTCCCTGAGGCTCGTGACGAGGGTGGTGATGTGTTCCCATTTCAGCTTGGGTTCCTCAGCACCCTGTGAATGAAACCCCATAGCCCCTCAGTCACTCTGGGCTGCACTCATCAGCCATAGGTACACCAGGCCCACAGCTCTTTTTGAGAATGGGGCTCCACGGTGCCTCCTTCTAAAGGAAAAGACCACTATTTTGAACTGCATGGCTCCTCTTAGCCAAAATCACCACCACCAGCCCCACTACTTGGAAACAACCAGTCTTTGGGAGAAAGGGTCCTTGCCCCACACACCTGTCAGTAGCCACAGTATAGTCAGCTATATAAAACTTTAGCCAAATGTGGATAGGCTGAGGCAATGAGATTGTTCTCAGAAATTTTAATAGGCACTAAAGTGAGATTTAGGCAATGAGCCACAATATCTTAATTTCAAAGTCTGTCCAGAGAGAAGTCATAAAATAAGAGTCATGAATGTCTCCAATATAAGGAAGGAAGTGAAAGCAATGAAGCTGATAATGACAATAGAAATGGACAGGAACAGAAATGCCACCAAGAGGGCCATAGCAGCTGGATTGAAGAAAAAAAATGTGTCAACTCCTGGAGCTTCAAGTCACTTGGATCATGCTCTATTTTCGTCCTTGTGACTCGGCCAGGTTCAGTGGCTGGACTTTCTTGAGAGTCCACTTCTCTCACTGTTATATGTGTCTGCCAACATATGTCCTGGTACTTCAATTTCCCTTAAAATGAGGCAATTCCTTGCAACCAGAGGTCAATCTCAGATTCTATCCTTGAAACTATTCCTTGCCCATCAATGAGGCACCTGGTTATAAGAATGGATCTTTGTGATACTCAAACCAATCCCTTCTCTCAAATTGCATTTTTAGAAAACTTTGAACAAGGCACACTGCTTCTGTAAATGAAACCTAGTGAGATGTTATTTATCCTCTCTTAAATTTAAGAAGCAACAGGGTTTTTATTATGTTCACTTCCATCTCATACTGAACATTTTCCAACTGCGTCATTAAACTTAAATTCCTCAGCTGGGCTGTGAAAATTATGACATATAAGATTCCACTAAAGTAAAAGACAAATGCACCATCACAGTCTCTCTGCATTTGGGAACCCTGCCCCGTGTTTATGTTTCGTAAGAAAAGATTATAAAAAGCTTAAAAGCTATGATAAGGGAATTTAAAAATCACATTGGGAATAACTATAAACTTTGTTTTTTTTTCTTACCACAGACTAAGCTACACCCAAAGTAAAGACTCACAGGCAAAATCATAACACCATGAAAATATATTCAAGAAGAAAAAAAATTTCGGTAGTTGGAAGCTTATTATTTTTGTGAAAACCCAGTTACATGTTTGCCAGTGGTTTAAGTAGCAAACATTTATTTTTTATGTTAGCTTTGTTTTTCATAACAGAAAAACATGTTGCTTCTGGTTTTTTTGATGTGTGTGTCACTGTCCTACAAAGGAATGCTCTCCACTCGGGGAAATATTTCCTGTCCAGGCTACTCCATCCACTTATGTCATGGCTATTTCTGTCCTAACTCCTGTTTCTCCACATTAACTCATTCATGTGCCCATGTGCCTTCTTCATGAACATCTTTGGTGGGGTGTGTGTGTGTTGAGTCCGAGTAGGTAACAAAGGTGGCCTTTGTGAACCTTTCCTGAGCCCCTCACAGTGCTGGTCCTGGAGCCTTCTGCGAAAGTCCCATCTATTCTTTAATAAACTAAAGCAAAAAGGGCTACAGGTATGGCTCAAGTGGGAGAGCACCCATCTAGCAAGCGCAAGGCTTCGAGTTCAAGCCCAAAAGAAAACAACACAAAAATCCTAGGAATTACCAAACTACTGAGTATGATTAATTAACCTCAAAATTTAAGAATTTTGGGTTGGGGGTATAGCCCTGTGGTAGAGCATATGTTTAGTATGTGCAAAGCTCTGGGTTCAATCTACAGCACCAAAATAAATAAATAAATAAATAGAAAGAAAGAAAGAAAATCAGAGTTTCAGAATAACCACAGCAGTGACTTCTCTTGCCAGGCTCAATGCTGGGGCTGGGACTATAGCAATGACCAAGGCAGGCCATGCCCTATGGAATGACAGGTCAACAGTAGACAAAGAAACCAGACCAAAAGGACATTTTCTACACTGGAAAACCATACGCTTTGGGGAAGAGTGCAAGATTCAGGCAATTCCTGGTATGCATGTTTCTGACCTAAAACTAAGAATTCAACTAATGGCACAAGAGAAGCCTTCACTCCATGGTGGCTATGAGTGATTTCTCCTCCCCATTCCTTTCCCCATGGTTCCCCCGCCCCAGGTGCACAGAGGTTAAGATGGCACTCCCAGGGGTCACATCACCTGCATCCTATCCTGACTCCATCACTTAGGGCTGCATAACCTTGGCAAGCTGCTCAAGCCCTCTGTGCCTCAGTTTCCTCATCTGTAAAATGAGGACTATAACAGAAATATCACTTCTGTACTATTGTCATGAGGATTAAATGAGGAAATTCACAAAAGCCTAGCAGAACTATCAAGAACAATACCTAGCCCAGACAGAGAACATGTTTGCTGTAATTACCATACATTTAATATATAGCTACTTATTTTTATTGTTTTTCTTCCTCCACTAGAATGTCAACCTCAAGGGATGCAGGTTTCTTTTGTTCTCTGTAGTGTCCCCAGCATGTGGAACAGTGCCTGGCATTTGGCAGTTGACCAGAAAGTATTTGTTGAGTGAATGAATGGCCTCTAAGTGCTGGCCAGTTGCTCCTTCCTTCTAAACCTGGCTCTTCCTCTTATCTCGACCAGTCCTATTCTCAGTCCTTCAATGACTGCAGGAAGCCTGTCTGGCATCCTTGACAATCACCTTGCCCCCAACTCAGATGTCAGGCTACTTCTTACCCCAGAGCACCTTCTTCCGGGGCCTTAGAGATAGTCAGAGTTTCCATCCCCAAAGTACAGATGGTGCTTATTTTGGTTCCCCCTGTATCCAGGACCCTACAGGTACACATATGGCCTCTGACTCCTCCTGTGGGCTCTAAAGAGGTGGACATTAGGGAATTCTTCAGATGATGAAATGTTTAGCACAAATGTCAGCACAAAAGCCTACTGGAACTCTCAAGACAAAGACAAGGTGGGGCTGGACAGTAAGTACCAAGCAAGAGCCTTGCTCTATTTCCATCCCAATAAAAGATGAGAACAAGTCAACTCCTGGACTGGGAAGGTTTAACAACTTGGACCAACTCCCCTAAATCCACCCTTTCTGCAGCTGTTTTCCCTGGACAGAGGGAGGGAAGAAGCTATGTATAATTCACAGGGATCACAAGCTATGGGCAGTTTGTGGTAGACAGGGTGGGAAACAGGGACTAACAGACAGTGACAAGCCTCGTGCCAGGACTGGGAAGGCTCGCATTGGTAAGAGGACTGAGCTTCCCATACCCAGCAGTGTGGGACTCAGGGAAAACCTATTTCCACTGATGCAGGTATGGGGAGTGACTTCTTCCTCAGGTCCCTCAGCAGAATCTCAGGGAACATATTTTCCCAGGGATTATGAACTGAATTGTATCCCTCTCTCCCCCCACGCCCCCAGTTCATAGGTTGAAGCCCTAACGCCCAGTGCGAATGTATTTGGCAACAAGGCCTTTAAAGAGATAATTAAGGTTAGGTGAGGTCATAATGGTAGCAACCTAATTCAACTGGCTGGTGTCCTTATAAGAAGTAGAAGGACACTGAGGTGCTCACACAGAGAAAAGAGCATCTAAGGAGACAGTGAGGAAGTGGCCGTCAGCAACTAAGGAGAGAGGCCTTCCAGAGAAGAAACCAAGCCTGGCAACACCTTGACCTTGGACTTGACCTTTGACTTGAGCCTCCAGAACTGTGTGGAAATAAATTTCTGTCACATAAGCCACCCCATCTGTGGTATTTTGTTAGCAAACTAATTCACCAGGGAATAGTCTCACTGACAAGCTTTGCTTTTCACAGTACGCTTGACCCTTTAACCTGGTATATAATTCACTTACTGTTCCTGTCACCTCTATCTGAAGGTAGCAGCACAGGGGTTCTGTTATATTGGCTGATGTTTCCAAATGCTTGGAGGAGTGCCTGAGAGGTAGCCCTGCACTACCGTCAAAATGAACAACTCACATGACTCAATGCTTGCTTATTAATTGAATAAATAAATGAATGAATGAACAGTAAAAGAGACTCATAGGGACTAGGAAGACTTCACCAACATGAAAATTTTGCTTCTTACTTAAAAATAGCTTATGTTCAAAACCACAGTTTGTACACGAGGGATTTGCTTTTTCATTTCCCTTGGGTAGTTTTGTTTCTGTCGCTATAAGCACTGTAGATTCTTCATAGTCCCACATGACCTGATAGAGCTCCAGGTGGTTAGGACACAGTTGAAAATACACACGCTTTGATTGGTGTACAGTGGCATAGGCTTATTGTCCCAGCTACCCAGCAGGCTAAGGTAGGAGAATTGCTTGCAAAGTGAGACCCTATCTCAAAAAGTAAAATAAAAAATTTTCATACACACACACACACACACACACACACACTTTGGGAAATGAAATACCAATAAGAAGCTTTACCTGAGCTAAGGACTCCATTAAGTTCCTCACAACCTTATCCTGGTCCTCGGTCAGGATCCTATGAAGGGTGGCTCGCCTTTCACTGTCCTTCCTCAGCATAAAGAATCCAGAATCTTTTTCTTCAGGGGAAGGTGGCGCACTATGATCTTCAAAATTTTCATCTGGAATGCTGTAAGAGTTGACACAGCCTAAATCACAGTTTCCTTTATAAAATGGCACACTTCACAGTGTACTTTTTTTAACTCAAGAGAAGTCCGGTCTTTACCCCAAAAACAGCGTCCGTATTCCCTTCACATCTTTTTCTCCACAGGACTTGGCTCTGGTTTTGAAAGAGAAGGGGTCCACCTTCAACTCAGTGTCGGGGGACACGGAGCCATACTCACTACTGCTGCTGGTGTCTTCCACCAGGACAGGGACTGGCAGGGAGATGCTCCTGAGGTACTCTGCTTGTAATGGGAGGAAAGAAGAAAGGTGGTTAACACTCTTTACTTCTCCTGGAACACCTGTTGAGAGAGACCAGCATCATCTGTCAGCTATCTCAGGGTAGGGAACAGGAGATTACAATTCCTTCCTTGCTAAGGATAACCCAGGCAGGAGGTCAGCTAGGAAAGGGTCTCTCAAGCCCTGAAAGGAGAATCTCAGGGGTGTCAGACAGTTGAGAAAACACAAGTTTGGCAGGTCCTGGGTTCTGATCTCCTTGTTTTTATTAATGACATTGTTGTTACTTACAGGTCTCAGTTGTTGACATCTATGAAATACAGGTATTATGATGCATAATTTTTAAACTATGTTCCAAAGAGGTTTAAGGGTCTACCTTAGTATTTTGGGATTACTTTGAAGGGATGAGGAGTGGGACACTATTCTTTTACCTAAAACAATTGCACTCTGACCACCATAGGTCACGGCTCTGCTTGAGGATGAATATATAAAAGCATTCTTTGCTAAGAAAATTTTGGGAACCAAAGTGATATGATAACTCCATAGCAAACAGGGACTTCTGGTCTGTTTGGATGGGACTAAGGCAACCCAATAGGAGTTCCCTAAATTTCAACACTGGTTTTTAAGACAGTAATTTTTGCTAGAAACATCTTAATTTCTCAATGATACAAACATCTTTTACTAAAGAAGGCAGGTGTGAAACTCTAAGAAGAGAAAAGCACTGTTGCCTGGAAACCTTCTTACTTAATTTCTCTCAAACTGGGTTGAGTCAACAATTGCCTGAGTCTCAAACATGGGAGGTGACAGTCAGCAGTGACCTCTGACCCTGCTCACCATGACTACACATCTGTGATCATGACTGGGGAACAGGATGAGTGGTGGTGTGGGCCAGCAAGTCTCAGAACACACAAATGGACACATTTCTGACCAGTCATTCCTTATCTGATTTACAAATATGTAAAAGCATGATTCGCCTTCACCTTCCACTTTTCCTTCCTTTGCTCCAACTATTCTCAGATTCTGTACCTTAACATTCCGTGTATGTGTGTGTGTGTGTGTGTGTGTGTGTGTGTGTGTGTGCTGTATTATATATTGTATATGCTGCCAGCACAAAATATACAAAATATGCCATAAGGTTAGTGGTGGTTATTTCTAGAAGATGTGATTTGGGGGTAACTGAGTTTTATTTTTTCAAACTTTTTATAATAAACAAGTATTAATTTTACAATTAGAAAAATATGTCACTCAAATAGTTTTAAAAAGCAAATATTCAATAGTCAGCAAACGCCACTTTCCTAAGAACTTGCTTTAGTCAAGGATGGGGGTGCACGCCTGTAATCCCAGCACTTGGAGACTGAGGCAGGAAGATCACAAGTAGTCCGAGCTACTTAGCAAGACAGTGTCTCAAAAATCAAAAACAAAAACAAAAAGAACTTGATTTCCCTGATAACACATTTAGTAATGTTCTAGAAGATGAAACAAATCCTATTACAAATGTCAGGAAATGATATTTCTCTGAAAACATACCGCCTCGGACACTGGTAAGGTTTTCTTAATGCTCAGTTTTAGACTGGGTCTAACCACATCCAGAAGTATCCCAAATCATACCATCTTGAAGCTATGACACTTTCTACCCCTGGCTATTTCAAAGATGCCCCCAGGCCTGTTCTATTACTCTATCCCATCTATAAGCCAGGTAAAGAAAGCAGGTAACAGAGTAGTACCAGTTTTGGTCTCACCTGCGAGAAGGAAGAAGGAAAAGTGTGGCTTCCAGGGTCAGTGGAGCTCAGGGGGAAATGATCTATGGGTCAGTAGCTGAAGAGTCTCCCAAGGATGAACTAGCGGACCTGTCTATTCTCATATAGCTGAAATGTTATAAGGTAGGAAATAGAGGGAGCCAAGTAGCATTGCTGAATTTACCAATTTAATGCCAGAGAGTCTGAAGTTTAGAGAGAAGCCCAAATGGCTCAGCTGAAGACATATAGCAGGGCAAACTGCCTAGCAGGCAGTTTCTCAACTTCACTCTACTATGAACCTCCCCCACTTTTTTTTCTGGAGCAACTCATGGCCTAACATTTCATGGGCCACATTTTGGGCAGTGCTGCTCTGCTGTAAAAGAGGGCAAGTGAGTGACCTCTTGCTGATAACAGTAAGGTTGTCTGAGAAAAGAAAGGCTTGTTGGGGAGATTGCTTATAAGAGGACACTTCTAGGGGTGCTCTGTTTCTCTTTAGAGACATTAGCTGCATATGGGGGCAGATTTCAGAATAGGCAGAACAGCTACTTTGGAGAAAGATTTTTATTCCTTTGAGATGTTAAGGTCCTAGTGTTAAATACTGCTATTATGGGAACACATCACCAAACAAAGCCATCACTGTTCTCTTGGCTTGGAATAGCCAATCTTCTTCTTAAAGAAGGATAAAAGCACTCTAGGAAGGCCATGCACACTGGCTCACACCTACAATCCCAACTGCTTGGGAGGCAGAGATTGGAAGGATATAGGTTCAGGGCCAGCCTGGGAAATAAGTAAGACCCCATCTCAATCAATAAGCTGGTCACGGTGGTGTACAACTGTGATTCCAGACACATGGAAATCCCAGGTAGGAGGATCATGGCTTGAATCCAGCCCTAGACAAAAACAAGAGACCCTACCTGACAAAAATAACTAAAGCAAAAGGGCTGGGAGAATGGATGAAGTGTAGCATGCCTGGCTAGCAAGCATGATGCCCAGTACCACCAAAAAAGTTTTCTAGGTCTTCAGGGGGGTTCACTAGTACTTGCTGAGTTTCTTCATCAGTTCACAGATGGACAATCCTCTATACAATGCATGCAATGAGCAGACATGAGGGCAAGCTTCATTTAAATTTCAAAACAGAATCAACGTTTCTTGGGAACAAACAGAGTAATTAATTCTACCTGGAACACAATCAGACGAGTATTTCCTACCATGTGTTTCTAGAAGTATATGCAGCATGTATGCAACACACCTATGTACATCTTTTTAAAATTTTTTGAGGGGTTTGAACTCAGAGCCTCATGCTTGCTAGACAAGCAAGGGAAATGGGCTACCACTTGAGCCATGCTCTGAGCCCACATATGTGCATCTGAAAAAGAAAGGGAGGAAGGCCTTGACCTGGCTTTTAATCTTTTTGGTCTAATTATGTGCCTTTGATTTCCAGTGATGAGAGGACCTGGTTCCTATCTGTGAATTTTAAGGTTGCTATGGATACCAACTGCCTAAAAAGAGACCTGATGAGGTAAGACAGTACATGCTTAAGGATGCAACACAGGCTGCCATTATGGTTCACCTGGAAAAGAAAGGGACTGTCAGATGTTCTGTAGGTCCTGTGCACATGACCTTGGATCCTCCTCTTCCTGATTTTAAATTAGTGAATCTAGTTCTAGATGATTCTCCTTCTGTTAGGCCCATGTACTCATTCATCCAACATCACAGACTGTTCTGATCACAGACTATTTGTTGGGTAGGAGTCTGCAAAGGAGAGTGACAAGGAGCAGCCAAGGGAATGGAAGGCAACAGATGAACGAGGCATCTCATACAGAGGCTCATGTGGTAGATCACCTGCCTAGCAAGCTCAAGACCCCAAGTTCCAGCCCTGGTACTGCAAAACAAGCCCACACATGGCAGTGTTTGACAAAGCAAGAAAGACCAGCATTCTGGGCTGGAAGCCACCAAAGAGCTGAGAGAAAAGCTCTTGTTGGATTGCCTACATGGACTTGATTGGTGATCTTGGCCAGAGTGGGTTCAGTGATCAAGTGGAAGGGCATCAAAAGTGAAGAGGTGAAGATGAGCTGGAGACACGGAACTTAAAGACGTGAACTTGGGATGGGAACAAAGAAATGGGGATGTTAGTCAGTAGGGTGTCAGAGAAAGATCAGATCATGACAGAAGACATTGTGTATGGGTGTATGGGACTTACAGGAGAGCTGGACACTAAGAGTCAAGGGCATATGGGATCCAGGACCCACCAGAAGTTCCACTTTGGAAGGATGCTTTCTCTTTTGTAAGGGGAAGGGAAAGAGGTGCTCAGGAAGGTGGCTTTACACACTGGTGGTGGAGTCGTATGATCAAGTCTATTCTTGAGGGTTTCAGCTTCTTGAGTTGGGAAAATTTCCAGGCACATGAAAAGGTAGTATATTCCTGTGGTACTTGTCACTGTCAGTGGAGAGAAGTGCAAGAATCTTTCCAGAGGAGAAAACTGGCAGGGCCTGGACAGCACAGAGTCACCAGTCTCTAGAGAGGGACTCGTAGGATCAGGGAGGAGAATGCAAGGATTTCCAGTCACTGGCAGCCTTACTGCTGATGTCTTGACAACTATTACGAAGCCCTCCACTAGGGGGCTGGCAAGGAAGAATCCAAAGGGGCTAGCTGAAGCTCTCAGAGAACAGGTCACTTCACAGATGTGTCTCTAGGGAGCAATTCTCATGGCTCCATTTGAGGGTTGATGAGAAGGAGTATGAGTCCAAAATTCCCTAGGAAATGGCTTTTTCAAAAGGCCAGGGGTAAGGTAGGGTGGGCAAGGGGCAAGTGGCCATATGGATCCCAAATTGCTGAGATCTCCCATTTAGGAGAGGCAGATGGCTCTAACTTCAAGGAACTGGATATATTCCTGCTTTGAGAAAATGGAAATTTACTGAATTTCTTCCATTGCTATGAGGGAGACTCAGATCCTAGGAGCTATTCATGAGCTACAGGGACCTTCATGGTTCTTTGTTTTGAGGACAGTCTAGGGACAAGGCTCTGCCTCAATGCACAGCCCTGAACCTAGTCAGCCTGCCTCCGCCTCCAGTTGACCAGACCTTGAATAATGACTCTCATACTTGTGTAACTTCAAGAGCCATCTGGGTTTACTGAAAAGGACAGAATTCCAGGATGCACCTCCAGATTCTGCAAAGGGCCAGACATCTCGATTTTTAACAAGATCCCAAGTCACCCACACGAGTGGATCTGGGCCTGAGTCACTTCCACCTTCCTGGTGTCTAGTTCTGATATTCCTCATGCTAAGTGCATAGGAGACATTTAAAAGTGTTAGTGAGCAAACCACCCTCCCCATAGCTGCAATAATTCCATCAATGGTTTCACCGTAGCTACTAGCCTCTGATGGTTATTTATATAACATTTAAGTAAAATAAAAATTCAGTGCCTCAGCAATGGTAACCATGATTTTATTTTGTTTCTATTCTTTTTTTTCAGTGCTGGGGATCAAATCCAGTCCCTCACACATGCTATGCCACATCTCCAGCCCAGGAGCTGTGTTTTGAGTACTGTATAGGACTAGTGGACAGGGAAGACATAGGACATCTCTATTAATGCAGCCTTATAGACCATGTGCTAGTCTGTAACACTTTTCCAGATGGAAATCTGTTCCCGGCTCCCTGCCCCTCTTTGCTAGTTTCTTAGTATATCTTGATGAGCCCTTTGGGGTCTAAGCCTGCCTACCACTTCCACCTTCCTTCTTCACCTGTTCTTTAAGCACCTGCAGTGCTGAGCCACTGAAGTGCCCTTATTATGCAGCAAGCTTCCACATATCCTGCTAGCAGTGGCCTCCCCTGTCTTCCCACTCCCCCTCCACCTGTCAGATACACGTTTATCTGTATTCATCAGGTCCCACCCCATTAGAAAGTCTTCTTTGAGACCACACACTCAGATTGACTTCAATCACTGTCCCCCATTTTGTAACTCTCTCTATACAGAGTAAGTTACACTGTGGTGGAGTTGATCTTTTTCCTTCTGTCTCCTCTATAAGAATGATGGCTCCTTAAGGCATTATCTCTGTCTTTATCATCATTATATATCTAGGCATGGCACATTTCCTGTGCACACAGTAAGTACACAATAAATGTTTAAGTGAAAGGGAATGACTTAAATTGTTGGGTCTGCACGTGGCTCCTGGAGAACTGGTGGGGCTAGCTAAGTCACGTGTTGTGGTTTGAACAGCTCACCAAAACTCACACTGAAATTTAATCCCCATGATGAGGTTCTAAGAAGCGGGATCAGGTGGGGAAGTTAAGTGGTGATTGGGTCATGTGGGCAGAGCAGAGTCCTCATGGATTAATTCACCCGTGGGTTAATAGATCAGTGGATTATTGGGTTATTGTGGGAGTGGCTTTGTCATAAAAATGATCTCTCTTTGGCTCTGTTCACATGTGGTACTGTGCATCACCCTGGGACTCTACAAGGCAGTCCCCACCAGGAAGAAGACCCTCACCAGTCACCAAGCATATTCTGGAGCCATGCTCTTGGGCCTCCAGAACTGGAAGCTAAGTCAACTTCTTTTCTTCATAAATTATCCAGTCTGTGATATTCAGCCATAGCAACAGAAAAGTGGACTAAGACATCACATCTCTCCCTAAAGGGGAGGGAGGGTGCCACCATCATTACCTGCCCTTTGCCCTCCCTAGAGGAAGCTATATGCCGTTATTGAAGGTAGAGGCCCCCAGGCAGGGCAATGGTTGTGCTCTGGATAGAAACAGGTACATGGCCTACAAAAGATAGCAGGGAAAGAAGAGGCCTGATGTTTGTACTCATCTGGAAGAAGAGAAGGCCTAGGCCATGGCCACAGTTGTAATTTATATTTTATATGTGGCCTGAAGTTCTTGGGAATACTTGAGAACAATTAAGTGGAATTTTTGTTCCTATTTAGCTGTGTCTTGCTTTCCAATGGAGGACAGGGAAATGGCTCAGGAACCACTACATCCAAGCAATGAAATTCCTTCCGCTGAGGGTCTGAATGCCTAATTGTGTGGGAAGGTGGGGTGTCCATTCTTTCTAGGTCCAAGTCTCTGTCTCAGATAAGTGGTGCAGACCAAGGGGAGACAGCCAGAGGTGAGGAAAGGCCCAAAGAATTTGGGAAGCCTAGGGCAGTTCTGACTGAAGAGAACCAGGAGACTCTTAGGAGAGGGCAAGGGACCTTCAGGTTGTAGTCCCCAATTCTCAATAAGCCTCTGAGAATAGGGGCCAGAGAAGGAGGAAGTGATCAACAGTAAGAGAAATAATACCTGCCTATGATGTGCTTGCTGAGATACGTGTCTCTTACGTAGGTGCTCATTTCATCCTTTTAACCCAACTGCACGCATGAGGCAGAAGAGAGTAAGTCATGGTCAAGACCACCTAGTCAACCATGGAACCCAGCTCAGAGCCCAGCACCATCCTCTGACTCTCTAAAGTCACTCCTCCAGTATATATTGCTCTGGTCATTTTGGAATGGTGTCTTGCAAACTATTTTCCTGGGCTGACCTCAAATCTCTTAATCTCAGCCTCCCAAGTAGCTACAACTACAGGCATGAGCCACTGGTGCCCAGCTAAGATTCTATAATATCCTAAGAGGGGTTGGACTGTAAAGCCAGGGGACAGTCCCTACTCCTGTTGAATTACACTGAGCACAGAGGTGAAGGCACATGGGATCCATGACTGACCAGTGTATAGCAGATGTAACCTGCCTTCTCATGCTCACTCTGAGGCCCAGGCTCACTAAGCAAACTGAGGACAGAGCTGCCAGCTCACCAAGTGTCCCCAGCTGAGTTCACCGAAGTGAAAGGCACATGTGACAGGAAACTGTTTCCTGTGAATGGAAACTATGCCATGTGGAAGTGATCAAATACTCATGGCTGGGGCTTCTAGGCAGAGCTCCAAGGCTTTTCCTGGGAATTATTTTATTTCATTCTCAGAACCAAATCTGTGAAGTAGGGATTGTTGCCAGCACAGAGTGACAGCTAAAACAAGTGATCTGCTGCATGTCACATATCTAGAAAGAGCCTTGGAGGGATCAGAACCAACTTTCATGCAACACTAAAAGCAGACTGCCTGGAAGTCTGAATGGCACTGCAGGGTCCACCTTGTAAAGCAGAGACAGTCCCACAGCCGCCATGCTTGTGGGACATGCTTGTGGAGTGGCTGAGAGGAGAATGTAGCCTCTTCTCAGAGGCTACCACCTCCAACACAGAATCACAGAAGGAAATCAGAGAGACTATGCCTGGGAAACCCCAATCAATGGGTCTCTACCATGGCTGAGAGGCCTTAAGTCATCTGAGAAAGACACGAAGCCCTGCCCCTTTGGCTCATAGAACAGAGGCAAAATTAAGTCTCCTGTGCGTCCGTCAACCACTCATCCAATGGAAAAATCCCAAAACATGTTCCTTTTCATTCTTTGAAATGCTACAGTTGATCTTCCTAGAGCAAATCCTCCTGCCTGCTTTTGATCCACAACAGACAACTGGAGAAAATAAAAACCCAACTCCTGACGTGCTGAAGGTGGAATGCGCTACCTTAGAGATGACGGGGGAACATCTGGCACCCGACTTTTTCCACGAGGAAGCCACTGGGTGGCCAACTGGCTCCTAGATAACAAAGTATGGACTTCACTTGAATCTAAGATTTCAAAAACACAGTCACTCTCTTGCTTTTTTGGAACATAACGGAGGCCTCCTTGGAAGAGAAAGGCAAGGATCTCGCAGATGCACATGCTGCTGTACTCAGGACCTCCCATGTGAACAAGGGGCGAGGATGGGGTTGGGGATGATTGGTTTGGAGTGCATCGTGCCACAAGCCCATCCTCAGCTCAGTGGGCAAAAGCAGAAACTTACTCACCATTTGATCCAGTCGAAAGAGCTGTGGGAAAAAAAGTGAACAGCAGTGTAAGCACATGTTGGCTTTGTTGTTAAACAGAAAGTTATAAAAGTGAATGCTTGATGTAGGAGTGATGTCCCCCAAATACTCAATCGTCCCATCCTCACCCAAAAGAGAACCCCAAATGCCAAGAACAAGTAGATGCCTTACTGATTCTTAATTTGTGAAATGAGTTATGGAAATTATTGCAAAGGACAATTTACTTGTATTTTATACTGTTGTGTTAGTTGTAGGTGGCAATCTTTTTTTCTTTTCCTTTTTTTTTGGGGGGTTAATAATTCACAAAGATATTCTCTGAGGGGTAGCAGGCATTTTCTACTGCCGACAATTAAAAGATCATATTATCTAGATGGCTTGGAAGTTTAACAGTGCTGGCACAGCATGGTAGCCCATTCATGGAAATTTTGGGTTTTAGTTCTAACAGGCTACATTTCATCTTTTCACTTTAACTTTAGTATGCACAATGCTAGAATGTTCTAGAGGCTGATGTACTGACTACCTACAATGTGATGGAAGACCATTATGTATGAGGTCCCAGGATTTGTGAAATTTGGCAACATGGCTCCTTCATATTGGAACAAAATGCCTGAGAACATTGTGCTGATGTTTAGTTCAAACTCCCAGTGATATCTGTAAGTAGATTAGTCTACTTCTAGAAAGTTTTTTCATGTTAAAAGCTTAAGATTTAGAAACTGAACATATATTCTTCATGCAACCACATACATACCTGAAAGCTTGGGTTGTGTCTTTTTCTTTTTGCTGGAAACTTTTAAGAACTCGTCAATAAGCAAGTCATTAGCACATGCTCTCTTGTCAGGGTCAGGTTCAAAACATTTCAATATGAATGCCTTGGCCTCTGCAGACATGGACTCTGGGATCTCAGGGTGGACTTTAAACATCCCAACCTAAGTCATAAATAGAACAAGCACAGGGGTCATTACCTGAGTTCCAGGCCCCACGGCTTTCCCCCAGTGCAATGAGCTCCTTCATCCTACAAAACAAGAAAAGTTCAAGGCTTTTCTCCAAGTGAGGGGGGATGTGCTCTCTGTAGGTTAGGAAAAGCTTCCAGAGTGCTTTTGTAACTTTACCAATGGCACAGGAAGAAAAATTAGCTTAACACAGTAGAAGGAATTACAAAGATTAATGCAGTCCTTCAGAACTTAAAACACATTACTACCTTGGCATTCAAAGATATTTTTAGTTAAGATCACTGAGTTGCTCAGAACAGCTGTGTGCTAGGCTCTGGGTTTTCCATTTGTGAATCTCAATCCAATAACACAGTGAAGTAAATGTTATTTCTCTTACACTAACAAGGAACACAAGGCTCAGAGAGATGAGGCTGTGTGGTTATGAAAAGGTGAGTCTGCCCCAGGCTGTCACCTGCTGGCCCGCTGGCCACCAGGCCTCCACCCCACAGGACCCTGGTCGCTGCCCTGCCCACCATCCCGCAGACCTGCCAGGCCACAGCCCTGCCAGACCACCAGGCTACCGCCCGCCTGCCGGCCCACCAGCTGCCGCCCACCACAGCAGGGCTCCAGCACCACCAGATGCTGGCTCCACACCTGCCTAGGAGACGCAGACTAACAGGACTGGATGCTAAAGGAGTAACACAAAACAACTAAGACTGAAATTCTACTGTTCCTGAACCAGGAATTTTTTCTTTCTTTTTTCTTTTTTCTCTTTTCTTTAAGTGTTTGTCTTGTTTGCTGTCTGATTGTCCACCATATCTCCATGTTGATTTCTTTGGCTTTCCATTTTTTTTCTTTTTCTTTTTTCTCCTTCTTTCTTGGTTTTCTGAGTTTTACTATTATAAGTTAGCTAATACTAAATAACACATAGACCAGGGACAGAAATAGTACCAAGTGGAAGGATGGGAAGACGTAAAAAGGATGGAAACCATTCTCCCCCCAAAAATACATTAGTACAGGATTCAGAGGGAAATGAAGAAAATGGATACCCAGATCTAGACTCCAACAAAACAAAGAGAAACTATACCAAGGAACCCAATGAAGCCTATAAGAAGACCCTAAAAGAAGAAATTCTGCAAGTAATCAATGAGAATTTCAGAGATGATACTAGACATGGTCAACCAAATGTACAGGAGGCACTCAAGAAATTCCAAGACAACAAAAATAAAGAATATGAGAAAACACAAAAACAAATAAATGAAATCATAAGAGCCCTAAATAAACACCAAAGAACACAATAAATAGAGAGATAAATGAATTAAGGATGAAAATTGACAACATTAAAGAGGAAGTGACGCGTGGTATGAAAAACCTCAGAAAAAAGAATGAAACAGAAATACAAAACAAAATGGAAGGCCACTCCAGCAGACTAGAACAAGCAGAAGACAGAATCTCTGAACTCAAAGATGAAATGGTAATTAAAGGAAAAACTGAAGAACTACTAGTCAGACAACTCAAGACCTGTGAAAGGAATATGCAAGAACTCACTGACTCCATCAAAAGACCAAACCTGAGAATCATGGGCACTGAAGAAGGAGAAGAGGTACAAACAAAAGGAATTCATAATATATTCAACAAAATAACAACAGAAAATTTCCCAAATATAGAGAAAACTATGCCCATACAGGTACAGGAAGTCTCCAGGACACCAGACAGACTTGACCAAAATAAAACTACTCCATGACATATTATCATGAAAACAACAAGCACAGAGAATAGAGAAAGAATATTGAAAGCTTTAAGAGAGGAGAAAAAACAAATAACAAACAAAAAACCAGAAATGTGGTTGGACTTGGGTCACATAACAAGGGGAGAGCACATACAGGAGGTATGGGGATAGGTAGAAAACCCAAAACATGAAAGCGTTTGATGTCCCCACTCCAGAGGAGCTAATACAGAAACCTTAAAACAACAGAGGTCAACATGAGAAGGGAATCAGGAACTAGTGAAAAGGTCAGTTAGAGATGAATCAATTTGGGTTGTAACACATTTGTACATGGAAGCAATGCTAGGAATCTCTCTGTATAACTATCCTTAACTTGACTAGCAAAAACGCTTTGTCTTTCTTATTAATGCTTATGTCTTCTCTTCAACAAAATTAGAGATAAGGGCAGAACAGGTTCTGCCTGGAAGTGGGGGGGGGTGAGGGGGAGAGGGTGGGGGCAGGGAGGCAGGTGGGAGAAATGACCCAAACAATGCACGCACATGTGAATAAATGAATAAAAAAAAATTAAATTAAAAAAAAAGGTGGGTCTGGGATTTGAACCTTGATTTATTTGGAATAAAGCCTATGCTGTTTCCTATTATATAATTTGTGAGTATTTTCTTCATCTCCAATTACCTACAGTAAGTGATATTTAAAAGTACTTTAAAATGACATGAATAGATTTTCTATCACAATTAGAATTTATGTCTCATTGCTTCTATTCTGAAAAAAAAATTAGGGCCAGGCAGAGCAGCACATGACTATAATCCAAGCTCTTCTGAAGGCAAAGATTGGGAGGATCATGATTGTGATTCAAGGCCAGCCCAGGCAAAGCGTGAGATTCCCATCTCAATCAATCAACTGGGCATGGTGGTATGTGCCTGTAATCCCAGCTATTCTTGAGGTCATAGGTAGGACGATTATGGTTTGTGACTGGCCCCAGGCAAAAATGCAAGAGGAAAGCCTACTTCAAAATAACAATAGCAACAAAGGGCTGGGGCATGGCTCAAGTGGTATAGCACCTGCTTACCAAGGGAGAGGCCCTTGATTCAAACACCAGTACCACCAAAACACTAAAGAAAAATTTTTACTGATTTTTTTTCTAAGGAAACCTTTTTTGTTATTGCATAGCTTATATAAATGTATTCTTATATACATAATAACATATCGTAACAATTATGTAGCCTTGTTATATAGGTCAGACACTATTCTAAGTGCTTTGCATGTATTACCTCAACTACTCTACAACAAACTCCTTTAGGTACTATTTTATCCCCATCCTGCAGATGGGGAAACTGAGGTAGAAGGAGGTTCAGCGATTTGCCCAGTGTTGAGTATCTTGACCATGTTGGAGCTTGCATTCAAAAGTGTTCCAGTTCAGCCTGGAAGAGGGGGTGGAAGTGGCCCAAACAATGTATACACATGTGAGTAAATGTAAAAACAATAAATAAAAAAAAGAACTGCTCATATCACCTCTTATTTCCCTTTTGGGTTCAGTTATATTCCTCTTTTTTTTTTAGTGGTGCTGGGGATAAAATCCAAGGCCTCATGAATGCAAGACAACATTCCTCATTTCTATCTCAGTAGTGTCCTGTCCTATCAGATTTTGTTCAAACTTAAACTTGCTTTGTTCAGATGTGCAAGCTGTGTAGCATGTGGTCCTTGTGAGAAGTCATAAGCAGGTGGGTTAGGGCTGGAACATGGCTGGTGGCAGGGAGAGGACAACAGTGACCCTCAGAAATCCTCTGCCTCACAGAAGAGCAGTGAGTGAGCTTGGCCTCCTGGGAAACAGGCATCATGCCAAACTTCCTGCTGGCTTGGCAACTGGCAAATCAGTATCCCAGTCAGGTCACTGCCTCACCCAGTGCTCAGGTCCCCATACTGGCATGAGGGCTCTCTCAGGCCTGTGGGGAGCACAGTAGGAGAAGCACAGCTGTACTCAATATTCTGTAGGCTGAGTTCTGCACAGCCCCAGCCACAGAATAAGGCAAGAGTAAGATGCGGAGCAGCTGCTTTTCCTAAAATGTTTATGTCAAATAATCTGGAGGCTGAGATTTGGCACAGCCCCAGCGGCAGAAGAGAGCTAGAAGGTGAGATGCAGCTCAGCTGCTTTTCCTAAGTTGTTTTAATGCAGGTTTCTCCTGCTACAATGTCACACCCCTCCCCAGGAACCATTGCTCCACCTCCTTATTTACTACTGGCTATAAAAGACTTGCTAAAGGAGGACATGGAGGCTTTTTGGATGGGAGTCTTTTCGATGAAGGGAGGATTGCTGAAGGGAAATGAATTACTGAAGGAGAATTGCCAAAGGGGAATTGCCAAAGGGGAACTTCCCAAAGGAAACTGCTAAAGAGGGGTTGATAGAATTGGTTGGCAGCTTGCTAGGGAATGGCCACTGTTGATTGTCTGCAAGTCTGAGGGCTGAAACTTTAAGAAAGCTGAAGAGAGAACACAGGACAGTGCAAGTCTGATGGGACAGTGCAAGTCCGCACTGAGAACTTTATACATAGGCTTTAGAAAAGCTAAGCTAAAGAAAATCTAGAAAGAACATGGGACAGTGCAAGTCTGAGCATTGAGACTTTAAGAAAGCTAAAGAGAGAACATGGGACAGTGCAAGTCTGAAGGCAAAGGCTTTAAGAGAGATTATGCTGAAGAAAAGCTAAGAGAAAACATGGGACAGAGCAAGTCTAAGGAAAGAGACTTTAAAGAATAGTAAAGAAGACTTTTAGAAGCAAGGTTTTAATGACTTGTAAAGGAGTAAGGCCTTAAAGAAAAGATAGAGAAAAGAAGCAGAGTAAAGAGAAGAGAAGTAAAAAGCAATGAGGGTTGTGCGTCTCCACCCAAGCATCCAACACACCTGGCCCCAACTTTCTGCATGTCTGTCTGTTTATCCTGTGTCCTTTCTGCATCTTCCGTCACCCTTGGTTAGCCCCAGTTAGGTTCAGTAATAACCAGGAGTGAGAAGAAGCTCGCTTCACAGGCCTGCTCACTTATCAGAGCCTCCGAGTTGGGAGGGAGACTGATTCCCACTCCCCAAAGAGCTGCTTATGGGCAAGTTAATAAACTAGAAGAACAGACAAGAGAACAAGGTGGACTTCCTTAAAATGGCAATTATGAAGCAGGTGACAGTGGCTCATGCCTATTAGCTTAGCTACTTGGGAGGAGCATGGCTCAAAGCCAACCCTAGCAAACAGTTCATGAGACCCCCATATCAACCACTTGCTGGGCATGGTGATGCCTGCTATGTAGGAGTCTGAGATAAAGAAGATTGAGGTTCCAGGCCACCAGGGGAAAGGAAGAAGTTCACAAGACCCTATCTCAAAGGAAAAAAGGTGGGTGTGATGGCATGTGCCTGCCATTCCAACAATGGTAGGAAGTGTGAAACACTTCCTGTCCAGAAAGTGACCCCTGTCTCCAAAATAACCAGAGCAAAAAGGACCAGTGGTGTGGCTGATGCTATAAAGTGCTTACCTAATGAGCGTGAAACCCTGAGTTCAAACCCTAATACTGCTAAAAACAAACAAACAAAAAAAAGTAATTATGCTCTTTTTAAAAAGGGAGTCCTCAAACTTTTATGGTAGAGAAATAAAGGAAAATATTGATCTGAGACCTGGTAATGTGACTTAAGTGGTACAGCACCTGCTAACAAGTGCAAGGCCCTGAATTCAAACCGCAGTACTACCAAAGCAATTTTTAAGAGAAACAAGAAAATATCAATTTGATCGAATTCTGAAATGGATTAAAAATCTTCTTGTGTCTCCCTGCATAGAAAATAGTCAGCGTTTAAGTCATCTTTCCTGCCGTGGTGTGTTGTTTATACCGTGCTGCTAAAAAGTGGTCCAAGGAGGTTAACTGAGTCTTACTAAGAAAACCAGGGCAGAGAGAGATGCACCCTGTGAGGCACAGGTGTGAGTCTGGGGAGAATGAATCTCCTTGAACTTGAATGTGCTCTCAGTTCGTGCTTACTTAGGCTTCGGTCCTTAAAAATATGTCACATATACACATAGAATATCCAGGGGCTACGGCAATCCTTATCCCCTTGCTTTTAAGGTAACATGAAATGTGACCTTGAACATGGCTGCTTGCGGCTCTCCGAGTTCATAAAACGGTGGTTTTCCTGTGGCCATTTCGATGATCGTGCACCCCAAAGACCAAATGTCAGCTGCCTTCCCATAACCTCGTGGTCCTTTATCAATTATTTCTGGTGCCATATACTGGAGCGTACCTGGAAAGAATTCAAACACATCTCCACTTGAAAAGGGGAAACAGATGCGTTTCTATTGACAATTTCAACTTGTCTACATGAATAAGATGACTTTAAAAACATGATTCGGGTACTAACACATCATCTTCTTTGAGGTCCAGTTTTCTCTATTGGGAATAAAAGTGAAAATGGCAGTTTTTACAATGGGTTTTTAACCACTGACACAAATGTCACCAATTTCATCTAGTTATGAAGATGTATGTCCTCACTCCCTAAACAGTGGGTCACTCCCCTAGGGTCCCTAAATAGTGGGACACTCCCCAAGGGACTCTAAGGGATTTCTTACCATTGAGTTTTTAACAACAACAGAGAATACCTCGGCACATTATTTTCTGCATTCAGTTCTTCAAATGTATGAAGACTGCTATTCTGTGTACTTCTAACCTTCTTCAGGACAAGTCTAGTTCACTCATTTCCTGAGATTCACACTCCTCAATTCCCGAACTGAGTGCTTAGCTCCTCTGTTCTCGTTCTGGAGGACGTTGTGGTAAAAGTGAAATAATCCAGACACAAAGACAAGTCTTGCACGGTGTCATGGATACGTGGCATCTAAAAAGGCGGATCTCATAAACATTGAGAACAGCATAGTGGTGACCCGAAGCTGGGGCGGTGGGAGGGGGAGGCTGGTCAGTGGCTACTAAGTTAGAGCTTAATAGGAGAAACAAATTCTGGTGTTCCACTCTACAGCAAGGTGACAACTCCCAATGCTAATGTGCTGTATGTTTCAAAAACACTAGAAGAGGTGATTTTGAATAATGTCACCACAGAGAAGTGACAAATGTTTGAGGAGATAGATATGCTTACCCTGATTTGAACTTTATACAATGTATACATGCACTGAAACATCATATGATACCCCATTAATTGTTCGTTTTTGTGTCAATTTTTTTAAAAAAAGAGAAATCAGTTTTTTTTCTGGTACTGGAGATTGAACTCAGGATCTCAAGTTTGCGTCCTACTGTTCGAGCTGTGCCCCTAGTCCTTTTGCTTTTAGTTTGTTTTTCAGATAGGGTCTTGTGCTAACTTTGCCTTGACCAGCCTCAAACTATGATCCTCCTACCTCTATCTCCTAAGTACCTGGGATTACAGGTGTGCACCACCACACCTGGCTTCTTATTTCTTAAGTATGACAGCATGATGATTCTAAAAGCTGTGGTGAAAAATAATGTAAATAACATCTAGTGTACTCTATTCTGTAAATCAACCTGTACTACTACTGCTGTGTGTCTGAGGTACACAGAACAAGAGATTTAACAGATCAAAGACAGGTCATGAGCTATTAACAGAGATTTGTCAGACAAGAGTGAATAAGAATAAAAGGAAAGAATCTGGGCACCAGTGGCTCACACCTGCAATCCTAGCTACTCAGTAGGCAGAGATCAGGAGGATTGTAGTTGGAGACCAGCCTGGACAAATAGTTCATGAGACCCTATCTCAAAAATACTCAACACAAAAAAAGAACTGGTGGAGTAACTTGAGTGGTATGGTGCCTGGTTAGCCAGTGTGAAGTGCTGAGTTCAAAACCCCAGTACTACCAAAAGTAAATAAATACATAAATGAAAGAGAGGAGACTTAAAAGGCTGCATGAAACCAGAGTTGAAGGGTGTGGCATGATGGGGAGAGCATTAATTGAGGGCCCATGAGCCTTGGTTCTGGTTCTGGCCTGCTACAACAACTCGTGGCAACGACCTCATTGGTCAGCTCAAATAACTGGCTGCCTTTGAACTCTTCATACCCTGCACGGGGGTTTCCCAAAGTCTAGGATACGTCAGAAGCACGACTAAGCTAAATGTTACTACCACATTCCCTGCTTCTGACATACAAATAATATAATCAAACAGGAACCCATCCAACATTCCATGTTGAATTACTTCTAGTTCTGAGGTGTCTGCCAAAAGAGCTACTTCAGTATCTTCTGACTCATAACCAAAGCGACATTCTGATATATATAGATGACACCTTTTATGAGCCTCTCATATGATTTATAGGTGAAAACTGCAATATAAAATTCCTCCAAACAGTTCCTATGAAACCCACCATCATAGGTCAGAAAGTATGTTATTTTTTCAATTGTCATCTCATGAGGTTGAGCCTCCGGACTTTGTCATCACATGGGAGTAGCTCATGTTCGTGATCACATACAGATTCAGGTGACTGCTTTCAGCTTAAAGTGGCAAAAATACTGCAGGAAAGCCTTTCCCAACAAGGACAAGGAAACCACGCCCCTTAAAGACTCAACCACAATCAGAGCAAATTTGTCATCTCTTCCTGTTCATAGCTTTCCCTCAGGTGATAACTTTTCATGATTTAAATAAAATCAAGCTTTTAGAAAATATTTGTTAAAGCCCACCACTCCCTTTTGTTCTCTCTGGGTCTAGAGCAGAATTACGGAGAAAATTTAAGTTGCACTCTGTGTTCAAACTCCAGTATCACCCCCCCAAAAAAAGTTGCACTAATATCTAAGTAGGAATTACAATTTATCAAAAATAAGGTGAATTTTAAAAACTGATTAATTCAAGTAATTTCAACAATAAATCATGCAATATTTTATTTATCAGATAGTATTTCAAAGTGCTTTATCTGCCAACTGTATGCTGGTTGATCTCCCACTTAGCATGTGCCAGAAAAGCAGGGTTAGTCACATGGTCATATCTGTTCCTCTCTTTCCTCCACAAACAACACATTTCATTTGTTTATTTGTTTTTGCGGTGCTGGGGATTGAACCCAGGGCCTCATGCAAACTAGACAAGTGCACTACTACTGAGCTATACTCCTAGCCCTCATATTTTAAAGAGATTTGTAGAAGTGGAAAATGTAGATGCAAGCCAATCTGAACATGAGCTTAAGGAAAACGAGTGAGAACAAGATCTCTAATACCTGTTCCTCACATACCTGCATTCTGAATTTATATTTAAATAACTGTCAAATAAGCAGGGCATGGTGGTAATCCCAGTGCTTGGGAGGCTGAGATAGAGTTCCAGGCCAACCTGGACTACATGTCAAGACCCTGACTCAAAAAAAAAAAACAACAAACCCTGCTAAATAAAGGTTTTAGAATTTCTTTGCCGCTGAAACTACTTAGGGTAGTGATACAGCTTAGTATCTTTTACTCATTAATTTATTCATTAGAGCTATACTGAGTACTCTTCTAGAATCTATCAGTGAAGTAATAGAAATCCAGAGCTATGTTGTTTATAGTTTTGCAGTGGAAGATAGATAATAAACTATTGTTATAATAAATAAATTATACAATATGGTAGAAAGTGACATGCTATTACAAAAAAAAGTAGAAGGCAAGTGATAGAGCACCTGTCTAGCAAGTACAGGACCAAGTTCAACTCCCAGTGCCTCCAAAAACAAAAACAAAACAAAACAAAAGAAAGAATGGCAAAGGGGATCAGAAGCTCACAGAAGGTCTTATTGAGGAGGTGACGCCATGCTGGTAGCTGTGAGAAGAATGTTACTGGCAGACACAGAGCCTGTAGAGCATGTGCAAAGGCCTTGCAGCGAAGCACTGCCATCAGAAGATGCAGGAAGGTCCATGCTTCTGGTATAAAGTGAGCAAAAGGGAAGAGTAGGAAGGGAGGTCTGAAAGGTAATGGGCTCTGAGTCAGGTCAGAGCCTTGTCCACCATCACTGGACACCTCAGCATTTGTTTACTCTGAAAGAAATAGAAAGCCACTGAGGGCTGAGTGCCAGGGCTTGACTGATGTTTTTAAAGCCTCACTTGGCTGCTGTGTTGAGATCCAACAGTAGAGGGCAGAAGTGGAAGGAGGAGAACAGGCAGGAGGCAGCAGAAGCACCACAGGTGAGAGGAGGGCAGCAACAGGAGTGGTGGAGAGAGCACTGGCCTGATTTTGAACCTGTTTTGAAGGAGGAGCCAGTAGGCTTCCTGATGATTGGGTTGGAGCGTGAGAAAGGATCCAGTGACAACTCTAAGTCTGGGGTGGCCCTCAAGTGAGACAGGGAGGAGTGTGGGTGGAACAGGTTTGGGGAGAAGGCCATTATTCTCTTTGGCATGTTAAGTCTAGTTTAAACCTCAGCTCTGTTACTAACTAGCTTTGTGACCTTGGGCAAATTATTTAAACTCTTTGAACTATAATTTTCTCACCATAAACTGAGATAATGAGACCTAATGTTAGGGTTGTTGTATGACTTTCACAGAGCCAGGTATACGGTAAGTACTCCATACGTGTACTGCTACCTTTTCCTCACCAAAATCACCAAGAAGTGAAAGACAGCAGGGTGTTTCAACTAAGTTCACTAAAGGTGCAGAAGCACCTTGACTCCCTGGGCACGAGACAGCGCTGAGAGGTCTAGGGTGTAGAGGAGATCTGGGTGCACACACGATGGCCCTCAGAAATGTGGCCGGCAGAGATCTTAGCACCCTTGTTACACACGTCATCCTCACATGTGACCTGTGGGAGAGGCAGAAGCACAGGACCCTGTGAAGACTGCTTTCCTACAACTCCTTCAGGGGTTAAAAAAAAGTTTTCAAGTTTAGCAAAACATATGAAATTAACATCCTGCCTCCCCAAAAAGCATGTGAAAGCAGGGTTTTTCTTCTCAGAAGTTACTAATTTTTGACATCATTTAGATGTTACTTGCCAAGTTGAGAGAGTATGAGGGAAGAAATGCCGAGACACTGAACAACCAGCAGGCTGGAATTGATTTTACTATAAAAACACATTCTAAATATATGGAATTCTGTGCCTGAAATATCCATTGCTTTGAGGGTGGGACCTTGGCCAGAGATATTGTATTGCTAACTGAACATTCTGAGGTGAAAACAGACTCTCTCTTTCCTCCTTTCTGCTTCCCAGGCTACCAGGGCAATACTGGAGAGGAAGATAGACTGGAGCCCAGAGGAGGACACAAATACCAAAAGGTAAATTGAGAGCCTGAGCTCTATCATGTACCACCTGCTCTGACCTTTGGGCTGATGTCCATCTCTCTCAATTTCCTCATGTGCAAAAAGGAGGCACTTCCACCTACTGCACAGGATTCAAAAATGGGGACAGCTGGCCATTTAGCAGTCCATTAAATCAAAGATTAGTCACTGACTTTTGTTGTTGTTGTTGCTAAATTTCTCTAATAACAGTAACAATAATGATAATAAGAACTACTTGGTACCTCATGAGATCAGCACAGTGAAATGGTTTGAGCTGAGAGCAGTTTAGCAGCCAAGATGCCCTCCCCTCCCCCCTCCTACCCACACTGTTGAACAGTCTGCCATTCCTCCCTTGAACTCAGTTTCCTCTTGGCTACCTTCACTTTTTTGGGAATTGCTTTCTCTCCACCCTCCCAGGACTTTGGACCAGAGGCAGCTCAGTCACTGTATTGCCTAATTTCTCAGGAAAGCTCTCTCTCCACCCCTCCTCTGAGTAGATGAGTCACTTCCTCTTCCTGAATTAAGATCCTACAGTTATTTATATTACCAAGTAGGGGAATCGATTCCAGGGAGAAAACAGTAGGAAAGAGGGAATTCAGAGCCCAGATGGGAAGTGATTTGGGTATGAGTAAGAATCAGAGAGGTTGGGCCAGGGTAAGGTTTTTAAAAAGTAATCTTGCCAGTGTTACAGTGGCTGTAGCCTAACCAGGAGAGATGAAGGGACAGGAAATGAAAAACAAATAACAAATTGAGAATTAAAAATAACCTTCACTGACTGGCCTTAAGCAGGAGATGAGCAAATAAAATAAACAGAAGACAAGAGAGGCAGATTGAATTATATATAACAAGTCTCAGGGAGCATCAAATGCACCAACATTTAATGTGTGTGAGAACATGGACTCAGTCTATCTCTCACCTATGCTCAAACTCAGCAATTATGTCTCTAATATACAAGCTCTATATCGTTATTACAAAACATACCAGTAAAAGTTTCAGTACATGGATTTATGCCAGCAAGTCTCTTTGATGTCCCAAAGTCAGAGATCTTGAGAACGCCACTGTATGTATTAATCAGTACATTGTCACCCTAGGGAAAAAGGACTTCAATCAAATATGTTATCTTTCTGCACACACTGTTTGTTGTTGACTGGTTAAGTCTAACTAAAAAAGGAGCCCCAAGAACAAATAAGAATACTTACTCTGTGCTCTTTATTAATAATTTATCTCAATACAGACTTCTTCATACCACTTTTGGTTTATATAGTATCAGGTGTTCACAATCTGCTACTCAAATTGCAAGAATAAACATGGCCACAGGCAAGTTCACTGAAGTTTACATGTAGCACAGGCTAGCTGTGTATGCTACACACACACACACACGTAAATTATATATATAAATTACATTATATTATATATATAAATATGTATTATGACTTGTATAACTTCCCCGTCACTTTACTTTCTTTTTATGTTGTTTTCTTTCTTCCCTTGGAATTTTTAGCCTCATCCTGGATAAATAGCAGTTGAGCTGATTTCAGGGTAGTACTGTTAGCTGTTATGCAATGAAGGTACCTTTAGGGATAAACTCCTACAATTACAGAGGAGAAAGCTGCTGTCACTTTAAAAGACTATTACCCATCTTCAAATTTGTTCTTTCTTTTTGTTTCAGTTAAAACTCTTTGAAGAAACTTGTGAGGAACCAGCCAATGTCACCCAGCAACTCTGACTCACTCTTTTATGTCACCCATAGTAAACTTTTCTCAGGATAACACTAAGTTCCCTGTCCAGCAGTGTTCCTATCTATCTAGCCTCTTTTCTTTTTGAATGTGTAATCTATGACCTTGAACTGAGCATGCTCAGAAATGCACACCTTAAATGGAGCATGTTGGGGAATGTGCCTGCCCCTCGCCGACAAGTACTCTTCAGTAGGAATGTGTATGGGCTCCCAATACAATCCTTTGTTCAGGGACCGTACTCCTTTGTAAATAATCCCAGTGCTCTCCTTACATGGTGCCAGTGATAAAGTGTTCTCCATCTCTCACCTCCTGGCTGTGCTTTTTGGCTTTGTACTCACCAACATCGTGTTTGGTTACAAAATTAACATATCTTCCATAGTCTAGTCTTTGCCAAAACTTGGTTAGTTTTGAATTTTCTTTTAAAAGAGAATGTAATACTTTTATTTTAGAGGAGCTACAAATGATAACCTTAGTTTATGCATAAGTGAATGATAGTTGTGAGAAAGGAGGGTTTTCTTTATTTTTTCTTCTAACCATTCATATTTATAAAGAGTGGTTATGGGCAAGGATACAGAGATTAGCCAGCTTGTCCTTGCTTGGGAACAGGGCACATGGCTTGCTGGACTTCACATGGCTGTTCACAAAGTATCCATGGAGGGAGCATATCTACTGGCCGAAGGTGGTGAGAGAGGGTATACCTTGCTTAGCAGAGATGAGACATGGACATAAATAGCTGGTTCAGAGTAGCATGACATATTTCTACTGTTTATTTATTCATCATTCTAAATTAGTAGTCAGAACACAAAGATATGACTTCTGCAAACAAAAAAAGTTACCCAGGAAGGAACTCATGAAGATGAATCATGGTGCATCCTACCTTTATATCCCGGTGAACTATTTGATTGTCATGGAGGTATTTTAATCCTTCCAGTATTTGCTTTGTATAAAAGCCAATTGTTTGCTCATTGTCTTTTAATGGGCCCCATTTGGACCGAAGGAGAGCAGAAAGACTTCCTGTAAGAGAAAGTGTAAATAAAATCTCATCAAAATGAGCTCTTTAAAGGATATTAAAAATGCAACAGTGATTTAAGCCAACATTCATTTGTTCTTCACAGTGGCTCAGGACCTATACTGGTTACTTGGGATCAAATATGCGTATGAAAACATCTCTACTCTAAAGATGGTCATTTTCAATACGTCTAGGGAAAAGGCTAATCAATTGCTAACCTTAATCCAAGTCATGATGATTGATACTAAAATGGTTCTGATATTTATTTATTATCTCCTAACAGACATCAAGGTAAGGTCCCAGGTTTAATTTTTCTTTCAAATGGACAAATTAAGACCCGTACTCTTGTAAGTCTCAATTTTATTTCTCCTTCTTGGCTTAGAAATTTATGCTCTTGAAGGAAAGAAAAGCAGCTCTTACCTCCTGGGACCTGCTCCATGAAGATTTTAATGAAGCCATTGTCACTTAGAGAGCCCAGATATTGGACAATGTTTTTGTGCTTGAGATGCTTATGCAAGGCTATCTCTTCATGCAGGGGCTGGGAGTATCTGAAAGACATGTGAATGTCAATACGCTAATCATGCAGCCAGACTTCAGTATATAAATTTAAGCAATCCAAATTGAGAATGTCAGCTAGACATGTGCCCATAAATAAAATCAAATGACCACCCAAGGCCTCTATTTCTCAAGAGGCACATTCTGTGAGGTTGCAGTTGGAGTAGGATAAGGGGAAAGATGCAGGCACTGTTCTAAGCTCCTTGTGCACGTTAACTTATTTCTTACAAGTAAGGAAGAAGGTACTATTAGGATGTCCATTTTATAGATGTGGAGATTAATTCACAGAGATGACTAACTTGCCCAAGGTAACAAAACTAGTGACAGTCTTAAAATGATTAGAAATCATCTCCACAGCTTCTGTCCATACTAAGATGGCATCCTGTTCCACTGGCCTCACAACATGACTTTTCTATCCCAGAAGCTTTTGTCCAGGAAAGCCCAGAAGTTCCCAATGACTTTAATGTTCATTCTAGAACTTTCTGAAAGGCCCATCCACTCCTCCATGAAAAACAAAGGCATTTACATTCCAAGTCTCTCTCAGTCCACTGATTCAAAATCTTCACCTTACTTTGTCCACCAAGTCTATTATCTCATGATTTTTACCTAATTCTATACAATTTCTGTATCAAAATCATGTGCTTGGTGTATTTGCTGTATCTGATTATAGAAGTATTTAAGCTTCTGAAACAAATAACACTTTAGTTGATAACAGGAAGTACTGTAAAGCTTACAGAATCTTAATAATCCCCAAATCATTGTAGCTCTTTTGTAATTATTGTATAGTTTGGCAAAGAACAAAACTTCAACAAATTGAGTTTTAAAGATTCAATTGGTGATTCCTGAATTAGACAGCCTTGGGTCCAAATAGCCAGGAGCTTTGCTAGGCATGACAATAATAACCACTTATTGCAAGGGAGGCTGAGCAGGAGGAAGGAAACAGCATGGCGCAAAAGCAATTTGTGAGCATCAGGTTACTATCCTTGTGTGAGTGAAAGCAGAGGGGACTTCCTTATCATGCTGGCGCAAGTGACTGGGCTCCTTTTGATTGGTGGCTATACATCTGAAAATCTGGAAATTTGCCTAACATCTCTCTCTTGAATTGAGGGAAGTTTAAATCTTACAAATAAATAGCTTAGCTTTTGATTTGGTGACATGAAACTGAAGCATGAGTGACTACATTTTGAAATGACCCACTATGACCTAGTTCAGGAGCTTAGTCTAATCAATGGTAAGGTGACAGTGATAAACAGACTCAATGCTATTCCCTAATATGTGTGTGTGTTACAATGTTATATATGTGTGTACATATATACTGATGTACTCATATACCATATGTACACATATGAGTACATGTATATACATACACACTTGCATACCAGGGGATGCAGAGAGAAAGGCACTAAGTACTAAGACATATTAAGTGCAAGCCTGCTGCCTCATATTGGCTTCAGTCATACCTGTAGGGAATGTTCAGATCTTTCAATGACAAGTCCAAATAAGCACAGTGGATCTTTTTTGGGTACTGATAACTAACACTGGAATTGGTTAGTAATAAAACCATTTTCATAAAGCTTTGCAGAGTAAGTGCTAAAGCCAAAGCAACTAACAATTTACTAAAATCTGAATCATTTAATTCAAGTACACTTTATAATCCGTATATGATTACTGAGAAAGAACGCAACATAATGACAACAAAATCTTGTGTATCAATATATTACTCATTTTTTTTTAGTTTACAATTGCTCTAGGACCTGAAAAGGGCAGATATTAAAGTTATCACTTTAGCAGTGTATCAGTTAAAGACAGAAACAACATTTAGATAATTGTTCGAGCGAGGGAACACAAGAAATACCCATATACAGTGTCACCAATACGATGCTTAGGTAATAACCCTTTGCTCTGAAGCCATTTACCAGTTACTTCTTTCATGAGGTGAAAACCACTTGGATACTGGTTCATGATTACTCTTATATGAGTTAGTGGCAAAAACTGGGCCTGTTCTACAGATTGAGGAGATTAAGATCATCTGAAAGAAGACACCAGCTCAGTTTATTATGAATCAAAGGGTGCCTACCTTCTGATTCTCTACGGAAAATCAAACCTTCAATGCTTACAGTTAAGATCCTACAGAAGCAAATGTCCCCATGCTTTTATTTAAACCAAGAACAGATAAAAAGTTACAATACTAGTCAGAGTCCAATGAGCTAAGGATTCATACTGTTTTCACGTTGAAAAATATTACAAACACCAGCAAATTTCCCAAGGTATAAGTGCCAAGCACTATATAATGATGAAGTGCTAATTTGTTCAGGTGAATAAACTATGATTGTCTATGGGAATTACAAGAAAACTATATTTTTTCTCCATCAGTTATAACAATGGAAGGAAGAAATGGTATAGACAATCAGATCCATCCATCCATCCATCCATCCATCTCTCTAGCTTTGTTAAAAAACTATTGATCCATAAATCTCTAGACTGCCCCCTCTGAATCAAACCTCCACTGATAACCACCTAGATGAATGATTTCCAACCTTCCTTTTTTTTTTTTAAGTTTAAGACGGGGACTCGCTATATAGCCCAGGCTGGCCTCAAACTGGAAATCCTCCTGCTTCTGCCTCCCAAGTGCTGGAATTACAGGTGTGCACCACCATACCTGGGTGGCTTTCAACCTCTCCTGTATGGCTTCTGAAGAATGCCAACCTGAGAGTGACACCTATCTAGGGGCAGATTATGGGAGCATACTTAAATCCAGCATAACTTTCTTACAAACACTCTGACTCACTAGCAAAGTCTTTTTAGAATGTGAAGGAAATGCAGAAGGAATCTGGTATCTTTGTCAGGTGCTCGCAATCAAACTCAGAGCCTTGTGCAGGATAAGTACATGCTTACCACTGAGCTGCACCCCAAGTCAGCAACATAAACTGCTGCTGCTGCTATGACCCTTCTTTGCATATGGCATTCAGTATCCCACAGCATACATTTTTCACATCCATCATACCATTTAGCAATTATGCTCTGTAGCTCCTATCTTTCCAAATGGAACATCCAGATGTCTCCAGGGCACATAGATAGAAATACCTGTTTATTTCATCTTCACAATAACAATGCTATGAAATTGATGTAATCCCTTTACATAGTTAACAAAAAGATACCCTGAACCATCTGTTCCAGGTAAGCACTTGTCATGCAGGTGACAAGCACATACAACCCACATATATCGACTACACCATTACAGAACAGGAGCCAAGGGCATTTTGTTGGTCCTGATGTGCTTTGTGTGTACGCTGGCATTTGAATAACCTTAATCTACATGGGGATTTAAAAACTGCATCTTAAAATCCACCCAGAGATGAAGAGGAGGGATGTGACTAAAGAGTAATTCAGCAATCTAATAGTGATGATCCATTAAAATTTCATATCATTTCAGAGTCTATGAGTCTATAGACTCTGAACATGTAGTATATTTAACAAAAGTTTTAATTGACAACTTTATACATATCACTCCAAGTATTCAATGAATAATTTCTACCATTTTTAAGAATTCATAAGCAAGTCAAATGGGTTAACACAGAAGAAAATGTGGAATAATACCATAAAAATATAAAATTGAAACTACATGTGGCAGATAGCAACAGCTTCTTGCCAAACTCATATCTATTCTTTCCTCTTCCTACGATTTTGTATGGAGAAACAGATGGCCAACTAAAAAGCTATAGAGTCATAACCTCCTTGGTAGGGATAGGTGGTCACCCAACCCGGTGACCAAGTTGTAGAAGTATGCTGGGCATTTCCAGGAAACTTCGTTTTCCTGTTTTTTTCTAGAATGAAGATATGGAGGCTGGAGGCAAAGTGACAGTCTATGGAAGTCATGCATTAAGGATGGATAGGTGGGACCTGGGACAGTGGTGTATGGGAGGGAATATCTTTTTCAGCCTGAGACAGTAAGAGAAGGCCTCTATGGTATCTTGACATTTGAATAGAGCCTCCATTCAAATGATACGGAAGGATGGATGGAAACACTGGTAGAAATTATTCATTAAATACCTGAGTGATGTGTATAAAGTTGTCAATTAAAACTTTTATTAATGATGAAAATGAGGCAATGCTGCCAAGATCTGGTTGACACTGGTTTGACTCCTGGACAGAGAGACAGCAGTGTGGCTGCCATGGTGGTAAGGCCCCAAGCAGGCAGGCTGCCTAGAATCCTTATATAAGAGAGTCTGGGTTTTAGATTGGTTGTAGTCAGGATCCACGGAAGAGTTTTAGGCAATGGTAATATGATGTGATTTTTTAAAAAGGAATTTTATTTTTTTTAGAACAATTTTAGGTTCTCAGCAAATTGGTCAGAAGTTCAGAGATTTCCCATATCCCCTTCCCCCACCAGGCACAGCCTCTGCCATTATCAGCTCCACCCCGCCATGGTACATTTGTTACAACCATGACCCTATACTAATACATCATTATCTCCACATTATGTGATTTTACCTTCAGAAAGGTCTCTGAAAGATTCAGATCTCTGAAAGATTCAGATCTCTGAAAGATCTCAGAAAGATTCAGAAAGAATGGGCTAAAGGCAAAGGAAGGAGTGAAAGCAGACAAGAGGTGGCTGCAGACACAAACAAGGAGTTTAGACAGGTTTTCTACCCCAGCAGTGGTTCCCACGGAGGCTTCTGTTCAGGGATTTCTGCTCTGTTCAGTTGTTTGAGGACAGCCTCCTGTCCTCCACCCATAGATCTTACAAGAGCTGCTGATTTTTCTGTGTGTTCAGCTTTTATTTGTTAGAATGGAATGGCAGCTTCCAAGCTCCTTATGTGCTGGACTGGAAACTTACCTGTCATTGCACTTGTTTTCCATCTAGCCATATAATAAATCACCTTTATCTGATGTGACACACAAGGCCAGTCTCTTTTCTAGTCTTTGAAAGTCCTGTCCTTCCCTACCTGAATCTTTTGTTTTTCCCCAGCAGATTTTCTATTTAAGTTACTGAAAAATGTAGTGGATAAACTTGAGATAGGTTAGTTAACACAATGGAGTTTTCAGACAGTTCCATTGGTTAGACTATCACTCAAGTATTTTTTAAAATACTGTTTACAACCCAAAGTACTTTCACAAACAGATTTTGGTAGCCACAATTACAATACCTGCTGTCTCTCTCTGGGATTTCTTTAATAGCAATTCGGACCTGGTTGCTCAAGTCTCGACCTGCATAGACTATCCCGTAAGTGCCTTTTCCCAACACAACTCGGTCACCATTTTCATCATATTCGTAGTCATACTGCAGAAGGAAAATGGGGGACAGGAGGTTGAAACATTAGTTGCATGTGACATTTCAAACACCAGCTTTTCTCTAGAGCAGTTTTTCGTATTTCACCAAATGACTGTAACAAGTAAAATAATAAGATGAAGTTTTACATGGCAGCTTCAAGAACCAAAAAGCAGACATTGTCAACGTAAAGCAGGTAGTACGTTCATGTTTATGATCGTGTGTGTTATGAGTAAGTGGGCACTACACAGGTAAATCCACAGACACGCTTCTGCAAAAACCCACTGGGCTTCCTTCACCCACTCAGCCCTCCTTTCATTGATTCTGGAGATGTCAACAGCTGGCATCAGCCTATCACCAGTGAGCACATAGCTTTCCTCCTGTTATTCAGCTTTGGTGCTGCTACAGCAGTTTTTATTCTTCCAGGAGAACAAAACCACCAAAAGGATAGGGTAAGGAGACAATGAATAACAGGAGGAACACTAACTACGCATAGGTTCTGGGATTTCCCTCTACGGTACCCTTTCCTCTTCACGGCTGGTTCCTGGCAATGACTTTTACTTCTGTAAGCCTATCAAGGCACTTAAAATCTATTTTATTTTATCTAGATGTTGTTAACAGGATGGTTTCCTATGCATGGGGTGCGCCTGCAGTCCGAGATGGGCAGGAGTGGATGAAGGCAGGGTTTTCAGTTTCACTGAGCTAGGGCAGGAGTTTGCAAACACTTCCTATAATGTCCCTGATAGTGAATATTTTTAGCTTTGTGGGCCATGTAGTCTTTGTAGCAACTACGCAATCCTGCCATTACAGGGCAAAAACAGACCAGTAGATATATAAATAAATGGGCAGGTTGTGTTCAAATAAAACTTTATTTAGCAAAATAAGTGGTGGGCTGGATTTGACCACTGGGCCAGAGTTTGCTAACCTCTTATCTGGGGCTTGGGTCTTCATGCCCATGAGGGGAGAGGAAAAACAGCCTAATGCTGACAGCAGACAAAGAGCTGGAAGAACCTTGAAGGACCACAAAGCAGTGAGAGGACAGGTTAAAAGAGGGACCCACTGCACTGGGAGATGTACAGAAGGCAGGTCTCTTCTGTACTCTGGATGGGTAAAACCAAGTTTTGTCTGAATGCTTTCAACCATAGCTGATCCTCATGCTATTTGGAGTTCAAACTGACACTTCCTATAAGTATCATAATTTATCTTCAGCCCACGTTGCCCCAAGAGTGGCTGGAAAAGGTGTTTTAAAGGAAGACTTCCCTCAAACAAGCTTCTCAGGGTTCTCATTGAAAGTGCACCATTCAAACTGAGCTCAGAATCCAAAATCATCAATATATAAAGAAATAATTCACCGTCAGTGACAAATACAATCCTCAAAAACCCATAAATCAGAGACTTTAAAATATAAACATAAAGGTATGAAATAAATTAAAAAATGAGAAAGGATTAGGTATTCTGAAAAAGACCAAAGATTTGAAACATAATCAATTTAAACGTTCAGCAATTGAACCCTAAATAGGAAAGATAAAAATGAATTCACACTCAGATATGCTCTCAGGAAACTATAAAATACTAAAGACAAAGATTGGACTATAAAAGAAAGCAGAGATTAAAAGGATAAGTTACCTACACCAGGAGCTAAGCAAACTGTCTTGACGACACAGGGGCTATGTTAGCACATGCTCCAGGTTATTTATCTCTAACTGGTCTCTAAACCTTAGTGGAAGGCAGTCAGGTGGTGTTTCTTGGAGAGAATACTATGCCAGGCTGGTGTGGATGCCAGCCTCCTTCTCATGGACCCTGCTCTGTCTTTCCAAGCTCTGGAAAATTGACACCTGCTTTCAGGTGTCAATTCTCAGTATCCACCACAAGATACCCAGGGTACATTAGTGAACACGCCTGCGCTCAGTGCTTGACGCAAGGCTGAAGACTACCCTGCCTAGGGAAGATGCCCGGGAGGTCTGATGGGGAAGGGAACTCACAACAGGGATCATCCAGCCATTTGCCAGACTTGGGACATAGAACTGAGTCCCTGAAAAGGAGCAGTGAGAATAGTTCAAACAATGCTGCCAAAGGAGACCAAATCACACACCTAATTCCTGTGGTCCAGACTTCTGCAATGCTGTGCTGTACCTGTGGAGTCCCACCTTAGGGCATCAACAAAATAGATCAAATTTGCCAGTGTGCCTGCTCAAAGGGACAGAAACCTATACACTGGACCACCTTATGCTATAATACCTTATAACTGAAAAGAAAAAGTCTCCAACTTGCAATGATCTGTCTCATTCAACTTTCATAATAAGCCTGTATCATAGTAAGAAGGGTCTCTGATTACCTTCAATTTACAAATGATCAGAAATACTGTTTCCAATTAAAATGTCCGACTTGTGGTTTAAAGTCAGATCTTGTGTTCTTTCTATAACTAATGCTGCAAGGAAACTCCATTACTTAAGAGCTTATGACCTTAATATTAATTCTGTTTTCAAACACCAGTATTATCAAGATATTCAATGTATTGTCAATGTCCACTGAGATCCGCTTGCTTTTCAAGCAGACACCTGGTGGCCATTGCCGCCTTAGGCTCCATCCTTTATTCTCCCTCACTCCTATCTCAAAGGGACTGAACACACTATCAGGTTTCCTTCTTAAGATCTTACAAACCCATGGCATATCCATCTCTATTTTCAGTGCTATTACCTCAGGTCAGGCTTATCTTCTGTCTATGTCTATGTCTATGTATTGATCCCTGGGCCTTGTGCAAGCTAGTGCTCTACCAAGGAGCTTCACCCATAGCCCTTCTACTCATCTTTGTTGTCATGTGTTTCTCACTCTGCCTGCCTGTCTTGCCTACTTGTCTGCTCTATCAGTCATTTTTAGAGTTATTTGGCTTGCAGTAGATGCTTAGTAATTATTTGCTCGATTAGTGAATTAGATTATAGAAAAATGTGATAACTTTTTAAACCAGGTGCCAAAATGAAACATTCAGAGCCTGTATCTGTTCATTTTTGATTGAAGCAGTTTTGTCACAGGGATAGTGTTTTGTCACACAGCATACTGAGGAACACAGAGCTGAGAGGGGGCTGCACGAGCATCAGTTAGCTCAGGAGCCTAAAGCATCCAAAGACTACTTTGAAAAACTATTTATTAGGTATAGAACTTGACTCTATACCTAATAAAGTTTAACAAAGTATTCATAAATGAAAAAACATCAAGAGAACTTTTAATAAAGCCATTGCTATTTAAGTAAGACCATTTTAAAGAGTAATTACTGCCTAGTTTCTTTTTTATTTTTCCTACTATTACAAGGTAAAAATATAAATTAAGAAGGCAGTTTTGAAGAAAAGTTAAAAAGGGACAGGAGGCTGGTCTGGCCTCTAAAGACAGTTATCTATGTGATAGCTAGAAAAACTAGAACAGAGCTGGGAAGGAGGGGCTGTTAACTGACAAATATGCCAAAAAACAGGGAGGAAAAAAAATTTTTTTTTCTTTTTAATAAAGAATGTAAATCCAGTGCTTATATATTTTGCATTCTATTTCTGTGGTAATAGGTTAGCAAATCAGGTTGTTGCTAAGGAGACAACAGTTGCATCTCAAATCAATGATGGGAACACTTCTAGAATCTTCCCTTTATTGCTGCCTGCCCAGAACAATGTTGGCGAGGAGAAAACTGGCAGCTGGCATGGGAAGACACTGTTAACAAGGCCATACAACAGAGCAGTGATTCACTCAGTCCTGGCCCAACCAAGGGACCTACAGAGACAGAACCACCTTACAAAAGTCCATGCACCTCCCAGGGGTCTTGAGTACATTCGTCAGTGGTTACCTCAAGGACCCCAATGGCTGGTTTGTTAATCCTCAGTCACATTGCTTCCTTAATATGCAAATGCCACAAATATGAACACACAGCAGGGTACAAATATCTAGTGCAACAGATCGAATCCCACTCTTCCCCCTTTTTTGAGGGGGGGCAGTGTTAGGAATCAAACCCAGGGCCTCATGCATGCCAGGCAACCACTCTACCAATGAACCGTATTTCCAGTCCAAAACATCACCTTCTTAAAGTGCCTTTCTGGCCTTCCTGTCTGAAACTGCACACCCTGCTACACTGTAATCCTTCTTTACTTATTTAATATCTTTTATTTATTATCCTTGCTTTATGTTTCTCCTTCACTCTAAGCACTAACATCCTATATATTTTACTTATTTACATTGTTTATTGTTTGTCTTTCATCAGAAGTATAAGTTCAGTGAGAACAGGATGTTTTTCCCCTTGTTTTGTTCTCTGCTAAATCCCCAGCACCCAGAATAATGCTTACCACCCAGTAAGTATCCAAAAAACAGTTTTTAAAAAAGTGAATGTACTTATTTTTTATTAGCATACATTAATAGTACAAGGGGGTTTCATTGTGATATTTCCATAGATGTGTATACCAAACTGTGAAAACCTTGAGATAAATGACAAAAACCAGTTTTTGAGTGGATTAATGGGGGTCTACTTGGACCACCAATGTGCATAAAGATCCACTTAGGCCTTGAAAACATCTAAACGAACAGCAGCCATAGGAAAAAAAACTGATGTAAACTGCTTTTGCTGGCTTAAGCAAAGCTTCCAGAAAATACAGCTGTCATAAATCCCCTCGGGAGTTTACAGCCAAGAGGGAGGTGGACCTGTTATATCCAGATGAGAAATTACCTAAACAAAGCCGACAAAATTTTCTGTACTCATTGCTGCTTCTCTTTGCTGTCCCATCCCCTAGCCCTCTTCTTACTCAAATGACACAAAAACACTTAACCCTACCTGTCTGGGAGTGGCTTCTTGGTGTGGCTTCTCAATGATTTCCATGGACTAAATGCATAAAGTTCGTCCCTTTGCTAACTTATCTGTGTCAGTTAATTCACAGGCTCCAACTACAGAACATAAGTTGGTAAAGGAAAAAAGGTTTTTTTTCCCCCTCTCAAAAGAATGAATAAATAGCAATTCGTATCTTCAATACTCTAAGTGATATACTTTCTCAGATAGCAAAGTAACTGTGGGTGTTCAGATTGAGATCTGTACAGAAATAGAAGTAGAAGGTTAAAGAAAAACAAACCAGTTTACTACTTGACGATTCTATATCGATTTAAAGGAATTCTAACCCACTGTTTGCTAATGCTGATGAGGCAAATAAACAGAAAAGGAAATGGTGAGGTCTTTCATCATACTGCAGATGTCTGAGTCAAAAGAAAATGTTCCTTTCTTCTTGCTGGTCCCCACTCCAGCCCACAGGGGCCACTTTCTCTTCGTGCCCACTGGAAACGATGTAGAAACGGGTGCTAAGAACATGTCACTTGATTGCCTTGGGCTTGTGCCAGTCATACACATGTTTTGATAAAAAAGTGAGGCACAGTGCACATAACACAGAGGGAGGGCAAAAGGAAGTGAAGAGGGAGAGGGAGAGGGACTGAGAGAAAGAGAGAGAGAAAAAATATGAATGGGTGTGCTTGGGAGAAAGGAAACATGGATGGGAGAGCTCACCTCAAGTGGTAGAGCACCTACCTACAAGCCCACAGCCTGTATTCAAATTTTTGTATCACAAATTAATTAATTAATTAAATGAAAATGAATACAATGGATTTTATGGTAAGCACCAAAAGAACCTCAGTAATTTGTACCTATTTTTCCCCCATGGAAATAAAAGATAGATATGGAGAGGATGTGACAATCTTTGCACTATGGCATCAAGCTTGATTAAAATATTCATTCTTTAATTGACTTAACATTGCTTTGCACAACCTTCAAGTCCATTACCCACAACCTACACTGCCTCCTCCAATCCACATCCCTCTCTCCTTGGCTGGAGATATTAAGCATCTTTGTTTTGGCACTTCAGACTCTTTGCAGTTCTGACTGAACTTCCTCCGCGACTATGGGATGAAAAAAGAAACAAAGCCCAGATCTCATGTGTTGGGTGGTAACAGTCCAGGGCAGGCTTCAGAATGACGATGCAGTGACTATAGTTAGAGCAGGGAAGTGTGCAAAAATGCCACGAGAGTAGACGAAGCAAGAAGGGGGCTTGAGAAATGATTGAAAAAAAAAATGACACTTGAGCTGGATCACAGACAAAAGGATATGGTCACCAAGTGTGACAGAGCAGGAGAGCTGTGGAGTTGGTGTCTGCCTGTCAAGCCCAGAAGCAAGCGAGGAAGGCCAGCTGCTGGGAAACAGGAAGGATTTGGCACTGTTAGACCATGGGGTGGAGAGGAAAGGGAGAAAAAGCTAGGGGTTTTTGTGTCATATGGCAGAGAATGCTCCTTCTGCAAATAGTAGCAAAGAAAGATTTTTAATTTGGAGAGCTCTGGCACTAAATCTGGAGATCTCTCCACAGATGACAGGGACGGGCCACGTGAAAGGTGATTAAGAGCTGCCAGCAGCAGAGTGACAGAGAGGAGGATAGGAAGAGCCTAGAGGAAAGGCAGGTGTAAGGGTTAAGGGGCTGGGGCAGAGGTCTCTCTCAGGGGTCTGGCTTGGGTTACTGGATAGATGTCCTTGTCTGTTTGTTTTTTGTGGGTCTGGGGTTTGAACTCAAGGCTTCATGCTTGCAAAGTAGGTGCTCTACTACTTAAGCCACACCTCAAGTCCATTTTACTCTGATTATTTCAGAGATGGGGTCTTGTGAACTATTTGCCTGGGCTGGCCTTGAACCAGAATCCTCCAGATCTCAGCCTCCCAAGTAGCTAGGATTACAGGCATGAACCACTGGCACTTGGCAATGTCCTTGCTCTTAATGTAGGGAAGGCAGGAAGAAGAACAATATAGACCACAGCTAGTAAATGTTAACTGTAGCACAGCCTAGGAATTAGCTGTAATCAATTCCTTGATGACTTCAGAAGAAATTTATTAACACACTGATTTATTTATTATGCATTCATAACCTTTTCATGACAAACCACAGCCTTGAGTCAAAATACACATCCTTGAATCAAAAGGAACTATATCTATAAAACAGAAAAGTCCTTCTTTGAGAAATGGTACTGAGCTATCTCTGAAATAACCTTGTATAGTTTGTATTAATCTGGAAAATTATTTTAAAAAGTAAAGCTGGGAAACTATCTTCTTGCTCAGCTCTAATTTAAGAAACGAAACCATCTTAGCATTGGACAAAATTCAGCAGCATGAATTTTGTCCAAAGTTATAAAACTGAAACTGGCAAAGCTAGAACCAGAACCTGGGGCTCCTGCCCTCAGCTTGGAGATTTCAGTAGATCTGATCTGATCTGATGGAGGAAGGCTCTGGTTATGAATCAAAGGAGGCTGAGTCCATCCCACAACTACACTGCTTCAAAGAAACATTGAAATCAGAAGGAAAAAAAAAAAAACAGATCCTAACTTGGGCCTCGAAGAAGTTTTTTTAATGGCAGGAAATCTAACCCGGGGTTAGTGATGGATTTGCAGTTTCTAGAACCACATTAATAGTTAAAGTTTTTTTGAACGATGACACCTCCCTAACTGAAGATAAACACATTGAAGAGCACTCTGGTCACCTGTCCTTTCCAAAACTTTGATTTCATTTTGGCCCAAGGTACCCAAAGGCTTTAAGAATAATTGGTACCTGTATAAAAACAATTTTAATTAAAATTGTTAGAAAATAATTAACCATTCTTAATTATTCTAGAAAACAATTAATCATTCTTAATTTCTCATACAAATCTCAATCGTATAAAGATGGTGTCTAAGGTAATTCTTGTTTGTAGCATAAAGGTGGGAAGTAGAGGAATTATTTTTGGTATATCATTCATGGAATAAAATTTGAATTCAGCTTATGAATGAACTTGAGCTCATTTTAATCAAATATTTAACATTCTGATAAAATAATTTAAATGGAAAAGGTCAAAAATATCTAAGAAACTCGATCAAATACATAATTGCAGCTGGGCATGGTGGAAGACACCTGTAATCCCAGATACTTGGGAGGTGGAGGCAGGAGGATTGTGAGTTTAGGGTTATTCCTGGCAAAATTATTGAGACCCGACCTAAAAAAAAATAAATAAATAAAAATAAATGGGCTGGGAGATATGGCTCAGAAAGTAGAGTGCTTGAGGCCCTGGATTCAATCCCTCATACTGGAAAAACAAAACAAAATCCTAATGGTGAGTTATCATAAATTATGCAAAAATAAATGTTAAGGCTTAATAACAACTGATAAGCATGGCCATGAAAGGACAGTGAGAGAACAGCCAAGGTAGTCTCACCATCCTGCAGCCTAGAACATCACTGTAGACATTCATTGCTACACTAACAGAACACCCAGGAGGAAAGAATCAGCAGAATCACTTAGCATGGCGTAATGGCAAACAAAGCCCAAACTCACAAAACAAGGATACTGACCTCTTCAAATAGTCTATTTAAGTCCATTGGGAATACTGTAGATGTCATTCTGTGTCTGAGACAGAAGTGTAAGGATGTTTTCTAAATTAAAAGAACAGCATCTGTGCACCTACTGGAGAAGGGGAGTCAGGAACACTTCGATGCATTAAAGCAATATTATATATATATATATATATATATATATATATATATATATATATATATATATACTGGTTTTTGTGGAGTCAGCAGATTTACCAAAACCCTCTGGATGTTCCTAAGGAGAAACCTTAGCATTTCCCTTATTTGGTTGGTCACAGTGCTTGCCATAGGATTGCCTAAGTAGAAAGAGTCTCTCACAAGCACCCACCTCATACGCTACTTCTGAATATACAGATCAGAGGATGTTGAGCCTGGATGCTCTTGGTTGTTCTTTGGAGAGTGATCTACCCCGCCTCTTACATCATGTAAGACTGAGGCTAGGAAAAAATCAGCTAGAGAAATTCATTACAAATTCTAAGGCAAATAAAGCTTTGCTATTCTGTCCAGGTAGTTAAAGTAGCTCCTAGAATAGGGTCCCCAAACTGCTGATCCAATCAATTATAAAAATCATCCTTGTCTAATATGGTAAACATATATTTTTGGTAAAATGCCCTTAGCTCCTTTGGAAGGAATAAAATAAAAAATATTGCTGGTTTAAAAGAGAAATAAAAGAGCCAGATGTTGGTAGCTCATGCCTGTATAATCCTAGCTACTCAGGTAGCAGAGATCGGGAGGATTGCAGTTTGAAGCCAGCCCGGGAAAATAGTTCGAAAGACCCTATCTCAAAAATGCTCATCACAAAAAAAGAGCTGGTGGAGTGGTGCACAGTGTAGGCCCTGAGTTCAAATCCCAGTACCACAAAAAAAAAGGAACAGAAAAAAGCCAACAACATGTGACATTGCATAAGACCTTATGGATTTTCCAGTCTAATCCCCTCATAATTTTATACTATTGACAGAACTGTTTCATTCTCATTATCTTTTACCCTGACAATTGCTGTGTATCAGTGATACTAAATTTAACACAAATAAAAACATAGATAATGAGAAGTCAAAAGAGCACTGAAGTAAGAGCTAAGAGATTTAGTCTCTTCTATAAGGAAGTATAAAAGTATTAGGGCTGGTGGGGGGTGGTCAAGGGAAGGAGCACCTGCCTAGCAAGCATAAGGCCCTGAGTTCCAACCCCAGTACTACCAAGAAAAAAAGCATAAAATACAAAATATATGTGAATAAGTACTAATATTGGTTCTATACAGCAAGCTAATACATTAGGAATTTTTTTCAAACTAGATCTATCATATTTTTATAGCTTTAATGAAAACTTACCTAACAATATCAAAGCAATACAACTGGTAGATAATTAGGGTTTAATGACAGGCAGGTTGATAATTGGTTAGTATATTTAAATTTTCCATCAACTGCTAGAATATTTTTATAAAAAGTTCAGTGTATGACATAAAAATCATCAAGATGGTATAATAAGTAAGCATACTGACCAGGCTGGTGATCTATAGTTTCCTTAGTTTTACATTAAAAATATAATTTTAAATATTGGTTGGTGCTATAGACTGAATTTTTGTGTTCTCCCCAGATTTGTATATTGAAATCCTAATCTCCAAATGAAGATAAGTTTAATGCTCAAAAGATCTGATTAAGAAAAAAAAAACTTATGGAAACTGAAAAAAAGAAAAAGAAATCCTAATGCCCATGGTGATGGATTAGGCTGTATTTGGGGAAGGTATTACGGCATGAGGGCAGCCCCCCTTGAGTGGTAATTGTGGCTCTATAAAAGAGATCACACAGAGCTACCTTGCCTTTTCTACCATGTGAGCACACAGTAAAAAGGTGCCATCTATGTAGAACAGGCCCCCACCAGACATCAAATCTGCCAGCTCCTTCATTTCAGACTTCACAGCCTGTAGAATGGTGGGAAATAAATTTCTGTTGTCCATAAGCACCAGGTTTAAAGTATTTTGTTATAATAACCCATATAAACCAAGACTCCTAGATTCAGAGTTCTGCCCCACATCAAATACTGGGAAGGGCTTGGAGGAAATGGTGGCCAGCAGTCCTGCCTGGAGAAGTACTGTCCTTCAGACACTGAAAATGTTAGAGTTCAAAGTCAGTACTCACAACACTCCATCCAGCACTGACCTTTGCAGTGCTGGGAGGTTCTTCTACACACAGTAGACATGGCAGAGAAAACAGACACGCACTACAAGTTGGTATTGATACAGTGCTGTGTCCATGAGGCATAAGTAAAATGATTCCATAGAGGAACAACATTTTGGGGTAGTTGTTTCCTGCCTCTTTTTATTTCATTAACTTTCATGTGTGCATCATACCAATGAGGCCCACCAGGGCTCTATCATCCACAATCTCCACTGAGTTTTGTGTGTCTGAATTGCACAAAGATCAGAGGAGAATGGAAAGAGTGTAAGGACCCTAGTCCATGGGGGGTAACAGGCACCCTCACAGGTAAAGCTAGTTACTCACTTTCTCAGTACTCATTAAACAAAACTCAGTACTCCTCAGTAAGAGTTTGCCAGGGTTTGCTTTTTTTAGTCCCTTTTCACTAAAGGAATTCCAGAAGTTGCTTTTAACATTAAAGGAAAATTTAGACTCTGACTGAGCCGTTCTGTGTCTCACCACACAATCAACAAACTACCTCCTCCTTCCCTCCTTTAGTGAGGCCCTCACTAGTTTGTTTTTTAAAAATCAGCCACAGAGAAACTTTGTAAAACCTAAAGTCATTACCTCCAGGGAGTCACCTTCACAGTCCCCTTCTTCCGTGCTTCTCCCCTTCTCTTCGGTAATGGTGTTCACCATTTCAAAAAACCTACAATGAAAGTTAACATCCATAACACATATATTAAACACACATGCTCCTTGATTTATTCTAAGTGGAAAATACTGTATGTAGAAAACACACAATATAGCAAACCTGCCAACGTCCTAAGCTTAACCTAGCCTACCTTCTATGTGCTTAAAACACTTAGATCAGCCAATAGTTAGGTGAAACCATCTAACACAAAGCCTATTTTATAATAAAGTGTTGAATAGCTCATGTGATATACTGAATTTCTGTATCCAAAAACACTGGCAACCCATTTCACGAGAGAGTGTTAGTTGCTTACCCTCGTGATTGTGAGGCTGACTAGGAGCTGTGGCTTACTGCCATAACTCAGCATGGTGCTCCATCTTACTAGTCCAGGAAAGGGTCAAAATTTGGAGTATGGTTTCTACTGAATGTGTATCACTTTCATACTCTCATCAAGTTGAAAAATCCTAAGTCAAACCATTGAAAGTTAGGGACTGTTTGTATAAGCAAATATGCCCCAAAGTGACTGCAGAGCAAAAATTGAGAGCTAAGAGAGTTTCTATAATTAGGCAATAGACTATAAGGATCATTGTAAAAACTGTGATTTTTTTTTTTTCAAAAAGTAAACATAGGTTGGTAGGATTTTCTAGAAATTTCTGACCTAACTCCTCACTTGAAATAATAGTAATATAGACCACAGAGCAACAGTAATATAGAAAGTAGAATTGAAACAGGTAGAATTAAGACAGGGTCACAGAAACATTAAGAATGTGAACATGAAATCAGAACAGGATTATTAGTGTCTATGTGATCCTATGCAAACCCATCCACTTCTCTGAGTCCTTAATTATGAAAACAGGAAGTATCAATTACCTATTTCACAGGTTGCTGTGAAGATGATTTAGGGTAATATTTGTGAAGTGCTCAGCACAGTTTAGTCATAAATATTAGCTAGTATTATTTTGCTGCTACTAATATTATTATTTAAAAACATAACAAAAATACTTATATTCTGGATCTTCTACAATATCTAGCATCTCTAAATTCAGAGGTGACTATTTGGCCAGTGCAGCATTTGAGCTCCATTACTAAATCTTCTGCTTACGTACTTCAGTATTATACATATAGGTGCCATAAATACAGTCTGTGAAATACTGATGTGAACTAGGAAAAACTTACACATTGGAGATAGAGCCACCTCTCTTTTGATGACAAACATTTCTCCTTAGTAAAACATTACTTAGTAAATATTTTTCCTTGTAAAGTTTTATTTCTGGAGACCATATTAGCCAAGCAATATAATTAAGTGAGAAACAGATTTGCTCCAGGCCCCCTGAGTCTAGTTCATTCAGAGTAGATGCTGGTGGTTCACACATAAAAGTAAGGGAAACAAAACAAATTAGGGCTGTGGAGCTCATATGCAGGTCATACTGTGCAAGGATAGCCCAAAGGCAGAGCACATTGTGGTGTGACAAGTTTATTCAACACAATTCAGGACATTTCTCAGATGATTTTCCAATTCAGATACAGTTTATCTATCTATCCACCCATCCATCCATCCATCCATCCATCCAACAAATACTCACTAAGTATCTATTAGGATCAAAGCACTGTTCTGAACATTGGAAACATGACAGTGAGCAAAGTGATTTTAGAGTATTTATTTTCTCATTCTTTCTTTCCCTACACATTTCTTGGAGGTCAATGACAAGAAAAAAAATTCTCAAACTTGATTGGCATCACAGTATGCTCAAATGTAAATATCACAATGAATTAGAAACAAAAGCAAGCTCAACCAAGAGGACAAAGAACTTTTAAAAAATTTGGCTGACTTTGAAGATAAGGTTTAAGATCTGACATGAACGATATACGTCAGCGACTAATGCAAAACTTCTCAGTGTGAACATCTGTAGGCACAGATGGGATGGGAGTCCAGTACATGCTTAAGGAGCATGGATTCTAGACTCACATGTGCCTGGTTCAAATCTCTGATTTTACACTACTGGCTATGATACTGGGATAGTTAACACCCCCAAACTCTATTTATTTTGCTCTTTTCAATGAATATATTACTCTACCAACCTAAAAAAGATTAAAATAGCTTCAAAATTTGGGGTAAGCACTCCAGAAATCTCAGCAATAGTTATCATAGAAACACATCATAGTCTTGAGCCCGTAAATGGAAAATTAGCCCATACAGGAGCTAGGAATTCTTTCTCATTTCCCAGTCCTTCTATTACACATATTGTGATAATAAAGATAAAACTCTAGCCAAGAATTGTGGATTAAACAAACATTATTTTTACACCAGTCATTTATAATGTGATCAAATAGTGATTATTTGAATAAGAACAATCTGCAATAAAACTTTACTTCAAGCTGATTTTCAACCTACACTTTGGCTTCTAAGTGGTCATTCACTCCTCTACTTCCTCTTCATCAGTCTAAGAGGGTATGAAGTATTTAATTAGCCCAAGAGAAACTACCCAGGCAGGGCAGCACAAATCAACAATGCAGTCCATGGATTTTTGAATCACCTTCTTTATTCATGTAGATCAGATCACTGGCTCTTATCCCAGGCTGTGCTCCCAATGTAAATTCCAATATAATTAGTCTGGGATGGGGCCCAGGTACTTTTTTAATGCTTCCCAGTAATGTTAATAGGAGCTAGAGTTAAGAAGCACTGTTGTAGATAACAGCAAGATTATCCAAAAGAAATTTAGAATGAAATTTTTGGTAACATAAGTGAACATTTAAAAACGAGACTCATTATTTCACAATTAACCATGAAGTCTTGGTGAATATTTTGTCTGTGGGAGAATAAATTATGATTAAGAAGCCGCTTGATTTATTAAAAAGAACCCCAAAACTTCTCTGACTGCCTAATTATAACCTATCAGCCTTAATAAACTATTTATATAATTGCATAGCCATTCATCCTCTACAGGGCTACATGTTTACCCACTACTTAAAAATAATGATCAATTTTGAATAGGCTTTTTCATGTGTAACGACAAATACGTACTTCTTACAGTGAAGTTCTGTACAGAAATAGATTTGGAAATCATCAGAATTGTGCAGTACATAAAGAAAACAGCATCGTTCTTCAAATTTAGAAATACTGAAACAAGAAAAACCATTATTCAGGAAATCACAATACTTTCACGGATCTGTAATGAAAAACAAATACTTTTTATAAGTACTCATGATTATGTCAATGCTGTTTATAACAAAATGTTAGAAATAGCACTCTAAAAAGTGATCTTTCCCATCCCATAATACTAAAAATTGTTTACTATTCTGAGAATTGTCCTCCTACTCATCTCTAAAGATCAGGGCTGCTCTGAGATGTTGTAAACACATAGAAACTGCAGGTTCCTACAATTTAGCAGGGAAAGGGGTCCTGTGGCTGTAGCAGTAATCTGTGTGCTAAAGGGAGAAGCACAAATACCAACTGGCTGGCTGGCCATGGTTGATTCTGGGTCTCCGAGATCTACAGAACAATGCCAAGTTTCCAAGGCTAGGAAGACAATTTGTGGGGGCAGCAATAGCACCTCAATTAGTGGCCAAGATTTTAGAGGAGTGAAGAAACATGGAACAGAACTTGGTTTGGACTGACCAAGTGCTTTACATCAGAGCAACAAGAAATAACAAGCTAGATCATGCTGTTTTTTGTCAGGAGTTGGCCAATATTTTCTGTAATGGGCCAAATAGTAAAATATTTTAGGGTTTACAGGCCAAACCACTCAATTCTGCTCTTGGAACATGGAAGCAGCCTTGGACAACAAATGAGTGAAGATGACTGTGTTCCAATAAAACTTTATTTGTAAGAACAGGCAAGGGGCCACATGTGGTCCATAGAACATAATGCCATCCCTCATTTTATGCCTTTGAATCTTCTATTTCTTCAATTTGGAATGCACATAATTTTTTTAAATCTTTAAAAGGAATTCTAATCTTAATTTAAGGTCCAGCTGAGACCTTATGCACTCTCCCTGTCCTCCTTCTACCATCAACAGGACTCCCTCTTGTGCTTCTGTTCTCTGAGTATGGCTCTATCATTGTCCATCTCGCACAGTATTGTCATTAGTTGATAAATGTCTAATCCTCTCCCTACTAGACTGCGAGCTCTTCACATGTGAGTTCATGTCTTTGTTGTTTTTATATCCTTAACAGAATAGGACTGAACACTTGGCACACAGCTAGTGCTCAATAAATGCCACTGACTTGAGCTGGGTACATTCTAAGGTGCTGCAAGACAAACTGCTGACCTAGTTGGATTTTGTTCAAAGTTTGTCATCTTCTCTTTATAGAGGAGGAAGCCAGGAAAAGTGAGCTCTCTCTGAAGGCACAGACTAGAACTTGAGTTTCCCTCATGTATAAAACAGCAAGAGCCAAAAGGAGGCATTCTATGTGTGTGTCATACATCACATACATAGAGGTTATGGAGGGCTGCCACACCCAAATAAAGAGAATTAATTCACCAGAAAAATGGATCTGGTAAAGTGAAATTTACATTCACTGTACTAAATGGATTTCTGAAAACTGTAGCAAAAATTAATGAGTGCCTTGCTAATGGGTGCCTTTAAAATTAAATATTAAAGAGAGTAAAGCTTTATTTAAGAAGGTATCAACTGGAAAGATAGATAATGAGTCAGTCTATAATCTTGCTTGTTCAGATCATTCATGAGGTAATAGGTAGTTCTACCAGGCAAATTAAAATGACTGGTGACTCACACTGCTCAGCCAGCTCCTGCTCTAACAAAACCAATCACTATTATTACAAAAGCAACAGGATGTTGCATAACTGGCCTGCAGAAATGTGCTGTCTTCCATTTCTATTATGGAGGGATAAGCAATAGTAAACACAACTAATTCAATTTGAAATTTGCAAGAGCTGGTTTAGCATGGGTTTCTATGGAATACTTAACTTTAAAAAAAATCATCTTATTTTGAATTCCCAAGAAATAACATTTTCAGAGCTATCGGCATTACGACAGCAATGTGAGAACTGAACTGCACTGAAGTTTATGACTGTGACCTCAAGAACAATGCAATAATGGTGACCCTGGGAAAAAATTTTAAAATGGATTCCCTACAATCTCATGCCATTAATACTGGTCGCAGGACACAGTCTGGTAGATGGCATGTGTGTGCTTTGTATCCATGCAAAGAGAGATTAGTTCCTGGTAACCAAAAGAACAGAAAACCATGTTACAACATAAACCAAAAGTGCAGCTGGCTAGAGAGGACCCCCACATGACTCCCTTTTATCCACATCTTGATTCTGGGTCATAGTTCATATTTTCCCAAGTCAACAGTTTTGTGAGTCGGTTCAACTAACAGTGATGTTAGTTGATGTTCAAATTGAGGAAGGCTGGGCATTTCTACCAACAAAAAGATTCTTGAAAATTTTTTTTTAAATCATGATTAAAACTCCTATCCATGCTATAAATATTTCTGAAAAATGTTTTTAAGAAACAAAATGTACCAGGGAAACTTACCTCACGCCCCTGACAGAGGAAGCACTAAAATTCCACTCATGTATGCCTTTCTAGAACACAGAAGAACAGCAACAACAAAAATAGAGTCATCCAAATGGAAAATATCATAAAAATATTTTATATTATTATAATTTTTAATAATACACAGAGTCATTTTTCCTAGTGCCTAATTCTTCATGAACAAATTATCTGGTAGAAGCTTCAGTTCATTTTAAGGCACACAGGTGATGTCACTCCACTTAACAATTCCTCAACTTCAGTGAAACAGCTGCAAAAAGAGCCTGGTAGAATTAGTTTCATTACAGTCTAAAGCTTGATTTTTAGCAATAACTATTGTATATTATTTTAAGTAAAAAAAAACTCAGTAATCAAGATAATTCTATTATTTGATAGAAGAATATAATTCTATCAAATTATTTCTTTTCTGAGAAAGAAAAGCATTAATTTGAATAGAGTCTCTGCAAGGTTTTAAAGATAAGTATTTCTGAATTATCTTTCTCTCTCGCTCTTTCTTTTTTTTTTTTTTTGAGACAGTGTCTCGCCATTTAACCCAGGTTGGCCTTGAACTCTTTATCTCCCTGTCTCAGCCTCCTGAGTGCTGGGGTTATGGGCTTGTACCACCACACCCGGCTCTGAATTATCTTTAGGTAAAATTTCCAAATGAAGCAGTGGGTCTGTCTCTTCAGAAATTAGTATAGCAAGTATGTATGTGTCTGCATATGTTCATGGTGGCCATCATAGCACCAAGGTGTTATTACCTAATTTATGCAAAGATCAATAGCTAATAAAGTTTGAACATAAAAAATGGATAATTATATGATAGAAACAGGTTATTCACAGGGTTCAAATGAAAAAAAAAGTGGGATTTTATTTCTCGAGTTTATTACTAGAGCTGTTATAATTATTATCAAATGCATATGTCCCCAAATTAAGTAATTATAAGATGGGATTATAAGCATTATTAAAATGCCTGGCTCTGATGTAAAATTAATAGCACAAATATTTTCATAGAAGTAAAGTAGAAGATACATGTGTCCAAATTTAGCAAGTTCTATACAGAAATAAGTTCACACTGAAAATTCAACTAGGTAGATGTAAAACAACCAGAAACAAACTCTTACCCTCCCACTGCTAGGAGCCTGAGGTCTTGGCTGGTCCAGTGAAACCAATAGGGTAACAAAGCCTTGAGGCTCTGGGGTGTCCAGAACTTTCCTCTTGGCCAAGTCAAAAAGCCACAGTTTATATCCACAGCCCCTAGATTTTTGCTAGGGCCATGTAACTTAAGGTACAAGTAGACCCTGTCAAATCTGATGTGGATTACTAAAAACCTAGTTTCAACATTCATCAGTCAGCTCACAAGAGGCAAATGAATTAGCATGGAGCAAAATTTTCCATGAATGAACTCTAGGGAAGGAAGATGCTGTAGAAAGGTGCTCACAGAATGCAACTCTCTCAACCAAGTACAGATGCAGGTAAATTAAAATAGCAGCCTGCAGCCTCAGCTGGTAATTTGGAAAGTTTCTAACTCCTGATGGCCTCTAGTGAACTTCAAAGTATCTTTGTGATCCAGGAGCTGCAGCTGTTACCTGTACACTCCTCACACACAATACAGCCTTATCCCCAGAGTCTGCAACTGACTGCTGCTCCCCAAGGCCAAGTCCAGGATCAGAAGATGTGGGAGGGGGTGGGGGGTGGGGGTAGGGCAGAGCTGGTGTCACTGAATATAGCACTATCTATAAGATAGCACTGGTGAGGCAATCTTCAGCCTCATGCTGGGAGCAGCCAAAGAGACATTTTGCAGATTGATTGGGAAAGGAGCAGAGCACTTCCAGAATCCTAGGTTCCAGGCAGTGCTGCCAGGGAATGTTCCATTTCAGTGCTATCAAGCCCAGGGCCTGAGATGGAGTGGTTAGCCTGAGGGCCTCACTCCCCACTGGCCCTGCTAGTGGGACTCACCACAGGGAGGCACTGGTGAGCTATAAAGCCAACCTGTGAGTTACAAGGCTCCAGGGACCTGTCTGGGAATCAGGATTTTAAAAGGCAGGACCAAAGGCAAAACTGCAGAGGTAATTAACCCCAGAAGTTCCCAGACCAAGGCTCAACCTAACTGATACCATGTCCAAGAAGAACTGGGAGTTAGCTGAGTTTAGGTGGCAGATATTACACAGAAGCAAGCACTGTCAGTCCCCAAGGCAACAGCCATGCCTTCCTTCTCCTTTGTCAAGAAAAAAGGATGGCTTTTTGGTTTTTGTTTTGTTTTTTTCAGATTCAGGTGGGATGGTGAAATTGATTTAGTCTAAATTGGCCATGGTAGGTCCATTTCACTTGCTGCTGAATGATTTGGCACGGTTGCAGGGTACTGCATTTCATTTGAAGGAGGGGGCCTGACCTTGCGCCCTGGGGAGCTCTCTGTGTGAGGAAATGCTTGCAACAGCTGTTCAAGACCATGAGAGAATGACCAAGACCATGGAGAGAGACCAATTCTGAATTCTGACCCCGAAATCCCCCTCGGAATGAATCCATCCCGGAGTTTCTTGTGATATAAAATACCATTTTCTGATCATTTAAACTGTTTCAGTTGGGAGTTTTGTGGTTGAAAACTTCATTAATGGGGAGCACATCCACCATCATATTCTGGAACCTGGGTTGAACATGTTCCCCTCACACAGCTCCTGGGTCTTCTCAGTGGCCACTGGCTGGAGCTGGGCCCCTGCCACCTGCTACTTGTGCTTGAGAAGCCACCAGACAGGCCAAGGGTGCTTAAACTCCAACCCTCAAAAGAAGAGGATTCTAAATAATAACTGTATACAATATCTTGCAAGTAACTTCTCTTCCTCAGTCTGTGTTCCTTTTATTTCACCCACGCAGACATTCTTCAAGTACTAAGTGACTTTAAGCAGCAGCCATCTATGGGAGAAGTGGTGCAGTACTGGGATTCAATTAATTTTTCCCCGGAATGTAGAGTAGCTTTCTAAGAGTCCCTGGGAATTGGCATATAATGTGTTTAAAGTTCTGAAAAACTGCAATATAAAGTGGAACTGTTTATTCCACATTTGAGAGCAAAATTACTGAGAGTAAAGAAATCAGTATGATAAATGAAAGTAGCATTCCCTGTTACAGTTTTCAGAAAAATTTTTAAGACATTTTCTATCAAAACACCCCATTTCCTGTGTGTAACATCAGACTTGTTAAACCAGTTGCTTATCTAAATTACAGTTTTACAATTTCTTTAAATTAACAGGTTGTAATAAAGTTATTTTTATTGCTAGTCTTCCTTCCAATTTTATCCCTTCTATTTTAAAAAATAGAGAAAATGATGGTAGTAATGAATACACTATGAATAAAATGAGGGTTTACAAATAAATCAACATAAACTCAAAATGGAAACTGACGAAGAAAGTTTAAATTTTTAGAGAAGGAGAATTTTAGTACTGAAAGTTACAGTGAATGGGAATAATGCAAATTTATTTCTTCTTGATCAAAAGATGGTGAAATGGAAGCTGGAAATTCACAGTCTAAATCTGTACTCCTTCTTAATCTACTGATTTCTAGCCCACTCTCTTTATTTCTTGGCATAATATAAAAATTGTCTCTATGATTGTCACAACGCATATGAGAATCAATAAGAGGCTTACTCCATTGAATGGAGAACCTCCTGGAAGGGTGAACAGTGACAACTGCCTGGGAATGGTACTCATTTTCCAAAAATTTCTGGCTTACTCTGCTCTTTTTCTGTCTTCCAGATTCCACTGGCTCTCCACTCACTCTCTGGCCTTGCTAATTGCTAATTCCTTTAGCCCCTGTGTTTCCAAGTGTCCTTGGGTAACCTTGCTCTTTCTGATCAAGCCTTGAAAATCTCTCCCAGTCTCTCTCTCTCTCTCTGTAATAGCGTATCTCCTCATCATCCCAAGTCTCCAGAGTTTCAACTGGATGATTACTAAACTTGAGTTTGTGAGATGTCTCTATATACTTTTAAAGTAATGTAAATACAACACTACACTTTAAATTAATATTAATAACATGTACATCTAGTTGCATTGATTATTCTCACTTGTGTCTGTGGATGACTGTACATGGAGTCATGCCATTAGCTCCAGTTAGACAAGTCTAAATGAAATTCCTTATGATTCCTTCACAACTCAGGTTTTCCTTCTAATCCCTCCACCAGTGATATCAGTGCAAATTCCTCTTCCTTATAGGTGGTTAAGTCACACATTTCACACTATCCCAGTGTAAGGTCTCTACCTGCCTCATGTCTAGCTAGTTCTATCAGTCTTCTCTGTGATACTCCAGAGTGCTAGCCTTCTGAACTCTAATGTCAAGGCCAGATAAATCCTATAGCTATAATGGCAACCATTACTGAGCACTTGTTCTGCTATCCCTGTGTTAAACAAAATTTATGATACTTATCTTACCCAGTCTTCACAACAACAATCCCAAGAAGTACTCTTACATAATACATATATGAAAACTATAGCACGAAGAGTTTAAATGGAGCACCCAGGTCACAGAACAGGTGAGGACATTGGCCTCCACACCTGTGCAGTTACACTGACCCTATGTTCTTAACTACTGTATTCTGCCTTCTTGCCCTCAGCTTGAAAAAGCTTCAATGGCACCCTGCTTCCTGCCAATACATGTCTGAATTCTTTTTCCTGGCCCAGGAGTACTTTATTGTCTAATGTCATCTTGTCTACCCAACCACACTTCCCACCACCCCCAATGCCTTCCTCCTAGCAAGCCAATCAGGCTCTTCCCAGGCCCTGAATATCCCATGCTCCTCCTCATTCTGGGGGTCTTTGTTGGAATTCTGCCTTGTTCTTCTAACCTGCTTGTCTTCTCTTGCTCCTTTAGTTCTTTTAGTCCTACCCAGAGTCAAAGCCCAGGATCTACTTGGTTTCTGAAGTCTTCTCTAAGGACTCCATGCCCCACTGCTCTCCCTCCTCACTGAACTTCACAGACCAAGCACTCACATGGTCCTCCCTGTAAACCAGCACAATCCCCAGGTCCAAATAACTTTCAAGTCACTTACAGACATGAAGCATCAGTGTCATGGCTTATCTCAACAGTGTTTCCTCAGAAGTAGCATGGTGCATAGGGAAAGAGCTCTTTATCTTACATGTAAGAAATATTACAGGTGGAGGGCTGTAACACTTTTTTTTTTTTGTGGAACCGGGACTTGAACTCAGGGCCTACACTTTGAGCTACTCCACCAGCCCTTTTTGTGTTAGGTATTTTCGAGATAGGATCTCTTGAACTATTTGTTCAGGCTGGCTTTGAACTGCTATCCTCCTGATCTCTGCCTCCTGAGTAGCTAGGATTACAGGTGTGAGCCACAGGCGCCCAGCTCTTTCAGTCTTTATCACTTCAAGAAAGTGAGTATAATGGGAAGCTACGTCTTATCTGAAAGTCCATCATAGAGTCCTAACATTGCCATGGAAGTTTTCCATTATGAATAAATGCTTAAGTGATTTTTTAAGTGTTAAACAATTGGCACTCATAATAATGAAGACAAGTCAGATTTCTGACTCTGCTCACAGTGACACAGACTGCATGTGTAACCGGGGTTTGTTGGGTGATGGTCTTTAGTTATTACAATGAATGAGTGGAGTCTCTCTAAAATTCTGGTACAGCCAATCTAGAACTGTCTTGCGAAAGTGTCAATGAGGACAATGTTCCACAAACTGGGTCTGAAATGCCCCAGTTTTGAAAGATGTCACTTGGTATTTCTCAATGCTGGCAGACATATTTGCTGTTGATGATGGATGCTATTCTCTATGCTTATTCTACAATGTCATGTTAACAACACTTAGCATGCCTGCTACATTACTAAGTTACAAGACCAGCACGACTAACCTTAGCGAACATGTAACAACTTAAAATATAGATAACAATGCATTTTGGGTTCTGCTCTGTATCTATTTGTTCGTTTTAAACACAGACACTGCCTTTTCTAGAAATTGTGGCACTGGGACAGGTGAATCCTTGCCACTCTGATAGAGGTCACATCTGGGAAGGGTCTGTCCCAACTGACTTGGACATGTCAGAACAAGGGAAACTCTTTCTGCTAGATTTTAGACATGCTGTGTTAAACTTCCTAAGGCAGTGAGTTCACACACGTGAGTTCTGACTCTCTTTAGTAGGTGTGATATGAAGATTAGAAACCTGCATTTTTTTCTGGCAGCTCTGGGGACTGAATTTAGGGTCTCAGGCTTGCTAAGTAAATGCTCTGCCACTTGAACTACATCCTTTTTGCTTTTATTTTGTTTCTCTGGTATGGTCTCATACTTTTGCCCAGGCTGGTGTCACACAGTAATTCACCCATCTTTACCTTCTGAGTAATTGGGACTATGGCATTTGCCACCACAGCCAGTTTATTTGTTGAGATGGGTCTCACTAATGATTTTCCTGGGCTAGCCTTGAACTGTGATCATCTATCTCTGCCTCACAAATAGTTGGGATTACAGGTATGCATTTCCATGCCTGGCCCCAGAAATCTGCATTTTAAACCAGCTCCTTGGGTAACTTGAATGCTAATGTTCCAGGGACTTACACTTTGAAAAACACCATCCTTGGGCCCAGTTTTGTCATAAAGTCATGGACATATTGATTCTTCACCAGCGGCTACAACTAATTTAATATGCCTTCATCCCCTATTAAACTTGTTCTCAACCATGGCTGTATCAGAAGCACACAGAGATCTTCAAAAGTTTAGGTCTTTTTCAATCCCATTTGTGGAACATGCCTGCTGAGAGCAGAGATGAGAGTGCTTAAGATCCTTCTAGAAACAAGGGCAGCACAGCTCCCCTCATTTTGGGCATAGTACATGGAGTTAGTGGCTAATCTGAGATTTACCACTACTGAGGTAACCAAACAGCTAGATGTAATGGTAACTGTAAAGGTACAGTGTAAGACCAGAAGTTGCATTATTCTAACAGGCTTCTGAAATTAAGGTACATATCATTTTCAACATATATTTTAATTATTAGTTCTTTGATGCATAATTTAATTTTTGGCATGAATTTACAAAACAGAAATATCTCTATTTCAAGTATAATTTTAATAGTTAGGCTATCTATAATAAAAATCCAAAGGTTCAATTATATTTTGTTAATTGAGTGAAATTCATAACCCAAATTTAGCAAATTTGATATTAGAGAATGAATTTATGCTTAGAGAAATCCTATTAAGCTACTTCCTCTTAACTAACAGAAATTCACTAGAACACAGAAATACCAGAAGGGCGTTAAGTCTTTCATTACTAACACTCTTATTTTAATTGTATGACTTACCTTGTCATCAGGAAGCACATGCCAGATAGATATTGTCTTTTCTTCGAATTCATTGTTGATAGACAAGTAAGAAGGCTGATAGATTTTGGTTGGTTCTAATATTAAGACCTTGAAAAGATAAGGCAAAGAAACTCATTTTAGTGACTTAAGATTTAAACCACTTATTGCTGCTATAACCACCCAGTGTCTACGTGGGAGATTATCAAATGAAGCCCTGAATCTATAGCTGGAGTGACCCATTGTAACTTCTGACAACTCCTATGAGATCCATGATCATTTTATGTTATTATACAATTATCATAGGTCCAATAAAACATCACTGTTTATTGCTAATGAACTTGGAAATAATTTTTGAGGTCTATGTTTTAGTTCAGTTATTCAAAGAGAATCTATTAATGTTACATTTTTAAAAGATTATATTTTATCGTTGGTACCTAATCTATTTCTCCAAATATAAATTTGTCAAAGAAAGGCAGAAACAAAGCAGCTCAATTCTGTGCACAGAAAAGATTTCATATACAGAATATCATATACTTTAGGTTTTCTCTTGTCATACTTTATCATAAAGAGGGAGTAGTATGGTTTTCACTTCATGAAAATGCATTTAGGAATAATTTTGGCTATTATTGAAAGAGTTTTGTACTTTCGATACGAGAATGAATATAGAATTTTTAAACCTCTTGAAATCATCATAAGAATGGTACTAAGGTAGAAAGGAGAAAAATAGAGGGGATAAACCAATTTGAGTTACAATACATATACACAGGGACATGCCATAAGGAAACTCCCTATATAGCTATCTTAAATAAGCAAAAACGTCTTTTTTTCAAAAAGAAAGAACAGAAAGGTAAAACAGGTCCTGTCTGGGGGTTGGCATCAATGGGATGGAGGAGGATATAAGAAAAGGGTGGAGGAGGGTGAATATGGTGGAGATACTATGTACTCATGTATAAAAATGGAAAAAAATGAGATCTGTTGAAACTATTCCAGGAATGGAGGAATGAAGGACAATGATGGGGGGGTAAATTCAACTATGATATATTATAGAACTTTGGTAAATGTCACAATGTACTCCCAGTACAACAATAATTTTTTAAAAAGAGTTTATATAAAAGGGTTTATATAACCCAAGAAATGGATGCAGCTGTATGAAATAATACAAATATTTTTGTACTACCTCCAATTGTCATTTTCAATAATGATATAGTTAACCTTATTAGGGAAAAAGACAAATAAAATTTGTTTCAAATTTGGAGGTGAAGAATATATGATAAGTGAGTTGAGAATCTGCCTCCAAAGAGTGGCATGAATGGTTATATTATTACAAATATTTCACATCACAGTAAATAACATTAAAATACCAGATATGCCCTGATTTCCAAGTTTCTGTAATTGTTACCTTTATGTACAGATGCTTAAAGACCCAGTTTTTTGAGATACTGGGATTTGAACTCAGGGCCTTGCTCAGGTTAGGCAGGCACTCTACCATTTGAGCTACTCTCCTAGTCCAAGTCCCAATGTTTTATTTCAATGCAGACTTTAGTAAAAATATTTTTTTAACAAAAAGCCTATACTTCACTATAGGGAAGCTGAAATAGTTCTTTGTAGTCCACTGCTTGCTTAAGAATCAAGAAAATTACTTTCAGAGCTAATCCTGACTCAAGCAAGTTTACCAAATAAAAATGTGGGGGGTGGGGGGGACTTACGAGGGCTCTATCAGTAGGAAATCACAGATTCACAATACATTAAAATATTACAGTGCTCCTGGAGCAAGAAAGCACAAGAATCTGGGTCAGAAAACTAGTTTCAGGCCACCTACCTTGAACCCAAAGCATTCATTTTACTCTAAATTTATCATAAGAGTACATTTATGTAAGTTAATGTACAGAGAAGTAGAAAGGGGGCACTAGAAAAACATTTTCTTTACTTACTCCTTGTATTCTCGGTCAGGCTCTCTTGTGACAATAAGACAGGCTACACAAGGACAGGCACACTCTACCTCAGGGACATACTCGCTCCCCAGGTGATTCAAAGCCCAAGGTGCGGCCAACAGAGTTCAACCCTACTGCTCAATGCTGAAAGCTGACTTTCAATCCCAGCATTGTAGAAATGGTGCTCTCATAGCTGAGTAATCCAGTGTTTATGACATTAAAATAAATAATAGAGAGTAAAAGGTGGGTTTCCCAAAACTTGCCCAAGTCTCTTCCCTGACAAATACATTAGCTCTGTTCCCTAATTGTGGGGATGCTTTATGCAAAGGTAAAAAGCACAGCCCTAGATGAATGAGCTCCTTTCTTCTTAAAGCGTATCTCTCTTGCTGTCTCAAATGTTTCTAATAGATAAACTGTGACCAATGTGTTCTTAACTTGGAACAGGGAATAAAAGCAAGGTTGTAATTATCATTGTCTAATGTTTGCTGAGCCCTTTGATATGCCCTTGAAATGACAAAATGTGAGGAAGACATTGCAGCAGACATTACAGAGATCACAAAAACGCTGAGAAATTAGAAACAAAGGAAGGGAAAGGAAGCATTTGACACTGCTACAGAGCTAGATGCAACTCACTTAAGCTATGTATTCTTGCTTTTAGTTTCTCGTCTTTTCACTGGCCAGCATTACAGTTAAATGCTAACTTCACATATCAGAAGCAGGAAAGAAGAGAGCAAGACCTACCTGCTACAGAGAACAGCTGTTAACTCAAGCTGCACGCCTGACTTCCTAGTCTTCCAAAACATCACTCTCTGCCTCCTCTCTCTCTTTTCTCCCCTCCCTCCCTCCCTTCCTTCCTAGCAGTGCTAGGGATTGACCCCAGGGCCTCATGTATGCTAGGCAAGCACTGTATCACTAATTTACATCCCCAGTTTCTCCATTTTTAAATGAAATCAATTTTGTGAATATTTTCTTTTAGGGCATATGAATCTTTTCTTGCTTAAGAAAGCCTCTCTAACCTGGAGTTTATACTTATAATTTCATGACTTCTTGCCTAATATTTTCTGGGTTTTATTTTTAACATTCATTTATTTATATAACAGACAAATTCATAGTGAAGGAATTTAAATGAGTTGAAAATGGCTAATATGAATGGTTTCCTTTCATGGCCAGTTTTCTAGTTGATCAAGTCAATAGTCAATTAAGTCCCCTCTTCTTTCACCACCATATTTATTGCTAGTTGTGGCACCAGTGGAAGGCAAGCTGCCAGCTCTCTGTAAGATAAGTCTTTTCCTAGGCTATGCCTTATCTAGGCTGGAAGATAAAGTGCAGTGTTTTAGTTTAAAAGGCTTTTCAATTAAGGATCCTGCTGGGCTCAAGGCTTTATCTGGAAAGCAAGTTAAGCATATCAGTGCCAGCAATGGATATAATTACTCAAAGCAGATGATCCCATCAATAAAACCTAGAAATCAAAGTTCTCTTTGAGAATTGAGAATTGTCAGCCCCTCTGAGTGTGGATGATTGAGATCAGAGAGCTCAAAGCAAGAGACTCATGGCATCACTTTGACATGGAAAGAAAGGTGTACACGTGGTAAGTTGCCAGTAATTCCTGAACTGGATGCAAAGCCATATTGCTTCTTGTGGTATTCTGAGAGCTATCAGGATGGGGATGGCACCAGCTGGCACTACATCTAAAAAAGTACGTATGTGTGTGTGTGTATGTGTTACACGTCTATAGACACACACACATTTATAAGTATACGCACATATGTAAAGTCTGCTACAGACTAAGAGAAATGGGTTGCTGACTCCATACTATAAGTTGTTATTTCCCTTGGAATCCCACACATGTATCTCTGCCCCATATGTGTAACTCGGCCCACCTGGGCAACGGGTGGCAGAGGTGGAGCAGCAACACATGTGAGCCTGACAATTCCCACCACAATAATGATGATAATCCTGAAGACAATGTCATCAAAACAGCAATATTTAAAAGCACCACCCATTTGGGCTGAAGAGCCACCAGGGCTTACTGAGTTAACCAAGAGGCAATCTTTTCATTGTTTCAGAAGCATACTTACCTACTTATCAAAGGAGCCACTCAAACTTTCTGGAGAAAACATCACAATGTATCTCATTTATCTGATTTAAAAGTAAGCTAAACTGGGCATAGCAGTGCATGCCTATAATCCCAGCACTGGGAACTTGGAGGCAGGAGGATGGCTAGTTCAAGGATAGCCTGAGTTATATAAAAAGACCCTGTCTCAAAAAAATTTTTAATTAAAATTTAAAATGAAAAATAGAAAGCAAACCAGTTTGCAGGACATAGATATGTGAACCAGGTCACGGCAGTGTTCGGGCTGGATAATCAGTGCACCTGCTCTAATCCCAACACAAGATGTTCTTTAAGGCAAAAACCACAGAAATGAACTTCAATTTAAACAGAGACTACTCACTGGAAATCTAACTACAGTAACATCTGTCTTTGTGGCCTCAACCAGGAAATCCATCCAAAAGTCCACCAGTTCTTCCTTGGCCACAGGCTGTTCTGGTGTCAGTTTCACAAAATGCTTATATATCAAAATTGTCTCCACAATTGACTTGAGGTACCTGAGAATTAAAAGATACAAAACACATAACAGGTAAATTTAGAACTACCTGTTCCCATGTATCCCAGCTTTATTCTGTGTCATTTATACACGCCATTAATAAATCTGCATTTGGAGTCATCAAACATTATTCATTATTTATTATATATCCTGTTCTTTCACATATTAACTATTAATATCATGAAAAAAAATCAATAAAGTAGGCTTTATACCCATTTCAGAGATCAGGAAAGTGAGGCTTGGAGGGCTTGGATAAATTGGGCTGGGGTCAATCACCTACTTAAAACATGAGTTTTACATATTTATATTCTATTCATGGATGAGGTGAGTGAATGTTTTGAAAATACACTTCTTCACAGAAACTTTCTGAAATAGAGTCTTCAAAAGAGATTAGTTTGCTCTGAAGCAACTGAGCTTATATGTTACATAAATTCCCTCAAACAAGAAGACAGATGGTGCCTCCAGGGAAAAATGAGGAGCAAAATAAGTGTACAAGAGAATGGGATCAAAAGCTCTTTGCAGAGTATAAACATGGAGTTGACAGTCCATAAAAATTGTCTATGGCCGTTTTCACTATTTCATAAACGGTGTCTGTTTTCTTGTTAACAGAAGCCAGGATGCCTGAAGCCAACTCTCTTTCCGCCTGTGCTTCTTGCTCCTCCTCTGCCATCGGACTCCTCCTCAAAAAACAAAGCTCATCGTGCTGAAAGGAGCAAGTGAGCTTCTTTATTGGCCTGTCTACTCCGTGTGAATCCCACTGTGGACATGACACTGCTAGAACAGCCCCCGTTCTCAAGTTGCTCACAGTGGTGTGGGGAGTGTTATGACACATAGTGGAGATGTGATTAAGTCTGACTAAAGAAGTCACACAATCGACATTCACAGACTTGACTGAACAATAGCAAAAAAAAAAAGAAAGAAAGAAAGAAAAGACTTGGGCTGAGCTAGGTTTGAAGTCAAGAGTCTGCAGATGGTGTAGGTAGGGGACAGGTAGATAAGGTAGATAAGGGGGCAGGAAGAGGTATCCTTAGGCGGTGCCAAGACACAGACATGCACAACTGCAGCTGGGCAAGTCTGTGTGGAGAGAGGGCTGCTTAAACCCTGGGCCATGACAAGAGTTGAGACTGGGGTGGCTGAAGGAAACCCTTGTCTGCCAGGCAAGGAAAGGGACTTCATCCCTCAGCCTGTGAGAACTCAATAAGCTGTGTGGATCTAAGGATTTCAGTGGAGGGGAAGGTTAGGCTTGCATTCTAGAAAGGGGAAGCCTGGTTAATGAAGGACACCTGAAGGAAGTCCTTTCAGAAGGCTGAGGTCTTACTGTGGCTGCCACCTTCTCAAATGGCTCTTGGGATGCGGCCAGTCAGAACCCGAGCTTGGAGCTGCTCTGGAAAGAGCCTTTCTCTATATCATTCATCTTTTTAAGTCTTTAGAGCTAATGGTCAACTATTACATGTGACACATAATAAAACTACTGCTGCTTTTCAAAATGGCCCTAAATGCAGATGGAATTTTGTTTTCATCTCTAATACCACACGGATAATGATGAGACTTGGGTTCATTTCAAGAACAGTGCGACATTAGAAAAACACACATATATACAAAACACTCCAGTGTCATCATCATACTCTTAAATAAAAAGAAATGAAAACCAAGAAAGAAAATTACAAAACTTCGAGTAGACCATGAAGGAAACGAGGGGCTGAGCTGGACATGTGGTCTCAGACCGAGTGTGGCTCAGTTTTGCAGGTACTGAATGTGTGGCCTCTGCATGGTTTACATGGTGACACTGCCTAGGCTAGCACAGTGGGCTGGTCAGTGTGCAGCAAAGGCTAAGTGACTAGTTTAGCACTTGTGCAAAATCATCAGAACCTTCAGCCAACATGCTTTCTTTATGAACATTGCATTTTTCTCTAAATTCTGGATTTGGTGCTAATAATAAATAAAATAATCTAATTGTTACTAGCTATTTTTCAGAAAGTATCTCACATTTTTTCCTGGGGCCCACCTCAGACCACTATCTGCCTACCTATGACTCTCTAGTAGTTAAGATTACAGATGTGCACCACCACCCCTGGCTTTTATCCTGAGATGCGGAGCTCACTAACTTTTTGCCTGACCTGATCTGAAATTGTGATCTTCATATCTCTGTCTCCTGAGTACCTGGGATTATAGGCATGAACCATTGTGCTCTATCCAAGAGGTTATTATTACCATGCTGGCGTCTTCAGTTTGAAAAGCTTTTCAGATGCTTGAATGACTCTCAGGTGGTCATTGGCCAGGACACTAGCTCCCAGAAAAAATCCAACTTCCCAGTAGCTCTGGAGGTTTTCCAAGTTTCCCTTCTTACCAAGAAGGCTACTTAGCTTCACTCCTAGGAAATGAACAGAAAGCAGAATGTCACAAACACACACCACACACAGGGAGAGCTAATTTTTCACTACAAAGCAAAGTTAAGCTTTTGTCCTCTTTTTAAGATTAAAATTGCTTCAAGTTTGATTATTAAAGTGGTTTAAGCTCATTGTGAAAAGATAGTGTTTAACAAAAACGCACACAGAATAAAAGTGAAAAATATCCCTTAGTCGGAAAACCAAAGTAAATGCTGGGTTTGTCTTCAGTACTTCAGTGGGGAAATTGTATGTATGTCCAAATATGCATAAATTAAAAGGCAAGAATACCCAGCCCATTGTTGTATGACCTCCTCTCTTCTCTTATTAGATCATGGAGTCTTAAGCAACCTGAAAGGGAAACCTTGTTTTGTAGGCTGAAATTCTATCAGTGCCTTGAAGCAGAAATATATATATCTTTTGCAAGAATGAAATGCTACAATAATTAATAATGATTTGTATATAAACACAGTTATTTTACAGTTACAAAGTTAAAGACTGGCAGACAACACTTTTTTTTTATTACCATCACTTTCTAACAAGCATGAAATGAGCTAATGTGAACTCACCAACTGTTCAACATTGTTTGGTTTTTCCAGGTGTTTTGCATTTGATTATAAATTTTCATCTGTCTTGTATTTTTGCATTTTATTTATTTGCTTAAAAAGAATATATCCTTGTACAATTGTTTAAGACTGCTAACACTGATTACATTAAACTATAAAAATAATGTGAGATTTGGAAACAGGGAGAAAAGGTAGGGGCACAGCACTTCAATATCACAAGCAAGCATGAGGCCACTCAATGACCATTGAGCTTATTAAAGGCAGACTTAACACCAGTTTGCTTGTCGAGTTTTATTAAGTAGAGATGCAAACAATGTCTGCCTAGTGGAACTGGTCCCCAAGCTTTATATCCTGTGGGACATAAACCAGCTTTAAAAGAAAATCAAACTCAGAACTCTTATCCTAACATTTCCTTGTTAAACAGTCTATGAAAACCTTAGTTTCTTAAATAGGTATAGGTAAGAACTTTCTCAATGAAACCCCAGCAGCACAGCAACTAAGAGATAGCATAGATAAATGGGACCTCATAAAACTAAAAAGCTTCTGTTCATCAAAAGAAATGGTCTCTAAACTGAAGAGAACACCCACAGAGTGGGAGAAAATATTTGCCAATTATACATCAGACAAAGGACTGATAACCAGAATATACAGGGAACTTAAAAAACTAAATTCTCCCAAAACTAATGAACCAATAAAGAAATGGGCATGTGAACTAAACAGAACTTTCTCAAAAGAAGAAATTCAAATGGCCAGAAAACACATGAAAAAATGCTCACCATCTCTAGCAATAAAGGAAATGCAAATTAAAACCACACTAAGATTCCACCTCACCCCTGTTAGAATAGCCATCATCAGCAACACCACCAACAACAGGTGTTGGCGAGGATGCGGGGGAAAAGGAACCCTTTTACACTGTTGGTGGGAATGTAGACTAGTACAACCACTCTGGAAAAAAATTTGGAGGCTACTTAAAAAGATGGACATCGATCTACTATTTGATCCAGCAATACCACTCTTGGGGATATACCCAAAAGACTGTTACTCCAGAGGCACCTGCACATCCATGTTTATTGCGGCACTATTCACAATAGCCAAGTTATGGAAACAGCCAAGATGTCCCAGCACTGACGAATGGATTAAGAAAATGTGGTATCTATACACAATGGAATTTTATGCAGCCATGAAGAAGAACGAAATGTTATCATTCGCTGGTAAATGGATGGAATTGGAGAACATCATTCTGAGTGAGGTTAGCCTGGCTCAAAAGACCAAAAATCGTATGTTCTCCCTCATATGTGGACATTAGATCAAGGGCAAACACAACAAGGGGATTGGACTTTGAGCACATGATAAAAGCGAGAGCACACAAGGGAGGGGTGAGGATAGGTAAGACACCTAAAAAACTAGCTAGCATTTGTTGCCCTTAACGCAGAGAAACTAAAGCAGATACCTTAAAGCAACTGAGGCCAATAGGAAAAGGGGACCAGGAACTAGAGAAAAGGTTAGATCAAAAAGAATTAACCTAGAAGGTAACACCCACGCACAGGAAATCAATGTGAGTCAATGCCCTGTATAGCTATCCTTATCTCAACCAGCAAAACCCCTTGTTCCTTCCTATTATTGCTTATACTCTCTCTACAACAAAATTAGAGATAAGGGCAAAATAGTTTCTGCTGGGTATTGAGGGGGGGAGCGGGAGGGGGTGGAGTGGGTGGTAAGGGAGGGGGTGGGGGCAGGGGGGAGAAATGAACCAAGCCTTGTATGCACATATGAATAATAAAAGAAAAATGAAAAAAAAAAATTAAATGGTCTTTGAACTGACATATACTCTTATTGGTTTACACACTAATTGGGTTAAATAAAATCTTTTATATGTTTCTATATTTCCCAAGAATCATAATTCTACCTGTTTTTTGAAAATTATACTTAAAACAAAATAACCTTTAAATTTTTTAAAGTTACTTTTTAGTATATAATTTCACTTAAACCATAAGTAATTCAGAGAAAAAAGAGCATTTGGGAATTCTTCACATTTTGAGAATAAGCTAAAATCAGCTTTGCCATCTGCAAGTTTCATGAGATGAAAACAATTAACACCTGTCTATGCAACAACATCCAGGACCTTCCACCTGGACACACTAAAAAAGATGCAACAAATATGGGAAAAATGCGGGGGGTGGAGAAAGATTGGGCGCTAAGAACCTGCCACCACCATGCTCAGCTGGAACTTTTCTTGCATCTTACTTACAGAGCAGCAGGCTTGGGACCAGTCTAGCAAAGAAATGTGATGGTGAACTTCCAGACAGACACTATGAAAGGGTCTAACAATAAAGCTAAAGAAGTGCTCCATGAAATTTTAGACTTCTTCTACCACAGAAACTCTTATGATTTTGGTTTGGCCATGGCATAAATGGGTCATGTTGCACCCAGCCACTCAACATGTGGACAAAATGTATTACTTTTTTTATGACACATGGTGTTTTAAGCACATGGACATGTCACAACGTATTTAACCAAACGCTGGTGGAAGGCCATGTCCTATTGTCATAAATGTTCCCGAGCACATAGCTTTGTGCACTTGTGCAACTTTTTCTTGTCATGAAGTTTTAAACATGGATTTGTTAGAGATAAAAGATATCTCCACTTTACATGTTGATACATTCTGCCAAACTGCCCTGAGGAAGTGCTACTCTGATGAACACCCTCCCTCGAGGGACCCCTCACCCAAACCCTTCCCAAAAGAGAGTGATCGTGTACATTGACCACTGCCAATCTGATGAGGGGAAAAGGAAAATTGCTTTTTTATTTTTATTTTTGCTTTTGTGACAGTCTTGCTACGTAGCCCAGACTAGCCCTGAACTCACATTCTTTCTGACTCAGCCTCAAGTGGTGGGATTACAGGCTAAAACATTGCACTTTTTAACCACTGAGATTGACTATCTTTTCATATATTTGTGTTTCTTTTGTGAATGAGCTTCTATCTTCTTTGCACAAGATGTATAAAATCTGTTCCCCCATGATGACTATAAGCATTGAGGATTTTTTCGGTAGTTTAGTTTTTATCATTGTTTCATTACCATGTAGCTGTTATTAGACTCAAGGCTGTTCTCACAAAGAGAGAACGGCGCTCCTACAGAATACTCATTAGTTCCCAACACTGTGCACATGGAAAATGTCGACTCTTTTCATTAATACAGCGCAGCGAGTTGGAGAATATGTTCCTTTTGTCATAAGAAAAGCAAAGTCCAGAGAGGTTTAGCAACCCATCATAAGTGGTGGCGACAGATTCTTCTCATTTCCATGTTCCATTGTGAAGAATTTCAAATGTATATGAAAGTAGAAAATAAGCAACAACGAGGGGCTAGGGCTGCAGCTCAGTGGTAGAGCAGTTGCCTAGCATGCAGTGACCCTGGGCTTGATCCCCAGCACTGCCAAAAGCACATATATATATTCATTTATACATATGTGTATACATCTATATAAATGAAAGTCTATTTTCAACAATTAACCTTTTGCTATTGCTTTCTTGCTGAATATTTTTTGCTGAACAGTTTCAAATTAAATTACAGACACTATTATACATTCCACTCTTAAATATTATAAGATACCTATATATCTTATTCCATTATTGCACCTAACAAGATAATATCAGATATTATCTCCTATCCAGTCCTGACTCAAATTCCCTAATTATTCACCAAATGGTTCCTATAGTTTTTCTCCAAAACCAGCATCATTTAATTATACTCAGTATTTCTGTTTGTAAATCTCTTGCAATCTAACTAATCCATCCATACTTTTCTTTTTATGACACAGATTTTGTTAAATGACCAGGGGGTGCTGTCTTGTAGAATATCCTCATATTCTAGACTTCTGATGGCACATTGTGGTATTGTCAGACTTTTTTCTTTAGATCTTTTGATTCCTATTGAGATCTTAAGATTTCACTTAAACATTTTTGGTGAGAATATTTCATAAGAGATGCTGTGTATTACATCATATCAGGAGGCCCATAGTAAGAATAATAATCACTTGAAATAGTCATGTGAGTTTGGTCACTGTTGGCTGAATCCTTCCATTGTAGAGATGCGTTTGTTCCTTTGTGACTAATGAGCAATCTGTAAACTAGCTTTGGTACCATGTAAACGTGGTAAGATGTATATGTTTTTTAAAAATGAATATTTTCAATTAATGGTTTTAGTTCTAACTGATGATTCAGTCCATTACCGTAATATCAGTTATCATCAGTTGTATCATTGGTTGTATTTTACTAACTAGCATTCTTAGGAAGAATTTTCTTCTTATGAGTAATACATTTATGCACAGCTTACTTCAAGAAGAGCTATACTTCATTGATGAATAAACCGTAATATTTCCTTAAAAGGAAGGAATAGTACTTTAATTCTTTCCTTATAACCTCCGATTTTCTAAGAAATTGGCGACCTCCACAGGTGACGAAGGAGTTCTTTGTGGTTAGTGAAGGATTTTTTTTTGTTTTATTTTCTCTTGATTATAGATTCATGGATTTTTATACTTAGTAGTATAAATTTTATATTCAATAATTTTTAATGCTCACTGAAAATAAGGTTCAAGTAGTGGTTTGTCTCAAATTCCAAACAGTGTTCTTTTACTACATCATCATTACTGTTAGGGACCCAAACCTATAATTCTGACTCTCCCCCATAAAATGTCTTATGGTTAAAAAATTTCACAGCATGTGGACTTTTTTTTTATTTAGCTGAAGTCTGAATATTAATAAGACTTGTCAAGCTGAAAATAGAAAGAAGACATAAAACTTCACTTTGGGTTTTAAGTCCTAGTTCTAAATAGTCTAAACATCAATGATTATTTAAAACTTGGGAGAGTAAAACACAGACCCATGAAGCAATTAGTCATAACCTTAAACAAACACACAACTGAAATAAAGAGTGTGCAATGGTTTGGATATGGTTTGAATGTGTGCATCTCTTAAAGGCTCGTGTTGGAAGCTTACCCCCCACCCCCAGAGTGGTGTTGGGAGGTGGTAGAACTTTTAAGAGGTGGAGTTTTGTGGGAGGGTTAGGTCATTCAAGATGCTGTCCTCATTCCTCAGAAGGAATCAAAGTTCTCGTGGCATCTTGGTTAGATCCAACAAGAGTGAGTTGTTGTTGTACGTGAACAAGCATGACCCCGGAATCACCATGTGATCCTCCCTCTTGCAGATGCTGCCACCGTGATGACATTTACCATGAAGTGATACAGCCCAGGGGGTGCTCACCAGAACCCAAGTCAACTAGGCCACCAGATCTTGGACTTTCAGCTTCCAAAATGGTGAGCTAAATAAACATCTTTTCTTTATAAAGCAGTCAATCTCATGCATTTTGTAATTGCAACATAAAATGGACTAACAGAATCTTTAGACAACAGAGTATGACAGCTAAGAATTTTTTATATTAGAGATTTTTATATTACAGATTTTTAAACCTGATAATATGTTTAGAAAGCTTTAAAATCAGTGATCTTATGACATTTTAATTTCAACTGTTTTCTTTTCATAAATGAATCAAAATTTCAAAAAGCAGCTAAAGAAGGGATTTCATAAAGAAAAGCCTGATTAGCCAGGCTTGGTGACACATGCTATAATCTCAACATTTGGGAGGCAGAGGCAGGAGGATCATGGGTTTGAGGCCAGCCTGGGCTACATAATGAATTTCAGACCAGTCTGGGCTATATAGTGAGATCCTGTCTCAAAAAAGATAAAAAAAATTATTGTATTAGTAATTCAGATTAATTTATATGTTTGGAGAGGCCAACAGGGGGAATGAGAGGAGACACAAATCACTGGAAATTTGGTTACAGCATTTTGAGAATGAATTAAAGAATGAATATCTTTAAAATATGCCAAATATATTATTTAGTCTTGTTTTCCTTATACATGATTGCTATCATTATAATAACCTATTAATTTATTTAGCCAACCTGTCTTTCCTTGAAAATCAATTTAGTCCTATCTTATCATATAAAAATTAATTTTAGCCAGGCATAGTGGTTCATGCCTGTAATCCCAGTTACTTGAGAGGCAGAAGTAGGAGGATCAAGGTATGAGGCTAGCCTGGGACAAAGTGAGAGACCCTATTTGAAAACCAAACTAAAGCAAAAGAAGAACCAGGGGTGGGGGGGCATGGATGGCTCAATTGGTAAAGCACTTGCCTAGCAAACATGAGGCCCTGATTTTAATCCATGGTACCACCAAAACAAAAATTAACTTTCAGTCAACCTATTTTAATTAGCATCATTTATGATTTAATAGGACCTAAAGTAGTAAGCTATTTTCTATAATTGAAGGGCGTGCAATTTAGAGTGTATTTTAGAAGCCTAGAACTAGCTCTTAAAGTAGCTAAAAACTCATTGTCAAGTCATGTTTTAAATCTGTGTATGTTGTGCAGATTCCAAAATTTTAAATACAATTTCATGTTTCAAATGCTTATTCAACACATCGTTCTTCTTGGAAAAATATTAAAGTTTACTAACAGAGTTATATTAGAGTTAAACCTCAGAGTGCTGACTGTCTTAAATCTACACTCAAGTTAAAAGTGAGACTTAGAATAAGTAGCTTTCAAACCACTGTTACTGCTCTGCCTACATATGCAGGTCAAGGTCAAGGCTTGTGAGGATTTAGATGCTACAATAAAACTTCACTCTGAGTTCAAGAATAGAGCAATAAAAATTACATTAGACCACTGATATAGAAGGAGTTTTGGCTACTGTAGAGCTTTTAAATTAATCTAAGATGTAATATTTTAATATAACTTATAAAAAGCACAAGTTGCAGTATATTTTCTCTGATTTAATTTATCAACCCAAAAAAATTACTTAATATAGAGTTTCTTTGTCCTCAATGTCACCGCAATCCAGCAGTGGTTGTAATTATATTTTATCATTCGTCTACAAAGCCAAGAAATCATTTTTCTTTAAGGAAAAATAAATAATAAACATTTCCAATTAAAAATATTAAAGGAAAAATTTCTTCTACAGTGCACAGCTTCATTAAGATCAATGTTATTCAGATCAATAGTAAGAACTCCTCCAAGAGTTGGAAAGGTTCTCTGAGAGGGAGTGCTTAGACACTCAGAACAAAATCTGATCATCACAGAAAGTATTCCCAGATCTTAGAATCTTAAAACAAGTGTCAGCAAGCCAAAGAGTAAGAAAATCACTCAAAATTTGTCTACAAAGATGCCATAATTTCTTTAAATTCCATAGAAGGGTTAGCAGATGAAATAAATCTACAGACTTGTCTACAGATAACAGGCAAAAGCATTTTCTATCAATGGCTCCAATTCAGAGATGGAGATGGAGGCCTCTCTGAGGACTGTCACTAAAAAGACTGTCATTTATCTGGTCTGGAGGCTCCACCTCCAAGACCAATGAAATCATAGGGGCAGATGGCTTGAGAACGAGAAAAAGAAATAAAGGTTATTTGCATATTTTTTCTGTAAAACACAAGAAAAGCACACATCCTTTCTTTCTCTCCTCTCCTTTCCTCTTTCCTCTCCTCTCCTTTCCTTTCCACAGCACTGGGATTTGAACTCAGGGCACACACTTGCTAGGCAGACACTCTATTACTTAAGCTATGCCCCCAGCCCAATCATAGTCTTAAATAGGAGGCATTCCTGATGTTCCACAAAACACTAACCTTGTTCTGAAAATGTGACTCAATTGATAGAGCACCTGCTTTGTAATCATAAAACCCTGAGTTCAAATCCCAGTCCCACCAAAACACAAATAAACAAAATGCTATCTTTATTTGGGAGTTGGAGGCTGAATGCAGAGTCCATATATGGCCAATAGTAGTTTGAGCTGGAATAATAAATATTAACCAGGGGCTTTGGGAAGTAGGTAAAATAAACGAATGGAATGACATCCCAGTATCACAACAGTGTACTGCACAGCAGCATGAAATGCCAAGCAAGGAGATTTCATAAACTTTTTTGTTCAGCAAGTCAGATGAGGTAAACAGCCAAAGGATCTGCTACTAAGTTCTTTTTCTTTGTACCAAGTTTGGGCCTGGTTCTTGAGTTTCATGAAAAGAATATTAAGCTGTAATTACCAACTTTCCGAAGCTCAAAGGAAGATTCAAACTGGTGTCCTGCTGCCAGGAGGAGGACTGCATAATTAATTCCTGACTGTAGAGTTGGCTCAGATTCAAATGCCTTTTTGAACCTACAAAAAAACCAAATGTACAAGTTTACTTTCTCACTCATGAAACCCTGGGTGTGTAATAACTTCTGTTTGCATAACTCCAGTGCCTAAGCAAAAAATATTCAGTTGGCCTCCTCCCCAGAATCTCATGTGCTATTAGTATTTAATGCTTAAGTAACTGCATGGCTTTGACCCCAGCTCCACTGATTTCCCTGTTTAGCCCACCTTCAACCAAGTGACCCCAGCTTTTAAAAAAATTGTCTCTTAGCCAGGTGTGGTGGTGTGCACCTGTAATCCTAGTACTCAGGAGGTAGAGGCAGAAGGGTCACAAATTGGAGACCAGCCTGGCTATACAGTGAGACCCTGTCTCAAGAAAGAAAAACAGGGATGCTGATGCAAAAGTTTTCTCTTGACCTCTACCAGAAATATGTGACTGCATCTTAAAAATTAAATATGGAAACCCTGATGTATTTCTTAAAGTGGTTTTTAAAATGCCTTAAAAATATACAAAGCATTGGGGAGAATCACCTGGGAAAGGTACTGAAAGGGTCACTTCCCTAAGAGTGACAGAAATAATGACAACAGCATGTCAACTACAGGAGGAAGTTAAGGAAATCAGAGGTTTGTCTCCGCAAGCATGCAGTTTTGGCTCAAAGAATATAAGAGCCCTTTTCTGAATATGAATGAATTGAATATCAACCTTGGAAAACATTGCAACATTTGAAAGGACTGCACTGTTTAAGTATCCACTGTATTTTCAAGTAACACTTCCTAGATCCATGAAAGGGTTTCTATGCATGCCTCCTTAACTAGGCAATGATACTCAATATTACTTCACTCAGACACACGAAGAAGAAAATGAAAATAAATACCCAGAGACTAATAGACTCTGCCCAAGACAAACACATGAAAAATGAAATCTTATTAAAAAAATCGGATAGAGAAAAACGTAAGGTAAATTTCCATTAGACCATTTAAAGATGCAAAAACAGATTATATAAGGAAACATGCAATATAATTCCAAGATAGAGGAGATTCTTATTTAAATTATAACTGTGTAAGTGAATGACAGGAGTAGGAAAAGTGATGATAGGCACATAGTGTACTTACATTCTTAGCTTTTATGTACACTTGAAATTTTCCATAGTCTCAAATAAGTTAAACATCAAACAAAAAGTACATTTTTCTGAATATTGAGGATCTTGTACCTTTTTAAAGAGTCATACTTTTTAAGTAGAACAAATGTCTCTGAATAGAAATAAAAATTAAATAAGTACTTGTCTTAACCCATTGGCTCTGATAGTTACATACTTTGGAAGATGAAAAAAATTTTTCACCTGCAGGTGATTTAAAAATATTTTTATCTTTTTAGAAATGTAGGTATTTCCATTCCAAAATGGAAAAAGTATGCAACCAGATTATAGCCATTCAAAGTCTGTCAAGTCTTACAAATCTTATATTAATTTGCATCTTAAAGTTCTTTGTCTTTGTTCAGAGGCAAGTAGGGAGTTCCAACAAAAAAGAATGTAACAGAAGAAATATGTTATATGCTTTCCTTTCTCATATGCATATTTTTCAACAAATTTTTTGTATCTCCTAAAACAAAGAACATAGAATCTCTCCCTTAAAGTTATAAAAAGGAAAATGTCAAAAAAGACTTACACAAGCCAATTAGTAAGTACTGACTACGTATTTCCTATGTGCCTATACCAACCAAGATGAATAATTGAACTTACATCTGTTTTTCTGTTAACATAAACAATACAAATACATATACATGTCTATCTATCTATCTATTACATTAGCCAAAACATAAATGAAAATGTCTTAACATTGCTTAGATTTTCTGAGATTAAAATAGAATGTAGACATGTTATAAAAGAAATAAAGTCTTGTCACATATTGAGAAAATACCACTGCAAAAAGTGGGAAATGTCATAAGCTACAGTAGTAAGTACAGTATTTCAGAAATTTGCCAATATTAAAACCTAAAATTTATAAAAATTCTATGTATACTTATTGACACAATTACACATTTATGAACTTATATCAAGAAAAAGCATTAAATATGTACTCAAACATTTAACAAGCATGAGGCCTTGAGTTCAAATCTCAGTAATACACACACACACACACACACACACACACACACAAGAGTAATGTTCCTCTAGGTAAAAGTTCTAGTAGGTAAAGGAACCTGGTACATATAAAAGGTCATATAAAGGGTTTTTTCTGAAAGAAATTTATAAAGTTTGGCACTAAGCAATGTGCATGAATAAAGAACTAAGCCTCAAACTCCAAGAAGCAGACATAAAATCTCCTACAGTAGTTAAGGGATCAGGAGATAGAGATCTGCTAGGCTCTGGATCAAAAGTCTTTAAACAGGGTCACAGCCAAGAAGCAGGGACAAAACAGAGACAGACTAGGTCAGCTCAAACTAAAACCTGACCCAACCCAATGCAACTCCATTTGTTGAAGTCATCATCTTCTTAGCCTAACAGCAGAAAAGGCACAGCCTCTTTGAGAGCAAATAAAGTCATCTTCAGTCTCAGTAATTCTGAAGTACAAAACGTCTTGTACATGATAAAGAATTATGAGAGTTGGAAAGAGCCAGGAAAATGAGACTATAAACAAGAGCAAACACAGCCAAGAAAAGATGACCCACAGATGCTAGAGTTTATGGACAAGGACTTTAAATAATTATTACAAATACAGTAAGGAAAATGGGAATAGATGAACAAAAAGAATGAAAAGATAAACAACTTTAATAGAAAGCTGGAATCTAGAACTACAATATGTAATAAGAATTCACTGGATGGGTTTAAAACCATACCAAACAGAGCAGAAGATATTTTTGGTGCACTAAAAAACATGTCACTAAAAAAGCATTTAAACTGAAGCTGAGAAAGAAATAAGGGAAAAACCCAACCGGGGTCAGGAGACATATGAGACCTGGTTAAATGTTCTCACATATGTATTCTTGTATGGCCAGAAGAAAAGCAAGAGTATGTAACACAAGAAATATTTTAAGATGTAAATGAAATAATCCAAGACTGAATGAAAACATATCATCCCACCAAGTCAAGAAGTTTGGCAAAACTCAAGCATGATGCATGATAAAACAAAATAATCACAATCTAAATGCTGAAATAAAAAACACAGAGAAAAAAATCTTTTTTTTTTTTTTTTAAGTAGAGGTCTTGTTATATTACCCAGGCTGCTCTCAAACATATGGCCTTAAGTGATGCTCCTGCTTCAGTCTACCAAGTAGCTGAAACTACAGGTATGAACCACTATGCCTGACTTAAGAAAAAAATCTTTAAATTGTACACAGAGGACCTGGAGGTGTACTGGAATGTTTGCTTAGCATGAAAGGTACCTCAGGTAAACCACCAGCAAAAATAGAAGGGAAGAAAGGAGAGAGGAAGGGAGGGAAAGAGAAAGGAAGGAAACTAACCAAAGGAAAAAAGATATATAATCTTCAAAGGAACATTAAAATGGATAGTTGGCTTGGTATCATTTCTAGGAAAGCTAGAAATGATGCAATAACATCATTAGAATAATAAAAAAAAAATAGGGTAATACAGGTGTTTTCAAACAAGCAAAAACTGGAGAACTAGTAGCCAGGAGATGATACTATAAAAGAATACTGAAAGTATTTTCAGACTAAAGGAAAGTGATTCCAGTTGGAAGTACTGAAATACAGAAAGAAAGATACAAAACAGGTAAATGTGTAACAAGATATAAAATACGTTAGCTATAATATTTAAAGCCTACTAATGATTTGAATTATTCTAAGTTTCCTTACTTAGGAAATGGCAAATTGAAAGTAGTCTGTGAAATTCAAAAGTATAGGCTGCAATCCCCTGGGGGGTTAGTAAAGAATAATACAAAGAGCATTACTAAAGAGCTAATGGGAAGAAATGGTAATGCTAAATTAATTTTAAAAATAAGGAAGGGAGGACAAAAACAAACAGAGAGCATATGAGAAAAATAGAAAATACACAGCAAGATTCTAGACAAAAACCCAGTATAAGTTCCTACATTAAACATAAATGGCCTAAACACATGAAGTAAAAGATTTTTAAAATCAAATTTAATAATAACAGAAAAGACACAATTATATGTATTATGAAGAGACACTTTAAACATAGGACATGGGTGGGTAGGTTGAAAGTGAAACAATGCATAAAGATGTAGTGATTACATATTAGTATCAGGTAAAACTAATTTTAGTATAAGAATTATTACAAGAGACAAAGAGGATCATTCATAATAATAAAAATATAACAAATTTAATAATCCTAAATGTACTATTAACATCGCTTCAAAGCATATAAGGCAAAAATTGAAAGAATTTAAGAAAATAAGTGAGTCTACAATCATAGCCAGAGATTTTAAAACACTGTCTTCACGATGACCAAATGAGCAGACAAAAACTATCTGTGAGGGCATGGATGATTTGAACAACATGATTACCAAGCTACTCTACCTGATTTGCCTAGAACACTGCACCAAACAGTTGTGGATCTCTTCTGGGTCATAAGCATTTCTCAACAAATTTCAAAACATTGACAATGCAGGGCCTTTTTTCTCTCAACAGAATTAAAGTAGAGAACAATAAAGAAAAATGCATTTGGAAAATGGACAACCTACTTTTGAGACCCAAAAAAGAAATCACACAGAAGATTAGAAGGCATTTGAGCTGAACAATATTGAAAGTTCAATATATCAAAATTCCTGGGATGCAGAACAACTTATGTCTTTAAGTGCATATATTGGAAAAGGAGCAAGATTGAAAAATCAATGGTACAAGCTTCCATCTAGAAAAAGAATGGTGAGCTACCCCAAAGTAGAAGGAAGGACAGGAAATCCATGAAATAAAATGGGAATGCAATTTAAAAATCAGTAATGCTGAAAGTTGATTGCTTGGAAAGTTTAATAAAACTGATAAACTCCTAGGCAGACATTTCATCAGAGGGAAAGGGAGAGACTGTGAGAGGGAGGGAGGGGAGGAGAGTGAAAAAGGAAGAGAGGGGGAAAGAAAAAGGGGGAGGAAGGATAGAGGAAGGAAGAGAAAGAGAGAGAGAAGCAAAGAAGTAAAATTATTATTGCTACTAGGTAGCAATAGGGAAACATCAGTATAGATTCCACTAGCATTAAAAAGGAAGAAAAAGTAGTCTACTCTGAACAACTTTATGACAATAAAAATGACAACTTAGGTGAAATGAAAAATTCCTTCAAAGTCACATAGCATCACATGACTCAAGAAAAATGGAAATTCTGAATAGTTCCGTATCTGTTTTAGAATCTGTAGCAACTTGAAATTACTCTTTTTTTTTTGTCACCAGTCTCCCCCAATAAAATGCAGCTTGGTGACAGCAGAGACCTTGTCAGTCTTGCTGGTCAATGAGTCTCTAGTACCTGAATCATCAGGTGATTTTTTTAACTACCTGTGGAACAAAGAAGAAAATCTCCACCTCCTCCCAAGCCCAGTCTATAAAAGGTCTTACATGAGAAATTAATTTATTGCTAGGGAGAGTTTCTTTTCCTCTGAAGAGTGGTGTATGATTCTTTGTTGAATTACTAAAAAGCTTCTTAGCTTGACAGCTCAGGCGCAGTAGGCATGTTGATCCTCAGTATTACCACTTTTGCATTCACTGGCTCCTTCCTGCCAATTTTCCATCTAAATCCGATCACTTTCTTAGTATTTAATGACTCAAACTTGATAAAAACACATGTATATGTTAAAATAATGAAACTATTTCTTTTAGCTAAAGCTGATGTCTCAGTCATTTTAGGGCAAGTGTGCCAGTGTCAAAGTTGAAAATCCCAACTGATGTTCATGACATTTCTGTGTCATGTTAGTTTAGCTCTGCTGTACGCTGTCTTCCCTCTGGGACCCAGCCTAAAGGAACAGCCTCTTATGGAATGACCAAGGACAAAACACAAATAGCACAACCACAAAATAACTCTGAAAGCTTCTGTTTAGAATGAGTATTCATCAAGCTGTATACCCAAACCTAGTGTCATTGGATGAGAATAGATAATCTTCCAACAGCCAGGCAGAGTGTGTTTCTAATACTAATATAACATAGCATAGGTGCCCTTCTACCAAATAAACCTGTGATTGATGGCAAATACTAACAAAAGCAATGATAGTAGCAGCCTGTGATTACAGAGTACCTACTACACACAAGGCACTGTATGTGACACTTCAGATTGTAACATTTCTAACTCTACCGCTCTTTCACATGGACGGAATTCCTTCCCCGTAAGGAAGTTGGAGCACTGAAACATTAAGCCAGGAAGTGCAGAAGTGGTCAAGCAGGATCTTAACCTGGCTCTACTGGATTCCAAAGCTGGAGCCCTGTTCTCGGAATCACTATCCTTGCTTGTGTTTAGTAAAATATATTTTTCCTTTTGGTTCCTTTTTATTTTTATTTTGTTTAGTAAAAGAGAGGGGAGCAGAACAGGAAAAATTAAAATGAAGAATAAAAGAATATGAACTGTTTTCATATTGAGGATAAAGTTTGTGTTATATACTCAATAGAAACATACTGATATATTCTAGGAAAGAATGGATTTTTTCACAAAATATATTTAATCAGTTTCATTAGACTGAAGATTATTATAAACATAGAGAAATAAAATGATTACCCATGAGTGAAGCTAACTTAGAAAGGACTTTATTAGGGAAACAAATCTTAGGGAGAGAACTGGACATTCGAGAATTCTAGCTATATTTGAATAATAGGAGGAAGTTATTTCCATTCCTGATGATTTTTAAAATTTTAGTACTAAGTATCTGTTGAAAGGGAGTAAATAAGTTTCATTGTTCAATTCATTATTACATTCAAAATGTTTAAAATTAATTACTTTTCACTGACACTCTCAAGGTAATAGATTTTTCTCTTTGGCTGTTCTGGGGCTTGAACTCAGGGCCTCACACATGCTAGACAGGCACTCTACCACTAAGGCCACACCTCCATCCGTTGTTTTGCTTTAGTTATTTTTCACATAGCGTCTTATGTTTTTGCCTGGGCCAGCTTGGACTATGATTCTCCTACCTATTCCCCCTACATAACTGGGATTACAGGCATGAGCCACCACACCTGGCTCAAACTAATCACATTTTGCTCAAGAACCACCCTATTATAAGCACTGTGTGTCACCTGGTTGTGAACTAGCCTTTGAACTAGCAAAGACCTTGATTGTAAAATGAGTGATATTTTCATAATAAAACCTGTTCCCTTTTTGCATCTTTGCTGAGATGTACAACAAAAATCAAATATAAAAGAAATATTGAGTTGATTATTTCTAGCTGAAGACATCTACTTTTCAGCATGGAAGAGACTGAACTTGAGTTCTTTCTATGTAGCTCTCAGCTTTCCTTGTTTGTGATATAACAGCTGTGACTCTTATGGTGAGACACCAGTAATTAAATTAGAATTTCATGGTGCTCGGCATCTCTAGGAATAATTGTGAAATTATCACTCATAAATAACTCAAAGGCAAGCAGGGCAGCATGTGCAGAAAATGAGAGCCAAATCACCCTTCTGACTTGATCTGGAAAAGATGACCCTTTCTCCAATTCAAACTATTTGTGTACATTCCATATTATCACTGAAAATTCAGGAAGAAAATCAAGGAGCCTCAAATTCTATCTTCTTCCACTCCTTTTACTATTTATATACTTTTTCCAAAAGGAGAACTGTGCAACTTTTATAACCTGTTTTTTTAATTTGACATGGTATCTGATACATGTTACTATGAAACATTTTCCAAAGTCACAATTTTCTTTGGGGTATACACCAAGAAAAATTGAAAGCAAGATTCAAAGGAGATATTTATACACCAATGGTCATAATAGTGTTATTTACAATACCCAAAAGATGAAAACACACATGTCTGCTGACAGATGAGTGGATTAAGATAGTGTGGTATAATGCATACAGTGAAATATTGTTTGTCATATGTGTCAGGGAATACTGACACATATGACAACATACATAAGCCTTGAAAACATTATGCTAAGTGAATTAACACAATCCCAAGGCAAATCCCATTTATATGAGGTACCTGTAGTAGTCAAGTGCATAGAGACAGAAGTAAAAAGGTCGTCTACAGGGCTCAGAGAAGGGATGAATGGAAGTTATCTCTTGGGTACAGAGTTTCAGTTTTGTAAGACGATAGTTGCACAACAGCATGAATATATTTAGTGCTAGTGAACTTTACTCCTGAAAATGGTAAGATGGAGCCACCTACAATCCCAGCTACTTGAGAGATGGAGATAGGACATTGGTTCAAGGGTCAGCCTTGAGCAAAAGGAGTGAGACTGGAACTGAAAAATTACTGAAGCATAAAAGAGCCGAGGGCATGGCTAAAGTGATAGAGCACATGGCTAGCAAGTGGGAGGTGCTGAATTTAAACCTCAGTGCCACCAAAAAAAGATACTTAAAATATAAAAATTAATATGCAAAGATAAAATGTACTTGATATAAGTATTAAAAGTTTATATATAATAAAACATAACATATTTTAATACTTTTATTAAAATATAAAAGTACATTTTTACCATCATCAAAACAAAAAAAACACTTCACAATTTTGAATGAACGGTACTCTATCTTGTGGAGATGTTACCTTTTGTTTAATAATTCCCCTTTGTTAAGCATTTAGCTTTTTTCTAGTTTTTTTGTTACCATAAAATTCAGTGTCATGAATGTCATTGTAACCACATCTTTGTTTCCATATCTGCTTTTTCTTTGGATAGTTTCCAAATGACATGAATTATTTCAAAGCTCTTGATGTGTAAGGCCTAATAGCTTTCCAGAATGTGATTTGTCAATTTAGAACTAATCTCTGAAGATGTGAAGAACAGTAAGGATTTAGGAGGGGTAGAATGACAGATAGATATGGGGAAAAGCTCCATTTGTTCACTGGGTTTTGGCGGTACTGGGTTTGAACTAAGGGCCTACCACTTGTTAAGCAGGCACTCTACCACTTAAGCCCTGTCCCCTGGAAATGTACCATTTAATAAAAGAATAATCATATTAATCAACTGATTTATCTACTTAGTGAAACGGATCCACTGAAGCAAAATATCCCCAGGGAAAGAACTCCTAATGGCTGAAAACCTCCCTAGCCATTCTGATATTGAGCAAGATTTGGAAACAATCACTTTGGTTCACTGAATGAAATCCTTCCTCTTCATCCATATTTCCTTCCTTTTCAGCATAATGCCTGACAAATACCTGTTTTCTCACTCATCCCTCTGGATGAGTGACAATGGAGTTATGTAAAGCAAGCCTTGATGGCTCTCCTCATGTACTCAGTATTCACTAATCACAATGAGAAAACTTCCACACTAACATACTAAATACCATCATTCTTGGACTTGACCATGCCACAACAGATCTTCATCCAATCTGTCATCTGCTGAATGTGGTATTAAGCCAAGATCAGAGCATGAGGCCAATGTTCCAAGGCACAGAATCATCTATATCTGGACACCATGCTGAGTTCCTAAAAACTCTTCAGGCTTTGTGTTCTAAAATAAAAACCACCCCAAATCTGGAAACTTGTCTATTGGAAACATAAAGGACCAAACAGAAATGATGTCAATGGGATGGTGGAGTAAGCTCTGGGGAAGGAAGGCATGGAATGGAGATGACACAGAGGATGACAGCTTGGAGCCAAGGAAAGAAAAAGGGCTCAATGTGCAAATGGAAAATAGACATTTGATTTTCTTTACACGTGATTGGGTTGCTACATAACTCTTTCAAAGTGAAGCCAACCCCATTAGTAACATTAAAAGAAGTAAATCTTTATTAGGCATAATTATTGTTTGAATAGCACCATCACTGATGTAAAAAAAAAAATTAGTTGATAAGGCAAGGCTCTTGTTCTTTCCCAAGTGACTATGGAAAAATGAACACAGTAATACAAAAACAGCCTTACAGCTCTTAATTTTCCAACTACGTATCTGTTTCAACATTGTTAACAGGAGAGATGTGACTAGGCTAATACAGTACAGGTACCTAATTTTCTTTAAAAGTTCTGAAAATGACTTCCTATCCCCATTCAGAATGAGAACACCATCTTCTGCAGAAACAACTGCAACATCAAGCAACTGCTGCCCATCCCATGTGACCCTGATAAATGGAACTCAAATAAGACCCCTGTGAAAATTATGCAGCCTCTACACATTTGATAAAATGTCTAGCTAGATCCTGAAAGAAGAAATAGGTAAACTTAATGTAGTCAAAGTCCATTTTAAGCATGGATAAATTGACAAATATCAAGAAATTCAAACTATTTTTACATATTATACACTGAGGATATAACACTAATGGCCTACAGGATTCCAGACCTTTAACATAAATTTCATTTAATCCACACTTCAGAGTACTCATTCTTCCCAAAGACATTAGTCTTAGCAGGGAGGGTAGCCTTGGTGTTAATGATCTGTGTAGTCCTAGGCTTGTGATAAACTGCTAGAAGCAGAAAGATGTAAGGAAAGACTGGAGCAGGTTTTTATGAGTAGGTTTTTATCAGTTCTAAGGTAAAGATATAGGAAAAGATAGCCTCCTTTCTCTGACATTGGGGTAGCTGATCTGAATTGATCCAGGAAGTCCTGCAGCCACCTGGCAACATTAAGAAGGCCACCTCAGTGGCAAAGCCACTGAGGGAAAGGACCTGAGCAGAGAGTTTTAACCTCCTGACTCAATCTATGCTACAGCCAGTCCTACTCCTAGATGTCATGGTTTAGGAGATACATTTTTATTGTTTACACTCATCTGAGTGCAGTGTTGGGGTGGCTGTCAGGTTCAAGAGCACTCTAACTCACTAGGGAGGTATTACTCTTATTTTTTAAACAAGAAACTTGAATTTCCTAAAGGTTCTCATTTGCCTAAGATGACACTGTTTCTAGGTATTGAGTCAATCTCCCTGTATGTAGCACCTGCCTCCTCAATAAAACAGTAGAGACATTTTGGGAAACGCTGTTCCAGGAAACTCCAGGGAAGAGGACATGGGATGAAGTAAAAACAACATGGAGAAAGTGAGATTTGAAAATTTAGTAATCATAGAGCATCAAGAACTCACTTAAGTTCTTCAAATTTCAATTCTCTTGGTTGTAAGTAGGAAGAAAAATGCCACCCTTGCCTACTTCACATGGTTCTGGTAAGCCCCAACAGCTAATAATGCCCAGAAAACTCTGTGCTAAAGGGCTTGGTTAGTATTTGGATCTATGTGAACAAACGCTGCATATCAGCTGTTTTAAGTCAGCCATGCTGCATATGAAAAGCCATTTATTTCATGGCTCTTTTTTTTACAGATCAGGTTAACAAGCAATTGTGTGACAATCCTGGCAGTGAGAACTTCCATGGCCTCCAAGGCATGGTGCTTTATCGGTAATGTTTCCTTGGACCATCTCCAGTTGTCAAGTCTGTTGCCTCAGGAGGTCTGTGGTCTTTTTTCCCCCAGGATATAAGTCTAGGCAACTTGGTCATGGTCACATCATAATCTTTGAAAGCTGGCTGTCCTGCAAACTTCCCCCTCCCTCTTCTCTCATCTCACTGTTTCTCCTATACCAGCCCCAAATGTCCTCTAAACAGCATGGGTGACAGGTACCATGACTGCTTTTTGACTTTTAAAAGTTTATCTTGAACAGGTATGATAAAAGGCACAACCTTTTCATATAGTAAAAACAAACCACAGTTCAACCACCTACAGATGAAAAAGACATTTTTTATAACTTTAACTTGGATAATAGAAATTTAAATATAGAAATAGATCTGGCCCTTCTTATCCATGAGTTCTGTATTCAAGAATTCAACCCACCTCAGGTTGAGAATATTTGAAAAAAAATCTATCTCTACTGCAAATGTACAGACTTTTTGGCCTATCATTATCTCTAAACAATACAGTACAAGTTGGGTATTATAAATAATCTAGAGATGATGTAAAGTATATGGAAATATTGCTTGCATACTGAATCATCTTATACAAGAGACTGGAGCATCTGTGAATTTTGGTGCCCACAGAGGGTCCTTAGTCAATTTCCATGGGCACCAAGGAGCGAATGTAATAGCATTATTTCAGCCAGCCTCAAAAGCATCAGTGAACAAAAATAACTAAGGAAATCACCACAAAAAACATCAAACAAGAGAGAACTACTCTTGTTTAAAACTTTTTCAATCAGCAGGATGTAACTATTCAGACCACCCACCCTCCCTGTCAGATAGGACTCAAAACCTAAAGACTGTTCTAACAATACATCTAAAGTGACAAATCTTAAAAATTCTAAACCAGTGCTGGTGGCTCACGTCTGTAATCCAGCCCAGGCAAATAGTTTGTGAGACCCTATCTCAAAAAAACCCATCACAAAAACAGTCTGGTGGAGTGGCTCAAGATCAAGGCCCTGAGGTCAAACCCAGCACCACACTCACACAAAAACCAAAAAAACAAAAAACCTCTGAACCAGAGAACTTTTTCTTCTCTAGTTTCACATTCTGGATTCTCAACTAAAGCTCTCAGCACATCGCTGTGCATTGAAGGGCCTCCCAGGCAGCAAAAGGGTGCCATGCCCAGGACTTTGATCAGATACTGCAGAGGAGTGTAGAGCCCCTACCATGAGGCAGTAACACTGCATTTATTGACAATGTTTTAAAAGGGAATTATGGCCAGGTACAGTAGTTCACATCTGTAATCCCAGCTACTTGGGAGCATCACAGTTGGAGGTCAGCATGGGAAAAAATTAGCGATATTCCATTTCAACAAACAAGCTAGGAATGGCAAGCATGCTTGTAATTACAGCTACATGGAAGGCATATGGAGGAAGGATCACGGCCGAAAGCTGGCATGGGTAAAAACTGTGAGACCCTATCTGAAAAATAACTAAAACAAAACAGGGCTGGCAGAGTAGCTCAAGTGGCAGAGCACCAGCCTAGCAAGCCCAAGGTCCTGAGTTCAAATCCCAGTGCTACAAAAAAAAATTGGGAATTACAAAAAAGAAAAAGGTTCACACAAGTCACTATCATCACAACTGTGTGGAGCTCTTCTATGGAGAAGCTCTTAATCTTAAACTTTCCATGGTCCATGGGCCACTGTGTATTCAAACTCACAGAAAATGACTCAGTCCATGGAAAGAACCCTGAGGGACTGATGACCTGCTGTGCACCCCACTCTTCATCTCAGCACCTGCATTTGACAAGTGAAAACTCAGAGGATTATGACTCAACAAGAAGGTCAGCTAAAAGATTCCACTGGGACCCAGGACTTAGGGCAGGTGTGTTACTGGGTAAACCTGGCCAGATGCCTGATGACATCCATGGCACCTTCCCCTCCTCCATCAGCACCCCATCAGAGGGGTAGTTTTTCTTCTTAGTTCTCACAGAAAAGGAGGTTAGGAACGGTGCCAATGTGAAGGAGTGTGTGTCTGCATTGTCTCAGAGGATGGATGAAAACAGTAAGAAATTCTTAAACAGCTTTCTGAGTGTAAGGGCATAAAAATGACTCCATTTTAAAATGGGGGTGGCTTTTGGCTTTTCAGTATCTTTTAGTGTAAGTGGATATAACAATGGTGAGAGAGTACAGACAGGTACCGAACAATAAAAGTGACATGCTTATATTACCAGATAAATCAGTAGCACACACAAGATCAATTCCTATGTACTCTGCCATTAAAAGTCTTAAAACTCTATTAGGCATCCCTATTCTTACTAGAAAAGCAATGGGCAGCTTAAAATGAAATCATACAAATCTAGACATCTTCTGCTTGACCGAAAGACCTTGATCACAAAGCTCTTTTGAAACAGTTAATGTTTCTAGGCTAAATAGGAAGAAGAAGAGGAAGAAAAAAAAAAGGAACCAGAAAAGTTAAAACAAAATAAAACCACAATGTAACCAGAAAAATCTCCACTCCTTAACTGAACTTGACATGACCTTGAAAATGTCTCTCTGTAGTCTAAACTGTTGTGTTTTCAAATGAGGAGACACTTCTTTTTATTCCTGTGCACAACACACATGAACTTCCTAGGACTTTTTCCACTTGAATTCACAGACCATGAAAACCCAGCTTCTTAAGGATTTATCTTTGCATTTCACCATCACTACCATACAAAGCATTTAGACTGGTACAATTAATGCTCCTCAAATTTCAGGTTCTAATTCCCTCCATTAAGAATTTCACTAAAGTATAAATCTTGTAATAATGACAAGGCTGCATAGTTACATTTCTCTTTTGTAACCATGGCGGGGAGGGGCTTGCTTATGAGAAACTATAAAACTCTGCATTGTAGTAAAAATGTAAGGGAAAAATCTAGAAGTCCTAACCCAAGCTTCTTATGAAGAATCTAGGAAGTCACTGTCCCCAACTTTTCCTCAGTGGTTATAACTCAGGACTCCACTCACAGCCTCCCTCCTACTAAAGGGACATAGATTTTAAAAATTAAGACTACTTTCACAACTTAAAAATGTTTTATTAGCTATCAATGACAAACTCTTGAATTGTCAAACTCCTTTAATGCATGACAGATACAGATATATAGACATAGACTTTTTTATTTGTGGTACTGGGGTTTGAACTCAGGGCCTCATACTTGCTAGGCAGATATCTACCACTTGAACCACTCCACCAGCCCAAAAATATAGATATATTTTAATTGGAGAACATTTTAGGAATAGTAAGAAGTGCAACACTCTAACACAGCCACCATTCGACTTAAGAAGTAAAATGTAAAGCATGAGGCCTTGAGTTCAAACCCCTGACACCCCCTCAAAAAAAAAAAAAAAGCGAAAATGTGTTAAATACACTTAAAATCATACGTCAATCACTCCGACTCTCTTTCAGTTCTTCCCTCCCCACTGGTAACCATCATACTGAATCTGGGGAATTTATGGTGGCCATCCACGTGTCTATTCTAATTCTATATCTGTAAGGTGGTTTTTAAAATTCTATAGATCAAATTAAATGTATCATTCTGCCACTTGCTTATTTTGGTCAACTTTTAATTTTTTTTGACAAGCTGTCACTATGTAGCCCAGGCTGGCCTCAAATTCTCAATCCTCCTACTTCAGCCTCCTGAGTGCATGACCACACCTGTTGGTCATTTTTTTTTAAAGACTTTTTTTTGGTTAAATTTTTCTCTAGGGTGTATCTCTGCTGGGTCTAGGGTAGACAAGTTGGTAGCTTTCCTTGATGATACCAAAATCTTTAAGTGGTTATAAAATGTTATATCCCAACCAGCAAGGGATTAGGACTTCCCATTTTTCTTGTCAACAGTTGATTTATAGATTTATAAATTTTGGCTAATAGTGTAACATGGTATGTCATTGTTTTAACATCTTTTTATTATATGTTTTAAAATACATTTATCAGACATTTGTGATTCTTCTTTTGTAAGTGATCTATTCATATCCTGTGCCCATTAATTTTTTCTTAGGCTACATGTAATGGCTTACACCTGTAATCCCAGTGACTTGGGAGGTGGAGTCACTGGTTGAAGGTCAGCCTGGACAAAACTTTAGCAAGACCACATCTCACTAGGTGGGTGTGGTGGTACGAGTCCATTATTCCAGCCATGTAAAGGAAGATAGTAGTGCAGGCAAGCCTTGGCAAAAACATGAGACCCTATCCCAAAAGTATCTAAAGTAAAAAATGTTGGGGGCATGGCTCTAGTGGTAGAACACTTGCCTCACAAGTGCCAGGCCCTGGGCACCAAAAAAAAACCCTTTTCCTTAAAGATTTTTAATAATCCTATATTGGTTATATGCATTGCTACTTATCTCTAATTTTTTTCACATTGTTGATAGTGTCTTTTATATTTATTCATATTGTCATTATTTCCAGTGTTGCACATTCCTTCCTATAGATCCAAATATCCATTCACTCACTTCCATTCAGCCTAGAGATTTCCCTTTAGCATTCTTCTCGGGAAGGTCTGCCAGCCACAAGCTACCTCAGTCTTTATTCACTTAGAATTGTCCTTGCTTCCCTCCCATTTTTTTAAAAAAACATTTTCGCTGTGCAAGGGTGGGCTTCTTGGCTGGCCATCTTTTCTTTCTTTACTGATGGTACTCCATTGTCCTCTGGCTTCCTTCTGATGAGAAGCAGGTACTCTTCCTTCCAGATGCTACCTCTTCTTAAACTGCATTTATGACTTTTATTTTATTTTGCATTTCTGTTTTACAGCAATTGATGTGCCAAGGAATGACTTTATCTTGCTTGTATTCTGCTGAGCTTCCTAAATCTGTGGGCTATTTGTGTGTGTGTGTGTGTGTGTGTGATATCAGTTTTAGCAGCTTAGGATGACATTTGGTCATTAATTCTTCAAATATTTTTCCTGCCATATATCACTCCTCTCCTTCAGGGACTCCAAAGGACACCACTCAAAAGTACTCCACAGGTCACTGAGACTATTAATTTCTTTCTCAATCTTTTTCTTTCCTCTGCTCCAATTTGATTTCCAATAACTATTTTCAAGTTGTACTGATCGTCTCTTATATTGTCTCTAACCTATCTGCCCTCAGTGCTCTCTGGTGACTCTGTGGCTCAGTTCTAGAACTCCTTTTGGTTCTTTTTCAATTTTCACATCTCTTCTATAACTTCTCATACTGTTGCTCATATTATATATTAACCTTGTCAAGTGTCTCCTTTAACATATTTATCATGGCTATTTTTATGTCTTTGCCTGTGGATTTGTGTCTATGATTGATTGTTTCTTGATTATGGATCATACTTTTCTCTGTCTTCACATCTTTAGTGGTTTTTCATGGTGCTACTAGACATTTTCATATGTTGTGAAGTTTGGACTCTGCTCTGCTGTTTAGAGGACTGAATTGGTTATAACAAGCAAACCTGTTCCCATGGAGGCTTGGTTTTAGGCTTTATTAGGGTAGTGCTGTTAGTTTGCCCTTAATTTTAGTGCACTCCCTTCAACCTAGGATGCAATTTTTATTCCTAAGGCTTGGCCATTTTAGAGTTTTAGTGGAAAGTTTGAGTCTCTCTAACTCTGTCTCCCATGCAGTGGGCAGCAGCTGAAACCTCCACTCAGCTCTCCAGTCTTCCAGCCACTACGTGTGGTTCTGCTCAGCACATGTACACCCAGGGTTAGGCAGGAACTAAAGGGGAGTTCACAGATTTGGGCTAAGAATCCTTCTTCTGTGGGAAGATTTTTGGGGCCTATGCCATTCACCCTCCAGCACTCTGCAGCTTCACACTGACTCTTTAGGCCAATAAAACTGTGATTTTTTTGCTTGAGCTCTACCTACCCTGTGCCCTGCAGTCCAGGGACAGTCTTACTGCTGTCCAGCTGTCCATGTGCTATCTTTTATCTATAGATGAAAACCTCTCCTGGTTCTGACTCCTTTTAGTCACTCTTCAGTACTTTCCAACTTTTTTTTTTTGGAAAAGGTCTACCTATGTAACTCAGGCTGGTCGTGAACTGGCTACATAACCCCAGCCTGGCCTCAAACTTGCAATCCCCCTGCCTCCGCCTCTCAAGTGCTGAGATTACAACAGTCTACAACAGCCAACCCAACTTCTTTTTAAGTGTTTTTTTTCCAACATTTATAATTATCATTGAAAGATCAGTGCAATAGAACCTACTCTGTCTGTTCCAAAGGCCAGGACCTTGACTGGAGAAGTGACTCAAGCAGTAGGGCGCCTGCTTTGCAAATACGAAGCCTTGAGTTCAAGCCATAGTCCCACAAAAAAAACAAAACAAAACAAAGGCCAGGACCTTGAAATGCAGAAGCATATTTTAACTCACTCTATTCTTCTCAATCTTTGCTTTTATTGTTTATGATATTTTCAAATCTTGTTTAAGAACCCCATTCCTATTCCAAAGTCATAAATAACATGTGTGTATATTACTCTAAAAGTATTTTGTTTTTCATATTTTGGTCTTTAATTCACTTAGATTTCATTTTTTTTAATGCAGAGTTTAAAACAGGAGTCCAGGGCTGGGGGTGGAGCTCAGTGGTAGAATACTTGCCTAGCATGTGTAAGGCCCTGGGTTGGAACCCTAATAACTCAAAAGAAAGGAAAGAAGGCAGGAAGGCAGAAAGGAAGGGAGGAAGGGAGGGAGGGAGGGAGGGAGGAAGGGAAGGGAGGGAGGGAGGGAGGGAGGAAGGGAGGGAGGGAGGAAGGGAGGGAGGGAGGAAGGGAGGAAGGGAGGGAGGGAGGGAGGGAGGGAGGGAGGGAGGAAGGAAAGTAAAGAAGGAGGAAAGGATGGAAGGGAGGGAGGGAGGAAAGGAAGAAGGAAAGTATGGAAGTTAAATTTTACTTATTTTTCTAAGCAGACAAATACATTTTCCCTGGACCACTGCTGAAGAATCCATTCTTTCACCCTGGCTCATGAAGCCTGACCCACTCTGTCATAACTCTAGTCTCTTGCACCCATCTCAGAATGTTTCAGTGCTTTATTTATTCATGCCTGCAGCATTCTGTGGTGTTCTCATTATTACAGCTTTATAGAGAGCCTTGTGATCTGGTAGAACAAGCCCCTCCGCCTGTTCTCCAACACTGTTTTGCCTACTCTTGGCCCTTTGTGTTTTCAAATAAACTTTGGAATCAGTTTGTCAAAGCACATACTGGGAAGAATTAACATCTTTAAAATATCAAGCTTTCTTATCCACTTTGTATATTTTTCTATTCCTTCAGTCTCTTAATATCTTTCTATGAATTTTTCTCACATTACATTTTGTTATTAATATTATATATTTCAAATATCTCTTTAAAATTATATTTTTAACTTATCTTTTCATCCAACTGATCCCAACTTACCCTTCCATGTTAAATGAATTTCATGAAATTCATCAATAAAGTTGTAAAATCTAAGATTTAGTTCATGTAATATAATGGACTTTATTTATTTAACACTCTCCTTTGCACACAATTTTGTATGTCATGGGCTTATCAAGTAAGTAGCTTATTTATATCCTCTATACTTACCAAGAAGCTCCATGGTCTCTACTTTCAGTATCCATGAAATTAGAGTCCAAAAACATATCTTTGTAGATTCGACCAACTAGGCAATACATATCTGAAGCAACTTGCCCTTCACATTGCACCATGGGAATCATAATATCAAGAGCTTTTGCTCTATCTCCAGGGCGATTTCTCCTGAGGTAGAAAACATTGTTTCAATATGGATTCCAAAAGCAGTCCTAGGCCAACTGTCTTCTTAAAATTCTGCATAACACATTGGTTCACATCAGTAAAGTTGGCAGGCTAAAAACCATGATTAGATTTTGCATTGTTTATAGATACTCTGTGCTAAGCCTTTTTCATCCTACTACATGTCTACTGGATCTAGCAAGGATCTCTTTTGTGTTTCTCCTATGATCTTGGTGACGGACTTCCATTTACCTATCTACAGTTCTTACAACTTCCCTGTGGTGTATATGCAAGTTTAAGATGGTGGAGTGAGATTATACATGTAGTCTGTGGCCTTGAATAGGGAAGTCAGTTATTACAAATAGACCCAAACTCTTGACCTTAGGTTTTGATGGATTTTGTTCTAAAACACTGAGAAAACTAATTTGCAGTTAATACCACAAACTCTTGATAGTTGTCTGATTTCTAAATGTGACAAACTGATTCTCTAAGAAAGCTACTTTATGTGACTCATTTTGAAATATGTGCAGATAATTCTTAAACACAGACAAAAATTATCTAAGCGTTTATATTTCTTGGATCATGAAGACAATATACCAAGTCAAAGAAGTCAGTCATGAGAGATCACGTACTATGTAATTTCATTACATCTAGATGGAGCAAATCTACAGACAGAAAGTAGATTAGTGGGTGCCCGGGGCTGGAGGATTTAGGTGGGGAAAGAGGGTAAATGATAAAAAAAAATCGATAATTTCTCGGATTGATGATTATATAACTCAATATGTTACAAACATTGAGTTATGTAATGGATAAAGTGTATGATATATGGATTACATTTTACTAAAGTTATTACTTAAAAAGTTATCCTGTTTCTTCTCAACAACTACCTTAAATCTTCTGCACATAAAGTTCCCTCTTCCTCTTTGTACTAAACATCTTAAGTTTAGTATACTGTTTCATACAAATATGCTTTTCATTTCATAAAGAGAGATGAAACATAAATAAAGTAAAATTATAAGAAATTTTCACAGAATTTCACGTTTAATTTTAAAATATAATATATTCCATTCTGCCTTCAAAAAGGACTTCCTTGAAAATTAGTTGGAACAGGTAAACTCTGGAGGTCTCATCTGGCTCTATCAAATCTAAAAGATGTTTAACAAATGGTAAGACAAAATGGACTTTTGGTATACATCTGTTGATAAAGTTAGTAAATTCTACAGTTTGAGAGGACAAAAAAAGGAAAGACAGAGTCTGTGGCTGAGTGGCAATGCTGACTTTTTTCTCCTAGAGAGAGGCAGCAGAGCCTAGTGATAAGGAACACAGACCCCGCACCAGGAAGATCCAGGTTGAGCCTAAGTTTAAGGGCATCCTCACTCGGAGCTGTCAGGGACAGTTACTCAACCTTTAGAAGCTGCAGTGGCCTCATCTATGAAATAAGGACAATCAAGTCTTACACGACATATGCAAGTATTCATAAATGTGACATCCCTCCCTTTTTTCATCACTCTCTTCAGTTGTGGTGACTATGGATGTAGTCACCTTTCTCACCACGGAAGAAAAGAGCACCTAAGTACTGGATGGCTGGTGTTCTAGCTCCACCCTTGGCCAGAGTACAGATGGCCTCCCTGGTGACTCTAGACTCTAGTCTAGAGTCTAGGAAGTGGCCCTGAGCCCTGCCATGATGTGGACCGAAGGCAAAGGCAGGGCTGGAAGTAACAGTATCACTCCTATAATCCAAGCAGATTCATGGGCATATAGTCTAAATGTGATCAACAAGTTCTGATCATAACTAGATGTGTTCACAGCAGTTCTGGTAAAAATATTCTGTGGATGAGAAATGTGTTCTTCTACACAGACTGTCGTTACTCTCATTTAGTCTTGGTGTGAACGACCATTTGGTGTTGAGCATAAAGTCAGCTCTACATGTTTGTGGCATCCATATCTTGGGTTCAACCAACCACAGATTAGAAATATTCAGGAAGAAAACCTCAAATGTCTGTATTGAATATGCACAGATTTTTTTTAAAATGGTTTTCATTATTCCCTAAATAATGCAGTATAGAAACTATTTACATAGCATTATACTGTACTGAATATTATAAATAACCTAGAGATGATATAAAGTATACAGAGGGTATACACAAGTTATCTACAAATACTATTTTATGTAAGGGACCTGAGCATTCCCAGGTTTAGTACCTTTGAGGGGTCCTGGAACTGATCCCCTGCAAATATCAGATGACAACTATATTTGCTTAAGGATAGTGTCATTTTTATATAACTTAAAAATCCTAAAAACAATAAATAGTAAATACAAACCTTATTAGAGAAGAATAAGAATTATAAGCATTTAAATATACAAATAGTGTGAAACATTTTTGTTGACCAAAAAATCAGGATGCACGCCCTGTATATTTTACATGGTTTCGGTAGCTGTGTTAATATTGCAATGTTCAGAGTCCCTGTAAAGAATCTGCAAGGTACACAACAATACATTAGTGCAGATGGGAGGGAGTTTTTCTCCTTACCTATTCAGTGCAAACGCATAATGAAACTTCACATGGAGATGGGAGGCCAAATCGAAGGTGGGCAGTTTTTCTAAAGTTTCTACCAGCTTCACAATGGAATCATAGTCCTTTCAAAGAAAAAGAGAAGGCAGAGAATCAAACCATTGGGAGAAAGTTCTGACAATGACAAGTCTTTTGACAACCAGACATCTGAATCTGAGAAGGGAATTAAGTGAGAAGTCAGAATCCACTGATACATTAAAGAACCTAGAAGAAATTGCTGCTGTTTTTCTTCTGAGAAGTTTAGATTACTTAGATAAAAACATTAGACATATAGTAACTATGTGTGACAAAAATCAAAGAAATAAAAGGAACAAAAAATACCCAGCAAGGTGATGCCCCACTGTCTGAATATATTCATTTTCCACAGAGCCAGACTCCTGGTAGGAAGTGCTCCATAAGTGCATGGAGCAACGGATCGAATTTCTATTATACACAGAAAAATGGTTTCAAGTCAATGAGTAAGTTACTCTGGCCATGGGCTCCTAAGAACTACAGAACTTAAAAATCAGAATCTGTGGTATTGAGTCTCTTGTTCACATGAAGCTTTACACAGGCATGAAAAGCTGGGAGTGGGAATAAGAAATCAGAAGTCACTTAAATTTTACTATAAAAACCTGCTAGCAAATCCTAACTGAGAAGATTTTATTCTATTAAATACATTTAACAAATTCTAAGACATGTCAATAAAAATGCTGTAACATGCTAGTGTGTTTTGCATTACAGGATTTATAGTTATTTTTATAATGAATCAGTTGCATATTTCTTGCTTCGGGCACTATCAATTTCAAACAGCACAAATTTCAAGAAGTAAAAGCTATGTCCAGAAAGCTCCAAGACTTTTTACTACTTGCCAAAACAAAGCTCTCATTTATTGATTGACAGGTGTGCCTGAGGCTAGCACAGGAGAACAGACTCAAAGGTTAGGTAAGTGAGTAGATTTTCCTTTTTGTTCTTTTGGAGGACAAGTCAGATCTTCAGTACAAGTATTTCACAATCACAGATGGTTAACCCCTACCCATCTTTGCCATTCACTATCGAATCACAGGATGGAATGTTCAGGCTACACAGTAAAAAGTTACGTGCAGCAATGTGAGTTATTTATCAGCTAACTGAAGTTTCATTTCACAGTCCCTTACTCCTCCAACATGCCACATGACAAAGATATGAGAAGAATCTTCTCACCTGGATATCTCTGTAGGAAAGTAACAGATTGATGACAATGTCTGCAGTTAAGACTTCAATATTATCAACTCGCTGCCGAATTCTCGCCAATTCAGCTGCCAATTCTTTCCCAGTGTATAAGTTCCGAGCCTTCCTGATGTCATTAAGTATAGATTCCCGGAAGTACTGGCTGGTGAAAAAACACACATTTCAAAAGTTGTCATTAGCAAGGATTTTGGTGAAAAACGGTAATTTTATAAGGAAATGAATGACATTTGTATGTGAGTAGTTTTCAGTTTGTTAAAAGAAATACACAGAAGGAACAGCTCATATATTTGTCATCATTATGAAATTTGGGAGTCTATGTTTTTCTTTTAACCTTCTGCCTTGCTTCTAAAAATGCCCAAACTGCATTTTTCATTTTACTATTTTGAGTGAGAATTGTCCTAAATAAATGAGCTACACCTATGATCTGAACATAATATAATCTGTACTTTCCAACTCAGCATCATCACTCATTAACATAAATGATTACTTTTCACTAAAATATATTCTAAGAAATTTTTACAGACTTCTGATCTTTACATTAAAGATCAGATCTGATGTTCTATACTTGATTTTTATATATATTTAGATCCGCCAACACTAAAAAGGAGTCAGCAGTCTTTCTGTTTTTTTTTTGGCTGATGTCAAATTATTCTGTGAAAAAAAGAGAATAAAACACAACATGTGAACTCTGAAGACCTCTGTTTTATCTGTTCAGGAGATTGCACATTTTTCCTGGTCCTTCGCTGTCTCCTGACATCTAAGGAACATCTGATAAGAGGCAGATGAATGAAGCAGACAACACAGCCTGATCAAAACCGAGTGGCAGAATGAGGCATTACCTGGAACTCGCTTGTGCCACCTTCAGAAGCTGGACGAATCGGTCCACGAGAGGTAAGCAGATGGGCCCAAGCAGGAGCTCGAAGTTGGGCTGCATGAGCTCTGTCAAGCCCTTCATGAAGCTGCTATCACAGCAGTAGACCTTGTTGTGTGGTGTTACCATGTAGGGGACAAATGTGTAGTTCCCTGTGCACATCTGCAGAGAGAGGAGGTGCTGGGTAGGTGATGGGGAGCTCACCTGGGGACCCCACACCCACAGAATCCTAGGTCCCCTTCACAGACTCATTGTTGACAATAATTTTGAGTGCAAATGGAAATACAAAAAATTCATTTCTTATTCATGACTCATGCAAGTGAAAATTTCCCAATTTCTTTAATTGCTTACTTCAGTATAATTAGGACTTACAGATGACAGGGGAAAAAAGTAGACAACAGTTTCTATCAACCATTAAATATTTATTCACTGTCTCGTATGGCTAAAGTGCTATGATTCATGCTGTCAAAAAACAAGAGCAGTGCAAAGCACAAGCTTCACTTTAGAGAACTTACAATTCAGTCAGAAACACAGCAGAAACACAGGAAAATCCTGACAGCTAACATTAAAGGGCTTCCTGTGACAGCAGAGCAAGGAGTAGGGCTAGGACACAGCTGCTCCCTCCAGCCACTCTCAGTCAAAGGCTATAGGCTCATCTCCTAGTCACTAAAACTAGACATCCAGAATTTAGCTTTGACGATCCATTGTCCCTCCACTGCCACATCCCATCAGAGTCCTGTCTTTTCTGCCACCACAATGGATTCTGGATTCGCCATCTGCCTTCCTCCTCTCCCACCAGCATTGAAGTCCATGTATCACCACCTGTGGTTGAGCCTCTGCAAGTGGTTTTCACTGGCCTCCCCACTTCCACTCTCATCTCCCACCCCCATCTCTTCTCTCGTCTATACGTCAGACAGCTTTACAGTTGTGTGAAGACCCCTCAGGTGACCTTGGGATGAAGATAAGGCCCTGTGCTATAATCCCCAAAGGACTGACCTCTCACCAACCTTGCCTGTGCCCCTCTCCCCTCACTCATGACAACCTGGCTCCCTGACCTGTCAGTTCTCAGATGATGCCAAGTGAGGGTGTATTCATGCCAACAAATGCACTGCTAGAAAGAAGATGAAGGGACCCCTGAGTAAGCAAATTGGACTAGAGCTTAGGGGTCAAGGAAGCTAAGGACTTTAAACTATATATTCTGGCGGGGGGAGGGTGTGATGGTACACATCTGTAATCTCAGCTATTGGGGAGGTGGAAATTGGAAGGATCATAGTTTCAGGCCAGCCTGGGCAAAACCAGTAAGCGAGACCGCCCCCATCTCACCAAATAAGGTAGTCATGATAGTTCATGCCTGTAATCCTAGCTACATGGGAGGCATAAGTAGGATAACTGCAGTCAGAAGCTGGCCCTGGGCAAAAAGTATGACACCCTGACTGAAAAATAAGTAAAGCAAGAAGGGCTAGGGTCATGGCTCAAGTGGTGGAGTACATGCCCGGCAAACATGAGGTCCTGAGTTCAAACCCCATGCCGCAAAAAAAAAAAAAAAAAAATAGGAGGAGGAAATGGGGAGGAAAGAAGAAGAATGAGAAGGAGGAGGAAGAGAAGAAGAAGAAAAAAAGAAAGATTGGGACTTAATATGAAAATGTCCAAAAGAAAGTTGGAAATACATGACGAAGTGTGATGGAAATGTCAAGGAGTTTCAGGCAAAAGCAGAGACCTGGGAATTATTTGCTGTGGTTGTCTAGAAGGAAATGGAGGGACCCCTAAGAGGAAAAGCACAGAGAAAGGCAAGAGCAAAGGGCTGAGGACTAGACAGGCGTGTAGCAAACCCTGTTATCATCACCGTAGGGACCTTGGGTCCCCAGTATCTGCTGCCAGTCACGTCAGCATGTGGAGAGCAAATGGCCTTGTCCTACCCTCTGTACTAACCCTGTGAGAGCAAACCCATGCACCTGCGTGGGCCAAGGCCTGTGATGGGGCACACGTTCACCACAGCCTCAGGGCCTGCATGAACATAATTCACTAAAGAAGGTTCTGGTGTCTCCATCTTGTAGGTGAGGGCATAGGTGGACTTAGATCACATAACCGGTCTGTGATGTGTTTGTGACCCCAGCCAGGGCATGCCATGACCTCTAGGGGCTATGCACCCTTGGGTGTGGCCTTAAAGATGGACACACCTGCTTTCCAACCTTCTATCACCTTTACAGGAACCCTCCATGACCCACGTGACTTCACAGCAGATGCACAGGAAGTGACAACCACCTTTGTGGCCACACTTAATTATTAATGAACATATTAAGCTCTGAGGCATTTGTATGTGCAACGAAGCAGAAACAAGCCTGACTTCCAGCTAACGTCTGAGAGCATCATCAAGAGGCTGAGGTTTGGTTTTTAAATGAAGTACAGTAAGCTGCTCCTTCCCAACTTCTCCTTTGTGCAGCAAGGTTGGAAGGCTAATTAGGAAGGGGGAAAATGAACACCCTGTTTCCACAATACCACCAACCTCTCATAAGCATGTCCCCAGCTTAATCCTTTCACCTAAGCCACTGCCTAAAGCAGAAAAGAAAGTCAGGGACATCAAGCAGGGTGTTTTCCAAAGTTTCGAGAGCTTAAGCTATACATGAGTTATAAAAGAACAGAATCAAACACTCTTATTTTAGAAACCCATCATAACTCAAAATTACAAAGGAAAAGTTTTGAATCTTTAAGGTGAAAAATGAAATAGATGAAAAGCCAATAAGCCAGAAAAATGCTGTCAGAGTTTTCAACTATTGTCCTTTGCTGTTGGATAAACTTCTGTAGTCTCAGAAGCCTTAATATAAGTACTTGTATACAAGGAATGAAATAAACACTGTTAGTGAAACACTGGGCCAGGGAGAATACTGAGTCCGTATAGAACTAATTCCGGAAGAGAATGACTATTAGATGTCTGGGTGTTGAGGAAGAAGGTAGTAGAGGGAGAAAGAAAGAAAAATGAAAGTCAGAGGACATCAGGAAAAGCTTGTCCTGAACCAAACTCCATGGGATGGGGCTTCAGATCCCTGCTGGAGACACCAAGCATGCTGAAGCAGGTTCCTGGCCTCACTTCTCTAGGTTCCTAAGGTAATACTGTGTTTTAATTTCCCACCGTTAGTGTCAGAAAAGAGGGGAGGGTGATCAGCCACAGGAGTCCCAAGGGCCGCTGGGTCTGAGCTTAGAGGCAGCACAGGAAGCAGCGGGGGAAGGACAAGGGTTGGCTCTGTGGCTCAGTGCTTCAGAATGGTAACAATTGCTGAGAAAAGTGCTTTTCCAAAACGATGAAAGCTGATCATACAGGAACATTTATCTCCCAAGTTAGCTGCCATGTAATTTAGAAATGGTATTACAGTCATTTCTACTTGTAAATTGCCTCTGAACTTGTAGTTTGAAACAGAAAATAATTCAGAGTAAATAAAACAACCACTGAGTGATCAAGAGCAAACCCCTCAAGTGCAAGGACTGCTTTTTATGAATAAGATACTCATTCTAAAATATCCAAATCTTCTTTCTGCAAGAGAAAGACGGTATTTCCTTAAATTTCTAACCACTAAGGCAGGGTCATAAAAATAAATGCACTCATCTCTCTGGTCCTGGCTTTGTTTAATGGATATAAAATCCCACAGCTCACAATCTAGTCTTACTCAATTAATGCTCTTCACTGTATAAAAAATAATAATGCAGACCTTGTTTTTCAGTTTTTAAGAACTACATGCAGGTGGTCATCGGTGTGGGTGGAAAATGAGTTGAGCTTCTGAAAAGAAGCATGTTAAAGCAGATGTGACAATCAGCTTTCTTAAGGACATCCAACACCTGGGCCACAGCAGCTTTCTCAAGTCCTTGGGCAACTTGCTTGTGAATAGGTGATATCTGGGCCTCTCACCAATCTGCTTCTCCTTGTGTTGAAATGGGGTGGCCACCACTAGCTCTTTCCTGCACTGCAGGTCTCAGGGAAGACTGCCTTCTCTGAAGAACCTTGATATAATGGTCACTCATTGTTTAGCAGGTCACCTAACCTGAGGTTCGTAATGTGTGTGTTCACTTCTTGTTTATTGACCTCCCCCAGCTATACCCTAGCACTTCTCATTTGTTTCCTAGAAGAGTTAGGAGTAAGATCGCTTCCGCTTTCAACCTCTATAGGGAGTCTCCTCTGTCCCAAGCCCATAGCCTGACACACAGTTCATATTCAATCAGTACTTGTTGATAAAATTTATTTCACCACATTGAAGCATGGTGCAATAAGTGCTCATTTCCTGTTGAGATGGGAAGGGTAAAAGCTGATCGTGTCACAAGTCTCTGTCCTGGTGAAATCTTAAGCATAAATTTTTAAGTTTCTGATCCAAGGAAAAACTACCAATTATACTGTTAATTTTGCCATCTTTAATGGAATCCTTGGCATTCTTTATGTTATATGTCATTTTCACATTAAATTGTATATATATACATTCTTTAAGGTTTTTAAATACTGACTTCAAAAATAAAATATATAAACATTGGCCTAAGATTGCTTTCCCTGTATTATTACAATTTTTCTTCATGCAGAATTTTTTTATTTTCTCGCTTTTTCATGTTTGTTTAATTCTACTGGGAATTCTGTAGTATGGTCTCAAAGACAGACTTCAGTTCTTTAGAACTTTATATTACTCTAAAGGGAAGACAAATGTTGGCTAGATAGATACATGCATGTTGTATGTAAATAATACATACTACATACATATATACACACACCTCTATGCATATGTGTCTCTGTGTGTAGATATACTACTTTATTGACATTCATATTTCCACAATAATGAATATACTGTAGAATTTTTTCCAAAACATAACCACATATAGAAAATACAGTATTAGTGTCATCTCCCATTGTTACAAAGTTTCACTACAATGGAGTATCTAGATAAAATAATCATATTTATATTTCTAGTCAGAAACTCTAAAAAAGAAATACAGAGATAGAAGTTAACAGTTGGTGCAGATTAAAACAATACCAGAGATTAACTGATGAAAAGAAAAGACTTAAGCATTGCTGGAAAGTTAAGTCAAATACTCACAGTATTCTTCTGGCAAATGACTTCCTGAAAAAAAAAAAAAGCACAGCAGAAGTTAATAGGAAATTCAACTCAATGACCTATACTGAACTAAGTGGGAAAATTTGTATTAACATTTATATTAGCAATTGGAAATTTCAGAGAGAGCATATATTAAGTTTCTGTCTCTGAGAAGTTTACCTCCTAGCGGAGGTGACAGGCAAACACCACAGTCTGTGGTTTAAGGGTAACAGCACAGTCATATACAATATCCCCAAACTGAATAATGTAAAAATCATTTGTGCAGAATATCTATATGCAGAATTACCAGATCAATCACAGTCTCCTTGGGAAAAAAAAACTAAAACAAACTTGTTTTGCCTAAGCACAACCTCTCTCACGCCTAAGAGAGGGACAAGTAGCATGCTACAACTTGGGTAGCTGAAAATAAAGCCCACTGGGAGACCCCCACGTAGTTAAGCACATCTGACAACAATAGCCATAGGTAGAGTTCAGATATTTTTCAATGAGAAGGACAATGGGACAAATACACTACATGGGCCATGCCCTTTCTTCTAGGTTGTGAGGAATGAGGACAATCTTGCAAATAATGTAGCTCTGCAGTATTTGTGCCTAGCAAGCTCTCAATAAAAGCTAGCTACCATTATTATTCTTCCTAGATGTTAAAATCACTGGAGACACTAGGGAGACAATCTAGAAAAGCCTGTGGTATACAGGCTTCACTGAGGTTGGGGAATCATTATTTCGAAGAGAAAAAATGGGACAGTGTACTATAAAAGATGGTATGCATGTTGTCATGGAAACGGGAAACAGCAGGCATTTGTGGAGCCTCAAGGGTAAGTCCATCTGGCTAAGGAGAGGAGCCAGATCTGGCAAGGCGAGAGTAGACATGCAGGGTCCAACTGACCAGTCATCATCTTTCAGCCCTGCTTGGCAACACTAAATCAACACAGGGGTCAAAGGGATTTGGCTTAGAGCAACATGTAAGATCTGTGAACATTCCAGAACAGCAGATGAGAAAACTAAACTGATAAAGGAATTGCCCTGAGTAGTGTTGAGAGGCATGAAGAAGTATATAAAATACTAGAAGATATCTTTCAATACCTAACAATCTTGCTACTACAGAAAAGGACATGTACACAATAGAAATGGAACATTATAAATCCAGATGGGCATGTGTGCACACACATGCATAAAAAAGTCATTCAGACAGCCAGGGTTAATGTACTATAGAGTGTAGAAGTCTGAGGAGAGCGACAGAGAAGGTGGAGCTGAAGCTGAGCTGTGGAGAACAGGCCCAACCCGAAAGGCAAAGCCAAAAAGCTAGGGAAAATAGAGCCCTGTATGTTTTGGGATCTACAGAAGAGACAATTAAAGAGACATTTGAAAAAGAGCTTGAATATTATTATTGGGCAAAAGCAAAAAGTTCATTTTGACACATATAGATAATATGACTAGAAAGTTGTTTGGAGACATTTTCTTTTTTTGTTTTTTTTGAGACAGGATCTTGCTATGTAACCCAGGCTGGCCTCAAACTCATTATACTCCTGTTTTGTTGGGAGTACAGGTGGGCACCAATCACACCCAGCTTAACATGTATTAAAAACATATCAACACAGTCAGAACATTGTAAAAGCAAAGGTTGGTGAGATAATAACGCTCATAGCATTTCTTCTATACAGTGGAGCACAACTGCAGCAAGAAAACAGAGTGAGGAAGCCCTTTCTGCAGTGTTACAGAAAGATCTCAAAGATACACTGGTAAGTAAGAGCAGCAAAATGAAGATATACTGGTAGCAAAACACGCGAAGCACAGAATCATTTTTATCATGTGCTCCTATTCATGTATGAAAAGGAGAAAAGGGACCTTCTAACTTGCCTGTTCATGAAACCTCTCCAGCAGAATATAGACAAGCTGTTAACAGTAGTTAGCAGTGGAACTAGCTGATTAGGGGACAAAGGTGAGAGAATACTTTTCCCTTATACATCTTTTTATTCCTTTTCATTTATTTATTTATTTGGTAGGACTGGGGCTTGAACTCAGGGCTTTGTGCTTTCAAAGCAGGGACTCCATCACTTGAACCACATCTCCAGTTCATTTTGCTCTGGTTATTTCAGAGATGGAGTCTCCTTAACTATTTGACTAGGCTGTGATCCTCCCAATTTTAGCCTTCCAAGTAGCTAGGATTATTGGCATGAGTCACCAGTGTCTGGCCCCTTCTGGTTCTTTAAATTGTTGTATGCATGGTCTAAGAAAGACAAAGCTTTGCTTAAGTTTTTGAAATCCTAATTTGATGGTATTATGGTTTGATTAGGAAATGTCCCCCACAGGCTCATGTGCTGACTGCTTGGTCCCCAGCTGGAGGTGTTATTTTGGGAGGGTGTAGAAACTTTAGGAGGTGGAGCCTAGTTGGAGGAAGTAGGTCATTGGGGGTGTGACTTTGAAGGTTATACCTAGTTCTCAGTCCCTTCTTGTCTACCATGAGATAAAGAACCTCCTCTGCCACACACTCCCACCTCCATGATGTTCTGCCTACATGCATGGGGCCAAGTGACCGTAGACTGAACCCTCTGAAACTGTAAGCCAAAATAATCCCTCCTCCTTGGAGCTTTGTCTCAGGTAGTTTGGTCATAGCTCTGCAAAAGTGACTAATTCAGATGGTGATATTTACTATTTGAGGGAAAAGGCATGCAAAGTCTATGGACACATCATTAAGACATGGAGAGTGGTGGTGCCCAGAGGGATGGAAATCAAGGGACGGAAGAGTGACCTTGAGGTGGGGGTTAAAAGTGGTGTGGAGTTAGTGCCTGTGACAAACACATACACAAGGTTCATGAAACAATAAACAGAAAAACATTGGGTAAACACAAGAACAGAAGGAAACACAATGTGTGGAATTTTCTGAACTTGGCTGACAGAGCCTCTCTCCAGAGCAGAAGACCACACCTCACAGATACTGTCCTCTTTTGATAGAAATGTCCTTGTCTCTTTTCTCTAAGATGGAAGAAATACCCTTCTCTGCATCCTCTGCCACAGAACATCCTCCTTGTGGAGCACAAGAGGTGAGCTGGCCTTGAGTGTGTTCCATGACACCTGTCTTCCCAATACAGTAGATTATGCCTTTATTTTGTCTATCATTGACCTTCAATACAGATCTCTTACAGCACCTCTAGACCTCATCGCACGTTTTTGTTTGTATGATTCTCCCATTCTTCATCATGAACTCCTTAATGCAAAGGCGTGTCTGGTTCATACTTGTATCTGCACTGATTGACTATCAAAACACCAGGGCATATAGTCAGCCCTCAATAAAGGCATGAATAACTGAGTGAATGCACAAAGCACACAAAGTACAGTGTGAATTGGGCTAGATATGTAAGTTCTGGCTCTGCTCCCAGCAAGCCATGTGTCATTTCACTTCTTTCTAATGTAGTGTACTAAGAGAGTTGGGTTGAATGATGACTGGTCTCTTCCAACTCTGTATTCGTCACTTTCTTTTGGCTCAAGGCCTGTCATAGTCAGTGTTGTCCTCAAACTCCCCCAGCACAGAAGCTACTCTGCCACATCCTCCTTTTAGTGTGTCAGGCACAGAAATCAAAGTGGGAGGCAGGAGAGCAGTGGTGCGGAGTAAATAAGCCAAGGACTCTTTGGAAAACCACATCAGGCTGCCATTGGCTTCAAACCAATATGCTTTCTTCCTGAGGAACTGCTCACTGGAGTAACAGCCCTCCTGCGTTCCCTCTGCTTTCTTTTTAGGTTATGTGTATGTTGTAACAAATTATGAAATTATTAAAATCATTCCTATGTCAATCTACTGAACTCCTGTCAACTTATGTTTTATGGAAGCTGGAAACAGATATAAACCATTCTCTTAAAGGAGACACATCTTACTCCTACTTTATGAAGCAAACTTAAACAAGTCCTCAACTTTGAAGAAGAAACTGTACCATGTATGCACTTCAACTCACTTCAAAGAAACTGCAAACGAGACCTCGAAAGAGGTCTACTGAGGCCGAACAGGAAATGTTTAATTTGTACCTAGCCCACTGAAGAAGGGGAATAAAATAAATTTATGAGGCAACCACTGTATTTCACATCAGATCATGGAAACGTCTCATCGGAAGTATAAGTAAACATGTAACATCCACCTCTGCTCCAGTTCCTTGCCAATAAAATGTTTCTCAAGATACAACAGGCTCAGTGGTACATACCTATAATCCCAGCACTCAAGAGGCTGAGACAGAAGAATGGCAACTTTGAGGCCAGCCTGGACTAGGGAGCAAGACCTTGTCTCAAAACAAAACAAAAAGCCATCCAGTACCCCATTAGGGGGTGACTGGTTGGTGCATTCTCTGACTGTACCAAAAATATCCAAAAATTATTTTTCAATTTCCTAGTTCCTTTTGATAACCAAAGAAGGAAGCAAGACAAAAGAGACAGCCTAATCTGTGTCTCATTCCAAGAGAAAACAATGACAGCTTTTGATAGCTGTATGAGACAATGTAACTGAAGAAGTATTTTAAACAAATGCAGGGATTTAGACATCTATTGAATTTGGTTTTTACGCACTTCAGGTGTTTTCATATGCTTCTTTCATTGGCTTTAACATACAATAAATACAAGAAGTGCCTCCAACATGGAAAGTCTTTGTGCCTAATTAAATTATAGGCAATTATAGCAAGAAAGGAAGTGGGAGCAGCTGCTTTGGGTGGCCACGTCAAAGTGGTCAAAGTGGTGGGAGAAGCCAGACTAGAACCAATACCTCAGTTTCCTGGTGGTGGATAAAGGAGCCAGCTAGGAGTTCTGGTCCAGGGAAAGAACATGGTCCATCAGTGACCTTCCAGGCTTCCCTTCTGGTTCTTCTTTTTGTCTCAGTGGAACTTAGCAAGTGTTCCATTAAAAGTTGGGGGAAAGAGGGATCGTTCCTGTACCCCCAACTCCATCCTCTTCATTAATTAAGCAGTGAACTGCTTCAAAGCTAAGTATGAGTTATTGTAAACATCCTGGTCCTCACTGGGGCGAGACACCCTGTTCCCCTTTTTTCACACTGTTAAAATAAAACTGAACAGACTCAGGAAGAACATTCCAACATAGGTAACACAGAAACATGGTGCAGAGACATTAAAGACAGGTATAACTCAAATGTAGAGCACTTGCCTACTATGCACGAGGCCCTGGGTTCAATCCCAGCATTACAAAAATAAGTAAATAAAAATAGAAAGCTGAGTACATCTGTGTTTATGTGGTATATGTTCAGAAAAGCTCTCTGTGAAACAAACCAAAAAGCTATCAAAAATTAGACACTCATCATTTTACAGGGTATATGAAATCTGTGGACAGATTTAGAGGGACAGTATTTGATGATGAGTCAAAGAAAATGGGGCTCATCCTTGCTCTGACACTCACCAGCTGTGTGTGCTCCTAACAGTCACTATATATCTCTGAGCTTATGTCTCATCCACAAATAAAATATGTTCTGTCTGCCCAGTCTAGATAGTGAGCACCTAACTTGTCTGTCTCACTGGATTGTATGACAAGACCAAATGCAGTAAGTTTATGAAACTGCCCAAAGTACTTAGAGGCCATATACAATCAGAGGTACCAATCACATCAGAGCAAACAATTCCAGATCTAGACACATTGTACACCAGTGTTTCTCCTGAGCAGGGGCGAGAAGGTGAGCAAACGTCAATCAAACAACCTGTCCCAAAGATCAGATAAATTCTACCACAGTTTAAAAGCAATCGTGAATGACATTCCAGACGTCTCCTCTCCTATTACTTTTATTTTGTGTTTAAAAAAATACATCTTGCAGGGAAAAGTCTACTGTAAGTAGATGTATTCTGGGCACTGAGTGCAGATGAGTGATGTGTTACAGTGCTGCATTTGACACAGGTTCTGAAGGCAAATCACCAGCTAGTTCTTTCAGCAACCCCTAACTGAACAATATTACTCGTTGCACATGTTTCTTTTTAACTGTATTATTAAGAAGTTACAGGTATAATGATTTTCTTTGCAGTAAGTCACACTTCACCCATAAATTTCATTGATAATGTCAAAGATGCATTCTAAAAGGACCCAAAAGAGGACAATGGGTCGGACTGGCACACAGAATAACCTCCACAGAAAGGCTATTATATTAATAATAAGCAGGAAGGAGAATTCTGGAAGGCTTGCCCTTCTTATGCTGTGCACAGAGGCATGCAGACTCCTAGGTCTGTGGGGAGTGCTACAGTCAGAGACGATGGCAGGTGTCAACTTTGCGATAGGATCATAGGGTGGCATCTTTCATTCCCTGAGTAGTATACATTTTCCTCTCCTTTAGACAAAATGGTAATAGGAGGATAGAAAAGGGGGTGGTTATGTTTAAAGAGAATTAGGAAGGAACACAAGGACACGATTATATTTAGTCTATAGAAGACATAGTATTGTTAACCAATGATAAAGAAAATTCCAGTCTCCAGTCCTTTCCATAATGTCAGAGTCTACAATTGGGAAGCCAACTCCTGCCAACTCATTCGGTGATCTGGTTTGTCAACTCAAGATCTTCAGAGAAAATCCCCATCACGCTATATTATGTGTATCCTTTATCTGCTCCTCTCCCAAATTGTCTCTTGACTTCCCCAAGTTGAGCTGAAACCATGTTGAACAGGGGAGAGGACAAAAATGCTAATTAAAAAAAAAATTGCTGATTCTAAATGACAGTTGAAGCAAACTCAGAAACTTTCATTACGTGTGTACTTTGTACCACAAAGGGGTACTATTTAAAGTGCTGAAAAGAATCCAGTAAAAATCCATTGTTATGTCACAGTGAAATCCCCTTTGTACAATTAATATATGCTAATAAAAAGAGAGAAGAAATCAATTGTGAAACTAAGAGTCATAAACCTTTGGAAAAATAAACATTTTTATTTCAATTATGACTCAACCTAAAACTAAATTCATCTTAGTTATTTGCCTTGGGAGGGGAGGTAAATCTTTAAGGGAAGGAAGTAGTGGTGTAAGATTGAAAAAAAAGAGAAATATGTTTTTATGTGTTTCAGCACATTCTGGAATCTGAGCAGATTCATCCAGTACAGGTAAGAATTTAATTTAAAAGATTTGTATAAAGATTACCTTCATGTCCTAATTTACTACAAGCTTGTATCAATTTCAACATTTCCAGCATGGACAACATCACTCTTTTCAAAACTATAAGCCTTTGCTTCAAAGGGATCTAAACGGATACCAGAGGACAGACTTAGTGTCCAACTCCACCAGTGTCCAGCTGTCTTTCTCTGTGCAGAATACACTTTCCTCTCCTTCTGACAAAATGGTAATATGAGGCTAGAAATGGTGGAGGGGGGAGGGTAAAAACAATCAGAAAGGAAAGCAAAGGCATTATTTTATTCAGTCTACAGACAATGCTGTAAAAGGAAATTGGGTCCCCTAAGCATCTGCAGACAACGGATACCATGGAACTGCTTGAGGAAGCAACTGAGATAATTCCCAAGGTTCGTTCGGCCATGTTGTAGTATGTCAGAATTAGGGAATTCACTTTTATGGCTGAATAATATTCCCTTGTGTGTATGTACTGCATTTTATCTACCAATTGCTCTGTTTGTCATGGACACTTTGGGCCACTTCCACCTGGGGTGTGAATAATGTTGCTATAAACATGGGTGTGCAAGTCTCTCTTTCGTATCTTCCATTTATTCTTTGGTGTCTATACCAGAAGCAGAATTGATGAGTCATATGGTAATCCTATTTTTAATGTTTTAAGGATCTGCCATATCATTACAAATTGCTGATTTTTTTCAGGGCTAATTTACTGATGGTGTTCTGCGTTTTGGTTTGTGCACAAAATATTTCTAATGTCATTTCCTAGTGACAAGGTCATCAGATGCCAATGTACTAAATAACAGATTCACTGAGGCAGAGGAAGGGTTTCAGCCATCAGATAGGTATGCAGTATATCCAGCAAGGTAGAGAGGGAGTGAGCATGTAGTCAGCTTGCTGTAGAGAACAGTTTATTAAGGAAAATCCTATCTGTAAAGTAACTTTTCAGGCAATACCTTAGAAGACAAAATACAACCAAATTTCTGGAATAAGAAATAATCTTACATAATCACTATATTTCAATACTAGCTGATAATGCACATCAAACCCTACAGAAACATTTCTTTTGCAATGAATAAAATGGGGGAGGAGTTGATTTAAGTGTAGAGAGAAAAATTCAAATACATCTGTGCTTTCTAACTACAGCTGGAATATGAGGAGGAAAAATTCTGTAAGTTATCCTGATGGAGCTAGAGAACAATAAAGAATAAAGCAATCTTTTTCTTGAGATGTTTCAAGTTCATAAAAAGTATAAAAATTAGTAAACACCCCACATATCTACCACCTTGACTTAGAAATATTACATTACAGAAGTGGTTGAAGACTCCTGTTTTCTCCTCCAATTCCATCCCATTCCTATCCCCGAAAGAGATAACCATTCTGAATGTTGTCTAACTCCATCCACACTCTATCCTTTCCCAATGCCAAGTGTTCATGGCAGCATTGTCTTGCCTGTGATTACATTTTGTTTGCATTTGGTATGTAATTTGGTTTTCCCTCAATATTGTTTGAGATAAACTGATATAACATGGAGAGATCTTGTTCAATCATTTTAAGTGCTCTACCATAATTCATTAAATGACTACCAGAAGGTATTTATGCACTCTCCTAATAGCTATTTACCACTTCCTTCCAGGGAAGGGGGTTATTACAAACAATGTTGCATAAACCTTCTTGATTATAATTTCTTATGCATGTGAGACTTTTTTTTTTAACGGTACATCATCTCTAAGGTCAAAGTTGCTTACCCTCAGTGATATGCTCACTAGATATCACTGATCACTGGATATTGACAAAGTGCTCTTCAAAAGGGAGTACCAGTACACTTTCCACCAGCAGTAGGTACAGTTTCCATTCTTCACAGCCTTGCTATCTACTTTACAAGAAATGTATTAATTTAGCTGGTTTTGCTTTTTTATTAATAAGCAACATTGTAGATGGTGTGTGTATGTGGAGGGGGTGATCCACAATGAACAGAAGGAGTTAGAGAAGGGAGTGGGAGGAAGGACCACAAGAATTAAAGCTGATAAAGGAATTTCTGCTGATAGGAGACATGGCTGTTGGGGCTCAGAAAATGATACCCTAAAGTGTGGCGCTTTGACACACTGAGCACTTTGAACTAACAGGCAGTCTCAGAACTGAAGTCTCTCTGACCTTCTCTTGCCCTTGTCTCTCTCTTATCTATATGAGGGCCAGATTCCCTCAAAAATTAACTGGAAGGCAGAAAGACTAGAATTGACCACAGGCCACATTCAGAGCCCAGATGAACTTTATTCCAGGCGATTGTCTGTTCCTGGGGCCCACTTATCTCCTCTAAAAATCATTTACTTTTCAGGCTGGGGGTGTCGATCAATAATAGAGCATTTGCCTAGCATGCATGAGGGCCTGGGTTCATCACCCAGAGTTCCTGTCACCACCATAAAAGAAAAAAAAAGTGCCTGTAGTCTCCTCTAAAATGTCACACTTCCCTCCTCTGTGAGTTTCAGCCTTCTGTTCTGCTCATCTTTGAGTTTTTAGACTTTGAGGGACTCCTCTGTGCTTGCATGTTAATACATTAGTGTGCCTCTTCTCCTGTCAATCTGTCTGTTGTCTGTTTCTGCAGACTGGATTATCAAACTGTCAGAGGATGGAAGGGGAGATCTCACCTCTCATCTCACATGTTTCAAGCGTCCATACCACAGCTCACTGGGCAGAAGAGTCCCGACTTCCTTTCCCATTTGCTGAGCAATCCCAAGTGGAAATCAGACCACTTTTAAATGTATGAATTAAATCAGAAATTTGCTGCTAGCATTTATCATTTTTAAGCAAATGTAAATCTCAGCATAGAATCTATCTTGATAAACATTAATAGGTGCATGAGAGTTCTTATGATATTTATTTAAAGAACATCATGAAAAATGTGTTATAATACTAAAGAGAAAAGAAAGTAATATGATTTTTTATAAAAAAGTTAAAATATTTTTTACTAGAATGAAATAGTACTTATAATTTAAAACAACAGATACAAATTTTATTGCAAATACATGATACGATTAGATTCTAAATATCCTTTCAAATAGCAAATCAGGTGTGATTAATTGAAACTACAGAACCCGCGGATAGAGGTGAACTGTGGTAGACAATCAGTAAAGCTCAGGGATGGAGGAGAACTGGCTTTGGAGTGAGGCAGACCCGGTTCTAAATCTCCCTAACTCTGCTGCCTTGGTCAAATGACTGAATGTGTTTGAGCCTCAATTTACAATTCTACAAAATGGTGTTAGAATATACACCATCTAAAGCTGTACTAAAAATTAAATATGAGCTGGAGATGTAGCTTAGTGGTAAAGCACTGTGCTTCTTTATCTCATGCATAAAGCTGTAGTGGTAGACCACCCGCCTTGCATGCACAAGACAGTGGGTTTGATCCCCAGCACTACAAAAGAAAAAAATAACAATGTATAAATGTATGCAGATCAAGCATAAAATACCTAGCATACAGTAAGTGCTCAATAAGATGCAGTTACTATGCACAAGTTAAATAACAGGAATTTAGATATCAATAGTCTTTCTAAAGAGTTACTTTATATTTCAGTAAAAGTGCTACACCTATACAAAGGCTGGCTAAAATCAATTAAACCAGTTTCTTTGCCCCATATAGATTTCTGGTAAGATTAGCTTTATTTCTTTATCTAAAATGTAATTATGATTCATGAAAAAATTCTCTAGGAAAGAAAGGCCAAAAATTTAAATAGCCAGATGCTAATAGGACAAGAATGAACATTGTGTAGGGTTAAAAGTCTCCAACACAGAAGTGCCTTCTTAAACTTAATCCAAATCAAAATGAAGAGAACTAAAATAAATAAAATAATCTCACTTTTCATCAACTGCTAAAACGTTGCAAATATAGGAATCAAAAGTTTTCATTTTATGTACAATTACAAAATTTTATCATGCAACAATTAGAAAGTCTGGAGGAAAATTAAATTGTGGTTTCTTAAAGTCTTTAGGTTAGAGAAAAACAAAACAGATTTAAACTGAGCAGAGGCAAATGTCTTAGAATATTCTATAAAGGAATATGTCTATCAACCCTCGGCCCAATGCCTGGATTGTAGCAAATGTGTTTGTTCAATGAAACTCTGCCACACATGCTTTAGAAACTCGAGATAAAAGAATGACGGAGGCGGGTAATTAAACTATGATATATTTATAAATGTCACAATGCACCCCCAGAACAACAATAATTTTAAAAATAAATAAATACTATATGGAAAAGGCTTAAAACATTTTAAAAAAAGTAAAATGTTACTTAACAGTATTTTTGCAAAGATTTTGGATTGGAGATCTTCAGGTAACAATTGCTAAGGCATTAGAAGCACGTCCTCGATTCTAGGGCTCCATGTCTCAAGGTTGGCTTTGATTTGGGAATTCAAAGACAGAGATGAGAAAAGGTCACATAAAGATAAGCTGGAAGTCACACAAAGGAAATGAGTGATACTAGGCCCAGCATGGGTTTTACAAAACTATGAGATGCATTTCAAAGAATCACACAGTATAAATCACCTGGCCTTGCAAATGAATTTTAGACAACTTTGTAGGGTGAAGGAAATGCCTTCACATAAGGTATATCCCCGGTTAATGGAGAGAATGACATTGGGGCAGGTTGAATTTTGTAGACAAAATACAGTAAGTTTTTATTCTCCAACATTTTTGGGTGGCAGAAATGCCTTATTATCAGGTAAATTCCTATTAACAGGGAGAATGGCATTGGGTCAGGTTGAATTTTGTAGGCAAAACACAGTTTTTATTTGCCCTCTACCATCTTAATTGAAACGTTTCTCCAATGAACAAGGATAGCAACTGTCTGGGGAAGCTCAGAATTTTTCCTACTCAGAGCACTTTCAGTAGGAAGCATACTTTAGTTGGAGCTAAGAAGTCACAACAAAGCCCCAAACATTCAGGTGCAAGGCCTGACATATCTTCTGCAATCGCCTTTTCCTTCTCCCAGGTATGCACTGATTCCTTTCTATTAACATAGTCTCTTAGAAGACAACTCAAGTGGAACTCAGAACTCAAAGTTTTCCTTACATGTGTGTCATTACAATTCTACAGTGAATTCTAGATGGACCTCACCTCTTAACCAGCCCTTGGTGCCTAGTGATCACAATGACACAAACATCTTTCCACAAACATAGCTACTTCAGATGTTTGGGGTAATGGATCGGTTTCCCAGAACACTGGTGCTGAAATCAATGCTTAGTACCTTGAGGGACTGCAGAGAGTCTGAGTTGGTGTCACAGTAGAGAATGATATTGTTGGCCATGCTGAAGCTTTCTCTCACCCCAAGATGGTAAAACAAGGACGGCTGCCGGAAGGCATCACTCATCTCTACCACAGCAATATCTGCAAGCAGAAAACAAAGTCCCAAGAGATGACACTTAAATCATGCCCAACAAGCATGTTTGGTTGCAATAACTTAGTATTCAAAAGAGGAAATGAGAAAATGAAGGGATTTTCCCCCCGTTATTTAACAGTAAACTTTGAATTTGCAGTCTACTGGAAGTGGTTTTATAAAATTCAACAAACCTGCATTTTTTTAAACAAGAAGGAAATCATGTAATCATTGCAAGCTAAAAGTAGGAGCTAATGCTCTCTGTTAAATGTCAACATTAAAACAAATGGACTAAGATTAAGAATATAAAAATCTTAAAAAAAGAAAAAAAAAAACCCAAGCATATCCATAGGCTAGGTGCAGTGCCTCACACCCTGTAGTCCCACCTACTTAAGAAGTGCAAGTAGGTGGTTTGTGGTCTAGACCAGTTGAGATATCAATGCAACACCTAGTCAAAAAAATAACGGAAGCAAAAAGGGCTGGGGGCATGGCTCAAGTGGTAGAGTCCCTGCCTAGCAAGACTGAGGCCCTGAGTTCAAACCCTATTACTACCCCACCAAAACAAAGCAGACCCACAGAAAATAGCAGTAATAAATGTAAAATGAGATTTTTTTTAAAAAAAGAAAATGTAAGTTTATTAGTTAATCCAGAGCTGGGTTTTATAATTAATTAATTAATAGGTAGTAAGTTCTTGACGATAATAATTATGGGGCAAAGTGTAGAAAATAATGACAAAGAAGAGAAATATAAACACAGATACACATTCTTTCAAAGTGTAGAAGTGACTGATATTCAGCTGATACAAACCTGATATCAGAATTTGACAATTTCATTCTGGCAAAAATGAAATTCAGATTACTCTTAAACTCATCTATAGGTATAGATAAAAATTTGAAAGAAAAACTAACAAAATGTATGAAGTGTTATTCTATGAGAACCCTAGATCCTAGGTTTTAAATTTATTTGGGGAATGCAAGGATGGCTCAGTGAAACAACCATGAGCATTTCCATCATGCTCCAAGAACATTAACTAAAATATAAAATCCATTTTTCATTAAAAAGAATCAAAGTGGGTTGGGAGTGTAGTTCCCTGTTAGAGAGTATACTTAGCATGCATGGGACTTGAATCCTTGAATTTGATCCCTAGCACCACAAAAATGGTGGGGGGGCACAATGGCTCAAATTTATAATCCTAGGTACTTGGGAGACAGAGATTTGGGAATGATTTGAGACTCACCCATGCAAAAAAAAAAAAAATTCTCAAGACCCCATCTCAACCAATAAAAGCTGGATGTGATGGTGTATATCTGTAATCCCATCTACCCAGGAGGCATAGAGGATGGTGGTCCAGACTTACTCAGGCATAAAGCAAGATCCTTTCTCAAAAACAGCCAAAGCGAACAGAGTTGGGGGCATGGCTCAAATGGTACAGTGCCTGCCCAGCAAGTACAAGGCCCTGGGGTCCATCTCCAGTATTGAAGAAAAAAACAACAAAACAGGGAGTATGTGCACATTTCATAACAAGTGCCAACTTTGTACTTACAGGTATGCCCATGAAAATAATGAACAAAAGTCTGTCAACTACTCCCACAACTATATAATGGCTTATATTTTCCAATTTGGTAAGATCTTTAGAAAATAAAGAGGTGTAATTCTAAAACACAAAATAGACAGTTATCATTACTTGCAGATGTTATGGTTGTCAGCCCAAAACAAAACAAAACAAAAACCCTTTCCAATAGAATTAACTGAATAACTGCTGGAAATAATAGTGAGGTGTCAAGATGCAAAATTATTGTGATGAAACAAAGAACTTCCTTTATGATCATGACAAGCATTTGGAAAATAAATGACAAAACAGAACCCATTCACAATTATAATGAAAATGTTAAACATATAACAAACTTGCTAGAGATATGTGCAATAATGTGTAAATAAACAGGAAAAACAACCTTTATCTCACTTCTAATAAGAGTGCATCAAACTGACTATAAAGTGCCAATTTCTTTGCCTACCAAGTGGACAAAGGCATTTAAAAATTGCCAATGAAAATGCACAGAAACGAGACTCATGCTGTGGGGAAGTCTAAATAGACAATCTATACCCTTAAAGTTATGCACACGCTTTAACTCAATAAATCCATCCTTTGGAATTTAGCCTGAGAAAATTCTTACAGATGTCAGCAGTTACCTGTATGTGCACAGAAATATTATTTTTACAATAAAACAATTGAAAATATCCATATGTCCACCAGTAGGAGAATGGTCACACATATATGTGTATATGTGTATGCATATATAATAACACGTATATACAATATACACACGTAATATTCATTTTCAGCAAAGGCATATCATGTAACCCCAAAACCTTAAGGTAGAATACTTAGAAACAGGAGAAATTCAAGTTATTAAGTAAAAAATGTTATAATGTATACATTATAATTTATAGCACATCTACAAAAATATAATGTGCTCGTATTCGTGTAATAGTCTTATGAATACATTCATGTAAATTTTAAAAATATGAAAACATATACCAAAACATAAATCGTGGTAATTGCTGTGTTATTTTACTTCCTTGTGCTTCCTTTTACACAATTTTTATTATAAAATTTATTCTTTTTATAATTTAGAAAACCAAGGCTAGGGGAGTGACTCAAGTGATAGAGCCTGGCAAGCATGGGGCTCTGTGTTCATATACAACACCACACACACACTCACACACTAACTCACTCACACACAGGCAGACACACAGTCACTCACACGGTCTCACACACTCACACACCTCACACACACTATCATACTCCCACACACACACTGACACACACTCACATGCTCACACTCTCACACTTCACACACTCACACACACTCACACACACTCACACACTAAGACACAGACACACACCAACACAAACACACATACACACTTTCACACACTCACTCTCACACACACACAGTCACACACTCATACTCACACACCTCACACACTCATATTCATACACACTCACATGTATATACTCACACACACACTCACATACACACTCACACACATTCACACACACACTCACACACAAAACTAAGACAGGCACACACTCTCACACACCAACACACACTCACACTCACTCACACACATTCACACACATATACACACTCACACACCACATTCACTACTCACACATTAAGACACAGCCAGACACTCACACACCAACACAAACACACACACACACACTAAGACACAGGCACACTCACACACTAACACACATACGAGCGCACATGCACACTAAGACAGTCACACTCACACACCAACACATTGACGAGCACACACTTGCTCACACTCACACCACACACACTCACTGATGCACACTCATTCTCACACTCATACTCACACACTCACTCACATACACTCACACACTAAGACACACACACCCCCACTCACACACTAAGGCATACATTCTCATGCTCGCGTGCACACGCACACACACTCACACTCTCACAGGCACACTCACACCCACTCCTCACACAAACCCCAGAAACCTATCAATACATAAAAAGAATATTTGAGACCTATGTGACAATGTAAACATTGTCCAACATACAAGACTAACGCATTTTTTCCACACTAGGGATGCAATCCAGGTCCTAGGACACGCTAGACGAGTGCGTTACTGCTGAGCCTACCCTCAACCCCCAAATAATGCATTCACAAGAAGCTATTGGATACACAGTCCGACTTACCTAATGAATTTGAAATTGGAATTTTCATTCAGAGAAAGAGAAATAAATCCAATGCAATGGAGGGGAAAGCCATAGACGATTTACTGATGTACGAAAAGGGAAGACAGATCAAAGAAGCTTCAAAAAGTTTTGTTTCCTTTTGTTTCAAGGATAAAAATGACTTAAGGACTCTTTAATGTAAACAAAGACTATTCTTTTGAGGTGCTTAACTTTCTACATCACAAATCAACACATGAAATAAATGAGTCATTGCATACCTCCTACATTGCCATCTGCCTCCTGCCCCCACACTGCTTCCGCCTCCCCCAGGTGCCAGCACTCAACAGTCAATCACACAGCTTTAAAATCCACAGATAGCCAAGAGTGAGGCTGAGAGAAGTCAAATAAAACACTGGCTGATGAAAAGTAAGAAATATGCAAGAAAACCAACAGTTAAGTGGAGATAATAAAGGAGGAGGAGGAGGGGAATTTCTCCAGAGAAGTGATAACAACAATAATAATAAACTACAGAAGGTTTTCAGGTTAAGAAAGAAACTAGATATTTAAAAACAGCACAAGCAAAATATGGTATATTCATTAGATCTGAATATTGAAGAAAATACAGATCAATTTTGGGGCATAATAAAAAGTACTTAATATGTCCAATTTTAAAATACAGTAATACGGTTAGTAACTCAGACTTAAACTTTTCTACTTTAAATTCAGATGAGTGGTTGTTTTAAGGCATTATTATTTTTTTCTAAATTATTTTTTAATTGCCTTAGAGAAAAATTCACTTTCTTTGTGTCTGGGATTCAGCTTAGTGGATTCTGAGAAATGTATACCCCACCACAGGCATGATACTGAACAGTCCCTTCCTCCCAACATTTTCATGCTTTCCTTCTGACATCAGGGGTCCAACCCAAACTCAACCCTGCAACCACCGATCTGTTTACTGTCTCTGTAGTTTCGCCTTTTCCAGAATGCCACGGAAATGGATCATACAGCAAGTAGCCTTTTGGGTTCGGTTTCTTGCCAAAATGCATGTGAGATTCATCCACAGCTGTCCACTCACAGGTGAAGGACATTTGGGTTGTCTCCACGATGGGGAATTTTGAGTGAAGTGGCTACTGATATACAAGTCTTTGTATAGATCTCTGCTTTTATTTGTCTTGGGTAAATACTTAGGAGTATTACTCCTAGGGATTATTGGGTCATATGGTAAGAACGTGTTAATGAGAAAATGCCAAACTTTTTCCTGAAGCAACTAGAATATTTTGCTTCCCACCAGCCATGTATGAGAGGTTCCAGTTTTCCACCATCCTTTTAGCACTTGATATTGGAGGGTTTTGTCTTAAGCCAGCCTAACAAGTAGATAGAATTATCTTACCACAGCTTTGATCTGTGTTTCCTTAATGACTAACGGGGCTGAGCATCTTTTTGTGTGATTATTTACTGATTATTCTTTGGTGAAAGTTCATAGCTTTTGTCCATTTTTTTAATTGCTAAATTAATTTTATTGTTGAAGTTTACATGTTCTCTGGATATTGTTCCTCTGTTAGGTTTATGATTTGCAAATACTTTCTCCCAGTTTGTGACTTGTCTTTTTCTTCTCTGACCAGTGTCTTTAGAAGTTCAGAAGTTTTTAATTTTAATAAAGTGCAGTTTGTCAATTTTTTTTTCATTTACGGTTTGTGCTTTAGGTATGGGATCAAAAAAGTCTTTGCTTAACCCAAAGTTACACAAGTTTTTTCCTAGAAGTTTTAAAGTGTAACGTTTTACATTTAGGTCTCTGGCCCATTCAGAGTTGATTTTTTTTTGTATGGTGTAAAATATATGTCAAGGGTCATTGAACTGCTTCTACATTTTGAAAATATTTATTGGCTACATTTTTGAATCTATTTCTGGATTCTCTGCTCTATTTCACCAATCTATATGTCTACCTTTTCTAATGCAACAAAAATATTTTGACAGCTAGAGTTTTATGGCAAGTATTGAAACCTACCATAAGGCCAAGTAAGGTCAACTTACCATGCAGGTCAAATCCTCCAACTCAATTCTACTTTCAAAATTGTTTTTGGCTATTTTAGTTGTTGTGTTAGTCAGCTTTTTATTACTGTGACAAAATATCTGAGATAAATCAACTTATAAAGAGGAAAGATTTATTTTGACTCATGGTTTCAGTCCATAGTCACCTGGTACCATTGCCTTCGGGTCTGTGGTAAGGCAGCACATCCTGCCAGGGAAGCACATGAAGGAGTAAAGCTGCTTACTACACAGCAACCAGCAAGCATGGAGAGAGAGAGAGAGAGAGATTGGGCAGGATCCTATTATCTTCTTCATGGGCACACCCCCAACCTAACTTCCTAACTTCCTTCTACTAATCCCATCTCCTAAAAGCTCCACTACGTCTCAGCAGTATCATAGGCTGGTATCCAAGCCTTTGGGGGATATTTAAGACACAAACTACAGCAGTTCTATTTGCTTTCCTGTATAAGTTTTACAATCCTTTGTGGCTATAACCATTAGTTGACAGCTATTAAAAAAAAATTCTCCTGCTATTCTGATTGGGATTGTGGTCACTTTAGGGAAAACTACAATTTTAGCAATACTGAGCCTTTCAATCAATTCATGAATGGGGCATAGCTCTTTATTTAGGTTTTCTTTAAGATATTTCATCAGCATTTGTAATTTCAACATACATATAGATAAAAATATATCTAAAGGATTCGATTTTTGGTGGTATTTTAGAGATAGTCTGTTAATATTTTCTAATCCTTATTGTCCATTGCGAATATAAAAATGATTTTCTTTTTTTGTACATTCAGGGTTTTCTATGTGGTGAATTATGTCATCTACAACTAAAAGTCATTTTGTTTCTTCCTTTCCTATATGTATGCCTTTTATATTTTTTGTTAGCGTTTGCCTTGCTATACCAGCTAGGACTTCCACTAACAAATCACCTTTTTAACAATCATCTTCATCACCTAACTAAAGAAAATATTCTCCCATGGCTGCCTTTTGACTTTGATGGGTACCTTCTCAGAATTAAAATAGACAGATGAAAACGGCTTCCTGTGAAAAGATCTTAAGACACGTCAAAAATCCAAAATATAATGTGATTATATTAAATTAAACAAACACCTGATATTCAACAAAGTTTTTGAGACAAGGTCTCACTCTACAGCCCAGGCTAGCCTGGAACTCACAAACCTCCTGCCTCTGCCTCCTGAGTGCTGGGGTTACAGGTGTGTACCACTGTGCCCATCTATCACAATTCTTGAATCCTATTTGCAGGAGGTGTGGTTTATCCATTTTATTTTACATATTCAGTACTTACTGTATATCAGTTACTAGATGCTTTTCAAATATGAACTCACTTCATCTTCAAGATTACCCCTTTGTGATTAAGAGATTACCCCTTTGTGCTAGGTAATATTATTATTCCATGGTACTGAAACAGAGAAGGTATCAGACCAGCTAGAAAGTGGTGGCACCAGGATTCAAACCCAGGAGTCTGGCTCCAGAGTCCATGCTCTGTTCTTCACTGAGCTCCACCCTGCACTTTCGGGAGACAGAAGTTCACAAGCTCAGAACACAAATAAGAGGTCAAAGTAGATCTAGGGACCAAAGCATACTATTCCTGCCATGAGTTTCATAATCAAATGCACTTAGTCATTGTTTTGTGGTACTACTGTGAGTAAAACTGCCACATTTAAAAGTCTAAAACAAAGCTAGTCATTTCAAGTACAAAGATACAAAAGCTCTGACATTTTTACCTTTTGTTTCCTTGTTCCAACTAAGTTAATGTTAAATGGAGCATAAAATTAGGTTTACTGGGGATTTATTAAAACATAATAAGGTTTAAGGCAATATCATAAATCTGTTGAGCCTAATTGCGTTTTGATCATTGAATAGCATGGGTCATTGTCTGTGAGGTTTTTTTTTTTTTTTGAGTTTTTCCTTCAGAACACAGTATCCTTCAGAACACAGTATCTCATGTGAATTGCTGCTGCTTATGAAAAAAGAGTTGAAGGAAAACATTAATCTTTGATTACTCCTAATCTCTTCAATGGTTTTTCTTAAGTATCAAATTACCCATGACAAAGCAAGAGGCCAAGTGTCAATGTGGCTTGTACTACATAGTCTACAAGATGCTCACTGCAATCTGCCATGATCAGTGACAGCTTCCCAAGTTATCATCTAGAACTATCCTATCTCACCACAATGGACAAATTCCCAAGACAATAAATTAATACCCATTTAATTTGACAAGCATCCTGAATGCCTAGTATACACAAGACTTGCTATGAAAATTAAAAGGAGAAAATGAGACATGGTTTTGTCACTCTCTTGGGGGTCAAAAACACAAGTGTTTATACTAATACAAGGCAGAAAGTGGCTGGCACTGTGGAAGAATAGAAGAGACAAGTCAGTACTGTTTAGACGGATGAAGCTGAGTATGTGTATTGGGCAATGGCTGGATGCAGAGGTGGACAATGGAGCCCCATAGGGAGTGGACAAAACACAGCAGGCCTGGACCATCAAAAGCCTTTAAGAGAAGCCAAGGAAAGACAAGATGACTAGGGCATGGTCGTAAGAAATGCAGAAAACCACAGCAGAAACTAAAGCAACCATTCCCAACATATGATCCAAGAGAGGTCCCCCAAAAGAACAGACAATTCCCGAATGCTTGTCCCTTCTTAGATTCTCAAGGAAAATATAACCTGCCTTCCACTGGTTTTCCTATGATGAAATGAAATTTACAACTAAATTACTACATGAAAATTACTGAAAAGTTACTCTGGATCTAAAAGTAGTATCCTAGTAGAGTACTCTGAAGACTTGCTAAGTCAATTTTCTAAAGTCTGGCAGGTATACAACATTGGCAAACTATAAAACTCCCACGGCACAGCTAGGATCATTGGCATTTTCAGGAAGGACAGGAGAACAGTCTGTTGGCATTGCCTTAAATCAACTTGGCAATTCGTACTATCGGCATCACTTAAGTTTCTTGGATGTTGTTTGGTTAACCCTACTGTGTATGATACCTGTTTCTTTCAACAGTGTATTTTGGTGGATTGCCTTATCACTAACCCACTAAATTCTAAAGGATATATACATAGTGATTCTGATGAGGGGTTTTTCTGGTTTGGTTTTTGTTTTGTTTTGCTTTGCAGTTGGGATTGAACATGGCCTCATGAATGCTAGGCAAGTGCTGTACAACTGAACTGAACTGCAGTCATGAATCATTCTTACATTTCTAAAGCAAATGTATATATGATCTCCCCAACCCGACCCTAATGTACTAAGTTGATGATGGTTTATTATTAGACAGTAGTGGTTTGTTGTTGTTGTTGGATTTTACCTGAAAAGTGAGGTCGGATAGGGAGGTGATCAGAGGGATGTGTGGCACTTTCAGAGGTTGACATTAAAAAGGGTTGCATGCCACTGCAGCTACAAAACAAAAGAGAAGAAAAGGAAAGGAGAAGCCTGGAGAAGAGAAAGAGACAAAAGAAAGAAAGGGAGGAAAGAAATTGACAGAAGGAGAGAGCAAAACCAACAAGGCTGTTGGAAGAACTAAGGTCCTCTTGTCCAGGCACCAGCTGCAGGAGCTCAGCCCCTGGTGCTACAACTTCAGAGAATGGGAGGAGGGACGAGGGGACATCATGGGCAATGATCAGCCCAGAATGTCAGGACCTAGAACCACAGTTTAGGATGAAACCCCGCCTCACAAAAGCACAAGAACAAACCTGCCAAGCTGGAAAGGAAGAGTTGCTTGAAGGGCAGTCTGAAAGAGTGGGAGGGGCTATTAAATATTTTTGTAGTGTTCTCTGTCTTGTGCAGAATGTGTAGAGTATGCTCTTGAATTTAGTAAATATTTTAAAAGGTACAGACGCTTTGTTATTGTAGCTAAACAATTCTTAATCATAAAATTTCTGAAATTCTTGTAATTTTTGTCATGTTCATCAGAAGTTGTTTACCAACTTATTTTTGTTTGAATTGTGATTCCCCTCTCCTCACCTTTCTTGCAAAAAGAGAAATGTATTTCTGCTAATGAATTGAGCAAACATCTAATATTTTATATGCCTTTTGAGCTATATAACTTAATATTTGGATACTTGATAATTTGTTTTATTATGTAATTTATAAAATGGTGATATGTATTAATGTTAATTCAACTATATATTTGTACAGTCTAGGAATATGTGGTTATAGTTCCATGGGAGAAATAAATTGCCAGTGTTCACCAGCTTGTAAAAACTTAGTGTGAGAGTTTAGGCATCTAAATGAATAATGGAATACATTTATCATAAAAAAAAACCCAGAAATGATGTTGAAGTCAAATTTATGGAAGCATAAGTAGAAAGCAGCATAAAGAGTTTTGACTTTGGAGTGGCTCAAGTGGTAGAGCACTTATCTAGCAAGTGTGAAGCCCTGAGTTCAAACTGCAGTACTGCCAAAAAAAAAAAAAAAAAAAAGAATTTTGACTTGTTCTTATAATAGATGGATCCATCTATGTTCATGCATTTTAAAAGGGGTGTGGCAGGATCAAAGCTGTGCTTTAGGAAGATAAATCTGAAATCTGTGGATGGATGGATGATAGACTAAGCTGTCTAGAGGTTGGGGGATCATTTAGGAGTCATTCATAAGAAAGTGTGCCTCTAAAATAAGGCAGAAAAGTCATGGGAGGGAAACCAATAGATTTCAGGGACTGAGTGAATGAATGTAAAGAAAGAATGAAGGATGATTCAGTTTTGAACTTGAACAATTAAGAATGATGACTTGGCATGAACACAGTCAAGGAAACGAGAGAAGGAACATTTTTTTGGCAGGAACTTGAGTTTGGATTGGGATACATTAAACATTGCATGTGTATGTGTGTGTGTACGTGTGAACGTATGAGTGATAGCTGTCATTTTGAATCTTGGTGGAAAAAAGCAGAATGAGACAAGGTTTGAGTCACAGTGATGGAAATGATTGAGGCAGTGGGTGTAGATCAAAGACCTCTTAGTACATAGCAAGAACGGAGAACACTTCTAGGACACGAAATTCCCCTCCTCATGATATGTCCAGTACAAACACAGATGTATGTTCACCAAAAGATGTAATGCTTGTGTATAGCAGCACTATTTGAAAACCATCAACAGGATAAGAAATAATAATAAAAAATAAACTATGCCATATAAAGACAAGTGATACCGTACAGCAATGGCAAAGAAAAATCTACAACCATGTGGGACCAGGACGAATCTCACAGACATGCTGTTGACAGAAAGAAACCAGATATCAAGAACAGGTGCTGTATGATTCTGAGACGTGAAAAGTCTTAATAGTGCACTCAGGAGACAGAGATCAAGAAGACTGCGGTGCAAGGCCAGCCCAGGCAAATAGTGCCAGAAACTCTATCTCAAAAATACCCAATACAAAAAATGGCTGATGGAGTGGCTCAGGTGGTAGAGGGCCTGCCTAGCAAATGTGAAACCCTGAGTTCAAACCCTGATACCACCAAAAAAAAAAAAAAGTCATAACAGTGAATTCTATGGTGAGAGATGTAGAGGCTAAAAGGGGTCTTCTGGTGGGGGTTTGGGAAGGTTCTGCTTCTTGACCTTGGTGCTGGCATGTTCATGTCATAAAAATTAACTCATTGCTCATCAATAACTTTGCCCAGAAAATAATACTTTGCAAATAACTTTGCCCCAGTAGTGGGGATTGAACACAGGGCCCTGTACTTGCTGCACAAGTGCTCTACTGCTTGAGCCATGCCCTCAGTTTTTTTTTACTTTGATTTTGATACAGGAGCTCTCAGTAACTTTGTCCAGGCTGGCCTTGGACCAAGATTCTCCTACCTCCACCTCCTGAGTAGGTAGGATTGTAGGCATGAGACACCTAGCCCATCTTAATCTATGTTTTTTGGGGGGTGGGTTGTTTTCTTGTATGTGTGCGTGTGTGTTTCTCTCTTTGTTGCAGTACTAGGGATTGGACCCAAACACTCTACCACTTGAGCTATGCTGCAAGCCCTCCAGAATGTTTAAAGAGAACTCTATTACTTTCCTGTGGGAACAGAACAAATTACCAAAAACTCAATACCTTAAAAAAAAAAACAGAAATTTATTCTCTGTTCTGAAGGCCAGAAGTCCAAAGAAGCCCAAAGTGAAAGTGTCAGCCGGGCCTTGGTATGACTACCTGCAGAGGCTCTAGAGAAAACAGTTTCTCACTACCAGATTGTGAAGGTTTTCAGTTTAAGCATTCCTTGGCTTGTGGTGTGGGAGGGCACATGGGGTCAAATTACCCTGCCACTCTCTTTCAGGACACTTGGGATGGCATTCAGGATTCACCCAGATAATCCAGGATTATCTCATCTCCCAACCCTTAACTTGATCATATCTACAAAGACCCTTTATCCAAACAAGGTGGCATTCCCTGCTTCCAGTGTTCTGATGTAGAATATGGGGTAGTCGAGGAATAACATTCAGCCTGTCACAGGATTGTGGAGAAGCCGCACAATAAAGAGAGAGAGGACAACAGAAATAAAGGTGCTGAGTAAGATAAGGAAATAGAGGTGATGAGCACAGAGCGCAAAGAAAGGAAGAGGATCCTCTTCTTTCTTCTTGTTTACTAAGCTGCTCTGGCAGGGATGTTTACATTTCGTAAGAAAATCAAGAGATCAGTCAACACTTTAATGGGGCAGAAAGATCTCAACGTGTTTAGTTTTAGAATAGTGTACTTGAACATTAGTACAAGGATTAAGATTTTAAAGGAGAGCCAATAAATGTCATTCATCTCATGCTCTCAGATGAGACAGATGGGTGGGATCTGTGCAGAAGGGCAAAGCCAACTTTGGAAATAAAGGAGGGGTGATATTTCAGGGGAGAAAGGGAAATACTGTGAGGCAGAGACTGGGAAATAACGAGCTAGAAAAAAAAGAACATGGAGAACTCTCATTTCAGCTGCTGACTTCATGGATGGAGAGCTGGGGTATGAAGCCACAGAGAGGAAAAGGATGGCTGGACCAGGCTGTATCCGTGGGCATCACTGGGAACATGGCCCAAGGTAGCAGAGCTGCAGACCTGTACCTTGTGACTCTGATCCACTTTCTTTTTCACTAATGAGAATTTACATTAGTGTTTCTGTCACTTGTGACAAGAACAATCATTTGCAGCAACAAAAGCAAGATGTGAACCCAGTTCCTTAGGATCCCCAAGCCCTATTTTTTTCTGACTCCATCAAGGTGTAATGAAGCTATGTAAGGCAGTATATGATGAAAACAGAGACGATACAGACTAGACTTCGGTTTTCTGGGGATTCATGGCCATAGCCATTACAATCTCAATCTTACAAATAAATCTTCTTGGTCACTGGACGATTTGGCTAACAGAAGAGCCCCTTCCTCCTGTCGGAGATGAATTTCAAGTACACAGTGCTTTGATGGTCATGTAGTTAAGTGTCACTAAAGAGCCCTATACCTACCACACCAGTTCTGTCTTTAGGGACTCCTTCATACCAGCTCACAGGAAGGTAGACAAGTCACCAGGTATGTCTTATGGCACATAGCAAGGATTTTATGAAGTGATATTTTCCTGACTATGTACACAGAAGTCCCCTGCATACTTTTGCTTATTAAAAACATACGAATAAGTGCTAGGACCCAATACGTTATTCTCTTTGCAAGTTAAATTTGGGTCTAATTCATACCTTAAGAATGTATTATGTATTTATTTGTTTATATTTGAGACAAGGCCTTACTATGTAGCCCTGTCTGGCCTTGAACTCCTGATACTCCTGCCTTAGTTTCCCAAGTGATGGGATAGCAGGCATGAGCCACCATGCCTGGCTAAGAATTCTTAATATTATAGTAATGACAGACTAGTTAATGGTACGTAATATAAGAAATGTATAAAGTTAATTATGTCACACAGATTTAATTATGCTCTACTTTATAAACAGAAATACAGTGAGGCTGGCTTGATGGTGAAAATTTCTATATTACCTTTGCAAATGTTTCTTCTCCTTGAAATTTTATCTCTAGAAGGTATTCTGGGTTTGAGTCTATAATCATAAATTTATTTTTTAGCCTTTTTAAGTTTTGCTTTATCACACATTAATAATACGAGGGGATTTCATTGTGACAATTCCACACATGTGTACAGTGTACCTTCAGCAAGCTCACCCCCTCCATGACATTCCCATTCCCTCTCCCTCCGTCCCTCTTTCAGCTAGTGTTTTGCGGGTTCCACTGTGCTGTCCTCAAATGTGTGTATATTATATGTACTTCCATCCTCTTCCCCACTCAGTGTCCTTTCATTTTCTTTATAATCATAAATTGAAATCTCTATAAACTCATTTCATATAATACATTTCAGCCCTTAAGTAATCAATCTATTTTCATTAGATACTGAAAGGGCTATTCAGGAACATTTGAACAAACTTTTTTTAGATCTTATTATAGATTTTTTGTTTTTCTTTTGTGGTATTGTGGTTTTTAACTCATAGCCTCAAGCTTGCTAAGCAAGTACTCTCCTACTTGAACCATGACCCCAGTCCTTTGTGCTTTAGTTATTTTTCAGATAAGGGTCTTATGCTTTTACATGGGCTAGCCTTGAACCTAGATCCTCCTATCTCCATCTCTCAAGTAGCTCCAACCTTAGTTTTTTGTTATAGTTGAAGTAAGTGATTTTTGTGTTTGGGATCTCATATTTAATTTTACTTAAATCATCAAAACTTCTTTCTTTGTTTATGCTTCAGGGAAGTTCCCAGGTACTTTCTAATTACAGAGCTTTGTAACTATAAAAATCTTACACAGGAATCCTCACTCAACCCAAACCAAGAATCAGTTTCATTTAACTTATATTTGTTTTTGCTTTGTGAACACTTCAGAAGATGAACTGATGCTCCTCACAGGTGACGTTCTCGAGCAGCACGTTCGCCCTGATTGTTCTCCACCTTTGCGATGCCTTCATGCAGAGAGCGGAAAGGGGCCAGGGAGAACTTTTGTTACCCAATGGCTACCAAAAGTGGCTGAGTGGTTTCATTCATGCTTGAGGCTGTTCTGGTTAAAACATTTTGCTCACTCTGCTAGGGAATTTTCTCCCTCACCTTTTTTTTCTTTTTTTTGGTGATGGTGGTGGAGTTTTGAACTCAGGGCCTTGAGCTTGCAAATTGGATACTCTACATATTGAACAGCACCTTCAGTCCATTTCACCTTGATTATCTTGGAGATGAGGGTCTCTCAAGCTACTTTCCTGGGCTGGCCCTGAACCTTGATTAGCTAGAATTAAAGTGAGCTACCCACGCCTGGCTCTCCCTCTCATTGATGTGTGTTATGTTGACATAAGCATTAATAGTTATTTAAGGCAGTATAACATGATGATATAATCAGCAAAATTCAGATTCTGAAAAATTCTACAGGAAAATGACCGACCTAGGTCCTTTAACAAAAACACTGGGGGTGGAGGGAAGGGAAGATACTAAAATTGAAAGAGTTTGAAGAGGCAGAATCAACCATAATGCATTGCAGTGAATGCACAATTCTTTTGGATTCTACTAAAGTAAACTAAATTATGACCTTTACGAAACAATTAAAATATTTTGTTATTGTGCTGGGGGTACATTGTGACAGTTACAAAAGTTCTTAAAATGTATCATATTTGAATTCACCCCTCTATCATTCTCTTTTATCCCCCCCTTTCCCATTCCTGGAATAGTGTCAACACTCTCATTTTTCCATTTTCATCTATGTGTACATAATATTTGCACCATATTCACCCTCCTACACAGTTTCCCTACATCCTCCCCGCTCCCACTGGTACTGATCCCCCCAACCCCCCAGACAGGACCTGTACTGCCCTCCTGTTCACTGATTTTGTAAAAAAAAAAAAAAAAAAAAAAGAAAAAAAAAGACGTTTTTGCTTTTCTAAGACAGCTATACAGGTAGTTTCCTTATGAAATTTCCATGTATATTTATAACCTGAATTGGTTCATCGCTATTTTTCTCCTTTCTACCCTAGTCCCTTTCTTATGGTGATTTCAACAGGTTTAAAAATTTTATGTTCATTTTTGTATAGGAAGTACATCAACCATATTCACCTTCTTAACTTTCTTCTTTTGCTCCCCCCTCTAATATGAGATCTCCCCTTAACATGACCTGTTTTGCATAATACTGCTGAATTTGTTTTAGGTCTGTAATCTGTGTATGAGGAAGAACATGCAGCTTTTGGCCTTCTGAGTCTGGCTAACTTCACTTAAGATGGTATTCTCCAGTTCCATCCACATACCTTCAAATGACAAAATTTCATTCTTCTTTATGGCTAAATAAAATTCCATTGTGTATAGATACCACATTTTCTTAATCCATTCGTCAGTAGTGGGGCATCTTGGCTGTTTCCATAACTTAGCTATTGTGAATAGTGCTGCAATAAACATGGGTGTTCAGGTGCCTTTGTTGTAGCTGGAGTCGCATTCCTTTGGGTATATCCCTAGGAGTAGGATTGCTGGATCACATGGCAGTTGTATTTTTAGTTTTTTGAGGAGCCTCCATACTCTTTCCCATAGTGGTTGTACTAGCTTACATTCCCACCATCAGTGTATGAGGATTCTTTTTTCTTCATATCCTCAACAACATTTGTTTTTGTTTGTGTTCTTGATGGTAGCCATTTTAATAGGAATAAGGTAGAATCTTAGTGGGGTTTTGATTTACATTTCCTTTATGGCCAGGAATGTTGAGCATTTCTTTATGTGCTTTTTGGCCATTTGGACTTCTTCCTTTGAAAAAGTTCTGTCTAGTTCATTTGCCCATTTCTTCGCTGGGTCATTGATTTTTGAAGAGTTTAGTTTTTTGAGCTCCCTGTGTATTCTGGTTATAAATCCCTTGCCAGATGTATAGCTGGCAAAGATTTTCTTCCATTCTATGGGCAGCCTCTTCAATTTGGTGACCATTTCTTAAATGAACAGGAGATAATTAAAATGGACAGGAACCAGGGTGGAGATGCAGGTCAAATGATAGAGTGCTTGCCTAGCAAGTGCAGATGGTATTGAGTTCAAACCCCCTAACCACTAATAAAAAAGAGAAAGAAAAAAAAACCAGTCAGTCTATCTGATGATATTGAAAATTGAATTATTTTAAGTATGACAAGGTATTGTGGTAAGAGCCCTTATCTTTTGTAGGGAATAAAAATGTAGCACTGTAATTTAATTGTACATTTAAAAAAAATGAATGCTAGTGTCTGGCTCCACACAATATATGTATTCTTTTTTAAAAACAGTATAATTTTCTAGGGCTGGTGGTAGAGCTCAGAGGTATAGCACTTTCCTAGCAAGCATGAGACTGGGTTCAAACCTCAGTACCATGAAAAAAAGTATAATTTCTCATACAATAGAGATTTAATTGCAAGCAATAAATACTATTCTGTAGCTACTGTAGAAAGAATAAAGGTGATAAAATAAATGAAATCCAGCTGCACACTACTTGTGTGGCAGAAATAGTTGCTCACCCTGGTACACATGCCAGTTTGGAAGAGTTTTCACCTTGTATTTATGGCTGTCATCCCTGTATTCATAAACCCAGCTGGATCTCAGGCGTGCAAGTGAGTGCCAGCCCAGGAGTTCTACCATGCTCCAGGATTCCTAACCTGTCAACAAACAGTAACCTTCTTTAGGAATCAGACTTCATCAACTGCCCTAAGAAATGCCAAGCCTTGCCTCCCTGTCACAATCCCTTTCAACACCTGGTCAATAACTGGCACTGAGTCAAAACGTGCACTACTCTTTGCTCAAATTCATGTATCTTCTAACAATTCTGTAATTGTGCTGACACAACAGATGTATAAATATGATTCTGCCAGGAGTGATTTTGTTCCTAGATTATGTGTTGACATTTCATTTCAGTTCAATAATTCATTGGGGGGGGGGTTAAACTTTCTTTCTGAGGATGATGGGTTAAAGGAAATGGGTAGGATTAAGACTCTTCATTGGTCAATAATCTTTTTATTGCTGACAGACTTGGGTGACTGTCTTTTCTAACTGTAATAAAATAGTCTGCTACTTCCTCCCCCCCACCGCCCCGCTTTATTTCAACTAAAATTAAATCTCTCATATGTAGTTCCCTTGCTGTCTAGGAAACTTAATGTTGTTATTTTTTATTTGACAGATTAACACAATTATAAAAATGTCACTTCAAAAAATGAGCCGTGGGCCCCTCTGGAGCCCTCAGTGGGGAAAATGGGATGAGCCTGTCCAATAGATACTCAGGGGAGGAGAAAAAAACCAGGCAGCCCCCGTCATGCATTACATACTAACTTATGTCTTCCCATGGGCCTTCAACAGCTTCCCACCACACTATGGAGAAGGCTCAGGCTTCTTAACTTCTGAGGCAACCCCACTCATCACAGACTGGAAACACTCCTTTGTTCTATTCTCACACTTGTTTCTTTAAGAAGCTCTTCTTGTTTATTCTGTCAAGATTCTGTTGAAAGAGTCAAAGACATTAGCACCAGTAGCCAGGCACAAGTGGCTCATACCTAGTAGTAATCCTAGCTACTCAGGAGGCAGAGATCAGGAGGATCGTGGTTCAAAGCCAGCCCAGGCAAATAATACACTATACCCTATCTCAAAATAGCTTCCACAAAAATAGGACTGGTAGAGTGGCTCAAGATGAAGGCTCTGAGGTCAAGCTCCAGTACTACAAAAAAAAAAAAAAGACATTAGCACCAGCTATTCAATGAACTTGTAGCGTGCAAGTGGAATAGCTGGATATGTGAGCTGTAGAAGTTCAGTATCTGATGAAATATATGCAAATGCTCCAAGGGAACATAGAACCAAGAGTGATTAGTTCCGAGGGGAGTATCAGGGAAGATGTTGCAGAAGCACCAAGTTCAAAGTGAGCATTGGAAACAAGGTATTATTTCAGTAAGAGAAGAGCATTTCCAAATGCTCTGTGATTGCGTAACACAGGAGTTTCTTCCTGCCAGAAAGATTACTCTTACCACCGAAGACTGGACATGGTCACCACACCCCACAAGACAAGGAAAGGCTTAGCACTCGATCCAGCTGGTCTCCTGCGGGAAGTCTACAGGGAGTAAAAGAAATTGCACAATCTCTTTTTGGAAATTATAGTGAAAAATTTTTTCTTACTAGATACTGCCTTGTCCTTGTGCCTTTACACACACTCACACTCCTAAGTATGTTCTCTTTCTTTAGGTATTGCTTGGATGCCCACATTCTTTCTCTTCCCTACTCCCTTGGTACAAGGGGGAGTTTCTGTCCCTTTCTTGCAAAGCTACCTCCCCTTACAGCCTATAGTTATGGACTTTCTTGCCTGTGTTCTGGGGTACCTGACAGCTTAACAGAAAAACCTTGTTGGAAAAGTGACACTTGATGATAAGGAAACAACTTTTAACTCACATTGCTGAAACAAACAAGGGCATAGGAAAAGGCTTCAGAACACAGAAGAGATCCTCCAGGCAGTACTCAACCCAAAAGGTGAGTCCACAAAATATAACCATGACAACAGGGAGGATTCAAAGGCCGTGGGGAAGAAAATGTAGATTTGCCAAAGGCATTAATAACAAAATTAAGTCATTGCAAAGACAGCTACATAGCTCCTGAATTTTTAGCATTTGTTTCTATCTAATAACCATCCAAAACAGAGCTAACAAACTAAAATGACAGTGAGCATCAGTAAGGTGCCATGCACCCCTGGACTAGGTGCGATCTGCTGTCACACTGAGAGGAACCTGTAGCCACATCAGCTCCAACACACAGGAGAGCAGTTCAATCAGAATTTCAACCATGTTCATTCAATCCCCATTATGTGCCAGTCCCAGGGATACAAAATCACTCACTCACACACACACACACACACACACACACACACACACACAACTAGTAGGAGAACAATCAAATCATCATGCAAAAGCAAATGCAAACTATGGTAATTGCAATGCTGATAAAAAGATACCAGGAATTTAAAAACTGTAAAACAGAGAGACCTGATTAGTTGGTGGGGTTCCTTTAACAATGTGATCAAATTATAAGATGTTGAAGAAATAATGGAAATGAACATGCCAGGGCAGCAGGCAGTACTAACCATGGTGTACCTCCCTTGGGGAGGGGTGCAGGTGACTGGAGTCAGGTTGCCCAACTCCACACTTGTGCTGGGCAGGGAGCATTACTAGGATCCCTGGCTCTGGAGCCCCCTGAGCCCACTTCTGTCAAATAAGAATAATAACAATCCCCAACACAGAAGGAGCTTAACAACAATGAACGCTCAGTGAGGACCGGCCCTTATAGAGAGGGTGTCCTAGTTGAGAGGCACCTCACAGCCACCCAGGGAAGTGTCAATGATAGGTTATAGACAGGTTTCTGCACTTTTCCTGTTTGATAAACAGAATATATAAAATCAGTAGTATGAGTTTCATTCTTCTCAACAGACTCTTTGGTGTCTTGATGAAATGCGTAGTGGAAGAATATCTCTGTTGGTCAGGGCCAACAGAGCAGGGACTATTTTGAGGTTTAAAAGCAACTAATTCCAAGTTCAGGAGAAGGCGCAGGAATGGTCAGCTGAATGTGCACCTCAATGTCCTCCACACAGCCCTAGATGCTTAATATTCTAGAATGTCGAAGTAGCCATTGTGTAGACATGTCTAGCAGACTCCCCTTTCACCTTCCATGGTCCCCAATGAGCCCTGGGCAATGGGGCCTTGTTCCCACCCTTTCATGGGTGGCATCGGCAGGGCCAGCAGGTGCCAAAAAACTCAGAAAGAACACCTCTATACTGCTGTCACCCCAAGACTCTGGCCTTGGTGCTTTCACAAGTTGAAGGGCTCAGGACTGAGTGTTCTTCAAATTATTCTCAGCTGCTGTTCCAATGAGCTGCTTTTCCTCCTCTCCCAGACCACCATAATGACGGACATTTTAGAAAGAGCATCAGGTATTCTCATACAGCTTTTCAACTTCAACCCTTACTCCTCCAGGTCAGATGCCCTTCATTTTGCTGGGATTTTGCTTTAGCTTTGGTCATTTCCCTGTGCATGTGTGCATGCATGGGTGTTGGAGGTGGTGGGGTAAGGTTAACATCGCCCTTTCTCATCTTTAATCTTGGTTTTCCTTTTCTGGAATCTACATCTCCCTCTAAGGGATTCTCATTGTCCTCCTGGGTGTCTGCTATTTACTTACCATTTCTTACTGGAAATACCCACACCAGAGTCAACTTTCTTTTAGACATCACAAACCAGAGCTAGTTTTGTCATTCAGACCATGTGTCCCCTGAGTCCTGGACCAAAAGTCTAAAACGCTCTTTGGGAACTGATTTAAATCAGGTAGCCAATTCTGAAAGGCTATATTTTCCCCAGTTCTTTCTATCCCATTGATTTATTTAAAAGCAAGACTGAGACAATTAAAAAGAACCTGAACTTCTATAATCTATAATCCCATTATTAAAGATATTATATTTTACTAGGATTCCTGATAATCTTAGAAAAAGTATTACACAAATTATTTTCTTCAAACTGTTCTGCATTTTCCCTTCATGTTTACCATCATAAACAAACCAGACTTTGGAAAAGGAACTTGAGTGCTAAGTAACAAAGCAATTTTCTGCCATTTATTTGGATCCTGTTTCTTTGTACAAGTGCTGTACTTTTTACTTTTCTTGAAAATGAGAATCAAATTAAGATGATGAATGTTTTCCACTCCTGGACCCACTATTTACTTCCTTGAGTTGAATTCTCAGTAACTCTTCCCTAATCTCACTACAATGTATGCTTTTCCATCAATAAGACTATCTTGCTTATTGATAGAGATTATCAAGATGATCCTAGCAATGTGACCCTCTACTAAATATATAAAATAATAAAGTTATATCCGGATAAGTAATTTATTGGTTACCAATTTAGTGGTTAAACAGACCTCAAAGCATAGTATATCTAGTCCTCATCATCACAGAAATAGACATGCTAAAATAACAAAGTAATTATCAAATGGAGATATCAAGAATTTTGGTGTATTTCATTCTAAGCTTTTCCTTATACAATTATCATATATTATAAATGATATTATGAGAACAAAATTATGAGAACAAAACTGCAATTATTCTATAAATAATGTATCAGTCATAATCACTTCTAATTGCTACCTTGCAGGTAAGGAAGCCTGAATAAGATGTTCATGATTTGCTATTGACTGAAGAGAATAAAATTCTCTACATAAACATCTACAAAGAAGTTAGTTAAAGACCAGGTGTGGTGGGACATCCTATAATCCCAGCTACTCAGGAAGTGTGGATAGGAGGATTGCAGTTCAAGGACAACCAGGACTGTATCTCAAAAATAAGCCAAGAGAGGGCAGGGCATGACGGCAGATTAGAAGTGTCCTTTGTTTTAACTTCACAAATGAGAAGAATCAGGTAATCAAGGAGAGACTGTTCTGAAGAGGAAGAGCACTGGGAATCATGAAGGCAGTGGCAAGACAGCATGGAGAAACAGGCAAAAGAGAAAAACAAAACAGTTTCAAGAAGCATCCCCTTGCTAAATACACAATCACAAGGTAAGCCAGACGTCCCCAGCAACAGAGTGGTGATTCTAGCTGCAAGAGAAGCCCACAGTCCTTGCAAGGCTTAAGCCCTGTGTGGGATTTGAAAAGAGTGTGACTGCTCCAGTGTGGAAGACTAGTCCACAAGATGAGGTTGTGGAGAGGGAGAAGTCCTGACATGACAGGGTGGTGTTGAGAAGGTTAAACAGCAGGGAGTTCTAGCAGTGAAGGACCCACTGATTGGAACATCCACCCCCCACCCCTGTCACATCATGGCAGAAACAAAGCACTGAGACATGGCTGTTACAGTACTTGGTCTCCAGGACCTACCTCCTAGGTATGTACAGTGCCTGCTTGTCAGGTCTGAAAGCCCTGAGATCAGGGCTGCTCTAAATCATGTGATTTTCATAGCCTACCACCAACACAGGGAATTGAGCTGCTGGGTAGGGTGTGAAAGCACAGAGACTGGCCTCCAGGAACTGCACCCTGATGTGTGTTTGCTGCCAGGAGGGGCTAAAAAGCCCTATGCTCAAGCGTCTAAGTCACATGGTTTCTAAAGCTTATTCCCCCCACAGGGAGGTGAACTATTAGGTGGAGTCTGAAAGCACTGAACCTCCACACACACACCTCTGGTAACTGCAATACCAGTGAGGGTTTGCTGCCAGATGGCACTTAGAAGACAAGCTTAGGACCTCTCAATCACATGATTTCCCCAGCCTCCTTTCCCTGTAGGGATGGGATCTGCTAGGCAGGGTCTGAAAACACTGAGACCCACCTATGGCAACTGCACCCTTGCGTTTGCTTGCTGCCAGGTGGGACTGCAATCCCAAACCATGTTGAATTCCAAAGACTTTTCCCCACAAAAGAGAGCTGAAACTGCTGGGTGGGGTCTGAAAGCACTGAGACATAACATCAGAAACTGCACCCTGGAATGTGTCTACTGCCAAGAGGTACTGCTTGCCCAAATTCAGGCCCTCCAAATCATGTGATTTCCACAGCCTCCTCCCCTGATAAGCAAATGAACTATGGGGCAGTTTCTGAAAGCACTGAGACCAGCAGGAAGAGTGGCTCATTCCCTAAGCTCTTCCCCTGCCAGGTAGAACTCGGTGTTCTCTTTGTACTTACCCCCTACACAGTAGGGGAACAGCCCTAGGCTTGGATGATTGGGGTCCCTGAGGAATGTGAGTTGGGGTGTTTGTGGAGCAAGTAGGAATCTGCTTGAACCACAGATTGTAAATCCCCCTGAAGTCAACAGTGGCTCTCAGTACATAAAGAAGAGAAGGTTCTATAAGGAAAGCAGTACAGATGTGAACAACTGACCATTCCACAAGAACTTCAGTGGGCAGACATGGTGGCTTATGCCTATAATCCCAGCTACTCAGGAAATAGACCAGAAGGATTACAGTTCAAGCAGCCATGGCAAAAAGTTAGTGAGACCCCCATCTGAACCAATAAAAAGCTGGGCATGGTGGTATATGCCTGTCATTCCAGCTATACAAGAGGTATAAATAGGAGGATTTCAGACCAGGACAACACAGGCAAAAATGTGAGACCCTATTCAAAAAATAACTAAGGCAAAAAGAGCTGGGGATGTGGCTCAAGTAGTAGAGTGCTTGCCTAGCAAGTAGGAGGCTCTGATTTCAAGCCCCTCCAAAGAAAGAAAGAGAAGGAAGGAAGGAAGAAAGGAAGGAGGGAAGAAGGGAAGAAAGGAGGGAGGGAGGGAAGGGAAGGAAGAGAGACTCTACCTAGTTTACCTTGATCTGAGCAGGGCTGGGGATCAGGCCAGTACCCTAAGCATGAGGGCAAATGCTTGGCTATTGGACCATACCCCTAGTGCAGTGATGAGAAACATCACTTCAACCTTGTCTCTGTACTGTCCTGCCTGAACATTCAGGATACTTCCATTAAAAGACTGCAGGTAATTAAGACTTTCGATTAACAACCTGGCCTCAGGTACACAAATCCCAACACAGAAGCATAACATAGGAAAAAATAGGCAACATGACTCCTCCAAAACTCAAAAACTACACAGTAACAAACACTAATGATAGTAAAGTAGATGAAATCTCAGACAACAAATTCAAGAAAATAAGAATAATCAAAGAAATTAAAGAAGACCTGAATAAATGCATGAATGAATACCAAGAAAACACAAATAAGAGCTGAATGAAATCAAGAAGACAATGCAAGATATGAAAGAGGAATTCAATAGAGAAATTCTGAAAGAAGTGAAATAGAAGGTATGGAAAGGAAAAGCTCAATAAGTCAAGTAAAAAACTCAGTTGAATGCCACTCCAGTAAACTGGATCATATTAAGGACAGAATATCATGGCTTGAAAACAAGGTAAAGTATTACAATATTCAGATGAAGATAAAGAAAAAATAAAGAAGTAACAACATAACATGCAGACCTCAGGTACACCGTTAAAAGACCAAAGCTACAAGTCATGGACATAGAAGAAGGAGAAGAAGTATAAGCTGCAGGCATAGAAAATATATTCAATAAAGTAATAGTAGAAAACCTCCTGAACCTTGAGAAATAAATGGTCATCCAGGTACTGGAGTCTTTTAGGAGTCCAAACAGACAAGAACCTCTCCAAGTCATATTTTAGTTAAAATGTTGGTATAAAGAACTAGGAAGACATACTGAATGCTGCAAGAGACAAGTACCAAATCACATACAAAGGCAAGCACATCAGAATAACAGCAGATTTCTCAACAGAAACTTTAGAAGTGAGGAGGGCATGGATGATGTATTTCAAGCCCTGAAAGAAAACAGCTTCCAACCTAGATATCTATATCCAGCAAAGCTATCCTTCACAATTGAAGGAGAAATAAAAACCTTCCATGAATAGTTATAAGAGACAAAGAAGGTCACTTCATATTGATAAAGGGAGCAAGCTATCAAGAAGATATAACAATTGTAGTCATTTATGCACCAAACACTGGCATGCCCAATTTCATAAAACAAACACTATTAGACATAAAAATACATATAGATCCAAATACAATAATAGTGGATGGCCTTACTACCACACTCTCATCAATAGACAGGTTATGCAGAAAAAAAACTAAAAGGGAATCTTCAGAATTAAATGACACTACAGATCAAATGGACTTAACAGATATGTACTAAATATTCCACCCAATAATTACAGAATACACATTCTTCTTAGTAGCCCATGGAACTTTCTCCAAACGTATCATATTTTAGGACATAAAGCAATTCTCAACAAATAAAAGAAAATTTAAATTATATTCTGTATTTTATCAGATCACAACATTCATGGATTAGCAGAATTAATGTAAAAATGGCTATACTGCAGAGTCAATTCAATTCTCAGTAAAATCTCAATGTCATTTTTCACAGAAATAGAGAAAAATCAATCCTAAAATTTATATGGAAGCACAAAAGACCTCAAATCACCAAAGCAATCCTGAGCAAAAAAGCAATGCTGGAGGTATCATAATACCTGACTTCAAAATATACTACAGAGCCATCATAGCAAAAACAGCAGATACATAGACCAATGGAATGAATATCCAGAAAAAAGTCCACATAGCTACAACCATCTGATTTTTCCAAAAAAGAGCCAAAAACACACATTGGAAAAAAAGGATAACCTCTTCAACAAATAGGAAAACTGGATATCCATATGTAAAAACTGAAACTGGATCTTATCTCTTACTCTGTACAAAAATCAACTCCAAATGAATCAAATATCTCAATGTAAGATCTGAAACTTTCAAACACAGAAAAATACTTGAATATATAAGCATAGACAATAATGAATAGGACTCTAATTTCTCAGGAAATAAGAGCAAGAACTGACAAATGGGATTGCATCAATTAAAAAGCATCTGCACTTCAAAGGAGTCAATTACCAGAATAAAGAGACAGTGTACAGAATTGAAGAAAATCTTTGCTAGCCATTCATTTGACAATGAATTAGTAATCAATATAGAGCTCAAAGAATTAAACACAAAAAGAACAAATCATCCAATTAATAGATGGGTAAATGAATCATCAAGGAGACAAACAACAAATGCTGGTGAGGACATAGGGGGAAAGGAACACTTATAGACTGTTGTTTAGAATGTAAATTAGTATAACCACTATGGAAAACAGTATGGATGTTCCTTGGGAAACTAAAAATAGAACTGTCATATGAAAGTCAGCATGCAATAGAGATACCTGCACATCTGTGCTTATAGTAGCACTGTTCACAATAACCAAACTGTGGTATCAGCTGATGAATGGATAAAGAAAATGTGGTATGTAACACAATAGAATATTATTCAGTCATTAAGAAGAATGAAATTGTGATATCTGCAGGAAAATGGATGGAATTGGAGAACATCACGTTAAGCAAAATAAGCCAGACTGAAAAAGACAAATGTCATGTGTTCTCTATCTTATGTGGAATTTAGAACAACAACAATGAAAAGAGTGACATGAGTATAAAACTGGGACTGTTTGGGGGGCGGTGTAACCAGTGGAAGGGGAGAGAGCCCAAGGAGAGAGGGATGGGAGAAAATATGATCGAAGTCCTTTATGTGCATGCTGGAAATTGGATAATGAAAGCTGTTAAAAATTGGCTTAAAAGGGGGAAAAAGGGGAACAAGAAAGAGCAATAGAGAGGATGCATTAAACCAAAGTACCTTATATACATATGAATTTTTAAAAATTTTTTGGCAGCACTGGGGTTTGAACTTAGGGCCTTCATGCTTGCTAGGCAGGCATTCTTTACCACTTGACCCACTCCACCCCAGTATATGCATATATGGAAATATCACAATGAAACCCCTTAATGTAGTTAATTTATGCTAATTTAAATAAAACAAGTCAGGTATGGTGGCATAATCCTAGCTCCTTGGTAGGCAGAGGTAGGACGATCACTGTCTGAGGTTAGCTGGGCAAGGGCACAAAACTCTATCTGAAAAACAAACTAAAAGCAAAAGAACTGGTGGCATGGCACAAGTAGTAGAGTCCTGAGTTTAATATTGAGTACCACATAAAAAAATAAGCCTTCCAGCTAACATTCGTATTTTCAATGGGGAGACACTAGCCTTCCAACCAAGATTATTTCCCCTCTTATTAGTCCTTTACAACATTCTGATAAAGTTTAGTGTAATAGGACAAGAAAAAAAAATGAAGACGATCCTCAACTTATGATGGGGTTATACCCAATAAACTTTAACTTGAAAATAAAAATGTATTTAACACATTTACCAAATATCATAGCTTAACCTAGCCTACCTTAAATAAGCTCAGAACACATCAACCTACAGTTGGCCAAAAGCATCTTAACATAAAAGCTATAATAAAATGTTGAATATCACATAATTTACTCATTGCTATACCAGGATAAAGTGAAAAAGAGAATAGTTGTACACTTTCACATTACCATAAAGTTGCAAAATCATAACTTGAATCTCATAGAATGGGGACAATCTATTACAGATACACTGATTGGAAAAGAAGAAATAAAACTTGTCTTTATGTACAAATGTCTAGACTATCTATATAGAAAATTCAAAAGATTCAACCAAAAAGCTTCCTAGAACTAATAAGTGATCAAAATAGGATTTCAGGATTAAAGGTTAATACACAAAACCAATTGCTTTCCTTTGTGTCTACCATAAACAAATGGAATTTGAAATTTAAAATACATTATCATTTAAGTTAGTAGCCCCCAAATGAACTTTTGTTGCTTATATGTCTAACAAAACACATGTGACATCTATATGAGGAAAACATAAAATTCTAATGAAAGAAGTAGAAGAAGAACCAAATGAGTGAAGGAATGCCCCACGATCATGGATAGGAAGACACAAGATTGTCAAAATGTCCATTCTTCTCAAATTGATCTACAGGTTCAAGGCAATCCCAATCAAAATCCCAGCAAATTATTTTGTAGAGATGGACAAACTGATTCTAAAGTTTATATAAAGAGGTAAAAGAGCTAAACAGGCAAGATAATATGAAAGAGAGAGAATGAAGCTGGAGGACTGACATTACCCAACTTCAGGACTTACTATGAAGGTACAGTAGTCAAACCAATGTGGTATTGGTGAAAGAACACACAAACTGATGAATGGAACAGAATGAAGGTCCAAAAATAGAGCCACACAAATACAGTCAGCTGATCTTTGATAAAGGAGCAAAGGCAATAAAATGGAGCAAAGATAGTGTTTTCAGGCTGGCGGAATGGCTCAAGCACTAAGAGCACCTGCCTAGCAAGTACAAGGCCCTGAGTTCAAACCAACACAGCCACAAAAGCACCATTCATCAAATGTGCTGGAAAAAAAATAATCTAGACCTTACAACCTTTGCACAAATTAACTCAAAATGTAATACGTGAAGCTATAAATTTCCTGGAAGATAACATAGAAGAAAACCCAAAAGGCTATGATTATGGTGATTATGTTCTGGATGCAATACCAAAAGCATACTACATTAAGAAAACACTGATAAGCTGTACTTTAAGACTTCTGCAAAAGACACTGTTAACATAGCAAGATGAAAAGAACATTTATCCAAAATAACTCTTACCCAAAGAACTCCTAAAACCCAAAAATAAAAGCAAAAACAATCAGATTGAAAAATGGACCAAAGACTTGAATAGATACCTTAGCAAAAAAGATAAACAGGTGACAAATACATGGATGAAAAGATGTTCAATATTACCTTTCATTAGGGAACTGTAAATTAAAAACAAGACACCACTACACATATATTAGTATAGCCAAAATCTGAACACTGACAACACAAAACACAGGCAAGGAAGCGGAGTAACAGGAGCTCCCTTTTGTTGCTGACGGGAAGTCAAAATGGCACAGCCAGTTTGGAAGACAATTTGACAGTTTCTTATAAAATATACTTTACCATTCAATCTAGCAACTACATTCCTTAGCATACCCAAATGAGCTGAAAATTTGTGTCAACAAAATTCCCTCACACAGATATTTACAGCAGCTTCATTCACAATTGTATCCTTCAGGACATATATAAATAAACTGTGGTACATACAGACAATGGAATATCACTTAGTAATAAAAGAAATAGTTAACAAGCCATGACAAGAACTGGGAGGGGGGGTATTTAAATGCATATTACTTTGTGAAAGAAGTCAAGATAAAAAGGGTTCATACTGTTTAACTCCAAATATAAGGCATTCTGAAAAAAGCAAATGATGGAGATGATAAAAGGATTAGCGTTTGCCAGTGGCTAGTGGGAAGGGAGGATGAATAGGTGGATCACTGAGGATTTTTAGGACAGTGTAACTACTTTGTGTATATATGACATTATACATTTGTTCAAACACACAGAATGTACAACACCCAAAGTGAACCTGACATAACTACAGACTTTGGGTGATAATGATATACCATGTAGGCTCATTAACTGAAACAAATGTAGCTCTCTGGTGGGATGATAATAATGGGGCAGGCTGTGCATGTGTAGGGGTAGGAAAGGTATGGGAATTCTCTGTAAGCTATGTTATTTTGTTGTGAACCCGGAACTGCTCTAAAAACATAAGGCATTGTGGCTCACACCTGTAATCCTAGCTACACAGAGATATTCAGAAGGCAGAGATCACCATTTGAGGCCAGCCTCGGCAAAAAGTTCTCAAGACCTCCATCTCAACCAATAAAAGCTGCCCAGCTATGTAGGAAGCATAAATAGGATGGTCACCACCCAGGCCAGCCCAGACATAAATGTGAGACCTTATCTCAAAACTACTCAGAGCAAGAGGACTAAAGACATGGTTCAAGCACCTGCCTAGAAGTGGAAGGCCCTGAGTTCAAGCCCCAGTACCACTAAAAATGGTACTATAAATGGTACTAAAAATGGTGTTTATATATATATATATATATAAAACATAAATAATATGTTATACATTTATATATAAATATATTTTCTATATATATGTGTGTGTGTATATATATATATATATACATATATATATGTATATATATATATATAAAACCTTTGACTCTCTCCTGTCCAAAATAGTTTGTGTTTATGGTGTCAGGGTTATAAAGACAGCTCCTGACAGGTTAGCCTAGGCAGGACCTAGTCAATGCCACCAATATTGGGAACACAGCAGATCTCAGTCCAGTAGCAGAGAGCAGGTACCTTCAATCCCACGCGACCCAGTGCACAGGTGTCCACTCCCTGCACAGCCTTCACCAAACCCCACACCTGTGAGGGAGTCCTGGCTAGATAAAGTGCAGCTGCAAGGCCTAGTCATTTAAAGAGTGATTCATCATATCTCTACTACATGTTGTAATCACCTAGGAGCTTTGAAAAACACTGAGCCTGAGTCCTCACCCCAGAGATCCTGATTGACTTGGTCTGGACTGTGGCGTGGACAGCAGGCTTTTTAGAATCGGGTGATTCTCATTTTCGGCAAGACAGAGAACCACTGGTTAGGAAGTTGACTTAAAGATGTGCGCTTATCCAGCAAGCATCCAACTTGTCCAGAAACAGCATAGGCTGCTGACTTGAGCATTTTGATCCATTATGGTGTGCCTTAGAAATTTTGTCAACAAATACTCATTTTCACATTAATGAAAGTAAATTGCTCTTACAGTGAAAACTGGTGTCAGCAGTATTTGGATGGAACCCAATTTTTCCTGTTTAGGATGCTGACAAGACAGCAGCCATTACATATACCCTTAGCAGTTGTTAAATAGCTTCATTTTTTTCAGTCCTTGCATCTATTACGTATCCTGTTTAGAAAGGTTTCTTTGAATTGACTGAATAGATGACTGCTTTTCCCTTTCTTATATAAGAGCATTAAAAATGAGATAATTATACTTGTGTATTTTACCAATACACAAATTTGGGAGAAGAAAATTGGTTTCCCTGGATTTTAATTTTTCCACCCCTTAACACATCAACACACTTTTCAATAACGAAATAACACTGAGGTGAGTAGAAAGGTTTTGTTGGGGTGCACACTGATTTTAATGGCTAGCCAGCCAGCTCTCTGCCTCTGGTGGCTGGAGACTGGTATGGGGGAGGGGGGGCAGGTGGAGCTGGGACCTCCCCAGAATGCCTCTTTCTCTCCTAAGTTTGAGCTTGCAAGCCAGCAAAGTCCTGACTCCTGCCCAGGAGGATCACAAAACCTTGCTCATGGTGTGGACTTTGAAAATAAAACTCCTTTATTCACAAGCCCGGCTTTTGCTGTTTTTTATACTTCAATTTCTTGACGGGCATCGTGCATGGTTTTTGTTGTTGTAGTTGTTGTTGTTTTCCTTGCTTGTTCACTCAGTGCTTTCCATCTATACATAAAGAAAAAGGGCATGCATGCATGACAAGAGTTCAAATCTGTATACACCATTTGACAATATTTTCAATAAGGGCATATGTTATCTGTCCTTTTTGTAGCAGGGAATTTAATCTAGGTCATTTTAAGGAGAGTCAATGTAATCCAGTGCTTTATTGTCACATTCCCAGTTAGTAACTTAAAATTAGCATGATCTCTAAAGTTTCTTCTCCCTCAAAGCTGGATTGGTTCTTCAAGAAGAGCTTATTTGATTTCAGTTGGTAGAGGATCATGCTGGATGCTGTATGGGGCACAGCCTGGAAGTAAGGTCAAGGGCAGAAGCAGGAAAGCAAGTTAGGGGCAGCTACATGGGTCCAGGTGTCGAGATGCTTATAACTGAACTCAGACAGTAGCAGTAATGATGGAAACACATAAACAGGTTCAAGATGCATTTGGGAGGATCATCAGATACTTCAAGAAATTTAGGATCTTAATTCTTGACTTCCCCATTGAACAAATATCACATGGTAAGCACATAAGGTTTATGGCTTCACATTTAACTTAATAAATTTTTTCTGGCTCTCTGGATTAAAAGAACTAGGCTTAAGGGAATGCATGCAAGAAATCTAATAAAATTCTGAGTAAGCAGGAATATACAGACATGTTTATTTGTAGGTCTGTGAAAAATGATACAGGAAGAAGGTAATCCAAACTACAATAACTGGACAGCTCACTATGAGCTAGTGACTACAACTGTGTTAGAGCTTTAGGCATTTCTAAGTATTGACCCATGGGAATATTTGCACAAGGGTCTCCTTAGATTACTATGAGCAGCAAGACACTGAACCTCACAAAAAGAACACTGTATGTACAATGGAGGGGATGTGCATCATGATAACTATAAAGTAGAAAGCTCTGGCCCAATCACACAGAGAAAACCATACAGGGTTCTAATGCCCAAGAAAGAAAGACAAGTCTATGTGTATTTGAGTTTTAAAAGAAAAACTCAAGTATGCATAATTGTATATCTCTTTTTTGCAATAAAAAAGTAATAAGGATTAGAAGGATTTGAGGGATTTGGAGAAATCACCCAGTCCCCTTTCTCACCACTACCCTTCAGTACGTGGGGCAGCCCTGTGTTGAACATCCTCTGTGCCCTAAGGAAGGTCAAATTCTACATCCAGCTAGAAGAACTACATTCCATTGTTGGAAATTCAAATTCCTTTTAAAAATCCTTCGTAAAGGTAAGTGCAAAATCTGTTTCAACAATATTGAAATACTGCACATCTGTGCAGGTAGAGGACATAACCATATAGGCTGAAAGCTGCCAAATAATGGGAGGCAGGAGGGAAGGGGTAAGAGAGAGCAAGAGAGGGGTTAACTGATCAAAGTAAAGCATATTCACAGTGGGATACATCGAGAAACCCTTTTGAACATTGACTTTGGAATTAATAATGAAAGGCAGAACTGTGAAATAGTGTGGGGGTTACTTGTGGGAAGGGAGGGTGAATGGAGGTGATGCAGATGAGGGAACAGGGTTGATGGACTCCATATACACAGAGGCAACAGAATTATGAAACCTCTTGTGATTGGTTCAAGAGGGACAATGAAGATAGGGTGATGGTGGGGGAAGAGGAAATGGAGGGGATGATCTAACCAATGTACAATGAAAGGCTATTTAGAATTGTCACAACAAATCCTCACCTATACAACAAATGCATGCTAATAAAAATGGAAAAAACCCCAGAACCCCAATATCTGTGTCTCTCTACTTATTTATTGCTTCTATTTTGGCTTTCCTAACGCTATACTGAAAAAAATCAAATTCCTCTTCTTCTAAAAACTTTCATACCATCTTGGCATCCCTGACATGTTCTCCAGGTTACAACCTCCTAGTCCCTTCACATGGCCACAGGATCTCTAGTCCTGTTAACACAGTCACTTTCTAAGTATACCCTGGCCCAGAAGTGTACAGGGACTCAATGGACAATAAAAGGGTTTTTTGAGGTGAAACAAGGCAGAACTACTTTTCAGTGTGTGACTCTTATTGGAACTTCAGACTGGTTAACCATCAAGATGGCACATGCTAGAAAAGTATGACAGGCTGAGAATTGCTGTGCACAATTAGCTATTAATAGGTCATTGGTGTCTTTTGCAAGGTTGGCACAGTAAAAACAATGAATCAAAGTATAAGTGAGTTCAGACCAATGCTCTCAAATTTACTGTATACATGAATCACTGGGATATTTTGTTAAAAAAAAAAAAAAAACGAAAAGAACCAGATTCTGACTCAGTTATGGGAGATGGAAAGGAGGAGGCTCTGCCTCTCTGTAAGCACCCAGGTGACAGTGTCCATTCCACTGGTAACAGTGGTCGCACTCTGAACAGCAGAGGGCGGGTTACGATCAGAGACATTTGAGCAACTGCTGTATTGTAAATTTAAAGAGACGGAGAGTAATATAAGAGCTGGGGGTGTGACTGAGTAATAGGGCACTTGCCTAGCACATGTGGGGCCCTGGGCTCTATCCCCAACACCACACAGAGAAAGAAAAAAACACAGATATTAACATACCATAAATCCATAGTCAGGGTAAAGGGGATGTTTTAAGCTAAGCATACAGTGAAGCAAAGTTTAGCCAGCATGGCAAGTTGCCACATAAAAACAACAGATCTATCAGATGTACAGTGGCTTTCTGGAGGCTGCCATCTATAAGTCTCTGAAAGAAGCACTCGCATTTTCATCTTCTGCCTCCCATGTGAGAAATCCTAAATAAAGCAGGGTTCCTTGAATCACTTGTAAAACCGTGTGTGTGTGGTCACAGAGTACCCAATGGTGCAGAGCAATTCACAAGTTTAACCAGTCGTCTTTGTCTTTCCTACACATCAGGTGTGAATATCGGAGCTAATAAGCTTCTTGATGTAAGCAGGTGAAGGAAGTACTTGGAAAAATGCTAACATCCATACTTATCTCCACAATTGGACCTCATAGCTATCCATAATAAAATCCCCCAGAATGTCTGTATATGTGCTTGCACAAATATATATTTATCCAGAAAAAAACCGGGGGACTTTTTCTTTGAAAAAAAAAATGGAAGGCGAATTTTACAAAATATATGCAAAGACAACACAAAGGGCAAACAAAATCTGGGAAAATACAAAAAAGACAACATGATATCGGTATGGTTAGGTTTTTAGAAGAATGACGATGAAATTAAATCACAGAATGGAACACTTGATGTGTTACAACAAAAAGTACTTTAGAGATTAAGAATTTAAAAAGTTGAAGGCAAATTTAAAGAAACAAAAAGTTGAAGTGTTTTGTGTAGAATGTGTGGACAGAATCATTTCTAAGAAATGGGTGTAGAATACTTTTTAAATAACTTTAATACCAATTAAGTCTCTTGGATACCTGCATATGTGTATAATTTTTATATTTAAAGAAAAACTTCAGCCAGTGGAAGAGGTTTTACTTAATGTCTTTTAGATACAGCTGTAGGCAAATTACTGGTCTTAGTTAAGAAATACAAGTGAGGGCTGGGTATGGTGGTACACGCCTGAAATCCCAGCATTCAGGAGGCTGAGGCAGGAGAATCTAGAGTTTGAGGCCAGCCTGTGCTATACAGTATGTCTCACAAAAAGAAAGGGAAAAAAAAAGGATGGAAGACAGGAAGTAAGGAAGAGGAAGGAAGGAAGGAAGGGGGGAAGGAAGAAAGGAAGGAAGAAAGGAAGGGAGGAAGGGAGGGTGGCTGAACAAAAAAAAGAAAATTATATAATATGGTCAAAAAGTTATAAGTAGTCAAATTGCCTTACTAATTATTTGGGCTCCATTAGTACATGTTTAGGTCACCAGAGAACATACAGTCACTCCATGGTACTTCATTGGCAAGTGCTGCTAGCTCATGTAACTTCAATGTCTCAGAATCAGTGTCATGGCCATAGCTAGATGACTAGATGAATGCTCTTCAGCACCAAGAGAATGCTGGCTCAGCTGCCAAAAGGCTGTGCTCACACAGATTTTTGGGGTCTTCTACCACCAACAGCACCAAGTTTAGTTTGCAATTACTGTGAACTCAGAACTTGCAATTTATCAGTTTTGTCCAATAGAATATGAGCTTTCAGGCTGGGACCAAGTCTAACCCATCTAGCACCATATGAGTCTACATGGTTGTGTACTAAGTGACAGAGTTAACAGGATGACTAATGTTGAAAGCCAGAAACAAGGATGAAGGAGGTTGGCGGAGGAACTTGGTGCAGGCTGCCTGTGCAGACCTCACTCAGTGCTGCTCACACCCATAAGCAGCTGAACTGGTAAACCACCCACCAGTGCCTGGGCCCCAACATACTCTGAAAGCAGAAATTCGAGGCCCAGTCACCTTCCCTCCATACCCCATCAACTCTGGGAAAGTTGCAGCCTGCTGTCCTTCCAGTGTTTCATTAGTTAATACACAATAGTTCAAAAACCTTTCTGATAGGCCACTGAGAGACAGTAAGTACCTCTGCTCAGGGCAGTTGAGGTGTTTCAAAGAACGGTGTGGACCATCAGTTCTCAACGATAAAGGGACCAACTGTTACAGATCGTGCACTTGAGTGGTTTTGTTGTTAAAATAATTTGTCAAATCACGCCTTTGGCAAGATCACATGTAAACAGATTCAGAATGTGTTACTTTAAAGGTATTTCTGAATCTAGATTAAAATTGATGGAAAAAGGTCTAAACATCTGTCATTCTCACACAGTCTACCTTTCCTTCCTCCTTCTAAAGGAAGTCTTTCTAGGTCCCACTCCTGTAGCATGCTTACATGATTGCCTCTAGCTTCTAGAAATCAAGAACAAAATGCAAGATTTTCCACTAACGTTCTTGGTAATTCAGGGTTTGTTAAAAGTTTTGAATTTGTCTGATATAACTTTTCAAATATGCTTCTCAGAATGATTACCCAAAAAATTTGTTCCTCTATTTTGGGACCCTTGTTAGATCAAGTTTTCTCATGACTTTTAGCCCTGGTGAGTGAGTTTCATTCTTTTTTTTCCCCCTTCTTCCTCTCTCCCTTTTTTGGCTGTTTAGTCCCAAGTCACATTCTTTGGCTGTAGTGCAAAACTTTGCTTCTCCTTGGGTTCAGGCTGCGATTTTGGCTGATGTTTCTACCATCCTTCGTTTCTCATTAGGTCATTAAAAGGCCTGTCATCCTCAATTCCCGCATATACTAAGTGTTATTTGGGGATTACACCAGTATCTTTCTGAGGTTGAAATCACATAGTAGTAAAAGGAACTGAATTCCAGATTTCATTGCTGTAAGCCATGGGAGAATTTGTTAGAGCTAGAGTCTACAGCAATAAAAGAAAATACTAGAAGACTGTTAGATTTAATCATGATGACTTTGGTCAAATCTTGTAATGAGTTTTACAAAGGAACACACTTATTTCTTACTTATTTCTTCTTTCTATCCAATGAACATAAACACACCCAGATGTCCCCAAATGCAGAAATCTACTGGTAATGATAGCCCCCAAGTTCAGAATTAAACGCTCCCTTCCCAGCCATTAAGCAATTGAGCAGTAATGTTTTATGAAGTTTAAAGATGGAACTTCAGCCTAGACAAGTAGTAAATGCTGCTTGGAAAGAAGACAGCAAATTGTTGAGTTTCTTGTTTTCTGGCCCGGAGTCTTATTTCCCAGCCCAGGCTGCTGAAGAAGGGATGTGGTTATACAGAAAGTAGATTTCAGCTTGCATTCTTGTAATCTAACACATCAAATACATAAGACCTTGAAAACACGCTGACTTAAAAGAACAAAGCCAAGCCACTCCTACTTTCAGGAAACAGGTGAACTTTCAGTTTGCTGAAGGCTTGGCAGAATCACCATGCCCATGGCTATAACTGGGACTCTATCTACATTTACGGAAACATTTTGATATTATATTATAGTCATCTTAATTCGCTTTAGTTGTAGTGTCTTTTTCTCAATGTGCTTCACACCTTCTAAAAAGATTTTTACATTCATTCTCTGTCTCCCTTCATCCCTCCCTCCCTCCCCCCATCTCCCCTACTCTCTCTCTCTCTCTGTCTCTCTCTCTCTCATTATTCAGTCAATAATTTCCCAGGCAAGGTTCTGAGCACTGGTAGTACTGAGATGATCAAATCATGGTCCCCGTTCACAGTTAGAGGTGGAGGAGAATTTTAAACAAATAACCTACAATTCCAAGCAATAACGACCATATCAGAAATGTGGATGGCTCAAAGGAAGCAATACAGAAAGTGAGAGACCAGTTGCTCCTGCAGGGGAAGGACAGAACAAGGGGGTGTGACAGTGGGTGGGCAGCTGGATTCTGAAGAGGGATTTCACTTAATGAAGAAGAGGAAGGGGGCTCAAGACAGAGCCAATCACACAAAGGCACAGAGTCACGAAAGGGCAGAAGTTCAGGATGGCTGGGACAGTGGATGGATATAAGGGAGGGAGAGGGAGGCTGTAAAGCCTCTAGGGTTCAAGTACAAAGATAGGCCTTTGGAAGGTGGACTGTGCTCCATCTGCCTGGAAACGCTTCTCCCAGATCTCTGTGGTTCCTTCTGAGTTCGGGTCCTGCTCCATTGCCACCACTTCATAAGTTCTTACCATTCTATCTACAATCCCTCACTCCAGCCTACCTCGGCCCCCTGTGATGCTTCATTTCTTCCTCATGGCACCCTATCTCAACAGGAGGTCACTAGAAACTTCTTTATCTGCTTGCTTGTTGATTAATGTTTTTCTAAGACACACCACAGGACCTGCACATGCAATACAAAACAATGTCTGCATGATGCTTTTTTTCCTTACATGGAAATCCTATATATAAATACATCTGAGTTGTCAGCCTATCAAAGCAATACTAGAGGCCTTTATTGCTTTTTTTGCTGTTAATACAAATTGCTGTTAATTCCCTACTTTCCTTTACCATGAAATTCTGTGAACCTAGTTCAGTGGGGTCACGACGGTATTGCTTAAAACACTTTGGGAAGGAGCTGGAGGTGTGGCTCAGTGAGAGAACACTTGCCCAGCATGCATTAGGCCTTAGGTTCAATTCCTTGCACAGATAAAAGTCAAAAGACACTTACTACGCAGGATGCTAAGGACAGGAAATGGATCTTTCATGGCCTTGCCAGGTTACAACTTACAAAAAGTGAAACTCTGTGTCTTCAGGAGAACCTGAAGAGATATATCTTTTTTCTGCTGAATGGATTACAGAACATTTTGATAATCTTATAAAAATACTATTTAAAAAGTGCAGTATTAATGATGTACAGTAAATTACTTGAAAATTACTCATAGGTCAAGTGAAAAAGTATGCAATGAGTGCATATTCACTCTTCCACAAATATTCTATTGTGTTTGTGCAGGAATCTGTGTGAGGTCTGAGTGAAATGCAGAGATGAATTAGACCACAAGTACCTTATGCACATAACTAATGCTAAGGCCTGTCTCAGACTTCCAAATGGCACAAGACAAGCAAGGAAGACACAGTTGAAAGCAGATGCCCTCAGCACAAGGAAAGAAGCAGTGTTAGACTGGACCTTGAAGTACAGATAGATGAGACCCTGAGTTGCTGGGAGAGCCTTTCAGGCACAGATGCTGAAAAGAGGGTGGTGCCATCAGAAGCAGCAAGCTCAACGCAGTGGAAGAGAAAGAATAGTAGAAAATTCAGCTCGAGGGTAGATTTAGTGCACCCTCACCCCCTGCTTCATCTGCAGAAAAGGAAACCATCCATGGGTTGGCATCCAAAGTGACATGTCCACAGGAAAGCTTCCAGGAAGAACATCCTGGTGCAGGACTGGAGGTGAGCAAATCTGCAGACCTTAGGAAGGTCTTCAATAACACTGGAAGAAGAATGGATGACAGCTGGTGAATAACATCCAATGGCTCAGACAAGGGCCACTGACAAGATCTACTGGATGTACTGGACTGCCATTTTCATAGAGCTGAGCATGGATACTATGGCTACATCCAAGCTCATTGGAATGGTCTCTTTGAATATCTGCCTTTTCAACCAGACTACACACTCCTTAAGGGGGCTACCCATGCTGTACCTGCCTTTTATCCCAAGTTCCCTAAATAATGAGAAAATGGTACTTTAAAAAAAAAAAGGAGTAGTGAATCCTTTAAATCTCTTGTTTAGGAGAATAAAGATGAAAGTCACACTTAAATGCTTAAAGTTCCCACTGATTCATCAGAAGACATTGTCTATTAAATGATGGGGGTTATAGTTTGGATCTTTAATGTAGCTCGAAGTATGAAAGGCTTGTTCCCAGAATGGCACTACTGGGAAGGGCCGGAACCTTAAAGAGATTGGGGCCCAGTGAGAAGTCATGAAGGCGAGCATTTGAAGGGGATTGGGAGATCCTGGCCTTCTCCTTTTTTGCTTCTTGGCAATGAGGCAAGTGGTTTTGCTCTTCCACATGCTCCTGCATGATGTGTTACCTCATTCTAGGCCCAAAAGTCACAGGGCCAACCAATAATGGAATGGAGCTTCCAAAGCTATGAGCCAAAATAAACCTTCTCACTTTATAAGTTAGTTATGTCAAGTAGTTTTGTTACTGTGACAGAAAGCTAACACATGGAGCAAAAGACAACTGCAGGAGTTATGTGAGGAACAGCAGTCAAATGGAGAACATTTTCGTGAACTTTTTCACTGCCTCCAGGAGGCCAATAGTCCAATGCATGTGCATAAAATCTCTTTTTCATCTTCCTGCTTGTCAGGAAGAGTTCTATACCAGGATTCCTCCAAGAGACTCTTCTCCAGTATGTGCATGGGCTTTGTCTTCATGACCATTCCCAGCCTTGAAGCAAAGTTCACTGTGGGTTTTCCACTGAGTCAGTGCTACAGTCTGTGGCAGTAGACCTTGGTAGGAAGGCTCTTGGCCTACGTTGTTCTAAAAACTTCAAGCCACCCAGCCCAGAGCAGGAGATGTTTGAGGGGAATCCAGCCTGGCTCACCAGAGTTTTGCACTGGTAGCAAGAGACAGAACACTGTTGAATAATCAAAGGATCCTTTGCTTGCTTTATTTTCTGACCACATACCTACCTCTCAGACTTCTCAAGAAAATATGTTCCAGGGCAAGACTGTGGTAATCCTTAGCAACTGGGCCAAATACAACTCTAACAGCATCTCAATTTCAATACAACTTACAGGAAGAAAGAGTCAGGGTTGGGTCTTCAGAGCAATAAGTTCAAGGGAGCTGTTTCAGTCTTGGGAAGCAAGACTATATATGGCAATCATCTGTCTAGTCAGACAGCACTCCACATCTGTGAATAATATTCATTTATTAACTACACTCAAGAGTAGACATATTAGTCAAAGAACTCATTTTATAGCCCTTAGAGTCTTGTTTTCATACCTTGCAACATCTGAATGTATTTTAGATATAAAATAGGGAACATAAAAATTACATCATTTAAAATGATAAAGTCATAATGGGAGTGTTACATAAAAGTATTAGAACTAAAGAAATAGTCTTTCTGTAAATAATTGAAGTCTATTTTAATACCCACACCCAATGTAAGACTTTTGTTGAAATATCTTGAGTATATTACGTTCTCTAGAAATTTAGAAACAAAACCTATTTTGATTTTACTTTCACTTAAATATACTACAAATTAATGTCATTTTATCATACTAAAATTTAAAGTTAAATAAACTTCATGTGTTTTAAAGGAAGCTTCTTTGCCCCAGCAAAGCTTTTTCTTACATAGTATTTTAGAGTACTACAAAAAGTCATTACATAATAAAGTATTGCAGTTTTCAGTACTTTTATGATTTTGACTAATTTTTATTCTCTATGAGGTCCTTTTCTTAAAGTCTCATAAATTCACCAAAATAAAATAGCCTCTGAATGTACACTGCATTAATAGTTCTCTTAGACACTGTTCTAGGATTCCAAATTTATACAAACACTTTCTGCTTCTCATTTTTAAAAAGCCCTAGACTTTGCCTGCCCCCTCAGCCATTTTCACAACTGGCATACCATATAACTTTTGTACTTTGGGCAGTCAATCCAGATCCTTTAGATTTTAGGAACAAATCATTAGAAAAACCAATAAATTAGAGATTAGCAGGAACCAATTTGGTTCATTCAAAAATTAAGCTTTTGTTTAAATAATCAATCATTACATTTAAGTGCATTCTGTTTTGATTAAAACTGATAGTTCCTATGGGAAAACAAGGATATGTTTTAAGTTTTGGCATATCATACATTCACAATAGGAATCCTATTTTTGCTTAAGTTTCTATGTATTTCTACTTTGAAAGTAAATTGTTAGCAAAGCATGGTGAGCATCCCTTTAATTTCAGCACTTGGGAAGTGGAGGTAAGAGTAGGAGGCCAGTCTGGCTACATAGCAACACCCTGTCTCAAGAAAAACAAAAAAGTAAATTATTGCTCTGTGTATAACCTTGTGCACTTGTTCATTAATATTTATTGAATAAATATTCTGCACCAGGCCTAGGCTGAACAATAGGGACAAAGGTGAGTAAGAAGTTGATTCATACATGTGCCATGTTTCCACAGTGAGTAACAAGCAGGGCAGGGATCAAAATTCACACAGTAACTAAGAATACCATGATCATGGGAAAATCTTTAAAGAACAAAGTTCCCTAAAATAAATTCATAAAGTAAATTAAAAGTTTGGAGAGTAAAAACTAAATACAAAGTGTTCTCTATTTCCAAAGAACAGGTTTTATCTACCATTATCATGGGAAAATTCAAGAAAGAAATGAAAATAAGCTAAAATAAAACTTTTACTTTTTTTTTTAAGTTCCAGAGGCAGGAAATGAGAGTTTGAAGTCTTTGCCTAATTTTTTAGCTGTATATCTAAAAGTCCCAAGTCAGGAGAAGAGCCCAGATCATTGCTTAACTTTTGAATTCTGTTCTTAAAGACAGCAAGAGCAAGGAGAATGCTCCCAGGACTGTTCAATTCATCCACCAGTCCTCTGTGTTGTGGAAGAGTAATGTATAGCATATTTTTATTTATCCAATTAGGATATTCCAATTGCAATAAGATGGCACAAACATGCAATATCAAACCAAAGCAGCAAAGACTCATCAGTAACATACAATTGTCATTAGTCTAGAGTATTCCTTCTTCGAAGGAAACAATAAAGGACTTAAAGACAGTTACCACTGGTAAATCCTACACGAATATCCAGGAGCTGTCACCTTCCATATCGATCAGCTTCCTTTTTCAGACCCAGGCCCCAACTAAACAGAAGGCAAAAGAGTTCATGAATAAAGCTCTTATGTGAGATATTGTTTACACAAAATGAACTCGCATCTATTCGATGAGTTTAATTAATGTCATTATCTGCTAATGTATTTATTCAATATGTTACACAAGCCCTCATAAATAGGATTAGTTAGTACAATTATAAAAGAAACTCCAGAGAGACACCAGGTTCCTTCTGCTGGTGTGGTTACAGTGACAAGGAAGCTGTCTGTGAGGAAGCAACTCTCACCAGACACCAAATCTACCTTGGACTTGATCTTGGACGTCCTAGCCTGCAGACCATGAGAAAATGCATTTCTGATGTTTATAAGTCACTCAGTCCATGGTAGTTTGTTACAGCAGCCCAAACAGAGTAGGATAGATGTTAATAGGGCACCTATGACAGGGAACTCTGGGGTCACAACAATGAAGGAAAAAAGTCTCAGCAGGGGAGTCAGCAGTACACCACAGTGGGCTTAAGGGGCAGGGGACCAACGGAAACGGACAGCCTGCAGACAGAAAAGGGCTCCCTCACTGCCTGGGCTGCTTGCTGTACAGGGTTCACAGAGACTCCTGTCCTTCAGGAAGCCAAGGAGCCCAGGAAGTACAGGTAGCAGACTGCAGACAGGAAGGAGCAAGGCTCCTCGAGGAATCCTTCCTTCAGTTTCCTAAGACATTGGTTCCAGCTCAGTCAGGCTGCAGAATTTGAAGAGGGACATGGAAAAAAAAAATGTAGAAGGGCAGTGCGGGCATGAATGGAGAAACCCCCTTTTTAGGGAGAGGCAGGAAGCCCTGCAGCTGGGGCCAATTAAGTGGGGTGGGGAAGCTGCCAGCAAGCAGTAATGCCAAACCTCACGGGCTGTGCCTGCAGTGCTAACATGTGTGCTTCCTCCTCAGGAGCGTGAGGAGCTGGAAGAAGGAAGCTCTGCTGCTTAAAAGGTCTTTAGGTAGCAACTACTCAGACAGCACAGAAGAGAGACTCTAGAGAGAGAAGGCAGAAAGGACAGACACCAAGTGGCCCCCAGAAGGCAAGAAAGGTCTGAGGTTAGAGGCATACTGGGAGGGACTGAGCAGTGTCCTAGGCAGCCAGCAATTCTACCAACAACTAAAAATTCCTAGAGGGTCTTTGCTCACCAACAAAACATTAGGGAAAGGAAACAAAATCAAATCTAAATTAACTCTTCAGCCTTTTAAATCTTCAAATCAATGACCTTAAGGAAAGTCATGGAAATGCTTTTTGTTTCTCATTTGAGCACAGTACCTGACTGTCAGTTTGGAGCAAGTGACAAAAATAAGAAAGGAAAATCTACTCTGACATCCAGCCAGAGAAACACTGGAACTTTGAGACAGAGTGGGAAAGGAGTGGGAGTGGGAGGAGCACAGCGCTCTGACTTTGGGTGGTTCAAGCTGGAAACAGTTCAACAAGTAGAAGAACCAAAGTTTTTTACAAATATACACAGTACATTTGATAGGATCCCCAGTCAAAGAACCGTCCTCTGATGTTTGCACACGACTCTCAGGTATTCCATGGGCAAAGAGAAGGGCTCCAGCTCCTAACTCATTCAGTCATTCATGGACAGACAGCACCAGAAATAAGACAGAGTGAAGGATGAGAGAGGAGGGCTCAGATTAGGAAAACTACAAAAAGAAAAATAAAACAGTCAAGTTTCTAAAACCAAGTAGAATTGAGCAGGGGAAAACACCAAGGGAAAATATACAAAGGAAAGAACCTCCTGTACCCAGCTTTATCTGGAGACTAATGCTGACTGGCGGGATAGGCAGGTTGCCTGCAGATTAAACCAGTCCATGAACCACCTGCTCACGTCTGTACTTGACCCTCAGGGAGGGCCTTTCCTCCTTCCTCCTTCTCCCAGGCTCCTGAGGTTTTTACCACCATTGTTACCCCTGCTTTCTCTGTGAATCTACTCCTTCCTTGCCTTGCCCCTTTCACAAGGAGAAGATAAAAATGACAAATTAAGGGGCTAGTGCGTGCACTTGTGTACCATGCAAGGAGGCCCTGGATTCAATCCTCTGTCCCCTAAGCGTTCCCTGGGCTAGTATAAAGTAGCATAGCCCAGAGGCATGCTAGCTTTAGTAACTTTTACATGGGCACCAATCCCCACATTTTTGCATAAATAGTCAGCTAGATGAAGTCTTTGATGCAGAAACAAAATTTTCACAAAATCTTTTACTGCCTTCTTGACTCTAAGCAGCAGCTGGATAAATTCTTGCTGTCACATCTCTGTTCAACCATCTCATCATATGTGGGGAAATGGGTCAGCTCGGAACAGATGCTTTGCTGGAGGGGACAGCAGCTCTCAGGCCCAGTATTTTCACAGAACTTTCTCTACCAGTCCTATCTGCAGACACTGAAGATTGATAGAGGAAAAAAAAATCCCTATAAAGTTTAGTCTACTCAGGTATCTTCTATTGGATAGTCATTGCTTCTTTTTCAAAATCTAATGACTACACTCAAGGCCCAGACCTCAGTTTCTCTCCATGACATAGCCACCAGAGGGAAGTAAAACAGGCAGAGAGCTCTTGACCTGCTGACCTGCCACCTGCACACACACATACCCAGGAGACACATGAAGAACTGCAGATCATGTGATTATTTCCAAAGATGACCACTGTCAATTCCTTACCCCTCAGTGTGTACACCCCAGCTTTCCCACTGAGGCAGTCCCCTTCCTCTGAATCTGGGTTGGCACCATGACTGCTTTGACCAAGAGAATGGTTCAAAAGTAATGTTCTGAAAATGTGTAGAGCAACTTAAGATAACTGAGATCTTCTACCTCTTTTTCCTTGGCACTTCCACTCCTAGGATGTTCCTCTTAAAAGGTAGCTACCACTGGAGAGGTGCAACCTGCTCATGTGCAGAGGCCTCATGCAGGGGTCTGAGGTCTGCAGACAGCCACACCAACACCCAGTCATGGAAATCAGTCTTCTTGGACATCACGGCCTAGTTAAATCTCCAGGTGACTGCAGACCTAACAAAGTTCATATGAGACAGAATTATGAACACACACCTGAACCTGCCCAACCCACTAAGCTGGAGAAACAACAACAGGGCAGTGCTTAAAGCACTGTACTCTGTGTGCTTACATGGCAACACAACAACAGAACCCAGACCTCTCAAAATGATCAACCAACACTGTGAACATATAAATGTTCAACACTGCAATCCAACATTTGTCTTTCATATATGTTTTCTCAGTTAATCTTCCACACAGTGTTAAAATACAGCTTCTCATACCACGTGCTGGTGACTCACACCTGTAATCCTAGCTACTTGGGAGGCTGAGATTAGGAGAGTCAGGGTTTGAAGCTAGTCTGGGCAAATAGTTTGCAAGACCCTATCTCAAAATAACCAGACCAAAATGGACTAGAGTTGTGATTCAAGCAGTAGAGCACCTGCTTTGCAAGCCCAAAGCCCTGAGTTCAATCTCCAGTACCACCAAAATAATAATAGTAATAAAATACAGCTCCTCATTACTGAGAGGATAAATAAGAAGCAGAACTAAAATACAGAGCAAGCCTCCTGACCAATCAACCATGGTCTATTCAAAACTATTAACCCAAATAAATCTCTCTTTTCCAGTTGATTATATCGGGTATATTTTGTCATAGTGATGAAAAGCTGACTAACACAGCCTGGCTGTGGAGAACTTTATTTATACAGTATCCTAATAAAAAAAATTAGGAAGCTATTAGATTTCTCCCAATCAAATTTTCTTTATTTATATACGGAAGGAAAAATACACCAAAAACCTCTTGGCAGATATGCATCAAATGGTTATACAGTCTGTAAAATTCTTGTTATTGTGACAGTCAGTGACCTGCCAACTACAAAACAAAACTTGTCACACACATGATTTCAGTTCACTTTCCCTTTAAGCATGTAAGGCAGAAACTGCTTTATTCACATCTTAGAGATGAGAAAAGTAAGACTGAAAGGGCTGGGGTGTAGCTTAGTGGTCAAGCACTTGCCTAGCATGTGCAAGCCCTTGAGTTCAATCTCTCAAGCTACAAGAACAAAACAAAACAACAACAACAAAAACCCCACTAACTTAAGGTTTAGAGAAGCAAGAACCAACCAGAAGTCTGCCAGATCCACAGAGTAGATCATCACAATAGACGGGCTTCTATTTCTTTACTAGGAAGACATGATTTTTTTCTAGTCCTCTGATCACTAAAGATAGAAATCCCCAGTATAGACACACTTGGAGCATTTCAAAGAATGGTCTCTAACCCCACAAGGCCAACACAGCTGCACCACAGGTCATGTAGTAGACAAGAATCCACCTGGTACAGCCAAGTGCAGGTGAAACCAGGACCTGAGCCAACCTCCAACCTCACCCTGGGCAGCAGTCCGAGATCGACTGTCTAAACATCTCACCTGCCAAGTCTGCACCAAGTGTCTCCCACAGAAGACAGTGCTGAGTGGCAGCTCTTATTTCCCTGCTAGAACAAAATTCTCACTGACTCCACAGAAATCTTGAAAACTTACTACCTGGTTTTCTGATTAGGAAAAAAGTTACAAAGAGTTGTATTCTAACCCAAAAAAATCAAGCAATAAAGAAAGAGTTGAAATTTTTAAAAAAGAAAAAAGAACTCAGCAAAGAAATGCACACAGGGTGACCTCTGGGAATGCTTCATGATTTAAGGACAAAAATAGCTGGGCACCATGGCCAAGTAGGTCAAGTGGCAGCCCCTGACACTTCACTACATCCCTACCTGCTTTAGCTCCATTCACCTGCAGAAATGAGCAGAGTCACGGACTATCTGAGGTCTGACTTTTTCCCTCTATTACAGGACATGCCAGTCTACAACTGGGTGTTAGAGTACTGGCTATTGGGTATTAGGCTATCTGGCTCAACAAAACTGGACAGGTCAGAAATTGTGGTTGGGAACAGAGGTCATTAAAAGATTTACAGAGCAAAGAGCATGTCACAGAGATCTCCAAGTTAAAGTGACATTTCAGAGAAGGTTTCATGTTAGATCTGCAATAAGACCAATCTAAATGGTAATAAACTCTAGTTCTTTCTCATATATATATGAAAAAATATATATATATATGAAAAAATATATATATATGAAAATATATATATATATATTTGTTATACTAGGGTTTGAACTCAGGACTTCAGGCTTGCTAGCAGGAGTTCTACCACTTGAGCCACTCTACCAGCCCTTTTTAGGGTTGGGTATATTTTGAGATAAGGTCTTGCAAAATATTTGCTGGGGCTGGCTTCAAACTGTGAACCTCCTGATCTCTGCCTCCTGAGTACCTAGGATAATAGATAGGCATAAGCCACCAAGTCTTTTTTTAATTTAATTTTATTTATTTGAGAGGACTAGGGTTTGAACTCAGGGCCTCATGCTTGCAAAACAGGTGCTCTACTGCTTGAGCCACACCTCCAGTCCTTTTTGGTCTGATTATGTTGGAGATGGGGTCTCATGAACTATTTGCCCAGGCTGGCCTCAAACTGCTATTCTCCTGATCTCAGCTCCCAAGTAGCTAGGATTATAGGCACGAGCCTGGGATACCTGACTTCTTCTCATACCTTAATGCTAAAATGTAGTTTGCAAAACACAGAGTGCTAACCTGCTCATGCTGGAATTACAAACAGAACTTCTTTTAGAAAGAGTATGCATTAATAAGTATGCTATGAGAAAATTAATTTTTCAGTAATTTTTTTCTTATAAAAATAAAAATTTCTACATTTTATATAAGAAGCCAAGTCACAAGGAGCAAGTCTATCACTACAATAACCATTTTGAGAAGGATTTTGACTTCACATTTAAATATTTAGGTATCAGGCAATAAGTGGGCAAAGGTAAGCAGTGACCTGCCTTTATTCTGAAGTCAGAGTCCACCAATCTCCATAATTGTGGAAGGAAGGAAAGACCAGACCTACAGGAAGGAGGCAAGGTGGAAAGAAAGAAAGGAAAAAAAACAGAAAGGGAAGGAAAGAGGGAAGGGAGGGAGGGAAGAAGGGAAAGAGGAAGGAAGGAAGGGAGGCACTGACAGAGGGAGGGAAGGAGAGAGAGGAGGAGGAGGGAAGTAGGTTGTAGCAGACAGCTCATATATACATCAGTAACTCCTAAGCACACTGCTGTACTTCACTAGGAGAAAAGCAGTTAGATAACTATTTCTAAATTTATCTCTTCCCCCAAGGGAAGCTGAGCCCCTGTGGGGGATCTATCTGCCCTGCCACAGAATCATGTTACAATATAATACAGAGTACAGTACAGTAACTATTACAGCCACTTAGAGCAAAGTAGAAAAGTGAAATTATCTTCACATACTCAGTGTCATTTAAGCAAATGTTATGGTTATAAAATTCACTGAGCCCATAAATTGTTTCCTTTTACTAATCATAGTACATTTGAATACTGATGTATTACTTTTCCTACATCATACAATAAAATACATTCAGAATGGAGGAGTGAAGTTTAAAAAGAAAATTATTAAATCTTATAGAACAAAACATAGGTGAATACTTCTCATATCTATGTATGGAAGCAAGAATCTGTACTTAAAAGCAAAAGCAGAATTCATTTAAAAAAATAAGTTTTGGTCAATAAAAAGTCCATGTCAAAAACTCACATAAACATTATACTGAACAAAACAAGTAATGATTTGGAAAAACAGAGGCTTGATATTCTTCATATGTATACAATTTCTTATTATTTGAAAGTAATTGAGACCCTCTACCTCGCAAAGTTAAAATTAACTGAACATGAATTAATGACCTAATTAGAAGAAAAAAAAATCATAAACCTCTTAGAAGAAAACTGGCTTTGAAGACTGGGTACCACTCAATGAGATGTTAGGAACAGGAGAAGGGAACAACATTTCTTGTGTGGAAATGACTTTGAGGTTTCCATGGACCTGAAGCCTTGAAGCATACAGAAGGCGGTTAAACCAATAGCTCTGGGGTATTGGGAAGTGCCCCAACCCTCAAAGCGTGTTCATTTCACATGAACAAATGAAATGAAACTTAGCTGACCCCCACTGTGGCCAGAAAAACTACACAATTTGCTACCCTGGTCTTTTTTACATTTTCATGACCACTATTACTACTATTATGAAAGAAGACGCCACACTATCTCAACAACCCGATACTTAAAAATGTAGTCGGCCCTCTGCATCTGCATCCAGGTATTCAGCAACCTCAGATCGAAAAGAATTGGAAGGAAGATTGAATTCGTACTGAGGTTGTTTTTCTTGCCATTATTCTCTGAACAATACAGTAGAGCAATGATTTATTCAGCCTTTTATTGTAGTTGGTAGATAGTATAAGTGATCTAGAAATGACTATATGGAGGGTCACACGGATGATATGTAAATACAGTGCCATTTTATACAAGGGATGTGAGCATCCTCAGCTTTGGGCATCTGTGGATATGGAGGAATGACTGTATTTTGCTTTATAAAGGTATCCATTATCAAATGAAAAAAAAAAGAGGGGAGACCTTAGTCTTTAGTAAAGTGCTCCATAAGTATGTAGGAAGAAGAAAGGCTGAGTTCCTTCCCTATCCTGCACAGAAGACTAAGGGAGCAGCAGCAGAAACATCAGTGGGTACTGTGCACCCCTCTGCTAACACATGTGTAAAGATGAGGCTGAGAAGGCAGTAAGACCACAGCAGCTATTCCGATAAGGTTTTTGGGGGTTAGGCAGCTCCTTTTTGGAATGACCTAACATATGATAAATACAAATGAATAAGCATCTCTTGTGAGTATCTTCAAGTTAATCCAGGGTTTAATTCAGAATTCTAGTCAGAGCAGCCTTCCATTCTGCAGGAGTTAAGAAGCCTAGGTGAAGAAAGCCTAAAAAAATAAGGAGTTTTGAAAAAACTGTGAAGTGTCTCCACTGCAAGTTTACAAAGTAAAGTGGCAAACTGAGCAACTGATCTCATTCTGTAAAAACAAATTGTTTTTACTGTTACTCATAGCCAGTGCTACGAGCAGTGAAGTGTTTCAAGTAGCCAAGAAGAACACGAAAGAAAGGCATTGTGGTTTCCAGTTCCTATCCTTAACTTTCAAAGACCTGGGAAATCTGGCCACAGGGACAGATGAATGGAAACCTTACCTTGACTATCCATTTCCTTTATTTCCTGAACAAGTCTCTTACTTCTGTAAACTGAGCCCAACCAGAAAAAGAACCATCAACTTAAGCTGCATCATTGGAAATTCCAAGTTACTTAAACCACAGAGTCTCACAAGGAAAAGCAACTCTATTTTCAGCCAATTAAAATTAGCAAGCTTGTTTTGTGGACATTTACCACTGTTTTGGTCACACTCCAGAGCTCCTTCCTATTAAAAAAAAAAAGTGGCTGGGAATTTGGGTTCCACATTCCCATAAAAATGACGAGCCCACATAGGCCTACTGACCTCGTCCCTTCTCCAAGGCAATGTGTCCTGGGCTGACAGTGTGTGTGGGTTTTCAGCAACTGCCTTCTCTCTCTGCTTCTCTCATAAGCACATTTCTTTAAATAACGTCCCTGTTTCATTGTTCACCAGCCATCAATCAGATCATTGTACCTGACACCTACCACCACCTACTTTCCTGAAACGGCTCTGGCAAAAGTTATCAGGGGCTTTCTAATCTCCAATCCAGTTCTTTCTTTTAAACATTCAACTTCACTGACCTTCTAATAAGCCCTCTGCTGTAGTTTAGATCTTGAATGTACCACAAAGGTCCACATGTTAAGAGCTTAGCCACAAAGTGGCACTGCTGGGAGGTGTTGGGACCTTTAAGAAGTGGGGCCCAGTGAGAGATCTTCAGGTCATAAGGGCCTCCCTTTCTCTCTCTCTCTCTCTCTCTCTCTCTCTCTCTCTCTCTTATTGGGGGTTGAACTCAGGGCTTCACCTACCACTTGGGCCCAGCCCTTTGTGTGTTGGTTATTCTTTGAGATAGGGTCTCACTTTATGCCTGGTCAGCCTGGACCTCTGTTCTTCTATTTGTGTTTCTCCAAGTGCACAAGGATGGGATCTAGGAGACTTTTGCCCAGGCTGACTTGAAACCATGATCCTCCTGATTGCCATCTCATAAGTAGCTAGGATTACAGGCTTGAGTCACCACGCCCAGCCTCTCTCTTTTACTCCCTGGATCATGATGAGGTAAGCAGCTTTGTTCCATTACACACCCCCACCACAATGTCCCATCTTCCTACAGGCCCAAAAGCAATAGGGCCAATTGGTTATAGCTTGGAAGTTCCCAAACTGTGAATCAAAATAACCTTTTTCTCTTTATAAGTTAATTATCTCAGATACTTTGTTATAGTGACAGAAAGGTAACACATACTCTTTATGTCTCTGTCAGAACTCTCTTTTTTTTTTTAAACTTTCCCCCATCCCTTGTCCACTGTCTCACTAACCATCTTCCTCTGTCCATCTTTGAATTCTGGCATTTTTTAAGTTCTATCACAGGCCCTCGTTATTCTACTCCTGCCTTATGGACAGGATTATTCCTGTCCCATGATTTAAAAAGTTCTGGCAGATAATACTTGCACAACGAATGATAGCTTTCACTATTAGCCTTCAAAACTCAATTCAGAAGTCACCTCCCATCCAAAGTCTTTGCCAGTGTCTTCCATGTTCCTTTCTCCCCCAGAATCTTCCATCATTTTGTGTTCTCACAGCACTTATATAATCCTCCAGGATAATAATTAGCACAATAAATTATATGTTTATAGGCTGGTCTCCCAGACCAGACTGTGAGTCCCTCAAGGCGAAGGGTGATGCCACTGAATTCTATTCTAGAACCATCATTAAGGGTTATCCACCGATCATACACAGATACAGAAGACCTGGAGGATATCACCATCCATAAAACGTGACCCTTGCCATTAAGCAGGAAAACCAGGTATCAAAACCAGTGACTAAAACACCAGTGGGGAAAGTGCAGTGCCCATGTACTCAGCAAGTAAGTGTGTGTCAAGTGATGCTATGGGACACACACCCGCTGTGTGTACTACAGGTGCTACAGGTTCAGAGTAAACAAGACATGCCTAAGAGAAAAACACATGGAACCACACATTTTAACAGTCCTTTGCAGCACCTAAAGCTGATTCTTCTAAGACCTTTCCAACAAGGGACTTCTCGTTATCTGACAACCTTGGACTTGACTTTTTCAGATGTGCCTTCTTAGTGATGTCACGTAATCCAAGACTTAAGGAGCACCAGCTGTTTGTCATAACACTCAGAGAATCAACAAGGCTTTGAATACTAAATCCTAAAAGCAAATCAAGATTCACTTAATAGCCTTTAAAAGATTATTTTTACAGGGAATAAGTAGGGGCTACTAACCTAAACATGCAATTAAAAATTACATGGATCTTAGAGAATAAAAACAGAGAGATAAATAGTTCCATGATTATTCTTAAGTGGAAAAAAAGGTTAAGGTCTCACTCAAATAAATATGCAATGTGCTGGATTCCAAAAGATCTCCCTGGTGACCACATACCAGAGATACGTTATGGCTCAAAAACTGGGTAAGGTTTTCTTGTGTGGCTAAATGGGACAATTATAAGTGTTGAAAAGGTAATAAATATAAAGCCACCAGAAGCTTATATCCTAGTCCAAGTCTTGAATTAAACCCTCAGCATTTGAACCAAATAATCACCTAAACTGAAAGCAGATTAGGGCCTTGGGTTGCCAGTTACAGTTTACTTCTTCATTTATGTCCCCAGAAAATCTCAAATTAAATGTGGCTTGTCCTCTGGCAAAGAACTCGCTTTTAGTAACACGCTCCTTACCCACCTGACAAATAAATCAGCGAACACAGAGCCTGAAAACAGAAAAATCATGATTGCTTCATACATCTGCCTCTGCAGACCTCTTCCAATATGGCTAATGATATATTTGGAGGGAAGCAAACACCTATTAAATGACTATGGTCTGGAAAAATTAAGACATGACAATATACAAATACCACAGTACAATTTTGCTTCAAAATTCCCAAGCAGTGTCACACCGCTGTGGCAACAGCTTTTGTGCCAATGACTTATTCCTTTCTGGGACTCAAAGATTCTCAAGTTGAACATGGTGGTGCACACCTATCATCCCAGCACCAGAGAGGTTGAGGCAGGAGGATCTCAAGTTTCAGGCCAGCCTGGGCTACCTAGGGAGACTGTCTCAAACAAACAAATAAGGAAAGATTCTTGACTCTGGCTATGTCTGGATGACTTGAGATTAGAAATGAGGGTGTAGCCCTGAAAACAGGTAATGGGAAGAACATCCAATCCTGGACAGTCACGAGAGTGAGTATCCATCAAGAAGAATGTTCACTATTCAGCAAGATGAAACCTATTTCTTTTCCTAAAACCTGTGCTCCATGGAGAATCCTGCACTCCATGCATCTTGGAGTCTTCGAGGCCACACTTTCCTGTTATCTAGATTGTACCAAGCAATGAGAATGTGATCTAATGTGGCCAGCAAAGCAGGGAGGTACAGAAAGATCTTAATTTTAGTGGATGTGAGATTTGGCTGAAGTAGAAGAGTGCCACTCTTATGATACTAAGGTTTAACCTTCTCAAAGATGTCATGATCACCAAACGAACCCTTAAGTTCAAACACCTACAAATTCTTCATCTTGGAGTTATCTGCCTTTTGCCTGCTTTCCGTCAGATCACGGACTGAAGGATTCCCAAAAATCCAGGTAAACCAGTCTCTAACCCTGTCATTAACAAACCCTGATGAATGTTCACAGATTAGCAGCTTTTAAAAGCTCCTGCAATTTGCCTTCTTAATTATTAGGTCTGCCTCTAACAGAAACTTGAAAAGAAAACACTGTAAGCATATTATGTTCATGTTAAGTATGAATTTTTGTTACTCAAAACTTGGTTTGACATAATTAAAAATTACACTGATGACAGAAATGTGCCAGTCATTTGAATATATGGTAAATGGATTAGTAAATACTAACAAAATATTTCTATAAATCAAATAGCAATAAAGTCAAAGTCATAAAGAGTTGTGTAAAAGATTTCCTAATGCTGACATCAGACCTTGGAAACAGTAACACAGATCTGCAGAGCAGCACTGTAATAAATGCAGCAGGTTCGGGTGGGGGCAGGGGGGAGAAATGAACCAAGCCTTGTATGCACATATGAATAATAAAAGAAAAATGAAAAAAAAAAAGATTCAACTTCAACATGTACCCATGCATAAGAATATTGAATGAAAGATAGAGCTACTATACAATAAAAATGACTATTATTTTTTTCAAAAAAAAAAAAACAAATGCAGCAGGTTCAGTCCTCGGGTAACCCATACACATGTCATGTTTGATAGTTAAAGATTTTCTATGCCACAGGTTTTGTAAGGAAAAAAGAAGAGTCTAGAACTGTGCTAAGAATCTAGGCTAACATTTCCTTTCCAATTTTATTTGAGATTTACCAATAGGCCAAATGTACACAAAATACTGGCAGCACTGAGTTGGTTGGCAAGAAAAGTCAAGCCAACTGTTCTTGTCATAACTCACATGCAAGCTACAACACTGCTCTCTCATTTCACTAGGTCATGCCATTGTCTTGAACCCCAACCCTGGTTTGCAACTCATAATGTACCTATACACCATGCAATATGTTACATATATGTAAAAATTCAAATGGCCAAAAAACACATGAAAAAATGCTCACCATCTCTAGCAATAAAAGAAATGCAAATTAAAACCACACTAAGATTCCACCTCACCCCTGTTAGAATAGCCATTATTAGCAACACCACGAACAACAGGTGTTGGCGAGGATGCGGGGGAAAAAGGAACCCTCCTACACGGCTGGTGGGAATGTAAATTAGTACAGCCACTCTGGAAAAAAATTTGGAGGCTACTTAAAAAGCTAAACATTGATCTACCATATGATCCAGCAATACCACTCTTGGGGATATACCCAAAAAACTGTGACACAGGTTACTCCAGAGGCACCTTGCACACCCATGTTTATTGCGGCACTATTCACAATAGCCAAGTTATGGAAACAGCCAAGATGCCCCACCACCAACGAATGGATTAAGAAAATGTGGTATCTATACACAATGGAATTTTATGCAGCCATGAAGAAGAACGAAATGTTATCATTCGCTGGTAAATGGATGGAATTGGAGAACATCATTCTGAGTGAGGTTAGCCTGGCCCAAAAGACCAAAAATCGTATGTTCTCCCTCATATGCGGACATTAGATCAAGGGCAAACACAACAAGGGGACTGGACTTCGAGCACATGATAAAAGCGAGAGCACACAAGGGAGGGTGAGGATAGGTAAGACACCTAAAAAATTAGTTAGCATTTGTTGCCCTTAACACAGAGAAACTAAAGCAGATATCTTAACAGCAACTGAGGCCAATAGGAAAAGGGGACCAGGAACTAGGGAAAAGGGGACCAGGAACTAGAGAAAAGGTTAGATCAAAAAGAATTAACCTAGAAGGTAACACCCACGCACAGGAAATCAATGTGAGTCAACTCCCTGTTTGGCTATCCATATCTCAATCAGCAAAAACCCTTGTTCCTTCCTATTATTGCTTATACTCTCTCTTCAACAAAATTAGAGTAAGGGAAAAATAGTTTCTGCTGGGTATTAAGGGGGTGGGGGGGAGAGGGAGAGGGTGGAGTGGGTGGTAAGGAAGGGGGTGGGGGCAGGGGGGAGAAATGACCCAAGCCTTGTATGCACATATGAATAATAAAACAATAAAAAGAAAAGAAAAGTCAAGCCAACTGTTCTTGTCGTAACTCACATGCAAGCTACAACACTGCTCTCTCATTTCACTAGGTCATGCCATTGACTTGAACACCAACCCTGCTTTGCAACTCATAATGTACCTATACACCATGTAATATGTTACATATACACCATGCAATGCATTACATATACACCATGTAATACGTTACACATACACCATGCAATACGTTACATTTTAAAGCCAGACTCCATGCTCCTCTGGATTGTCTATTTTACGTAAATAGTAAACACTATTTTTACTCTATTATAATCTTTTGTACATAAAGAGTAAATGCTAAGCAGTATGTCCAGAAGACTAACTAGGAATTATTCTGGAAAAATTGAAATACTACTATCTAAATCTGGAGGTCTAAATTTTCACTGGATCAACCAAAGCTAGTTTCCCAAGACTAAGTCTCAAAAATCTAGGCACTACCATAGCAAGACTAACATATGTCAACTCTATGTATTAATAATTTCAACTGTTACTTAAATTATATATCCATAAATGTTGCTAGAACCTTAAGAGGCATCTCAGATTTCTGTCTTGTCCATTTTTATATGTAGATCATAATTTAGTTTGAGATCAACAATATATTCAATACATGTTTGGCTTTATCATTTAAATGGAATTTTCTTTGTTTACTATTCTCATTCTGGTCCAGTCATTCAATAACCTGGCATTCAACTGATGCTATCTGCCTCATAAAGCTGTTCTAAAGACTGGATAAGATCACGCATGTGGAACTCTTGGCACGTCACCTTGCACACGGTAATGGTGGTGTTGTTTGGGTATGACTTGCCTAACATTGTGTACAATTTTACTGCAGTTCATGAGCCCTCTAAAATAGGATTCTTTTGACTCAAAAAAAAATCTCTTTGAAGCAGTTCTAGAAGTTCCCACTGTGACAACAGTGGTTTTCTAGCATAAAAATGAAGCTGGTTTTCTAGATGTGATAGGCATCACACAGGTATATTTCTGTCTTGTTTCTGGCCACATAGCTCTTATCACATCAAAACCTCACTGACAGACATCTTCCTATCCAACTTCTATATGCTTCCTGAGCTGAAACAACCATGATTAGGAACTCTGGTTAGAGCAGGGGCAGGCGTAGCTTCAGCTAGCAGAGTAGCAGAGAGAAGAAAAAAACAGGTCATTTAGGTGGGGGTAGGTCCAGAGCCCCTGGGAAGGCAGGCATAGAGCTTGCTTAGACTGGCCAATCTTTTGTCTAGCATTGTCTCAAAGATGTGTATGTGAGCAAAAGACGGTATTGCATAATTTTTCAGTGGAGGGCTGGGCTTTGTAGCACAGTCTCTGGGAATTACATATTGGATTTTAACGGTGGATACACCTAAGGTTGACTTTCTAGTGAGAGGCCATTTTACAATGCTGTTGGGATAAACTTAAGTTGTGCAAAACTCATAGTACTGCAACTATTTCTTGTCCATAGCAATGTACATGAACATAGCTTGGTACAGATATAACTGGTTTCTACCTTATGGAAAAGATGACTGATATTTGTATCGGCAGAACTGCTTCACATAATATTAGCTAGTTTTGCATCTATTAGCAAATTTATTTTAGCTTTCTTGATTACATGTGTGTCTATATCTGTTTAAATTCTCTTCTGAGCCAGTTTTAATCTTACTGCTTTTCCCATTAAATAATTAGTTAATTAAGCACTTAATATGTTTATATTTGCAGACTCATGATTTTAGGTTTTTGAAAATTATAGTTTATAAAATCACAGTGTAGCACTCCCATGAAGGAAGTACTTTTCTGGCAAGAGAAACTGATGAGGTAGAAAGAGGTTTTTAGTTTTGTCCAAAACGATGTATTTCATTGGAAGGGAGAAGGGAAGTTGAATTGTTTAATGGCTATTATCTTCAGGTAGTGGACACATGAATGTCTGCTATCCTATTTCTGTACTTTTCTGTGAAGTGTTTCATGACTTAAAATTTTAAGGTTTTTAATTATTTTTGGTGGTACTGGGGATCAAACCTAGGGCTTCTAACATGCTAGACAAGAATTCTATCACTGAGCTATACTTCCAGCCCCTAGGTTTGTTTTTTTTTTTTTTTTTAATTAGTTGGATGGGAAAGAACGAGGAGTATGGGGAGTTCCTCCTGACTTCTTCCTTAGCGTCCGTTGTTATCATGGAAACAGATAGACTATAAACCTTTTTCACCCTGAAGATTTATGCCACCTTTGCTTTCAGAGTTCTCCAGGCCCATCATGTGCAATCAGTACATGCTAGAGAACTGAAGTCCTGGGAATACGTGACTATGCTAGGGGAAATCAAATCAGACTCAAGAGCGAGAACCTCTCAGGGAGCCAAGGAGCGGCTGCCATAAGCCCAGTTCTCTTCGCCATTCCACAGGAAGGTTTCCCTGGTACAGCCTGAGGCCAAGCAATTGGCAGTCAGCATTCAGCCTGGGCTCCAGGCCCCTTCCTTGGTTTTGACAGAAAACATCTAAGTCAGCTTCCCTAAGACTGTTAGGAGAAGTCACTGCTCTTGTTAGCAAGAAGGGACCAGAAGTTAAGTGCTACTGCCAAGATACACCCTCAAAATAATGCTTCAATCATGGACCAAGATGGTAGACCTGATCCTCTTAAACAAGACATACACACTGAGTGTCTCTCACTGTAGGGGGAAGCCTGCAGTGAACACTACAGTGTACTGCACATATACTATGTGGTATAATGGGAAAGCACATAGATTATTTACATGGTGGGAAGAGCTGAGTTTGACATCTGTTTAACCACTTGACTTATGCTGACCAAGTCACAAGTGTAAAATGTAGATAATTATACTGCCACATCTGTTTATTTTACGGAGTTAATGAGAGGATCAAGAGAAGAGGACAGAGCACCAAACAACATCTAGATCATTCTGACCTAGTCACAAGTAATCACCTAAGCACCACTGTGACCAAGTTACAAAATGCCTACCTGAAGGGAGAAATGGTGGCCCTTGGATGCAGGAATCACACTGCTGTTCCTGGCTGCTCCAGCTCTAAGCTAATATTTGTCACAATAAGCACATTAGAAAACTTGAACCAGGCTCTTAACACTTAGATCCTCTCCACTCCCCCGCCTCCACAATATGACTTGGTTTTGTATCTTAGTGCTTATGTTTTCTTTCGAAAAAGAAAAAAACCCTATAATTAAAGATCACATAAAATGTTAAGTACTCACTTATTTAAATTTTTGGAACAATTAGACAAGACATTGAAAATCAGTTGTGTCTCATATCCTTCTTCCTTTTCTACTTCCTTTTTTGTTTTGTTTTGTTTTTTTCCTGCCAGTACTGGGGTTTGAACCTAGGGCCTTGTACTTGCTAGGCTCTACTACTTGAGCCATGCCTTTTTTGGTTTTTGCTTTAGTTATTTTTCAGATAGGGTCTAGCATTTTTGCACAGAGCTGGTGTCAGACCTTGATCCTCATCCTACCCACAACTCTCACATTGCTGGGATCACAGATACATACCACATTGCCAGGTTTATTGATTGAGATGGGGTCTTGTTAACTTTTTGCACAGGCTGGCCTTAAACTACAATCTTCCCAATCTCTACCTCCCAAGTAGCCTTTTCCACTTTTGATCAGTTTATCTAATCAGTATCTCCAGCCAGAGAGAACACTAACATAATAAAAACAACTAAAGAAACCAACATGTTAGAATCACCAATGGATTTTTAAATAGTTTATCATTCTGCCTTTTTTTTCTTTTTTCTCTTTATTCAACTAGCAAAATTTTTCAAATTTAATCTTACTCCCTGAAAATAAGGTATCTTTCTTAAATATAGCCAGTTACCCATCCTCCTATGTCTAAATTATGGGAAGATGAGGCTGCCTTTAAGCCATTCCTTTCTCAGGCTGGGTGTAGAACACCTGTACCAGGTCCTGGGTTCAATCTGAAATACCAAAAAGAAAAAAAAAAAGGAATAAAGAAAAACTTCCCCTTTTCCAACTTTCATCTCTTTCACCTTCCATCAGTTTCCTACATTTCCAACTCCTCCTTGGCCCTAGTGGAGTGCTGAGAGCCCGCTGTAGAGGATGGAAGGGAAGCCAGTAATAAAATGCCCTCAGTGCCTTCTGGGAGGAGTCATTGCTTCATCACCCAGCCTTGGAGTCATTAGCCCACAATGCACTCTCTTGTACTTGTCTGATTTCCTGGTTTGGCTGGTGTTTGGGGACCACTTGGAGCAACTACTAGGAAAGTAGACACCATTGGCACCTTGCTGGGGAAAGATTGATCAGGCTTTGTCAATCTCCTTCCATTCTGCAAAGAAACTATAAACCAATTTTATTCTAAAAACCAGAAACAGGAGCTAAACAGGCCTCTGAAACAGGAAGCAAGGGACAGTCCCTGTAGTTACCACAAAGGACTGACCTGAGAATCGAACTCCTGAAAGACTGGCACAGCCAAGAGCACTGATGAGATCAGACCCTCCATGCATTTATAGATGGGCTTCACCTGCAGATGGAAACAGCTTGAACTACCACATAGAGAGCATCTGAAGCAGACCAAGATGACCAGGAAAGAAACCACGATTCCAGGAGCCTGGGAAGCAGGGCCAGTTGTGACCATCTGCAGTTGACTATTTTGAGGTAAGAAACAAGGGCTCTAAAAATGAATCTATTTTTGTGCTTTGGAGTTTTCTTTTTAGATGTGCTTTTTTTTTTTTCAATGTTCTAGTCAAGCTCTTTTAGGAAAATCATGCTTTGCCTGAGTTGACCAGTTATCAAGAAAACAAGAGGAAGCACAGAGCTCTGGGTTGTGTGGGGTAGTGACAGCTGTCCCAATGGCGTGACAGCGCAAGGGAAAAGCTCAGACAAAACCATGTGGGGACCAGTGGGACATTTTTTTTCAAATCCCTTCCTAACCAGAGTTGTTTAGTTTTATTTTGGGTTGATGAATGTATCTATGTTCCTCTTTTGATAAGTTTTACTAAGGCTTATAGAGTGTCCAAAAGGTAGAGACTATAACACAACTCAGATTGGAAGTGGCAAACACAGCTCTGTTGACTGCATCACACGGTGAAGATGGGGAAATGAATCATAAATATTGGGTTTTTCCACACATTTACTGTATCCAAAGAGTTCTCCTTTATTGCAAGTTTACAGCTACCTAATTTTTTAACATAAAAATGTCTTTCCTTTTAAGAAATCACAAGTGGCTGGCTGTTGCATTTTCTCTCTTTCTCTATAATATCATTACTTAAAAAAAATAAAATGTTGAAATGTTGGCAAGTGTAAGTCTGTCCTCTTGACTTTTTTAAACTGGTTTGTGGGAACCCCTAAGAAAACACAGACTTCATCCTCTCCCTCCACTTCTACAACAATATGTATGAAAGCTTCATTGGATTCGAAAGCAGAAATGCAGAAGTGTGCTGGAAGACTTTCAAGAACTCAGTGTGGGACAGATGAGATGCAAGGGTTATGTTTTGTTCTATTTTACCAAATAAAACTGGATGTCCTAAAGAGCGGTGCTGAAAGCAAAAGGAGCCAAAGTCCAGAAAGGTCAGGTGCTACTCAGGCAAGATGGCATAGTTAGGCCAGTACGAGATCAAGAAAAGTAAAAACACAATGTGGATGAAAATAGAAAAGCTAAGTTCTTAAAATTTCAGCTAGCATGTGCTTCCTTCCGGTTCCCCACTATTGCTACAGGGTGAAAGGCTGAGTAAGAGGTTGCAATCTGCAGTGAGCCGGGCAAAAAGGAAGGCCCAGGCGGATGTAATGGCTGGTGGCAGGGAAAGGGGAAGTGGGCAGCTGTTCTAATCCAGTGCCCCCAAGAGGGACCAGGTGGCCTTAAGCCAAGCAAGGTCCTTGGGCCTTAGATCAGCAGGAAATCAAGGGCCAAAAATAGGTTTTGAGGGGGGAAAAGGCTGAAAGAGATGAAAGTGTTCATGGATACTGCTGGCTTCTTCTCCCTGAAGCCCCACCCACGGCCCCCATCCCACCCACCCCACCACCCAAGTTGACGCTTCTCCTACATCTGGCCAAGATGCTACCAAAAGCTACATCCATGCAAAAGTCACTCATCTGACACATAGAAGGTGTATTCAAAGTCTCAGTGTTTAAGTTTCAGAAACATAATTTTCCTGAATGGGTTCCAAACACTGAGTTAAGAAAGCTTCTTAGAGGCTGGTCCCAGAATCTGCTACCTGTAATACTGTAAACTGAGCTCCTGGTTTTAACCAGCAATCTTAAATCATTAAACCTGAAGGAATGCAAGTAACATCTTTAAGGTCCAGTGTTTTCAGAAGCAAAATGAGGGAGTAATAAAGCCTACTCCAGCTATTTTCATAGAACCAGTGTTCATTAAGACATTTTTTGGAAACCTAGACAGTTGGGGTCTGTCCACCAACACTGAGCACCTTGTAGCACTGTCATCTCCCAGTGATCACAGAATCTTACTGCCTACCATGCAAGAGACTGGGAAGACATGTTGTTGGCATGGCACTTGCTATCTCTGATTCTCATATATGTAAAGAAGATTGCTTATCATAAAAGCATTAATAGGGCATTAGTTTCACCTCTCAAAATGAGGAAATAACAAGTGTAGTCAATGAACAAACCAGAATATAGTTAAATAATGATCAACTCAGGGCAAATTGGTGAAAACTGTTAACTGCAATCTAGTCTTTTACAAGATACCAATAAAGACCAAGTATGGTGAGATACATCTGCAATTCCAGCCATTAGGGAGGCAGAAATATGAGGATCCCAGTCCAAGGCCACCAGAGGCAAAAAAGTTAGCAAAACCCTATCTCAACCATTGGCCCAGTGGCCAAGTACAGTGGCTCACACCTGTAATCCCAGATACTTGGGATGTGGAGATGGGGAATACCATAGTTGGAGGCCAGTAAGGGCAAAAAGTTAGCAAGGAACCCATCTCAACAATGGCTGGGCATGGTGGCTCATGCCTGTCATCCCAGCTACATGGGATGGCATAAGTTGGAGGATCACAGTGTAGGCTGGCTAGGGCAAAAACACAAGACCCTATCCAAAAAATAACTAAGACCTAAAAAGGGCTAGAGGTATGGCTCAAATCATAGAGCACCTGCTAGCAAGTGTGAGGCCCTGAGTTCAAACCCCAATATCACCAAAAAGAAAGACACTAGCACACAAAGAGAAAATATGTAAAAATGCCAGTACTCCATATCCCATTATTCATATGTTATGAACACCACTAGTTTCCTCTTTAAGTGCTGAGGCCCTGGGTGGGCTTTCCTTACTGACCCTTCCATCTGACTCCAGGTGTCACCTCCTCTGAAAAGCATCCTGGACCTGCCTATCCTTGCTCTGATTCTGGGATCCAAGCCAGAGTCTTTCCTGCTCACCACCCTACACTCCACAGGGCCAGAGAAAGGATTTACACACAGGCATTGTAAATCTCTATGAAGTGAAATGACTCATTCATAGTAATATCAAAAATTTAAGTAGGGAATTTTTGAACTGAGGGACTCTCAAACATCAATTCCTCCCACCCTCCACTCTTCTGAGATTTTAAATGATTCGCTCCAGATTTGAGAAGACCTTGAAACTCCTGTTTCCCTGCTCTGTTCTGGCTTGCATTTGCAAATTCACAGGATTGAAGGGACTTGGGAATTTCGTTCAATTCTCCATCCTCTTCCCGCCCCCCCACACCCCCATTAACTCTACAGGCAAACAATCCCCACTGTTGAAGAGATGAGGGTCTTTCTCACAATGGCATGATTCACAACGAGCTGGGATGAAAAGTCATCGCTACCTGGAGGGGCAGTGTTCTTCCCAGGACATCACAATGATTCAACCTTCGAGTACAGGTAGTAAGTGTAGGAAAAGGTCAGCGTGGCTCAGGGGCCTGCAGCTACAGTTTTTGTAGGGCAAGCAAGCTAAAAATGCTTGTCACATTTTTAAATGGTTGGGAGAAATCAAAAGAATGATACTTGGTGAATTCTATGAAATCCGCATTTCAACGTCTGTTAATAAAGCTTTACTGGAATATAGCCAGGATCATTTGTTTAGGTACTGTTTATGGTTGTTCTCAGAGCAGAGTTGAGTAGTTGTAAGACAGACTTCAAGGACTACAAAGTCTCAAACATTTACTCTCTGGCTCTTGACAGCAGAAGTTGGCCACACCCTGCTGGAAGAAAAGCAAGCCCTCTTAGACCACAGAAGAAAAAAGTTATACTTCCATGAAACTCCAGGCGCTTGGTTTAGAAAAACAAAGGGTTTGGACAAATCTGATACATCCTCATTCTGCCTCATCCTCATGCTGAATGAGGGCGCAGAGTCCCCATGTCATCCAGCAGGGCAGGGGTTAAACTCAGGCCTGCCTATGCTGAAAGAAGCAGCAGGGGGACAGTGCAGGCTCCCTAAAGAGGGACTTAGCAGTGCCTGCCCTCCCCACCATTCTAAATGGCCCCTAAATAGCCCTTAAGATCTTTCCAGCTCTCCATCCCATGATCCCAAATCCGGGGAGCGTCCCTTGATCCTAAGATAAATTCACCCACCTGACTGGAGGCAACCAGGGCCACACACACAGAAGCTTTTAGGTCTGTCGCCTGAGGTGGTATTCTGCATGGACCAGTTCCTACCTAGGAATCCTAGGACCTGTTTTCTCATCACAGAATCTAAGTAGTACTTACTCCCCAGGACTGCTTGGAGAAGTAAATGAATCACTTCAAATGTCAGCTCCCACTAATTCAAAACTAAAATTAATAATAAAAAAAAATGTCAGCTAGGGCTAGTGGAGTGGCTCAAGTGGTAGAGCTCAGGCCTAGCAAAGTGTAAAGCCCTGAGTTCAAACTCCAGTACCACACACACACACACAAATGTCAGCTTCTTTGTAATATTACTCACTCCTTTTCCCAGAGATAGTATTTGGAGAGCAACAGAAGAGAGCCTGTTAGGAAAGTCTTTTTCAAATTAGCTGAGATTTTTTTCCTACAGCCCTGGAAAAAAAATGCTCCATCTATCAGTGCAATAAAAATAGGCTCGAGTATTTAGCTGGGTATTTTCCTCTCCTATCTTTCTATTCTTTGAAGCGTTTTCCAAATTATAATCCAAAAATAAGAGTGCTATAATTTTTAGAAAAGTTCTGTTTATGCAATTTTTATAGCAAGCCACCCAAAGAACCAAGTATTTTATAATATATTATACTCATGTTCGGTTATGAAGACTGAGATTGTAAAAAATGCCAGAACCAGAAAGTCCTAGTTTATTTAGTCTGGCTTCCTTCACATGAAGTTCTTCTTGTTCTTAAAATATTCAGCTTTGGCTGAATTCCAAAACTGACATAAGCCTACTTCAGGTATTTTGAAGAGGTTGAAGAGAATCAGAACCAAAAAAAAGAAGACTGGAATATAAAACCTTGCATGTGATTACAAATGTAGGAAACTGATTGTTTTGAAATCATTGAACCAGGTTTTCCATCCACAATTATCAAAATAAATATGTCTGCATTCTCCACATTAGATTACAGGGTGCTAACAGTTAACATTGATCACTTCTACCATTTGCTAACAGATAGCTAACTGCTTCAGTCACTAGAACTACTTAACACTTTATGAATTCTGAAGTAGACCTAAGAGATGTTTTTCATAGATTATGCTAGGAATCACCTTAATAATCATGCTAATTTTAGTCATTAAGTAGGTGTATCTGCATTTTAAGCAATGTTAATTTATAAACTTTTCAGCCCACCATGTAATCTTTTACCAACATCCTAACAAAGACATCACATTGCATTTACCTCAAGTCACAACGCAATTACTTTGATAATTATTTGAAAGTTCAAGTTGATAAACGATGGGAAATACGAGCCACAAGCACTTGCAGGTAAAATGAGTTGAGAAACATCAGGACACGCCATGCAAATTTATATAGATACACTCACTCTGCATGCAGCTGGCTGTGTGACAACATAAGTCCTGTGTCTGCACTCCTAAAACTACAGACAACTACAGAGCAAAGCAGAACGTCACCTGAAGGGTCACAGGTATATGTCAAAGGAACACGGCACAAACCTAACAAAAGCGAAACAGACACTCTTGGATGGGGAGGGACTGACGAACAGTGGAGCACAGGGACCCCGGCTCCACCGCGGGGCGGTGGACAGGTCAGCAGGTCTCCGCACACATTCCGTCTGACTCTTGCACACTCTGCCAGGAGCCGCGAGTGCCAGGAGTTGTCACGCTGGGCGCTCGCTGTCCCCAAGGTGGGGTGAGACCTAAGTAGGAAGCACGCTTCCCGCCCAGGAAAATACAAAAACTAAATTCTACCCCGAAGACAGCGAGGAGACCACACACTCACCTGCGTTGTAAAACCGGTCCAGCACCGTGGTTTCCCCGAAGTCCAGTTTCCCAAAGTGCAGGGTCTCCAGGGTGGCGCCCACCGCCTCGCACGCCTCCCGCAGGCTCTGCAGGGCCTCGCTCTCGGCCACCACCAGCTGCCCCTGGCTCGCTTCGTTGATCACATACGCCACGGTGGTCCGTCGGCCGCCCCCACTGCCAGAGTTGCCCCGGCCCCGGGTGGCGTTGCTCCCGGAGGTGGCAGCAGGACACCCAGAGGTGCCAGGGGCGGCGGCGCTCTCCACGTTCCAGAAGCTGCCCGGTGGCGGCGGCGGTAGCTGGCTTGGCTCACCCACGGCCACAGTCGCCGCTCCTCCCCTCCGGCAGCTGCTGCCCTCGGGGAAGGTGGAGAAGGCCGAGGAGGCGAAGGGCGGCACGGAGAACGTGATGCCCTCGCCAGCCTCGGTGCCCATCTCTGTCGGCCGGGCTGCAGCGGCTGCTGTGTCCCCGGACCAGACGCACCGTCTGGCCAGCCACAGCTCGGGGCTGCTCCGTGCCCTCCGGGCTAAGCAGCTGCCATCGCGCGCCGCGCCTTCGCCGCCGCGCCTCCGCCTCCTCTCCGGCGCCCTGTCCCCCGGGGCCACGCCGCTGCCCGGCGGCGGCTCGCCCCTCCTCGGCGCCTCCGTGGCCGCGCCGCTCGCTCGCCCGCCGCAGGGTTTAGAGTACACAGGGTGGGGAGCCGGGCGAGCGGGAAGGGACAGAGCTTCCTTTTCTTGGCGGGCGGACAAGTCGGCTGGCCAACCTGCGCCGCGGTGCGGCTCAAGGGCGCCGCGCTCGGGGTGCCGTGCGCCCTGGCACTCGGAGCGCGCCAACCCCTTCCGTCCCGGGCGCGGGCAGAGGCAGCAGAGGGCGCCCTTGGGTGGGGAGCTACCTAGCCAGCACCTTACCAGAGGCGGGCGGACACCTCGCGCTGCGTCCGGGAACCTCGCGCTGCGTCCGGGAACCGTGACGGCTGCAGTCGAAAGGATGCGCCTCCCTCCTCGGCGGCAGCTCCCCTTCATCTACCAGATTCTCCTCTCTCGTCCTCCTCCTTTCCAGGCCTCGTTTCTCTTCGGATAGCCGCGGTCACTTGGTCCCAGCGTCAGGCTCGCCACCCGCCTCTGGCCGCCCACTTGTCGCGGCCCCGAGAGCCAGGGACCGCCCTTGGGGAGGGCGCTGCTGGGAAGCTGGAACCCGGACGGAACCCACCGCGCAGCTCTCCGGGACCTCAGCCCTTCTCCGGGCGCGGCGCGAGTCACCAGAGGCCCCCAGCGCGCGAGGCGGGGTCGCGCAAAAAAGTCTCTGGTGCTGGAGACGTTTGCGGACCCTGAGGCGTTGGCAGCTGCCACCGAGCCTCCTGCCCGATCCTCCCCCGTTTTCCCCGCAGCGTGGTTTGGGACCGCGTGCGGTGCTGGAGGCCCAGAGGAGGCCCAGGTACCCCGAGTGGCGCGAGGCGGTAGGGTTTCCACTAGAGCCCTGCAGCCCCGGCCTAAACTGAAAAGTGGTTTTGTAAGTGACAATGACGCTAAATTTAGAAATGGAAGTCTAAATTTATCAGATATTAATGAATGATTGATTAGCTCCAGCTGCTGAATGATCTAGCATTCTCCTTGACCATCTTAAAATTTCCCCCACAGAGCCATATATATATTTAAGATAGAAGATGGGTGGTAAATTATCATCCACAGATGAAAGAGGAAAATTAAAACTGAACCACAGGAAAGAAATGCCCAGAATGCTTAACGAGAGATCAAAAAGCAACCATTTATTTGGGGAGCAAAACCAAATGTGTGGATTCCCAGAGCACCTCTCTGTTAGGAAGGCCAGTGCAACACCGAAAGAAATATAGTAACAGGGTTTGGACTTCCAAACGGAGTAATGAAAAAGACAAAAAGTGCAAATTACATCTCAAGCTGTTGCACTGGGGGCTCCGTTTCAACATGTGAATCTGAGGGCAGAGACACATCCGGACCATAGCAGGGCGGTATTATGAAATTGTCATGTTGAAAATTTACAAACAGTAATAATGATTTACTTCTTGTGACTTTCTTGTACGTTGCTTTGCCAGTTTACCTGCGTATTTGACGCCTCCCATCTCGATAGACAGATGAGTCCAGAACAAACAGGTTAGCCAATATCACCGCAAGAATAAAACTGGATTCATTTCCCACACCATACACCAGGAAAATTCCAAACGGATAAGAGAGTTAACTTTTTAAGTTAAACGAAACTATATGAGTACTTCATAAGTATGTAGTTTTGTTTTTTTCAATTTAGGAATGAGAAAAACTTTCAGGTCTGGGACTCAAAAAAAAATCAATAAACTTGATAACATAAAACAAAAAGTCTTTCCATGGCAAATACACTATAAGTAAACTACCTAGACAAATAAGATGTTATCTATAACTGATGTCACAGCTCATGAGTTTCCAAAATTAGAGGAATAAAAGACAAAAAACTCCCATAGAAAAACAAGCTATATATAGAAAGCCACAGGCAATTCATAAACATGAAAAAACAGGTGGCTCTTACCCATATAAAAGATCCAACCTTATTCATAAGTGCAAGTTAAAATTACACTAGTGTGCCACCTTTCTCTAATTGTGTGGGCAAAAATTCTAATGTTTGGCAACACTTTATTTGTGAGGCTGGGTGTATGAAAATAGGCACTGTTTCATTTCTGGTGAATAAACAAATGATTAAAAAAAGACCCAGAGGAAAATTTGTTACTATCTACCAAAAAAAAAAAAATCCACATTTGTCCTTGACCCAGCAACCCCCCTTATAAATATTTGTCTCACAGATGTACTGGCAAATTTATTCATTTCACTGTTCTTACAATAGCAAAAGATTAATAATCACTGAAGTGTTCATCAGACAAGGACTATTTTATTTATCCACTAGATGGAATACTATCCAGCTATAATAAGGGATGTTAGCCTGGTGGCAAGTGACTCAACACCTGTAATTCTAGCTACTTGGAAGACTGAGATTAGGAGGATTGAGGTTCAGCTTCAACAAATAGTTCAAGAGACCCCCATCTCCAAAATAACTGGGGCAAAATGGACTTGTGGTGTGGCCCAAGCACTAGAGTGCCTGCTTTGCAAAGTGCAAAGCTCTGAGTTCAAATTCCAGTCCTACCAAAAAAAGGATGTTAATTATATCTATATATTACCTTTTTGTCCCCAGTTTTCTAGGTTTGTTTGTTTGTTTGTTTTAACAGTGGGATAATTCTAGATCCTACTTCTCTTTTTCGACTGCAATCGGAAATCTGAGTAACATTTTTTAAGTAATATGTTGTATTTTCCACTGAACACTGTATTTTAAAATATAAACATATTTACATACATCTCACTTCCTTAAGAAAAATGTTTTGTTTTGTTTTGATTTGAGACAGGGTCTAACCGTGAAGTCCAAACTGGCCTGGAACTACAGATCCTCCTGCCTCAGCCTCCCATTGCTGGGATTACAGACGTGTCCCGCCACATTTTTTAATTTTTTATTTCTTGCATTTTCAAATATTAGACTACAGATAGCACAGGACTAGGAAACCTGAAAAAGGGAGGAATGAATGAGGCACTCCTTCTGTTGGGAAGCAATTTCTGGATAATGGCACAGAGAAGGAAAACCCAAACAGAGCCCAGCAATCCCTGCGCAAGGATGAAATAACTGGAATTTGTGGAGATTGAGGCAGTTAGTATAAGTACAGATTATCCAAAAGGAGGAAGGAGAGAAAGAATTCCAGACAAGACCCTTTGAGGCTTTGGCTGAGTACTACTCCCTTTTCACATGTGTAGTATAAAACCTCTTAAGTTCAGAGACGAGCAACTTCTGGGCACAGAATAAGAATCAGGGAACTCTAGAATGAACAATTTCCAGAGGGAACAGAGCTGGGGATGGTTAAGACACCCTCAGTCCCCATTAGCCACAGCGGAGACTTTATAGAATACACAGACCCAGAAAAGCCACAACTTGAGAGTAAGGGATATTTTGAATGTGGCCTAGATGAACCTAAAAACAAGGAAGTTCATCTGTAAGTAACTAACTGTTTGCCAGAAAAATTTAATACCCTTAAGTATAATAAGATAGAGTATTGGGGGTTGGAAGTATGGCTCAAGTGGTAGAGCACCTGCTTTGCAAGCATGAAGACCCAAGTTCAAACCCCAGTCCCCCCAAAACAAACAAACAAACAAAAAGAACCAGAGTATTTGATAAAATACAAGTAATATCTGGCACCTTATCAAAATTTATCAGACAAATCAATTAGAAAATGTGACTGTTAAGAACAAAAAAATCAAAACGACAGTCCCAGAAGTAACTGAGATGTTGTAATTAGCAAAGATAGTAAAACCACTCTCAGCTCTCAGGAATAAGCAGAAATACTTAAGGATGCACAACAAGTGAGCATATTGAGGACACAGAAGACACTCTAGAGCCAAATGGATTGATAGGAAAAATATTGTTTCTAAAATTTGAATTTAAAGGATGGGATTAATAGCAGATTGGATACCATGGAAGACAAGGTGAAGTAATAGAAATATAGTAAATGTATTTTTATATCAAAATTTATCTCAGTTAGGGGTCCTGAAGATCAGCTCTAGGTTCCATGACTCACTAGGAGGATTCACAGGTCTCAGTGTGTGGCGACTTATAGCTATGATTTATCCCAGAGGAAAGAGACAAAAGCAGAACCACAGGAGAAAAACACCCAGTGTGAAGTCAGGAGGAAATCAGGCACAAGACTGTAAGGATCCTTTCCTACCATCCTTTCACTTGAGACACACTTAGTTCCCCAAGCATTGAGTGGTGACAACACGTGAAATGTCTTCTACCTGGGAAACTCATTAGGGTCTAAGTGCCCAGGAAATTTATAGAAATTCCTGATTCCCTGAAAGAAAGCAGGTGTTGAGCAGGACTATTTACACAGTTTAGGGGGCAGTGAGCCACTCTTACAGGAGATGATGGAGACATTCCCAAAATCCAACTTGAAAGTTGACCTTGCTAGGAATACCAGTCTCAGGCCTGAATATTAACAAATCATACATTGTAAATGTGTGCGGTTTGTCAGATGTCACTGTGTGACATAAAGCTTTCTTAATTTTAATAATGGGATGAATTAATAATGAATGTAACTACATGGGTGATCAGAACACTATGCTGTGCAGAGGAGGTCAGCAAGAGGTGTACATATGAACGATTCCACTCATATGAAATGTACCAAAGGCAAAGAAAACCCTCAGCAACACAGAGCAGTTCAGTGGTTGTCTGGGGCTGGAGGGAAGACTTAGAATGGTATAACGGACTTGTTAGGGTTATGATATGTTGTGTCTTTATTATAGTGGTAGTTACATAGGTATATACATTTTCTCAGACTTATTGAAGTATACATTTAAAGTTTGTGTATTTCCCCATGTTTATTGTGGCACTTTTCACAATAGCCAAGTTATGGAAACAGCCAAGATGCCCCACCACCAACGAATGGATTAAGAAAATGTGGTATCTATACACAATGGAATTTTATGCAGCCATGAAGAAGAATGAAATGTTATCATTCGCTGGTAAATGGATGGAATTGGAGAACATCATTCTGAGTGAGGTTAGCCTGGCCCAAAAGACCAAAAATCGTATGTTCTCCCTCATATGTGGACATTAGATCAAGGGCAAACACAACAATGGGATTGGACTTTGAGCACATGATAAAAGCTAGAGCACACAGGGGAGGGGTGAGGATAGGTAAGACACCTAAAAAATTAGTTAGCATTTGTTGCCCTTAACGCAGAGAAACTAAAGCAGATACCTTAAAGCAACTGAGGCCAATAGGAAAAGGGGACCAGGAACTAGAGAAAAGGTGAGATCAAAAAGAATTAACCTAGAAGGTAACACCCACGCACAGGAAATCAATGTGAGTCAGTGCCCTGTATAGCTATCCTTATCTCAACCAGCAAAAACCCTTGTTCCTTCCTATTATGGCTTATACTCTCCCTACAACAAAATTAGAAATAAGGGCAAAATAGTTTCTGCTGGGTATTGAGGGGGTAGGGGGGAGAGGGAGGGGGCGGAGTGGAAGGTAAGGAAGGGGGTGGGGGCAGAGGGGAGAAATGACCCAAGCCTTGTATGCGCATATGAATAATTAAAAAAAAATAAAGTTTGTGTATTTCATAGCATGTAAATGATATCTCAATACAATGGATTGTTTTTTAAATCAAAAATGGTAACTTACAGGCAAAAGAGGAAATTGGATAGAGAAGACATTAATAAAATATCCCTTGTTTGGTACATTGTGACTCTGGAACCATGAAATTATTTTGCATAGTTATAATAACAAATTAAAGTTTAGGAAAGCAGACCCTGAAAATAAAAAATAATGTGAAGTGAATTATTCTAATGTACAACTGGTTGATGGGTTGTGTCCGGAGGCAATTTGCAGAGGCTGTGGCCAAACATGGGAGGATTTGAACATCAATACATCAATAAGTGCAATTGCAACTGACTGAAACACAATAAACATGTTTCAATTCATGAGTTAATAATGAAATCTAAACCTGCTTGGTTGAGATGGTTGATGTTAGTGAACTTGTAAGAGAAAGGGAAAGAACTAAACATTTATTCTCTTTTTATATTCTAACTCTTAGTCTGGCATGCTGGTGAATGCCTATAATTCCAGCACTTGAGGCTGAGGCGGGAAGGTCATGAGTTCAAGGCCTACCTGGCTCCATAGCCAGACCCTGTCTCAAGAATAAAGAAAGAAAGAAAGAAAGAAATGAAATAAGCCAAATGTATCCCAACTGTTTCTGAGAGTACCCACATAGTCGAGTGTGGAAAAGTTTCTTTTCATGCAAGTAGCCCAGCCAATAAATATAGAAAAAATGGTGGAATTCAAATATGACAATTTTGCCATACTATTGAATTAATGTTGATGGCTACCAATATCACAAAAGGAGAGAAAAGCAGACACTCTATGTCTCTTGGTATGAGGACATAGGACACCACCTACCTATGAAGTAGTCTTGCCAAAATAATAATAATAATAATAATAATAATAATAATAAAGAAAATTCACCTTGAATGTGGACTAATTTCTAGGTTGAACTGAATTTAACAGAGAACAAAGAAACATGTTAAACTACACCATGAAGATGCAATCAGCAAAATCTAGACTCATAGTCCAGTTCCTTAACAAAAAGTGTGTCTGAGTCCATTCAGGCTACGATACTAAAATAACATAACTGGGTGACTTACAAGCATTAGAAATTTATTTCTCACAGTTTGGAGGCTAAGAAGTCCAGTGTCAAGGCTCTGGCTGATTCAGTATCTGGTGAGGACCCACTTTCTAGTTCATGCCTTGTCTCCTTGTGTCTGCACATGGTAGAAGGGCAGCTAGCTCTCTGCAGTCTCTTTTAAGGGCACTAATCCCAATTATGACAACTCTGCACTCTTGACCTAATTACCTCCAAAGGCCCACCTCCTAATACCATCACCTTTGGAGGTAGGATTTCAACCCATGAATTTTGGTGAGGAGACACAAACAAACCATTGCAATATGGAAGAAGCATAAGCATCTCAGTCAATCTCAATGTGTAAATCTTAGCGAAATTCTAACTCAAACTGAAAAGATTATGAGGTGATGAAATGATTAAACCATTGGATACTGACTGAACATTCTTAATTCTGAAATTAAGAAATTATTGGCTCTTTAAATTGTATTGTATATTTTTAAGGCATTCTTATCTTTGATAAAATGATACTTGATAAGACATTTATGGATAAAAAGATATGATGTCTGGGATTGCTTCAAAATGAAACAGGTAAGTAAAAGTATATAGCAGTATAAATGAAGCAATATTAGCCATAAATAAATTATTGCTTAGCTGAATTATGGATATATGGGTATACCCGTAAATCATACCACTTGGTATACTTTTGTATATGTTCAATATTCTCGACTATAAAAACAAACAAAAATATCTGGAATGATAGCAAAGAACATTTAAATAATAGAGTTTTGTCATAAACAGGATGGGAAAACTGAATGCCTAAGATATATTAATTTATATCAACCTTGACTTATGAATTCAATAAAAATTAAACTCAACTAACAAAACTTTTGACAAACAGGTCCTAAATTTTATCTGAAATAATTAAGACTAGCCAGGATAACTGTAAAGAAGAATAAAAGAGGGAAGACTCACTCTATCAGTAATCAAGAGATTTTGTAATGCTAAATATGGCTTTACCACGTCAGAACATACGGCCCAATGATCTAGACCCAGAAATGGCCCTGTAGGGAAGCAGGTTTCTATGTCCACATGAGTAAAAGCCAAAACAAATCTTTAAGAGAGAAAAATCGTAAGCTGCAAAAGGATAAGTGTGTGCTTAAAAACAACATGATTTTAGAAGATATGTGTTCTGAAAAAAGTAGAAAACATGGACCAAAAGGATTCACAGTAATTTTAGGAAATGCGTTTTCACCTAGAGAACAAATGTGGAGGTGAATAATCAACTTCATCCCTTCTGCTGACACGCTCTGTGTCAGGAAATGCCTTTTCACTGGGGAACTGTTGGGAAGGCGAAGAAGAAGGCGATGGGCAATGTGATCGAAATACATTAAACATATGTATGAAAATGCCATAATGGAACCCACTAAAAACTGTTAAAAAGAGAGGCGAGGAGGAGGGATGGGGGCTAAGAAAGAGTAATACAGATGGGTGCATTTGACCAAAGTACATTATATACATGTATGCAAACACCCCATGAAACTACTTAATTTATACTAGCAAGTTTCTTTAAAATTCCTTTAGCTGATACATGTAATATTTACTAAGTTCTGGGTTTTATCCATAACATAAATGAGAGGGTAACTGAGTACTAACAAGGCTGCTTTCTCCTGTATTCGCTTTCTTTGAGAATTTTGCTTTTTTCTTTGGCCATTTATACTGAGGGCTTTTTATACATTTGATCTATTTTAATCAACCACAAGCACTTTTCTCTTTTTGATCCTCAAAGTCACAACTCTGGCAAAGAAACCCGATTTATGTGAGTTCCTATTTCCTTTTGACATGACTCCATTAATCTTTGAAAGTTTCCTTGCTTTGTGGCATAAGAAGATATTCCAGGCTCAGTTAAGCCCTGCAACAACCAGTCTTCTTTCTAGGGACTTTGGCTTCTGTTAGTGGCTAACTGGGATTGGAAGCCCTATTCCATGTACTAGGGGTTGACTGGTGGGCTCATCCCACTGGCAGAGCTGTCACCTCTCAAGTGGTCAGAGCTAGAAAGGAAATAAGGATGTTGATACACTTATCCATGTGTACCCACAGTGGAAGCAATGTTTACATGTTCCTTTCTGGGATGATAGTGAAATTCAGGCAATGTAAGTTTCTGTGTAAAGATGTCCTTTTACCGTTCTCTGGTCCATCTTCAATACCGTATTGCATAGTTAAGAGAGTAAGAACCATATATATGAGTTCTGGTCAGACAATTTGATCTTGTCTACTATCATCTTAATTCTAATAATATCAGAATCACATTACATTTATGTATTCAGTCATATTTGAACTTTACTAAGTCCTGAACAATTATCAAATCTTTCTAATTTATTTTGCTCCTTTTTCCCCATCAACTTTATATAATATTATATGTTATTATTAAAAAATTTGCTTTGTATAAATCCAAATGACTCTCCCAGTTAGGAATAACTTGACTCAATATCTATTACAGTCTTTCATTTTCTAGTAGGAGATCAAAGATTATCTTGGTACCTGGGTACTTTCATATGAAAAGCAAATAGTTACACATTTATATACATAAGCTATCCTTGAGCCTGAGATCTTCTTTTAATGTATGGGCCAAAACATATATATATATATATATATATATATATATATATATATATGCTATGTTTATTTTAATCAATGTAACTCTAATCTTTAGTATAGGATTCCAATTAAGATGAGGCCTTTGAATGATTAAATACACATATTTGTTGTCTTTTGTTTGATGTTTGTTTTGAGTCGGGCTCACTATATAGACCAGGCTGGCCTAGAACTTGAGATCCACCTGGCTCATCCTTGAACCCAGGCTAGCTTGGGTAACATAGGGAAACCCTATCTCAAAAAAAATTAATGCAAAAATTAAATCTTCCTGATTCATTGTATTTTATCTCTTTAGACATTAAAAATGTGTTTAATATAAAAATACTCAAATTTGTAATTTAAAAAACAACATTCATAGATTATTGGTTTATTAAAGAAAGGTATGAGGTGTTTGGGGTCAATCCCTGTCTTAGTAGAATCAGGGACTTTTAAACAAGATTTAAAACTGCCAATTTTTCCTTCTTTCTTTGAAGTTCCTTGCCTGTTTCCTATCTTTGAAGTCCCTTTTAAGTCTCTGTTCTTTTCCCATGAACTGTTAGATTTCTTTTTTTAATTTTTTGAGCTTGCAACAAATTTTTTTACCTCTTTTAGCTTCATACAAATACATTTACAGTCACCCTTTCTGGGATGATTTCTGGCAAAATGCTCAACTTTCACTTGTTTATATTTCATACACTTTAGCAATCAAAGCTTCCTAATTTCAATTATATCATGTTCAGAACATATAAGTGTCAGATATTTATCCATGAGCACCAAAATCTCTGAGTGTCATTTTCTGTTTAATGGACTTCTGATGTGTTTGCATGATTCTTAGCACTCCAATCTCTTTTGGGAAAGAACAGGAACTTTCATCTATGAAACAGATTACCTTACACTATAAACCAAAATCTTATTGCTTACGAATATTTAAAAAGTAGCATCTATTTACTGACTTCTGCTTCACTGGGATTCTTCCTTTCAAATGTACCCAATTCCATTATTCTTGGTATTCTAGACTTACTGTGATTTCTAATTCCTAAAATACACAGACTGTGCATCAGTGGTTCACTTGCCCTTCTAGCAGAGGTATATTTGGTCCATTGAAGGGGTAGGACACCCCCACTGCAGTAGAGCCCTTTTGTAAGTCATGTTCCCTGGATATTTTCTACGCCCCATCATTTCCAGGGCATTCTCTCAGGACAGCTCTTTCTCAATGTGGGAGACAATTAGAAAGTCCAGGGAGTGACTGTGACTAGTGCAGCCTGAGTGGTACATAGTCCTGGGGCCACACTGCCTAGACAGGGTGCCAACATGATACTCTACCTTGGTCTTAAGGCCAGGTTTGAGTAATCGGAATAGGTAGAGCAGGCAGAGACTGGGAGAGAGGAGTCAGGGGTGCTGGGCAGACCAAGTGGAAGGTCTCAGCTGAAATCCATGATTACTACTTGTGGTATCCACGGAATTACCTACCCTAACCTGCTTTTGCAGGAATTCCATAGCTTTCTTCCCATCTGCTTTTCCTGAGTCCTTAGCCTTTGTGACACCAGTAATGCTTCCTAAAAGTACTTAGTGTTAAATTCACAAGACAGAGAATATTTTTGTCATTAGATCTGCATGAAGGGGGTTGGATAAGAGATATGGTAGGCCCTTAGCATCCAGGGGTGTATGATTTCAATAAGGAAAAACTATGCATAGGACGCATACAGGTCAGTACTGTTCTGCAGTATTTGATTCACTTTTCCCATAAGGTGACCCAATTTCCTCCGAAGACATGCTGCTTTCAACAAATCTCAAGTGCTCACTCGATCACTTCAAGTAAGCATATTCACTTTAACCCGGCTCTATGGGCACCATTTGTTTTTTGGGAGGCAGATTTTTGCAAAATTAAGGGCAGGGAAACAGCAGATCACACAATGATTTCAATACAACTGGGAGACTGGAAGGTTGTCTGCATCAGCTGAGCTATGCCATACACTCACAGGAATTTAAATTTTTTTATGTTTTTAAAAATTCCTTTGATTTATTTTTTGACAGCACTAGGTCAAAACCTTGTAATAGGTCCTCAAATATGGCAGGCTTACTGTATTTGGTAGCAATAATCAGACAATAAAAACATTCCATGTCATGTTTATTCTGCCGATGACTTTTATAACTTTATCACACCATTTTTGGTCATTTATAACCAAATGCAGAAATTGTAGTTTTGTTACTCACTTTTGAACATGATGCTGACTGCCACATTTTCAAGTGTCTGCACCTCAACTGAGTGGACTCTTGATAGTGAACACGCAGAAGAGCCCTGTGGACGATGTGCTTCTACTGTGACCATCCCATTCCTCCTGCTGACTACAAATTGGTGAAAACAGGGAAACTCAGGAGTGTGTTTCCCTCTATTACAAATTTTCTCATTTGTACCTTTCCAAATGTGTCTTTCCATGCCGCTAGGACAGAGAGAAGGGTTTTTAAATTGTTTTAGGAGGTAAGTTGCTGTCTTCCATTTACATGAACTGTTATTCAAACTTGCAAAGGAAACATTTCCATTGTCTTTCTCAAAATTTCATTAGTTTGTTGCATGCAATAAATCCACATTGATTTTGTTTTTAAATTTTTTATTACTTTACATTAATTTTACCAAAAGCTTTCATTCTGACATTTACATATTACTTTTTTTCCTTTTGCAATACTGCAGTTTAAATCCAGGTGCTTGAACTTGCTAAGCAAGCCGTGTGAGCCACACCCCCAGCCCTTTTTGCCTTAGTTATTTTTCAAATAGGGTCTCATGTTTATGCCAGGGCCAGCCTGGAACTCGATCCACTCACTTACGCTTTCCAGCCAGCTTTTCATTGGTTGGGATGGTGGTCTTGCTAACTTTTTGGAGGATCAGGCTCAAACTGTGATCCTTCTGATCTCGGACTCCTTAATAGCTGGGATTGCAGGTATGGGCCCTGCACACAGCTTTACGTTACTCTTTCTTAACCTCCTCTCTCCCATATTGATTTTTATTTGGACTCTTCTCATTTATTATTCTTTCCATGTGTTTCTTAAGTTTGGATTTTTAAAAATGGGAATGTGATGTGTATTCCCCTGAAAATAAGGCACTCACTGAAACATTGTCATTAATGAACAATTGTCATTTTATTTTCCCATTTACTCACAGCACTGACCCATTCTAAGTAATACTCAAGAAATAAAAATGAAGTACCAATAAAAACAGCCCCTTTGCATTGGGCAAAGTATTCCCAATGGCATTTTACTTTTTGTATTTAATAATTATTTACCAAATTTTATAAGTGTTTATGCAGTTTTCACCAATAATGCGATATTCATAATATTACTCCTGTCTACTAAAAAATATATTAGTGATATTACTACTCTTATTATTAATAATGAATGAGCTAAAATTCAGCCTAGGAAAATAAAGTCATAGGATTATAGAAAAGTTTTTAACTGAGAATTTTAGTTTATACACATAATTATCTCTTAGTGACATAGCAACACTAGTGATTAATGAAATAAGTCCAGTTCTGAGCAGGTATTTGAACACATATCAGAGGACAACCAAAAAACAGAATTATGAGTTCAAAGAGAAGATGAAATGAGCAGATTGTCTAAGTTACATATAATCTTGTTCAAACAATTTTTAAATCAATAATAGTGATAGTCAGCCTCTAGAGATGGCTTCGCTCTTATACAATCTTATCCCCATAAAGGTGGGCTTGACATAACAACTTGCTTATAATGAAGGGAATGCAGCAAAAGTGATGGATGAAGCCTCCAAGATGAGGCTGTAAAAATACTGCGATTTTACCCTGCTTATCCTCTTCTGTTTGCTCTGAGGGAAACCAGTTGCTATACTGTGAATTACCTTATGGAGAGCCCCTTAGTGGCAAGCAACTGGGTGGGTACGGGGGAAGCTCTAGCCATTAGCCAGCAAGGAAGTGAATCCTGCTAATTATGTGAGTGAGCTTGGGAGCAGATTATCTCCCCAGTCAAGCCTTACATGAGAACAGGGCCTGGCTAGCCACCCCTACCCCCATTTTTGGTGGCACTGTGGTTTGAACTCGGGGCTTCGTGCTTGCAAAGCAGGCACTCTACCACTTGAGCCACACCTCCAGTCCATTTTGCTCGGGTTATTTTGGAGATGGGGTCTTGCAAACTATTTGCTCAGGCTCACCTTAAACCTTCATCCTACAACCTCAGCCTCTCAAGTAGCTAGGATTATAGGCATGAGCCACTGGGGCCCTAGCTTGGTTAACCCCTTGATTACAGGGAAACTGTGAGATAAAAAATGGGTGCTTTCAGCCATGAAGTTTAGGGAGAATTTGCACAGAAATAGATAACTAATATAATAATAGTTAGGATCACAGGGCTATCGCTTTTAGAAGCTATTGGGTACATTTAAGAACGATAAGTATTTTTACTTTTAAAATAACATTAACTTTCAATAAACTTGAAATTACATCATTTGCAGTTACTGAAATTTCTGAGAAAATATTTTAAGGGACAACCTAGTATGTGTGTAAGTTATTAACAAAAATTAGCAAAGTATGAACAGCATTGGGAAGTATTAATTTCTCAATAATAGCAAAAGAGGTTAGGAAGGAATTAAGAGAGAAATGGAACCTAGAAGGTTAACTTTTCTACATGAAGTAAGTTTAGTTCTTGAGTCAACCTAGAAAGCATACAACTAAAATAGCTTCTGTGGAATAATAACATAAAGTTATACATGTCACTCACTGAATCTTCACTTCCCTTTGAGGGAGATGGTATCATGATGGAGACGTGAAGGCATCACTTTATTACACTCTAGGTACTTTTGTTGAGTTAAGCCTGCAGAAGAGGAGCCCATCTATCCAACTTGGACAAATAAGGGGTTTGGGGCTTGACAATCAGTACAAATGCAGCTTCACCCAAAATGTTAATCCTGTTCAAGTACTGAAAGCACACACATACATATCAAAGTCTCCCATCACACAAGTTTGAAAACATAGGGCTTGGGTTCAATCCCAGGCCACTGACTTTAAAGCCATGTGTTCTTAACTATTAGCTTTCCAGAAAGCAAGGACAAAAAATCAAAAAGCATTTTCTACTATGTTCAGACTCTACCAACCACTTACACATTTTTAAACCTCACCTTCCACCTAAAAAAGGAACAAATATATGTCTTAGGCCAATCCTGTAGTTAAAATTCAAATACGTTTACTGTGGTAAAATATATATTCCATAAAATTTACCATTCTAACCATTTCAAGTGTATAGTTCAATGACATTTGATTATATTCATCATATACAGCTATCACCATCCATTTCTAGTCCTTTTTCATGTTAGCAAACTGAAACTCCATACTCATCAAACAATGTAACTCCCTATTCGCTCTTCCCCCCCCCCCCCGGCACTGGCAATCTCTACCCTTTGTCTCTGTGAGTTTAACTCCTCTAGGTACCTCATATAAATGGAATCATGCTCTGTTTGTCTTTTTGTGCCTGGCTTATTTCACTTAGCATACTATTTTTAAACTTATTCATGCAAGAACATCCTTCTCTTTAAAGATGAATAATATTCCACCATATGAATTTATCACATTTTGTTTATCTCCTCTTCATCTTTTTCAGGCTACCGTGTACCAGCAGATTTAGTGTCTGGATGAGGGACTATTTTTTGGTTCATAGATGACACCTTCTTGCTGGGTCCTCATATGATAGTAGGGGAAATGGTCTTTCTCTCTCACTCTCTCTGCTCTTTTATAAGGCCACTAATCCCATTCATGACCTACTCCCCTTACAGAGGCCCCACCTCCTATCATCATCATAATAGATAAATTTGGGGGGCACTGAAACATTCAGACTATAGCATCTGTCAATGGACAGGATTGCTTACACCTTTTGGCTATTGTGAATAATACAGCTGTGAACAGGAAGGTACAAATGTCTGTTTGAGCTCCTGCTTTCAATTTGGATAGATATCAAAGTAGAATTGCTAGATTATATGATAATTCTATGTTTAATTTTCTGAGGTCTTGCTATAATATTTTTCCTACTGGCTGTTCCATAGATTCTGTGTTCCATACATTCTAAATTTTTTAACAAGGAAGTATACTAAAAAACTAAAATAAAAAGTGATGAATAATATAAGTATGAGCAATATCAGCAATTTGCTCAAAATAATGGACTCAAAGCTTGAAGAGGCTCTAAAGTGCATCCATCTAAGAATTCATCTTATGTTTGAAGATAAAATGCTTGAAGTTTGGGGATGATTATTAGATTACTCTCTAGCAAACATTGATTAAAGTCTTACTATACATCCAGCACAATGCTGTGCAGGGCTCAAAGGAAGAAAGAAATTACCCATCCTTTTTCTTGGAACTCTTTCTAATAGCTACCATATGAAACCTTAAACACAGCAACCTATCGATTTACCCAGGACAATGACTCACCTGCATGGAAAGACCATGTATTTCAGTTGGTTTACTTCCTGCCAATCTTCATAGGAAAGATAAGCTAGTTTTTAAAGCAATGTGGGTTGGCAAATATTTGCAATAGAGCCTTATGAGGTCACCATAGCAGTTATAAAAACAAAACAATTTAAATATAATTGTAGATCTTTACAGAAACCTGACATGCAGCCATGCCCACCTACATTAGGTTAGCTAATTGTCTTCCATAGTGTTGGCCAAGTTCAATGAATGCTCATACAAAAATTATTTCTATCTTAGTTCAGAATTACCAAGTACCCCTAAATGATGAGGACAGGTAGTCGATGAGCACATTCTAACCACAAAGTAGCTCTTCTAAGTGCAGCTGAGGGTCTTGAGTTTGAGAACAGTCTGGGATACAGTGGATGAAGGAAAGGGCTCTCTGCTGGGCTTTTCGGGCTCCTTCCCTCTGCTTCAAGACTTCCGCTAAGAATCATAGTAAGGTATGTGGGACAGATAGCATCTACACCTTAGATTTCTTTGATTTCAGAACCTTAGACATCAACTGAATACCGAGGAACCCTTTCAAATTTGTTCTATCTATGAACTCCAGAAATGTTATTATTTGAAGATAATGCATGAAGGTTTTGGATGAAGATTAGATTGCCCTCTAGCAAACATGAACTAAAGGCTTCCTGTGTGTCCAACACAGCGCTTTCAGGCAGAGGCTAACATCAACACTAAAGAACCACTATAACCACACTGCATTCATGTAGTTTCATCCTAAAAATAAAGAAGACTAAATTTCAGGCTAGCCTGCACTGCAGCACTAGCAATGTATGATTCCATTATTATTTTTTTTTTAAATACTAGGACTATTTTATCTTACCCTACTTTAATCTTCAAGGCCTACTGGCTAAAGTGATTGCTTTGGTCCAAACTTTCCTTTTACATAGGAAGAAGTAAATGTCTAGGGATTGATGAGTAAAGCTAGAACTGAGAAGTGAAGGGCACATTGAGATGAAAACTCAGTATCTTCTGTCCTGTAGTATACTACAGCACAGGCAACAGGCTTTGTCACAGGACTCTTAATCTTCAACATGACATATCTATCTATGTCTAGATAGATAGATAGATAAATAGATGATAGAGAGATAGAAATTAAAGGCAACATATGGGTTACTCATTGTACATTTGTTGTTCTTTGTGGGTTGTTATAAGCAGAATAAGAGAAATATTCAAGTAGTAATTTATAATCCTCTTGGGAACATATTTCTAGTGATAGAATTTCAAGTAGTCCTTAACTCTTCTCCCATGGATTAGCAAACTGGGGATCCTCTTGGAAAGTGCCAGTGGGGGGAAGGGTGTGAATCAAGGAAAAGGGAGAGACAGGAGAAGATAAGGAATGTGTCACATTCCTCATTTCCAGTTTAACTCAAGTTCTCAAACATTTAAGAGGTGTTTATACCAGGCATTCTTCAAGGTGCTGAGGACACAAACAATTAGACCTAGACTTTACCTCGAGGTGCCCCAAAGCAAGTGTAAGAGTGCGTCTCCTTGTTTATGTGTTTGTGTTCATACTTTAGAAAACCTCCCAGCTAGGACAAACTTCTTTACAGTGCTACAATCATGCATTGCTCAGTAAGGAGCAGCCAGTACCTCAGGCCCCTTAGAAGGTTTTCTATGGCCAGGATCATGGCCAACAGTTCACCCCAGCTGGCCCAGCCTGTGTCCTTCCCAGAGAGATCACACTATTTTAAACTTAGATTGGATAAATCTTTCTGCACCACTCTTTGCCAAAGCCCCAGCTGCTTTGTTTGCTTACTTCATATTTTATTTATTAACTTCTATTTAGGACTTCAAAAGGTTCAGAATTTCCCCAGTTTATTCTTTGTAGTATATATATTTATAAAAGCCTACAGTGAGACCTTAGACACTGTTCTAGGCTGTATTTACCCATCAGCAGCATTTCCTGAATTATAAGTGCCAGGTCCTTGGGATATACCAGTAAACATGACAGATAATGATTTCTGCCTTTTTGGTGCATATGTTCCAATGACAACATATAATAGAAATCCAAGAATAATTGAGACTCAAAACCATATACATTTTTCTCTCATGTAAAATAAATTGAGAGTTAGAGAGACCAAGGCTGACCATCAACCATTGATATTTCCATTGCCATCAAGGATTTTTATTCCTTTATTATTCCTCCACTCTCAGTGCTGTCTCATAGTTTCCATCATCAGAGACATCTCATGGTCAGAAAATGGCTGTTGTAGTCTACAATCATGTCAGTATTCCAGGCAATAGGAGGAGGAAAGTGTAGGTAAAAGGCACACCTGCATGCGAGTCAACTCTTTTAAGATAGCTTTTTCTGGAAGCCTCACCCAACTATATTCAACTATAAAAGGGACGTGTAAAAGGGAGACTAGAGGCCAAACATTTAAACCTGGGTACATATATCCAATCAACAATTTAGGGGATTTGTTACCAGGAAAGAATGGGGAGAATGAATATTGCATAAGCAGCAGTCTTTCTCCCAGGGTCTTAATTTCCAACAGTATGTGGGAGCATGTGTATGTCTAGATAGGTAGAGTAGATAGACAGCCAGACAGCCAGACAGACATATATATAGACCGGTAGACTGTATAAGGAGAAGTTTAAGACAACATGTGGGCTAATAATTACACATACTTAGTACTTTTGGGAGGTGTTGCTTCTTGCAAAATCATATCTATAAACTCTAGCTTTAAATATCAGACTTTTACTCATTAAAAATTTTTAGAGTGCTGATTATCCTATCTAGAGAGTTATTTTTTAAAGAGTATGAGCTACAGATTGTCACTCACTTCATTGAGTGAAATCCACTACACTTAAATAAGAGAAAATAAGGACTTCTTTGGGAGGTCCTGTTTTTGGTTCAGGGAAGGGAGTGCATCCAAGCGCTTCTCCTCTTCTTGGAGCTGTGACTATGCCAGAGAGATGACAGCACAGTCAGTTTCTCCCGTCTTCTCCCCTTTGTCATGCCTGATGGCCCAGGCATGGAAAATACCTATGGATTGAAAGCAGTGGGCACAAAACTGAGCCTCTGGGTACCTGACTCAGTGTGGAGGAGCTGACTTCTGTTCTTTGGTCTCAGCTTCCTAATTTGTAAAATGAAGGAGCTTAAATTCAGTTACTGTCACAGCAGGTTACTACTGTTAATCACTGACTTCTTGAAAGTCCCCTGAATTTTTAGTGTCTATATATTTTTTTGGAAACAGTTTGGTTGAAAACAGGACATATATATCAACAAAAGCGATGGCAAATTTTCTAGTTGTCCTAACAAAGGAGAAATTCCCTTAGCAGTGTATTCGCGGGCTTGGGCCGCCGTAACACAGTGTCACAGACTGGGTGGCTTAAACAGCAGATGTTGAATTTCTCACACATTTAGAAGCTAGAAGTCCGTGGTTAAGGTACGTGCAGACCCGGCTTCTGGTGAAAGGGCTCCTCTGGCTTCTGGTGAAAGGGCTCCTCTGGCTTGTAAGTGGCCACTTTCTCAATGTGTCCTCACTGGCCTTCCCATGTGAGGGAGAGTAACAGAATTGCTCTAGTGACTTTCTCTTCCTCTAAGGACACCAGTCATATTGCATTAGAACCACATCAAGACCACTCAGTCTTGATGACCTCCACGCAGATTCTATCTCCACATAAAATAACGCTGAGAGGTTGGAGCTGCAACAAATGAATTTGGTGGAGGAAGGGAGACACAATTCAGTCCATAACAAGTAGTGACATAGACGATAAACTGCATACACATGTGGATTTAATGTCTCAAATAGCCTCTTTATTTTTGGCCTGAAGTATTCAAATTGGGTAGCTTAACTGACAGAAGACCAGACAACTACTCAATGCTTTCTCATTTCCCTCCTTTCTCTCATTTCTCCTCATCTTCCTGTTCTAGTGTTCTGGTTATTAAGTTTAACTACCTGAAAAATGTACAATCTTCCTTCATGTGATCTTATATCCCATATAATTTGACTCTCATTGTTCAGTATCTTTTCAGAGTACAAGTCTACTATAAACAATGACTAGAATAATTAATAACAGTAACAATAACAATACATCTTTGTCTTTCTATTTTTAGGTAGTAAACTTATCCAAATTATCAAATATCCAGGAGAGAAATACAAACTTCACTGAGTTCTTACTCTGTGCTTGGCACAATTCTGAGTCCTTTGTATCATTTGCTCACTAAACATTCATAAAAAAGACTATTACTTTCATTATTAATATTATTTATACTAATTGATATTATTGTTATTAATATTATTTATAGTTAAGGAAGTTGAAGTAATTTGCCCATAGTTGTATTCACAGTTAGTGATGGAGCCTGGATTTCAACCCAGATTTGCTTAGTTTCAAAGCCTGTTCTTAGCAATATTATATTATTTGGGGTAAAAATGAATATATGCAATTTTAAGTAACTTTGAAACCTTATTAAAATTATGGCACTAAACTATGTGTTGATATGAAATGATATCCAAGATGTATTGTAGAAACTTTTAATGGATAGCTGCAAAGCTTAAAATGAAGTAAAGACTTGCCTAGTATGTACAAGGCCCTGGGTTTGATCCCTGGCACCACAAAGAATATATACAATTTGGCTGGGCCCTAGTATCTGTAATCCCAGGTATCCAGGAGGTGGAGCTTGGGAGGAGTTTGGTGCATGGGCAAAAAGTTAGCAAGTCCCCATCTCAACCAATAAGCCAGGTATGGTGGCTTATTGCACCTATGCACCTGTGGTTCAAGCTACACAGGAGGCCTTAAGTGGGAGGACTAAAGACTAGGTTGGTCCCAAGCAAAAATGGGAACTCTATCCAAAAAATAATCCCCCAAAACTAAGCAAATTTAAGAATCTATACAGTGATTAGTAACTGCTATCTAGTCTTCTAGTGTCCCCATTCTTCTTCCTTGAGAAACTCTGACCCAGTTCTTTGTCTTTCTTTCCAGAGATATCACACATATGTACATTTGTTTCTTAAAAAACACAATGTAGCATTGGGGGGGGGCAGTACTACTGGGTTTGAACACAGGTCCTTGCCCTTGCTAGGCAATTGCTCTATCACTTGAGCCACACCTCCAGCCAAAATAAATGGTGGCATATTTAAGCACTGTTTGCTTTTTTTTTTTTTTTTAGTAAACAGTATAGAGTCACCCCTCAGTACCTGTGGAGCAACAGTTCTAGAACACCGTGCAGACACTAAAATCGAAGGATGTTCAAGTCCCTTGTATAAAATGGTGTAGTATTTGCATAGAGCTATATACCTCCTCCCTTATACTTTAAATCATCTCTAGATTACTTATACCTAATACAATGCAAATGCCAGGATAATAGTAATCATACATGTTGACTTAGAATAAAAGGCCTGTTTTAACGCAAATAAGCAAATAATTTATTCTGAGCCAAATATGAGTGACCATGGCCCAGGAACAATAACTCAACTTCCCATGAATGACATGTTCCACCGAAAAAGTGGTTACTTGAAATTTTATAGCCACAGCACAAAAGAAAGTCTTGTCAATACATTTACTAGTTACATCGGTGGGCACATCAGGTAGGCAGGCTACAGCAAGGTGGGAAGATCTCTGCTTAGGTGTCAGTGTTATTTTATAGCATTCTTAGATTTAGAGTTGGTGAAGACTAACAAGGTATCTGTCAAGGCTAGGGATGCATTCCAAAAACTGTATCTAGTAGTCATGAAGATGTTAGGTCAGATGCAAAATGGCTATTGAAAAGGACTAACGCTAGCCCAAGATAACCTTGTCTCTTGATCTGCGACATTCCATTCGCTACCATCAGGATGTTCTAGTCAGACAAGGTCCAACAGTCTTTAAGGCTGTGGCTTCTTCAGAGAACTTCAGTTCACACACTGCATTTTTTAGGGAAGGACAATATAAAAGTCTGTATATGTTTGGTACTGACACAATTTTTTCCCAACTATTTTCAATAGGAGGTTGATTGAACATACAAGTTCAGAACCCAAAGATACATAGGGTCAAAGGTACTGCTTTTTAAGGACGGGGGACTGAAAAATTAGTCTCCAGAGCAAGAAGACTTATTTCTCCCTGTATACTCCTTTGAATATATTTTTCAACCATGTGAATACATTACGTTCTTAAAATTGCAAAGCATATATGCAAGGAAACTTCTGTATATTCTTAATATTTGGGGGAATATCTCAAAAACAAATACCAAGGTTTTAAAGACAATAAAGTCAAGGTCAATAAACTTCACTTTTAATTTTGTGGCACCATTAACTTTGTAGTTGTTGAGGACTGTGATTTTCAGCAACACTTACTTTCTGAATTAAGTTTCTGATTGGGTGAAGCTACCTAAGATCAACTCACCACTGAAAGGAAATGCTATTCTGTTGTTTATGAAATGAAAGCCAAGTTTTGGGGTAAAGCTTAGCTATCATCTGGTGGTCTTAGTTTGAATAAAAATAACCTTTACATATAATGGATTTCCTTTATAGCAAATTTTACAGTCGTGATATTAAGAGATGAGTAAGATTAGAATTCATCATTCATCATTCAGATGAGAAAACAGAATACCAAAATGGTAAAGTGCCTTGTCTCACAACATTGGGACTTCTGACACTTGATCGACTGCTCTAATCATTACAAATCTGTCTTAATAACATCTACTTATAAATATTTTGTTCATTAAATTTGCCACAAAAAGGGGATGACTATATGATGACTCATGGTGGGGGGGGCATAAGAAAAGCAATTACAATTGGTACAAACAATTTGGAAATACAGTTTTAGAGATGGGTGGAATTTCTGGAAGTATTCAACCTTGATGGAGGACATGAAAGAGGACTGAGAGTTCACTTGTAGGATAGGAAGGCAAGACTTTCCCAGAGCAGGGGGCAGCATTAAACACACCCAGAAAGGCCGTGGGTGTAGGGAACAAAAGAATCTTTCAGATGAAATCTTTAGGCAAATTCATGTTAGCAAGATGGGGAAGGAGAGATTTCATTTTATTTTTTAGATTCTTAAAAGTTTTTTCTCTGAAGGATGGTGAGGACTAACAGCCAAACTTAGTAATAGTGAATTTGACCAACAACATATATTTACATACATTAAATTTTTCATTTAACTTGAGAATATTAATGTCATTAGGGTTTGTTTAAATGCACCAGACCATTAAAAAACTTTATTTTAAATAATTACAAACAGAAAAGTTGCAAAAAAAAATGTTTAGATTGGTACTAAAATACCTTTCATCCAGATGCCTAAATGTTAACACTTTAATATACTTGCTCATTTTTTTTATCTATTCATGTATTATGTATCTATAATGTTTAACTATGTGGATTTTTTTCCCCATTGCTGGGGATTGAACACAGGGCCTTGTGCGTGGTAGACAAGATCTCTACCACCAAGCTACACTCTAGCTTTCTGTCTATAATTATTAAATGCTTGAGAATTTTAGGCATATATTTCCTAAAAATCGAGAATATTTCTGTAATAAATAAACACAATGATCAAAATCAGGAAATTAGAACAGTTACAAAACTATTAATGGACAGACTTTTGCCAGTTGTCTCCTCATGGCCTTGACAGAAAAAGAAAAACATCTTTTTTTCCCTTTTTTAAAAAAATTTTATGAGCATATAATAGTTGTGTGTGGGGATGCACTGTGATATTTACATGTGTGCTTATAATATATTAATATATCTTGATTAGATTACCCTATCTATCCATCATCTTCCTCATCCTCCTCCCTCCTTCTTAAAACAATTTCAACAGGTTTCATTCTTCTGTTTTCAAGTACAAATGCAAAATACATCCACCATATTCACCCTCATTCACCCTTTCCTTATGCCCACCCTCTCCCACTGGTACCCACCCATGGTAAAGACCTATTTTACTCTCCCGCCCTTCATTTTTTTTTTTTTAAGTATTTATTGTTAGTCCAAGAGGGTTTCTTTCTGGTTCAGGATCTAACTCAGGAACACACGTTGCATTAGTTGTAATGCCAATGTAGAGAGTTTTAATCAATAATAGTTCCTTAGTCTTCATTTGTCTCCCATTACCTGGACACTTTTGAAGAGTACAGGACACATCCCTCAATTTAGGCTTGTCTGGTATTTCCTCATGATTTGTATTCCTCTGGTCATGCAGTTTGATGGAAACATCAGGGAAGTGAAGCTGTGTTTTTCCCTTGTATATCATCACATCAGTAGCACATGGCCCTGTTTTGTCCCTTTACTGGTGATTTTTAATCACTTGGTGAAGGTGGTGGTGCCTAGGTTTCTTTATCATAAAGTTTCTATCTTTCCATTTGTAACTAATTCGAATCCTGTGGAGAGACCCTTTAATACTAGTGCATATATAAATCCTGTTTCTCTCCATATTCCCACCAGTTTTCACATTCATCAGTGATTCTTGACTACCAAAACTATTATTATAGTAATTCCAAAAGACTATCTTGTAATTTCATTATTTCCTCTACCTTTATTAACAGGAATTCTACTGTAAGGAGAAACTACCTTCTGCCCCATTACTCATATCAGTAAGATCTTACAGACTTGTACCTTTTTCAGTAGGCTATAATCTGTAACTATCCATATTCTATTGGCCTGGTTTTACCCAGAAGGAGCCTCCTCCAGTAGGTTTCTTTGTCCTTTTGACAGTCTTTGTCATTATTTTATGTATTTTCTTTCTCGCAGAGTCACATAGTTCAGGCTCTGTTATTATGTGTTAACATCTTTAAATGAAGCAGAAACTTTTCTTAGGCTTATAAAGCAAGTATTCATTTAATTCCACTTAATGTTGAAAATCTCATTGTGATGGAAACATTAAATAAAATGGCCATCTTGGGGAGGTGCTCATCCTCCTCAGTCTTTTTGTGGATACTGGCTCCTCCTACAAGGACAGTTTGGGGCTCAGTTTCCTTTTCATTTGCAGGTGTAGGCATGTGTGGTGGGTACCTGTTTGACTGTATGATCTTGCACTGTCACTGTGAGTTCAAAGAATGTCAGCACTCCTACTCTGCCTTTGTCTAGTTAGGATTGTGGTTTAAACTGGAATTAATCTTGCCAGTGCCTGCAAAACTGAATGCTGGTGGTTTTCATGTTGATACTGATTCAGGAGCTCATAACTCATCTTGCTTCACCTTTGAAAACACAGCACATGGGGGATGTAAGCAAAGTGACACCAAGTGCATTGGGTTTCCAGGTTAATACAAGACCAAAGGTCCTGGAATAAACACACAAACCAACGAGCATACAAAACTTTCCCCTTGAATATAAACTCACTGAACACAGTTTTGATGTTTCCTGGCTGAGGGCAGGAGGGGGGAGATGACTATGTGAGGGCAGTGAGGGAGGAAAGTTTTGAGAGGACACAGTCTGATACATGGAATAGTGACAGTGACGTGGCCTTGCTATCCGGCAGGAATGGTTTCCTGGGGCCCTAGGTAAGTGAAAGCCATGCCCACACTGAAGCTGTGACTCTTCCTGTTTTCAAGCATTACATGGAAATGCACATTCACACACCATTCAGACTTGCACATGGAGCTATTTGCAGATTATAGACTCGTCACCATTTGCCAGACAGTGTTTTAGGCATGTGAGAGGGAACAACAGAACTCAGATCCTGCCTTTGTGGATTTTATATTCTAGTATCAGATTCAAATGAGGCCCTGTAAGTGCTAGGAAGCTCTAAAACAAGATGAGAACAAGCTTTCTAATAGCTGGGAGTTAGGGAAGAAGATGGATTTTAAGTTGCTTGAAGAAAAAACAGGAATGCTTTATGTTTTATTTGACTTTGTGCTAGTTAACTCTTGTCTGCTACCATAGTAATAACAGTTGTCATTTTTTGTGTGTATCTACTGTGTACTAGGAACTGTGATAGATGTTTTATGTACTTTTAACACTGTTGAGTCATTTGCTTCATAAAGACCCACTCACTAACCTGTCTATCAAAGCCTTCATCAGAAAGTAGTGTGTAAATCCTTCCAACTTGATCTGTATTCTTAAGCCAATTAAGAAATAAATTTAGCCAAGCGCTTGTGGCTCACACCTATAATCCTACCTATAATCCTAATTACCAGGAGGCAGAGATCAGAAGGATCACAGTTCGAAACCAGCCCGAGCAAATAGTTTAAGAGACTCTATCTCAAAAAAATTCATCATGTAAAAGGACTGGTGGAGTGGCTTAACGTGTAGGCCCTAAGTTCAAACTCCAGTACAAAAGACAAAACAAAACAAGAAATGGATTTATAGGGTCCATCTTGTGGGTCTCCCCCCACTTTTTCTTCTTCTGTCAGGTCTTGCATACTGTTGTTTCTCCTACTGTTCTCCTACAGTTGGCCTTCTTCTGTTTTCATATCATTCTCTTCCTGAGCGAGGGGAATCATAACCATGAATTAAATATGGTCTACATGCAAATAAGAACTCCTGCCTGAGCTCTAGACTGGCATATTCAACAGCCTTAAGAAATGACACTCGACATGTTAAGCTGGAGTTCATTTTGTTTGCAAACCTGCTTCTCCCTCCACAGTCCTTATTTCAGTGAATAGTCTCTGCATTTATGTAGGAACCTATGTAGAAACCTGGGAGCCATTTGGACTCCTCCTTCTTCCTTCTGTACTATGAGTTACTGCCTTAAAACCTCATCCGGTCCTTACTCTCCACACCAATTATCACAATTCTTTCTATTTCATTTTGAGTCAGGGTCTTACTATGTAGCCTAGGCTGGCCTCAAATTCACAATCCTCCTACCTCAGCCTCTTGAGAGCTGGAAATTATAGGTGTGCACCACCACATCCAGGGCCCATTACCATAATTCATGAACAAAGACTCTCCTTTCAAGATCTCACCATCTTTTGCTTGAACTCTTGCATAGGTCTCTAATGGGCAACCCCATCTTCAACCTCTAGCCTCAGATAAGTGTTGCCAGAAGATCTTTTAAAAAGAAAATTTAGTCATTTAATGTCACACATGGGAAAATTGTCTTTCCTCATTATTTAAACTACAGTAGATATCCAGTTCCTCTTCATGATCCAGCTCCTGTCCAACACTCTAGTTCCTGTACCCCATATGCTCCTCACCACACCCCTTCCACCTGACCAGGCTGAATCCTGGTAGCCATGAGTCCCTATGGATTATGCTGGTTTATTTAAAAAAAAAAACAAAACCTACTCATCTGTATGCACTCCTCACAAAGACTACCTCCTTTCTGAGGCTTTTCCTGCCATCCTCCCACTTCTAGCACTGACAATTTCCTTTTTTAAACACCCACATGTTTCTCACAGCACCTACAGTATTTTTATTACACTGAACTGCTTACCTGTCTTCTCTTGACAAGACTCTAGTCTCTCGATGGCATGGCCCATGCCTTAGAGCTATGAATCCTAAGTGCTTTGCACTGTGCTTGGTATCCAGTTGAGGTGATCCATGACTTGGTTTGTACCTGTTGATCAGTTTAGTTATTAACTACAACCTTTTTCACACTCAAAAGTGTTTGATTTGGCAGATAAATTATATTTATGCACGCTTGGCAAATGTTTGAAAGAATGAATGAATGAATGAATGAATTAGTCCTGATGCCTGAGCACTTATTACTATATTATATATAATATGTATTATATTGTGTATAATCTTACTATGTGTAGAGGTTTCTCTTTTTCTCTCTCTCTCTTTTTTTGCTGGCGGTACTAGAGTTTGAACTCAAGGCCTCCTGCAAGTGCTCTCGCACTTGAGCCACACCCCCAGCCCTTTTTGCTTTATTTTTCAGATAGGGTCTAGGTGGGCTCAGACAGTGATCCTCCTACCTTCACCTCCCTGAGACTTCCACCATGACTGGCTTTTTCTCCGAGATAGGGTCTGGCTTTTTGCCCTGGCTGCCTTCGAACTTCCATTCTCCTATCTCTTTCTCAAGCAGCTGGGATTACAGACACGAGTCAATGTGCCCTGCCTAGAGATTATTTTTAAAGTTAGTTTGCTTATGATGGTCTTTTCCCCTTAACTTCACTGTTGCCTGACTTGACGTTGCTTCAAGTTACCTTAGGCAACACAGCACTCCACTACCTTTTGGATTCGTTAAATGGTTTCAGAGCTTGCTGTAGCTTGTTGCATTTTTAATCATCAGGAAAACTTCTGGATGCCAGTCTTCCAGATGATTAATAAAAGAGAACTCAGATAGCCTCGCAGTGAGATGCAACTACAAAAAACCAACCTGAATCACTCTCCAGTTAGCATTGCAACTTTTCCTCCAACGCAAATCAGAATTTCGCTTTGCCCAAAACAAAGATGGTCTCCCTTGGAGTCACCGCCCTTTCCACTGCCGACCAATCGGAACGTAGGATTCAAAGCCCAGCCCTTCTCACTTCCGCCTGCTCTTCCGGGACTTCTAACTTCTGTCAGTGAGTCGCCACCGTCCTCCTCCTGGGGACTACCTGGCCTCCCGGGCGGCGAGGCCGAAGGCGGTGGGCTGGATGAATGCGGCGCGGACGCTGCGCGTTCCGGGCCGCCACGGCTACGCCGCGGAGTTCTCCCCGTACCTGGCGGGCCGCCTGGCCTGCGCCGCGGCGCAGCACTACGGCATAGCGGGTGAGCCCGGGCGCCGCGCCGCCGGGGCTGGGGCTCGTGGGGAGGCGCCGCCGCCAGGGGGCAGCAGAGGGAGCGGCCGCTCCGCTCTCCCCGCGGGCTAAGCCAGGGGCTCCGTGTGGTCCCCACAGCCCCCTGACGACGCCCACGCGGTGCACGCCCTGTGCGGGTGGCGGTCCGACTGCCAGGGATTGCCGGACATCGTGGGTCACCCCAGTGCTGCCTCCTGTTCACAGGCTCCCACAGTCAGCCCTTGAGGAGGACGTACTTCCCAGCGCCCGGAGGACTCAGGCAGGGGAATCATGAGTTCGCGGCCAGCCTGGGCTACTCTGTTAAAAAAAAAGTTAGGGGTAGCAAGTTGTGTCTTCACCTTTTGTTGTCTCCCGCAGAATGCATAAATTTGCAAGCAGTTAGAGGCTCAAGCTCTGTTCAGCTGTGGACTAGGTGGAGAGACAAAGATCCATTATCAGTGTGCTTTGTTTAATAGCTTGTTATTTCTCAGTCCTGGGGACTGAACTCAGGCAAGCCCTCTGCCACTTGAGCCAGGGTCCCCCCAGCCCTGTTGTTTGTGTTTTGTTGTTTGAGCCATGGTCTTACTAATTTTGCCTGGGCTGGCCTCGAATTCTCCATCTTCCTCCCTAGAAGCTGGGATTACAGATTTATAGGTGCATACCACCAAATCTGGCTAAAAAGTTGGTATTTTAAAACCAACTTTAAATAACCATTTACTGGGTTTAACAAAGAAAAAAGAAAGAAAACCCACCATACTTGGCTTCAATGTTGCTTCTATTTTATTTTTTGCAATTACTGACTAGTTCATGCCCTGGCTGTTTACTCACTGGAAGGATATGTAGCAAACTGTTAATGTAAGCAATCCATAATATTTGTTTAGTCCTATAATAGAAAACATGTGGTTTCTACAACTCACAGGGAGGTACCTCCTTCCTTATATTTTCTTTAGTAGCTCTTAGCCCTTGCACCTTCAGGTTTACAATGCTTGCCCACCAGTTAGGTTGAACACTAATGAGCCTGTAATATACTACTTTAAATCTTTTGCAAAATCTCCTTAAAAGGAGTTGTCTTTTTAAAAATCAGTCATGTTTAAACAGAAGAGTTCTCTCCTCCCTCCCCATCTTGTAAATGTAACTTTTAAAATACATTAGTCCTTCAGCAAAATCATTTATTGCTGGTAGATGAGTAATACTAATACTGTTTTTAACATTTTGTTGCCAAGTGTGTGGTATTTCCTCTTCTACATTTCATTTTAAATTCCTGTATTCCATATATTTTTCACTTACTGCCAAGGCAGGGCGGTTTAGTAGAAGGATCACAGCCTGAGGATATCCGTAAGCCTGAGGAGCCTCTTAGGAGGGGTGATAACACCAACTTGGAAGGTTTTTGTGCCTGGCACCTGGCAAGCTCAGAGTAGGTCCTCAGGTGTTTCTTCCCTTGTAGAGCTGGGTCTGGATTCTAGAGGGTCGAGATGGTAAGTTGAATATTTAATGATCAAAGCACAATATGAAATTCTAAGCCTTTTGTATCTGTGGTCCCAATAACTTGGGAAATTTGTGGTAGTAAAGTGAGGCACATAACTTCTTCAGTCTTGGCTGTTCTCTTGGCAGCTTCAACAGCATGACCTTAGTGTTTTGTTTTGTTTTTTTCTTTTCTTTAGGTTGTGGAACCCTGCTAATATTGGATCAAAACGAATCAGGGCTTGGGATTTTTAGAAGGTAAGGTGGCTCTAATATTAAACTTAAATATATTCTCTGTTGTTATAAAGCTTTAATAGAATTAGTTTAAGATCTTTTTGCTCAATAAGATCTTCTGCTCAATAAGATGTTTTAATTTTCAATACAAAAGGAACTTTAGCATTTACATAGTATAGAAATGATTTCTGACATAAAGTTGTGATTATGTCACATTTCTTCTCAAGCTTGTTTTTTTAGTGTTCACTTTAAATGATAAAATTCAAACTTATGGTGAACTAGTTAGTGTACAGTGCACATGGCCTGTCTTTCTTTCCTCAGACAGGAGCTAATTACTCCCCTTGTGGATTGTCAAGCCTCTCCTCTTTTGTTTCCGTGCCTGTTTTTCCTATGTGACTGTTGGACTTAATAATTAATTAATTAATAATTCTATCAGAATTAGTCAAAGGTACAGCAAAGAAAGGAAATTCTGTCAGAAAATAACTACATGTTCACAGCTCGGGTGAAGTGCATGAGTGTTATATAGCTCAGGTGATACATTTATGGGGAAGTTTAAAATTTCTGTTCTAAATTAGTATTTTCAAGTGCTGGTCACAGAAGGCAGTGTCACAGGTATGACAGCAGGCCCTCATGTAAATAACTTCATATTGGTAGTTGGGAAACCCAGTTTAAAAAAAAATTTTTTTAGCCATATTGGGGATTGAACTCAAGGACTTGCTTGCTAGGCCTTTTTGGTTTAGTTTTTTTTTTTTTTTTCCAGGTAAGGTATTGTGTTTTTTTGTCCAGTGGGCCTCAGAGATCCTCCTATCTATAACTCCCAAGTAGCTGGGATTATAGGTGTGAGCCACATGCCCTGCCTGGGAAATCCAATTTTAATCCAGTATTGCAGTTTTCTTTGTGTATTACGTGGTCTATTCTTTCAGCTTTCTGATTATTTCTGATTCTTTACTTATATCCCACAATTGTGAAGACCACATGGAATAATGTGTGTTAAAATATATGATAAACTAAGAAAAGGACCCCATAACTGTAAAATTGTGATTATTCATTCTTTTTTGTTCTTATTGTTCAGCTGTTTATATAATTCTTATTCTTCTCCTCTTCCACCACTTCCTCCTCTTTCTTCTTCTTTTTAATTATTCTGGTGTAGCTTTGACTGGAACGATGGTTTGTTTGACGTGACCTGGAGTGAGAACAACGAACATGTCCTTGTCACCTGTAGTGGTGATGGCTCATTGCAGCTCTGGGACACAGCCAAAGCCACAGGACCACTACAGGTCTATAAAGAACACTCTCAGGAGGTAGGAAGGGAATCTCTCGGGACTGTTTTTCTTTCTTAGACTTTAGTTGAAATCTCTTTGCAGATGGATACGTTTAAACTTTAATGTTTCTTATACATATTAGATGTCACTTACAGTTATTATTCATGCATAGATAGCTTAAGGAGCTGGGAAAGAAAAGAAAAGGTCAGGCTTCTTGTCAGGCAATGAATGTGCCTCCAGTAGTGGAAGGTGGCACCATTTCCTCCATAGAGGCCCATGGCTTTCATTATGACTTGGGAAGATGCCTGCCATGCAAGCTTTAAGGCAGGAGCGGGGGTCAGGCTTTGCACAAAGATACCATGGGATTGTCCTTAGGCTTCAGCAAAATTCCTGAGCATTTTCAGAATATATTTGAGCAACAGCAGCAAATACTAAACATGAGTCAGTGTGCCATAGAAAACTTAAATCTACATCTGGTTTGTGTGTCTAATTTTTATGTGTGTATGTGTAGCATAGGAAATAATTGGGGCTTTAGTTATACCAAAATACATACATATTTTAAAGGAACATGATAAGGAAGACTTTCTCTTTTGGCATCTTACCTTAAATATTTTAAATTTTTCCTCAAGGTAGCAATAGATCTTTCCAATGAAAACTTGCAAATTTACTTTCAAATTTTTATCTGCCAGAGTACCTGTCTCATACTAGGCCATCAATAAGTACTTATCATGTGTAAGAATGTTAATCTTTTATGATAAAAGACTAGCTATGGAGGGTTCCAATTATCATTTTATAGTTATAACTATTGGGCTAGGGATGCAGCTCAATGGTAGAGCACTTGCCTAGCATATGTGAATGGGTTCAATCCCCAGCACTGCAAAACAAACAAACCAATGACAAAAATGTTTCTGGGTATAGTTAGAGCTATTAAAAATTAGTATTTCTATGATTTGTACTAAATATAATGAAAAATTTTACTCTTATTATAATCATGTTGGCTGTTTGAATAAATGTAGGGATCACTACATATCAGACAACTTTGGCAAAGGAGGAACTTTAGTTTTAGGCTATTCATTGAACAGATTCCCACAGAGCAATGTGTCCAAGATTCAGACATTTTTTGGAATCTTCATGATTTCTGCTGTGTTATACCAGTTGAACTACAAATGACTTAATTTGTATATATTCATTTTGTTTGTATTTTTTGAGCCAGAGTCTTGCTGTGTAGCTCAGGCCTCAGACTATGTAACCCAGGCTTCTTTAGAACTTGAGATCTTCCTGCCCCATCCTCCCAAGTGCTAGGATTACAGGTATGTGCCACCATATCCAGTCATAATGTTTTTCTTTTCTTTTAAAATATTTGTCCTCTTAGAAGTTCTTTTTCTTAAAAAACTTTCTGCATTTCATTGTTTTATTTTTAAATTCTATGATGGAACTAATAGATCATAAAATAATATAACTAGTTATATTATATTGGTTTAATGTTTTCCTTTAAGTCAACTTTAAATTGTTCATTTATTCTAAAATAAAAATGCTCATGAAATCATAAGAATGATAGCTAGTTTAGTGTGCACATTTGTTTTTAATGTATGTAAAAATAAATACACAGTGACTAACATAAATGCATGTGTGAATTTAAAATAATTTCTTGTACAACCAGTGGTGTGTACATGCTCTCTGGGAAGTACTGTTCTGCAGTGTCCCTGTTGGGTATCCCTCAGTCTTTACTTCATCTCAGTGAATAGGAATTTCACTATCTTAGGAGATAACTTGCTTCACTTTTAGATTCCTCTAATGGCTCAGCAATGTATTAGATTGGTTTTTGGGGTATTTTTTCTTTTTTGCTCCAATGCTTTTCTTATGTCCAAGCCTACCTTCTTTAGCAACCAACTGTTGTTTCACATGGTTTTCTCAGAAATGATAAGACTAAGTACACCCTTCTTATGCTGGAGAAGCCTTGAAAATAGTCACCATGTTCCTTTCAGTCTGCCCTCTTTCAGACTGTGCATTTGGCATTTCTTCAGTCTGGCCTCAGATGATGTGGTCTCTACATCTTCACTCTCCTGGTAACCATCCTTTGATGTTCTCCTGTTTTTCAGTGTCTCTTTTAATGTAGTATACTTAATCTATTCCACAAATGTGATTATCAGTGCTGAGCTATATAAGACTGCCACCATAATCTCTAGTTTTGGTATTCTCTGAAATGGTCATGCATTTTCCTCAGCCTTGTTATAGGGCTGGGTTACTTTGAGTTCACTACTAAGTACCTATATCTTTTATTACTTGAACTGCTGTTGTTAAACCAGGTTTATATTCTATAATTATGAAACTGTTTTTTTAAGTTGAAGACATACTTTATTCTATATCTGTTCTGCAGATTACTATTCTAGATTGTCCTTCATTTTCTTTTCAAATGCAATTTCTGATAAGCATTTATATCAGTTGTCTGTTGGTGTAATAAAAAACTCAATTAAAAGTGTCTTTAACAATTAGATTATTAGCCAGACATGGTGGTGCACATCTCAAATCCCAGCTATTCAGGAAGCAAAGGCAGGAGGATTGTAAGTTCCAGGCCAGCCCACGCAAAGGGTAGTAATGAGAACCTGCCTCAAAAACAAATGAAAAACAAAAGGGCTGGGGGCTTATATAAAGTAGTAGAGCACTTGCCTAGCATATGCAAGACCCTGGGTTCAATGTGCAGCACTGCAAAAAAAAAATTAGAATACTGTTAATATTATTACATTTTATTAATTTGCTTGGTTATGTGAAATAATAAAGATTACCTTTTCAGGCATTTATTACAGCAGTACCTCATTTATTGATACTGACTTCTCTTAGAAAGTTTGGGCTGCTAGAGCAAAGTACAATAAACTGCGTGCCTTATAAACAGAAATTTGTCACAGTTCTGGAAGCTGAAAGTCCCAAGATCAGGGTGCCTGCATGCCCAAGTTCTGGTGAGAGCACTTTCCAGGCTGCAGGTTGTTGTCTTCTCATTGTATCATCGCATGGTGGAAAGGAGTCCCTTTATAAGGACACTAATCCCATGCATGAGACTCCACTTCATGACTTAATTAATTACCTCCCAAAGGCCATGCCTCCCACTAGCATGAGATTGGTGGTTAGTACTTCAGCATGTGAGTTTCTGGGGGATGATTCAATCCACTGTATATACCAGATACTAAGGAACACTTAAAAGGGCTTCAGGTCAATTGAGAGTTTAAGGAGTTAACAAATATTTATTGAGTAAGTTAACAAATGAATGAGATACTCAGTTTCTTTATTTTCACCAGTGTGTTCAGAGAAGCTGCACTATGAAAGAACAATAAACAATGGGCATTTTTTCCCAGAAAAAGTATATAATAAGGATGAACATTATGGTTTTAGCCAACCGTGGGTGTGAGTCTTACAGTAACTTAGTGCTGTGTGCACTTGGATAAGTTTCCTTTCTTTTTTTTTGTTTCTTCATTTGCAAACTGAGCATAATAGTAGGTTTTATCGAGGGTCAGTGTTAGTCTCTCTCACAGGAGAAAATAGCCCATGCTTCTTGTTCCATATTTTATGATAAAGCTTCTCTGAACACACTGATGAAAAATAGAAACTGTCTATGCTCATTCACTTTGTAATATTTTTCTGTTTTTGCATTCCTGTTACAAATTTCAGCAGCAGGCTAAGCCAGAGGCATTTCATGGGCTCAGCTCAAAGAGATGTACTGGGCTCAGCAATCCCCAGTTAAACAACAGGGAAGAATCTGATTCTTGCTGTGGTTAGTCACATGTGAGTAGAGAGGAGCAAGAGGGTGAGCTGAAAATTTTGTTTCTCTACTCCCCTACTTAAAGCATTGCTGTCAAGAATGAGTTAAAGTATCTTTAAAGATGCTGTGGAATTGATTTAATATTTCAGTTTCTCATTTTCAGTTTTCTTATTACAATTTGAATAGTTGGCTTATCAGTTTGTTGGAATTTTTAAAATAAGTTTTGTAGTCCATTAAAGTTTTGAACATTTCTTATAAAAATTAATTTTTGAACTAAGCATGCAATTCTTAGTATCCTGTTGTAGAGAAAATGTATTTTGTACATTTTGTGGTACTAATATGCCATATGGTTTAGTATTTACTTTAAAAATGAATTAATTATTTTCCCTTTGATAATGGTAGAAGCTGAGAAGTGTATAATGATGAGTGCCAATAAAAATATTAATATAGAATAACTCATTCATTCATTTAATACCAGCGTGGTCCCTTTAGATATGTAATTACGCTTAGAACTGCACAACTAAAGGGAATTTTTTTCCTCTTTCATCTTTCTCTTTTTGTTTCTTTCTCTTTTTCTCTTTCTTTCTCTTTTTCTCCCTCCTTTCCTCCCTCCCTCCCTCCCTTTCCTCTGGCTCTTTCTCTCCTTTCTTTCCCAGGACCTGGTGCGTGCTGGGTAAGCACTAGATCATTAAACTATAGCCTCACTCCCTTTTTTTCTTTTTAAAACAATTGCAATAATTAGAGGAAGCAAATGGACATCATCTGTTTCCTTTTGCATATTTAGATACACTCAGCCATTTAGAGTAGGTTACTACAGTCAGATTTTATTACCATTTAAAATAGCAGTTTAAAGTTTTTGTGATTATAGAGAAAAAAGGTTTTTTGTTAGGTACCAGTTGGGTTAATTCTCCCTTTTTGGATTTTACTGCCAACAGCATATAATATCTGTCTCCACTTTTCAGTTGTTAAACTTTAAAAGCATTCATTTTTTGGCATTGTTTACTATTTTAAAAATTGAATTTATATTAAAAGAGCTGAACCTGCCTATACTAGCAGTACATATTGTGTGCCAGGCATATGTTAGTCATTAAAGTGCAGGCATGAATAAGACTTACATACTCATCTCTAGTAGTAGTTCTGAACCATGGCAGCAAACCATTGGAAATAATATGGTCAGTGTTGAAATGTGTAGAAAGTACACAGAGCAACTGGACTGTCACAAAAGAGGTGCTATTTGAGCTGAATGGGCAGCTAATAGTTTGCTAGAAAGCCCAAAGGGAAGATCTTGTCTGATGGAGATGAGCCTCTGCCTAGATTAGGATCTGTGAAAGGGCTTACAGTTACAGTGTGACTGAAGCACAGAGTATGTATGGTGGATTAGTGTGAGATGAGGTATGGAAGGTGCGTAAGGATCATTTCCTGATGGGCCTCCAGTGTGTGGCCAGAGAGTTGAAGTTTATGCTTTGGAAATACAAGAGAAAAATGGATCGTATAAATTTGGGGCCACACCCTAGGCAGAAGACAGGTGATACATGGATACGTGTTGTCCATTTTCCACATAATCTACTTCTTCAAATGTTAACTGTCAGATGGTAGACTATAATTCACACACTTGAAATTTTAGTACTTAAAATAAGAAAGATGTGCAAATTCTTGTTTTAACTGAGTGTTTTTCAAACTTTGGTGCACAGTAAGCATTGCTTGGGGTGCTTTAACACATCTTCATGCCCAGGTCACAATGTCTGGGGGTTGGGGAAAGGGATTACTGAAAGATTCCCATGTGTAGTGTTTGAAAGCCACTGCTTTAACCTCACAGGCATTTAGTTTTAATGACCTCAATATGTATGTTGTCTAATATTTTGGGATTATAACAGTCAAAATGTAAATTAAAAAAACTTATCTTGAAAAATCATTATTCTAAAATTTTTTAAAGAAGAGAACAATAGTTTTAAATAGGTGAAAACTAATAGAATGTGGTTTCAAGTAGATGACTTTCATGCATGATTGCTGCTACTATATTTGTCATCTCTCTCATACACTTGGTGTAGGTGTCAACATTATGCCTGTCTCCAAACAAGCTAGTGAGTGAACCACAGGCAGGAATCACAACCCTGTGTCTCCTGTTTTAGAATCCATTAGGAAACCTATGTAGGAAAATTATGCAATTTTTTTTTTTCTTACTCTGAGGATAGGGTGCCACTATCCTGAGGATAGGGGGCTGGTTTTGAACTTGCTATGCAGCCCAGGCTGGCCTTGAACTTTGGAGGCTCCTGCCTCAGCCTCCTCACTGCTGGGATTATAGGTGTGTTGATAATTTTAAATATGAAACTAGCAATTATTTTTAGTTTTGTTGCAAGTTCATATGAAGTGGATTAATTGATAGAACTATTTAAATATGTCTGCATATATTTATGTTTTATGTAAGACAGGATCATATACTAATAAAATGTTTTTTAAAAAACAGGAATACAGACACATTGTTTATATTTGTTCTAAATATGTGGTTTATATATACAGATACATAAATTTCAAAAAGAAATAATGCAAAGACAATACAAAAACTAATAAAAATGGTTAGCTTTAAGGGTTACCTTTGAGAAGAGACAGGAAGAAAGCAGAAGAATGAGGACAAACATGGAACTAAGATTTCTTTACTTAGGGCCATTGAAATATTTTACAGAGTTAGAAATCACAATTTAAATCAGAAAGTAAAAAGCAGTGCTTAACAGTGAAAACAATCAGAAACTGATAAAGTGACACGTGAAATGGTACCATAACTGGGTATTGAAAATAATTACTTCAGTGATCTTAAAAATACAGTATTGTAATTGTACACCCCTAGTGGGATGGTTCTGGTAAGCAAAGAATTAGAAAGCAAATTTGAACTGCATTCATTTAAAACTCTTTTATATATATATATAATATATATTATATATATAGTAGGGTAAAACTTAACAATAATCATGTAAAAGTTTCTAATGAATAAAGTTTCTAAGAGAATAAAGTAGGTAAGTAGAAGCACTTAATCTCTAAATTGGAATGGCCCATATAAACTCATTATTTCTTTTTCTGTGTCTAAACAAGTTCCACATTTCACATTTCCTAGGTCTTTGTACTGTAAAGACAGAAGTAATGACAACTCTGTACCAGTGCTTAATCCTTGGTATCTAGGTTATAGCTTCTAAATACTATTTCCTTCTAAAGGAGCAGTTGTCTTTAGAGAAATCATTTATTCTAGGACTAGGTGGGAAGTATACAAGATGAATCTTCTGAGAGAAAGCAAGAAAGCTATGAGAGGACATTGGATTCATGCCCACAGCTTAGAAGAGACAACTTGAAGATGTTCTCATTGGCCAAAGATGGGACAATTTGAAGGGCATGAAGAATGATAGCAGTGAATGGAAGCACTACACATGTACACATGCACACAGACATACACTAATATATAGGTGTGTATATCTACATATATATTCACTCCTTACATGAAATTGTAATTAGAAAAAAACTGATAATCATTAAAGATTAATAGGATAATCAGCTCACTACTGTGAAAATTAACAAATTAAGGGAAGGAAACAAAACACTTACCTTGCCTTTTCTGTATAAAATTTTATTGTGGAGTAAACAAAAAGTGAATTAAAAAATTCTTAATAACAGAATCCTACCTAACATATGTAGAAGGAATAACAGAAAAATCACCATTTAGTAGCCCCTAATGAAATAATGATTCTTGGTGAGGGTCATCTGTGGATGCTAAAACCATTAATTTAAGATGGAAACATTCTCTGAACAATCAAGGATAACTAAAAGTGGGTCAATCAGAAATTATATGTCTGCTAATATAATAGGAAGCTAAAAAATTTGAACTGAATCTGATTAAGCCTCCAGATCTAGTTTCAAATTTAAAGGAAATAGGAAGGGTAGAGGAAGAAGTTAAATACCACCATGAGGAAACCATTAGGCACATCCAGAATGTAGGATGTTCTACAGGATGAGTAACTTTGTTTCTTCAACAAATGTATGTCATGGGAATGGGGATAGAAAAGGCAAGGGGTGAAAAGGGGAGAAGGGTTGTTCTGGATTAGAAGGGATTTAGGAGGCATAACAGCTAAATGTAAAATGTAATTCTTATTTAGCTATCGATACAAATAAAACAATTGTAAAAAAGATGTTTTTGTGATAATCAAGAAAATATGAATGGATGGTAAGTATTAGATGATATTAGGGGTCCATTGTTAGCCTTGTTAGGGGTGAAAGTGACCTTTAGTTAATGTAAAAAAGTCTTAATCTGATGAAGTACTTAGGAGTGAAATGATGCGATGTTAAAATTCTCTAGCAGTCAGTCAATTGGCCGATAACGTGACAGATGAAAGAAGATGGGCAAATGTTTATAGATACAGAAAGTGTGTAATGGTGCCTGGGGTTTGTTGTACTATTCTCTGTAATTTTATACATATTTTAAAATCTCCATAATAAAAATTTAAAGCTTCACATTAAAAGAAATATGTAGCCCTTTCTGATCACTCAGTAATTAAACATTAGTGTCCCTTTTTGCATGATACAAGTAAATATGAAAATTGGGAACATAGTTTTTATTTTACGGCTTTTAATTAAATAGATCAACTTTGTAAAAGGGTACTACTGTACAGTAGATTAAAAACGTGCTCTTTGGGAATTGGTTTCAGTAATAAAATGTCTTCTAGAACTGGTTTTGATGAAGTTCAGATTTCATAAAACAGCACATCTGTTCTATCTAATCATTTTCTTCCTTTTTGTCTTCTTTCCAGGAGCAATCATATCCTCAATTGTGTATTTATATTTTCTTTGCTTTTCTTTTTAGTTTTACTACATATATATGTAGTTATACTATTTTAATTATATTAAACACATACGTATTTTAGTTTTACAACATATGTAAATATATGTAGTCCTGTAGTTTTGTATAATTTTGACCTTGATCAAGTATGAATCAACATGAATGAATTGCACATTGTTTTTGTTTGTTTGGGGTACTGGCTTCGTGGTAAGCACTCTTTTTGAGCTGTACCCTAAAAAAACCTCATGTAACACTGAGTGAGGGTGATGAACTGCGGGAGCTATGAAATGTTGAAAGACTTTATATAGGAGAATGACATTAATCTGCATTTACAAATACCATTATTATTATTATTATTATTATTATTGTCATACTGGGGATTGAATTAAGGGACTCACACATGCTAACAAGGACTCTACCCAGTCCTCTTGCTTTTTGTTTGTTTTCAGATATGATCTCTCACTTTTGCCCAGGCCAGCTTCCAACCACAATTCATCTACCTGTTTTCTGAGTAACTGGGACCACAGGCTTTGCACTACAATACCTTGCCCTCTGGTTTGTTTTTAAGATAGGATCTCACTAACTTTTTTGTGTAGACTGACCTCAAACCACTATTTTTACCTCTTCAGTAGCTGGGATTACAAAATATTTTTTATGCAATGTAGATAATGAATTAAAAGAAAACGAGAATGGATTGGTAGAGCAGTTTAAAGGATGTTAAAATCTAAGTGGTTGCTTATAGTTGATGGTTGAAGTCTCTGACTATTTGGTAATACTAGGGTTTGAACTTAGGGCTTTTTACTTACTTTGCAGGCACTCTACCACTTAAACCATGACCCCAGCCCTTTTTACTTTAGGTATTTTTCAAATAGGGTCTCTTGTTTTCATGTTTAAGCCTGGGCTGTTCTGGACTGTGGTTCTCCTGTTTATACTTCTCTTGTAGCTGGATGACAGGTGCCACCATGCCCAACTTTTTATCATTTGAGTTGATGTTTTGCGAACTTTTTTGCCTGGGTTGGCCTCAAATTGTGATCCTCCTAATTAAGCCTCCTGATTAGCCAGGATTATAGGAATAGGCCCAGCTTACTTTTTTTTTTTTTGGCAATACTGGGGTTTGAATGCAGGATTTCATGCTTGCTAGGCTAGCACTCTGCCACTTGAGCCACACATCCAGTTCTTTTTGCTCTGGTTATTTTGGAGATAAAGTCTTGCTTTCTCATTGGGCCAGCCTGGACTGCAGTTCTCTATGCTTCCTGCTGCAGCTGGATGACAGGTATGCACCACCATGCCCAGCTTTTTCTATTGAGATGGGACCTTGAGAACTTTTTGCCTGGGGTTGGCTTAGAATCATGATCCTTTGATTTCCACCTCCTTGTATCTAGGATCAGAGGCATGAGCCACTGGCATCTAGTTTGGGCTTACGTATTCTTAATCACAGCCCTTTAGGGTATTATCCTGCCTGACTCTTTGCCCTGCAAGTCTTGCTCTATTCTTTACCTGAAGCCTTTTCTCTCAGATCTGCAGAATCTAGTCTTTTGTTGAACTCAGGTCTCTGCTCAGAGGTCTTTCCTAATCATTGTATTGGGAAGGAACCCTCTACCCTTGCTATTATGTTTTACTCTCCTTACTCTGCTTTATTTTTCTTTGTGGTTTTTTTAAAATATCAACTTGAAATTGTACATATATTTATAGATCTAAAATATAAGATCTATGAGTACTGGTCTTGTCAAATGTTTTAACCACCCCTTCTTCCATGCCTAGTCTGTAGTAGGGCTTAGTAAGTGAGCCCTTTTTGCTTTGCTTATTTTCAAATAGGGGCTCACATTTTTTTTTTTTTTTTTTTTTTTGCTCTGGCTTGCCTGGACTGTAATCCTCCTATTTTAAGAGTCTTATGTGGTTGGGATGACAGGCATGCCCTAGCACACTCAGCTTTATTGGTTGATGTGGGGTCTTACTAACTTTTTGCCTGGGCTGGCCTTGAGCTTTGATTCTCCTGATCTCTGTCTCTAGAGTAGCTGGGATTATAGGTATGAACCATCATGCCCAGCCTTATCTTTTTAAGCATGCTCTTCCAGCCTATTACGTCCTTTCCCATGTCACTAGTATTTTAAACACAGCAAAACAAAGTATTTATTGATCGCGTCACCTTTATTTCCTCCTTTATTATCCCATTTTAATCTCACAACCACGTGTGTCCTAGAGACTTCGTGCTTGCCACTTTGTTGTATGGTGAGTAAGATGTATGGTGGGCAGCAGTATTGCCTTTGGCATAGTTTTCTTACCTCCCATCTGCTGTTCTCTTTACACTGTATTCTCTCTGAGCCCATGGAGTCTCCTGTAGTGTTAAGAGATGAGAAGTCATGAGGTTTTGACTCTTGTATCACCCTGGAAGCGTGTAGAGGCTGTGGAGTCTGAGCTAGAGCTGTTAAGTCTTTAGTTAGTAGTTTTCTGTATGTACTTAGCAATGATGCAGGTTGTGAGGGTAAATTTGGTTAGATGATTTTAGCCAACAATTTGTTGAACATTTGTCTTATTATAATGAGCATAGATATACTCAAGACACAATGATTTTGTTCATGGGGGTGTCTAAAATCTAGTGGGCCTAGTAGTTATTTAACATTACTTTTAGTAAAATATGGTAAATGCTGGATTAGAAGTAACTATACGTCACTGGCAGAGTACATGGAGGGGTGTAAATGGCTCGCTGTGGGGCTTGTGAGCGGAGGCACAGGTCATAAAGGATGCAATGTGGCCACACCTTGAGAAACCATGGGAATTCACAAGTGGACAGGGGCTGTAAGTTTTTGGATGTAAATAATTCATGAAAACAGAATGGAATCAGTCTGGGCCCAAATGTTACTCCACTGAAGGTTGATACTGGCAAGGGCAGGTTTGGCTGTTGTGCTAAGATCAATGGAAAGACATTCCAGATTTGTTTTTAAATTTGTTAAGAGATATTTTATACATCTAACATATACATAGCACGTAAAAATGATATCGTTCGTGGATATCAGAACTCAAGATAACCAGGAAGTTCTAACTCAGCAGTACTCTCAAGCAGCATGAGTTAACTCTGAGTTCTGGAGGGGCGGGGAATGTGGCTCAGTAGTAAAGCATTCACCTAGCAATCTTGAGGACCTGGTTCGATGCCTAGATTCAGAATTCAGTTCTGCATCTTACTAGCTTTGGGAACTTGTACAAGTTACTTACCCTCTCTGGACCTTGTCATGTAATTTCTACTTTATGGAAGATTAAATGAGAAAAAATGCATAAAGTACTGATGAGAATATCTGGCATGCAGTGCTCAATAAACATTTTTGTTGTTATTAAAGTTTATTGTAGGTAGGCGCCAGTGGCTTTTGCCTGTAATCTTAGCTACTCAGGAGGCAGAGATCAGGAGGATCATGGTTTGAAGTCAGTCGAGGCAAATAGTCCTCAAGACCCCACCTCAAAAAAGTTCCTTCACAAAAATGGGCTGGTGGAGTGGCTCAAGGTGCAGGCCCTGAGTTCAAGCCCCAGTACTGAAAAAAGCAAAAAAAGCTTATTGTTATTTTTGACTGTTCACATCAGCCTAGAGCAGGAGTTGGCCAACTGCAGCCTGTACCAAGCCCAATGTTTGATTTGTAAATAAAATTTTATTGGAAAGCAGTCACACCCATTCATTGAAATGGCTGCTTTTGTGTGCTATAAGACTGAGTTTAGTAGTTATGGTAGTGACTAAATAACCTTAGAAAGTCTAAAATATTTAATGTAGGGCCCTTTATAAAAGAAATTTGCCATCTACTCTTTGGTCTTTTAGAAGAAGTTTAGAGGATAAAATCGAATTCTTTAGCTCTCACAATCGTTGATGGTTGCTTCCAAACTTGTCTCTTTTCCCCCATCCATTAACTATCACATGACCCAGCAGCACCAGCTTTCACTCCCTGCTGTTTACTGCACGGCCTGCTTTCTTCTGCTGGATTGTGGTCCCTTACTTTTCCAAATGCTCTTTTCTCTAGCATGAATATGGGTGGAAGGAGGGCCAGGACTAGGGTTCAGTGTGTGAGGCATTCACTTGGTACACAATTTAAGGGGAGCCCCCATAATCTATTAGTACAGTATTTTAAAAAATAAAAAAATGCAAAAACTCCATGATGTACAAAATATAAAATCTTCACTCTTATTTTTTCTAGAATCTTAATAATTTTATTTTAAAATTTTTTCAACTTTTTTTGTGGGGGAGAGGCAGGGTCTTGTCCTATAGCTAAGGCTGGCCTCAAAGTCGTGATCCTTTACCTTAGTTCCTGAGTGCTGGAGTTACAGATGAGTATCACCATGCCCTGCCTAAGCTAAGTTTGTCCAGCCTTACTGAAGTATAATTGACAAATAAAAATTGTATATATTTAAGATGTAAAACAATGTCTTAAAATAAGTGTGCCTTTAATAATGATTTCACAATCAAACTAATTAACTTATTGGTCACCAGACATAGTTACTATTTGTGTGTGAGTGTGTGTGTGTTGAGGACTCTTAGAAAATTTCAAGTATACAGTGCATTATTTTTAACTATAGTTACCATGCTGTATATTGTATCTCTAGAACTTATTTTACTTATAACTGAAAATTTATACCTTTTGACCAGCATTTCCTTATTTCCGACTCCCCTTCACCTTTATCCTCTAAGTTCTGGGAAACCACCATTCTAGTCTGTTTCTCTTAAGTTTGGCTTTTTTGGATTCCACATCTGAGTGATAATCATCAACATTTTAAATAAAGATAGGATCAGTATTACTGATTTGTACTCTGCAGACTATAACATCTCAGCATAGCACTGGTAATCGAGAGCAGGTAACCTTTGCTTAAGCCACAGCAAATCCTGTACACTCATACTTCCTACGTGTATGCAGGAGTTGTTTTAAGATTCAGAATAATGTGCTGGCTGATCACATTAATGACATATGCTTAGGTCTATGTCAGCACTGCCGTCATAAAGTATAATTATGTACACATTTTGTTGAATGTAGCTTACAGTAGTGATCTGTATAGTAGATATGGTAGTATATAATTTGTTGTGTGAAATGACAGAATGAAAACTATTTCTACAAATTTTCAACTGGCTCATTTTAAATGGTTCACTGACAGCAGAGAAACATTAATTAGAGTAGCAGTATTGGATAACTCAACCTGTTTACCACGAGATCTGAAAGATCAACTGGTTCCCATAAGCTTTTTCTAAGAAAGGCCAGATCAGGAAATTAATTGAATTTTAATGCTTTCTGATAAACATTGACTGGATAAGCTTTTTTCTATGGCTGGCTTTCTAATCTGCTTTGACATTCCTTCATGGTGTTAAAAACAGTGATTTGTTGGTAGGTTTAAATATGTATATTATTTGTAGAGAAGAAGGTTTGGAAGTATTCTGTAAAATGAGTTAAGGCAGAATGGAGTCTTATATGTAAGACATAAGTATAGAGGAATGGGCAAGATTTCTTTCCATTTATCAGATATCATATTGAGATGAGTAGGACTTTATTTGATTTTTGTTTTTGGTGGTACTAGGATTTGAACTCAGGGTCTCATGCTTGCTAGGCAGGTGCTGTACTACTTGAGTCACTGCTCCAACTTATTTAATGTTTTGACTAAGTAAATTACTTGTTCTAACTGACTATCACTGTTATAAAATGTAACATTGAACTTGATGCTGTCTTGTTTGTTTTCTGAATGCTTTAAAATGTTTTTAGGTGTATAGTGTTGATTGGAGCCAAACCAGAGGTGAACAGCTGGTGGTGTCTGGCTCTTGGGATCGAACTGTCAAAGTGGTACGTTAGCATTACTGTATTTAAAACAAAGACTGCTTTTGAGAGCATCCACTGAATTTTTTATTTTCCAGAGTATTCTTCTGTAGCTTTACAATTGGACAATTAATTTTCTTTTCAAAAATACACATTAAAACATCAGAATTTAAATTTTTTCTAGTCTTTTGGGTATAAACAAATAATTAGCTTAGCATTGATTACTTGGCCCCTTAAACACCATCTTGCTTTATACAAAAATAGATCTTTAAAATCCTTGAGATATGTATGTAATTTGTATGTGTACATGCAAATATATAGCATATTGTGTATTCAGTATATATAAGAGCATATATATGAATTTATCTATTAATTGATTTTTTTCATTTATTTGTAGTGGGACCCAACTGTGGGAAAGTCTCTGTGTACCTTTAGAGGCCATGAAAGTGTCATTTATAGCACAATATGGTCTCCACACATCCCTGGTTGTTTTGCTTCGGCCTCAGGTAAATAATTCTGAATTTACCAAAAGCCTTACTTGTAGTGAAGGGTGGCTTAGTTTTTCCCATTAGGTGGCACTGTGTACCATAGATTCAGAGAAAACAGAGGTGTACTCTTATTCTTTTGTGTTCTAAGGACTTTTCATTCTTTACCAACCTCTTGCCAAGAATTAGCTGAGGCCTAAATTACTTTTTAGCAAATCAAAGAGTAACTCCTAGTTTTTTGGTAAGGACATATTTGTGGATGGTAATATCACAACTGAGATAAGAAGTATATTTGAAAGAAAAGATCTTTTTGCAGGTTGAGATTGGAGCTGAGAAATCTGGCCTTGTGAATAAAAATTGTGTTCTTGGCTCATAATTGTAACTAAAGCTGTTGCAGTAAATCAGTGTACGTAGGAAACATAAAATAGAAGAAACTGTAGGGTATAGGACAGGCGGGCAAAGTATTGTTCTTAGATAAATGACTCACTGACAGTTTTTGTAAATAGAGCTTTATTGGAACACAACCATGTCTATGGTTGCTTTCATACTGTAGAATTAAATAATTGCTATAGAGACCTAATGACCCACAAAGCCAAAATATTTACTCTTTGGCTCTTTACAGCAAGTGTTTGTTGATCCCTGGAATAGAACCTTGAAGGAAGATAAAGAATTGGAAACTTTTGTACAGTTAGTTATTTAGGGAAGGAGAGAGGCAATAGCTAGAGGAGAAGGTAATGTGCTTCTAGTATTGTCTCCTCACTTAATTATTCAGCATCCAAACACAGGCAAGAACTAGGTAGGGCAAGTGTACCTTTCTTTCTAATAAATTGTCAGTGTCCTGAGTTGAATTATATTGACTGGCTTCCAAAGGAAATAAAATGTCACAGAAATCCTTTCTGTCAATTTATTTTCTTATAATTCTAAAAATTAAAAATAACCCAATGTCCCTGAATTCTGCAAGTATCATTATGTTGAAGACACTCAAATGGAAATCTTCAAATAAATTATATACAAACAAATATATCCATTTAGATTATGTAACTTTTTGAGATCCTATTAGTAAATAGTGGTGATATCTATGTATGGAGGCATAGTTAATTTAAGAAACATTTTGTTCTCTAATATGAATTAACAGCATTACTTTCTAAAATGAAGAACAGTAAATGCTGTCAAAAATTAACACGCTTACTTTTAAAATTCTAAATTGTCTTGCTCATAGTTTTATTGTCCATAATCTAAATTTAATCTTTCCCAAAATATCAAGTCTTTTGGGATGAGACCAATAATACATTTTCCTAGTCACATCTTTTTTTCTTAGGCTAAATTCTTTTTTGATCTTTATCTTTCTGTGGCACAGCTAACCATAAGGTGGATGTGTATTAAGTAAATAGTAGCAATATAAATATACTTAATTTGACATTAGCCCTTTAACATATATATATAATATATATATACACACACACATGCACACACACATATGTATATATATAAAACTAGAGTTAATCATCTTTTATGGTTTTAATTTAATGCAAATGCTTGTTTTACGCTTGTAGTTAGTCAGGTCTCTAAGATGGCCACAGTTCACTTTAGTAGTTCTAATTTTATCATTTTATATTTTTTCCATTGGTAAAAAGCCCAATGCAGAATCTTAGTCCAAGTAGAATTAAAATTTTTATAAAAGTATAAATCAGATTCACATTAGCATAATTTTCCTCTAAAAGAGGGATCCCCTTTGGTCTTATATCCTATAGTTTTAAAGGGGTTATCCATTTCAAATCCTGGATGTAATTAATGATGTTGAATAGCTTGTGTTTCCCTTCCAGGGAAGGCATGTCTGCCTGAACCCTGGTTGGCAACATTTACAACATGAATTAAATTTAATAAGTATAATTTTACATACTTGGAAAAGTATTGGTAAGTAAAAGTCCTTGAATTACTGATCAGTTTTAAAAGATTCTTTTACTGGACTGGGGATGGGGCTCAAGTGGTAGAGCACCTGCCTAGCAAGCATGAGGCCCTGAGTTCAAACCCCAGTACTGTCCAAAAAAAATTCTTTTATCTTGCTGTTGTATGTCGTTTTGTTGATATTATTTAAGGTTCTAAAATTGCCTTCATTTGCCTGCATTCCTCCCTTCCTTTCTTTTTTATATTTTGAATTTGAACCTAGAACCTTGTAGAGCTAAGCATATGCAATCATTTTTTATGCCTATGGCCAAATATAAAATCTAGTGACAAAATCATGAACAACTGCATCTATTTAATCAGACAGAATTATATGTATTAGTCCTTTATTTGGGCTGTGTCAAAATAGCTCTTCCTTTTACATTGACCTTTGTATAGCATGCATATACAGTACTGGATCTGGATATTGCATATAGAATATTCAGTATATGAAACTGAATAGCAGAAAAGATTAATTATAGAGCTAGAAGTGTCATAATAGTCAATTTTTAAAACTGTACATTCTAAGTGGATTATATGTAAAAGTGGTGTTTTATTAGTGGAATGACCATTTGCTTTCATAGAAGAGAGCATCTGTTTAATTACATTATCTTCATGTATTATGTTAGAAATATAGTGTTCATATCAGCCAGGACTTCTTTGTTAAAAGTGAAAAAAATTGTGTGCCAAACTGCATTAAGGAAGAAGATAAATTTATTTGCTGACATAGGTGCCAAATCTAGAATTAAGTATAGCCTTAGAGGCGTAGCTGGATGAAGAGCTCTTTCTTCTGTTGTGGTGGCTTCAGTATCAGTTACCATAATGATGGCAAGATGGCAGTAGCTTCAACTCCTACATTCTCTCTGGTTTCTGTCGGGTAGGAAAAGTAAGAGGTTCCCTTTCAGACATCTAGAAAAGCCTTATTTTCTTATTGGTTCTGATGGGTCCCTATGGTTGTTCCTGAACTAATTATTGTACCTGCGGAAGAGAAATGTGATAGTTTGATTAATCTAGGCCAAGCTTAGCACCTGTAATTGGGAGAGGGTGAATGTCCTATCTACACCTGCTGAGGATGGAAAGAGTGAATCTTGATTATGTGGATAGATTCCAGGGGGCCAATATTCATTATATTGTCTCTATACACATAAGGCTTAAAATAAATCAGAGGAAATTGATGAATCAAATCAAGCACTGGACCTGCTAGTTATAAAGTCCTTCCTTAAAACAAAATAAAAGAACCTTAATTTTTTCCTGTGAAATTGGATACAGAAAGACTGTATAGAATTCTTGAAAACTTGATTTATCAAACATTTTCCATTTTCTTAAAATACTCCTTGATGATTTTCAAATATTAGGTACTTCATAGGTTTGAAAAGATTTAAAATTTCTTTCACTCTGCAAAGATAGATGGATCTATGTTATAGTAAAAAGTTAAGGTAACTCTAAAACTCTTATTATGCCTTAACTATTTCAAGGGAGACAAGAAAATTGCTTATCATACCATGTATAGTGCATTAATAGGCAAATTAACTACTTGGCAGATTCTCTTGTTTTGTTTTCATATATTTTCTATAGTATTGTACATTCTTTTATATATTTAAATACCTTGCATAGCTGAATACTACCACATTTTTGAGTGATATCACATGAGATAGGGGAGTACTGTCTTACTAAAATGTTTGAAACACATCTAACATTTATTTTGATTGTTGAGAGGGACATTGTCAGATATTCATTGAATGCCTGCCATTTGCTGCGTACTGGAGGGTCAGTGAGGAGGAAAACAGAGCTCCTACCCTCCTAGAGGAACAAAGAGAGATGCTAAGAGAAAAACTAGAAGCATATGGTGGTAAGGGATCTGACTTCCTTTTGAAGGAGAGTTACTGCAGTACAGTAGTTAGTAACATGGACTCTGGAGCTGGGTGCCTGGCATTGAGTTCTACTTCCCCCATGGTTGTGTGACTTTGGTCATGCTATTTAAACTCTCTCTTTCCATTATTGATAAAATAAGGGCAATAATAATATCCATACCATAGAATTTTGAGAATGATTGAGTTAATGTACATGAAGGATTTAGAACACTGCCTGACATAGAGTAAGGACTCTAAAAATGTTAACCTCTTTTGTAATATGAATTCTGTGAAAACACATAAAGGAATGTGTCAGGATTGGCAGCCCTCAGGTATGCTTCCCTGAGGAAATAGTGTCTAAGTGAGAGTTAGGAGTTGAGAGGTAGGAAGCAAGGTGTGAGAAGTGGAGAGAACAGAGCATATTTAACAGCTCTGTGCTGTCACAATAAACAGTACTTACCTGAGAACTAAAACTGGGAATAGATGTTTTAAGTAGTTTGCTCTATACAGACTCCGGAATGCACATTTGTGTAGTACAGCATACTACCCAGTATTTCTAAAAGCTGCTAATCATTGGCGAGCCTCAGCAACAGCAGTATTCTGGCTCTTAGTCCTGCTGAATCAAAATTCCCCTGGGGAGGTAATATTTGTTCTTCACAGCTGAATCAAGTGATCAGCCCGATTTGGAAAGTGTTGCACTAGTCTATAGAATAGCTCTGTCTGAGATACCAAATTATAGTTTATGGTAATTTCCATGTTCTGTTTTCATAGGAATATAATAATATGTTTTTAAAAAATCCACAGAGTAGCTTCATTCTGAATTCAGAGTGAAAGTAGTTACTTTAGTTTGAGAACTCCTTACATTATTTTCTCTCTGTTTTGTTAGTGAGTCTTTAACAATTATCTTGCTTTGCTTACAGACAAGGCTTGCTATAAAACATACCATAGTCTTCACATAAAAACAATCTCGACTTCAAAGCTGCTCATGGTTATGGAACCCAAAGTTATTAAATACTTGTTTTTAATGGTACAGGAAAAACTTACATGATAAGCAACCAAGATGTATTTTTATGTTTAATCCTGTGTCACACTGTAGTTTAATTAAATCATTTAATTACTTAGAGCAACTTATGTATTATATATAGTACATGGGTTATATTTATATATTCTCCTCCCTCTACCCAAGGTCTTAGCCAAGCCAATTCTCTGTAAAAGCTGCCTAACAGCAACTTGCATTTTAAGATAATATATGAAAACATAGCATTTAGAATTTAGTCACCTGCAAGATTGTATAGTATTTACATATCTAGAAGCAAATTTGTTATTAGTGAATTTAAGACCAAAAAAAGGAGGAGTTTCTAGAGAGGCAGATCTAGGTTTGCCTCCTATAGTAGAATTCCCAAAAGACATTGTGTTTTGTCTACTTAATGAAACAGAAAGGAAGACTGTGTGAGCTTTTTATATAAAGGGGCTTAATAGGAAGTAAACTTTCTTTTGAACCATGAAAACTAAATTACTGCTATTACAGACTCCATGTAATTGCACCAGTTATAACCATTCCTGAATGTGTGAGGTCTAGCAGCAGTTAAAATAAACCTTATTCTATTGTATGAAGCTCATTATTTCTGACAGGCATCTGGCATTTCAATTCTATTAATTATTTGAGCCCCAAAGTACTCTTTTGGTACTCATTTAACATCACAATTTCAGACTCTGTTTACTCTCATTGTTCTTACCAACTTCTTGTTTTCTGCATTTTGGAATTAGACATAGTAGCAGCCAGAACTTCTTATTCAGTGGGTTATGTTGCCATGGTAGGTCTGCCATGGCGCCATCACAGGGCCCTAGTAAACATCTGGCTGACAGTGAAAAGGCCAGGTGTCTGGAAGATATGATTTAAAAAAGAAAAAACAAAAGCAACGTAAATGTAGATGTGCTGGTGGTTGAAAGAGTTAGATGAGTCATTGTACACTTGCCTAGAAGGTCCCTCTCTTACCTGGGAAACGGTGATGAGGGCAGAGTTCCAAATGTGTGTGTCTTTCAAGGGAGTGGAATTTCTAGCTCTGGTAGAGCATTACTCACAGTTTTGTGTCCCTCCATTTAGTGGCAGGAGGGGAAAAACCTAAGCCATGGCTTTAAAAAAAAAACGTTGCTTGAATGTGGTGTTGCAGAACTAAAGTATCGTGTCAGAGAATTAGAGTAACCATCTACCCAACCTTTGTTTTTTATCTTTTGTACACGTATGTAACAGGTGTCTACCGTTAAGTGTACAACTTGGTGGATTTTCAAAATGAGCACATCTGTATAAACAGCACTTGGGTCAAGAGTCAGAATTATGGCTGGGGATGTGGTTCAAGTGATAGAGTGCCTGCCCAACCAGTGCGAGGTCCTGAGTTTAAACCCCGTACTAGGAGGAAATAAAGTAACAGTATTACTCCAGAGAGCCCTGTCCTGTTCTTTAGGTCACTGCTCCTCCCTGCCACCCTCTGTACTCAGGGTGACCGTGTCTTCCTTCTAATCGCAAAGATTAACATTGCCTTGTATACTTTTGTGTCTGCTTTCTTTTGCTCACCATATGTCTTGTGAGATTTATTTGTATTAGTGCTAAAATAGGTTACTTCTTAATTTCCTAGTCTTCACTCATTGTAACATGTTGGCTCTTTAAATCAATTCACATACTCATGTGTGAATAGTGAATAGTTATCAGGTGAACATAAATAAGCTCACTAGACTTTAGACAGTGCTTTAGTTATGTCTCTGGCAGACTTTAGAGTTTCTGACCAAGTACCAGTTTTTGAAAGCCAGTGACAATCACGTGAGCATTTTTTTATGTGTTAGTGGAAGCCTCATGATGAATAGAGGCTTGACTTTTTTTAGAGGCAGAAACTTGGAGAGATTACCGTGCACTCCCTCCATGATGGTAAGCACCTCCCCTGCCTATAAGTGATAAGACTAGAACTGTCTTACGTCTTTGTAACATTTGTTGAAAAGCGTACCCCAGAAAAAGAAGGGATGCTTCTATTGCTCCAGGACACATTCTGTGCCTCTCATCTGGACTTGTTCTTGCTTGGTGACTTGACTCGGTAGGCTCCAAACATTGAGACACATGGTCACCAGAGGCTCCTGAAGGTTATGATTTGCAAATTCTCTGTAAGAGAAGGACTGATATATTATGTTCAGTTATAGTTCAGAAAAATTCCAAGTACTCACCTTTGACCTGCCAGCTATGGTCTGAGCCTGTGCGTAGCTCTGGGTCTTTTTAGGATCACTTGGTGAGTGGGGATGTGCCGCTCCTAGAAGGATGTTGGCCAGGTGAACCAGACTCTTGACGTCCACGCTACCTCCTATACACACCTCCTATACACACCTCCTATACACACCTCCTATACACACCTCCTATACACACCTCCTATAGACACCGAAGGCTAGGGAAAGTCAGGAGAGGTCATTCCCTCAAAGACACTTGGAGTTCTGAGACAAGTTCTGCCAACTCTTGTCCAAAAGACAGTCATTATTTTGGGGGCCCTAAAAGCTCTAGCCTGTATCAGTTTAGAACTATTTCTATTTGGTGCATTCAGACTCATCATTTCCTTTCATCCCTATAGTCTTTAGATCCAAAAATGCTAGTTACTTTATCTATCAAAGTGTTTTTCAACCTTACCTAAAGTACCAGAACTTTTTTTTAATTAGAAAAGAAAAAAATCTGACACACAAAGGCAGTAGTATATACTTGTAGATCCAAAAGTAACAAAATTATTGCAAAACACAGACTAAAGGAATGCATGCAAGTCGTGACTGTTGTGGCCTCTAGGCCAGGGAGGATGGAAACTGGGATTGGAAATACAAGAGAGATTTTAACTTTATCCATAGTTGGTAAGGGTTGTTTTCCTAAAATAACCCAGGCAAATCTGACAAAATGTTTCCAAGAGAGAGAGAGAATGAATATGGCCCAATTTATAGAAAATGTAACAGATAAAAGAGAAATTCCTCAAGAATCAGACAGCATTGACTGTGTGGCATTTGTCCTCCAGCAATACCAGGTAGCACAGAGTAACTGTAAAATATACCTGCTAGGGAGCCAGACCACTTGGGTTCTGATTCCTGGTCCTGGTTCCATTGCTTAGTACCTGGGTAAGTTATTTCATTCCATATGCCTCAGTTTCCACATTTGCAAAATACTATAACAATTGCTCTTTATATATTATCAAAATTCCTACTTCATATAGTTATTGTGATGTTTTATAAAATAGAATACCATTGGCATGTAAGAAATACAGTAAATATTAGTTATCATTTATGTTATTGTTATTGGTTGGGACAGGAATGACTTCTAAACATGGCTATGTTTGTTGCTTCATTTAGCTCCTTTACCTTATCTCATTTCAACCTGTTAGATACTTTATCATAAATAAGGAAACTGAGGAGCAGTAAAGTAACTTGTTTAAATGTCAACAACTACTAAATGATTCAGCTGGATTAGAACCAAGCTCTGGACCTTCAGAGCCCCTGATCTTTTTTGTTTGCTCCATTTACTTACAGCTCTGGCGATCAAACCCCAGACCTGGTGCATGTTAGACTGATGCTCTACCACTGAGCTAAATCCCAGACCCAAAGACCCTGCTCTCTTTTTTTTGTTTTTTGTTGTTGTGCTAGGGGTACATGTGACTTTTATAAAAGTTCCTACAATATATCATAGTTGAATTCACTCTCTCCATCATTCTCCTTTATCCCCTCTACCCCCCATTCCTGGAATAGTTTGAACATGTCTCATTTTTCCATTTTCATACATGAGTACATAATATTTCCTTTTATCCTCCTTTACCCTTATATTCTCCACAGTCCAAACTCCCAGACAAGACCTGTTTTACCTTCCTGTTCTGTTTTTGAAAAAAAAAAAAAAGGCTTTTTTGTTTGTTTGAGATAGCTCTACATGGAGTTTCCTTGTGACACGCCCATGTATTTATGTATTATAACCCAAATTGGTTGTATCTCCTCTATTTTTCTCCTTTCTATATTTGTCCCCTTCTTATGGTGATTTTAACAGGTTTAAAAGTTCTATATTCATTCTTGAACAAGAAGTACATCACCCATATTCACCTCAAAGCCCCTGTCCTTAACTTCTGCGTTCATTACTATCAACAAATTTAATTCTTACTAATTAAATTCTTTAATTATTTAACTCTTTTAGTTTCTTAAGTGACTTCCAAAGAAATCAAGGAGAAAATTGTCTAAACTAGCTAAAATTAACCTATGATATGATTTAGAATTAGATATATTGAAAATATATATAAGTAAATAAAGGGCAATTTTTTTGGTGGTACCTGGATTTGAACTCAAGGCCTCACACTTGCTAGGCAAGTATTCTACCATTTGAGTCACTCAGCCAGCCCTTTTTTGTGTTGGGTATTTTCAAATTAAGGTCTCATGAACTATCTGGCCTGGCTTCCTGAGTAGCTAGGATTATAGGTGTGAGCCACCCGTGCCCAGCAAGGGCAGTTTTTAAATTCAGAATTTTTAGATTTTATGTATTATAGTGTCTACTGTGTGCTAGAGACCATTGCTTTACAGAACCTATATTCTATTAAATTCTTGTAGCACAGCCCTGAATAGTAGGCATTCTGTATTTATTTACTTATTTATACAGAGTTTCATTATGTAGCCCAGACTGGCCTTGGTCCTCCTGCCTCAGCCTCCTGAATGCTGGGATTTTAGGCAGGTGCCACCATGTGTGGCTTTTCTGTTTCTGTTTTAGGAATGAGGAATCATTTTCAGATGTTGTGTTCACTGTGCAGGGTCAAACAACTTCAAAATGGGATTCCAGCACATACCTGTTTCCACACAAGAGACTGCATGTTCTTCATCATACCAGATAGCTTTGGCCACCATCATTTGTTCTTAGTTTACCTTTGAGGTACATGTATATATTTCTAGATTTTATTTATCCTGTCTTTTTTTGAAGGCAAACAGCATGTAAAACGTTTAGTCAGGGCGACTTTATACAGTTAGGCAATGCAAACCATTTTTGTAATAATGCAAAGTATAATCTTCAAATTTTTTGAGGTGTTTTTTCCCAAGGAGAAAAGATTTACCACTAACTGGTCCATTAAAATTTAGTATATATCAAAGCAAACATAGTAGGGGCTGACAGCTCTGTGGTATAGCAAGTCTTAGCATTTTGAGGCCCTAAGTTCAGTCCCTGGCACCAAAACAAACAAACAAACAAACAACCTGGTAGTGAAAATTCTCCCTTTGGCCATCTCAGTGTGAGATTCAAATTTTCCTCTTTGAATAGGTCTAAAAGCAATATTGTGGTGTGTTACTTTTTGTAGTCATTCACTTTTAGTAATTCTTCCTTTAAAAATATGTAAAGATGGTGATACTCTAACAGTGGGAATATTTTACATGATTTGTCACTATGAGCTCATCTGTCACAGAGCACCCAAGTTGTGTGATAGAAAGTGATCAAATCTCCCTCTTTCACCAGGTGATCAGACTCTGAGAATCTGGGATAGGAGAGCAGCAGGTATCAGAATAGTGGTTCCAGCACACCAGGCAGAGATTTTGAGCTGTGACTGGTGTAAATACAATGAGGTGAGCTGCTGCTCTTCCAAGTGGTGAAATGATCAGTTCTGTGATCTTCGTTTGTGTGGACTTTGCTGGTGTTGTGGGACCACTAAGCTAAATTCAGGCCCTTTCGTTGCTAATTAATAATTGTGACTGACCTGCCTTAGCATTAATTGGATTTAAGTGCTCATAAAATATGCAAAATAAGAAACAGAATGTCTCAAAAGTGTAGCCTTTCTTTGTTTTGGGGACTGGCTTTATAATTTATGTAATTTAATGTGTGTGATTGTTCTTAACACTGCCTCCTTGTATCATCTTTTGCTTTAATTTCTTTTTCATTTTGCTAGTCAGAACACTGAGCTATTTTTAACTTGATTTTTAATTTGACAGTCTATCAGTTTTTTAAATTTTCTCTTTTATCTTCCTTAAGCCTAATTTTCATGTTTCTGTAAGATAGTAGGGTCCATGTGTGACTTTTTGCAAAGCTTTAATTAATCACGTAAGTATACGAATTAAAAATAGGTATGGATTAAATGTGTGTTAACATACTACTTATGTACCACAATTGTTTGTTGACCTTGAAGAACATAGGTGAAATGTATACTGTGTGTAGTGTTCCATCATATACATAAAGTATATTGAGTTTCTTTCTACTAGAGTTATGTGAATTTGTTTTGGTATGTAATGTCTACTTTGATTCCTTTTTATACTTGTTACACAACTTCCGAAGAATGGGTCCTGGGTCCATACTAAATAATTACTAGAGTAAGTGATAGTGTTCTTGGTGGGAAAACATATCCACTGCTTAATTGCAAAGATGTCATAGCTTGATTTTCTCTGAATTGTTTTCAGAACTTGCTGGTGACAGGAGCAGTTGATTGTAGTTTGAGAGGCTGGGATTTAAGGAATGTACGACAACCAGTGTTTGAACTTCTTGGTCATACCTATGCCATTAGGAGGGTGAAAGTAAGATTTTATCTTTTCTTTTTTATGTAGAATGAAATTTTAATGTAATTGTAATCAATGAAGCATATATAAAAGAAGTGCACCTTTGTGTTTGGGGTTAGGGTTATTGATTTTTTTCTGTGTTGGAGATTGAACTCAGGGCCTTGCACATTGGTGCAAGGTAAGTGAGCTACCACTGAGCTACATCACCAGCATTGGTTTTTGAGACAGGATCTTCCTATGTAGCTCAGGCTGGCCTGCATCTTTCCATGCTCCTGCCTCTAGCTCCCAAGTACTGGGATTACTGATTCTTTTTTACTTGTTTTTGTCACCCAAAAAGTGGTAATGAATTTTGAAAACTAAAGTTAGACTAAATATTTGAATAATTATTGAATGAGTTGAGACAGTGAAAACATTAAATACATAAGATATTTAATAAGAAATTTTTTTTACCCTGTGATCCTCAATCTACTGTTTCTTGTAAAATTATTTTCTAACTATAGTAGTTTAATTTTAGTATTATATTCTTTATAATTTTCCATTTGATAGGAAAATCTTTACTTTTTTGAAACTGCTGTAATAGAAAGATGGTTAATCTCTTCTTTTTCTCACATGATGACATATATGAATATTCACAAATGTGTGGGGTCCACTCTGTGAACACCAGAGAATGAGGTAACATTTTATTGATGCTCCCGAGAAATTTGCATGGCAAGTTTTGATACATTTCTGTGGAAAACACTTTATTAAGTGACATCTCCCAATTTTTTTTTAACATTAAAGATTAAAAAATAGCATATTGAGTTTTTCAATAAGATAATCATACAACATTCCTATTTTTAAAATTCTAAATCTTTCTTAAATTTTATTGGCTACAACACAACATATGAGACACTGTATCTCTTGCTTCATTTATTTTTTAGTGGTGCTCTTATGGAGACAGGTTTTATTAGTTGGAAAATATTTTCTGTGTGTATTTTAGAATGATTCTGAGAATGAAATAGGATAATGTGAAAATACTTTGCAAACTGTAAGTACAGTTACATAACTATAAAATGCTGTTAGGGCTGGGGTGTAGCTTAGTGGTAGAAAACGTACCTACCATGTATGAGTCCCTCTGGCTTTGGTCCCTACCACCAAACACACTAAATAAGTAAGTAACTAAATAAGTAATACACTAAATTAATAAATAAAGTTCTAGTAAGATGAACTCTGAAGGAATATAATTGCAAATGGCAGTCTTTATATTTATTAAATTGACAGTGTTACTTGATAGGTCATCTTTCATTACCTGTAATATTCAAATAACAGAATTTAACTTAAAGGTGTTTTAAACTTTTAAATGTTTATTTTGATGTTTATTTATAGCAATCATAATATGTATACATAAAATTGATAAATTCTGTAATTCTTATATATGTATATACTATCACATACTTAAATTCCTTATTTTTGTAGACTCTGTTTGGATTGCCAGTAAGAAGTTGTATTTAATTTTTTCAGAACAGCAGCCTTCTGGGAATACTTACTCTAAATAAGCTCTACAAAGCTCAAGGGATGATTTTCTTTGGAGAATGCAAAAATAAATGTTTTTCCTATAAATGGATACTTAGAGGGCCAAAAGATTTTGACTCAAAGCAAATAAGGTTGGGAAAGCATAATCTTAAGCGACAGTCCTGAGTGAATGTATTATAATGTTCATGTAATGACCATAGGAAATAGCATGTTATAATTATAGCTGACCTTTCAAATTTTGTTTTTAGTTTTCACCATTTCATGCTTCAGTGCTGGCTTCCTGCTCCTATGATTTTACTGTGAGGTACGGTGGATTTTAATGTATTCCATTGTAAAATGCCAAGTAGCATGTACGTCTTTGCAACTTTTCTGAAAACTACTGTATTGATTTCACTACTAAAATTACCTTTCCTGCCTTTTAATCTTCTTTTCTCTTAAAATACTAACTTTTTAAACCAACCTCCTTGTTCCAGTGTACTTTTAAATCTGTCTTGGTTTTTGTGAGGACACAGTAAACATTTTGATTTATTGTCTACCCACACCTCTCTTTATTTCTCAGTATTTGATATGGCAAAATATATATATATATAACTTTCTTTATGTAAAATGTGCTTCTGATAAAACAGATTATAACAATGCCATGAGAGAAATTACATGCCCTAACTTGGTTTTCTGGACTGGTGAACCTGGATGTAATCAGTACCCAGCCATGCTCAGAAAGCATCACAGTTTTTGGTTCCCAGTCTCACTGTGCTCTCTGCTTTGAAGACTTAGGCTTTGGAGTTTTCTTGAACCCTGTGGAGGATAGAGGTTGGGAGAGAGATGTTTAGCGTTTCTGAAGACAGATGGCCTGGGTTAAAAAGTAGACATGCTACAAGATCAGAATGTCACAAGTGTATTGTTGTAAGCATGTAGGAAAATGGAGATTGTAGAATAATAAGAGATCTTTAACATTTAGTTGAAAAATATATTTGAATAAATGATTACCCTATGTAACTTAGAATCCAGGTTTCTTTATGTGTAGTATGGAAATTACTAAGCTCCAAGGTGATTATAAAAATTACATAAGAGGTTGTACTCGAAATACTGGGATCATTCTTTTTTGTTGTTGTTGTTGTTTTGTGGTACTGGGGTTTGAACTCAGGCCTCATGCCCGCTAGGCAGGTCCTTTACCGCTTGAACCACTCTGACAGCCCTGCATTAATTCTTAGTTACCATTCCTAACCCTTTTCCTTACATTTTCAGCAAAAGACCTTACCTCTTTTTTTTTTTTAATAGCCTCTAGCACAAGTCTCAGTTTTTACCCATGCCTGCAGGTTTATCTAAAGCTGTCCTTCTACATTTTTTTTTTTTACCTTGGTGGTACTGGGGATTAAACTCAGGGCCTTGAGTTTATTAGGCAAGTGCACTACCACTTGAGCCACACCCCAAGTCCTTTTGCTTTTAGTTTGCTCGGTAAATAGAATCTCACACTTTTGCTTCGACTGGACTTGGAGCTTGATCCTCCTGCCTCTGCCTCTAGAGTATCTGGGATCATAGTGTACACCACAATACCTGGCCCTCTCCATTCTACCTTTCTTGTTTGAAACCTTTGGACACGGATGCTCTTGATCCTTTCTATTCCTGTTTCTTTGAGGACTTTATCCCACAAAGACACCTCTTCTCCCTCCTTTTCAACAGTCTACTGATGATCTGCTTACTACTTCACCCTTTCCTGTATCTTCTGTTAATCCCTCTCTTACATGTCTCTTGCCTTCTTAGCCAAACTGTTCATGTCCCCTAAAGCTTTGCCTATTCAGCAGGACCACTTCAGGACCTTTATTGTCCCAGAGTAATCTACTTTGAACCTATAAAATGGATCTACATCGCTGATTAAACAGGGCGAATTACATTGAAGAGGTTTTTATGATTTGCTTTTGAAGTGCTTTGGCAGAATGTCTAATTTATGATTGATTATTATTTCCTGGCAATCATTGTGCTCACTCAGGATTTCTTGTGAGGTTAAAAAAAAAATCTGAGAAATTGTTTTCAAAATGAAATGTTTCTGAAGACCAACTTTATTAATTAATATTTTTAACTTATTAATTTTAAATTCAGTTAATTTAATAAATTATGTTTAATTTCTCAGCTCTGAGGCATCAAGCCTGTAAAAGCTTTTAGGCTTAGGCATTTATGGCTATGTCTCTGTTTGCTCCAAAATGCACACTGGTTTCAGCCCCACTTCTGCACTGAAACTGCTCTGGCCAAAGCCGCCAATGACCTGGTAACAAATCCAGTCTATTGTCAGCATGTACTGTGCTGGACCTTGCTGCTGTTGTGCACTGTTGATCAAACCTTCCTTCTGGAAACTTCCTGTCCCAGAAATCTCATGGCTTTTTGTTGCTTTTGTTTTGTATGCTTTTCCTCTTGCCCTCTAGTCCTTATGCTTCATCGTGGAGTCTCCTCTGGAACTTGGTGGTCTGCATTTGTCTTAGTGCTCCTTCACAAGTTCATTCTGAGGGATAATTCCCCCTGCTCCCTCCTGCTTTCAGCTCCGACTTCTCTTGAGAGCACACTCAGCTCTGCAGGCATTCACAGGCATCCATCTTGATGTTCCAACAGGCATTATCTTACATGAATCCTTCATTTCTTCCTTTTGATTCAGTTAGTGGGAATATTGTTGCTAGTCAGAAAACCCAAACCTGGAATTTTCCTTTTTTTTTCTGAAAAATTAATAAATATTTTCCTGGTGTGGAGTAAAAAACTTAAACCAAGGGCTTCACAGGCAATTTAGAGAACATTATTTTTCAGAAATAAAAATTTAATTGTAACATACATTGTAGCTATATTCCCTTTCATACTGAGTGTAACTTGAGGCTAGTAATTATATACCCCAGTATAGGATTTTCAAAAACATCCTTATAAAAGGAAAATAAATATTACAGGAAAACAAAATCACATGAAAAGCTCTCATCTTTAATGTATATACACTGGTTGACTCTCAGTGCACATTGATGGTAAGACAAATTGTACTAATGATGACTTGTGTGACTCTAGCCGCTCATCATCTGTATTTGATGACCTCTGGTTGAAGGGTCAGGAAAGGTGTACTTGGTCAATTTTTACCCCATGTGATATGAGTTAAACTTGTACTGGATTGATGATATTTTAGTGCCAGAAAGGAAAAAGAGTTCCAAGTCCAAAATGTTTCATAGTATATGAATATTATCATATAGATTTTAGCATATTGTCTTTCTCCTGGTATGATTTCCATTAGGTAACATCTTCTTCCTGTCTATCCATGTCTGCTGTGCCAGCCATGCATAATTATAATTGGAGGGGGTTTGTTTGTTTGTTTGTTTTTAGCAGTACTAGGGTTTGAATTCAGCTCCTTGTACTTACTGGAGGACTCTATCAGTTGAGCCATTCTCTCAGCCTTTTTTTGCCTTTTAGTTATTTTTCAGGTAGAGTCACATTTTTTGCCTGTGGCTAGCCTCAAACCTCAGTCTTTCTAACAGTGCCTATGTAGCTGGGACCATAAGTTCATGCTACCACACCTGGTTTTTTGGTTGAGATTGTGGGGGGGGGGGGGGGGCGGCGGGAATCTTACTAACTTTTGACCCAGACTGCGTACAACTGCTATGCTTCTGAGCTCCACTTCCTGAGTAGCTGGGATTACAAGCGTACTCCAACATGCATGGGATGATTTGAGTTTTGATAGCATGGTTTTGGTTTCATACTAAGTAGATCATCTCATAAACAGAACTAGTAAACCAGATACGTGTGACAACCAACCAAAAGTAAAGCTGCTACATAGATAAGTGTTTTCATTGGGAACAGCAGCATTTTCTCTTCTATATTATAGCAAATACTTCTCAAGTAGTTAAAGATACAGCCTTCATATGTTGATAAAGCCAAAACCATCCATTTAGCCTCAGAATTAACACTCTTTAGGTTCATGATATTTTCATAAATATTCTAACCTTTAAAGTATTTTTATCATGGTCTTTGGTAGTAATAAACCAAACCAAACACTTAATTTTTAAGACTAACTTATATTTTGACAAGAAAAATAAAAGAATTTTAATTTCAATGATACCAATCCACAATTTGTATGATGTGAGTCTCTCTCAGCCTCTACTAGCAATATTAATATTTCAACTCAAACTACTTTTCAGTTACAAAATTATATATCTATACACTGCTTTAAAATTCAGGTATATTCCTAGAATGTTTTCTGCCATCCATTGTAAGAGACAAATTGGAATGTCTTGCTGAAGAAGTGATTTAAAATAAAGGTTTGGAGAGAAGTAGAAGCAAGTTTAAGGGAACCCCAAGCCTGTCCGTTTTTGTTGGAGTAGTGAAAGTCTATGTAATTACAAATATAGAGTAGAGTAATGGAAGACATATTCAGTGCACTATTTAGGGGTTAACATATCCTTGGGTGTCACAGATCATGGAACCAGACTGCCTTCTACTAGCTATATAAGCTTGGGCAAGTTATTCTAAAACGTTTGGTTCATGGAGGTAAGAGTATAATGCAGAATTGTTGTGATGGTTCTTATACATGCGTGTGGCTCATAGTAAGTGCTGTGTAAGTTTGTTAGTGTTGTCACTCTTAATGGGAAGAATGGGTGGTGATAGAAGACCATCTGTTTGGGCTTGAGGCCCATTTTAGCTCTAGTCTTCAAGAATGAAGTAATCTTTTTTATTGCAGCTAAACCAGTTAGCAAAAGTGCACAGTGGGGGTAGGAAGTTTTCAGGAATCAGCCTTCCTATCGTTTCTCTTTAGAGAACTTTGGGAACATTCTCTCAGTTAGACATCTCTTATGTAATAGAGTGAAGCTGTGGACTCTTGAGTCAAGAAGACTTAAGATGGAAGGCTCCCTCCTCCATTTAAAGCCCTGAAATAGAGGAAGTGATACCTACCTTGTGGGGATGTTCAGAGGATTCAATGAGGTAGTATATGTAAATGTTCTTGGCACATAATTAGTGCTTAAAAAATAGCAGATGCTTTAAATGTGAATACTAATAGTAATAATAAGCTTCCTATTTTAAACTGTAAGTACCTCAGGGAGAGCTAAGGTATTAATAATTCATGCCTTACCTAGCATTACATTAATGAGATAATTATATTTCTTAAAGCCACTAAGAAGCTTTGTGAGTAGAAATTTTTATTGCACTATGAATGTGAGGTAGGGGAAGCAACCTGTGAATCTGGTGCAGCCACCAGGAACCAGAACAATGGTTATACCATGGAAAGTTGAACATACCTAGGGCATTTTGCTCAAATCCATAGCCAAGTGACCATGCCACTTCATTTCAGTCTAAGTCACTATATATTAAGTACCTATTTGTTAAAAAATTATTTCTTAGGGAGGCAGCATGATATAATAAAAAAGGTGGAGCTTAAAATCCGAGATTTTTCCATTACCAGCTGTATTTTACATTTATGTATAATAAATATTAGCTTTAATATAAAATTAAATTATATTATTTAATCTCTTAGATTAGTCAACTAATCTCTGAGTCTTTGTTTCCATCCTAAAATGTATTTTATGACACTTAAATATCAACATATGGAAGCTATTCACAAAGTGCCTGGCCTATGTCAGGCACTCAATAAATTTTAGTTTCCTTCTTCTTTTCATTCCCATATATATGTATTCTTAATATTTAGTACCATATTACTATAAGTGTATGTTCTTATATTTATGAGCAAAATGTTTTTTAAAAACAGCAGAATCACAGAGATGCTCAAGGCAGAATGTCTGTGAGTTATGTTTAAATGACTCAGCAAAAATATTTTACATGTGTATGTGTAGAGAAAGAAGAATAAAACAAGTGTAAAATTTTAACAGTTGGTGAACTAGACAAAAGGTATATGGTGTTCTTCGTATTATTCTTTGAATTTTTATGTGGATTGGTAATTTTCAAAATAAAAACATGAGAAAAACTGTATAAGGCACTGAAAATGTTTCTTAATGCCTTTTAATAGTACAATTCTTAATATTTAATTTAGCATAAGGTAAATAACATTATTATATTGCATAAGCAAGAAAGTGATATTTAATTGGATTGTAGGCAACTTAGAATTTTAACAAAACAGCAGATGCAGAGTATGTTTTCTCTCTGTCACATTCACTCTTGTAGGATCTGCCTTTATACAGTCAGTGTCTTAACTTTGGTGGGGTTGATGGGCTTTTTTGATCCTTGTGTTTATTAGCAGAGATTTCCACAGGCAGATACTTCTCTTTCTTCCCCTTCCCCATAAAAAAGGTCAGCCAAAGTAAACAGTATAGCTGAATATGTACTCTGTCTCACAAACCTTTCGTTTCAACTTTACCTAGTCCCCTAACCCACAAAAAAAGGTCAGTCAAAGTAAATAGATAAATGTAGCTGAATCTGAGCTCCAAGATACCTTCAAATGATTCATCTTTTAAGATAGTTGTTTTTAATTCCTCTACCTTTTCCCATCAAACCACAAGAAGTCTTGTGGCTAGTGCTTGATACTGATTGTTAACATTTAGAGAACTATGATTGAATTCTTAAAATGATCAAAGATTTGTTTAATACTCTACACCTTTCATATATCTCAAATATAAACGTCTCTTCAGCCCTAGCACATATTTTACTTTGCAGCACAGGTTCTCCAGACTTCACTGCTGTGCTAGAAAGGCACCTCAGTGTGGCTGTCTTTGGTGTACTTTTTAAGATGGAGAATATTTGCATTCCCATATTTGTTTAATTTTTGTAAGAATATTTTAGTAATGAGTATATTTTGTGTTAATAAAGCACATTGCCTGGTTACAGACAGTGAAACTGGTCTGTTTTGTTGTTTTTTCCCTAGCACTGGGGACTTGGCTATGCTGAATAAATATTTCCAAATGTAAGTGAATTTAAATTAGGTGAAAGGCTATGATACCTTTTGATCACTCTGCTTATAAAAACTTGCGACAATTATATTTTAATATGTTTTCACTTTAGTTAAGCTTGAAGTAGTCATTAATAAACTGAATTTAATGTGGAAAGTCCTATTTAGATGATAAAATATTTTCCAAGGAGAAATCTTGCTGCCTAGATAAGAGTTTTACTGCTCAGCAAACTTGGAACAATTACATTGGCATTGTGATTGTTAGCTAAAGTTACAAGTAGACATTTAAATTTTTTTCTATAATTAACTGTAGTAGACAATATACTTATAAATCTCTTCAACCTTCATATACTTTTGGGGTAAGATCTTTGTACATATGAAGCAGTAACTCCCAAGTTTGTTATGTTAACTTTTTAAATATTTCCTCAGAGACTTTTTCCATTTGACTTGTTTAAATTAGAAAATTCTTGTGTCAGTTGTTACTGTACTGGAAAGATCTTTTCATGAGGTGAAATGTAATTTTGTAAGTTAAATGCCAAGTGAAAAAATAATTTCCTATAAATGAAAGAGCATACATTAATTAAGAAGGACTTGTAAAACTTTTGGCTTTAAACAGCCTGATTTATAGCTGCAGAACATTTTCAGAATTATTTAATAATAACATTTTTCTTTAAGAATCAAGCCAGACCCATGTCTAATTCATAAACTAGTGTAGCACATGAATAAAAGGCCTAAGCAGAGTGAGGAGTGTTAAACCCTTAGCTTGGTGCTTCAAACTCTGAATTGTGCTGATTAGTTCCAACAGAAAATTCATGGATTTTTGCCATTTAATTTGCATTATAATTTTAAAAAATTCTGTTGTGTAGATTCAATAAGGCCACTGAGTGAATTTTGTTGCTTATGTTTGTATTTTCTTAAATAGATGTTGCTTTGCTTCATTTTTTATAGTAGGAAATCAAAAGATAATATCTGAAAATGAAAAAAAAAATCAATGAATTCTATGAGCATATTATTTAGAAATGTAGAATAAAATATCAGAAGAAATAAAAAGAATTTAAAGTGGTTGCCTCTGAGATGAAGGGTTGAGAGGTTGCTACAGGAAGCTGCTGTTCTGTTAAAAGCCTAATCTGTGCAATTACAGTTTTTAAGAAAAAAGATAATAGGGCAGAAAACCTCGGTCTTCCCTTGTCTTAGTTATTTGCACATAGACAGTGAGCCTATTTACTTAGATCAACTGGGCACTACCAGTCACCTGGTCATAGTTTACTCTGTTCTCAGAGAAATCAGAGCTGAATAATTCACCCTGTCCCAAAACTCCAGTCTAGGATATAGATTCGACTTAATGGAATGAACTATACAGAGACTAAAAACAATAATTATTCATAGACAACATTCAGCAGAATCCTTTAACTTTCTCTTTGTATTATTTGGGGTGTGTGTGTTATGCCTTCATATGCATGTGTGTAAACAGAAATCCTTTTTAGCTAGCTTAAATGGAAAAGGGAGACTTTTCTCAGGAGCTGGGTCCCTCAGTGCCCTGGGGCAGGAGCACAACAGGGTCTAGGAAGGTACTGGAACTGCTTTACCCTGGATACCTGCTTCATTGTTCTCTTTCTGTAGACTGATTTTTTTCTCTTTATTTTCCTCAAGCTATCATTTGTATTTAAAAGAAAAGAAACAGAATGGTTTAGTCTTTGTTGTTCTCTCTCTTTCTTTGTCAGTATCTGTCTCCTCCCAAGACATCCTTGTCTCTGTACCCATCCACTGCTGAGGAGAGAGATGTCAAGTAAAGCCGTGCAGAATTCCGCAACCTGATGACCCCAGTGGGTTTACTTAAGCATTTCATGTGAGGTAGCTAATGAGGAAACAAAGCAGACAGGCTGCTGCTGCAAGCCCAATGGTTTTCACTATCAGGTGTGACATTCTAAGGCAGTCTTGCCTGACATTATTCCATGTGTGCTTCTCTGAAATGCTTTTTAGCTCTAGGTAGCCACGTTTTGGTGCCAGTTACAGTCCAAATGTCCATATTCTGTTCTTATTGATACTTGTTATCAAGATATTAATAACACTGTTTTATGAAGAGAGTTCTTCTAATTTTGTTTTCTTTCCAAATCAAATATTCAGAATTAAACTGCAAAAATCCATGATTCTTTAAATTTGTACCAGTAAACAATAAACAACCATACTGGAGTTTTTCTCTTTTTCTTTAACTCTTGTTGAGATGTGACATACTTCAAAAAAATCATGTGCACTTCTGTGGGTTTCAGCCATAAATACTCCCAGAGCAAGCCTTCCATCAGCCTAATGGTTTTCTTTAATTTGTCAAAGTACTCTAGACTTTATGCTGTGTGATTCCTGGACTTACTGTTTATTGTGATGAAGTAGAGCCTGCCCCTCTGAAATATTGATCTCACTGCAGTTTTAATTGAAATGTTATAATTAATTCATTCTGATAGAGAAGCTAAGTCTAGAATTTTACTATATTTAACCTTGAAAGTTTGTAACTATGGTGTGGTTTCTGGGCATTTGTGACTGAGTATTCTAAAAGTCATCTTTGAAAATTGTTCAGCAGATTTTCAAAATGAATGATATATTTATTCTTTATTACCAGACAGAACTTTTCTGTTTTAAGCTTTATTTTTATTGTTAAGTTCAAAACCACAAACGAAACAGTTCTGTAATCCAGTCAGGGAGATAAATGAGCACTCTAAATATTGAGTGAATGATTGAAAATAAGTTTAACTCTTCACAAAATTGTTTTGCTAGCCTACAATTTTTATTTTTAAGCTCTCCAAAAGTGATGCAGACAGTAAAATAATAAGCCATGTGTTTTAGGCCAAGCTTTTATATATCACTCAACTGATCAGCTCCTTTAAGAACCACATAGATGCACAGTCTTTCACACTAAATTTCAAGACTGGGAATCTGTGGTTGGTTACTAAAGGAGCTGACTGGTACATAAATTAGGAAAAGACAGCAAGGTAGACAAAGGGAGGCAGTGAAAGCATTAGAAAATATTAGAAGAGAAAAGGAATTCCTAAACTCCTTGCCATAGGAGTTCACATTCAGTCTGGCTCATGATCTCCTTAGGGTATTGGTTTTGAATGTAAGTTCTCTGACTTGGAGAGACCTGGCATGGGCTTTGGCTTATCAAATTTTCTATCTAGCTTGAGAAGCTAGGGGGAAAGTGACTTGATGCACTCCCATTTGAACTTTTAGCATGTTAATCAAAATTGCCTGAAGAATCCCAGATTCTTCTGCCTACCTATATTCTGAGTTCCTTGAGATGGCCCAGGCATAGAGAAAGTACCAGCATGTTAGAAGTCCTGGGCCAGATGTCAGTAGAGGTGTGCTTTTAGGGCTGGTATTTATTAGCTATATAACCATGGATTGCTTGATTTCTTTGAGCTTAGTCCCCTCATCTTTAAAATGAGATTATACCTATTGTATATCTACCACAAAAGTTTTTGTGATGATCAAAAACAGTTTTATAATGTGAAAGCACCAAACTGTGAAGTGCTAAGTGTGTAATTCTTTCTTGCTGAGGGTAGACTGAGTAAAGTGGGAAACTCGGTGTTGCATCATCTTTATTACTGGTAAGTACGAGCTAATGGTGTTGTCCTTTTGGTTTTCTTTGTATCAATAATGTAAAAGATAGCAGCCTTTTCTATCTAGTTTGCTGAGGTAAATTACATTAAATAATACTGTGAAAGTCTTGCCTATTCTTGGTACCTCCCCAGGGTGTTATCTTCTCTCAGTGCTGGTGTAATGCTTAGTGTATTAATAAATTCTTATCAGCAACAACTGTCTAGGACAGTGGTTGTCAAAGTGCTGTCCTGGGACCACCAGCGTCAGTGTCACCTGGGAACTGCTTCATATACAAGTTCTTGGGCAATTCTAGACCTTCTGAGTTTGTTTTTACTGAGCAAATTTAAGTTTGAAAACTACTAGTGTAGATCATTGATTCAATTAGTGGGGAATGCCACCTGCCCAGGTTAGAGTTCTCAGTCTTGGCTGTATAATTACCTCCTAATGCCCATGCAGAACTCAGGGCAGTTAAGTCAGAATTGCCAGAAGTGGGACTTTTTTAATTGGGCTGATGGGATTTTATCAAATCTGTAGCTATTGAGATAAGGTTAAGAAGCACTGCTTTAGGTGGTGGTTCCCAAGTCTAGCTGGTTGAGCATCAGCATTCCCTAGAAGGAGCAACCTGGGAAAACCCCACATACATCTATTCAATTGGAAGTTTCAGGCACAGGGTGAGAAATGTTCTGTTTTCTGAATGTCTGATGTAATGAATCCTTGGTCCATTATTTGGGAACTATGTCTATAGGTGATTAAAAAGTTACCTTATTTGTGAGGTTGACTTTTATCATTTGTCTTGTATTTAATGTGCCATTTGTTTATTTGCTTGTTTGTTTATCCATGAGCATTCTTTGGGTGTCCATGTGTCAGACACATTTATACGTGCATGCACGAAACACAAAGAAGAATATAATGCTGTTCCTGAATTCAAGGAACTTAGTGTCTTGCAGAGAAGGATAGATCCATAAATAAATAACTGCATGGAAATATTATAAGGACTATGCTAGGAGCCAGAAACATGGAATCATTCCTGAATTCTCCTGTTCCATTGATCACCAGGTCCTAGAAATTCTCCCACCTACATATACCTCGAGCCCATCAGCCTTTCTCATCATTGCTAACACTACTCTTAAGTCCATGCTGCTGTCATCACTCTTGACCATTAAGTCTGTTCTTCTCACAGTGGCCAGAGACACCTTTAAAGGCAAAGCTGACCATACTGAGTAAAGATTTTAAGAATAGAGGAAATAAACTGCTTGGGTGTATGGGAACCCTCTGTACTATCTTCACAATGATTCTTTAAATTTAAAACTTTGCTAAAGTAAAAAAGCTTATTGAAAAAAAATTGAATGGTACTGGGCATTATACTCAGGGCCTTGTGCTTGCTAGGCAAGTGCTCTACCACGAGAGCTATGCCTGTAGTCTGAAAAAATTTTAGGAAAACTGACCATACAAATTTGCTCTGTGTGTGTGCATGTGTGTTTCACTTTATGAAAAAATCCAAACTTTCCAAATGACCTGCAAGACCCCCATGATTTGGTCCTGCTTACCCTCTAGTGACATTCCTCCCCTTTCCCTGTGCTAGCACCTTTTCCCTGTTCTAGCCCCAATCACCTATTGCCAGGCTTCTTCTTGACCAGGGGTGATCTACTCTTCTGTTTTCTACCTGGATAACTCCTCAGCCTTCAGATCTCAACTAAATACCACTTTCTTAAGACATCATTCTTAGCTGGGTGCCAGTGGCTCATGCCTGTAATCCTAGCTACTCAGGAGGCACAGAGATCAGGAGGATCGCAGTTCGAAGCCATCCAGGGCAAATAGTTCATAAGACCCTATCTTGAAAAAAACCTGTCACACAAAAGGGCTGATGGAGTGGCTCAAGGTGTAGGCCCTGAGTTCAAGTCCCACTACTGCAAAAAAAAAAAAAAGAGAGACGTCATTCTTTTTGTTTCTTTTTTAGTACTAGAGATGGAACTTAGGGCCTCACTCTTGCCAGGCAAGAGCTGCTCTACTAGGTCAGCCACACCCCAGCCCTTTTTTTTTTTTTTTTTCAAGTTTGTTTTTCAGATAGGACCTCACACTTTTGCCTGGGCTGGACTCAAACTGGGATCTTCCTACTACTGCCTCCCAAATAGATGGGATTAGAGGTGTGCTCTACCATGCCCAGCCCCCTCAATATACCATTCTTATATTCTCCTACATTGTCTTTTAGAGCACTTGTCAACTGTGATTAAATTTGTCTTTTTGGTGGTTTTTGCATTTTTATTTATTTATCTCTTGCAGTTCTAGGGATTGAACCTAGACCTCATGCATGAGAAGCATATACTCTATCTCCAAACTACATCTCCCCCACCCAGTCCAATTTTGGTGTTTTTTTTTTTTTTAACTCAATCTTTCTACTGAACTGTGAGCTTCAGGAGAGCAGAGCAGAGGCCATGTCATTTTTGTTATGCTATTTAGTATAGTACCTGACATGGTAGGATTTACAAATTGTTGATGAATGGGTAAGTGAAGAGGAAAGAAGCATTGTGACATTTTTGCTCATAACTTAAGAGACTGGAGACTCAAGCAGTGCAAATGAAGGGGTTTATAATGGTGCAATTGACTTAAAATTATTAAATTACAACTAAAATTAATATATATCTAAGGCATTGAAAAGGAGCCAAAGCTGGGAACCCATGGCTTATGCCTGCAATCCTAGTTATTTGGGAGGCTGAGATCACAAGGATTGTGGTTCAAGGCCAGCCTTGGCAAATAGTTCACAAGACCCAATCTCCAAAATAACAACAGCAAAATGGACTTGGAGGTGTGGCTTAAGCAGCAGAGAGCCTGCTTTGCAAGCACAAATCCCTGAATTCAAACCCCAGTCCTCTCTCCAACATGCACAAAATACATACAGCCAGACATTTCCGTATCTTTTTTTTGTAGTGAGCAAAGAGCCACAAAGAATTATTGACTAACTCATAAGCTGAGAACAGGAAGAGAAAAAGGAAGAGCTTTTTAAAATATCTTAAACTTTCTGCTGAATTTGTCTGTTGGCTAAATATCAAAAGTGAGATTTCAAATTACCTTTCATGAAGTAGAAAATAATTTCAGCTTAATTCTTGAAATAGTGTTTTTAAATTGGTGCACATTATTCATACCTACATTTAAAATATTTATTTATTTTAATACAGTATTGCATACTTGCTTTGTTAAAGAATTACATAGTCAGAAGGCACATTGTATTATAGTCTCCAATTTGAATGAAAAACGTTCCTACAGTTCTGTCATATTTTTAATCCCTGGAGGCCTGTCCAGTATATTGAATTCCTATGAGAGAGCTTAAATAGTCAGAGATTTGATCAACAAAGAGACAAGAAGCTACCAAGCTGTATATATGCCAAAACAAACATGTCACTTAAAAATGACATGCCTTATTTGCCCACTTAATGATACGCATAGTCTGACTTCTCTCCATAGATCAGAGCCCATTTTACTTGTGTACATGATAGGCGTGTGAAGGCCCTCTGTTATATAGCTCTTAGGAGACTGTTGCATCTAGAAGGCTCAAGGAGAGATCTTACTCACTCACTTCACTGGAAAGTGAGAAAACCTGGAGAAGCGCCCAGTTCCTCCTTACAATTCATCCTTTCTCGGTGGAACTTCAATGGAGATGTACAGAAGCATTCTGGAAGTGAACGCACCAATATGTTAACAGTGGTTCAATTAGAATAGAAGGAAGAAATAACATGTATTTCTTTTGTTTTTAAAAACTCATTTGGAATTGAAAATAAATTTCAGTAGAGTGACATACTATTTAATTTTTGGTTTTCTCAACTTTTTTAGCTTGTGTAATTTACTGTATCTAATGATACTTTAATAAGATATTTTAGTTTAGTGAAGATATTTTAAATCATACATATTAATACGGATTTTTCTGATTTTCCTGGCTCCTGATCCCCTTGAGGTTATGAAGCTTCAGGTCTCCATGTTTAGAAAATGCTTTCTAGGAAAAAAGCTTAAACCATTTACTGCTCTGGGTACTAGTCTTCACTTAATTTTTTTTTTATTCATATGTGCGTACAATGTTTGGGTCATTTTCCCCCCTCCCCCCGCAATTTAAAAAAAATTTGTTTTGGCCTTACTGGGGCTTGAACTCAGGGTTTGCTTTCTACCACTTGAACCACATCCCCAGTCCTTTTGCTTTTAGTGTTTCTTGCACTTTTGCCCAGGCTGGCCTTGGACTGTGTTCCTCCTTTTGCCTTCAAAATAGCTGTGATTACAATGTGCACCAACATGCCTGACTTTGTTTTTTGTTCATTAGTTTGGCATTATTGGGGTTTTGAACTCAGGGTCTTGTGCTGTACCACTTGAGCCATGCCCCCAGTCCTGTTTTGCTTTTGTTATATTTGGGATAGGGTCCAAGGCCCTATTTCCAGACCAGCCTGGACCAAGATATTCCTGTTTAGGCCTCCCACATAGCTGGGATGACAGGCACATCCTACCACACCAAGATGAGGTCTAACTCACTTTTTGCCCATGCTGGCCTTGAACTGAGATCCTCCTGATCTCTAGAGTAACTGGAATTACAGACATGAACCATTGTGCCTGGCCTGGCTTTGTTTCTGAGACAGGGTATTGCTGATGTTTTTTTTTGCCTGGTCTGGCTTCAAACCACAGTCCTTCTGTCTTTAATTCCCTTCACTTAGTTTTTACTTGAGTGTTCCTCATGGATGCTTTTTGTGATGTTTGTGATGGTAGTTGTTTGATTTTATGTCTTATCTAGGATCTTTGCTTGTTTTTAAATTTTTCTGGGTACCTAATGGACCATTCTATTGGAAATGAACCCCATAATTTTTGCACTGTACACTAATTTCTGTCAGAAATGTGATGTGGTATATGACCAATAGCAATCTTATTCCATTCATTGGACTAACTCCATCTACCAGCATCTCCTTAATGTATTAACCTGCATTTTTTTTAATGGATTTTTTGCAGAATGCACTTAGACACTTGATAGTCTTTCCCAGGTTAAAATGATGATGGCCCTGACTCTGAGGTTGAGAATTCTGTGAGGCTGGATTTGGATGGCTTCACATGCATGTCCTTGTTAAGCATCTTAATTTTCACGAGGACCCCTATCTTTTTATGGGTGCAGCCTTTCCTTAACTGGCTCAAAACAACACTAACAGAAACTGCATTCCGGGAACTTGTTGCTGTTTATTGTCCTTAAAATGAACTCAGTTCTTATGGTTTGCCTAAAGAGGATTTAGCCTGCTCATTCTTTCTGAAATAAATCTAAATCCCAAATGAAGTCAGAAAGCTGATACCTAGATTACATCAAATTGACCTCCCCATAGAACTATTCTTCTAACCTGTCCTTTGAGGTGATGCCATTGACTGACAAATGGCAGCTGGTGACACATCATCTCTGTGTGTACTTAGGTGGTATTGATGATGGTTTTCATTACATAAGCATAGGGTTTCTGTAAACTCCCAATGGAGGATTTCCTCGAGTGTCCTAGGAGCAATGTGGTTATAGATACTGAGTTCATGGCCTGTTGTGTCTTTTTTTCCTTTGGCTATTAGAAAGCTTTTAGCATCTTGAAGTTCTCCCTTGTCAAGCACATATGACTCATGGGATATCTTTTTTTTTTTACCAATTTCATTGAAGCTTCCAACTAACTTTCCTACCCTTAATGTTTCTTTAACTTGTTTTTTGCCATATTAATTTGCATGTTTTTAAAACTATTGAGTTTTTTGGAACGTACTGGATATATGTAAAATCATTTGATTATTGTTTCAAATAATTCAAATCAGTACACAACCAGATTTCATAAATGAAATTATACAATTACATGTTTACTTTTGCTAATATAAACATTATCAAGATCCAGAAAATTTCATCTTGATACAGTTTACTATCTACTAACAAATATGCAAAAACAATGGAAACTACCATTAGGAATTCTAAGGTCTATGGCTTGTTCCCTCATTTATTTGAAAAGGCACATTTTCAGAAGTAAAATACTTTTCCTAAATATTCTGTAGATCTCAGTAACCTAATGAATGAGCTACTTATTCAGTGTCTCTCTGGTACCCACACAGTGGATTATCCATAGCAACAGTCCTTTTCAAAACTTAATAGGGCCAACCCTGTGTTTATTAGGGAAGTAATACCACCAGGTTAAACAAACTGTGACTGTTGGTTCTATGTGTTTACTCTTTTGAAGCGCTCTGCCCAACCTTAGTGTGCCATGTTGTACATCATTAGAAAAGCTGAATTAGGCCATGACTCTGATTCTGAATGTGCCATTTAAAAAGTATGTTTAGAATCAAGTATAAAAGATGATGAACAGATAAAGCTTTAGGAAGCTAAAGTACTATTTTATATATTGAAAATAGAGCCAAATTCTATGAACAGTAGAAATCAGAGCTATATTATGGTAAATATTTTCACTTCCAGTCTATAAAGAAGAAATAGAATGCATAGTATTGGCCCAGGAAAACACATTTCTGTATTTCTTGACTCTGGAATTAAGAAAGGATGTGCCTCAAAGAAAGAAAGAAAGGTTTCAGAATTAAATAGATTTTCATAAGAGAACAGATTTAAAGAATTTGAATTGCTGTTGAAATGTAAATTAAACCTAAAATCTTTTCATGTCATTTGTTGAGAAATTAAGTAGAATTTAAAATCACAAAATGTTAAGAGTTCATCTAATCCAATATTCTTGTTTTATGGGCATAAATGCTTTTAAAAACCATTTCAAAGGCAAAGTACCTCATCTCACATGTCCTTTTAGAGTTCCACGTTTTTTGGGGTTTTTTTTCTAAACAAAAACGTGTTAAGCTTCCATCTTACAAGGTGTGCTAATGGAAATATAATAATCTTTTACAAGGGTGGATTGATGGATAATTCTGTTTTGTGTTTTGATCAAGGAGGATGGAGTGCACATTTTTCTTAATGTAGATCAGTAATGCATTTATGCATTACTTAATGCATAAATGTAGATCAGTAATGCATTTATGAATCGGTTGAGCCTATTTTGATAAAATCTTTTCTATGTCAAATATTTTTTCCTTAATATAAATTTTTGGGGTGCAGTTTTAGCACTTAAAGTCTTTCTTTTTTATCTTCATAGATTCTGGAACTTTTCAAAGCCTGACCCTCTTCTTGATACAGTGGAGCATCACACAGAGTTTACTTGCGGTTTAGATTTAAGTCTTCAGAGCCCCACTCAGGTAATGGGTATCATCTCACGTTGTTTTCTTCTAGTACACAGTCTACAAGTAGCTCTGTATGTGGAATGTGTTGCCTTTAGGATGAGCTAAGTGTATTACTTAATTAACCTGGTCTCCTTTGCGATATGAACTTGAGTGTTTGAGCACATTGAAATAGTGGGAGTAAAAGGTATCTAGATATTTGGCAAGCCTCTCTCCTCTTAAAAGATTGACTTCTCTGAGAGGAAAGGGAATCTTCCCAAGAGGCGGCATGCCTAAGGCTTTGCATCAGCTTCTCTCAGTAGACAGAGTGACAAAAGGAAGAAGGAATGAGGATAGTCTGTTCCCAGAGGTGGGTAAAAGCCAGGAGTTTGTAGTCTTATACTCCTTGTTAAGAGTTGAGACCATGATCAGGTCATTTCCCTCTTTTGAACTGTGGCCTTGGGCTGCATACCCCAAGGGAGAACACAGTAGAAGAGGAGAATTTCTGTTATAATGAATAAACTATATTTTCCCTCTTTTGTTTTCTTGAAAACTTGAGAATAAATGTTTTACACTGTAAATATTCTTCAGATTTTTTAAAGCTGTTTCAAAAATTATAAATTCATGACAAAAACACTAATATATTGGGTTATAAGGCATTTTATAACACAAACTGTGTAAAAAAAATCTTATCAATGAAACACAAAATAATACATTGAAATTCTAGAGTACAATAAAGGAATTACACTTTTATTATATATTTTAGAATTAAACAAAAATTCCATTTTACATTACTATATACTTTAAATAAAATAGGTTTCATTTTAGGAATTTATGACATAATTCTAAGTTGAAAATAAAATAGTCTTAAACTTTAGAACATTCTCATTAACATTAAAATAATTGTTTAAAAATGACTTAACATGTAAGAAGAAAAAGTGAAATAAAATTATCTCTATATAAACACAGTATGCTTTAAGTGAACTACATTATTGATAATTTATAAGCTGATTGCACCTGTTTTCTATTCTAGTTTTGAAAAGTTTCAATGTACCCATTGAAACATGGCAGTACCAAACAAAGGATGCTATGTAAACACACACTGAATATTCATTCTTACATATTCTTCTTACCTGTGCTCTGTGAAACCCAGGCTGGGACTGTGGTAGCTCCCACAGCTCCTCCATTTCCTCAATTGTGTTAGTTCCTCACTAGGTCTGAAGAATACCAGGTGTTTTCAAAATCCTCCATAGACCCACCTTATTAAAAGGAATCTTGTGACCAGAGAATTTATTAATCAATGACATATATCCTTAAATAAGAGATTTTATGGTAAGGCAGTCTATCTTGTCTGTAGCATGGTGATTGCCATCTGTCTCTTCCAGTTGGATTACCAAATTCCATTTGCACTAAGGAAGTAGTTGCTGTTGAGAGCAATAAGGAGTGGAGAAGTAGGGGGTCTTTGAGTTGTAAACAAGCAGGAGGCTCAGCAGCATAGTGCATAGTTCAAATGTGCCAGAAATCTCTGAGCTTATTTATAATCAATGTAATTTTGAGGTTGGAGGATTCTAGAAATATGAGTACTCCCTCTCGTTCATTTATTCTTTCAACAAATATTTTCATATGCCAGACCTGTAGTAGGTACTGGAGATTCAGGGTGGAATAAAAATAAACATGACCCCTGTGTTCATAAAGCCTTTAGTCCAGTGTTAAATCAGATTATCTCACAAATGAATGTAAATGTTACAAGCTCAATGAAGGAGAGTGCATTGTGCTTTGAGGGTTCATAATCAGGATGGGTACTTGACCTATGTAAGCTATCCCTAGAAGGATCCATAGGAAGTGAGGCTTATCTGAGATCTATGGGTAAGCAGGTGTCAGTGGTATGAACAGACAGAAGAAAAATCATCCACAGGCAAAGGCAGTGGTATGCCACAGACCCTGTGATGGAGGAGCAGGCTATACCTGAGAATGAATGTGTTTTCTGGGTTTGTAGTATAGTATTCAGTGGTAGAATGTTTAAAATCTATGTTGATTTACTTGTCATGTTCTAAGAAATGAAATGTTGAGATTATAGACCAAATTTTATATTTTTCTCTATATCAATCTGCTTGGGCTGTCATAACAAAATACCCCATTAAACAACAGAAATTTATTTTCACAGTTTTGGAGATTAGATGTTCCAGATCAAGGTCTGACAGGGTCAGTTTCTGGCGAAGACTCTCTTCCTGACTTTTAGGTGGCCACCTTGTCATTGTGTCTTCATGCGGTCAAGGGAGAGGGGGAAAGAAGAAGGGAGGGAGAGCCAGGGAAGGAGGGAAGGAGGGAAAAAGAGAGAGAGAGAGAGAGAGAGAGAGAGAGAGACAACAGCAAATGTTAGGTCCTTGAGGTGCTAGTGGGTTTGGTATGATTAAGGGATGGCAAGAAGGTTAATATTGCTGGACTTTAGAGAATTCGAGGGAGAGTGGTAGGAAGTAAGTAGGGGCCAAACTGTAGGGCCTTGTAGACCATACTGTATTTGATTCTCACACTAATTGCATATTAAAGTCATTGTAGGCTTAAGAGCACAAAAATGATAGAATCTGATTTTTCTTTTAAAGATTATTCTGGTTGTCATGGGAGAATAACTTATAGGTAAGTCAAAGTTTGGAGGCCAGCTTGGAGTCTCTTAAAGTAATTGGGGAAAGGATAATGAGATGTCTTAGAGATGGAGAGATGGAAGATTCAAAATACATTAAGTTGAATCATATTAAGTAGCTACAACTTTTATACTGTTGAACCTAACATTTTGAAGCTAGCAACAGTAGAAATTTCTGACCCATTGGAAATGGGCCATGAAAGAAAGAGGATGGGCAATGGTTTGATTTAGTGAGCCGGAGGAGGAGGAGGGGGAGGTCTGGAACAGGAACAATTAAGAATATGTCTGAGATCCCTGCTGTTAGATATTCAATGGGATGTCTAGTAAGTGGTTAGAAATGGCTTGTTCACCTCAGGGGACAAATGTATGGCAAAAATAGAACAAGGGCCCTGAGTCCAGATTTTGCTTACACATTGTATGCTTTCAAGGGTGCAAGAGCAAAGCTCCAAGATTTCTTAAGGACTAGACTTGGAAGACGTGCACCATTCTTTCTGTTGCAAAGCAAGTCGTGTGGTCAGCCACAATCCAGAGAGTGGGACATGGATGCCAGCTCCTGAGCTGTGTAAAAACTGCCATGTTAACCTTTGTTGGTATACTTGAGGTTTAAATTGTTTTTGACATATTTTATTAATCCTTTATCCTCACAGCATGTGAACAGATTTACTGATTGCACATTAATTTAATTGTACCGTTCGTTATATTTTATTCTCTTACCTCTTACTATCTTTCCATCTGCTTTCAAAAGACTATTGTCTCCTGTGATCTTGGCAGCTAGAAGATCTTGCTAGTGTTATCTCATGTTTCTCTCTTAATATATTTTCTGTCTTATAAGAGATTTATCTGAGTCCTTATTTTTTTTATAATCCTTGTTCTTTTTAGCCTCTCCCTTCTTAAAGATCTGAAAAAATATGTCCAAAGGCATTTTTATATTATACCACCTTTCTTCTTGACTGAATGTAAGATCATGTCTTTAAAAGGTTTAAAATTTGACAAATAAGTTTCTAGGGTCATTCTTTAAGGATAATTGCTGAGAAATCTTCCACACCCTCTCTTGTTAACTAGGCCAAAGTTACCTTTCACTTAAAAATTTTCTTTGATTTTTTTCTCTCTGATCATGATTCATACAGTCCTAGCATTTTCTCCTATTTCCCTTATCCTTATTTCTAAATTGGTAGCCCTTTTCTGATGTTAGGCTTGTGATAGACCTGTAATATACCTATTTATATAATTGGACTTTCTTTTCTGTATTAATTTCTCTTTAGAACTTCTGACTTTAGGCCCTGAGGTGTCAATCCTGCTGTTTTGAGTACTCACTGATATTTAGTGTTTATAAGCCGAGTACTGGTTCACATATAATTATACATTCCTTTTGGTACCTAATTAATTCTCTGCTTAATGTATTTTAAAGGGGACATTATCAGTTTATCCCAAAATATCAACTCCATTTATTTAATAAAGTTTAACTTTTTTCTCATGATGAAATTTGGGGAATTAAACTTTAGGTGGTTATCGATGGTCCCATACTATATGTTTCTTTTCAATCCTTTAAAAAAAAAAAAAAAAAGACAGGGCTGGGGATATAGCTCAGTGGTTTAGTGTTTGCCTCGCATGCATGAGGCCCTGAGTTCAATCCCCAGTACCACAAAAAGAAAAAAAACTTTTAATTGAAATGTAACCTTTATATTGAAAAATGCACTTATTTTAAATGTACAGCTTAGCAAGTTTTACACCTGTGTAGCCTCAATCCAGGTTAAGACACAAAACACTGCCAACATTCCAGAAGCTTCCTTCCAAATCTTACCCCTCCCTCTTTCCCAACAGTAACTAGTCTCTTCCAGTCTTTTTCTTTATGTATGGATATTTTTCAAAGTTGTAGTTATACTACATGTGTGAATTTACCTTCTAGAACTCCCAAATGTGTGTGGTAAGCATGATCTTTAAGGTTCAGTATCGTTATCTGTCCATGTTAGCAACATGCAGGTACTCTAGAGACTTTGCCTGAAACTAGGGTCAAAGAAGTCTTATGCATTTTCACTTTGTTCAGGGGAAGATGCTTATGATGTAAACTAGTTCTTTTGATATGTTTTTAAAAGTGTCTTTGGCTTTGCTGATTTTTTTAATTAAAAATATTAGATATCATTTAAAAATTTAGCTCATATTTAGTTCCAAATCTAGCCCCATAATCTTAGATATCAGGTTAAATGTTGACAGTGGATAAAGATATTTTTAAATTCTCCATACGAGTCTGAGAAATTGAGACTTTAGAAGGAACTTAGCATTTTGGTAGTCAGGATGTTTGTGTCCTTCCCACCGTTTATCTCAGGTGATGTTCTACATCTGTCACAGACTAGCTCTGGAGTTGAAAAGAACATGGCCAGAAGCATTCAGTGTCCTCAGGCATTAGTCTCTGCTGTTTCCTTTTGATGCTTTCATAATTGTGTAGTTTTCTAGCTTAAAGTTGTATAGCAAGTGCTTGTTGTTTTCCCTAGCCATGAAACATCCCCAGGTGCTGCTCTGTAGGAACTCAGTGTGCTCCAGGATAGATGGGGTTGGCCTGTGTCTGCTGTCCTCTGCACTCCATGGGCAGCCCTTGCAAGGACACTTCCCATAACTGGTGACATGCTAGCCTTTTTATTTTCTTTAAGCTATGGAGCATTACTGCTAAAAAATAAGCAAATACACTACTTGGCACATTGCAAATTACTTTTTAAAACTTCACTTGGACTCCAGTCCTACGCAGCTTATATTTACCTTTGAATTTACACCTCCTCCAACCCCCTCATGCCCCCCACCCAGTGTGGCACGTGGTAAACAATGCTCTACCACTTGAGCCAATCCTCTTTTTGCTTTGTTGGCACATTCTTCACAGTATCTTTTCTCAGACTTTTTCAGACTCTGTAACTAGATATTTGACCTTACTATAAAAATTGAGTTCCCAAGAATGAGTATCTTCTTCCATTTCTGTCACCTCAAAACATTTATGTTCTTTATCTTTTTTCCTTTCCTTCTAGTGGGTTCCTAATTTTCTCACTGGCTCCCTCATCCAGGTCTTTCCTTCCTTACCTATCCACAGTTTTTTTTTAATTAGCATTTTTTGGTTCTTCAGAGGGGTTTCATTATGACATTTACATATGTGCTTACAATATATCTTAATTATTGTGAATCTTAATTAGATTCACAATTTTTAATCTGTAGTTAGCTCTTTATTTTCAAAGATCTGTAAGTCCATCATCACTTGAACCCACTATCCTGTCTCCACTGAGTTTTATTTCTCTTCTGTTATTAAACATCTAAAATGAGTAGATTTAACTGTTGTTTTTTGTTTCTCAAAATCTACACTTTCTTTTAACCCGTTTCTGTCTTCCCATAAAACTTCCTCTATTATTTTAATGCTGCCATGCTAACCTTTTCTTTCTTACATCTTTAAATGTGTTTATTTTCTTTGCCACTTTCTTTTTTACCATCATTCCAAATGTAGATACTCTTCAGTATTCAGCCTTAGTGCTCTTACTTTTGTGTAAGTTTCCTTGAAGCTGACATTTCATTCTAGTGATGCTTGGCCCATTTATCCAGTTGCCTTCACTATGTGATCTAACTAGATGTCTTGCTTTCCCTTCTTGTATTCCTGACCTGCTCAGTTGATTGCATGGTGGGGCCAGGCTAGAAACCTGTTTCTCTGCAGTCCCCAGATTCAAGTGGGCATCATGTCTATGCTTTTTCCTCTTCAGTATCTCTGAAATCTGGAACAGGCCTCTTTTTACCTTACTTCTACTTCTCCCATGGATTACAGCAATAATCTCAGAACTGGTCTCTAAACTCTTTCTGTTGTTTCATTGGTTCTCAACAGTGTTTCCAGGGAGAGGTTCCTATAATGTAAATCTGATTTTGTTAGTCCTTAACCTGAAAGGTATCACTGGTGTCATAAAAGGCAGAGGTGAGATGAGAATTACCACCACTTCTTGCATTTTATTTTAATACTGAAAGCTCAGTCCCTGAACTCAGTGCCTCTTCACAATAATGAGAGCAGGGTTTGGGGGATAAGGAGATACAGGTTCATTCATTTTCTAGGAAATAAAAGACTGCAGCAGACAGATGTTCCAAAGAATTACAGATTCCTTCACAAGGGAAGGAATGTTTTTTAAGGGAAAGCCCAGTTTTGAGCTTCTGGGGGTTTATCCTGTAGGTAATTGATGCCAGTCTCCCTGGCCTGAAGATAAGGAGTGTGATGGCCCAGAAGGTGGCTGTACCCCAGCATGGGGGAATAGGAGGAGGAAGGAAAAAAGCAAAGAAAGGAAATATCAAATTTGAGCAATTGAGCTAAGTCATACTGGCTAGTGAAATGATTTAGTTACTTAACTAACCTAAAACTACAGCTGTGAGCATATTTAGGTATCTGTTCCCATTATAATATTATTATCAACTTGAATAATCCAAGTATACCTACTTTAAACCCATTGAAAATAATGAGAGCCAGCTTGATTGTTACACACCTGTAATCTCAACTACTTGGGAGGTGGAGGCAGGAGGCTCTTGAGTTAAAGGGGCCTAGGAAAAGCTAGTGAGACCCTGTCTCAAAACAAAAGGGTGTCAGGGTACAGGGACACGGTTCAAGTGATGGTAGAGCTCTTGCCAAGCATGTCTCCTGTACCACATAAATAAATTAATTAATTAAATAAGACAATAAGGTCAGGAAAAGCAAATACAAAATGCCATCTATTATCTATCTGTCTGCCTATCTGTCTATATGCCGGCAATCATCAATTAGAAAATAAAACAAAAAATTACTTTTACGTGGTAATAGTAACTCATGTGCATGTACAGAATTCATGAAGGAATAAAAATTTAAAATGTGTAGGACCCTAGATGATGACAATGATGTCACTTTACTAAGAGACCTTTAAAAAGACTAGAATAGGCCAGGGATAAAGCTCAGAGGTAAAACCCTTGCCTACCACATACAAGGCCCTGAATTTGATACCAAAGATCACGTTAAAAAAAAAAAAAAAGACTGCCAGACATCACCATGTTCATTCTTGCTAAGAGGCCACCAAGTATAATAGAATACATTTTTCTTCTTACTACTGCCATTTTTTAGGCCTTTCTCATTGAATAGCGATACTACTTTGCCTCCTAACAGGGCTCTTTTTCAGGTTCATAGTCAGCACTCCTGTGATGCTTTATAATCACTGTTCACTCCTGACACACTGCATGTTAGGAGTTGTCATATCGTAGTATTGTGTGACACACTAGCTTTAATTTGCAAATCAGCACTGTTAAGTTGTTGCTTTTGTTATATTTTCTCTGTATGGAAACGTTGCAGTATGAGGAACCTTAAAGGTAGTCTGAACTTTTAATCTTGCTTAGAATACTGGGTTTAATCTGTGTTCCTTTCTAAGTTTAGTTCTCACCATTCTTTGTAATCCTCTGTTACAGACGAATTACATCTTATTATTTGTCATTTCTGTTGTTTTTCCATTTTCCCTTGTTCTTCTCCACCTCTGCTTTATATAAATGTGTATTTCAGCCTTTCAGAATCCAGGACAAATTCTCTTCCTTCTCCCCTCCTTTTTTAAAATTTTATTTCTAAAACTATATTTAAAATTTTTTATTTTGAGTGTTTACTAAATATTTCGAATGCTAGAAGATAATTGATGAATTAACCAGTAGTCCCTAATCCCTAATACATATGTACTAAGAATATATTGAAGGAATAAATGAATAAATGTAAAGGGGTTTTTTGGTAATGGGTCACCTCGTTCCTTACTTTTGTGTAAACCTAACATTCTCTCTTGTAGTAATTTCAGTTGTAAGCTAGTTGAGTAAGTAAAGCATTTTTCTTTCTTCAGCTCCAAATTTTATATACTGCAATATAATGGGCGTTCTTTTTCAAGATTTAGACTTATTATTAGATCATTTTCAAAAATCATTCTCTGTAAATCTTTGTGCCTATTTCTTCTGTTCATTCTTGCTAAGAGCCTATATCTTGCAGCATATTGAGCAAGTTTCTCAAGGGCAGAAGCAATTGACCACAAAACTGACAGAAAAGAGTACAATGATACATAGGAAATGGAAGACTTGTCAATGAATTACATGTCTTACTGCTTTGTTAACAGCCACATCGAGCTATTTAAGATGAATTGCCTTATCAGTGGCTCATATAAGCATTTTAATAAAGAGGAGGGAATTGACAAAATTAGAGAATATAAGTCCCATTTTCTAAATTTCACATGTATTGAGTCTGGAATTTTCATTATTAATATATAATTCTCTAAAAGCTGTATCTATAAGACTATTATTATTAAAGGTATCCTCTAACATATTTGATTTGATCTGCCAATGATACATTTTTATCACAAACTCCTTATTGAATGTATTTGTTTCATTAATATCGTTGGATCTGTATAGTATCTAGACCAGTACTTTGCACAATAGGAAGTGCTGACATATTAGTCTAATAGAGTTGACCTCAAGCATTCTGTCTGTGATGATGTCATTATATAGGTGCCATGGCTGTATTTAGAAATAATTTCTATTCAGTTTTTAAAGAATGCTTCATTGTGGTTTTAAGGAAACTGACATTCTAATTAATATGCCTTTCTTAAAACTTAGAAATACCTTAGAAAAATCTGTATGAAAGTAAAAATGAGTTAATTAAAAATGAAACTTATATGAGTACAGACATTATTCTCTATAAGTTTAGTTATTTTTCACTGCCCTAGAAGATAGCAGCTTTTAGAACTAATGGTGAAAATTGAGTCTCTCTTCAAACTTCACATTAAGTACAGAAATGTAATATTTTGACAAGCTACCATTTTGCCTACAGTGTTGCTAATATTAATTTTGAGTTGTGATGAGATGGTTTGCACATTAGTCTAAAGATAGAGGAAATTCAAAAGAGCATAGGGGTGAATGTATGCAGCTATTGGGTTACGGAATAAATTTTCCATTTGAATTCCTTGGGCAGAAGCAGTGGAGCCTAGAGGCTCCTACCCTTCAGTGTCAACATGCACACTCACACTGGAAGGGAAGAAGACCAAACCAGACATGCCTTGGCAGCCAGCCTTCAAGAAACCCTAGAGTACACTCAGAAAGAAGTATTCTCAGAATATTAAGGTTTCCCCCCAAAGGAATTACAAAGTTGTTCATTTGCTTTATGTCTTTATTCTGGAACGCTTGGATCTTCTTCATGTCTCCGTACACCCTGCCTGAGCATTTCCCTTTCTCCATTGTGCCCCTCTCCCACACATGACAACACATCTTCTTGGGTTAAGGCCCTCTCCTTTAAGCTGCAGCTTAGATAGCAGTTCATCCTGTCCCTGTCCTGCTTTTACTGGGTCCCATGATTCCTCTATTGTGCCATTCTCTCCACTGGGCTCAGGGAGCTGTGTTGTCATCTCGGTATACTTCTGACACAGTGGAGGCTCTCAATAAATATTTGTTGAATAAATGGATGAATATAGGTATGTATGAATTAATGTTCTATATATTTTGTAATACAGATGAATATTTGACTAGCAGCTCCTGGGACATAAAAGAAACTCCTCAAAATAATATTCATGACACTAAAAAATCCCATATATGCCCCAAATCCCATAAAATTTGTTGGTTTTATTTTGCCCAGATCTCTGACTGCACATCTGATTAAGTGCTCTTCATTATGTGAAGGCTGTCTACTTAAAATCTTAGCAGAAGGAAAACCAGGCTCATACATGGATCCATCCATCCATCCATTCATTCATTCATTCATTAATTCATTCATTCAACAAGCATCTAGTGAAGGTTTACTGTGTACAAAATAGAAGAAAATATAGATTTGTAGATTTGATCACGTCCCTGACTCTTAAAAAACAAACAAAAAAATCCTATAGGCTTTAGTTATATAGAAGTGTTTACATCCATATGTAGATGTTACTAGAAAACCAACAATACTATCCAGTTTGCTTCCATTTTCTTTTAGCTGTATGAAGCATATGGCTGAAGCTGTTGTGCAAGTACTGTGATGTGCTTGGCTCTGAAAGCTTGTGCTCCTTTAGTTGCCTTCAGAGCAGATTTTCGGGTTTGTTGGTCTGGGGCTTTTAATCTTTATTTTATTTGACTTTGATGATTAATCTATAAACCCCCTCAGTCCATTTAGAACTCAACAGGGATAAGTGAAGTAAATAACAATATTGTTATTAGCTATAGCTTAAATAACTTAATAGAGTTTTCTCGTGTCTTTAAGTAGAAATTCTGGATCTTGGATTATGTAGAACAAAACCAGGAAGCTGCATAGACTTGGTTTAGCCATGCTCCAGGGAGGGCATGGGTTATGTGAATATAGCTTGGTCATGTTATCTCTCTTCCCCTTTCTCCCGCCCACCCTCCCTTAAGAAGGGATCTCACTATTTGAGTTTGCCTAGGCTGACCTCAAACTCATGACCTCCTTGCCTCAGCCTTCTGATAAACTAGAATTACAGGCATATACCACTGCACCTGGTTTCCTCTTTCTTAATTCTCCTCCCAGCTCTCTCTTGCTACCACAAATCAACCCACCAAATTTGAAACTTAGATTTTAAATAAAAATGTGAAAGTATAGCACAAGGTGCTTTCCATTACATTGTGGCTTTTTTCTGATCAAGAAAGGAAGAGGATTTTTCCTTAAGAATATCTTAATCCTGCCAAATTTTGAATTTCTTTAAATCAATAACAAAATATTCCTGTATATAAAGTACTCTCAGAAAACTCCATCTTAGTACACATGAAAAAACCCAATTAAGAAAATTGATACATTCTGCTCTGTATCAGGTTCTCAATTCTAGCTGCTTATTAGGAAGTTGTCTATGTACTTATAATGCACAGCTGAGTTGAGAATGCTCTGGGTTAACATTTTTTGAGGTCAGGGGTTGAGAAGCTGAAGAAAATTATGAATTCCTCCCTAAAAAATGTATGTGCACACACAGTGTTACATTCATGAACTTTCCGAAGCCCATCTGTGGATCTTAGTTTAAAGACTACAGGCTGCATGTCAGCCCTAAGTAATGCCAGAGATGCTGGTGCTGAGACCGCGCTCTGAGAACCAGAGCTAGGAAAATGGGACCAGCAATGTGTCACCTCCAGGTGATCCTGATGAACACTAAAACTCGAGGACCATCGCCTCCAGGAAACTGCAGTTTACATTTCCTGTAACTTGGCCTATTTGAGGGCCGAGATTTTAAAAACAACATATGATGAAAGACATTTTATCTTTTATAGTCACTCTTTTGACATCGAATGATTTTTGTAATGGAGGCATGTATTTCAAGTACTAGGAAAAACTTTTAAAACTGGAAAATTAATCATGGTATCTGTGTATCTTATATTATTATTTGCCTTTAATTTCATGCCTAATTTTAGCAGTTATTATGAGTCTCTTTTTTTTAGTGTAATCTAGCCCTTATCTCCATCTCAGGATGTTTGTTCTTATACTGAAATATCTTTTTCTGTTACTGTGTTGTGTCCTATTAGAAAGCAAGGGTTAAAAAAATAGAAAGCAAGAGTTATTATGTTCTATAGAGATAATGGTTACCCTGTCAAGGCAGATTAACATATATCCCATGTAAACATGTTAAAGGATGAATTTTAAAATGAGGATCATGACTCTCATAGAAACATAGTATAAACATGTGTCAAAGGTTTTTATTTAACTCACTTATGTAACTCAGGTAAGATTTTAGAGCTAGCTCAAAGGAACCAAAGACCAGGCACATAAAGGCAATCACTAAATGCTGAAATGTATTTACTAACAAGTGCAAAACTGGTCAGTATCTACAGGACAATAAAATGTAAGATTTGAAGCCATCTCTTGGGAGAGGACATTATTCATTGCAACCTTTATGGATGTGAATCATTTGCATTGTGAACAGTTTTCTATAATTTACAGAATTGTAAAATAGACCAGTCAAAGACTGAAAGGCATAGACCCCTATAAAATCAGAAGGACCCTAAGTCTATACCAGTGCTTCACTGAAAGGACACCTAGTAATCTCGTTGCTGGTTTTAGTCTTTCACAGTTGTCTGACAGCAGGGTAACAGGCAAAGGAGGCAAGTCCTCACACAGGGGACTGAAACTGAGAAAGAGGATCATAGGTAGGTGTCACAAAGATACCCTGTCATCTCATAGGCTACCCTGGGTCTAGCCTTGAAGGAGGCTAGGAGTGTGTTTCCTTGTAGGGATGAGAAGGAAAGAGGACTTTTGTCATGAGGAAGCAAGAGGTTAGCTGGGAAAGATTCTACTTACTGTCATGCCATTGCTTTCTCTTTTGTTTAACACTTTTTATTTTAGCAGTCTTTCTTTTTTAATGTTTGTGTTTTCATCATCCTTTATTTTTAGCACAGTCTTTTTTTTTTTTAATATCCTTTAGGCTGGCTGCAATTGGGAACTATATGTGGCCTTCAGAGAGTCCTGATTGACTCCAAGACCTAGAATTAAAGGAAAGGCAGTACTGCCAGAGGCTTTTGGGGGTAGTGGTGGTAATTAAAAAGAGACTCCCAAAAGGGCAGTGGTACAGTGTCTTTTCTATGAGGGGCCTCCCAGGGTCCGCTGTGGAGTCTCTTTACTAGTTCAGAAAGCATATTTTTTCTACCTTATTATTTTTATTGTAAACTTCTTCAAATTTGTAGAACTAGATGGGATTTAATTACTTAACTAATAGAGAAATGTCTTTGTTATTTGCATTAATTTGAATCACTATATTCATAGTTCTATATCATTATAGTTTTAGAACTTTCTTGTATACTAATCAAGTATAGGTACATGAACATTCGCTAATTCAGTGGCCCTTGACATCTGTCAGTTACAAGACCTGAGTAAATAAGAAACTGGAGTGGAAAAGTTGGATCAGGAGCATAATTTACAGATACCTTGCATTAGAAGCCTGTCTTATTTCTCTGATTCTCTTCTCCATCATAGTTGACACTAACATACTGAAAAAATACACATAGATGAGTTAGGGGTAAATTAACACAACCATCGTTGTGTCCCCTGTGAATTGGGACACAATGAAGATTGGCAGTTTGCCTTTTATGAGGGACTACTTTTAGTAGAGACACTTAGCTGATTCTGGCTCTGCTGCTCCAGTGTGAAGGCTGTGGCATTGTGAAGGCTGTTAACCCTGATCCCAAGGGAATCAGACAATCCCTGTCTCTGAGAGTCTCTAGCACAGGTTCCACACTCAACTTGGAATAAGCAGTTTTGTGAAGGGGAGAGCTGTACTTTATCTTCCTTCCCATCCCCTTGTCTCCAGCTTACATTTTCTGACATTCAAATATTTTTAGATACTGTGCCCATGATGCAATATTTCTCTCTTTCTACTTCTTTACTATGAGAAAAATCTTAAACCATCCATTAAGCAAAATAGTCTTAGTTCACAGTCATTCTTTTCAACATTTGTCAGGAGGTACGGAATTTGTAGCTCTCTGGTGAGGAAGGGAATCCTTGTAGGCAATTTCAGCTATTGAAGCCAATCCCCAAAATGGATCTTGAAAAGGAAAACTAGGCCTTTTACCAGAACCATGCCCCTGGTTTTTCCTACATAAAAACATGTTCACTGGTGGATGAGGTACTGTTGCACACTACGGGATGGGGATGTTTGCTGCCTGTTTTGAATCTTTGTGCACCTAAACATGTTTCTTCTTAATTCATTTTGTTTTATAGGTAGCTGACTGTTCTTGGGATGAAACGATAAAGATATATGATCCTGCATGTCTTGCTGTTCCTGCTTGAAATGCATAGTTCTGCTCAGAAACAAGGATGTTAGTTGAAGAACTACTTACCAGCAAATAAATCAACTATTGAAAACATAGACATACATTTATGTGCTGTTCAAACTTACCCTGGCATCAGTTTTGAGGCAGCTAGTAAATACTTTGGCTCACTCTGTAAACCTAATACCTCTTAAAATAAGCCATAGCTCTTAAAATGCTAAGGAATCATTGATGTTAAGGTATATTTTGTAATATTTGGAAAAATGTAATCTCTATTGTAAAATGGATTAAAATATGGGAGATATATAGATTATATGGATAGTGATATGTTTCATTTTTAATTTTTCATTTTTGATGTAAAATATAATCACTGCTGTTGATATAAATCAAAATAAACTTCTCTTGATCACTTATCATTTTATGGCATTCCCAATAAGAGTGCTTTTAAAAATATATTGCATGTGTGAACACAATACTGTATGCTATGTAGCCAAAGCTGTACCTCATTTACGGACGCTAAATAGATTTAATTTACTGAGTATCTACTATGTGTCTGACATATAGCCTGATAAAGTTCTCTCAAGGAACAGTGCCATGCTTTAAAAACAGGTAGTGGGCCAGGTGTGGTGGTGCATGTCTGTAATACAGTACTTGGTAAGCTGAGGCAGGTTGATCTCAAATTCAAGGCCAGGTTTGGCTATCTAGCAAGACCCTGTCTCAAAAAAAAAGGAAAGTAAAAAAAAAAAGAACATGGAATTTTGTGAACTAAGAACTTACTTTTAAAAACATTCATTCAAATCTTTTTAGATATTTTACCCATGACTATATTTTTCTCTGTCCACTTCTCTACTAATCAAAAATTTTAGCCAAGCATGAGGTACATGCTTGTAATCCCAGCTCTAAGGCGGCTGAGGCAGGAGGATTGTGACTTCAAGGCCAGCCTGGGCTAAACAAAGTCTTAGATCCTACTAAGGCTTCTAGCTGTTGCCCATGAAAGTAACACAAACCCCTCCTTGCTACCACCCTAAAGGTCCTTGAAAAATTCATTGTTGCTGACTACATAAAGCAGGTCTTTTGATCTTTTTAATAAATAAATAAAAGCTACTTTGCATAACATTTTATATATTAAAACATGTTAGAAATTCTTAAGTTTTTTGGGTTTTTTTTTTTTTTTTTCTGTACTGGGGATTGAATTCAGGGAGTTTATAGACACGCCTGTAAGCCCAGCAGTCAGGGGAAAGAGGCAGGAGAATTACGAGCTCAAGACTAGCCTGGGCTACATAGCAAGACCCTGTCTCAGAAGAAAACAAAGTCTCCCTGGCTTCATTTCTTCCTATATTTCAGAGATGTTAGAAATATTTAGAGCATTGACTTTTTAATACTTAACTCAGCTTCCAGAATCTGTCAGTGTGAAAGAATGTTGCTGACCGATTATCTAGTTGGTTCTGGAGCTAATATTGGAAAACCAGAAAGAGCAGAGCTGGATTCTCTCCTAAAAGAAAATGTGCAAAGTTTTTTAGTTCTTGGTAGCTCATGAGCTCAGCAGCTTCTGGACATTCCTTCCAGGTTGGGAAAATCAGCATTGGTCTCCTGGCTGCTGGCTCTTAGCTTTCATCCTGTCCACCTCCCAAGCTGCCCCTGCACCTGCAGTGAGAAGAGCAGCAAGGAGTGGGTGGAGGGAAAAAGGCCTGGGGTGCAGTGAGATGCTTAGAACATGCTATTCCTTTTAATGTTTATAACCTCCCCGCAAGGCAGTCCTCCCTGTTCTCCAGACAAGGAAGCCAAGGTTTGCAGGAGTCAGGAAGTAATGAAACCAGATTTGAAGTCTGGAATGACTGAATCCAATCCTTTGGTGCTGCCACATGGCTTCCTTAGGAATAGCAGAAATTGGCTTACTGAGCAGGAGTCAGGATGTGAAACTCTGATGACTAGATCCTGATCATTCCTGAGAGAACTGGCAAAACGGAATTCCCAAGACTAAAGAGTTAAGAAGCTAAGTCCATCACTCCCAGGGATATCCAGGCTGAGGGCCAACTGTTCTTTTTGTCTTTGGCACTTCTTAATTGTTCATCTTAGCAATAATTTAGCTTTTCAAAAAATGAGCTCTTAGCAATTTCTTAATAGGCCTCTTCTTGGATGTGCTAGTCCATTTAAATGATTTTTTTTACTTCTTTTTTTTAATTTTATTATTCATATGTGCATATGAGGCTTGGGTCATTTCTCCCCCCTGCCCCCACCCCCTCCCTTACCCCCCCACTCTACCCCCCTCCCTCTCCCCCCCCACCCCCTCAATACCCAGCAGAAACTATTTTGCCCTTATTTCTAATTTTGTTGTAGAGAGAATATAAGCAATAATAGGAAGGAACAAGGGTTTTTGCTGGGTGAGATAAGGATAGCTATACAGGGAGTTGACTCACATTAATTTCCTGTGCGTGTGTGTTACCTTCTAGGTTAATTCTTTTTGATTTAACCTTTTTTTTTTTACTTCTATACATGTATATGGAATGCTGAATACACCTGGCTTTCCCAACCTGGGCTTCACAGCCTTTGCACTCATTTTGTTCCAGCCAAAGTCATGTTCACTAAACCAGCTTCTCCTGCTGCACATGCTTCTTCATTGGTTGTCGAAGAGTCAAGCCAAATGCTAGAGTAAGTCAAACTAAAGACCTAAGTGCCATCCTCCCCCATTCCCATCTGTACACAATTTAGTCCCTAGGTCCTGGCCCTTTTACCCCCAAAATACTTACCCATTCTGTCCCTTCCCCTGAACTGCTGCCTGGTTGAAGCCATCGTTAGCTTTCCTCTGGACAGCTGCAGTTGCTACCTGAACAGCGTGTCTGTTACTAGTCCTGTGCCCGCACAGCCATCCTCCTCCACAGAGCTGCCAGATTCTGATCTACAATGCTATCTGAGCATCCCAAATTCAGTGTGAAGCCTTTCTCTGCTTGTAGGGTCACCCACAGGAAGAACTTCACTAACCTGGCAACCAGGGTTCTCTGGGCTAGTCCCTGCCTCTCTCTGTGGCACTGCTGCACTTCTCAAGCAACACCAGTGTGCCCACAAATGCCCTGTGGAAATCATACAGTCTTCCTATCTATGCTAAAGTTCACCTATGTACATCAGCAACTATGTACAGCTGCCCTGTTCTGGGCCTGGCAAGTTCTTTCCTATCATTTAAAAGTGACATGAAATGGCTAAAGAAAAAGATCGACAACATACAAATTAAAATAGCAAAGCACTCCATCAACAAAGCTAATGGAGGGAGAGGCTGTAATGGAAGGCTTTATTAAATCCAGAATTTATAGAGCTCTTAAACATCACCAACAGAACTAAACACAAAAGTGAACAAGGGATGTCAATAGACAGTTCAGGGAAATAGGCAAATGGTGAATATACTCCAAAAAGATTTAGACTCAACGCTGACAAAGAATTACAAATTAAAATGAGACTGAACCCTTTTTTTTAATACGACAGTTTGACAAACATTGAAAATATTGATAGTATTCAGTTTTAGTTAAAATGAGAGCACTGTTACACAGTTTGGGTAGACAATTTGGCAATAAGCCAATAAGTTACCCTTGACCCAGCCGTTCCACTTCCAGATCCTCAAAGAAGTATGTGTAAGAATAAATATCCAAGAGTACATATTATTTCATTGTTTTGGAAAATCTAAATGTCTGGCTACAAGAGAAAGTTTATACTATAGAATAGTCATTTAAAAGAATAAGCTATCCTGACTATGACGGTCATATTACCTACTTCAACATAACACATTGTCTCAAAACTTAGCAGTTAAAGCACATTCATTGCTTCACAGTTTTAGTAGGTCAGGAATCCACAAGCAGCTTAGCTGATTTGCTCAGGCTCAGCATTTCTGTGCCATTTGGGTAAGCCGCCTCTTTCAGCCTCAGGATTGGCTTCCCTTCAGTCACATGATTGTTAGCCAGACTCTGCTACTCACCACGAGGGACTTCCCACAGGTTATCCAAGGTGTTCTCACTGTGTGGCCTTTGGCTTCCTCCCAGATAGCATCCTCAGCCTTTTATGACTGAATTTCAGGAGTGACTTACCCTCACTTCTGTCAGGTTCTGTTGGTCCCAAAGATCAACCCTGTTACAGTGTGGGAAGCTAACAAGAGTTGAGTATGAGGAAACGGGGTCATTAGGGACTATATTGAAAGCTGATAACCACAGTATGCTTTTAAATAGCAAAGTACAGATGGCATGTGTGTGATATTTGGATTTTTTTGGTGGTACTAGGATTTGAGTTCAAGACCTCATGTTTGTTAGGCAGGTGCTCTACCAATTGATCCATGCCCCAACTCCTAATTTTAGTTCTTAAAGAGGGAGTCTATTCGTGTATAAATACAATGCAACGAAGACTGAAAGGTAGCCAGCTGTGTGCAGTGGGGGTGGAGGATGGGGAACACTGAAGATGGCATGTTTACATGTTATTTATAAAGTTTGTTTTCCTTTTATGTACTACAATGAATGAGTATGTGTTACTTTTACAATTAAAAATAATGTAGGGGAGAAAGGAGTGCTAAGAGTGATACAGGGGTGGTCAAAGTACATCATATGCACATATTTCCATATAATGAAAGCCCTTACTATGTACAACTTAGCATACACTAATTTAAAAAATAATGAAGTAATGGGGCCAAGTGCATTTGTAATCCCAGCTACTCAGGAAATGGACGTAGGAAGATCTTGGTCTCAAGCCAGCAGGGCAAAACGCAAAGATCCTATCTAAAAACAAACTAAAGCAAAAAGGGTGTGTGGCTCAAGTAGTAAAGCACCTGCTGGAAGCCTTGAGTTTAAGCCCTAGCACTGCCAAAAATAAAAAAAATAATAATAAACATTTTAAAAGGTCATATTTCTTTCTCTAGGAAGCCTTCTCTGCTACCTGTCACGCTGACTGGATTGTTAGCCAGACTCTGCTACTCTTGGGTGCTTCCCTGTTTCCTGCAGCGACTTCACTGTCCCACTAGCTTCTGTGTGCTACCTCACCCCCATCTGTGATACCCAAGAACCTACTGAATGCTCCTCTTTGACCCCCTCCTGGCTAACAGACTACCTAGCAAAATACTTGCTCTGTGTGTTTGCTGAATGAATGAACTGAAAGATTGATTTCATGCCACTAATATTTATTGAGTAGCTCTAAAGATAAAGAGCTTGCGTCTGCATGGTTGATACCTTGATTCCAGTTGGTCAGATAGCTATTTGGCTTCAGATCTACAAGCTTGTTCCATTAACAGTGCTAAACATAGTATTCTTATTTCTCCCCCCACCCACAGTTTCTATAGGAACTTATCTAGTAGCTGGTTTTGTGGGAGATGAGGTTACAAAATTTTAAAGCTCTAATAAAGAACTAGATGCAATAAAGTGGAGAAAATGTGTTGGGTGTCTTGCCACTGTAGGTTTCAAACATTAAGCTAAGTAGTCTTGCCTAAATGAGAAGGGTAAGGTAGCTGAGTCAGCCTCTGATCTTCCACCTGATGTTAGGATGGCAAATGGAAGCAATTATAACTGCTGGCAGAAATGAATCATTCCAAAACTAGGTCTGTGCAGCCACTTTGTAATATTCACTCAGGATGGCTTACAGCAGTCAGCCTTTAATTGAAATGGTCCCTAGAAACAGAAATCTATTTCTTGATGCCTTTAAAAAGTTGTTTTTCAGTTTTTATCTCTGTGTATATTTTGAATGTATGCTTAAACCATAATTTGACTGCTGCTTCATGCTTTTTTATTGCCTAAAGAAATAACATAAACCCTTAAAAAAAAAAAAGTCCCTTAAATAGCCTGTAGTGTGTAACCACAACTTCAATAAAAACAAGAGCAACCAGGAGAACCGGAAGCATGGGTTTTCTGTATAATGTTGTCCAGCGTTATTCCTGGAAAGCTAGCAGACTGGGCCATTCACATACGTTTTTCCTGTGCAGGACAGGCAGGTGGCCCTACTAGGCTCTGAGCACGTGTGCTAAGGAACTGGTCAAGACGGAGCTCCCACTCAACCAAATCAGCACGCACATCAGACAAAGCTGGTTCAGAAAGAAGTACTGCAGCGAGACTGCAATCCCTGCTGCATCTTTTTCCTGCTGCGATGCTAATAACTACAGCCTAAACACCTGGCTGTGATCCGCACCGAGGTGAGACTGTAAGCAGAAAGAAGAATTGAGAGAGAAAAGGCTCCCGTGTGTCAAGGCAAGGTGGTGGGGCGGTTAAGGGTTAGGAGGTTGCTACTGGTGGCTCCCAGTGACCAAAAGCGGAGGAGTGCAGTGATCTCACTTCCTCGCACCCATGAACCTTGGCCTTGGCCACAGATTTCACGTATCTGTGTCTGGCGTTCAGCATGGAACTCGCTTGAGCAGCTGCTGAGCTCTCGCGGGGCAGAGCACGACTTCCCTGGGAAGTGAATTCAGATCATACTCACTGGGCTTGCGCCCTTTTACTCTTTGCTATGCAGGAAGTACACAATGCACAAGTCCCGCGGGGCCCAGGAAGGTGGGACCCACATCTCTCATCGTCCTGCTCCCCAAAGCGGCCCATGACTGTCCCGCAGGCTGCCACCGGTTCCCTGGAATCCAAGAAAGCTACGCGGAGCTCCTTGCAGGGTGGAGAGCCCGGGGTTCCAGTCCCCACCTCACCTCTGTCTCCTCCCACACTCCCGGTTCCTGGGGGCATCTAATGCCTCCTCTTCCATCGCTCAGGCAGCGTCGCCTCCACGCTTCTCCTGCACTGGTAGTGACTACCTGCACCACGGACTTAGTTTCTGCCCTTTTGCTTATTTTACATCTTCTCCTCACTTAAATGCGTGCCTCCACCCCAGGATTCGCAGCCCTTCGAAGCCACCAGCAGAGTGACTTCCCTAGACCCTTCCTGGAAGGCGCGCAGATCTCGGTGCGCTTAGGGGGGCTCTAAAGCACCCCCAAGCCAGGGGCGCTTTCGATGTCCGGGATCTGCCCTGCATCTTGAGTGTCAGGGGCTCCGCCGCCCTCCGGCACCGACGGGTGTCGCTTCCCGCTGCTGCGCTGGGAGAAACCGTGGGTGGAAATCCGCTGCGGCACGCGGGCACCCGGGCTGGGCAGTCGTCACTTGTTGCGACCAATAAATGGTGCTCGTTCCTCGAGCGCTGTCGTTTATAATATCCTCTTTAGCAGTGTCGAGGTCCCCCAGCCCGCGCCCCTAGGCTTGGCCGCTGCTGGAAGAGAAAAGAAGCCGCGCCCCTGGGTGGGCGCGGGAGACCCGAGGGGCGCGGGCCGGTCCTGCCCTGTGCCAGCCGCACCAGTGAACCCAGTTGCCCCGCTTCCCTACGCTGGGCTTCCCGGACAGACGGGGAAACTGCGCGGGACACAGCCCATCGCGGCTCGTCACCCACTTACTAATCGCTGTCGCTAGGATTCCCGCCACTCCTTCCAGACCGTCCCCCCACCCTGCCACTTTTCGGAGTCCCCCGCCCCCGCCCCTGCCTCCCCGGAGCTGCCGGGCAGTCGGACGCGGAGCTGCCGAACGGCGAGGACACCCGGCAGGAGCTGCCCCGTGCCGCCGAGCCCGCGCTCCCTGACCTCCGCCGCCGCCCGGGGCTGGCGCCCCCGCCGCCCTCGCTCCACTCCCCTGCGCTCTCTTCCCGCAGGTCCCCGAGCTCCGCCACCGCGGGTGCGGCGGGGCCGGCGCGATGCGGCAGCTGTGCCGGGGCCGCGTGCTGGGCATCTCGGTGGCCATCGCGCATGGGGTCTTCTCGGGTTCCCTCAATATCCTGCTCAAGTTCCTCATCAGCCGCTACCAGTTTTCCTTCCTGACCCTGGTGCAGTGCCTGACCAGCTCCACGGCGGCGCTGAGCCTGGAGCTGCTGCGGCGCCTCGGGCTCATCGCGGTGCCCCCCTTCGGCCTGAGCCTGGCGCGCTCCTTCGCGGGGGTCGCGGTGCTCTCCACGCTGCAGTCCAGCCTCACGCTCTGGTCCCTGCGCGGCCTCAGCCTGCCCATGTACGTGGTCTTCAAACGCTGCCTGCCCCTGGTCACCATGCTCATCGGCGTCCTGGTGCTCAAGAACGGCGCGCCCTCGCCCGGGGTGCTCGCGGCCGTGCTCATCACCACCTGCGGCGCCGCCCTGGCAGGTGAGCAGGACCCGCGCCCAAACCCCCACCCCACCCCACCGGGCAGAGCCCGCAGAGATCACTTCCATTTGGGGAGACTGAGGCAGGGAGAGGCGGAGAGCTTTGAGAGTGGTCGTGAGGCTTGCGAAAGGGACTTTCTTCTGAGACTCAGCAGAGCCTTGCTCGGCGCTATGGCCTCCTCCCTCGCGGCACCCCACCAAGTGTCCAGGCTTCCGACCCCCGCCCCTGTGGCACCGCGTAACGCCCTTCCCGCCGCCCCCACCCTGTTCTTCCCCTCTCAACCCTTTCCACCGGGAGGGGTGGGAGTGCCAAAGGAGCCGAGGCTGTGGTCTAGGCTGGGACTGAGCCGGAAGGAGGGGGGCCGTGAACTTCCTTGGATTCCGCGGGGCTGGGATGGGGGAGGGGTGGGCGCGAAGCTTGGGCTTCCCCCGCTAGTTTGGGGTGATCGGCGCCGCGCGGGGGTGCTGCAGGCGCTAGGCAGGGGCGCCAGCCTGTGACTTAGGTGCGGGCCGGGCTGAGCGATATGCAGTCGCGAGCATCGTAAGCCCTCATTCCGAGGCCAGGTAGGAGAAGCGACCTTCGCCCCGCGCCTGGCCCGCTCGGGATTTGAGGTCACTAGCTGGAGCTCCCTCTTCCTTCTAGTGCCCCACGGGGCGGGGGATAGAGGTACCGCGCGCCTAGGTGACCTCGGTGCCAACTCAGGGAAGCCACAGCGCCTACCCCGAGGGCATCTGCGCTGTCCGTTGGCCTTTGTCATGGGTGACTTGGAGACAAGTCAGGGAAGACACCTGTCCTGGTGCGCACCATGCATTGACTGAGCTTGGCTGTCGCGGTTGGGCACTCAGGAAGTTGGTGGGCAGAGCTGGAGCGAGAACCCCGTCTACTTCCAATGCGACGCGTCACCCCTGTGGATACCCACCCACGCCAACTCCGTGTCTTCTCTCTTTTTTCTTCCCGTGCTGGCTCGGCCGCCCTCCTCCCGCGCTCCAGGAGCCGGCGACCTGACCGGCGACCCCATTGGGTACGTCACGGGCGTGCTGGCGGTGCTGGTGCACGCCGCCTACCTGGTGCTCATCCAGAAAGCGAGCGCCGACACCGAGCACGGGCCGCTCACAGCCCAGTATGTCATCGCCGTCTCCGCCACCCCGCTGCTGGTCATCTGCTCCTTCGCCAGCACCGACTCCATCCACGCCTGGGCCTTTCCGGGCTGGAAGGACCCGGCCATGGTCTGCATCTTTGTGGCTTGCATCGTAATCGGCTGCGCTATGAACTTCACCACGCTGCACTGTACCTACATCAACTCAGCGGTGACCACCAGCTTCGTGGGCGTGGTGAAGAGCATTGCCACCATCACGGTGGGCATGGTGGCCTTCAACGATGTGGAGCCGACCTCTCTGTTCATTGCCGGCGTCGTGGTGAATACCCTGGGCTCCATCATTTACTGCGTGGCCAAATTCATGGAGACCAGAAGGCAAAGCAACTACGAAGACTTGGAGGAGTCGCAGCCCGCGGAATATGAAAGGCAGCCAAGTGGAGCCCAGCTGCCTTTCGTGATGGAGGAGCTGCCCGGGAAGGGTGGAAATGGGGTGTCAGAGGGTGGGGAGGGAGCAGGTGGCTCCGCTCAACAGAGTGGGCAAGAGTCCAGGGGCAGCCCCCGAGGGGTCCCGCTGGTGGCCAGGAGCTCCCCAATCTCAGACTGCTCTGAAGAAGGAAATAAGAGGTCCTTGAAAGATGCTTACCTGGAAGTATGGAGGTTAGTTAGAGGAACCAAATACATGAAAAAGGATTATTTGATAGAAAATGAAGAGTTACCCAGTCCTTGAAAAGGACATGCGTGTATGTGCATATGTACATACAGTTATTTTATATGTTAGAAGTAACATTTTAATGATGGGCCTCCCAGTTTTATTCTTTGAGGAGTGGGGAAGGGAAGCAAAGAAAGAAGCTGAAAGGAACTAATAGCCCACAAAGTTAGCACCCGTGTGAATTATTTACCTGAGGGATCAGAGAGAAAAAATATGGTGAAGGTGCTTAGCACAGTCAGATAGTTGAATTCAGCTTCAGACTCCTGGCTCATTTATTTTGTTGTCTTTCGAGCCATAAACAAATATATGCATGCACCGAGTCCCTCAGCCACCCCTCTCCAGATATAAGTGAAGGAATGATGGCAGCACTTGATAATTTCAAAGATTATCTTCAGGGGCACACTTTTGATGATAGTAGGAACCGGTTTTTATTTCCAGCTGGGCAGAGTAGATTGTTGAAATGACATCTATAAATACACTGAATTGTTTACTGTTTAGAGTCAAATGCAATATCATGTTTACTCTAATTTTAATTCACTTTTTTTAAAGTAAATGTTCTGTTGTTCTATTATATATTGGGAGGAAATGTTAAGCTATTTTGAAAATAGAAATTCTTAGGTTTAATTGTGAAGTGTAAGAGTTTGCTTTTTGTAATTGTAAAAATATCTTGAGTTGTTTTGGTTCTTGCTTCATAATATTTAGTATTGAATGCCATAACCTTTTTAAAAATCAGTTTTACTATGTAATATTATTTCAAGCAAATTCAGTGGCTGAATAATTCAGTACTGACTGCAGTCCAGCCAGAAAAGAGACAGACCATCCTGTAACCCAATCCTAAATTGCACTGCACACTCCAAACTGTGCTACCAAAAGAACAACAGCTATATTCACATTGTGATATTTTTCTATCTCAAATTTGTCAAAATAAAGTATGTCTATCTGTTAAAAGATACATTGTCAGAAAGTGGTTTTAAACACATTTATGTTCTATTTATGCCATAGAGTTTGGGTTTGCCTTCCACATGTGGTGTGTAGTGTCTGGTGTTCAGGTGCCAAACCTCTGGGAACTTTCTAAATTAACATGGTACTTTGGTTTTAAACAACAACAACAAAAAAACCCACATTTCTTCTTACGTGCAAGTATAAAAGCCATCCATACCGGAAGTCAGTTCACAGGGAAGTTGAGACAAAATAAATAAATAGTGGTATCCACCAAAGGAGAGGCCTCTGTCAGCTCCTTCGGGAGAGGTACTTTGACAACCATGCTGCTGTCATTTGCTGGCACATTCCTGGGACTCTCAGATGATGGTGTTTTATAGTTTTCTTTCTTTTCCAAAAATCAAAACAGAAGCAAACCTGAAGTTTTGGATCCATCAGTTTGGCCCCATAAGCTGGTGAGCAAGTGAAGTGTGCTATGTGGTTGGTCCCGGTGAAGAGGCTTCCACTGGGGCCTCTTCAGGGCCCTCGCAGTGCAGCAGTTAGAAGTGGCCAGAATTAGAACAGCTTTTTTTTTTTAAGATAACCATTGATTTTGACATTGACATGCTGGAGGGCTATGCCCTGCTGCAACAACGTGACACTGAAAATTAACGGAAAGCAGCAAAGTTGAACAGAGTCTATTTTTAATATCACTGTCAGATAAGTGGATAGAATGATTGCTTTTTGCTGAACGAAATTCCCCTTTGGTTACAAATGTGAGTTTGCATTTATTGCAAAAAGGTTAAACTCTTTCCTGCCAACAAACTTGTAGAGGCTCTGTATTTGAATTCTCCAGAGAAACAGAACGTGTGTGTGTGTGTGTGTGTGTGTGTGTGTGTGTGTGAGAGAGAGAGAGAGAGAGATTTTAAGACGTTAGTGATATTGTGGAGGTTGGTAAGTCTATAAGGTAGGACATTCTGGCAGGGGCCCTATGCTGTAGTCTTGAGGCATAATTCCTTCTTCTGGGAACCTCATTCTTTGCCCCTAAGGGCTTCAAGTGATTGGACGAGGCTCATCCATGTTATAGAGGGTAATATGCTTTATTCAAAATCTACTCATTATAAATGTTAATTGAATCTTTTTTTTTTGTGGTACTGAGGTTTGAACTCAGGGCTTCAAGCTTGCTAGGCAGGTGCTCTACCACTTGAGCCACTCTGCCAGCCCTGTTAATCGAATCTTAAAAATGTTCTCAAGCTGGGTGCTGGTGGCTCATGCCTATAATGCTAGCTATTCGGGAGGTGGAAATCAGGAGGCTTGTGGTTCCAAGGCCAGCCCAGACAAAAAATTAGACCCTATCTCAAAAATATCCAATACAAACAAAGGCTGGAGAAGTGGCTCAGTTGCTAAAGGGTCTGCCTAGCAAGTATGAGGCCCTGAGTTCAAACCCCAAACCACCAAAAAAAAAAAAAAGTCCCCAGAGCAGTCTGTCGACTGCTATTTAACCAAGCAGCTAGGCACTACAGCCTAGCCAAGCTGACACATGAAAGCAACTGTCTCAGACACTTACAGTGTGAGGGGACAGGAGGCAGTGTGGTGACAGGATAAAAAAAAGCACCCAAGAGATGAACAGTGGGAGTTCTGCCACACCCTTTTATTTGGACAAAACTTGGGGTTCTCCACATAGAGCAAGAATGTAAGTCCCAGGGTGGACTGTGAGCCAAGCTTGGGCTCCTTCACAGAAGGTACAAGCAGGTGGCAGCAGTCTTGGCTTCTCAGCCATTCTCCACTGTCAGCATCTCATCAGACCATGGATGGACTCCAGCACACCCTGACATCTGCACTCTGGCAAGACTTTGTGTTGGGCAAGCAGCAGAGCACCACTGTGGATAGAACCCACTGGAAGTCACTCACCATTCTTTCTTGGCTGATCCAGTCTTGGTGCCCCATTTCTGATCACTTGGATCCCTTGGTTCTGAGATAACCTCCTCACTGTGTACCCAATTTGGGCCCTTGCTGTGACAACCTGTTCCCATTGGTTCTTCAGGATGGAGGCTCTGCCTCAGGCTCACCTGTCACTTTTCAGCTGGAACCAGTCTCTGGACCACAGTCATGATGTCAGATAGACTTTAGTATAGCTGTGCTGCTGGCACCTCCCTCTAGTTGCTATCTAGTCCTCTACTAGTAACCGTGGCGTGGATCAGTTAGCTTTATGGGCCTAGAACTGCACGGATGAGCCGTGGGGCACACTGGAGGATACTGAGCTCTGCTGAGCAGTGATCGAACTCCTACAAAACCAGAAGACCAGCAAAAGCTGTCTCTTGGCACAGAGTCCAATTCTTCAGGTGATTAATAGTAATACATGGAAGGCAAAAGCGGGGTAAACTTACAAGTCCTTCACTGAAGACTTTCTTGCATTTCAGTTTGGGAAATTTTTTGTAAACCCATTTTCAAAGTTCATGGACTCCTTCTTTGACTAGGCTCGGTCTGTGGATGAGTCCATCAAAGGAACTGTTCATTCAGTCACACTGTTTTTTGTTTTTAAATTTTTCTAGTATTTCCTTTTGTTGCTTTCTTATAGTTTCTACCTCCCTGCTTATGTTATCCAATCTGTTCTTGCTTGTCATTTGCCTTTTGCACAAGAGCCCTTAACGTATTAATCAGTTATTTAAATTTCCTGTCATATAACTCCAAACTCTGAATCATATCTGAGTCTGGTTCGGATGTTTGCTTTGTCTCTTTCACCCTATTTTCCCCTAGCATTTAGTGTGCCTAAAAATTTTCTTGTTATTGAAAGTCAGATGATATACTGACTAATAGGAACTGAGGCAAACGGGCCTCTCAGTTGCAAGGTTTTGTGGTAGTGTGGCTAGAAGTTGGGGTCCATGTCATGTCTGAGGCATTAGAGACTTCCACCTCCTGTAATGTCCTTGTTTCAAAAAGAAAATATACTTGAAAAGCAAAACTTTGTTCCCATTGTGACACCGTAGTTTTCATCTACCCATCCATCTGCTCCCACCCACACATCCACCACTTACATGCAAAGCATGTGCTCACAGCTCCACTTCAAAAACAATCTTCATAGTAAATGTAATTAGTGATTTTAAATGTACAAAATTTACCCCCTAAAGGACAAGTTTGATGAGAAGCACTAGTTTCGCAATGCAATGCAATGCAAACTTTAAGGCTTTCTTCTAAGTTTATCTGGAAGATGGAGCTGGACAATTCCAGTATTCACCAAGAGCATTAAAAAAAGGAACCAGAAGCTGAGAACCAGTGACTCAGGCCTATAATCCTAGCTACTTGGGAGACTGAGATTGGGAGGACTGTGGTTCAAAGCCAGCCCTGGTAAATACTTTGAGAGACTCCATCTCCAACATAATCTAGAGCAAAAGTGGACTGGAGGTGTAGCTGAAGTATTAGAGCACCTGCTTTGCAAGCATGCCGCCCTGAATTCATTCCCCAGACTTCCTCCCCATACACAAAGAACAAGAAATCTTCCAAAAGTAGGCAAAGAAATGAACAGAAACTTTCTTAGCAAAGGAAATCAAGTGATCTTGTACACATGAGAAGATCCTTAACCTCATTTAGGTTGGAGCGAAGCCGATTAAGCTACAGTGAGAACAGCTTTAGAGGGAGGGTGGCTGAGGGACTTTAACACTTGTGACTTATTCAGGAGCAGGCATGTTGGTGTGACCTGTAGGGGAAAAGTGTGGTAATCAGCAGTAAACCTACAATTTCACTCAGTGATTCAGTCTAGGTATTTTATAATGCATGTTCAAGACCAAACCATTGTTTGCCAATCAAAATGCAAAATAACCTTTAATTTCTATCTAAAAACTACTGGTTAGATAATTCATGATATGACCAAACAATAGAATGTCTCTATCCTTTTAAAAGGAAAGGCAACATTCTGTTTAGGGATGTTAAGAAAACGTGTATGGCAGAGAAAAACACATATGTATGCAATTACCTGTTCACAAAGAGAAATGCTATATTACCATATGCATAGAATAATATCTCTGGAAGACTGCACAAGAAACTGGCAATAATGTTTGTCACTACAGAAAGACAGCCAGTGGCTGTGATATGGGGCTTGGAGTGTGACACGTGGTACTTCTTGGTCATTTTTGGATTTTATGTCCTGTAAATTATGTACTCAATTTCAAAAAAATAATTTAAAAAGATGGTTACCTCCCACTATGAGAAGAGTAAGATGTGTTTATCTACAAAATCCTCCTTCCACGGTGTTATGGTTTGGATATGGTTTGAGTGTGTCTCCCAAAGTATCGTTTTCTGGAAGTATGGTCCCCAAGGGGTAGTGTTAAGTAAGAGATGGCAAGATCTTTAAAAGGTGAGGCCTAGTGGAAGGTAATTAGGCCATGGGGCATCATCTTTGGAAGGGATTAATGCTGATCTTAGGGAGTGGGCTGGTTCCTATAAGAGTGGGTTGTAATAAAAGAACGAGCTTGGCTCCTCCTTGGTCTCTTGCTTCCTGTCTTGCCATACGATCTCTCTTGCAAATGCTCCCATCATTTTGATGCCATCTGCATGAGGCCCTCATTAAAACTGAGCAGAGGCCAGTGCTACGCTCTTGAGCCAGCCCAAAATGGACTGGGACACATGGTTCTTAATGAAATTTTACTGCTTATTTGCTGCTGCTGAATAGAAATGAACCTGATAAGAAAGACATCAAAGACTGGATGGTGGCTCCTTAATAATCTACCCAAAGTAGAGAGGATAAATAAATTTCTAGAAAATAATTCAAAACATTGATTGTGACCTACAAGATTTTGATTGGGATAAATATGGTGGAACCGCAGTTTGCCCTAGGCACTCCTTCTCTCTTCTTCCTCCTTGTTCTGGAGCACACGCTGTAGGCACCTGGATTCCAACCAGGGAGGAGCACTCTCTAAATCACCCTATATTAACTGTAGCCATGTAACTAATCTCAGCAATGGAAGGTTCAGGGAAAATTTAAAATAAATTTGCTTATTTGGAAGTAGATAGTGATGGTGGCAATATTGTGAATGTAACTAGTGTTACTGAATTATGTACTTAAAAATGGTTAAAATGACAATTTAATAATGCAGGACACTCATGGACTTGTACACTTTAAAAGGTGAATTGTATGGTATGTGAATATGTTAATAAAGATATTAAATTTTTTAAAAATATATCTGCTTGTCTTTTCCATCCTTTCTGGTCCCACAGCTCAATGGTGGAAATGGTACTGACACTAACACAGTCATGAAAAAGCTCTAGCGGACACCAGAGGAAAATCAGGATGAAACCAGTGTCCTAAGAGGTCCTATAAATAAGGCCTTCTACCAATCTACCCTTAGCTTACTTTCAGACTATAATGAAGGAAAATACACTCTTGTCTTGGAGCTTTAGGATATAGGTTCTTTTCAGTTCAGCAGTTTAACCAGTATTCTAACCAGTTTCCTGTCACCCCAATTCTCTTAATGAAAAAGACAATGATTTTGAGAAACAAAAGACACTAATTGAGGCTTCTTTTGCCTCAACTCTACTGTTGTAACAAAATACCCAAAATAGGTAATCAATAAAGTCTAGAGGTTTACTTAGCTCATCATTTTAGAGGCTGGGAAGTCTAAGGCATGGCGTTAATATCTTCAAGACCTTCTTGCTACATCATAACTTGGCACAGGGCATCACGTGGTGAGACGGAGTAAGCTATTCAGAATTGCTCTTGTGACAGAATACCCATTAAGGATGGAACTGGAAATCATCATGCTATGTGAAATAAGCCAGGTTTAGAAAGACAAAGTTTGCATGTTTTCTCTCCTATGTGAAGATAGACCCAAAAGATAAATGTACACAAATACAAACATGATCATATACACATAAATAGAGAGAACATGTTTGCAAATAGTGGCACTGTTTGAGGGGACTCGGAGGAGAAGGGAGAGGAAAAGAGAATGTTAGTGAATAATACTGAAGTACATTCCATCTGTGTAGCAAGATGACATAATAAAACACACTGAAAGCTGTTGAATAACAAGGAGTAGGGGAGAAGGGCAAGGGAGAGTAATAGAGGAGGTCACAATATACAATATATTCACAGGTGAAATAACTTGGTGAAACCCCTTTGAACAATGAATATACGCTTAAAAAATGAAGGACAGGTCGTTAGGGGCTGGGGAATACTGGGAGGGAGAGTGAAGAGTGGTTAAAGGAGGGTGAATATGGTCAATGTACTTTATTTACTTGTATGAAACTAGAACAATGAAACCTATCGAAATCAATTAAAGTAAGAGGGAGAGGAATGAGGGAGAATGATGGTGGGAATGAACCCAACCAAGGAACATTGTAACTATATATGGAAATGTCACAATGAACCCCCTCTGTACAACTAATACATCTGATAATATATGCTAATAAAATGTTTTAAAATAAAAAATAACCTGCTAAGCCATTAACCCATGCATGAACTCATCCATTCTTGAGGGCAGAGCACCCAATCGCTTCTTTTACTCAGGGCCTCAAGATTGCTAAGTAGACACTCTACCTTTAAAGGAACTCCATCAGCCCTTCTGTGTGTTGGGAATTTTTGAGATAGGTCTCCCTTTTTGCCTGGGCTGGCCTTGGGAACTGTGATCATCCTGATCTTTGTCTCCTGAGTAGCTAGGATTACAGATATGAGACACTGGTCCTAATTACTTCTTAAAGGATTCACCTCTCAACACCACCACAATGACAATCAAATTTCACCATGAGTTTCAGAAGAGACAAACCATGTTCAAACCATAGCCCCTTCCCTCCCTCCTACTGACCACTCTCAGCTTGTCATCAGTAATGCCCCCAGCAACCCACATTTCCTGTAGCTCTACAGAATTTTACTTTTAATTTACCAAATTGCTGAAGGCACAGCATTATGTATAAAGGTAAGCTACTACTATTTCATTTTTTCATTGATTGCATTAATAGCTATTTTAGATGAGTAAATATTCTATAGTGTGACTCAAATAGAAGTTAGTTCATGGCTTCTGCCATTAGCTATACCAGTAGATCAGAAAACCCATGTGAGTCATGCCTGTTTGTCATTGATTCTTTTATGTTACTACAGAAAAGGTTTTAACACATGTAAGCCAAAGAATAGAAACCATCATTTTTCTCAAACCCTCTTTATTGTAAATGAATTTGGTAGATCTTTGAACTTTTTGGGAATCTAATGGTGGATTAACCTCTATGATATGCTCTAAAAATAATCTATACAATAAGATTTCTGCCATAGAAAGAATGATTACTTATCAGCAAAGAGCATACCTTTGGTTTTGTCTGTCTGCATGAAATAATTCCAAATATGCTTGATCCTTTCCTGCGCCTGGATCAACTTTCTTTGGTGTATAGAAAAAAGAAAATTTGATTCTAATCATCTTATGCCAAAACACTTGATTGAAAAAGTATAAAAACCCTTTTATCTTTATGGTTTGAGTACTTGATGCCAAAAGCCTAATTTAGGGATATCTGGAGAGTAGAGCAAATTTGTTGCTTTTTGTTTTGCTACTTGGCTTCGAGTAGACAGTGAATGTGCGTGTGTGTAGTGTGAGTGTGTCTGTGTCTCTGAGTGTTTCCTTATATTAAAGATCAATCACTTTAATGAATGAAAAGTGCTGTTGATCTTGGGGATGGCTTTCTGTACAGTTCTGACTAGAGTGCTAATCTATTGTGTGGTTTAATATAACACCACCAGCTATAAATCTTTGCTGGGTAACACCCTGCCCTGGCTCAGCCACAGTGAGTGCAGGTCATGACTGAAATCCAATAGTCCTGGCTGTGCGTAGAGTGCTTTCCCACTGATTGCCCAGCTCTAGGGAGGACTACCATCCTTCCTTATCAATAATTATGCCCAGTTACTCTTACAGCAACCCACAATAAGCAACCCACTTCAAGTTGCTAGTTCCTGCTCTTCCTTAAGGAGGAACGATCAGTTTTCAGATGAATTGGGCAGGCAAAGAACGAAAAGTTTTTCATTTTGCAATTCACCTAGTGGCTGTCTTCCAAAATCTGCAATAGATTTCATAAACATTATTACTGACTTGGTAAGCAGCCATTTCTGTAGGCACTTACTGTCATTGCCACGATATAAAGGGAAATTCACTTTGCTTAATATTACCTAAGACTTCCAGAGGACTGCTGCAATCATAGGATGGCCCGCCTTTCTCATTTGATGAATGACTTTGTAAGCAAATATCATCCTTTTTAACTCTGTAACCGTAAGAAGAGATGATGGTGGAAAGGGAGACAGCACATCTCCCAAACGCAGCATTCCAGCTGTCTTATCAGCTCTCGTGCTTCCTGTGCCCAACACTGTGCTTAGGACTTGGTCTAGCTTTCAATAACTATCAGCTGGCTCACTGACAAAAGACACTGAAGTCTTGAAATGGAAGCACAACTTCATTTTTCTCATTCGGTTGGGAACTACAGTGGGTTGTAAGCTCCTTTTAAGATGACCCAATAGGAAAGCCTGGTTTGCCTATAGTGCCATTCTTGGAAAATCAAATGCTATAAATTGAATCTGTTGCAAGAACAGACTGAGCAGTGTCTCAGTCTGTTGAAAGGCAAAAGAGCAGGATGGCTTGGTGCAGAGTTTGGAGTTCTGCTCAGCAGCAAGAAGTGCCCTAGCCCAGCACTGCCCCTGCAACCCCTGACTGCAAGGGACTCCCTGCAGTCAGATTTTAGGAGACTTGCCCTGGCTCAATCCAATAAAAAATGTTCATAAAGAAACTTTTTCTTTTGGCTAGAATGCTTGTCTTGAAAAATAATATAGAACGTTGTTAACAATTCAGACAGGGAAGATAGAAATAGGTCAGACAAAAAATGGAGAAGTTGTTCTGGCCTTTCTTTAATCTTTTGAACAGTGTTTGAAATAGCTCTTGGCAGCTGAAATTTGTTCTGTATTTTAGAGTTAATATCTGTGCCAGAGTTTCTGTCATTCCTCTGGGGGTGGTGATCAATATAACTAATAAATAGGAAATGACTAGACTGGGCCTCCGGGAGGCCAGCAGCCTCCCTAGTGGGGCTCTAACAGTAGAAGATTTGCTGGTATAGCCGTTGGGCATGTCCAAGTTGGAGAAACATGGGTCTTAACAGAGCAGTTAGCAGCTACTAAGTGTTGAGTTGTTAAAGCAGAACTAGGCAATGTCTAAGGAGAATGTTAAGAACAAAGAGATGGCAAGAATGTGAACTGAGTGTGAGGGAAGAAAAGGCCATACAAGAGGGTGAGTCTGCAGAAAGCAAGGGACCCTTTTATAAGGACAGTCAAAAAGTGAGTCAATGAAGCCAATGATGTCTTTTACTGGTACTAGTGCCATGGAGTGTGATCTAAGTCACACCCAGGAGACATCTGATTAAAAATAATGACAAAGGAAAAAATGTCATTAACTCAAATGCAACAAAAATGTGCATATGGTAGGCAATTTGGTTTTGGTTGAGGAGATTTGTAAGTTTAATGGTTCTAGTGTTGGTAGAATGACTCTAATGGTAGAGCACCTGTCTAGTAATCTTGAGGCCCTGAGTTCAAACCTCAGTACAGCCAAAAAAAAATGACAAAGTTTAATGGTTCTACAAGAAAAGTTTGGGATGTTCTTCCCTTTAGACGACAACTGATAACTTGCAGAGATAGGATATCACCAAGCCTTCAGTTATGTCAGCAGGAAGTTAGAGCTGTTCTGGATGCAGGAACAGGAACTTTGTAGCACATCTCTGGATTTACCTTGGGTGGCCTCAGCTTCAGCTTCATATTGAAAACTGGGAGGATCAAACAGCCTCGGGAATAGGTTTTTCTTTTTTAATAAAATGATGAGTATACCTCAATTGCTAATTACTTTTTTTTTAATGTTTCTTTTCTTTTTTCCTTTTGTGGTGCTGGATATTGAATCCAGGGCCTCATGTGTGATAGGTGAACACGCTACCACTGAGTTACATCCCAGCTTGCAACTGCTTTTGTGAAGCTGAATGCATGAAAAACTAACAAACATGTCTAATGACATGCTTTGTAGAAGGATTCTAAACACAATTCCTTTAAGTAGGGTGCTGGTGCTGCAGTTCTGAAGAGCTTCTCCAACTCCCTTCAGCTTATCTAGATGGGTCTATTCAACGCCTAAAGGACTTGCATCTTCTGTTTCATTTTTATTTATGTTTATGTATTTGTGTCCCACTAGCCTGAGCTGCCACAGAGCAGAGCTTGGGTTAGTTCATCTTTGTATTCCTGTGACTCTGATTTCTAGCACGTTGTAGGCATTTAGTAAGGGGTGACTCAAAGCAGGAATCTGCTCTGCTGAACTGAAAACATCTTTAGATTAATCAACATTATTTTTCCAAATAACCTAAATTTCACATTCATCATGAAAAATGAACAAACCACCAGCAACATGGGTACCCTTCAACCGCAGACCTTATGAAAAGGAGACTCATTGGAAATCCAAAACCCTTTCTGCTTTTGGATTGTTGTCAAAATATTAAAACCAAATTACAGCCCAGACATCTAATTGCTTCATCTCTTGCTATTAAATTGGTTATTAATCTCTTTATGGCAAATTAGGTTATCCTTAAAACTGAGCAAGACATTGTTACATAAGCTGGACAGTTAGGGACACAAAATTTTTGCTGTTTTGCTTTATTTTCAGATTCAGTAATGGAAAAATATTCCTTGGGGACATAGCAAAGCTGACAAACAGGAAGAGCCCAGCTATGGAAGGATAGCAAAGGTGGCACTCTAAAAGTGACCCCTTCAATGGAGCTACTTCTATGTGGTTAAGGATGCCACTAAATGCCTGCCTGAGAGTGTTGTTTGTTCCAGATGAACAGGAAAAGCAATATCTTTTATTGACCTAACTTTGAGGAATCTCCCAAAACTGGAGGTACTCCATTTCAATCTCCAAATCTTTTAATTAACAAACATTCCTAAGCAGACTGGAGTTTCTCTTGATTGAACACCCTTAATATACAACATGCAAGTGCAATATACTTCATGAGACAATTATTTAAATGAGGTGCTGCAGACTTGGTTGAACAGGCATCTTAATGAGCAAAACAGATAAATCATAGTTTGCATTTGAAGTACTTAATAATACCACTATTCAGGATTTTAAAGACTGTCTTCTCTGAGAAGGTCAATGAAGTCACTACATTGTTAATTTTCACATATCCTGAGGTACATTTCACTCACATGAATTGTTTAAGAGGGGCATTGCACTTTACAAAGAAAATAGATTTCATTGTCCGACATGTTAAGTGTTTTCCTGAGATGGTACAAGTTGGTAGAGTTGGGAATAAGAATGTAATCTAAGAAGTTTTGTAGGGAAGCATTTAGCTTGTGTGTGATGCTTTTGTTAGCTGCTCCTGGGGGAAAAGACCTTTTCTAAGATAGGTCAAAACTGGCCATAGGCCTCTCATGAGGAAGTTATCAATCAATAGAATTATGAAAGGAAAGGTGCTGCTGTCTCTAATATCAACCTCTGATGGTTTGCTTATTGTTTGCATAGTGGTTTAAGTTTAAAAGTCTGTGTTTCATATCATTACAATGACAGTTCAAAATAATGTAGCATATTCTTACATGAAAAATTCATACGACCTATGAGGATTTTTCCTTGACCAACCACCTAAATATTTATTAGCGCAATGTTGTGGAAGATTCTTTGAACATACAGAGAAGACTTAGTTCTTTCTCTCAAGGGAACTAACATTCTCCTTGGAAAGATAGGACATATGTATATGGCAAATGATCTAAGCACTCAAAATAGCACAGAAGCCAAAACCAAACACAAAACAAAACACTAACAGCAGACCTTTCATTTGCAAACTCTGGCTGTTTATCCAAGGCAGAGAATAAAGTTAATAGCTGCCAAAGCTGGGCTAAATCTCACCACTTAGCCAGGCATGGTGGCTTGTGTCTGTCATCCCAGTTACTTGAGAGGCAGATACTGGAAAGACTGAAGTGCAAGACTAGCTCAAGCCGGTGAGACCCCACCTCAACAAAAAAAAACTTGGTGTGATGACTCATGCCTGTCATCCCAGCTGTGTGAGTGGCATAAGTAGGAGGATCACAGTCCAGGCCACCCTGGGTAAAAAAAGAAAAGTGAGATCCTACCTGAAAAATAAAAGTAAAGAGGACTGGGAGCATGGCTGAAGTGATAGAGTGTCTACCCAAGTAAGTATGAGGCCCTGAGTTCAAACTTGCCCATCAATCAATCAATCAACATAAATAAATACTACTCCCTTCGTAGACCTCTGCACCTGAAAGACTGGAGGCCCATGACTTAAGAATGAGCACGATCTGTTTCAAGTGGATACAGATCTACATTGTGAACAACACTCTTTCAGATGAAAAGTAGAAGAAAAGTAAATTTCTCAAAGATCATATAAAATGACTAGATTTGTCAAAATAGCTATCGGAAAGGGAACCAGTCATTCCAGAAATTCCTGGACATGTGGGAATGAATAGACATGAACAGTAGAACTAAACACTAGAAATATTAAGGAGACCCCTTTCATGTGCCAGAGGAGCATACACGATTCTTCCTCTCCATATTTGTCCTGTGATTTGGGAGTGGAAATCCTGACCATTTAGTGAGTCTTCCTTCTTGCTGTTTATCCTGGCCCTAGATCTCACTATCAGTATGTGTCACAGAGGGCCCATTTCTTCTCCCCTCTGCTGCCCAGCAAAGTAGTGGACCAGTTGCCTTTTGCTTCTGGGAAGAGTCCACCTGGGCAGTGTTAGACTATGCCCCTCCAGACTAGAAAGAACCTAGCACAAGCCCAGGCTGCCTGTGCCTGGAGAGGTTAGGCTCTGAATGTGACTTTGTAAAGAGCATTGTTAATAGTGCCTGGAAATCAAGAATTGAGGCTGGGGACCAGTAATAGCTCGCCGCCGTATGACTAGTGTGTAAGACATGGAGGTCTGGAAGACCACTATTACCTTCAAACAGAGTTTACCAATGCTGGAGAAAAAGGAATTCAGAGGATGTTATGGGAAGGGAACTAGGCTGACTCAGAGAACCTAAATAGAAATATTTCAGGTAACAAGCCACCAGTAGTTTAAAAAATTCACAAGACTCCATTAAATTGAATTTCAAACACATTTCTTTCGTGATCTGCTAATGAGGACAGTTTGACATTCTCCCAGGTGAAATAATTTAAGTAGAAACCATGTGACATTATAATCAATTTAAGCAGTTCTCTACTTCAAGTTTGTCAGAGTGTTTTACATTTAAAGCTATAATTAGCTAGCCCTTCTAAATTCACTCTGAGGTAGAGTTGAGTTACCAAGTAAGCTTTGTAACTGTGGGAACAAAGAACAAATTATTTTCAAGAAGAGTCAACCAGTTGGATGCTGGTTACATGGATGCGCTCGCTTATCTGGTGAATTCACCAAGCTAAAGACTTAGGATCATTCATTGCTGTGAATGTATGTTACATATCAATAAAGAGTTAAAATGTAAGTAATTAAGAAGACTGATATAAAGAAGAAATTTCTAAAATCCCTTTACCAGGAACTGGCAAGGAATGGCATTTGTGTTTAATGTACTAGCCTTCAACATGCTGAGCTAGCAGCCATGGTTCTAAAGCTAACCCAATTTCCCCTATACTTAAATTAGGGTTTGAAAATAATAGAATTGTGTGCTCAGGTGTGTAGATGGGCGTTAAAGTGACAAGAGGACAAATAGATGGATTTTCATATGGTCTGTTACCATTGGGTAGCTTCCTCAGTGGGACACTTGGGTCTGGACTGAGATTGTGGCCTCTAACCCAACATTGTCATCTCACAGATAAGGAAAAAGGTCCCCAAGGAGAAGTTATTAGAGTATAGCTGACTCTCACTCCCAGAGCACCAGTGTCTTAAATTAAAGAACTAGAGGGCCCCGGATGCAGCTCAATGGTAGAGCAGTTGCCTAGCACAGGCAAGGCCCTGGGTTCAATCCCCAGCACCATGGCCCCTCAGTCCATAGACCTGGAACCAAATTTCAGCTCTGCTGTTATCCTGACAGCAGGCTTTAGGCAAACCAGAGAAACTTCCTGACTCAGTATCCCTGTAAGTTGGAAGGGAAAAAATAATGGAATTTCTGATACATGATCAACATTCCATAAATACTGATTCCTGAGCCACACACACCATTCTTTTTTAGAGAATTACATTTAAGCCAGAATTCTGACTGAACAGTGAAGAGAAGGGGGAGAGATAGTACATGCACACGTGCATATTTTATTTATTTTTGCCGTACTGAGATCAAAATCAGCATTTCATTCACATTGGGCAAGGGCGCTACCACTAAGTTATGTACGCAGCCCAGAGGTGTCTATCTTTCTTAAGAGAAAACTCCTCTCTGTCTCTCTCTCTCAGTTACACACACACACACACACACACACACACACACACACACACACACACACCCCACTCCTCCCTTGACTTGTCTCTGGCATCAGGCCTCTTGAAGCTGGAGTCTACATGGCTGTTTCTTCCTTTTCCATCTCCATTCAGTCTTGAGTCTGAGATCTGGGTTCTTTCCTCTCCACTCTGCTGAAATTACTCTGCTATGTCCTCAAGCCTGGCATGCTTACAAAAGCCAAGTCCCTTCTTTAGTGTGGTCTTCTTACTTCCCTGAGGCATTTGCTGCTGTTGATCGCTCTATTCCTAACATGCCTTTCTCTCCTGGGCTTTTACTGTGTTTGCATGGTCTTTATTCTGTCCATCTGCTCTATCCTTCTCTGTCTCTTTTTCAAGGGCCCTTAAATTCTGGTGGGCTCCATATCTCTCCCTAACCAGTTCCTCTTCATCGGTGACTTCTACCCATGAATGGCCCCCTTGCTCTCTCTCTTGAGTTCCAAATCTTTACAGCTAATTGCCCACGGGATATTTCTACTAAGGTGACTCATCACACCCAAGCTATGCCCACCTATGCCCTTACCCTGCTTCTTCCTCCCCTGTGAGGCCCTTGCTCTCTGGAGCCCTGATCTGCACAATCAGCTATGTCTCAGCTCCCACTCACTCCCTGCAGCCAGCCCATCAACACATTTGGTAGGTGTCAGTCTTATACATATCTTTTCAGTCCCATGTGTTTCTTGGTCCATATTCTTTTGGTTCTTGCCCTTTATCATGGCCAGCTAGCCCTGGTCGCAGTCATTTGCGGGGAGAGTGACAATATGCACAATATGGCTGCTGTGAATGCAAATGACAGGACTCCTCTTTATTATTCTATTAATTGCTTCTCCTTTGCTTCAGATCAAAGTCCAAGCCTCCAAGACATGTTGGGATTGTCCCTGCTTTCTCTTCCAAGCCTAACTTTTCAATGACACGTTTTGTATCTAAGAACTACATGGGCAAGATTGTCAGAAACGTCCCTTCTTTTCCTGAACAACTCACATCCATCTTTCAATGCCAGAAGAGCTGTCACCTCCACTGGGAAGGCTGTCGTCTTTCTCTGCACAACCCATCCCCATAGACTTCTTGCAATGTTTGTCCTTTTTTGTTTACTGGTCTGACTTTCTCAGTAGAGGCAAGAAATATGCATTCTTTCATCTTTTCTGGGGCTAAACACAATGTCCACATGGATCAGTGCCTGCATAAATACAGTTTTAGTGAATATGGTCTGGCTACAGCAAGTCTGTGGGAAACTCTGGCAGGGCTGTGGAGGAGTCAGGTGGTGTGAGTGTGTGTGAGCTGGAGGTTTATCAACTCCTCCACAGTCTAGAACTAGCTCAAAAGTAATTTAAATAAAAAATGAGGAGAAGTTCATTTTTTCCTGATCCACCCACATTATCATTTTAACTGCTACCTGGGAGACTAAAAACCATATAACTTTCTGTTGCTTGCGTGACCGTGTCAAAAGATCTGAAACATGTCAGTATGAGCAATCTCTTGAGTCTGCCTCCCACAAAGTTAGACTCCTCCCCACCATTACTCTTTCCTTCGAATTCTTCTGAAACAAGTTCACATTACATATGCCTGGCAGCTTTTCTATCCCAAAAACATTCCCTTCATCTTCCTCCAGCCTCTCCCCCCATAAACCTTCATGGCTAGAACAAAGTTGATGACTTTTTAAAATTTTTAATAAAGTACCTAGAAGAGAGTCACAGAGTAGGATTTTAATATTACCCTTAAAAGAAACAACACGTCATTTGAATCTTTTTTTTGCAAAATGCATCAAAGTGAAATACACGGAATCAAAATTATAAAACAGAGAACAGAGTGCCCATTAGCAAGACACTGATGCTGCCCAGGGCACAACAATCCTGCACAAATTAAGACTTTTTGTCCTTTGAAGCAAAGTAAGTGCTGGGTGTAATGTGTTTGACCCCATCTGTTTTCTCTGAGAGACATAATACAAAGTGCAAGATAAAAACCCAAAGGCTAGTGATTAAGCTTAATCTTATCTTTATTAATAAGTTCCTTCATTGTTATTTTACATCAAAGTCTAGATCCACTTAATTTATAAGGAAAAGAATATTTACTCCATGACTATATGAGGAAGAAAAAGCACTGAGTTAAAAAATGTCATTGGGTGGGGAACATGGCACTGAGGAAATTTTGTGCCTTTTGTGGAAATCCGTTTGGTAAGCAGCTACCTTATAATCATAAAAATTCATTTTGCCTAAGTGAGAGAAAGCCTCTTACAGATATAGCTTTAGTCAGAGACTTCCTCCATTTTTAAGTTAGTGTTTTACTAATAAAATGGGAATTAAACAGTAATTATTTGAACAAATTCCCTTTTATGGTTGATTACCAAGGCTTATTTTTTCCCCAGAGTTAAGATCTCTTCAAATCCTCCTTTTCTGTCCCCAGTAAACACAGACATTAACACCTCTACAGTGGCTAGGTCCCTAGTCACTCTCAGCTGATACCATTGCTACTGAGATGATTTAAACGAGAGAACATACTGCAGAGGAGACAATAGAGAGTGGCAAAGCCATAGCACAGCTTCTTAGTAACCTGGGTCTTCCCTGGCAGTTCCTATCCTGCACTTATTCAACTTCCATCTCCTTCCCTCACCTCCCCTGCCTCTTCTTCATCCTCCTCTGACCATTCTCTCATCCCCTAACCTCAGCAGCTACCTTTAGACCCTTTGTGAGCTCTTGTCAAGTTCTTCTCAGAGTGGTATTCATCAATAGGTTTGATTTCCTCAGGTCATTTATATATTTCCTAGGTGATTAGTTTCTGAGATTGAGAGGTGATGGGACCAACTGTCTACTGCCACATGAAGATAACCTTTCTTTGGAATAGTGATTTATCAGGAGTTTTTACATTATTGACCTTGAAGTCTGAACAGGCCCTTTTCTGAAGGGTAAGACCATTGATTGGGCCGTTCATTAGAGGCAAAATTATAGCACTAGATGCTTATGGAAAACCGAGGAAAAAAGAGTCCCAGTAGCAAGTTATTTTGTGGATATCAACAAATTGATTCCAGAGTTTAAATGGAGATGCAAAAGACCCAGGATAACCAACAAAGGTTGAAGGAAGAGTTGGAGGACTGACGTTACTCTATTTTAAAACATATGCAAAGATGCTGTAATCAGACAGTGTGGTATTGGCAAAAGAGTAAAGAAATACATCAGTTGAGCAGAATTGCAGGCTCAGAAATAGACTTACATAGTCAACTGAGCTTTCACAAAGAAACAAAAGCAATATGGTATAGAAATGATACTCTTTCCAACTACTGAATAGCCACATTCAAAATGAAAAGTGAATCTAGACACAGACCTTACATCCTTTACAAAAACCAAATCAAAATGGATCACAGTCTTAAACATAAAGTGAAAACTATACAACTTCTAGACAGTAACATAATAGAAAACCTAAATGACCTCGGGTTTGATAATGACCTTTTAGATGAGACACCAAAGACATAATCCACTAAAGAGAGACTTGATAAACTGGACTTCATTAAAATTAAAAATCTCTGTTCTGCAAGACAATGTCAAGAGAATGAAACGATGAACCACTGATTGGGAGACAATTTTTGAAAAACTTATCTCTAAAGAACAGTTATCCAAATGTACAAAAAAACCTCTTGAAACTCAGCAATAAAAAACAAGCAACCCAATAAAAAAATGTGCCAAAGATGGAATGCACACCTCATCAAAGAAAACTTACAGGTGATGAAAAAGCATATGAGAAGATGCTCCACGTAATATGTCACCAGGAACACGGAAATGAAGACAATGAGGTACCACAGCGCACCTGTTAGAATGGGGGAAAATCCAGAACGCTGACAACTCGCAGTGCTGGTGAGGACGTGGACCAACAGGAGCTCATTCATTGCTGGTGGGAATGAGGAGTGGTACAGCCACCTTAGAAGACAGTGTGGCTGTTTCTTATAAAATGAAACATGCTTTCATTATACTATCTAGCAATCACATTCCTGGGTATTTAGCCAAGAGAGTGGAGTATTTAGGTACTCCACACAAAAGCCCGCACAGAGATGTGTGTTGCAGCTCTACTGTAATTGCCCAAACTTGAAACAACAAACATATCCTTCAGTAAGTGATGGAAAAACTGTAGTATTCCCAGACAATGGAATATCATTCACACTGAAAAAGAGCAATATGCCATGAAAAGACCTGGAAGAAACTTAAATGCATATTATGAAGTGAAAGAAACCAGTCTGAAAGTCTACATACTATATGGTGCCAGCTATAAGACATTCTGGTAAAGGCGAAATTATGGTGACACTAAAAATTACCAGTAGTTGCCAGGGGTAAGAGGGTGGGAGGGATAGCAGGTGGAGCACAGAGGATTTTTGGAACAATGAAAATACTCTTTGTGATACTCTCATGGTGGATATATGTCATTTTATATGTGTTCAAACCCATGACATGTTCAGTACTGAGTGAACACTAATGTAAACTGTGGGTTTGGTGATGCCGTCATATCAATGTAGGTTCCTAATGCACCTACATTGCATTGCATTGCAATGTGGTACCTAATGCACCACTCTGCTAGGGGAGTTGATGAGGGTGGGGGAGGGGCTGGCAGGGGCTATGTGGGAAATCACTGTACCTTCCTCTCCATTTCACTGTGAACCTATAAGTGCTTAAAAAAAGAAGAATCCTAGGAGGGCCTTGGAATGGGAGTCTGTTGGGGTTTTGACTAGAGGGTCACAAGACATTGGGTGAGATGGAATCAGGCCAGGAGCACAGGTGTTGAGGGGTCTGCCATTGGGCTGGATTGGAAGGCAGAGACTAAAGACAGGCTGGGCTAAGGCAGCTCTCACAGGGCCAGATACCAAAGTCCAGTGTCAGCGTGTTTGGGCATTTATTTTATTCTCTGAAATTGTTTTCATTTTGTTTTCTGTAATATTCATTAAAATCTTTTTGAAAGCTTGAGACTTTTTACATATGCTAATTGGAGTCAAGGAAAGGGGCAGGCTTGGGTTAGGCCTCTACAGTAGGAGTCAGTATTTTACCATAAAAATATCAGATAGTAAATATTTTAAGCTTCACAGGCCCAATGTTTCTGTCACTACTACTCAAATATGCTATTGTAGAGAGAAAGCAGCCACAGACAACACAAAAATGAGTGAGTGTGGTTGGGTATCAATAAAACTTTATTTGCAAACTCAGGCTATAGGCTGGCTTTGACTCAGGCCTTGGTAGGTTATAGATAGTTAAAGGGCCTGTAACTGGATGCACTGGGTTCACACCTTGGTAAGTACAAAGCCAAACAAGAATGGTCATGACATAAAAGAGTGGAGAAAGACTTATGACCTGCAGCAGGCAAGAAGATCATAGGAGTTATTTCCAAAGCAATGGAAAAAAGGAAGTGTGGGGATTTCATTTAGCGACTTCTGCACACTCACAGAGGGAAGTACTGAGGGGCAGGCACATTGTTCAGCATGCTCAATGTGAAGCCACAATGTAAGAGGATGCTTGGTTTAAGGTCACAGAGACACGTCTGAAAGGTTACAATGGTGGACAGGAATGTCCCTGGGCATGCTCAGCCTACATCATAAAAACCATTAGTTTAAAATAAAGGAAAATGCATTAATATAGGAGTTTGTCCTTAAAGGTGCCTGACTAGCTTCCCAGCCAACGGACTCAGAAAAATATCAGCAGAAGTAATGGTGGTGGTGATGGTGAGAAGCCCAAGGAGTAGGAGGTTGGCAGGAGAGAGACAGGTTGGGTTTTAATTTATCAAGAGCGATACTTCCTTCACCCCATCTTAACAGCAGTTTTAATTTTTCCTATTTTGTTTTCTCTGTCTCCTCAGCACTTGCAAAATTGCCTGACATAGACTAGGTACTCTGAAATATTTGTTAAATAAATTTCAATGAGTGAAATTCTCTTAGATAGATGGGCTGAATGGACATTTAGTACCCCTGTGACTCTGGGCTTGCAAAACCAAACAACAAACAAGAAAAGAGAAAATAAAGAGTCCAGAGAAGAAATCATACATCCTCTCAGCATTAAGGTAGTTGCTGCAGGCGAGCCTTGTGTTTCTTCATCTTGGCATTCTGTACTGCCCTGTGTCATCTCCACTCAGGGCTTGGTAACTGGAAGTTTGAGGGTAGAAACAGGTCTTGCAGGTTCATCCTAACAGCTGGGCAGGAGATTATGAAATAATCACCAGATAAGTCACAGAATTACCCACCACATGTGTGCTGGATCCAGTCATCCCTATGCATTTTTGCATCACTATTAGTAATGCCTCAGTAACAGGTGTGGTGATGTGTGCCTGGAATCCCAGCACGTGAGAGACTTAGGCAGGAGGATCAAAAGTTCAAGCTGGTACCAGACTTGAACCTTTAGTGGCTCACACCTTTAATTCTAGCTACTTGGGAGGCTGAGATCAGGAGGATGGCTGTTTGAGGTCACCCTGGGCAAATAGTTCGTGAGACCCCCATTTCCAAACTAACCAGAGCAAAATAGACTGGAGGTCTGGTTCAAGCAGTAGAGCACCTGCTTTGCAGGAATGAAGCCCTGGGTTCAAATCCCAGTGCTGCCAAACAAACAAAAAGACAGGGACATTCCTGAGCACAGAGAGGGCAGTGTCTGTAAACAGAGGCTAGCTAGAGACAGACAGGGGGAAAGAAGGAAAGTATTGTTGGGGGTTCAGAACATGAAACCCCAAAATCTGACATGCTGGCAATTGAGAAAATGGCAGAAGCAAGGTCACAAGGTCACCCATAACTCTTGGCTTTCTCCTCTAAAGCATGGTCATAAAAATTTCCTGACCTTAGGGGCTAGGGCATGGCTCAAGTGGTAGAGCACTTGCCTAGTGAGCATGTGGCCCTGAGTTCAAACCCTAGTACCCCTTCCTCCCCCAAATAAATAACAAGAATTCCTGACCTACCTGGGTTGAAAGTAGGCCATTAGCCTTCTACTCCACAAGGGTCCTTCCTGGATATGGAAGCCAAAAAGAATATTAACAAAAGGCCTTGCTAAGTGCCCCCTGGATGACTAGCTTTAGGTCACACCCCTTGTCTAGTCATACTTCTACTTGACTGTTCATTCTTCACCACACCTAAGCATAAAAACACACAGTTTTGGGCCAGGGTGCAGCTCCAGAAGTACAGCGCTTACCTAGCATGTGCAAGGCCCTCGCTTTGATCTCTGGCACTGAGAGTCTTTGGACCTTCATTTCTGAGGATTTTCATGGGTTGTAAAACTTGGGGTAAATAAATTTATCATGACTTTCTCTTGTAAGTCTGTCTTTTGTTATTGGGGTGTCTGGGAGTCAACCATTAGCCTTGCAATGAATGAGGAAAAGATACTACTTGTTCTTTCCTACACCCTGGCAGAAAGCAAGATGAGAGAGATAAAGAGAAGAGAGAAGGGCTGGTGGAGTGGCTCAAATGGTGGAGCTACCATGAGGCCCTGAGTTCAAACCCCAGCTCCACCAAACAAGCAACAAAAAAAACAAAAAACAAAAAAGGGGGGAAGAAGAGAGACTAAACAGTGTTTTTCTAAGTGTTTTATAAAATCAAACTTTCTGGAAATGAAAAACCATTGAGTCTATGATTCTATGATTATTGCCTCATTAGGAATTGGTTTATTGATACTTTCCTCCATGTCAGAATAAAGCACCAGCCATTTATTGATTGGTGATCCCAGGCAGGCACTTTGCCAAGCGCTCTGCATTTCTCTACTTTAATTCTTCCTTAAGACTCTGTAACAGTGGTATTATTTTCCCTATTTTATGAGTGGGGGTCCCGAGGAAGGACTAGGGTGAGAGCCCAAAATTTAGGGAGGCAAACGCTCCCGTTCGTGCACATGCAGGGTAGACATGTGCTTGAGGCTGAGATGAGGGTCCCAAGATTTGCACACTTGGCACTTGCTTCCCTGGTCCTCAGACCCAAACTATACTTAGGGTCTCCTCATCCCAGAGCTCAAGCTCCTGAACTGCCCCACAGCTGAAAGTAGAACATTCTGGATGGTGAAGCTGGACTGGAAGTGGTGTGGGTGGGAATGAGATGGAGCTGTGGATGTCTCTAAACTTTTCTGTTTGTGCATCCTCTGAAATAATTGTTTTAAAAGCTGTGTATTTCTTGCATATTTAAAAATTGCTATCTAAAAACCTTTAGCTTAAATTTATATAGTTGCAAAATGTACAATTTCCACCTTTGCTTTATTTGAAATAAAATTGAGATATCATTTTTAATGTATTCAGTGGAACCTAAATATCAGTGATAAGAAGTCATGGGCATACATGAGAAGGAAAGCTCATGTTATCTTTTTCCTTAAACTCTTTGAAATCATAGTTTGACTCCACTCTTCAGTAAAATTTTATTTCATGTTTTTTATGCTTGAAAGCCTTAAAATTTTTCTGGAAGAAAAAAAAATATAAGCTGAGATTGATTTTATAATTTCCTTGACTGTAGGACCCTAAGTGTTCAAAGATTGTCTTTTGGATTGAGTCATCATCACAATTACTAGTAGAGTTTAGTCGGTTCTTAACATCATTACAGTACAAATGTTAATAGTTACTAAGTATGAAAATAAAATTAGAATTGCATTTCTTGGTGAGACAGGTAGGCATTTAAAGTTATTTCATGGACCCCTGGATGAATATTACTCATGGGAAGAAGGAGATAGGGTAGATCCAGTTCTGCTCCTACCCATCATGTTAATAGAGGTAAAGTTTGAGTAATTTTATTCACTAAAATAAGTAGATGGGAATGAGGAGAGTTTTGTTATAGGAAAGCTATTTACCTCTCCAAGATACAGTTATGCATCACATAAGGACATAAGACAGACTGTACTGTGGTCCCATAAGATTATGTCACCTTCTGACACAGTTGCCATCTTAGTGTGAGCAGTATATTCACCTGCCCAAACTCAAAGAATGGACTCAGTGATGTGTGGAGTACAGTGAAACTGAGACTTTAATGGTGATCTTGCAAGACCAGGTGCCTGGCGGAGCAAAGATACCAGAAACAGTAACAACAATCATTCTGTTGTCACCTCCCCTGGTTCCTCATTGGCTGAAGGCTATGGAGTGTACATTTCTCAACCCCTCCCCCAGGTCGCCTAGATGTCCTGTTGGGTTGTGTAAACTATGTCTCTTGGGAATGGTCAAATTTTAGAGATGGGCTTTCAGTGGCATTCCCTTCCTTTGTGGCAGGACCCATTTCCTCATTCTGTCATGATTTACCCTACCCAGTGTAAGTTCCCCTATCAGTTGCCTCTCACCCAACATCTGCAAGCTGATACCCAAGCAAGTAGCTAGGGTTAAATGCCTCGAAAATAGACCACCACTGACTTTGTTTCTAACACTAATTTGTATAAGGACGCTCTACAGAGTTCACACAAGGATGAAATTTTCTGAAGCCACATTTCTCAGCTATCCCTGTCCTTAAGTGATTCATGAGTGCATACCCTAACAAAGTCATGGTGATCTTTACATGGTTTATCAACTCTTCCTTCGAAAGAATTGGAAGTCACCTGATTTGCAAAAGGATTTGTCACTCCATCATTTGACTCATTCAGGGTCCCAACACTAGCATTGAAATCAGCTTAGGCCTGGACAAAGCAGCACATAAATTCTCTACATAACAAACTTCTTAAAATTGTATTCAGAAAAGACCCCAGAATCCACTCAAGGATGGTTTGGAACTGATTTTTCAAGAACAGACATGCTGAGAAGCCAGCACCTCTGGTCAATGACAAATTTGAAATTCCCCTCACAGAACATGGAAACAAACATGACCTGTGAGAGGTATGGCAACTGTTTACACCTGTGCAAGAGAACCCTAAAACTCTCGGCCTTTGCCAGTCAATCAGTAAGCCCCTTCTTCCCTCTTCCTTCCTATAAATCCTCCTCCCCAACCCATCTGGGAGGCAGATGTAAGGTTTTTTTCTTGTTTTGTTTGTTTTTAGCTGCTCTGACCTCCTTACAGGTAGACTGAAAAAAAGTAAAGAAAAGCTTTTGCTTTCTACAAAAACCTGGTATCACAGTATTGTAAACAGGCAGTGAGTCCTTGTTCTTTGTCAACATCACGATTTCACATTGATTTCATCTTAGGTGTCTCTACTTTTAAAAAGCCCCATGGTTAAGTCCTGATAGGTGAGATGTATGTTTTCCTTTTTTTTTCTGGAGGAGAGAGATGCCTGTGAAAAAGGAGATGGGAACAGAGAACTAGCAGGACATCTGGACCACAGACTTTTCCTTGGGTAGATGGTTTTAATAAAAAGCTCGTGTGAATGCTAGGGACCTGGGAAGCAATTTCTGTAATAATACCTGTACATCTTGAAGACCTCTGAGGTAGGGCAGGACAGACATAATGAAGAAGGGATGAGAATAGATTTGAAGGATGGGATGGAGGATACTGGAAGTATGATGCAGGGAGAGGAGTGGTAGCAGCAGTCAAGTACAGAAATAGGGGACAAGTAATGACACAAGTGCATTTCATGTTGACTGTACCGGGCTCCTGTGGAACCCACTGTTTTTTTCTTGTATACAGAAAACCAAGTCAAAGTAGGTTAAAAATAATGCATTTTACTTGTGAAATAATAGTTGGTGAGGCTGATTTTTATTTAGGGGCTCAATTAAGAAAGGAACTAAGATTGAGATGAGAGTGACAGGTTTACAGAGAGGTCAAGAAAGGGTACAATTTGGAAGGAGAGAGGACTTAGGCTGGAGAGTAGACAGGTTGTTTCAGTGGTGCTGGTTTCCGTCATTAGCCCCACTTAGGCACAGATGCTGTTTACTCTTCCCTAGTTAAATTAAAATGTCCTCCGAGCTGGAATAATGAAGTTAGGTTCTCTTTCAACTGGAGTATGAGTCTCTCTGCACTTTCAAAACTGCCAAGTGTCTTAATCTTGTGTGTAATACATGCGGTCATTTCCAGCGTCATTCAGAAGTAGGCCAGGTTTCCTACCAGTCTGTTTACCTGCAAACCGGTATGATCCCAGGGAAATATTTGCCGTAGGATTTATATTGTTAGGAATGCAATTCAAAATCAGCCTTGTTAGGATTGGGCTCTGGGTGGAAAATCAATTAAGTTAATGTTTAAAAACTATCTTTGAATGAGATGGGAAGTAAGACAGCAGAATTAATTTTTAAAAGGTTTGCTTGAATTCAAAGTTCACAAAGGTCTGTTGTTCTTTTGAATAGGCAATTTCAAAATTGAAGACAATGTTCAAAAATTGGTTTCCTATTTTTTTAGCATAGCTTTTACCTGCCTTCAGGTAATTAAGCCTCTCACTCACCTGCCTATCTGTAGAGCTTGGGCTTTCTATCACTCTCAGTCCTTCGGGTAAGATCAAGTGTAGAAAATTCTGCTTTCTAACTAGGGGGCCTTAATAATTTATGTGTAGCTCGCTAACTCGTATTGTTGTGAAAGCAAAAGCTATTGTTTTAGCTACACAATTGTAGAACAACCTCATGTATGTGACATCTACCTAACTGCGAAGTGCAAGCGATGTGAAATACATTCCCTTATTAAGTGCTGAGGCTGCTCCAGCTGATACCGAACAGATCCTATTTATGTCCAAACTGATAATCAAGTTGTTAATTCATAAAATAAAATAGATAGGGAAGCTTTTACTTCGGCTCTGACTTTCATTATTTTAACACTTTTTTTCCCTCCTGAAATACAACTCATTAGCACATGCTACCTAAATGATACTTCCTTTGTGACTTCACAGCTGTTTTGCATACGTCAGGCCCAGAGTGCTCTTCTGTGTGTTTCTGCAAAGCTACTCCTCTGCTTTAGTGACACTAAGAGCTGTTTAAGCTGCTAACATACAGTCCCATAGTTATTTGCTTTTGCATCTTTGAGCTGCATCTAAATGAAGGGTTCAGGGCTAATTGGCCCTAGGAATAGTATCCCAAGCAGTCCTAGAGAATTTCTCCTGGTAATTAAGTGGAATGAACTCTGGGCTCCTGCCGACCTCACAGGGAAAGACATGGTGGCTTGCTGTCCTTATCTCAACTGGCTCAGTGGTTGCGGGCAGCCGGCTGGGTGGCTAGGACAAGTTAATTATGGCCCAGTGCGTACAGAGCAAAGCACAGGGAGGAGGTGCTTAGATGGACAGAGAGGAACCAGGATGGGGGCCTCCTGCCTGAGCATGGGACCAGAGCAGGCCCAGGGTTCCCGTACCCAGAAGGAGCATGAAATCCAATTTCTGTGGTTGTCCTCTTGCAATTGTGATTTATCTTTGAGTTTGTGTGTTTTAGGTGAAGTCCAAATTGGACAATGGAGTAGAGGCTGGTACCTTGGGGCCTCCAACCACCTGCCTGTCTCCCAAGGTCAGTGATGGCCCACCAATGCCAACCTTCTCTTTGCTGGGCCTAGTGCTTCATGTGCCCAGCACCTTTGGTTCCTGTGCTTTTGAGGGTCTGCACTTACCTGCAAGTGTCCTGGTGCCCATGAGACTGTGGCATTCAAAACACCAGCATGGGGCAAGAGAAAAACTGTGGGGAAAGAAGAGAAAGCCGTTTCCTGGTTTGTGAACAAGGGGTCTCACACTTTCATGTTGTACCAGGCCCAGCAAATGAGGTAGCCAGCCTGAGCCAGGGCACTGGAGGCCACCAACACTGATGAATAATGTCATCAAAACACCCAAGGTAAAGCCACCTCCCTACACCCACAGCACTGGCTCCAGCTTCTAGGTGGATTTAGCCTTATGGCCAGCAAGGGACAATGAGGATGTCATCCAGGTGTGGGAGACAGAGGCCTCAGGGGTGTAGAATGGAGGAGGACTTGGCTTCAGAGAAGCTGTTGATGGAGAGCTCAGACTGAAGCCAGATGGTTTGTGTCAATCCTTCTGTTTGTGACCCCTCCAACGTCACTCAACTACCCCCAGACTCTGACCCTCATCTGTGGATTGTTTCTTCATCAGTCTGATATTTTGCTTTTATCCAATCTTTAAAATTATTTATAAAATGTAATTATAAAATTGTGATTTAAAAAGTAGAAATTCTTCAATTTAGTCATTTCTTTATCTGGTTTGCTTACAGTGCCTTCCTTCCTTTGATATCAGCTATGTCTTACCCATGAGTTTGCATGAAAACCTGAATTTGCCTGAAAATCAAAATTTTTAAATAGAGACTGCCTACAACAGACCACAAGCAAATGTAAATGAGTACATTTATACTCTTGGAGTTGAGAGAGCCATCAATATGGATATACACAGATTAACTTTTATTGGGTGAAAACCTCTGCATTAAAAATTGGGGAAATAGCTGAGGGCCAGTGACCCACACCTGTAATCCTAGCTACTTGGGAGGCTGAGATCGGGAGGATTGTGGTTCAAGGCCAGCCTGAGCAAATAGTTCATGAGACCCCATCTCTAAAAAAATTAGAGCAAAATGGACTGGAGGTGTGGCTCAAGCAGTAGAGCTCCTGTTTTGCAAATACAAAACCCTGAGTTCAAGCACCAGTCCCACCATTCTCCCCAAAATGGGAAATATTTCAACACTATATTGGACAAAAGGTTAGTTTTAACACATAAAGAAAAAATTCAAAACTCCATTAAATAACAGGAAGAGGCCATTTTCCAAAGGATTGAGTTATGTGTGGAAGTTAATTAATAAAGATGTGTTTGGTGATTCGTCAATAGGAATAGATATTTGCAAAGTGTTTATTTCTTAAGCTGATAAAAAAAATTTTACCAGTGTTTGGACAGGTGTGGGGAACAGACACCCACTATTAGACCATCCTGGGGTATCCTGGTGTCAGCCAGTAAAAGTATTAAAGAGTGAAGAGTCTTTGAGCCAGCATTTTCTTTATAAGTATCCATTCTGAGAAAATAAATGAGCATAGACATATCTGTGTTTATAAGGACGATGGCCACTAATTTTAATAGTGAAAAGTACTAACAAACTAAATTCCAATAATAGGGGATGGGTTAAAGATATAAATCATATTTAAAACAAATAAATAATAAATACTACAATAGATAAATGTACACTTACATACATAGATGTATGAACATAAGTAAATAGAATATTACTAGGATAATTAATTTATTAAAATAATTATATGAATGGATATTAAGGTCTGGGAAAGAAATACATATGTTATCCATTTTTTTTTTCAGTGCTGGGCATCAAACCCAGGGACTCCTACATGTTAGGCACTGGCTGTGTCACTGAGCTACACCGAGTGCTATGTTGTATCTTTGAACATGCAGCTTTGGAGAAGCAGCATCATTTAGAGGTTCAGTGCATGAAATCAGAAGCCAGACTAGCTGGTGGAATCCATGGCTTTACCCCTTCCTGGCTCCAGGTCTTCAAAGCTGTGCGATCATGAGTAAGTTGCTTAACGTGTGAGTGAGGGGAAGAAACATGGAGAAGGAGGGATGGGAGCAGAGCTGGAATTTCAAATGCAGTCTGGGCCCAGAGGCTAAATCATTAACCACTGGCATATACTGAACAAAAATAAACAAAAGGGCTGGAGAGAGACGCAGACAAAGAAATAGATCAGCACAGGGCAGAGGATGTATCGAGTCAACTGTTTTAAGTACTTTCAAGGCAAGATTTTATTTTGCCTTTGGCTTTGAATTCCCAGCATTTATAAAGCCCCACTCCTGGAGCCTCATAGACACAAACGCTGATCTAAGAGGCCTGGTGCAGATGGGAAATTCTGAGTAATGGGGCCGTGGGTTGGGCTCTCAGACCTATAATTAAAAGAAAGAATAGATGAGAACAGAGACTCTGTTCAAATGAAAGGGAGGTGCCAATGGGGAACGTGGGATGTGGCACGTGAAGCAATCAGCTTGCAGAACCATAGTCCCTTCCCTTTAAGGCTGCCTCAACTATTTTTTAGTGGTTCCTGGGTCTTTAATTAGAATCCCAGTGTTTCCTTCTGCTTCCTAAAGGGCTGGAGAAATGCTCTGAGGGCTTGTCACCCTGGGCCTTTCCTCCTTCTCATCAGCCAGATGACAGCTGCAGGAAGTGGCTGCTGAAGCAGCAGTTATGATATGGTGGGCAGTGGAGGTCTTCAGTTGACTGTGACCATGCCCGGAGTTTCTGAGTCTGGGGCAGTAGAATGAATTTTGTCACTTGGGCTTTCTGTATTAGTTGGAAAAAAAAAAAGAAAACAACAGATATTTTATTGTATTAATTTATTAGCCCCCCAAATAGAAAGCTACCTTTTAAAAAGTTCTTTTAGAGAAAATCTCTTCTTTGAAATATTGATAATTCATCACTGATCTTAAGACTCTCAAAATTTTACTGCCTTTGCAAGTGGCTCCAGATGTGTGGTGTTTGTGGTCATGGATTTAATAGTTTATTTTTATGTAGACCAGTGTATAAAAAAGAAAACACACTCTGACTTGTTAGGGGAATTCTATAAATTTCATGATCCATAGGGGAAAAGGGACCAGGGAAATGTATCTACCACCAGATAGTTTCCTTGACATTACAGACTTAAATGCTGCCTCTTGCCTCCCTTAGCAAGGCAACATACCATTCAGATGTGTCAACAGAAAGAGAGCAGAAAAGCTAATGAAAATGCCAGTGAGCCCTTTGGGAAGTTGTCAAATAGAGTGTGCTTATGTTGGACTCGTGCTTCAGACCCATCCATTGGTCTATTATTGGAATTGGGACAATGTCCAGCCATCCTTAATTGCTGAAAGACATACACCTGCCACTTAATTTCCTTGGTGTCACCTTGGTGAATTATATCTAATCTAAATAGCAAGGATGTTTATTCATTCAGTTTTCTTTCTGTTTGCCTACCCACCCACCCACATATCCATCCAAAAGATTGGATGTAATCATTTAAAACTGAATTTGACAGGCTGCTTCTGTTGGTACAAATATTCCCTCTTGGAAACTGTGATATGACATGGTTTGTGGTTAAATGGATTATATTTTCCTATCAAGACAACGTAATAATTGAGAGCTTACATCTGCTCAAATTTTCAAATAGGGACCAAAATATTTAACAAAATAAACAAGTAAAAATCCACAATATACCTAAATAAACTATAATATAGTAGAAATCTGTCACAAGACATCAAGTCATGTGGACTTTGATAATCTTTTCTTTATCTCACAAGTAAGAACACCGAAGTTCAAAGAGAAGAAAGGACTTGTCTCAAGTCACCTACTTAACCCAGAAAAGTTAAGGTGATAGCCTTGTTGCCAGTTTTCTGATCCAAGTTTCTTTTCTGATACCATATTCCTGCCTCAAGAAAAATCTTAAAATATAGCCACACATCTGTCTATCTATCTATCTATCTATCTATCTATCTATCTATCTATCCATCTATCCGTCCATCATAGCTACAAAGGGAACTTCCCTTCCCCTTCCAAAGGTTTGGTAACTGAGTTTGCTGAGATAAATAGTCAATATGTGGAATAAGGAGAAAAGGCACAGCAGTTCATCCCAGCTCCTTTTCCTGTGAGTTTTACTCAAAGGACAGTGAAACTCAATGAGATCTGAAGGTGAAATGCACTCTTGACGGGAGAAGAAGTGGGGGATAGAGGTAATTTTAGAGGAAGAGTCAATAATTTTTAGGGGAGATGAATGGGCCTAGAGAGCAGACAACAGCCTAGGGTAAAGTTTACCTGGACTCTGGATGTGGTGTCATCTCTAGTCTTCTTTCTTACTTGTAGATTTTCTGGAGTATCTGGCCTTTAGGTAGGTAGGGGATTTTATAGGAAGCCCCTCCTTGCACTTTAGTGGAGAAGAGGGGTTGGGGAGAGCACATGAGGGAGGACACAGAGAGACTTTGGTTCTGAGGCTGTTATTTGAGTTCAAAGTTCTCAGTGTGTCCAAGTGCCATAGCCTGGACCTCAATATTATCTATCTCTTACATTGCTTAAATCAGAGAACAAAGCACATTATAAAATGTGCACATACCATGAAAAGACACATGCCAAAAGAAAATGTAATCAAAATAACTAAATTAAAAATTGTTTGTTTATCAAGATCTAGTGAAATATGGAGTGAAAAATGTAGAAACCTATTTCCCTCTCTCTCTCTCTCTCTCTCTCTTCTCTCTCTGTTTTATGTTGGTGGTACTGGAGTTTGAACTCAGGGTTTTTGTACTTGCAAGACAGGTGCTCTATGACTTGAGCCATGCTCAGCCCCTGTTTCTGTTAATAAAACTGGTCAGGGACATCTGAGCAGTAACTAAGTGGACTCCACAATCTTCCTGACCTATGTCCATCCCTTCCTTCCTCCTTCCTCACAGAACCCTGACTTCATTTATGTTCCTGCCACTGGGTAGTGTCTGTGCCTCTGGGGAAGCCAACCTCTTCCTACTTTCTAGGCTGGATCAAAAGATCTCAGGGATATTTCACCCTCTGGAAAAGCATATGACCTAGGTCAGGCATGAGACAGAGGGGAAACACATGGAGGTCCAGGGGAGTTTCCAGAAGATGTCCTTTTTCTTGAGGTTCCTTTTAGGGGCCAAGATCAACAATAACCTTACATCCACTGCCAAACTCCCAGGGAAGCTAGTCCAAGCTGTTTATTGTTTAAGCCCATTGAATGATTTCCATTGTTTGAAGCCCTAAATGGATGCCTGGGTGCAAATATTTCTGTCCTCTGTCCCTCAGTGTTTTGTTACAAATCCCTAATATCCAGGCTCTCTGCTTGGTGTGGAGGGTACCACAGTGAAGGCGAATTCAGACTCTGTTCCAAAGGTGCTTATAGTACACAGGTTTCTCAAAAAAATTTTTTTTCAATATCACCTTCTGAAAGAGCTCTTTTAGAGGTTTTTCTAATGCTCCCTCTGTACTATACGTGGAACTGTGCCTTACACATTTAAAGAGTAAGATCTTTCATCTTCTATGACCCAATTTTTGTCTTCTTGGGATTGATACTATTTCCATTGAGGATGGCTTAGAGGAAGAAACAGAAGTAAGCTATTAACTATTATAATGAAATATATTGTTATTTTGGCAGTACTGAGGATTGAACTCAGAGCTTCATGCTTGAGTGCTCTACCACTTGAGCCATGGCCCCTGATCTTTTTTGCTTTAAGTTTGTTTTTCAGATAATGTCTCGTGCTTTTGCCCTGGTGGCCTCAGAAGGAGATTCTTCTACTTTGAGTAGCTGGAACCACAGCAGTTTGTTATCATGCCTGGCCCTGGAGATATATTTATTATAAGGCTACTCCCAGGATGGGGTCGCCTACTCATTTACAGAAAGTAGGGGCATTTGCAAGTTCCTTTATGTAATAGCCATTTGGGAATTGGGACATGTAAATGTTTAAAAGTGTCACTGTGAACTTTATTTCATCCTGAAGTCACCCTGTTCCATTTTTTGTCTCTTCCTCCTTTGTATTCTCATGTAACAGCAACATTCTGAAGCCTAGAAAAGGCTGCCCAGGCATAGCGAGGGGATCTAGGAGGGAGGCTGTGGATTGCAAGCCTTGGGTTTGTTGGCAAAGTGCCTTATTTTCTGTCATGTCTGTAAAATGTTTCTCCCATCATTCCCTTTGCCACCATCTTTGTAAGTCTGCATCTTCTCTGGTCTGAGAAGAATCTCTCTTTCCTGAAACATTTATTGAGGACCAACTATATTCCACAGACTTTCTGTTATAGTCTCAATCAACACAGCAACCCTGTGGGCTACGTGCCAATGCCTCTGTTTTATGTATGATGAAACTGAGGCTCAAAGTGTTAGTGACCTTCAGAAGCCAGACATTAATATCATACAGGAAGACTTGGCACCTGGATCCGGGTGTGCAACTCATGTCTCTCCTGCTTCTGCTTGATTTTGCAGTTAGTGTATCTTAAAAATTATAAAAGTTGTAATTAAATATATCCCTTTGGAAAAAAGATATCACAAGTCAATGTTTTTATTAATCACCCCTTTCTATGCCTAGTCCTCCCCCACCCCACCTCTATCTCCTAAAGATAACTAACCACTGTCACAGGGGTGGATCTAACCCGCGTCTTACTTCCATTTGCGCCCCTGCACTGAGTGACCAATGCAGCGTGGCGGCATTCACAAGGCCAGGCTCCCCAGTGACACAAGCTAGCATCTTGTATGAGGCTGAACAACTTCAATGGTCACTGTTTGGTTTCTCAATCTCCTCTTCGCCCATTAGGTTTGTGACATGCTGGTGATTCCACCCTCTGCTCCACCTCTTCTGGTGAGTGTTTAGTGTGTCTTGTTTTTGCTTCTGTTTCTTGTGTCTCTCCCTCTTATAGAGATGATTTTCCTTCATTTTCTCTTGGCCAGAATAGGTAGGTCTTTTTCTCTCTTTAAGAAACCAATGGTTCTTTTTTGTATCCTCCCTGGGAAAAGCACTTAAGAAAATGCCAGTTTGTGCTGTAGAAACTTAAATTAGTATTTTTGCACTATGGTTTCACTTACTACATTCTTATTTTGCACTTGTTTTCAGTTAGTAGGATTTGTGAACAAGTGATGGGGACAATAAATTATTTCAATTTGGGCAAGTTTCCTGAACTCACCTCCCCAGGGGACAGCACTACACCAGATATCTGTGGTCCCCTGCTCCTGTACAGGTTTTCTTACCCCCCGTGGCCCCACAGAAGGACACCCAAAAGAGAAGGGACACAGTTGTGAGAGGAGAAGTCAGTGCTACTGACCTGCATGGACATAGGTACACAGAGCTGAAATCTGGAAGAACCAGCCCTAGGAAGCTGTGGCCTTGCCCCCGGGGGCACCATGCAGCCTGGACAACTCTAGGTAATGCTGTTGTAGAAGTCACACCTGACACTCTTTACATGACACCACGTGTGGTTCAGAAATGGTCAGCAGTGGGTAGTGACGGGGATCGCCACCCTTGCTACACTGACCCACCTTGTTCAAAGGACTTGTGGCTTTTGATCTTAAAGTGGCCATGAGTGGTCTGAGAGAGAAGAATGGAGCAAGGGGACGGGATCTTGGGATGTTGTTGTCAGGTTGCTGTCTCCGTCAACATTCTCTGTATCTGGACTCCTGATAAAAGCTGCCAAGGTGTATTTTCTCAGCCATTAGATGGCAGTTTTCTGTCCACAGAGAGAGACCTACTATACCAACTGCAGCCACACGGTGGCAGCACCATCTTCTTGGCAGTGGGTGTTTTTCCTTTAGCTGCTGAAGAAATGGTTTCCTTCCCCCTCCTGCCTTCAGAATGAGTCTGTCTTTAAGAAGCTGGGCTGTATCACGGTATTTCCAGCAGTCAGCCTTTCTTTCTTTCCTTCTTTCTTTCTTTTTCTTTCTTTCTCTTTCCTTCCTTCCTTCCTTCCTTCTTTCTTTCTTTCTCCCTCTCTTTCTTTTTCTTTCTCTCTCTTTCCCTCCCTCCCTCTCTCTCTTTCCCTCCCTCCCTCCCTCCCTCCCTCCCTCCCTCCCTCCCTCCTTCCTTCCTTCCTTCCTTCCTTCTTTCCTTCCTTCCTTCCTTCCTTCCTTCCTTTTGTTCTTTGTTGGTATCAGGGCCTCATGTTTGCTAGGCAGGCACTGTATCACTTGACCCAAGCCCCTAGGCTCACTGCCCTTTTTTCTTTTGAGTTTTAGTTTTTCCACGTGGCTGGGGTGACAGGTATATACCACCTTGCCTGGTTTATTGGTTGAGATGGGAGTCTTAGTAATTTTTTATTTGGCTGGCCTCCAGCTGAGGTCCTCTCAATCTCTTCCTTCTGAGTAGCTGGAATGAAAGATGTCAGCCCCTGAGCCCCTCCCCCCCAAGGATTTTTCTTTTTTGTTAAATTGGTGTCTTGGAAACTATAAGGTTATGCATTAGCAGGTAGCTTTTTCATATTTTCTTAATAGCCAATATTTTAAATGTAACTCATTAGATCTGTGAAGCCAGTGGTTGTGTCAAAGGGTTCGGGGGACAAGCAAGGTGACCAGATGCTCTAATTAAGCCAGACCATTTTGGTTCTGGCAATGAGCGGGTACTCTGGAGGAAGCCCAGGCAGGCTCCACTGTGCCCCTTATCTGAACCGAGTTGATGAACTGGCCCTCTTCCAGGGGACAATGATCAGAGCAGAGAGGGATCTGGAAACCAGGAGCGACAGGAACATGTTTCAGGGAAGGGAAACATTTGCAGAGGAGGAGATGGCATGAACGCTGCACTTAAATATGGGAAAGGCTGTCACTGAGAAGACAGGATGCTAGAATCAGGTTGAACACCTGATTCAAGGTTGGGTGGGACCTTAGACGTCCCACCCAACAAACATTTTACAAAAGAGGAAAAATGTCACACAGGAGATACTTGTTCAAGTGTCACACAATTGGCCTGTGGCAGAGACTACAATGCAGCCTTATGACCTATCCCCAAAATGTCTACCAATCTGGATATATGGCAAGTGAGTAAGGAATGAGGGTGGTAGCTTCTGTGTAGTGTTGGAGCAAAAAGTCCAGAGAGTTCTTGAATTGCCTATAGGGCTAGCCATAGCCACTCAACAAAACCTCTGCATTCACTTCAGAGATTTTCCATCTCAGTGTGATGACCATATCATGTTTTTAATAACTGGCAGTAACTCACAGTGATGAAATATGTGTGTGCAGTTGTGGATGGGGAAGTGGTTGGAAAGGCAGTCCCTAGGAAAGGTTTGGCTTTTTAGAAAAGGCTGCTTACATGTAGGGGCAGGGAGGAGGCTAGCAAAGGCTGGGGCCAGGGTTCCCTGGTGCATAAGGGCCCACAGGCCTCTGTCTGAAGAAGGAGCTTCTACACCACCTTCACAAGGCTTCACTCTTGTCTTCTTAGCACCTACAATCTGAAAACAGAGATTTGAAATGCTCTAACACATTTTGAGCATTGAATTGGTATCACAAGTGGAAAATTCCACACCTGATCTCACATTATGGGTCACAATCAAAACACAGGTGCACTGGAAGCATTGTATAAAGTTACCTTTGGGCTGTGTGTATAAGGTGTAAATAAAACAAATGAACTCATGTTTAGACTTGGTTCCATTCCCACGATATTTTATCATGTATATGCAAATGTCCAAAATGCCCCTTCCCCATGAAATCTGAAGCACTTTTCACCTCTAGCATTTCAGATAAGGGATATTCAACCTTTATGTGACATATAAATGTCTTGTCACCTTTCCATGCACTGATTTTTTATACTTGTCCATCTCTCTGCAAGATCTAGGTGTGGCTTAGATCTTGTGGTAAGAAGTGGGTGCTTGCTGTTTTCTGAATATGAAACACTGTAGTTATTAAGCATCTAATGATTGTCTTCTTCAGGTGAATAGGAATGATAGCTGTGCATAAAGAAAATGAGGTCTTACACTCTGTTCCATTGGAGCACAGATTATGGGCCTACCATAAATCTGGGTTGAATGCTGGAAGGAATGTGTCACATGTATTGTCACCAAAATGACTTTGGGTGTGAGGAACATTTTCAAGTGAAATTGTTGTGCATATATCTTCAAGTGTATTAGAAATATAATAGCTATTAAACTATTAAACTTCTTAGCTTAGACTGAGGCTAAAGAAATAACTTAGTCAAAAAAGTAAACAGAGGAGAAAAATAACAGCTGGTGCTAAGTGCTCAGTACTCATGGTACTAAACACTTTGAATGTAGTCTTTCATTTACTCTTCACAATGACCCTGTGAGCTGAATTCCATTTTTGGAGGAAATGGTGTTGAAGCAAAGGAAAGTTGAATAATTTGCCCTAATTCTCAGAAGGGACAGACCTGCAATTAGAGATAAAGGCAGAACAGATTCTGCCTGGAAGCGAGGGGGAGTGGGGGGAGAGGAAGAGGGTAGGGGCAGGAGGGAGAAATGATCCAAACATGTATGCACATGTGAATAAACAAATAATAATAATAATAATAAAAAGAACCAGACTCCAAACCATCAGAGGGTATGGGTCTCTAGATGGAATTTTCCTCTCACAGATGGGCCTACCATAAATCCGGGTTGAATGGACCAACAAATGAATGAAGGAGTAACACACAGAAGATGCTGATTCTGGCAAAGATCATAAGGTGGCTTAGGAAACCCTGACCTAGTTTATTATTCTCAGGAACTCATCTGGGGGTCCAAGCTGCAGTGAGAGTGGGAAGGTCAAAACGCACATGTCTGCCCCCTCCCCACAGCCTCCAGAGCAGCTGGCTCTGGAGGGACCCCTCCTCACACTTGAATTTTCTAAAAGGTCTGAATGGTTATTGCTGCAATGAAAACAGAAGGGAGCAAAAACAAAACAAAGCAACAAACACCCTCCTCACACCCCGTGACCTGATACAATAGCATCACACTATATCCAGTGTACTGCATCTTGTTGTTTTAGAATCATCTACAATCAGATCAGTTATTCTACTACTTAAAGCTGGCTTGGCTTGTCATTCCACTTAGAACACAATCTGCACGGTCCTCAATGCACTACTTGACCTGGTCCAGGCTCACCACTTCTCCTACGCATACTTCCCACAGCTCACTGGTCTTCTTGAGGCCCCTCCACCACAAGCTGGTTCTTTCCTCTTGCCTTCCATATATCTGGGGTGCTCTTTTCCCACTTTGCTCTCCCTTTTCTTCTGGCTTCTGCTCAGATGTGACCTTACTGGAAAGGCTTGCCCAATAGCGCTTGTCTCCTCTGCCTGCCTTTATTTCTCTTCAGCTCTTCTTCTTTCCTGAAATTATATCATGCTCTTGATTTGTCTCTGCACCTTCCATTCAGTATACAAACTCCAGGAGGGAGATATTTTGCTTACTGTTGTATGTACAGGAAATATAACAACGCCTGGCGAATAGCAATTCTTAACTGAATAAAGAAAATAAGATAGATGCAAAATGATGAAGAAGTGGTTTTTTTTTTCACACGAAAAATAGAAAACAATGTGTCAAGAAAGTTTAGAATATAGGATTCTTTGGGTGTGTGCTCAGGAATCTATCACTGGAAACATTTTGAGTGAGATGGTAACCAAAGCCATAGAAAGGTGATCACTGACTGCATGGGTTAGTTATGTTACTGTAAGTACATAAAATTAAGTATTATGCACGCTATTAAACTCTTCTAGGCAAACAATATGTAATGATATGGGAAAATTGAATGGTATAATATTAGGCAGAAAAGAAATATAAAGATATATGCATTTAAATACGAATTGACAGAGGCTCATTTTTCCCAGCTGGCCTTACTGGTATGGCAAGAGAAATGGTTTTACCAGGCACATATCAAGTAAATATTCCGGATGGAAAACTGCCTTCTGATGGAAGGCAGCAGAGCAAGCAAACTTACTCTAGAAAACTTTTATGGGTTGACAGAAATTGCATTACATTCCCTCAAGTGATAGGCAGTTGGGAGACTGAACGAAACAAAACGAAAGGGAAACGTTGAGTTTAAATGTATTAGCCCTCTCTGGAACTGGGTATTTCAAACCGGAAGTCTTTCCCCTCCCTATGCTTTCAAAGCCTACATTGCCTTGTCTGTATTTCAGGAGACATACTGTGTTGGTTGGCTAGAGAATGGACAATAAGAGAACACTTAGAGAAAAATCCTTTAGACAACAACTGTTGACACCTGCTCTCCTATGTTTGCCTGGCTAGGTAACCTGGCATAAAATTCTGCTTTCTCTCTCTCTTTTCATATTCTCTCTCTCTCCCTCTTTCTTTCTCCCTCTCTACCTGCCTCCCCATTTTACTTCTCTTCTTTCTCTCTCGGGAAAAGACACACACACACACACACACACATTTTCAACTTGACTCTTGAATTTCAATTTAGCATTTTTTTACCTGAAGCATGACCTTGATATTTTACCCTCAATCCCAATTAGCTGATAAAATATTTTTTCCCCAGTAAATATAGAATATTTCCCCAGAGGAGGTCCAGTGAATAAAAGACTCTGGGATAGCGGAATGGCTTAAGTGGTAGAGTGCCTGCCTTGCATAAGGCCCTGAGTTCAACTCCAGTATTGCCCAAAAAAAGGACTATCTCATTACTTTTTTAACCATGGTGTTAAGGAATGTGCAAAGTACAAAGTTAAAAATGGAACATTAGTTTTCTCTTTGAAGAGCACCGTGTATGATGCAATCATGATGTATTTGCACTCTCTAAGTGATTTCCCTGTCTTACCTGACCTTTCTGGTAACTCTATAAAGTCAGCACTCTACTCCCCGTTATTCAGAAGAAGCAAATGGGTCATAGTGGGTGAAGCACTCTGTTGGCGAGTACACTTCTAGTAAGTGGCGAAGGTGGGGCTTGAATCCAATAGTCAGGCTTCTACCATGACACACGTGTTCATAAGGGGGAATGAAGGACATTAGGGTTTGATCTGTGTGTTGATGGAGAAGCAGGAAAGAGTATTGGATAAGTAAAATGCACTTGGAAATAGACCTTGTGAAATTTGTATTACTTTATTAATTATTCTTCAGTTTAGATACTGCTTTTTATTTAGTATGTGAGCTAGTCACAATCCTTCTTAACTTCAGGTTTGAATTTTGTTATCCAACCAATTTAGAACTCAAAGGAAGTTGGGGTGGGGGGGTTAGTGATTAGGAATGGCTGCTGTATACTCTCTGACTTCTCCCCAGCTCCTGAATGAGGGCTGGTCCTTCAGCTTTGGCTCCTAGGGACAGAGCCCCACTCTCCCCTTTCGGACACCCTTCTCCATTCGGATACTCTGACTACTGAACTCTTGTTTTTTCTTCTAGCCCCACTTATACTGTTCTTGGATCTTATGTGTGGTTCTTATGTCCCAGTTCCTGGGCTCTCAAGACCCAGGCTCCTGAATGCCTTCTGTTTACATCTTGTTTTCTATGTGTACCCAGCCCAGAAAGGTGAGGGCACAGGGATAAAAATCACTATGAGCCACTGCTTTTACATCTCTGTTCTCCTGGACATCAGCAATGAGTACACGCTAATGTTATGGGAGATTTGCGTAGGACCGAAAGCCTCCACTCAACCTTGCTGGCTTAGGTGTTAGCCAGAGGGAGAGTTTGGCTTTCTGGGCTCCTTTCTCACAAAGCTGAAGAAGGAAAGCTGATGAATGAACTTCGCAGACAAGGGAGGGTGAGCACAGAGGTAGGAGTGCTTATTAAGGGAAAGAATGCAGCTCCCGCAGGAAGGGTGGGTCCAGAGTGGGTTGCCAGAGAAGTGACTGTCATCTAAGGTTTTTATCCATTTTTCTCCAGGGCATGGCTCAATTTCTATGCTAATTAGGTGTGCAGAAAGTTTTCTGGTTGGCTGTGCCTGTAACGTTCTGATTGGTCCTGTCCTAGTTCTTACACTGTCCTTATTCTGATCCATCCTGCTTTTGCTTTTTCCCACCCTTTAAAGTCATAATGAAGGTTTTCAGGGCCTATCTGTCTCACTAATACATAAAATGTGAGCTTCGGTAAGAGAGATAACAGTGGCTACTATTTGGAAGGGTTGCATAATTTTATAATTTTGTAGTTCTTTTCTTTATAACATATTCATACTATAACTAGCATTTTATCACTTTTTAAAAAAAAGTTAATGCAAGAGCTTTTCAAATCTATTATTTTCTTCAATCCTCATAATTTAATATGGTAAATTAGATACACTTACCATTTTTGAATCACAAGTTGGCATTTTCCTTATTACCACCTTACTTTTTCTGGCCTGTAATTGCTGCATCCAAGAGGCTATTTTACTGCATCTCATTAGGACTGAACTCTGTCCCATTCTTTTTATTTCATGGATTGACAGAATACAAAAATAAATAATAATTGTTACACTGACAATTTTGCTAGTGATTTTAAAGAGAATAGATGCAATGTTTGTCCTTTTTTTCTATTTAGAATTATTTTTTCTTTTTGTATTTTTGTGAATGCTTACCTTTTTTCTTCTACACTACAAAATTTTTCTTTGAGAAAAACACGAAGGAGAAAATTAAAGTCACAGATAGTATAAGAAATTCCCCCTAAAAACAAGCCTCTAAACTATTTTGTGTATATTTCTTTTCAGCTTCTCATGTTATCTGTATTTTTATAGGATTATAAGTTATTATAATTTATAAATTATTATAATTTCTAATGTAATGAAACTTTATTGTTTGTAATTTACCTGAATTTAAAGGATATTAAAATAATAAGCTACTTACATACATATCAGAATATATCTGATACATTTCTAGTGAAGTAGCATCATTAATTTTGATGAATAATACCAAAAGGCTATCAGAAGTTTAATCAGGAGACTGTATATTTTACCACACCTAGCAATCTTAGGTATAGTCATTATTTCAGTCTTTGCACACTTAGTAAAAAATAGTATTTTAGTATTTTTTATATTTTAATCTCTCACAGAATGGAATATTTTTGTGTATACAAATGGTCTTTTCATAGTCTCTGTCCATTTTTTCTACTGAGAAGTTCAGTAAAACTTAACTAACCCCAGCATTCAGGAGACTGAGGCACAAAGCTTTTGATTTCAAGGACACAGTAACACCCTATTTCAGAAAACAAACAACTAAACTTCACTTACAAGAATTCTTTCTCTAGTAAAGGTACTAATCTACTACAGATTTCAATTAGCTTGCTATTTGCCTTTTAATGGTGTTTTAAAAATTATTTTCAGTTAAAAAAGCAATAAACAGTTATTGGATTTTATCAAATGTCTTATGGCTACCTATTGAACATTTTCTGTTTATTTTCATTATTGCAGAAATAAAGATAAAAATACGTGGAAACATTCTCATATTGTATGAACTCCACTGTGACATGAAATAACTTTGAATTTAATGGTATTTTCCAGAGGGCACGCCCTCTCAGGCTGTTGGAGACACCCATTGTCTCGCATCACAGCAATGTTCTGCAGGCGAGTAAGTGACCCTTCCTTCCTCAAGGTCAGGTGCTGCACTAGAACTGGACACCTGACCTGAGGGTTTTCTCAGCAGATTTGCCCGGCTCCAGGCTGACACAACAGTGAGTGAGGCCAAGTAGGACATTGAGTTGAGAATTCAAGTCACAGACACCAGGCAGCAGGTGCGTTGGGCCTTGTGCAGGCTGAATGTGGATATGTGCAGGAAGCCTGTGGTTCCTGAGGGGTGAGAGGTGCTTAGTGGGTTCCACAGGCTTCTCAGTTTCTGACATTTCCAATGAGCCTCATGTCCTTGAATTCTGTGAAAGGCCCGGTGTTTCAATTGCAGGCTCTCCTTTTCTTTATTTAAGGTGCTCCAAGAATGTTTCTGATCACGTGACTGAAAAATCCTTTACTGGACACACCTGCGTCTTCCTGCCATCTTGCTGGGTAAGGTGCTTGGTTCAGGGGATCACTCTTTTCCTTCTAGAAAATCCAAAAGGGTTAAGCGCAGCATTAATTCCATTTCCTAAAGTGGAAGTTTCCTTCCCAGCCCTAGAGTTCATAAGTCTTTAGAATGAGTGGCACTTTTTATGGGAACATTTTCTAAACCCCCTCAAGTCTTTCATGACTGAGATTTAATAAAAAGTAGAAACAGAAGAGATATGCTATTAAGTCTGACCCCTTGAGACAGGAAGAAATTTCCCAGTTTTAGGAAATCCTTTTTCTTTGAAACCGGAAGGAGCATTTTGTATTTCCGGCAGTGAATTGAGACAGTACCTCTGTTTCGTACTGATGTCCCCATTGTCTGTGCTTCTCTTCACCAACTGAAAGGGTAATCAGTCACCTCCAGGGAAACCGAGCCATCTGCCACTGGCCTCAGCCCACAGACAGGAACAGATGGAAAGGGCTTCAAGCTTTCATCTTGAGTTTCCAAGCTAGTGTCAGGCCAATTTTCTCAATGAAAGAATTGGTTTAGATCTTTAAAAACAATTTTCAGCCTAGTTGACATTGAAGTGATGTCACAGCATCAAGATATAGGAAAATCATACCGTAAATAAAGCTGTTAAGTGTTCTTGTATTTGCAAAACAAAACTCAGAAATGCATTTCTTAAATGGCCAACAGAAAAGATCAACAAGATGAGTGGGAATTCAGGAGTAAGAAACCACAGCCTTGAGGTGATTTAGAGGTGACAGGGTCAAACTGTGACTCTCTTAGAACCAATGCCATACTGGAATGCTCCCTGACTAACACTGCTCTGAGGTGTGAGAGAGCTCCAAGTCAACACTTGACCAAGTGTTGTCATTATTAGTAGTTTTAGGTGATCAGGGTCTCCTCCTAGTAGGCAAGTGCTCTACCACTTGAGCCACACTTCAGTCCTTTTTGCTTTTTAGTTTGTTTTTCAGATCAAAAGGGTCTCCTGCCTTTTGCCTGGAACAGCCTCATACCACAATTCTCCTCCAGTCTAGCTGGGATTATAGGCATGTACCACCATGCCTGGCAACAATGTCTCTCATTTATCTTGTTTATATCAAGATGGCAGCATTCTCTTCTTATGCTAAGATATTTATGGTATATTTAATATTTATGGTATATTAATACATGTTTGCTTGAACTATCAAATTATATTCGAACTATCAAAAATTCCTGGGCTGGTCTCAGTTGGGCTACGTGAAGAAGGATGAGTATGTCATACCTTTGTTTCTAATGAAGCCTCAATTAAAACTGTTCAGTTTATAATCTAGGCATGGTGTACACACTGTAATCCCAGTGCCCAGGAGACAGAAGCAGGAGGACCATGAGTTTGAGGCCAGAGTGGGCCACACAGCGAGTTCCAGGCTAGCTTGAGCTACATAGTGAGACCCTGCCTCAACAGACCAAAGAGGGAAATACAGAAGAGAGAACGGGCAATGACTGGGTGTCTACCCAACAGGGGATTTAATTTTTCTGGAAAGATCTAATAGATCATCTAGGACACCTGAAGGATGGGTTGAGAGCTGCTGAGTGAGGAATGGAGGCAAAGCTTGCACATGGATGTGTGACTCATACAGTCACATTGGGCCTGGGCTCAGAAGGGGCCCTGTTTTTTGGTTTGCTGCTTAGTTCTTGCCATCCTAAAATTCTAGATAATTCTACCTTTAAACTTGTGTTTTGTAAGTGATGTCTCATTGGACAATAGTGCAGAGGAAACTGGTGAGGTGGCTCAGGCTCTTGACATGGTGCCCGGTCAGAAGTAGGCAACATGCATGCCTCATAGGGAGCCTGCATGCTCTTCCAGGGCTGGGGCTGGTCCCAGATTGGAGGTGATGAGGGTAACAGTGTCAGCAGCAGCCATAACCTGGAGAAAGCTAGATTTCTCCATGTGGCCCCACCAAGTTTCTGCCCCAGAGACAAGTCTGCAGTCTGTGTCTGGAACATCCACACACAGCTTAGCTTTTTGGTCAGGAATTGCATTTTCTCAGGCAGTAGAACTTTGCCAGTAAGTGATTACAAAATAAATATACAAATGTGCACATGGATATTGTAATAAATTCTCTCAGGGAGTTATTAGGATTCTTCAGTTGAAATTTTCTGGTTTTCAAAACTACCACAATATTGCAAAAACAAATATCCAGAAGCTTGGAAATAGAAATTAAATTTAAACACCATTTCATTTGATGGCAGAGAGCTCTATTTTCATAGGAAGCATCAGATAAGCCCATTATTAATGAAGCAGACCATTTTAAAATTAAATTTTTTCTTGTAATTGATGATGCAGGGATAGAATGCATAAGCAGGTGTTTGAATTATACACAAACCATGGAATCAGCTTCTTGAACCATCTCCACAAACTATAGGAAATGTAAAAGGAAACATCAAAATACAATTGTTCAAATTTGCATTTAAAATCAAATTCAGGCTTCCATGAAACTGGTTTGATGAAGAATTAAATCTTTTTTAGAAAGGTTGTTGTGCAAAACTCATTAGCCCTAGATGTACAGATATTCATATTTCAAATAATCAGAACTTTGTGTGGTTACAGCCCATAAAACACTCTTAACAGCTCCAGTAATAATTACATCAGCAGAAAGATCTGCCCCCAATTAAAAACTGTCAAAAAGTGTTTGCAATCTTGTATTTTCCAAAAGTAACTCACATTACTTTTAATTATATCAATTGAAAATAAAGTTGCCACAAATACAAATTTTGATGGCTTAGTGTATGAATTTGCAGAAGTGAGCCAGAAAAATCTTATGATCAACCAAGATATATGAATAAAGACTTGTTATATAAGATTATGACACCAAAATAGTTTCTTTAATTTGTAAGTTTATGTCTCACTATTCCCCTTGCTATGAGTTTAATTGTGTTCCCCCACAATCATGTTGGATTCCTAATCCCCAATGTGACTGTATTTGGAGAAGGTGTCTTTAATGAGTTAATTAAGTTTAAATCACATCATACAGGTGGGGCTCGACCTAATCTGACAGAACAGCTGTCCTTATGAGACACAGAGAGAGCCCAGAGAGCATTCTCTCTCAGTAAATCACAGGCCATGTGAGACGCAGTGAGAGGGTGGAGGACCTTCTGCAAGCTGGGAAGGAAAGACCTCAGCAGAAGCCACCTTGGACAGCACCTTGATCTTGAACTTCGAGCCTCCAGACAGTAAGAAAATAAATGTCTGATATTTAAACCACACAGTTTTTGTGGTATTTGATTATGGCAGCCCAAGACAATGTGTATATCCCCGTTGCATTTTTTTTTTAAATTTTGGCAATTGAACCCAGGGCCTTGTATGAGTGAGACAAGTGTACTAACCACTGAGCTGCCCCCCAACACCTATAAAATACTGTTAAAGGAAAAACTTTATATTTTATACCTTATTTTGAACAATTTTCCAAGTTTTCATTTTGTACTAGGCCCTGCAAGTTATATAGCCAGTCACTCTCTGAATCAAGGTCACTGTGTGCCTCCCATGGGGCCTTCGCCCAGTGCCCTCTCTCTAGGCCAGTTGCTCCCACTATGCCACTTGACCTTTCAGGTCAACTACTCAACTACAACCCACCAATTCTGTCTCACAGTCCTGACTCTAAATGTCTGGAAGAAAGAATCTAATTGGCTAAGGTCAGACTATTGGCCCAGTGTCAGGTATACCATGTGGCTCCCGACCATTGGAACACATGGATATGTGACACTAGGCCAATGTGTTCCAGTGGCCACATGGTATACCTGGCTGTCCAGGCCTACATTTGCTGGCACTCAAGTGGAAGGCAATTCCAAGAGAGTTGGTACAGGCTGGGTTTATGCTCCCCAGTGAGGTAATTATGATACTTAAAGAAGATAACTTGGGCTGGGTGCAGTTGCTCAAGCCTATAATTCTATCTTCTTGGGAGGCAGAGATCAGTAGGATTGTGGTTCAAGGCCAGTACAGACAAAAATTTTGTGAGACCCCCCATCTCAACCAATGGCTACGTGCCGTTGTGCATGCCTTTTATCCTAGCTACGTAGATAAGCACAAACAGAAGGATCAAAGTCTGGATCGACTTGGACATAAAGCAAGACCCTATTTCAAAAATAACCAATGCAAAAAAGGGCTGGCAGCTTGGGTCAAATGGTAGAGCACCTGCCTACCAAGCACAAGAACCTGAGTTCAAACCTCAGTATGGGAAAAGAAAAGACAACTCGGCTTCAGTCCCAGCTCAATCTCTTTTTATAAGGTGTTCGCCATTTTCACTTCTGAAATAAATACAACCAACTGCAGGTGAAAAAGGAAGTGGAGAAAGCAATGCTCCGTGCTAAGAACGATTTTAGGGCTGACTTGCTCAGTTCTTCATTGACAAAGAACCCATTAACAATGGAATTACTGGGATATTTTCAAGAGAATAATATAAACGCTCATGCATTTTTTAGCTCAGAGTACTATGAACTCATTTTAACATGATATTTTTGTGTGTGTGTGTGTGTATGTGTGCTTGGTGCTCACAACCCCACCACTGAACTACAACCCCTCAACCTCTTAACATGGATTTTTGACATCCTGTCTCATTTAACATTACATTTGAAAACTTTAAACAGCAAAGATATAAATAAAAATATACAATTGTCCAGTGCAAGAAATATTAAGAACATATTCTTTGGTAAAATTTATATATTTATCATAAAAAATATAGCAAAACCAGACTCTTGCTATACATTTCCACTTGCAAACTTGAAAGATTCTTATTGAAATAAAAGTATAAATTAAACCATTCATTATAAAAAAAATTCATACAGTTGTTCTTTAGGAACCTAGAAATCAGACTTAGTGACAACTACAGCCTGGGACACAGCCATGGGACAAAGTTCCCTGAGGCGCTGAGACAGTACATCACAAAATTGATGCACCAAAGAGCATTTGCTTCAATTATAGAACAGTGATTTGGTCCAAGCCTGCACGCTGACTTTATACACTGTCCAAATAAGTTGGATGATCTGGTGTGCTAGCCTACAGAAGACTAAACCAACAATTTCTTACAGCAGTTGAGTACTTCTAAAATATTGACATTTGAACCAGGCCCTGGTGGCTCACACCTGTAATCCTAGCTATTTGGGAGGCTGAGATAGGGAGGATTGCAGTTCAAGGCCATCCCAGGCAAATAGTTTGAGAGACCCTCATCTCCCAAAAAGAAACCAAAGCAAAATGGACTGAAGGTATGGCTCAAGTGGTATAGCAGCCAAGTGCAAAGTTCTGAGTTCAAGTCCCAGTCCCACCAAAATAAATTAACAAATAAAATATTGAGTGATTATTGACATCCTTCAAGGAGGATTTCAAAGAGGAGGAATGACTAAAAGCACAGTAGTTTGGAGACTTTAATGCACACATGCATGCATTCATTCATTTCTTGCTAGGCAAGTACACTCCTACTTGAGCCACATTTCTAGTTCTTTTGTTTTTAGTTAGTTTTTCAGATAGGGTCTCACACTTTTGCCCTATCAAAATCTCAGATGGAGATTCTCCTACCTCAGCCTCCCAAGTAGCTGGGCTTATAGCTTTCATATTTTTAATAAGCCTGAGTCAAGAGTCTGCCACTAACCTTTCACAGTGCTGGGTGTTCAGGGTGCAGAGGTTAAAAACTGGTGTCTGCCCTCAAGGGTTTATGATCTAGCATAAAGACCGACAAATTATGAGGCAGTTAGTTCCACTCTTGTATGGACAATGACTGAGCAGTGAATGGGGCTTAAGCCACAGTGATGGACTAAAATAACGTTTGAAGTACTGTGGGTGAGATGGCTGAAGCCCTAAACTAAGACCCTGGCTGGGGACCTGGGGAGTGTGTAAGACTTGAAAGATCAAAGAACTAGAACTCCCACCACAGAGTGACAGATTGTGTGTGAAGGGTGAGGGGAAGAACGAGCCAGGCTGTCACTTAGATTTCTGGCTGCTGTGAACAAAGTGTTAAGAGCCCCTGTCTCTCTGGAAGGCACCTCTTTTGTATAGCTGACATTTGAAATGAAGACCTGGGAATCATGGGCAAAAGGTCAGAGAAGTGTGAAATCCATTTAGTAGTGACTTTGTCTGCCAGGGAAGAAAACATCTCATTCCAAATGACCAGTACACAGAGAGGACCTTGGAAGTTCCCTGAGGGCAGGGCGCATACCATTTATCCTAATTCCCCACTGCCCAGATATGGGTATGCTTAATAATAATAATGCATTTATTTGATTTATAAAAACCAATTAAAGTCACCTTGACCTTTTCTTGCCAGCTTCTGTTGGGAGCTGAGGACATTTATAGATGCCTTTTGTCTGTTAGCAAATAGTGGTTGACAGCAGACATATTTTTCTTTCAAACTGTTTATCTGCATGGAATTAAAAAATCCATGTTGTTGTATTGGGTAGGATCTTCTCAAGGTCTGACAGGCATTTCCACCTCTGCAGGTTTCAGCTCACTAGTTAGCTGCCCAGCTTGTGAGGGATGTGGAGGAGGAATGGCACCCTTGAGTCCTGAAGCAGCCTTGTGCACTAGGGGTACATGGCAGGCTTACAGGACCAGGCAAGGGCTGTCATTGCCTCAGTGAAGAGAGGCCATCTTCAGCCAACTTGAGGGAGCAAATTGTCCCCTGAAGTTTTCCTGACCCTAGAAGTTTCCTCAGGTACTTCTGCTCAGAAAAGAAGCTCCTTTTCCCTTGTAAATAAGTCAAGATGCACTTAAACAAAAAAACTCAGCATTAGGCAGGTTTGGACAAAGTGAAAGAACAGTCTATATTATAGAGCTTCCTGGAAAAGACTGGGTGATTTTAATTACTAAAATCTACTGGAGCAATGTTTTTAAATTTTTTCATATAAATGTTCAATTTTCATAACTAAGCTTGAGAAATAGAGCCATTTTTAGCCTTTATCAAATAGCTGTGAGTCATGGTTGATATGTCTGAAAAAATATTAGCTTTAAAATCTTGGTTGGAGCCAAGTGTGGTTCATGCCTATAATCCCAGTTATTCAGGAGGGAGAGGTAGGAGAATCAATCTGAGGCCCGCCTGGGCAAAAGTCAAGACTCCAAAAAATGAATTAAAAGCAAAAAGGCTGGGGGCATGGCTCAAGTAGTAGAGCTCTTCTACACTTCAGCAAGTGCAGAAACAAATTGTCCAAACCCTTCCCAAGAATGTTCATACTTGCATATGAAATATACTTTATTATATTAACCAGATCACCAAGTCTGTGAGGGTCAACAGCAGATTTTGTCTTCACAAAATCTCTGACTAGATGAACGTAATACTGCCCAGATATTGATGACCAAACTAAAACTAAACTGGGCAGTGGGCTCTTGGTTGAGGTGTCTGTCCCTTGGCGGGAAGAGACGTGTTTGTTTTTCTCCCTTTTCTTTTAAATCCTTCTGTGATTTTAAAATAGTTAGCTGTGATTTTCTGCAAACCTTAGATGAGTGGTTCCCACTTCAGCCAATTCTTTGTAGGGAGCATTCAGCTTGGGAGAGGGAGGTCGTAAGGCTCCTGAGAGCAATGCAGGAGGCAGGACGCTTGGTGGCTGGGGCCCTTCTCACCACTCCCTGGTGTCCCTGTCAAGAGGCCATAGCAACTCTGAAAGGACTTGGTCAAGATCAAAACTGACTAGGTGGCCTACAAATAGGCAGACAAAGGAGGAGGGGGTGCAGCAAGAGGAGAGAGGGCAGCACAGTGACAAGGCCACTCTATTTCTGAGTTGGGTGGTGGCACTGATACCGTAATCTGCCTATTAAGACCACTTCCTTGCCTGGTAGAGGCTGGTGAAGATACAGCAGGCTTTTCCAGGAACACTGGGATCTCATCAAGCCATTTTTGGGTATAAAAGCTTGTGGCTTTGCTGTGGAGATCAGGAAGACGTAATTGCTGTGCACCACCTCCCAGTGCTGCTTTCTTTGCACTTCACCACCCACCTCCCAGCACATCTGAAGCCCCAGCAGAGGAGGCCGTGGGCTGTGTGGTTCCCATGCTCTCAGCCAGTCTTCAGTTCCATGCCTTCTCCAGTTTCTGTCTGAGAGCAGAGGACTCCCAAGCACACATTTGCATGGGTGTAAGGACAACCTGTAGCTCCGGGATGGAGGGCAAGGAGCCAACCAAAACCTGGAGCCCTTTCTGCTGAGTTTTGTGAGTTCTGATAAATTCAGTGCTTTTCTGAAAATTTGCTGGAGTCACCAAAATTTATTTATTTACCTTTGGTGCTGGGGATAAAGTCAGTTCACTGTGCTCTACCACTGAGCTATACTTCCAGCCCCAGAGTTCCAAAATTGAATTCTGAGGCCCTGACTTCTGTGCTTTCCCTGGAAACACAGGTATGACCAGGTGATATTATGTTTACTCAGTTCCCCGATCAGGTATCAGAGTTTTTACAAAATCCATGTGAACTCTGAAAACTTAATAATTTTGTTTTCTAAGCATGGCCTCAAATGGTGTTTAAAAGGTTAAGACGTGCTTATACAAATATATATTTGGGTATCAGGCTCTGTCCAAACCCCAAACAGGTTCCATAAGTGTTCTATACCTAGCAGTATTAAATATAAAACAATCATCTAACCTGGAGTTACAGGGTTCACTTTGGTTCATTTGCAATGCAGGCAAGCACTCCACCACTGAGCAGCAGCCCTAGGCCCTTCATTTCTTTTAAGCAATTACAAGTGAAGTTTCTCAGGTTGGATGAGCTCATTTTCTGTGACTGAGTTTAAGAGTTACCATTGCTTTTGCTGACAGTAGACTGTTGTTTCTTGATTTCAGCTAGATGGATACCTTCCTTAAGGAATTGTTTATCTTCAGCTGAATTCACCTGGCTTCACTTCCACATTGTAGATGCATTTTGAATGTATGCTTGTATGCTGTGCCTATCTTTTTAACATTTTTGGAAAGATTCCATTCATTTACTTCTCACCACTCTATCCTAATTACGTGTTCTATGAGGCTTTGGTTCTTAAAAATGTACTAGTCTAGTTGGGCACGGTTATATGTCTGTAACCCCAGCTACTCATGAGATGGAGGTAGAAGAATCTCAGTCTGGCAGGTATGACCTAGGCAAAATCTTGAGATCCTACTTGAGAATTGAACTGAAAAAAACCCAAAAGTCTGGGGTGGCAGGGTTCAAGTGGTAGATTGCTTGACTAGTAAGTGAGAGGCCCTGAGTTCAATCCCCAGTACTGAAAAAAACAAACTATCAAATAAATCAAACAAAACTAAAAAAACATTAGCCCAAAGGCTTCTGTGTTCCTGAGGGTGGTACAATTCACAGAGTAAATGTGTTCATCATAGAATTTCCACTCTTCTCCTTTAAACATACATTTTAGATGTCACAAGTGATACATATCCATGATGAAAAATGAAAACAGGTAAGCGGAAAGAAAAAACCATACACTTAAGTTTATACATATAAATATGTATTTATAAAATGTGATATACTCCCTTTAAGCTTTTCCTGTTTGATATACTGTGAATATTTCTCTTTATTCTAATGGTGTCCTAATTTTGCCTTGTACAGATGCAATAAAATTGGCTTAATTAATCTTTTGTCGGAGAGGCAAGCATTTCAAAATCTTTGCTGCTGTTCAGGCAGTGAGGTACATCTTAGAATTATGTTCCATGCCTTTTCCCAATTTTTTTTGTGAGACAAATTTGCTGGGACCCAATTCTTTTTGATCACAGCTCTGCTTATGGCCTCAACATGTCTCCTTCCAGGTGAGCTGGTTTTGCTGATGCAGACAGTGATATTGCCTTTATCGGATTTTTCGTATTAGTTTTTCTGGCCTCGAGTCTTCATTTGAGTTGCTATAGCTCTTGAAATTTCTCACTTTGGGTTTTCTGTGGTACAGGCTATCTGGGGTTAGCCAAAGTTACCTTTATAATTTCTCTATTTCCTCCTGTCTCTCAACAGCCTCTGTCCTGATTTCCCCTCCTGTATCAATATCCTCCCTTCTAGTTCATTCCCTGACTCTAATTTATCAGAGCAATTCACTCCTAAGCTTCCTTATTTCTCCCAGTCCTTTGACATATCTTCCCACTAGTTCCTTGGCATCTCCACATGACATTAGTGCAGTTATCTCAAAGTTTGAAGTTGCCAGAAACAAATCATACTTTACTCCAAATTTCCAGCAAAACAAAAACAGCCCCTAAAGAATTCCAAACAACTGATTTTTCCCTTTCTGTGTTGCCTTTTTTTTAAGTTGAAGGCTCCCACTGATCCACCATTACTGTAAGATTCAAGTTGAATTGACATTTATTGACTATATCATACCACATCAGTTTGCTGTGTAAAACTCTCGAGTGGCTTTCCATCGTCATTAAAGTGTAACCCAAACTCCTCTCAGGTGCCATGAGGCTCCTGCCACCTTGCCTCTGCCTGTTCCTCCCCTCACTTCCTCAGCTTCCCAGCTGCCTTTTCTCCCTCCAGAGTACAGTACACAGGCAAGTCAGAGACTGTTCACTTACCCTTCCCTTGGCCATCATCCTCTCTGGATTATACTTTGGGTATTGTAACTAAAAACTCTTGGCCAACCCCAAGGTATCCTAGAGTTTCTGCTATAAGTTTTCTTTTGAAAGTTTTGTAATTTCTTGTTTTACACCTAGGTTTTTAATGGTGTATTTTGAATCAATTTTCATGAAAAGTGGATGGTTTTTGTTTAGATTCTTCTCCTCCTTCTAACTCCTCCTTCTTCTGCTTCTTCTTCTTCCTTTTTCTTCTCTTTATTATTATTATTATTATTATTATATTTCCTCTTAGTCTCCTTCTTTGGCAATGGATGTTCAATTGTTCCATCACCATTTGTTGAATACACTACCATTATTCTATTGAATTACCCTTGTGCCTTTATCAAAGATCAGTTGATTTGTTAGGTTTTATTTCCTGGTACTAATAAATATAATTTTAAAGAGTCATTTATTCATACATTTATCAGATAATATTTAATTGAGAAGTCACTATGTGATGATAGGTGCTGGGAACACATGAAAAAAAAAGAAAGAAAAAAATACTTACTTTTTTTGTATTGAAAAGATGACACTGGCTTAAGAGTCAAAAGAAATGAGAATTAGACAAAAAAAATCCCTGTCTTCGTAGAGTTTCCATAATAAAAGACTAGTGATATAGCACATGTGAGAATATTTTATAGTTATTCACAATTCTTTCCCAGTTAAGTATATATGGTGCACTTCTGTATTCAGTGTCTTTGCTCATTTGGTCATCACACACACTCTGAGTGAGGTGCTGGGTCTATGAAGATATTCTCTTTTCCTTCTACCTCTTTTCATTCCACTTTCATTTTTTCTACCTGTTGAGAAAGTGCAATAATATAATTTTTAAATTTAGGCATACCTGTGTCCATTGGTGCATTAAGAAATAGGATATTGGCCAGGTTGTATTTTGAATGTATTTGCAGCAAGGGATGTAGCTCAATTGGTAGAGCGCTTGCCTTGCTAGCATGTATAATGCCTTGGGTTTGATCCTCAGCACTAAAAAAAAAGCAAGATATGGTAGATATGGTAGCCACAAGCTTCAATTCCAGCACTTGAGAGGCAGAGGCAGGAGAACTGTGAGCTCAAGGCCAGTCTGGGCTATATAGTAAGACCCTGTTTCAAAAAAAAAAATGTACTCAAAATCAGAGCAAAGACATCTCTATTCTAATGAACTCATGACTGGATTAATCAATGGATGAATTTAGTGCCCTTATGGTCCATTCCTGTCTCAATAGTGCCACAGGCTGGGGACCAAACCTTCATTTACCACAAGGGCCTTTTTGGGAGATACCTCATATCCAAACCACAACAACTGCCTTTGGGGTTTTCTGGATAATTAGGGTGAGAACAGATAATTTTATTCAGATTGAAGGGTAAGATAGGCAAGGTTTGAAAGCTGTAAACCAATCATTTCACACTTCTTGGATGCATCCTTGTTCCGTAATGTCTAGGCTTGGTCTCAGAGTCAGAGAGAGATTTATTGTAACAGGATTGTCTCTGAGCCTTATTTGTTTACTCTTTCCTTTTCTGACAACCCCGAAACTTCATTAAGGAAAAAGTACATACAAGGGACTTGCTTAAGCATGGTAGGTAGTGAAAAAGGGAAGGGAAGATGAGGTTTCCAGACACAAAGTAATTCCTTGGAAGGATGCCATCTCAGAGCTGGCAGTCTTGTGCTGAGTTCTCACTCATGTCACATGCAAGGAAAGGCACCACCTGGCTCCTTGTAGCTGTACAGAAAGCACAGGTTTATGGTAATTTATAGAAAACAGAGAATGAGCTCCAAGCTAGTGACTTGTTTGGAAGAAAAAGGAGAAAAAGAAGAAGACATAAAGATCATTCCAAATCTGGGTTTTTTTTCATATATTATATTAGACATTTGGAAGTGGAAGGGTCTTTAGAGAACATCTCACCTAACCCTCAGCCCCATGGCAAAATTCTGTCTGCCAAAGCCTTAGCAGAAACCAGCCTATACTTGAACCCTTCCAGTGACGGTCGCTCAATGCCTCTTTGGCTAAGAAGTAAGAACTACCCCTTAATTATAGAAAAACCTTCCTTACGTGACTAAACTCTGTGTTCTGGTGATTCCCAAACATGAGTGCTTTTTCCATTCTCTGAAGCAAGACTGTTTAACGTTCCTGTTCACAGGAGAACCCTTCACTTATAGCTGTCAGGGCTTCACTAAATCCTGGATTCTCTCCTCAGTTCTCAGCTTGCCATGGATTCCAGATCCTTTTAAAGTCATTTTCTGGTTGGTTAAAGTTCTTGTTAAGGTTTTATGCTCAGAAGGAACAAAGCGTTCCTGGCTTTTTTTTTTTTCCCCTTTGTTTGGTGATACGGAGTTTGAACTCAGGGCCTTGCACTTGCTAGGTAGGCACTCTACCTTGTTAGCTGCTCTGCCAGCCCTGGAACTGAGGTTTTGACCTCAGGGCCTCAGGTTTGTTAGAAAGCACTCTATTACTTGAGTCCCGGCCCCCCAGTCCTTAAGGTTTGCTCTTTTTGATCTGGGGCCAGCCTCAGACCTTGATCCTCCTGACTTCCACCTTCTAAGTAGGTAGGATTACAGGTGTAAGCCACTGCCCAGCCCATCCTCCTGGTTTGTTAGACTAGTATTTAGTTGATGTCAAGAAATGTCTCAACTATACTTAATTATACTTCTGTTCATACAAATGTCTTATTTATATTTCTGTTTATACTTTTATTCTTATCTTTATGCAAAGATAAAATTTCTAAATTTCTTTCTTATGCTTGGATTAAAGGTGTTTCTACTTGAAAGTGTTGCTCAGCTTTGTAATTTCACAAATCTTTCATTTTGGAAGCTGGGGCCACAAGCTAGCCAGAAATATGAGACGTACAAGAAGCAAACGCCTTCTATTTGCTGAAGGTCTCTAAGCATTGGTAACCAAGGCAAGCGGATTACAGAAAGGAACAATTAGCTGAGTGCAAATGCAAAACAGTCCCAACTCCTACACTCCTCTCCTGCTTGCTAAAATCAGTGAGCAGGGATCAACTCTGAGCTGTTTCATGAAGTGTGTTGCCAGCTGTGGTGGTGCACACAGGTACTCAACCAGCTAAAGGAGTTGAGGCAGGAGGATCACTGGGAGTTCAAGGCCAGCCTGGGCTACGCTAGGTGATTCTGTTGGTGGGACCGCAGAGAGCTGCTTATTCACTCAACACCTGTGAGTAGCAAAAGAGGTGCAGGCAATTGAGAAGTTTATGTGACTCACGTGTCCTGGCCTCCTCCTCCTCATTTCCTGCCAGGGTGTGCTTTTCTGAATAACATCAGTTCTTAGGAAAGCCAACGTGTTACCTCATGCCCTTTAGCACAGAAACCCAATTAACCACATTGTCAACAACTTCTTCCTGTTTAGAATTTTAGGAGTAGTCAAGAGTTTTGTAGTCGGGTGTACTGTTGCATGTCTATTATCCCAGCATTCAGGAGACATAGACAGAAGGATTGTGAGTTTGAGGCCAGCCTGCGCTATGCAGTGAGACCCTATCTCAAAACCAAACCAAGCAAAAGTAACCACAAATATATTTATTTTTGACTTCCAAAGGAAATTTTGTAATAGCTCTTGTAATTCCAAATGCCTCAGCCAATGCAATGAACTTAAGAGAATGATATTAAAAGTAAGGGGCTTTGGAGCTCCATTACCGTTTTTGCCTAATTAAATGTACATATATAACATGCTCAGTTTAAAGAAAAACATCAAGGAACACCCTGTTTTCTACCTCATGTAAGGAGACCATTACCTATTCCAGTCACAGACAGCCCTCTCCGTCCCCCTCTTCCCACAAGCTTTGCCTTGCTCTGTCCTTTGGTTCCCAGGAGCAACTGTGGTCATGAACTTTGGGTTAATCATTCCTTTGCCATTCTTTGTGGTTTTACCATAGACATCTGCAACCCTAAACACCCTAGGGTTTAATTTTGCATGTTTGGGGACTTTACATTAGTGGTATTATCCCGTTTAGGAATCGTTTTGTTCAATACTGGTTTTGAGATTCACATTGCTGCGTGAAGTTTATTTTCAAGGCTTTCTCCTACTGATAAACATTTGTGTTCTTTTTAGATTTTTCTTTTTGAGATACTGTCTTCCTCTGTAGCCCAGGCTTGCCTCGAACTCTATCCTTCTGCCTTAGGACTCAAGAGTGCTGGAATTACAGGTGTGTACCACCATGCCCTGCTCTAGCTGTTTTTTTTTTTTTTTTGAAATGAGTAATGCTTCTATGAGTTGTTATCTATGCCTCCTGGTGCTTTTTAAAAAATTGCTGATATTTGTTGAGCACTTATTTTGTGCCAAACACTGTTCCAAGCATTTTAAGTGATTCATTTAAACCTCCCATAACTTTATGAGCTAGGGATGATTATCATCACCCTGTGAGGGAATTTGGTCCAAAGACCAAATTCTGCCAGAGATGAGATGCCTAAGAAGCACAGAGCTAGACTTTCAGCCAGGCGCCTCAGCATCGGTCTGTCCTTGACAATCAATGCGCCACGCTGATTCTGCTGCTGTCTGTCATCTGGTCAGTCAACACGGAAAGCTCTGAGGTTTATTTCCATGTGTTCTTATATCCTTAGGTTAGTCAAACGCTGCCAAATTCTTTTAAAAACAAAAAAATCAATACATTTTATAGAGATACAAGACACTTCTTTTGGGAGGGGGGCTCTGGCATTATCCACCCCCATCAAATGTCCTGAAGTTTCTACATTTCAAATCCATTTCCGAATGGGGGTGTTTGTAAATTATCTTAACTATATGAGACTTTCCAGACTAGTGACTAATTCTTATGTCCTGCAGAAATCAGTTCCAGGAATGAAAATGGCTGATGGTATTTTCCCCATCAGTGTTCATCTGGCCTGTGTCTGGAAGCATAAACATGAGCCATATGTCCATCTTCTGAGTTGGTAGGAAGCCTCCAAACCACCTAATCTGGAGAATGACACAGTGAGACATCACAGAATGAGAAAGGGAAAGTAGTCTGCTGAGCAGGCTAAGGCAGAGCATGCCTCATCTGCTTCCAGATGTAGCACGGGGCCAAAGATCCAGTTCCTTGGTGTGGAAGGAGTCTCGTTTGTGTTAATGCAAACATAACACACCACCACCATGTAACACACCAGTGCAGCTCACACCACTCTTATGGGAGCCTTGTGTGTAGCAATGCGGGAAGAACCTTAACCTGGCATCTTAATGGAGTGAAAACTGGAAGTTAACTGGAAGATTTGTTAAAGATTAAAATTACCCAAGTAGGACCAGACATGGTGATGCATGTCTATGATTCCAGCTACCCAGGAGGTAGAGATAGGAGGATTGTGTTCCCTGGGCAAAAGTGCGAAACCCTATCTGAAGTAAACTACAGTAAAAATGGCTAAAGGTGAGGCTCAAGTGGTAGAGTGCCTGCTTTGCAAGGGTGAGTCCCTGAGTTCAAATGAATGAATGAGTAAATGAAGTAGGATAAAAATCCTGTAGCTGTTACATGCAAGGAGGCCGGAGGAACAGGAGTCCTGCAGAGATGGTTCAGGAATGGCCTGAGCAGTCAAGGTTGTCTTTAAGCCCCTGTCTATGAAAGTCAAAAGGCCTTAGGAGAAGTGTCAAGGTTGTCTTTAAGCCCCTGTCTATGAAAGTCAAAAGGCCTTAGGAGAAGTGGTAGTAGGAATGAACCACAGGCAATCTTACACCCATAAGGAAAGAGACATGACCATCTGCTAGTCATGTCGTCACTTGGAAAGGTAGTGACCTCAGGAAATAATATTTTTGAGAGGTCCAGTTATCTTTAAAGTACTCATAGAATGTGTTCCAGAAAAACACAGCCCCAGTGTGTGAGAACTGGATCCAAGGTTCTGAGAGACTGGAGAACAGGCAGACAGATCCATGATTGTAGGGTGTAAGTTACTGATTAAAGAGTGACTTGCTGACAGAAGCATGGTCCTGGGTGGCACAAGAACAGTGGATCCCCATGATCTGGAAGAAAAGTAGGGGGCTTCTGATGTGGTCAAGACATCTGAGCCAGAAGCTCTGATGGTTTATCTTAAGCTAACACCAAGGATATCAGGCATACCCTTGGTGTTAGCTTATTCACAGCAGGCTGGAAACCATGTGGGGAAAATCGACCAGGGAGACTCTGGGTGGCCATGGCCGTCGGGACTCCGAATGGTGGTGGTCATATCAATATCCATTTGAGTCCACAAGATTGAGAACATTGTAGCCAATATAGCAAGACTCTGTCTTAAAAAGTCCCTACACATTACCAAATGTCCCCTGGGGGGTAAAAAATCACCTACCGTTGAGAATCATTTCTTATCACAATATGCTTATAGCAGCTAAATATGTGTGGGAGTAGCATAGATAATTCTAATTTTTTGCCCATTTATTTTTAGCTAATTGTAATGAACATGTATATGTAAACATGCATATCTTAATAATAAAAATTAAAACATTGTTAAAATACCCATTATTTATTTTTAAAATTCTAGGCATATGCTTTTGAGCAAGGTCTTTGAAAAAACAACTGTAGATAGATTTATGGTTGATACAACGTGGGAAACCAAAAAGGGAAAAGAGAGAAAAGCAGCTGTAAGATAATTTAGCTTAAATTCATCTGCGAGATGTGGGGGTGGTAACGCGTGGAGCAGAAAGAATTTGATTTATGGCCCAGGTGCACCTGTCCATGATAACCACCTCTGTTTAATGTTCTCATTAGACTTACTGTGGAGCAGACCTGTGCTGCAGGCTGCACAAAGAGTTTTTCCTTGCTGTTCCGATTTCCTTGGATCAGAGTGCAGCCTGGGGACACAAGATCTTTCTGCTGTTGCTGGCTGTGGGAGCAAGTTCCCTTCATCTACTTTCTTCTCATGGGCAAGATGTGACACTTGGTTTCACTCACTTTCCAGGGGTGCCATCTTCATTCATCAGTTGTTCAGGATTTATGGGCTATGGAAATAGAGCCACTAAGAGATGGGTGTTGTTTGTTTTTTTCTTTTTCCACGTCATGAGTTTCTTTGCAAACATATATGATTTTCTCTAAGAGTCCAAGAGTTTGATTCATTTTCCAAAGAGACCACTTCTTAAAATATTCTTCATATCTGTTAGATGGATGAATTAAACACCCTTATTTCTTAAGCATTTGGTGTCATACTATAAAGAAAGGTGTAGCAAATCCAGATCCAAAGTACAAGATCATCATAATGAGTAATCAGCACGTTTTCCACTGAAAATGGCAGATTCTTCCCAGGGCCCTCCTCATGGTGGCTCTGAGACCACAGAAGTCTGAACCTCCAGATGCTCTGCCCCAACACGATGCCGTTGTGCAAAGGAGAAAGGTGGAAGAAATGGGTGCACTAACTAACCTCATTTCCTCACAAGGATGTTTCATTCATGTGAAATCCTAGACATGAGGAATGGCTCATCATGGCACCAGTGATGTTTGTCAAAGACCCTGACACTTCAACTTCACAGCTCCACCAAGCCTCATACCTAGGGATGGAGTCTATGAGGGAGAAGAGGAGAGGGTGAGGACTGGCCATAAAAGTCAGGATACATGACAGCTGCGTCCCACATAGATATGCTACCTCTAAGAAGATGTTACTTTCCCTTACAAGAAATGTCTATCATAAGTTTGTGCTTGAATGTACAAATGTGCCTCGACTTATGATGGGGTTATGTCCTCATAAACCTACTAAAAGCTAAAAATATAACTTGAAAATGAATCTGTACACTATATGCTGTATTAGTCAGTTTCATGTCACCATAACAAAATACCTGACACAGGCTACTTACAAAATCAAGAGAGTTTTATTTTGGCTCACAGTTCCAGAGTTTTGAGCTCAAGAATGGGTAGCCTTATGGGATTGGGCCTTTTTCTAGGGTGGCATACCATGGTAGGAGTGCACATGGGAGCCAGTGTTCATGGCACAAGCCAGAAATCAAAGACTGAGAGACCTGGCTCCCACAGTTTCCTTCAAGGGCACATCCCAATGACCCAAGAACCTCCCAATAGGCCCCACCTTCTAAGTCCATAGTACTTCCTAATAGTGCCCCTGGGAACAAAGCCTTTAACATATGGGCCTTGGAGGAAATCATCCCAATTGTAGTACACACCAACCTCCAGAACACGGTAAGTCAGTGCAACCCAAGAGTGTTGATGGTTTCTCCTCGGGATTATATGGCTGACTTGGAGCTGTGGCTCACTGCCACTGCCCCACATTAGGAGAGAGGATCATGTCCCATATGTGTAGCCTGGGAAAAGATCACAATTCAAAATTTGAAGTGTGGTTTCTACTGAGTGTATATGTTTTTGCACTATGGAAAAGTTGACAAATCCTAAGTTGATCCCTTGCTAAGCCAGACACTGTCTGAATATATCTCTGTGAGTGCACACGTTGCAAGGAGCAGAATTAGAGAAATGTTCAGTACTTCTGATGTACCTAGACTGACAAGAGCCGGAAAAAACAACTCAATTAGATTTCTTTTTACAAAGCTAGAAAATGTGGCTCAGCCATGGAAGGATTTCAATCTGAATGCACAGAGTAGGAAGCAAATTACTATTGTACTTTCGGGTAAGAAAAACAAAGTTAGGTAAGGTCTGTGTTTGAATCAAAACAGTCATGCACCCAAGTGGCTTTGCTTTCTGGTGCTAAGCGTGTCACCTGGCAGTTAACAATGACGATGACATTATATGGCGTTCAGGGCTGTCAGTGCCTTCTATAGTCTAAGTCTTTCCATCCTCAAAACAACCCTGAGGAGGTTGTTATTTATACCTCATAGACAAGGGCACTGAAGAATGTAGTAGGCACTCAATAAATACTTTGTAAATGAAATTAATAAGGCAAACTATCATCAATTTTTTTTGCTCTTAATAACAAGTCTTCCTCACCCACTCCAGAACTTCTTCTACAGTTTGTGTTATAAATTGGTTCTTCAAAACCAGCAGAATCATTTCTACAAAGATCAAGAACAGAACACTCCAATTAATATAATTATGTTCCAAATTCAACCATTAAATCAGAAACTGTTTGGATTTGTGGATAATTGCAAAAGACCATGACCCTACAATCAATCTCTCTTACCAGGATCATCTGCCTGTCTAAAAAATAGGAAATATGGATAATAATTTGTTTTCCTGAAGGAGCATTAGCAGATGATGAGTTCCTGACAAAAACAAATATCTATTAAGGTAAGCTGTATGATGTTGCTGTTTCTGTAGAGTGAAAGGAACGAAATATCAGTAATTTCGTTCAAACTTTATAGATTGTCACATTTTAGTGTACTGTAGAATTTAATTTTTTTAACTCAACTTTATAGATTGTCACATTTTAGTGTACTGTAGAATTTAATTTTTTTCACTGGCAAAAGAGAGGGGTAACAGTTACTTGCATTTAACGAGGAAAGTATTGTTTTATGATATACTTTATTTCTCATCATAAATTACTTTAGCGTTTAATGAACTCCTCTGTCCATATTGCTTTAACTGACTTCTTTTCTATGTCCTGTGTTTGCTTACTGCTTTTACTGTAATGTGGATAGATGATGTTCTTTCATACATCTTCCAAAGAGACTCCAAAAAACAGCCCATCCCCAGTAGAATATTTAATTATAGTAACAAAGTGCTTCAATCGCTGAGTGCTCCCTAGTTCACAATAATGTAAATATCTTTCCAACAACACAATTCCAGAAGTAAAATGTACTACTTTATTATAAAATGTAGCATTTTCTTTTGGGTTAGTTTTGAGGGAACCACAAAAAGCCCCTATTGAATTATCCCAAGGGCATTTTCTTGACTCCAGAAAAATAATCATTTATAGTCACACTCCAAAAATACTCATAAAATGTGAAATACTGCCTCTTAAGGTAGACACAAGCATCAAATTCCATGAGGGGTTGTGCTTGATTTGCTCACTGTAAACACGTGTTATCAGGATTGAGTACACAGGTACCAACCTAGTGGTACCTGTATATCTTTCATTCTCAGACTCAAAAATTCTGGAAAAGTAGTATTTGTAAAACAAATGACCTTTATGAAACAGCTTTTACAGTGTTATATATGCCTGCTAATACCAAGAAAATAATTGGAGAAGGATGCTTGTTAGAAAAGAATAAGCAGAGTGGCCACAGTACAGCTTCCTTAATAAATCCTATCTGACAAATATTCCCGGAAATCTGACTCTGTCTAAAGCAGTGGTGGGGTCCCTGAACTCCAGGGACCCACTGTCATTTGAAGAGACCTGCATGCATAAGCCAACCACTGAAAGGAGGTCAGGCCAAATGACTGTAAGAAGAACTGAGAGAGGCAAGTCGTTCTCCAATGCTGGCCAATCCGAGCCCAGAGGTTCACTAATTTGAATGGTTCACTGTTTGTTGGCACTTACACGCCCTGTCACAGGAGGGGTCCGGCAAAGGAATGTCTCGGTTCGTTTCCCATTTGTACACATAACTCCCATTTCTCCATAAATTGCATGAGATAGTTTTCATTTTCTTCTGGTGGTTTGTCTGGGACCTGCTGCTCATAGAGTCTAGACAAAAGGCCCTCTCCTGTGAGAGGGCCACCCTTGTAAGGTTCACAGCCCTCAGGGTCCTGGTCAAAGCTAGACAACAAAGGGATACACAGCCTGCCAGTCCGAGGGTCCCAATCAACCAGTGTTGTCGATGGCTCTTCTTGTAGCCCCTCTTCTGGGCCTGTGTACTCCTGGGCCATGTAGCCTAAGTCACTGAGTTGAAGGGTGTAGGAATACAGTGGCATTTGTTGGTCCCCATTTGCCAGAGCTGCCTGTGGCTCGGATGAACTTCCTTGCCTGGCTTCCTCCTCCTGCACACTAAGCTGGTGATCTGTGAGCCGCAGGCCTAAGTCAGCTCTTACGTTGTACTCATATTCAGTGGTGGGTCTGGAGCTGCCCAGCCACTCCTGCTGGGTCAGGGAAGCACCTCTGCTGCTGTCCCCAGTGTCACAGAGAATTTCCATGACATGTGAAGTGTACCCCAAGTGCTTCACCTCTGGATGGGGCTCTGGGCTCTGGCAGGACTCAGGATCATTAAGGTTGAGTCCATCCCTGCTTTTGTTGAGCCTTTCCTTCTGAGAAACTTTAGAATCATCCAGAATATTCAGGGCAATAAAGTTATCCACGAGTTTTTCAGCAGGCATGAAGAATCTTTTGTCAAATTCATGCCCATAAATCAAAATCTATAAAGAGAAAAGAGAATGATTTTCACCTTTTCACTTCAAAGAGACATTAAAAACAGCTGCTAAGAATTTATGGCGTCACCAGATAGTTTGAAAGATCTATTCTTACTAAGGTATGCTTAGAAAATATGTGGAAGGAAAGGGGAGAACCACAAAATGTGATTAGAGGTGACTGTGGTTCCCACGTGGCCTATCCAGTGTGGAGATCAGGGTGGCTGCCCCTCTTACTGGTTAACAGATTGCAGGTGAGTTGCTTAATTTCTTAAACCTTTTTAATTCTGTAAAATTAGACTTCTTGCCAGAGGAAGGGTAGCAAAAATGAAGACAGAATTCATGAAATTGCTTTGTTAATTACAGCTTACTCTGTACTTGTTTATAAACAGGGGTTGCCTGGGCTACCAATCCTTTCTTGCATATGCTGTGGACATGAATTGTGGATAGGTTTGAAAACCACATATAGAAAGGTAGATAAGGACATGGGTAACGATGATTTTTTTTTATACCTCCTTCGAGGCAGTAATCTTGCTAGGATAAGGCCAAAACAGGAACTTCATCTGCTATTGTATGGCCTAGGGAACCTCTAAATCATGTCAGGGATTAGAACTGGAGATTCAAATTATCTGGGGGAGCCAGGTGCCAGTGGCTCACGCCTGTAATCCTAACTACTCAGGAGGTAGAGTTCAGGAGGATCCCCCAGGCAAATAGTTTGTGAGACCCTATCTCACAAAAAAGGACAGGTAGAGTGGCTCAAGTGTTAAGAGCCCCTGCTTAGCAAGTGTGAGGCCCTGCGTTTAAATCCCAGTGCTACCAAATAATTTTGCTGGGGGAGTGTGGAAGATGTCTGTTATTTAAGAAAACATCAGTCAGTGATAAGCTAAGGTACAACCCATATTGCCACTTTAAGGTGCAATTTCATTTAACATTACAAAAGAGGACCCTCAGCTTCATTCTTTTATAAAATTTTCAGTTTAAAAAAATCACACAAAGTCAATTCTCCCGTGAATTTTCCTCCCAGGATAGGTCTCCCTGTGCCATTAAAAAGTTAATGGCCAGACACCAGTGGCTCACACTGCAAAACCCCATATCAATGGAAAAAGGCTAGAATGGGGTAGCATGTGCCTGTCATTCCAGCTACAGCAGGAAGTCTAAAATAGGAGGATCCTAGCCCAGCCTGGACAAAAGTGTGAGTCCCTATCTCCAAAATAACCAGAGCAAAAAGGGCTGGAGACGTGGCTCAAGCAGGAGAGTGCCTGCCTAGCAAGTGTGAAGCCCTGAGTTCAAACCTCAGTTCTGAGCCACCCTCCCCACAAAAAGCTAATGCAAAACCCTAAATGCCAGGAGGATAACATAAAAATGTACACATGGAACTAACACAACAAAAGTATGTATGGTGAACACGTCTTTTAATTCCCAAGCAAAAATTTTAATGTTGAACAGGTGCTGCTTGGTCTTTCAGAACCTTCTAGCAAACCAACATCCAGCCATTTGGTTTTTTTGCCCTCTGTTTGTTTATTCTCCTTGCTATGAATGATTGAGTCCTGCCCATGGCCTCCTAAGTGTTTCCATTTCATCTCTACCCTGATGTCTCACTCTCCTTTTTTGGATTGTCATTTTCTCTCCCCTACATAACCGTCGTAGCCCCCCAAGTCTATTCTTGTTTTTAGTCTTATTCCCCTTAAAGTTGACCTAGAACTAATATCCAGTTGAATCCACAACACAACACTGACAATGACAATGACAATGCTAAAAGCCTTACTGAGAATCTTCTTTGACAACAGAATGAAGCCCATGCATCTTAGGCCTGGCCCAACACCTGCTTTCCAGTCCAGTCCTCCTCATGAACCATATGCAGAGTCATGATGTGACTTTCCACACACCTCCCTCCCTCCTTTGCCCTGCTGTTTCTCCTGCCTGTGGTAAGTGTCCTAACTCTCATTTTCTAACCAAACTAGCATGAGAACTGATTCCCAATGCAGGGAGTTGGAGGTACAAGTTGGGACTTGTACCTCCAAGTCCCAACTGCCTGCTTTCTTTATAGCGTTCATGAATAATTTTGAAATTCCAGTTCCTGACTAGGTTTGAACCTTAAGAAAGATAGGGATCATGACTTAATTTATCTGTGTACCCCATGATCTTGTCTAATCTGATCATTAAATATAAAATATTTTCAAAGCTAAAGAATTTTTATCTTTGGTTATTTTTTTTTTGCAGTGCTGGAGGTGGAACTCAGGACCTCACACATGCTAGGCAAGTGCTCCATCACTGAGCTATACTCCTAGCACAGGATGCGCTTTTTTTAATTCATTGACTATTAAATTTAAATCCACTCTGTCCTCAGATAGAAATGTATTTGTTCTAGCATCTCCTTTTCTATCCTCCTGGAGCATATTGCTGTTATAAGAGACTCCCCCCATTCCAAGCACTCACCAAAGTCGCTGGGTGTTTCTGTTTGCCAACGTGGATATATCGGTAGATGGAGTAACCAATCACAGAAAAAAGAAATATGGTAACAGATATGGGCAAAACATACCAGAAGATGATTTTAACTTTTAATCCTGATGTTTGATCTGTTAAAAAAAAAAAAAGCAGTGTGTGTGGGAGAATTGGACAGTTGTGATTTTGTGTGGTGGGAAACGGGTGCTGTCAAAGACATTGGATGGATCACTACATTCAGAGGCTCAGTTTCCTCACCCATGGATTGAGAAACTTGAACTAATGTTGTAAGGGGTTCTGAATTCTTCATCTTTCTGACAATAGATGGTTATAAGGAATCACCTGGACTCAGCTCACATCTTTATAGTAAGAATACCTTACACTAATCCAAGCCATCAGATATTCTATCAATTTTTGTCTGGCTTTGAGATTCATGACTGGCCTTGCCAATCTACACAGTTACAAGAGCCAACTCCTTAAAATCTCTCTCTCCTATCTGTCCTATTGATTTTGTTTCTCTGGAGAATTCTGACTAATACAGCAGTAGAAAAAGAATGTATGTAAATTTAGCACAAATGACAAAAGCTCTAGGGTATTCTTTACACAGCAAGCATGTCATGGGACTAGGGGGAGCACAGATATTTTCCAGGAACAGTCTCCAAAAAGGAATACTGAGGTTTTAGAAAGCAGTGGGTTGGAAAGTTATCTTTGGTGATCTAATGGGTAGGGTATCACAGGAAAGGTCAGAACCAGAAATGGCACCCTATTATTTTTGTTCCTTTTCGTACACTGGTGAGAAAGTGGGCTCCATCTGCTTACTGGGAAGTATCTAAGGTAATCTGTGCTTAGTTGCTTGGTTTCTGCCAACAGAGTAAATGATTTCCACTGGAAATTCACTCCTACAATTTGGCACTGATCAAGCTATTTGTAAACACAACACTTTTTCCCAACACAAAAATGATTTCTTCAGTCTGCTTTATTTTGCTTTCCCCTTGCTTGGCATTTCTGTTTTATTTGCTTTATGGTAGAGAACTCTTCATTTTAAAGGAAAAAGGATGATAAGGGCAGGGATTCAACAATAAAGCTTGTTACTTTTCCTATGCATTCACAATATTCCCTGTCTTTTCCTTGGGAAAGTTTCCTTTTGAAGGGGAGGTATATGGCAAAAGAGGAAAAGTGAGCCCATGGATTTCCATTCAGAGCTAGGGAAAGAACAAGGGCCAGGGGCAAAAAGGTTGGAGCTTTTGTTGGAAGGGAGAAGCAGAAGAATAGAGGATACAAAGTCATTGGCTGTAGGCAAACCTTAGGACTTATTTTCAATTTTCAGGGCTTGAGCTCAACCTCTACTCACTCTGGGGGCAAAAAGATTAAATAAATATGTGCTCAAAACCCCAGGTCCCCTAGTAGGGATAGATATCTTGACCACAGTTCCCTGCAGCCTAGCTCAGAAAACACAAGAAGGAGTCAAAGACAAAGGAAAGAGAGTAACTGTGAGAGGAAGATCATGGATTTGCTGATCCTAGACCTCCCCTATAAGTGATAACCTTATGCAAACGAAAAGCCTGTAATTTGTAATTTCCAATGGGAGCAAAAAAAGAGTTTTGCTTTAAATTGTCTTCAGGATAATACTTTGCTTCTCACAAGGAAATAGCTGGGTGTTTTTGAAGTTCAATGAACTTCTGTTGGTTAGAGCAATTACAACTGTAAAGAAGAAAAAAGACATGTATACAAGTTCTTAAATATTATTTCTCAAGGCAGGAAAGCCCTTTGACCTCGCAGGACTGATGGTAGTGGACATGGGATCCTATCGAGAGTCCCCCAACATTGGCCAAGCGCAGTGGCAGTTCAATGAATTTGGGTGATAGCTGTTTCTGGCTTTGAATGCACCTGTTTCTCTTAGAGATGAATTTGTCAAAACCCTGTCTGGACTGCCTTTTGCTTTATCAGACTTCTTTCCTCAGAGCAGGCCAGAGTTTCAAAGCTTACCTTCCAAAGTACTGACACATTGCTTCTGAGAAGGCCGAGTGAGGCGAGGGGGCCCTGGGACGAAGGATTCCACGCTGATGCAGTACAGAGTGTTGGGCTCCAGCCAGCTGAGCACCAGCGTGTGGTTGGTGATACACTGGGACCACTAGGGCAGGGAATTGCCAACAGCCATTAGAGCCAAAGATCCTGGGACCACCCCAGACAATTCCAGAAGGAAACAAAAGACTGCGATAGCATTGGAGCCTTTACAATTGTTGTATGCCTTTTGTTTGTTTGTTTCCAGGGACAGTTTCAATAATATCACAGGGATGGATTTCTTACTAACTTTGTCCTGTGTCCTTGATAACGTTCTCTCTCTCTCTCTCTCTCTCTCTCTCATATATATATATATATATATATATATATGTATATATATATATATGAGATATATATATCCATTTAGGCAGTACTGGGGATTGAACTCAGGGCCTTGCACTTGCTAGTGCTTTATAACTTGAGTCACTCCTCCAGCCCTTTTTGCTTGTAGCTATTTTTCTCAGATATGGTCTAGTGTTTCTGCCCAGTCCAGTCTTGACTGAGATCCTCCAATTTATATTTACCATGTAGCTGGGATTACAGGTATGTACCACCATGCCTGGCTTGCCTACATTTTTTAATTCTCCTTGGAGACTGAGTAAGAGATGTTACACAAGTAAAAGCTTTTTGTCAAAGTGAAGTATACTGCTTCTCTACATTTCAGTAGCAACATCATGTACTATAAACAGAAGGTTTTTGCAAGGAAAATGTGGTACAGCATCTCTTTTAAATGGCGTAGAGCCTGGATCTTTACAAAGAATCAAAACACCAGGGCTGCTTGTTCCAGGGTTAGCTTCAGAAAGTGGTACTTAGATTCCATGCCCCATCCCAAATCAGGCTTACCATTCTTTTTGATTTAGTGTTATACATGGACACATTGTACTTCAGATTGGAGTATATTTGTTGCATGGAAACGGAACTGTCTTCTGGATTTCTCTTCCACTTCTCTGGAGCTGTCAGGACAATAGAAATGGACTTCTCACCGGTAGTCAGGGAAACCTCTGGTGGGCCAATTTGTGCTTAAAGAAGAGGGGAGAGGGTATTGTCATGTTCAGATGTGAAAAATCTTCTTAGATAATGTTACAATACAGTCCTGCTTGGATCAAAGACCCAAACTGCCTTCTTATAGGAGATGCCTCAAAATCTACTAAGGCAGAGACAGGTGCTGGTGGTGCAAACCTGTTATCCCAGCTACTTGGGAGGCTGAGATTGGGAGGACTGAGGTCCAAGGCCAGCCCAGGCAAAAAGTGAGACCCCATCTCAACCAGTAACTGGGTGTGGTGATGTGTGCCTGTCATTCCAAACTATGCAGGAGGCTGAGATCAGGAGGATTGCAGCTGTAGGCCAAACCCAGGTAAAAAAGCTTGGGAGACTCCATCTCAACAGAAAAAACCTGGATGACATATGTGGTGGCACATGTATGTCATTCCAGTGGCAGTGCAAAGCTTAACATAGAAGGATCATGGTCCAAGCCAGCCTGGGCAAAAAGTGAGACCCTTTCTCCAAAATAACCAAAGCAAAAAGAGCTGTAGGCATTGTTCAAGCTTTAGATCACCTGCCTAGCAAGAGAGGAGAGAGGCCCTGAATTCAAACCCTAGTATTGCCAAAAAAAAAAAAAAAAAGTACTAAGTTGGGCCCAAGTTATACCAAATCTTGAAATGATCATTTCATAATGTTGCATTTACTTAGTTTCTAGTCACCTGCATACATGGAACTTGATGATGGTAACTACAATCAAAAGCATTTGTAACATTCCTGTGGCCTGAAAAGTTGGTGATAAATAGCATTAACATGATTTGATAAGTGGGAAAATCAAAGATGTGATTCAAATGATCTCAAACAGAGGCCAGTAAACTTGTATCTATCATACAGGTCCAGAGAGTACATGTTGTAGACTTTGCAGGGCACAGGATCTCTATTACAGAGACACTCCACTCCAGTTAGAGCACAAAAGCAGACATAAGTAACTATGTAAACAAATGAGCATGGCTTGTGTTCCAATAAAATTTTATTTTTGAATAGACACTGAAATTTGAGTATTATGCAATTTTCATGTCACACAACATTCTTCTTTTTGATTTTTAAAAAATATAAATAGCATTCTTAGCTCATTGCTTGTAGAAAAACATAAAGTAGGGGGGCTGGATCTGGCTCAAGGGCCATAGTTTGGCAACTTCAGATCTGGCAGAGCACTGGGAAGGGCACAGCTCCCAGGCTTCTAGAGTTCACTGTGGTTGGTCATGCCTGAGTCCTTTACGTCTGAGTCAGCCACAGATTGAGGGAAGGCAAATTATAAAAGCAAACAACAGGAAGATGTTGTCTTAATTCTGAGCTACACCTTGAAATGACAACACCCTACTACCAAGTTTATAATAGAAAGAGGCTCAGTTGGGTGATCAGAGCACTCTTCAGTCAAACTTCAGAACACATATCAATGATTCATTAACCCACAACATCAAAAAATGAGTTAGTTGTTCCTCACAGGACACAGCCTCTACTCAATGGTAAAGCAAAGTCAAAATTTGATATAATTGGTATCTAGCCTTAATTTTGGATCCAGGAGTGATCTCTTAGCCACCTTTCACTCTACAGATGAGACTTTGAGGCCCAGCCAGGTGAAGCACCTAGACTGGCTACTCAGAACAGAGCCAAGCAAGGTGGTCTAAGAGGCCAAGACTGTCACACCATGGGGTCAGATTAGCTTTATATTAATACATGTTTAACCAACAATGGCATTACTTACTTTCCAAAAAAGGATAGAACCGTCCAGTTTCAACCCACTTGGAGCAATTTGTTCCCCACACGGCCTTAACTTTAGCGTAATATTGGTGCTCATAGTCAGAGGTTTCAGCAGAAAGGTCACAGTAGGTCCTATTGATATTTTTGCATTTGGATTTACTCAGCCATTTCTTTTGCCCGTATCTGCCAGGAGGGAAACTATGAATTAATAATGAGGTGCCCTCTATGCTTTATAATTAAAAAAAAGCAGTCATTATATAAAATTGAATGGAAGACCTTCTCTTTAGAAGAACAAAAGTACCTGTCATTGAGATAAAAAAGAATCCACTTTTGCTGCTGGCGGTTTTTTTCATTAGCTGTCAGGAGCATGAGTCAGAGTTTCTGTAATCACCTTTCTTTTCTGTGAATTATATTGTGGAGAGTGCACTTTGAAAGCATGTATTTGACTTTTTTATTCTCAGCTACAGTAAAATTTTTTATATACTGTGTGATCAATTCTTCCATAATTATCTAAGTGTTTAGTTCACTATGTATATGAGGTCACTTTGATGGGTTGTTTTAAGAAAAGTTAGTCATTTTTCTTCTTGGCAGAAAAATTACCTTGACATTCTCATAAAATTTCAAAAATCTCATAGGCATTAAGAGTTTGGAGGAAAATTCACTAGGTTGCAGGACATGCCAAAATCTGCAATTTCAGTAATTACAGTGATGATGATGGCAATGATATTGACTAGGTTGTTCATACTGTTTTTTTCTTTTCTTTGTTAAAAACAAACCATTCATAACAAACATAAAGGAAAATATTTTTTAGCACTTTTCAGGTGAAAGAGACTGCAAAAATGTTAAAATAAGAGGAGAAAAGAAAAAAATAAATAAAAAGAGACTGCAGTCTAGCACTTTAGTAACATGTGAGGAGCCAGTGGAAAAGACAGGGTCACACGGAGGCTACTGAAGAGATTAAGTCAGGGGTGTTAGGGGACAGCATGGCTTGAGGTCGCATGGAGAATGTAATGGATTGAAAGTGGCAGGACTGGGGAGCAGTTAAGAGGATACTGAAGTGGTCTGGGTGGGAGATATAGGTGTCTTGAACAAAAATGGTGGCAGTAGAATGAATGAGGACACGACAAAAAATATTGGCGATCGGGCCTTGGTGATTGAGTGCATGTAAGACACAAGGTAAATGAAGGTTTCAGAGGGATTAAGGATGATGTCTCTGGGCCAAATGGGTGGAATGTGGTAATATTTACCAAGACAAAAAGCACCAAAGAAGAGTGGGTTAGGGAAGTGGGGAAGGGAGAGATAGGGTGAGGGAAAGATGGTAAGTTCGGGGTTGGCATGCTGAGGTATGTGAGAGTTAGCAGATGGTCAGTAGGCAATGGATTCCAGAGAGAGGTGTGGGTGGGAGGTAGAGATTTTGGAGTCAGTGGCATAAATTGCCCATAGGCATAAATGAACTGTCTATGGACACAAAGCAAACTTCAGGAGTGTTTGAAGGGTAGGCACAAAATAGATTTGGAAATAGGCGATGAAGAGGAAAGGGGGACTAACAGGCATCACAAAAGTCGCCAGAAGAACACATCTCGACAAGGAAGCTATGGCATCTTTTTCAAGTATTGCCAAAGTTTAAGGATGTCTTCCCTTTCCAGGACATTGCAACAGAGTTCTGAAGGCAAATGGCTTCAGTTCTGTAAGTACCGTGCCTGCCAAAAGACACTAGATTGCAGTCAGGTTTTGTTGACCAAGGTCTCCATCCAAGTGACTTGGATCCAACACTTCCTAGGGGTTTTCAAACTCTTTTGACTATGAACCAGGATAAAAAAATACATTATACATTTTGACTCAGCTCACAAAACATACATATAGTTATTATACAAAACCAAATGTTTTACAAGATAATACCCGAGCTTCACTGCATGCCATCGTCATTTGATCATCTTCCATTTCATGCACTCCACACTAGGCCATTCCTTTCTACTAAAAAATGCTAGTTATGTTACTCAGAATTGATTTCTTGACCCACCAAGTCTTGACTTGAGGGTTGAAGAACTTATTATTGCTTCTTGGACCTTCCCTCCTCAGACTTCTCTTGCTGACCAAGAAGAAAATGTAATTTATTGGATTCTGAATGAAAGATATACAATGATTCATTCAACAGATATTCTAGTAAAGATTCATATCCATGGCAAAAAGTCTTGTGGGAAACCTCAGGGGTCTCTGAGTATTTCTAGTAATCTCAGCAAACACCTGTCAACTGCCTGTTCCACGCAGAGACCAGTGCTCAGGATTTGCAAACTTTATCTCATTGAATTACATAATGTTCCTAGGAGAAGGTTCCATTATTTTCATCCATTTTAAAGATCAGGAAATTGAAACTCAGCAAGATTATGGGATTCATTCAAGTTCACATGACTAATAAAAGGCATACCTGAGATTGGAACCAGTTTTCCCTGATGCCAGAACTTGTGGTTTTGGCACTATGTATTGTTTTGTGCAGTAAGTTCTTTGGTAGATATAATTTAAGCTTTTGTTAAAATTTCACCTTGGAATCAAACCACTCAAAAGTAGAAAAGCATGTAAATTGCCTCAGCTTACCCAGCTAGCTACACAGCCTGACCAGGGACCCAGTACTGAGTGACCCCAGGCTGCACTGGGCACCCTCTGGCAGTGGAATACCAGCCCTGTGTTCCTCTCCACCTTCCACATGCATAGGCATGTCAGAACTTCTATAAGGCAATCTGCTTTTTAACTATTCTTTTTAAAAAGTTGCACAATCTAAATCATTTGCTCTCACAGAGCAGGAATGATTCTATTTTTTAAAAGTCCTTTCTAAAACAACATAAAAATACAGAGGACAGAGTAGGCTGTTTGCTCCACCTAATGGGAAAAGAAGTGAGTGTGTGTGCATGAGCCATTTCTCTCTCAGAACTGGGATCTTCTCTCCTTGGACACAGACAATGGGTTCTACATAAATGAGGTCATTGTGAGTGGCCCCTTTCACAGTGAAGTCTTTCACTGGCTTTCATGGCCTTTATTTTTGTCTTTTTCCTAATGACAAAAATAGCTATTCTTTTTTATAAATGTGGGATGTGCTTTTAAAAAGAATCCAAATCATTAAACAATTCAGAAAAGTATAATCCAGAGAAAAATAAATCACCCTGAGACCCATTACCCCGAAATATGAGTGTGGACCTCTTCTCCTGCTTCTACATAAACAGAAGAATGAGTAGGTAGCTGAATAGATAGATGAAAATTAGATTACTCCATGGATATGGCACTAATAAAGTAATAACTGTATCTTGATTTGAACTGTAGTAGAAAAAAGAAATTGAAGTAAAATTATAGAAATTGCTCAAATATTTCATCACTGCAAGTTATACTGATTCCTAAGAAGCTTTTAAATTAAGGAAATGGATTATGAAAAATATCGAGGTTGGTTACTAAAATAATAAAGTACAGTCAGTCTTTCGTATCCGTGGATTTTGCATTTGTGGATTCAACTAAGTATGGCTTGACAATATTTGGAAAAAATACTTCATCTTTACTGCACATGTACAGACTTTCATCTTGTCATTATTCCCTAAACAATACAGTACCACAACTATTTACAAAGCACCTACATTAGTAGTAGGAATTATAAGCAATCTAGATGTGATTTAAAGTATATGGGAGAATGCATGTGGCTTATATGCAAATATAATGTCACTTTATGTAAAGGTCTTGAGAATCTGCATTTTGGAATGTGTGTGTGGGGGGGAACCAATCCCCCGTGGGTGTCAAGGGATGGCAGTATTTTTATTTTGAATTACATTTAGTATCTTCCTGTTATGTAAACCAAGTACACTTATAGTTCTTCTCCATCTGATTTGTTACAGTAGGCTCACACAGTTACAAGGAAACTTTATCACCATGTTTCCCATTGCTCTTTCGTCTAGAAGTTGTTCTATGCAAGCCATCGTCTTTCTGTTGTAACTGTGCGATTACCAAGTTCTTCTTTTGGGCTCATCTGTATCTCTGTTAGCTGGTTATAATCTTTAGTTTGTGGTCCACCTGTCCCAGAAGGACTCAGGAGAGTGGTTTCTTGAGTTCCCACCTGCTTAACAAAGTCTACCAAATTTTTTAGGCATCTTGGATCACACCTGCCTTTCTCTCAGATATATTATGTTGGGTGCTGCTAGACAGATTCCCCTCACCATCCCCCTCCCCCACATATTTGAGTTTTGTCTTTGCTCTGCTGGCCATAAATAATTTCATTTTTTAAATTTAGGAAGGTACATCTCACTATTGTTTTTATTAGAATTTCCCAGACATAGCATGAATTTATGATACATAGTTTTGGGTAATATTTCTTACCTGTTCACGACAAATAACGGTTAGGTATAGAAGGTTTTTCATCTTGAAAAAATATTTTGGCTTTCTAACTTTTTCCTAAGCTCTGTCTACTAGTTTTAAGAAAAAGAATTCTCCATGTTACCTAAGGGTCTTGTTTATTATTGTTGTGCTGGAGGTACATTGTGACATTTACAAAAGTTCTTACAATACATCATAGCTGAATTCACCCCCTCCATCATTTTCCTTTATCCACCATCCTCCATGTTTTCCCATCTTTGACGATCATGTTTATGTATTATACGGACAATGATTTGTCTGAATTCTTCTCTGACTTCCATGGGAAGCTTTACAGGAATTTTTTACTTGTAAGCTTTTCCCTCTTTCCCTTTTCCAGTAATTACGGATAAAGGCCATGATTATTTCTTTGGGACTAATATGCTTTGAATGTGGCCATTTGTTGGCTGAATATTAGGCAAATGGGAGTAGAAGTAGGCATCAGGCCACAAGCCTATTCTTTTCAGAATTTTAAACTTCTGTTTCTATCAAACATTCTCTCACCCAATATGTTATTCTCTCCTCTGGAGAGCTGCCTGCCTTCAAAACTGCTGGAGGCTGAGCAGCTCATAGTGCTAGGTAAGGTCATAGCCTTCTTGGGTTGCCTCCCTGCCATTGCTATCCCTACCCCGTCCTGCACCTGTCTCACTCCAGGCTTTCTCCTGGGCTGTGACCAGGCCTCCCCAATGGATATGTTACTTGAGCCTCATCATTTCTATTTCAGATCTTCCTTCTCTGATATTCTGTGGCACTGACCGTGGCTCTGTGAGGACATTTCCTCAGTTTCTGGTGGTGGAGATTCTAAATGAGCACAGTCCTGTGTTAGGCAAACTCTCAGCCCTGTGAGACTTATTCTTGTGAAATTAGTTTCCACTGTGGAAGCTTAAAGAGTTATAGGTTTGCTTTCAGTTTCTGCAGGTGTTTTACTTCTGACTCTGTGACATTTGGCAGTATGCTTCATGGTTGTGGGCTGGGTTATAGCTATTGCTTTTGGTTCTCTGAAGATAGGCATTGCCTATCTGTTCTGCATTCTTTCTTGCAATGAGTTCTGATGGAGAGGTGAAAAGTAAAACTGTGCATTCACTGCTCTGTTTATTAAGAACAGCCTATGGCACAGAATTCTGTACTCAGTCAACAAATGTTCATAATTCTAATAAGCCTAGACGCTTCTGAGTTGATGGACTGCCTGTTTGCTTAGTCAGAGAATAATGTTTTGACCAATTTCTTTTATCCATTTAAATGACTCCCCATTGTCTGAACATCTGATTGCTTCTGGCTCCATGAAATAACTATTTTCTAATTTAATATAACAAAACATATCAAGAAAACTCAACATGAAATATCCAAAAATTTTCTCCTTTACAAAACATTTAATACTGTAGATGATTTATCTTTGCACAACTAACAGCAATCTGAGTCTTGTGTTTATAAACCAGCCAAAAGAAGAAGAACTAGCTTACATGAAATACTGCACCGTGTATGTAACTTCAACTCCTTGTAGACCCTCGGGGGGAGCCCACTGTAGGACATTCTTCATATTTATGGATACGAAGGTGATATTCATAGGTTTAGGCAGACCACCAGAGACACAGGGAACTGAAAAAGGAGTAGAGAGAATTAGTGGAGGAAAAGGAAAGCTTTATCTTTGTCGTAAGTAGTTGGTCTCCTAAGATGGCCCCAATAAGCCTGCCTTCCAGTACTCATGAGCTGTGTACTTCCTCCCATACTGAACCCAAGCTGACCTGTGACTCATTTCAAACAAGAGCACGTGGCAGAAGTGACTTGGACTAAGCTGGAAGATGGCTTGAAAGCTTCCATTTTGGTGCTTTTGAAAGTCCTGAGTTGCCATATAATACAACATCTAACCTGCAAGAGAGACCATGTCAAGAGGTCACATGAAGGAGAGGCTCAGTTGTCCTAGTGTCCCTACGGAGCCCAGCCTTCCAACTAAGGGGCCAGAATGTGGTTATGCCAGCTCTGTCTGCCATAGACTGAAGCTACATGTAGGACCCCAAATAAGAATGTAAGAGATCCCAAATAAGACCAGCAGCAGAACCATCCACTGGAAACCCAGGCAACCTACAGGAAAGTGAGAAACAATAAAATGTTTGAAATTGCTAAGTTTTGGGATAGTTTGTTAGTACCAGTAGATATTGGAACAATCCCTTTTTTGGAGATAGACATAAAATTAGGAACTTGTACAGGAGATTCTACTCTGCAGATAGCCCTCCCAATTTTCCATCCCATAATGGGTACACACACTGCAAACTGAAAGAGTGCTGGGTGTGGGAGCACAGGGTCTGGGTCTGCCCTGCGAAGGTGCCAACTTTCTCTTTGTAAAATGGGCTAAAAACTACCCAACCACCTTCCAGGCTGAGGCTTGTTTTCAAGAACAAGATGAAAAAATGTGCTAGAGTTTTGAGTCTATGTAGGTATTATTCTAATTCAGAAGTTACTGAGAAGTCTAGCAAAGTTTTCTTTATATTTGTACATCCACAGTTTTATTTAAATAAAATTTAATTTCACATATATGATTATGTATATAAAAATAAAATTTAGGATAGGTGCTTCTGGAAGGCCAAAGTTTGAGGTTGGAGTTAAAGCATATGATAAAGCCATAAGCAGAAAAGGAACCAGTGAAAGAAGCTAAATTATTCAATTAAATAACTGATATGTTCGCTTAACCACACTAAGAAAAATTAAATTTGTAGGAATTCTCTGAAAGGAATGATAGAGTAGAGAAGCTATAAAAAAATTAGAAAAGAAAGTGAGGTTCCTTTCTTTTTTTTTTTTTTATAAAAGTAGATAAGGTTGATCTGTCTTTTTTTTTTTTTCTGTTGCTGAGGAAGGAATCCCAGGACCTTGAACATGCTAGGCAAGTACTCTTCCACTGAGCTATGCCTACAGCCCAAGGATGATCCTTGAATTAAAATCAATGAAAAAGTTTAGTGGCAACATGTAGGAATCAAAATATTAATTTAAAATATTGCAGAGATCACAAAATACTGAGTGATGATCAATCAGGTTTTATGAAGAACTTATCCTATTGTAAACATGAATATTTTAGTCAATGAACCTGGAAAATATCAAATTTTGATATTGTAAGTCAAATTTAGGATTAAATGTAGCTCAGCCACTGAAAGCTGGTCCATTCTTGGCCATGGCTATAATTCTTGTGTAAATTAGCTGGGACTAATGTCAGAGAAAGGAATTAACTTAATGCTTAGGGTAATCTCTTAGCTAAGATTAGCTCTCTGTGATGTATTGTATTACCACAAGCCAAATAAAAAGAAAGAAAAATTATTTATCTTAGAATTAAACTTTGTAATATGACCCTGATTTGAAGCAAAATAAGCTTTTTAACCTGTAGGTGGTAGAGTGAGAGTGTGTGTGTCTGTGTATGTGTTCATGTGTGTGCGTATGTACATGTGTGCTATGTTTGTAATATTTCCTTCTTTTTTCCTTTAGTACTCTTTATTTTTAAGAAGACAGTTAAATACCCAGAGAGAATCAGTATTAACTCAACTGACCACAGCCGCACAGGGTGAGTGTAGCTCTGTGCGTGGTAGGGGTATGGAGAATTTCAAAAGGATACAGTCTGCCTGGATGTTTTTCATTTCAATTCTTCGAAGTCTTTGGAAACACTGTGTATTAGCTGGAATTGGCATTTTCTGGAGATTATATATGGTCAATAATTGTAAGTGGTTTAATACTACATGTGGCATTACTAAGTCCTAATTTTTAACTAGACTTTTGAAGATGTAATGGGGAACATTGACTATGATCATTTCTAGCCCTTCAAAATGAGGACACTTTTAACATAAAAAATCTCTAAGATCTTTCTATTCCTAAAATGCTATGGTTCCACATTTTTAAATGGCCCCAATGTGCAGAGTGGTTAGCATCTTGCAAGAAATAAAATTAAAATAGACTGTGCATTATAATGCCACTGACAAAAGACATTTCTAAAACATGGCTTTATAGACCTGATAAGGAAATGGAACATTTTGGTTTGTGGTAACATGAGTTTGGGATATAAGTCATAACCAGTCTTAGATATTTAGTTTTGGCATGTTTTCCCATTATTTAACTTATACAAATATTATGCTTATGGGAGATCCTCAGGCATGACCACGTGTGTGACCTGAGAACATGGGTGAGATAATGTGTTGTTTTAAGCTGTTAAATTTGATGCAATCTGTTATATGGCAATAGAGAATGAGTATAATGAAGAATTGAAAAATGAGGGAAAGTAAATTAGACCAATCACTAAAAAAAAATTAAACTGGAGGGGGAAAATGCTCCCCTTCCTTCCCAGTAAGGTTATAAATGACTTCTATTTTAATAATCTTGAAAAATCTTTTTTAATAGTTAAAATTTATCTCTATGAAGAAAAAATTTAAAAGCCCAAATATGAGGACCAGAAGTTTTTCTTTTACATAGGAAATAAGGATCACAGCAACAACTTTTTGGATTATAAAAACCAATTGCTTAGTTAAGCTCATTGTAAACCCAATGAGCAAACGCTTTTCATAGAAATGCATTTTAAAGCGGATGTTGTTGTTTGTGCATATTTCTGCAGAAATAATACACAGCCTTTAGTTCTATAGTATCTTCTTTGAGATTAACAATGTTTTTTATTTGCCTAGGCAGAAAAGGTACCAGTTTTGAGTCATCTTGTCAATGAATCAAAGTGCTATTTGGGGGCAGCTCTATAATGAACAAAGTAGGTCACATCTTATCGCTAAATCTCCCCAGGACACTACAGCCCTCGTTGTGATGTGCTCTGCTCATTTCTGAACCATTTTTTTCTTAATCAGAGCAAGTTAAGCCATGTTAGTCGTCTTTCTCGGTTCAGGCTCAGTACATCTTGTCTCTTGGCTCATAGGAATTTTATTTCCAAAAATGGATATTGATCAATTGCTGTGAGTTGTAATAATCTGTTTATCAGTATCAGTCATAATTTTTGTTAACTATGGAATTTTAATGATTTGTCTTTGACCAATGGGAATAAATGATTCTTACTACAGTGAGGTTTGACCATTCTGCAAAAAAGAGTCATAAGGATTCTCACATGGACTGCCTGCTCCCTTGCCCAGGGTCTCATTTCAATACAGCATGAAACGTCTTTGGGTATGATTAAAAATGGCAGGCTAAGAGGCCCTGTTTTATCAGTGGCTATAGTATTACCTGACCTCAAATCACATACGACTTAGAATATTGTGAAAACCTTTGTATGTTATAGTGTTTAGTTGGAGTGAGACAAATTGGCTAGTGTATAAGATAATAACAATAGTTGCAAACATTTATTGAATCCTTACTGTGCATCCAGCATGGTTCTATGTGCCTTATGCAATCAACTCCTCCAATCTTCACAGCAGCCCCATGGTAGGTCCTATTTTTATCATGACTGTTACACAGATGAGGAAACTGAAGCACAGAGAAGTTAAAGTCACACAGATTCATGCAGCTAATAAGTGGAGAAGCTGGCTTCAGAACACACACTCTTTTTCTTTTTGTGGTGGCACTGGAGTTTAACTCAGGGCCTTGACTTGCTAGGCAGGTGCTCTACCTGGGCCATGTCTCTAACCCTTTTGGCTTTAGGTTATTTTTTCAGATAGGATCTGGATTTATGCCTGGGCTGGCCTGTGACTGAGATTTTCCTATCTATGCCTCCTGTGTAGCTGGAAAAACAAGTATATGCCACCACACTCAGCTTGTTTGTGGAGATGGGGGTTTCACTAACTTTTTACCCAAGCTGGCCTCCAACTGCAGTCCTCCCAATCTCTGCCTCTGTTAGCTGCAATTATAGGTTTGAACCACTGCACCTGGCCTAGAACACATACTCTTAACCTTCCTTTCCTGTCACGCTTGCAAACAATTATAATCTAAACAAAGACAAGGCAAGGCTAATGGGAAAACATGTATTATTCTAAGATAGTAATATATAAAATAATGCATTAACGATACTTAATACCAATCTGGTCAGCAAGATTGGAATCAACATTGTATAGTAAGAGGACCTTTCCTTTCTCTGTTAGAATATTTCCTTTCATGTCTGATTCTAGAGAATGCAAGCAGAAACTACTCCTTTGACACATTCATCAGACATTGAGGTGACAACAAAGGTAGGGGCTTGTAGAACATTGTGTTTGATACTATTTCTGCTTTCTTTTAAGTTGCCAAGGATAGGATCTTTGCTAAGTGGAAAGTATAGTAAAACTTATTGATGTGTACATAGATAAGTTTCACCTTAGCCTTCAGCTTTAGCTCCTTATCTCCCATGTGGAACACCTACTGTCAATCCTACCTCAATAGATAAGAAACACCAACTCACGAGTCATCATATTTAATCTTTCAACTTAACTTATGAGTATTGTTATAGGTTGAATTGTGCCATCCCCCAAATAAAAGGTATATTGAGGTCTGCCCCCCAACATCTCAGAATGTGCTCATATTTAGAAATAGGGTTGTAGAAGATATTAAGATGAGGTCATACTGGAGCAAGGTGGGCCCCTAATCCCATATGACTGGTGTCCTTACAGGAAGTCAGCTGTGTGAAGACATAGGGACACAGGAAGGATGCCATGTAAAGATGGAGGCCAAGATTGGAGTGATGCAGCTATAAGCCAAGACCTGCTTGGGATTATCAGAAGCTGGAAGAAACAAAGAAGGAGCCCCCTTTTGGAAATTGCAGATGGAGTGTGGTGTTGCCAACACCTTGGTTTTGACTTCTCATTTCCAGAACTGTGAGGGAATAAATTCTGAGCTTTTAAGTCTCTCAATTTGTGGAAGTTTGTTTCAGCAGTGATAAGAATCTAACACCAACGCCCATTCTGTGGATATCTAACGGTAAGCAGACAGATATGTTCCTGCCCTCATATAGCTCCCAGAAGGGAAGGGAGACACCATTAAAAAGTAAGAAATAATGATGATGAATAAACAACAGATACCTACCTACAAATCTGATGATCAGATAGAGGAAGGGAATATGGTAGGGTGGTGACTCCCAGAATCTACTTGGATAGAGATGTTTGGGTGTCAGCTGTGGGGTGGGACCCCCAAAATGGGACAGAGCTCATCCAAGTAGATAGAGTACGTGGAACTGTCAAAAGATGGGAATGACTGGAAAACAGTGGAGACTGGCCAAGACAAAGTTGGAGAAGTCCAAGGGAGGAGATTGTCAACCAGTAGGAGGACAATCAGACTATGAGACAGAACAGCCCAATGCCTCCACGTCTGAGGACTTTCTCTTTGAGGTGTTCTAGTTATTCAACCTTAATATTGAGGACACTCTGTACAGCCTTGTCCAGAGAAAGTCCTCATGTCCCCAGTCCCTGCAAAGCCTGGGAAGATGTTTGGAGATTAGAAACTCAGAGAGTAGTGAGACTTGGTCAGCAGGGGGAGCCATGAGCCTACTTATAGTCACATAGATGACTGCTGCAGAAGGGAGAACAGATTGGAAGGGGACAAGAGCAGAAGTGGAGACCAGTAAGGACATCATTGCGGCAGCCCCAGGGAGGTGGCATACCTTACACCAAAATGGAGGCTTGGAGGTGATGATGGGTGAGACGAGGGCCTCTTGGTCAAGCAGAGCTGCCTCATTCCTCAGGGAAGGGAAGAGCTGTGCTGTGCTGTGGAAGCTAAAGGGACAGATGGGACTTGTCAAGGAATCCTTGCCCTTTTATGTGTTTTAACGATGCAAAGGAGTAATAAAAAAATAGAATTAGCACTTTGTTTTAAAGGAAGAAAAAGTGCATGTTTAAAAAGAAAAGCAACTTGATAAGTAGCATTCTCTTGTGACTTAAAAAATACTTTGAAAAAAAATTAGGCAAAATTTCAAGTTTGGAAACCATAAAGACAATCTTGAATAAACATTCCAATTGAGACGAGTCATTTTTTCTAACCTGCTAGTACTCATAAGATAACTGAATTGACACCAAAGTGAAAATAAGTTACACCTTATCAGGTGTATAAATGCCCATTTATAGGTAAGAAAAGCAGAGTTGTTCCTATAGATTCATGGCCTGGAAGCACAACTCTGATTCTCTGATCGTTAACAGATGTCACATCCTCAACAGAACTGAACTGATGCCCACAGTTATATGTCTGGAGAATACTGGACCCTCACAACTTTGGTTAGATATTCTTCATGGTCTGTGGCACCTGGTCTGGCTTCTTTGGTAGTTCTGCCAAATGTATCAGTTCACTACCTACACCTAGTTACCTGGAATACCACAACCTAAACTGCTCTTATATGCCTTTACATTTTTGGTCCCGCCTACCTGCAATACCTGTTGACGCTAAAAGATCTCTTGGTCATCTATGTGTACACTATTTCATGAATATTGGCTTGTGCTACTTTGAGCAAAATGACTGATGTGATGTTGTCTGGGGTGTACATGGTCTCCTAGCAAGTGAGCATTCCTGACCACCGACTTCTGAGTAGGAAACTGGCCTCTGAAGAGAAAGCAGAACTCCAAAGACCGAGGGAAAGGGCAGGCACTCTGGGCCCCCCATGAGCTTCCCTAACCATGGTTGGGACTAAGTCCCCTTGAGTCATAAAATGGCCTTGGCCTCAACAAAGCTGTGAGGGGATGGCAAGTAGGCTCCCACCTCATGAACTTCAAAGTAGTGATTGGTTACTCACATCTTGTGGGCCACATCATTCAGATTTGTGTCCCGTCTTAGTGCTTAGTTCTCTTTTGTTATACTGAATGTCCCCTCACTTCACATATTAAAATCTAATCCCTGAAGGATTAGATTGGAAGTGGTGACTTTGGGAGGTGATGAGGTCATAAGGACAGACTTTCATGAATGAGATTAGTGTCCCTTTTTAAAAGAGACTCCCAAAGAAATCTCCCTTCCCTCTCTACCATGTGAAGACACCGAGGACTGGCAGTCCATAAATTAGGAGGTGGGCTATCACTGGACACTATGTCTACTTGTGCTCCGATCTTGGACTTCCCAGCCTCCAGAACTGTTAGAAATTCATTTTTGTTGTTGATAAGCCACCCAGTCAGTGGTATTCTGTTATAGCAGTTTGACTGGACTATAGCATTTGGCTTTGGGAGGAGTATTCTAGCCTACTTCCATCTATGTCACAGCACTAAAAGGCAGAAGTGCCATGTTTACTCTTGGTCTTTACAGTGGGGGAGGGGTAGAATGGAAAAATGAGATTTAACATGAGTGAATCTATGACAATTTTCTTAGTGGAGTTTTACAAAATGTGGCTGCTATCTATGTTGGTTTGAAGAGGTAGCTTGAATACAGGTCTCAAGAGATAGCAAAGTGGTATGTAACATTTTCCTATTAGCCTCAAAGCAAGATCAAGGTCATCATAAGATCATCTAAGTAATTTCAGTTTTAATTTTATGCCTGAGAGTAAAAGGTATTTCCATTTTGTTATTCTGCAGAAAAAAGACAATGTACAGATTTGTGATGAGGGTCTCAGACTGAACTCACAAAAGTGGCAAGTACTCAGGCTTTGTGGTTACCCACACCCCCCTCTTTGGAGGCACTCTGACTTTATCATTAAGGATGATACATTCCTCATCCAGTGGAAAACAACCAGACTATGGGACAGAACGGCCAAATGCATCCACTTCTGGGGACTTCCTCTTCAGGGCCATTCAAGTTGCCCAGACTCATGACAAACTGGGGAAACTTCAGCATTGAAGACATCCTGCTCATCCTTGCCTAGAGAAAGTCCCCAGATGCCCTAGCCCACTCTGCCCTCCTAGACCAGAGCAGTGAAGGAACACGAGGCTTGAGCTTTTTGACATAGAGCACCATGTCTTGAAAGGTCTTGGTATCCATAATACTTGGCAAGTACATGCTTTGCAACTGGAGTGACAGGGACCTGTGGTACAGGACAGGACCCAGATTCACATGTTCCACCTGGGGTGGGACAGCTTGAGCCATCAAATCTTTATAGTGTGAAATCATTTGGGTGAGCTTATAGGCCACCCAAGGAACAGTGAGGTCACAGATGCTAGGAGGTGCTTTATAATGGGGGATTAGTAACCCATGATGAGTGGTTGCTCCATATTACAAGCACATTTCTCAATAGGAAAATACCTTAATAGGCTTGTAAGACAAACAAAAATAAAACAAAGCAAAAATCCTCCCACTCCTGAGTGAATTTGCTACTATAGGAAATGAGGTTAAAATGAACTGAAGTACAAAAAGCACCAGAGGGTGATCAACCAATGTCAGGAAGTAAAAGTTATAAATAACCACATCCTAATGTCCAAGGAGGAGCAAAACAGGTGTGACTGCCTTCAAGTAGACTGTCTTAAATGTTGGTATAACTTCATCATGCTGAAAGCAAAGACATTGCATTCTCTTTTTTCTCAAGTTGTAAATCATTTCTCTCAAAAAATATCAACTGCTCTCTCTCCCTCTCCTTCCTTGAAAAGTGAGCCTAGTAGACAATGTTTAAAATGTGACTCAGCAACTACTCACGTGAGCAGGTTGGTGCTAACATTAGTTCCTTTGAACTTAATTTCTTCCCAGAATTATCATCCCCACTGATATCTCTGACTACTCATCGCCATACTTGTATACTGCCTCAGTTTCTCCCTATCCTATTGCTTCTAAAAATTGTTAACTTGAGTAGGTGAAAGAGGTTGTAGAACAAGCATTCTAGCTTGTTCTGGGGACTACTTCTGTTTTACCACTTCTTAGTTATGTGCCTTTAAGTAAGTTTCTGTTCCTCATTTTCTGCATTTGTAAAATGGAACAGTAAGACCTGCCTCTTAAGCTTGTTGGGATGATTAAGTAAGATTGTTTAGATAAAGCTCCTGGAACAGTGTCTGGCATAAAGAAAGAACTCAATTATTATTCCTTAGCCTAGTCCTGCGTGATTACTATTCTCATTTTACAGCTGGGTAGATGAAGTTTAGGAAGGTTGGATGGCTTGTCCATGGTTATATTCAGCCATATGGATGCTCAGGCCCAAGTCTTCTGACCATAGTAGGCCTCTCTCTGCTAAGATACTCAAGAATTGCTCCACAGTGCAACTGTGGGAAGAAAGGTTTACGTGATCATTAAATTCTGCACGCTACAGGTGGTAGCCCCTAAGGAAGACAGAAGAAATCCAATGACATAAACCCAATTATTTCTCTTCCTTCAGTTTTTTCCCGGAGCTGTACCTAGTCATATCATTTATTCAATGAAGAGTGACTGGGAACCCTCTTACACTGTTGGTGGGAATGTAGACTAGTACAACCACTCTGGAAAAAAATTTGGAGGCTACTTAAAAAGCTGGACATCGATCTACCATTTGATCCAGCAATACCACTCTTGGGGATATACTCAAAAGACTGTTACTCCAGAGGCACCTGCACATCCATGTTTATTACGGCACTATTCACAATAGCCAAGTTATGGAAACAGCCAAGATGCCCCACCACTGGCGAATGGATTAAGAAAATGTGGTATCTATACACAATGGAATTTTATGCAGCCATGAAGAAGAACGAAATGTTATCATTCGCTGGTAAATGGATGGAATTGGAGAACATCATTCTGAGTGAGGTTAGCCTGGCTCAAAAAACCAAAAATCGTATGTTCTCCCTCATATGTGGACATTAGATCAAGGGCAAACACAACAAGGGGATTGGACTATGAGCACATGATAAAAGCGAGAGCACACAAGGGAGGGGTGAGGATAGGTAAGACACCTAAAAAACTAGCTAGCATTTGTTGCCCTTAACGCAGAGAATCTAAAGCGGATACCTTAAAGCAACTGAGGCCAATAGGAAAAGGGGAACAGGTACTAGAGAAAAGGTTAGATCAAAAAGAATTAACCTAGAAGGTAACACACACACACAGGAAATCAATGTGAGTCAATGCCCTGAATAGCTATCCTTATCCCAACCAGCAAAACCCCTTGTTCCTTCCTATTATTGCTTATACTCTCTCTACAACAAAATTAGAGATAAGGGCAAAATAGTTTCTGCTGGGTATTGGGGGGGGGGAGCAGGAGAGGGTGGAGTGGGTGGTAAGGGAGGGGGTGGGGGCAGGGGGGAGAAATGACCCAAGCCTTGTATGCACATATGAATAATAAAAGAAAAATGGAAAAAAAAAAAAGAGTGACTGGGCACCTATGATGACTAGTAACAGAAACTACAAGAGGCACTGACTGGGAGCTGAAACACACAGAGGGTCCTGCTCTCTGGACCAGAGATTCTGAGTCTGGGACATGACCATAAATGCATGCTTCCCCTGCCAGGTATGTGTGCATTTAGACAGATGAGTGATCTGTAAGTCATGGAAAAAAATCAGTGTTATTTCTCTGTAGCCACACCTGAATATGTAAACCTATGTGCTGAAACATGTTCTTATATATTTCGCTGTTGGTACTTGATAGGCAGTAAGACTTTAAAATAGGCACTAATTTAAAAAATAAATACATTGGCACTCACCCATCTAGGAGAGTGAGTACCTTGGGAGGTTTAGGACTGTTTTCCTAGCACTGCTTGGCTCATGGCATTTTGAATTACCGTATTTTCAGAGGTGGCTTTTAAACATGCAAAAAATTCAATCTCATTTAAAAAAAACAGTCACATTTTGCTTTTCCAGTTTGATCTCTCAAGGTTTTTGAAAGTAGTTTTGAGTGCTTTTGAAAATGCAATTCACTCCCCAAAGATGACTGGGATGTTCTGAACCACATTTGCTCTACCTGCAACTCTGAAGAAAGCAGTTTAAGAAGTGATTGTTGTGAGAGTTTTGTGCACAGCCTCCCCAAATGCCTGTTTAGAAGCTATGATTACTCATTTGTCTACGCCTGCTCTGTTGTTTGAGAAGCAGTCCACTCCCTGTGCCATCTCGTGTATGAATGTCTTCCCTTCCCTTTCAGAAAAGGAGTCTTTTAAGAGTAGGCCCTCAATTTTCTCCATATTTTGCCATCTCCAAAGCAATAATGATTATCACAGAACCTGGCAAAAGTAGATTCGCATGTGGATTGGTGTCTCTACTACTTGATGGTATGCATCAGAAAGAAAAGCATCAAAAGGAGGAACAGGGTCAAGGACAGGCCATTTGGTATCACTGAGGTGCTGGAAAAACTTGCATTTGGAAACTCCCAAGTTCAGCCCATAGAAATATCAACATATATCTTCATTTTACTTTTCAAATCATTTTCACACCTTGCACTTTTTATTATCATGCTAGAGGCAGTGTAATTCTTTCATTAATGTCTCCATTGCTTGAAATTTTCAGAAAGTCAACAAGATAAAAAATGTGAGAAGAAATTAGCAGAAAAGTAAGAGAGACAAAAATAATTGCATATTGGAGATTTGAAATTAAAATACAAGGCAGAAATGATGAAAGGTAAATGATAGATGAACAGAATAAGAAGAGGGAGGGAAAGGGAGGTTTTTGTTTCTTTTATCATTTTCATCAAAGAATTGTAATGAAGAATGCCAACACTTTGTGAATTTTCACTATATATACAGGCTGAGCAGCCCTAATCTGAAAGTCTGAAATCTGAAATGGAACAACACCTAGAGGTTTTTGAATGGGCAGTGGTGCTATGAGTGGTCCAGGGCAACCTCACGTAGTAAGTTTCAGTCAAGGTGCAGGTGCACTAAAAGTATTGTACAAAATTACCTTTGGGCTACATGTTATGTAAAGGTGTATATGAAATAAAGTGAATTTTGAGTTTAGAATTGGGTCCGAGCCACCAAAAATGTATGTACCCTATTTTGTGCCCAATTTTTTTTTAATAAAGAAAAAGATGGTGCTTGATATCAGGGCCTTGTGCTTGCTAGGCTAGGCCCTACCACTTGAGCCATCCTCCAGCCCTTTTTGCTTTAGGTTGTTTTTCATAGAGAGTTTCACCTTTTGCCTGGGCCACAATCCTTCTATTTATGCTTCCTGTGTACTGGGATTACAGGATGCACCACCATGCCTGGTTTGTTTTGTTGAGATGGAATCGACTAACTTTTTGCTCAGGCTGGCCTCAAACTGTGATCCTTCAGATCGTCACCTCTAAAGTAGATGGGATTACAGGCATATTAAGTATTTATCTGTTTAATTTATACTTTCACATGAGACATTATTTTCCTTATAAAGGATAGAAGTAAAGAAAAAGAAACAGAAGAACAGGATTTAATCTTAACAGATCATTTGAGAAAGGCAGTAAAAATAATTGTCAGTTATCAATGAACTCCACAGAATGATTATATTTCTGTTTGGAAGGGCAAAATGTAGAAAATAATCTCCCTGTACTCAAAAGTAGTAAATGTTCAGTTTACTCACTGGATGAGTACATGTATGATTCAAATATTCCTTAAATTTCACTGGCAACTCTGCAGTATATTTTCAGTATTATTTTCCCATCTGTCCCCATCATTATCCCCCCCCCACCTATCTACATTTTTTTTTACCTTCGATACTTATTTCTTCCCAGACATCTATTCAAATATTTACCATTCATTTTGAGCATTTACTATGCATCATCATTCATAATAACTATTTTATACAAATAACCGGCACTGCTGTGTAGTAAACATTACCTGAATTGCTCATCAATGAGAAAAGAACAATGGAATGAGGAAAATGTGAATATAAAAAGTCACACAGTGCAGTACATTTCCTTCAGTCACATCTAATTCCCTTGCCTATGCTGGGTGACCTTTCTGCACAAGTCACCCTTCAGCCCATACCAGCTGTCATAACTTAAAATTGTGCTGTCCCGGTGGTGCTGGATAACGGAGCATTAGTGGATGAACTAGGTGATGGTGCCCTGCTAGCTAAAAGCTCAACTTAAACCACTGAAGCATGCATCAGAATTGTATAGGAAAAGTATGTCTTTGATAAATCATATGTCAGCCTGTGATCAAGGAAATGGACAAAAATGGCTGGAAATCCACCCATGAGGTGTGACTTAGAATGAAGTCTGTGGACAAAAAAACCCAGATTGCTGTGTTACTGGTTATGTAGTATTTTTCTTGTCAGGAGCCCATTGGGGGCCCATAGGGGGCAAGGCAATGAAGCAAGACTGTGGAGTGCTGAGTGGGGGTGGGGGAGGGCTGGTGTCAACAGCAGGAGAGATCTAGTGGGAACCTGGGTGTAGAGGCAGAGGTCTCTGGGACTGGCTATCCCTAAGGGCAAGTAGTGACAAGAGAAGGTTGTCTCAGGCAGTTGGAGTAGGCACGGTCAGGTGAAGGATTGGCCTGGTGCTGCCTAGGCAGGGAGTGGCCTTTTGGGAGGGGGATTGATACAGCTTCGTCCACAACTGGATGATGACCCTCTCTGGACGTCATAAACCACAGAGCCCTACTCTTCACGGCACTTTCTATAGGTGAGGAACTTCCGCCCCTCCAAGGTAAGTGACTTGCTCACTGGCTTACAGAGGGGCCCCGGAAGAGGAGAAGTCACTATGATGAGAACAGAAAGGAAAGCCATATGGGAAAGATATTTGTAATACATATAATTGCTAAGGGCCCAACGTTCAGCATATATGACAAACTTTTATCAAACAAATTAAAAATAAAATAAAAAGATAATCTAATTTAAGTCAATCTAATCTAGTCAAGAAACCTGAGCAGATCCATAGCCAGGCACCAGTGCTGGTGCCTATAATCCTAGGATTATAGATTAGGGGTTAGGGAGGATTGTGGAGGATTGTGGTTAGGGGTGTTCCCTTGGCTTGTGCCTACCTCTCTTATCACATTTTGGATCCTTTCCTCTTCTTGTAAGAACAGCAGTCCACCTTAATTCTAAGATGATTTCATCATGAGACCCTTAACTAGTAATGTAAGAAGACCTTGTTTCCATATAAAATCTTGTTCTGAGGTTGTGGGTGGACGTAATTTCTGTTTGAGACACTATTTAATGTACTGTTGCATTGACAGCATTGAAACTTTTCCAGAAACAACAGGGAGCCTGGATCAAACAAGTCATGCATTCTCTTTGCTCTTGTTCATTAACATTGACAGGGCCTTTAAAGAACTGTGTTGACTCAGGAAGTGGGAAATAACACCTACCTGAGAAACCACAGCTGCAACATGTGGGCCTTTTCGTATCTGTTTGTGGTTTGACTCAGTACTGCAAAGAGCCACAGGCCACAGTGACTGGTTGAGGCTGCCAATGACCTTGAGGGCAGTCTCTAGCCACAGAGCTCCTGCTCCTACCCACTTGACAGCCACCATTCTCAGAAAGGTCATCTTCTATGTGGGGCTTTGCTGTTGTGAAAAGGAATATTAGTACCTGATAATTTACAGCTAGAATTTACTTAGAGCAGGATTTAGCTTTATTTTCTTGCTAATACTTAAGAAGACCAGAATTTATACTGACTTATAAATATTTCAAATAATATGACTATTGAATTTATGTTTTTTCCTAAAATAATTTAATGTATTTATCCATAACAAGATGTTTATTTGGACATTACATTTCTCTTCTGATTTGTTTTTTCTCCTAAAGTAGGGAGAAAGTGATACAATATATACATATGTACATATTAATTAACCAACAACTCCTATAGGTCTGTTTAAAGGACCTACCTTATAGGAGGCCCTTGCCTGGCCTGACTAGATCAGGTGCCTTGTTCTGTGATTCTACCAAAACCTGTTTTCCTCATTTCAGGCATTTCTACTCAAATCACTTCTCTTTCTCTCTCTCTTTGGACATTAAATAGTTTTCTTGTTCACCTGGAAGCCTAGAACAGTTCCCAATATGTATAAATGAATGATGTTGAGCGAATGAAAAGAACTCCAAGGAAAATTATTGAGTCAGAGTACATTTAAAATTTTGAAAATTCATAATGGACACCTGGGGTAACCCTGTTTTGTTAAATCTCATCACTTAAATACCTCATTTTCCTGCACATGATATATGATATCTCACCTAAAATCTATGAGCTGAATTTTAAAATAATATCCTCAGAATTTTGTAAGTAATTTACTAGACATTTTACAAAGTATACATTTTAATGTGAAATGAACGGGGCACAGGATGGAATAACACAGATAGTTGGCCCTTCTTGGAGCAAGGGAAAAGATTTTGCGTTGCAAGTGCTTTTTGCAGCGGACATGGGAGGCAGAGGTCTGAGGAGGGGGAGCCCCCTGCTGAAGAAACTGGAATGTCACCACCAGTCTTTATTAAGCACCCACTTGTGGCTCTCCCTATGTTTGTGGTGTGGATCTTGTCTGCCCTCAACACTCGATGGAGCCTTTCAGATCTGACGCTTCTGTAAAGGCTTCCCTTGAGCAGCAGACATAGGCCACCAAACATGTTAGAACAGAAACTACTGCAGGGGACCCAAAAGAAGGCTTTTCTCACTTTCGAATCCAAGACCACACATCCTGCTCACTAGCCTATAGGTCTTAGAGGGTCTGGTAGGTGTGAGAAGTAGAACCATGTTGCCCAAAAGAAAGACATTGAAATACTAACCTCCGGTACCTAAAAATGTGCCCTTAATTGGAAATAGGGTCTTTACAGGGATGATCAAGATGAAATGAGATCCATAGGTGAGGTTGAAACCCACTATAATTGTTGTTCTTTTGAAAAAGGGACAGACATACATAGTCTTCAGTAAGACTATGTGAAAAGATAGGGGGAGAAGACCATGTGGAGATGAAGGCAAAGGCCAGGGTGATCCACCTACAAGTCTAGGAATACCAAAGATTGTCAACCACCAGAAATGAGGAGAGAGGCATGGAACAGAGTCTCCTGACAGCTCTCAGAAGGAATCAACCTGCTGACTCTAGTACCCAGACTTCTAGTTTGCATAACAGTGAGGTACTGAGTTTTGTTATTTTAGGCCATCCAGCTTGTGAATGCCCTGAGAGATTAATATAGCTGTCTGTTGCTTGTTCACGTTTTTCCTCAGAAATGAGCACAATGACAGAAACGAGTGCATGGTGAGAGCTGAGCCAGTGAGTGCTCTAAGGACTGCTGAGTCAGCTGACAGAGAAAAGGAGGAGAATGATGTAGGGGAGAAAAGCTTGTGATGTGGGGAGAAGGAAACTTCAATGGTGGAAATAATGTAAGCATATGTGGCCAAAATATCCAGTGTCACCAAAATGCAAATATAGTGACATGCAAGGAGGCTCTGGATTCTCCAGCCCAGAGACAGCTGGATGGAAGTTTACATATAGAAATCAAGAAGTCTCCGCAGGACTAAGCATGCCCATCCTTTAGGGTCCAGGCAGAACTGACATTTGATTAGACAGTGGGCAGAGTGACTGAAGTAGCCATTTTGGTGGCTCAGCATGCAAGCAGTGATCACCATCCTAAAAGAACAGAACAGATTTTGTATAGATAATATTTAAAATCAATGAGAAGTTTCCTTCCAGGAGAGTAGCCTTAGATGCACTAAAGTCCACCATTGCAGATATCATGAGTTCTAGATAAAGCATTAAGTCTATATGTTGAGAAGCAACAGAAAGTCACCTAAACCAAGTAAGATTGTGTTCGTATGAAATTCTGAGTCTGAATGAGGGGTCAGAGTTTGTTTCTCAGAGAAGACAAAAGAGATGAGAAAAGAGGGACCTTATGCATGTCAGGAAAACTGACTCATTTAAGGGGAAACCTTCCAGGTTCTATGTTTAGGAGAGCACCCTCAGTATGATCTCTAGGGTCTGAACCCCAGAGGTTACAGACAAACTGGAACACATGCTACAAACACCAGGACAGAGAAGGAACCTGGTACAACATAACCCGGGAGGTGGTTAGTGGAGAGCACAGAAGAGACAGAGGCTGTGGTCACCACATTGTGACCTGAGCAGGTTGTCTTGTGTGACCTTTTCAGCTTAGAATGAGGACTAACAATGATGAAAGAGACTGAGTCTTAGCTCATTTCATGCGAGTGTTTTCTAACAGTTGGATGTCTGCAATGGCAGACATCCTGCTTGTCTGGGCACTGGGTTTTCTGTGATGAGAGGTGATAAAGCAATGGACAGGTAATTCCTTGGAAGTAACACTGCAGAGGAGATCCAGGAGGGCAGCAGGTGGATGGGATGACCTTTAAGGTCCCTCAACTCTGGCTTTTTATATCAAAGAATTTGGAATGACAAAAGAAAAGGAAGTATTTAATTTTAATGTCTTCTACCAGCATTCTTTTTCCTGAAGTTGTCTTGCCCTTCAATTTTATATGTAAATTGATATATCGTGGAATTGATTAATAGCAACTTGATTCATTTTTCTGATATTTTCAGCATTTGTATCATGGAGTCATAACTATGGGCGAATAAAACTAAAAATGTGGACTGGGTGTGGTAGCTCATGTCTATAATTCCAGATCTCAGGAGGCTGAAGCAGGAGGGTTGCAAGTTCAAGGCCAGCCAGAGATACATAGTGAGTTCCAGGCCAGCTTGGGCTACACAATGAGACCCTGTCTCAAAAGACAAAAACAAAAAGAATGATGTCAGATGATAGTGAAATTACAATGCTATAATTAAGATAAATGAAATGATTTCACTTTACAAAATATATACTCTCTTAGCCTTTTATAATGTCATCATATAAGCGCATACGTCAATGATCCCTGGTAATACTATACTTTGAAGAAAAGGATGCAAGTAGAAAGTTTTTTTGAAAACATCATGCATACAATGAAAGGTGCTTTTAAACAAATAATAGGCATTTGCAGAGTACCTATTCAGTGAAAAGTACTGTGCTTAAGCACTAAAGAAAGGCACGGCATGGGGTGAGATGCCTATTCCAGCAGGAATTAGCCAAGACAGATCAGAGAAGGGAGCAGTCTAGCAGAAGGCAGTTATGAATCCCTGAGAGTATGGGAAACAATTTGGCTTGCTCTGGGAACTGGAAAAGGTCACAGTAGCAGGAATTAAGGACTTAAGGTAAGGCTGGAGAGAGGAGCAATGGGCCACACAGGACTGTGCAGGAGACTTTAGAGTGACAACTAAAGCAATGGAAGCGTTGAAGGGTTTTGAGCAGGGACACATGACCAGGGAAGTCATGGTCTTCCATCCTCACTGATTTTAAATGTCTATCCATGCAGTGCTGCCCACCTGCTCTTTGTCTTCCCTGAAGAATAAGACACAGGAATGGCCCATAATTTGATATGCCACACGATAAACTAACTACCTGGTGAAACTTCTGTCCCAGGAGAGCTTAGAGAGAATGGCCGTAAGTTTACCCCCAGAACTCCTGTAAAAGTTTACTTGAAATGAAACACCAAGATTTTCATAAAATGTTGATGCCTCAATGAAGTATTTTTCTCTTTGGATGTTTGGAGTTATGCAGTTTGATCCAACACTGACTTGTGTGACTCTGAATTTTTGTGCAAAAAGTTCAAGTGACAACATACAACTCTAGGGAAGTCCACATTTTAACGGACATTGCAGATGGTCTGTCAATTAAGTCGGGGCCTAGTGTCCAGGCAACTATGTTCACCTTTTTTTTTCCAATATTGGGGTTTGAACTCAGAGCCTCACGCTTAGTTAGGCAGTCACTCTACCACATGAACCACTTCACCAGCCCTTCCACCTTCTAACCTGACTTTTCCAGCAGTCCTTGGAGTGCCTGGAAAGGACAGGCACACGATAAGAGCTAAGACAGTATCTCTGTGTGTGTGTGTTTATGGTTTTTTTCTTACAAAATTTGCCCTGACATTAAGGATTTTTGCAAACATATCTTAATGTAGATTACCTTCTAATGTCAGCAGTCCCATGACCCAATTAACCAGCAAATTTTACTTCTTTGATTAAAAAGCAGCAAATTCATATCTGTTAGCTGAAGGCCCGATGTTTGCATAAGTCAGAAGCAATCTTTTTCCGGGCAACCTACCAGGCTTTTTAAAAAGTAATTAAAATTTCTGATAAATTTAGGAGTTAGAAGAGAATTTTTTTTTGTATATTTTATTCAAGAAAACTTCTCCAAGAGCAGTGTGCACATTCTTCTTACTTACTTTTGCAACTGTGGTTAACTTAAACAACATTTTTGTTTGACTCTTAGGACTCTGAAAGTTCATGGATAAAGTTCTTCCCACATTCACTGCTGCTGTTCAGTTCCAGGTTAAAAGACACAGACGCCTGAACCAAGTTTACACAAATCAACACTATTCCAGGAAGCTTTGTGACTGTTGTCTTTAAGTAAAAACTAAAAAAAAAAACCCAGATATCTTGTTTTTTTAAAAAATATTTTTCTCATATGCCAGATATACAGAAACACACACACACACACACCATAGTGAATAGTTCTGGTTTACTGGATTCTAACAGGTGAAGAGTTTAAACTTCAAAATAACAAAGAAAAACCCTTGTATTGCCTTATGTCATAAATCAGTTGAGAGAGAGAGAGAGAGAGAGAGAGAGCGCTTTAGAAGTGATGCCTCTTCCAGATCCCATCTCTTTGGAGCAGACCTTCTCCGGAGACTGGCTTTTTAAAGCGCAGGGGCGGCGGGAGCCCGGGACGAGCGGCGAGTGCACTGCGCAGGGTCCGTCACTGTCATCCGGCACAAGTGACAGGGTGTGGGTACCACTCGGAGCTAACTTGCTGCACCCGCCTGGGATCCTCGCCCTGGACGGTGAGAAACGCGGAGTCGCGCAAACTTGACCTTGAACCCGGGCGCGCGGGCCCGCGCTCTCTGTCCAGGGCTCCGCGCGCAGACCTCGGGCAGGGCGCGCACTTCGCCCTCCACGCGCCCGAAAACGAAAGCCGCCGGGCCGGGGATCCTGGGGTCTGCGACCCGCACCTGGCGGCGCGACCACCTACCTGCGCGTCCCCACGTCGCCGCCATCATCACCAGCAGCAGCAGCAGCAGCAGCGGCAGCCGTAGGGCCGGGCGGCCAGGCGCTTGGGATCCGGGGACCCGCATGGGCGGCGGGGCTGGGTCACATTTCAGGGCCACCGGCTGTGTCCAACACCCCCTCGGGCGGTGGGTGGCAGTGTGGCCTTCCCGGGGTTCCTGGAGTCCCAGGTGCCCAGGGCCAGCGACCCGCAGGGTCACACACACCGGGCTTCCCCAGCTGGCTGGCTGCGTAAGGACAACTTTCCGCCGCTTTATAGTCCTGCCACTCGGAGTTTCAGTTCCCAAACTGCGAGCGGTTCCACCTCCCGGCTTCAGGGCCAAGGAGGGCACTACGCAGGTGACAGCGCCCTCCAGTAGGGACTTGGACGATTCTCTCTTACCTGGAGGTCACTTGAAATGTCAGGTTCGGTATCAGGAGAAGGTACTGGGAAAATGAAATCTCTGGTTATTTTCCTACGTAGCGTTAGGCATTCTGCCATAGTTTGTATTGGATTTCATTCAACTCAGCACTACCTGCAGTCATGTCTCCATTTTACAGATGAGGACAGGCAAATTCAAAGGCCAGAATCAGCTTGAAGTCCCCCAAGACTGTGAGGGTTGGCACGAGAGCTTCCACACAAGGACTGATTCTAGGTCCCGTGCTCTTTCTAACGGGAGGGGAGGGGGACAGAAATAAAAGGAAAAGCGTTTAAGTAGTGTGAGAAAAATCTGACAGCTGGTCTCACCGTTAATCCTCTTCAGGTAAAGGTTGGGCACAGCCTGAAAATACAGAAATAAATGATTTGTTTCAGGTGTGTTGTCTATTTCGCCCATCAATGCCTGTTTTCGAAGACACAAATAAAGAGAAATGACCCCAAAATTGAACCAACTACTCTTTATCCTAGAAAAAAAGAGCTTTCAATAATCAAAGCAAAAAACGTTTGGTGGGGAGGGAGTAAAGAAAATGGGGTAACATTTTCAGAGTCCCCTAAATTTCTACTCAGAAACAGGAGTTGTCCAGGCTGGGATTGTTGACTTCTTGGTGCTGAAGCTAGGACTCAACAAACTTGGTGGCCTGGTCGCCAGTGGGTACCTCCAGTTCTCGCAGATAGGGGACATTGCAGGAAGACTGAAAGCTGGGAGAGGAAAAACAGACCTTGCTTTTTGTATTAGCTGTCTTGTAGTAATGCCCTACATTTCTCTTTACCCTGGCAGGAGTAGATAGTTTCAGCAGCATTTGCTTCTAATTCCCAACTACTTCCTGTATTCCCAGAATCCTCCTCATTTCATCCCCAGGAAAGACCAGCACTGTGCAGTCCATGCCCAACTCAGGAGTCAGAGTCCCCCATTTCTTGAGGCTCCTCTTCTGGAGTTTAACTCTCTTGTTTACCCTTTGTTTTTTCAGCCCAAATGGTGGCAGTTGCTTCCAGTACTTACCTGTTTCAATCTCAGTATGCCTTTTGTACTTTCTTCCTTCTCTAACATTTCTTTTCCAATTCCCCTATAGTAAATTCCTCCTGTTAAAATAACTACTGTGTTTCATTTTTCCCCACTGGACTCTTACTAATTCAGTTGTAATTCCTGAACATTTTAGAAAAGACTCTATGTTATGAGTACATCATCAGTATTACCTTGAGTTGCTATTGTTTTTACTTTTAAATTTTATTAGTTTAAGTTTTATTAGTTTAGCTTCATCATTATCAACCTTAAGTTGTGCAGGTAAAATAGAGTATAGATTTGCTACAAAAGTAGTTTGGCCGACCATTTTTTAAGATCTAAACTTTAGGACATGTATGCATTTCTGTTCAAAGATGACTCATTCATGCCCTCAAAGGGGCTACAGCAGATATACATAGCCTCCCTTCTAAATCTGAACAGTGATGTTTTGTTATTCTACCAAGCTCTTACCCCAACTAGGAAATGGGAACTCGGACATGAGCTGGGACATGAAGTCCTCCCAACCCCATGAGGGGGCTATCCCTTGTTTGAGGGCTCATGTTTCCTTTCCTTTTCAAGTTCCCCTTGGACCTGTCACTGGACTCAGTAGGTCTACATGTTGGTAGGAATTGAATCAAAACAAAAATAGTTGTCACATAGAGCAAAATTTATGTGCAGCAAATAAGGAGCCCAGGGAGAATCAATTCCAAAACCATGACTCCACTGAGCAAGGGCAAGCTGCAGTTTATTTGGGCAGGTGATGCATATTCAGGAGGGGGAAAGGTGTCATCAGATGCACCACGGGCCAGTATCTTACATAGATCTAGTCTGCCCACAGGCTCCTTCATACTTTTCTTGATTTGGAAAGGAGGCTTGTGTCTTCCTGGGTGGAGATGTTGGTATTGAGATGAAGTAAAGTTTGCCTCTTGGTCACTGGCACATGCTCCTAGCATACCTTGTGAAACTTTGTCTTGGGGCTCAGGGTCCCGAACAGGAGACACTGCACCCTGCTTTCTCAGGCTGCTCCTCTGCTAACAGTACTTGTCAGAGGACAATCCAAATTTCACTTGTAAGGTGTGATCTGTCCATGTTAAACTCCCCACTGTGTCCTCAGGAAGGAGTGGAACCTGACAATTTACCAATTCGTTTCCCACAAATTGAAGAATTTCGTCATCTCCCCTGTGACCCAGAACTCACCTCAGGGAACGTCCTTAGTACCTTTAGTTGTGGATGTCTGTGTATATGTGTGTATGTATGTGTGCATTTTTGTGGTGCTTGCTCTTAGTACCTTTAAATTCTAACCTTTTATCCATCTCTGTTAAGTTCAGGTAGTACAGTTCTAGTTCCTCCCAGGTCAAAATAAACTCCAATATATCCTTCAAAGATTTTTGAAATGACTCAACACACTGAAACCAGTGTTTTCTACTTAACAATGTCACAGCCCCTTTTGCCATGATTTAACACATTAAATCTTAATTTTGAGACTGATAAATCATTTGTTTCTGAGCTTTCACAAAGGCCATAAGCTAGTACCTCCCCAACCTCTACCCCAATCACTAATACCACAGCAAAAAATACACATTTTTCCTATTCTAGCTTCTTAAATTGTTTCCAGGGGTGAGATGTAACAATGCTAATGTGAAGTTACTGAATTCTTACTTTGAGTTAGGTATTATGCTAAGTATTTTATGTTTCCTTCCTCCCTCAGTCTTTACAATTCTGTAAATTAGTCACGTTACCTGAGTTTCAAAACTCATGGGCAGGCTTGGACAGGTTGCTTGCTTATAAGCAACAGAACTGGAACCTGCGTTCTGGTTAATCTAATTCCAAAGCCTGGGCTTTTACTGAAAAGAAAGCAAATGCATTTGAGGTGAGCATGCATATTGAAATGAACACTGACATTATGGCTTCCATATTGTAAACTACTTGGCAAATGGGAGAGTGCTTAACCGAAACTCAAGTACAGTCAGGGTGGGATTAGACTGTATGAATGTGATTACTTCTAATGCAAACCTGGAGAATTGGTGGTAGGTAGAGGGAGAGAGTTGGTGAGATAAAGTTCCCTGAAAATCCTGGGGTGGGGAGCAAATGCAGAAAAGTAGAGTCCTGAGTGGACAACAAGCATTTAGGTCTGAAGACACTTCTGAAGCCCTTTTAGTTTCCTCTTACATTCTTTGTGGCTATTTGGGGGTACCAGCAATTGATATATTATGCTATCTACTTAGTCGAAATATTATAGAATATGTGAAATCTTATGGAATCCTGTCTTACCAAATCTTTCTTCGAATCTTTTTTTTTTTTTTTTTTTGGAGAAATAGTCCACATTTTAAAACTATTGTGATAATGGGATGGGAATGTAGCTCAGTAGTGTTGCCCAATATACTTGAGGCTCTGGATTTGATCCCCTCAGCGCTGAAAAAAATTGTAAAGTATAATACACATACAGAAAAAATGGGGGATGGTAGATGGTATAGCTTAATGACTTACCCCAACGTGATACGTGAATGTGTTGGTAACCCCACCTACATCCAAGAAGTAGGACAATGCTAGACCTACAGAGGACACCCAATTATCCTTTCTGTTCTCTCAAATAATTTGGGTGGAATCCATCATGCCTGCCTTCTTTCCTTCAACATTATGCCTACAAAAGTTATCCATGTGGTTGCTTATAGCTGTGGTACATTGCTATAAAGTTACCCAATGTTTTGGTATGCTACAGTTTATTTATTTATTCTGTTTTTGAATACATTAAGATTGCTTCCAGCGAGGAACCTCCCTGTATAGCTATCCTTACCTCATCTAGCAAAAACCCTTTGTCCTCCTTATTAATGTTATACTCTCTCTTCAATCAAACTGAGATAAGGGCAAAACAGTTTCTGCTCGAAAGTGAGGGAGTGGGGCGGGGGGAGGGAAAGGGAAGGGAGAGTGCGGGGGCGGGGGGAAGAAATGACCCAAACATTGTATGCACATATGAATAAAAGGAAAAAAAAAGATTGCTTCCAGTTGAGGACTAGTAGCAATTGTGCTGCTGTGGACATGTTACTTGCTTAGATACATGTTTTTTGCCAAGTACACCTAGGAATGTAATTATGGAGTCATAGGTTAGACCCAATTTCCACTTAAGCAATCAATGCCAAACCGGTTTTCCAAAGAAGTTGTGCCAGTGACCCTCCCATCAACTGTGAAAGACAGTTCTTCCACATTGTTGCCAATGCTTGGCATTTTCAGGCTTCATATTTTTAACCATTTTCAAGGGTATGTAATGTATCCACTATGGTTTTCATTTGCATTTTGCTGATAATTAGTGACATTAAGACTTTTTAGTAAATTTAGCAGCCATTTGGATATATTCTTTGTGATGCATCTGCTCAGATTTCTTGACTAGATTAGACTGACTTCAGTTAAAATGCCTTTTAATTTTATTTTAATTAGTTTGAAAGAATCTGTCACAGAGATTGAATCTTAGACCTTATGGTTATGTATGTTGTAAATATCTTTTCCCCATGGCTTGCCTTTCTGCTCTCAAAATAATCTCTTAATAAAAAGAATGTCTTAAATGGAATGCAGTCTAATTTGCCAATTATTTCCTTTATGCTTGTTCTTTGGATGCTATTTAAATAACACTCTTACCCTGCTCTAAAAATCATGAACATAGTCTCCTAAGTTACATCTGGAAACTTTATCATTTTATGTTCATATTTCTATTTATGATCTGCTGTAATTGATTTTATATGTATATTGTATAAAGTAGGAGCTCAAGTTTTATTTTTTAATTCATGGCCCACTTGACCCAGCACTATTTATTTTAAAACCTTCTTTTTCTATAACTCTTCAGGTCTATCTTTTTCATAAATTCTGTATCATTAATGAATGAGTCTATTTATGGACAATATTCTGTTCCATTGATGTATTTATTATTATGCCACTAGCACAGATTTAATTACTTTGCCTTTTTTTCTGGTAGAGCTAGTCCTTCCACCTTGTTCTTATTTGGGTAACTTAGTTATTTTTCATCCCTTGCATTTTCATATAAACTTTAGAAACACATGTCAGCTGAGACTATTTTTGGAAAACTTTTAAATTAAGGTGTAGCACACATAAGTCAGAGACCAGAGTTAGACTCAACAGCAACAACTGCATCCATTTTCCAGGCTCCATTCTTCTCCCACTTCTGAGGTGCTGTGAGAATCCAGTATCCAGAGGGATCCTGTGCATGGGGCACAGGAGAGGACGCCCTAATTGATGAATCTGGGGGTTTATAGAAGCTGTGACTGCTTAGCTGCTGAACTCCCATGGTGAGAGAGGAAGAGAAGTCTTAGCTCTTTAATGTAAACAAATTATTTGGAAAGTCATTAACTTCTGAGGATGGCAAAGGGAAAGTACCTACCCTGGAATGCAAACATTCAGCTGTGGAGGGGATAATTTTATGACCTTTCAAATGGGAACAGATGACTCTGACTGTAACACCTTCACAATGTGAGGAAGACATGAGACTGTGGAAACGGGGATGTTACATGGCATACCAATTTTCTTTGCTCAGAAAGCTAAGCCATCCGGGGACATGGAAACGTGGAGCATTCTTCCCTGACATCCCAGTATTTAGATGTACTCAGATCTATCCATTCTACTCAGATGTACTACCCTGTTAGTGACCTTCAGGGTGATTCTTATTATTGAGCTGTGAGAGTCCTTTGTGTATTCTCCATGCAAGTCCTTGGATGGACCTCATACAAGTCTGATATATGTTGTGATATTTTTTCCCAGTTCTTGGTGTGTCTTTTCATTTTACAATGATATTTGCAAGAGTAAACGTTTTTAATTTGGATAAAGTACAATTTTTAAATTTTTATTACTTTATGATTGTGTTTTGGTGTCCCATCTAAGAAATCTTTGTTTATCCAAGGTTGAAATGTTTTTTTTTCCCCTAGAAATAGACATTTGGTTTTTACAATTAGATCTATAATACATGGAGAGTTAAATTGTGTGTATATGTGTGAGGAAAAACTAGAGGTTAATTTTTTTCCATACATATGTCCTGTTCTTAAAAAGACTTGTATTCCATATTAAATTACTTTAGCAATTTTCTTGAAAATCCATTGATGATATACGTAGGTAGTAGTTTCTGGATTTACATTATTCTCATCAGTCTATTTGTCTATCTTTGCACTAATTACCACATTTTTTAAAAAAAGGAACTTTTTATTTGTTGTTTTATGGTACTGAGGATTGAGTTCAGGACTTTGCTAGGTAAGTACTCCATCACAGAGCTATACCATCAGCTCACTTTTTAACTTTTTATTTCTGTACTTTGTAAATAGAAAACTTGTAAAGGCAACATGATCAATCATCTCTGAGATGCAGGAAATGCATTTAACTAAGACTAGTACCCTTTTGTAATACTCAGTAAACTAGAAATAGAAGGGATCTTTCAATCTGATAAAGGACACATTTAAGTAACCCTTAGCTAACACCATAATTAGTGGTGAAAAATCAGGAACAAGCCCACCACTCACCATGCTCACCAGTTCTATTTATTAATGTACTGAAAGTTCTAACCAGGGCAATTAAGCAAGAGAAATAAATAAAATGCTGTTGATTGGAAAGGGAGAAGTAGAACTATCGCTATTCATAGGTAACTATCTATCTATCTATCTATCTGCTTACCTACCTACAATCTTAAGAATATATACATATGTATAATCTTAAAGAACCTACTAAACCTATTTGAAATAATTAATGAAATAATAAATGCAGGATACAAGATCAGTATACAAAAATCAATGAAAGCTAAAAACTGTTGGAAGAAGTTTCTAAAGAAAAGAGATCCCATCTCAACAAACAAGCTAGACATAGCAAGATGCACCTGTGATCCCAGCTACAGAGGAGGCAAAAGGTGAGAGGATCAGCCTGAGGCCAGCCCTGGGCAAAAACTCAAAGCCTTATCTGAAGATAACTAAAACAAAAAAGGGCTGGAGGTGTGGCTCAAGTGATAGAGCTCTTGTTACCAAGTGTGAGGCTCTGAGTTCAAACCCCAGTACAAATACAAACAAAAGGAGCAACTAAAGAAAGCACAGATAAATCGTACTTTAGCAAAATTAAAGCTTTTGTGCTTCAGACTACACCACAAAACTAACAAGCAAATAAAACTGACAGAGCAAAGACACAATCTGAATGGGAGAAAATATTTAGAAACTATGTATCTGATAAGAGACTTGTATTTAAAATATTACTAACTGTTATAGCTCAATAATAAAAAGACAAGGAACCCAATAAAAATGGGCACCAGGTATGAAGAGACAGTTCTTCCAAAAAGAAGAACAAATGGGTAGTCAGCCCACAGAAAGAAGCAGCTTGACGTTACTAGTCACCAGGAAAATGAAGCTGAGAGCCACAATAAGACACCATTTCCTCCCCATTAGGACAAGCTCTAGGATGAAGGGTACAATGGCAATGATTTTTTGTCAAGGATGTGAGAAATCAAAGTCCTCATACACTGCTGGTGAATGTATAAAATGGCACAGCTGCAATGACAAACAGTGTGTCCATTCCTTAAATGATTAAACAAAGATTTATGATATGATCTAGAAATTCCAACCCTAGGAATATAACCAAGAGAAATGAAAACGTGTCTGCATGAACACTTGACCACAAACATTCACAGCAGCATTATCCATAATAGTCAAAAGTTGGAAATAACCCAAATGTCTATCAACAGATGAATGGATAAATAAAATGTGGTATACATGCAATAGGACATTATTTGGCAAAAAAGAATGGCATATGGATATATTTTGTGGGGGGATGAACTTTGAAAATATTTGTTACGTGAAGGAGGCCAGTCTACAATATGAAAGGTCTACAACAGGCAGCTTCATAGAGACAGAAAATAGATTAATTGTTGTCAGAAGCTGGGGCAGATGGAGGAAAGTTGAGAATGGCTTGTGAATGACGGCTAAAGGGTGTCTTTCTAGCATAATGGAAATATTCCCAAACTGATGTGGTGATGATTGTACAATGTAGTGGATATGCTAAAAACCATTGAGTTATGCATTCGAATAGTGAATGGTATGGTATATAAATTATGTCTCAATAAAACGATTGCCAAAAATTACATTAAGAAAAAAGATTGATAATTCATCATGACAAAGCAGGGTTTATTTAAAAAATACAAAATCGTTTTGACATTAAAAAAATCAATAATTATAATTTACCACAAACAGATACAGGAGCAAATTTAGGTGACTGTTTTGATAAGGCAGAACAAAAAAATTCTAGCAGCTTTGGAGTAGAAGGAAACTCCCTTGACCTGATAATGAAGATCTGAGGAACAAAACATTATCATGAATATATAATTAATGGTGAAATAGTGAAAGTATCTCTTCAAGGTCATGAACAACACGACTGTATCTCCCGTCATTCTTTCTGAATTCAATATTATGCTGTATGTTCTGGACATGATGGTAAGACAAGAAAAAGAAATAAAGGAAAGGAAATGATAGTATTGTTATCACTCATCAATAATATGATGGTATTCAGTGACAGTGAAAAAAGTACACATTTATGAAAGTGTATGCAAGGTTTTTAGACTTAAATTCAATGTCCAAAAAGCAATCACACATTTACAGACCAACAATAAATAGAAAATGAAACAAATGTGCCATGTTAGCAGCATGTACATACATAGGACATGCAAGACTTATGAAAAAATGTATGAAATTCTACTGAGTGACACTGAAAAAGACCTTTTCCAAAGGGGAGATACATATTGTGGTTATGGACTGAGGACTCAATAGCTCCCAAAATTAGGTCATAGGTTTGACACAAGTCCAATAAAAATCATAAGATTTTTGCGAAACTTGACAAAGTGATTATAAAATTTAAATGAAATTGTAAAGGTCCAAAAATAAGGCATTTAAAAAAAGTTTAGAAATTTTCCTTTACATGTATCAAAACTTACAAAAGCATAGTAAAACTATGTAGAAGACATTGACATTCATGATCACCAAAAGTATTCTCCATGAAACAACTGTTGATAATAATTCAGCTGACAGCTGTGTCTGCCAGGCATGCTAATGAACCAAGGCGCATGAAAAACTAAAGATTCTTCTTTTCTGGTTTGGAAAAACAAAGCACAACATTAATCATCTGCTTTGGTTTGAATCTAGCAATAGTCTGGCTTCACCTAAAATGTAGCATAATTCCCTCATCTGAATAATTGAAGGAGTTATTATCTGAAGAGTTCTGAAATCCTAGTTCATAGGCCATTTTGCAACTTACTTCAAAACTTTCTATTCTAGGCCCTTATTTCAAAAAGTGCCTAGGATAGCCAAGATGATCTTGAAGAAGAAGAGTAAAATTGAGCAGCTAACCAAGATACCAAGGCTTACTCTAAAGCATCAGACTGGTAAATCAGATTTCATTAGCATTATAAAAAGACACCGCTAAGACAGTACAAGAGTAGGTACAGACTAGTAGACTTACATTTGCAATGTATGTTCAAAGAACGTATAAAAAACTACAAATAATCAAGATAGAGGACCCAATATAAAAATGCAAAAGTTGGACATCAAACCAGAAAACAGGCCTCGAAACATCTTGCTCATCAAGGAAATGCAAATTAAAACCACAAGGAGATACTGGTACTTTCCCATGTTGAAGGTTCAACAATAGCAAGTGTTGATGTGGTACAGGAGGGACTGGAGCTCCTCTACTGATGGTGAAGTGTTACGTTGGTAAAACGATTTCAGAAAACAGTTTTTCAGTGCCAGCTGCATAGACAGGTGACCTATGCTATTGCTCAAGATGACAGACTTAGAAAAACCTTACGAATCGTTTATTGTTTTGCTGTCAACATTCTGAAATTCTTAGTAATTTTATCTTTAAATTTGTTCTTTGAAAATGAAGTCGTATAAAACTGTGGAGCACGGACCTGATAGAGGAGGTCTGTGCAATTGGTGTTATTGGTGCTGCTGCTTGCTACCTCATTCATATGCATGGCATTCTACCTGCCCCGAAGCACAGGAATTCTGGTGGAACCATGGTGTCTGGGAATTCCATGAGATTTAAAGGAGTAAGTAGTAAGTGGAGGGTGCTGAGAGTCACCAGAGGCTTTGTTTAACCAGAACTTGCTTTGAATGTAGAAAAAAAGAAAATGCCATTTTAAGAAACACACACACACACAGACACACACACAGACACACAGACACACACCCCAAATGGTAATTTTTTCCCTTTTAGTCCTTATTTATCAAGAGTAAACTGGATGCAGAAAGTGTTAGCACAGTGTACAAGTATCAAGAAATGAAATATGAATATTAATTTATTTCCATGTAGCATTTTCAAGAATGAAATGCATATGCATATGCAAGCTACAGAGCATGAATTAACATAATTTAGTGATCCTGAAAACAGAGTAAATGCTTTTGCATCTGCATTTAAAATTGCCACTGCAAAGTATGAAAATGAACGGTAAAATTCAAGCTAATGTTTAAACACTTCAATTTTTCTTTACTTAGAATGTAATTAAATAGCAGATTAAATGCCATGACAAGTAGAGAGAGAAATCATGATAAAAATGAAAAACTTTAGGTTTTCATACCTTTATTTACACTTTTTTCTTGCTTTTTTGAACAAGTAGCCTTGGGTTCGCATTTTGCATTGAGCCTTACAAATTATATAACTGATCCAATTTATGAATGAATAATTTTAATCATGGATATATATACTCAGCAAAAATAAATGCTTATTTTTGCTGGGTGCCAGTGACTCATGCTTGTAATCCTAGTTACTCAGGAGGCAGAGATCAGGAGTATTGCAGTTCGAAGCCAGCCCAGGTAAATAGTTGGCAAGACCCTATCTTGAAAAACCCATCACAAAAAGCGGGGGCTACGCTTCAAGGTGTAGGCTCTGAGTTCAAACCTCAGAACCAGAAAAAAATGCTTATTTTCATCAAAAGATATTATAATATATGTTAATAACAGATTTATTCATAATAACTCCAAGAAGAAATAACCCCAAAGTTCATGAAAAGTATAAAATACACCATTCATTTCAAGACAGTGGTAAAAAGAAGAGAATTACTGCTGTGTGCAGTAACAGGAATAATTTCACAGGCAAAATGTTGAGCAAAAGAACCGAGACACAAAAAGAATATATATAATGCAATTTCATTTACAAGAAATGCAAAATAAGCTGGGAGTCTTGTGAACTGTTTCCCTGGGGCTGGCCTCAAATCACAATCCTCCTAATCATAGCCTCCCAAGTAACTAGGATTACAGGTATGAGCTACCAGCACCTGGTTTAGCTTAAATTTTTATTTTAATTGTAAATTGACAAATTCTAGTTGTCATATTTCTGGGGCACAAAGTGACATGCAACAATTAAATCAAGTTAATTAATACAGCCATCACTTCAAATATTTATTTTTGTAATAAGAACATGTGAAATTTACTTTTTTGTGATTGTGAAATGCACAATACACTATTTACTACATTCGCTAGCTGTGCAAATATATCTCAAATAAAAAACTTGTTCCTTTTGTCGAAGGGAACAAAAGTTCAAAGTACAGGCTAAATAAATGAATAGTGACAGAAGTCAGAAGAGTGGTTACCTCTTTGGGGGGAAGGAGCAAGAAAGACACTTCTGAGAGGCTGGCTTGTTCTTTCTGTACCTTTATCTGGCATGACAGCTCAGCTTGGCATTGCAAAACTTAAATGCATTGTCCCTTTAAGATATGTGTACTTTCCTGTATGTGAGCTACACTTCAAAAAAGAGGAAAGAAAAAGAATAAGGCTATGTCTTTCCCTTTTCTGTAAACAAGTACTAGAATGTTAAACTTTCTATAGTATGTGTGTGTGTGCACACGTGTGTGTGTGTGTGTGCCCATGCGTGTGCATGTGTGCATATGTGTGTGTGTGTGTGTGCATGCATGTGTGTGTGTATGTGTATGAAATGCCCTTACGTGCCCTGATGGGAGCAAGTCCAGTGGCTGCTTTGTTCCTGCTGCGTTTGCTTCTGGTGGGGCAGTCCACACTTCTAAAGTCTATCTTTTCACTCTAATAAATTATTTGTAACTAGTGGCATTTTGTTATTATACATCCTATTTTATTTGGTGATTACACTTTGGTATTTGCTATTTTACTTCACCTTACTATTACAGTAATTGAAAGAATGGCCATCTTTTGGGCCCCCTGTCTTTATAAAATCATGAAAACGGGCCTTATTCTCACAGATTCTTCCCTCTTTAACTAAAAATACAATGAAAAGTTTTCAGGTGTAATTATTTTTATTTCAACACTGCTGATCTTATTGTAGATTTTCTCCCCAATCTTGATTCTGCATAAAAGTTATCATTTGTCTTTGGATGCTCTTTGCCTCTTCTGATCCTCACTTGATTCTGGTTTCCTAGAGAGAACTTATGTGGGCACCTGCCCAAAATGACAGCAATCCTGTATCAAACGCTATGCCCTTACCTTGTTTTATTTTTCTTAGTATTTGCTCCAACCAGTCATAATGGGAGGAATGTGTGTGTGTGTGTGTGTGTGTGTGTACATTACTGTCTGTCTTTCCCAATAAGAGGATAAGAATTCCTCTTTTATTCATGGCTTGGCTCCTTGTAGGTACACAGTAATTATTTGTTAACTGCACAATAAACCTTACTTTGAAAACTAGGAAAAAGTCTAACTTTGGAATCTTACATTTTCTTAACTGTCGAACATCAGCATTTATTAAGTTTTATGACGCAGCTTAAAACATGCTAACTCTAGAGTGAGCTGAGTGCTTATTCTGAAAGTCAAACGCCTGGTGGAGACTGTGGAGGGAAGTATTTTTGGTAGAATCTGATGTGAGGTCAGAATCTTCCTGGAGTGTCTCAGGGCTCCCAGTCCTGGGAGGACAAAACCAGAAGTCTGGAGCCAGGCAGCAAACTGTCCTGCACAGCAGAAATGCCACTGCTTGGCCACTGGGTGTCACTCTTATCTCACACTCCTGAGTCTGGGTCCTCCTGTGACTATGCAATGTCCTGTTCTACAAACTTGACAGAGGGCACAGGCTCACCTGTGCAGGCTCCTCAGTGTGGGATCACTCATTGTTCCTGCATAAAACTGATTTTCGGTTCCGAGGAGCACAGAAAGGCTTAGGAGACACCAGCAGCCTCAAGTGGGCCTCTCAGCTTTATTGCAACCCTACAGTGGTGCTCAGGGGACCACAGCTGCCACAATATTCATCTGTCAGTCCAGTCTGTAGGTCCAGTCCTAAAAGCAAGGACTAGAAATCATTTGAGTTTTACAGCTGGCTTAGATTACATTTGGACAACACCAAAAGTGTTTCATTAAAAAAACAAAACAAGAGAAACAAGAAGTGAAAAAACAAAGGCCCATGACCAGTTTATGTGGACACATGACAGTTGTTCTCAGATTGAAAGAAAAAAAATTATTTTTTGTGGTAATGAGGTTTGAACTCAGAGCCTCCTAGTTGTTGTGCCAGTGCTCTACCACTTGAGCCATATCTCCAGGCCTTTTTTGATTTAATTTATTCTTCAGATAGGGTCTCACATTTTTCCCTGGACTGGACTCAGACTATGATCCTCTGGAGCTGCTGGAATTATAGATGTGAGTCACCGTGCCTGGCAGGAAAGAAAACTTCCTAACAGCGCATGGCTTGACTCAGAAGTCTTCCTTTAGTCAGTCCCATGAGGGTTCCAGCCCACAAACATTACCTGTGTCCCTCCCAAGGCTCTGCCTCGGCTGAAGGAAGCTGTATCACCAAAGCCGTGTCCTTTTCAGGGACAGTAATGCTCAGTTATAGTAGATGTAGGGTCACCAGCCCCAGGGCTCCTCCCCTCAACCTGGACAACTCTGGAGGACAGACCCAACTCCAGGACCCCTGTGGGACTGGCCAAAGCATCGTTGTGACTTCATTACAGGTCAGCCTCTTTACAGAAAGGCTCACTCCCTTATCAGTGCTGGTCCTCGCAGCAAGAAGCTACTGCCCAGAAATCTCCCCTTGGAGGGATTTGCCCCTGCTTACCACCGGTAGCAACATCAGGAAGTAGCCAAGTTGCTTCAGCCTCCTCCTCCATTGCTTAACCCCCACCTCCAGCCCATGTTCCCGTTTGTAATTTATGTCATGGTGTGAGTGATCCACGGGGACTGGCTACATAAAGGAGTAAGTATATCCTTAAAGCTAGTTTTCTCAGTTATTGAACAGACATCTATTAAGTGTGGTTTTCTAAGTCCCTATTACTGTGGAGCTCGTCTTCCAGTCTTTAAGTCTTAAACCAAACCAGCCAGATGTGGTAGGTGTCACCAGTGAGAGCAAGTGGGTTTGGCCTTCCCACTATCAAGAAAGTGGTTTAGTAAGTCAGAGAACAGGCTCTGTGTCTGGGCTTGTGTCAGCCTTTGAGAGGTGCATTCTCCATTCGATTTTTTTGCTCTCTCTAGTAAGTGCACAAATAGCCAAAGAGATGTTTTTAAAAGTCAAATCTCACTCTGTAGCTTCTATCTTCAGACCCTTCAATGGTTTGGCATTGCCCTTAAGATGACCACAAAAATTCTACCATGGTTGTAATTTGGTCCCTGCCTATTTCTCCAGATGCATGTGGCATCATTCTTTTTCTTACTTCATTTCTCCTTTCAAGAGATTCACTGTCATCTGAATGTGGTGGTGCCTGATTGTAATCCCAGCACTTGAGAGGCTGAGGCAGGATGATCATGAGTTTGAGGCCAGCCTGGGCTACCTAGGCAGAGAGAAAGACAGTGAGAGAGAGAGCCCATGCTGGGTCCTCTGACTGGAAGGCTCTTTTGCAACCATTTCTCCCTCTCCTGCACAGGCACACTCACTCTTTAGTGCAGCTTGAACTCCAGTCACTTCTGCAATGAAGCCTGTCCCCTGGATTAACCAGGTTTCTCCCATTATGGCCCCTGTGGCATTGGTGTCCACCGTGTCTCTCTTCCCCTTCATTACTGTCCTCTTACAGTTCACCATGGCTGAACAACTTTCACCTTTGACCCCTAGAACCTGGCAGGTTCTCAGTGTTCACACAGCACCCTGGGAGGGGGACCCTCATTGCTAACGGATCAGCAAGCTCTCTGTCTTCAAAATCCCTGCTTCCTAGGACCATTTCTGGAATCAAGTGTCTTTGACTGGGTCCCCTGAAAACAGCTCTGACGCAGAGGATTATGGGCAGTAGTTTATTGGCAGTAGTTTCTTGCTGCGAGGACCAGCGCTGGTAAGGGAGTGAGAGAAGACTTTCTGCAGAGAGGTTGAGCTATGCTAACGTCGCAAAGAAGCTTTGGCCAATCTCACAGGGGACTTAGAGCTGGGTTGGCCCTTCAGAGTTGTCCAGGTTGAGGGGAAGGGTTACAGGGCCTGGCGAGCCTGCATTTACCATCAATGCCCCTAGAAAGGGGAACATGGCTGTGGTGAGACAGCTCCCTTCCCCTTAGGCAGACCTTGAGAAGGACACAGCCATGGGCAGTCAGCGCAGGGGCTGCTGGGAATTGGATACTTCTCAGTCCGAAGTGGATTTGGGCGGTGCAGTGAGCAGCTGTAGACAACCCAGCCAGGCTTCCACACAGCAGGTTTTCAAGAAATTATTCACGGGGTCTTTATTTCTGTAAAACCTGAACCTGGTACCCTGCCCTACTTTGCTTTTCTCTCTGCTTTGAGATTTAATTTTTTTCAACTCGTTATCTCTGCTTTTTGTTCTTCTGGATATCTTCACCTAGCAGAAAAGGAAAACTTCGCTAAAAGCCTAATGTTTACAAACAGGTGCTGGACATTTTATGTGGGCCTCCTTCCAAATGTTAACCTTCATTCCTGTTCACTTCCAACATGGGTTGAAATCTTGAATTTTATTTCTTTGTGACACCTTTGTATTTCTGAGATTACCATAAAGTGTCATTTTAAAATGAAGACTTCTAGTGATAGTGTGCATGGATACTGTGAGAGTGAAATTAAAAAAAAAAGATAAAACCCCCAAAAAATATTTCCCTAGTAGTGCTTACCATATTACTATTATGATTAGGTTGTTAAAGCTGATGCATGCTTCTTAGTTAAGGGTAAATTTGCCACAGCCAGAGCTGCAAATAAATGTCTTTCATATTTACGCATATATATATATATATATATATATATATATATATATATATATGGAGAGAGAGAGAGAGAGAGAGAGAGAGAGATAGAAAGTCACTGGATTTCTTCAAACAATCACTGCTGACAAGAATGAATTTTTCTTGGGGGCATACTGGGATTTAAGCTTAAGGTGCTATGGTTGCTAGGCAGGTTCTCTACCACTTGAGCCATGCCCCAGTCCAAGAATGAATATTTATTTATTTATTTGGCATTATGGGGCTTGAACTCAGGGCCTCCCACTTGGTAAGCAGGTGCTCTACCATTTCAGCCATTTCACCAAGAATGATTTTTTTTTTTCTTTTGCAGTGCTAGGGTCTGAACTCAGGAGCCTACATCTTGAGTCACTCTGGCAACCCTTTTATGTGTCGGGTATTTTCAAGATAGGGTCTCGTGAATTATTTGCCTGGACTGGTTTAGAACTGAGATCCTCCTGATCTCTGCCTCCTGAGTAGCTAGGATTATAGGCATGAGCCAGTGGCGCCCGGCTAAGAATGAATTTTTAAAGGAATTACTTCATAATGTTCTACAAGCTTGCCAACCTCTACATCATGTGCCCTGTAATTCGTAATGAGATGTTTATTTCTAGTCTCTGTGGTCTCCAGCGTATAGTACAAAGTGAAATGACATTACCTGCATTGCCATTGTCTATTCAACCTAATATCATCTTTAAAAACTTAGGTGTTTACATTTTTATCTTAGAATCTGCTCACCATTTTGACCTATTTCCTCATATGATTTCAGCCATCACAATATTCAGTCTACCAGGACTAGCACAGCACTAGAAGTAAATAGCCCGTGTTCTAGAATAAGCTTCAGTTTTCTCATGTATGAAACAGAATTGATGTTCATGTCATATGTTGCTGCGAAATCAGTTAAGAAAATCTATATGGAAAAGCTTTGAAAACAGTAAGATGTTTGAAAAGAAGTATTGTTACTAAAGAAGAAAAATATGAAAAGCAAGAAAAGAAAAAAATGTTTTCTGGCTATGGACTGGGTGCCTGGTATTTTATTGAGGTTATTTCACAGCTGTGCTCTGAGGCAGATATTACTATCCCCATCTGAAGGATAAGGGCTCTGAGGTTGAAAGGTTAAGTAACTTCTTGATGCTGTCAACTGGCATTATGATTTAACTGTGTATCTCTTTAAGGTCCATCGGTAAAGGCTTGGTCTGCAGAGTGGTGGTAGTGTCAGGTGCTATGGGTCTTTAAGAGGTGGGGCCTTTGGCCTCTCGGTCTCCGTCTGGCTTCTTCTTTTTATAACCTTTTTATTTGTATATAGTAGTTGTACAGGGGGTTTCACTGTAACATTTCCACATATTCATACGCTGTGCCCCAGTTTGGTTCATCCCCTCCATTATTCTCCCTCTTCCCCTCCTTCTTAAAATGACTTCCACAGATTTCAATGTCCCATATTCATACATTTGTAGAAATACATAAACATATTCACCCTCCCGTACTCTCTTCATTTACCCTCACCTCCACTAGTATCCTCTCCTTAACATGAGGTGTTTTACAATCCTGTCCTCCGTTGTTACGTTGTGTTCATTGTGCAGAGGGATTTGTCTTGGTGGCTCACCTGTAGACAAAAATTTAGTCAGTCTAAACCCCTTTACTACTCTTCCTCACTCTTTTTCCACTACCCTACATTGTTCAACAGCTCTCAGTGTGTTTTGTTGTGTCTTATTCCTACACAGATGTGATGCATTTCAATATTATTCACATTCTATCATTCTCTGCTCACTCCTTTCCCTCCTCCCCTAGTCTCCTTCGATAGTTCCACTGTTGGAAACACATGCTATATATGTGTGTATAGATGGTAATGCTTGGGTTTGGATTTGGATTCTGTCTGACTTCTTGACTTGAGACAACACATGCTTCTGCCATGATGTGTGCCCCTCTGTGCTCCTCAGTAGATGCCAAACCAATGGGGCTGTCTTATCTTGCACTAGAAACTCCAGAACCATGAGCCAAAATAAACCTGTCTTTACTTCATAAGTAGTTACGTGAAGTATTTCCTTATAATGATGGGAAGCCAACTAATACAATGAGTAAGTATCCAAGTCATAATTCACACCTTGTTCTTTGGATTCGAAGCCCTACCTTCTTTCCACAGTACCAAAATTGACTCTATTAATGTGAGTAATTGGTGAAAATCAGTTTTCAATGGTGAGTCGTCCACATTTGTTCTTTCCATCTCTTTAAAATGCAATTTAAAATTTAATTTACCTTGTCCCCCATGATTGTTTCACATCAAGGAATCTGAACCCTAAGGTACACATGAGCACAGGTAGGGACGTGCATTTTTCTATATCTAATTTGAAACCTTAAAAACGGGAAACAGGTTTGAGGATGCATCTTGCAGGTCAGTTCTGGAAGGTTTGAAGGTACAAATGCGCTGAGCTGCTGATTGAGCTGAGGTAATTTTGATGAGCACACGCTTGCACGTGGGTCTATAATGTGACTTATCTCCATAAACTCCCAAGCTTTATGGGTTTGAAAGCATTAACTCATGTCTTAGGAACATCCTACAAAGATTATTATAATTCTTGGCGTGCTGCCTGACCATCTGCTTACCTACAGGAATTACAATCAGATGCAACGGCCCTGCTCAAGCCCAGGCTCAGAGAAGAAATATTGAGAGTATCTGAGACCTTCAGTGAAGCAGCACTGTTTTTTGTACTCTGCTGAGCGTTATAATGAAAAGTGTGTCCATTTGTGACTTTCCTTTCTTCAAATTGATCAGCGTAGGAATGTATTTGAACAGGTATCTGCCTCCTGTTCTATGAGAATATTCCAGTGATCCCATACAGTGTGCCAGTTAACAATACATCAGTGCTTGCTGCTCTGTATCCTGTCATACTTTCTACTGAATTTCAGTTTTCACATTTAGCAAAATCACAGGGAAATGTCTTCTACTCCAGAAAGTATTTTAAATTTTAGCTCAAATCTGTCTAAAAAGAATTTGGAAGAGTGACTTGAAGTAGAGGTATTGATTTGTTGCTAAGCTTTTAGAAAGAAAATAATTGTTGTTGGATGTCAATGGCTCACACCTGCAATCCTAGCTGCTTTGGAGGCTGAGATCAGGAAGATTGACGCCAGCAGTTTGTGAGACCCCCCCATCTCCAAAATAACCAGAACCAAACAAGGATTGAAGGTATGATTCAAGTGGTAGAGCGTCTGCTTTGCAAGCACGACGCCTGAGCGCAAATCCCATTACTAATATATATGATATAATATAAATAACATTACATATATATATATATATATATGTATCAGTACTGGTATATACATCTACTATATAAGTTGGGGACTTATTTTTAATTTGTATACAAAGGACGTGATGCTGTCCCGAACCAGTGAGATTTAGTAAATTCAATCACAGCTCCTAACTCTTCTGCTTCTCAGCATATTTACTATAGTAAACTGAGGTACAGTAGGAATGCTACTTAAGAAAAGGAAAGATCATTTCTCAAGTGCATATCCAAGTGTGAAGGAGGTGGAACCCAAAATAATGGGGGAGGGGGAGACACGAAATGAGATGGTGGACTATGAGAATAGTATGTGGTCCAAAGTTTTCTGGTTATATTTTGATGTCAATATTGCAGAGCCAAAAATTGCTTATTTAATATATTTGTTGGCCAGAGATCTATTTTTGTATCACTGTGTCTAACATGCATATTAGAAAATTTTGGAAAAGCCATGTAGTAATGTTTGAGCTAGTCAATGTTCTTATCGCCTCACTCATTTTTTTAATATTTAAAACCAAATTTAATTCAGTCTTAGCACCATGTTTGAGCAATTATATTTAATTTATCCCAATATAAAGTAATTCACGTTCATACTATGTATATACAAAAATTGATTACCTAATATACATGATAACGTTTCAAAATGGCAATATAGCCTTTAAAGTTAAACATCTACAACAGTATAAATAAGCTTTAGTAAATTTTCTCCTGAAAATTGCTTCTAATATTTACAAAACCATGGCAAGCTCTGTGTGCGTAACTGCAACAAACATTTCATGTTTCATGTGTTAATATGGTGGCTTGTACATTCTTTTTTTCCTTTTATTTTATCATTTTTACATTACTTACATGTATACATTATTTGTGACACCTCACCCCTCACCCCCCAACCTCACTCATTTTCATGCAGTGTGACAAGCTGTTCCAGTTGTGGGACTGGGGCTCTGTTTAAAGTTATTGATAGTCTCAACCAGAACTATTTAATAGGCTGGGAAGTGACTGACATATTTGGATTGCTTCTTTTTTGTTTTTCAGTCTGTTAGTTCTGATCTGTAGTGGAAATAGTAAAAAGGATTCTTCACTCCTTTTCCTTCTCACTCAGCACCTTCTTCGAGCAATGTGATGACACCATTGCTTTCATGCTTTGAAACTTCCAAACACTGTAGTGTTACCAAAGTGTCGTTTGCAAAATGTAGGGAGAGGATGAGGTCCATGTTAATTTGAGGTTCTGTGTGAGCTTTGACCTAAGTTATTGGCTCTTCTGACTTTTAGATTTTTGTTAAATTACCTTGCTTAGAAAATTTTAAAAATTTATGTCTGCAACAATTGTCTCAAAATAATAAGCTGTTTGGTTCTCATCATTAAAAAAAGCTCCGAACTCTCCCTAATGTGACTTGTTATTTTCTTTGTTATCTCCTGCAACTGAAAAGCTTCGGGTCAATACATTTTAGAAAAGCTCTTGATTTTGCCAAAGTTCCAAGCAAAGGTTAGATCTAAGTCAATGAATAAAGCTATGCACATGTCTTTCTTTAAAAAAAAGAAAAGAAAAATATACAGCATCTCTTGTGGGCCACCTGGTCGTGGACAAAGAAAGGGGAAGTGTGAGCCAGAATAAGCAGCATCCTTTATGCTCTTCCCTGATAATCAAATTTGAATTTCTTAGTTCCATGCAAACAAATAAAAAAACACCACATTTCAACTCATCTCACTCCGTTGCTTTTCTCAAATGGCCTCATATGGCCATACAACTCTGTATAAAAAACAGATGAATTCCACTTAAAAGTTACATTTTTAGATTCCAAGATGGCGGCTAGAGGTAGGAAGCAGAAAGCGACCCTCCTATAGTGAAATCTTGGAGAGACGCTGGAGACACACTTTGCAGGCATAATCACCGAGAAAAGGCATAACTTTGACTCCTCCACACCTCCAGCCGGCGCAGAGAATCTCCACTTCACGTTAAACGGAGAACCGAGGAGGCCCCCGGGGCCGCCAGTGGCCGGCGCCCATACGGCTTGGGAAGACGCGGACCAGCTTACTGTCGATTAGTACACTAACACTCCCTGTTTATACCTTTGAAACTCTCTTGTCTGATACCTTGTTCTGCTTTCTCCCTCTTGTCTGTATATTTGTTTTCCCCTTTTCTTTAACTTCTTGCTTTCCATCTCAGCTCACTCTTCCATTCTCAATATTACCATTGTTATTATTACAAGCTAGAAAATACTTAATTACACACAGTACAGGGACAGTAACAACACCAAGGACAATGACAGGAAGACAGAAAAAACAAGGAAACCAGTTTCCCCACAGCAAAAAATTAGTACAGGAACCAGAGGGGAACGAAGAGAACAGAAACTCAGAGCCAGACTCCAACAAAATGAAGATAAACTATGCCAAAGGACCCAATGAAGCCTACAAGAATAATTTAAAAGAAGACATACTACAAGTACTCAATGAGAATTTTATAGAGATGATACTGGATAGGGTCAACCAAAATGTACAGGAGACACTCAAGAAATTCCAAGACAATAAAAATAGAGAATTTGAAAAAGCAAAAGAAGAAATAAAGGAAACCATAGAAGCACTGTATAAACACCAAAGTGAAAGAGAGAACACAATGAATAAATGGATAAATGAACTCAGGACAAAAATAGACAACAATAAAGAAGAAAACAGCCAGGATATGGAAAACCTCAGAAAAAAGAACGAAACAGAACTGCAAAACAAAACGGAAGGCCAATCCAGCAGAATAGAACAAACAGAAGACAGAATCTCAGAACTTGAAGATGAAATGGTAATTAAAGGAAAAACTGAAGAACTACTAATTAAACAACTCAAGACCTGTGAAAAGAAAATGCAAGAACTCACTGACTCCATCAAAAGACCAAACTTGAGAATCATGGGCATCGAAGAAGGAGAAGAGGTGCAAGCGAAGGGAATGCGTAATATATTCAACAAAATAATAACGGAAAATTTCCCAAATCTAGAGAAAGATATTCCCATACAAATGCAAGAGGCCTCCAGGACACCAAACAGACCAGATCAAAATAGAACTACTCCACGACATATCATCATTAAAACAACAAGTTCAGAAACTAAGGAAAGAATATTGAAGGCTGCAAGAGAGAAAAAACAAGTAACATACAAAGGTAAACCCATCAAAATCACAGCAGACTTCTCAACAGAAACATTAAAAGCAAGAAGAGCGTGGGGTGAGATCTTCCGGGCACTGAATGAAAATAACTTCAACCCCAGGATACTCTACCCAGCAAAGCTATCATTCAAAATAGATGGAGCAATAAAAGTCTTCCATGATAAGCAGAAACTAAAACAATATGTGACCACAAAGCCACCATTACAAAAGATTCTGCAAGGGATCTTGCACACAGAAAGTGACACCCAACTTAACCATGAAAAGGCAGGCAGCACCAAACCACAGGATAAGAAAAAGCAAGACAGTAGAGAGTAACATCAAGTTAGGTACACACAATCAAACCTTCAAACAACTAAGATAACTAAATGGCAGGAATCACCACATACCTATCAGTACTAACACTTAATGTTAATGGACTTAATTCACCCATCAAAAGACACCGTTTGACAAAATGGATTAAAAAAGAAGATCCAACAATTTGTTGCTTACAGGAGACTCATCTCACCGACAGAAATAAGCATATGCTTAGGATGAAAGGCTGGAAGAAGATTTACCAAGCCAATGGCCCCCAAAAACAAGCAGGAGTAGCAATACTTATCTCTGACAAAGTAGACTTCAAACCTACATTGATCAAACGAGATAAAGAAGGACATTCCATACTAATAAAAGGGGAAATAGACCAAAAGGAAATAATAATCATCAATCTGTACGCACCCAATGTCAATGCACCCAATTTCATCAAACATACCCTGAAAGACCTAAAAGCATATATAAACGCCAACACAGTGGTTGTGGGAGACTTTAACACTCCATTATCATCAATAGATAGGTCATCCAAACAAAAACTCAATAAAGAAATCCAAGATCTAAAATATGCAATAGATCAAGTGGACCTAGTAGATGTCTACAGAACATTTCATCCAACCTCTACACAATATACATTCTTCTCAGCAGCCCATGGAACCTTCTCCAAAATAGATCATATCCTAGGGCACAAAGCAAGCCTCAGCAAATATAAGAAAATAGAAATAATACCATGCATACTATCTGACCACAATGCAGTAAAAGTAGAACTCAACAACAAAAGTAAAGACAAAAAACATGCAAACAGCTGGAAACTAAATAACTCATTACTTAATGAAGAATGGATCATCGATGCAATAAAAGAGGAAATTAAAAAGTTCCTAGAAGTCAATGAAAATGAAAACACAACCTACCAGAACCTATGGGACACAGCTAAGGCAGTCTTGAGAGGAAAGTTTATAGCCATGAGTGCATATATTAAAAAGATTGAAAGATCCCAAATCAATGACCTAATGATACATCTCAAACTCCTAGAAAAACAAGAACAAGCAAATCCCAAAACAAATAGAAGGAGAGAAATAATAAAAATAAGAGCTGAAATCAACGAAATAGAAACCAAAAAAACCATACAAAGAATTAATGAAACAAAAAGTTGGTTCTTTGAAAAAATAAACAAGATCGATAGACCCCTGGCAAACCTGACTAAAATGAGGAGAGAAAAAACCCAAATTAGTAGAATCAGGAATGCAAAAGGGGAGATAACAACAAACACCATGGAAGTCCAGGAAATCATCAGAGACTACTTTGAGAACCTATATTCAAATAAATTTGAAAATCTAAAAGAAATGGACAGATTTCTAGATACATATGATCATCCAAAACTGAACCAAGAGGAAATTAATCACCTGAATAGACCTATAACACAAAATGAAATTGAAGCAGCAATCAAGAGTCTCCCCAAAAAGAAAAGTCCAGGACCTGATGGATTCTCTGCTGAATTCTATCAGACCTTTAAAGAAGAACTGATACCAACCCTCCTTAAACTGTTCCATGAAATAGAAAGGGAAGGAAAACTGCCAAACACATTTTATGAAGCCACTATTACACTTATCCCAAAACCAGGCAAAGACACCTCCAAAAAGGAGAACTATAGGCCAATCTCCTTAATGAACATTGATGCAAAAATCCTCAACAAAATAATGGCAAATCGAATTCAGCAACACATCAAAAAGATTATTCACCACGACCAGGTAGGCTTCATCCCAGGGATGCAGGGGTGGTTCAACATACGAAAATCAATAAACGTAATAAACCACATTAACAGAAGCAAAGACAAAAACCACTTGATCATCTCAATAGATGCAGAAAAAGCCTTTGATAAGATCCAACATCATTTCATGATAAAAGCTCTAAGAAAACTAGGAATAGAAGGAAAGTTCCTCAACATTATAAAAGCTATATATGACAAACCTACAGCCAGCATTATACTTAACGGAGAAAAACTGAAACCATTCCCTCTAAAATCAGGAACCAGACAAGGATGCCCACTATCTCCACTCCTATTCAACATAGTACTGGAATTCCTAGCCAGAGCAATTAGGCAAGAAGAAGGAATAAAAGGAATACAAATAGGTAAAGAAACTGTCAAAATATCCCTATTTGCAGACGACATGATCCTATACCTTAAAGACCCAAAAAACTCTACTCAGAAGCTTCTAGACATCATCAATAGCTATAGCAAGGTAGCAGGATATAAAATCAACATAGAAAAATCATTAGCATTTCTATACACTAACAATGAGCAAACGGAAAAAGAATGTATGAAAACAATTCCATTTACAATAGCCTCAAACAAAATCAAATACCTAGGTGTAAACCTAACAAAAGATGTGAAAAACCTCTACAAGGAAAACTATACACTTCTGAAGAAAGAGATTGAGGAAGACTATAGAAAGTGGAGAGATCTCCCATGCTCATGGATTGGTAGAATCAACATAGTAAAAATGTTGATACTCCCAAAAGTAATCTACATGTTTAATGCAATTCCCATCAAAATTCCAATGACATTCATCAAAGAGATTGAAAAATCTACTGTTAAATTTATATGGAAACACAAGAGGCCACGAATAGCCAAGGCAATACTCAGTCAAAAGAACAATGCAGGAGGTATCACAATACCTGACTTCAAACTATATTACAAAGCAATAATAATAAAAACAGCATGGTACTGGCACAAAAACAGACATGAAGACCAGTGGAACAGAATAGAGGATCCAGATATGAAGCCACACAACTATAAGCAACTTATCTTTGACAAAGGAGCTAAAAATATACGATGGAGAAATAGCAGCCTCTTCAACAAAAACTGCTGGGAAAACTGGTTAGCAGTCTGCAAAAAACTGAAACTAGATCCATGTATATCACCCTATACCAAGATTAACTCAAAATGGATCAAGGATCTTAATATCAGACCCCAAACTCTTAAGTTGATACAAGAAAGAGTAGGAAATACTCTGGAGTTAGTAGGTATAGGTAAGAACTTTCTCAATGAAACCCCAGCAGCACAGCAACTAAGAGATAGCATAGATAAATGGGACCTCATAAAACTAAAAAGCTTCTGTTCATCAAAAGAAATGGTCTCTAAACTGAAGAGAACACCCACAGAGTGGGAGAAAATATTTGCCAACTATACATCAGACAAAGGACTGATAACCAGAATATACAGGGAACTTAAAAAACTAAATTCTCCCAAAACTAATGAACCAATAAAGAAATGGGCAGGTGAACTAAACAGAACTTTCTCAAAAGAAGAAATTCAAATGGCCAGAAAACACATGAAAAAATGCTCACCATCTCTAGCAATAAAGGAAATGCAAATTAAAACCACACTAAGATTCCACCTCACCCCTGTTAGAATAGCCATCATCAGCAACACCACCAACAACAGGTGCTGGCGAGGATGCGGGGAAAAAGGAACCCTCTTACACTGTTGGTGGGAATGTAGACTAGTACAACCACTCTGGAAAAAAATTTGGAGGCTACTTAAAAAGCTGGACATCGATCTACCATTTGATCCAGCAATACCACTCTTGGGGATATACCCAAAAGACTGTTACTCCAGAGGCACCTGCACATCCATGTTTATTGCGGCACTATTCACAATAGCCAAGTTATGGAAACAGCCAAGATGTCCCAGCACTGACGAATGGATTAAGAAAATGTGGTATCTATACACAATGGAATTTTATGCAGCCATGAAGAAGAACGAAATGTTATCATTCGCTGGTAAATGGATGGAATTGGAGAACATCATTCTGAGTGAGGTTAGCCTGGCTCAAAAGACCAAAAATCGTATGTTCTCCCTCATATGTGGACATTAGATCAAGGGCAAACACAACAAGGGGATTGGACTTTGAGCACATGATAAAAGCGAGAGCACACAAGGGAGGGGTGAGGATAGGTAAGACACCTAAAAAACTAGCTAGCATTTGTTGCCCTTAATGCAGAGAAACTAAAGCAGATACCTTAAAGCAACTGAGGCCAATAGGAAAAGGGGACCAGGAACTAGAGAAAAGGTTAGATTAAAAAGAATTAACCTAGAAGGTAACACCCACGCACAGGAAATCAATGTGAGTCAATGCCCTGTATAGCTATCCTTATCTCAACCAGCAAAACCCCTTGTTCCTTCCTATTATTGCTTATACTCTCTCTACAACAAAATTAGAGATAAGGGCAAAATAGTTTCTGCTGGGTATTGAGGGGGGGAGCAGGAGGGGGTGGAGTGGGTGGTAAGGGAGGGGGTGGGGGCAGGGGGGAGAAATAAACCAAGCCTTGTATGCACATATGAATAATAAAAGAAAAATGAAAAAAAAAAAAGTTACATTTTTAATTCTCTCAAAATATGAGTTGTTCTATTGCAAAGGCTGATTAGAATGCAGTGTGAATGAAAGCAATGGTGTGATTAATGCCTATCAAGCTAATTATTTCCTGTTTCATGGTCACAGATTACACTTGGACCATGGCAAGAGAGTGTACATCCATCAATACTCTGGACCTAGCAATCAATTTCTTTTTTCCTTTCTCAATGTTTTATTGATGCCCATTAAGTGCTGGCACTGTGGTAGTCTTCAGGACACAGAGGGCAAAGAGCAGACCCAGGACTTCCTCTTATGAGGACAACACTCAAGTGGTTGAGACAGACATAAAATGATTTCACCAAGAACCTTGGGGTTACAATCGTAGTGGGTCCATGTCTGATGACTTCTGGACGCTGTGAGAACAAGGGAAGGGAAATGATAACAATCAACCTTTTCTTAGCTTTTCCCCAGATGTGGTTTTTTTTTTCATTATTATTTTGTTGTCAGAAAGAAATAGTGTAGAATTCAATAGCTATCTCTCATCACTTTCTTCTCTTCTATTTCTGGTCATTTTCAACAATTGCCTATTGGTGTTTTGAACAAAAAAATGTGGAGAAACAGTTATAATTATAATGTCTTTATTTGGTCCAAAAACTATTCTATATCTCCAAAGCTGACATTTAAAAAAAATCACTTTTTGCGCCTTTATTCTATTTTTTTTAGACATACCCATATTTCTTATCTTGTTTAGATATGTGACTACTCCATTTTTAAAGCAGTACTAATTTCCAAATAAAGACTGGAGTCTAATTTTCACTTAAGCTCAAAGAACTCCAAAGAGTTTATCTTAAAAAACAATCCTGACTGGAGGAGAGAGTCATTATGGTGATATGGAAGGTGTGTGAAGTAGCACGTGACTTGGTAAACCCTGGGGCCTAGCATCGTGTGTGTCTATGTGTGTTATTCTACAGTCTAGCTTTGCAATGTAGCTATGGACTGAAAACTTCTAAAATACTGATTTAATTTGATGTATCCAAAACATTATCATTTTAATTTTTAATCAATATAGAAAACTTAATGAACAGGGAAGATGCCTCCTAATGTGTAGAACAGAAGAGAAAGAAGTGGGTCTGGAAAGTGTTGCAATGGATAATCCACAAAATGGCTAATCACAGGACAAAGCTATTGGGAGTTGTCAGTTACTGTGGTTTAATTTCATAATGGCGTGGGGAAGACAACCTCTAGGGTAGTTTTTTTACCCATTGTGAGACTTGGCTACCTGGATCAGTTCTTAGCTCTTTTAGAATCAATTATGTAACATTAGAATCATTTTGGTTTCATTCTTTCAGCCCACCAGAGCTAGTCTAAAATTTTCTTTATTCCTCATTTGTCTTAAATATCATTAGTTTGTAACATTTCTGTCCTTCTTTTACTGGTATTGAATGTCCTGGTTCAAATTTGGCTTCACTGGAGATGAGTAAAAGTGGTATCTAACTGAATACCGCATGATTTCATAACTCTGTAAAAACTTAAGGACCAGGTGGAATTGGTCTATCAAGATTTCTTTCTGTGGATGTCAGTACCCATTTCCTACTGACTCTAGCTCCTCTATTTCCTGAGACTTCCTGGTGTCTCTTCAGACTCTAACACATGTAATTCATTGCCAACTTCTTTTTCCTGATTTACTGATAGAAGTTAGAGCTATAAGGAGTTGTACTTTTTCCCTCTCTCTGGCATCTGAAAAAAAATTTGCTTTCTTTTCTGAAGCTAGATTCTTAAATCTACCTTTCTTTATCATTCTTAATACATTGTCTTTCCTTAAAAGATAAATTAGAGACACCGTTCAGATAGATGAAAACATTCCTATCTGAAGTTAAAAAGAGAGTCCCAGCTCATACCCCAGTAGAGAGGTGAAAGCTTTCTGAGGCTGTACTGTAGATTTGAGAGAAATGGATTTTAACTAGCACAATAAGATTTAAAATTCAAATAGAAATCATTTTTAAAAGTTATAAAATTGAAAAGAAATTTTCGTAGCTATGATATTTTTGTAAAGAAGCAAAAGTCTACTCATTCTAATTTCAATTCTGCTTGTGAATTCTTGGGTGACCTTTCCTGAGCCCCCAGTGCTGTGGACTTTCCATCTGTGAGATGGGTAAAGCCTCCCACACCACAAGTTTAATGAGTCATTTATTGCGCCTCCACCTTTTGTAAGCTCTGGAGTAATTAATCTTTGTTTTTAAGTGCTCTATAATACTTAGTCATAATACATACTTGATTGATAAATTATTATAAGGCACTTGTAAATAATGAGGTCTGGGAGTGGCTTAGAACAGATAAGAAGTCTTAGAATGATGGCCTGAGCTTGTTTCAGTCCACTTCTGCTGCTAGACTTCAGGTATTTAAAGATCTGGTATTTTCTGCTCTGGTAGGGGTTTTAATTAAACTGGGATTATAGTTGCAGTTGTTCATAGGCAATCTAAGATAATACTAGGATGGAAACTCAATGGTTATTAAAACGTGGTACTTTACAAACAGCTTTCATGGGGATTGATTAATCAAACCCTCTTACTCCTATAGGGGAGAAGGCTATGACCAGCCAATGTCATATAAACTGGAAAGGACAGGAATGTCTGACCACATACCATTCTCATTTTTCTCCCTTACTTGCCTTCTCAAGGTTTGGGAGCAAGGGTTAACAGACAACAGCCAGTGGGTTGTTCTTGAATTGCCTATGGCTTAAAAATTTTTTTTTATATTTTAAAGGATTGTAAAAGCAAAGTAAAACATGCAACACAGTATGTGGTCCTCAGAACCTAAAATACTTACTGTGCCTTCCTTTACAAAAAAAGTGTGTCAACCCTTGGTCTAGAATCTCATGTACTGTCTTGTCTATGCTGGCTAGAGACTATTTGCAGAATCCATGCTAGAAAAAAGTTTGAAAAAATTAATTACCAGTAATTCAGAAAAACTTGTCATAATTATTGTAAAATGTTCTTAAAATTTAATAAAGCAGTCTGGGCTTATTGATCCATATGAAGAACACCAACCTAAAAAGAAGTTGCAGATGTCCATGGATCAAAATGTGTAACAGCGAATTCTACACATCACTTCCCTACTCCAAGTTTAGTGATGTCAAGGCAATAACCTTAAGTCAACCATAATAGAAATATTTACATTGGAGAAATCAGCAAATCTATATATCACATTGTTTTCTCTCTCAAAAGCAGCTGGCAGAGTGGCTCAAGTGGTAGAGAACCTGTGTAGTAAGCATGAGGCTCTGAGTTCAAGGCCCAGTACTGCAAAAAAAAAAAAGAAAAAAAAAGCTGCTTTTGAGACATTTAGCAGTACACCACTGAATGTGTGTTATTTCATGTCTGAAGTTATCCAGCACCAAAGCTGATGTATCTCTCCTACTTTAAAAAAAAAAAACACTTGGGTTTTATAATTTCATAGAAGACAATTTTTGACATGATATCAATAAAGTTTCTTAGAAGCTGAAGCCAAGGGCATGTATAAATGCAGATCATATAAGGAGAGTAATAAAAATAACACAATTATTGGCTTATTGTGGGATATCAGTGAATGTAAATTTTCATTAAAATTTCAATGGTAAGCAATTCATAGTAGTACCCAACACAGGCTAATTATTCCATCAATGTTAATATTAATAGACTAAAATTATTATCATAATAATTATTGTCTCTATTAATATTAACATCCAGAGTCATTCTGTGGAATAGAGCGCCTTTGGATAAATCCCATGTAGAGTCTATGTGGAGATAACAGTGGCTTGGAGAGTCAGGGGAACAGACTGTCCTTCTTAGTTCTTCCCTTTACCATGTATGGTAGTCTCTGCCCCCTCATCACACTTTGGCTTCCTACAGTTTGTTAAGTAGAAAGTTCCAGAAATAGATAATTTGTAAGTTTTAAGCTGCATGCTGTTCTGAGTAGAGTGACAGACTCGCACTCCATTCTGCTCTGTTCCTCCAGGCAGGTGTTCAATGAATCCATTCTGTGCGTGCTACCTGACTGTTAGTCTCTTAGGTGTTGTTTGGTTATGAGACTGACTGTCACAATATCACAGTGCTTGTGTTCAAGTAACATTTAGTTTACTTAATAACAGCCCCAAAGCAAGACTAGTGACGCTGGCAATTTGGATATGCCAAGCAGAAGCTGCAAAATGCTTCCTTTAAATGACAAGCTGAACGTTCAATCTAATTGTGTAGGTGTGTGTGTGAGAGAGAGAACCCTCACATTCACCCAACTTTATCACAGTATAGTGTTATAATTGTCGTTATTAGTCATTATTCCTAACACTTAACTGTGCCTAATGTATAAATTAAGTTTTATCATAGGTATATTTGTCTGTATAGGAAATACAAAGCATACATAGGGTTTGGTACTGTCTGTGATTTTAGGCATCTACTGGGGGTCTTAGGATGTGAGCCCCTCACATAAAGGGCACTACTGTAATCCCAGGCAAGCCAGTCTCAGTGTGCCTGGCTCTGCCCCTCAGCAGGAGAAGCGTAATGCCACTGCCTTGCCAGCCAGTGGGAGGAAGAGACGAGATAATTCCCAGGAAGGCACCTGCTAATGGTAGCTTACTGCACGTCTGTAAGGTATTATTATCTCACAGTGGTGTGATTTGAAATGTGCGCAGTGAGACCCAGGCTGACACTCTGCTGAAATAAATGAGTCACATCTTCATCTGCCTCTCACCCGCTTCTGTCGAAATTGGTGAATCACTGGTCAAAAGAGACAGCAAGGCTGTCATAAAGACTGGGATGAAGGTGTTTATTCCATGAACAGGTGCTCTGATGGCCAGGATTCTGAACTTTGTTACTGCAGAAATAAACACGAATGTGTTTAATATAGTTTATTTGTTGCTATATAAAATATATTTTTATAAAAATGTTTTTCTTTTGCCCTTCTTTTAAAATAGAAACTGTGATAAGTACTTGAAAATGGCTTGTATTGATACAATTTTATTACTATTGCAAAAGTTTGTGACATTTGTTGTAAAATACTACATAAAAATAATTAGTAAGGTAAATGAAATGATAAAAATTGCTCAAATCACTACAAGCTAAACTTACTCTGACAGATTGAGTTGAGAGAGCAATACTTTTTTTTGGTAGCACTGGGGTTTGAACTCAGGGCCTCACGCTTACTAGGCAGGTGCTCTACCACTTGAGCCACTTCACCAATCCCAATACTTGACTTTCTTTTTAGCATTTTTTACTAGCTGTCTTGCACCTTGCTACTCAAATTTTAATATACTTACAAATCACCTGATCTTATTAAAATGCAGATTCCATCTCTCTAGGTGTAGGGTAGAGTCTGATGCTGTGCATTTCTCACAGCACCTGGAAAATACCCAAGTCGTTTTCTGCACACCTCACTGTGAGTAGTGGGCAGAGGCTATGCAACAGTGAGCAGGCAGAAAAGACTACAGACTGTATCATGGTTTCAGGTGTTGCGATCCTCTCTCTGTGCATGAGTTCTAAACTATCTGAAAACTACCTAAACTATCTGGAAAACAAAAGAAAAGGTAAATACTGAAGCAAAGGTGTCACCTTCATTACTGATGGGAGTTTAAGGTGAAGGAGGTAGCTTGGCATGAGAGCCAAATGGGCTTGCTCTCTGAGCCACCACCAGGCCATTCACCTCCCCTGCCCAGGCAATGCTGGCCTAAGGAGACCTCTAGCTAGAAAACAGAAGGCAGCTCCAGCTCGCTTAGGCTAGCTCCTTTCCAAGAGGAAATAATGCCTGGTTATTCTTCCTATTGAATGATCAGTTAGTAGAAGGGTTAGAGCTAGCCTCAAGCTGCATTGCTTTATAGGAAGTCAGTATCCAGTTCCCAGGGAAGTACTTCCTATTAACATCAGTGACAGAATTGTCTCCCTTTAATTTTTTTTTTTTCAGTCCTTGGGCTTGAACCCAGAGCCTCACGCTTGCCAGGCAGGTGCACTACCACTTGAGCCACTCCACCAGCCCTTGTCTCCCTTTAAAAGCTGCATTTATGCTTTGCTTTTATATTTTGTGATGCTGAGGGGCCTCATGCCTGCTAGGCAAGTGCTCTCCACTGAGCCATCCCCTGATCTATCCCCAGCCTTCTCTCTCTCTCTTTAAAGTGATTTCTTCATCTTTCATTCTCCTCCAAATACCTTTCTTCTTTTATTTTGGAACATGCCCTCTGGAAGTTCAAAATATGATTTAGTAGCTTATTTCTGTATATTCCACTTGGTATTGTAGATTGGGAAGGGCACAGTCAGGCCTGATGCAGGTGCCCTCTGAGTTTAAGAAGAGGGGAACACTCAACTGTGATATATTGTAAGAACTTCTGTAAATGTCACAATGTACCCCCAATAGAACAATAATAAATTTCTTAAAAAAAGAAGCGGGCAACAGATGAGTCCGAGGAGCCACAGCTCCCAGTTAACCCCACGATCCTAAGGAGAAGCAGCCCTGTGTTCAATAGGTGAGAAGGGGAGAGTGGAGGGAGACTTTAGACAAGGCGTGAGAATTGTAGCTGGCAGATTATTCATTTATCTGGGTTTCAGTGATGGTTTACCGGATAGCAACATATATCATAACTTATCAAATTGTCTACTGCATATATCTATAGCTTATTATGTGCCAACTATGTACCAATAAATCCATTAAGCTCAAAAAACTCACTAGTCTTTATTGCTGTGGGTATGTGTGTGTGACAGCTGGTAGCCAGGCCTAACTTAGAAATCAAGGATGGCATGGCAGCCACCGCTGCCCTGTTGTTGCTACTCCCATGGCCCCCTGGGGATCCTCATGGTAAAAGTACAAATGAGAGACTGGGGACAGAATAACTGAAGCCACCGTGTGGGGCTCTTTATCAAAGATCCTTTCCTCCTGGTATAGGTATTGGCAGCCCTCCTGTAGCCTGTTCTTTTGTCTTTATTTCCTTTTCCTCCTCTTCTCCCGAAACTGCACAGAGAGGTGGTGACAATCAGGGACTTGCAAGTCACATTGCCCAAGTATACTTTCTGGCTTCCCTACTTGGTATCTGCGTGACGTTACACAAACACATCGTCTTCCTCAGGCTTCTGTAATGAAAATACCACAAACAGGGTGGACAAGGAGTGGGACAACAGAAACTTATTGTCTCACCATTCTGGAGGCTGAAAGTCTCAGACACAGTGTCAGCATGGTTATTTTCTCCTGGAGGCCATGAGGGAGACTCTCTGTCCTATTCTTTGGTGGTTTGTTGACAATCTTTGACATTCCTTGGCTTGTAGCAGCAAAATTCCAGTCTTTACATGGTGATATCTGTGTGCGTATGTGTGTGTGTGTGTGTTTTTGTATGTGTGTGTGTGTGTGTGTGTGTGTGTTCACATAGCATTCATTTGATAAGAATAGTAGTCATATTGGATTAGGGGCCTACCATTCTCAGTATGGCCTCATCTTAACTAATTTCATTAACAACAAACTTTTTTCCAAATAAAGTCACATTTTGAGGTACTGGGGGTTAGGACTTCAACATATGAGTTTGGGGAGACACACATCAACCTATGAGATAACTGAAATAACTTCTCAGGGCCTCAGTTTTCTTACCGATAGAACAGGGATAATGATAGAATCTGCACTGCAGAGTTGGAGCAAAGATTCAGTTATTAAGAACAAACAAAGCACTTGAGACATCCGTGGTACCCAGCAAGTGTGGGTAAATGTCACCCATCACCATCACCCTCTCCCACCACATTAGAGATCCTGAGCCTGAAGAGATTTTTTTTGTTTGTTTGAGATTTTCAAACCAACTCTCCTTCCATCTGACCAGTGACCAAGGTTGTTACTATGCATATAAAAATAATATGAAGCAGTATATGCTAAGTATTATAGTCCTGAGGAGGTGATATTTCTGTGTGCAAAGTAGTCATAGAAGCCTTCATTGGAGATGTCAGAAAAAGATGGACATGGAGTGGGATTTGAATCCTTTTTTCAAAACCTCTTTTGGTGCACATGATTTTGGGAAAGTTATTGATCCTTGAGCTTTAATTCCTCTTTTGTAAAGATGGAGCTAATTTAATTATTGTGATGACTAAATGAGATCTGTAGGCAAAGTGCCTGTCAGATGTCCAAACAAAATAAACGCTTAATGACTATTTTATCTTAAAGACAAGACATCCACACTGCAAGAGGAAAAGCAACTGACCACAGAGATTTATCAAAGATCTTAAAGTGCCGTCCCAAGCATCAAAAAATCTTAAATTATGCTTAATATACATAAAAAATAGATGTAAAGAAATATATGAATAAATATATACATACAGAAGTTATGTTATGGCAAAGACTTGGACAAACCATTAAGCACAGCGAAATTGAACTTATTAGTTCAGTGGTTCCACATCTGAGTACAATAGCAACTAGTTTTCCAATGATGGCACATCTGGATCAAGAGTACCCAGGGGACCTCTGCTGCAGTTGCTGTCATTCATGTCTTCTGAACAGACTGGAAGGTGGCCCCTTGCTCTATTGCCACAAAAGGTCAGTAGTGTGCTGTGTGCTACAAGAAGTTAAAAAACTGAGCCCCCTCAATGTAGCTTTAATCCATAAATCCACAGTTCTAAACTAGGAGAACATTATTCCCTCCATATGTCCAGATACATTGACAGGTTGCCTTGAAGAATGTGTGCTTTTAGCTTGTAAATGGAATGGGCGCAAACATCTAAGACTCTGTACATACGACGGTACCAGTGTGTTTGAGGAAATGGGTGTTTTTATGTTTTGGCTAAGAGTGTTACTGATCACACTTAAATCGTTACTTTTCAAAGAAAATATACTAACATTGGAATCTAACATTGAAAATGTTAGAAAATCTAACATTGAAAATGTTAGAAAATCTAACATTGAAAATGTTAGAAAATCTAACATTGGAATGTTAAACAGAGTTTTAGATTTCTTTGACGTTTGGAAGGGCACTTCAACATCTTGGATCTCATTTCTGTGGGCTGTTGCTTATTTTCTTGTAGCCTGGACTTCTCATCTTTAAGGTTTTCATAAGTGAAAAATAAGTAAGTTCTTGTTATTAACTGAGAAAATGTGGGTACGTGCCCAGGATCCTTCATTTGAGGAGAATCCAAAGATGGGTGGAAGACAGGGCTAGTTCCCTATCTGTCAAAGTCAAAGGGAGTCAGAGTTCTTTGTGCTCTATCAGCACAGTCTGATGGTCCTTCTGGGTTGGGCTTGGCAAAGGCTCAGGCCATGTGGATATTATTTGATGCTCGTATGTGGCTATGGCACTATGACAAGCCCCGGGGATCAGAAAAATCCAGCAGGATGTTGTGAGACTTTCCCTTACCTTAGTTTCTGCCTAAGTAAGCCTAGTTCTTCCAACACCTCTGGAGCTCATGCCTATCTTTCTAACAAATTCGTGTTTTATTATAATTAACCAGAAAAGCTATTGTTTTTGGTAACTCAAAACACAAAGGAGTCAGTATTTCAACTTAAAGCTTACAGTAAATATGCAAAATTACTGGTTAAAGAAGGATTCTGGCTGGTGGATTGTAGAGTTTCTCCTGAGTTTTATTCCATAATACAATAATGATTGTAAAAGAAAACTTAGATAATTCAACAAAGGGCTAGGGTTTGTTTTTGTTTTTTTGACATGACAATGGGAATAATATTTCCTAGGTCAGGGGCAGGCATTCAATCGTGCTGCAGTTGTAAGCCATGCAGCAAGGTTGTCTGAGAATGGCTGGAGGTGCTCATGGCCACAGCCTGGATTTGTTAACCAGGTCCTCAGTGGCTTCCCCTTCTTCCAGCTTGAGAGGCTGCACGGAAGCTCGGTCTCCAATGGCACTTCCTCCCTTAGACTCCCACTGGCCAGAACTTAAGTGACACTAACCATAAGCACCTCTGAAATCCCCTGAAAAGAGAATGGTAGGAATAGTGTATTTGCATGTGTATGTACAGACATGCTTCTGCATTAAAACTCAGGTTCCTAAACGTAAGTCATGCAAGAGTACTGTGTGGCTACTGACCATTGTGTCAGAAGGTAAAGATTTCAGATGATATTAGAAGGATCACTTGCTCACTGTCTAAAGTTAAATGTCATCTATTTTTGAGAAGTTTCATTATGCCTGAAAGCCTATAACTAACAGTAAACCACCACCAAAAATGACAACAATGAGCCCAACCACCAGTCTTTGCTTCTCCAAACTGACCTTACTGTTTGATTTTACACTCCCCAGGACAATTTTCTTGGTGAGAGAGCATCTAAATCCTTTCCACTTGTGTCCCCCAAACCTTGTCTGGGAAGGAAATGGTCAGGGAAAGTGATCAGCTTATACATATTTATCAACATGAGCCTCTCACCCTGTATTACAAAAAGACATCTGTATCATCTGTACTTAAGGTTGACAATAAAACCATATTATAAAACTGATTAATTATGCTGAGGTTCAACTGTTTTATCATGTTGGAAAAATAGGGTTTGGGGGCAAGTCTGAGACAAAGAGATAGGTGGTGAGGGAAGATTCAATTTATAGTTTAACTACCAGTAAAATCTGAAGCCTTGCAAAATCTCAGTGGCGTTCAATTACATAAAACCAAGATGATTTTTCTTGCATCATCAATATTTAAAAGCCACTTGACCAACCATGTTGGGACATCTGTCTTGAAGCATGTGAGGAAATAGCTGTGATCACATTTACAGTGTTCTGTTCAATAAGACACTTCAAATTCAAAAGGTATGATTTCAAATTTGTAATGTTTACAGATATGTTTAAACCCAGAGTAGAAGAAAAAAATGAAAATGAAATAAAATCTTTGAATAAAGGAGGAAGCCCAACCTTATTTGCTTCTTCAACCCTCTCTTTGAACTTAAAATAATGCTTTTTTGCCTAATAGTTTTTCCTCTTAATTCCTGGACATTTCCAAACTCACTTCACAATTTGAACTGGTTCCGTTCTATGGCAGAGACAGATCTTAGAGCACTTTCTCTTAACCAACAATAACACTCAAACCTCCATCCTAATGATGCGTGCAGGGTGGTAAAAATGATGTGATAGTTCGACACGAAACAAAGGGAAAATGTAGGCAACAAAATCTAATAAAGATGATGCAGTTACCATCATGGTATAGTACAAAAACCAGCTACTCTTTCTTGCATGATTGATATTTACAAGTCACTTGGTGAGCCATTTTGAAACTCCTCTGTTTGTAGCCTGTGAGGTAAACAGCTGGGGCACTTTTATAGCATCCCTCTCTGTAATAATTCAGAGGCCAGGTTTGGGTTTTCTGATAAGCAATTTATAGACACACTTGCTTCCAGATATCAGAAAACTTTTAAATAGGAAAAACAAAACAAGGTAAAGAAGTACTAAACCTATTTTTCCTTTTTAACTCTTTTGCAAGTAAAGTAATCCTATCAGCATGATACTTCTTTCTTATAAGGAATTACACTAAGATCTTAAAATGTTCCCTTCATGACAGAGCTGTAGATAGCAGCCTCTTTCCACAGCTATCATGAAGTTCAAAAATGCAACCCTCCAAAGAGCTGGAGATAGCTTTTGTGAAGCTGAGTTGGGCATGGACTCTCGAATCCACCAGCCTGTGACAGCACAATGCGTTGGGAAGAAGTGGACAGCACAGGTTGGCCATTCTGAGCTCAAATTGCACCTCAGATAAGTGTCCTTGAACTTGAACTCATAGAACCTCAGACTCTGGTGTAATTGGCAAACAATGTCAAAATCACAGAATGATTTCAAACACCAAGTGAGAATGCTAATAATACCTAAGATTCATGAACCAATTCCCACATGCCAAGCACTGTCTAAGAACTTTACATAGACTTACATCACACAGGTCACATGTAACAGATTGCAGGTCATGAATTAGGCCAGAGAAATGTGAATTTATATCTCCATCCATACCCCATTACAAATTCTTCTAAGAATGAGACCATCATTGCCTAATGGACATGCCCATGTACTTTACCACTTCACTATATACTGAGAGTATTTTCACTTTTGTTTGCTTTGTTATTATTATTAATAATGTAGTTATAATAATTATAAAGTAATATTTTTGATCTGTAATATTATACACGATAGTGAATATCATTGTGTTGAATTTCTATCTGCACTTAAATTTTTGTAGAAGCCCAGAAATACTATTACGAGTTAAATGATGTGAACATTGTAAAGCTAACTTGCTTTCCAAATTGGTTTCTCTAATTTATTGACCCCATGTCATCCTTGCCAAAATGAATATTATAATTTAATATTTGTTTCTAGTTGGTAGGTCTAGAATGGCATTTTGTTTTAATTTCAGGTTCAAAAACTGCTAATGAATTGAACATAAAAATTACTGACAATTTGTATTTCCTCTTTTGAGAACTATTTGTCTTTTTCCTATTTATATATTATTTTGGTATTTTTCTTGTTGATCCATAAGAACTCTTCACATATTAAGAATTGACTCTTTGCTTATTATCCTTTCAAAAATTCTAACTTTACTGTCTCTTAATTCAGCTTATGTTAAATTTTATGATTTAGAAAATTGAAAGTGTCGTGGAGCAAAATATATACCTCTTTTTCCACTCTGACTTCAGTCATTGTTTTTATGCTCTAAAATCCCTTTGCTTTCTGGAATCAGAAAAAAAAAGAGCTCTCTTTTCAGTTTATTTTTAGTATTACTATTTTCAATTTGATTCTTTGGTCAATCTAGGATCTGTTTTGATATACAGTACGAGAGGAGGAAGGGTATTTTCCTTGACTGCCCACAAGACACCTGCATCCCCATGAGAATAAAGTAATAGAGATACTTAAGGTAAAACCCCTGGGGCAGGAAATCAATAAATGTATTCTGTTCTTGAAAACACTATCTTTACAAAGCAACGACACTTAGGAAACTCATGATTTTTTTTTAAATCAGGTTAAGTTCAAGATTTTTTAAAAAATAAAGGCAAGTCTCTTTTCTTTTTTCTTAATTATACAAAACAAAGAATATATTACTTTTACCTTCTTTCAGAGAATTTCTCTTGGTACATACAGACTTTGAGTTCTTTTGTTCTCTCTCTCTCTCTCTCTCTCTCTCTCTCTCTGTCTTTCAATCTCTCCCTGTCCCTCCCTCTACAATACATACATTTCTCACTTGGCTATTCACTCACCTCCTAAACCTAGAGCAAATAAAATGATTACCTCCAGGTGGGTGAGGCACATACAGTTATGACATAAAGGACTTGGTGGCTTAATTCCCTGCCACACTGAAAGTTGAGACCTCAGGAGGGGATCCTGATAGAGCATGAGGCACATACAGGAATAAATCCCCAGCCAATGCTTGAGCTGAATAGATATATAGCAGTTGGGGCAGATCTGACCAGATGCTAGACCATATGATGAACACAGAGGATCATGGTGTGGTATAAAAACTGGGCATTTATATGGTCCAGCTGGCTATGCATAATCTTCTCCTAATTTATAAGGCAGGAGCATCTGCCGTCCCGCTGCCTCTCTTTCCAATTCTCTAGCAGCCTTATCCATGAGCTGCTTGTGTAAGGAAGCAGCTCCCACGATAGTGCAGGAAAGAAGGGAGGGTCACCCTCAGAGAAAAGTGACATGGTCCAGAATACTGCCCGTCAGAGAAGAAAGGGGAGAAAGGCCTGATTCTTGGTCTCTCCCTGATTCAACCTCCTCTTTTGGCTAGAGATAGTCTGAAATCACGCTTTCACATGGAGCATTCTGGGCTGCCCACCTGGATAAGGTCTTTCTTTACAAAGAGAAGTTTCTCTCTGCCCCTTAATCTGTAAGAGAAGAATTTTAATTAAACTAACGTCTCACATCGCCTTCAGGTAGAGTCACTATTAATTTCTGTTAAATTCAAGTCAACTAGTGCTTAAACGGGGACAGGACCTATGGCTCCCTCTTAGCCTTAAAACCCGCCCTCCCCTAATCTGCTGAGAGGCCTGTCTCTGATCATTAGACTTTCCTTCCATTTCTTTCTCCTTCCTGAGGTTATGGTGGAGTCATGGCTTTCATTATCTACTAGACTAGGCTCAGCTGTCTATTATCTCTCTGTTTAACCTCATTAAATTGATGGAGGCTTAGAATAGTTTTACTTTAAAAAGTGACTTGTAAAACTGATGTTAAAAGTCTCAAAGGAATAAAAATAGTAATAATGGTGGGATTTCATTTTCTGGGTTACAGTTGTGATGTCATGTCACTTTGGTCATGTCACTTAGCCTCTCTGAGCCTGCTCCCAGAGCTTCACAGTGGGGACCTCCAGCTCACTGTATAAAACACTCTTAGGAAATAAGACATGGTTCAGTTATTAGTAGCTGCCATTGGATCTTTATGGACATGTAGAATATTGGGGCTATAAGTAAGGTGATCTTATAATTATCATCCAAACCAAGACATTTTTGAGAAAGAAGAAAGTGAAGACTGAGGAAAGTAAGTTAACTGAGGAAAACCTGGACATATTGGTTTCCTTGGCTATAGAAGGTGCTAGATGCTGTCAGAATTAAAATGGAGTTGCTTATGTGAGCCCTAATAAGAGTAACAAAACCAAATAGAGCTGGGACATCATGAAGGAAGGATTCTGGCCATGACTGTCTAGTAAGTAACTGTCACAAATGACACCGCCAGAACCATGACCTTTCACAGAGGCCACCACAACCTTTTATAAAAAGTACTTCTTCAGCAAGGACCCCTGCCTAGCAACTGTCTGTCCATCCTCGGCCTGACACATCCATGTTAGTAATCCTGGTAGCCAAGGGTCATTGTTTCTAAACATCTTATGTCTTCCTTCTCATCTCACCTTTTATACATCCCCTCACTGACACCTCTTCAAATACACTCATGGTGCATACATTTGCACTTCAGTACCATTGCATTCCCAAAGTAAGTGTCTTTATTCTGTAGGGAATCTTTCTATGATTGTCATTCAGGTTGACAAAGCCACGTGTCATTATGTCAGCTTTGTCTTTGAACACCACTGAACCCCTAAGAGAGGATGCAAAAATCATAAAGGCATTTTCATCAGTATATTAAGGATTTGAGCAAACCAAGCACATTGAAAATGCTCAGTGCTTTTCAAGTTGCATTCAGTGGCCTTCCAGTGTTGCCCTTGACCCAGAAACATGTCAATCCTTTATATTCCCTTGAGCCTTTTGCCAGGGGTACTGGTAGTGGTGTAGCAAAGGCTCATGCTGAGTGGTGGCGATGGTGTCTGTAATGTTGTGCAGGTAGCAGGCAGGGTTGGGGCAAAACTTTGCCCTATTGGCCCCTTCTTACCCTGTCCTCCAACCTTGCCCTTCTGGGGCCTGCAGAATTGTTTTGAACTCCTTGATGTCTCCATCACATCCTGCTCTCAGACCACATTCATCGAAGGTGCCCTGGGTTTTGGAATAATGAAGTTCTCCAAACTCCTCTCGTTACAAGAGTCATCTGGGGTATTCACGCGGTGGTCTGAGTCAGGCAGTTTCAGGTGGGACCTGCCAACCCGTGTATTTGCCCAAGCACACCTGGATGACTCTTACGATCACGAGTCAGAGACACATGGATTTAATAAATATGAAAGTAGAAAGTGTGATCACTTAGACTAGTCGTTTTCAAATGTGACTGCAGAGGGCATCACCTGGGTTCTTGATAGAAAGGCAAATTATGGCTTTGATCAACAGGAAGCCCAGAGGGGGGCCCAGCTGCCTGTGTTGGTAATAAGTGCTTTATTTTGGCTAAGATTCCAGAACCACTGGTCTAACCCTTTCCTGTTGCCTCTCGTCTTCTGGATGAGGAATGTTGGCACCCTTTTGCTCACTGTGGGACCTTGGATGTTGGGGTCAGGAGGGTTCAGTGCTGTAAGCCCCAGGCGATTATGAACAGCGTAGGGAGTCAGGTGGAAAGAGGCTATTGAGGATCTGGCCTCAGTGTGTGGTTCTCAACCCCTCTCTTGCCTCCAGAGCCAGGGGTCTTGTCTGTAGACAAAGGCTCAGGTTTGCCACAGGCTTCTGAAAAGCCACACCCTGTGGTAAACCAGGGCTCGGATGTTAATAGTGACTCTCCATCTAAGAAATCCCCTGAGAACCCAGCCACCAAGAAGCCCCAGTTCCCTCTAGGGAGGACCAAGCTTCACACCCCAGATAGTTTCAGCTCTGCTTTTGGTGGTTAGCCCCACTCATTCTCAGGGTGGTGGGTGTCAGATTCTTTTAACTAGCACCACAGAAGGATCATCTGTGATGGTCACCTGTGGGCAGACACAGCTGTGGGTTAATCGCACATCTTCCTGTCACACGGCTGGGAAAGAACGAGGGGTCAGCCGACAGTTCAGCTATTGCTGTTTCACTCATCATAGCATGCCAAACTTGGAAATTTGGCCACAATTTTCATAATGGTTCCAGTATTCAAGTGCAATATGTGCTAGTATTTGCTTCATATTTTTAATTTACTCAGTTTTTTAAAAGAAACTACTTTACAATAGTTTTCAATTAGCAAAGATATTTGGGAAGATAGTACAGAGAGCTCCTATATAGCCCACACTGCCCTATTGTACATTATTAGGTGCAATTTTCATAATTAATAACCTAAGATTGGTATATTCTTATTAATAATAATTAATTCAGAGGAACTGTGAACCTCTTGATCTTTGCCTCCAAGTAGTTGGGGTTACAGGTGTGAGCCAGTGTACACTGGCTTAAAGTCTTTTCTTAAATTCAAGTGTCCTTAGTTTTTACCTAATGTCTTTTCCTGTTTCTGGGTACCATTTAGGGCACCACATTAAATTCCGTCATCACATTGTATTTGGGTACTGCCAAGTTCTGTTGAACAGTGAGCTGGTTTTTTTTTGCAGGGGGTGGGGCAGTGCTGGGACTTGAACTCAAGGCCTCGCACTTCCTAGGCAGGTGCTCTACCACTTGGGCCATTCCTCCAGCCCTTTTTGCTTTAGGTATTTTTTGGATAGGGTCTTGTGTTGGCCCAGGGCTGGCCTTGGACTGTGGTCCTCCTACTTGTGGCTCCCTCACAGCTGGATTACAGGTGCATACCACAATGTCTTGAATACTTGTTGAGATGGGTCTTTGATAACTTTTTGCCTGGGCTGGCCTGAACTATGAACCTCTTGAGCTTTGCCTCTGAGTAATTGGGGTTACAGGCATGAGCCACTACACTGGCTTAATCTTTTTTTTTTTTTTTTAATTCAAGTGTCCTTAGTTTTTACCTAATGGCCTTTTCCTGTTTCTGGGTAACATTTAGGATACCACGTTAAGTTTTGTTATCACGTAGTATTTGGGTACTTCCCAGACTTGTTGAACAGTGAGCTGATGTAGAACACTGATTCTCTGGCTTTAATATTGATGATTAAAGGCTTGTATCTTGATCTCTGACATCCCCAGCATTTTCCCAGCAAATCAGCTAGCTTCCAAGTATGGTAAAAGATCAGCTCGCTTACGGTGCTGAATAACTTTCTTGTTATTCAATGGAAGTATTAAAAATGATATGAAATATACCAACATCATAAATATTTTAAAAATTCAATTAAATTATAAAGGCTTTCTTTCATTCTTCTTCTCCTTCCCCTTCTTCTTTTTCTTCTAGATCTCTTTTTTTATTTTCAGTATTGGGGAATTGAACCCAATGCCTTGTACATGCTAGGCAAGTTCCCAGCCACTTGTCCATGCCCCAGTCATTTTGGTTTTTTAGTATTGTTTTTGAGACAGGATCTCTCAGGTACCTTTTCTTGGGCTGGCTTGAACTCATGAACCTCCTATCTCTACCTCTTGAGTAGCTGGAATTATAGGCATGCACCACCATGCCTGGCTTTAATTGTAATTACAATTACAAGTGATTGTAAACGCCCCCAGATATATTAGCAGAGTAATAAGTTTTATGTGTTGAACTTAAAAATTCAAAGGGCTTGGATTTATAACTCTCATAAAGTATTAACTTAAAAAATTGTAGCATCCTCCAAAAGAATTGTTTTTTGGAGGTACTGGGTTTGACATTAGGGCCTTGCACTTCCTAGGCAGGCAGGCGTTATATCACTTTTTGCTGTAGGTATTTTCCAATAAGGTTGTGTGTTAATGCCAGGTTGGCCTGGACCAAGAGCCTCCTATTTATGCTTCCTGCATAGCAGAGATCACAGATGCAAGCCACCATGCCTTTGATTGGTTGAGATAGGGTCTCATGAACTTTGCCTGGACTGGCCTCGAACTGAGAGTCTCCCAATCTCAGCTTCCCAAGTAGCTAGAATTATGGGTGTAGCCACTGCACCCAATTTAAAATAAGATATTTAACATGTAATAATGGAATTTTCAGCATCAGTGTGGGAGTAGTGCTCCTTAAGACTATTGGGAGGCAACCTCCTATTTTGAAGATTCAGTGAAAGAAGTCTTCTCCAGGGCCCTCTGCCTTGGTCTTTGCTGAATCCTCAAGATCTAGACCTGGCACATACTTGGTGCTTATTAAAAATGCTTGAAAGGATTGTGGTGAAATGAATTAGTGATCAGATTTTAGTTGTAGAAAGATCCCCTGGCTATGTATGAATATTAGACGGGAGGAGACAACACTAGGCAAGAGACCAAACAGGAAGTCGGTAGCAAGCCTCGGCAGTGGATGCACAGTCCATTTGAGAGAAGACGGGATCGTCTCCAGGTGGCTCCCTGGCTGCTGCAGAAATAAGAACAGGAAAGACAATTCCAAAGGATGATCTGGGGGGCTGACCACTAGTCTGTCATGTCAGCACACAGTTGCACCTTACTCTGTACAACATTTGTGTAGTGTATAACCCAATAAATCTGCTGGCAACCCATGGCATTTCTGGAGAGTTTAAGATTTTCAATTTATTGCTATTGTAAGGCCTCTTATACTACACATATGTGTATATCTATACTCTACACTATATATGTATATACACTATATATACACTATATATATATATGACACATAGTGCATGAATTATACATAGCCTTACTTAACGATTACACCTTGTAATTTTTTGACATTAGGGTGTAAAATCAGAGCTTCATGCTAGACAGGTGCTCTACTTCTTAGGCCACACCCTGTGTCCTTCTTGCTTTATTTTTGGGGCAGGGTTTTGTGCTTTTGCCCTGGATGCATAACTGGGATTTCAGGCATGCACAACCACACCCAGCTTGTTGGTTGAGATGGGATCTCACTAACTTTTTGCCTGAACTGATCTTGAACATCAATCCTCCTATCTCTTCTAAGCTCCAAGATTATAGGCATGAGCAACCATGCCCAGTTTGCATCTTGTAATTTTTGATGGTTGTGTCCAATCTGCCTTCTGAAGATGAACTAATTCATCCTCACACTGAGGGTGTGGCGTGTGCCTGCTTCCCATAGCTTCACAAAAATGCATCTTATTGAACTTTTCAGTTTTGGCCACTTTATTAGGCATAAGGTGATGTCTTGCTTTAGTTTGCATTTCTTTGTGTTCAAAATTTTCCCCTTTCTTCATAAAAGTATACTTTTTGGAAACTGCCTATTATAAATCTTTGCCATTTTTGTTGGATTATTGGTTTTTCATTATAAATTTTTGTGAACACATTATAGATGCATAATACCTTTCCAAATATAGTATTCCTGTGCCTCCTTCTATACCAGCGGCGGGAAAGCTATGGTTTGGCAGCCACATTTGCCCTGTAAATGAAGTTTTATTGGAATATAAGCATCCTCAGGTCTTTACATATTGTCTGTGGCTCAACAGTGGCCAGGCTGAGCTGTTTTGACAAATATTATATGACCTTGAGCCTAAACTACTTATTTTCAAGTTGTTACAAAAAGAAGTTTTTCTAGTCCCAGCCAGACCCTCTGAAAAAATCCCCAGTGCTGGCGGCTGCACAGCTATTGCTTGGAAAAGCTCCTGGGGTTTTTAAGGTTACAGAAGCTGAAGGAGCAGTTCAGCCAGGAGCAGAGAGCAGCACGGTCATTTCCCACAGCTCCTTCTCACCTCTTCTTCATTTCTCTCCCCTTTTCCTCCACATCCAACCACCTCAAAACCAAAGTCTTGAGAGGAACACATAGGGGCTTTCCAAATACATGTGTCTGGTTACCCAGGCTCTGCAAGATTCCTTAGGTGCAACAAACGTTATTGTTTGCTTATTTATTTATTGTTAAAGGAGGAAAGATTTATTTTTGCTCACAGCTTCTCAGGTTTCAGTGTTTGTTGAGTTGGCCTCATTGCTTTGGGGTCTGTGCTGAGGCAGCACATCTGAGAGGAAGCCTGTGGCAGAGGAAGGTAATCACCTGATGGCAGCCAGGAAACAAAGAGAAGAGGAGGAGGCTGGGGTCCCGGAGTCCCTTCCAGGTCACATCCCTAATGACCTAACTTCACACCACTAGATGCCACCTCCTAAAATTTCAGCATCTCCAATAGCTCCATGGAGCTGGAGACTAAGTCTTAGATACATAAACCTTAGGTGAAAATTCCAAATCCAAATTAAATAGTAACCTTTTCACACTAAAGCAGCAGTTGTTCACAGTTTTCTTCTTCTAACTGCTAGGTTCTGAATGGTATATACACAGTCAGTGAAAATCTCAGATTTAGAAGAGACACAGAAACTCTAAGTCCCATTAATACAAAGCTTCCCATGTCCAACTTCCCCTAAGTCTCCCAAGGTTCATTACCGTGAGAACACGCTATGCCATCAATGGGCACATATGGAGAAATTATCCACTAGGGTAAGACTGGTGACTTTACCTATTGATGCTAGGCCTAAATTACACGGCACTCATGCATGGATTTTTTTGTTGTACAAAATAATGGATTTCATTATGAGATTTTCATGTATGTATAATGCACATAGTGTACTTTGATCACATTCACCCCATTACTCTCTCTTGTCCCCCTTCCCCTCCCACTGGTCCCCTTCCTCTTCTGAAATAATCCCCCTCCATGTCTTTTTTTTTAAAAAGCAACTCTAAATTCTACAAATGCAGTACTTGTCTTTCTCAGTCTGGCTTATTTTGCTTAACATGATGATCTCCAGTTCCATCCATTTTCCTGAAAATGACATTATTTCATTCTCCTATATGGTTTAATAACACTCTACTGTGTATACATACCATATTTTCTTTATCAGTTCATTAGTTAACGGGTATCTACTCTGTTTCCATACCTTGGCTATTGTGAATGGTGCTGCAGTATGTGCTGACTTTGATTCCTTCACAGGGACGCTCAGGAGTGGCATAGCTGTGGCATATGCTAGTTCTATTTTTAGATTTTGAGGAACCTTCACACTCATTTCCTTGCTGGCAGGATTAATTTACATTCCCAGCAACAGTCTAAAAGTGTTCCTTTTTCTCCCACATCCTCACCAGCACTTTTGTGTGTGTGTGTGTGTGGTACTGGGGTTTGAACACAGGGCTTACCTCTTGTGCCATTCTACCAGTCTTTTTTTTGTGATGGGTTTTTTTTCAAGATAGGGTCTCATGAACTATTTGCTTAGACTGGCTTCAAGCTGCGATCTGCCTGATCTCTGCCTCCTGACTAGCTAAGATTACAGGCATGAGCCACTGGTGCCTGGCCAGCATTTGTTATTAAACTTTAAACAATAAAAATTTTAAGCAAAATCAGATTGACATTTCTTATATTTCAAAAAAGAAAATAGTTCTTATTAACAAATAATTGGGTTGTGCAAAGTTCACAAATGTACATACGTTTGCATACTGATGTGCCTGTACCATAACACAGAGACACTCAGACATACATACATAATAAATGTGTTACTTTGGATCGAACCCATGTTTGCTATAGACATTTCAGCCTCTTTTTTCTGATAGATGACCCAAAGAACAAAACTACCTACAAGCATTTATCAGCAAGGAAATAACCGCTCAGCAACTGAAGCTTTTACTTCAAAGTTGAAGGATGAATCTGAACTATGCTACTTTCCCTTAGTTCTCCACATGACTTCATGACCTTATGAGGTCCTCTGGAAAGATCATTTTTATTTTTGTCTCTGTCTCATACACATCACCAAAATACGGTAACTTGCATGTGTGAGAAAAATTGTTCTTAATGATGAAATAAACTTATTAAAACCCAAGGATGAACTGAATCAGTCAACCAAGCTACACTGAATGGAATGAGCAATGAGAACCTTAAAATTTTAAAGATTTTTAAACTATACTAGTATATTCAACTATAGCAAACTATATTTGCTAGAGTTCTCTAGCAAAACAAAATCAATAGGACATACAGAGATGGACAAATGCAGATTTATTATGATTGTGGAGACTAAGAAGTCCTTTACTGTAATATCTTCAAGCAAAGTATCAGGAAATCTGGTGGTATAATTCATCCTGGAGCAGTAGACCTGAGAACCGGGAAGACAATGGTGTAGCTTCCAATCTGAATTAATATCCAGAAGACATAAGGAACTACATCAACACAAACAAAACGCAACTAGATTAAAAAATGAGTAAAGAGTTTGAGTAGATATTTCTCTAAGTATACACAAACAACCAATAAGCACACGAAAAGATACATACAATCACTAATCATCAAAGAAATGCAAGTCGAAACCATAAGAGACTTCCTTGCACTCCTTAGGATGGCTTCTATTACCCTCCCCCAACCCCCTGCCAAATAATAACCATTGATGAGGATGTGAGCTATTGGAGCCTTTGTGCCTATTAGGAAAAGTGACACAGAGCGCAGCCTCTATGGAAAAGAGTTTGGTGGTTCCTCAAAGAATTAAACAGAATTCCCATATGACCTAGCAATCCCTTTTCTGGGTTTCTGTCCAGAACTTAAAGCAGCACCTTAAGGAGTATTGTATACCCATGTTCAAGGCTGTATTATTTGTACAGTCAAAAAAATGGAAGTAACCCAAGTGTCCATCGACAGATAAAAAAAATGTGGTAAGTGTATATAATTATTTTTCAACATTAAGAAGGAAGGAAATTCTGCAGGACATTATGGTTAGTGAAATTGGCCAGTTAGAGAAAGACAAGCATTGCGTGATTCTCTTTCCATAATGTACCTAAAGTCTTCCAACTCAGAAGCAGAAAGTAGAGTGGTGGCTGTGAGGGGGAGAAGGATGGGGGAAGTGAGCAGTTGCTGTTTAGTGGGTATAGAATTCCAGTTAGAGTAATGTGGATGTGAATTATACACTTAAAAAAAGTTAAGATGGTAAGTCCTGCTATGTGTATTTTACCATTTTAAATAAAATCCAAACTCTCCAGTCTAGACTAAACCACAACCTCATGGAATCCAAAGCTTCTCCTACGCTACCCCATTGCCTCCTCTTGGCTTCCCTGAACCAAACAGAGGCTCAAGCACCTGTAGCAATCAAGGGGCCTGGATTCTGTTTGTTTCTCTTTCTTCCTGGATTCTTATACTGGGCTTTCCAAGGCCAGGGCTCAGACAAAGAGACTGAAAAGACAAGTTTGTCTTTGCTAAGTTGGGACTATTTATTATTCTCGTGTTTACTGCCATGAAAATCACATGGCAGGCCTCCAAACACTTATCATTTGTAAGGCTCAGTTAGTGATTTCTCTTTTGCGTCTGTGAGGCTGTCCACGGTGCACAATTCCTTGGGGGAAGCAATGCAAGCAGTGCCTTCTCTGGCTGTTCTAGTTATCTACTGCAGCATAGCAAATAATCCCCAAACTTGGCAACTTAAGACAGCAAACGTTTGTTTTCTGTTGTTGTTGAGAGTTAAGAATTTAGAATGGATCAGCTGGGTGGTTTGAGATCGGGATGTCTCATGAAGCAGTCTAGCTGTTGTCCCAAGGTTCCATTCAAGTGGCCATTGTGGGGAGGCCTCAGTTCATCACCACTGGGTTTCTCTATGGGACGGTTTGTGACATAGCAACTGGCTTTCCTTAGAAGACTGATCAAAGAGACAGAGAATAGTTGCAGATATAAATATATAATATCTCTCATAACCCACTCTCAAAGTGGTGTACTCTCACTTCTGCTATAATGATAATATGGGAAGGAATTACCTCGGGTGTGAATTATAGGAGGCTGGGATTCTGGGGGACAGTATTGAAATTTGGCTGTCACACTTGTTTCAGCCCTCAGGAGACCATCCTACATCAAGTTACTCCTGGAGACCTCTACCTCCAGGAGTTTGGTCACGCTGAGTCTTTTCAACATAGCTGGAACCACACTTGTCTCATGAGAAACCCATCTTCCTTGCCATGCTGAGTGCTAGACGCACAGATTCACGCTGCTTCTTCCCTCTCCCCTGTGCTGCCCTCCTGAGCTGTTTTAGCTTCTGCTTTCAGAATTCTTCAGGAGGAAGGTAGGCACCATATGTGTGCATGCGTATGCATGTCTATGAGTCTGGGAATATTCCAGTTTCTCCCATGGGCCAAGAACTCTGCACTCTTGCAAAAGTTCACTCACCAACCAACTCTCTGGAGCATGAGTGAGTCCATGCATTCTGGCAGCTGAGCAAGTCACAAAGGACAAGTGGGACATCAGTCTCCCATCACGTGTGGTGTGCCCCTCAGCTTTCATGGTGACAGAAGCATCCTGACCCCGACCAGGAATTTCTCTCTTTTCAATGCACCCTTACCTTCTGCTTTAGAATATGGAGGTATCCATCCATGCATCAATGCTCAAGCGTGGGAGAAGTCTCATTCCACTTCATGTTAGGTGTGTGTTGAAAGGAAGTAAGGGTTGGTGTGACAGAGGCCCTTGGTGCTGCCCTGTGTTCCATGAGCAGACCTGTTCTCAACGTTTACAGGAAGTGAGGCAGGAGAACACATTGATGATGCCATGTTTCATGTACCTGAACATTTAAAGCAGACTAGTTGTTAAATCAGTTATGTCCTATTCTGCAACCTTGATAAATGTGACTTCTTAACCAGAAATTTTAAAACTATACTTTTAATGTGACTGCAAGTTGGCCAACTATCAAAGATGACTGACTGTAATTGTTATCAATATGTTATGTTTTCTATTAATGGACCAATGTTCTTTAGATGAGAAGCTCAAGATGCATATAATCAATATGATATCATCTCTTCATCAACACAATATCTACTAATATAATACTAATAGGAGTTACTTCATAACATTCGTTATTTATGTCTTTATGTCTAATTCTTTTCACAATTACTAGTCATGTTGTTTTAATCAAGATTTTCACTTATTTTGTTTCCACTGACAATAATGACAAATTAAATGAATTAAACATCTTCTTACTGTGCTTACAATTCTTAGTGTTTTACTGATTTCAAGTTGGAGAAATTTGCTCTGATGAGGCCTATGAATTTCTTTGAAAAAGTGAAATAACCAAACTTAGATTGCTGGTGTTGTCTTTGTTTTGTTTTTAGAAGCTTTTGTGAGCGTACAATGCATCATGCCAAATAACTGTAGAGAATCAAATTTCAAAATTAATTTATTTCTCACCAGTGAGCTTGATTTGCTCTTTGGAGATCTTCATTGGTTCATTCTACTCTTTTAGGGCCTCTTACATTTCGTTTATATTAAAAACCAAACAATTTAACAGCACTTCCCCATTACTCTCGTTCTTTTGTCCAAAAGTGGTTTATAGGTCAAGTATGATAGGTGTTTTAACAAGTCACTTTGTCTTTAGGCAGATGAAAACATTTGCTGAAATACCTAAGTTATTCCAAAGAATGTCACTGCTATTGACCCAATTTGGCTTTGTTTCCTGATTCTCCTCTCACATATTGCACAGAGAGTACATCAAAATGCTTTGCCGAAGTTCTAGGTGTTACCAGGTTCGTTAAGAACCGTGCTAATGCCATATAGACTTTGTATGGCTTGGATATCAAATGTCCCCCTAAAACTTATGTGTTGAAGGCTTGGTTCCCAGTGAAATTTCAGAGCTGGGGCTTTGGGGAAGTGATAGGATCATGTGGTTCTGACCTAATCAATGGATTACTAATCTAGTTTGATGTCGTTATGGGGCTTGGTTGAAACTGGGAGGCAGAGGCTCGCTGGAGGGGATGGATCACTGGGCATGCCCTGGAAGGGTGAACCTTATCTTGGGTCTTCCTTCTCTCAGCTTTCTGGCTACCATAAGGTGAGCTGCTTTGCTCCAACACACGCTCTCTGCATGATGTTCTGCCTCCCCTAAATGCAGTGGAGCCCACCAACCATGGACTGAAACCTGTGAAAACTGAAAGCCAAACTTAGCTTTTCTCCTTTTAAGCTGTTTATGTCAGGTATTTTGTCACATCAACAAAAAGCTGACTAACACAGGCTTCTTATTTATAATCTTTAAAATAGTGACTAAAATTTCTAGTTAAAAATATTTTTAGTTCAAACTTGTAAGTTTTTGTAATAGGTATGAAATAATTTAATTATGAATTTCAACTTCCTGGATTGCTTTGTCTGTTCACTCAGTAATATGCACGATAAATGTCTGTTGTTACTATGTCTTTTGTCCTTGCTGCAGGTAATCTTATTGTATTTACCTTTTCAGTTGTCACGTCTGATTCATGTTCTTTTTATTGGCCATTTAGTTAATTATCTTAGTTTGAGTTTTCTACCTTAAAAAGGAATACTTTTTGTGATATTAGGATTTGAACTCAGGGCCTCACATTTCTGAGGCAGGCACTCTTCCACTTGGGCCACACTTCCAACCCTTTTTTGCTTCAGTTATTTTTTTTAGATTAGGTCTCCTGCTTTTTGTCTAGGGTCAGCCTCAGACTGCAGTCCTTCTTCTTATGCCTCCCACATGACTGGGATTACAGATGTGCACCACCATGCCCAGCTTGCTTTGCTGAGAGGAGGGTTTCACTAACTTTTTGCCTAGGCTGCCCTTGAACTGTGATCCTCCCAATCTGTGCCTCCTGAATAGCTGGGATTACATGTGTGTGCTACCAAGCCCAATCAAAAAAAAAAACTTTTTGTATTTAAAAACTATTACATATTGAGCCACTAATTTTGAAAGCAATTTCTACAGAGCTTAGAAATTTCCCACTGCTTAAAAAGATTGCTATTATTCCTGATAAACATCATTATACTTGAATAAGTAGGCATGTATTACTCTTTTTTTTTTCCTTTGGTGGGAAAGGAAAGCAGACACTCCACTACTTGAGCCACACCTTCAACCTCTGTCTTCCTCTTTTAAGAATATCAGTTGGTGTTCTCTATTTCCTTTCTCAAGTCCTATTGATGGCTGTTTACTTGTTCTTTTCAACTTAATAAATGCATGTGGGCAAATGATGGTTTATGGTCAAAAATTAAATCTTCATTTAGTAATGAAGAAGAAGCCACAGGGATTCTGACTGAACCAGTTAAGTCATGCGTTTGATGAGAATATTTTTCTTTCTCATTTTCATTGATTTCACCTTAATTATATTTTTATTGAAGAATTTGTCAAGTCTTGTTACTTTCCTTTTTACCTGATTTTAAAATTTAAGCTATGTACCTGCCTAGGAAGCATGGAGCCCTGAGTTCAAACTCCAGTGCTACCAAAACACCCTAAAAGTTTAAGCTAATAATTTCTTTGAAGATATTCTTATCATTTCCTTTTACCTTTCCCTCCTTTGATATGTGTTCCATCAAGTTGTTCCATCTTCAGCCAGGTAAGAAAATTATATTAAAGTATATAAGATAAATGTTAACACAAAATACGTAAGAATTATTTTAGTATTATCTTCAAAAAGTTACTTCTTGGCCTATGGATGTAGCTCAATGGTAGAGCCCTTGCCTAGCATGTGTGAGGGCCTGGGTTCCCCTTCCAGCCTCATGAAAGAAAAAGAAAGAAAGAAAAAGTTACTTCACCCAAATATTCAGAATATCTTATTAAAATAAAAGGTAAAATAAAATTATAATTACTAACTATTGTATAATTAATAAAATCGTATTTATAATTAATGAAGCTTTAAAGTTAAGATGATTTAAATTTAGCTGAAACTTCACTGTTTTGAAATTATAATTAAGTCTTATTACATATTTTATATTTAAAACATTTTTATTAGTACATGAAAGTTATACAGGGGGTTTTGCTGTGACATTTCCATATACGCATATATTTTACGCCAGTTTGGTTCATCCCCTCTACTATTCTCTCTCCTACCCCGTTCCCCTTCTTAAAAACAGCATCAACAGGTTTCAGTGTTTCATGTTTGTACCTGTATAGATGGTACACCTACCATATCGCCCTCCTCCTTTGTCCTCTTCATTTACCCTTCTGCTCCTACTTGTACCTTCCCCTTAACATGAGCTGTTTTACATTCCTGTCTTTCATTGTTTAAGTTATCTGTTCCTTGTTCAGTGGGGATTTTTGCCTTGTTATTTTACCTGTAAATATATTGTGCTTAAATCAATCTACCCCCTCCACACACTACTCTTCTCACCCTTTTCCTCTACCTTGTATTGTTCAACAGCTTTCAGTGTGTTTCACTGTGTCTTGTTCCTACACAGATGTGATGTATTTCACCATTATTCACTCTACCATTCCTTGTCTCCTCCCTAGTCTCCTCAAATAGTACCACTTTTGGAAATAAGCTCTGTATATTTATATGTGTTTATGGCAATGCTTATATTTGTATTGCATCTATCTTCTGCATATGAGAGAGAATATGTGACCTTTGTCTTTCTGAACCTGGCTAATATCACTTAAGATGACGTTCTCCAGTTCTATCCATTTACTTGTGAATGACAAAATTTCATTCTTCTTCATGGCTGAATATGTGTGTGTGTGTGTGTGTGTGTGTGTGTGTGTGTGTGCGCATCACATTCTCTTAATCCATTTCTCAATTGTAGGGCATCCAAGCTGTTTCCATAGTGTGCTATTGTGAATAATATGGCAATAAACATAAGCAGGCAAGTATCTTTAATGTTTCTTGACTTATAGTCCTTCGGGTACATGCCTAGTAATGGAATGCTGGATCATACTGCAGATCTATTTTTAGTTTTGTGAGGAAGCGCCATACTGTTTTCCAGAGTGGTTGCACTAGCTTATATTCCCACCAGCAGTGTATGAGGGCTCTTTTTCCCCCACATCCTTACCAGCATTTGTTGTTGGTGGTGTTCTTGATGATAGCTATTCAGACAGGAGTGAGGTAGAATCTTAATGTGGTTTTGATTTGTATTTCTTTTATGGCCAGGGATGGTGAGCATTTATTCATGTGTTTCTTGGCCATTTGCATTTCTTCCTTTGAAAAAGCTCTGTTCAGTTCATTTACCCATTTTTCATTGGGATGCTGATTCTTCGGGAGTTCAGTTTTTGAGCTTCGTGTGTGTCAAATGTATAGTCGGCAGAGTTTCTCCTATTCTGTGGGCTGCCTCTTCAGTCTGGTGACCTTTCCTTTGCTGTGCAGAAGTTCTTTAGCACATGCAGTCCCACTTGTCAGTACTTTCTTGTAGTTGCTGAACCACTGGAATTCTGTTTAGGAAGTTGTTGCCTATGTCTATATGTTCCAGTGTAGTCCCTATGTTTTGCTGCATTAGTTTCAAAGTTTCAGGCCTTATACTAAGGTTTTTGGTCCACTTACTACATACATTAATAAAAATAACACAATTCACAAGTCTAGTGTTCCATCTCCTTTTAGTTGTCTAGGTAAGCAGCTGGTATTCCTGTTCATGATATTTCATATAGACATATTGGATGCAGTTTAAGAAAACAAAGTTAATTGTTCAATATCATAAGAGATTTCTTAACTACTATGTGTAACAGCTCTATATCCCACATTAGTTTTTGTTCATGCCTTTAGGAGCATGGACAGAAGCAAGAAAATGGATATTTTTGGAAAATGATACTTTGTGATGCAAACATTTGTCACTTTAATGCTGTGGAAAAGGAAAGATTTAGCAAACTAGTTTGCCATTTACTAAGCACATCTCAGGTCTTCCTTGGGTTTACTACTTAGTAGCAGAGCCTATCATTTGTACCCTATTTTGTTTTTAGCTATAGTGCAAGAAATGTGGGGAAGCATTTCACTGTGGTCTGAATGATGTTGGTCAAGGGAGTAGAAGTTTTAGATAGGGGTTATACCATCAACACATTGGATGTGATACACAAAACATGTTTGATATGTTTTTAATGAATCTCAGAATCTTTAGCCATGTAACTGAGGCCAGAAGGGAGCAGAAGGAAGTTCATATATGGTTTTTTTTAATGTTGAAGGAGCTTCAGCGTATGAAGAAAATGTTTTTAATGATTGTAAATGCTTTAATGTCCAACTAATAAATGTTTTAAATTTATTAATCAACTGACATTCTTAAAAATATATTTTCTTAAATAACTGCATAGTACTTACATGAGTAATAAGAAATCTTATGAGTTCAACCCATTAGATTTATTCACAAATTCAAAATCTATTAAAAATTTAATCAAAGGCCTTTCAAAATGTAGACTCAAACACCATAAATCTCATGAGATACACCAAATACATAATATTGTGAAGTTTACAAAACTGATTAAAGCTGTTATATCAAAATGATTATAAATAGTATAAATTAAACATTACTTTCCATTTTATCCTTCATATTCCATTTTTTACATATTCTGGAGGTTTTCATGATCTTCCCAGTCACTGTTTTATTGCTTATTTGCAGTAACTTGATCAGGCCTAAGAAAAATGAAGCCCTTTGCAGGCCAGCTGACGTTGCAGGCTTTTGGATTGCGCCATCAAGAGCAATTCAAACCCAAGTGTTGATTACAGGCTGAGCCTGGTTTATGAAACCATTTTCATTTGTTTCATCATAGAACTCTGAGGTCATGTGTTAGATGAAGATTCTGTTTTTGAAATATGTCTATATGGATTCAGCCATCCTGTGTTGTAACCACTGTGCTGCCCTGAGTGCTTGATTGGTTTCCCTATATAGTTTCCTCACATACTATCAATAAACAAAACCATTGGAGCAATATGTGGTGTTTAGGACTGTAATCTGATGCCATCAGAGCCAGGAAGTGCTGACATGTGATATTAGCTTGAAATAAGCCAGGTATATTTTAACGTGGATTAAATCACTTTTTTCCTAACCATTATATGTGTCCCTTCTTCTGACCCAAATTTTAGGAATTCCACTGGTCTTGCATCACAGTCTTGGTTCTGCTACCTGGGATGAGGCTTTCATCAGCAAGTACCCAGTAAAATGCACTTTGTGCAATCATGGATATAGATGCTTCTTTTCTTTGGCTTCCTAACACCTTGAAACCTGTTTTCAAACATTGGTACTGGGCTGTTCTAGTACAATGTATTTTTTCAAATGGAGTATCCTTAAAGTTTCGTGAGAGTAGCTATTCATTTTATTATGTAGATACACACTGCTGACATTTTTTATAATACAATTATTTATTTTCAGTATTTTATTAAAATCAGTAACTATAATGGGTTGTAGTTTCCCTTTCCTGGAGAATGGGAGATTGGGTAGCTTTCTTCTTTTAGGACATTTGGTGACTCTATCTTTTTGGAAACTCCTGCTGACTTTGTAGTTGACCTTCCTGAGTAGCCACAGGTGCTGGTAAGTGCCAGGTCCTCTCTTGATGACTGTTATAGGAAATTGATGCAGCCTGGTCACACTGTTCTGTCCTTGGTATAGTTCCTACGATCCTGGGACTGTGTGGCTCATCATACACTTTTGTTCACATTTTTCTGTTTATAGAAACAAATACATACACACATTTTGAAATTGGTATACTTTAGGTCAAGTGAAGAAAAGATACCTTCATAAATATTACCAGTTGTGTATATTTAAAAAGTGAGTAAAATTAAAATAACCTTTTCATTTTGTTTGATATTACTACCAATTTTTATGCTGATTTGTCTCCTTTGGGCTTTTAAAAAAATCCCATTGTCAAATTGGCATAACTTGGCTGTTGAGAAACTCCTTAATCTGCCTTCTGCTTGGCTTTTTTAGTTCTGCCCTGATATTTTATAAAAAAAAATAGTATGCTCAAGATTTAACCCGATTTTATTTTTTGTCATATGGACTCTTTGAAGAGTTCTGTGTATCAGTAGGACATACTCTGAAAAAGTGTATATCGTATAAATATCATAGATCTCACTTAAATGAACTAAGAAGGCTATAATGTCATTAGGCTGTGTGTGTGTGTGGTGTGATATGTAGTGTGTGGGGTGTATGTTAAATGGTCTAGTGGTGTGTGGGTGTAGTATGGAGGGCTTGTGGTGAATGTCTCTGTGGTATGTGTGTATATGTGTGGTACAGTGTATTGTGTATGTAGTGTGTATGCATGAGGTGGTGTATAATGTGTGCATGTGGTTGTCTGTACATGATAATATGTGTATATGTGGTGCGTATGTGTGTGTGTGTGTGTATTCATGAATGGTGTTTAGGGATGAGAGGAGGGAGATTGTCTGAGGCTTAAGATACACATGACCCTTTGTTATGTTTTGGATATGAAGCTTTCTTGATAGCCAGCTGTGGATCCAGTCACTGACAGTGACTGGAATACATGGACACTAACTTCATCAATGGATTAACCCATTCATGAAATCATAGCTGAATAGACTAGTAAGCGTCAGGCATGGTTGAAGGAAGTAGGCTGCTGAGGTTGTATCTGTCTCTGGTCCCTTCCTGTCTCTCTCCTTTTTGGCCATGAGGTGAGCAACCTCTGACAAGTACTCATACCACCGTGACACTTACTCTACTCGATTCAGGCCCAAACCAATGAATCCAGCTGGCCGTATCTGAAACTGTGAACCAAAATCTTTCCTTGAAACTATTTTTCTCAAGTATTTGTCATAGCAATGAAAAGCTAACACACACTCCCACACATTCTTCAAATATCTGATATAAAGATAAGGTTTTTTTCCCTCTCTTTTTTGATGTTGATTAAATTAAGAGAGTGGATAGAATTGTATCATTTTAATACACAATACTATTTCTGGAAGCATTTCAGCTTGGGGCAAAGGAGAAATATTGTATCATTGCTCCTTTTCTCTAGTTTGAAACAAAAAAAGAACTCTCATTCCTTAAAAACTTATACTTATACAACTTATACCCTCATGACAGTTGCTTTACACATCAGGGACATGTTGGTAGAGAGTTATGATGACTCTTTAAATGACAATTCATGAAACTGGACTATTCCCTTATCTCTAAGTTTGAACAAGAGTTAATTAAGAAATTGCAACAAACTGATGCAAAACACTGAACTGTGATTCTTGATTGAAATAATGTTAGTATTAGTTACAATATTACATTTGAGAGATATAGTATCCATAATGGAACTTAATCTATCCCTAACTCTTTTATCTCTAATTCTAATTTGCTGGAACATTTGAAAAAAGTGTACCTTATTTTCACTGACTCTTCATTACTCAGAAATAATATTTTTTTTTTTACTATCCTTCTCTGGAGTAACAATGTGGCTATTTGCATAGATTCAATAACAATAATTAAAGTATAATTTACAAAATTGATGCTACAACCAAATTGGTTTTTTTTTAGTGCCGACAAATTTATTTAAATAAATATGGAAAACCTACCATTAAAGGACAAGAATGTATTTGCCATGCAGAACAAATGCCTCAAATACTTCCCAGGAAGTGGGTCTGTGGTTTACAAAGATCCAGCTTTACAGGGTAAGAAAAAAATCACTTCCTAGAAGGCCCAGGCTTTTAGATTTTTGAGAAATTGGACAGTAATTTGCCCACATTTATAGGTATTTGGTAAATATTTCCATGGATAAGGGGGGGCTACCGTATCTTCATCTAGGCAGGGTTACACAGGGAACTATGTAGGGAAAATATTCTTCCCTTATGTTCTTAAGACTTACATGCTTTTCTACATGTGAATTACAACTTAGTTTAAAAAGAAAATAAATGCATTTGGGGTAACTTACAGGACTTTTGGGAGCACAGAGGACCAGATTTAGAGTTAGAATAATCAAAAACAATGTCCCACTTGTGCCACAGAGTGGTTTTTTTGAAGACCCTCATGGTGCCACTGTTCACAGCCATTGCAACTCACACCCTTAGAGCTCCAACATCCGATGTCTGGTTCTGATGCTAAAACTGCAGTCACAGCTGTCTCTGTCACTTGCTGGGAGGTTCTCTCACCTGCCACCTGGCCCACATACTGGCCCCCTTGTAAGTTGTAAGGAAGCTTGGGAGAGGACATCTGCCACTTTGTCATAAACTGGGGGAATTCTTCAAACATTAGAAGGAAGTTCTGGAACTGGGTCTGGTGATACTTGCCAGGAGGCAGAGGCAGGAGAATCTCAAATTTGAAGCCTGGGATAAATATGAGTTCAAGGCCATCCTGGGATACCAAATTACCTCTCCTGTAAGAACAACAAATGCTCTTATAGGAGGGATAATTCAATGAGTCAACACAGATTTATGGCATGCCCATGCTACCCTAGTTGCTGTGTTGGTGGTGAAAAAATCTCTTGTGGCTGATTCCCATTAGGCTTGTTGTTGTTCTTCACTCAGTTCCAGGAAAAAAAAGAATTTGTTTCCATGTCCATCTAGAGCACAGTTGCTGAAAGATTAGTTTCAGATGTTAGTGTCTGAGAAGTTCTTTTCCTTCCAGACTGATGTTGGTTCACTTGTCTTTTTATACACTTGTGAAAAATAAAAGCAATGCTCTCAACTACATTTTCTTTAAAGACAGAGATGTGTTATTTATGAATTTGAACCACGAGAATACTACCCTTATTAGTAGCCATGGTGCCAGCTTGGGGAAGCCTCAGCTACCTGTCAGCAACTTGCCTCCATAGCTCCATTCTTCCCATTACTGCAAAATCACTGATGGCTTCCAGTTGTTTCCAGAGTTGTTTTGAGAAGGCAAAAAAAAATATCAGATGAATTGTAAACAATGCAAAATGTTGTTTGCACAATATGCAGGAAGTGGAGTCAGGCATTGGCTGGACTTGAGGCAGGAAAGGAAACCTAGTCATAGTGGGCAGATAGATTAAGGCATCATCCAGAGAAACAATCAGTCTGCAACTCCACATTAAAAAGCAAGCTACGAAGTCTTTGCTCCCGTTTCCTGTGCGGGGAATAAGAAATGTTTCTCTTTTCCTCTCCCTCCCCCCTTGCCTATACTTTATCCTATTATACTAAACTAAATCTCTGCTAAAACTTTCAAAAAGAAAAAAAAAGAAGAAGATGAAGCAGAGCCACTTCTTCACAAGGTCTTGTTCTCAAAACAATAGAGATGTGTGCTAGGAGTGTACAGTAGTGGGTGCAGGTGCCTTTGGGAGAGAGGGGAAAGGGGAGGGGGGAGGAGAGGGAGAAGGAGAGAGGAAGAGGGAAGGAAGCATTTGAACCAGGTACTGAGGACATTATAGGTATGGTACACCTAAGTAGCACTATCTTGACCATATATTAGGATGTCAGTACAATCTCTGATCTGAACTGGAACATTGAAAATAAATGACTTTTGAACTGAGTGTGGTGGCAGACACCTCAGCACTTGGGAGGCTGAGGCAGGAAGATTGTGAATCCAAGACCAGCCTGGGCTACATAGTGACACCTTGTCTCAATCAAAACAAAACAAAACAAAAATAAAACTGCTTCAACCTTGAAGATTATATTAGCAGAGTAAAAAAATAGAAAGATACTAGTCCTTTGGTTATAATATTCATATAACCCTAAGGCCTCTGAAGTATATCACATGGGACCTTGAGTTATTGTTAAAATGTGCAGAAATGAAATACCACTTGTGTTCAGTGCCAAGAAAGCTTAAAATTGGACCAAGTGTTATAACCAAGATGAGAATTTTCTGAAAACACAAGACCTTGGCTTATACCATATCTGGTAAAGCCCTGACCAGAATAACCACACAAATTTCTGTAGGACTTTCTGGTGCTCAGACTGCATTAACTGTGTCATTTGCAGAAAGAAACACTTTCCAGAAGAGTCCTTCTTAGTATTTGAAGGCTATAGAGACATAGAAAAAGTTTACTTTGGTTACTGCAAAACATAATGCATGTCATAATCACTCGTTCCTTTGTTCTGTTAGTCAAGGATCTTTTGGTTGAAAGCGATAGAAATTCAAGTCAAAGTAAAGTAAGAAGAAAAAGTAATCTATTTGTTCATTAAAGTCACAGTTCAGAAACTGGGTTGGTTTTCAGCATAGCTGGATTTCCTTGGATATCACCAGAGAGCTGTCTCTTCTCACTGCTCTGTTGTCCTTCCTGGTGACTTCCTTCTCCATCTGTTGGGGATGGTTGCCTCTGGCAGCTCCAGGCTCAGCAGATTCTTACAGTGCATGATTCCAGAGGAGTCAGCAGCTTCTGTCCCCATATCAATATTTGAAAAGAGCTATGACTGACCTACTTGAGTCAGGTCCTACCAGGTGATTGCCCTGTGCATATGTGTGTGGGAGGAGTTAGGAAACCCCCTTTGATAAGGTGACAATTAGGAAAAGAACAGAGAGAGAGAGCTGGGTTCTGGGGGTGTCTTGTGGGAGTCTTGGGATCAGTGGCTAGCATAAAAAGAGGATAAACCTTTAAAAGGATTAGACAGACCCAACTCCATGCCCATCACCCTTGGGCACAGTATGATTTCAGGGGCAGGGTAGGGGCCTTTCTGCCTAAAAGGCAGTGCTGTGTGCAATCAGGACAATCATTGTGCAGGGCAAAGTAATTTGGTCTGAATTAATCTTTTATAGACAAAAGCCACTGAATGCAAATATCTGGTAGAAGGAGCGCACTTGTGAGAGTTGTCAGGCCAACATAGCTGGCTGATCTCTGTATCTGACTGCGGGGTCACAGAGAGGTGGGCACAGGGCCCCTGGGAGGGAAGGAATGCCCACAGGACCAGCCCATGTCCATATCAGGCCAGCAGCTGTGTGTTAAGAGAGGGTGGCTGCTGTTGAAGTACCAAAAGGAATTGAGGTCACAGCTGAAGAGAAAATGTATGTCTTGGGAACACTGTCACCAAAATGTCTCTCCTTGAACAGGAGAGGTTTTGGTGGTTTGGCCCAGGGCACATCCAGCAATTGTCTATGTGGGAAGTCTTGCTATTGTTTAAAGCACAAAGGCCTATTTTCCTTTCCAGAGATCATGATCTCAAACAGAAGGATAAAATAAACCAAGAAAACCTGCCCAAATAATGAAAAACAGTTGCTTTCCAAAGTCAACTATTCCTTTGGTAAATGATATGTCAGTTAAGGAAACCAAGTTGTTCAGTGTAAGAATTTCAAAAGATTATAGTTTTAAAAGGCTTATCTGGAATTCATTTGAGATCAGGTTTGATCTCACCAATTTTTTTATTTTTTTCTTACTTTAAAACTTGGAACTTAATTTAGAAAATTTCTCCTTTTTGCTTGAAATCAAAGTATCATAGAATTTATTGACACTTGCCTTAAAAGCTATTTAGATATGGAACTTATTAGTGACTGAATGTTGGGTAATGCTGACTTAAGAGGTCTTTCCAAGGGCAGGGTATGGTGGTCCATCCTGTAATCCCAGATAGATACTTGGAGGGTGGAGATAGAAGGATCTCAGTTCAAAATAGCCTGGCAAAAGTTAGCAAGACCCTATCTCAGGAACAAGCCAGGCAGACTTAGATGCACATGCCTGTGATCTCAGCTACATGGGAGGTGGAGGTAGGAGGATCTCTGTCTGAGGGTGGCCAGGTGAAAAGTGTGAGTTGCTCTTTAAAAGCAAAAAGACTGGGGACATGGCTAAAGTGGTAGAGTACTTGCCTAGTGTGTGCAAAGCCCTGAGTTCAAACATCAGTACCTCCCAAAAAAGGGATCTTTCTAGTGAATGCTAACTTTCAATTGTGTAGGCACTTTTAGGTACTGCTCTTACTTGTCCCTGAGAGGCAATTATCAGCCACCAGCTGTCTACTACTCCCTCAGACCTCTCTATTTCCATGCCTTCTTGTCCTAAGAGTCAACACTTGCCCTTCAATATGTGGACACTAGAAAAAAGTCCCCAATGTCAATAGGGCAATGTTAACATTATATTATTCAAGGAAATAAGAGGAAATCTATTCAAACACGAGGAAGAAGCTACAGAGGATCAGATTTTAAAAGTTTAAGCTGTGGAATTAGATAGGTGGGCTTCCAGACTTTGGCCAATCACTTAACCTACAGAGGCTCACCTATAATGTAGGAACAATCATGATGACCTATGGGCCAGTGTGAGAACTGAAGAAATAGTGTATGTGCAAATGTAGAGCTCAGACAGACTGAAACCTGGGCTTGCTGAGAGATGTGTATGAGAAAATGCCTGTAACTCCATCTACTCTCCCAGTCAAGGCACAGGATTGGGCTGAGACTCTTTGTCACCATTTGGTGGCTCCTGGTAAGCAGGCAGGCCTTTAGCTAGATTCCCCAAAAGACAGATGCTTGGGGAACCAGGGGGAGGAAGGGAAGAGAGTCAAATTGCTATGAGGATGGCAAAAAAGGCCTCTGACCTGGAAAGCCTTATTCTAAGCAATATTCATAGCCCTATTTCTTACTGGGGAGCTATAGATCCTAGAGGGCTTAACCCCTCTCTAGGCTCTATATATTCTTCTCTGTTATTTAGCCATCTCCCCAGAATTACATGGCCCTTGCTATTAAATAAACTTCATGTCTTGCAGGTCCACCAGAACCTTCCCTTCAGTCCTATCTCTATCCTGCGGGTATCACTCAGCAGGTACATCTATCAGCACAACAGAGGTCAGATCCTTTCTGTTGTCCCTCCCTCAAAGAACTTTGATCAAGTGCAAGATGAAATAGGCTTTCTGAGATTAAATCAAAGCAAAACAAAGTCAAAAAGCCCCTGCTGTGTTAATCAGTTTCAGTCATTGTGACAAAGTACCTGATAAAATCAATGGTAGAAGTGATTTCAGTCCATAGTCACTTGGCTGTGTGTTAAGCAATACGTCATGGCTGGAGGGAAGCTGACTACCTCATGACAACCAAGAAGCAGAAATAGATAGAGAGAGGAAGAGTCTAGGGACAAGGTATACCCTACAAAGGCATACTCTTTATGAACTGCTTCCTCCAATTAGGTCCTACTCCCTAATAGCCTATTCAGCTATGAACTCATCAGTGAATTAATCCACTGAAGTCAGCACCTTCATGATCCATCACCTCTCAATAGTACCACTATTTGGGGACCAAGCCTTCATCACATGAGCCTTTTTTGGAGGATACTTCATATCCAATCTATACCTGCCTTTCCCTTCTAGTAGATGAGGGGAAAGATAACTAATAAAGAAGATCAAGGAGTAAACAACATAGTGGTCAGGTGGTTCAAGTGCTATGAAAAAAATGAGGGGTATAGATTGCTGCAGGGGGCAGGTGACCAGGGAAATATGAGTGATCAAGGGACGTTTTAGCAAAGACCTGATGGAGTTGAGAGACCGATCTATGGAAACCAGGGGCTCAGCCTTCCAGAAAACAGTTGGTCACCTTGAAGCCAAGAATTTATATTTAGGAGCAAGCAATGCAGTTGGTGTTCTAGAGTAAAGTAAGCAAGGTGAGACTGAGGGAAGAATGACATGTGAGAGTCAGTGAGAACAGGAAACAGCTTGTTCGGGCTTGGGAGACCATTATGAGGCTGTTGGATACAAGATGGAAAGCTATTGGGGGTCTACGGTTCACATGTGAGAGTTCTGTCTGATTATCTTGTTGAGATTATAGTAAGGTTGGTAGAGCAGGAGGCCAGTGAGGTGACTGCAGTCATCATCCAGCTGGGACATGATGATGGCCTGGAGTAAAGTGGTTGTATAACATGTCATATTTTGAGGTAGATCCAATAGGATTTATTGATGCATTGAATACAGAAGTCAAAGAAATGGAGGAGACAAAGATGGCGCCAATGCTTTTGGCCTGACAGTCACTCCAGGCACTCACTGAGCATGCCCTGTGATCAAATGGCAATTTCACTCTTATGACTGCCTGGCCAAAAGCATTGGTGTTTACTGTTTGGTCTTCCCTGGCTGGAACTTAGTGTGGGCTAAGGTGTCTAAGAAGGACTTCATCTGACAGACTTAAGCATTGTGTTCTCCCTTTAAAAGCCCAAATAACAAATATTTCAAAATTAAAAGCAAAAAATTAAAATATTTATTAAAATAATATGACAATGTATTCATAACATGATGCAGAATGTGACAATTCCTCTTTTTCATGAAGTATTTTCTACTTTCCTAAGCATGCCTAAGTCCTCAGGCATGAAGGCAAAACCAAAGCAAAACAAACAAAATAGAAGCAAAACCTGATGTTACCTAAATAACTTCCATGAGGCAACTGTAATTCCCTTTTTATTATCAGGCTTTAGTATTACTGAGTTTCATACACTGAGATGCTGTTACACATCCAGTCTCTATTCCCCACCTATCACGTCTCTCTCAATTCTTCACCCTACTCCCAAAAGAACAAAGGGTTGAAAAAGTAATAAACAAAAAAAAGAAAAAGAAAAATTTAAATGTATAATTCAAAAACAGAGTTAAAAGTCATTTTTTTTCAGTCTCTAGTTTTTTCTCGAGTCAGTTTTCTGACCACAAAAGAAAGCAATGAAACCAATTCTCTAGCTCTGGGGTTTTTTTTTTTTTAAATCTCCCCCATGCATTTGTGAATAACTTGTAATCCATACATTGCTGTGAGTAATTGTGTATAACCAGAAGTACCGATTGTAATGTTTGAAATCACATTTTGGGGCAATTTTCATGTGCAATTGTGCAAATGTTCTCTGATACACATCTCCTCCTACATGTAAGGACTGACCCCAAAGTGAGGAAGGCAGCTTTCTGAGTCTTAGGCCATCCTGTCTTTCCTTATGAGAGGCAATGGGGTTCATAGGGCTTCAATTTAGCTTTTTAATCTCAAAACAAAATAAAACTGTCTGTACCAGTCTCTCACCCAGACAAATGAACCACCCACTGCAAGCCTCCAGCATAAAGGTGGGCGAGCGCCCTACATGGACCTGACTGTGTCCAATTAAACTGTCACTCATAAGATCCTCCCATGTCAAAGGTTGGGAGGTGCTACCAGAAAGAGTCCATTTGCCAAGGAGCGTTGAGTTATTAGTGTGAAATTTACTAGTTAGTGTGGTAACTAGTCTTTTTCTATTTATGGCTAAAATTATTATACCTAATTTCAAGATAAGAACAAATTTTTCCAAGGCAATATTTTAAACAAAGGAAGAAAGAAAAGATAAACTTAATGTGAGTATGTGTTAAATGAGGGGAAATTATACTGCCATTTTTCAACAGTTATCTATTATTGTTCATCATCTTCAGTGAGATATTGATTTAGAGATCATGAGAAGTTTTTTTAAAAATTCCCCTTTTTTTCATAGGCTAGAATCTAAAACAAATTTTGATTCACAAAGTAGAAATGATTCATAATGGAAAATAAATGTATGAAAAGGGTAGTCATATAAAATAGAAACATACAGAAAAATATTCATTCATATAAAAATTTTAAATAGCAATGTCTACATCAAATTGAAGTGGCCCAATGGAGTGACAAATATGATTGCTTCAGGATTCCCTCAGCTGTAATGGTAACAAAATTATCTCACCATTTTATTAAATGCTTATTAGTGCTTGGTTCTTAATTTTTATTTTGCTGTTGTAGAAGAATGAAGTTAGGAATGTTACTTTAGAAGTAAAGTTCTGTATTTCATAGAGTCCTTTATTCTTTGCTTCTTCTTTAAATTCTAATTTTTAAGGGGTGTTGTTCAAGTTTATTTTGCAAGAGACATACAGAGAAAGAAGGAATGGATAAACTAAGAAGTCCCTGAAAGTAATGGTGACCACTGCTCTAAGAAAATATGAAAATGACTTTGAATAAGATTATGCAAACACGAGGCGTGCCATTCTCAAAATGCCTCTCATTTCTGTATGGCAGAACTGTCCATATCAATTCTTGGGATTTCCACACATCTCTTTGCACTTCTCTGGCTGCTTCGGTCTAACATGGGCTGATATATTTCAGCCACTACGCAGTACCGGGAGCGAGGTGTGAGAGCTTCGATTCTGACAACTCTGTGAGCCCCTTCATATACTTTTTTCTCCTACACACAAGGGAGAAAAATCAGATTATAAATGGTTTCCAGTAAATTGTTGATTTGCTTTGTTTTTGTTAAAATCAGTGAGTTGTACGTGGTTAGGATAGTAATTGAGTGGGAGGGTTCTTTCCTAGACATGTCCTTCTCCCCAGAGTTCAGGACCATAATCTGGTGAAGGACAATTCAAGTGGCCAAGAAGGTGCTATCTGACTTCTCACTGAGGGCTGCTGATTGACTAGCCCAAAGATGAGAGCCTGTTTTTCACGAGTTTGAGCTGTGCAGCGAAGAGAGTTAACTGTAGATGTGCCACACATGGCCCCCGACAGAAAGTCAGAGACAGCATGATCCCACGGAATCACTTGCTGTTTCCCTCTTCTGGTCCTTCCTGGGTCTGACAGCACTGGGTTTCCTGTTTTGGGCTGTCCGTGAGATTGCTCATTATCCCCTAATGAAACTCCATTCCTTGCTTCTGCATTCGAAGGACTTTGAATGGGCTTCTTTTTCCTTCCAACCAAAGGAACACTTTCTTAAACAGACACCAGCAAAGAAACTTTCAGCTTGCCACCAAACTCAGTTAAAGGCACTGATGGTGGATTTTTTTAGCAAACTGCCACAGAAAAATTGATATAAATGTATTATGCTGTGATTAAAAACTATTAAAGTAAATAAGGTGTTAAGTATTGTTACTATCAACTTATAGCTATATAGGGAAGACCAAAGAGAGACAAGCTGAGTGACAGGGCACACCCCCACACACATGTACACCCCCACCCCCACACACATGTACACACACACCCCACACACATACACACATGCAATATATACTCACATGAATACTGGTGGTGATACAAGTGCTAATTGTTTATCATTGAGGGTAAAAGTGAGAAAGAATTTAAAAAGGTAGGGAAAAATAAAAGGAGATAAGTGTAGCAAGAGAGAGAATATAAAATATGGCCAAAATGTTAGTTAAATACACAATAGAGGCTGGGCAGGTGGTGCACACCTGTAATTCCAGCACTCAGGAAGGCTGAGGCAGGAGGATCAGGAGTTTGAGACCAGCCTGGACTACATTGTGAGCTCCTGAGTCAAAAAACAGAACAAAAGACAATAAACAATAAAAAATACTAACATGTGTTCATCTGATTTACCTTTTCTAGTGAATCATTAAGTGTGAAAACTCGGTATACTAAGTCATAGTAATTTTCTGCAGATACGTTTTTTCCTTTTAGGTCTCTATATGGCAAATCTGGAGTATGGAGAACTACCAACAAAGATCCATTGACACGGGTTAGATTCACGACTGGAGGATCTATTTTCACTGGAGAAAGAATAAGAAAATTTGACAAGTCATTGAAAACATGAACTATTACACATGGATATGCTCTGTGTCATGGTGAGACATAAAATTTAGAAATCTGGAAAAATCATTACGAACCTACAATACAAACATCTGAGAAGTTTCTTTGAAGATAATTTTAAATTTGCAAACACTGACACCTTCTATTTCAGCATTAAGAGACCATTAATCATTTCCTCAGCCCACAGTGATTGCTTTAGAAAATTAAGTATAAAAAACTATTTGTTGGGAGATCTTACAGAAAGGTAGATATTATACAGATCCTTAAAGATGTACAATTTCAAAGCAGCATTAAAACCATTTGAAGATTTATAGCTATAAAATTTGCCCAAGTTTTTTCCATATTATGAAAAGGATTGGAAAATCAAAAGAGAGAATTTTTGATATGCATTTTAAAAGTTCCCAAAAACCAGATCATTACTAACAAAGAAAGAGAACCACATGCACAATCATTTTAATTGTCCCCAGATTCAATACTGAATTTCTAAGCATTGATTTTCTTGTTTGGTATGCATTGTGATTTCCAGTTTATAGATTTCACATCTTTTCTAATTCTTGAGAACTGGCCATTCACTCTCTTTCTCTTACTCCATGTATGTCTATAAGTAAGAAATGGATATGTATATATCACACCTATCTATCTATCTATCTATCTATCTATCTATCTATCTATCTATCATCTATCTAGCATCCCTCTATCAATCTATCATCTATTTATCTATTTATCATCCATCATTCTATCATCTATCTATGATCCATCAGTCTATCAACTATTTATCTATTTATCATCCATCTGTCAATCTATCTATCATCTATCTGTCTTCTATTATCTATCATTTATCTATTATCTATCTGTGCATCTCTCTATCATCTACCATCTATTTATAATCTATCTACCTATTATCTATCATCTATCATCTATCTATCTATCTATCACCATTATCTATCCATCTACCTATCTGTTATCTATCTATCATCTATTTACCTATCATCCATCTATCTATCTATCAACCTATCTATCTATCTATCTATCTATCTATCTACCTACCTACCTACTGGTCTATCTCTGTTCATTTATCAACATGCTCTTCTGGAATTTTGAGTCAACATCTACTAGAACTTCTTATTCTCTTCTTCATGTGTTTTAGATTCTCTTTTATTTTTTCATCTTTTTTCCTCAGTGGAGAATTTTAAATTTCTTCAGCCCTGTTGTCTAGCCCATCAGCTTATTTTTCAGTTATGTCTAATCTGATCTTTAATCCATACATGATTTTTAAATTTTTCAATGATTTAAACTTTTCATTTCTATGAGGTCTGTTTAAATCTTTTTCAGTCCATCTGCTTTTAAAGCAAATAACATTCTGTCCTTCACTTATGTTTGAGTCCCTGTGCTATATCTTTAATCATCTACTTCTAATATTATAAAATACTTGAACTGCTGGTCATGTCTTGCTTATTTTTTGTTTGTATGTATCTGTTTTTTTGTGTGTTTTTGTGAGCACCTATTCAAAAGTTGATACTTTCTTTTTGTAGCTTCATTTGAAATTTTATTTTAAAGACATAAGATATACCTATATAAGATAGACACAAATAAATTATAAAGATTTGTTTACTAACAACACCCCTATAAAGCTATCACCTGATCCAGAAACAGAATGTTATAGGCACCTCAGAAACCTCCTTTATGTCCCCCTAGTTCTCCACTTCATGATTTTCCTGACCTCTATTACCATGTAGATTCATTTTGAAATAAATCTTACAATCACTTATACCTTTATACAATATATACTTTTTGGTCTGACTTCTTTCACTTAAACATACACATCAGTATAGGCTGGATTTTGTTCCCTACTGTAATACCTCAGAATATAACTATAGTTAAAGACAGTGCCTGCTGAAAACCTTGATCTTGGATTTCCAGCATCCATAACTGTGGGAAAACAAACTCTTATCAAAGCCCCAGTTTGTAGTCCTGTTATGGCAGCTTTAACAAACAAATATATGTGTGCAGACAAAAACATATGTCTGTATGTGTATATACATGCACACATCCATATTCATTTTTCCAGGTATCAGTAGTTCCTTCTTTTGAACAATTGCATGAATATTATAATTTTATCCCTGGTTATTCACAGACTTTTAGGTTGTTTCCTATTTAGGGCTATTATAAGTAAACTGCTATGAATATTCTTATATATGTGTTTGTGGGAACATGCATTTTGTCAGGTATGTACCTAGGAGTTCCATTGGGTCATATGGTTTACATATTTTTAGGTTTTGTTGATATTGTCAATTTTCTACCATGACTATACCAATTAACAGTCCCTTCAAACATAAATGAAAGGTCCTATTTTTTCATATGCTTTAAATATTTGGCATTATTATCTCCAAATTTTTTTATTTCAGCCATTGCAGTAAGTATGTAGTACTAGTTCATTGTGTTTTTAGGCTTTATTTCTCTAATAATGGAATTGAACAACTTTTAACAGATTTATTGGTCACTTGATTATCCACTTTTGTGCAGAGCCTGTTCAAGTCTTTTGTTTATTTTTTAATTGCTTGTCTGTCTTATTATTGATTTTTAAGAGTTCTTTGTACATTCTGAATATAGATCTTTATGAAAAATCATATTATAAGTACATCAACTCTTTATCTTAGATTTTAATTGGTCAGTGTTACAGTTAATCTTAAATACAGTGTTATTCACCTTTTGTGGGAAGTGCATACTTCAGGCATTGGCCTAGAAGAATCAGTGAGCTGAGTTGAGCTGCAAGCCTCACAGAGGCTCCTGGTCTGTGACCTGTGAGGCTGGACTTTGCAACAGAGTAACCATTCTCCACTCATCCATTCTAACTGTGTTCCAAGACCAATTCAAGATTACTTGGCCTCACAGCACTTTACTCAATGACCACTCTCTCCCCCACACCTTTTTTTTGGCACCAGTGCTGAGATGGAATAGGGCGTCATATATGTTAGGCAAATGCTGTACTGCTGAATTGCACCCCAACCCCATGCCCAGATTTCTTTCTCCTTGAGACATTCTCTGCACATGAATACATCAATCAACTGATTTATTTTAACCTCTTTGTCTAGTCCTCATAAATCCCCTTCTAAAATTTATCCTACTCTAGCATTTTCTGATGAGATTCCCTTTGTATCTGGTTTTACAAATTGTCTCTCACTCAGTGCTCTCTTCCCAGCCAATCTTATCAAAGTCCATTGCAATATCTACAAATGACTTATGACTCTAATAAAGACTTTACCTTTAAGTCCTGAATCTGTACAGACATTCGACTCAGAGATTTCAAAGCATCTTAAATTCAACATATTCAGCCAGGCGCCGGTGGCTCACACCTGTAATCCTAGCTACTCAGGAGGCAAGAGATCAGGAGAATCACAGTTCGAAGCCAACCCAGGCAAATAGCTGGGAGACTCTATCTTAAAAAACCTTTCACAAAACACAGGGCTGGTGCAGTGGCTCAAGGACCTGAGTTCAAGCCCCAGTACCGCAAAAAAAAAAAAAAAAAAAAAAAAAAAAAAATTCAAAATGGAACTTGTAATCCTGATTGCCCTGCATACCTCAAAACTTGTGCTCCCATGAAATCCCTTCCTATCTAGCTATGCAGGAAAGAGACCTAGAGATCATCTTTGACATGCTATTCCTTGCCAGTCTACCCAACCTGTCACCAAATCCTGAAAAATTCTGACTAAACAGCCCTCCAATGATATGTTTTCTATAGTCCTTGTCATTGTCTTGATTTAAGCCAAAATTTGTCTCCTATAGCTTTCTATGGTAGCCTGTTATTCCTCACATACCTGCATCCACTCTATCCTCTTTCTGATCTGTTTCTCCAATGCAGCCAAAGTGAACTTGGCCACATAAAACTGATCATGTGTTCCTCTAATTAAAATTACATTTAGGGGGCTAGGAATGTAGCTCAATGGTAGACTGGTTGCCTGGAATGCACCAGGCCTTGGATTCAACGCCCAGCACTGCCAAAAAAAAAAAGTTGCTCAAAATTACATTTTTTTCTGGAGGAAGTATAGCTCCTTAACAGAAAATTCTCATTGCCTGGCACACATTTCCAGTCTCACCTCATTTCACACTCCCTCTTACCTGCCCTACTTCGCCATACCAGCTGTCTTGCCAGAGAGCTTCTTCCTATGACTGGAATGCTTTACTGACCCTCTGTCTGATTAGCCCTGTTCATCTTCAGGTATCAGCTCAAGGGTCCCCTCCCCACACATATCTGGTCAGGTCCCTCCTGGGCTATGATCTTATATGCCTGTGCATCTTTCTTTTGTCTCACCTGTCACAGTATCATTTTACTGGTGTGTGATTGTTTTATTCATAGCTCTTTTCCTTACAAAACACAAAGCTCTAGGAAGAAAAAGACTTCTATATGTTTGCCAGGCTTGCCCTATTTCCTCTAGGACCTAGAAGAATGCCTGGAATATAGTAAGTCCCTTATAAATAATTGCTGAATGAGTGAAGAGGCGAGATGATCCTTTAATCTGACTGTAGCCTACACTATTAGAATATCAGGCCTATCCGAAAGTTCACATATATTTTTATCTAAGAAATTCTGGGGACAGGTAATATTGAAATCTTACAAAGCATCAAATGCTATTTTAACTTAAGTATTTTTTTTTTCTTTTTAATCTTGCTTTGCCTCTAGAGAGGCACCAGGAATCAGAACTTCTTAATGAGAGATAACATCTCGCTGCTCAGAACAGGCCTCAAGTGAGCCAAAGCATATAGGCCCTCATTAGTTCAGGGTCTAGGAACATGGAGGAGAGGGCCAAGCAAGAGGCTGAGGAGGCAGCTGAGTGGGTAGGGTGCCTCACAATTGCTTCTAAAGACTAGCTTCAATTTTAACTGTTTTGTAGACTGGATTTCTTACTCTTCTACCTATGAGACCTTGCATAAAAAGGCTTTTAAAAAACTCTGCCCAAGGTTTATTTTCTTTTATGGACAGTGATCACGTAGAGAGAACTTAAATCATTCTTAACTGCTATTCCAATTTAAGTATGATTGAGACAAAGTGTCACCTCATCTCAACCAGTGTCTTTGGCTATAGTTACCTGATGGGCCTAATGGATCAGACTACAGGAGGCTTCATAGATGAGTTATTTGAATGTGATCCCGTTTCTAGGCTTGAGTATAATGAAGTACTTCACAGATTCCCCTCATTGGTATACACCAGCTTAGTGTGCAATCTTCTTTTCCTTACTAAGGAATTGTCTATTGAGTGTCTTGTGGTTGAGCGTCAAGTTATCCCAAGAAACAATGTGTTACATATACATTGATTTGCTCAATTCCTTTCCTCCCTTCTGCTAATTGGAAAGTACATAACACAAACCAACCAACCAGCCAAGTCAAAAACAAAACTTTTTTCCCCCTGAGTTCTATTGTGTTTACCATTATGGACATGATCCCGTTAGTTTCGATCTAATTGGACATTGCACCAGTTAGAAGAGGTACTGGATGGATCCACAGTATTATTCACCCAAAACTATTGAGATCAAAGGATCTCAGGAATAAAAGAGTTTATTAAGCCATTACAGATGTTAGCCAGAAAAAGAAGACCTCCTGGGACAGTTCCTACAACTACCAATAGGAAGGTTGGTAGCAGCTGGAAAATGTCTGCTGGACCTAGAAGTAAGAGTATTTTTATAAACTTTGGGGAAGGAAAGTACTGATTACATTGAGCCTACACCTGATATAGATGAGAGGGCCAAGGTTATGCAAAGTGGGGAAAGCTTTGGGATAAGAGGTCAGTTGGTAGGAAGTAACTGCTCCTTCTGGATTGGTTGGGATTAATGGTCACAATGAGGGCTGGTGGAGTGGCTCAAGTGGTAGAGTGCCTACCCAGGAAGTGTGAGGCCCTGAGTTCAAACCCCAACATCACCAAAAATAAATAAAAATAATAATAGTCATGGTGGTTTTTATGTGACAGGGTACAGTAGTCTTGGTGGTTGGCTTTGATGAGACTTGAGTTAAAGTTTTAATATACACTCAAGAGTATAGTTTTGTTCTTTTGGCCTTTTCAACCTACAGCTTGTAACCGAGTAACCTCTACCCTTCTCTCCTGCCTTGTCTCCTTTGGCCCTTTGCAATGAAATGTAAGATGTCTCAGAATTTAAGATCCAGAATGCGACTATTTTGGTGTCCATATGAATGTGATGCAGCAGTCACCTATGGCAAAGCAATTGCAAGGGACCCATAATAACCAAAATAAGCTTGAAAAATAACAAAGTAGGGCAGCTCATGTTTCCCCAAAACTTACTACAAAGCAGCAGTAATCAAGACATTGTGATTCTGGCACAATGACAGATATATACATCACTGGAATGGAATCAAGAGCCTGGAAATAAACACTTCTACGCGCAACAGATTTTCAATAAGGGAAATAGACTAGTCTTTTTAACCAATGGTACTGGGACTATTGGACAGCCATAAAAAAAATGACATTGACTCTTTACCTCACACTGTATATAAAAACTAATTCAAAATGAATCAAAGACTTAAACATAAAATAGAGTCTATTAAAACATAAGGCGAACCTTTATGAACTTGGATTTGGCAAACTGTTCTTGGCAAACTACTCACCAATAGTATAAGTAATAAAAGAAAAAGTAGATAAATTAGCCTTCAACGAGCTAAAAGCCTTTGTGTTGTAAAGACACCATCAAAATAGTGAAAAATCACCCAAAAGAATGAAACAAAATATTTGACAATTATACCTGATAAGGGACTGACATTCAGAATAGATAATGAACTCTTACAGCTCAAAAATAAACAGTTAAATTTTAAAATTGGGTAAAGAATCTGAATTATGAATTCTCTGAGGGAGATATATAAATGGCCAATGAACACATCTAAAGACCTCTACATTTTTGAGCTTCAGAGAAATGCAAATGAAAACCACATGACATACCATGTCATAGCCACTAGGATGGCTAGAATCAAGAGTCATGTAAGAAGTGATGACGGGATGTGCAGAAACTGGACACTCACACACTGCCCTGGGGAATGGAAGATGCTTTGAAAGCAGACTGCTAGTTCCTCAAATGACTAGACATAATATTATCATGAGACCCAGAAATTCTAATCCTAGGTATGTACCTAAGAGAAAAATGTATTTCCACACAAACTTGTTTATAGCACATTATTCATAACAGTCAAAATGTCCATCAGCTGAGGAATGCAGATATAAAAGGTGGTACACACAAATATTGGAATATTATTCATCCATATAAGGAAATGAAATATTGATATGTATTAAGGCATGGATAAACTTTGAAAAAATTATTGTAAGGGAAAGAAGCCAGTTATAAGAGACCACATATTATGTGATTCAGTCAAGAAGAGGGAACTCCACATAGAGAAAGAAAGTAGATTAGTAGTTGCTTAAAATTTGGGGAGTTGTGAGAATGAAGGGGTAAGAAGGTGAGAGCCAGAGAGCATGGAGTTTCTTTTTGAAATGATAAAAATGTTCTAAAATCAACTGTGAGTGATATTTATACATACATGTGACTATATTAAAACCATTGTACTTTATATGTTATATGGTTAAGTTGTAAGGTGAGTGGATTAATCTCAATAATACTCTAAAAGATCTAGGTAGGCATAGTGACATTCTGTTTCCCTCATATCCAGCAGGACTTTATAAGCTCATGAACAAAATGGTTGAACAGGATAGAGGCTATATAGATAGTCCCCGGCTTATGATGACTCTACTTTATACTGGTGTGAGAGTGATGTACATTCAGTAGAATCTATACTTTCTACAGAATTTTGAACTTTCTCTTTTCCCAGACTAGCCATATGCAGTAAGATTCTCTCTGTGACACTGGGCAGTGCAGAAGCAGCAGCTCACAGTCAGCCCTGCAATCATGCAGGGAAATACCCAACATCACAGTGCACTGTGTTGCTAAGTTGTGAGGTTCAGTAGGTGAGCTATAACAAATTAATTTTTGACTTATGACATTTCCAATTTACAAGGGTTTCATTGGGACATAACCTTATTGTAAGTGAAGGAGCCTCTGCGTAGACTCAACAACATGGACTTCCTCTTACAAAGGTCAGGCTGACCCAACTAATGGTCCAACTGCCCAGAAAAAACCAATGTTGAGGCCTTATTGTGGTGCAATACTCCAGAGGCGCTCATCTGCCACCTGGCTGCAGGTAGACTTTGTTTTTCTGGTATCTTCTCACAGGGAGGGGGCAAGAAACATTGGAATGCACCCTTCTATTTCAATGGGTTTTCTTTGCTGCTCTCATGGTTTTATTGGAAGAGTCCTCCCCCACAACAAACCAGAGATGCAATGAATGCCCTATCCATCTGCTTGTTACTCCACACCACATCGTTTATGACAAAGAAGCTATTACTGTGGAAGAAAAAGTGAGGTCTCATACTCACAGGCTTATTTTGCCTTACCATATATCTCATCACTCAGAACTCTCTGGCTTTATAAGGTGAAATGCATAATTGAAATCTCAGTTTGAGAGACAGTTACCATGTGAAGTGGAATGTGAATTGGTATATGCTCTAAACCTGTGACCAACATAGAATACGCTGGTCTAGGATTTAAAACTGCAAGTGAGAGAGACAGCTCTCACTATTACACATGGTGAGCAACTCATGAAATTTTTGCTTCCAAAAAGCTTGACCTTTAATTCTTCTGATTTATAAAAAAAAAAAAAAATTCAAAGAATTGGAAGTTGTGGCTGTCTCCTAACCATTTACAGTTCCTGGTATCATTTAACCAACAAAGGGAAAATGAGGTTGTTGCACGCTCTGGGGTGAGCAGTTCTGATTATCAAGGGGAATACAGTTGCTACAAATGCAGTGGGGTAGGTAGAAGAATGCTAGGTATCCTCTAAAATGCCCCTTAAAACTATATTCAGTGATGAAATTAATGTAAGGTTGTGTCAAGCTAATACAAGAAAGACCAAAAGGATTCTTCATGAATAAGGAACTGAGGTGTTGGCTGAAAAGAAAGTGAAGGATGAGTTAAGAATGAGGATAGAGTTTATAAGTACTAAGTACAGCCTCATGACTCACAACTATGAGGATAATGCAAAATGCTCGTATTTTCTTTCCTGTTATTTGTATCTTTATAACCCTCTCTCTTTTCTCTCTTCCTTTCCTGTGATACTTTATATAATATCTGTTGATAACAGTTAATTTTATAATTTACATCTTAGATTATTAGATCTGTGATTACGACTGAAGTAGGAAAGGAATAAACAGTATCCAGAAATGGATACGGAGAGAGTACTTTTGGCTGTCCTTTTGGGGAGGCAACTAAAAGTCTTCATTTCCTCAACAGAAAATTCTTCTAAAATGAGTATTTTCTGGAACTTAACCCCTCTTATTTGTGGGAGGATTGCACAATATGGTTTCTGTCCTCCTTACATACTTTCTTTTTTTTTAAAGAAGTAATGATCTGGCAGCATGTCAGAGTCAGAATGAAGACTGCAGTTAATAGAGCAGAATTCGAACCCCCATTCAAGCAATATAGGCCCGAAACTTGTGCAATGACTGAACCTGTGCACTTGATTTCCTGGGCCGTCACATGAGCATACTAAAGGCTACTCCCCATAGAGTTGTTCCGAGGAGTCTGCCAAGTGGGATGGCAGAGGCCCGAGCACAGCAGAGTCCAGGGTCTGCCTGAGCTTTGGGAGGCTCTTCAAGGGCAGGAAGAACAAAGGTAAAGTAACCACACAAACTCACTTTCCCACCAGGGCGTGAAGCGAGGCGTCAAGCTCCAATCTGAGTACTTTCCAGCCCAGGTCGTCTTCACCCTCCCATAATAAGGCTCCTGCAGATCTAAGGTTTCATTGGTAAGGTCACAAAAGAGTTCTTGGGTCCCCCAACAGTCCTCTTTATTTTCCCATTGTTTCTGTCCATACCTGGAAAAGGGAGGAAAACAATGATCCCAGTGTTTTCTTCATCAAAGGGGCCTTCCGTTTTTCCAGTATATTACTTTTTATGCAGGTTGAAACCTGCCAGCTAACATCAGTGCCACTATGGTGATCTTTAAGAATACTTAACATTTCCTTCTTGCTAACCAAAGGGCAAGCTTGGTGAGGATATATGCAGCCTTGACACCTGCATCACTGACACTGGAGTTTTAATATTTTAGTACTTAGTCAAGTAGTTCTCTGGTCTATGAACCAGCTTCCATTTTTAAGTACTCATCTTCCACATCCTTATTGTTTTTGAGGTTTCAACTCTTTGTGGTTTTTCGCCACTTCTCATCAGCTTGCTGTTGAGTAAGAAGACTGATTCTGAGAAGTTACTACTGCCTGTCACCTCAGGTGAAGCTTACCTAACACGCATTGCTCATCTCCTTATTGAAAACTGAGTGGAAGTTATAGTCAGGGCTCTGTACAGAGCTCTGTGATTCGGGGGCAGGAAGAGACAGAGGAAAACCATTGCAAAAAGGTGGCAAGGTAAAGAGGCAGACGGGTGGGCTGAGGGGACATTGTCACAGCCAAAGGGAAGACAAGCATTCTACCTTACCAGTCACAAATCAGAGCAAACACAGTAAGGCGATGATGGGGAGCAGACAGGAGGTAGAGGGTGGGGAGAAAGGATCCCCTTGTTGAAGGACTTGAAATCTACCCTGCTAGCCATGTAATGAGGAATATGGCTGGTCTCTGTACCCTGCAGTCTACACAGCGATGGCAGTGTTCAGTGTTAGGATTAAAGCTGAGCCAACAACAAACACAGGGCACAACTGGATGGTTTTTAATTGTTGTTCATTGATGAGATTTTGTCTTGGCTAGCTAAACTTAGCTGTAATGACTGACTTCTCTTATAACATAATACCTTGTTTTGTCCTGTTTGAAAGAGCACAGATTTTATCAGTAAGCCCACATGAATTGCATACAACCAAATGAAAGTTTTCAAAACTATAAATCAGCATTGTGAAAATATTAAAGAGACAGGAAAGGATCCAAGTATTCTGGAGTCCTCATGTCATCATAACTTCCAGTCAGCAGGCAGCCTTCCTAGAAGAAAGTCACTTCGGTCCCCATCTCAGCTTCTTTTCAGCTCTCTGAAACCCCCCGAATAAAGTCCAGATCTTAACACTCTGCTGCATTCCAGAACATGTTTTCCCTATAGCCTTCTGTCAGTTAGAGGAATAGCTCAATGTACTCACATTTTGTACTGCACAAAATATACACTGCTGTTGCCAGAAAGGGCCCTCCCAGGCTGCCAGTGCAAAACGTTGCGAAAATTTCGAGACTGAAATTGGACCTTCTGGGGCTTCAGAGAATCATGGACTGGCTGGGTTTCTAAATTAGCAAGAGAAGGAAAGCATTGTACATTACTATGAGCACTGTTATTAGCGCAAGTTTTTAAATGTAATACCTGTGTCAGGATTCCCTGCTTTAAGTGCAGGTAGTGGAGGTGGAGGCCAGAAATCAACATTTTTACTCTTCATTGTGATGATTTTGATACACAGTAAAGTCCCTTCCCTCCTCTCCCCTCCCCTCCCCTCCCCTCCTCTTCCTTTCCCTTCCCTTCCCTCCTCTCCTCTTCCCTACCCTTCCCTTCCCTTCCCTCACATAGGGTCTCACACTTTTTCCCAGGCCAGCCTTGGACTATGGCCTTTCTACCTCTGCTTCTCTCTTAGCTTCTATTACAGGTTTGCCCCCCTACACTTGGCTTATTTTTTTTTAGAAAGGCTCTCCCTAACACTTTGCCTGGACTAGTCCCAAACCACAATTCTCCTAACTCTACCTTCCATGTAGCTGGGATTACAGGCATAAGCCACTGTGTCTGCCCCCTCTTTTCTCACTTCTCTAACAACTTCACTCCTACTACCCACACACCATAACAACTCACTGTGCACCAGGCACTGAGGGATTTTTAGCTATATTCACTCATTACACTTCCTAGCAATTCCATGAGAATGGTACTACTCTAGATTTCCTCTTACAGGTTAAAGACCAAGCCTAGGATAGTGAAGAACTTGTCTAGCAGCAAATGGTGAATCTGATTTTGAACTCAGGTAGTCTGACTCCAGAGCCTGCCTCTCACTGGCCACAGAAAACTAAGAACAAAATCTCGGGAGAGAGGAGCTAATGGAAGGAGCAGAGCACCTAAAGGCTGAGAATGTTCCTCTTCCTCCTCCTTCCTCTCTTTTCCTCCTTCTCTTCATTGACATTCACTGAACATTAAACAGCTATGAATAGTCAGCATATAACATATAGGTATTAGCTCCATACCAGTTCTTCTCGATCTATCTAATTCCCACAACCACCAAATAAGGTAGGTGTTTTTATTACTGAATTTTCTGGATATGGAAGCTGAGGCTTAAAGAAGTTGTGTATCATGCCCAAGTTGTATATCTTGTTTGTACAATGCAGGGCCATTGTCATTTTGGTAGCATTGAATTGCTGCTAAATGAGTCCTTGTTGTTACTAGGGGCCAGAGAGAGGCAAGGCTACACTAATTCATGGATTTCCGGAAAGCGAATGGGAGCTTTGGTTACTTTTCTGAATAGTCATGGAACAATGGTATGGGCAATGGTTGTGGGCACTTCCTTAAGCCACTTATACTGAGAGCACCCATCTGTTGAGTTGGGACTCCAGGGGCTTACCAACAGGTACGTTGTGCTGATAAGATGCTCTGCACACTCGAAGAACTCTCTGCAAACACCAACCATGAATTATCTCAAGTTGTTTCTAGTCCCTATTCTGTACACACACTGCTCTAAGTAGTTTGCATACACATCAACTCTCTGAATCTTCACAGTGACCTAACACCACCATTCCACAGACGAGAAAACTGAGGCACAGGGTGTTCTAGACCCTGACGGTTTAGCTTACGGGCCTGTGCTTATAACCACTACTTGCTAGTGTCCCTTCAAGGGAAAACAAATTCTAACTCAGGGAGAGAGGTGTGCATGCATTTGGCCCTTAGGAAGTTCCTTGCACCCATGAGAGAACCTCCTCTGTAGTAGGCACCACTTATCAGCTGCAGAGAGAAAGTGATCCCATGCCAGCTACGACCATTTAGTGACCTAACAAAGCTGAAATCTTTACAAAGCCCAGAAAAGCACCAATATAATTTCTAATCACCCCACGATGAGACTCAAGTGACAAAGTGAGGAAAGGAAGGACTTACCTCCTCTGCCAGCCAGGAGGAACCTGATAAGGAAGGCTAGAAAGCAATGCTTAGGCGTCATGGTGGCAAGTGGGATGGTCAGGCAGCCAGTGTTCCCTTCACTGAGGTGACAACTCGGAAGAGGGAACTATAAAATGCAAGCTGACCACCCCCTTTTTGGGCTTAGCCAATAGTAATTGTTTACTTGATATAAATTTATTTTGTTGCATTATGTTATTTTGCCATCTGTTATAGTATAAGAATCACTTCAAAACAAACAAAACCCAAAACCATTTTCTGTAAGTCATGTTTATACTACAGAGTGTTTTTGTTGGGGCTTTTCTAGCAGGCCCCAAGGGCAAGGTAGGACCCAAATTGTGCAAGCTGTACACAGGGGAGTGAATCAAGCAACTCACCTGCCTTAAGAAATCTGGCTTAAGATTCTGGAGACTGCCAGGGACCAGGACTTGGCCTGCAGGGCGATTGTGAGTGTTGTGCTTGGCAGTTACAGCCACCAGCACCCCTGGCAATTTTATTCAGAGTGGAAACCTCTCACTGGTTCTTTCTGTTCCTCCTTTTGTTGGTAGCTCCCCAATTAACCTTCCTGGTATGCCTCAGGCACCCACTACCTCTGTACATGCATCTCCTTCCCATGACAGCCTTGAGCCACCTTCAGCCATGCCTCTTTCTTCTCCATCCCACTTTTCTCCACTCCCAATTTTCAGCAACCTTGATAAAGATTTTTGAGCCTGTCAAGCTACATGATGTCTTAAAACCCTGAATGTGGAGGAGTGTGTTAATGGGTTGAGTGACATTAGGTCTTTTTCATATCTTCTTTGAAATCTGATCGAATTAGGTCATCTTCTTTCCATATGATTCATTACATCGCTTTACAAAAAAAATTCCACATGTTTTTAGAGATGCTAAACTATACAACTGAAGCATAAGAACGTCATAAAATTTTTTGGGGAGTTGTTAAAACAACAGACTCCAGAGGTTAAAAGAGGAAATGAATTCTGTCGTCTTTTTCTCTAGTATAGTCATTGTTGTTCAGGTTCTCAGTGGAACAGTTCCCTTGATGAGGAATAGTGATGGCTGCTGAGCAGTATTCATTCATTCACTCATTCATTCATTCACATTTAAGAAATGTGTGTTGATCTACCATAAACTAGGCATTGCTCTGAGCTGCAGACAAGACAGCCCCTGCCTTCCTGAAGCTTACCTCTCGCGGCAGGTGGGGACATAGACAATAACTAACTAAGAAAAGGCTGTGACTTCTCTTTCTTTCCTTCTTAAATAGGAGATAAAATGTTTCAAAAGGTGACTGCGAAGTCACTTCATCTCCCCACACACCACAAAGATTAGCTGAGACTAGAGCTGTAGGAGGCTAAGGGAAAACTGGAAGAGCTATAAGGACAGCTAGAGAACGGGGTCAAAGAAAGGGGGAAGATTGATTTTCCACATGAAGAAAGGAGCAGAAGGGAAGCCATTCTCAAAGGTAGACCCTCCTGGCCAGCCCTGACCCCTCCACCCAGTGTTTGTGATAGAAATACTAGATACATAGGCTAGTGAGACACTGAGGTCTTGGGTGGAGCTGGGTCCTGGCAGGAGGACTGTCCTCAGACACAAGTGGACAAGGTCACCACCATTGTCACACAATAAATTCCAGGCTGTATGCAAAGGCTTATAAGGACAATACCAGGTTTTCCAGCACCTCTGTGCTGTGTCAGAGTTCTGAAACCAGACCCCTGTCTTCTCCAGCTGAAGTTGTCATTGTCTATAAGGTCACTGATGTTTTTATATTTATTTATTTATTTTTGGCAATGCTCGGGGCCTCTTGCTTCAAGACAGGTGCTCTACCACTTGAGCCACGCTCCCAGCCTTTTCTGCTTTGGGTATTATTTTTTAAATAGGGTCTTATGCCTTTTGCCCTGGGCTGGTCTCAGACTACAGTCCTTGTATCTACACCTCTGGAGTAGCTGGGATGACAGGTGCCCCTCATGCTCAACCATCAATTATGCTTTTTTATTTTCTTTTTTGTAATTTTTTTTTTAATGATTTTGCTCCTGTTCTCTGATTTTGTAGAAGAAAAAAGAAAAAGGAAAAAAAGGGAAAAAATGACGTATTTGCTTGTTTGAGATAAAGGTACCTATGCAGGGAGTTTCCTTGTGGAATTTCCATGTATTCTAACCACAATTGGTTCATCTCCTCTAGTTTTCTTCATTCTACCTTAGTCCCTTTCTTATGGTGGCTTCAGTCGATTTAAGATTTCTCTATTCATTCTTTTATAGAGAATATATCAACTATTTGTACTCAACGTATCCTATGTTCCCTTTTCACCGTCTTGGTGCACCCGGTCCTGCCTCTGTAGCATCACTTACTTTCTGATATTGCCACTGAATTCTAGACTTTGTACCAACCTTGCTTTTTTAAATGGGGGAGTGGGGAGTGATAATCTGGATCTGAACTGCTGATGTTCAATGTCTTCAACACCGGTATATCTTATTTTGAAGCAATCAAATTCTTTCAGGTGAAGAAAAGGAGACTATTTCAAGGTTTTGTATATAGAGCAGCAGAGAATGAAATTGGGGTTTTCAGTAAGTTACAAACTTTGTAGAACTGATGAGAGTAAATTAGGAGGAAGAGGAAAAGTGTAAACTCTTTAAGAACTGAATTTGCCAAAGACATGAGTTGTTGTGCTGTGTTAACTTTCAGAAACCAAGCCAGTTTATCAACATTCAGTGAGTCCTCTCATTGCGTAATATCATAAATGGTGTAAAAGCCTCAAGGCAGATGAAAAGATAAGATTAAACTATGTTTTTTCACTAATTGGGAAGCAGAAGAATTTGCCAGAATTGTTTCAAATGAAATGTCATTTTGTGACAGTTAATTGGGGGCCTCTCTCTGCCTTGCTTCAGGCATAAAATGCTGGCTTCAAACTCATTCTCTGCCTTCTTCCTGCCTTCCCTTTATCCCTCGGGAGGGAGAGTCTACCTTGACAGTGACAGTGGATTCCTCCATCATGTTGTGTCTGGAAAGAACTTGCCTGGGCTCCTGCCTTGGACAGTCTTGATTCTCTTCTTCCTTTCTCCTTGTGCCTTCTGGCAGACCAAAAGTTCATCTAAGTAGGGAATCACTGTTAATTATTTTTAGGTGCGACATGGGATTTTGGTTATTATATATATTTTTTTAGAGATATATATTGGAGTATAACAGATGAAATGTCACCATGTCTGATATTTTGCTTTAAAATTACAAGGGGTCAGGAAGGGGGGCGACTGGTCACAAGCAGATAAATTGTTGAAACTGGGAATTAGGTACACAGAAGTCTAGTGTATTCTCTACTTTTTTATTTAACTTTTCATAACAAAGGAGAAATGATGTAAAAGTTTATAAGAAGCCCTCTTTATGAAACTCCTTTTGATATTTTAGTGCCATTTTCAAGTCAATAGTAAGATGTCATAGTTATGGGGCACTAGCTTCTATTCATAGATTATTTTAGCTAATCCTCTCAACAAGCCTGGGAGGTTGATAATTATTATCCCAGTATTACTGATGAAGAAACTAAGGCATTGAGAGAGTTAGAATGACTTGACCAGTGTTCTAGATCAAGCAGTCCCTAAGTGAGGGGTGAGTCAGACCTGGCTGACCTTAGGGTCCTCAAGGTCTGGGGATTATCATAAATCACTATTGCACTATTCTTCACTTGTAACATTCATTCCACAGAATGAGGTCAAAAAAGATTTGGTCATCCACTCCTCTCATTGTTCATTTGCTCACACGTTGATTGAGAATCTGCTGGTAGCCAGGCACTGTGCTAGGCACCAGGGAGGCAAAAATGAACCAGGTAGCAGAATCAGTCCTTATGGAGCCAAAGTCATTTTTTCAACCAGGTCCTGGTAGCAAATATTCCTTATTGTCCTTCAGAAGAGAGTTGAAAAAGGGTGTTCAGGGTGGCTTTGGTAGTGTTCATCCAAGGGGGATGGAATGATGATGTTTCTTGGTTCTGCTCCAGGCTCTTCCTGTCATTCAAGGCATCTGGGCATCTGTTTGATCGTGGTGGTGGTGGGAATTGAGACAAGATCTTGCTTTGTAACCCATACTGGCCTCAAACTCATGAGCCTCTTGTCTCAGCCCCCAAGTGCTGGGAACACAGATGAGCACCACCATACTCTGCTTCATCTGGGCATCTTTTCAAAGTTTCATCTTGAATTATAACTTGAACTTGTCCTGTGGAGAACCACATACTTGTAATGCCAACAGGTGAGAAATTGTCCCTTCTTTTTGTTTTTGGCAGTACTGGGATTTGAATTTGGGACTTGGCGCTTGCCAGGTACTCTGCTGCTTGAGCCACACCTCTAGCCCTCTATTTTCCATTCTTATTTGCCAGACTCTCATCCCTTCCCCGAGGAATGTCTATGACCTTAAAAAACAGTTCTTCATTCTGGAAAAAATTGATTTGAAATTCAAAATAGCTTATAGACCAGAATTCAGAAAAGAAGGAACTTTGTTATTCTATAAGCACAATGACTAATCATATGTTTGATTAAGGTAAATTTTTGGACTGTGAACCCTAATACACCACAGGTTGAGAATCCATGGTCCAAAAGACTAAAATCTGAAATGTTCCAAAATCTGAAACTCTTTGAGTACTGATATAACGCCACAAGTGGAAAATGCCACACCTGACTTTACTGATGGGTCACAGTATAAATGCAGGTGCATTACAAATATTGTATGGCATGACCTTTGGGCTATGTATAAGTCATATATGAAACATATGTGAATTTCATGTTTAGACTTGGGTCCTATCTCCAAGATATTTCATTACTTATATGCAAATATTCCAAAATCTGAAAAAAAATCCAAAATCTAAAACTTTTCTGGTCCCAAACATTTTAAATAAGGGTTACTTAGCTTGTATTTTAAAATTTCCATTCGCAAACCTTAGAGCTTCATTAACTTAACTTCTTTCTGGTTTTTGTTCATCTTTTTCTTTTTTATTGTTGTGTTGGGTGAGGGTACATTGTAGCATTTACAAAAGTTCTTACATTATATCAAATATATCATATTTGAATTAACCCCCACCATCATTTCTCCTTTATCGCCCTCTCACCCCCCTTCCTGGAACAGTTCCAAAGTTCTCATTTTTCCATTTACATACATATTTACAAAATATTTGCATTGTGTTCATCCTCCCACAACATTTCTGTTCATATTTTTCTTAATAGACGATCTGTCTTTGATTATTCTCAGTCAAAGTCCTTTACTGACTTTGAATCCCTACTCAATGTCATGAGTGGTTAGACTTACATACAAGCACATTTAGGTGTGTGGTTTTGACCCTGGAAAGACCTTCAGGGTATAACCAGAATCCAAACAGTGTCACTTCCTCATTGCAACACCTTGGATTCCTGCTACCAGGATCTCTTGCAGGGTTTTGGCCACAGCCTCATGACTGGTCTCCCTGTCTTTACCACTGACCTTTGCGTTGAAGGAGGGTGCCTTTTACATGTGAGATTAGATCATTTGGCTGAGAACACTCCAATGTCTTCCCAGCTCATTCAGAATGAAATTCAGTTTGTACAGTTCTTTACTTGGCCCTTTATAATGCGCCCCATTACCTCTAAATTTGTGCCCTGTCAGCTCTCCTCCTCACCTCAGCACGCAAGCCTGGGTGACTTTTTGTCATTTCTTAAGCATGCCGGGTACATCCCCACACCAGAATTGGCCCCTCTGTTTGAATGCTTTTCCTGAGAGACCCAGGCTTACTCCCTCACCTCCTTCTGGTCCCTGCTCAGATATTACCTAATTAGAGGACTTAGGGGATTTCTGCACACACTGCATGAAGCTGTACTTCCCCCACCAGCTGTCTGCCTCTCCTGTTTACTTTGTGCTCATAACACTCACTAGCATTTGATAGGCTATAGGCTATGTTGTATCTTAATCCTGATGTCTATGCTTCTCACTAGAATATAAGCTCCATGAAGTCAGGGACTTTGTGCTTTTTGGTCCCTGTTTGGTTCCCCACCTTTCACTGCCCTCCCACCTAGGATGGAGCTGGGACCACAGCAAGCACTTAGCACAAATTTAGGGATTCAATGGGAAAATGTGGTGTTAGCAGCTGACATGCATTTGCATGATTTAAGCTAAAAGAACAGGAGGATAGTTTTCTGCTCTTTTCTTTCTTTCTTTTTAAGTACTGGGGTTTGAACTTGGGCACAGTAGGTACTATACCACTTGAGCCATGCCTCTAGGTCTTTTAACTTTAGTTATTTTTGACTAGGGTCTCCTGTTTATGTTTAGGTCAGCCTGGGCCACAGTCCTCCTACTTATGCTTCCCACATAGCTAGGATAACAGGCATGTAGTGCTACGTCCAGCTAGTATTGGTTGAGATGGGGTCTCCTGAACTTTTTGCATGGGCTGGCCTTCAACTATGATAAGCCCAACCTCTGCCTCCTGAGAAGTGGGATTACAGGTGTGAACCACTGTGAACCACTGCTTCTGTGCTTTTTATGATCTGGGTGGGAGTATTGAGGAAGGGGCCTGAGATTCTCTGGCCTGAGAGGTCATTGTGGGTTTTTCAGTTACTGAAAGACAACTGAGTGGGTAATACTCGCCTTTGCAAATGACATGGTGCTACAGCCAACTCTTCAGCTGATCAATATGGTCTGTGAAAGCAGGAATTATCTACATTGTAAGGGTTGGAGAGGTTTCCCTGAGACAACATCTGGGGCTTTTCTAGGTAGTGAGAGTGGAGCATGTGGGAGAGGTTCTTTGGCACTTTTCTTGGTCTAATTCTATAGTAACTAAGTCTGCTTAGATTTTTCTATCTCATTTACACTCAGTTTCTGCAAATTATATTTTCTTTAGAAAAGTATCTATTTCATTCATACTTTTTATTTCTTTTGGACAGGGTCTGTCTATGTAGCCCAGGCTGGCCTTGAACTTGTGATTCTCCTATCTCAACCTCTTGAGTGCTAAGATTTCAGGTGTGTGCCATCACCTGTCTCATTCATGCCTTTACATTTACTTGCATAGAGCTGAGCAAGTTATTCCCTTATGATTTATTCAATTTCCTTTTTATCTCATTTCCCCTTATAATTCCTATTTTGAGTAATTATATTGTTCCTCGTTTTATTATTGTACTTGTAGTAAATTGGGTATTTAACTTTAAATTTTTTCCAAGAAATGGATTTTATAATAAGTCGTGCATTCTAATTTTTAAAAATTTCATGTCTCATTCTTATCTCCTTCAACCTTTCCTTCTGAGCCTCTGTTGCTGGCTCACACCTGCAATCCTAGCTACTTGGGAGGCTGAGATTTGGTGGATCAACTTTCCATACCAACCTGGACAAAGAGTTCTAGAGACCCCCATCTTCAAAAAAAAAAAAAACACAGCAAAATGGACTGGAGGTATGGCTCAAGTGGAAGAGCATCTGTTTTGCAACCACGAAGCACTGAGTTCAAACCCCACTCCCCACCAAAACAAGTAAGTAAAATAAAAAAATAAAATTCTTTCCTTGTGTTTTCCTTCTTTTTAACTTGTTAGTGTTTTTTCAAAATGAAACTCCTTGCTTCTGATTTGTTCCCATCAGGTATTTACCATGAGATGTATCCCATAGGCTCCTCCAGGGTTCTGAAATGTGGTATTTTCATTATTTTTTTAATTTAGTAATTCTACAATTTGGATTTCTTTTTCTGACCCAAGGGTTTTTGAGGAGAGTATTAAGATCAAATTTTCCAAGTGGAGGAACTGTTTAATTTTAATTCTTATTGTTACTTTTTCATGAATTTTGGAGAAGTAAAAGATGCTGACCATGCCCAATTTGGAAATCCCCCCTCTTACACTGCTTTGATTTCTTGGAGTTGAAGCACAGAGAGATAGATTAGCATGTACTATTCAACTTGAAATTTAATTGGTAATTTGAGAACAAAGGTAATGAAAAAAAACCAGAAGGTAAAAAGAGGAAAAGAAAGAACAAAGATAAAATATGGCCAGATAGCTGCCCAGGTGTGTATCAGTCCAACGGGATATCTCTGTCTCCAAACAAAATTTGAAAATTCTCACAAGCCTCAGAGTAGTGAAAACATCCTTTGCATTATAAAATCATAACTTAAAAAACAATTTTAGTGCAACAGTATGGGCAATTGAGTGACCACTATAGGTAACTTATTAAATTGTATTTCCAGCCTTACCAATGGCTATTTCTGGATGTGGTTGCTGGGTTTTCAAAGTTAAATAACTCATGACACATATTCAGATTGTTCAAAGACAAGTGGAAGGTTTAGTGGTCCTTTTTATATATATATAGAAAGTTAGAGAAATCAGATGACAGTGGCAAAACCATGGGTTTTAGAGAGAAGTAAACCCAAGTTCTAGTCCCTCAAAATATACTTCTCGGAACTTAATCTGCTTGCACAGAAGTTCTATCCTGACACTCAGGAGCCTGTATTGTATGATGCCATTTCTCATCCCCTCTCAAATGCCCACACAAACCAGAGAACTCATTGATTTCACTGGATTCCAAGGTCTCTTACTCTATAATGAACCCATTTAAATATACCATTTCCCCCAAACAGGGGTTTTACCTCAATTCGGAGGGCTCTTTCTTTCCCCCTGCCTCAAGTCCCTCCATCAGTCAAACCCACATCCCAGAGGAGTTCCTATCCTAGGACCATCCTGGGCCTTGGGCTCCCACATGCCAACTCTTATCTGACTCCATAACCTCTGGGCTGCAACTGTCCCAAGCTCTGTGGCACCTCTCTCATCCCTAACTCCGTAAGGCCCCAACCCTGTTTCTTCAATGTTTTATTTGAATTCTGAGTTGTTACTATGCTGTATTTCTAAGACCTTTGGGCTCTAAAAATATTTCTACTTGTGTTAATTCACAAAATCCTCTTCCTGACAAGAGTTCTTTCTGAAACTTAATTTTAAGGCTGTACAGTACTAGCCTCACCAGCTAGCTACAAGAGTCATTCATCTGCATCAGAGGGTTACAGGCACTCATGTGCTCATTCATTCTTCATTCCAGATTGGTAGGTCTGGTGGAAAGTGGTGAAGGGATCAAGCTCCACAACATGGATGCATAGAAGGACCATGCAGGGGAAGTATTACCCCTCCCGAATGAGGCACACCAAAGACCATGCAAACAATGCTGGCATTTAGTGTCTAAGCTGGTTCTTATTAGGCATAAGAACCATATATCCCTAGATCACTTGTTACACCTAATACAATGTAAACGCTATGTAAATAGGGAACAGTAATAAGGAAAAAAAAGTCTGTACACCTTTAGCACAGATGCAATTGCTTCCCAAATATTTTTGATTCACAGTTAGGTTGAATCTATGCATGTGAACCTTGTGGATATGGAGTATCTTGCAGATGGAATCCAGATGAGGTCACACTGAACTAGAATGGGCCTAATCCAATGACTAGTGTCTTTAAGAGATTTGGACATACAGACCACAGGGGAGAATGGCATTCGACAAGAGGTAAAGATTGGACTGATGCATGGTACAATATATGTCATCTTTTTGGAGGCCAGTAACTATGACTTTTTTCTTGGCTATTTCAATTATTCTCATATTTTTGCTTTTTATGTTCTCATTCTAATGTGTGTATCCTACAAGGATTTAAAAAATAATCTTCCACGAGAGATCCAAGTCTGTTGAAGGACATGTACTTTTATAGAATGTGTTATGCACCAGCACAGCAGTTTGAAAAGCAATTCACAAGACACTGACCCCAATATAAGTGAGTATAACAATTTCATACAAATGACGCCAGTATCAACTACTATCTTTTTCCTTCCACAAATAGAATAAAATAACTTTGCATTTTAATTTGCATTTTTAAGTGAGGAGAAATATTTTGTCATGATTTGTTTGCTAATTTACTTAACTGTATTAAATTTTTTTTGCCCATTAATTCATGTGAGTCTTAATTTTTCTATCCTTTTAGTAATTCCAAGAACTCCTGTAAGATAGGAATTATTGGTTTGCTGCTCACAGAGGTGTCTCTTTCCATAAGACACTTGCCAAGGCTCCTCCCTCCAAACCCACAGCTGTGACCGCCACCTTCTGCTCCAGACTACTCAATCCCCTACTTGACAGAGAAATCTGCTTTTCTTCCCAAACCACTTGGAACAGGGGACTGGGTGCATACTGAAAAACAGACATAAAGGGACTGCTTTTGGAGATTTTTTTTCAGATTGTTTTAAAAATTAGGTATAAACAATTAGAAAGTATTTCCATAGGATTAAGGCATAGAAACAAACAATAGATAAAAAAATATTCTGGTTAACTGTGAAAGACTGCTCAAGTATATGAATAAATGAATACCAAAACAAAGTTTTTAAATCCTTTATTTCTGAAACAATTTTCCATAAAATTGTTTCCATAAAATTGTGTAATTTTCCATAAAAATCTGTACATGTTTCTATTTATATGCCCTATTAATTCTATCAGTTTGAATTAGATTTTAAATCTAACTTTGAAAAGCTCTCAGAATTAAGGACTTAAAAATACTATAGATATAAAACTTACAAAAACAGCACAAATGAGGCACAGAAAGGAAAAACTCCACAATACATTCTGAAGTGATGGGAAGTGTCACTGGCTATGGTGGATGCCAGGCTGACAGGACAGTTCCACTGCTACTGTGGATGGAAAGGTTCACATGCTACCACAGGTGCTTTGAAGTCTTCATAGTTTCAGATCACGTGGGACAGTGCCAACAGGCACTTATCAGACATTTGTCTAAAGCAAGATACTCCATCTGGTGAGTATCAACCAAGACACGATGTCTGACGGCATGACACTTTTATGAAATCAAAGCAGAAAAGCCACCAGGAAATGCAGATACTTCAAAGTTGGTGCACCTCAGCCGATCTCACGAGAACTCTTTGGAATCTGATGTAAGTCTGTAACCAATTAAAGTCTCTTTGTCACCATCACCTACAGTTACATCCACGAGCACATGTGGCTTATCATAACCAAAATTGGTGGGGGCGTTTCTCAGTGTTATAGACTCTTGTCCTTCTGTCTTTATTTCAGTTTTATTATTTGGGGGAAATTCGGAGTCAGACACAAAGCTGTCTGATCCCACGAGGCCACTGTCAGAACCATTTCTGGAGTGATAGGAGTTTAAGGTGAAGCTGCAGGGTTCTGAATGGTTACTACTTGAAGTGAAAGAATTCTCCCTGTCTTTTGGAGTTGGAGAGCTGCTAGGGGTCAGATCAGGAATATTTTCTTCAGCAATCACCACTTGTGTTTCACTAGAGAGTTCATCCCCATGTCCTGCTTTTCCTGGACCGTCTTCTGTTGGTGTGGCTAGAATCGTTTCTGGAGATGACTGCTCTTCACAGATCATCGTCTCGTTTTCCAGAACAAATGGCTGGCATGATGTGATGAGTGATACATATTTAGACTCAGGTTTTGTCTCCGAAGTGGCACTTCTTACCACGGACAGCTATGGGGAGAAGTGAGTAAAGAAAGTAAATTATTAAACTTAAATGTCTATTCTCAAAAAAAAAAAAAAAAAAAAAGCCCTGAAAGTAATAGATTACCAAATGACATATTTAGGATAACATAACTGAATGATGTGTTTGTTTTTTCTTTTCAATGAAAAGTACTTAAGATTAAAAACAAATGAAGTCACTTAATATCTTACCAATATATACTTTGTGCATATCACCTTCCACATGGATGGATGTTACTTTGCAATGAGAGCACAAATACTTATTCTATGTAAGTTTTATTATTTACCTCCATTGTTGTAATTTTCAGCAACTCATATATTATTTTTATACTGATCATTTCTTTAATGCTGATCATTTCTTTAATAAAGCATTTCCAATTTATACTACTACAGAACATGGTGAATCTTTCAGTCTTTTTATTTATGAAATTGTTCCCTTAGAATAACAGACTGGAAGAACTTCTTTGATGGACACGGCATGTTTATGGCACCATGACGCTGGACATCCATGCATACTCACCTTCTTACCAAGGCTATATTACTTTCCACTGGCAAATATCAGTTTTACTACCAGCAGTAGTATTAGACAGTCAGGTTTGTTTTTATTGCTCTAGTGAGCATAAAATGGCATAATACAAGGTGGCTTTGTGCTTAATTACTAGTAAGGATGACTATTATAATTCACATATGAGTTGTCTATTAACTGTTGATAGTTCTTGTTCACTTTACTTAAAGGTAGTCTTTTTATTACAGCAAATTTCAACGCACTCTTTGAACACCACAGATATTATTATTATTTTTTATTTTTTTGATGGTATTAGGGTTTGAACTCAGAACTTTGTGCTTGCTAGGCAAGCATTCTATCACTTGAGCCCTTTTTGCTCTGGTTATTTTTGAGATAGGGTCTCACTTTCTGCCCAGCTTGGCCTGGACTACGAACCTCATCTTCTTCTCTTAGCTAAGATGACAGGTGTGTGCCACAACACCCAGTTTTTTTTCTGTTGAGATGGGGGTCTTGCAAACTTTTTGCCCACACTGGACTTGAACTGTGATCCTCCTGATCTCAACTAGGATTACAGGTGAGAGCCACCAGTGCCTGGCACAGATATTATTCTCCTCATATTTGATTCAGATAGTTACCATTCTGTTATATTTAAATATTTTTTTCATCATTTCAAAAGATTAAAATGTTAGGCATTTAAGTATCGAATTTCTGTGAGAGTCTCATTTTTGGCCCTCTTTCCTTGGAGACTTCAACCATAATAAAGTTTTGCATTTTTTGCAAAAACCAGGCTTTCTGGACTCTGGGATTTACTATATACTGTCCCTAAGTATCTGAAGATTGCTGAGACATCACTGCCTCTGGACCACCACCCACCAGAGCTGCATGGAGTCCTCACTGCGTTTCTCTAAGCCTGTCTTTGAACCTATCACACAGTAGCTACTCAAATACTAATCATTTCTTCCCACTAGACTCTAAGCTTCTCACTGCACTGGCCTGGTGCACAGCTCAAAATGTAGTTTTGGATGTGTGGCAGACTGAAAGATTCCTTCTCTTTAATGAAAAGTACTGTATTAAGATTAAATGTAACGATGTTTGGCATGTCATGTCATTCTCCTGAATGATGTGGAAATCATTCTGCTTTAGAAATAAAATTGAAGAAACTGTCAAAAAAGGTTCAATGTAACATTCAGAAAAAAAAATAATAAACCTGAAGAAATATATTTAAATACATTACCAAGGATTTCGGTAACATGATGCTTTTTCTCTTAAATGGATTCCTCTTAATTAGGAGACATACAAGTACCGAGACAAGCAGTAGAAAGAGGAAAGTGGCAACAAGTGCAATCCAAGCAGAATCTAAACAAAGAAAAGTCACACGTTAGAATTAAAATAGAAATCTGCTACCATTCATCAAAAAGGTTAGCACTGATCCTTAACAGATATGCATATCAGTCAACTGATATGATCCCAGCTTAAGAGAGCACTGGAAAAGAACTCAGGCAATCTGAATAAAGCTCTTGGTATTCTCCTAGACAGCAATCTGATTCTTCCCAGCTCCATAGGTCTGAGCCTTCCTGGAGCTACACAGCCACGTCACAGCGGAGTCAAAATAGTTACCTCCTAACAACCTCCTTACAGCCACAACAACAGGGTATTTCCAGGCTTACCCTTTTCTCTCAATTAAAAAGGCGAAAGAAAAATATTTAAAACTCTCCTAAGAAATTAATTCTGCCAATATGATTACTTAAAATAATTTAGCCCTACTTCTCGCATTGCTACTTTTATTTCAAGACTGCAAATCCTTACAAAGATACACAGATGTGCGCACACATACACATGCACACACAAACACAACACAAAAACACATAGCAATGTTTGTTTCAGAGGATAAAGTCCTTGATTACAAACAGGATATAAAGAGTAACTGTAGAAACCGGGGAAGATCTGGGTTAGAGCACATAAAGCAGCTATCATCACTGTGTACTTTGCTCTACAAGTCTTTTTTATTTTCACAGAACAATCTTTAGCATTTTTCATGGTCCGCTCTTATAAAGAATAACAGTACTCTATATATTGTGGCTGTGTTTGCCTCCTTTCTGGCATTTTACTATCTCTAGTTTCTACCCCAAAGTTGCTTCTTTGAAATACTAACTGGAAGTTACTGCCTAATGAATGCTTACATCATGCCAATTATAGTGTGTGGAAAAATTAAATCATTACAACAGTAAAAAATAAAATAGCAACATAATGAATACCAGCAGTGTGGCAGAAATCCCCCAGGGCTGCGGAAGCACAGTGTGCATGGCCTGAGGAAGTGATGGCTGCTCAGGGACCACAGTGCTGCCACAGTGCGGCCTTCATACTAGTCCTTTTTTTTCACAGTCAGGATTTTTAAAAAACTTAGATCTGGGATAGGTGTATTATTTTAACTCACCTTTTGAAACTTTCATATAATGGTCTGAAAGTTATTAGTATTGAATTTTGGGTGTTTTCAGCCTAGATTCACATTCTTCAAAAAAGGTATTTGTTAAATAAAATTAAAGTTGAAAAAGAGACATCCCAACCAACACTACAGAAATACAAAGACACTTTAGCGATTATTATGAAAAACTATATGCTAACAAACTGGAAAACCTAGATGAAATGGATAAATCTCTCGGCACATATGACCTCCAAAATGGAACCACAGAACATTAAAAAAAGAAAATAAAAAACCAGAAAAGATCAATAACAAGCAATGAGACAGAATCATTAACAAAGTTTCCTGGCAAAGAAAAGCCCATGACTGGATGGCTCCACTGCTGAATTTTACCTAAGTTGCAAAGAGCTATGACAATTCTTCTCAAACTACCCTACAGAACCAAAAAGGGAGGGAGCCCTTCCAGACTCATTCTGTGAGGCCAACATCAGTTACTAAAACCAAACACTGACACGACAACAACAAAAAAGAAAACTATAGCCCAGTATCCTCAAGAACATAGATGCAAAAGTTCTAAACAAAACACTAGCAAATTGTGTCCATCATTTACCATGATCAAGTTGGCTTCTTTCCAAGGATGGAAGGGTGGTTCCACATCAGTAAGTGCAACACATCACATCAACAGGAGGAAGGATAAATCATAGGGTCATCTCAACAGATGCAGAAATTCAACATCTCCTGCCTCAACAGAATAAAGACCAAGGATGACAAACCCACAGCCAATACTATTCTGAATGGGGGAAAAGTAAAAGCATTTCCTCTGAGATCAGGAACAAGACAGGGGTGTCCACACTCACTAGAAGTTTTAGCCAATGCAATTTTGCAAGAGAAAGAAACAAAAGGCATACAAATAGGAAGGGAGGAAATAAAACCATCCCTGTTTGCAGAAGACATGATTCTCATATAGAAAAACTAGAGACCAGAAAACTATTAGAAATGGTAAGTGGGGACACAGTAAAGTTGTACAACACAAAATTAAAATACAAAAATTAGTGTTTTGTCTATATGACAACAATAAACAAATTTACTGAGAAAGAAATCATGGAACAATCTCATCCACAACAGCTTAAAAAAAATCTTACAAGTAAATTTCACCAAGGAAGTGAAAGATCTCTTCAATGAAAATTACAAAACACTGGTTTTTTAATTAAAGAAAGAAATTAAAGATATACACACAAACAAACAAAACAAAAAAAACTGAAAAGATCCATATTCATGGATTAGAAGAATTAATATTGTTAAAATGTCCATTCTACCCAAAATAATCTATAGATTTCATGTAATTCTCATCCAAATACTAATTTTAGTCTTCACAGAACTAAAACAATCCTAAAATTCATATGGAAGCACAAATAGCCACAGCAGTTGAGCAAAAAGAACAAAGCTGGAGGCATCACAATACTTGATTTCAAGACTGTGACTTTGTAGTCACAGTCACCAAAACATAACAACAGACACAACAGAATGAGGTCCCAGAGATAAACCTGCACAGCAAGAGCCAAGTGATTCTCTACAAATGCACCAAAAACATGCACTGGAGAAAGGACAGTCTCTTCAAAAAACATGCTGCTGGGAAAACTATGTATTCACACACAGAAGATTAAAACTATCTCTTATCTTGTACGATGATCAACTAAAATGATCAAAGGCCTAAATCTAAGACCTGGAACTGAAACTTCTAGAAGAAAACTAGGGGAGAAACTTCAATACATTGATATGGGCAAAGATTTTCTGGACAGGACCCCAAAGGCACAGGAAACAAAAGCAAAAATTCACAAATGGGATTTCATCAAACTAAAAAGCTTTCGCACAGCAAAGGAAACAATCAACAGAATGGAGACAGCCTATAGAATGGGAGAAATAATTGCTAACTATTCATCTGACAGAGGGTTAATGTGGAATACATAAAGAATTAAAAAGCTTAACAAAAGTCCAAACAACCCTATTTTTAAAAGGGCAAATGATCTGAATAGAAACTTGTAAAAGAAGAAATACAAATGGTCAACAAATACATGAAAAAATGCTTGATAATATCAGCTATCAGGGAAATGCAAATCCAGACTACAATGAGACACCATCTTAGCCAGAGTGACTATTTCCAAAACAGTAACAACAAAAGGCTGGCAGAGATGTGGAGGAAAAGGAACTCTCATACTCTTTTGTTAGGAATGCAAATTAGTATAACCATTAAGGGGAACAGTTTGCAGGTTCCTCAAAAAACTAAAAATACATATGCCATATGATCTTGCTATCCCATCTCCAAAAGAAATAAAATGAGCACACCAAAGAGATACTTGCATGCCCATGTTTATTGTGGCATATTCACAATAGCTACGATAATCAGGGTAGGTGCTAACCCAGCAGATAAATGGATCCTGTCATTTGCAGAAAAACTGATGGAATTAGATGACATCATTTAAGAAAAACAAGCCAGACACAAGACAAGTACAGCATTTCTCTTTTACACTGAACGCAGAACAGTGACTAATCGATGTTGGGAAGGGTTGGGGGAAGGAAGGGAGAGTGGATGGGGAAGCTGGATTAGGTAGTGCGTGCTATAACCATGTGTGGAAATATCACACTGAGCCACACCAATATCTACAATAATACATATTAATAAAAAGCAAAACATATACCTTGATTTTCTACAGACAGTGACTATTTTCAGTACTTCTGTGTGGCCATAAAGTTAGCTGATATTAATCAACTACGTTTTCAAGATAACTGTACTATATTAATTTAACTACTGCAAAACAAGTGAAGCTAAGGACAGCACTTTGAGAGACAGCTGAACAAAGGGATGTATTTATCTTAAGCAAAGTATCTTCTTTTCTCTGATCATTAAAGTTTAAATGGAATGAATATTATTACTGATAATCGTAGGCAGAAGTATTAAATCTCACCATTTAAAGACAGTTGATAAGTTAGAAAAAAATGTATATGGTTTTAAAGGTCCATCATAGCAAAATTTTCTGTTTTTAGATTTTTTTGTTTTTGGAGGTATGTACTGGGGTTTGAACTCAGGAGCTCATGCTTGCTAGGCAGGTGCCCTACCTCTTGAGTCACTCCCAGCTCTTCTGCTTTAATTATTTTTTAGGTAGGAGGCTGCATTTTTGCTAGGAGTCAGCCTTAGACCAAGAGCCTCCTACCTTTGACATCCCTCATAGCTGAGATTATTAGGTGTGTTGCACCATGCTCAGCTTTTTTATTGAGATGGAGTCTTGCTTTTTGACCAGGCTGGCCTCAAACTGCAATCTTCCTGATCTCTGCCTCCTAGGTACCTGGAATTATAGGCACAACACACTGCACCTGGCTCAGTTTTTAGATAGTTTTAGTCTAAACTTGGCTTCCTAAGAATCTTAATGAAAAGGCAGTTTTGTTTGGGTTTCAATTTGACATTTTTTTCCCCACTTAAAGTATTACTGTAGCAAATTGGATCTATACTCCTTCTCCTGGTTTTCATCGAGATCATATTATTTGTACTGATCTGATGTTGAAATGTGTTTTGCTTTCACATATACACACATGCTTTGGCAATACTGGGCATTGAACCCAGGGCTTCGTGCTTGCTTGGCGGGTGCTCTACTGCTCGGGACATGCCCAGGCTTTCCCTGTTCGTATTAAAGAGTATTCATACTTTGTCCTGTTGGAAATGTTTTTCCCCTTTTTCAAGTTCATTTTTTCACATGGAAATTTCCCATGAAAAATTATACTGTGTTTATTTTTTTCTAAAAAAGGCATTTATACTATAACCTTTTAGCATATTGTCTAGCCCAGAAAAGATACTGAAAAACATCATAACAAAGTACAAAATGTGTTCATCTACACAATCTACAGGTGTGATTTAGCAGCGAAACCTTACATAATCTGAGCAGTTCAAAATGACGGAACACCGAATGAAAAACAATATAATTTACATAATAAAATATTCTATAGACACTGCAAATAAAAATTTAAAATATCTGAAGTACATACTGAAGGCAGGATACAAAATTATATACTCTACAATACAATCATGGCTGCGTAGAAAAATCACAAAGAAAATGCCATGGGAAGGGGACTCTGAATTGTGAGTAATGGGGTATCTTTTTGGGTGGTAGGACTAGAGAAAATTTTGCTTTATCGGACTACAGAAAATTTTGCTTTATCACAAATTATCTGTAGTGAACATCTGAAATGCACACATTCTGCACATAATTTTACATATTTGCTATGTACTCCTTCTTTCCTGGGTCAAAAGGTTATTACATCGCTTTCTAAATTGTTTTGTGTAGTTTAATGCCTGAGAAACAGACTGATATTTAATTTTGAGCTTCTGTGAAGAAAGAGGGATTTACTGAAATTGAAAATGAATTTACCTCTTTTTGTATTTTAGTTTGAAATTCTGTATTTAGAAAAACATGGCAAGAACTTACCTTTTAGGGTGTTATTTAAAATGGAGATACAAATTTCTTTGGACTTCTCAGTGGTGACACCCCATTTATGGGAGACTCCTTGCACAGAGATGCAGTAGTCAGAGCTCAGGGAGGACACAGGGATGCTCAGCTGGCACTGGGTCTCATTGCAATCGTCTTCCAGGTGCACGTGCTTTGTATCTGGGGTCTAGACAGGGGAAAAAAACATGGCTTTTTTAATGTAAACAGTGTGCTTATCCTGGCCAAACACCTAAAGCAAATGCATGCATGGTGAATATTATACATCTCTGAACAGCTTTGATAGAAAGAATATTCCCCTTGTTACTTCCACATAGCAAGATGATATGCATCCATTAAAATGTTCTTTATGGGAGCCTCAAGCAGCAGGAATGTTCACTATGAGCTGTTAAATCAACAAATATTCATTTACTCTACTCCTAGAGTGGTACAATTTAGCTGGAGAGAGATAAACGCATTTACAGGAAGCACACTAGAGGTATTACACGAAGGCTGCAGTGATAGATGAAGTGACTGAAGCACTGGTACCTCACCATCCACTCAGCCAGCCTCAGCGCATGATCACCTGGATTATGGCCTGAAGACAAAGGAGTTGCTGTGTCTTGGTAGTGATCCCCAAAGGTCCACATGTTAAAGGATCGGTCCCAGTGTGGGGGTATTGGGAAGTGCTGTGAACCTTAGGGCCTTATGGGAGGTCCTTAGGTCACTGGGGGCATGTCCTTAAAAGAGATTATGAGAACCCAGTCTCGCCCACTCTGCTCTGGTTTGAGATGGAACCACTTAGGCTACAGGTATAGGTCAGTGCTTGTCTAGTATGTGTCAGATCATAGGTTAAATCCCCAGTACAGAAAAATAGAGGAGATACAATTACTTGTGCTGTGCTACCACTGGTTACCCTCTCCAGAACTAAGCAGCTGCATACACCATGCCTTTGGACCTCTGAAAGGGTAAGCTAAATAAACCTTTTCTTTAAGAAGTTGTCTTAGGTGTTTTGTTTTAGTAACACGAAGATGACTAATACAGGTAGTATGGTGGTGCCTTAAAATTTAGTGTAGAGGAGGATAAGAAAGAAATGTAACTGAGAGTAAGGAATGCTCCAAGAGGAACCCTATGTGGAACTAGGACCTACTTAATGCTTCTTACAATCACTGGGATGACAGAAGTGTAGCACCGTGCCCAGCTTTTTCCCACTGAGAAGCTCAGGTTGGTCTGGAACCACAATCCTCCCAATTTCCGCCTCCCACATAGCTTGGAATAACAGGCACATGCCACTGCACCAGTCACTGGTTGAGATGGATTCTCCTGAACTTTTCCCCAGGCTGGTCTCCAACTGCAATCCTCTTGATCTCAGTCTCCCAGTACTCTGAGTTAGGATTATAGGCATGAGCAACCAGCGCCAGGCCAAGAAAAACCTTAAATGTATTCATGTGGTCAGTGGTGCTAATTAAGTCTGTAGCAGGTAATTTCAACAGCACTCGGGCAGTTTTCTTCTTAACAAAAATCATGATTCACGAATCTTGTGGACTATTCATAACTATTCCACTTTGTTATACCACATAAAGAAACAACCTAGGCTAATACAGGGTAATTTCCATTTTTGAAAATGAGGCAATAGAAACACATACCTCACTTTCATTCACTCTCACATACACATTGTACTCGAATATGTAGCAGGCATTTTCATCATCATACATGGTTCCTTGCACTTCTCCGTTTACGATGACTAATGGGTGAAATATGTCAACAATGACATGGTCTTCCTTCCTTCTGAGAGCTACTGTAGGTGGTCCAATTTCTCCTGCCAGAGAGAGAAGTGCAATTAATACTGGTCTTGGAACTCCTAGTGTAATTCATAAAATCATCAAAATCCATCAGCCAACTCACTCTATTTTTTTTCTAAGAAGGACCACATTTAAGCTACTCCATAAAGATCTAGAAGACATTCTAAATATATTTCATAAAGAAATGTTTAATAAATCTCAGGCAAGAAATTCTCTTATCCAAACTCCTCCTTAGCAATTTAATTTCATCTGTAGCTCCAGGGAAATACATCTGGTTGTAAAAATAAATGCAGATGTAATAGAAGGTCTATTAAATACTTATCTTTCTCCTGTAGATTAAGAAAGCTAGTTTCCAAAAACTGTTTATGAAAAGGTTTCTAGTTCTCTTCTCTCATTGAAAGTCAGTGTACCTGATATGGAGGCTCTATAAAAGTTTGTTAACAGCTCAGTTTTTACTGTGGAAATCACAAGCAGATAGACATTCAACTGTTCACAAGAACTGGCGATGTGTCTGATGTTTGGGACTTTGCTGGTGAACCAATTATCTAAGCTTCACATATCTACTGTCACCTACTGTGTGCAAGGTAGTTGTATTTTTCCTTAACCATGTATCTCAGGCCTGCCATACTTTCTGGTACTTAGAACACCCTTGATAAATCTGTGAGGGCCAAATTTGATGTATAGATGGTGTGTATCAGATGACAGTAGCAGGAGCTCTGAGTAATCAAAATACATACAGGGCAAGCAGAGGAAGAACCATGGAAAGCCCAAGGTGGCGCAATTAGAAAGCAGAAGCAGAGTCAAAGCTGTGGAGATCATGGACAAGGCAGTAGATGGAGCAGCAAAGCACAGAAGCTGAACAGGGAAGGCAGTGAAGATAAAAGGAAAGTCATCGAAGAGGGGAAGCAACAGACTGCACGGAAGGACTAGCCCAGGAGGAAAGGCAAGCCACTAAAGGCTCTTTTACTCCAAGTGAGGCTATCATTGCCATGGGGGATGTCATGGTCAGATTCTGAAGCTTCTGGAGTTGGTGGTAATGGGGATGGAAGAGATGAGGTATGCTATGGTGTGGGATGCTAGAAGAGTGAGGGGCTGAAAATCATGGAGTTTGGAGAGATGAAGGATCTCTAAAATTTTTAACAGATTAAGTTGCTATGAAAATCCTCAAGAGTTTTTAAGGATTTAGCAGAGATGGAACGAATGAGAGCCCTGTAACAAACTCCTCTGCAAATGTAACACTGAAATAAATCAAGCAGACAGGGAGGGAAAGTGCTAAGTGCAGTGGACAGCAGTGATCCAGGCTTGTGAAGAGTAGAAGCCTGATGGTTCAGAAGGGTCCAAGTGAAAGGCATCTCCTTGTGGGGCTCGGGAGACAGGGATGATAGTGATTCTCTGAATTCCTCCAGTGTTTCTTAGGCATTGTGATTATTTGTAGCATATGTTAATGAAAACACAGAAGACACATGCATTTTCAAATTTAAAATTTACACATGTATACATTCTACTTACCTTGGATGCACAAAGTAAATTCTTTTGACTCTACATAGGCAGATTCTTTTTGTCCAAGCCTAGCTTTAACTCTGGCCCAGAGAGGATCTGCTGGGTCAACAACTCGTTGGAAAATACTACAACAATGAAGCGAGATGTTGGTGCAGGCATCAAGCCATACCCCACTCCTAAAATGAAACACCATAAAGAAATACAGAGATAATTTTTGTTGTTACCGTATAATGTTGAACTGTGCCTTGCTTTTCATTCACAGCAAAGAGTGGCTAGGAAAAGCTGAGTTAAAATAAGAAGTCAGACAAAGTAGGAAGCTCTTACTCTTTTGTTATGAGTCCAGCATCCTCAATCCAAAAATCCTAAATCCAGTATGCTACAAAATCCAAAACTTTGAGTGCCAACATGACACTACAAGAGGAAAATTCTACACCATAAAGCTTTGTTTTGTGCATAAAATTAAAATATTATATAAAATTGCCTTCATGCTGTGTGTATAAGGTGCATATTAAACATAAATGAATTTCTGTTTAGACTTGGGTCCTATCCCCAAGGTATTTAATTATGTATATGCAAATATTCCCAAATCTTGAAAAAAATCAGAAATACTAAACACTTCTGGTCTCAAACATTTGAGATAAAGGATATTTAGTTTGTACTACAAATTCTTTTACAATAAAGAGAGCTCAATTCAAAATAGAAGACCTATACAAACCACATTTCCTATTTAAATATTTAAAATATGCTTTATAAAGAATTCTTCATTCCATTAACATAGGTGTGACACAATTATAAGATCAAACACATTACAAAGATTCTGAAGTCAATTTTTTGAAATTTATTATCTTTTTACTAAAAAAAACATGCACTATAGGAATAGGATGGCATCTTAACTATTAGCTTCATTTGCCATGCCTTAAAATCTTAGAAGTTATTTGTTCATGGAAGAGCTTTTCATTTTGTCCATTTGTTATTATGACTACTATTTAATAATAACATAGACATGGGTTCCTTTCTTATCTCCATGTGTATGTTCTTATTCATATTGCTACTTAAACTGTTCAATCTTTGGCCAGAGAGTCTAGTCAAGGTGACTCCTGGATCTTTTTGACATGACCCCATCAACTTTTAAAGAAATTCTGTCACAAGGGGACTTTTTAGCTGCCTAGTACTCTCCCATTCTGGAGGTGTAGCTCTGTGGTAAAGCTCTTGCCTAGTGTGCATGAGGCCCTGGGCTCAATCACCACAAAAACAAAAGAACAACAAATATCCCACTAAAATAAACCAAAAAGCCCCTAAGTTCCCCAAAACCAAAACCTCCTCTTTCCCCTGGCTCAGCCTTGGAGCCAGCATTTCTCCAAGGAAGAGATGACAGGAGATTCTCCCATTTCCATGTCATTGCTACCTTCCCCTATAGGGAGCCAATTTCATTAGCTTCAGATTTTCACTTCCTGTATTTCTTTTGTTTAAATTCAGAAATTACCTACATGAATATTTCTTCTCATTCTTTCTTACCTTCAAAGGAGTATGCTATATATACTTTATTGAGCTTAATTTCTTTTTAATTTAATAATATATCTCAGAAATAACTACATACAAGTACTGGAAATTTTCATTTTTTAAAGCTACGTAGTACTCCATTTTTGTGGTGAATAGTCACTTGTTCAATCAATCTCATACACATGGGTAAGCTCTTTAAATTGTATTTTTATCAGTGTACTTTAAGGGTAAGTGGACTTAAGTCAAAAAGCAAATGCATGGGAGACAGAGACATAGGTCAGTAGTAGTGTACTTGCCTAGCTTGATCAAGGCTCTGGATTTGATTCCCATAACTGCCAAACCAAAACAAACCAAACAAACAATTGAATACCCCGCCCTCCCCAAAAGCAAAAAACAAACCCAAAACAACCGAAGTAAATATGTGAAGTTGTGTGAAATGCTTTCAACTTCTTCCACAAGGCCAGATCTATTGTGTACTCATGCCAGTAATATATGAGAATGTCTTTTATTTTCTTTAGTTTTCAAACAGAGTTAGTTTGTGGGTTTGAACTCAGGGCTTCATGCTTGCAGAGTGGGTGCTCTACTGCTTGAGCCACATCTCCAGTCTAAACTTTTGAACTGTTTGTCAGTCTACTAAGTGAAATATGGAATAAATCTTTTAAAAAATTATGAATTTTGCACCTATCACAATAATAATGGAAATAACCAGTGGGTTATGGGATGTTCTTATCCTCAGAAAGTCTCTCCCCCTGATTATTTACTTTAAAAAACTTGTGCAAGGGTATCTGAGGGCTAACACCTAAGTCAAATGCCCAAGCCACATGTCAATAATAATGAGACAAAAGTCACCATGTTCTGGTGTTTTGTATCTACAAACACTGACTTTGTAGTGTGCCTGTCAAAAATTTTTAACCTCAATCAAATCATAAGCAATCATACTGCTATCTTTCTTCGAGTTTGGGATGACATGGGCTGTAACTGTTGATTCTGAGTCACTGCTAAATTCTGTCAAGGTGGTGTTCCCTTTTGCTTCCACTCATTGCAATAGTTTAGTTGCTCTTTGTAAAAAATTAATAAATCTTTGCTTTATTAAGAGACTAGAGAGAAAGAACCTTGAAGTTAGTGAGATTTCTCTACTTCAATGTTGACAGGAGGAAGAAATAAGAGGCAGGAAGTACTCTGCAAAAAACTAATTTGCATTCTTCATGCTTCTAGACTTCTGTAAAAAGTCCAGCTTTCTGAGCACAGAGAGTTGTGGAATGTGCAAAGATTTAGATAAAAACAGTAAGACGGATAAAAAAAGCAACACTCACTTGTAGTTCTTCACTTGTACAGTAAAAACAGGAATCTGTGCCATGGCCTGGTACTCCCAACACAGGACAGGGTCCAAGTTATAAGACTTAATTACAACATTGGTTGGTGTAGGCACTGTAAGAAATCCAAAAGTAACATGGACAATAGTGAGAAACTAATGTATTAACATTATAAAATCTTTTAAGATGCCCTTTTAGTCAAATATGTATTTTTGAAGAAAAGTAGAAATCACCAGGATACAATTATTTCAATGAAGAATAAAGTCTGATTTGATCATTACATATTATATATTATGTATTGAAGTATCCCATGAGTGTGTACAATGTCTGTTTGCTCTGCTTGAATATAGTTTGAGGGAAAGATGTGTGTGTGTGTGTGTGTAAAATACTTTAAATTTACACAAGTTGTTTTTTAAAGGTAAATTTTAAGAAATGTATTTTATTGAAAAACATACAGAAGAGCTCTGATTCATATTAAATTACAGAAACACCACTGTGATATAAGGGAAACAAATGTAGCCAGAGGCAATAAATTCCCATGTTTTAGGAGTTATAAATAAATGCACCACCTATTGTGGTAATGATCCTTAATGCATTTAATCACTAGAATATGATATATGGTAGCACAGACTATAATCTATGTCTAGAGAAGAACTGGCCAACCAGGAATGGTCAATTTCATACTACAATGCCACCTGGCTCTTAACTCCACACCCCGTACTGTTATGCCTTTAACACCTTTTCTGTAACAGAAAAAATGTATAAAGTTACTGACTGAAGCAGTCATGGGCAATTCCAGTTCCATTCACATTTTACTTCCTGGGACATGAAGGATTTTATAAAACATAGTCAAAATTTCTTTTTGCCTTTATGCTTTTAAACCATTTCAGAAAAAAAAATTGTTGGTCAGGCTCAAAAGAGTCACATGGGAGAGTAGATGGATGAACAATAGACATAGACAGTGATATGACCTCAAATTTAAGGTCATTCCATCCTACCTGACTAGGAAACTCCATTAAACATGATTTACTTATGAAATTAAAATCACTAAATGAATGGCAATATGGGTAGATACCATGGTTTCCAAACATAACTTATCATCATCCTCAAAACTTTGAGATGCTACGTGCTGGAGGCTTACACCTTTGATTCTAGCTACTTGGGAGGCTGAGATTGGGAGGACTGTGGTGCCAGGCCAGTGGCGCAAAAAAGTTTGGTAGACCCCATGACAATGAAAAAATGCTAGGTGTGGAGGCATGCATCTATCATCCAAGCTATGGTGGAAAGCATAAAATAGAAGGACTGTGGTCCAGGTCAGCCTGGGCAAAAAGTAAAACCCTATCTCCAAAATAACCAGATCTAAAAGGGCTAGAGGTGTGGCTTAAGAGGTAGAGCACCTGCTTAAAAACAAATGTGAGTGCATCCAAGCCCAACTTTCCATTTTTCCAAGGTGTTCTGGATAGTAATGATGCTTTCCTGGACTGCTGCAATAAAAAATAAAATACTCCCTGGGTCAGCCATTAAAAAGCCTGGGCTATTTCCTGGTTATATTGCTACATAATTATTTCAGATTTCCTCATCCATCAAGTGACATATTAATTTTTTGTGCATAAGGTATTTGCTTACTGTGGAAGAAAACCTCTATGTTTTTCCTAAAATCAGAATTCCAATATTTAAACCCAAAGTGTCACACTGTTTTAATTTATAATCACTTAACAAATACATTATTTTTTCAAAGCAGAACACAGATCAAGAGTCATTTAGAGGCTTGGGAGTATAGCTCAGTGACAAGAGTGCTTACCAAGCACTCCTGAGGTTCTGAGTATGATCCTCAACACTGTAAAAATAAAGTCATTTAGGTAACTAATATGCATTTATAGGCAATTAAATTATAGAGACTTTCTTTGCTTTTATACTTTTTTTATTTAGGAGGAAAAATTAATTTACAAACAATGCTTTCTAGTAAACCATGATTGCATTATTTCATGCTCCTCAAGAATAGATTTGGTTACTGCCAAAATATCTAACATCCATATTATTTAACAAAATAGTGTAACACTCTGGGCCAACAGACTGAGATTTTGAAGCTAGGCACTGTCTCACAGACTCAAACCCTTGACCCTTCTGCAGCCAGTACCCAGACACCTACAAACCTTCTACTTCTCTTCTTGCAACACTGCAGATGCCTGCTGGAATCTATTATCTTGGGTTCTCTAAGTAACTCACAACGGTGAGCCCAGACCATTGGTCTTGCCAGATTTAGCCCTGGCTCTTCTCCTTTGGTTTGGTAAAGTGTCCTCTGCCCAAATACTGCAGGGGCAGTATTAAGGAGGCTTCCTTAAAGAGTTTTGTGGGTTTTCTTTCCCCTATGCTGTGTCTGTACCCCAACTTCCTGAAACAACCTAGCTTCAGTTTACAATCAATTGTTTAAATACAAATAAAAACTATGTTTTTCCTATGTCTCTCAGGATCAATTCAACATCAATGTCAAATAACAAATCATACAAATAATCATAATTTTGCAACCAGACTGAAGAAGTACTTGATGCTAAGAAAAATCATAATGAAAACAAGTATGGTGGTACACAACTGTAATCCCAGCACTTGGGAGGCTCAGGCATGGGGATCATGACTTTGAGGCCAGCCTGGGATCCTTTTAGAAGCCAATTTCCTTATTTTAGCATTTTTTGCCTTTTCAGAGGCTGACAATTTTCAAACTATCAGGTCCTGTTTTCTTTCTTTCTCTTTTTTAAACAGTTCTTTCCAGAATAATCTGTCTAGGCTCATACTGTAGACAAGAAGCAGAAAGAACTAGGTGGCACTGTCAGCACTGCTCAGAGATCTCCTGAGCTACATTGCACAGTTCATTAGGCACATCCTCAACTTTCCATGTCACTGAGGGTGACAGCAACTCACTAAGCTTCTGTCTCTACATAGCAAGGACCTTCCTCCTCCCGATTTCCAACAGTAAGTCTTTCACTTCCTTACTTCCTTTTCTTTTTTTTTTTTTTTGGTGGTTCTAGGGTTTGAACTCAGAGTCTCACATTTGTTAGGTCAATGCTCTACCATTTGAACTATGCCTAAGCCCTTTTTTTCCTTTAGTTATTCTTTGGATAGGGTCTTGTGTTTTTGTCTGGGGCTAGCCTCAAACTGAGATCCTTCTACCTAAGACTCCCATGTAGCTGGGATTACATGAATATGCCAGCAGTTTATTTGTTCAAATGGAGTCTTGTTAACTTTTTGCCAAGGTTAGCCTTAAACCATGATCCTCCTGATCTCTGCCTCCTAACTAGCTGGGATTAGAGGCAAGAGTCACCACACCTGGCCTCACTTCCTTTTAAGTCCCTCTTTTTAATATTCCTGGTAGAAATGACTTTATAATGGTATATTTTCAATCTGAAATTCCTGTTTTGAGGAAAAGGAATATAGGAGTCAATTTAAAAACTGTAGAATATCGAAGTGAATTTACATTTAGAAGGGGTTTCTGAATCATACATCATAAAGTCACAAACAATAACAGATTGTGCAGCATTAGTTTTTAATGTGGACCAAGCTGTGGCTCCCATAATTTAAATAAAAGCCTAGCATGGCTAGGACAAGGCCTTAGCTTTGAAAGCAATCAAGACAAACCCGTAGGAGGAAGACGTTTCAATGGACAGAAATCACTACTAAAAGAGAAACTATTGCATATTCACACCAAAGATGTAACTGTGGTTTTAATACTACCAGAAGACAAACCCTGTGGTTATTAGACATCTGCCTTTGTTGTCTTTGCCAAAATCCCATGATAAAGAGATAGGATAGTTTTCTTGTTAAGTTTCAGATTTCTTAACCTGAAGTTTAAATTGCTATATATCCAGATTATAATTACAGTTTACCATAAGATATTTACATTGTATAAATAAAAATATATGCAGAAAAAGCAAGAGAATATTACTATCTATGGAGTTTAGAGAAAGATTCTACTAGAATGATTGCATAGACTGAAATAATCTTAGAGATTCTGCCACCCCTTGAAAATGCCCAGACAGTTTTGTGTAACTCACTGCTTTTGGAAAAGGGCTCAGAATTATTTGGTGTTATGTCTGCATGCTAGCCAGAATAAACTTTACCACTTTAAGATTTAATTCCCAAAACTCTAGAACACAAAGCCGAAGGCTTAACAAAAATCAAACCCAGCAAGGAAGTATCAGCTTCTCACTAAGCTCTAATTACAATGTAGAAAAGAAGGGGGAGCTCGGGGTATATATAGCCAACTGTTTTGTAGGAAAGTTGATAAGCCAGAAGAGAGGATGTGAAAGGCCATCAAGGGAGAGATCAACAGATGAGGCAGCAGTGCTGCTGACTAGGCCATGGGAATGCTGCAAGGACCACAGAGCAGTAGCCAGAGCAGCTCGGCAATAGTAGCCAGTGATGTAGCATGGCAAGGGAGGCAAAGTAAGGACACCTGTGGACTATAGTCTAATACTGTGATGTCCTAGGTGTGCATAGAGGACAGAAATAAGGGCTGTACACATAGTGTGCAAAGACTGTATAAAATATGTGCATACTATACCAGGTACATCATCCTCCCTGTGGGAAGAACAAACTGTGAACTAAGGATATAGGGAGTCAGGCATGGTGGTGCACACCTGCAATCCCAACACTCAGGAGGCTGAGAATTTGGGGCCACCTGGGCCTACATAGTGAGGAGACCCTATCTCTAAAAAAGAGAGTGAGACAGAAAGAGAGAGAGAGAGAGAAAGAGAGAGAAGAAAAAGAAGGAGAGAAGGAGGGTAAAGGGGCTAGTAATTAAATTTGTTTTTGTTTTCTAAGTTATCTGATATTGACTCAAACCAAATGCTCCAGGACCAGGACACAATAAAAACAGAAATTACAGAACAACTTTCTTGATGAATACAGGCAAAAGTTCTTAATAAAACACTTGCAAACCAAATCAAGTCAACAACACATTAAAAAGATCACACATCATGATCAAGTTGGTTTCATTTCAGGGATGCAAGGATATTTCAACATACACAAATCAATGCATGGAAATAGAACAGGAAAAAAAAATCACATGATCATCTCAATAAGATGCAAAAAAAGCCTCTGACACTTCATGATAAAGCCGTGAAAAAAAACTAGAAAGAAAAGGAACATATCTCAACATAATAAAGGCTACATATGGCAAACCTATGGCCCACATTTAGTAAAATGGGGAAAAACTGAAAGCATTTCCTCTAAATCAGAGATGAAGATGTCCATTCTTACTATTTGTATATTCAACATAATACTTGAATTCTTAGCCAGAGCAATAAGACAAGAGAAAGAAATAAACTAACCAGAGGCCGAAAACCTCTACAATGAAAAAACTGAAGAAACTGAAGAAGATACTAGAAGATGGAACCCCCCCCACCATGTTCTCAGATCAGATTCAATGCAATCCCCATAAGGTATTCCTCACAAAACTAGAAAAAGCAATTCTACAGAGCTATCACAACAAAAACAGCCTGGTAATAGCACAGAAACTGATATGTAGCCCAATGGAATAGAATAGAGGATTCAGAAATAAGACCATGCAGCTATAACCATCTGATCCTTGACAAAGGAGCCAAAACTATACATTGAAGAAAACAGACAGCCTCTTTAGCAAATGGCAGGAAAACTGGATATGCCTACATAGAGGACTGAAACTATCTCCTATCCTATAAACTCAAGAATTCAAACTGGATCAAAGACCTCAATGTTAGAGCTAAAATTTTGAAACTACTACAGAAAAACATAGGAAAAACACTTCAAGACACATTCATTGCATAGGCAATGAACTTCTGAATAGGACTCCACTAGCTTAGGAAATCAGAGTGAGAACTGACAAATGGGATTGTATCAAATTCAAAAGCACAGCAAAGGAAACGATCACCAGAGTGAAGAGATAGCCTACAGAACAGGAGAAAAATCTCTCACAACTGTTTACCTGAAAGGGTATTAATATTCAGAACATACAGAGAGCTCAAAAAACTGGACACCAAAAGAACACATAATATAGTCAATAAATGGGCAAAAAAACACATAGGTCTCAAAAAAAAGTTTAAGTGGCTAATAAATACATGGAAATATGTTCAATATCCTTAGTCATAATGGAAATGCAAATCTAAAATGGAGGGATTAACCAATTTGGGATATAATAGATACATACATACATGGAAATGTCACAATGAAACTCCCTGCATAGCTTAGCTATCTTAAACAAAAATGTCTTTTTCAACAATGAAGGACAGGTCCTGTCTAGGGGTTGCTGCCAGTGGGAGGAGGAGGGCATAAGGAAAGGGTGAAAGGAAGGCAAATATGAAGTATTATGTACTTATGTTTGAAAACAGAAAAATGAGCTCTGTTGAAACTGTTCTAAGAAGAGGGAAGGGGAGACAGGAGAAGGAGGGCCAGAATCTAGCTAAGATACATTGTAAGTACTTTTATAAATGTCACAATGCACCTCCAGCACAACAGTACCGTGCTAATAAAAGAAAGCATATGGAACACAAGACCTAGAGAAATGCACTGAAAAGAAAAAAAAAAGGTGTGTGTGTGTGTGTATAAAATAAGAGCACTCTGAAGGCTACAAATCTTCCCACGGGAGGCAGGCAGACAACCCCACTCCCAGGACAGGCTTTGAGGGTGAACAAACTGTGCAGTCACAATGAGCCCCACGCTCAGGAGGAAGAACCTGGCACTTGGTCTAGTACTCTGTCCCAGCCTGGAGTCTGAGTCATCCTCCTCTCTGCCCACATCCAATCAGATCCTTACTGATTTTGCCTCCTAAACTGTCCATCAAATGGTCCTCCCTCCTCCATCTAAATTACCACTGCTTATGTATTCCTCCCCGGAATTAAACACAGCCTCCTAACGGGCCCCCTCCTCTACATATACCCTCAAATTATTTTATAAGATGGCTGATCTTTTCAAATGACATTATGTAATCCTGCATAAAGCCATTCCCCAATGTAAAATAAGCCAGGAACAGCCACCTCTATTTTGTAGGCTCAGTACCTGCTCTTCTTTCAGGAACATCACACGTCTTCTGGGAACTTCCCCACCCCCACCCCCTTCAACCCTGTCTTCCCACACAAACTGGCACCTAACCAAGCTAGGCAAATCACAGCCTTCCCCAGGGATTTTGTTAGACTAGAAGAAGCTGCAGAATTTTAAAACCCTATAACTATTAGCATCCGTGATTTCTGCCAAGTAGGGAAAGCTGTCAACACAGACACTCAGAAACATGAAAGGGTGAAATCTAGCAGTTTGAGTTCCTGATCAAGCTTCCTAAGGCCCCACTGGCATCTCTGATTTTCTGTTCAACTTGGGATTCTCAAAGCCAATAAACAACTCTTTTTGGAGAAGTTAGTCAAAGCTATGTTTCTATCCCTTGCTGTTATACACAAGCGATAAAGCACTTCATTAATTAGTTCCTCCCTCTCCACCTATAGTATCTCCCCTGTATCCACACACACAGTCTGTGATAAAGCACTCTTTATTCTACCAGTTCAGCACTTTCACCTCTTCAGACACACGTGGCTCTGTATCTCCCTGGGACAGTCAAACACCCATGCCTTCCTGTAGCCTATGCATAGGTTCAAGCTCTTGTCACAATATACTGCAACTGTCCATGTAGATGACTAATGTGCCCTAGTTAATGGCAGCTGGCAGAGGTAAATACTTGGACTCTGGAGCCAAAGTACCCAGCTCCCTACTGAGTAGCACGGACCTCTCTAGCAGTGGGGCTGACCTCTGTGCCTCATCAACTTCTCATCCATAAATGGATACAACAGCACCAGTGTTACAGGTGTTGTGGAAACGAGATGCGTTCAAACACAACATTGCTGGATGCTTCCTAACTGTTGGCTGTGGTAATCACGATTTTTTTAAAGAAGACTCTGAGAACCACAATTGTCTTTCCCCAGAACTTGGCATCGTGTCTGTCCCAAGGAATGTCTAAATATTTGTTTGCTTGACTTTAAGATCTAGCCAAAGGAGGATGGGATAGGATCTCATGAAGGAATTCCTAACACTGAGGTTCGGGCCTGGAGGCCTCCCCAGGCCTTCCAGCAGCTAACTGGAAAGGGCAGAGTCGCTCAAGACTAAGGTCTGGGAGGGATGGTGGAAGAGCTTTACTGACTTCCCTGGAGCGCCGAATCACGGTTACTGTGGGCTTCAGAAAAGCGATCCTCAGTATTTGCTTCCTGGGAGATTTCCACAGTCAGGAGGGCATCAAATGCTCAGAGGACCTAAGCTGTGAAAAGGGACCTGCTGTCCAGCAAATCAGGTAGCAAGTGCACGCACCCCTCCACTTCAGGACCAATTACAGCCACTTAAAAGTTCTCAGAACAACTTCTCCCGACCCTAAGGGATTGGGGGCACACCCCGAGAATAAAGTCGTTATGTCATTCGCTGTGGCCAAGGATCCAATGCTGACCTGAACATTTACTTACTAAAAGGCAGACGAAAAGAACCGCAGATATTGAGAAGCGGGTTGTGCCGCGTGGGCAGAGACGGAAGAGGCGAAACGCAAGTGTGTAAACCGCAGTGACTCGTGTCGCCTCCGCGGCGACCAGGGCCGCCGCCCTACAGGGCCGGGACCGGGTGCTGCGGTCGAGGGCGAGCGTGGCCGCGGGGAAGCGGGGGCGGCTCGACCGCCGGACCTTCCCGGCTGGGGCGGCTCCCGCCCCGGCCTCCCGCCCTCTCCCGTTCCCACCCACCGCGGGACACAGTACCCGAGGACAGCTCTGGCTCCGCGGTGCTCATCGCAACGCAGGTCCCGGCCTGCACTGTAAGAATCAGGAGGAGAACGAGGAGAGCCATGCTGCCACCGATGGCTCCGGGCCCGGGCCGGAGTGACTGCGGGAGACGCCCCGCGCGGCCCTCCAGCCTTAGCCTGGCGTCACGTCCGCCACCCCGGCCGGCTCTCCGACGGGAGACCGGGTCGAGACGACGAAGCAACGAAGCAGATCGTGGATTGGTAGACAGTTCTGGGAGGAGGCGGGATTTGATGAGGGCGGGGCCAAGACTCTGACCTGAAGGCCTGGAGTGGACGAGGAGAACAGCGGGGCGGGGCCTAGGGAGGCGGGGCCAGGCTGGCGAGGCGGAGCCTGGGTGTGGGCGGGGCGTTGAGTGGGCGGGGCCAGGGCGGCAAGGGCATGGGCGGGGGCGCCGGGAGGCAGACTCGGCTGCGTCGGGGAGGAGCTGACTCTCGCCACGCACACGGCCTTCGCGACCAATATCACGCATACTGCTCACGAGGAACTTGGGTGCGAAGGTTACTACGCTGTTTCAGCTTGGCACCAAGTTCCGAAGTTCCACTTCCTGTTTGTGTAGCGTCCTGGGGTTGCAGACCTTTGCCTTAGTCGGTCCACACCCGGTCACCATCCTTATTTAGCCATCTAGGCGTCTTGGAGCCTGAGGTTTTAGAATGGAACGAGCCCTTGAAAGGCCTTTAATTCTGGCAGTTTTGTTTGAGGAACCTAAGGCTTCGCTGGTGAAATGGTTTGTGCGAACTCCCACAACCTAAATCGAATGGGTTTGGCTAAAAACGACTTTATTCCTGGAGAAAAAGCCGTGAAATGTCAAATAGCGACTTGTTAAGCAGCCGCTCGCTCATCAAAAGATCTGCTCTCTTGCTTCTCTCATCACATCTTAGTTTTCATCTCTTCCATTCCGCTCCAGACACTTCGGTATCCTTGCTCTTACTATAACACTCAAGGCTTGTGCTCAAATATGCATGTGGTTAACTATCTCACCGGCTTCAGTTCTCTGCTTATCGTGGTCTTTTGCAAAAATTTTAAATTGCAACCCACTCTCCTCCTATCCTCTTTACCTGACCCTATTTTTTCATAACACTTCTCTCTCTTTCCCTCTTTCTCTCTCTTTCTCGCACACATACACACACACATGCAATATGCACATTGATTTTATTTTTCTCTCCCTTCTTCAAATGTAAGCTTTAGAGCATGGAAATCTTTGCCAGGCACTCCATTAGTAGTTGTTGAATGAAAGAATACACCATTACACTAGTTTTAAGCAAAATTTTAGAAAAAAAAAAACTTATAAAGATACTGTACAAACTGGATAGGAATTATCAGCTAGGTCATTTTATTTATATAAATAAATAGCTAATTTAAGATAATAAATTAGCTCAGTACTTCTCAAACTTCAATGTCCACGTGAACCACGTGGATCTTGTGAAAATGCAGACTCAGACTCAGTAAGTCTGATTCAGGTTGGGGCCTGACATTCTGCATTTCTGACAAAGTACTTAGGGAATGCCAATACCAGTGGTGTGAGGACCATACTTTGAGCAGGAAGATTTTAACTGAATCTTGACTGAGTTTGGAGGATATTTCCTTTGATGTATTTATGATGTGCCCCATATAAAAGGCACTTTCTAGTCATTATAGAGATGCAAGGATAAATAACTTATCTTTAGGATTTATAGAGTAGGAGCAATTATAATACTCAGTTTGCAAATGTTTCTGTAGTGCCCATCACAGGCTTACCAGGAAGTGGACTTTGAAGTGAGGATTAAGGGTAGGGCATTTATTCCTGGAATTTTGTTGATATAAACCCTCATGAAGAGGTGGAAGAAGTAGGGCAGAGAAAGAAGTTGATCTGTGATGCCATCCCAACAAAGACTTCAGCAAACCCCATGGGAGCTCTGAGGTTGGGGTGGCCTTGTAGAGGTGTCCGGAATGGGTATGAGGGCATGGCTGTAAGTTCCAGCACTGAATGCAAGCTACCTCTAAATGAAGACATGGCTTGGAGCTTTCATGACTAGCTGAGCTATTCCCCCAAAGAAGCTAACAGCTGAGGGTATCTACTAGCAGTACCCCCTGTGGCAGAGAAGAGATGGCACTAAGTCTTCTATTCCTGAAGAAGGATTTGGGCAACGTTTTATCATCACAGCATCCACTGTGGAACATTTTTCCAAGGCACTGTGCTGGTCACTTGGAGGCTAAAGATGCTTGTTAATTCACTAAATATTATTGAGTGCTTCCATGTGTGTTCAGCAAGGCTAGGAACTGAGATACAGACCTGAGCAAGACAGACATGGCCCCTGCCCTCCCCTCATGAAGTTTACAGTCTACTAAGGGAGATAAGCATTAAACAAATATTATATAAGTACCAAAATTGTGACTTCATTCCCAAGGAGCGCAAAGAGATTAAAGGGGCATAAATGGGGACTTAACTTAGTCTAAGTTCTTAGGAGACTCTGTGTAAAGGAAGTGGCAATTATGTTGTATACTGATAAAATTGGGTATGCAGGGCAGGTCACAGGCTAAGAAGGGTAGGAAGAATATCAATAAAATATACATATTTTTAAATCCAGTATATAAATCTTGTAAAGCCAACACAGAAGCAAGTAAGCAGTGGCTTCCACCTTAAATAGCCAATGCCTAAAGGCTGGAGACTATCCAAGTATATATCATTGCCTACTATAGCCTCAGGTGAATCTTTAACACCAAGAAAGCAAATGTAGGGTGATCATTCCAAAGACAAGTACACACTGAAGTTGTTGCTCAGGAACAGGATTACATTTTGAAGGCCACAGTTGTATGGCTTAGAAGTTAATAGGCTAAATAAAATAAATTAATAAATTAGAAGCACAGTATGATCCAGTGGGAACAGGGACTGGGTGTAGCACACACTGTGCTTGGGCCCTGGAGCTGTGCACTTCCTTCCCCTTTTCTCCAGGACAGGAAGTACCTGCTTCCCTTTACAGGACACAGCTTGAAAGTGTGCAGCTGAAGCATACGGTTCTGAATTCTCTAGCTCATTATGTAAATTATAGCCAATATGCTTGCTGATGTTCTCACACTTGTCCAGGGCTCTGGTTCCACCTTGCCCCTTACTTAACTTTGTTTTGTTGTTGTGTTTATTACCATCTGGACAGTTCATAGAAATTGTGTGTGTGTGTATAAGTGTGTGTATGTGTGTAATATGTTCTCCACAAATAATTACTTAAATTGTGGAAATCATTAGTAAGGTAACAACAGGATTATAGGAGCATAAAAAAGGGTTTAGTCTAAGATTTAAGATATTCATATATGTGTATGTGTACATAATATGTGTATACACACATACGTATAAAATTTCTTTCAGTTAGCTCTCTTTACTTCTGGAAATTAAATCCCTTATTTTCTTCACTGCCATATCTCCTGGACAAGTGCCTATCATTCCTTTAATATTTATCAAATAAATATATGAATGAACAGAACAAGCTTATAGAAAGATGTGGAACAGAAGCAGGTTGGGTAAATTTATGGTTGAGTAAGCTATAATTGGGTGTCAAATGAGAATGCAAAGGTGTTTGGCTGTCATACTAGTACTAAACAAAGCACTGTCTATTCTTGTCCTACACATTCTTCTTAGCTGTCATGCTGACATCTGATCATGTCTGACCAAGCCCTGGCTTGATGACAGTTATCCATCCATAGACAGCAAAGTCATCTAGTAGATGGCTGGTTTTAGAGCACTGCCTAGGATGGATGCCACATACAGTGAGTGGCACAGTGGCAAACACTGTTCATTAGCTGTCTGCTAACAGCTCTTCTCCACTCTCACTGTTTTCCCACTGTAGAGGCTCTAAAAGCTCAATACTTCTTTCCCAACCTTTGTGACAGCTAAGTGTAGTCATATGACATAGTTTTTTCAATGATACATAAGCAAAAGTATGTGTGTATGAATGTAGGAAGTTTGGAGAGCGTTCTTGGAGTACTTTTTCATCTCATAGAAAGAACAAATGCAACAAGAAAGCTAGGTGGTCTTGATCTTCTTCCAGTTCCCTGTTTTGAATATAGACACAATGAGTCTAGTTCTACGGTAGCCATCTTGCAATCATAAGACAATAAGATAGAAGATGAAAAGTCAACAGCTAAAACTGGAAGAATGAGAAGATTGAAAACTTGAGTCATTAATGGCTGAGTGTTGAGTTGATGACCAACGTATGTGACTACCCACCTTTCTGGACTCTTGTTATGAGAGGAAACATAAACCACTATTGATTTAAGCCACTGTTAATTTGACTATCTCTTAACTGTGCTGAAATTCTTCTCTTACTCAATGTCAGGTGACTCTAAGTAAGTTTTTATCCAGAGAGTTGGAATGTAAGCCCAGGTGGAGAAGAGAATGGCTGGTAGAGGGGGTGGAGAGAAAAGAAGAGGCTACTAGCTCAAGCACAGAAGCTAGAAGACTAGAGTAGCAAGCAAAGAAGATGCCTTGTTGGGAGTTGGCGGGGGGAGGGGATGATATAAGAATAAGACCATGCTGAGATCTTGCAGATGCAGTAGCAGCTGGGTGGAACTGCCATGAACAGGTCCTCCTCTGTGGTCCCTGGAGACTCGCTCATTGTTGACTTTCTTCTCCTCACTTTGCCACTCATCTATGCAACATCCCTTCTCCTAAAGGCAATCAGAGTATCTCTCTCCTTACAACTAAAAGAGTTCACTGAACTTAAATTCTAGCCACGTGTGGGCAGTCTCAAAAAAAAAAAAAAAGGACAGCTCCCACGTTCTTTGAGAAAGTAATTCTCAGCATCACATAAAAACTTTTGCTAAAAGGAACTGAGCAACCTAAAGAAGTGCGCAGTTTGTTCTCAGTGCCCCATCACTTTCTTTTTTAGTGTGTCTTCCTCACTAGTCTGTACACAGAAAGGGATCTCACCACTCCAGTGTCTGAGCCTTCTCACTGCTGGCAGACACCCAGAGTCCTCCTACTTGAGACTTACTTAGCACTACCTGAGTGCTGAGATAGACTACAGATGTGTACCACCACGCCCAGCTCCACTTTGATCTTTTGTCAACATTTAGGTAAACTGTCCTATATTCTGTAGGCAGATGCTCTGGGTAATGATGGCTGAACAAATTAATTTGTGGCCATCAGTATTTGATAATCTTTTGGGGGTTAGCATTCCAAATACATATTTTGGCACTGTAACAATTCTTATCACCATAGTAACACTGGAGTTATTGAGAGGAAAGTAAAAAAATGCCATATTTGGCTTTGGGCAAAGGGATCTTTTGGACCCCTCTCAAACCACAATAGGACAGTTCATTTTTCAAAAAGCTGAGTGTACCTTATAGTAGCAGGTACGTGACTGGGTTCAGCCAAGAGGCATGTTTTGTTTGGTCAACAGAAAGAATTTTATTTCTATTACTCCTAAGCAAGGACATGCTTCCTGTTAAATTTTTAGCATCTGTATTTATTACTGTTGTCTTGAGGGCCAATACTGAATTTCTAAAGCAGAGCAGAATGTAAGTTATTTATAGCAACCAATCATGCCTGCTCCCCTTTCCCCCAATTCTTACCCCAAAGGCCCTGCAATGATGTCATCATACACATGCTGGTGTCTACTGAGGCAAGGCCATCTCCAAAATGAATCTGGACATTTGTATTCCAGAAAGAGTCACCCATCCCCTCTGAGATATGAAAACCTGAGTCCTGCAGTATAAACAAATTCTCCTTGGGAGTACAAAGAAGGGTTTATTTGCAATGTAAATGAATTTCTCCACTAGAAAGACAAGGCCCCGTGCCTCCATGTTTCTGAGGGCTCACTCCTCCTTCACTTGAAAACACAAATACCTTTGGGGATGTAAATCCTTCTGAAATCAGCTAATTGCTCTTAAATTAACTTTCAAGCTTGCCCTTTATTAGTTCAGATACCAACCCCCAGTCACATTTACTCAAAAACCTTAATTTTGTGCAGAAATGTATTTTCTCTGTGTTCTGTAATTCACAGTTGAGCCATGGGCTCACCATCTCAATTGTGTCACATACCTCTTGACTTAAGCACCACCTTGTTTTGTTTTGTAATTCTGGTGATACTTGAGATTGAACTCCAAACCTCGTGCTTGCCAGGAGTTCTGCCACTTGAACCATGCCCTGGTCTATTTGTTTTTTCAGTTTGTGAAAAACTGAAAAGGGCCTGCCTCTGAGCACAACCCTACTACCTCCACCTCCCCAGTAACTGGGACCACAACCATGTTGCCACTACTCCTGGCTTGGTTTTGAAAAGGATCTCCCTAACTTTTTGCTAGGGATCGCCTACAACTGTTATCCTACTATCGCTGCCTCCTGGGTAGCTGGGATTATAGGTGTGTGCCACCATGCCCTACCCTCCTTGGTTCATATTTTAGGCATTAGCCACTGATGGGGTTTAGGACATGCTACCTTCCTAAACATGGTACTTTGGCATTTGAAGAAATAGCAAAAGTGAAAGGACTCTCTGACCTCATGCCTTTCTCTCTAGAAGTGGGCCACAGAGCAGAATCTGAACAAACAGTCCTTGCTAAGTTCCTACCAGTTTATAACTGTTAGATACCATTCCCGTTGTCCATTCTTCTCCACACTATCCATTTCTGCATCAAACCTAGCATGAAAACCTAACAGTATCCCTTGTTTGTGTGGGTCTTTCTTTATGAAGGCCCCGTGTCATGAAAAACTTACATATTAAACAAATTTGTATGATTTTCTCTTGACAATCTGCCTTTTGTTGTATGATGTTTCTAACAGTGGGTGAAAAAAATCTTCTTCCCAAACTTCCAAGTTATAATCCATACTTTGATCACAGTGCATGTATATGTACTAACACCTAGACCTTTCAGAGAGGACTGAAATACACTGTTTGTGTGAATAAATAATTTACAATATAACTTTTGGACTAGAAATCAAATGGAGATGAAAATTTAATTTCTTATTACTCTAAATTCTGTAAAGGACATTTTTATCTATATGGAAGTTTACCATTTGGAGAGATGTATGAACTTTGTCACAGAACTCTGAGCTGTTGGTTAAGAGTGAGCAAGACAAGCTGTTCTTCAGTCAGATATTTTGTGAGTAAGCCAATGGAACACTGTCACTATGCATGAAGCCCCTGTGGAGGTGGACCACCTAGATTCAATACCCCCTTTACCATTGATTTCTCCTGTGACCTGGAACAAAGTACTTAAGGTTTCTGTGTAAAGTGAAAGTACATAATGAATCCCACATAGGATCCTTGTGCAGGTTGAATGAGATGCTTGTGAAAAATGCTCAATCCTATTTCTGAAAAGTAGGTAGATAAACATAAAGCACATGGATTATTTGCTACATTTTCCCTATCCCCTCCAGTGACTTACAGAGACTATAGTTTCTAAAATGGAGGGAGGGAGAGGGAAAGGGAAAGAGAGAGAAAGAGGGAGAGGGAGAGACATTAGTAAACTAATCAGGACTTACAGCTTTATTTATCTTGCAATAGAAGTTTGTAGCAGCTTTGGTGAGAACACAGCTGGATTCCAACTCTACTGCAAAGAGTAGGGAGTGGTCAGGAAATTCTTTGCAATAGGACCTTTGAACTTAATCTGGAAACCAGTTTCTAATCTCACCTTGGACTCCTAGCAACTGTCAAATAGTGTTAGAGAAAATCGAGTTTTAATTGTATGTATGTGCAGTACACTAAAAGAAATGGGCATATTTTAGAAACCATACTTTTGCTTTATATTTCATCTCTTGCAAGTGACAAAACACGGTCGGCTTGTGCTTTCCGTTTTTACTTTTTGTGCCCCTCAGCTTGCCCACACACTCCATTCCTTAGTCATTCAAGTTTAGATACACTAGTGGTCTGGTAGAACAAAATGAGACGAATTCTCTCTCTCTCTCTCTCACACACACACACACACACAAACACACACACACAATGGAACAAATGCTATCATTTAGGCCAAAAGGAGGAACAATTTAACTGGGACCTATGTGAGTACACAAGCTTTTAAAAAACTATATCAAAAAGAATGATTAGGATAAAAATACAGTAAAAATATGGACTTCGGGGAGACAAAGTTGTTCAGTGTGTCTGCAGCAGAGTTCAGGTAAAGAGTTATCCTTTCCTGATGAACCACTTATCTAGTCTCTTTGCCAGAGAATACAGGGGTTAATTAAGACTGTAGGGAATCAGATTGCCAGGTTCAAGTCCCAGCCCCATCATTGGATAGCTTTGTAACCTTGGGCCAACTATTTTACCTCTGTGTTCCTTATGCTCCTCACCTGTCGAATGGGAATCATAACTCACCTCAGTAGAGGAGCTGTGAGAGCTGGGTAAATGCATGCATGAGTTGTTCATGGCCTGGAACAGAGGAAATACTGCATAAATCATGCCTTGTATTTCTCTTTACATAACATCATCTGGTCACACTTCCATTCTCCTTCTTTTTTTGTTTTTCTTTTTTTCAGTACTGGGGATTGAACACAGGGTCTCATATATGTTAGGCAAACGCTCCTACCACTTGAGCCATGCCTCCAGCTTTTTTTGTTTCTATTTGGTTTTTGAGACAGGACCTTTCTAACTTTGCCTGGCCTCGAACTTGAGGTTCTCCTGCCTCTCCCTCCTGAGATGGGCATGCTGGTGCCCATCTACCTCTATCCTCTTTCCCTCAGCCTCAGACCCAGCACACTATGTACACATGCCTGACTTTAACTTTGGTTGTTTCAAGGTTGAAGCTGAGACTCTGACTGGTATATTTGGTAAAAATCAACTAGTAGAGATGCTCCAAGGGCATGGAATCAACAAATCTGGTGATGGTCATGGAATCTGGGGGGCTTCCTAACTCTCATGAATAGTCAAGAGCCTTGAACAGACTCTGAGCCATATCCCATGATTAAAATGGGGCTAAGAGCCTCTTGAAGTGACCTTTAACCCTGCCAGTACTTGGGACTCAAGAACATAGAAATCAATATGAAGGGTGGCAGGAAGAGCAATTGGCCTCCGAGAGAAAGTCACTGTGAGAGCGAAGTCTGGAAGGATGATCCATGCTGGGCAGAGTGACCATACTGTTAGTGAGGGCCAGTGGTTCTGGCAGATATGAAACAGGGCTGAACATTCTGCAGATCCACCTTCATTCCGATCCCAAGTGTCTGTGCATGACCTAAAAAACCTCCTTTTAATACATTGTGATGGCTCCTCCATTGTGATGGTTCCTTTGGTTTTGCTTGGTCATGGTAGGATTAAAATGAACATTATATTTCTCAGACTCCCTTTTATGCTGGGTACTGGCAAGTGACTCACTTTCTTCACATATATATGTGCAAGATTTCAGTGCAAGGGAGCTAGTGCAGGCTGCCATTTTGTAGATACCGGAGAGTGGCCAAGATCACCAAATCCTATTACATTCTTCCTCCTTCATGAAGGTCACTCTCATCCTTTCTCCAAGGGAGACAGCTGCATGTGGCACTTCCTGTTCTAGCAACTCACCAAGTAAAAAGATGAGCCAACAGAATGTGTTGGATCTTCATCTGGAAGAGTAGGGTAAGAGTAGGGGTGAGGAGAATTGGATTGCAAAGATGTCATTAAGGTAGATGAAATTTTTCAGTAGGTGGAGAGACAATCTCCAAGCAAGCAGCACCTCTATTCCAGGGGTCTTCAACTGATGTATTATCAGGTGGATGATAGCACCATGGCAGGGGTTGATGGGACCAGGGGAAGGATTCTGGTCTCTTATTTGATAGGCTTGTTCATGGTTTCAGATGACTGGTGTGTTGGGTAGTGCTCCAGTTCTGGTGAGAAATGACAGTGTAAATGAACTTGAGCAGACTAAAGTTTAAAGGACCAGGGACACTCTCATGGAGAATTCTGTACTGGCTGAGGCTCAGTAAAAATAGCTGTGTTAGTATGCAAAGCAGAGACCATACTGAGAGCATCGAGTTTATATTCAGACCCACCAATCAGTGGGAACAGGGATAAGAGAGGGTTAGATGAGACAACTCCTGGCGACCTGGTGTAAGGAGGGAGGAGTCAATGGGTCACATAAATCCACATGTTGAAGATGCTTCCTCTTCTTGAGGCTGACTTCCCCCTGGTCACAAGTTGGATTGCAGAAGCAACAGACCCACGAGACTCCTTCTTACTTTGGTGGAGAGAGAACATTTTCCACAAATGTCAAACAGATTATCTTTAACTCATTTCTATGACAGGGGATGGGTGGAAGTAACAGCTTAGGCCTGAATTACCATTATGGACCCACTTAGAGTGAGAGGTGGGGTCTGCTCTACCCAAATCCTATGAGGGCTATAGTGAGCAAGGGCTTGAATAGGTGTAGTAAGCACTAACAAAAATGTTCGGAGAGGATCCTCAAACTCTCCCAGGCTTGGGCAGAAATAACTAGCAGCACAGTCCATTAAATCACCAGCTAAGCAGGGAATGGTGCTACATACCTATAATCCTACCACTCATGAGGCTGAAGTAGGAGGATCACAAGTTTAAGGACAGCCTGGGATACATACTGAAATCCTGTCTCAAAAACTAAATTTGTGATGATACGTCAAGCATACTTGTACAAGTAAGGGTACTCGGAAGAAGCAGAATTAATAGAATGAGTACCTATATCTCCATCTAGCTATTTATAGAGAGCTTTGCATTGTAAGGACTTTGATCACATGATTATGGTGGCTAGCAAGTCCAAAATCTTCAGGGTAGACCAATAGGCTGGAGCCTCAGGAAAGAATGGATGTTGTGGCTCAAGTATAAAAGCCATGAGCTTGGCAAGCAGGGAAAAGCTGAAGTTGAGGTTCAAGTCTGAAGGGCGTCTGCTGACAGAATTCCTCCTGCTGGATCTTTCTGTTTTAGCTTTGGGGAATTTATTTCTGAGTGAACTGAGAAAGGAGGTAGGGGTTAGCACAGAACCAGGTTCCCAGAAGCCAGCTTGGCAGCATGTGAGGAGGCCAACACCACCTAGCCATGTCATTAAACTTATTCCAGTGGCACCTGGGAGGCAAAAATGTCCAGAAAAGGATAAATTAGAATCTGCTTTGGGGAAAGAAAGTTGGTGTGCACCATGCCTGGAATTAGTTTTCACATATAATTCTAGGCATGGTGCCTTACGAAGATTAAACATCTGAGACAGAAGAGAAGGAGAGTTGCTAAAGAAGTTGAGGAAGGGAGGTGAATTGTGTCCTGCCTTGCAAGATGTGGGCAGTATGTTTGACTGGGTGAGCACAAAACCAAAAAGTCTTAGTCCTTGAAGCCATTGTTGGCTATGCTCAACTTCATGGGAAGCAGATTCTGTGTTTGTATCATTGATTTAAAATAATCATTTTCTTAGTAGTTTTATTATAAATGCTTATGGTACTGATAATTATATATAATTTATATATATGAGAATGAAATTATAGAAATATGAATAATTGGATGGTAGAAATGGTACTTATTTTCTCTGTCACAGAAATTGGGGAGGTTTTGACTAACAGCCTAGAAGTTTAAATAGCTACAGCAATAAGTTTCATTTTTAGAATGTGTTAAGTTCTAATCATTCTTTATTATCACTTCAAAAGATTTGTTCTTTCCACACTGTGGTTTGAGATGTGTGTGTTAATGTGTCAGAATTGAAGAGGAGCTAGTGGGTTTGTTGAACTATAATTGTGGTTTTTAGCCTGAACACTCACTGCAAGCATTGCTGAGATCAAATGGACAAGAGTCAACTCGTAAGTGGAAGATTTTGGAACAGAAAGTGGAATTGACATGAAGTCTTATTTTTTAAAAGGCAAAGATTTGAATTTAAAAGCCAATACATCCAATCTTGCCTGTAGGTTAGGAAATGAGAAAAAAATAAGACATCTAGTGATATTTTAATAGTCTAAACCTGCATCCTCTAAAATGGTACCACTAGCTCACTGACAAATATGGCTTGTCCAAATAGAGATGTGTTGTGTGAACTGCATAGCTATTTCTGGATGAGTTAGTACAAAAGAAAAATTAAAACATTTCTTAATATTTGAAAAGTATTGGTTACATGTCAAATGATCATATTTTCCATATTTTAAGTTAAGTAAAATATCTTGCTCAAAATACTTTCACCTGTTTATAAGGCAGGCTAGCATAGGGCCTATGGCATAAGAATCAAAGCAAGCCAAAATTAAGAGTTAGAAATTAAACATTAAGTTAGATAATCTATTAAGAAAAGCACACACATTATTTTTCCCCAGCATATGCTCCCCACTGAATTACAATGTATAATCAAAATAATTTCCCTAACCTTGTACCAATGAGTAATGAGCCCAAGAACTAAGACTGCCTGGCACAGCAATTCTTCTGATTAGAAGAATGCTCATAAAAATGATAATAAACAGGCACCCACATCACAGGACCCTTTGCTTGATAAGAACACCAATGACCTAAGAGTTATGCAGGGAGTTGCAAAACCTGATGGCTGAGAACAATGTCTTAGATGTTGAAATTTACATCCTGGGCCATTGACTTAAAGGAATGAGTTAGCCTTGACTTGAAGCCCTTGTAGTTCACACACACTCACACACACACACACACACACACACACACACATACACAAAATGAAAACCCCAGTGTGACCATTCAAGGCCAAGAATCCCCCCACTTGATACATGGACAGATTGATGACGCTTAAATCAGTCTGTGAATGACACATTAACACAATTTTCTAGGACTGACAACCCTTACGTCCCCATACCCCATAAAAGCTGAGGTCTTGAGACCTCCAGTGTTGCCCTCCTTCCTGAACCTGTCCACTCTCCCATCTGGAAAATGTGCTTTTGGTCTGGTTTTGCTTTATCCTAATAAACCTGCTCCTGCTTAAGTCTCCTCTGTATCTGTCCTTGAATTCTTTCCTTAGTGAATCAAGGACTTTCTGCCCTCACCCCACCAATACCCAGTGACCCAGATCTGGTAACATTTGTGACTTTGGATATTTATTTAGTATCTGGTAAAAAAAATAAAAATATTACATGTGGCTTGCATTAAGATCCTCTGGATTAGAAAATTATGACTTTCATTTCTGCCCTTTTTTCTGTGGTCACTGTGTTGTTTCTGGGTTCTCCTGACTGGTCACTGCCCCGGTGGCCACCTGACTCTATGTTTATTCCCACCTCGGCTTCATCATGTGTTCTTACTGGTCACATCTTCCCCGATCAGCATGTCATTGCTGCTGAAGGGGTTAAAATACGCTATTCTGACATCTTGACTATTTAGGTTAAAGACACTTGAAAAGCAGCAGTTACAAAAAGATTACTTTGCCCTTCATGCTGTTTTACACAAACAGAAGATGACAGTCCCCCATGAAAGACACCTTCTCTATCTAAAAAGGTTGGACATTCTTATCTTCAAAGATGGGAAGTCAAAATGTGGAGAATTCTATTCAGTTCTTGTTAAATAATTTCTCTTTTAAGGCTACCTGCATGATCTATTGTTTCTTTACACTGGTTCTTGGTTCAGCTTAATATATAAACAAGTGACTCTAACTGCTTTGGGTGTTTCTAGCCTTAGGAGGGCTCTTGAGCCATGTAAAACTTGTACATTAATGTGTGCGCTCTCCTGTTAATCTATCCTATATCAATGTAATTCTCTGACCCAGTCAGGACTCTAGAAGATGGAGATAGCGTTTTTTTGCCTCTTTACTGTGCTTTTTCCTTTGCATCACTATGAAGCACTGAAATTATATATTGAGTTAGTCCTAAATACAGAATTGGTTAGGAGGATATGGGGGAATAACAGGGGCTCCAAAGGCTGGGCCTTGATAAAGGAAGAAGAGTCTAGAGCACAATGGACTACCTGGGAAAGAAAGTTATTATTGCATTGCTTTTTTCTGTTTCTATGCACACAGCTAACAATATCACAGTATGGCTTTTATTTTTGCTCCTGAGTCAATTACAGTTACACATAGAGAATGACACCTATTGCAGCCTAATTTGAAATTGGGTGTCTAGCTTGGAGCTCTGATCCAGGAACTGTATCTAATATTTTTAAAAGTCTTTCACATTGAAACTGGTCTAAGAACATGGGCTCTCTCTCAATATTGACTTTTGTTATAACAATAGTAAGAGGAACTTAACATTGTTTGCATAACAGTTTATGAAGCCCTTATAAACAATACATTATTGGATCCTCACCACAAGAGTAAGCTGCAGGTTGCACCAATATTGTTGCTGATTATTATTTTGAGCTATGGTTACAGAGAGTCAGGCCAACTAATTGACAGTCCCAAACTCTCAAGGCAGGTGACATGGCTGGAATGTCCTGCAGGCTGAACCCTTGGCCAGATGTGTCCAGAACTCTCTGCTCTTGCATCCTTCCTGCTGATGTCATTCCTCAGGAGAATTCCCTTGTCTCTGACTCCTGAAAGAAATCTTGTCTTGTAAAGTTCTGGTCAACTTTCTATCAAAGGCACTTTGGATTTTGAGAAGAAGGAAATGGCCAGCTGTGCTAAATAGATGAGTCACTGTCTCAAGATTGAGGAAGCAAAGATTTGAATCTTGGGGACTTTTACAAGGAGGACCAGTGCTTGTTTGGATGAAAAACACAAACTCAGTGGAGGAAGGGAGGAAAACAGACCCAAGATTTTCTTTTCCCTTCCCCCTTTTGGTGCTATTTCCACTTGCTACCTTTCTTACCAATTCCAACAACTTTTTGTTAAAAATGGATATGAGTTGAGTTGATCATTACTCAATATATACATGAATCAAAACATCACATTGTATCTCATAAGTATGTGCAAATATTATGAACCAAAAAAATAAAATATTTTTTAAAAAAATTTAAAAATATTCATTGCTAAACATTATTTTTGCTTCCTAACATTGCAGCCTGCTTTCTTTATCATGGCCTTCATGGCTCCTGCATGGGTGGCTGGTCTCTATGCTTTGGAACATGTTTGTTCAAGAACCCTTTCCTCCTGACAAGTAAAAGAGGCCTTGAATTGGGCAAACCTCACTGAAGTTTGTCACTCTTCCCTTCCCTTTCTGCTTAACTTTTCTAGTTCTCCCCTTCTCCAGCCATTGGCAAGAAAGGGTAGCAAAAAAATGGTCTTATATCCCCAGGAGGAAATGGTGTGCATTTTCTTACCAGATGAGGCACCTAGATGAGTCATGTTCATGCCTTAGCTTTTTGATGGCATGCTTATGTTCACTAAGCTTTTTATTGTCAGCCTTTCGTGAGTGTTTAGTATTACTGTGAGATTCTGAAGGATGAGTTACTATTACATTTGGAAACTTTATTTTTGGTGGTATTATTTTTGTTTATATATTGGGGGGATTTTTTTTTTTTTGTAGTGGTGGTGGTTCTGGGTTTGAACTCAGTCTCATGTTTGCAAGGCAGGCCAAACTTGAGCCACACCTCCTGCTTTATCTAATTTTTAGATAGGGTCTTGTTTTTGCCCAGGGCCAACCTTTGACTGCAGTCCTCCTATCTACCTGAAAGGAAAGTGAAGAAGCAGAAAAGAGACATACTGAGAAAAAAATCTGTGAACTTCATAAGCAGCAGGTCTTTATTAGGGAGAGGACACCTGAGAGGGACCTTCGGCCATCAGAGTACCACTATGAGAGGGGCAAGAGCACACCTTTCTTACAGGCTGGGATTTTAAACATCCTTTGGTGGGAAAAGGGAGGTTGGAGGGGGATGGACATTAGGTAAGATGGTTGGGAAGGAGGATGGAGGGAGGTGCTGGACATTAGTGGGAAGGTCACTGGGGTTGGGCAGGTATGTGTGGTGTTGTCTTGACATTCCAGCGTTTGCATTGTTTCAGTGTTTCCCAACATTTCAGCATTCCAGGCTCTTGATTTATATATATATCATACACACACACACACACACACACACACACATTTATATATGTATATATACATATACCTAGAGTGGCATGGGGGTGCCGCCTGTCTTCTGGCTACTTCATGCTGACTAGGGGTGATGTGAGGGGTTGTTGAGCCTGGAGAGTTTGTAGAAGCATGATAGCCTTGAACTGCTCCCAAAGTAGCCCAGGAAATGGCAGTAATATGTTCCTGTAAAAATTTTTGGAGAATATTAATGAGGCATGGTAGGAACATTACAGATACATAAACAAGGATGAGAGGGACCACCAGCGGGATAAGCCATGGGTACAAGGAGGAAAGAATATTAGTAGGCCGTGAGGATGTTAGCTGTTGTGCTTTATCCCCAAGGTTTTTTTTTTTTTAAATCCCATCCCTAACTATGCCAGACTTATTGGTGAAGAAACAACAGTCCTCTCCTAGGAAGAGGCATAGCCTGCCTTTTTCAGATGTGAGGAGATCTAATCCCCTCCTGTTTTGAAGGCAAGGTCACAGTGGGAAAAATAAGGGATCCCAGTAGAGGGAAGACTCATTAAATCCATTTAGCCCAGTAAGACCACTGTTCCCAGCTGTCTGTTGTTCCTTATTGGAGATTGGCTGAATCTCCTGAAGTCTCTTAATGGCGTCATGAATGGTCCTGTACTGGCTGACATAAAAGCAGCATTAACATAAAAATAGCATGCTTTAGACATGGTTTTGAGTGGCAAAACCTGGCCAATGGTTATCAGCATGAGAAGGAAAACCAAGGAATCTTGGGGTACAGACCTTGGCTATAGGTTTAAGTAGACAAAAGAACTTGGGGGCAGGGGACAAAGGTATGTATAGTAAATGGTTCCAATCATGGCTATAGCCTAGTTGGTCATTACCTCAGTCATTGTTTTAGGAGAGGCTCCAGAGTTGTTATCTGGAAGGTGTTCTGTAAATGTAGTTTAAGTCTAAAACTAGAGACACCTTTATCAAGTAGAATACAGAAGAAGTAAAAGTCAGAATGCTCCTAGTTAAATAGACTGTCTAAGGGAAAATAATTCCATGAGCATGGACTACTAAAAAGACAAGTTTGGAACCAGCAAAAAATGACTTTTGACTTCAATGGAAGGCATTGGCCAAAAATATGAGTTTGCCTTCTGTCAGAGGTGCTTGCAAGGGCTTGAATGTCTTGTAGCCCTGAGTAAGATCACTTCTTTAAAATCTCTCTGCTTTAGTAACTTTTGTGAGGTCTGGCAGAGTCCATTTGGATTGTGACAGATTTCCCCTCTTGTCTCTAAACTGTCTCTGAAGAGTCTCATCTGAAGGTTTTTCCAATTAACCATCCTGGTTAATGAGAACCCCTTGGTACAGGAAAGCTTTTCCTGGATGTTCTCAATACCTATCTATATCCTTTCTACCTATTGACTTTGTATTTAAAAATAACTTTTATAAGAATTTTAAGTTTAAATAAAATTGTTTCTCCAATTAGCCTTATATTTTTACTATATAGACCCATATACAAAGGCAATTTTAAACTGTTTTTATACAATAAGTAATTTATAAAGACACCATTTGTTAACAGATCTAATTATAAACAAATTAAACATAAATTACACTTATGATCAAATGAAACAGATTAAGGTTATTGTCTATAAAATAATGCCTGTAATTTCATTAGACCTGATTGACATAACCTTCGAAAAACTGGTTTTTCTTAAAAGTAGCAACAGAAGAGTTAGGGGGAGAGAAGAGAACAGAAAGAAGCCTTTTATTTCTTTACATTAACTCTATAAGAATCATCCTAAAGATGTTCAAACACGTGCATATGCAGAAAAGTTTCAAATTAGGCATGCCATAAATGTCAATTTAAGCATACATAGAACTCAAGAACATGTGAAAATTAACTATGTAGTCACAAGGACATTGATTAGTTATTTTTAAAAATTTTTAGAAGTAGATTGAGAAGTGTCCCATTCTGTTCTTTTAGGACACATTTTGGGCAGCTTAACAGCTGAGGCAAGAATCAATTATAGGAAAGTGTTTTGAGTCAGTCTCAGTCTCCAGTAAGATTTTTGTCTCTAATAAGTTAATCATACAATAGCCATACACAAAATTTACAAAATGAAACACAAAACAATTACACTAATTTCAAGTGCACTCTTAGCTATTGAAGGCTTTAGATTTACCTCCAGAGGGTGTTTTAAAAATAATTTTTAATAATAGTTTACCTTGGGCTACAATAACTTTGTTATAAGCCAAATCTTTAAAGTACATTTATGGGGCCTACTTCTGGTATAGTGTTGGCATTCCATATCCTTGTCAGGACAAAGGATATAGGATGCACGAGGGGATGTACAAGACCATCCTCTTATTTTATACTAAAAAATTTGTTTTTAAATTAGAATTTGTATAACAGGCTGGGAAAAGGCAGAGTGCAAGGTGAAAAGGATCACATCTCCATTGAAACTGGTGACAGTAAGCATGGAAAAGGTAGAATGAATTAGCCCCTCAAGAGTTAAAATTTAGGTAGGGGGCCTAATGAAAAAAATCCAAATGCCTTATTGAATCTGTAGAACTCTGCAAGGTTGCTCTTTTGTCTTTTAGTTCATGCCAAAACCTAGAAAACTGAGATTTTAATTTTAAATAAATGGGGTATTTTAGACAGAGAATTGAAATTCTGTCATTGGTTTTTCCAGCCTGTGCTCACATGAAGCTGAGATTGTGGGTCCATCATTCCAGCTGCATGGTGTCTTGGCCAGGAGAGCAAATGGGCCAGCCCAGGGTCACCACCTGCTTTGACCTGGATATGACCTAATCTGCTTCCTGGTCTTGACACATCTGCAATGGGAAAACCGCCCACCTCAAAAGCAAGAAAGGAGAAAACAGTTAGTAGCGTGTTTAGGCAGACTTAGAGGCTTAGTTTTTAGGCAGGAAACTAGGAGGTCAGGACAGAAAATAGCTCCAATCATTGGCCACATGCCATTTAGATTTCCAATTGATTTTATGTTTGTAGTCCTGGGACCATGTGAGTCACTCAGGATGCTGAAAGAACTGACAATGTGACTTGTGCAGGGCTTTTCTTTCCCTTTCTCCCTGTCCATTTCTGTCTCTTTTGTCCTCACTTGGATGGCCAGTCCAGGAGAGGAAACAAGGGATGGAAATGGAGTAGGAGGGATGAAAGTAACCTCCATTATGGCTGAGACAGATTTAGAGAGAAAGGTTTAAAGTTACATATTATTTATATCTCGTGAAATGAGGAAAAAGGAAAGGATGACAAAGAGCTGGGTTGAAGTCAGAGGAGGAGGTTTTTAATAGTTATGTAGCTGGATGGTAAAGTATTGGTTGGAAATCCAGCAATGGAAGATGGTCTCTGGTGGAGCTGTCAAAGAAAGAAAAGAAAGGAAAGGGTGGGAGAGTGGTGAAAAAAGAAAAGAGACAGCAGGGATGGGGGAGGAAGACTCCAGCCTCCATTTAGGGCCTGAGAGTGAACATGGGAAGAGATGCTGCTGTCCGCCATTTTTCAGGTTGTGATAGTGGAGAGCTGGAGTCACACCTACAAGCTCCAGCAATTTTCACAGAGGGAGGGACCTCTTGCCATTTGCTGTTTCTCACAATAAAGTTGTTAAGATCTCAGAGGACATTGGGATTACAAGTTTTAAATTTGGGCCATTTAGAGGAATTATCTAATTTGTATTGAGGTCAAACTTTAAATGGATGAAGTTTTTTGGGTTTAGATCACTCTATAAGTCCAGTTTGGTAAGATTATGTAAAAGACACCTCAGGGGTGAGTCAGAGGAAATCTTTGAGTGGGTATCACCCATGGTTGAGGTTAGGAAGTTTTCCCTAGGGTGTCCCCTGGAGAAAGCTTACAAAACCAGAAAAACAAACCTGGTGACATAGATAGATGTCTCTAACCTATGTAGCCAGGGGCCAGACTTGAGGTAGGGGGTGGAGGGGCAAATGGCTAGAAGGTGAGAGGGAGGGATAGGAATGCCGAAGGCTGGAGAGGCCAGGTATTGAGTGTGCATAGTGGAATCAGCAAAGGGCCCTGTAGGAGATCACAGGGAATGGGAAGTTAGGGGCGTATGTATGGCCAAAAGGTCAGGCCCCAGAGTAGTGTGGCTACTAGGTAGGAAAAGGCAACTAACAATATTTTTTGGGCTTGAGTCCAATCAGAAGGAGCAGTTACCCCTAATCCTATGCCCAAAACAATTGTCAGTATGGTGGGGAGGCTCAGCAGAAAATGTTAGAGTCATAGAGAAGATAGTGAGGTGGGAAAGAAGAGAGAGAGAGAGGTCAGGCAGTTTTGGGGATAGAGGTGGTCACCAGCCATGCCCCTTATGGAACTTAGGCCCCTCTTGGCCCTAGTGTGTCGGTGTCAAGCCTGGACCGGAGACCCCATGGGGTGCACCATTGACTGCATGAGGATTGCCATGGGATCGTGGTACCCAAGAAAGGCATTCCCCCAATTCGAAACTCCCAGGTTCTGGCACCAAATGAAAGGAAAGTGGAGAAGCAGAGAAGAGACACTGAGAAAAAATCTGCAACCTTCATAAGCAGCAGGTCTTTATTAGGGAGAGGACACCTGAGACCTTGGCCATCAGAGTACCACTATGAGCGGGGCGAGAGCATGCTTCTCTTACAGGCTGGGGTTTTAAACACCCTTTGGTGGGAAAAGGGAGGTTGGAGGGGATGGGCATGAGGTAAGGTGGTTGGGAAGGAGGATAGAGAGAGGTGCTGGACATTAGTGGGAAGGTCACTGGGGTTGGGCAGGTATGCCTGGTATTGTCTTGACATTCCAGCAATTCCAGCATTTGTATAGTTTCAGTATTTCCTGACACACTTGGTTTGCTTGCTGACATGAGGTCTCCCTAACTTTTTCCCCGGGCCAGTCTTGAAACACATCCTTGTAATCTCTGCCCCTTGACTAGCTGGGATTATAGACATGTACCACCATGTCAGGCCTGTTATTGCTTTTAACTCAGTTGTTTGCTATGGAGGGATGAATTAAGTTCTCTACCAAGAAAAATAGATTAACTGGGTGATATGTTTCGGCATAGTATTATGAACACTTCTTGGATCTTTATATATCCAATTTCACCTTTTTCTGAGAAGACTATAATATTTTTCTTAAAATAACTTTTAGCTAATTACAAAGTATAAAAAATGCACATATTGCAAATGAATATAATTATTCATTTTCAAAAAGTGAATATACCAAACTCCCCACCATGTTCCCTGGTGCTCTCTACCTTCCAGCATGAAGGAAGCCCCTGTCCTCACTTCTAACAGCAGAGGTGGATTTTGCTTGGTTTTGTATCTTACATAAACTGAATCATGTATGCACCCATTTGTGTCTAGATTCTTCACTTGGAACTTGTTTTATGGTTTTTTCAATTCATTCTCATGTAGAAAGTTTAGATGGTACAGAAATATAAAAAATTCCAGAAATCTAATGAGCATAATTTCATCATGTGTAGAAAACTAGTATTAAGATTTGTGGCTATGTCTTTCCAATCTTCTGTCCCTCCCTTTCTCCTTCCCTCATCTTTCTTTGTTTCATCCATCCATCTTCCTTTCCTCCTTTTCCTTCCTTCCTCTCAATAAATACTTACTATGTGTCACTTATTGTTTCAGCTGCTAAGGATAAAGCAGTGAATAAAATGTGTCTTCATGGAACTTTCTAAAATCAAGTTTATCAAAGTATTTTGCTTGCAGTAAAATTCATGATTTTCAAATATACTTTTTTACGACTTTGACAACCTATTCAGTCATGAAACCACCACTACAATCAGGTTGGAATAAGTTTCCATCACTGCCAAAAGTTTTCTCACTTCCCTTTGTTGTTTCATTACCAGCCCCAGGTAAACTGGTCTGTTTCCTATCTATACATCTTAGCACTCTCCTGAATGCCTATAAATGGAGTCACTCAGCATGTAACCTTTCATATCTGGCTTCTTTCACTTAGCTTATTGCCTTTTGAGATTCTCCATGTTGCTGCATGCAGCAGGAGTCTGTCTTTTTTTTTTTTTTTTAATCCTAGAGCCAGATTTCATTTTATGGGTGTGCAATTTGTTTATTTATCTGTTAACCATTTGATGGTCATTTTGGGTTGTTTCAGGTTTGTGAAGATTATGAATAAAACAACTATAACCACTTACTTGCAGGTTCTCTTTTGGGTGGACATGTTTTAGTCACTTTGAGATAAACACCTAGGAGTGGGACCACTGAGGAATCATATGTTAAGAAGTTGTTGAAGTTTCTAAGAAACTGCTACACTGTTTTCCAAAGTGATTGAGCCATTTTGCATTCCCGCCAGCAATTAATGACAGTCCCAATTCTTCTGTATCCTTTGGTACGGTTTGTTTCATTGTGATATTTCTATGCATACAGTGTACTTTGATCATAATCACCCCCACTAATTTAGTGCTCTCAGTTTTTAAAAATTAATTGCATTTTAACCATTCTAATAGCTCTGTAAGCTTGTATTTTTTTGGAAATCATCTGTCTTTGCCCAACTTGATTATTGTTGTTATTTTTCATTCGCCCATGCTTCCTTTTAGATTAACAGAGATTGATTCAGCCCATCAATTATGATGGATAGAGGGACCTCTTGGAATCATTCTGACTGGTGGTTGTACTTGTGGGTTTTTTTCTGTGGAGTTCAGGCAGACCTCTGCTGTTGGCAAGTATACAGAGGTATATGGTCTGTCAGGAGGGCATGAGTGTGGTGAGGTGGAGAAGGGGGTGAGAAAAGCCTCTTATTAGTATATTCTGATAAAAGCAAAGAGCCTGGGAATTCTTGAGAGAAGCTATGTTCCAGGATGACTAATCAGGATGGGCTGTAGGTGGGAGCAAACCAAGAGAGAGATTAGGAGTTACTGAGTAATCCAGCCCTCAGGAAACAGTGTCCTGAACTAACTAGGCTGTAGTACTCTAAAGGCTGGCTATGATAAAATTAAAAATGTAAAGAAGATGGTTATGATAAAAAAATTAAGTAAATTAGTAGCTGAATATTGGCATGAAGATAAAGAGTTGGTATACTTGAAGTTTCATATTTAGATATACGGAGAAGGATGCCAATATTGCAGTGAAACAACGTTCAGAAAAGTCCCCATCTTGCTAAAACCAATGGCCAGGCATTTCCCTGGCTGCATTCAACTTCGCTAATTTGCCGTATGGACAGGCCAATTGGCAGAAATAAAGCTCCCTTTTTCTCTCTTCTCAATCTTAGGATGCTATCTTTGGTTCTGCTTCTGTACCACAGGCTGCTAAAACAATTCTCTCTTGTTGGTTTCTGTTCATCTTTCCCATCTCTGAATACTTGTATCTCTAGCCCGAACCTTTTTCTCCATCTCTAGACGTGCGTATGTATCTACCTGCTCAATGCCTCCATTTGAGGGTCTAATAAACATCACAAGCTCCTGCTCGCCAGAACCCCAAGCCTGTATTTCCTGCACTCTTCCTCTCTTCCAAATGCTCAGGCATAAAATCTGAAGTCATCCTTGACTTCTCTCTTTCTCTCACACCCTACCTCCTATTCATCACTATGAGATTTTGGCTCTACCTTCAAAATATGCCCAGAATGAGACTTTTTCTCTCTGTCTCTGCTGCTACCATCATGGATTGAATAAACATCATCTCTTGATTAGATTGCTGCTGGTTGGCATGTTTTTACTCTCATCCTCTTAGATCTAACCTAACAGCAGGAGCCAGAGAAATTTAAAGGGAAAAATTATTAGATATTGTCATTTCACTTTAAAAAAAACCTTCAATGCCTTCTCAGGTCATTCAGAATTAAAGTAAAAGTCCCTACAATTTGTCACTGGCTAAAAAGCTATAGCAATTGACCTGGGACCACTTACATATGGTAATGCCCTCTTCACAATGAGGGATACATTGCAAGATGTCCAGTGGATGCCTGAAACTGTTAATGGCGCTCTGTTGCAGTCTATGACCAGAGATCCTGCTTTTTTGTGCTCCAAATGGAAAAATCCAAGCAGAGCACGTGGATGGGGTGAGGTAGGGTAGCTTTATTGAGAGAAAAGGTCACTTGTCCTGCCAGGTGAGGGAAGGGAAGCAGGAAAGGGGGCATGGTGGGCGCAGGTGGGGTCCACTGGCTGAGAGAGAGAGAGAGAGAGAGCTTTTCTTTTTCAGGGGCCTTTAAAACCTACCCTATCCCATGGGAGGGCAGGCCCAGGAAGTTCCCACCCAATTATGAATGAGTGGGGGAGGGGCACGGGCAGTTCCCAGCCAGGTGAGGGTGGTCTGGCTCTTCCCCAGGCAACCTACAGGAACCCCAAACTTTTCCTACTTCTAGCCAGCCTCAAAACCATGGGTAATAATGAACCCTATGTAGTCTGTTTTTTCCTATATTTACATTCCTACCATAAGCCTTCACCTTTTCCCTTAAAACAAATGGCATCTCCAAATTGCCAGTCTCACTACTCTTATGTTTTGGGGCCATTGACTCAAAAAAGTAACTTGAGCACAAGGGCTGCAATACCACAACAGTTGACCTGATGATATCTGAGCCCACTACTACGGGGTTAAGAGGCAGTTAGCTCATATGGTATGGATACACTGCATTAAGGTATAACTCACATTGTAGACAGGACAGAATAGGACGAAGTAGAGTTTATCATGCTGCTCAGAATAGCGCCCAATTGAAAACATAAATTGTTTATTTTTGGAATTTTCCATTTAATATTCAGACAGTACTTGGCCATGGGTAAGTGAATGTGAGGAAGACAACTTGCAGATAAGGGGGAATTACTATAATTTTCATTGCAAAGTGAAAAGGCAAGCCCCTCATTCCAAATATTATTGAGTATTTCAAGTCGCTGATGGTCAAGCATTAAAGAAAGCCCAGGGCCCTTGTAAACACAGGGTCCCCTAAGACCTCAAGTATGTGAAGCTGGCCCTGCTCTTGGGTTCTCTTTCTCTGGCTTACTCTGCTCCAGTTATAAGGCTTTTTTTCCTTGGGTTTCTTGTCGGTCAGGCTTCAACCTCATGTTTTGTTTCCTTGGCTTGACTCACTCTTCCCCAAGGGTCATTGCCTCATTTCTTCCAGTCTGTGTTCAACTGTCCACTGACAGACTTGGGGAAACCTGGAAAGGACTGTTTGGAGGGTAATACAGTGAAGTTTAGTTCCAGAGGTAGAATCACAGAATTGTACAGTTTAGACTTTAAGGATACATTAAATGTATTTATTTCCAAAAAAAGAAGGACAAAAGAAATTAAATGATGGCTTAAAGTTGCACAACTATTTTTGTGAGTTGAGAGTGTGACATCTGAAGTAGGAAGCAACAATTAGAAGTTAAGGATACAGAGAGTAGTGTGGGATGTGTTAGATCTCACCAGTAGGTAAAGTCCTGCAGGTAGAAAATGTTCTGATTCTAAGATACTCATTTGGGAGTTGTGGTTTTAAAGGCAATGGTTAAAACAAGTGAGAAAATAGCAGAGAGCAAAGGGCCTTAGGCCCCATTTTTGGAAATATCCATGGTTATAGGGAGAAAGAATTTGTTTAAAAAGAAAATAAATGGAAGCATTGATTCTGGAGTCACACGGATGGCATTTTGACTCTTGGTTTATTGGTATATTTGCCTTATTTCCCTCCTCTATCAAAAGGGGCTAATAATGATGTCATTTCATAGGATTTTGTGACAAGTAGATGAGAGAGCCCAGGTAGAGCAGTACAGAGTGTTGCACATACTAATCACTAAATAAATGCTATTTACTATTTTTATGACTTACAGAAAGGGATAGTTCATATCAGAAAAATACATAAAGCCACATTTACAAAAGCTGGCCCTTTTTTGCATAGTTGCAACTTAGGATATAATGTTTTCAGTGTTCCTTCATAAGGATGTAACTGCTGATGCTATAATTATTTGTGGTTTGGCTGAAAGGAAGTTACACAATGTAGTTTTTTTATGCTGACCACTCAAAAAATTTCTTTGTTGATACCAGGAGCCAAACATTTCTTAACAACCTAGAATACAGTTTAAAAATTACAGTTTGTGAGTCTTGAGACAGACTAACATGTTTCTGAGTTGTTCAACTGAACAAGAAGTGATTTGATTGGCAGTCCTTCTTCTGATCATAGAAACTAAATCAAAAAGGCAACTTCTCTTGTCTTCTTTACTTTGCCGCTAAAGTGAGCTCTTTAATCCTTATGCTAGACATTCCTTTATCAAAAGTGGGAGATGACTTTACTCTCTGTTTGACAGAGGGATGCATTTTAGGGAGGGGTTTTTATTTTTAAAATAGCCATATTTATTGAGAAAGAGTTTACAAATATTCCTATTCAAACTCTCTTATCTTAGTTATCCCAGAAGATCTGAGATCTAGATTTTGAGAAGTCCCAACTAACTATTCTACGTGCAAGCTTTTACTATTGATTTATTATCCCTAGAACATGTTTTTTTTTTTTTTTTCTGATCATGATTTTAAAAAACAAAGCATGTTCATTAACCTTCCAGGTGTGGTGGTCCAGGCCAGTGATACAGATTGTTGGGAGGCACAGGCTGGAGGATCTCTATTCTAGTTGGAGACTAGCCAAGGCAAAGTACAAAACCATAGTACCAAAACCAAATGGCTAGGGGCATGACTCAAGTGGTAGACTGCTTCGTATACTCAAGGCCCTGTGTTTACTCCCCAGTACTGCAAAAATAAATAAATAAATACAATTTAAAAGAGCATTAATTAACCCAACTTTTTTCTGGGTAATCCTTGTGATTCTGGTGCCTATTAGAATCACAGGTAATCCTGGGATTCAGGATGTATACCAGTAACTGTGGGCATGAAGGTGAAGCTAATTGGCAGTGACAGAGCTCTGTATCCACCTGGAGACGACAACAACATGGGTCTGTGTTTATTGGTAAAGAATCTAGTGTACATCAGTCAAATAGTTGAGGAAATAAATTATAAAATCATTAAGGCTTTCTGGATTTTCTTTTTGCTTGTGCATTGTCATGACTGGTTATGAGCTAGTTATTACCATGTGTTTGCTAGAATTTACAAGCTCAGGGCTGGGAATATCTGCACATTGAAATGAGCATCTGTCAGGATCAGTTGTGCCTTGGTTCTTGATCCAAACAAGAAATCACCACTGGCCATATTTGAGCTAAGATTCAGGTGAGAGTTCTGACATTTTCTTGTTCTAATGAAACATTTTTTATGCTTCTAAGGAAATCATAAATCATCATTATTGATCACTATGATTGAAAAAATATGATTGGAAAAAGAATAAAAGAAATATGTTAACATTGTTGATACTTGTCATTAATCATTTAATTAAGTGACTAATCAATAAATCAATTGTCATTATTTACTTAATTGGTCAATTGTCATCAAACACCTATTTAATAAATACTGGTTCTTCATTCATTCTTCGTTTTTCTCTAAATCTCAGTATTTCAATCTCTCTCATGTTTTGCACAGGTTCAGGGCTATCTACCTCATGGACATTCTATCTACCTCATGGGACAAAGTCTCTTAACATTTTTTTTTGCTACTCTCTGACTGCTGAATGTGAAGATTCTTGCCCCTTTTTCAGCCCTCCCTCCCTCCAGGCTTGGTTGCAAGGTAACTCTTAGAGACTCTCATTCCCTTTCATTGAAATTTCTTTTTTCCTTTTAGGGAAGTAAAAAAAAAGAGATTATATTTGCTTATGAAAGGCTTGACAGTTGCCTTGATAACACAATAGATATTGTTGAACTCATTAGGGTATACTTTCTTCTTTTAACCTCAGCTCCGATTTTATCATTACCCCAATGTATACTGAATGGTCTCTTCCCAGTCACCTCTCTGAGAGGATAGAGCTGCAGAAAACACAGATATAACAAACACTAACTTTGAAATGGATATTTAACCAACATATTTTTTAAGCAGTAAGATTTGAAAACATATATGGGGTGTCACCACAATAGCTGATTTTATCAAATATCATAAAGGCAGAGACAGTGCTATATATTTTATTTCATTTATTATTATTCTTTTCCCCAATTTTGGCTTGTTTATTAACTTCTAAGCTCTTAGCACTTAGAACAGTTCTTGGCACATAAAAAAATATCGAAATATTTGTTAAACGAGTGAGTAATGTTTTTTCCTTTTTTTGTAGCTAGAATAGCTATTCAGGGTTTTAGCACGTTATTAAGTTTAAAAAGATGCTTGCTTGTTTGCCATGCTGGTTATGAAGCCAGGGCCATTGACTAGGCAAGTGCTCTACCACTGAGCTACATCCCCAGCCCCAAAAGATGGGTTTGCATGGGAAGTATGTTCCAAACAGGGACTCATATATTTTAGCTATTAATTTCAGAAAGATATAATTATGTGATGGTCATGTCTTGTTGTCCACATAAAAATTATGCATAGGAAAATAGAATACAGTGTGTTTGTTTTATATCTCATAAAAATAAAACATAAAAAAGAAATTGGTGTAAGGGTTAGAAGTCCTGGATCCCAGTCCCAACCTTCTCCTTAATTATGTCTGAGACCATAAGCAAATTGTCTTTTACCTTCTGGACCTAGTTCACTTAACAGCCTCCACTGGATTAGTCTGAATCTGACCCATTATCCCCACAATGCCACATTCCACTGTACTCTAGTCATCTATATATGTTTTTCCTCACTTTTTGCACTATGTTGAACATATCTGTTTATGTGTGTTTCCCTTACTAGCTTTGAGAATCTAGGGCTCTCCCTCATAAAAAACAATTGCTACTGTTTTGAGTATGTTCAAGGGCCATATTCTGCCTACTTGAATTTTCCTAAGAACACCATTACAGAGATATATTGCACTCCATTCTGCAGAAGAGGAAATTTAAGGCTTTGAGAACTTAACCAATGTGCCCCAGATTGTAAGTATCTGGGACTCCAGCCTTTATTCTGACCCCAATATCTCTGCTCCTAATTCCCCTACACTAGATCCTAAGGCACTCTGTCTCTCTAAAGGATGGTCCATGTCCTGAATACCCACTAAGTGGCAAATATTTGTGAATTAACTAAAATCCTAAAAACCTGGCACAACTGATATGCTTATCCTCAGCTCAGATCACCAGGCCACTGATGCTCAATGACAAATGATCTCTTTTCAAGCCGTAAGAATTGGAAAGATAAGTAAGCTCTTTCCAACCAGAGACCAAATATCCCTAATCAAAATTCAGAATCTCAAGTTTCTAAACTCTGCAACTTTTGAATGCCAACATGATGCTACAGGTGGGAAATTCAAGACTTGACCTGTGTCATGGTTCATAGTGAAAATGCAGTTGCGCTAAAAATATTGTATTAACTTACCTTCAGAACATGCATATAAGATATGGAGCATAAATGAATTTCTGTTTAGACTTGGGTTCCATCCCCAAGGTATCTCATTATGTGTATGCAAATATTCCAAAAAATCAGAGATCGGAAACACATCTGGCCCTCAGCATTCTGGGTGAGCGATACTTAACTTGTTGAATGGTATAGTTGAAATCTTAAATGTCCCCCAGGGCCCAGGGGTTGAAGGCTTGTTTGCTAGCCTGTGGTTGCAAAGCCTGTTAGGAGGTGGTAAAACTTTGAGGAGACGGGGCTCAGTAGAAGTAGGTTAGGTTGTTTCATCTGCCCCGTAATCTCCACCATTAAGTTGTACCCTGACAGATGGTCCAGGCTGGGATTCTGGTCCCATAATGATTAGATTAAGCTGAGGTCAGTGTTTAATAATGCCTCCAAAGGCTGTCATTTTCCTTTTCTCTAGTTCTTGGTCCCCCCGGTATAAGATCACATGTAACTTTGTTAAGGATTTAGGAAGATTTGGAGTCTTATTACAGTGATTCGGGGTCCTTCCTCAAAGGAATTTTATCACTTCCTTCAAAGGACTCAGAGTTTGTCACTGGACTCAGATCTTGAGTTGGATAAAAGACTATGATTTTTTACTGTGACCCAGGTTAGCTTCCTGTTCACCAGTAGCTAGAGGTTTTTTTTTTAAACATAAAAATATAGATATATAAATACATACATATGTATATACTACAAGAGATACCTTGCTTACTATGTACAAATAAGTTTTCATTAGTGTATATTAGTTGTACAAATGATGGGTTTCGTTGAGACATTTTCATATATGCATATAATGAGTTTTATCATAATTCACTGCCATTGCCTTGTCTTATCTTCCTCTTCTCTCCTTCTGATCCCTTTCCTCTTCCTGATGACCCCCCTTTTGTACATGCCTTTGTTCCTCTGCATTCCACATATGAGAGGATAAGCGTGCTGCTCCTCTTTTTGAGTCTGGCATCTTGACATCCACTTCTACCTGTTTTCTGCAGACATCATGATTCCATTCCTTTTTATGACTGAATAATACTCCATTATGTATATATGCCACATTTTCTCCATCCATTCATCTGTTGATGTGCACCTAGGCTGATTTCATAACTTGGCTATTGTGAAGGAGTGCTGTGGTAAACATGAGCGTGCAGGTGTCTCTATTGAATGCTGACTTTGATTCCTTCAAGCAAATACACAGGAAGGGTATAGCAGGATTACATGGAGGTATATTTTTAGCACTGTGAGGAACCTCCAAGCTGATTTTCCATAGTGACTTTACTAAATTACATTTCCAGCAACAGTATACAAGGATTCCTTTTTCTCCACATTCTTGCCAGCATTTGTTGTGTGTTTCTTAATGATGGCCATTCTGACTGAGATGGAATCTCAGTGTCCTCGCATATCCTTTATGGCTAAGGATGATAAACACATTTTTCCTGCATTTATTGGCAATTTGTACTTCTTTTGATAACTGTTTAATTGATTTTCCCATTATCTATTGAATTACATGTTCTTTTGGAGTTTACATTTTGAGTTATGTATTCTAGATATCAGTCTCTTGTCAGATGAGTGGCTGGCAAATATTTTTGCCCATTCTGTAGGTGTTTGTTGATTGTTTCTTTGTGGAGAAGCCTTTTAATTTGATTCAACCTTATTTCTCAAACTTCGCTTATTTCCTGAATTAGTGGAATCCTGTTAAGAAAGTCATTGTCTATGCTTGTGTCTTAAAGCATTTCCCCATGTTTTCCTGGAGTGGTTTCAAAGTATCAGGTCTTAATGTTAAGATCCTTGATTCACTTTCTGTTAATTTTTGTACAAGGTGAGAGGAAGGCATTCAGTTTTAGTCTTCGGCATGTGGATATCCAGTTTTCCCAGGATACTTGTTAAAGAGGCTGTCCTTTCTCCAATGTGCATTTTTGGCACCTTTGTTGAGAAGCAGATGGCTGTGGCTGTGTTGGCTTACTTCTTGAATCTCTATTCTATTCCATTTGTCTACATGTCTGTTTTGTGCTAGTACCATGCTGTTTTAGTATAATTTGAAGTCAGATATAATGATTCTTCTAGCATTGCTCTTTTCAGGAGTGTTTTGGCTCTTTGGGGTCTTTTATACTTCCATGTGAAATTTAGGATTGAGTTTCTTAATTCTATGAAGAATGTCATTGCAAATTTGGTGAGTATTGCATTGAATTGATGATATATTGCTTTTGATAATATGGACATCTCGACAATAGTTTTATAGTTTTCTTTGTAGAAGTCTTTCACTTCCTTAATTAGGTTTATTTCTCTTCTTTCTTTTATTGTGAATAGGGTTATATTCCTTATTTCTCTTGCAGTGAGCAGTTAATTTCTCATGTATAGACAAGCTACTGATTTTTACAGCTGATTTTGTATCCTGCTACTTTGCTGAAACAGTTTAAAGACCCAAGGGTCTTCTGGTAGAAGCTTTAGGATCTTTTTTAGTATGAGACCCCTTCTCCAGTTCCAGCCTGCTGCATGGATACAGATCTCCTATATTTTTGCAAGGTGCCAATTTCTGCATTTTGGAGCTATCTGAGCCTTTCTTTTTCTCTTTTTGACAACAACACAGGTGAGGAGGATCTATCCCTTCTCTCACAGGCAGCCTAATGTTTATTGTTAGGGCTGTCTGTTTTTCCTACAATTCCAAAGTCAAGTATTTCTGGATTTCACCTTGGTTGCTGACTATTTATTGTTGCACTGCAGTGCCTTTCCACAACAACCCACCTTTCTCTGTAGCCACACACCTGTTGTTTTGTTTCAACCTCTTGGAGATGCAGGAAAGTGTCTCTAATCTGCCATCTTCCATACAGAAGTGTTTTTAATTTATTGTGCTAGTGATCTTTTTTCTTACTTTTAAAACTCAACCCTCTGTTTCTGACTCTTGCATAGCTTTCCCATGCCAGACTTTACATGTTTGGTCCTCAAGTATTGGATATCTGTGCTGTCTTTGCTTCCTGCTTAGTAGAGGATGATGCAAGACTTCATGTGAGGGTCCTGAGAATTCGAACCTGCTTAGATGTCCCTCTAGGACTCTACCCAGGAGCTGGATTGCTTGTTGGGGCCTGTTGAGGATTACCATTTGCCCTCCTGAATTGCTGAACCACTTTACAGTCCCACCTGCAGAGCCCAATCATTTCAATTTCCTGTGTACTAGACCTTTACAATTGCTGATAATCTAATTTTTATCCCTCTGATGATTAATCTATGTAAATTTACCTAAAATTTAATCTTGTTTAGTTGCATTGCTCTAATTAAAGTAGCATTTATTTATACATTTATTAGCCTTTTCTATTTCCCCATCTATAAATTGTATATTGCTTGACCATTTTTTCTATTGGGTTTCCTATCTTTTGTTGATTTACTCTATTTTACACATAAATCCTTTTTAGATTTTAGTTATTGCAAATATTTTCGCCCAATATTGTCAGTAGTAACCTTTATTGAAAAGAAATCCTTAATTTTAATGCAAGTTAGAGACTCGTAGTATTTGCTCACATCATGGTGGTCAGGAAGCATGAAAAAGAGAAGAAGGGATTGGAGTCCCAAGAGCCTCTCAAAGAATTCACCCCCATTGACTTAACTTCCTTCCACTAGTCCCCAGCTTTGTTTTTTTTTTTTTTTGAGACAAAGGTGTTGTTGCAGGAATCTCAAGCTGAGATAGGGGACACTGAGGCAGTTTAGCAGGAAGCAACATTTTATTGTGTCAGTACAGACTCAGCGGACTTGTGTCCAAAGAACAAAGAGGTCTCCCCTTATATAGCCTTGCAATCAGGTTACAGAAGCAAAAAGCAAAGCTCCACCCACATATGGCTGCATGTGACTTCATTGGTTATTTCATTTTCCCAGTGTTATGTGACCTTCTTCATGTTTCAATTCTTCAAGTTTTATCTCTCTGCTTAGCCATCCCTGCCCCCTGCCTAATTATCAGAACACAGCCTGTCTATTTCTCTTTTGGCCCTCCTCCCTGCTACAATGTAGCCCAAGCTAATCTTGATCACTACATAGCCCAGGTTGGCCTTGGATTTATGATCCTCTTGACTCAGTCTCCTGAGTGCTGGGATTACAGGTGTATCCTGCTATGCCCAGAAAATCCCCACCTCTTAAATATTCCACCACCTCTGGATAGCACCAAGGGCTGGAGAACAAGCCTTTAACATATAGGCCTTTAAGTAACACACAGTTACCTAAACCATAGCCTTGTTGTACTTTTAATATTTGTTGAAGGAAGTTTCTCAAAGCTCTTCCTTTTCAAAAGTGTTTTGGATATGCACAATCTCTTACTTTTTCAAGTTTATTTTGAAATCAGTTTGTTGTATTCATTAAAAAAATCTAGTTGGAAATGCACTAGGTAAGTCTGAGAAAATGGACATCTTAATAATGTTAGATTACTCTATATGTGGGATCTGTTAGTAGAGTTTTAATTTTTTCTCTCCAAATAGGACTTCCTTTGTTTTTAATTATTCTTATCATATCCATGACAATACTCAGGATAATTGCTAATACAAAGGTGTGTAAATTGACCTTGTTTCTGGGAACCTGGCTGTGTGGTGAGTGATTTCCTAAAGTGATTTGTTTCCTAAAGAAGCTTTGTTTTTGATGATATTGCTCACAAATATTGACAGTTTTGCCTCTTTCCTTCCAATCTGTAAACGCTCATATGTTGGCCAAGTCCTTCAGCACCGGATCAAACAAAAGCTGTAGTAAAGAGCCTTGCTCCTGATCTAAAAATTCAGGGCCTTGCTCCTGATCTAAAAAAAGTGAAGTTTCTGCATTAAGTAGAATATTTGTGAAAGGTGTGAACTAGGTGGCCTCTTTTCACTGAAGGAAATTCTTTGTATTCCATTTTGCTTCTGTTGCATAATATTGGATTACACACATCTAGCACTTTCTGCCCACCCATTCTGTAAGTAATGGATACCAGTACTGCCTCTTCCCCATCACACCATAAATAGTGCTGCAGGGGTCATCCTGTGCAGTCCCCAAAGCACAGAGATGAGAGGTCTTCCAGAAGTCTTTCTGTGTGTTGTCTATCATATGTATTGATTCAGATTTTTAAGTTTTTAATTTTGATAATATTTTGCTGTTTTTTGCTCTAATAACATCTCAACTCATCTTTATTATCCCTGTATTCTTTTTTTTCTTTTATTTACTCACTGTGTTCACTTGTTTCCTCTCTTCCTGGATTGGAGATACTTTCTTTGTGTTCTGATAAGTGACCTTAATCTGTTTGCATTCAACGTTATTACTACTAATTTAAGACCTATTTTTATGATGGCTTGAAAAACAATTTAGCTTTACCATGCAAAGTTAAATATTTGTAAAGCCTTGCCCTACCAATTTCACTTCTAGTTAAATACACTTGAGCAAATTCAGTGTGTGTGGATCAGGACAGATGTACAAATATGTTAACAGAAGCACAGGTTATAAGAGCAAAACACCTAAAACAACTTACGTGATCATCTGCCAGACAGTGGAGAAGTGGACTGTGGTACATTTTTATAAGAGAGTAGTATTTCACATGGGAAATGAATTGAGTATGACTGCACGCAACAACAGGAATGAATTTTAGAAATACAATGTTGAGGCAACATTTCAAAGTTAAGAAGACAATATATAATGTCCTCTCTATAAACTTTAAAAAGGGGGAAATTAAGTGCCATAGTATGACTACATTTAACCACTTTTAGTTCACATATACTTACTGTAAAATAGAAGAGGCAAGGGAATAATGAAGATAAGGTTTGGGAGAGCTATTCCCTCTGAGGGAAAATAGAATTGTAAGAAGACATAGATTATTTGTAATGTTCTAATTTGTGGATAAGGGGTTCATGGGTGTTCTTTATATTTTTAAAACCTTTTATATATTAATTATAAAATGTTGAAGAGGATCTTCTATGGAGTGATAAGAGAGTGTCATGACTAACCCAGTTAGATGCGTCCAAGGTCTTAAAAGAAAGTAACAGAGACACCCTCTCCAAAAAAAGATGCACCGCTAGCAGTCCTGAACTGAAATGTTAGGTAAAACCAATGGGGTAAGAGGTAATAGAATGTGAAAAGAAGAACTAGAGGAGATAAAAGTGCCTTGTTCAAGGGAAACGAATTTTGACAAGGATTGAAGAAAACATTATTCACTGACTCATTAAAACACAGTGAAGTAGATTTTATTCAAGACCATTACAATAGACAGAGAGAACCACAATGGGGTCTTGTGGTGAGGGAAAGAGATTGAGCTCAACTCTAAATACAGCATGGGCAACCGAGGATTTATATCCAAGGAGCAGGATGGGGGTCAATGAGTGGAAATTACTAAGAGAAAACACAAGGGTAAAGGGAATTCTGGCTAAATTGTTCCAACTGATTTTTGCAGAAGACTGACCAGAGTGATTGGCTATCACTTTGGGGATAAGGTGAGGGGCAGGGAAGATGATGAGGCACCTGATCGGGTATAGAAAGTGGAAGGTTCCTTTTAAACTGACTTAGCCGGACTCTTGCTAAAACTAGATTCTGTAAGGGACTCAATGAATGGGGCTAGGAAAATGACTAAATTGTTTAAGCGAAGCATTTTTGTCACAAGGAAATTTGTAGGGAAAAAGCAAAAATAAACATAAATATACATATGAGTAAATAAAAGATGCTCAGTAGATATCAGAAAATAAGTAAATTTTATCTGATGTTGGGGGTTTACTCCTATAATCCTAGCTATTTGGGAGACCAAGATTGGGAGGATCAAAGTTTGAGACCAGCCCAGGCAAATAGTTCTTGAGATCCCATCTGAATCAATGATACGGTTGGCATGGTGGAGCACCCCTGTTATCCCAGCTACTTCAGGAAGCATATATAGGAGCATCATGTTCCAGGCCAGCCCAGACAAAAAGTGAGAGCTTATCTCAAAAATAACCAGGGCAAAAGGGGATGGAGGCATGTCTTAAGTGGCAGAACATCTACCTAGAAAGGGTCAAGCACTGAATTCAAATCCCATAGCTGCAACTACCCCCCAAAGCCAACAAATGTTTAAATTTTAAGACAAGTAAGTTTGAACAATCTAGTGAAAGGTGTAAAGAAAAATGTATGGGAAATGAGAAATATGAATTACAAAGTCCCCATCCAATGATTATAATACACTTAAAGTTTAAACGTACTTGTCAAATTAAATTGTTGCCTATTAAACTGGCATATAAACACCAATTCTAGCTGTCTCCTTGAGTCATAATTCCTTGTGAGCTCCCATGCTGTAGTCTGAATGTTCTCTCTAAAACTCATATGGAAATATCAGTTATCACTTTGGCAGTATTGGGAAGTGGGATTTTTAAGAGGTATTTAGGTCATTTATTGTTTGAACATGAAATGTCCTCCCCCGAGCTCATGTTTTGAACATTTGGTCAGAACCTTGGGCGGTGGGGCCTAGCTGGAGGAAGTAGATCATTGAGGAGGGCCTTTGAAGATTTTTCTGGAGTTCCATGCCCATCTTTTCTCCCGGCTCCCTGTCCATCAAGAAGTGAAAAATAGTCTCTGTAACATACTCCTGCCACCATGATGTTCTGTCCAAGTATTAGGAGTCAAGCAACCATGAGCTGAGCCCTTTGAAAGAAACCATGAACCAAAATCAATCCTTCTTCCCTTAAGTTGTATTAGAAAAAGTAGTTAATATAAGGCATAAAGTGAAGTAATGTTTTCTTGGGAGTTGGGTTAGTTGTTGGAGAGGGTTGGTGATCAATTCTGATAAGTTCTGTTCCCTTCCACTCACTTGTGTGGTCTCTGTCAGATGCCCGGGCCATATTCTTGGGCTTCCAGAATTGGAAGTCCTCCAGAACCGGGAGCCAAATAAACTTTTATGGTTTCTAATTTACCCAGTCTGTGGTATTCTGTCATGGCTCAAGAGAATGGACTAAGACATTCTGTATGAAGTTGTAATTGGAGCTCTAGACCAGAGGACCATCAAAGGGTTCCACCATGTCAGGTTTGGCCATTCAACCCAAAATGCCAATTAAAAAAACAGCTAGTGGTTAAGGTCAGTGTAAGGAGATTTGGTAATATGAGTGATGCCTGTAAGAAGAGGGACGGTAAGCATTTTAGCCCATCTCTGGAGTATAGACATGATCTTTAGATTTAAATAGAAAAACTGGGGCAGGGAGCGAGAAGTATGCATAATAAGATCTTGGGTCAAAGTGTGACCTGGTTGACCACTATCTGCTATCTGAGTTCTGGTCCTGCAAAGGTGACCACAGGAAAAGTCCTTATTACTGGAGGGGACAATCCATTTCCCTTGAGAGGATTGCTCCTGCTTGAGCGGGGAGAGGAACTGTCTGGGAAGTTCTCCTGTTCCTAGATTCTAGGGTGCCTGCAGGTTTAGGACCCTTTTGAGGGTATGAAACAGGACCATAAAATTCCTTAGTTACATTTGTCTTTGTACCTTCAGCCTTGAAACGGCTTGAGATAGGTTAGATCTCACCGGTTTTCAGACGCCACTTGCAGAGCTAAGAAGGAATCTGACCCATGGTTTTATAACAAAGCATAAGAGGCACAGGATTTTACTTTGCTTGTAGTTAACTTGTGGGCCTAAGTGAGGAGTCAGTGTTTCTTAGCAAAAGCAGTTTCTAAGTACCTGTTATAAAATGAAATCTACTTTTTCTCTTTCTAACCTACTTTTTTTTTATCAGTTTAGTTTGCAGTCTCCCCAAGCACTGAACATAAGAGGATAGAGCAACATTTTTCTCCCAACACATGGGAAAAAAGAACACCAACAGGACATGTAGGAGACCAGAATATGCTTTCCCCAAATATGAAGGCAGTTGAATGAAGGTTATTTAAGAAGAAGCAGATACAGGAAAGCTCTTTGCCCTCCCTCCATTTTCTTAAAGGTAGACATAGATTTACAAAGACAAATGGTGTCTTGCCCTTGTTTCTGCCAGGGAGAAGGAAGGTAACCATTGAAGATAACTTTGAGCCCTTAACAGCCTGGTTATGACAGTACTAGGAGAAAAGGTGTTGACAGACTTCACTAAGTCACCTCTAGTTACCATTTATTTGCCTCCCCCAAGTTGCTGCCCATAGAGATGCAAAGTCCTTTCCTTTGTCTTGTCACTTCTCCAATAGCTTTTTATTCTTTCCTGAAGATGATGTATAGGGTGGAATTCAAAGCCACCTCTTTGAGAACTATTCATTCCCTGGATATCTCTCATGCATGTTTGAAGTACTCATGTGAATAACTTCCATTTGCTTTTCTTCTTAATCTGACTATTGTACCAGGAGTCTGTTCCAATTGCAAACCCATGGGTATTATCAATTTCCCCTATACATACATGTGTTGACCAATTAAGTGTTAAGATGCATAAGGTGACAACTGATCGATTAAGAAGCACTTAAGTAAGGTTCAGCCATTTTGTTACTTGCCTGGGAAGCTAACATGTTACCCATAGTAGGTTGGGTATACCTGGGTGAGGAGACAAAGTCTCAGTATAGGCCAAGTACATTTAGGGAGTGAGGGAGTTGCACTTTCCTCAGTGTGCACTTTCTGATGTGTGGTCAGGTTTGGTTTATTGTGGTCCTTCAGTTCCTGTATCTTGTCTCTCAGAAGTCCTGCACCTCAGCATAGCACTGCCTTTTTCCCAAAGTTGCTTCCCTGGACTGTCATCTCCTAGCCCTAAGATGTGGCTGTGGCAGAGCTGGGACAAGAATGATCAGGATGTAGCTGGTCTGCCTTGCTAGCTGCTATTCTTCATCATGGTTGCCCTAATGTGACACCGCAGCTTCTGACCAGTGCTTGACACCCTGACTGGTAAGGGTTCAGCCTGGGCACCCAAGGTAGAGAAACACAAGAGAGCTGTTAGCAACTGGTCCCCTCTTCAATGGCAGCTGTTTTCTTCTGTTCCAACTCTGAGGGGCAACCCCTTGTGTCCCATCTGGAGTTTTTCAGAGTCCTGATCATCACCCACTTCCTTTTCACTGTGGTATTTCTGGGTTCAGTTGAGGAAGAGTGATGGCATTGAGCATTAGTTCACCATTGTGTGAGGAACTAGAACTCCACCTGCATCTTCATGCTTTTTTTATACATGGTGGGTACTTGAGATGCGTTTACAGAACTTACCTGGTCTGCCTCACTACCAAGTTCATTATAAGGAACAAGTATGTTTGAAAAATGCAAGTATGAAAATACAATTCACTGTTCAAGTTAGTATGAGTATGATTTGGTATAGAATAACTACTTAGTAAATGGCCACTAAATAAATATTAATTTGGATAAGCAACAAGGTAAATCTGTGTTACTATTACAACATGAGTTCTTAGTACTATATATAGCAGCTATATTCAGTTTACAGAAAAGATTACTGCCAGTCAACTGTAACCAAATCCTTTTACATATTTGGTTGTAATTTGGGACTTGTCATTTCAAAATCATCTTAACTTCTCAATTTTTTTAAGGTGATATTGGAGGGTTTAACTCAGGGCCTTGTGCTTGCTAGGCAGCCATTCTACCACTTGAGCCACATCCCCACACTCCTTAGCATCTCAATTTTGACAAAAATACCATTAACTGTGTGTCAGTGGGCTTTGCAAAATTGATTACAGAGTGTTGATTGTGAAGCAAAAAATTCTCTCATCCTGCATTCCCTACTTGCCCTTTTTGGTGCTATGCTAGAATGAAAAAGGAGAAGTGCCCTCTAGGTGATGAATTTTCATAACCCTTCTTTTCCTGCTCCTTACAAGAGTGGAATAAATTCCCTTTAATTTGGCAAGTAAGACATACTCCATAATTTCCAAGTAAGTAAAGCTCACCACACATACACATCTTGCACTTTAAATCTGTGTATCGAGGATCATTTAACACCTGGGAATATTTGTATTCTGTGAACTCACCAATAAGCTCAGTTTTGCCTCAATGGTTAATTCATGCAAAAAATGCAATTGAGGTAACTGATGTTGATCACAGTTTTAGTAAAATATTCACTGCTCACTCTTAGCAAGAGTTTGGGTGGTAACACTGAAATCATCAGAAGTAAACCATGTAGTCAGAATTAATGTAACTCTGTAAAATTGCCTTTAGTAATTATACGTTGGTATCGTTGAGCATTGACATAAGAACCTGTGGGATTAAGGTTTCTGTACCTTTTTGGAAGTCTGTTGCAAAGGTTAGTAGTACTGTAAAAGCTACAAGTCAGAGATGAACCTAAATTTTCAGGCACATGCTTTACTGAATTTAATTCCCATGGCTGTCTTTCTAGGTGAATATTATAATTCCTACCTTGTAGATGAGAAAAACAAGGCTAACTTTAAAAAGTACAGGGTGGTCTGCAGTGTGTGAAAGTTTGCCTGGAAATTCCCAGATTCTTTTTACCAGGAACTTGGAAAAAAAGTTGAACTTAAGTCACTCAAGCCTGCTGGGCAAAAGTTCCTGTGTGACTTGGATATTAAAGGGAAATAGTTTCACAAGCAAGGATGCTGAGGAAGTTAAGGTGACACATATGTATAAGATCTTACCTTTGATTTCAGGGCTTTTGATGAATCATAGATTAAGAAATAACCTGTGATTACAACACCAGCCTTGGTATTTCCCAGTTTTTCTTGGCTTTAGGGAAACTCCATCTGTATCAAGTAAAAAGCTCAATGCCAACATCCTTCTAAATGTTATTACAACCTCCCCACCCTCTAATTCAGTAGGCTTCAAGAGCTAGGAAAGTCCCACAGGCCCTCTTATGGGGTGCCCCATTGCTAGGAAAGAAGAAGGAAGGATTGGAACTTTGAGTAGGCATCTCTACACCCTAATTGGAGCAGCCTTGGGGATTCAGCAGTGAAGAGCACAGCTCAAATCTATCATTGACTAGTGATCTGATTCCTTTATACCTTAGTATCCTCATATGTAAAAACAACAAAACAAAGCCAAAAAAAAAAAATGAAGAGCTCTACTTTGTAGGTTTCAATAAATGATTGAAAGTTATTAGGCTTACTACATGTGTAAAACTCCCAATACTGCCTGCCAGAAAGTAAGCATTCAGTATTTATAGGTTATTATTTTTGTCTGATTAAGCTTTTGTATGTAATGTTGTTATAACCAAGAGCACTGGAACTAAAAACATTAAAAACTGTTTTTTCTATGATCCCTGGTCTTATTTATGTTTAAATTGTGTATTTTGTTTAATTTTTATTTATGTTATATATTATTTTCACAGACAATGAGATATAATTTATTTTCAACCTGCCACCTTTGATCCAGCAAAGTTCCCTCCCAGAAACAGCAAGAATTATCCTGGTGCTCCCCAGTGAGAAACTTGGAAATTTCCTTTATTTCTTGGCAGAAGGAGTAGGTGGAGAATGAGACAAGTTAAAATATTCTGCTGTCTTCTCTGCAAGTGAGAGTGTCTAGATCCATTCAGGCTGCTGTAATATAATACCATAAGTCAGGTTGCTTATAAACATCAGAAATTTTTTTCTCACAGTTCTGAAGGCTGGAAGACCAAAATCAAAGCACCCACAGAGTGGGTGTCTGGTAAGGGCCCACTTTCTTATTCCAAGATACTATCTTCTTGCTGTATCCTCAATGGGTGGAAGGCAAATGAGGTCTCTGAGCCCTCTTTTTTAAGGATACTAATCCCATTCAGAGGACTCCATCCTTATGATCTAATCGCCTTTCAAAAGCCCCACCTTCTAACACCATCACCATGGAGGCTAAGATTTCAAGAGAGGAATTTGGGGAAATGAACACTCAGACCACAGTAGAGAGTACACAGAAATAAAGGATATGGATGACAGCAAATGAAAAAATGACTGATTTCTTGTCACTTTTTCTTACTTTCCTTGCTTTTCATGTCTGTTTTTGTAATTTGTGAAGGCAGTCTTTGAACATTATTTGTGCTGTATTTATTCCATTTTTGAACTGTCAAGTACATCATGCACACAGACTGGTTTAAATAACTTGCCTTCACTTTTACAGGAGCCGGTTTGAGTGGATAGCTGCTCTTTGCCCTTTCCCTTGCTCCCCAGGCTTCAATTTGCTTCATATGCTCCACGTTTTGGGAGCTGACCAGGTGTGGCTTCTGTCTCCAGCTGCCACCTTTGCCTTCTGACTTCCAGTTAGCTTGGGCTATTTGGGGTTCTGCTTTGATTTACTTTTCTACACACTGTGAAAATCCTCCACCTTTGGAATCTGACCATCTCACTGTCTTATCACTGTGGCCTGCTTCAGTAGTCAGGCCAGAAACACCTCACCCTGATGTTTCCTCTTGACCCAACCCTCCTCCTGGTTCAACATTGCCATGTTATCCTCATTATAGGTGGAGTTAAGTTAAATCTCTCTATCCCATTGGAAGACCCCATGGCAGTGGTCCCTATCACATGGAGCCCCTTTGATGAAGTTTGCCTTACTCTTTAGCAAGTGTCATGAATAATTTTTCTCTTTAATTTCTTCCTTCTTTCTCCCCTGCTCCAAGACTATGGATAGCAAGTAGTCCCAGCACTTACCTCTGCAGAGTGGGTTTTGTTCTCCCCAGTTATTCTCCCTTTACGCTCTATACAGAAGGCCTTACTCTGACTGATTTTAACCTCCCCCCCCACACACATGTCCTGGGATGCCAGGATTAGGAACCTGCCCTCAGCAGAAATGCCACAGTAACTGTTGTTTGGGACCTCTGAGGATCTGCCTAACCATCCCACAACATCAACCCTGCATTCTAAATGAATTTTTAAAAGGTAATTTTAACATAAATGTTCTGTGCTAGATTTTTTGTTATATAAGCAATATGCCATTTGACCAAAAATGGCAGTGCAATAAATAACATGATGTGTAAAAAAAAAGTTAGTAAAAATAATGCAAATTTTAGGTAGATTTAAAAACTTGACTCATTTAAATCATATTTTTGTACTAGAATGAAGAAAATGACTTCAGAAACCTAGTTTTGTTTATCACACTTAGAAATACATAGCCCTGTTTATGTTATAGTTACTCAGAAAAGGAAAAACGAGTGTGCACATGCATGGGATCTTAACCTAGAGCCTGTGTGGTAAGTACAGGGAAAAATTATTTCTCTCATGTAGTTTTTCTAAAACTGCATCAAAGCATCAGTAAAATTCTCTCATGAGCTTCTCAAAGCTCACCAACTTAGCAGGTTCACTTCCTACATTTTGTTCCTTAAATCTTTGTCACAATGCCTCTTATAATGAAAGCTGAAGCAAACACAAATTGTTAGACTGTAAATGTTAGTTCCCTGTTGATAGCAATTCTCTTCTCTACTTTTACCATTTGCTTCCTGAAAACAAGGCCTCCGAAGCTCTCAAGTTTATTGTTCTTTTGAGCATAAGGTCATAGCTCTAGTAAATATAATTTTCTGTCTGTGTGTGTGTCTGAGTTATGACACGAACTCCACATAACAAATTATTATTCTCCGTAGAAAAACTCGGATGAAAATTCATTTTTGAGGTATTGTTCACAATTTCCTCTTTAAAAAAGAGGTCATGGAACTCAATAGAGTACTAAAACAGTGTACTTCAGTGATGACTTGTGATAATTGCTTTTGGGAGTCAGACGTCCCTTCGAGGTAGGTGTTCCTGTATTCAGACAGCAACACAACTAGGGTCATAATTTTGCTCTGTGTTGTGTTCTACCATGTCACATTTCCTTTGAAAGCTGTAAATACAGAACTCCATGAAAGTATAGAACTCTTAGAGTTGGGAACTTTCCTAGAGGTCCTATGGTTTGGCCTTCTAATTTTATAAATGAAGTAAAAAACAGAGAAGATAAGTGAATAACTAAAATCATACAACAATTAAAATATAGACCATTTGATTCTTGGGCTACTGAGTGTTTCTCCTCACAAATGTGCAATTTAAAATTCCTGAACTATGAGCAGAAAAATTTAATGAAAAATTTCAAACTTTGAACAAATAGAGATATTTGACATCTAATATTGACATGAGTATTGTGAAGGAGTGGGGAAGTGGCGATAGAGACTGAAGAAGATCAAGACCTTGACCTTCTTCCCATCCTGCTCTAGGAAAGAAAATCAGTCATTCCTTCTTTCTCTTTCTGTCCTGAAATGGAGGACCATTGCATGTGCTGTTCTGGCTACCTGATGCAACTCCCTATCCCTTCACTTGGTTAACTGCCATTCTTTGTTCAGTTTTCAGCTCAGTAGCCACTTCCTCAAGGATATCTTCCTGGTTCTTCCTGGCTGGGCAAATGCCTTATTAGGCAGGCATAGCACCACACCTAACCTTTGGACTGTGAGTCACAAGCACACATACTTGTATGTATAGTGTTTTGATTAACATCTTGATTAACGTCTGTGCTGCAAATAGCTGGAAATTCTCTGAGGGTAGGGTTCATGTATATTTGACCTCATGATATACTCCTGGGTCACAGAGTGCTCTGCATCTGTACTGTGTGTTGAATAAGTGAATAAAAGAATTCAGCAAATATGAATTAAGAACCTGCTAGGTGCTTTGTGATAGGCACTGTAGTAAGCTACATCAACCTAAGAAAGTTCTCTGCTTAAGTACTTTACCATATAGCAGGGGGTTAGGGGTTTGGGGAGTAGGAATGTCACACACAGCTGGAGTAACTCACACTGCTCTGAGAAGTCCAGCCATGCTGGAGAGGAGAAATGGCTTCCAACAGGTGGAATTAGAGAGCACTTTGAGCTGGTGTTGCAAGGTGTGTTTCAACACCTGTACTTGCACATTCTGTTGTCAGTGCCATAACACTGCATTTGCATTAGGTCAGTTTTCCTTGGGCTGCAAATCCTACCATGGTGATGTAGTTGCATGATGCATGAGTATTTTCCTCAAAAAACAAATTTAAGTGAAGGAGTGCAATCCCTTCGTACCTTGACATAGTCCAATAGAATTTTAGATTTGGATTTTTTAGTTGAGTTAAATTCAAAGGGTTTTTGGCTTAGAGGGATGTCTCTGTTCTTCTCCCACATCTCTGAGTGTTCCCTCTCAGAATCTTTGCTGAGTTCATCATCTTCTTTTCTTTGCAGTGCTAGGGACCAAACCAAGGCCTTGCACATCCTAGACAAGTGCTCAACCACTGAGCTACCCTCCCAGCCTAAGTTCAAATTCTTCTGTTTCTTTCCTCATTATTTCACTCGGTTCATATCATAGTCCACTACTCTTTGCTTTTGTCATGCCCTTTCTGGAGATCTTTTTCATCACTGTAGCTTAATTTCTTACCTTGAAATCTGTAGTTTAGATGAATTTAAAAACAAAGATGTATCAATAATAATAACAATAGTAAATGTAGCCTAATATTCAAGTGAATACATTTCAGAGTCAAACAGTTCTAGACTCAAATCACAGATCTTCTATTGGAAGCATTGTGACCTGGATAAGTTAAGCTCCTTATACTCCTTGTCTACTAGGTTTTTCAGCTGTAAAATGTGGTAGTAATGTGCACTGAATGCCACAGGACTGTTGTAAACATTAAACTCAGTAATGAGTATAAAGTTCTCCCACGCTTCCTAAAACCTATGAAGCAGAAATGGTTGGCTGTAATTACAGCAAGTACGCTTCAATGACGTGTATATATTGGCACCTCCTCAGATGGTAGCACTAAACCAAACCTCTCTGCTGTGCTTCCAACACAAATACCAGAGCCAGCGGGATGTCCTTCTAGGCACATCCAGCACCTTTGCAGTTCACCTGCCATAACCAGGCTTCTTTCTCAGTGGCATCACCACCCTCCTTTCCCTTGCTTTCCCAAAGCAACTGATAACCAAATTCTGGATCACCTTGCCCCTCAGCTACCCCTCTCTAACATCTCCAGAGTGTGACTCCCTTCCTGACCATTGTGAAGTCCACCATCATCCACAGTCTCCTCACCTACCACCCATGGGTTGTGACTGTCATCTTGTCCTTTCTAACGTGCCCATGTAACCATGTCACTCCCTAGCTTAAAGCCCTTCAGGAGGTTCTGATCATAGCCTAGACTATGATCTTTCACCTTACTTCTGGAGTCTGAGCTGCACCCTCTTCCTTTCTCCATTCACACTCTGAGAGCCTGCAGTGTGAAATGACTGCAGTTATCTGAGTCTGCCATGTTCCAAGATCATGGTGGGGCTGGGATCTGCTGGCAATGCCATCTCTTGATTTATATTCTTGGTTCCACCTTTACCTCATCTTCTTTACCTGGCAGATACCTGCTTCCCCTTCAAGATGTAATTCACCATTGCCTTGTTTTATGAACTTTTCTCCAAGGATGGGGATGGCCAGGGTGATTATCCCACCTTCCAAACTTCCACCAAGATGCTGCTAAGGTTTTATTAGCTCCTTGCTTTACAGCTTTGTCTCCACTACTAGATTGAGACCAGATTTTTTTATTAGTGCATCCAAAAGTTGGTTCCTGGAATAAAAGACATTTGTTAGATAAATACCTTTTCAACAAAAATCAAATCACTATTCAATTCATATTGAAACCATGATTGGGAAATAGATAGTAAATATTTACAGTTTCTCTGAACAGAAAGTTCTGCATTGCGTGTATGGATATAGTTATAACGCAACTTACTCTGTTTATACTGTACAAAATAAAATTTCCACTGGGCTTGTGATACCATACAGTGTCTTTTATATGTCACATTGTAGATATTTGCTTAATTTATGTTGTGCATAGACACTTGCTGGCTTTTAAGGAGTATTTGGCCATTATCTGTGCTCTTAGAATGAAGTCTAGATTAGATGTTAGCTCCTCTGGGCCTGTCCAGACAACCTGTCTTTCTACTTGTTAAAAATCACCAGGTCTGAGAGCATGAGAGAGCCCTTCTCTACCTGATGGTGCTCTTCAGACTAGAGCCAGAGCCCCAGATGCATCTTCCTAACTTTAAAGTCAGCAGTGATGTCTTTCGTCTGCTGCGGTGAAGCCATTTCTATTGGAAACGAGCAGATTCCAGATAAACATGTTTCCTTCTGTAGCAATACCATCTCCTTCCTAGCCCTACCGTATTAGTTTCTTTTTGGTACTTTTGCTACAAACATAGTGGTTTAAAAGAGCACCAGTTTATTGTCTGATGGCTGTAGAGGTCAGAAGCCTGAAATGAGTCTCCCTGGAGGCAGGCAGCACTACATTTCCTTCTGGAGGTGCTAGGGAACAATTTGTTTCCCAGCTTTTTCAGTTCTTAGAGGCTGCCCACATTCCTTGGCTTGTGGTCCATTCCTCCATCTTTTAATCCAACCATTACAAGTTGAAACTTTGTCACACTGCTTGAAGAGTGCACCCTGTCCCTGGTCCCTCCCTCTCTTCTTTGCAGCTGCCATTTGTCAGCCACTTCCTTCCTCCACCTTCTGCCATGATGTCTCTGCCTTGACACAGGCCTAAAAGCAATGGAGTCTGTCAATCATGGACCTAAACCTCTGCATAGAACTTTCTGCAATGATGTTGAACTGGCAGAGTGGCTCAAGTAGTAGAGTATCTGCTTTGAAAGCATGAAGCCCTGAGTTCAAACTCCAGTCCCACCAAAAAGAAAAATGATGGAAATGTTCTGAAACTGTGCCATCCACACTGTTTGCCACTGGCCAAATGTGATATTGAGTATGTGAGGTGTGGCTAGTTGACAACGGAACTGAATTTTTCACTTCATTTCATTGTAATTAATTTAAACTGAAATTATTGACTACCATCTTGGGAGCTCAGATACAGAGCCTTTGGGAATGATGGGAGAGATGAAGCTGGAGAGGTTCCTGGGGTTCAATTATGGAAGACTTTTTTCTAGGAAGGGAATTAGGAATTTATCTTTGAGAGATGTGGCTTTCAAGCTGTGTTCTGTGGTCAGTGGTTCTGTAGGAATTACTCAGGGAGGCTGTTGGAACAGCAGTGAAGATGGAGAATGTTTAGGAAGAGGTAGGTACCCAGGGCATACTGGAAGAGAAAATTTGAGAGAAGTATGAGACAATAGTCTAGGACCCTGTCCATTTATATCTCACACTAATCACTACCTGAGTATATTTTTGTCATGGCTATGAACAGAGCCAAAGCAAGGCAGGCCATTGACTACAGACTGACCCTTCATAGGCTGAGCTGGGTTGTGGATAGTACCCTGGTATAAGAAGGAAGGTGCAGAAATGACTTAAGGACAGGTGTGGACAGCTTGTCACCATCCAAACCATCAGTATACCAGAGAGGTTGTTCCAGGTGACCTGTTGACTTTCAACATGAGAAATTCAGAGTCCTGGATGGGGCTCAGGAGTGTGTATTTTTAATAACTCACCAGGTGATTCTTTTACATCCTGGAGTTGGAAACCCATATTTCTATACTTGTTTTGTATAAATGTCTAGCCTCCATGACAAGATAGAAGCTCAGATCATGGTAGAGCTTTTGAGATCCAAGTAGCAAGATAATTTCTGGTAGTTGGTGGTCCCAGCCTGGTGGGCACCCCTGTCTTCCTTGGAGAAGCAGCAGCAGAGCTTCCTCTGAGCCCAAGGCTCTGAGCTCAGGAAGTAGAAGGATAGACCTGAGCCCCCTGTGCAGTGTCCTGGAAGGCAGTGCCCTTGAAGGTATGAGCAGAACCTATCTGTGGTGAGTAAGCACATGTAAGACACTCACAGAAGCACTTGGGGGAGGAGAATTTCCCAGGGGTCCTGCAAGTGCTGGAAGGGACAGTTGCTAAGGAAGCATGTGCTATGGTCATAAATGTGACCTCACCTTCATCTGCAGCTGGAGAGGCCTAGAAGAAATAAAAATACTTGTATAGATAAGAAAGCTGAAGTTCAAAAACCTGTATCTGTTGTTATACGCTGTGCAAGGTAACATAGTTGCTTAGTGGAATTCTAACTATCCCAGGTCTGCCTGATTTCAAAACTTGAGACTTGTGGTGAAGTTCAAAGCTCTGCTGGTGGTTTTTAAAATAATTGAAGAGTAGAAATTCTCTGGCTATGGTCTCATTGTTTTTGTTTGTTTTTGGCAAAGCCTCCACTGACCTAAGTAGTAAACTTATTCAGGTGAGTTCAATGGCCTGTTTCCCGATGGGTGTTGGCAAGAGGCTTGTTCATTGTTGAAACAGCACTGAGTACAAATGCACTTTGCTTAAGCTACTTTTACTAATTTTTCTCACAATATACTTGGATATCATTTATTAATGTAATTTTTTACTGTGCTGGGAAACAAATCTAGGGCCCCATGCATGCTAACCTATCACTGAGCTACCTATTCTCCTAGCCCTACTAATAAAAAAGGAAGATATAGACAAAAAGTACAATTGTGTCAAGAAGTTGGTGCCCCACCCCCAATGATTCAGAATTTTTAGTGGTGTTGTGTGAGTCTTCGGGGTAGCCTGGGAAATCTTAAAAGCTGATGAAAAGCAAAGCCTTCTCAGGTCTAAGTAAAGAATTGACCACTTCCCTGAAAAAGTTTAACATTTCTCTAGAGACAAAGTGAATCGCACAGAGTAGCCTGAATATACTTTAGTTTTGAATAACCAAATAGCTCATGGCAAGGTGATAGCCTATCTAAAGTTAAAAAAGAAGAAGTTGTCAAGAATGAGGCTTGCCAAAAAGTCCTCATAAAACAAGGTTGACAGACTGTCTCTTGGGCGTTGTAAAAATGTTCTAAATTAAGCCTTCTGGAATGAGAAGTTTATATAACTGTATGAATGTACTAAAAACCCACTGACTTTTACACTTAAGGAGCATGAATGCTATGTAATTTATATCTTGGTACAGATATTAAATAAAATAATAAGAAGATGTAAAAAGATTCAGCCGCAAACACATACATACACAAATTTTTCTGGAACTTAAAACACTTTTAACTGAAAAGTTAAAAGATAAGATGGTCAGAATTGAAAACTAAGTTAGTTGCATGCATAGAAGATGTTTTAAAATCTTGGAGAATAAGAACATATATGAAGAAAAGGAAATTATGAGTTAAAAAAGTGGAAAATTTAACTAGAAACAATGCATAAATGACAAAATTCTATAAGAATAAAGTATACAGGGTTTTAAATTTTGCCAATTGTCCTATTCATGAAATAGCCAACATGATCTTGAGAATGAAGTTGAAGCCGGGCACCAGTGGCTGATGCCTGTAATCCTAGCTACTCAGGAAGCAGAAATCAGGAGGATCGTGGTTCAAAGCCAGCCCTGACCAATAGTTCACAAGATCCTATCTCAAAAAAAATCCATCATAAAAAAAGAGCTGGAGTGGCTCAAGGTGTAGGCCCTGAGTTCAAGCCCTTGTACCATGAAAACAAACAAACGAAAAACAAAGTTGAAAGACTCACATTTACTTCAAACTTAGTACAGAGTTACAGTCACCAAGACAGTGTACATGTAGATCAATGGAATAAAATTCAGATTCCAGAAACACACCTACATTTTGAAAACAGTATGGAGGTTCCTCAGAAAATTAGAAGTAACAAACTATAGAAATGATCCCTGAACCTAGAAGGTAACACCCACACACAGGAAATCAATGTGAGTCAATGCCCTGTATAGCTATCCTTATCTCAACCAGCAAAACCCCTTGTTCCTTCCTATTATTGCTTATACTCTCTCTACAACAAAATTAGAGATAAGGGCAAAATAGTTTCTGCTGGGTATTGAGGGGGGGAGCGGGAGGGGGTGGAGTGGGTGGTAAGGGAGGGGGTGGGGGCAGGGGGGAGAAATGAACCAAGCCTTGTATGCACATATGAATAATAAAAGAAAAATGAAAAAAAAAAAAAAAAAAAGAAAATTAGAAGTAGAACTACCACATAATCCAGCAATCTCACTTCTGGCTGTATAGCCAAAGGAATTGAAATCAGGATCTCAAAGAGGCAGCTGCACTCCCTTGTATTACAGCGTTTTTCACAAGAGTCAAAACTCGGAAGCAAGCTAAATGGCCATCAAAGTTTCAATATTCTTTCCAAGTATGGTACTGTGACAACTGAATATCTATCTATCTATCTATCTATCATCTATCTATCTATCTATCTATCTATCTATCTATCTATCATCTATCTACCTATCTATCTCTATGTAAAAGAATGAACTTGGACCCCTACCTCATGCCATATACAAAAGTTAACTCAAAATGGTCCATAGACCTCAATGACTTAAAACTATAAAACTCTTAAAAGAAAATATAAGGCTAAAGAGAGTGTGGCATACACATACAATGGAACTATGGTCAGCATCAAGAAAGAAAGAGAAGCTGTGGTTTGGGATGATGTAGAGGAAACTGGAGCTCATTAAGATAAGTGAAATAGGCAGATCCAAAAGGACAAACACTACATGGCCCCACTTGTATGAAAAATCTAAAATAGTCAAACTCAGAGAAGCAAAGAGAAAAGGGATTGCCAGAGACCAGGGGAAGGGAGCTATAAGGAGGTATTAATCAAAAGTTGCAAAGATTTGGTAATGCAAGATGAGTAAATCCTAGAGGCCTGGGATTTACAGCATAGTGCTAGAGCTAACAATACTGCATTGTAGACATTAAAATTTGTTAAGGGTTAAGTGTTCTTATCACACATAAATGCACTTAATGAAGAGGAGGGGGAGGAAAGTATTGGAGATGGATGCATTTGTTATGGCATAGTTAATGGTGAAAATTTCCTGGATATACACATATCTCCAAACTCATCGAGTTGTATACATCAATACCTACAGCTTTTTATGTCCATCATAGCTCAATAAAGTGCCTTTAAAACAAGCTTATTCATTTGTGATCAATTGATTTTAGGTAAGAGTGCTAAGACAATTTAATGAGGAAAAAAATATCCTTTCCAAATATGGTGCAGAAACAACTAAATTCTTTTACATATCTATGTAAAAGAATAAACTTTAACCCTTACTTTGTGCCATATACAAATCCAACACAAAATGGATCAAAAACCAAGATAAATGAACAGAAAAATGAGAAAGCCATTTAGTATAGGCTTTCTGTCTCTCCTTCCTGGCCATCATGATGGGGGACTGCTCAATTCTTGCCACACCCTCCCCACCATGAGGGACAGACATGTCTGTCACCATGAGCTGAAATAAATCCTTCCTCTTTTCCTTGTTTATGTCAGGTATTTCATCATAGTGATGAAAGTCTGGTTAATTGTTTATTACTGAGATTTTCCTATTTAATATTTTTGGACAAAGGAATTAATTATTATTTGAGAAACACAGGCTTTTTACTAAACAAAAGCTTCTAAATCTTAATGAAGGAGTTAACAACAAGGATTTTGGATAGTGAAAATCTTATAGGGGTTACCAAGACTGGTAAGGCACATTTGTTTGGCAGGTACTGCTTGAGAATACATTTACCAGATGTTGTTAGGACAGGAAGTAAAATGCGTCCTTGCCTTAAAGGAGTTAGCAGACACATTTGAGATTTTGTGTCAAGTGCTATGTAGAGAGGTTGGAGGAAGCAAAGGGGCTTCCCTGGCTACCCTGGCTGGGGGACCAGGAAGGCTCCTTGGAGCGAGTATCTAAGATTGCCTTGGGGCTGGAGTGGGACTGCCATCTGGGTCCAGCCATTTGGGATGTGCATTCAGAGAGAAGAAAGAGACAAAGGAAGGGAGCCAGTGTCTGAAAAACCACGAAAGATTTCTGTCTTCTGTGATGCCATGTTAAGTTTCTTTGAGGAACAAACTAGTTACCAGGCAGGGTATGCGAGCATGTGAAGGAAATGCCTTTGACGTGGTGCAATTTCCGCCTTGCGAAGTCGTGTCTCTGAGGACTGCTAAAAATACAGAGGAGAAACTGCAGAGTGTATCTTCATCTTCTTTTCTCATCTCTGCACTTTCAGGAATTAAGACCTCCAAATTCTTCACCCTGCAGCAGTGTTGTTTGTTTAATTCCACACAAATTTTTACATTTCCTTTAAAAAATCCTTTTATTTTAAGTATGCATAATGCAATAAAACTCCAGACGCCTGTCTCCAGTGCTAGAAATATCAACATTTGCCATCTTCTATCACCTCTTCTCTTCTTATTTTGCTGAAGTATTTTACAGCAAATTCTAGACATAAGGGTATTTATACTTAGGATTTCAATATACAAAAAAGTGACATGTAGCCATTAAGTAGTAATAATAAAATTACCAATCAAAATAGTAATACCATGCACAAAATAGTAATAATAATTTATTAATATCATTTAATACCTAACCCATATTCAAAGTTCCTCCATTGTTTAATAAATGTCATTTTTGCTTTTCTAAATATTGTGTCTTAATTGTCCAGAGTAAAAGGTTTCATTGTGATATTTCCACATGTGCTTATAATGTATTTTGTTCACATTCACTCCCTCTATTACTCTTTCGTATCCCTTCCCCCTCTTTGTTTTTTTACAATTTTTAAATGGGGTTCCTTATGACATTTTTATCTGTGCATAGAATTTATTTCAGTCATATTCATCTCTCCTCCACTGGCTCCCTCCGCCATAAAAGTCATCTCCTTTTACATTCATTCAGCATAAAAAAAATGGAGATGGCATTGTGTGATAAAACACTTGTTTTATTTTGGATCTAGATTCTACATATGAGAGAAAACATAGGATATTTGTCTTTCTCTGGCTGGCTTATTTCACTTAACATCATGATCTCCAGTTGCACCAGTTTTCCTGATAAAAACATAATTTCATTCTTCTTTATGGCTGAATAACTCTCCATTGTTTTCATATGCCACATTTTCTTCTTTCACTCATCTGTTGATGGGCACCTAGACTGGTTCCATGTCTTGACTATTGTAAATAGTGTTGCGTAAACATGAGTGTGCAAGTACCTTAATTCTATGTTGATTTACATTGCTTTGGGTGTATGGCCAGGAGTGGTATCACAAGATCATGTGTTAGTTCTATTTTTAGTGTTTTGAGGAACCTCCCGAATTTACATTCCCACCAACAGTGTGTGAGGTCTCCTCCCTGCCCCTCACATCTTTGCCAGCATTTGTTGTTTTCCTTCTTTCTTTTTTGGAAGTACTGGAGTTAGAACTCAGGGTTTTGCCCTTGCTATGCAGGTGCTCTACCACTTGAGCCACACCCCAGCCCATGTTTTTTTTGTAGTTATTTTTCCCATAGGGTCTCAAATTTATGCCTAGGTCAGCCTGGACCGCAATCCTACTATTTATACTCTTCCTGAGTTGCTGGGATGTTGTATGTACAACTTTTATTGGTTGAGATGGGGTCTTGTAAACTTTTTGCCTCAGGGTGGCTTGCAACCATGTTCTCCCAATCTCCACCTTTTGGGGAGCTAGGAATACAGGTAAGAGCCACTGTACCTGGCCATTATTTGTTTTATTGGTAACAGTCATTCTGAGTGGAGTGAGTTGGAATCTCAATGTCATTTTGATTCGTATTTCCCTTTGAAATGTTCAACATTTCCTGTCTTTATCTGCCATCTATACTTCTTTTGAGAACTGTCTAGTCAATGAATTTGCCCATTTATTAATTGGATATTTCTTTTTTTGGTATAACTTTTTGGGTTCTTTATATATTCTGGATATTAATCCCATGTCCAATGGATAGCAGGTAAAGATCTTCTCCTATTCTGTGGGCTGTCTCTTCACACAGGTCATTGTTTCCTTTGATATGCAGAAACTTTTCAGTTGGACACAATCCTGTTTATAAATTATTGCTCTTATTTCCTGAGCTATTGGAGTTCTATTCAGAAAGTTATTGCCTGTGTCTATATCTAAAAGTGTTTTTCAGTAGTAGTTTCAAAGTTTCAGATCTTAAGGTTTTAAATCTATTTTGAATTGATTTTTGTACAGGGTAAGAGACAGGGATCTACTTTCAGTGTTTTACATGTGGATATCCAATTTCCTCACATTATTTGTGAAGAAACTGTCTTGTTTTGGCACCTTTGTAGAGAATGGCTGTAGCTACATGGGCTTATTTGTGGGGACTCTATTCTGTTTCATTGGTTTACATGTCTGTTTTTGGTGGCTAATAAATGTCACTTTTAAAGATTACCATTTTTGCCAAGTGTGTTGTCACTTGACTGTAATCTAAGTACTTGAGAGGTTGAGGAGTTTGAGGTCAGACTGGGGCTACATAAAAACAAACAGAAAACCAAAAAAGTGTGTGTGTGGGTGAGCCAGGCATGGTGGCACACACCTGTAATCCCAGCTATTCCAGAGGTGCAGACATGATCCAAGCACTCAGGAGATTTAGACAGGAGGATTGCAGTTTAAGGTCAGCTCTGGCAAAAAGTTAATGAGACCCTATCTCAAAAATCAAGCCAGGTGTGGGCACAGCTACTCTGGAGGTGGAGGTAGGAAAATCACACTCCGAGGCCAGCCCAAACCAAAGTGTGAGACCCTATCTGAAAAACAAACCAAAAGCAACAGGACTGGGCTCAAGTGGTACTTCACTTACCTAGCCAGCTCAAAGCCCTGGGGTCAACTCCCAGTACAAAAAAAAAAAACAAAAAACTTTTTTCCCCAAATCAAGATCCAAACAAGACCCACATGCAGTCTTCTCACACCTTGCTATTTTTACTTCTGCAGCAAGCCCTTGTCCCAAAGTTTATCCCACATATTGGCTTTGCCTGATTGCTTCCTCCTGGTGTCAGTATCATTTAACCAGCTCTCCTACTCCTGTCTTGCACGTAAATTAGAAATTAGCACTAAAGCTTGATGACATCCAAGATCAATTCTGGTAAAAGTAAGTTCCGTGAATTCACATTACATAACATCAGGAAACATTTAATGTCTCATTTTTGTTGGATTTGGGTGATAACCTGATCCCTTCATTGGAAAATAACATTTCTTTTCACCTTTATAGCTGTGAAATAACCATGGACTTTTACCTTAACATGTTGTAATTATCCTGTGACCCATCAAACTTTCATTTAATGATTTTTTTTTCCAATACTGGGGTTTGAATTCAGAGCTTTTCACTTACCTGGCAGATGCTCTACTGCTTGAGCCACACCCCCAAGCCTCTTTTTGCTTTAGTTATTTTTAGTCTTGCATTTTTGTCCAGGCTGGGCTGGACTATGAACCTCCTCTTTATACCTCCTGCAGAGCTGGGATGTCAGGTGTGAGCCACTATTACCGAGCTTTTGTGGCTGCTGTTGTTGAGATGAGGTCTTACTAACTTTTTGCCTGGGCTGACCTCTAACCCTGATTCTCCTGATGGCTGACTCCTGAGTAGCCAGGATTACAGGAAGGAGCAAATCTAATGATTTTACATTTGTGGATTGTTATCTGGTCCATTATTTCACTTGGAGAAGTAAAATGGTTATTTTCTAACTCTGTCATTCCCAGATTTAATATTGGGAATTGTTCTGCAAATAAAAATTCACAAAGACCTTTCCTTTATAAATTAGGACTACTTGGTTACATGGAAATACAGTTCATATAAAAAAACCAGGAAAATCTTAGTTTCTAGCAACATATGTTTATTGATTTGTCCTCTATTATAACATATAGCAGCCAGTTTAAATATACCAATGTTAAATAGACTACTCAATTAAATTAAAATGATGTAGCTCATTGGTCCCTAGAATGCATCCCATTCTGAAGTCACAATAAATGTACTTTGAAGTTAACCTGTTGTGATTATTTTTCTGCACAATTATGCTCCACGTTGGTCTTTTATTAAGTTAATTAATTTCAGTTTATTTTTATTTGGTGTGTTTCTCTTTCTTTTTTCCTTTTTTGGGAATTATATGATTCCAAAGTCTTATATTACAAACTATTCAAAAAATTCATGCTTCTAACATCATCCTTCTGCATATTCTTTTTACCACACTGTAGAGAATCATTTTAACTTTTGACTTTCCTGGGTCACTTTTGGCAAATATAAACACTTGTGTATGCACAAAGGTAGCCTACAAAAAAACAAAACCAAAACCAAGTTAACCACAGGTCTTATTGTAATGGTAGCCTTTTTTCTGGTTCTGGGGATTGAATCTAGGATCTTGTACACACTAAGCACATGCTGTGTTGCTGAGCTATGCCTACAGCCTTGTAATGCCAACTTTAGGTAAGAAAAGAGTGAGACACCAAACGATGAATAAGCATGTCTGTCCTGTTATAGACTAGATTAGTATTTGTTTTCTGCTCCTTGAATTGTATTTCTGTTAACATAAGCAATGACATACTACCTTGACATTTTCAAAGTCTTGAACTATTTCTGACAAGTTTATTTTCTCTGCCTCAGTCTTCAGAGTTGAAAAATTCCTGGATGGACCCACAGGTGATTTTCAAGTTTTCGTTCAGCTTTAACATTGTTCTAAATGAAAATTTAAGAGCCATTTTCACTCTTGTAATAGCTGCTTCAATCCACAAGATGTCAACGTAATATAGCAACCTATTTTGGGGGCACTAATAATGTCTGTATCCTAGAGTTAAACCAAAGGAATAACAGAAAATTTTATCTGTTATTTATTTTGTTAAAAGTTAAATCTAAAATATTTATTTTTTAAAAAAACCTTTTAATAAATAAACCTGTCCTACTTCAAAGAACATAAGCATAACTCTAGTGGAGGTGCTATACTTCAGAGGCATTACATTTAAGTCTACAATTCTTCTAACCAACAGCTGAAGATTGATTGCTTCCGATGACAGTACTTGCATGAGGCTCTGAAAGCGAATTATTTGATCACTAACACTTTAAAGCCCCATCCATTTAGGAGAAATGAATAAAATTTATTCTATATAATAATGATCTTGTCAAAATAGTATTGTTGACACTTAAATTATATATTTAATGTGAACTTATTTATAAAACTATTAACTTAATCTGCATCTGGACAGATTTTTTAAACCCCCCTATGATAAACCAAATTATTCTACAAATAAAAATAGATACATTATTTCTCTTCTTGAAAAAAAGGAGGTAGTAATACACATTTTAATATAAAATGATACCATGTTTGACTCAGAATGTTTTATGTTTTCATTAAAACTTCAAGCATATCAAGGTAAGGAAACTATCTTCGATACTACAAAGTTGCCTCGTATATTTTTTTTAATTCTACATTTTGCTTGCCAATATACGTACTGTGCTTAACATGTTTGAATTTCAAGCAAACTCACACAGCTTTTCCTAACCAGGAACTGTAAAAAGTAGAAAAAGTGACTTAGAAGGAACTTTCTCAGTGATGAGGGTTGCCATGAAGGTAAGACAAAGAAATTGAGAGAACAGTGGGTAATTCAAATAAAATACCTTGCATTCATCACTGAACTACTTGACCTTATGTTGTAACCTTAACTTAAACTGCCGATAAGATTGTCTTCAACTTAAAATTATTAATTTCTAGTTAAATTCAGAATAGTAAACTATATTTCAGATTAGTTTTTTATCTGCTTCAACAAATCAGATTCTGTGCTTTCCATTCTGTTCTTTGACAAATCATTAGTAACTCAGTCACCACGTTAACAAAACAGCAAGGTCTACATTGAGCTTGAACTTGAGTAGACAGACACAGTTTCCACCAGTGACTGTGGGGTGGGACGCTCTCTCCCTCCTTCCTGGTGCAGGATGCATACACAGCATCAGTTTCTTGCAAGTATCTTGCATGAGGTTTCTAGCAGGGCACTGAAAGGATCCAAGGGGTGAGCTTTCCTGACAGTGTGTGATCTCTCTGTCTTAGTTTATGTTTGAAACATTCGGAACAAACAAAGGAAGTGACATTGACAACCTCCAGTCCTAATACAGAAAGGAAAGATGCACAGGCTGCAGTGATCCCCTTCGGCAGTGAGTTCCTGGTCCTTGAATTGTTTACAAAGTCTTTTCAGTACATGGCAGGAAGCATCCTTCCAGGCAGGCCTGGACAGATGCACACTGGGCAGAGGCAACTTGCAGGACCCTGACCTGGACCTCCTGGCAGAGAAGCCTCTGACCAGGGCCATGCAGTAGCCAAATGGAAATTCATTTCAAATAAAAGTGACAATAAAGCCAGGAACAGTACCAGTTCTATGACAAATGGCAGTAGAAGTTTTAGCCACACCCTATGTGTTTGCAAAGAATTTGAAGTATCAAAAGATGAGGTCATAAACATAGTTAGGAGGAAATGTCACATCAACGATAAGCTTTATGAAAACTCATTTAATGAAAGCAGAAAAGTACCTAATAACAGGAAGTGAGATGGACTTAGGGGTGAATGCTATTCCATGTAAGTCTTCTGGTGATGGTGCATGACCACGTATGCCTATACAATAACAACGTATTCATATGTCTGCGTTTATCTTCTGTTTAGCTATACCACTTCAATTGGTACTTCAATAATTTCAAAGTCATATTATGTCATATTATTTAAAAAGTTAAAGTTATTTTACAATTATGAAAAGAATAAATTCTTGTTGCGGAACATTTGGAAAACATAAATAAGAAAAGGAATATAATACTTAAGCCTACCGATGTTTTAATTTATTTCTACTTACTTAAAGTTTATTTCAATAATTATAGACATTACAGTCCTGAATTTTCATTTATCATATCATGACAAATTTCTAGATCATTAAACATGCTTTGGGAGCATCTATATAATATTCTATCACATGGATTAGTCATAAATTACTTAACTATTTACCATTGCACATTTTGATTGTTGTTGGTGTTTATTATAAATAACACCACAATGAACATCTTTGCATATGCTTCTGAGAACCTATCTCTAATTGTTCTTTTAGGAGCAGAATCATTGTTGATTTTAAGACTGGAACTATTCTCAGGTAATTGTCAACTTGCTTTCCTAAAACTATTATACATTTACATTCTTACAAAGAAGGGATGCGAGCTGTGTCAGGGAGCATTGAGAACTCATACTTGCAGTAAATCTTGTCAATGGTACACATTAGAAACAATAGCATTGGTTTTATTGCGCTTTTCTCTCCTAGGGATTTTGACAATTTTTGATGTATTTGTCATAGGTAATATTTTTCTAATTCAGCATTGTCTGTTTATGTTCCTGTTTATTCGTACATGAGTGATTTTAGAGACTTTTATTCTTTATTAAGAAGGCTAATTCTTGTCAAAATTATTCCTGTCCAACAAAATATTGACTTGTATGTTTGTTTATGGTTTTGTGCTTGGTTTTTTTCTTTAATGTGCAGAAGTTCTAACCCTCATACCAGTTAAGAAGACACATTTGTTCTTATTTGTTATTTTAGAATTTCACTGCTTGCAGTAAATTCTTTAATAAATCCATTGTATATTGTAAGTTGAAAACTTCTTAATTATTTTTAAATAGGCAATTTCCAGAAAGACTTCGCTGAATAAATGATCCATCTTTTGTGATTTATGATGCTTCCTTACAATATACTACTCTTTCATGTATTAGAATTTCTCTAAACATTTTGCTCTGTTAATCTATGTCTCAACTCTGACATTAATATCATACCATCTATCTGATAATATTTTTGACCTTATCCCTCTTCTTTTGGTTTCAAGTACTCCTGGGTGATTCTTCTCATTTCTTTCAGAATCATTTTAGGAAGTGTTTTCCATCTCAGGAAATGTTTTTTTTTAAACTTGGTTTCCATTAATATATGAGAATTACCTTAGGAGGAATTATATTTCTGCATTTTTCCACCTAGGAATATGAATTTTTAATTTTTTCCAACTTACCATTTATTATTCCTCTGTAGAAGTGTACAGCATTCTGTAAATAAGGTCTGTTTATATCTTGAAGAGTTAAATCTACGTAGTGCACGCCATCCCATAAGCTATTGATTTTTGTATCTATTCACTTATTAAACTCTGAAAGTTATCATTTAGTTTTTTGGATAATATGGGCAGATAATCATATCAAATGCAAATAATGAAAAGTGCCTATATAAGTTAGACATTGATTTTATAGTTGCAACAATTTAAATTTTTCAGTAAAAAGTAATGTCTAATGTTTTTATCTATGAATTTACATTTTAGTTAAATTTGAGCTCTTAAAACGATTAATAAATACTTTGCATGTCATTAAAGGAGGTTACAAAATCTGAAAATTTTTAAGAGTAAAATGTAGCTTTGTATTTTTTGATGCCATAAGTACCCAAAACCCAAGAAGTAAAATGTTATATCTAGCATAATAACATTAAAATTATACATAAAATAAGTCATGGTTATATTCTGCATTACCATGGTCTTCCGGAAATAAAATATAAACCAATTCCACACTTAGTTGAGCCTGTCTTTTTAACTAGCCAATTTTGTAACTTAAGGAACAATTTTTCTCCATATAAAATCCTTGGCAACACACCCACATACTTTACTTGGGCAAAAAAGTTCTTAATAGTGTGAACACGAACCTAACCCTGCTCACAGTGTAGACAGTACTAATGCATTTTGAGCTAAAATAATCCAACAAAAAATACTGTGTGAAATGAAACAAACCACCACTGTTTTATAGTGCAGCTTGTTTACTTAGCAGTATTTGGGGGAAAAAAATCTATGCTGGTAAACTTACAATAAAAAAATGCTTGAGATTGACTTTTAGAATAAATGTGCCTTTAAAAATAGAAAAATTGTAGCTTGATATACTTAATCAGAGGCAGTTTACTAGATCCATTTTAATTTTCCTATATATTTTTTCATATTGGAGAGAATTTATACAGTTATACAAAATGGATATTTTCTAACCAAAATGATAAAATGCCAACTGCTTAATTTACTATTTTCCTAAGAACAGCTTATTGGAGTTCATTGACTGAAAATCAATTTGCTAAGCACTTAAAAAAATTCTGGATGAACATTTAGAGACATTATTAAATAAATTCCTGCCAAAGAACGTGGCAAATCATTTTATATTATTTCTTAACCAATTATGTGAGATAGAGGTCTCTACTAAAATGGTAAAAAATAAAAATTTCCTTAGATGTATTTAACTAGAACAAATTACATCCATTGGCCCGTGAATGTCATTTCAGAATTAAGATTCCTGCTGGCTTTGACCATGGAAAAACGAGATTTCTTATTTCTGATAAATTATTTCTCTGATCGCTTCATTCCTCAACGTTCATGCAAAAATGGTTCCAGGAACATAACCATGTTTTTCATCAACAATGTTGCTGAGATGTTTTGTTGTTTACTTAAAATAGGAAATATCTCTAGAATTTGGGTTTTTTAAAATTTTATTTTGGCAGTACTGGGGCTTGAACTCAGGGCCTCACACTTGCTAGGCTTGCTATGCAGGTGCTCTACCATTTGACCCACAACTCCAACTAAAATATGAAATGTCTCTAAGTTTGCATATTGTCTGATGCAAAATGTATTCTGTACATTTCTGGCAAAGTGTCTCATGTGATTTTCAATAACTTGGTCCATAGAGTTTGGAGCATTGAGGTCACCGCTTATTCACCAGGAGTAAAAATTTGAAAAAAAAAACCAAAACACCAAAATTACACTTGTCCTCCAAATAAAATAAAGCTGGGAGCTTAATTACACAAAGACACAGAGTCAGTTAATTTGAGCTCAGTTTGGCGCTTCTTCACAAAACAATAACTTATCAATAAAAATCATCCCAGTACTACATTTCACACTAAATAGTTTTAGTAATTATTAACCTCATATAGTCACTCATTTTAAACTATTTTTGTTTAAGGTAGTATCTATATAGTAATAGTTAACATATATTGAAATAGTGAGTTAAAATTTATTTTAAAATACAAATATTCAGATAAAGGAAATACTTCAATTATGTTATATAGGTAAAAAGCCACAGTTCTTACTTTAATTAAATTATGTTCAATGAGGGGAGAAGGAATTATTCATAAAACTCCAATTACATGTAAATTCAGCATCACTGACTTAAACGTGTGTCACTATATTTAAGATTTATTCTCAAGAGGTTTAAATTACTAAGAAAAGTTTTTATAGCCAGTTATATTCATAAGGAGTTGTGAGAAAGATATCTTAAATACATAATTTTTAATACCAAATGCTACTATTCTAATCTATGGCTCAGGAATTTAAAAATATTTGTCTGTAAAAATAAACAAAATTTTCATTTTTGTATATTACATTAAATCTTACAAGATTTGTTTGCTTGCTCTTTAATCTTTCATTAATGTATTTATAAGCAGTTTTTATTCCAAAAGGTTCGAGCTTTCCAGAAAGGCTGCTAAATACAGTTCTCGTTCAGACTTCAAATGCATGTTCAGGGCATGCAAATGAATTGTAGTCCAATTAAGCACTGAAAAAAAAACCTCAAAAACCCAGCCCTAAATATCCCGCTAATGAAGTGTATTCAGGCATTCGGGCACTGAAAAAACATTCCACCAGGAAGGGATTATAAAGATCTTGTCCTTAATTATGAGTTGTCAAAGCCACTTTCAGGTAGAAATAAAGAGGGTAACAGTTGTTTATTTAAAGGTGAACCTTCATCTAGGAGGTAGGGGGGAAGCCTTTCTGTAATCAGACTGAGAAATCTGTTTTTCCGCTAATGCGCTTTCATACATTTTTGTTGCAATGGTGGGCTGAGCAGCATTCCTGGTCTGTTCCCTTGCAGGGGAATTCTTCAGTGCCCTGTCACACAGAGAGTCATCATGCATGGCCTCCGAGACCAAAACAAGCCACTGACTCATTCTCAACTTCCTCTCCCACCCCAGTCTCCAGCCTCCCATCCTTCTCACGTTCATTCATGAGCTCATCACATGGGGAGGAAAAAATGTATTTGCATGATAACGTTACATTTAAAATCTATAAATTAGGCAAAGCTATAATGAGTAACTTTTGGTAAACACTGCCTCATAAAATCTGTGTGTGTTTGTGCACATGTGTGTCCCTAAAACCTTTGGAGTTTTTCTCCATGCTCACTGCCTCTTACAACTGCAGTCTTCACTGTCCTGAACCTAGTAGTTAAAACAGTGGAACGTTGGCCTTGCTCTCTTTAAGTGGAGAGGAAAAAATTTTGACTTGTTTAAAATGAGCTGTGATTCTCTGTGAACCCTGGCATGGGCTCACTTCTGTTCCAGACTTGTATATATGATGAAGGGGTTGCAATATAAAGGATCTGGGAGGAAAAACACTGGAGGTGATTTTTGATCTGTTCTTGTCAATGGTCACACAGGCAACTAAACTGATGCTTTTTTTTTTTTTTAACCAGTTTTGCCTCACTGGAATATTTGTAAAGTGCTTAAGATTCAGACAGGACTTTAAATCATTAAAATAATTATTGCTTCTGGCCAAATATTTTCAGAAACTGAAGAGTCCATAATTTGAGAAGAGCTTAAAGTCCTTTCTTAGGTTAATTATATAAAACAGGTCATGACTCCATATCTCCTCACTTGTTATAAAGAAGAAAATCCTGCACATCACCTCTGTTACTCAGACGTGCATCCAGACTTGAACTTGTAAAGAATACTTTCGTCTGTGACATCCAGCAGTTGGCTTATTGTGTCTTTGGATCCACTTGAGTTGCCAAGAGTGGGTAGGGGAAGGTAGAATAGAAAGTAGTCAGGAGAGTGGGGCAAGTAAGGTGGATGGTGTGTGTTGGCTTGATTTCTTAATTCTAATCCATCACAATCCAAAATATGGTCTACAACATCAGGAAGGTTGTAGGTAAATTTTCTCTTCAAAGAAGAACATAATCAAATCCTTTTTTTAAAAAAAAATATTATCCTTATATTCTAGAAAATCTCCTTCAGATCCAGTGAGAACATGTCCATCTCATTTTAAGCCCCCTTCTCTTGCCTGCTCCTAAACTAAGATTAATAAACTAATTCAAGATACTCATTATGTTCCTCCAGAAATCCCGTTGAAATGACAGGCACCTCAGTGTATGGTTGGGTGAGGTGAAGGTGTCAAACTCAGTTCACCATCACCATGCAGGAAGTACCCCTGGAAATTCCATGGTCTGGATGTGTTCCCCGCCCCCACCAAGGGTTCATGTGTTTGGGCCTTGATGAAGATGTGTGGAAAGCTTCAGCAGGGGGAGCTAGTGACAGTTGTTCACTACTAAGTTCAGAATGGAGAAGGGATGGTGGGGGCGGAAGTAAAAGCAGGAGCAGTGTGAAGAGGATGGATAGAGCAGCCACTGTGAGCAGCTGTGAGTAAGAGACAGGAAAGACTGGAGGCGGGTCCACCCATGGACCTGAGGCAGTCACTGAGCAGCAATTCCAAACTGGTCCTGAAGGGGACGAAGGGTTTCAATAGGCAGGAGTGGAAATGAAGGTAGTGGCTAGAATTCCAGTCTGGCCAATGTGCAGGATGGAGAGGTCAGGAGCAGAATCCAAGGCAGTTAAGAGTGCTTGGTTAATTAATTGATCTGAGAGTGCTGGAATGGTGGTGAAGGAGCAGGTCTTGGACGTGAGATGGAGGAGGAAGTACACTGAATGAGGAGAGGAGTGAGGGATACCTCCTTCCAGAAACTTCCTGGCCAGGTGGGGCTTGAGGCAGTAGAACTGGCCATTGGGTAAATGGCCCAGTTTAAGTTCTCCAGAACTTAAAGTGCCTGGAGACCCAGAAGGCAGCACCCAGGTGTCATGGAGTGAGATGTGGGCAATGAGTGGAGATTTTATTCCCTGCCTCTCCCCCTCCTTGCCCATGTCGCTCTTCTTCCAGTGCAGTATCTCTTGTTGTCTGTGGGCACAGTTGACACACTGAATAAACTTGACTTTTAAAAGCTCTTGACTTTCTAAAAGTTTGAACCTAGACTGTCTCAGGAGTTTATACACAAATACTAGATTTGGCCCGGTGTGTGATGGCTGAAGCTATTTTCTGACACAAGTGTAGTTAAGAGTACTTGGGCTGGGAGAGAAAGTGGGTTGGATGAGGGCTGATGGGTATGGGCTTCTCCCAGAGGCAGCTGGGCTCTCCAACTGTCAATAAATCCCCACTTCTGCCCTGCCTTGCCCTGCACCAGGTGGACTTCGCTATGGTCACAGATTCATGGTTGTGCCCCTGGAGAGATGAGGCAATCCAAGAGCACAGGATATTTGGTGCTTGCATTTGTGGTGCAATCTAGAGATGGAGCAGGACACACTCATTTTCCTTCCGTTTTGAGGTGTAGGCTGGGGAGACTGGAGCTGGCTGTGGGCAACTAGACCAGCAGGATGGCATTGCTGAGTGTCCCATATCCAGCCTGGGGTCAGCAGAGATTCCATGCTCCCAGAGACCCCTGGAGCCACCATGTCTTCTTTGCACTATTCTCCTTGTGCCGAGTTGGTACAGTCAGGTAAGGACAGGGAAGCTGAAATACCATAGGTAACCCCAAACTGACAGCAATCGAAATTAAGTTTAGTTACATAGCATAAAAAAAGTGCATTGCTTGAACACTTGAATTTGTGTTACTCTGGGATTAAGAACCTGGCATAGAGTTCGCCAGAAAAGAAATCAAGTAACCAGGGGCAGTGGGGTGGCACAACCTGATCTACAGGAAAGAGGGTGGTGGAGGTGTCCTGAGGCTGGTGGCCGGAGTTGTCCAGTGTGTGTCAGGCAATTCATTCAGTTGGTTCCCAACTCTGGTTTGGGTAGCATGGGAGCAGGGAGGTAACCTTTGCCAACACAGAGAAGTTCAAAATGCAGAACAGGTGTGCAAAGCCAGAAGATGAGTCCATTTTGAATATGTGTCCATTTTGAATATGTTGAACAATGAATGAGTCACTTTGGAGTGGGTAGGGTTTGAAGAGTCCCATGGGGCTGGCCTGTGGTAAGTGCAGGTCAGGAGCTGAGGACCAAGGTGTGAGTGTCAGGTGTAGAGATGTCAATTCATGGGAGCCAGGATGAGCATGCTGTGATCTGGGGGAACATGCAGAGGTGACAGGAGTGCCACATATGACTTAGAAGCCACCACAGTGTCTGGAAGAAGAAGAGCCTGCAAACAGGTACTGAAAAGCAGAGGCCAGAGCAGTAGAGGAAAATGAGAGGTTTGCTTCCTGAAAGCAATTAGGGAAAGGGTTGTTAAGCAGTGAGGGTGAAGAAGGGGTTTCCCACCATCAAATTTGGTCACTTCACCACTTCAACTGCAACTGCTGCCCCTCCCTTCTGTGCTGCTGTTCTGAGTGGACTTCATAATGGAGTTCACCTTTGCCCCTAAGCTTGTGTTCTTTGTTAGAGTGATGCTGTTCAAATGCAGAACAGATGGTCCCTTCCCTGCTCACTGGAAGTAAAATGAGGCCCTTCTGATGGCACATTTATTCTGTATTACCTTGTCTCCTTCCTGCCATGCCCGACCCCATCCTCCTTTCCTCAGTCTCTTCTGCTCTTCTATACCTGCATTGGTTTCCTTTGTAATTTGAGTGTACTAGCATGTTCCTACCTCAGGGTCTTTGCACTGGCTTTTCTTCTGCTTTGAACTTTCTTTCCTCATATATCCCTATGACTTATGTGTGTATCTCCTTCAGGACTTTGCATAAATGTCACCTTGTCAAACTCCTTATTTAAAAGGGGACTTACTATCCTCACTCCCCTTGTCACTCTCTGGCTTCATTTCTTGATATATATTTCTTCGTAGCGAATAACAAGGATTGCAATTTTTTTGTCAACTAGACAAAATGGTGCAGTATGATCAAAGGAGTAAACATGGCAGTGTCTTCTGTGTTTAGTCACAGGAGGTCATTGGCGATCCTGGTGAGGGCAGTTTCCAAGGATTTGACTGGCAAGGAAGAATTTCCACAGGGTTGAAGAGCTAGGTCACAAGGAAGAAGAAACACCCAGTGCTGACTTCTGCTTGTCACAGTTTGGCTGTTTGACTGGTACTAGAAAGAGAGTCAAGTTGATTGCCAAAGAAGGATTTCTTCGAATTCTAGAAGAGTTTCACTCTCTCACAGGTCGAGGGATCTTCCATCTGCTCTGTGTGTGTGATGATGATGTTGAAGAAGACACAGGGAGGGAGGAAATAAGGGAAGAAGGGAGGGAGGTTTGCAAGGCTGTGTGTCTAAGTATCAGAAGAGGGTTTTCCAGCCTTCTCTCTCAAGCTGGGGAAGGGGAGGAGGAAATAGAGTGAGCAGAAAGCTTCAGGAGACAAGAGGGGCCATGGCCCGGATGTTCTTCCAAGAAAGACTTGGAAGAACTTCAAGCCACTGGGGCCATCTCTCCCATCACAGGCATCCGGGGTGAGAAGCCAGACCCCGAATTTAACTCGGGCCTGAAGTTTTGTTGGGTAGGTCCAGAGAAAGAATAGCAATGGGGAAGGGAAACTGAGACTTTTGGCAAGCTTAGGATTTTTTTTTTTTTAGTTCAGCTGAAAATAATCATAAATTTGTACTGTCTCCAAATAAGCAGAACTTGTGGATGACTTACCACACCATCCTGACTCTGTGAGAAATCAGTCGTGATCTTGGAGTCCTATCTGTTTTCAAGAGAAAATCTTCACTATTTTGGAAATTTTGGGAAACCTGTTAAGAGCATGTTATGTAGACGTTTCTATTCACAGGGTGGGAAGAGAGAATGTTAATTCAACTTTGATGTTGGTGTGTAGGAATTCTGTTGTGGCTTCTTGTTATCTTTCAATTTGGGTATCAGCTGCAAGTAGTTTTGTGAAGAATGAGGTTGGGACAGTGTGAGGCCACAGGACATCTGATGACTGTCACAGAGGAATGGAAGAGGCTGGGTGTGAGGTGGGAGGATGGGGCCCCAGCCAGAAGGAGTGTTGGGCTGTAGACAGTAATGGGCTCTGGTCTAGAGCAGACAATCTCAAACTAGAAAACAAACTAGCCATTACTTGGAATGTGAAATTTGCTAGAGGCCATAATTGCATTGTAATGTGCTTTTCCATCTGCACTGTGTTCTATAAGGTAAGCTATAGTGGGAAACTTACCAATAGCTTTATTGTGAACTCAGACTGCGTTTGAGTACTTTTATTTGTCTGTCATCTATCCATCTATCACCTATCTATCTATCATCATCATCTATCTATCTACCTATCAATCTATCATCTGTCTTTCTATCTATCTATATCTATCTATTTATCGTCTATCATCTATATCACTCAGTTAGGATTCAGGCTACAATTTTAAAAACAGCTATTGAAAGAAAGAGAGAAAAGGAAAAAAGAAAAGAAAAAAGACATTCATTTGAAGAAATAAATACATAATTGATGTTTGATATCAGAAATCTGGCATTTGGGGTTGGAAATTTAACATAGCTCAGAATTTTCTTGAAGTATATGCATCTATTTTTTTCTGGTAAGAAGTATTTACAATCTTCTGCAGAGTAACATGCTCCTAATCCCAGCTTCAGAGAGAATGTATTTGTTTTGTATTCTTGGAAATGGATATTGGTAAGATAACATGCTTTTCCTCTACATTCTTCTCTAAGACAGAAACCGTTTAGGTGTTATGAAGCCATTAAAGCAGTTCTCAGAATGTTTTTGTAAGTTGTTCTCTGACGAGTTAGCTTTGGAAATAAGAATAGAGAGTGAGGTCCTAGAATCAGGGAAAGCCTAGAATAATTAATACTATGAATGTATGAATGTATCAGCCGCACATAGATAGCATTTTATACAGATTATCTCATGGAATAAGCTTAACAACTTCATAGTATCATCTTCATGACCAAGAAGTCATAAGACTGTCACAAGGTAGAGCCACTAGGGAACAGAGCTAGAATGTGATCCCGCACGGGCTGGTTCCGGAGCCTGAGCTCTCAGCCACTACAGTGTCCTATTTTCAACCCTCTAATATTCATGTGTGGCCTGCTGCTTTGGTCATTATCAGTTCATAGCTTAATTCTCTCAAAAGGGCCTTAAGAGCTCATCATCACATGAAGGAAGTTAAAGAATATCCCAAATATTTTGCTATGAAAGGAGACTGTGGTTTCAGGATCATCTTACTTTATGATAGAGGTGGATTGACTGCAAATGTGCCTAGCAGAGAGGCCAATATTTTGTGTCAAAATCTTTGAATTCACTTAAATATTAAAAACTAGTAGATGAATACTTCAGGGAGTAGGAAGTGCTAGGAAGATTGAAATTACAACTGTTTTTTTTCAAAAGTTGAGGGGAAATGTAGCCAATCCAAAACTTTAAGACAAAATGTTAAAATGTAGCACTCTATAAAAGGACTGCTAACAGGATCCTAAAACCAGCAAATGACTGATCTTACTGATGATGAGGGTTATTTTTATCATCTATTGACATTTGAAATTTATTGTATTAGCTAGATTTCTTTCTCAACCTGTCTGCACCTCAGCAGTGGCGCTGGCAGGACAAACTTCATGGCTGTGGGGAAGCCTGCAATCAATGCCTTCCCGAGTCCATGTGTTCTGCGGAGGATGAAAAGAAGCATGAGACCTGATGCGTAGAAGAGGAAGGAAAGGGTCCATTTGACCAAGGGCAGGTGCAGAGCTGGTGCAGGGTCTGTACTGCCAGTGAGGATGACCAGTTGCATCTTAAAGAGACTGATGACAAGAATCACTGTCCACCCTGGCAACGAGGTCAGGTGCAGACATGCAGAGGAGAACTTGGAGAAGCCCCAGAAACTGTGGTCAGGAGACTGCAGGGCCTCCAGGTGCACAGCAGTGAAGGACAGCTTTTATTTAACTCCTCTAGACTTTGAAAGCACCTCGAAGATTATTTCCCTGAGAATTCAGGGTGAGTCCCTGGGTCACGTTGGTGCCAAGGATCTGTGGACTTGCCCAGAGCTCAGCCCTGGCCAGGTTCCATTTCAGAGACAGATAATCCCAGGAAGTCTTCCTCCATCATTGTACCACCAAGAGGTGACATCTGCAGACATCTGGAGACAGATGAGGAAGGTGAAGAAAGCCAGGAAGAGGCTGGTTGAGGCCTTGAAGGCAGACAGCCTGTCCAGGGAGGCAGAGTGAAGGAGTAGCCAAGATGAGTGATTGTAAAACCAGATGCAAACCAGGAGAAGAACCTGCCAAAGACCCTTCTAGAGTGGTGGCCCTGGAGAAAGGTCACCAAGAGGGAGCTTTCCATTTTACTTGTCTATCTTTTAATTTCAGTCCTGTCCTCAGTCATGATGGTGTTACACCCTACCTGTTCTTTTTTTCCCCCTTAATTGTTATACTGGATGGGGGTACATTGTGGTATTTACAAAGGTTCTTACATACAATATTTCAACTATATCATGCTTGAATTCACCCTCTCGACTGCTCTCCATTATCTCACCTCCCCCAATTTCTGGAATAGTTTCAACAAGTATCATTTTTGCATTGCATTTATACACACATGTACACATTTTTTGCACCATATTCACCTTCCTACCCCCTTTCCCCTCCCCCTCCCTCTCCAATTGGTATCACCCCCCAACACACCCTGGACAGGACCTGTTACACCTGTCTTTGAAGGGCAAAAAGTTTTGAACACTGGATGGTTTTGTGGGATTATGTTTCACGTGGGGAGAAAGGCTTTTCCTTACTGGTAACTATTTATTTAGTTATGTATGTATGTATGTATGCATGTGTTTTATTGTTGTGCAGGGGATACATTGTGCCATTTACAAAAGTTTTTACTGCCAGGCACCAGTGTGTCAAGCACCTGTAATCCTAGCTACTCAGGAGGCAGAGATCAGGAGGATCATGGTTTGAAGCCAGCCCAGGAAAATAGTTCAAGAGACCCTATCTCAAAAAAATCCCATCACAAAAAAGGGCTGGTGGAGTGGCTTGATGTATAGGCCCTGAGTTCAAGCCAGTACCACAAAAAAAAAAAAAGTTCTTACAATAAATCAAATATATCATACTTAAATTCATCTTCTTTACTTGTAATTGTTCAGTTGTAGTTTTTTATTACTTTTACTCATTTGTATTAAAATCTCCAGGGAGGAATTTAACCTGAGGGACTACTATTGTTTTATACTTAAATATTTTTTCATAATACTTACATTTGAACATAGAGGTGATCCCGACTACTAAGATTCTTTGAAAGCTATGGTAATTTAACTCCATAAAGATAATTAAGCTTCCGTTTACAGCTAATTTTTTTTCCTGTACTTTTATTAATTTTTATTTTGTAGTGCTGGGGCTGTAACCCAGGGCTTGTGCACAGTAGGCAAGTGCTGTACACTGAGTTACATTCTAGCACCAACACCTTATTTTACTATAAACTCCCTAATTTTTGTTTCTTTTTATGCCATGGGACCTTTTCATGTGCAAATTACATGATGTATATGATGGTATTAGCTCCTTGCCAGTTATGTAATTATTATCTCATTGAATTTTTACCTTAGAGTAATAACAATGAACACACCGTGTGAGCATTTTCACTGATGCACCTTGGCAGTAGGACCCCTGGCTTTATTCCTACCATAGACCCTGAGTGAGGGCATTTTGCCTGTCTTCTCCTAGCCATAGAGTGATTATTCAATAAATGACATGAACCAGGAAAAAAAGTCAGATCTCAGAATTAATTAGCTCTGGAGTCTGGGGAGGATCAATGCAATCCATTGGCCAGAACTCCCTCAGGACTCTGTGTTTCTCTGCCTGGTGGTTTAGTTAGTTTTTTTTTTTTTTTTAAGTTTACTCTTTTTTTATTAGCATATATTAATTATACAAAGGAGTTTCATTCCCATACATTCATATAATGTACTTTGATGAAATTCATTCTCTCTATTGTTCATATATATATGATTTTATTTTTCTAGAATATAAATAAAATGGCAAGGTTACATGAAAAGCTCACATTTAACGTTTTTAAGAAACCAAGTTCTCTCTCTCTCTCTCTCTCTATCTCGGCTCTCTCCCTCTCCCACCCGGCAATAAAGGATCTCTTGGCCAGGAAAAAAAAAATAAAAGAAACCAAGTTCTTTCCCAAAGTGGTTGAATCCCTACACCCTCTAACAACCTATGAAAATTCCACTTGTCCTGGTGGTTTAGTTTGTCAGCCTTCTCTGCTGGTGGGAGACGTGACACCAGCATTTCCAGAAGTGTGTATGTATCAATCCAAACTAGAGAAGGAGAGAGAACATTCCTTCTCTCACTTTACTGAGAACATTCCTGGGAAGGGTTATGATTAGTCTCATGTCAACCATCAATACCTATGGCAGTGAGACAGACTTGTAGGCAGGCCCAGCCTGGTCACAGACCAGCACCTGTTGGCAAGGGCCAGGGTTTGAGATTAGATGTTCTTCTACAACTTTATGACTTTAATTTTACAAGTAAAAGAATCAAGATTTGTTATCAAACTGTATTAATACACACATCGATATTTGATGTAGGTATAGATAAATAAACCAAGGAATCCAAAGGGACCAAGACATAAATGGAAATTTAAAATATGAGAGAATTGATGTTACAAATCAAAGGGAAACACGTGACTTTCCGACCATTGGAATCAAGAAAAATTGACTTCCTCACTGGAAAAAGAAAGATTAAATTTGGACACCTGCTTATATGCAAAAATAAATTCAGGTAGATTAAAGACTGGATATGAAAAGCAAAAGTTTTAAACATTTGGACATATTTAAAGTCTCTGGGTAAGGAAAATTTCTTAAATTATTCACAAACACACCGAAAATAATTAAAGGAAAGATTAATAAATTAGGTTGCTTAAAAAAATTCAAGACCATTGAACAAAGTGAAAATGCAATCCACAGACTGAAAAAAATATTCAGTCAATACCATTGACAAAGAATAGAATCTGGAATATATAAACGATTCTTACCGACCAAAGGGAAAAACAAATTAAAAAACAAACAAAGAAGTGAAATTATAGCAGAAAATCCAAATAACCAATGCTTTGGTCTAAATGTTTGTGATCCTCCAAGATTCACATGAAATAGTCACCGCTAAGGGGGGAGACATTAGGGGATGGGATCAAAGCATCCATGAAAGAACTAATGCCCTTGTAAAATAGGTGAATGAAAGTGGGGGCGGGAGGGGCGGGGAGAGAGAGAGAGCCCTTGCTCTTTCTACCAACTGAAGACACAGCCACTTGCAAACCAGGAAGGGAGCCTTCAGCAGACTCCAAATCTGTCACCTTCTCTTGAGCCTCCAGCCTCCAGTACTTGAGAAATAAATTTCTGTTGCTTATAAGCCAGTTTGTGTTATTTTGTTTGCAGATTGACTGGACTATGATAAACAGGAAAGAAATGAAAAGGGCTAGTGTAGTGGCTCAAGAGGCAGAGCACCTGCCTAGCAAGCTTGAGGCCCTGAGTTCAAACCCCAGCACCACCAAAAATGAAGTGAAAAGGTGTTCAATTTCACCAATCGGAAAAATGCAATTTATAAGCCATGTGTGAGATACAATTTTATAAACAGCAGAATGTTAACAAATTGATAAAAATCTGATAAAACTAGAGACTTTAATGATGTCTAAATGTTTAAGAATATCATACAACACATACAAAAATTAGCTCAAAATGGATCAAAGACATAAGTATAAGAGCTAAAATTATAAAACGCATAAAAGGAAACATAGGCATAAGTTTTTGTGATCTTGAATTAAGCAATGATTTCTAAAACCCAAACAACTGAGGAAAGCACACAGACACACACAAATCAAACTTCATTAAATTAAAAACTTCTGTACTTCAAAAGGTACCATCAATAAAGTGAAAAAATAATGCATAGAATAGGCAAAAATATTTTAAAATCATATACCTGATAAGAGACTTCTATCCAGAGTGTAATATAACTCTCATAACTCAATAATAGAAGAGATAAGAAGCCTAATTAAAAACGGGCAAAGTATTTGAACAGCCAAAAGTACATGAAGAGTTTTCTACATCACTGGTGACTAGGGAAATGCAAGTGAAAGTCATAGCGAGATGCTACTTTATATCATTAGGATGGTTATCATTTTTTAAAAAGGACAATAACAAGGTCAGTAAAGGTGTGAAGAAATTGGAACCCTCGTGTACTGTTGATGGGATTGTAAAATGGCACGGTACAACTACTTTGGAAACCAGCTGTTAATTCTTTATAGTCTTAAACATAGAGTCCCATATACCCAGGAATTCCACTCTGTATTAGTCCTTTTACTCTTGCTATAATAAAATGCCCAAAGCTGGATACTTTATAATGTACTAGGCCCCATCTGTTAAAATTCTGCAACCTTAACACTGCAACACTGAGGACCAAGCTTATAACACAAGAAACTTTGAGGGACAAATTATATCCAAACCAGAGCACACTCAGTGGTGTATACTCAAGAGAAGTGGACACTGGGAGCCAGGGCTTTCGCCTTAAATATTTGATAGCACTATTTCCCAAATGAACAGCTAAGAAGAGTGCTCCAGACAGAGCACTGAAAAGGAACTGAAAACATCTGGGCTGTGTCTAACTTGCTCTTAAAGTCTACTGATCTAGGTTTGGGCAGTAATGGGACAGTCTGGTTACTCAGGGTCTGGATGAAGTGACTGAAAATAAAAAGAGTATGCAGTTGTGACAAATGAAAATGTCTAGTTGAACAGTCATAAGAAAAATATTTGCATTCATTCAGAAAATATTGAGGGCCTACTGTGGCCTAGAATGAACTGAGGAGACAATCATTCTTCCCTCATGGGATTTTCTTGTGGCCCAGTCCCCTTCTCCTACCCAGTGATCACTAGTAACTAGGGAGGAGGAAATGGAGTGGGGTTGGGGTGGGGGGAGGGGGTTGCCACTTCTTGGCTGTAGCCATTGCTGAGCAGTGGGGAGGCTATGACACTTGAGACTGGGAAAAAGGGACCTGGCTGGCTACCTGCCTGGCTACTTGAAATTCTTGACCAAGCAAGAGAGACCACCCATGAGCCCAGGGCCTGAGATTCATCCCCTTACCTCTTTCCTCCCATTCCCAGCAAAACACAAAATGAAAATGAAAGGAGCAGGTCACTTTCTCCTGGGAGCCTTCCCAAGGGCTGAGTTTCAGGGTGGTTGTAGTCACTTGTACCCAAAAGTAAGTATCAGAAGACTTGGGTCCTTGTGTGAATTATATTGGTAGCAAGGACTTTTTGGTGTATAAAATGAGAAGTTAAATTTGCACAATCTTCTAATATTTCTCAGTCTAGGCCATCCATGACTGTGCACTTCACTGAGCACAGGAAAAAAGGTAGTCCCTGCATTATGGACTCATATTTCCTAGAGTCAAACTCAAATCTTTATGTAATGCTTAGCAACAGAATAACCAACTGAGGAAGGTGTGGGAAATCTTATTTATAATAGAATGCCTGGGATATTTAGTCAAAATACCTGGATTAAAATTTTATTATTATTTCTGAAACTTCATGTTATGAAAAGTCAAATTAATATTTTAACCCAAAACCAAACCTGCCAGTTTTTGTTCAATGGCACAACCACATTTTCTTTGCCTATTGATTGCCTATTGGTTCTTAGATTGCATGTGAGTTTTCTCTTGCTTTGTCACTTGGCATATTCTGACTCACAGTAGGATGTGTCCATGTGTTGATGGCAGTGCATGTGTGCATCTCCCACAAACAGCTTGTGAGTTCTTTGAGGGCTTGCATCTCACTCGTTTTTATGTTCAAAGAGCTCACACAGCATCTTGCATAAAGCAAACCCATGCATTTTTGTTGAGTTGCATTTATCTGCCCCTGACACCTTATGCCAACTGTTTTGGCTTATGCAACTCTTCTACTTCCTCTATTACTGGGAAACTCAGCTAAAATAGAGATTAAAACCCCACAGGTTGCAGAAAGAAGATAAGACAAAACATACAGATTTTCTTAGTCTTGGAAGGAACATATTACAGATGGAACTGGCATTGGCAAAATACCAAATAGCTTAAAAATGTGGTAGAATTGATTAATTCCATCCCACAAATAAACACAGTTAATTTACCTTCCCAGTTAGTAATATACTTTTTATTCATGGCCCAGGCAAGGGTAGAGTCTGGTGGGCTCCCCGGGCCACAGGTTAGGGCCATTTGATCCAGGAGGCCTGGGCAAGGCTTTCTTGCTGGTTTGTAATACTCCTGTGAAACTCCCTAGCTACAGCCTCTCCCCATTTGGGAGAGCTCCAGTTTCCCCAGTTTGTTTGTTTCTTTTTTACTTAGAGTATATATTTTATACAGTACATATTTTGGGGCTCTTTGAGGGGAAAGTAATATAGGCATGCATCTCATTAGCCGACTTCATGTGAGGTCTTCTTTGCCTAGTGCAGAAATGGGGCCCCCATCCGAGGTTCAAGGCAGCCAAACCAGAATGGGCTCTGAGTGTTGGATCCACCATTTATCTTTCTAGCACCAGCATTCAGCCCTTCCTAAATGGTTCTTCAGTATAAATTCCAGGTCAGATCAGTGTCACGGAATTGAAAACCACTCGTGTACTTTTTTGATAGCATTGGGGATGTGGGGGTTGGTGAAAGTGAACAGGAGATGAGTAAAAGATAGTTCTTATCTTCAACATTGATAAGAGTCTAGTAGAAGAGAGACATGTCCACACTAGTGTGGGAAGTGGGAGTGTGGAATTTAGCCAGTTTCCAGCTTCTATAAGTTATAAAGTTCTAAATTGGTTATTTGATTACTCAGTCCCAAATGAGTTCATCAAGAGCAGACAAAGCAGTTACACACATGGCAAGGTTTCTGTCTTTAAGAGTTTCTAAGCATCTTGTGGAGAAAAAACTTGATGCCACAAAATGATATCTGAAAGTGTTAAGTACCATGTTATAGGATAGTAACACTAAGTATAATAGGTTTTCAGACACAAAGAAAAAAATTAGTGGGTTGAGTAATTAGGTATGTCATGGGGGAGATAGGACTTGAGGTAGACCTTGAAGAAAACACAGCCTTCTCGTTCCTTTAATTCCAGCTACTTGGGAGGCAGAGATCAGAAAGGGATCATGATTCAAAGCCAGCAAGAACACATCTCAACTAATAAGCTGGGCATGGTACTACACATGTATAATTTCAGCTGCTTGTGGGGGGCAGAGGTAGGAGGATCATGGTCTGAGCCTGGCTCTGGGTCAAAACCATGAGACCCTACCAGAAAAATATAAAGTAAAAAAGGGCTGGAAGTATAGCTCAAACTCAAGTGAGTAGAGCACATGCTTACCAAGTGGGAGGCCCTGAGTTCAACCCCCCCCACCCAAAAAAAGGTGCAGGCTTACAGAGGGGAGAGTATACCACCAGGATGTTGTTCCACTGCCACTGTCAGTAGTAATTATATTGTAAGTTCTTTTCTTCTATAATGTGACTCTTGGGTTCCTAAGAAGCCTTTTGCATTCCCAAATGTTTTATAAAATATTGATTTCAATGTGGGTCTGGGTAAAGGAAGAAGAGGAACTAGTGAGTTTCAAAAACTTACTTCAACAGTATTTTTTCCTGCAGAAAATTCTTTTATAAAATTTTTAGAGAGATCCAGGATGGCGGTTAGGGCAAGGATCAGAAATTCTAAGCTCTGTGACTCCAGAAACCACCTTGAGACATTGGAGCTACACTTGGGTAATTCTGATTGCTTCTAGCTAAAATAATAACTGCCATCATATTAGGTACATATAAAATTCAAAGACTAACCTTTAAATCAGCCTTTAATTGCACCTAACAGCCACGAAAATCCCATGTGGCACAACCAGTAAGGTGTGTCCGGCCCTGGGAAAAAGCCCCCTGGCCATTTCTCTCTCTCTTGCTCTTCTTTTTTTTCTTTTCTTTTTCTCCCAACAAGCAGAAGACAAAGCATCAATCAGAACCGAGCTTTATGACATCCTCAACCCCTAATCTGTGGAAAGCCTCCCCAAGCTGCACCATTTCTCCCTGCTAGCCAGTTTCAAAGCTGCTTGCATGAATCTGCAGAACAAACAGGTGAACATCACACACCAAGCATGACTCCTCTACCCACCCCCTGAGAACATAATCCAGTGCAGCCCCTGGGCAGACTGAACCAACCCCCCCCACAACAAAACTGAACAGCATAAACAGTGAACTGTAATCTAACACCAATAGCAGAGGTGGGGGTGGAACACTGAACCTGCCCCAGAGAATGGGATGGAGTAAAGAGCTGAACTCTCAGGAAATGAGCTCCAGTAAAGCAACAAAGGCAGAGAGTGGGGGTAGGGCAACAAGCCAACCTCCCAGAGGAGCTGCTAGCACCCAGCAGAGGTCGGAAGAGACACAAAGGCTGAGAGCAAGGGTGGGGCAACAGGTCAGCCTCCCAAAGCAGGGCAGGTGGTGGATCCCTGAGCTGTTCTCCTGGGACAGAAGGCAGTATTCAAAACCAAATTGTCCCCACCTTGCTGTGGAAAGAACTTACCAAACAGAGCTGCAACTGAAGGGCAATGCAGCTGCCACCTGATGAAAACAACAGCTCTGACCATCCTGCATGAACTGGCAGACTTACCTCACCTCCCAGTTGCAGCTAACCCTGTGGACAGAAGGAACCAAATTCTACTCACAAGCCAGTCACCTGGTGAAACCACATCAGAGCTCCTACTTGTATGCCAATACCAAGATTAGACACCTAAGGAATAACTACAGAACTTTTACCAAAAGTCTGAACTTTTTGTTGCTCCTTTAGCTGGTGTTTTTTTTCTTCTGTATTATTAACTTCACCATCACTATTTTCTCATCCCTATTCTTACTCCCTTCACTTTCCCTCCTTTTCCTGTGCTGCAATCTATTGTTCTCCCTCCCTATTACTCTTTCTTCCCCTTCTCATCCACTCTCTCCCTGTCTTTACCTCCCCCTCTTCTTGTCCTCCCCCAGCCTGTCATCACACTACCCTTCTCTGGTACTCACTCACCACCCACTGACTAGCCTACTGTATACAACCCCAGTTCCCTGCGATCCCTGACACAATCACCCTCCACTACAAAAACAGAAATACACTCAAACACGCACAAGGGCCACAAAACCCAGTAGCCCCCTACCTCTTCCCTGCCTACCGCTTCTCCTTCCCGTCCTTTTTAGTGCCACATTTACCAATTATCCAAATTTCTATATATAGCCTAATAACCATTGCCCCCCCCAACTCTTACTGTGTATAGATATTATCTATCACCAAGGGGTTTTCTATATAATATGTAAACAACTGGCCTCATATTGAACCTGTGAATTTGTTATTGATAAACTACACCTCCAGGCCAGGCACAGAAAGAGCACATCGATCTAGCTAACAACCAAGTCAGTCACAACACAAAAATTAAATCAAGGGAAAGACCTTGAGAGCTTGGTTAGAGGTTCTAGCAGAGGAGTACAGCTACTCATACACCCTTGACTGAAGAATGGTTCTCCTCTATCAGGGATGGTTGTCCTCTTCGACTGCACATGCAGCTTTGGGAGAGACACACGTGGAATGGTGAGGGAGGAAGGGAACACCCACCCAGCCAGTCAGATCAGCCAAATCAACCCTGGCAATCAATGGGGTGTCAGATGTCACAGTCAGATCACCCTCAGATCCAAATCATGGGAAAGAAAACAGGCAATTAAAAATACCAACTAGCTTATCAGAACATAGTTGCACAGTGCCAAGTGGACTGATGGGAAGAAGAAGAAGGAATGGAAACCACTCTCCTCAAAAAAAATAATTCAATACAGGATTCAGTGGGAAATGAAGAAATGGATGCCCAGTTCCTGACCCCAACAAAGCAATGATAAATGTCACTAAGCCCAGTGACACCCACTAAAAAACTCTCAAAAAGGAAATCTTGGAAGAAACTCTGAGAAAATCATGCGAAGATACTAGGCATGGTTAACCAGAATGTATAAGATGCACTCAAGAAATTTTAAGACACCAAAAATAAAGAACATGAAAGGACACAGAAACAAATAAACTCAGAGAGGACTTCAACAAAAACCAAAGTGAAATAAAGGACACCATAAAAAAAGAGATATATGAATTAAAGAATGACAACACAAATATAAAAGAAGAATTGAACAAAGATATAAAAAACCTCAGAAAAAAGAATCAAACAGACATTCTGGAAATAATAAGTCCATTTGTCACACAAAAAACACAGTAGAAGGCCACTCCAGCAGACTAGAACAAGTGGAAGACAGAATCTCAGAATTCAAAGATAAAATAGAAATTATAGAAAAAACTGAAAAATTACTAGTCAGACAACTCAAGACCTGTGAAAGGAATATGTAAGAACTCAGCAACTCCATCAAAAAAATCAAACCTGAGAATCATAGGCATTGAAGAAGGAAAAGAGGTGCAAGCCAAAGGGATATGTAATATAGTCAATAAAATAATATCAGATAATTTCCCAAATCTCAAGAAAGTTTTGCCCATTCAGGTACAGGAAGCCTCCAGGACACCAAACAGACTTGACCAAAGTAGAAACTCTCTATGGCATATTATCACTAAAATAACAAGCAAAGAGAACAAAGAAAGAATATTGAAGGCTGTAAGAGAGAGAAAAAAAAAGGTAAACCCCTCAAAATAACAAGATATTTCTCAATGGAAACCTTAAAAGCAAAAAAGGCCTGGAGTGAGGTATTTTGGGCACTGAATGAAAATAATTTCAGCCCTCGGATATTCTACCCAGCAAAACTATCATTCAAAATTGATGGGCAATAAAAATCTTCCATGATAAGCAGAAACTAAAACAATATATGACCATCAAGCCACCACTACAGAAGATTCTACAAAGAATTTTGCACGCAGAAGATGAAAGCAAACAAAGCCATGAGAGGAAGGAAGTGTCAAACCACAGGAGAACAGGAAAGTAATCAGAGAGTAGCACTGATTTGGCTGCACACAATCAAACTCTTTAACAACAAAACAACTAAATGGCAGGAATTACCACATGCCTATCAATATTAACACTGAATGTCAATGGAATCAACTCCCCCATCAAAAGACACCATTTGGCAAACTGGATTAAAAAGGAAGATCTGACAATCAATTGTTTATAAGAGACCCATCTTATTGACAGAAATAAATACAGGTTTAGGGTGAAAGGCTAGAAGAAGATTTACCAAGCCAATGGCCCACGAAAACAGGCAGGAGTAGCAAAACTTTAATCACATAAAGTAGACTTCAAACTTACATTGGTCAAACTAGACAAAGAAGGACACTTCATACTAATAAAACGGGCAATACATAAAAAGGAAATAACAATTATCAATCTATGTGCACCCAACATCAATGCACCCAAGTTCATCAAACATAATTAAAGGACTTAACAGCACATATAGACCCCAACACAGTGGTAATAGGAGACTTTAATACCCTCTATCACCAACAGATAAGTCATCCAAACAAAGAAATCATAGAACTAAATGACACCATAGATGAAATGGACCTGATGTCTACAGAATATTTTATCCAACATCTGCACGATATGCATTCTTCTCAGAAGCCCATGGAACTTTCTCCAAAATTGATCATATCTTAGGGCATAAAGCAAGCCTCAGCAAATACAAGAAAATAGAAATAATCCCCTGCATTCTATCTGATCACAATGCATTAAAACTAGAACTCAACAACAAAAACAATAGCAGAAAATACACAAATAATTGAGGCTGAATAACACATTGCTCAATGATCAGTGGTCATAGAAGAAATAAGAGAGGAAATCAAAAGTTTCCTGGAAACTAATGAAAATGAAAACACCACCTACTAGAACCTATGGGACACAGCAAAGGCAGTCCTAAAAGGAAAGTTTATAGGCATGAGTACATATATTAAAAGGATAGAAAGATCTAAAATAAGCAACCTAATGCTACATCTCAAGCTCCTAGAAAAACAAGAGCAAGCAAAATGCAAATAAGCAGAAGAAGAGAAATAATAAAAATAAGGGCCAAAATTAATGAAACAGAGACCAAAAACAACAAAAAACAAAACAAACAAACAAACAAAAAACAAAGAATCAATGAAACAAAAAGCTGGTTCTTTGAAAGACAATCCCCTGGCAAATCTGACTAAAATGGGGAGGGAAAAGACCCAAATTAGTAAAATCAGAAACAAAAAAAAGGGAGATAGCAACAAACACCAAGGAAATCAGGGGATCATCAGAGACTACTTTGAGAACCTATATTCCAATAAATTGGAAAATCTTGAAGAAATGGACAAATTGCTAGATACTTATGACCATCTAAAACTGAACCAAGAGGATATTAACCACCTAAGTGGATCTATAATGAAATAAAATTGAAGCAGCAATAGTCACCTAAAAAAGAAAAGGCCAGGACCTGACAGATTCTCTGCTAAATTCTACCAGACCTTTAAAGAAGAACTAATACCAACTCTCTTTAAACTTTTCCATGAAATAGAAAGGGAAGGAATACTGCCTAACTCATTCTATGAAGCCAGCATTACACTCATCCCCAAACCAGACAAGAACACATCTCCTTAATGAACATTGATGCAAAAATCCTCAATAAAATAATGGCAAACCGAATCTAACAATACAACAGAAAGATCATTAGCCATGACCAAGTTGGCTTCATCCCAGGGATGCAGGGGTGGTTCAACATACGCAAATCAATAATACAGTACATTAACAGAAGCAAAGACAAAAACCAATTGATCATCTTAATAGATGCAGAAAAATCTTTGATAAGATTCAATACCACTTCATGATAAAAGCTCTAAGAAAACTAGGAATAGAAGGAATGTACTTCAACATGATAAAGGCTATATGTGACAAACCTATGACCAACATCATACTTAATGGGAAAAAACTGAAACCACTTCCCCTAAAGTCAGGAATGAGAAAAGGATGCCCATTCTGCCCACTCCTATTCAACATAGTCCTGGAATTCCTAGCCAGAGCAATAAGGCAAGAAGAAGAAATAAAAGGAATACAAATAGGTAAAGAAATAGTCAAAGTATTTCTATTTACAGATGACATGATCCTATACTTCAAAGACCCAAAAGACTCCACCCAAATACTCCTAGACACCATAAACAGCTTCAGCAATGTAGCAGGATACAAAATCAACTTACAAAAATCTAGCCTTTCTATATGCCAACAATGATCAAACTGAGAAAGTATATAGGAAAACAATTTCATTTACAATAGCCTCAAAAAAAATCAAATACCTAAGAATAAACTTAACAAAGGATGTAAATGACCTCTATAAGGACAACTACAAACCACTGAAGAAAGAGCTCGAGGAAGACTACAGAAGGTGGAAAGATCTCAGGCTCATGGATTGGTAGAATCAACATAGTAAAAATTACTATACTACCAAATGCAATCTACATGTTCAATGAAATTCCCATCAAAATCCCAATGACATTCATAACAAAGATTGAAAAATCAACCCTAAAGTTCATTTGGAAACACAAAAGACCATGAATAGCCAAGGCAATACTCAGCAAAAAGAGCAATGTTGGAGGTATCACAATACCCGATTTCAAACTATATTACAAAGCAATAGCAATAAGAACAGCAAGGTTCTGGCACAAAAACAAATATAAAGAACAGTGGAATAAAATATAGGACCCGGATATGAATCCACACAGCTATGCCCACATTATTTTTGACAAAGGCACCAAAAACATACAATGGAGAAAAGACAGCTTCTTCAATAAAGGTTGCTCAGAAAAGTAGTTACTTGAAATTAGATTCACACCTATCACCATCAGCCCAGACACTAAGAGAAAGGATGGACAAATGGGACTACATGAAATTAAAAAGCTTCTACACAACAAAAGAAATTGTCTTTAAATTGAAAAGACTACCCACAGAGTGGGAGAAAATATTTGCTAGCTATACATCAGACAACTAGAATACAGAGGGAGCTCAAAAAACTATAAATCAATGAACCAATAAAGAAGTGGGCAACTGAACAAAACAGAACTTTTTTCAAAGGAAGAAGTCCAAATGGCCAAAAAACACATGAAAAAATGCTTACCATCCCTGACCATAAAGGAAATGGAAATCAAAACCACATTAAGATTCCACCTCACTCCTGTTAGAATAGCTACCATCAAGAACACCACTAACAACAAGTGTTGGCAAGGATGCAGGGGAAAAAGGAACCCTCATATACTGCTGGTGGGAATGTAAGCTAGGACAAACACTTTGGAAAACAATATGAGGCTCCTTAAAAAACTAAACATAGATCTTCCATATGATCCAGCAATCCCACATCTTGGGATTTACTCAAAGGAATGCGACCCAGGTTATTCCAAAGGCACCTGGGCACCCACGTTTATTGCAGCACTATTCACAATAGCCAAGCTATGGAAACAGCCAAGATGTCCTACTGATGAATGGATTAAGAAAATGTGGTATTTACGCACAATGGGATTTTATTCAGCCACAAAGAAGAATGAAATTTCGCAAGTAAATGGATGGAACTGGAGAACATAATCTTAAGTGAAGTTAGCCAGGCTCAGAAGGTGAAAAATCGCATGTTCTCCCTCATATGCAGATTATAGACCTAAAACAAATGCAGTCATATTATTGGAGGTAGGTCACATACTAAGAGAAGAACACACATGGGAGGAATAGGGAAATGGAAGGAAACCTGAAACTTGAATGTTTCAGTGAGCACATCAACTGTAGAGGAGTGAATATAGTAATCTTAAACTGACAGAGGCCACTATGGGAAGGTGACTGGGAAGTAGTGAAGAGGTCTGGTAGAGATGAATCAACGTGGGTTGTAACACACATGTGCATGGAAGCAATGCTAGGAATCTCTCTGTATAGCTATCTTTATTTCAAACTAGCAAAAAATGCTATGTCTTTTATATTATCGCTTATGTTTTCTAGGATACAAGAGGGTGGAACAGGTTTTGCCCCAAAGCAGTAGGACGGACGGTGGGGTGGGTGGAGGCCCAAACAATGTATGCACATGCGAGAAAATGTAAAAACAATAAAATAAAAAAAATTTATACATATGTGTTGTGTTATAGCAAGCTAAAATAATGAAGTAGTTAATCAAAACCTAAAAAACAAACAAATGTAGCAGAGAGTAGTAGGAATACACTTTAGGAGCAAAGCAAAATCAGTTTGTAGCCCACTATATTTATAATACTTTTTGATAAAACTTCAAATTAAAATAACTTTTTTTTTTTTAAGCACAACATTTAAACATGTCTTAGTACAGCTTTCACACCTCCTTTAGTCTGGCCAGTTGTGTGCTCCTGGGTCCACAGGGCCAACACCCACCAACTGCACCTTCTAACCAACAGGCGTGGGATCACTTTCGTGCAGCACATCAATGGCGTTTTATCTAATTCTCATTATTAAAATAGAAGCTGTGAGGGAGCACCACATTTGTGCCTTACCAGGCTCCTAAGTGCTCTCAACCACACTGCCTCGTTGGTCCCCACTTTCACTGCCTGTGGGTGATAGCAGGCTTCTGGGTGACTCTCAGTGATCTCCTGGTGATCCCATCCTATGCAATCCTCCCCTCCTCGGTCTGGGCTACACATAGAAACTTGCCTCTAGCCAAAAAGTATGGCAAAATAGTGGGATGGCCTTTCCGTGATTGGCTACTGAAAACAAGGCCTCTTGTCTGGTTAGCAGACTCTCCTGTTGGCTTTGATAATGCTGCTGCCCATGCTGGAGAAGCCCATGTGGCTAACAACTGAGGGCAGCCTCTGACAAAGCCTGTGAGGAACTGCAGTAAGCTGGCTTCTCCCAACAGGCATGCAAGTATACTTGGAAGTGACTCTTTTTCCAGTGAGTTTTCAGGTTGTCTTGATTACAGCCTGGGAGTGATTCTGAAGAAGACCCAGATACCCGTCCCTCAAGTGCAATAGAAACTATGATATATCATATCATATCTCATATTAATATGTATCCATACACATGTCATACCAATATATATCAACATAATAAATGTGTTGCATCAGGTCACTTTGCTTTGGAGTGGTCAATAGACTACGTGTCACTTAACAGGGATATGCTTTGGGAAATGCATGATTGAGAGATTTTGCATTATATAAGCATTGTAGAATGTACTTACACAACCCAGATGGTATGGCTGACTGTATCTAGACTCTATGGTGTGTGTGTGTGTAGTCTAGTACTCCTAGGGCCATGATAAACAAAAATAACTCGAATTTAAATCAAGCACAGGAGAAAATGATGCAATCAGGAGAAGTGGTAAACATGATATGTATGAGGCTGTTGCCAGCTAACCATGGCATTCTGTTTTACAGTAAACTTTTTTGTAAGTAGAAGTAACACGCTTAAAATAATGCTAAAAAATATAGAATAGTAAATACGTAAGTCAGTAGCATAGTCATTTATTACTATGCAATTACCACACAATTGTGTGGATCATACTTTTTTAGGCTGACAGAGCATTAGATTTTGTTTCTACCATAAACACATGAATAATGCATTGTGATGGTGCTATGGTTTGGATATGAAAGGTCCCCCAATAGGGCTTATGTGTTAGGCTTGGTCCCCAGCTGGTGGGTCCCATCACTGAGAGTTGCTTGGATCACGATGCTCTGGCCTAAGCAATTGATCCATTGATTGATTTGTAATTTGATGGCATTATTGGGAGGTGATGACAATTAGGAGGTGAGGCCTGGTTGGAGGAAGTAGGTCACTGGAAGCGTAGCCCCTTCCTATCTGGCTCTCTCCGCTTCCTGGCCACCATAAGGTGGGAAAGCCTCCTCTGTCACATGCTTCTGCCACCATGGTGTTCTTGCTCACCACAAGCCCATTGCAATGGAGCCAGCTGACATAACTGAAACCATGAGCAAAAATGAATCTCTCCTCTTCAAGCTGATTTGCTCAGGTGTTCTGTCATAGTGACAAAAGTGACAACACAGATGGCTATCATGTCACTAGATGATAAGAATCTTTCAGGTCCATTATAATCTTCTGGGACAATAGTTGTGTATGTGGTCAGTCATTGTTATATATGTTATACATGTGACTGTGTGGTAACAGATGACTGAGGTACCTGTGGCATGGTAGGGCTTAGTGATGTCTCCATTTTATGACAGACATGTGGCCCAGAGGCATCAAGTAACTAACCTGTGGCAGTGCAGAGTGGTAAGCTGGCTGAGTGCAGTGTTTCAGCTGAGCCATGCTAGTCCCCTTTCACGCAAGTGGGCTGCATATGGACTGTTTGACAGCATCAGTCTCTCTTGTCATGTGTTTTTTTCCTCTTTATCCATTAATGCTTGGTCTAAGTCAGTTTCCAAAGAAAATCTTCCATTCCACATTAGTGATCTATAACTGTGGGGAGTATTGTAAGATTCTGGGGTGCTGTATTTTAGTCAAGCCCACCTCACCTGTCTGGAGCTAACTAAGCATCATATGTCTGTGCTGTCGGGAGACAGTGGGGACACGGGAGTTGTCAAGACCATGTTAGGCTCAAATCCTACCTATACCATTTCATGGTTATTTGAAATGCTGTAAATGACTGACTGTGCATTAATTTCTATACTTGGAGAATAGATGTAACAGCAATCTCTTCTCCCTTCTCTTGTGAAGATGAAGTCAGGTAACATATCAAGTCCCAATGCTCATGTTCAAACGTTAGTCCCTTTTGCTCCCATCTGTCTTTGTGCAGCCAAAGTTGCCATGCTCCTTTGTTCTTGTGACAAACATGTGCATATTAGAGAAAGTTGATCTTTTCTAAAGTTATTGTTTTTTTTTAATTTATTCATATCCCTTCTAAGTTTACCTTTTATTCCAGAACAGCAGTTGTTGAAGTAGTTGAAACTGGATAAATATCTCTAGATTTGAATATTTGTAATATTCGAGCCCTTTAGCATCTTTAATGCACAAAGTCCTACTTGGCATGATGGTTAATCACTAGAACATAGGTTAATCAATAGAACATAGGTTAATCAATAGAACATAGGCGTGATAAGATGTAGTGACCAGGATGTGGGCTGTGCAGTCAATCTTCCCAGGTGGAAGACCAAATCCAGCTTTGTGAACTTGGGCTTCCTCATATGAAAAATGAATATCCAGATGATACCCATTCATGGGATTGGGAGGATAAAATAAATTCAGTTTAGTATTCAGCACAGGGCCATTAATGCAGTAAGCATCTTATAAATATCAGGTCCTGCTAGTTTCACTGAGGATTTGAGAGGGGAATGAACCAGAAACTTCTGACATATCTGAGACTGAAGACCAGGAAATCACATTGGTGAAGGCAAGTTTGGTTTTATAAGATGCATTCACAGTGCTTGTGCTACCAGTTCACAAGGAGGTCAATTCATTTATTTAGGCAGACTGTAATGGGTCTGACTGGAGCTTCAGGAGGGCAGTGATGGACTGATTAGAAAGTAAATCCGTGTTGAAATCATATCAGAACAGACTTCAGACTTGTACAGATTCAAAAACCTATTTATAATCCCTCTGTAACCAACCAAACTCACTGAAATCAAGAGCTTTTGAAATCTGGTTTGTGAAATAGAACTCTCTTCCAGGTTTCTTGGCTCTCTGAGAGACTTGGGCAAGGAGCTGTCTAAAGGTCTTTCTTTTATCATGGAAAGGAAATGTTGAGTTTTCTTGTCAATTCCCCCTAACCTGCACTCCCAGTGAGCTCTCTGAGGAAGGAATCTTGTAGTTTTTTTTTGAGATACTGGGATTGCCAGGCAGAGAGAGCAAAATGGATGAAGCCTGTGGTTCGGTCTCCTTTGTCACTGGCCAGTCCCTGGCCTTGGGAACTGACTGGCGGCTGTTTGCAAATGTTTGTGCCTGGCGGGAAGCCTGGCCTTCCTTTGTCCCAGAGCTGCGGGAGGCCTGATCAGGAAGCTGGAGTGTGTCAGCCCTGACTACCCCAGCTTCCATCCAGGGACATGACGAATAAGTTCTCACACAAGATCAATCGCAGACATTGGGGGTATTACCTATTTCATCCTCTAGATACTAGGCTTGCTGTTCCAACAACCAACTGGAAACTCAGGTCTTTGACGAGGTTTGGAGACAGCTTTTTCAGGTTCTTAATAAAATCTTCGAACACCCTTGTGCCACCTTCTACTTCTCTGGATCCTACCATTTAACTTTCATTCCTCTCTCTGGGCCTTCTTCACCTTCCATGGAAAGTGACCAAAACTGACCATATTCAGGAATGCTACCCCCAGATTTGGCACAATTGTATTTGAGAACACTGCAGAGGCAGGAAAGTCTCTCAGAACTTCTCCTATCTTCCGAAAGCCTTTTCTGATCTTCTTTGAAAAAGGTCATAAGACCCTTATTCAAGAAATACCCACCTGGAATTTCCTTATCTTCAGACACAGGGACACAGAGTATATTCTGAACAAACAAGCCTTGCTAAGTTATTCCTGTCGTCCTCAATCATACTCCCCCATAACTGTTCACTCTCCAACAAACCTATGCATAAAACCATGCAGGTTTGCCTGTTTCTTTGGGTTTTCATTTTGGAAGCCTCCCATGTCATATATAACTTTCACAAAATAAAACTTGTCTGTTTTTCTCTTGTTAATCTATCTTTTGTTACAGGGACCTTAGCCATCTGAATTTAAGATGAGAAAAAAGAAGGTATTTTCTACAGGATTTTTGTTAAGAGTCCTAGATCAGAGGCCCAACTCCTGGGTTTCCAGTGTCCAGTCTGACCATTCGCCCCAATATACCAGTTAAAGAGACAAGTAGTGGTGAAGGTCAGAGGAAGATTTATTATGTAGCAGACCATGGGAAGAGGAAGAATAAGCATTTCACCCCATTTGAGGGGTACTGAACTTTAGGTTTAAACAGAGGGAGAATTGGGGCAGGGAATGGGAAGCATGCATAATTAGCAGTCCCAGTCAAAGTGTGACTTGTCTGATCATTATCTCAGCTCTGTTTTGGGAGGAATTCAGAGAAGTAGTTATTCCCTGTCATCACTGGAGGGGAGCAATCTGGTTCCCATGAGATGATCACTCCTGCAACCTCGTTATTACTGGAATTAACCTCGTTTGGAAGGAAGTTTGTGCTGCTAGGTCTGTGTTCCTTGCAGTTAGTTTTGATTCCCTTATCAACAAAGATATTAGCTTTCTGCTATTGCCAAGCTCCAAACTGACGGCAAGAGAGATATTCAGAGCAAAGGAGACAGATCCAAAATGCAGACAGGGATGCCTGCTTTTGGTCAACTTGTGTCCAGGTGAGAAGTCAATACTTCTTAGCAAAAACACTTTCCAAGTTTCTGTTACAGTATATGTGCACTCTTATTCTGAATGACTAGAAACAATAGACTTTTCTGCCAAATTGTTTCATGTGTGTGTGTTTAGCTCTGTCTCAAAGCTTGGAATATATACCTATGGGAAAAGGGATGAGTCTATCTGCTGTCAGTGGATTCAGGATCTTGCTGGAGGATGTAACTTGTGTAACACAGATGATCCCTGGAAGAGTCATTTTTTTACGCTCATTCTATTTCAAGTTTGTTTGTGACTCAGTTGTGAGTGAAACTCATCTTTTCCAAGCCCCACTGAGGTAGACATTACAAACGTTTGCCAATCTCTGGCCATTTTCTAATTTGAGGTATATGAAGTGATGTGTTTCTCAGCCACATAATTTATTTAGGCCAACAAAATGTGAATGGGAGTGACATGCATAGAAAGTGCTGGGAGGAAATCTTTTCCCCTACAAGATTAGGCTTGGATGGTTGAGGCTCTGTGAATTAACAGACAGAGGCAGATTAATAGAAAAGACAATTTTATTTACACACGTAGATGGACACTACCTGCAAATGTAGTGAGTGACTCCTGACTAAATGGAGGTAAAGTCTTCCATATCAACTTAGCTGAAGGAGGGTGTTGGGGTTTCCCTGGGAAATTATGGAAGGTTCTATTGGGCTTTTCCATGCTATAAGGAAGCTGAATTCACACTTCCCAGTGCTAACGATCAGTCTTCTTCCAAATAGCAAACTCCCTCAGAGTCATTCCTTATTTTTCAGTTGTATTTTCTTGGGAGTATCTGTTTAAGTGTAGATAATGTTTCTTTTTTTGTGGCTGTTGCTTGTTTAGATGTTATTAAAGTAATTTTAATTCCTTCAATTGCATTTCATTGCTGGTATAAAGCTTTCCTACCCTCTTCCCATGCCCTAGCGATTAAAATAAGCGTGCGTGGATATGGCAGGGCAGGCATGGCTGAGCCATAAGCACACAGAAGCCTGGAAAAATCGCCTGGACTGCAGCAGAGTCCATGTGGGCCAATAAAATGTCTCTGAGTGTGTTGTTTGTATAGAGGAAAGAAAATATCTTTTCCTTACTTCTTGTTAGGTTCAGGCTGAGGTCCCTATAGTGAAAGACATACAAACAAGAGAAAGACTTACAAATCTGTCTCATATAAGTCGAATATGACATGAGAGCCTTCAGAAATGAAAACCCAAAGAGAGAAGCTAGGAAACCTGTGTATGTTTTTGCTTGGTTTGGTACCTAGGGACCATTGAGTAGAAGCTTGTTTGGACAAGGAGGTGTGACCCACCAGACTAAAGAGGCATAGAGGATATGTGAGCAAGGCCTGCCTGTTCAGACCTTTCTTGACATCTTTGTCCTTGAGGATCAGGTTATTGCTTTTCCCGGGGTAAAGTGAGAGTACCTCTCACTGAGGGTTCTTGATCTGTTTCAAGGGGGAGAAGGGTGAGGGGAAGGTTAAAGAGAACTTCCTGCCTCTACTGTATCCTCAACCTAAAAAGTTCTTAGTGATTATACAACTCATGCTTTTCTTGATTGTATAGCATTCTTACAGTAAAATATAACATTTTTAAAGGAAAGTTATTATCATGCAAATAACATGACTCATTTTTGTCAGGAATTATAAGAGATATCTATACATTTATAAGGCTGTTCTCAAATTGTGTGTTTGAAAAGTGAAGGGGATGAGGCACAGTGGTGCATGTATATAATCCCAGCTACTCTGGAGGTGGAGGTAGGTGGATCATGGTGCAAGTCTTCTCTGTGCAAAAGCTTGAGATTCTATCTGAAAAACAAACTAAAAAAAAAGCAAAAGAAGTGGGATGTGGTTAAAGTGGTAGAACACTTACATAGCAAGGCCCTGTGTTAAAACCCCAATAATGACAAAAAAAAAATTAAAAAATTTTTTTAAAGTGAAGGAAAGGTTATTTTTATTGTCAAACTTTATATATAAAATCATTTGATTTCAAGTAAGCATTTAAGGTAAAAACAAAAGTGATTTATTGATATGTGGTGTAATAAAATCTTTCTGTATTGGACACCTTGTTCACTATTGTGCATACACACCTGCTGCTTGCAAGAAGGCTTGCTATGTCAAAGGTGGAAGACAGTTCCTTATCTTAGACCTTGTGCTCTTCTGGGCCTTCTTTCCCCTGATGAATGAGTTTGGGTAGCTACACTACTCTTTTAATCATTCAGGCATTTGTTGTACAAATAGCATTTTATTATTTTTATTCTTGTTATTGTTATACTGGGTACATTGTGGCATTTACAAAAGTTCTTACAATATATCAAATGTATCCTATTTGAATTCACCCTCTCCACCATTCTCCTTTATAACCCTCTCCTCCATTCCTGGAATACTTTCAACAGGTTATTATTTTTGCATTTACATACATGTGTACAAGTATTTGTACCATATTCACCCTCTCACACCCTTTCCCAGCCTCCTCTCCTCCCACCACTGATACAAACCCTCCCAGACAGGACCTGTTCCACCCTCCTGTTCTCTGATTACAAACAGCATTTTAAATGCTCACAGTGTGCCATACCTTGCATTAAGCTGGCTGAAAGAAGTAACTGGGAGGCCACAGGGCTGTAATGGCTCTGGTGCTCTAGGTCCCTGTGGGGGCAAACTGAAACCCAACACAAGGTAAAGGGTAAAATACAACTTACCAACCTGACTCTCCCTTTAAGGAGGGACTTTATCAACCAGAAATACCAAGTAACTTCTAACTTGGAAGTTTAAGGCTAGTGTTCCACTTTGACCAGTCAAATATTTCCTTTGTCTTTCTTCTGAGAACACCTTACCCATGTTTTCCCTTTCTATCCCACTTGGGTGGAGCTGTGAACCATCTAGGTCTAGAACTGCCAGACTCATGAGTGCTGTTTACTCAAATGAAGTCTTTAAAACTGTGATGAGCTTAAGCTTATCTTTTCACAGGCATTCTAGTAAGACAAATCAAAGAATAAGACAAGACGACAAGCTGTCTGGCCTGTAGTCACTCAGAACGGAAGCAGGGAGAGTATCATGGAGACTGGTTCTAACCATACAACTGTGACACCAACCATGTAGGAGCAGTGATAGTGATTTTGCACATAACATTGAAGAGTGAGGAAGTAGCAGCTGTTCTGACTGTGAGGGAACCCACACAGGAGACAATACCTGCCTGAAGGAAACCATTTGGTAAGGGAAGAAGCTGGTGCTGGGCCAGCAGAGGAAACTCCTCAGCCATTATGGCAGTGCCACACAATGTGGGTGCCCACAGAAGTAAGGGTAGGACAACTGATGAAAGAAGATGTAAGACAGTTTACAGAACAGTTTTGCTGACTTCATAAAGACCCAAACATGAAAGGGTCAAGGTAGATAATATGAATGCATGCTGAGCAGTATTGGAAGTGCGAAAGAGCAAGAGAAAAGAAAAAGTAGGTACTCCCCACCCCCCACCCTGAGTTATCTTCTCTCTTCCAAATAGTGAGAAAGAGAATCTACTTTCACTTTCAGTGCTTTGGAGGATCATGGTTAGTTCTTAATTGTTGCACGGCACTCAGAGTTTCTGCAAATTGATCCTGACACTTGATTCAGTAGAACTACCCAGCTGTGCCAGTGTGTCATAGACAAGTGGCTGCAGTCAGCTGGTTCTGGCAGCAAATCCTTATTGAAATGGAGTCCCCTGAGGTCTTTCATTCCTGGAATTTTGTGAGCAGAAGCATGAACAGCTCATCTTCTTGTTCGGGAATATCTTTCCATGAAGTTTATAGAGTGAACAGCCTTGGAAGATCAAGATGGCATCTCTCTCCTCATAGAAAGCAGACTTGTTTGCTGTCCAGCGTAACAAAATCTCTCTGAAACAAAGGTTGGGTGAATTTCCTGATAGCCCATTAATGCAAAATTTGTGCTCCTAATCTTGAGATTCCTTGGTTATGACACCAACCTTTTCCTTGCTCCCTAGTCACCCAGGATACTTTCAGCCTTTATTATTCCAGTGGACATAGGGAACAAGAGATGGATGTGAACATGAAAACTTGTGCTGCTTATTGTGCTGGGAGTCATAAAGTCCTTTGTCTCTAACCCACAGTCTTGTGTCTTTTTGACACCATCCAAGAAAACAGCAGGCTAAATTGTTAGCCTGCATGGAGCGTAAGAACCTCAGATCCTTCACAGTTCTTGACAGGGCATTGGGGCAGGGTTCCGAACTGTTCCAGTATCATCACAGGTGTGCCTGTGACCAGCACACTGGAGTTAGGCATTGCCTGAGTAGAATGGAACTAGTGGTTTCTTTGTTGGTGCATATTGATAATAAATGTGACAAGATTCATCCCTAAAGTCACTCAGAAAACCAGTGTCAATGCAAATACTTACACAGGGGCACTCTAATTTTCACACTATATGAAAGCTGAAAACCTCAGAGATATAGCATAAGGTCTAAATTCTAAGCTCAAATGGTTTTGGACTCAATTTTTCATTCACTTCCTTTCCAAGTTTGGACAACCACACAAATAATAAGGGGGTCACTAATGGTTATGTAAATCTGTTGTTTTTTTCACATGGTAGGAGAATAGCTTGAATTGAATTTGGGCTTGAGATTTTCAGCAGATTTTCCTTTAACATTAAGAATATTTAAAATATATAGTGGGCCTGAATTTTCAGATCTTGCATTTGTGGATTCAGCTACCTGCAGATTGAAAATACTTGGAAAAATTACATCTGTATTGTACATATACAGGCTTTTTACTTGCCATTATCCCTAAGCAATACAATATAACAACTCTTTACCTAGCATCTGCATGTAGTAGGGATTACAAGTAATCTAGAGATGATTTAAAGAATATGGGGAGATGTGCATAGGTTAAATGCAAATCTGTGACATTTCCCCTGAGCATCTGTGGACTCTGGTTTTCTGGCAGGGGATTTGGAGGACATGAGCTGGAACCATTTGTCCATGGATACTGAGGGATGACTCTACTAAGGACAAGTGTACAACTTTGGAATTTATGAAACATGGCTTGAGGTTTGTCTTGGTGGGAAAATTCTAGTCTCATGAGAGAGGCCAGAATGAAACAAATCTTGGTTAACTTATTAGTGGGACATCATACTATTTTGGTTAAGAGCACATAAAATGGTGGCAAACTCCCTAATTCTGGTTTTATTACTTACTAGCTATGTGATCTTAAGTAAATTATTTAACCTTTCTGTGCTTTGGTTTCCTAATCTGTAAGAGAGGGGTGATAATTGTGCCTACCTCAAAGGGTTTTTGTGATAATTACTTGAGTGTGTAGACAGAGACATAATTGTGTTCAGAATGATGCCTGGCACATATATGTTGTATATATGTTTGGTATTACTATGCAGATATCTATGTATATATCTATGTATCTATTATTGATACATTAACAAAGATTGGTATTTCATAACAATGAGAATGAGGTCTGAAATAACCACTCTTTGGATTTTCCCCATTCCACTAAAAGGATGTTGACTTGTTTACAAATAATTACCAGTATACTATCTTCTGCGTATAGTTACTGCTCTAGTCCATGTAGAATGTGTAGGGAAAAACAGAGTAGTAGTTAATTTTCCCTTTACAGAGTTGAGGGCTTTTTTTTTTAATTGCAAATAATGTTTTTATTTTATTTATTTTTGTTTCGTTTATTCATATATGCATACAATGTTTGGGTCATTCCTCCCCCCTACCCTCGGACTCTCCCTTCCCCCCTCCCTCCTTCTACCCCTACCCCCTCGCTTCCAGGCCGAAACTGTTTTGCCCTTATCTCTAATTTTGTTGAAGAGAGAGTATAACAATAATAAGGACCAAAGGTTTTTGCTAGTTGAGATAAGTATAGCTATACAGGGAGATTCCCAGCATTGCTTCCATGTACATATGTGTCACATTCTAAGTTGATTCTTCTTGAACTGACCTCTTCTGTAGTTCCTGATACCCTTCTCCTATTGACTTCTGTTGCTTTAAAGTTTCTGCATTAGTTCCTTTGCATTGAGCACATCAAATGCTATCATGTTTTTTGTGTTTCTTTCCTATCCTCATACCTCCCTTGTGTGCTCTCGCCTTATCATGTGACCACGGTCCAGTCCTCTTGCTGTATTTGCCCTTGATCTAAAGTCCACATATGAGGGAAACCATACGATTACTGGTCTTCTGAACCTGGCCTAACCTCACTCAGAATGATGTCCTCCAGTTCCATCCATTTACTTGCAAATGATAAGATTTCATTCTTCTTTGTAGCTAAGTAGAATTCCATTGTGTACAAGTACCACATTTTCTTAATCCATTCGTCAGTAGTGGGGCATCTTGGCTGTTTCCATAACTTGGCTATTGTGAATGGTGCTGCAATAAACATGGGTGTGCAGGTGCCTCTGGAGTAACCTGAGTCACATTCCTTTGGGTATATCCCCAGGAGTGGGATTGCTGCATCATATGGCATATCTATGTTTAGATTTTTAAGAAGTCTCCAAATTTTTTTCCAGAGTGGTTGCACTTGCTTGCACTCCCACCAGCAATGTAAGAGGGTTCCTTTTTCCCCACATCCTTGCTAACACCTGTTGTTGGTGGTGTTTTTGATGATGGCTATTCTAACAGGGGTGAGGTGGAATCTTAGTGTGGTTTTGATTTGCATTTCCTTTATGGCTAGAGATGGTGAGCATTTTTTCATGTGTTTTTTGGCCATTTGAATTTCTTCTTTTGTGAAAGTTCTGTTTAGTTCACTTGTGCATTTCTTTGTTGGCTCATTAATTTTGGGAGAGTTTAGTTTTTTGAGTTCCCTATGTATTCTTGTTATCAGTCCTTTGTCTGATGTGTAGCTGGCAAATATTTTCTCCCACTCTGTGGGTGGTCTCTTCAGTTTAGAGACCATTTCTTTTGTTGAGCAGAAGCTTTTTAGTTTTATGAAGTTCCATTTGTCTATACTTTCTCTTAGTTGCTGAGCTGCTGGAGTTCTATTAAGGAAGTCCTGGCCTATACCTATTACTTCCAAAGTGTTTCCTACTCTTTCCTATACCAACTTTAGAGTTTGGGGTCTGATATTAAGGTCCTTGATCCATTTTGAGTTGATACTAGTACAGGGTGATAAACATGGATCTAGTTTCAGTTTTTTTGCAGACAGCTAACCACTTTTCCCAACAGCTTTTGTTGATGAGGCTGTCTTTTCTCCAGTGTATATTTTTAGTGCGTTTGTCAAAAATAAGTTAGTTATAGTTGTGTGGCTTCATATCCTGGTCCTCTATTCTGTTCCACTGGTCTTCATGTCTGTTTTTGTGCCAGTACCATGCTGTTTTTATTGCTATTGCTTTGTAATATAGTTTGAAGTCAGGTATTGTGATACCTTCAGCATTGTTCTTTTTGCTGAGTATTGCCTTGGCTATTCGCGGTCTCTTGTGTTTCCAAATGCATTTTAGGGTAGATTTTTCAAACTTTTTGATGAATGTCATTGGGATTTTGATGGGAATTGCATTAAACATGTAGATTGCTTTTGGTAGTATAGCCATTTTTACTATGTTGATTTTACCAATCCATGAGCATGGGAGATCTCTCCACCTTCTGTAGTCTTCCTCAATCTCTTACTTCAGAGGTTTATAGTTTTCCTTGTAGAAGTCATTCATATCCTTTGTTAAGTTTACTCCTAGGTATTTTTTTTTGAGGCTATTGTAAATGGAATTGTTTTCATGTATTCTTTCTCAGTTTGTTCGTTATCAGTGTATAGAAAAGCTAATGATTTTTATATGCTGATTTTATATCCTACCACATTGCTATAGCTGTTGATGGTGTCTAGGGGTTTTTGGGTTGAGTTTTTTGTGTCTTTAAGGTATAGGATCATATCGTCTGCAAATAGGGATATTTTGACAGTTTCTTTACCTGTTTGTATTCCTTTGATTCCTTTTTCTTGCCTGATTGCTCTGGCTAGGAATTCAAGTATTATGTTAAATAGGAGTGGGGATAGTGGGCATCCTTGTCTCATTTCTGATTTTAGGGAAAATGGTTTCATTTTTTCACCATTAAGTATGATGTTGGCTGTAGGTGTGTCATATATAGCTTTTATAATGTTGAGATACTTTCTTTCTATTCCTAGTTTTCTTACAAAATTCCTAGTTTTCACATGAAGTGGTGTTGGATCTTGTTGAAGGCTTTTTCTGCATCTATTGAGATGATCAAGTGGTTTTTGTCTTTGCTCCTATTGATGTGCTGTATTACATTTGTAGATTTACCTATGTTGAACCACCCCTGCATCCCTGGGACAAAGCCTACTTGGTCATGGTGAATGATCTTTCTGATATGTTGTTGTTTTAGGTTTGCCATTATTTTATTGAGTATTTTTGTATTGATGTTCATTAAGGAGATTGGTCTATAGTTCTCCTTTTTGGAGGTGTCTTTGCCTGGTTTTGGGACGAATGTAATACTGACTTCATAAAATGAGTTAGGCAATATTCCTTCCCTTTCTATTTTGTGGAACAGTTTAAGGAGGGTTGGTATTAGTTCTTCTTTAAAGGTCTTATAGAATTCAGCAGAGAATCCATCATGTCCTGGACTTTTCTTTTTTGGGAAACTTTATTGCTGCTTTAATTTCATTTTGTGTTATAGGTCTATTCAGGTGATTAATGTCCTCTTGGTTCAGTTTTGGATGATCATAAGTATCTAGAAATCTGTCCATTTCTTCAGAATTTTCAAATTTATTAGAATATAGGTTCTCAAAGCAGTCTCTGATGATTTTCTGGATTTCTGTGGTGTTTGTTATCTCCTCTTTTTCATTTCTGATTTTACTAATTTGGGTTTTTTCTCTCCTCATTTTAGTCAAGTTTGCCAGGGGTCTGTCAATCTTGTTTATTTTTTCAAAGAACCAACTTTTTGTTTCATTAATTCTTTGTATGGTTTTTTTTGTTTGTTTCTATTTCATTGATTTCAGCCTTTATTTTTATTGTTCTCCCCTGTTTGGTTTGGGATTTGCTTGTTCTTGTTTTCTAGGAGTTTGAGCTGTACCATTAGATCATTGATTTGAGATCTTTCTGACTTTTTAATATATACACTCATGGCTATAAACTTTCCTCTTAAGACTGCCTTTGCTGTGTCCCATAGGTTCCAGTAGGTCATGTTTTCATTTTCATTAACTTCCAGGAACCTTTTAATTTCCTCTTTTATTTCATTGATGACCCATTGATCATTGAGCAATATATGTTCAGTTTCCAACTGTTTGCATGTTTTTTGCCATTATTTTTGTTGCTGAGTTCTAGTTTTAATGCATTGTGTTGAGATAGAATGCATGGTATTATTTCTATTTTCTTATATTTGCTGAAGCTTGCTTTGTGTCCTAGGATATGATCAATTTTGGAGAAGATTCCATGGGCTGCTGGGAAGAATGTATATTGTGTAAAAGTTGGATGAAATATTTTGTAGACATCGGCTAGGTCCATTTGATCTATGGTATGATTTAGATCTAGGATTTCTTTATTGATTTTTTGTTTGAATGACCTATCTATTGGTGATGGGGGATGTTAAAGTCTCCCACTACCACTGTGTTGGAGTTTATATATGTTTTTAGGTCCTTCAAAGTATGATTGATGAAATTGGGTGCATTGACATTGGGTGCATATAGGTTGACAATTGGTATTTCTTTTTGGTGTATTTCCCCTTTTATTAGTATAGAATGTCTTTCTTTATCTCATTTGATCAATGTAGGTTTGAAACCTACTTTGTCCGAGACAAGTATTGCTACTCCTGCCTGTTTTGGGGGACCACTGGCTTGGTAAATCTTCTTCCAGACTTTCACCCTGAGCCTATGCTTATTTCTGTCTATGAGATGGGTCTCCTGTAAGCAACAAATTGTTGGATCTTCCTTTTTAATCCAGTTTGTCAAACGTTGTCTTTTGATGGGGGAATTAAGTCCATTAACATACAGTGTTAGTATTGATAGGTATATGGTGATTCCTGTCATTTAGTTGTCTTAGTTGATTAAGGGTTTGATTATGTGTAGCTAAATCGATGTTACTCCCTACTTTCTTGCCTTTTCTTCTCCTGTGGTTTGGTACTGCCTGTCCTTTCATGGTTTTGTTTGCTTTCACTTTCTGTGTGCAGAATTCCTTGAAGAACCTTTTGTAGTGGTGGCTTGGTGGTCATATATTGTTTTTAGTTTCTGCTTATTGTTAGGTCAATGCTGATGGGAAGGCCAAATTGGAGCCAAATAACAAAGCAAGCAGGCTTTAGGCAGGCTTTATTGAGAGCGTGCTCTCGGGCGAGGTTCACCGTCCCCAAAGAGGAGGGCCAGAGAAGTCGTGCCGGAGAAATGGCAGCCCAGTTTTTATATCCTGGGTGAAGTCAAGAGCTTAAGGTATTATGGGGCATTGGGATAGGTCGAGGTTTGGTGGGGAGGAGCTCGGGGTAATATGGGTCAGGACCCATTGCCTGTCAGCAGGAGTTGCTATGGTAATCGTGAAGGGAAGGAGGGGATGGAGTGGAAAGTGAGCAGAGAGTCCCTGATCACCATGGGGTGGCTGCCCACCAGCCAAACACTTATCATGGAAGACTTTTATTGCTCCATCTATTTTGAATGATAGTTTTGCTGGGTAGAGTATCTGAGGGTTGAAGTTATTTTCATTCAGTGCCTAGAATACCTTACTTCATGCTCTTCTTGCTTTTAAGGTTTCCATTGAGAAATCTGCTGTGATTTTGATGGGTTTACCTTTGTATGTTATTTGTTTTTTCTCTCTTACAGCCTTCAATATTCTTTCTCTATACTCTGTGATTGTTGTTAATGATAATATGTTGTGGGGTAGTTCTATTTTGGTCAAGTCTGTTTGGTGTCCTGGAGTCTTTCTGTACCTGAATGGGCATAGTTTTCTCTAGATTTGGGAAATTTTCTGTAATTATTTTGTTGAATATATTACAAATTCCTTTTGTTTGCACCTCTTCTCCTTCTTCAATGCCCATGAATCTCAGGTTTGGTCTTTTGATGGAGTTGGTGAATTCTTGCATATTCCTTTCACAGGTCTTGAGTTGTCTGGCTAGCAGTTCTTCAATTTTTCCTTTAATTACCATTTCATTTTTGAGTTCTGAGATTCTGTCTTCTGCTTGTTCTAGTCTGCTGGATTGGCCTTCCATTTTGTTTTGCATTTCTGTTTCATTCTTTTTTCTGAGGTTTTCCATATACTGAGTCTCTTCCTCCTTAATATTGTCTATTTTCATCCTGAGTTCATTTCTCTCTGTATTTATGGTGTTCTTTGTTTCACTTTGGTGTTTATACAGGGCTTCTATGGTTTCTTTTATTTGTTTTTGCTCTTTCTCATATTCTTTATTTTTGTTGTCTTGGAATTTCTTGAGTGTCTCCTGTACATTTTGGTTGACCATATCCAGTATCATCTCTATAAAATTCTCATTGATTACTTGCAGGATTTCTTCTTTCAGGTTGTTCTTGTGGGCTTCATTGGGTTCCTTGGTATCGTTTCTCTTTGTTTTCTTGGAGTCTGAATCTGGGTATCTGTTTTCTTCATTTCCTTCTGGCTCTTGTACTTATTTGTTATTGGGGGGGAAATGGTTTCCATCCTTTTTCCATCTTCCCTTCATTCTACTTGGTGCTGTTACTCTCCCTGTACTGTGTGTAATTTAGTATTATCTAGCTTGTAATATTAAAAATAATGATATCTAGAATGGAAGAGTAAGAGGTAAAAGAAAGCAAAGAAAAAAGAGAAAAAATAGAGAACCAAAGAAATTAATGGGGAGAGATAGTGTACTAATCAACATTGAACTAAATAAGCATTAGAGAGAAAGAAAAAAGAAAAAAAAAAGTCCCACGTTCAGATGCAATAAAGTTTCAGTCTTAATAGTTCTGGTGTTACTCCTTCAGCATCCAGTCCTGGTGTTGGTGTTTCAGTGGTAGCTCTGTTCTTGTCTCACCAAAGGGAAAAATAAAAAAAGAAGAAGAAAAATAATAATAATAAAAAGAAAAAAATAATTAAAAAAATAAAAAAGATATATAAAACTATAAAAGAATAAAAATGTCAGGTCCAGAAACAATGACGTTCAGTCTTAGTAGTTCTGGTGTTGCTCCTTCAGCATCCAGTCCTGGTGTTGGTATTTAATCAGTAGCACTGTGGCTGTCTCGCCAGGTGGTTGGGTCAGCAGACAGCTTTGTGGAGAGTTCTACAAACCAGCTACAGTTGCAGGCTTCATTTTCAAAGGTCAGGCAGGGAACTGCCCTTCCCCAATTCTCTGGTGTAGCATCCTGCATGTCAGTCACTGTTGCAACCTTTGTTCATTTAAAGTTCCCTGAGGGGAGCCCCCAAACCTACCTACTCCGGCTGGCTTTGTTTGTTTAGAGTTCATGCGATAGCCTGCCCCTCCCCTGGTGGAGAGTCCCACCAGCCTGCTACAGTTGCAGGCCTTGTTTGTTTAGAGTTTGCATGGGGAACCGCCCCTCCCCCACTCTCTGGCAGAGCATCCTGCACGTCAGCCACCGTTGCAAGCTTTGTCCACCCAAAGCTCGCTGGGAGGAGCTGCCAAACCCACCTTCTATGGCAGGCTTCTTTATTTAAAGTTCTCGCCGGTGCCTGCCCCTCCCCCTTTCTCCAGAGTGCTCAAAGCACTCCACCCTTTTTGCTATGTGTCCTTTTCAGTTCCTTGTTTTTTATTTAGTCTTTTTTTTCCCCCTGGGCAGGGGTCAGACTATCCAGGGGGTATGCTGGTTTATCCCAGGGGTGGCTGTGGGGATACCGCATGCCACTTATTTGCTTGCCTGTTGGTCCGTGTCTCCCAAGCAGGTTAGCAGCCGGCATCTGGTGGCACAGGAGCCCTCCTGGTTTCTCTGTATAACGTGGTGTTGACAGGCTATGTGCGGGCTGGGAGTTCAGGGTGTCTTTGCTTCTTCTTGGTGGTTTTTCCTGCCAGGTGTGTCTCCAGCATCTCAGCAGCTTTACAGAGCTCACATTATCTGCTTCCTCCCTCTAGTCACCTTCTTGGAATCTCTCCAAGTTGATGGCTTTTAACCTTCATAATCTATCCTTCAACACATTTTCACCGAGTTCCTACCTGTATTTCCACACTGAGTATGCAAAATTACATACTGGCCATCTTGTAGTTTAAAAAGATTATTCCTTAGTAATTTTCAGCACACAACACTTCCTTTCCCATGAAGGCAAAAAAAGGCTGATAGCTTGAATTAAGTATTTTGGAATTGATATTCATGAGTCTTTGGTCCAATTCCTTCTGTGTTTTGGACTGCCTGTGTTTTATTTTAACTGATAGCTGACAAGCCAGCATGTTCTTATTTATCTTTAGGATTTGAGGAACCCTGTGATTAGAAACCTTACGGAGTTTTTCTTTTCTTCTTTCATCTTGCAGCCTAACTTTCCCTCACACAGCATACTCTATTTTTGTAATGTGTATTTCTTTCCCTTCTGCATTATACATAGTATTAAATTTGCAGAACACTCTACCCAATCACCCAACTAATTGGTAAGCAGTGATTTTTATTTTGTGATCAAATTTAGAACCCCTTGCATGTACATACCCTCCACTAGGGGCTGGCATTACTGTGCTAAATTACCCATTGTTTTCTTCACACTTCTTATGTGACAGACAATTTGAAAACAAAATTCATTTAATGGTGTTAAATTGCACTTTAAGGGCTTAATTATTTAGGATTCGCATAGCTATAAAAGCAGCTCTGTTGTAAAACCCCAAAATTCAAATTATTACATGTTATTTTTGGAGGGGTTTAGGTCTAAACTCATATGGAAACACTACTCACCCTAATATTTTGCCCAAGTCAAAGTCTAGCAACTTAGGCCAAACGGCAACATTTAATTCTGTTGGCACATGGAGCAAGGATTAAGAAATTAAATATTTGAAATTTATACTCAGGGAAAAATCACAGGAAATTATATCTTCATCCATTTTCTGCACCACTTAAATTAGGTAAAAACTAATTTTATCTAGTTGTTTTTCATTATAAAAAAGGAGTCCCTGGCATTGTGGGTCCATCTACAATCCCATGTACTCCTGAGGTGGGGATGGGAAGAACTGTGATACAGGACAGCTGGTGTAGAAAATGAGTGTTACCCCATCTCCATTATAAAACCAGGCCTGGTGATATGGACCTGTGGTCCCAGCTACATGGGAGGACCTAGGTAAATGGGCAGTGGTCCAGGCAGGGCCCAAACAAACATACAAGCCCTTATCTAAAACATAATCTAAATGCAAAAAAAGGGCTGAGGGTGTGCTTGTAGCAAGCACAAGGACCAGAATTTAAACCCCAAAACACAAAAAAGGATACCTGTGGTTTAAAAAGTGCTTCTTCTTTTCTATCTGTGTTGATGCCGATGTTGATCTATATAAAAGACTACATACAGGCATATTTCCCATGAATTCCAGACTCTTTTATAAACCCAGGTTGTGGGTTTGTCCTCTAATGTTATGGTCTGTTTTACTGTGAGGGACTTTGGAAATTATCTGGTCCCATTGCCTGGTTTTGTGGATGGTTGAATGAAGGCTCAGAGAGATAAAGTAAACCTAGTCAGTGTCGTCTAACGAATAGGAAAGAATAGGGTAAAATCACACTGCTAGAAAAGATTTTTTCATAATTAATTTTGAAAATCCCATGTCTAATCTGGAACTAAATATATCCTGTAAGAGAAAATTCCTTGAGTACCATGGATAATGCATCCTAATATCTAACAACCTTTTCAGTCAGAAGTGTCATTCTTGAGTGTAGTAACCTCTTTTCATGCAAATTAAGCTTATTTTCACTTGCTAGATACCAGATAGAGATGGATGAGAATCCCTTTAATAATTATACTTGCACACATGTGTATTAAAACACTTTAAAGTACTACCTTATTTTTGCAACTGCTAATGAACCTAACACTTTTAATCTTAGGACATGTCCTTGCTTTTTGTTCCCATTTGCTGAGCCACAAATCTGGAGCTCATGATTCACTCTACATTTTCCACTCTCATCTCTAATTAATCAGTGAGGTCCTTTTAATTTTATTTCCTACGTATCCCTCAAATCTCCCAACTTCAGTGCCACTAGTCTAATTCATGCTACCTCCTCACCTAGAGGATCGCATTTCTCCTGATCAATGATCCAGCAATCACTGAGACAATAATCCCCAGATCTTAATTGTTTGACAAAACAAACTTCTCTTTTTTGGTCACGTTACACAGGGACAATGGAGCAACAGAGAACTTAGCGGGGCTTGCCTGAGTTTGACCTGGCCCTAGTATTTGCTCCGCGTGGGCTTCAGGCTGAGTGAGCAGCTCCTCTCTGGGGCTAACTAGTCTCACGGCCAAGGGCAGAAGCTCAGTGGGAGCACAGCTACATCATACACACTTAAGGCTTCTTCTTGAAGGTGGCATATTTCTTATCCACTAAGATTCTTTTGGCCAGAGTAAGCCCCCTGCCAAGCTCAGAGTCCCAGGGGGAGGACAGTACACTATGTCCAGAAGAGAGTGTGGCAAGAGTGAGAAGGGACACACAACGGATCTGCTCATGTCGTGACCTGTCTGTGGCTCCAATCCAGTCCCCACATTACCCCCTTACACACAGAATCACATGGCGCTCAGTGGGCTAAGAGTTAAGTACAGTCTCCACAGCGTGGCTTCCAGGCTCTCGCTGGTCCTGCTTCTTCATGCCTCACCCTACCCTCATCCTCTTCACTTGCATTAGCAAGATTTCCATCATTGTGACATGTTTCTGACAAAAATTAACTTTTTTTTCATGCTGGGGATGGAACCCAGGGCTTACCATTGAGTCATCCCTCCCCCATCAGTAGAAGACCTCTTTCTAAGCCCCACTCCTTTTTGTTTTTGTTTTTTGGTGGTACTAGAGGTTGAACTCAGGACCTCACACTTCCTGGGTAGGTGCTCTTATTGCTTGAGCCACTCTGCCAGTCTTTTTTTTGTGATAGTTTTTTTTCGAGATATATAGTCTCCCGAAATGTTTGCCCTGGCTTGCTTTGAACCACGTTCCTCCTGATCTCCTCCTCCCAAGTAGTGAGGATTGCAGGTGTCAGCCACTGGTACCTGGCTAGGCCCTACTTCTTAAAGTGTCCACCACCTCCTAATAGTACCATTTTAGGGAATAAGCCTTTACCAAAGGGCCTTTGGGGGAGAATTAAGATCTAAATCATAGCACCACTTCCTATTGAAACCCAGTCCTGCGCCTCACACTCAGAGAGCTCTACCTGGGCATCTCCATCAGATTGCTCCCTCCCTCAGAAGCAATCCCATCTAACCTTCACCTGGTTCATTTCTGCTGATCCATCAGACCTTTTCTGACTCTTCAAAGAGTTCAGAGTTCACTTTATGTTCTCCAAAGCATCTTGTGTCCCTGTATCAAGTGCCAACCCCATTGAATCATAATGAGCTTGTCCATGGCACTGGTGCAGTCTGATCAGAAGACTTCCAAATTCTCTGTGACCCACCGGAAAGAATCCATGGCAGGACACATGGGTGTAAAGGGAGTTTATTAAAAGTTAGGGAAGGGAAATACAAAAGGAAGCACGGTGGGGTGCAGGTGGAGTCTGCCACAGAGAGAACATGCTTCCATTCTTTAGGTGCCTTTAAAACCTACGATAACCTATGCGAAGGGGAGAACCAGGTGATTCCCATCCAACAAACAATGAGTGGGGAAGAGTATGGTGATTCCCGGCCAGGTGAGGGTGGTCTGGGCCATCCCTGGGCAACCTACATATAAGTCTGGAAATTTCCCTACTTCTAGCCTGCCTCTAGCTGACTATGTATCTATGCCTGTCACTACCCAACAGCCCCTGAGATGGACCATGTTCTCCATTCTCCTTTATGCTTCTGACGCTCTGTACCTGACAAATTGTTCACTTGACAGCTCAGATTTGGTTCACGTTGATTTACCACTTCTCTCCTCTGTAAGGACTGCAACTCTTTTTAATTAAGTTAATTAATTAACTTAATATAATATTTTTCATATTCTAACCTGGGATTTTCCTTAGTAACTCTGTAGTCATTTGTTTTTCAATTTCATGTCATGTTGAGGATATAATAATATATTCTTGCTTAAATTCTTCATTTCCACCATATGTGGACTTTTGTTTTAGTCAATTTATAAACTTGGCTGGCTGCAACTCTACTGTGTTATTCCCCTCAATCCTCTAGTCTTTATTTTTGTGCACACTTAGTTTCCTACCTTCTGAAAACTCAAACCTAAAATAAGCATCATTCTCTTTGACAAGCCTCAATGTGACAGATATGCTTGTAATTTTAGGAATTTCAAGGAAACACAGAATGTAGTTTAAAATAGGTATAGATGGATTGTTATTATGCAAAATATCTTCCAAGAAGATGGAGTGGGAGAAGGAAATTACCATCTGACTTCCAGTTTATCAGAGAGGTTTCTTTTCTTTTCTTTTTAGGGCTTTAAAAAATTATCATATTACCGTTGTACTGGGGGCACATTGTGACATTTGTAAAAATTCTCACAATATATCATAATTACATTCACCCCCTCCATCATTCTCCTTCATGCCTCCTCCCCCCATTCTTGGAATAGTTTCCACAGGTTTCTTTATTCCATTTTCACACATGAGTATATAACACTTCACCATATTCACCCTCCTATATCCTTTCCTTATATCCTCCTCCAGCAGGACTTGTTTTACCTTCCTTTCCTCTTTTCTTTAAAAGACATTTTGTTTGTTTAAGATAGTTATACAGGGTACTTCATTATGACATTTCCATGTATATATGTATTGTATGAAGAATTGGTTCATCCCCTCCATTTTTCTCCTTTCTACCTTAGTTAGAGAGGTTTCATGACCTATTAAAGAAAGAGTTACTGGGAAGTCTCAGTTCTGTTGGCTCTGGAGCCAATACTTTGGGTCTGAATCTCAGCTCTACCACTTGATAGCTGTGTGACATGAGCAAGTGAGAAACTCCCTGTGCCTCAGTTTCCTCATTTGTAAGACTGGAGGTAATAATAGTGTGCACATCAGGGTTCTCACGCAGACTAAACGCATTGACATATCTAAGGTACCTAGAACAGTGTGTGTAGAGAATGTGGTTAAGTTTTATAAAGAGCTGTATGTCTGCTTTGAAATTTGAACTTTTTTCAAGTTGGAAAAAAATACTTGCTCTCGTACTTCTGGGTTTTGACTTGGAAAATTAGAAAACAGTGTAAGACTTTGAAGTTCTGAACAGGTGTATCTAACAACAAATTTCCCTGTCTTCTCGCCCCACCTCAAGCACAATCATTTGAAGATGCTGCCCTCTGGTGGTCACTCAAAACAATTTCAATAGCTGAGTGCTGTCTGAAACATGTCAGACTTTTTCTTTTTTTCCACCTTCTTTTGACTTTACAGGTTAATCCATCAGAAGTTACAGTTATTCTCTCTAGGCATTACTTGAAACATAGTTGCTAAATCATATGGATTTTAAAAACTGGAAATAATTAAATATAGTTTTTATTTGGATGGTTAGAAATGATTAGAACACAATGTATGCACCTGCAAAATGTATTGTCTAAGCCTTTTCATTGATATGTTTGAAAATGAGAGGAATACTAGCAAAATACTTGAGGATCAAGTGGAGATCCCTTTGATATTGAATTAGGCATTTTTTTTAGAAAAACAATCTTGATGGTCTCTAGTGTAGGTATATATTTCATATCAGAATTTAAATATCTATATTAAAACCTTATTGCCTTAGCAAAATTTTTTCCAGGATTAAGAAGACAAAAATTAAAATGATAACTTATGCATGTGCTTGAAGTCTATTAATATTGTAGACTTTATGTGTTTCTTCATCAAATCAATTTTAGTCCTCGTCCCAAATGTCTAAGTCCTGTTTCTTCTGAAATCTCATAAACAGATATTATTTTTCAAGAGGAATTACGGAAGACTTCTTTGCCAATCTTTCTGCAAACTTACATCACTCTGGAATGTAGTTGGATGAGGATAGCTCGCCACCGCTGGCTGAACTGTTATGCAATTCCCAGCACCAAAAAGGCAACTTCAGAAGATCCGTGACTATTTATTTACACATTTGTTATCGTTTCTGCTGGAGAATAAAGAATGAGTCTGAACTCTAAAAGCTCGGCCTGCAGGCAGCCCCATCATTCTCTCCACACTTCTGCTGTCATTCCCATTGTAGGCAGAACATTATTCAAACCACAGGCTCCAAACTCCCAGGTAACTGAAGCCAGCAGGAAGCTCTGTTTGATATCAACTATGCTCTTTAGCAACCTTTTTGTTGTGATGGGAAGAAATGAACCAACTTTACTTTTATCTTGCCCTGTTTTAACATTACCCAGTAGGTGAATGCTTTATTGGTGTGCTTTGGCCAAACTCTTTGATATATACTGACTTTGTGGTCATAAATTTTCCATAATAATAAAAAATTAGTGGTTTTTCATCTATCTACACCAATCATCTAGAAAAAAAATAATGCTATCACACTTCTTGGTTTGATTAAAAGAGTATTTTAATGTGTTTTATTAAAAGAGTATTTAAAATTCTGCTTCTAGGAGTCACCATGTGGAAATCACCACTTGATTTTCCTTACTAGGTTGTGGGAGACAGAAGCCTGTCTGCCATCAGACAGAGAATGAAACTTAACAAAGACGATCCTGAACTCCGGGGTCAACATTATGGACTTACTAAACACTCAGTCTCAATGCTTTTTTGTATTAGAAAGACTCGTGTAAGATAAGAGGATGAGTGTCTTTATTTTTTCCTCCACATGTAATTGATTTTCAATGAGCAAACTAGTAGTGTTTGTATTTTGGAGTCATTAACAAATATACTCCTAGTGTTTGTTTTGTTTCTTTATAAATGATTAAACTATATGTTAAATCTACTTTTTGATCTTTGTAGACTATTCTGGTATCATCTTATTTAGATTTAGTAGCTGTTTTACAAGGAAGAAGCCAATTTGAACAAAATGTGGAAGCTTTAGAGCATATGTTTAGAATGATCTTAAATTCACGTTATCTTTCCTGTGTCATTTTCTGTGATGCATGGTTGATTTTAGATTTTGTTTGCTCCACAGTCCCAAAATTGAAATAATCGAAAGCAAGGAATTCAGACTCTACTAACAGAAAAAAATATTGTTAGAAAATTATACCATTTTATTTTTGCCCAGCATTAAACATTTAATAGTACCTTTTGTGATTTAAAATGTATAAGTACTTTGAACATTATTAATTTCAGGGAAGTCTTCATTCCAGTATTAGAAATGCTACATGTATTTAATCACTTAATTTTTACCCCAGAACCATTGTAATCATCTCATAATTCAGAATTAATGTGCTAAGCAAACTTCCATCTGACATTACTGTCAAATATTTTAAGACGATTATTGGAAAAGGACCAATATAATGAAGGAAGCCTATTTTTGTCAGTAGATTTTTCATTTAAAATGCTATTGATATTTGGGGCTGGAGAGGTCTTTGTTGTAGGGACTGCTGTAAGATGTGCATTGTAGAATGTTTAGTAGTTTCCCTGGTCTGTATCCACCAGGTGCTAGAAACATGTCCTCCCCCATTGTAACAACCAAAAAACTGTCCCCAAATATTGTCTGATGTCCTTTGAGCGGCTAAATGCTTCCTACCAAAACAAGTATTTTAAACCAATAATCTGCGCACCCCATTGCTTTTCTTCCAGTATTTCCAGCCAGGACTTTGTCATTTTTGCATGGCTTCAAAGTCTTGTTATAGGATTTGTGGTCCGAAGTTTTTTGTCTCCGTTATTTTTCTACTTCTTTTCCATTCTTCCTTCAGCCCTGTAGCATACTTCCACATAAATTGTAGTTAAGCTTTTATTTGGTGAATTTATTATGGTGACTATCAGGGGAGGAACAGTGACTAAATGCAATGAAAAGAGCGTGGGCTGGAGAGACCAATGACCAATGACCAACATTTGCGTTACGATGACTGTACCTGAGCTTAAGTTAGTTCTTACTTAAAAGGGTGATCACACCTGCTTCCCAGGTGGTGTTTGTAAGGGCAGAAAAGTGTGCCACTTTTCTTCCCCCATCACAAGGATCACGGTGGACGTTACTATAACAAAAGACAGGCTAATAAGAGAAAAGCATAACAAATTTATTTAGTCAAAGTTTTGTGTAACCCACAAGCCTCCAGAAATGAAGACTCAAAGACCCCCAGGAAAACTGTCCATTTTTATGCCTAGGATTAATGAACAATGGATTGGACAAAAAGGTGTGATCGATGGTGCTAGACTGAGTAGAGGATCTAACAGGCATGTGTGCTCAGATTTTTCTTGCCCTCTCTGTGCAGCATTTTTTCCTCCTGGGTATGGGGCAGGAACCTTCTGGAATGAGGGGTTTCAAGGGACAAGGGAGAAGGGAAAGGGTGACCTTTCTAAGACTTATGGCTTACTTTGGAGAAAAGGAGTTCTAGTTTTTATGACCTGCCTTAGGGAAGAGGAATTCTGCTTTCTGTGACTTATTTTGGGGGAGAAAGAGTTGTAGAACACAGGAGAGCAAGAAATGGTCAGAGATGTCTTCTGAGGGTTTCCAACGTCCTTCAGTCCAAGCACTTAGCATGGCAAGGTACCATATTTTGAGGGTACTGTGTTCTGAGCCCTAACATGTAGGATTGCAAGTAGAATAGAATAGAAAGGAAATCTGTTTGTAGATCATTTCCTTCATTAACAGGTATGAGATAGGGTACTTATTAGGTTATCTCTGCATACTTCCAGTGGTTGAGGACGCTATTTTCCATACAAATAAACCATGGATCTGAAAGATAGAACAACTTTTTCAAGGGCATAGAACAGAGGAGTCACCTGTACTTTTCAAGGTACTAAAAAACACTTCTCACCCTTCCCGAACCAAGACAAGTTCTCAAATGTTATTCTTGCACTTATCTTCAGGTGGGCCAAGGTGTGTGCTGTTGAAGTTTTACTGCACCAAGCTAGTGGAGTGGCTCAAGTGGTACAGTGCCTGCCTAGCAAATGTGAGGCCCTGAGTTCAAACTCCAGTACCATCAAAAAGAAAAAAAAAAAGAATGTGCTTGTGAAGTTCTACTGCATCAAACCAAAGACATTATCCTTCCCATAGTAACCCAAATACTCTGTGAATTTAGAATTATCTTCAGAGTCCAATTCTTCTCTTCTTGGTAAGGTTCAGATTAGCCTTAATTAACTTAGTTGGGAATTTTGTGACAGGGTTAGTGAAGAATATTTGCTAAAGCATATGATTTTGTTCTGTGTCACCTGGCTACTCTTTTTCACCATGGATACTTTATACTTGTGCTCTGTGTTTAACCACAGGTTGATACAAAACTGGATCAATGAAAGAATCCTGTAGTTCCTTGAGCTGTTGGAAATGAACTTTTGACACAGAGTTGGTTTTAAAAGGATCAGGTAAAAGTAACAGTAAGAATGAAAGCCAATATTTTTTTAGGCTAAAATAAAATTTTCAGGTAGGAAGTAACATTGGGTAGAAGAACAAGATAAAAGAACATAAAAGATAATTATATTTTTCTAGAAGGAGATTTTTATTTTGATCATTTCTTGTAGAGCTTGACATGAAAATTTCTTGGTACAGGAGGCCAAGGCCAGAGCAGAGAAAGAAGCTCTGTGGACTTTCTTGGAGCAGGATTCAGGTTGGAATGACCCTCAGATGCACGCATCTTCGTCTTCCCACTGGCCTTCCTACAGGGCATGTGCACACAGGAGCATTTGAAGTAGTTTCTCCATCAGCAGAAAAGGATGGAGCCCACTGGAAGGAGGATGGATTATTCTAAATGACCAGACAAGATAGAGGCCAAATTTTCCACGTTTGTTTATTTTGTTTTGTTTTTGACTATTCTACTTGGTCTCTGCATTCTTTCAGCTTCAAGAAATATAATTTTATTTCTAGAGTTATATAATTCCAAATCTGGGATTATACATACTCTTTACATACTCTGCAAAGGCCATGGGATACTGGTTCATAGAAAAAAAATCTGATACAAAGAAAAGAACTGATGAAAGTGTATCCACTCTGGCCTATGCTGGGTATGCAGGGCTGTATCTCATGGGTGTGCCTGCTCCAACTTTTATTCATTCTGATATAGATCTCCTTGAACACCACATGGGCTCTTGGGAACTATGTGTGCAAACTTCACACTACAGAAAACCCTTGACAATAGCAAGTTTGAATGGGACACCCAGAACTACACAGTCGACTCCTGACACTCAGTCCCTCTGACCAAATCACATACAAGGCCACTGACCATCACACCATCCCTGCTGAGTTTTCAGATCTCATCGGGGTGAAGAGATGAGGACTCAGAGTGCGTTGTGTATAAGACTATTGTCTCATGGTTTTCATATTGGTTGTGGGAGCTTCCATAAAAGTTTCCTAGGGCTTTGATTCCAGTTATAGCAGTAAATGTCCTTCCAAATAACTTTTAGAACTATCTATTTTTTTATTTTGAAATTGTCACTTGTAATTTATCCAATTCATGTATTGTTTCTGTGTGGCAACACTTGTAATCATATACCCATTACAGAGAAAGAAAGGCCAAGATACAAAAAGGATAAAAATCACCAACCAGAATGGTTGTGTAATTTTCTAAATGTTAGGTTCAAGCAATATTGGTAAACATTCTTAATTTTGGAAAAACATTTACTGTCATTCGCATTTGTAACCATGGCTACCAAAATTTAATAAGACAGAGACTATGGCAAGCAAGAGAGGAAAATGTGTGAGAAATTAAAATAACAAACCAAGATTAGGAGGATGTTGTAAAAAAACTGCTATGTACACTACAATGTACATATTTCATTTAGTAAAATGAAATATGCGCTCCACTTGCCAGAAAAGAATTTCAAATTTTTATAGAAAATCACTTATTAATGAAATATTAATATTTCATTCTGTTTTAAACTGCCATTTATTTATATTTGAATTTTAATGGCTATGAATGTAGAATAGTTATCAAATTTCAAAAGTTCTGAAGGAATTCCTTAACTTCAGGTTAAACCTATAGCTATCAGTGGTATTTCTGGTGAGGTATAAAGGATCGATAACCGGTTTGCTTTCCAAGTATAAGTCATCGAATTTGTTAGCAGGGGCTTGGATAGCAATCACAAAGTCAGGCATTTCAATATGATTTCCCACGTTAGGTCTGTGATCCTCTGCTCACATGTAAAGTGAGAGAATATACTTCTAGTCACAACAGTAGTCCTGTGCTAATAAGGATGTGCTTTAATTCAATTGCCAGTGTGTTTTGTTTTTCCTTCATCTAATATCATCTCAGCAAATCAGGGAGATGGGAGAGGCCACTAGAGCAAATGCCAGGAATGTCCCACGGTGATGGTCAGCATGCACTCCAAGACAGATTAGCAGCTTCACCGGATAGCCCCAGGCACCACAGTGAGCCCTGGCCGCAACTCTCAGGCAGAAGAAGTAGCTTCTTCCAAAAGCAAACAACCTTCGACCCATGGTCGTCATCTGGGCCCATCAGGTCAACGGTTGTTTTACAGAACATCAGCAATTGTCTTTCTCCTTGTGTCAGGAGCCTCTCGAAACATTATACAAGGATAATTAAGTGGTGACTAAGGGTCAATGTGCACAAATAAATCACACTGATAGTTTGAACACAGACTGATTGAGCAAAAACAAGGAATTCTGCCATGCCTGTTACTGCGGCGCTGGATGCTAACTGACTTTGTTAACATTACATCCAAAGGCAGCAAGTGGGAACGCTTTGTGTGGGATCAAAAGCTGAGCAAAGAGACATGGGATTTAATTGTTCAGCTTTAGTTTTGAAATAAAGACATGCAGCGCCTCCATTTAGTTGACTTTAATGGAGCACAAAACCAAACCCATTCTTTAGCATGATAATTGACTTAGAAGATGCGTTCCTCTTGTGCAACAGAGATGCAAAAAATACCAGTAGAACCACCAAACTTCAGGAGAAGGTTAGGGCTCAAAAATATGAAGGGACGTTAAGTCCCTGTTGCTGATGAGGCAAATATACTGGTAAATGTATAGAAATATCATATGCATACTTTAGTTCACGTATTACAAAGCTAGTGGTACTAAGTGTTTATATAATAAGAAACTGTTGCAGTCAAAATTATTAGCTCATGGAGGATATTTTGTTAGGCAGAAGGGCAACCTATAAATCCAAACAAGAGGGAGAGAAGATAAAACAGAAAAAGAACCCTTAAAAAGTCTGCTGGTGCCCACAGAATGCACAGAAATCTTGTTGTAAGAATACAGGAGGGTTTTTTTCGGTTTTTTTTTCCTTAACTATAAACATGCAAAGTATCAGAATCCAAATTGAAATTTTGCTTTGCTGTCTAATATCTCAGAAACAAATATGTAGTTTAAACTACTACTTTATGTTGCTTTAATAATCTCAGTTGCTTTTTTACACTCTTGTTCCAACTTGCTATGAAGGCACTTGTGTCAGGCAGTGTGGGACACTGTAGTTAATCTGTCACAGATATTTTCACACAAGAATGCCATCAACCTTTTAAATGGTGATGTTACATAGTCTCATACGTAAAGTGAAAGAAATTAAGTTTGAAAGATAAACTTAAGAAAACATAGTCTGTATTTTAATTATTATAGCTATATCATACATTCATCAAACAGTGAATGGGTTTTATTGTAAAGAAAACCATTATTTTACAATGTTATTCAATAGAAAATCTTATAAAGAGAAATGAGAAATTAAGTACTTCTGTTTACATGGCCGAAGAACTTGGCAATGGGGTAAACCCTGATTGCAAACAGTAATTTATGAGTTTAAAGACATGTAACTGACATTTGTTTGGAAGCATTGATTATCCATCCCTTCCCATATCTGGGCATCTGTCTCTATTTAAAAAAATTTAAGCACAGACATAAACACCAATATGCTTGGATTAATGTAGGTAGCACTATTGGTTATTAATGTTTGGAGCAGGTTAATATAAAATAACTATGAGGAATAAATTATATGGGGGGAAGTGACTCTTGGTTCTTTTTTCCCCCATAAATAATTTCACCTAAAGAATCTAAGAGGAGATCGTCTGTGGGCTGCCTGCTCTGAGAATGTGGGCTGAGAAAGGTGTAATGGAAGGACATGAAGGCAATCTCACACCATATCCAATCAGCCTTTTTCCAAAAGGTCAGGACATTCTGTCTGGGCCCGTTTGTGTTTGTGATTCTGCCGTTTCCCCATTCACCAACACAATGTAACTGTCAGTCTCAACAAGGGTTCCTGGATCCATTGGCTCCACAGCTCTCGGGGTAACATACAATATTTCACATCCACAAAACAATTCAGCGTCTGCGTGGGCAAACCATATGATGACCACGGGGAGCAATATGGTCACACCCTACTGAGCACTCTTAAGGGGACTCTGTAAAGAACTACATTGAAAAAGGAACCCAGCCTTGCTCTTCTGTGCTTTTGCATACTTGCCAAATAGCATTTTAATGTTTCAGTTTTGATCAGTAGAAGTCAAATGCAAATGTTCCTCCCTCTGCTCCATTTCAGTAGATAAAGACAGCGTTACTGCTGGGCAAAGCACTTGCAGGCTTGGAGCTAGAAGAGTGATAGATATTAGAAATAATTTAACACGTTAATGATGGCCGTGTTGGATTTCCCCTGTGTGTGTTTTGTTATATTATTTATTTCTCTTCCCAAACAAAACCAGACACCAGCTCAGATTTATACAGGCCAGGCATGGGTTTTGACAGTCAAGGGAGGCAAAAAGACCAACACCCTCACATAATTCTTAACCAATGGGACCTGACCGAGCTCTAGGGAATTAACACATATGGTACATTTTTACAGGATTTGGCCTCCAATACTACATTTTGATCCGCTGATTGATTTAAGGTACAGTCCAGTCTGTCGCTTCACTCAGAGGAAAATTAGATGAACTATTTACATAAAATGACAGTGAGGAAAAAGAAACAAGAGATAAAAGAGAAAGCTTATTTACATCAGCACTCAATCTGGTTTCTTCCTGCCCTGCATTTATCCTGATTGCTAGATTTTCAATTTCTTTACTGAAATTTCATCATGAATTAAATGTTTCAATGGACTTATCTTTTTAAGATTTTAAAGACTTCCATGAATTTTTCTAACAGCAAACATGTCTTTAAATGTGTTTCCAAGTAGTGCGTTTCCTTTTCCTCCTCCTCAGTATTTCACCCATGCATCTGAAGTTAATATTGCTAACCAGATACAAGTTGTTCTAATGATTCTAGCTGTGCCAAGTTTAAATCATGCTTTCAAACCTTATTTCTAGGTTTACACTTATGACAGACACAGTGATTGCCTATCATACAGATCCACATATATGAGAATGCTGTGATTTTGACAGCTTACTTTCTAGTTGATTCCAGTCTATGCTGTGAGACTTAGGACTCAAAAATGATTTGCCTTTGGCTGTAGAGTGTAGTTTTGCTCCAGTACCATTCTTTCTTTTGATGTTACAGGAATTTATCATGCAAATTTTAATTTCAGTGAATCAAATTAAACTACAATGCTAACATCTAATTTTGGAGAGGCAGTAGCATGGCCTGAATTCTCTAGTTTATCTTTTTCCATGAAATTTTACTAGCTTTACACTACAATGGATACATCTTTAATATTGATGGAAAGTACTAGTCTCAACAAATCTAACTTTTTATCAAAACTGATGACTCAATATTTAGTAGAGATTATGTTAGTGAAGAGTATGAAAAAGGCAAAAAAAATTAGAAAAATTAAATGAAGGAGAAATCTGTGGTTAATAGCTAAGGGAAAGTACAGCTGATAAATTTGGAATCCTGTTAAGAGCAGGTATCTCACTCCCAGCATTTCTTATTATAACAATTGAAGTTGAGCATCAGGTTTGCCTGGGTTGGTGACATCCTTGCTTAACCAAGGGCTTAAAAGCTCACTGTCTTTACTAGATGTGGGACTGGAGAAGTGTGAGTAAAACATAGGAGGTTGTGTGGGACTGCGGTGACCCTAGCCCCTGCCCTGGTCGCCAAGTGGAAATGACAGCCTAGACTAGTATTTTTGAATTTTTTTTTCCCAAAGAAAGCTATATGCTATGTCATACTAATGAACTTTGTCTGGGAGCCCCCTTTATTTTATTTTTTTTCAATTTTTTTAAAAAGCATTTTATTATTGGTTACAGATGTTATAATATGAAATTAGAAAAAGAAATACACAACAGTTCTTAAAAGAAGAGCAATGGTTTCATCACTGATTTGTTTTCAGGAGATAATTACTTCAAAGCAAAACAAGATTACAAAAACCTTCTTTACAATAAATTCTCTCTTTTTCAGTACAATCTGTTTAAAAAATTTTTTTATGATCATATTATTATTGTACTAGGGGTACATTGTGACATTTACAAAAGGGTTTATAATAACCCTGAATTCACCTCCTCTATCATTCTGGGAACCCCCTTAACCTGCAGGGTGCTGTTATCTGAAGACTATCTGACACACCTCTTTCTAGTTCTTAATTATACAATTTATGTTACCAGGTCTTGGCGTAGGCTGCAAACTATAAAGGCAAAATGGTTATCTGTTTCAACATCAGCTTTAGTCACTACTTCACAGCAGTGGGGGATTAACAGCTTCTTGGAATTTTTTTTTTTCTTTTTTGGTGCTAGGCATCAAACCCAAGGCCTTGTACATGCTAAGCATGTACTCTATCACTGGGCTGCACTTCCAGCCGAACTCCTTGAAAATCTTTACTTGCAATTTCCCAAGTTGTTGAAAGCACCCACATTGAATTGTGAACTCCCATAATTTCAATGATAGGATTTGAGATATGCTATGCTAAAATATGGCACCTTGGCATTTGAGACAACAGCAGAAACAGACAGATCATTCTTACCTTCCCCTTTCCCTTCTCCTATACATAGAAGAAAGGAGTTGAACACACAGAGACATCAGGAAAGATCTGAAGGAACAGGTCTTAATAAGTTTCCCTTAGTTTATTATTATTAAATCGTACTTTTGTCCTTTGAATATATTTCTCTATGACTGTCGACTCTTCATTGAAACTAGCATTAAAAAAAATAAACCCTGTTTCTTTGGGTCTTTATTTCCTTATTATGTAAACTTACATTCAATAAATTTGTATGTTTTTCTCTTGTTAATCTGCCTTTTGTTATATTGGCCTCATTTGTAAGCTTAGTGATGGTTCAGGAAAAGGAATCTTTTGTTCCCTACATCAAAGTGGGCAGATAATCCTCCACTCCCTACCCCCACATCTTTTCTGCTGTTCCCTGGGCACATGAATGCAGAACCAGAGGCTGTCTTTCCCAGTAATTTTTGCAGCTGGATGTGACCACGTTCTCCTAGGTAGAATGTGAGAGCATGTGGTGGGTGCCATCGCTGGGCCTGCAGCTCTAGGCTTTGGGTTATTTCATCCATACCCTCTTTCCATTTCCTTCTGTAGCAGAACTTAGACATGGTGGTCACTCAGCTTCAACATGATGACTATTGCGCACCCAATGTCTAAGCAGTGAATATATGTAATGGATTTGACAAATGATACATGGTAGTAGATAATGATGGGGTCAACCATGATGGTGTTTAACCACTCCATGAGTTTGCTACTTACATTTCAGGGCTGGTGTCACTCTGGGCAGAAAATGTACTGTCCAGATTCTGTGCCTTGAACTCTGATGACCTGGCAAACAATGTGCCCTCAAACGTTCCCTAGGATAAAACATTTTCACCCCTGCTCAATCACCGATAGTGTGAGTTGATTGTTTATTTCACTTGACCTTCCACCAAGCTGCCACTAAGTGTGTGTTTTCCCATGTCACAATGGTTTGGTAACCACAGGACACTCTGAGCTGCTGTGATGTGTTTTGTTTTCAATACTGGAAGGAGTGGTAAGGAAACTCATTCATTCTGGAATTGCTTTTTTTTTGTCTGGTCGTATGGGGGTTTGAAATCACTCACACTTGTTAGGAGCCAGTCACACCTCCAGTCTTTTTGACTTTAGTTATTTTTCAGATAGGTCTTGCATTTTTGCCTGAATAAAAATCTCAGTCTTCTTACTTGTAGCACTCACATAGCTGGGAATACAGGTTCACACGAGCACACCTGGCTATTGTTGTTATGGGGTCTTCCTAACTTTTGCTTTGGCTGATCTTGAACTACAGAATTTCTGATCTCTGCCTCTTGAGTACTCTATATTACAGGCCCAGCTTTCCTTTTGGAATCTCTTGAAACTCTTTTCAAACTGCTGATTTCTGTGCATTCTTAGTTTCTATAATTCCTAAGCTGTAGCAGTCAAATCTTGTATATATCCTGAACCCTTTCCATTGATGTAAAGTTTCCAATTCTATCTTTAAACTATGGAAAAGTACTATAAACCACTATTTTGATGAAAGTCCAAAGAAATAGATGAGTTGTGTATTTAAAGTGAAACAACTAAGTCTATTCAGAAAAATAAGTATACTACTTAATTAATTTCTATCAGCTTTGACTGAATGTTGTGATAAAATTCCTCTTTCAGGTTCAAAAAAGCCTAGTCCTGGTTAACCTTAACAGGAAAGCACATGGCTTTCCTGGTTTTAAGCTGGGACAGAGGAGAGGGAATGGGCTGGAGAGATGGGTAGTTCTAGATTCAAATCTTTGTTCAGTAACCTGCCTGGGTGGCCTTGAGGAGTTCAAGTTCAAGCTACCCTTAGCTTCCTCATCTGTGAGAGAAGGGGAGCAATTCCTACCTTGCACCATATAAACAAGATCCCAAGTTAGATTCCCTGGCAATGAGTGTGACATCACGTACACTGATTCCTTCTTCCTGCTCGATTCATTAATGACCGTTGCTCAGTAGGATCCTTTTGGGATTGGTTGTCTTTGGCCTTCAGATGTCATTGTTGGAAGCAGTGAGGACAGCGGGCTTCACTTCAGTTTCTTGCTATCAGCCTTGATACGAAAATACACTACAGTACAAGGAGGAATTAAGATAAAGGAGAGGGACATACCAACATTTTGGTACGTGGTTACGATTATTCTATTTTAATATTGCTATTGTTCATTTCTTTGTCCCTAATTTACAAGTCAAACCTTTTCATATTTGTATATGTGTCATATATGTACATATAGAGCATATAGAGAATGTGTGTGTGACTGTGTGTGTGTATAGTTTGGAACTATCCATGGTTTTGAGGCATTTGCTGGGAGTCTTGGATGTATCCCTCATGGATAGTGAGAGATGTTACCATTCCTTCTGCATTGTATAGCAGATCATAACGAAAAGCTAAGGTGCAAATTTATAACCAGCTCTCCCTGATTTCTAACTTATACTATTTAGCTAGCTTGGGGTTGCCCATTGAAGACCTCAAGTCATCTAAAAACACTGTAGTCTACCCTCGTATAATCTTTCTGATGGTAATTTTTTACTAATGTGAAACTTTTCCTGTATCCTTTATGGCCACAAGACACTGAGCTTTTATTCTTTTCTTATCCTTTGCTCATTTACCTGTTGTCTAGAATGAACTTACTTCTCATCTTTCAGTTCACAGCTCACATTTTCCTTCCTTGGCGACGTTCTTTCTAAACTGCACCTGCAGTGACCTCAAGGTCCTGTGTGTGCCCAGAATGGCTTATCCTTTATTTTGCATCTGACACTGAACATTTGCCTTCTTCCATTAAACCGGGGTAGTGTGGCAGAACACCTCTGGCCTAGATGTTAGCAAGATATCATTTACTCACTGTAACCTGTGTTTCCTTGTCTGTAAAACTGAGGTAATAAAACTCAAGGGAGTCACTTTGACAGCCAAAAGAAATGCTTTAAAAAAAGAAAAGTTTTATAAGCAATAAAATGTTGTCCAAGGAAAGGCATTATTACTATTGTTAGCACATGTGTTTTACTGTTTTTTTCCCAGGACATCCAGCACAATACCCAGAATACATGGTTAATAAAATGAGCGGATGAACCAGCAAGGACTCTGAAGAGCCACAAGACTGCTGGCCTGGCCTCTGAATTCTGCTCTTTTGTAAGATAAGAAGGTTTGTTTAGAGTCTAGACCAATGGATCTCAACCTTGACTGCACATCGGAATTACCAGGGAAATTTTTTTTTAAGTGTAATTATTGGCAGATATTGATTGTTCAAATTAGTGGGATTCATTGTACTTCCATACATGTATACATTGTGCATCATTTGTGTCCGTCCACCCTTCTACTATGGCTCCCTCCCACCATACCCATACCCTGGGGGTCTTTTAATACACGCTCAGTCCCACCTCAAACCAATCCAGGTTCTCTAGGCATTAGGCTATTAGGTATTAGATTTTTTTGCTTTAAATTTTGAAACAACTACAAACTTACAGAACAGCTGAAAATATAGAAAATAATATATTTTTTCTTGAACCATTTACAATAAATTTCCCACCTGTTTACCTATCATCCTAGAATTTGTGAATTTCCTACAAACAAGGATATTCTCCTTCATATATGCAAATAGCCATCAAAATGAGGTAGTTAACAAAAATTCACTCAAGATTCCATTCAATTTTTAAGCCTGTTGAAATCACCAAGAGAGGGATTAAGGTAAAAAGGAGAAAAACAGAGGGGATGAACCCATTCAGGATATAATACATACATACATATATATATATACATGTGTGTGTGTGTGTATACACATACATGAGTGGGTATATATATGTATATGTATATACGTATATAAATGCCATAATGAAACACCCTATGTAGTTATCTTAAACAAACAAAAATGTCTTTTTTTTCAAAAACGGAGAACAGGAAGGTAAAACAGCTCCTGTGTGCGGGTTGGCACCAGCAGAAGGGAGGAGGCTATAAGGAAAGGGTGTAGGAGGATGAATGTGGTGGAAATATGAACTCAAGTATAAAAATAGAAAAATGAGAACTGTTGAAACTATTCCAGGAATAAGAGGAGGGGGAATAAAGGAGAATGATGGAGGGGGTGAATTCAACTATGATATATTGTAAAAACCTTTATAAATGTCACAATGTACCCCAGTACAATAATATGATGATTTAAAAAAGTTTTTTAAAAAAGATTCCATTCAAGTTTCACCCCCTGCCTCGAAATGTGTCAGAATTGCACCTTGCATGTACTTATTGTATCTCTTTAGTCCCGGTCGGACTGGAACAGTTAGTTCCTCCATTTTCCTTGATGTTCATGACCTTGACAATTTTGAGGATTGTGGGTTATTAATTTTGTAGGACGTCCTTTAATTGAAGTCATTTATGTTTCCTTATGACTAGATTCAGGTTATGTGTGTTCGGCAAGTATCACACAGATGTGACACTGGCTCTCCCCACCCAGGGGCATGATTCCACTTTGTCCCATTACTGATTAGCTTCCCTTTGATTTGAGCAATGTCCCCTGGTCTTTTCAACTGTAAGGTTCATCTTCTATTCCCTTTGGTATTAATAAAGATTTTGTGGAGAGATGCTTTAATATTGTGCAAATATTTTGTATCTTCTCAAACTTCAAATGCATTGATAATTTACATCTCAATGTTCCCATGGTTTTCTATTTTATTCAATGAGTTTTTTTTTTTCTGTTACTATCATTATTTACTCAGATGCTCAAATTGTACCAAGTGTGACCACTGGGAGTCCTGTCAACCTGGCTCTTGTATCCTTTTCACATGTATCCATCATTTTTCAAGTACATCTTGCTTTCTAGCACCACAAGATAGTCCAGGCTTCTCTACTATGTCCCATTTCCCAACCCTGGAGTTAGTGACCTCTCCAAGATGCCCTGGCTCCCATAGAGAATGCTGTTTGAAGCCAAGCTCAGGGAGCTAAGTGTACTCAGGGAACTAATTGTGGCCCCTAGGCCCTCAGTGGGTGAGGTTAGGGAATGTGTGAATATATGAATATGTGCATATACACACTGTTATATCTATGTTTAATACTACCTCTATCTAGTTTCTCTGAAGCCTTGAGTTCATGTGAATTCCAGTGGGTTTTCTAGTTCAGTTCCTTTCAATATTTGTGACTCCTTCTCTTCTTCAGGAGCTCAAGACCTTGAACCAAACAAAGACAGTCCTCTGGGGGTTTTCTTCACTTTCACCATCTGTCAAACCAAAAAGAGAAATCATGAAATTATTAATGGAGGTCCTTTCTCTTTTGTGGTTCTAGCGTATTAAGTTTCTTTAAAACACACGCACGTGTATACACTCACACCTACACACATTTGTAGGCCAAGACATTTTCATATTGCTTTTCTGCAGGTTTGTGGTACTGTGTCATCTCTATAATCATTCCATTGTAATTAAAGTACTGCTTTAATAGAGTAAATTTTAAAAAGCGTCATAGGAAAAGTGATTTTTCTCAAAACCAGGGACAAGATACATAAATAGATTTGTCTCTTGTCAAGAGCAGTGGGGCGGAAGCCCCTCTACAAGATGGGAAAAGTTGTGCATTCAGCAATCCGTGTCGAGCACATGTTGAACCAGACAGCCCCGTGCTGGAACACTGCTTGCCTGATGGACACCAGAGACGGGAGCAATTGTGTTAAAGCCTGTGTCAGTCACAATGGACAGGAAGCGACGGCTTCGGGTGGAGGTAGCCATGTGGGAATGCTCGTGTCTTGTGATTTGCACTTCTGTTTTCCATATTTCCTTTAGCTAGAAGATTATATTCCCATTCAGAGGTATATGTTTCACTCACAATATAGTTATAATCCATGCAGTTAAAAAGTGGTCTAGAATAATCTAAATATTAACATTTTCTGTCAAATAAATACATAATGTCTTTGGGGTATTGAATTGCCAATGAAAAATTGGGGATTAAAAATAAAAAGGAAATTAAAATTCTCTCCCATAGAACTCTTTGAAACTATTAGGATGGCACACTTGCCCTGAATTGCCAGTGCTGGTACAGGCTTCTTGCCTAAATACTCTTTATCTTTAGTGATTCTACCACCTTTTATTGCTACAGTTTTAAGTGTCCCATGTCGCTCGAGTCTGCCCTTCCACTTTACCTTCTGTCTTTGTAGACAGTTGAGTCTTTGGGTACTTGTCCCATGTGTGGCTTCATAACAGGTACTATTTTATGTCAACAGTTATTACTTTGGCTACAATGTGTTGACTGGAAATTTACACATACATTAATTACTAACCTACTATGCCAGTCAATCAATCAGTTCATCAAATAATTAATCAGAATCTTTTTATTTTAGTTTCTTATTAAGTGGAAACTATCCTTACCTTAAAACTACTTTCAAAGTTCTCACCAAAATTTCTAAAAGTCAGGTTCACACCTGCAATCTCAGCACTAGGGAGGCTGAGGCAAGAGGACCATAAGTTTGAGTCCAATTTGGGCAACAAAGCAGGGTCAAGACCAGCCTGTGGTACATAGAGAGAAACTGTCTTAAAAAAAATGGAGGCCAAATAGCATACATGCAGTTTTATTTTCTCTTTTTCAGTACTGGGGTTTGAACTCATGGCTTTGCACTTGCCAGCAGGTCCTCTACTACTTGAGTCATGGTCCTAGTCTTTTTTGCTGTATATGATTTCTTATTTATGTCCAGGCTGGGCTAGGACTGCAAGGGCTGACAAGTGCATACCAACATGCCCAGCTTTTATTGCTTGAGATGTGGTCTTGCTAACTTTTTGCCTGGGCTGGCCTCAAACCATGATCCTCCTGATCTCCATCTCTCAAGTAGCTAGGATTACAGGTGTGTGTCAACGTGCCTGGCTTATTTTCATATTTTAAAGTTGCTGATTATTGAATTATGAGGCCCTAAAATATCTCTAAATTGCACGATAAAGTTAGCATAACCCAGTTGGCAACAAGTTGTATTGGCTCACTTGCTTGAAATATCTATTTCTTTTGGGGATGAGAGGAGATTAGAACAGAACCTTAGACTGTGATAGACGAGTCTTCAGTAGAAAGAGGCTATCCCTCAGCAAATTTTCAAGACATAAGACCATTAAGGAACAAATAAATTTCAGTCAAAACTTGGAAAATTTGGGAATCATTATTTTACAAAATGAAAGAATGAGAGTAGACTTTTCCCTAAAGAAAAGCTATTACTTAAACTGAAACTAAAATATTATTTGCAAAGAGTATTTTTATATAACCATTTCTTGTTGATACTTAAAAGATGTCTAAAGTGGCTTGTCCTATCATTAAGTCAGTGGAACGATTTAAACTGCATAAAATTATACCATTTTAATAATCCGAATAGTGGTCCCACAATGAAGAGAGCTAGTTTAAGAATTTCATATGTTTTAGACACTTCTAACCATGCATTCGAAGATTGTTTGGTCTAACATTCTATTTGGGACTGAAAAAATTAAATGTTTCTACTAAAGTTTTTGATATCCTGAGAATTATCATATAAAGGATTTTTCTGGCCCATTGAGAAGGGGGAAAATAGAGAAAGTAACTTTGTTTACAATAAAACCTTCTTTCTGGTGTAAAACCAGTTAAACAGAACATAGCATCATGCATGAGAGAATCTCCCCCTGGGTGCGGCTATAACTGACTGCAGAGTGCCATCCGCAGATTCTACCAGATGCCCAACAGAGGAGTTCCAGGCTCTCACCTCCCTCTAGTCTCTTGTGTTAATGAGGACTCTTGATGCAGTTTAAGGCACACCAGTGAGCAGCTCTAAATCAGAGCTCGGCCTGTGGAAGGAAAGTTTACAATGGGTACGGAGGCCAGTCAGTTAGAATTCCAGATGTGGGGCCTGTACCCTGTCTCTGACCAGCATCCATTTCTGTGCTCCACAGCTGGTCCATGTAAATGTGCCATATTGCTGCCCATCTGCTCAGAGAGTGCACAGTGGCACATCTCCCTCTGACAGTGGACCGTTTTATTGGATGCTATAAATATTGAAATTCATAGGCATGAAGCAGCAGATTTTTAATGTTACTTAGAGAGACATTTGAGCCGCAACCTTTGGCAGAAGCAGACACAGTTAGCATCTCAGTGCACCATGCACCATTTGGCTCAGATTCATGAACAACTTTTCCAGGGACTTCATGGCTCTCTAATCCCAGGTAAAATGGAGTACAGACCCTGAGGGATGGCATTTAGTGTGAATGTCACCCTGCATACAATGTGCATTTGGGATATGGACTTTCCAACCCTGTGCTGTGTTAAACCATATGTTAATGTTTTTATACTCAGAAAAGATTAGATTGGGGACCAATAAAGTTTCAAAACTACAAATAATGGGCTAACCATTGTGAAACGGGAAGTATTCCTTCAGCTGATTTTTTTCCAAAGTCTCTGTAATTTTAATTTTGAAACGGCAGGGCTATGTTTTGTTATAGGAAACCAGCTTATCCATATTTTATAAGCTAATATGTGCAAATTTTGTACCAGAGAGTAAACATCCCCATTAATTTGAAATTACTGGCATGTGGTCTGGATAAGAAATAAAAAATTGCTTTCCGGTATTTTTCCCTGTTGACCAAATAATCCTAAACAAACTTTGAGGTGAAAAAGGAAGTAAATCAAAGCCCAGGAGTGAAAAGTCTGCAAGTTGCTTGTGCATTTTTTATTCCTGGAGTTGATATTCTTTGTCCTTAATGAACTGGGAGGCAAGGCAAAGCTATTTAAGGCAGCTTATTTAAGGACGAAAATGGAAATGGTTGTACATTTTTGTCAGTTCTACTAAGAAAATGCTAAAGAACAGAAAATGCCTTTTGAGCAATTGTCAGGGGTTAAACAGCAGAAGCAAGTCATTCATTTGGAAGAGTAAGTAGTTGGAAAAGTTTGACATTTGTTTACATCGAAGCTGTTAACAACAGCTAATTCAACAACTATTAAAAAAATACTTCTCTTGCCTAATTGATGTAAAGAATTGAAAATGATCTAAATCAAAGCTGAATTTCAATTATTCTTCTGGCACGTATGCTCTCAAGACTGTGATGGTTTTTAGCTCTGTCTCATTATCATTTTCCAATTGCTCTGTGGTCTTTGTAAAAAAAATTTTTAAATAGCAACTTGCATCTTTATTAGTGAAGTTGTAACATTGCAACAATAAGCTGTGTCATTGCTCAAACATTTCCCTGAGTTCCCAATCAGCAGAGTTACGTAAGGTGGCAGGTTAATAAAAGCGACACACTGAAATCATTTGTCCCAGATTATGACTCCTTCCAAACTCTGACAGATGCTAAGTCCAGCTGGTAAAAAAAGTTTATAGGCGAGTTGGATCTGGGGTCTTCACACACTCCACAATGTTGGCTACCAATGCTTGTTTTAATGAGTCACGGATTGCCTGTTTATCTTCTGCTCCCTGCTGTTTCTGCATTTTCTCTTCCAGAACAATCCTAGAAACACATGCTGCTACAGACGCTGGAGCAATGTGTGTAGACATTTGAGCCAAACTATTATAAAGAACTCTTTCTTCTCTGATATTAAAAAAAGGAGTGAGAATCACACATTGCCTAGCAAATCGTTATCTCAGATGTTCACTGTGACATGCTCAATATGGCCTACCAGAAAAAGTTGGAGACATTTGAAACCTTAACAACTACACAAAATGACACTGTAATTGGCGGGTTTTGTTGTTCATGTTTGGCTCAGCTAAAACTGCTCTAAACACTTTGTTTAATGATGTTACATTATGACAACACATGGCTTCTGTACAGCAAGCCATCATGTTTAACATGCAACAACACAGGAAAAGTACCAAGGAGCCAGAAATGGTACAGGGAACCACCCTCAGAAGTTCTCCTGTCACATCAAAAGTGATTAAGTGTAATTCTCCAAAATTGCCACTTCTCACTAAAGACTCACTGAAGTCCTGGTCCCATCCCACCAGGTTAAGATGACTTCTCCAGAAAAGCTGTTGGTTTGCGCATGTGTGTTGCAAATGTATTTAATATTTAACTGAGACTTGGGAAAAGAGCTTTTTAAAAAGGAAAAGAAACACAGACACAAATTCCTGCTTTTACTAGATTGCATGCTGAAATTCAGGTATTTTTCTTTGAGTTTCAAAAAAATTTAATGTAATAAGAAAGCCACATTATCTTCCAATTAGATTTTTTTAGTGTTATATTCTTCTATATTTTATAAGGTTTTTGATTATCTCTTGGATGGCTAACTTTTTCTGTCTTAGCAATACACAACGAAAATTAGACTCAGCCTTTGTCTTTGGTTATATTTTGATTCATAATAACATAAGGGAAATGACAGGCAAAAACAAATATACGATAGATATGTCCAGAAAAATAACAGACGTGAAATGGCTTTTGTGGAAGAGTTTAGTTAAATATCATGATGGTGGGTTAGAAAATGTTTGGCCTGACATTTGTAGAGGAATTTTTGTTGGGATAGTTAAATTTAGGAAAGGAAGGCTAGACAAAGGCATATAAAATTGCATTTGAATGTTTGGGATATTCAGGGTGTCCTGTGCAAACAGAAGCTGGGTCGGTACATGAAGCAAGACATTCTGGCAGGCTGAAAGAAGTATCCTTGGGAAGGCTTGGTGGTCGTTGTTAACAATAGTCATTGTGTCCAACAAAAATCAGGAAACTGATTGGTGGTGTATGGCATAAAATAAGGAGAAGCATCAGAAGGAGACAAAAGCTAGGAAATGGCATCTTTCAAGACTTTCTATCATGCCGAATGTCATTTCAGCATTTGAAAAAAATCTGTGGGAGATTTTTCTCTATCACTCAATATACTTTATAGGGGAACTTTTTGATAACTGACCATTTAGATAATTTCAGAAAATATTTTAATTTTAAAAAAATCTGTATTTTAAAATTTTGAACAAACTTAAAAATGACTAAGAGTAGATTTTAAGTGTTCTCACCACTGAAAAAGAGGTAATGCGTATGTTACTTAGTTCAATGTAGAAATTAGTTATTGTATATATATTTTAAAGTGTTACATTGTACACCAGAAATAACATACAATTTTGTTAATTTAAGAAAAGAATTTATTTGCTTATAACAAGAGTCTAAAATATTCTCTTACACCAGGATATTTCTGCCTTGCTTCATTTTTATGTTACCTCAGCTACTCTGGAAGGGGATAGGGTACAAGATGGGGAGAATTCACACATTTCCTCACAGTTTAGTAATGAAAACATAGTTTCTCAATTTCTTTAAATAATTGATTGAATTTTCATTACAATGGACTGGTGGGTATAATATCAAAAAAATACTATATTTTGATTAACTCAGTCTGTTTCAACTACTTGAACACTTGCCATAAGTGACTTGGTCTCTTTAGAAAATATCCAATATTTTAGACCCTCCCATTGCTCTTCTCCAATATGGCCTCTTGTGTTAAGGAAGAGGGGCTTCCAGGCCCTCATGTTGGGATGGAAGGAGGCATCTGGCTATTCTTTGCTTCCTCCCCTATCCTGTCTCATTCTCTGCCCTCATCTGCCCTTCTCTGTGTCCCCAAAGTCTGAGCTCTTCATATTCTATCTCCCAGATTTCCTTGCAAGGTGGCTTCTATTGGGTTTGGTTTCTGGGAATCACCAGCAAAAGACTGGCTTCTGGAGGGTAAAGGATGGGGACATTTCTCCTCCAAATCTTCCCTACTTTGGTGTGATGCTCTGGTATCACTGTGTGCCTCCATGATGACAAGCCAGCACAAGTCTAGCTCTCTGTGGGGTCTGCTTTTTCCTCCATGGTCCCTTTAGTCTAAGGGTAGGTATGGCTTCCTGAAGCTACTAGTGTCTTGGGTACCTTGCCATCCATTGCTTGTTGCCTCAACTCTGCCCACACCTTGGAGATAATCTCTTCGTTGGGATCTTTCATCTAAGTCATAACTGCCTGGGCCTTGGCTGGCACACACACACACATATCCCTGAACTGACCTCCTTGCTCTCTTGGGTGACAGCCCTTCTGTCTTGACTGCTGTTTGTTCTGGAACAATTGTGACTGAGCTTTGGTGACCTTAAAGATTGTTATCTTGCTGGGCATTGGTGGCTCATGCCCGTAATCCTAGCTACTTGGGAGGCTGAGATTGGGAGGATCACAGTTCGAGGCCAGCCTAGGGCAGACAGTGTGTGAGGCCCTCATCTCCAAAAAATAACCAGAGCAAATGAGACTGGAGTGCTCTACCACCTGTTTTGTCCTGAGTTCAAATCCTAGTCATCCACAAAAAAGATTGTTCTCTCCCATTCACTCAGAGTCCTGTAGGTCTCTGAGTAAAAAGGGTTCTCTGGGTTCTTAGCATGTCAGATGCCCCAAGCTTCTCCACTTCCTTGACTCTGAGCATCTGTCCCCACCCACAAACCTCACTGATTCTGCCTTTAGAGCCTGCCTACCTCATGTGTCTTCTTTTTTTAGGGTTTTTGCTTCAAGAGAGAGCTTGGAATGCACTTGTCTCTCATTTGCTTCTCCTTTTCCTTCCTGTGACTCTGCTGGACAAAAGAGTGGGCTCCTCCCAACACACCTCTAATTTTGTTGGTTCTTTCTCCAACATTACATTTCTCTCCTGTTTATCACAGTAGCTACTATTCTTCCACTTTCCTGGGGCTGTAATGTGAGAGTTGCTGCAGAGAATTATGGGAAAAGGGCAAAGACATTAATTTAATATTTTAAACTATTAGGCTATTCAGATTGAACAGTACAGAAAGGAATTTGGTCAATGAACAAGAAGGGAAGATTCTAGCATTGTAACAAAGAAATACAGGTATTTCTGCCCAAAGGTAATGTGTGCATTTCTGCAAGTCCTCACATTCTGCAAAATTGCAAGACAGATGTTAAAAGTAACAGGGCACATGGGACAAACAGAGGTGGGGAAGATTTTTCCAAACCCATATGATTTGTAAGCAGAGCAGCAGCAATAAAAGTGGCAATATGAATATGGATTCTAGTAAAGTGTTCCTGTCACATCATGTCATAGTTAGCTGACCTGTAGCCATAAACCCTGGGTAGCTGCTGTGAAATATCTCATCAAAATTAATAAACCAATCTAAAATATAGATTTATCAACCAAAAAAATTTTTAACATTGAGAAATTCTTCACAATTTCTTCATGAGTACTGTCAGCATCCCAGATAGGTTTTCTAAAAATATAAATTATTTAAAATTTTTTTATTATATATTTTATAAATTTAAGCCCATAGATACATTAGTGCTCACTTTGTATTGTATATTCTATGAGTTCTGGACAATGTGTATTGACACAGTGTCTAGCATCACAGTCGCATACAGAAAAAAGATCCCTAAGAGTTGTCTGTGTCCACTTATTTATCCTTCCTCTGTCCTCCTCTCTAACCCTCGGCTAGCCACTGATCCGTTCACAGTCTCCATAACTTTGCCTTTTCCAGAATAGCATATTATTGGAATCCTTTTCAGATTGGTTTCTTTCACTTTGCAGTATGTGTTTACAGTTTCTCTGTGTCTGTTTGGGCTCTGATAGTTCATTTCCTTTATGCCTAAGTAGTGATCCATTGTATGGATGTACCACAATTTTGTTGATTTGGTCACCTGTCTTGGTTGATGTTCTTTATTCATAATTGCCAAAAATCACTGAAAGACATCAACCAAGATAGGTGGCTGGATTAGCAATTATGAATAAAGATGCCATCAACATCCACATCCAAACTAAGATAACAAAACACATAGGAATAAAGAAAGTCACTTCTACATTTTCGGTTTTTTTCTTGTGACTTTCAAATATTGATAAGACATAAACTGTGAGAAAGTTTGATTTCGACTGTATACAAAACATGAAGTTTTGGGGAAATTTACAAAGGAACCAATACACCTTTGCCACCTCACTGACATCATGGTGTAAGCCACATTTCAGGCATTCTTACACAGGTGGGGAAATTATGGTGGAAACTTCAACTTTCCTACACATCTCTCACACCCCAAATCTTGCACTGACTGTTCTTAAGAACATTACCAGCCTTTCCATTGCCCTTACTGGGGTTCTTCTTACCCTGTATCTTCTCTGATTCAGCTGTAAGAGGGTAGAGTCAAACCATTCCCTAATACCTTGAGTGGTTTGACAGCTTCTGTGTGTGCAAGTCCTCTGTGTAAAATTTTGTAAAGTCAGTTTCCTTTGTCCCACTCGTTGGCCCAGATGTAGTTATCTTGCAGTCCTTTTTTTTATACTTGAATGTTTTGTCATTTTGACCATCTCTACAGACTTGAATCACTGCCCTCATGAAGCATCTTTACAGAATCAAGGAAGTTTTCCCCTAAAAGTAGGATTTGGCATGTTCTCTAGAGACAGACAGATCCCTGGGGTCACCTGAACAGTGGTGAAGACCTCTGTCGCATCTGGAACAGTGGAAGCAGGGAGTAGGCACTCAAAATGCACCTAAGTCACTATTACAAATTATTATTATTGATCACTCCTAAAGGAGCATTTTCCCTGAGGCTAGATACATATCAGGCATTTCATACACATTTTTTCCTTATCCTCACAACCATCCTGAAAGATATAAATTACAGAGGGTCCTTAACTTATGATTTTTCACCTCGTGATGGTGCAAAAGCAATACACATTCCATAGATACCCTACTTACAATTTAGATTCTTTCTTGATCTGGTGATACAAAGGATGACAGTCTCTTGATACTGAGGTACAGCTCCCAGTTAGTCCCCATCTTGAGGAGAAACCACTGATTCTCTATGGTGCATTGTGTTGTTAAGCACAATGTCTGTGTGTTTCTCAATGAGGATAGAATTTGGGTGTTCATGTCTGCTTTCTGTTTTTTTTTATATTTTCACAATCATACAATAATATCTGAATTGATGTCTATTGAAAAGCAGTAAGATGGAATGGAATGATACATTGAGCTACGCAGAGTTCTGGGACAGTTCACTAGATTGTATGAACTTTAGGATTCTCAGCCTTACATAGGACAGGATGACCCAGTTCTTATAGGGTTTTGTGGGTATTAAGAGTGACAATGTGTGCAAAGCACTTACCAGAGTAATCACAACCATCAATAATTGCAGAGTAGTTCTTATGAGTCACATACTGAACTCATTTAATGTTTACAACAGTCCCTGTGGGCTGTATGCTTTTATCATTCTACTCCTTCAGACTTGGAAACTGAGGACCGGAGAAGCCTCACAACTTATCTAAGATCACACAGACAGGTAGTAGAGTGGAATATGAATTCACGCAGTTTGTCTCCTGAAACTTCTCTTAGTCACAAAGCAACAATGTTCTAAGTAATATAGCTCCATTCTCAGTAATTCTCTCCTCTATCACAGACATGTAGAAAGTGTGGGTGTTCTTCTCTTCTTTCCTTATTCATAAGATAATCCATCAAGATTGCTTTTGGGGGGAATAGTTGGATTAAACATCAAAGGAAAGGGCAGAATCTTCTTTAAATAAATATTGACTTCAGTGACCCGTCTTATGAAGAAGAGTTGAAAAGCAACTAGTTAACCATTACTCCTTCTGTTTGTAATTATACTCTTTAATTCCTTTGTCACAAGCTTCCTATCTAAACAGGCAGCATCTGTCCTCTGTAGAAGGATGCTTATTGTAATGCCACTTTTCATTGTCCTGGGGCCCAGAATCATGTTGTTTAATAAAATCATCCTGCCACTTGGCAAAAATCACGAATCCTTTGCTAGTAATGGAGAAAACTCCTCTTCTTAACATTTTTGGGAGTTCAAAATACCCATTTCCATCCTACTGACTGATTCACTGTGCTGGGGTTTTATGTAAGGAACACAAAAGACAAATATTTTGAACATCTTAAAATGTATAGAAAGCTTAACTTTTTTTTTTTTTTTGCTTCAGCATGGAGAAATGTTAAAATGCTCACTTCATGTCCATTAGTTTCGAAAGTCAATGGGTACTGAATGACATTTAACAGGGGAGCACACCCATCAGCCTTATGTGCATGCAGCTTAGAGAACTGTGTTCTAGGTGCTATATAACTCCTTTCAAGGAAACATCACTAATCCAGACGTTGGCTTTTCTCCTCAACCACTTGTCTTATGAAAAAGCTTGTGAATTTTACATTAACACAAGAAATTATTCTCAACGGTGTGTTCTCTTTTTTATTTAACTGTGTTAGCAGTATGCTAATGACAGGAAGAAAACATACATACAAAATATTGCAAGCATCAGGACTTGGTAGGAGAGAGTAAGTTTGGCTTCTGACCATGAAATCTTATTCTGTGGTTGCCTTCTTAATGGCATCTCTTGGGGTCAGTGGCTTTGAATTCTCCCAATTGTATGGGGTCACTCTGGCAGCATTGACCAAGTAGAAAATATTCAGCCAGAGAACACAATAGCAGAAGTCACCCTCTAAGTGTCCTGCCTTCTATATCGTGCAATTGACTCCCAGGCTCCCCACGAAGATGTCACTGTTTGACCAGTTTGCTTTAAAACAGCTTAATTAGCTGAAAAGAAAGCTATGTCTGAGCATGTTTGTGAGAAAAACACAAAAAGCTCTCTCCTTTCAGAAAGCTCATGTTCTATCTTGTCGGAAATTTTTGGTTCCGAAACAAAACAACATTCCTTTCATACACAGTCAAGTCCTTGACAACAAATTTTCCTGGATCAGGAAATAACTTGTTTGGAGCTGTCTCCATGTGGCCATTTTGGTTCATGTTCTACAGAATTGAGTCTGGGTTGGGACCCGAACATCATTGCTGACGCCATTGTTGAAGGGATTCTTGCTGAAAGCAGATGTATTTAGTTCCTTTAACCAGCAAGACCTAAAACCAACATTAATGCGTAAAGACTATGTACAATTTTTAGTCAAATCTAAGTGAAATTTGCAGTAATGTCAAATAACTTAGGCCTAAAATAAAAACAATCTCATATCATGTGGTTCACTTGCCTCTGGTTAAATGTTTGTTTGGCAGTAGTGGGACAGTCCTGGAGTTTGAACTCTGGGCCTCATGATGGTTGACAGGTCCTCTTTCACTTGAATCACATCCCCAGTATCTTTTGCTTTAGTTATTTTTCAGGCAGGGTATTGTATTTTTTCTTCCAGGGAGAAGTGGTGGTGGTAGTGGCACTGTACCCCAGTATCCTCCTACTTATGCTTTTGGTGTAGCTGGGATGACAAACATGCTCTACCATACTCAGCTTTTTTGTTGAGATGGGGGTCTCAATAACTTTTTGCCTGGGTGGTCTTTGAACCAAGATCCTCCCAATTTCCATCCCTGGAGTAGCTAGGATTACAGGTATGCTGCATAGCATTTCTGGTTAAATTTTTTAAAAAATCATTTTAAAAATCCTCTGATTTTATTACATGGCAAGAAAACTTTTGTCATAGTACTTCAAATTCTGCTTGAATTAATATGGTACTCCTACAGAGAACATAATGGCAGCTGCTGTCTCTGGACTTGGAGCCTTGCAGTGAACATGGGAGGATATATTTAGGTTCATCTTAATTTGGAGAGGTTGGTACTGGTGTTTGAACACAGAATCTTCCTGGTGCTTGCTAGGCAAGTGATGCACCTTCAGCCCTTAAAGATTTTAATGCAAGTAGAAATTCACGGTACTGCTGAAGAGTGAATTACATGTCTGCCTTTTTTTTTTGGCAGTACTGGGGCTTGAACTCAAGACCTCATGCTTGCTAAGCTTGCTAGGCTTGCTTGGCAGGTGCTCTACCACTTGAGGCACTCAGCTAGCCCACGTGACTTCTTTTTTGAACTTTCTGAGACTAACTCCACCTGAGATATACAGGAAACTTGTGCTTTTGTTTTTCAAGGAATTGTTTCCATTTTGATGGAGCTGGTAGAAATAGCTAAGGCAATCTTGAACCCAGGTAAAGCAGTCCTACAGGTAAACCAGTGCTCATTTAAAAAAAAAGAATCAGCTATCCTTTTACTATGGAATTTCAAAAAGATGTTTTTTTTAAGTTGAGGAAGAAAATCTCCATGGTCCAAACAATACTCAACTATAAAAATCAAATACTTCCAACAATTAACAACTGCAAGATGCCTTGGCTGCCCATCCGTTTTCTTCCAGAGTCTCATGTCTCCAGAGTAATTATCTAATGAACATACCAATGCCCAATATCAACACTAGTGTATTTTTACAACTTCTAAGTTATAATGGGCACCAAATTCCAACCAAACTACATTTGGTTTTATATTGCTCTGAGCCCCACAATTTGGTCTTGTGCCATAAATAGCAGTGTGTGTGTGTGTGTCTGTGTGTGTCTTCGTGTTCTTTGCCATCCTACCTTAAGAAAACCTAAATTATGGTTTGCAAAACCTTAAAAATGATGACACCTTTTTAAAGTAACATTGGATTTTAAATTGCAACTGTATCCCCATTTTTTTAATGAAGAGAAAGATGACTAAATTAGGAGGAAAGTCTATAATTAGCAATATAAATCTTCCTCTGATTTCAGGGGGTCACCAGATGAACCGATGCAGACTTCGACACATCTGCTCTGTTGGCAACCACTGCCTTGTCCAAGGCTGCTCATTGGCTCTTGTTAATCATATGCGAGGCCTTCTGGAAGTGATTTGTACCTCCCCAGGCTGACTCTGGGCAGAGCCTGAACCAGGCTGCATTGCTCAACTCCAAGCAATGACAACCGCCTGCCGCTGAGCTGTGTGCCACCTTCAACAGGCCAATATATTGGGAGGTGCAGGGAGAGTGCAGTGTGGCTGTGGGTGGGCAAAGCAGATTTCCCAGGCCCCTGAAAGACTGGTATTTTTGGTGGAGGGGTCAGTGCCTACAATGTGGCATCACTGGTGCCAATTTCTGAAGGGGTGCTTGGCTAATCTTTGGAGGTGATGTACAATGTGGTCAGAATGAGGTGAAGACAGAAAGCCCATCCTCATGAAATAATTCAAACCTTGATGGGCTTGTACCTTTTGGTACCTGTAGACAACAGTGAAACCAATGGGTAAATAGTACTGCTGCCAGGCAAGAAGCCAGAGGCCAAGTACCTTGGACAGTACCCACTGTGAATTAATAATAGACAATAGCCACCATGTGGTCATCTGTTGTACTGTACTATCATAAATGGCTTGCTTTCTTAATGGCTAATGGTGTCATCCACTTCCAGGATTCTAGGCTGAGCTTCGGAACTGCACCTGCAAGTTCTGAACTGAGAAGTGGAATAACAGTCAATGTCTTCCTGTCTGTAAAATGCTGCAAAATATTGTGTTCATATGCTTAGTAACCCAGAGGAACAAGGCCCTTGAGACTTCTGCATCAGTGCAGGGAGGGAGGCAAACCAGAATTCAGTTTTCCCACATTCATGAGAACTTTCTTGCTCTTCCTATCCCTTTCTAATAACTATTGGTAGTCTCTGTGAAAGTCTCTTCTGTTCAGATAAGAACAGAATTCTTTTTTTTTTTTTTTCATTTTTCTTTTATTATTCATATGTACATACAAGGCTTGGTTCATTTCTCCCCCCTGCCCCCACCCCCTCCCTTACCACCCACTCCACCCCCTCCCGCTCCCCCCCTTCAATACCCAGCAGAAACTATTTTGCCCTTATCTCTAATTTTGTTGTAGAGAGAGTATAAGCAATAATAGGAAGGAACAAGGGGTTTTGCTAGTTGAGATAAGGATAGCTATACAGGGCATTGACTCACATTGATTTCCTGTGCGTGGGTGTTACCTTCTAGGTTAATTCTTTTTTCTTATCACTGAGTTGTGCAGATCTTCAGTTAGGAATTAATTCCTCATATTTATAAAGTACCCTGAAGTGTATAGATTATTTGCTGTGGCTTGTTTACATTGTGAGTTTTACATTTATGGTTTATGTCACCTTGCTTTGAAAGATGCACACATCTGTTTTATGGAGCAGCTTGGTCTGATTTTAAGTGACCATTTCACACACTTGTCCTGCTCAGAGGACAGAGCAGGCTGGGGTCACACTTGAGAGCACACTGCACAGGAGAATGAGGCTGAGGTTGGGGGTTGGGAGCTGGGAAAGTGTGGAGCCCTCCCTGCAGTAGAGGCCCCAGGGCAGACTGATCTCAGGCTGAGGGAAGCCCGCAGAGCCTTTGTGTCTTGACACCATTCAAAAGCAGAGACAGAAAGCGAATCAAAAGATCTCCTATTTTTGAAAGCTCCCCTCATATTTTACCAGTTTATTTAATCCCTCTCCCATCTACTCTTATTTTCACCTTTCCAAAAAACCTAAAGACTTAGGCAAGACAATAGGGTTGTCACATGCTTGTAGTGTCCATGTTCAAATATCTGTTAAGGTCAAGAATATGACTCAAACATCTGTTCACTAGGTATTTTACTAAGAAGTCTGTTTATATGGAAGCATATGCTGTTTTGGAGTCTTCTGTGTACCAAAAAAAATATTCTCTTGAACTGTATACTTCTTTTACTGTAAACTATCATTTCAGATAACAAGGTTTAACATTTCTAAAACAATGATATTTGTGTAGGTTTAAAGATACTTCATTTAATATCCTGATCTCCAATTATAATATGATCCAAAATGCTCTTTAAATCTCTACTAGAATAATTTATCATTTCTATGTTCTCCTTGGGAACTATCTCCTTCTTCTCCTTTTCCTGGATTTCTTATTGATAATTTTAGAGAAAAGTTAAGTTATTTCTTAATAATTTAGATTGTAGTGGAGATGGAGGAGGAATGTGCAGACTCTCATTGGTATTATTCAGATATTGTTTTTATTAATATGACTTTATATGTATAGTTGTTTTGCCCTGCAGAAGGCTCATCTAGCTCAATCTTGATTCAAGAACATAACTTCATGCAGTAACCATGGGATGGTTGGATATTTAAGAGCATTTAACAGATAATTTTAGCCAGTTGTTAATTTTGTTAAATTGGGGTGAAAATGGATTCATGTCCAGCTTTTCACTAGTAAAGTATTAGCCTTACAAAATATCTAGTAATGCATGGTGAAGTACATTAGATATTTTCAAATACCGATAATACAATATGACCTCAAACATTACTCCTTTAACTACCAAGAAATGACAATAAACTATATATACATTTTGGTCTGATCTGGCAATTATTTGAATAAAATATGTGTGATAGAGTGAACTGAAAAACTAAAAGGGTAAATCTATAGCTATAAAAGTCAGAAAGTACAGGAAAACCTACTTATGTGTGTATATGATATTTTTCTCTTGCAGCTTCATTATTACCAATGAAGGATGTCTATTTGCACATACACTTTTATTTAATCTTACCTTAAATAAAGGGGGTCAGATTTTTATTTTATTGTCTTTGTTGCTTATTTTCACTACAGGTTAAAGTATTCAGATTTCTTGGGATTTCTCCAGAAGTATGAGTAAGGTTAGTTGAATAGGTGGATCAGGGATTAAGTAGAAGAGCAAAGTGTGTGAGGTACCTTGGTTGTGAAAACAGTGGTCATATGCAGCCTCTGGGAACCCTGAGAATCTGGGAAGCTAGACAATCTCCTCCCTGAGGACATCTGGGTTGATGGCACTAGATAAAATTGAGGAATTTCAGGATTTAGGGTAAATGCTTTTGCTTTCATAATTAGTCTTTCCTGAGCCTCACCTTGTCCCCCAGTGTCCCAATATCATGTTGGCTCTCCCTGTAACTCACAGGAGGGACTCTTATCCCTCTTCTTGGGGTGTCAACAGAAGAGACCCATTACTAAATTCCCATGCTGTCTCTGTAGGATGGAACCACGTATGTGATGGACCAGTGGCTTGGCAACCTGGAGACATAACTGGGAACCACACAGATAACAGGGAAGGACTCTCCATCTTTTGGGAAATGCCCTTTCTCTTCTGCATTGCCAGGGAACGGTGGGAATACATATCCATCCAACTTTTGATTAAAAGAAAGTCAAAAGGAGACAGATAAAGGAGCCTAGCAGAGGAGAAAAGAAACTTTCTCAATTTCTTTCCCCTTAGCTATGTCACTCTTTGGTGGACACAAGCTTAAGGTGTAACACCTGACAAAAATACAAAGTGTTCTTTTGGTGGGGCGAGGGGATATGAATATTAACTGTACCAAAATGGCCTTGACACTACCTCCACTATTTTATATGAGGAAAGAAGAGGTAAAAGATGAATCACCTGTGCAACTTCTTATTTTTTTAATCTCAATCTTTATAAAGGTAAGAAAATAAATTTGAGGACTTATTTTTTTTTTTATCTCAATCTTTAGAAAGGTAAGAAAAAAAATTTGGGGAAGGATAGCTTGATCAAGCAGCTACATATTTTCCCAAGCAATCCTTTGGTTGATCTTTTTATGAAAATGCTCCATTCACACAGTGCAACCCCTCACAATAAGGCCCGATTTCTAGTCAAAACGTTTGTCTGCTGTTATGCTGACAGCCGCCCAGTGGGATGGGGTCATATAACAGCACTGCAGGCATCCAGGGGACATCAGTTCTTGACCCCTGTGTCAACCTCCAGAGTTCCCAGGGTCGGGTCAGCATCCTCAGGACGCCTGTGGTCTCATTCTCGGACATCTCTGGGATATCCCACAGGACAGAGGCATTCTTTGGTGAGCGTTCCCAGCCTCAGTTTGGGGCTTGCTTTGTAGAGGGCTGCGGTGGAGCATGAAAACAGCAATGGCTGAGGAGTGGAGGTTGGGGCAGACATTGTCAAATCATCAAGAAGACTGGAGAAGACAGGCTTCCCCTCTCTGGTATGGCCTTGATGGGAATTCTGGTTTCAGTCTGGAGGACTTAGAGATAGAGGAAGAAAACCTTCTCCATGCATCCCATTAAGGAGGTCCCTGGGCCACACATATTGCATGGCCTTTTATAGTTCAGTTGGGTTATAATCTTTAAGGGATTTATAAACTATGACGTTTAACGCTCTATTCCTCTAGGATCAGATTTAAGGAAATCTTGTGTTTTAGGAAGCAATAAGATAAAAGGCCACTGCTCCCTGAGGTACTTTCACAAATCCCTTATCCTATGGCTACACACTATAGTTCCTCAGGAACTCACTCCAAGCCTTATTGTTTCTTAGTTTGGGTGTATTTTCCTAGTCATAAGCAGCACCAAAGAAAGGAACCTGATGGTGAGGACTGTTAAAGAACAGGCAATATGACAGCTGGCATTCTCAAGAAAGAAGGGGAAACTCAGGACAGAATTATAATCCTGCATTAAAAAAATATTTGTGGGGAGAAATCCAAATCACCAGGACAAATTTAAATAATATAATTATGCCTGACATCCTCTTCTTAAGCAGATAGACATGTGAAGTGTATATTTAAAGTAAATCGCCATGAAAAATAGGGGAGACAGTTTTTGTATAAGGGGTGAAGTTTATATTGTGTGCAACTTGTTTGTGCTGAAAAGATGGACTTCTAAAAACAGACAACAAAACATTATAGCTAGAATGTTTTTATAGCTTATTCTGTTTTCACACTTATTTTCAGAGTATGTTGATAGATACATAGTTACTGAAAAGGGTAGTAACCAGCCTCCTAGGTGATGTATTGATAAGTCTGTCCTCATGAGGCTTATTTTTAAAGATAGAAAAGAAAATCTGTCTTTTTCTATGAGAGCAAGTGTCTGTCTTCCTAGAGTGACAATAAGCCTAGCTTTCTTACTCACTGGGGGGCCTTGGGGATCCGTGCATCAATCCTGCCTCAAAAAGGTTTCCAGGATGAAAGGAACCCCTGTCAAGGCCAATTTCAATTTCTAGTTCTAAAAACCTTGAAAAAAAATTTCAAAATACACTATTTTAAAAATAAAATGGGCAGAGAAATAAACATAAATCTCTATTCTATAATCCATCCTGTCATTAGTAGTGACTAATGGACATGAAAGGAAGGCAAATCCGTCCATGAAAATCTCGGAGCCTGTGATGTTTGGCATTTGGCTGGGATGTGAGGGGTACAGGGTTGTATTTATCAAATTGCATTGCTTGGGACAGAATGTGGTAGTGCTCACCTGTAACCACAGCAATGCAGGAGGTGGAGCTAGAGGATCAAGGTTTGAGGTCACCCTGAGTAAAAGCATGAGACCTGATGTGAAAAGAAAGTAAAAGGTCTGGGGGTGTGGTTCAAGTGGTAGAGAACTTACCTAGCAAAAGCGAGGTCCTGAGGTCGAACTCCAGGATTGCAACCAAACAAAAAAATATGATGTAGTCTATGGAGCACAGTGTGGAAGTTCCTGCAGAAATCTCTTGAGCTGTGCAGATACTGCTGACCTCGTGGTGCACACCTGCCCATGAGCACGGTTTAACATACATTTACTCGTTTAACATACATTAACATACTTACTTTTCTAATTATGACCTTTTTCTTGAGACTTTGGGAATCCATTTTTAGACTGAGTATAATATGCGCATTTATTCAAGAAAGACAAAGACATTTGTCCTGTCAATGTGTTATATCTGTCATACCAAGGGATTCCGGCCCTTGGCTTGAAATATGAAGTCTAGTTGTCTTGTATGATCCTAGACAATTTATGAGGGAAACAGGTGCAGGTGAGTGCACCTAAACTTGAGACATCAGAAACTAACTTACAGTGATTAGATAACACATCATCTTGAAAACAGTAGTAACACGAAATAGAATGTAAGCAAGCAGGCAAAATAAAAGAATAAACTAAAAAGTATATATTTATGATTTTAGCATGGAAACTATCATATTAAATCCTTAGATTAGCCTCAAAATTCACATATATTATTTTATTGGTTTGCATCTTTATCTTTATACTCCTTTGTTCTCCCCAGTTGCATGTCAATTGTCAGAGGCAGGTCCTAGGATTTTTCCCTTTATTGGATGGCTGTCAGGGCCAGGAATTTTTGTAGTTTTATTTTTAGGTGGTCTATGACTGCTCCTTCTAAACAGTGATTTCCCCTAGATGTCCTAGTAACCAATCACTGCACAGCCAGTGAGAAAAGACTGCATGGACATAGGGATTTATTTTAGGCCAAACCTATCTGCTTTGAGCTTCTGGTTTTGAGAGGTAAGATGTATACATTTCACAGAGGTAGTTGAGGCTCAAGGAGACCAAAAGAAAGAGAAAGGAAAGCAGAGTGGACAGAGAGCACATTTTAGACCATTTGTCTGTGCTTGTGTTACTACTGATCAGTTAGAGATCACTATTATTTTTGAGATATTCTTTTCAAGGCTGCTCATGGGAGTGATTCTTGTAAAAGGGGATAATAGCTATCTGACAGTACCACAGGAGAGTTATAAGAAAGAACTGTGAACTGCTCTGTGCCTATGTGTTGTTTCAACATTTTTATGTGGTCATTTGTCACACCTCCAAGGAAGAGGGAAACTGATTTAGCTACATTTAAAAAATAGAACTTTTGAGTTAGAAGAAACTATAAAAATAGAACTGTTGGATTGGATGCAGGGCAGGGTAAGATGTGTGCTTAACATGTGCAAGACCCTGTGTTCAATCCCTGTTACACACATACACACACATACACACACATGTGTGTGTATCTATCTATCTATCTAAATATCTATCTATCTATCTATCTAAATATCTATCTAAATATCTATCTATCTATGTATATGTATATATGTGAAATCTCCTAACCTAGTGTTTTATAAATGAAGAAGCTAAGGCTGAGAGGAGTGATGTCATGTGTGACATCCCTAACCCAGTGACTTAGGGATGGGATGTGACAGGCACTCAAACCATCTCCTTTCTAGTTCAAGTATTCCTTTTACTCCAGAATATTTAGCTGCATTAATATACTTTATTACATCCTTAGGGGATATGTTGAATTCTTTACAAAAAATAAAAACAAGCATTTGCATCCGGGACCACCAGCACTTGATTTAGCAAAGTGCTTTTGCAGGGCAGCTAAATGCAGCCACTGTTCTTTTTTGTTTGTTTGTTTGTTTTAATTACTTGATTAGGTGGCTCACTGTGTCTCAGAGAATCTAATGTTCACATTCTCTGTGTCAGACACTACAGCATCCAGCCATACACAACCATTATGTCCTTACCTTCCAGAAAAAGTCCATATAGATTTGAGAAAACTCTTGTGAAGCAGATTTCTGTTCTACCAGAAGGCAAAATGGTTAAGTTCAGATCAGCCTCCCTTTGTACTTGAGTACTATGCATTCATAAAGAAGACTAAACACCAACTAGCTGTCATAGCTCTTTAGAATCACACAATAGATCAGGTGTCTGGATGCTAGGAGTAAAAGGAAGCTTGCTTACATATAGGCATCATAAGATTAAGGAGAGAGGAGATACACTTGGGAAAGAGAAAATAGGCCAAGTAGGAGAGTGTGAGAAAATTATCTCAGCTGATTTGCTGTGAACATCTGCAGAAATCATTAATGGGGACTGTGTCTAATTAAATCCACCAGACATATGCATGCCTGTTATGTGTGGAACCGTGTTCTTCCCCATGATGCACCTGTTGCTGGCAGGAGCAGACTTGCATTCTATCACACGCAATATTAAGAGGGTTCAAGGAGAGAAATTTGAAGCTCCAGTCTAATGCAGTTAGAGACATGCTTATCAGCAGTAAGAGAGAGCTCCACCTGGGACTCTACAAAACTACTTTTCAAACCACCTACCTGGAGGTCCTCACAATTCTGACCAAGACAGTAGACTCTGGTCCATGTAGATTTGAGAAACAACTCTGTGAACCAGATTTTCTTTTTTTTTTTTTTCATTTTTCTTTTATTATTCATATGTGCATACAAGGCTTGGTTCATTTCTCCCCCTTGGTTCATTTCTCCCCCCTGCCCCCACCCCCTCCCTTACCACCCAGTCCGCCCCCTCACTCTCCTCCCCCCTCAATACCCAGCAGAAACTATTTTGCCCTTGTTTCTAGTTTTGTTGTAGAGAGAGTATAAGCAATAATAGGAAGGAACAAGGGTTTTTGCTGGTTGAGATAAGGATAGCTATACAGGGCATTGACTCACATTGATTTCCTGTGCGTGGGTGTTACCTTCTAGGTTAATTCTTTTTGATCTAACCTTTTCTCTAGTACCTGTTCCCCTTTTCCTATTGGCCTCAGTTGCTTTAAGGTATCTGCTTTAGTTTCTCTGCGTTAAGGGCAACAAATGCTAGCTAGTTTTTTAGGTGTCTTACCTATCCTCACCCCTCCCTTGTGTGCTCTCGCTTTTATCATGTGCTCATAGTCCAATCCCCTTGTTGTGTTTGCCCTTGATCTAATGTCCACATATGAGGGAGAACATACGATTTTTGGTCTTTTGGGCCAGGCTAACCTCACTCAGAATGATGTTCTCCAATTCCATCCATTTACCAGCGAATGATAACATTTCGTTCTTCTTCATGGCTGCATAAAATTCCATTGTGTATAGATACCACATTTTCTTAATCCATTCGTCAGTGGTGGGGCATCTTGGCTGTTTCCATAACTTGGCTATTGTGAATAGTGCCGCAATAAACATGGATGTGCAGGTGCCTCTGGAGTAACAGTCTTTTGGGTATATCCCCAAGAGTGGTATTGCTGGATCAAATGGTAGATCGATGTCTAGCTTTTTAAGTAGCCTCCAAATTTTTTTCCAGAGTGGTTGTACTAGTCTACATTCCCACCAACAGTGTAAGAGGGTTCCTTTTTCCCCGCATCCTCGCCAACACCTGTTGTTGGTGGTGTTGCTGATGATGGCTATTCTAACAGGGGTGAGGTGGAATCTTAGTGTGGTTTTAATTTGCATTTCCTTTATTGCTAGAGATGGTGAGCATTTTTTCATGTGTTTTCTGGCCATTTGAATTTCTTCTTTTGAGAAAGTTCTGTTTAGTTCACATGCCCATTTCTTTATTGGTTCATTAGTTTTGGGAGAATTTAGTTTTTTAAGTTCCCTGTATATTCTGGTTATCAGTCCTTTGTCTAATGTATAATTGGCAAATATTTTCTCCCACTCTGTGGGTGTTCTCTTCAGTTTAGAGACCATTTCTTTTGATGAACAGAAGCTTTTTAGTTTTATGAGGTCCCATTTATCTATGTTATCTCTTAGTTGCTGTGCTGCTGGGGTTTCATTGAGAAAGTTCTTACCTATACCTACTAACTCCAGAGTATTTCCTACTCTTTCTTGTATCAACTTAAGAGTTTGGGGTCTGATATTAAGATCCTTGATCCATTTTGAGTTAATCTTGGTATAGGGTGATATACATGGATCTAGTTTCAGTTTTTTGCAGACTGCTAACCAGTTTTCCCAGCAGTTTTTGTTGAAGAGGCTGCTATTTCCCCATCGTATATTTTTAGCACCTTTGTCAAAGACAAGTTGCTCATAGTTGTGTGGCTTCATATCTGGGTCCTCTATTCTGTTCCACTGGTCTTCATGTCTGTTTTTGTGCCAGTACCATGCTGTTTTTATTGTTATTGCTTTGTAATATAATTTGAAGTCAGGTATTGTGATACCTCCTGCATTGTGTGAACCAGATTTTCAAAGAGCGTTTTTAACCTGCTCCAATGGAAGACAAAATGCTTACACTCATATAGGCTTCTATTTGTGTACAAGTGACTACTGGTGAATATCAAGTGGTCTTTGAAGATCAAAACTGTTACTTGGGACATGTGTTTCCTTGGTCATCCCACATTTGGTCAGGTCTTAGTGGTGTCTAGCTATATCCTGAGCTGTTTCTTTGATAAATCTGTCTCTTTGCTAATGAAGACAGAGCCTCCCCAGTTCAGTGGATGTTGCTGTTCCATCCAGTCCGTTGGGTCACCAGGGGGTGAAAGTTGCATTGAGGAAATGGCAGAGCACAGGCATGCGTAGCACAGACGCTGGAACCAGTCCCAGTTTCCTGTTTATTAGGTGGTTATTTCTCCGCATTAAGTCTTGGTTTCTTCATCTGTAAGATCACCTCACAGAGTTCTCATGAATGCTTAGAGCTCTGCCTGGCCCAGAGCAAATCCTCGTCAATAGCAGATATGGTTTTCCAGCTAGTTCTCAACAAGCACTCTTGCACATATTAATTGTAGCTCAATGTGCAGAATTTACTTAAAAAGCAGAAAAATGCAGATTAAAAATTAAGTCTAGGGTTGAAGAGACCAATTTAAGGATTTGCAAGATCATTCAAGCCCATAATGCAAATAACATTGTTCTTATCAGTTGTATATACCAATATTCACCTTGTCACTTCTATCACCCAATCCCTTGGTATATGTTTCATAGGCTTATGTGATCTAGTACATTCAAAATGATGTTAACAAACAGGAAAATTGTGTTCTTGGCTACATTTTCCACTAATTCTGTAAAAATGTATGTAGTCACTATTACTTATGGTTTCAGATAATGCCATGATGACAAGGAAATACTTCAAATCTAGCATCTTTCACTCATAGTCTAAATAAGGAATTTCTGGAAACTAGATCTTTAGAGGGAGCAAGATATAGAAAATAGACAATTTGTGAGAACAGGGTATCCAGTTCCTTTCAGCAGTTATTCCCCTGCCTCTTTCCTCTTGTCCACACACACCACCCCAAAGTGACATGGCCAGGGTGAGTGGGGTCATGATGTGAAATATCTTGTGATCTTAGCAGGAGTTGAGGAATCTTAGTCTGAAAATGCTGTGCCTAGAGATAATCTTGCAGAGGACTTCCACAATAACAATACTCTAAGGGTGGAGAAACCTGTGCAGAAGACAAGAGGTCACTGTTCCTGGCATTGCACTCTCCATAGCACCTCTTAAAGGACACTTGCATATTTGAATCCCTTCCTCTGCCTATATTTCAACTACATTGAGCTCTGAATGGTGACTAAAATACAATTGTTTAAATCAATGCATTATTCCGTCATGCTGTATCTGAATTTGTGTTCTCAACATGTATTTAAGATTTTTATCCTTCCATTTAGCATAATTTATTCAATTAGATTTATAAGTACCATTTTGTGACATTTTAAATGACCATACTGATATAAATGTAAGGCATTTAAAATATTTGTCAAGTAGAATGTTAGAAGAAAACAGTCCTAAATAAGCAGTCACATTCACATCTCCCCCATATCATGTCTGAGAAATTTCTTCTCAGATTATTCCCCCAAGAAATGACCCAAACATTGTATGCACATATGAATAAAAAAAAAAAAAAAGATTATTCCCCCATGGGACAAAAGTCTGTGTTAACCGATGGACTTTGCACCTTGCCCTAAAGGTAAGCAGGCAGGAGTGCTGGGAGTTTGGCAATAAATCCCATAGTCTAGGACCTTCTCATAGGAAAAGCTTCATCTTCATTTCAGTTCTAGTGACACAAACAGGAGTGGCTTCTACGAAGGCAGCTGCCAGCTAAGCATCCAAACAGCTCCCTAGTAATGGTGGTGATGGCTGAGAGTTGTGAGGAAGAGAAACACTGTGTCATTTTCTGGGCTCTTCCACAAGCCTTGTGAAATGTGCTCACAACTGGACCTTCAAACACCACAGAGGGATAAATGCATATGCAAAACATCTTTTCCAGGAAAACGAAAGACATATCATTTGGTCTGGGTTCTGGGATTTGTCACATCCAAATGAACTTTACGGTATGTTTGAATGTATCTCTGAAGAACCCAATTTTAACATTTTTCCATGTTCAATCTTCTAATAACAGTATCACTGGCTCTGAGTTAGGAACGACAGCACTAACTAACCATTCAAATATGACATACTTTGGAACCCTTCACTGATTCTGCCCTAAAAATAATCAACAGGAAATAATATATTTCTGCCACAGATGGCTGTTAGGCAGTGATGCATGCTGTAGCTTCATTATTCTGGGGGAATCTGTTTTTCCCCACAGAAAACAAAGGCATGTAGATATTTCCTGCCCACTCTATTTTGGAAAGTGCCTATTTTGTGTTCATAAGTGCAGATGCTTGCTTAATTGTGTGTCTGACACAGAACAAAGTATGTTTTTTAACACAGCGCTTATTGGATCTTCTGTATAATCACAGTACAGCTCCAAAGAACTTTATTCAGAGTCCGGCTAATTTTCTTTTTTTCTTTTCTTCTTTTCTTCCCCTACTACTATTGTTGGAGTGTCAAGTGTGCATCTCTCTCATCTCCCAGATTGATGGCATCGTCTAGGACTTCCCACATAGACAAGATAAACGAGAGGCTTCCGTGGACAGGTATGTAACTGTGGAGACAGTGCGCTGCAGAAGAGGCCTCCTGACCACAAAGAATGTCTGTCGCACAGTCAACTCTCGGGCTCTGCAGTCACCTTTGACACGACTTGTTGAATAGGAGTTTGTTTTCCAATTTCCATGGTTCAGCCATAGGCCATGCAAAGTAAATACTAGTAAATGAGCAACAGTAGGTTCAAAGGAACATAAGACTAGAACCCCTCCTCCTTTCGAAGACAGTTTGGGTAGTATTCACATGTGAATCAATCTGTTTGGGGTCTTTGAAGTGACTTTGATTAAGAGTTGTGGCCCAATGGCAGTGAAACGGGCAGAGCCATCAAAAGAATTGGCAGTTTCAATATGGACTCTGAGTCTGTGCACAACATCCAAGCAAGCCCCAAGTGATGGCTCTGCACACAGAGTCCTTTTTGCCTCGGAGAAACAAGCCGGGAACTCACCACCTAGAAATTTGCATAGAAGTGGCTTTTGTTTGAAGCATTGAAAATGTGCCATAGACCTTATGTTCCTACAGATCAGCTTGGAATTAAATTAATTCACAGCACATTGGACCCTTTTTTAGTGCTCTTTAATAAAAACAAATAAATAACTTCCTTTTTAAAAAGCAAGCACTTTATTTCTAATAGACACACTTTATTTTTATGAATAAAAACAAAATAATAATTAATGCTCCAAACTTTGGGAACTATATAAAATCTATGCAGTCCACTAAACTTTCCTTGATTGTATTAGAAATGCTAAAATTAATGAATATTTAAATTTGTTTACCAGAATGCAGCACACTTTTGGAATAAGAAGAAAAGTAACAATTGATAGAAATATTAAAATCTCTACCTACCTTTGCCTCCACAGAGGAATTTTGAAAGTCACTAAGACCCTACTTCTTGACTCTCTGTCTTCAGTCCAACGCACTGTAAAATTTGCATCCTTCTCATTCAAGTTTCCAATTTAACTCCATAGTCTCCTTACTTTATACAGCCTTCTCTGCCTACTGCCCCACACTGCAGAATTAGTTTTTGATTCTCAAACAAATGCAATTAGTTTTAGAAGTCAAACAAAAAAGAAATATTTGAGATCCACAGTGCATTTGGCAAATTGGAAAAAAAAACATGAGCTTTGGGGTCAGACAGAAATGAGTAACAAAATGACCTGGGCCAGTTGCACCACTTTTCAGAAACTTAGTCTCACCATATGAAAAATGGGAGCCTAATACCTTTTGATGAGTTGCCAGGAAGACTAGAGATGAAACGAGTAAACCAGAAACTATGGCGCTAGATGCTAAAAAATGATAATAATAATAATTATTATTATTATACTTCTTGTGCTGATTTTCTTCGGGTCTATTACCATTTCCTTTAGATTGGTGCAGTTTTTGTCTTGGGACAGCACTATATTTCATGTGACATTTTGAGTTTTCGTGGGGTTTGTATCATAATTACATGCACAAATGATTTTCAATTTCTCTTAAGTTTGGTGATTTGCACTATTAATGACTATGATGAATGTTGTCTAGAACAATAATTTAAAATAGATGTGAAAAGCTGAACTCCACAATTAATGACTGAAGGTATAGTGAGGACAAACATATTCCATTCTAGCAGGAATATTTGAGTTGTTGCCTGATTTGTTCAGAAGGAATAGACCTCTCTAGCTAGAGTTCTTTTCGTATTTAGATATCTGAAATTCATCACACTTTCCAGACTTTATGGACAATTCTCATAGAGTCAGTTTTGGCTGAGACTTTGGTTCTTTTAATCTATGACCAAAAAAGAACAAATATTGTAGTTCTTAACCAATTTTACTATCTAAAAAGCTGAAAGGTCTGTTCACATTGTAAGAAAACCAGCTGATGATTTAGTAATCTTGAGGCAATCCTGAGGTCTCCAAAGAAAAATTGCTATCCATCAAATCACACAGCTATGGAGCAAGTCTTCTACATTTATATAGCAAGCCACTTTCCATTTAGATGTCAAAGCTTTGGTCTTCTGAGTCCATCAAGGTAGGAAGGACCTAGCAGAGAGGGTGACAGGATCAAAGGGTTAATAGTTGTACATTTACTCTGAGTTTATGAAGAGTGAAAAAACTTAGGAAACTTGAGCCTTTTCTGAGAATAATATACCAAGTGAAGTCATGGATGTTGCTAGAATTTTTCCCTGTGTTTCAGCCCTCATCCAATGCCCATCTTCCCAACCAATGCCTGCCACTGAGTATGTGATTACAGACTGCATCAAAGACTAATTAGCACCTCCCCATGAAGTCTTTCCTCTAAGAAATTAAAAATACTATCTTTAATTCATAAAACACTTGTAAATTTTTGATTTGTTAAAGATGGAACTCTCTTTTCTTTTCTTCCATCATATCTACACACTTCCTCATGTTAAAGAGAAACTACTTTCTTCTTCTATCCCAGTATTTCTTTCTAAAAAAAGCAAAATATCTCATGTGTCCATGGAAAGTTCAGAAGGTGAGTACAAGACAATGAGGGGAAAGCATTCTTTCCATACCTTACTTATCTGATAAAAACTTTGACAGACACAAGAATGGGGAGGATTCATGGAAGAGAACATTCAGAGAGGAAAGCTAGTGGAGCAAGGATCAGAAGAGAGAGACCCAAAGAAGTCATCGGTACCTAAGTCATCAGTACGTAAGAAGAAAAGAGAATAAGGCAAGAGATTTTTTGGAGGGTGTGGTTTGCATTCATCTCCTGACACCAGATGAGGATGATCTTCACAGAGGAGGAAAGATGAGAGGTAGTGTGGCCTTGACCAGGGAGAGCAGAGTGGATGACCTGTTCCAGCCATGACCTATAAAGATGGAAAGGCCATGCTTTATCTACTTGGGTTCATCTGCTTTGTCAGCTCAGTGAATACTTCTATTAGAGCTCTATTTGTCAATTCTAATCATTATGTATGACCTTGTTACCATTCCTATTTAGTGGACTCCTAATTAATATTTGCTATCTTAGACTCTAGTGACTCTTGATATTCCAGCTTTCTGAATTTGAAGCATCTGACTGTGACATACTTTCTCTACAAATGGGGTTGATTACATGGATTTAATCTTTGGCTTAGATGTGACTTTCTTCCTGATATTGCAACAATCAATCGTAATCCATATTAATCATAGAGCACCCTTTTAGGGTTCATAGTCATCTCATGTGTGTTACTTCTATGAAGATAAATAGATCATGTCCTGATTTTGCCACAAAATAAGTGGCAAAGGCATGCCTCAAAGCTAGGCCCTTGACTCCAAATCTAACAGTTCTTCTACCAACTAGTGTGCTAATTAAGTGCACCAGATATGATTCATGCCTTCCACAATTCTGCAAAAAGGATGCCATGGTGAGTGTTACTGGTAGACAGAATTGCATAGCTTTGTCCCAGATGACTTATTAAAACTGATCCCAAGAGTGACTTCCAGGGCTATAAAGGGCCATGGTCCTTCAATTCTTGAATGATGGGACACTACTGATTGACACAAAGCAGCTCAGACCTCAGGAAGAGTGGGGGGAAGACAAGGCAAGTCACAATCCAAATTAGTGCAGCCGCTCTTGCAGCAAGAGGAACACAATGTGGTCTTTGACTAACCTTTCAATGCCCTGTGTAGCTGGAGCTCTGAGGGCGGTGCCGAGGTGACAGCCTGGAACATTGACTGACAAGCTGTGACCGACGTGTAAATCACCCTTTGACTGGAGGTCCCAATCTGGAAATGGCAGTGACATCTTTGGACTTGCCCTACCAGGTGTGCATGCACAAGTGGTCCGCCAGGTACCTTGCTCCACCTTTGCAGACAAGTGACACAATGCAAGCAGTGATTACATTTTTGGAGTTTATTCCCAAGACTGGCTGTTAGTTTGAACAACATTCATTTTAGCTGAAATTTAACCACACCTTTTTTCATGCCACATCTTTTATATCTAGAGGCTGGAATGCAGAGACTATATCCTATATCCCTTCAGGAAGCAGAGATTGAGAGGATCACAGTTCAAGGCCAGCCTGGGCAAACATTACTGAGACCTCCATCTCAACAAACAAGCGGGGTGTGATGGCGCATGCCTATTACCCTAACTATGCAGGAGGTGTTGGTAGGAGGATTGCAGTCCTAGGCTGCCCTATTTGAAAAATACTGGACAATAAGCACTAGGGGGTGTGGCTCAAGTGGTAGAATGCCTGTTAGATAAGTGCAGAGTTTAAACTCCAGTAACTATATTTTATATATATCTATGAGAGCTTGGTTTAGGCCTCAATAGAACTTCTGGCAACACAATCTTTACCAATGGCCTCATCCCTACTTGTTGTTTAAAACAAATGCCTTGGGAACAGTGCTGGGCCTTGCCTCCTGGCACTATCAGGCTGTCTGACCTTCTTGGCATGGTCTTCCTATTCTCTCTTCCTCTTCACAGGCCTCTATTTGACTGTGAGAGCACCGCTGTCTTCTTGCCATTCCCTTGAGCCAACAGCTTCCTCTGATTGTGGCCTATGAGTCCTCCTCCCACACTGGCCAGGCTGAAATTCCTCTCTGCAGTCACTTCCCTTGGGGCCATTTCTCCTCCCAACCTCATTCTGCATCTCAGTGGCCCTCGGGTGGTCTCTTCCTGATCAAGTTTGGCCAAGTCACAGAGTCCTGAGACATTCGATCTATTCGTGTACTTGTGAATTGGCCTTCCTTTGTCCTCTCAGGAATTTCTTTGGTTGTTACTACTGAGGGAAACTAAAAGCCAGCCACACTGCTTGGTAACTTAAAAGCAATTCTTGGAAACATTAACAAGGATGATGTCAAACTGTATGAAGCATTTTGTCTTTTCTCTTTTTATTCCTATCAACTGTACAAACAAGAGTTGTCGATATCAGTGACTCTTAAATGTGTATTTGAATTTCCTGACCATTCTTTATTCTGTAGGTCTAGTGTAGGGACTAGGACACATCTTGATGATGCCAATGCTGGTGCTCCCTGGGCCACACACTGGGCATCAGGGATCCATGTGTTACTTTATAGAGACTGGAAGAGTAGAGAATGAGAGTGGACCAATAGGATCAAGGTCATATGATTCAGATTTTTCTAATAATTTCTAAATATATGGCAAAATAGAGCTCACAGTACTGGAAATTCAACCATGTCTTAGGAATTGGTATTAATTTAGAATCAATAGAATATGCAAATAGATTAAAATAAATATAACCTAAATTTTCTAATTCTTGTTTTCCTTAGTTTGCAAATTGCAGATAATTAAGTATAGTTTGTGAACAAAGTACTAGGCTGTTCTCTAAAACTGACTGTTGGCTAGGTGTGGTGATGTATGACTGTGATAAGAGTACTTGGGAGGCTGAGGCAAGAGGATCACAACTCAAGGCCAGCTTGACTCAAAACAAACAAACAAAACAAAAATCTGATTGCTAACAGAATTCAGAATGAAACTGTGAAAGAACACAAGCTACACTGGAACAAAAGACAATGAATACAGCTATGGGACTTTCATTATAACCTGGAGGGGTCTCCCCCAAGACCACTCAGGCCAAGTCAGCCTGCTCTGCCCCAAGCATGGAAGGGCCTTTCACTGACAACAGGAGTGTTGTTTAGAACACTGAGACACATCTTCTATGAGAAACAATCTCTGAAGAAAGAGTTCCCATCGCTGCTTCTAAAAGCAGTGCTTAAGGAACATCATTGTACTACATCAAATTTTAACATTATGTCCAGTTTTCAGGCAGGTACAGAATGCTTTGGAATTCAAATTATTCAACAAATCTTTTTATGCCAGGCTGTTTGGCTTGGGGCCAGGAATATGGAGTGACCAAGACAGACATAATCCTTGCTTACATTTTGATTTCACTCTACGTTTCATTATTCTCCCCTAGTAAATATGTTTTTAAATAACTTTTAAGGCCTTCTCAACAAGCTCCTCATTTTTGAAGTACAAAATTGAATCTTTCCCCCTCCCCCAAGTTCTGGGGATGGAACCCAGGACCCCGAACATGCTAGGAAAGTGCTGTACCACTGAGCTACAACCCAGCTCACAGAACTGAATCTTAACCTCTAATTCAAACTTTTTTAAAATGTGAGAAATTGGAACATTTATAAATGTTGCTACCATTGAAAAGATCTTAAATCTTTCCCACACATTTGCATTGCAATTACTTGTTTACAAATCTGTTTTCTTAACTAAGCTGTAACTTACTCATAGAACCACCTCTATCCATTTAGTTGCCAAGCCAGAAATGGTGCCTGGCTAGATAGGGTAGGGCTGCTAAGCCGTGTTGATTGGATTTCACAAACTCCTTTCAAATTTTCCCTTTCCAAGTCCTTGAAAGTCTCATCAGGCACATGGCTCAAGTCATAGGGTGCCTGCCTAGCAAGTGTGAGACTCTGCGTTCAAATGCCAGTACAGCCAAAAAAAAAAAAAATCATCTTCTCAGAAGTTAGCATATCCTCCTCACTTGCCTCGGCTCTGAGCCTCCCGCTGACCTCTCATCTTTCACTTCCGATCTGAAATCTGCAGTGCCCAAGGGGACTGCTCTGAAATCTTCATCTCTCCTGGCTTCAGAGAACTTTCATTACTATCAGAATAAAATCAAAAGCAGTATACAAGTTCCACCAGCACGTAGGTGTGGACATGTTGCATTCCACAGACCTCATCTGACTTATTCTGTGCTTTAGTACGACGCATTAAAGGTTCTGCAATTAAACAGACTAGTCTAGTTTTGCTTAATCCAGCATGTCCCAAGTTCATTGAACTATGGAATGTCTTTTCTTCCTCCTAGAAATGCCTAGTAGCACCTTCAAAGGCAATCCTTCTCTAGGACATATTCCTATGAGTTCATTCACTTGGGAGTTAAGGCCAGCCAGGTGGGAATCAAACTCTTGAATTGGAACCTGTGGTGGCTGCTTTCCTCCTCAGAATGTCAGCACTCAGTGTTTGAATAACCATGGCTGATCAGACTTAAGATTTCACAGATGTAGGAGCCTTTTGAAATCAGCAGGTACAGCTGGGCACCAGTGGTGGCTTATACCTGTAATCCCAGCTACTCAGGAGGCAGAGATCAGGAGAGTTAAAATTAAAGGGCCAGTCAGGCAAACAGCTCTCAAGACCCCATCTCGAAAACACTCAACACAAAAGAACTGTTGGAGTGGCTCGAGAGGTTGCTAAATATCCTATGACACATAGAATGACTCCCCCAGCAACAAAAATACATCTGGTCCCAAATGCCAATAGTGCCAAAGTTGGGAAATTCAACTGCAGAGAACTGGATGAAGCAGTGGGAAATTTTATTCTTCATGAAAGCTCAATACAATCTTAGTAGAGCTTCTATTACTGCTGGCTTCCTATGTGAGCGCTTTCATTAAATGTGATCATTGACCAGAAGGAGTGCAACACTGTATGAAGTGTGCAAATGGGGCAAACCAGGAAGGAAATGCAAATCAAAACAACCCCAAGATTCCATCTTACCCCACTCAGGCTGGCAATCATCAAGAAAACAAACAACAAATGCTGGCGAGGATGCAGGGAGAAAAGGAACATTCACACACCGTTGGTGGGAATGTTAACTAGTGCAGCCACTACGGAAGTCAGCATGAAGGTTCCTCAGAACACCAATCAGAGACTGACCTTATGACCCTCTGCCATATCACTCTTGGGCATAAATGTGTAAATCAACATACGAGAGAGATATCTGTATACCTATGTTTATTGTAGCACTGTTCATAATAATCAAACTGTGGATTAAGCCTAGGTGCTCAACAACAGATGAATTAATAAAGAAAATGTAGTATATATACACAATGGAGTATTATTAAGCCATAAAGAAGAATGAAATTATGTAGTTTTCAGGAAATGGATGAAATTGAAGATCATGATGTTGAGTGAGATAAGCCAAGGTCAAAAGCCAAATATTGCCTGTTTTTGCTCATATGTGGAATCTAGGCCTAAAATGATGATGACATGATGAAGTGGGACATGAGTATAAAAGGAGAACTGTCTGGGTTGGGAATCAGTGGAAGGGGGAGGTAAGAAGAACTGGGAGGTAAAAAGCATTGAAGATATTAATGAAGCCCACCAAATACTGCTTGTCAAAGGCAGAACAGTGAGGAGAGGCTAAGGGAATCTAATGGAGGGGGTGAACTTGTTCAAAGTACACTGAAGCATGTGTGGAGTCATCACAATGAACCCTGCCTGAACTATGAATATATACTAATAAAAAATAGTTTTTTAAAAAAGTAGTTGGGTAAGAAAACACTCTACTTCGATTGTGTTTTTATTCACAGTAGGGTTAGCATAAGGTCTTGCATATAGATGAGTGAACAGGAAAAATAAAGAAAGGAAAAGAAAGAAATGAAATGAAGGCAAAAGTAGAGAAATCAGAAAGAAAAGATTTTTGAAAGAACTGAGCTAATGCACTGAGCTGATGGTCTTGGAAGGAAATAGGAGAGGATGGAGGGGATGAAAGGGGATGGAGGGGGATGAAAGGGGATGGAGGGGGATGGAGGGGAATGGAAGGGGATGGAGGGGAATGGAGGGGGATGGAGGGGAATGGAGGGGGATGGAAGAGGATGGAGGGAGATGGAGGGGGAAGGCAGAATGCACTAGAAACTGAGTGACACATATAGAAGAATGAAGAGCAAACCCTGGCATCCTGGAGGCCATCCATATGCAGATGCTCCAACAGCCCAGGGTTCCCCCTCCATTTTCCACAGCTATTTCTAAAGGACCCTCTTGGTGGCTGTCTCCAACAATGGTTTTTTTTCCTTTATTTTTTGAGTAAAATACATTTACTTTCTGGAAGGATGTCAAGTTGCTCTACACGGGGAATGGAAGGCAGGCTGATTGGAGCTACGACAGGGTCAGTGTCTGGACAGCAATCTGTCACGAAGCCTGACACAGACAGCCCTTGAGAGGCAGACAAAGACACTCAGCCATTATTTTCCAGAGGGAGCTTTTAAAGCACCTTGGGGCCAACACTCTGCACAGGCCCAGAACTTCGGTGTTGGGCCACCTGCTGGGAGCTGTGTGTCAGGCTGACCTCTCCCACCCAACATGAATAACGCCCATCCAAGAGGTAGTCCCCACATAAGGCCACAGTCTGCAAGTGGGCAAAGAAAGAGAAGAGATTTATGACTCTAGAATACCTCTCCCTTTTGAAAATGAAACGGCACATTTCAGGGGAGAGGGACTGGGCTAAAAGGACTTGTCCCCAGGCCTGACCAGTGTAGCATTCATTACTCTGTGCAAACACTTGGGTTGGTCCAGGCAGGCCTGCAGAGAAAAGAAAGGCCTGGGCTGCTCAGTCATGGCTCCCTTGGGACTTCTCTGGTCCAGTTTTTAAAAACCTTCACCAACGTAATTTTTTTTCCCAGAAGGCAGTGCGTGGTGGGGCCATCAGCACAGCAGGTGAAGAATGATAGTGGCCTGCAGAAATGTGTTATGTTCCACTCTACGTGCATTGAGATCTGGAAAGAACATAGTATCCATTAAAATGCTCCTTGAAATCAAAAGACAGCTAGGTTTTTGCATCTTTTGCAGTCATTTTGGTTCTTCCAACTTTGAAGAAATTGTTTAGAATCTTGGAAACCCTGATGATTCTTTTAATCACCGATAAAGCCATTTTGGGAAATAAGAAGCTGTCTTTGTGTGGGTCCTTCCTGGACACCTCTCTGCTTTTTGATGAATCACAGGAAAATAATGGTGTTTGGCCTTCAGAAAATCTCTCATACTTGAAGGATGGCATCTTTTTTGGAGTGTTGAGAGGCACAGAGGAACTGTGAGCAGAAAGACTCAGGTCCCATTTCTGAGTTCCACCATACACCGTGTCTGAGGCTGTACCAGGGTGATCGGTGCACAATGAAAACACAGACAAGGGAGATTTGCACAGCTTTTAACTTAGGTCAAAAAAACATGTAATTTGTTAAGTAAGAGGGCACTAACACGTGCCATGTCACGCTGGATTTTCTTGAAAAAAAAAAATAACAAAGTTAAACTTTCAGTCAACCTGAAAATATTAGCTTTTTATGGGGGCAGGGCGGAACGAATGGAACAGCAGAGACTTGGCCTTTTTTTTTTTTTATTGCCCATTTTCTGAGTCTTCTCAGAGAAAGAATGATAGGGGATGAGGCAGACAGGAAACAAGGACAGGAAAAAAAAATCCTTGGAGACTATTTATTAAATACAAAGTGCCAAAAGAAAACAGGCCACGATTAAGGGTGACCAAACTACACGGAAGGGAGTGGCGATTGATAAATTGTTTTTCTGAGGTTGAAATTTGAACTCTTTTAATTGAAGGGGAAATGTAAATGAGTCAGTAACATATGGCATATTGCAGACAGTGTAGACTGAAGCAGTATTTTATTGTTTTTAACTCTTAAGGGGCAAATACTTTTCAAGAAGTATAAATTACACAACTTTAGGAAAAAGTTTTAATTAGAGAATTGTCCTCTTTAAACCCTGTCACAACGGTGAGGCGGAGAAAAGGGCTGTGTACAGCATGGTAAGGTCAAAGATTAGGATCCAGTGGGCCAGATTTGTTTCTATTAACTTAACCTCACAACCGTGAGAAATTTTTTTTTCTGTGCTGGGATTAAAATCCAGTGCCCTGAACATGCTAGGCAAGCACTCTTATCACTGAGCTACACCCTCAACTCCCACGAGAGACTCGAGGACTTCCACACCTGGACCTGGTTGTTCAATGCTTATTACATACTCTTCTTGATTGAAATATTTTACTAAATGAAATTATACCATCAGCAGCAGTCGTGGCTCATGTGGTAGAGTGCCTGCCTAGCAAGCATGAGACCCTGTGTTCAAGTCTCAGGACTGTCAAAAATTATACATTAACTTTTCCCTCTTTTTAAATTATTTTGGCTTCTTTATCATTGACTCTGAGCTTTTTTTCCTTTCTCTGTGCATCTCCTCTCAGACCTTCAGCTAACAATCATGTGCTTTCCAAAACTGATGTTTAAATAACAACGATGAGGATGGTGGTGTTGAAGAAGATGGTGATGGCTATTTAATGTCTTTTTTTGAGGTCGGGAGATGCTGGTTTAAATCTAAAACAAACTAATTCTCTATCATTCATTCCTAAAATCACAGAAAAACCTGGTCTCCAAAAATGTCAGTTCTATTGTCTGGGTTTTATGGTGGAACAAACATGGTGTGTGGGGGGGGTGGAGCAGTGGACCCATTAATCATCTTACATTTTTGCCTGGACCAAGGTCCAGGGAGAGCTTCTTGTACTTCCCTGAGAGCCCACTCTCTTCCTGTCTCATGGTGTAGGCAGGAATGGGGCGTGCTGGCCCCCAGGGTCCACACAAAGAGCAATGGACAATGCAGAAGGTCGGCTCTTTCTGTGCAGACCTGCCTTTGTGCTCCGGGTGGGGCTCCATCCCCGCAGCCCAGAGCTCAGTGGATGCCAGGGAGATAGATGTGATGTGCTTGCCCCATCCAGGGCAGCAGCTGAGCGACATTCACACAGCCGGGCAGGTACAGCCCAGCCAGTAACAGATGAGAACCCCTGGAGAGCCCTTCACTATGAAGAATGAGAAATCAAAAGAAACCATATTGGACACAGATACAAAAGGAGTCCTTGCTCTTTTTCTCTCCTCCCTTGTCGCCTTTCTCCCCTTTGGTAGGAAACAGCCATGAATGTGGAAAGCTGTCTGCCCCTGGAAGAGCATGAGGGCACAGGGACTCCAGATGCTATTCTATGCAAATGCAGTTCCTTTAGGCTGGCTCCATTTGGGAGAGAAAGGGAAACTAAGGGATGAAAACCACTTTCTTCACAACGGTTTTCCCTGCTTCCCTCAGCAGAGCAGAAAAGCAATAAGCAGAACTGATTTGAGGTGTGGTGACTGCTGGCATCCGCATGGGTGTTTTGGGGGTGGGGGTGCAGAACCTTTGAGAACAAGGCTCAGAGTGAGTCAATGAAATGCCAGTGGAAACCCTTAAACCTCCTAGGTGTTTTCCTCAAATTTGGAGTAGGGGGCAAGGACAGTTGAAAATACTTGGATGCCAAAACTATGTAACTACTTTTAATGTAATATAACAAAATTGTGTATTTCAGTGTGAAGGACCCACCTCCCGTTTCCAGTTTGCTTTAAAAGTACTGCAATGTGCTTTTAAGTATTTCAGATGTTTTTTAAATGCTACCTTTTTCATGAGTAAAAGCCAATATAATCAGATGACTGAAAAAAATACAATGAGTGGTAACCCAGTGCCACAGTTCTAAGGCGGTAAGTTCTAAGGGTACAGTCAAGCTTGGGGGAGTGCAAACCCAGCTACAATCCTGTCTGAGGATTCCCGGAGAGTTCAAGTTGCTCACTCACACTGACAAATCAAAACTAGAAATGAAGGTCAGATAATATTCCAACTAGCTTGATATACACCAGAATGTGTAAGGAATAGTTTTAAAGTATCATGTGACTATCACATGTATTTCCTTCCTTATTACATATAAATATAACTAATATTCTAATTAAATGGGACACATCTGTAATTTATTTTAAAACTTAGGATGCTCACATAAATTTTTGACATTTCCAATAGCATTGATTACCTGCCATTCTATGGTGATGTTATTTAATAGGAGTCGTTTACTGCAGAAATACATTAATTTTTTAAAGGGAATAAAAGTTTCCTTTACACATAAGACACACACAGCCTGTATCTTGAAACAGTAGGCTAGTATGGAGTTGTGCTGAAGTTATTCACCGTGTCTTACTATGGATTGGACTACACTCTTAGCCACATGTATATATGGCTCTGAAGTTAGCACAACATATAACAGAGAGAGGGAGAGAGAGTTGTGTGTGTTTTCCTTCTTAGAGAAGAGATGGCTATAGTTAAGAGTACTTAAGACCAGGGTAAGGGAATCTACATTCAGGTCCTGGATCAATTAAATAATAATGGACCAATTAAAAAATGCAAAGTATAGAGCACATGTGATTCCTTCCACACTTTTGGCAGACATCAATAATCAATCATGACATTTTGTGTCTGACAACAGCCTCAGAATGCTTCTGAACAATACTGTAAAGAAACACTGCTCTTGATTCAAGCTTACACATAGGATGCCCCCTTATTTGCCAACCTTAGACTAGTTTCTTACTTGTTTGTACCTGAGTTTTCCTATCAGGAAAATGATCACAGACTAGAGTCCCACATATATATATAGGACTGTAAATTTTTAAATAGATGATATCAAGATGACACTAATCTCTTTTTGAAAGTAAAAGTAAGAATAATGTCAATATAGAAGAGCTGGGGTTAAGTCCCTCTAAAATGAATTATTTATAATGTCTGAGGACATTGTCATTATTCTATTATGCCTGCCTTACCTTAAGAAACTGGTGCTTATTATGTTATTGGTAATCAAATTGTAAAATAAATCAGAGATTTAGTGCAAGTGAAGACTTGTACTAGGTAAAGAATACTTCTGTAAATACTTTTATTTCAGGAAGACAAGCTAAATGTATCAAGTTTCTTATTCAATGTCCTTTCTAAGCAATATATTCCTCTGTAAATAAAAATATGAGTCCTGGGATATTGGCCCCAAGGGATACTCTTTGTTTCTCTTTTCAGGTTGTCTTTTGCCTTATTTCAGATCTTAGCTGAAGTGTTGATTATTCAAAGCTCTTTTCTCATTTCCTGATCCAAAGTAGACTGTCGACATGCCTATGATTTTATCTCTTTTCCTTTATAACATTTATCAACAAACCCTCTATCGTATCTCATCATATCTATCATTATCTATCATAGCTATCTAGTTATCTAGCCTGCTTATCCATCTGACTCTCTATCTAAACTTATTTAGTAGCTGCGTTCTCTGAAAGGTGGGGAATACCCCACCTCTCTCAAATCCTTTGTATATTCCATAACCCTTGGTTGTACGATAAAATCTCCTGTGGAGCTTTCAGAAATGCCTGCACAGAAAAAGTGTATCTTAGAGGGTGTTTATTATTCTGCTCAGACCACCATTTTTTAAAAAGCCACAAACTGGTGGTGACTTCACCAAAGGAAATTTATTTTCTCACAGTTTGGAGGCTGGAAATCTAGGATCAAGGTGCCATCAGAGTTGGTTTCTCTCTCCTTGGCTGGTAGGTGGCTGCCTTTCCACTGTGCCCTCCTATGGCCCACTCCCTGTGTAAGCTCGATGGTCTCTCTTATAAAGCCATAAATCCTATAGATTAGGGCCTCACCCTTATGACTTCATTTAGTTTTAATTACCTCCTTAAGGCCATGTTTCCAAATCTGGTCATATTGGGGGTTAGAACTTTAATATATAAATTGGAGAGAGGGGTAAATTCTTCCCCTAACTCATGAAACAGGCATCTGTGTGCTTTAACACTCTCTTCCAAAGTCCAGATAAGACTGAAAGCCCACAATTACGTAGGGGGAAACATCAATATAAATTTTTCACAATAAGCTGTAGTGGGTTTTTTTAATGTTAAAATATGCAATATAATTTTAACAGCTTATTTGTAACCTTTTTTAATAGCTGCACTATAAATTATGAAAATCACAGAAAATATTGTGACCTAATCCTGCACCATCAGAAAGGAGTCGGGGGTTATGGAGACAGATGGACTGACTGCAAACTGCTGCTACTGTAGTATGTACCACTTTCATCCACAGGCCTACAAACAGCCGAACTCTCAAACACTCCTCTTTTCAATGAGCCTAGCAGTTTGCCAGGGATGGGTACAAAAGCTGGGGAAAGGTTTTATGCTCAGTCACAATTGGGTCTAAGCTGGTGGGATCCTATCTCTGGAAAGTGTGTCTGGAGGCGATTAAAAACAAGAGGAAAGATTTAAAGCTTGATGGCTCCCGGATGTTAATTGGAAGGGAGCTTGGGAGTTAATGCAAATGCAGCCACCTGCCTGGAAGACATGTGTTTAGAGAAAGGATTTATGCAAACCATCTGATTGTCTTTTGCTCTGAATACCCACCGAATCTCCAAGCAAGGAACTGGTAAACCTGGGAGGACGGCCCAGAGCACAGCCACAGTACACTGCAGGAAGCAACTGTGGAGTTGGGGACACAGGTCTGAGTGAGAAGAGTTACTTGAGGCACTGCAGTGCCAGGTATTTTCTTTGTAACCACAACCAGCTTATCCTGCCTTTGAGTTTCCACCTCCTCCATTTGGAAATGAGTAACATGGTGAGGTCAGCTGCAAAGCCCTATGGCATCTCTCTGAGCCTCCAGTTTTCCTTCCTACAAGGAGGGTAGGATTTACCTGCCTTACCTACCTCACAGGAATATTAGGTATATTACTAGATCGTACCTATCTGGCCTGCTTGGAAACAACCTTAGAAAGACCACATTTTGTCAAGTTAGTCAGTAAGGATCATTTGTGATTAGATCAAAACCATAAACTGAGCATACACTCTGGCCTCAGCCGCCCTCCTGAAACACTAAAAATAATAGATTTAAGAGAAAAAAAAAGCTACCAGATTTGAGAAGTTAGAAGTGTTGTTTGAGGGAGTATCAAAAACTCTGAGGAGTCCCTAAAAATTGAGAAAATTAAAACTGAATTGGGTTTAAAGAGAAAGCCAAAAGCAATTATCTATCTATCTATCTAAATATTTATTATCTATCTATTTATCCATCATCTATCTATGTAAATATCTATTATCTAGCTAGCTATCTAAATATATATATCATCTATCTGTCTATCTATCTATCTATCTATCTAGCTAGCTAGCTAGCTATCTGTCTGTCTACCTATCTATAGACCTGATAGGATTGGTACATAGTGAAAGAGAAGTCTTGAGGTGCCCAAGCTTGGATCTTTCAGATATGGGGGCTGCATGGGACCCTTAGGTGGCTGGTTGGGCATCACACTATAAGCATCTGGGCAAACTGGCCTTTCTTTCCCTTCCTTCTTGTTTCAAATAGCATGCAGGAGGCATTTTCTGCAAGTGGGGTTGGTAGTTGTGAATACCTGAGCTGGAGGAGTGAGACTGGACAGGGTCCCAGGTGGTTGGTAAAACTCAAGAAGAAGAAACCCCCTACATCAACAGGACTAACCACCAGGCCAACCTTGCCCAAAGTACTGGAGACTGGCTGATATAAATGATATGACATTTGTAGATATAGTGTTGATAGAGGACTTCCAAGTACAGAATGGTTTTACTTTTTTCTTTCTTGATGGGACTGGGATTTGAACTCAGGGCTTTGTATTTACAAGGCAGGTGCTTTACTGCTTGAACCACACCTCAAGTTCATTTTGCTCTGGTTATTTTGGAGATGGAGTCTCTTGAACTATTTGCTAGGGCTGGCCTCCAACTGTGATCTTTTCAATCTCAGCCTCCCAAGTAGCTAAGATTACAGTCATGAGCCAAGAGCACCAGGCCTACAAAATGGTTTAAATAAACCCTATACCAGGCAAAAGAGGTAACAAGCTCAGCAAATAATAAGGCAAAGCAGACAGAATATTAGAATAAGATGATTACAATTCCCAAAGTTGACCTGAGAATATTTAGCATGAGTGAAATAATTTCGAATAGCAACAAAATGAAAACAAAAGATATGTTAGATATTTGGGAAGTTAAATATTTGATTGTTGAATCAAATAGCTTCTCTGTTGACTGTCAATGTCTCTTGACATTGCCTTGGCAATGAGTTTTTGGACACTATACCAAAACAAAAAACTGACAAATGGGATTACAGCAAACTGAAAAGTGTCTGCACCTCAGAGGAAATAGCCAACAAAATAAAAAAGCAACCTAGGAAATGGGAGAAAAATTTGCAAACCATACACCTGAATCTAAACTATCTCATAGAAGCAGAGAGTAGAATGGTGATGGTTAGGAGCTGAGAGAAGGGACAAAAATAAAAGTGGTATATCCACATAATGAAATATTATGATGTCAGTAAAATGTTTCTAGGGGAGTTCAAATGACATAGAAAAATGCTGATAAAATGTTAATCAAGGAAAACAGAATGTGCAGTATAATCCAATTAAGTAAAAATGAATAAATAAATCATTGTGAAATCATAGAAAAACAAGCAGACAGGAATATATATATATATGTATAAATATTAGTAATTTTCAAAAATCTCTAGGGTTTTCTTTTTAATAGGTTCTACCCCAGGACCTATTTGCCTGTAAAATTAGTGTCATTTGCAAAGCCTGAAATACTGGCTTCCAGCTCCATCGAGTGGCTTTCCTCTTTCCTCTGCTCCTATAGTCCATAACCAGCTACTCTGTTTTAAGAGCCCTGCAAAAGAGAATGGAGGACAAAATACTTTGGGCTGGGCATGGTGGCTCATAGCTACAAAATCCCAGCTACATGGGAGGCAGAGATCAGGATGATTGCAGTTTGTGGCCAGTCTGCGCACAAAGTTATCGAGACTTCATCTCAAAGATCACATTGGGCCATGCTATAATCCCAGTTACGTGGAAGGCATAGGTAGGAGGAACATGGTCCAAAACTGGCCCCCAACAACAACCCTAGAATGTAGCTGAAAAATAATTAAAGCAAAAGGGGCTGGAGGTCATGGCTTAAATAGTAGACAAATTGCCTAAGCCCCAGAACCATCAAAAAAGTGCTAAGACGGTTCCTTCCTTTTTTTTTTGCCTTGCGTGGAGTATCCAGAATCATGGTGGACTGGCTTCTGAAAGGCTATAGTTTGACTCAATAAAACCCTCCCTCAAATTTCTTCTGGATTGAGTAGTTCTCCCTTCTATTTCCCCATGTGGAGTGCCTTTTTGCACCTCCTATGTACCTGCATCCAGTTACCAATGCTCTGTCTTTCCCCGCCCCAGCACACACATAATGGGCAAATCCAGGGAGCTAAGCCCTTGCTCGTGTACTCCTTGCTTTCACTGAGGCACCTCTGATCTAATTTGGCCCCCTATCTTCGAAGGAGTTCATGTGGGATAGCACTTCTGTTATCCAACCGAAGGCAGCCTCTTTCCCTTTGCCTTATATGGCATCAAGGGTGGGTATCACCATGTGACCCTGCCGGAAGCCCCTAACCCTGGAGACTTATGTTGGATCACTGCCCCTCCCCCACATTGCTCCTATCAGCAACCCCAGCAATACATCCCATGTGAAGCAGGAACTCCTTGAATTTCTCCCCTTACATTCACTCTGACACAAGAATACAGAACAGAATTTAATTAACAGATATAATTACCAATGATGGCAAAGTCTTATGTCTCCATGTCACTCAGGGTACCTGTATCCTTATAAAAACCACAATTAGAAGACAGGAAAGAGAGGGACATGAGAGATTTTCTGATGTCGTTCTCTGGCTGGGGATCTGTTTGTTTTATTCCAAGCAGGTGTTTTTAGGGGTTTTTGTTTGTTTGTTTGTTTTTGGCAGCATGGAGTTTGAACTCAGGGCCTCACGCTTGATAGCAGGCACTCTTACCACTTGAGCCCTCTGCCACTCTGCCAGTCTTTTTTTTTTTTTTTTTTTTGTAATGGGTTTTTTTCAAGATAGGGTTTTGAGAGCTAAGTGCCTGGGGCTGGCTTCAAACCTCCACCCTCCTGATCTCTGTCTACTGAGTTGCTAAGGATTACAGGTGTGAGCCACCAGTGCCCAACGTGGTATTTTTCTTTTGACAATTGCTAACTCTTTGTCATTTGCTTTTGGTTGGAAAAACCTCTCATTTTTTTTCCACTGTCAACTTTTCCTGTTCTTATTTTAGTTGAATTGGTTTAAACTCCCTTCATTATCATATAACATATATGAGTTTATGGATTAATACGCTCGAAATCTTTCCACTACTATCAAATCTCTGTTTTTGAAAGGACTATGTGCTTTTCAGTAAAACCAAAGTTAAGCCAAATTCAACTTTAAAATGTCTAGAGTTCTCTTGGTGCCTCACTTCTCCGTCGATGCTGGCGAGGTTACTTTATTTTACTGGGTTTGCAGTGGGAATTAGGAGGAAATGTGACTCAGAGCCCCTGCTTGTGGTCTCACTGCCTTGTTCATCTCCTGGACCTTCAAGATGAGGAGGAGTCAAGGAAAGGATGGGTTAGAAAAGACACAAGAGACAAGGAGAGGAAAGACAAAAACAGAGAGAAACACAGAGAGGAAACAGAAGACAAATGGACAAGGAATACATAGCCCTCTGTTACAAGAGAATAACACATGGAGCCAAAAGACACAAAATTAGAAACTAAAACTTTTATTTCATTCTGTGTTCACTTGCTGGGACCTAAGCATAGACGTTTTTAATGGGGTGTGTGTGTGTGTGCCATTTTTAGTCAGGGTAGATAAGTCCTTGGAGCACTCAGCAGCAGGCTGTACAAATTGTCTTAACTGCCTTGAATGCTTTGAGCAAACTTGCCATTTTTATTCATGGGCCTCTGAGCCATGGCTCCCAGTGGATCCATGAAGATTAAATAAATTATGTCTCTGATCATTACTGAGTGTCACTCTTTTTCATGGCAAAGGTGGAGGCTGCAGTAATGCTGTGGACAGAGCCTCTACTTCTGTAGTGCACGAGAAAAGAGCTTGTCTTGACCCCTGCTTTGAGGCAAGGCAGTCGGTAGAGGATGAGGGTGGTGTCTGGGACCAATCTTGGTCCACAGCTGATGGGGCAGGGTCAGGGCGTGGGAAAGCAATCCCTACAGCTGAAAGAGTGGCTGGGAGAGCGAACGCTTCTTCTCCTGCAGCAACTAGGCCCCGCTTCAACTGCAAAGATGTGTGTGGAGGAGACTGAGGGAGCCCCTCGGCATTCCTACAAAATGAGAAGAACAATGTTCCTGGGAAAGCCGTGACACCTCTGCAAGGGCCCTAACTGCAGACCAATGTCCCCTGCACATCTGCCTCTTCCCCTCCAGGTGGTGATGACCTCAATCCCAGTCCAACACTCAGGGTCAGGAGGAAATGGGAAATCTGTTCCAAAGACTGCCACTTTCCCTTCCTTTCTCTCCCCACCTCTGCCCTCATCCCAGAGGTGATTCTCCTGTTAGATGTCAAGTTGATGATGCTAAATCCCAGATGTGTCATGCTCAGTTAGTGAATAACAGACTGTCAAATAGAGCAATAAATCTTCTTGCTCGGTGGTGGCCATGCAGAGCTGCCCCACCGTAGCACTCACATACCCCCTAATTCTGTGTGATGAGTGAGGCTGGTGGCAGCCCCGTGTTCTCTGGGGACCAGGATCAAGGTGCAAACATATTGAGATGGGATGATTGCTGAGTCCATCCTGCTTTTCCAGTGCCCGGCTCAGGACTGGAAATCCAAAGGCTCTCTGCCATATCAGCTCTGTTAATTATGTTGGCTCCGTGCCTCTTTGGAATCTCTCTCCTTCCTGACATTCTGACAACTTTTTCATAGCCTGACGTGGTGCTAGCAAACTGGTCATTTGGATTATCGTGTGAGGTTGTTTTCTGCGACAAGGATTCCTTCATTTTTGTTTTTCTGGTGGTAAGAACTGGAGGTTTTCTTTGATTCCCTTCTCAGGGATTCAACATGAGAGCATTCCTTTTCTCTTCTATTGAGTTTGATCCCTCAGCCAGTGCCCTACAGAGAAAGCCCTGCAGAAGCATTAGGAATGGAGCAGGATAGGTTCATGAGGTTGGCCAGAACCTCACAGCTTTAGTACATAGGTACATTTTCGTGGGCTAGTCCATCTCCAGCGAAGGGAGTGATATGCCGTATTTACCCCAAAAAGAATATAGCCTCAGTAATGACAGCATGACACTCCTGTGCCTCTTCAAGCTGCAAGAAATAGAGCTCTTACCCGAATGTTCTTAAGAGTGTGATATCTGCTATTCAATGGCCAAGGTAGGGGTTCTAGACAGTCTACTGACATTTGAGTCCTGCCTCTACTGTGCTCATCATCCTCAAAGAGTATGCATTCTTACAAGAGGACTTCCTGCAACAGGTCTGTATGCTTCAGTGCCCACAGCCTAATTAGAACGTACTACCAAAAGTCAAATCACATATCAAATGATATAATGCATATAAAGTGTTCATGTCCAGAATGTGAGAGGAGTTATTACTGTAATAACACTGGATTTCAGTGTTAGTGTCTAGTATTGCTCTCAGCTTATTTTGCCTTTGACACTCATTGACTACTTCTGGCTGTGTGTATGCATGAGATGGTTTGCAAAATCAGCATTTCTATCAAAGTTGTGAAATGTGCTCCTGGCATTTGACTGTGCTCCCTTTTGGAGAACTTGAATGCTTGCACATTCAGCATGGCTAGGCATGATTTAGCTGGAAGCAAGTGTGAAGAAACCCCTTTAGATCCTCATAGGATGTTTGCCATTTCTTTTTCTCCAGCCCCTACAAGAAGAGATGGGAAGGGGTGCGAAAGTAGAGCTCCTTAGAAATAGCACTAATATTTACCCCTCTAGTTAGTAACTTCGGGTATGGGTAGGGAATTCACATCTGACTAGCTTTTCTAGTTACTGATCTCATCATTTCTGTTGGTTCCACAGAAGCTGCTACAGATGAAGTAAAATGTACTTTAAGCTTTGCAGTTTGGTTTCCTGGCAAGTTACTGGTGACTCACTATGTACTTGGATCCAGAATATGTCCTGTTGGGGTAAAAATCTTCAGTTTTCATGTAGGAACTCTTGCCAATGTATATTCGCTATTAAATGTGTTGCTTTTGAAACCATAAACTACTTGCTCCATGCCAAATTTTACTTTCCCCCATAGTTCCTACATACGCCAGACTGTGTCTTCTGTGGGTTCCCTAGTGAGCTGATTACAGAAAGGAATCTGAGAATTTCATTTGAATGCAAAATCCCAAAGACATCATGTTCCTTGTGTTTTTCCTCAAGCCTAGATTCTCTTGCAGATTTTGGCTCTCTCTCTGTTCTGACAGTCTGTGGGAAATCAATTATTCAAAAAGATGCCTTATCTTGGGCATCACCATCTCTATTTGCCAAGAGGAATCCAATGCTGGAGCTTATCTGTGGGTCACTGATGACCACAGAATTATGTAATTCTCAAACCAAAACAGTTACCAATAAGATTTCATTTATAGGAGGCCTGAAACAGTGACAGGAAAGTTCTGATTCTCACAGCTGTGTAACTCTGGAAGCCACTTACATTCTCTGAATCTCAGTTTCCTCCTCTGTGAAATGAGAAAGTGGTATTAAATGATCTAAAAAGCAAACTTTCTGGGCATATAAGATTTACTCAATAATAGCTATTATTAGGCTATTTATTTCATGAACAACAGTTACTTTAGAGACCAAGAAAAAGTCTGCCAAGGCAATGACCTTGTTATTCAGTAGTTGAGGAACCAGGAATGAGTTGCTTGTTTCATGTTAAGAGCTTCATGCTGGAGCTGGCTGAGTGGCTCAAGTGGTAAAGCATCTGCTTAGCAAGTGTGAGGCCCTGAGTTCAAACCTCAGTACTGCCAAAAAAAAAGAGAGGTTTATGTTGAGTGAGTACTCTATAGTAGAACATATTTGATAAGGTGAAAAGGAATCAGGAAATGGAAAGGTTTCATTTGGCAATGTGCCTTTTTCAAAGTCAGCATCCTCAAATCTTTAGAAGCTCTTTCTTTGAGAAGTGGGACTTTTTCCTAGTACTCAATGTGTTATCTATTCCTTGCATTGGTCCTTCGGTATTCATAGGATCTTAATGTAATGATAAAATTTTGAAAGCAACATGGATGTCCACTAGCAAAAAGAATGAGCAGATAGATTATGGTTTATTGATATAGTGGAACACTGTAGTGCTGTTAAAAATGAACAAGTTATATATGTCACACAAAAGATGTGTTGAGTGACTAAAGGAAGTTGCAGAATGCTAAAGAAAAATACAGTTCATGTAAAGGTTAAAGATAAAAGGTTATATATTGTTTATGAATCGCATAATCATGACGTAAAGAAAGAATGTGCCTTGAAGCACTTAGTAAAAATATAAAAACATGTTGGAGAAGGACATTCATCAGCTTCAGGAGATAGGTTTCCTCTGCAGAGGGAGGAAAGCACGTCATAAGGAATGTCACTAATCCAGCCTGGATAGCATTTCCAGTATCTCATTTCATTAAAAACGAAGGTAGGATCTGCAGAGGATTGGCCCAGGACCCTTTGTCGATGCCAGATCTGTGGCTGCTCCAATACCTCATAAAAATGACCTGGCATTTGTGTCCAACACACATGCATCCTCCTGAAAACTTCATATCATCTCTAGATTATTACAATATCTCATGTAGGTAAATAGTTGTTATACTGTATTGTTTAGGGAATAACAACAAGAAAATGTCTGTAGATGTTCAGTACAGCAATTTTTAAAAATGCTTTCAATCTGAACTTGGTCCAATCCTTGAAGGTGGGAACCAGCAGGCACGAAGGACTGAATATAACTGTACAAACCAGGGACTTTCAATAAAGGAAGTATTTCTTATAATAGGTTTTAGGTAGTTTTTGTAGATTTGTTTAATAGGTGGAAATAATGCTCAATTTCTGCTAAAAGTTCTGGTTCAGCATGTTTTTGACCTTTAAATTCTGGTTTGGCTAATGTTTGCAGATTCATGTTCCCAATAGCGAAATAGATACTTAGGAAGCCCCCTCCCTGCCCCACACCCTAAGATGGGCAGCCAGCCTCCTTCCCAGCAAATCGATGGGACGTTTGCTCTGTTTTCACTCTTGTCCTCTCCTTCTTTCTTGATTCAACTGTGTTCTCAACACCTGGATTTCTCCTTGTGCTTGTCATTTTCAAATGAAGACAGACTTGGTTATGGTCTTGACACTTAGCTCCATTTCTAGAATCTTAACTGTCATTGGGGACATCCTTGTTTTTTTCCTTCTGGGGCAACATTTCCAGCTTCTAGCTCCAGAGTCACAGTCACAGATTCCTTAGGCCCCTTGACCTCCAATCCCCATTTCTACTAGACCAGGAAGGGAATAATTCCTGAAGAACAGGTTCAAAGACAAGAGTCACAGATATAAGAAGGGACTTAGACCAATTTACAACCTACTTGTAAAGAACATGAATTAGAAAATGATATTTGTTATGTTTTCTCACAGATCAGACATACTAATTTGCACTTTCTGCCTTTTAGGAAAAAGTAGAAGGCAGGGGACAGAAGTGACAGGAGAAACACTGATCACTTTTTGGTCAGAGAGACAGACAATCAAAAGCAAGAGAAAAGTCAGTTTCAAAGCCATTTAGTGTCAACTAACTATAGCACTGAAACCAAAGAAGAGTTCTGAAGGTAAAAGAATTTTTTTACAATGAGTTATTGTTAGATATTTGAGTTGAAAAGCAAAATTTTTAAAGAAAATCTAGGAAAAAAATGGTACCCAGGAATTTTTACTGCTATAAATTTTATTCTAAATCATGTGTTATCTTTTAGAATATATTAATTGGTGATTAGTTCATCTTTATATGCAGGTACTTAAATAAAGGTTTCTACTGATGGGAGCAAACTGCCCAACTCTGGTCCGCTGATTGATCATGTCTATGAATAATTTAGCAGTTCAGTCTATGAGGACATAATTAAGGTGTCAGTAGCTGCTTGGAAGTAGTGTACCCTAATTGTACATCGGTCTCGTTATAATCAGTACTCCTGTAAAATAAGAAACCCTCCATGCCTCTTTAGAACTAAGGCTGAAGAGCAAATGCCAGCCAGTGACAGCAACTAACCTGTGTTGATCAAGGCTCTCATCTGAGTTAATCGCCCATCTGACTGAGTGAGAGATAGCTTCATTTTGACATTGCCAGAAGACACAGCAAATATGCTATCCACAAATATTTCAAAAATAAATTAAGCAACCTATTTTTGACTTAATGGCATTCCTCTTGGGCTCTGAGTTGCCTTTCCTCTTTTCAGTAGCCACACATCTGTGAAGTCTTACCATGTTCCCCAGTTCTGCATCTGTGCCTTCACTAGGACCACCCCAGCCGCTGGTTGGAAATTCTTTACAGCTGCTCTCTTTGATTCTGCTTTTTAAAGAGTTGTATCTGTAGCTTTTTATACCCTTGAGAACCAAGACAAGTTGGGAATTTGGGAGGAATGAGAAGTCCAGACTCCAGTGAGCATGAATTGAGATTACCATCTCAACAATTTTATTTAATTTAAACCTCTAAATCCAGCAAAAGGGACTCTACTACTCTACCCTGCATGGAGGTGATATCTTGATGTTTGTCCTTTTTTCCCTACCCCATCTGAGAGCTCAGCCACTGCATGGTGGGAGATGACAAGTTTGCCCAGCATTGGGACGTGGTGAATTCTCACCCATGAATGATTTATGATAGATCCAGTGGGGTTTTTTTTTTAATGCCCAGTTTTGGGGCTGGCATATACATTATTAGCGTTAGATTTAATTTAGGTTTTAGCAAATTTGGAGGGCCAGAATCCTGTCAATTTATAATTCATGTAAGAATTCATGTAAGATTTGATGGCAAGTTTATAGTATTAAACTAAGAAAAGATTTTAGGGGAGTAGGAGCTACAAAGAGCAATGTAGAGTTCTTTTATTTAAATTTTTAAAATATATTAAAATTAGAATTATTTTCTCCTTCTGTGCATACTTGTTTCTTTTTCTCCCTTCCTTTCTGGGATTGAACAGAAGCACCTGGGATTGAACTCAGGACCTTATGCTTTCCAGGCAAGTGCTTTGTCATTTAAGCCACACCCCTTCCTTTTGCTTTCACTTTGTTTTTCAGGTAGTGTCTCACTCTTTTTCTGGGGCTGACCTTACACCACTATCCTCTTACTCCTGCCTCCTGAGTTGTTGGAACTGCAGGCATATGCCACCACACCTGGCTCTGTTTGTTTCTTTAGAGGGCAAAAATAACATCTCTATAGTCAATATTATTCTCCTACAAATTTAACTTGGAGCTATATAACACCCCACAAGTTATTCAATCCCAAATTCAGATTCCATTGCAGCCTTGATGCTTTCCCAGATTAATACAGCTTTATGGATTCTTATTTATTCAACATTGTAGCTTCTGGTCTATGGAAACACTGAGAAGCAAAAGCAGCACTCACTCTCCAGAAGTAGCAAGCTCAGATGGAGAAAGTTGTTTTTCACCATGCTGCACACAGGAAGAGACAAAGCAAGTCTCTTTCCCAAGTTTGATTGCAATCAGCATTCATAACCTTCTTTTCCTCCAAGTCTATTACTAGCTCTAAATATAGCAAAACTGGTTTGCTTGAATTTAATCTTCCCCTGGCCTTTTAAGCTATTAAGGCAGTTGGAATAAGAAAATTCATCCAACAATTGCATGTTAAAGTAAATAATTCGGGGAGGGGGGAACTTCCATTAAGAGGAAACTCATGGTGTATGACTGTAATCCCAGCAGTCAGGAGGCTGAGGCAGGAGGATCACTTGAACCCAAAAGTTCAAGACCATAGTGACATCCTGTCTCAAAAAAGTAAAGTTAATAAATAAAAATTAAATATTTTTTAAAGAGGAAACTCATTAAATAAAGCCTTATTCAATGCCAATAAAAAATATGACCTACCGTCCTATGTTTTGACATGGAAGTAACTGTAATGTATTTTTGACCTCTGACCTCTTCCTCTACCATGCTCTCATTACTCTTCTTGTGTTAGTCACACTACTGTCCTTCTGGTCCTTTACACATGCTATGCTGATTGCCACCTCAGGAAATGGAAAATGTCCCGGGGGATGTGGGAAGAGAGCAGACAAGGCAACACACAGATTTCCATGAAGGGAAAAGGAATGGGAAGATGATTCCTGGTTAAGTAGCTTCAGTAACTGGGTGTCTGGTGCTGTTGTTTACCATGATGGGAAAGAACAATGAGGAATTTAAAGTTGGACAGGTTAAATTACAATTGTCTGTGACAGACAGCCAAGTGGATCTGTCCAACAGGCAGATAGAGATACACAGCTAGAGTCCTGGGTTGGATAAGCATCACCAAAAGAAATGGGAGACAAAAGGCACATGAGAGAATAGATACCTAAGTCGAAAGTGCAATTGTTAAGCCAGGCATGGTGGTTCACTCTTGTAATCCAAGCTATTTGGGAGGCTGAGGTTAGGAGAATTGCATTTGAAGACCAACCTGGGCAAATAGTTTGAAAGACATCCCATCTCCAAAATAACCAGAGAAAAGTGGACTGGAGATGTGGTTCAAGCAGTAGAATGCTTTTTTTAATAAGCGTGAAGCTCTGAGTTCAAACCTGAATTCCACCCAACCCCCCAAAAAGTTCAATGGTTAGATGGACTTTAAAAATAAGTATTTATATGATTTTTTTCAAATCATCCAGAGCAAGAGACCTTATTAACATCTCATTTTTATTTGTCATATTCTACTAACTGCCAGCTCTCTGCTAATGTCCGATGAAGACTGGTCACCAAGTCCCACAGCCAACCAGTTCTGTTCATCTGGCTGTGCTGTAAACTCCAAGCTGAATCCTGAGGTCAGTGATGGACCTCAGCAACATACACTCTGTCACTCAAATCAAAAAATGGAAAGATTGCTGCAGCTTCTGAACACCAAATTACTAAAATCCTTTATGCTTGACCTTCCCCAGAGGGGTGAGTCAGTCACACATATGTTCTGAAGATTGGGGCCATAAAAAAGGGAGGGATCTCTAACCCCATGACCAAGGTCTCCTCAAGAGTTCAACTCAGAGGAGCCTTTCTGGGACCAGACTGTGGGAGGAAGAGAGCTTTACATCCCAGTCGAAATCTTTGATGGGTCAGAGGAGTGGCTGGTTGTGTATAAACAAGGAATGTGGCATAGTATTCGTTGCCTCAGTTTTTCTGGATTTTTAACAAATCCCAAATTGGGTACTCAGACAAAGCCCTGGTGACTTTTCCTTAGCCACACAACCTCTCCCCCTTTCCAGAAGAAGGTATTCCCCCTAACATACTTGGACCAGAAGAGGAATAAATGCCTGTACCCGGAAACTATTCCTTTATAAATAGGATCTTGGTGCCCAGAAGACGTGGGTGGGCATTTGTCTTCTATTTTTCCTCCCACTGGATCAACCTAGGATGAGAATCATAATAGATGAAAGACAAAATACATTGGTTTACAGTCAATTGTGATGCCAATCTGTTAGCATAAATAATGGCTACAGTGTGGTGGGAAAGCCATCTGTCATTTTATGGCAAACATATAGTTACTTTTAAGAAAAGAAGCTCAAAAAAGAGTAAATGTATCCCTAGGCTCTCAAGCTGAGAATGCAGTTGAAGGAGCATGGCTGAATTCTCACCCAGAGGATAAATCATTGTTGTCATGATTGCAGATTTTTGCTTGCTTTTTTCTTTTTAACATCATATAGAATTATTCAGTTTAGGTCTTATGCCCTTGTGACTCTTCTGGTTACACCAGGATATTTGAGCAACTATCATTTTTAGTGGTGCAGCATATGGCCAGGTACTTTGTTTGCTATTTGCACCTACAAATACGTGTGTTTGCCCTAACACACACACACACACACACACACACACACACACACACACGAATATTTTTGGGTCTAAGTCCAAACACTCTTTCTAAATTATGTGAGCCTAGAGAGTTGGAAACACAGCAGCAGCAAAAGGCTGGAGCTCACAGCAACTGCTTAAAGCTGCATATGACACAAAACTGGATTATAATGTCATTCACTAACTGACAGATCATTTAGTGCCTTGGAAGAGCCTGTTTTCACACTGCTGAAGCCCTCACAGGGGAATTCCGTGTGGGCTCCTTATTGTCAGAGCTATTTTTCACCCAATTTGTTTCCAAATGATGTCTAACCTGAGGTCTCCCCACTGAGAGAGGTTTAAGCCATGATTAATGAGGAGTGTTTGGCCAGGCCCACCTGGGAAATGGCCCATCTGCAAACTCAGGTAAGACGCAGGGCCTACAAGGCCTCAGCCTGTGAGCACAGGCAGCTCCCGTGGCTCAGGCCCCACACAGCGGCTGCTGGAAGGTGTTTGCTGTTGGCAGCATGGCATTGCCTCAGGCCCTGGAGAGCTACTCTGCTGTGTTTTCCTGAGATGTCATGGGGCAAGTACCCTCAGTCTTGGTATCAAAAGAGAAATTTCCTCTTCCTCAAGGTTGTTTACCTTCTACAAAGCTTTCCCACATATGTGTGGCAATGTACGTGTGTAGGCATGGACAGAGCTTTGTTTCAAAGGATGAGATGCAGAACAACAGGAGTTAGGTTTATACCCTGACCTATTTTTGACGTGGTACATGAACCTAGGAGAATCATTCTTTTTTATTTCATGCACCTAAAATAAACTCATCTTTGTAGATTCAAATGTATTTGATATTCTTATCCATAAGACACTTAAAAATGAATCATTTTCTCTGTAAATTAAATGCTGGAATGTATTACCAGGTAGTATCAATCTTCTAATAGTGTGAATAAGTAGGAATCTTTGGAAAGGGATATCCTTCATTAAAAGAATCAAATATTTAAAAATACACTGAATGTAAAGCCACATTTATTCTAAGACAAACTCTTATAAGCACAAATTGGAGAAAGAATTCCAGATTCTTTTAAAATACCTACCAGAAAAAATAATGAGGAGTGGGTAGAGTTCAGTCAGTCTGTGTAACCAAGTCTATTCTTCCCCTGATTTAAGATGCGGAGGCATAGCTCAAGTGGGAGAGTGCTTGTCCAGTATGTGTGAGGCCCTGGGCTCAATCCCTAGTACTGAAAAAAAGATGAACTTTCTAGGGACTGTCTCTCTCTAGACTGTCATTAACAATGATATCCCACAATTCCGCCTGTCAGGACTAAAACCTAACAGATCCTACTGTCTCCAAATAAAACAGATTGTTTGTTGGGAACATTTATGATCCATTAAGAGTGAGAGTTTTTCTGGCAAAACATTCCTTCCTGTAAACAATCAACATTCCCTGAATCTCTCCAGCTGACTTTGAATCCATCTCTTTTTCACTTGGCGTATGGCTTCATCCAAACCTACTTTGATGGCATTTTGTATCCAACTGTTGTGTAAAAAAATTGCTTTTCATTGAGTTGGTTCTATAATCAGACACCAAAATAATCTCACACTTTCTTTAACTACTTCTGCTGCCAGCAACATGTTTAGCATGATTTAGATGTCTATTATACGCATGAATGACTTGTCTACTTAATTTCATCAAAAAAATGAACCCTCGTAAGTGGCACAGATGCTGGTATGATGGTAATCAAATTAGTTTTTGGACAGGTTTATGGCCACTTGCTGTCAGTTAAGCTCTCTTTGGCTATCTTCACTCCTAATACAGCTTTGATGGTGATTAATGGCTCCATTAATACACAGTTTGTGTTTTGATAGACCCAACATTATGATTTTGTGGATGACCACAGATGACAATACACTTAGTAAGATTCAGGTGCACACAATATTAGCTATGCATCTAATGTTAGACTCTTACTTCTTCGGCTTAATGTAATCATATCCAGACACAATAAAAATGAACACTCTACTTGGGTCAAAACTTTTTTTAAAGTTTAAATCCATTTCTATGACCCTTGTCTTTTCACTTCTTTGTTGTAGAGATGCTGTCTCTCTGTCTCTCTCAATTATTCTTTCTAACTCTATGGTCTACCCATACAGCTTTCATTCCTAATCTTACATACTTCCAACTCTAAATTCTCTAAATCTTTGCTTTAAAACTTTTTTTCTGTTTTTGCTTTATTTTTTTCCATTTTCTGACTGCTTGAATAGTTTTTTTTTTTTAATCTCTAATTATATCCTTGGATCATTGTTGCCTTTAACTTTTTTTTCCTCTGGACAGTATACCTCATCCGACACATGGCTTTTCCATCCTCTTCCTTCTATTTTACAGAGAGCACATTTTAAGTTGAAGTCTCTTGTGAGTAGCGCAAGTTGATTTGCTTCATTCAACCGGGCTGCTAAAAGGGTGAGAACAAAATGCGAGCCTTGTAGGCTAAACTATGGTAAACACATTTGGATTGTTTACACAGCTTTTTTATGTTTAAACAAACGTGGTTTTTTATAATGAAATTGAGTTTCCTCCTGCCCACATTTGATTTTTATGTTCATCTGTGCACTTGCCTAAACCCCACCCACTTGCTGCTATGCAAATACAGATTATGCAAATTTTTGTTTTGAATTGAGTGAGCTGAGCAGATGCCCGTTTCAGTCTAAATAGTCTTCAAAAAAAAAAAACAAAACAGCTTGAATAGACAAGTATCATGATAAAAATACCTAAAAGGATGTAAAGATTAATGTTTATTTTCACACAAACAAAAATATGAAGGGTGTCTTTTTCACTCTTATGAGGACAATCTAAGGTCAATTTATAATAAGGCTAAATGCTGAAATTCAATTCCCCATTCAATAGCAAGTTTCCAGACTAGACCCAATCTACTGTGGTGGATCTTTGAACCTATTAATTTATTGTAATCCCCCCTTCACTTCAGCAAATATGATCCCAGCTGTCTAGTAAATTGCCTTTAGCTAACACTGGCATCTATGTTGGCTGCTTTTCTTTCTTTTTCTTCACTCTTTCAGTTGTTACACATAGATTTACTAGCACATAAGTAGCCTCATCCGTATAATGATGAATAAACCTCTTAAAATAAACTTACTTAATAAACCTTTTAAAATGCTTTAAAATATAGAAATTGTCTTTCATTCTATTTCAGACTAAAATTGATAATAATGGTAGAGTGTGTTCATTTACATCTATCTTATTAGAAAGAACACTGAGTTTTTTTTAAAGTTAAAGAAACCAAGCAAACGGGATAACTGGGCAAAGCAGAACTTTGCAAAAAGCTTGGAAGACTTAAGAGGTACACAGGAGAGAAATACACCTACACAGAAAGGAGTTTGTAACCTTACATATAGTACCAGTATTCTTCTGAATTTTGAGGATAGCATCTGACTGGTCTTTGAGGACCTCTGAGAGCATGATTGTTTGATTTGGTCAGTGTCACATGGTCAGAGGATTAAGACATTTAACACTCATCCAGAGTACATTTGGAAGAAACAATTCAGCATACTATGGCAAAATTTATTTACTGTATGCTACAAATAAAGCCTCTACCCTTCTTTCCATTTACTAAAGTCATTAGCAATTTAAAAAAAATCTGGATGACTGGGGGCCCTTGGAAACTCCCTGATACAGGACTATTTGAATGGCTCTATAGCAAAGGATTTGTACTTCTTATGTTTTCATGTACAGTCATGGACCATACTAGATGGTCAGTGAATGACCAAAAGGACATTGGAATATCAGAAAATACATCTGATGTACAAGGTAGAGTCTCTAGTGGGTAGAAGGTCCAGGAGTCAATATCACTAATAGTAGTACATGTTGGCAGCTAAAGACCCCTTAGGATGTTAATATTCTAAGATACAGTGTGGCCCCTGTCTTTGCTCACTGACACTCAGGAGCCTTGGGTCCTGAGGATATTTCTTCAGGTCTGGGGATATTTCCTAGTGCCTTTTTGGTCTGGAACCAAAAGTTCTTTGGAGAACTGTTGGTTTAAGAACTTTGGGCTGGTGGACTAGCTCAAGCAGGAGAGTGCCTGCCTAGCAAGAGTAAGGTCCTGAGTCCAAAGAACTTATTTATTTATGTGGCCTTGGTTTAACAACTTATGCATTTACCAAGTGATGCCTACTTCTTTTCTGGTTCCTTGAGGGTCCCTGTAAACATGTCTCAGGCTCATTGTTCATTCAGGTATCCATTCACTAATAACCAAGCACCAGGCCCTAAGTTGTAGACTGGGGACTTAAAAGGGAGGATGGCACAGTCCCTGGCCTACAAGAATTCAGTGTTGGAGAACACTCAGCAAACAAGCAAATTCTAGTAGAGTCGTTTTTATACTGGAGTTGTGTGCCAGGTGCTAGGATTAGGAAATAAGAAATAAATCCAACTCTCTTTGGGGGAATCAAGGCACTTTTCCTGGGGGAGGGTACCTTTGAGTAGAGAGTGAGTAGGCGTTCTCTAAGTAAGAAAGGCTATAAAGAGTTTACCCATTGCAACACCCTTCCCCATAAACACCTTCGAGGATACCAATTCATTCAAATAAACAGAGATTTGGGGTAAGTGAAGGACTTGATCCAATATTATCATGTTTCTTTACATTAAATGAAATGTTTAAAACCAACTTTTTCCAACCTGCACTAGTCTGGAGCTACCTTCCTGGTCTGTCTCTGGTCTGCTGTGTAAGCTGACAGCAAGGCTAGCAAATGGACCAGGGAAGTGCTTGTTCTACTAACACCCTGTCCAACCATGCATCATGTAATAAACTCAAGGATGGTAACTGTTGCTTAGATGTCTCATTTACCTGACAAATCCCTTTACAGTGCCTTAATGTGGACTTGTTGGTTTGATCTGGGGTTTATAGTGCTCCATGGTTAGAATAAGCCTATTAAAAGAATTGAACAGCAGTTCAGTAAATGATGTTTTAGTAGCCTGAAATTGAAGTGCATTGTCCAATTTTGTTTCTTTTCAATTGCACAGAAGGCAGAAGTAAATTAAACTCAGTGAAAATGAATTGGAAGTGCAGCAAAAAATTCCTTTCCATTTTAAAAGTGCTGTGGTTCCAAGTAAGCACTCTAATAACTTATAGGAAAATTCACACTAGAAGAGTCACTAGATTATGAATCAGTGGGTTATGAAGAAAACGTTCACTGCCTTCTTCTCTTAATGTTTACTTTATTTGGTGGGGAGTAACAGTCTCAGAAATGTTTCTCTTCATTAGATATTTGATCCTGTGGCGTTATATTTGGTCTTTGAGCTTGAATGTAGTGCTTTATTTCATTGATAATATGCTTTTCCTGTTGTACTCATTCTGATGTTCTTCTGAAGACAACTAAATCCAACCCAAATCTCTGTGAAAGTCAGTCTCTTTGTCAAAAGCTATAGAGTTCTTTCATAAGTGGCCAAACTGAGCAACATGTTCTCCCAGCTCACACGACACTGTGAGCTGGTGGTACAAGGAGTTTTTCTGACAAAAACAATGGGGTGACCAACCCTCATACTCAGAACCAAGCCACCCTTCATTGCCAACGCTACCTTTTTCTTTTTTCTTTGAATTCATAGCCTTGTTCTTGCTAAGCAAGCACTCTACCAAGTGTCACAACCTTTTCTTGCTTTTAGCTGTTTTTCAGATAGGGTCTTGGGCTTTAGCCTCAGCTAGCCTTGGGCAGTGATATTCCTACCTCTGCCTCCCATATAGCTGGGACTGCAGGTGTGAGCCTCTGCACTCCTGAGGCTGCCATCTTTCTACTGAAGGGCCTCTACTTCTGCTTCCTCCCTGAATAAAAGGAGAAACATCATAACTGATAACGTGTGTGTGTATATTAACTCAGCATATTTCATCAAAAGGTACAATTGTCAGGATTAAGATGACACACTACATTTTCTTTCCATATTCCCTTGCATGCGCACACACACACACGCACACACACACGGACTTGATACACTTCCTCATTTCTACTCTTTGTGCCCATCTACAAATAAAATATTTGCCTTGAAGTTTTATTAGTGTTTGCTAATTTATAGTCCATCAGGGCAATGAAAGGGTGCTGTGATGTGCTATTAACTGTTCTTTGACTAAATCTCAACCAACTCACTCACTTACGTTGTTTCTGGCTTTGATTGCCCTTTAGGGTTTTAGCCTGGACATCTTATTGAATTCTCCCTGTTAAAATCTGCAGTGCAGTGGGAGAATCTGTCAAGATACCATAAAATGAACCTTAGGCCAATTATTCTTAAGGAAGTTAGTTGGATAAGGGAGACAATATCAAGCAAGAATGAGAAAATTTTACCACTTATGACACCAATTCTGAAAATACTGTTGAAATGGCTCCACTATGAAGCGTCGAGAAACTGTCACGGTTGTAGTGTAATCCCATGCCTCCCAGGTGCTAAGGCAATCGTGAACAATGGACCAGATCACTGGAGGTCCAAGGCACAATATGCTTGTGTTTGGGGAGCTGTCTGAAGGTGCTGTACAAATGTGATGAAGCTGATTTAATAGTAACTTCCTAGAATAATCAGCAACCATCCAAAGATGGGTATCTAGCCTTCAGGACAACAAAGGCGACAAAGGGATCCTTTGGTTCCTAAGAGCATCTCATTATTTCTCAAAAGCATATGAGAGTAATGACAGAGTATGTGTGACACCATCATAACCTAAGATCAGAGGACAGAAAAGAGGGAATTTCCCTCATCAAGAAGGAAGAAATGGCTGGGTGCCAGTGGCTCATGCCTATAATCCTAGCTACTTGGGTGGCTGATATCAGAAGAATCACAGTTCCAGGCCAGCCTGAGCAAATAGTTTGTGAGACTCCATCTCCAAAATAGCCAGAGCAAAATGGACTGGATGTATGGCTCAAGCAATAGAGCATCTGCTTTGCACGCTCAAAACTCTAATTTCAAACCCCAGTCCCACCAAAGGAGGAGGAGGAGACAGAGAAGAAGACAAAGACGAAGACGAAAACGAAGAAATAATGAAGAATTCATGAGAAGCTAATGCCTGTACACATGCAAAGCTCCTCATGCATGTGGAGGTTCTTACCTGTGTGGCTCCCATAGGAATTCTAAGTGAAGTCAAGTGGAGTCATCATACTCCTGCATCCTTCCTTGACTGCCTATAGAATTGTTCTGCCTTGTTTACCAAACTCCATTTTAAAGACATTAGGATTATTATCTTTCCAAGAAGATTAATAGAGGAGTGAACAAGGCACCTCAAGATGGATCATGTAACAAGGGTGGGAGCTCAACCCAGCCAGAAGTCTGTCCTAAATCATAAGACAAGGAATACAGTATAGGCACAGGCTTTATCACCCAGGAACACCCGGAACACTGCAGAGAAATGCCACCAATACTTTGCCATTTGGAAAGGATCTAAAATAAACAGCAATAGTGAGTCAATTGAAAGATTCATTTTCTCGTAGTGTTTAAGGCCAGGGAGCATTTCTGTCACTGATATCCCACCTATGTTGGTAGCTGTGGGTCTGACTTAGTCCTATGGCTCCCCTTTCTTGGCTTTCTGTTCTTCTCTCTACATCCTCTCACCACCCTCCACATAGCCCTCTTCTTTCACCAGCAGGGTCCTCCATATTCCTCTGCCCATAAAAATCCCTCTGACTACTCAGGACCAAGTCAAAACCTCCTCCATTCTGTGAGGCCCTCCTTGACTTCATCTCATGACTGTAGCTTCAGAACTTGGGTGCCATGTTTTATCTGTGTTTTCATTTGATGTTAATTGTATACCCGTTGACTAGTTTTATGATTTCTGGAATGCTATAAATTTTATGCTCATTCTTTCCAACAATATGGAGACTTCTTTGAGATCAAGACTAAATCCTCTGTGATATCTATCCTTCCTTTGAGAAATGATTACTCCCTTCCCCACAGAACTTTCAGTCATGGCAAAGTCCTAACTACAGGTTGATTGGCATATCCTGTGGCCACATGTGTATAGTTCAATGGCCAAAAACATTTAATAACATTAGGAGGATAGTCTCTGGCAGCCTTTAAGGAAATTTGGCTGCCCAAAGAGATTGACTCAGATCCTAAACCTGTTCCTCCAACGATGTGCCAATTGTGTCAGAACTGATGTTCTATTTAATTCATTCTCTGTCACCCAAAATCACTTCTGCGTCTTGGATTTGGTTCAGTTTTATTAATCTGCCTTAGTAAGGATAACTTTAGGATGCATCAATGGATCTGGAAACTGATATTGAACTTCTCTAGGAAATTATTCTAAGGTAAAACTATGAATGCCATTCAAGACCCAGATGTAGACTGGTGCCTGGATTCCCTAAAGATGCAGTCAATAAGTCATGGCAGGGATTGCAGACAAGCTTCAGATCCAGCATGCTTATAAAGCTGGTGATTAGTCCGAAAGGCTTAATTTACACTCAGGGAAACCTTTATTCACTACAAGTTTCCCTTTTGGAGTATTGAACTAAACCTTTTACTTTGGCAGACCTTGCCAAACGATGCCCATATTAACCAAGAAATAAGACATAGAATTCACAGTCAGGCTGGTTAGTTTGGTAAAATGTCTTAGTAACAAAAGCACAGCAAGCAACAGACTGAAGCAAAGACATATCAATAACAGGGACTAGATTAGGAGTTACCAAAATGTCATGTGTGAAGGAAGTTGCAGATATAGTTAACCTAACAACATTCACGTGATGACTGCTCCTGTCCTCTCCTAACCTCAATGTGCCTGAGTAAGATCAGGAAACCCACGGAAGTGTTTTGCAAAGTACATATACGAAGAGAGTGTAGGTAGGGAGGGGCTCTCAGCAAGCACTGCTCCACCCACCTTACTGCACATGACATGATTTATAAAGCTTTAACAATTATGACTGATCTAAGTTCCCATCTTGGACAATAAAACAAGCAAAGCAAGCAGGTACCCATGAAGAACAGCAGCTGGGTGAGCAGCTCCTTGAGTCTCTAGTACATAGACACAAGACACAGAGTACGTTCTATGGAACCCAGTGACACACTTATGGATGGGAAGGAAGTTTTTAAAGGTGCTGAGTCAATGTGTACAGAGTACTGGTTTTGCTATTTCTTTTTTTTTTTTTTTTTTTTTTTTGCAGTACTGAGGTTTGAACTTAGGGTCTTATGCTTCTTAGGCAGGCACTCTACCACTTAAGCCACTCTACCAGCTGGCTCTACCATCTTACAGGTTTCCCATTTTCTGTTCACTTTCCTTCTTTTCCTCCTTCAGAATACTCTCTTCAGAGACTCACTTGGACCTTAATACTATTCCCTTCTTAAGAGTAGATACTCCTTTATTTCCTTCCAGGTGTTCTCAAGAAATTCATACATAATTTAATATTTGGAAAAAAAAGATGTATTTCTTCAAATTTATCAAATTTTATTTATTTTCTTAATATGAGACCATTACTTCATTATCCTCTCTTTCTTGCATTTGTTGAGTAAAGCATTTTGGCAAGATCTAAAATGGTCCCTTGACCAATGTACTTTAGGAGTCTCTGTGCATAGCATTTTATAGAACTTTTTATGAGTCTTAACTCTGAAATTTCCTTCCCTTATATTAAAATTATGTTAGGTAGCACACGAAGTTATCCATTGACTTTGTTGTTTTATGGTTTTCTTTACTAACACTAAAATCTGTATTCTTAATCATATAATTAAAACAGAAACTACCATTGTCATTATATATAAATAACTCTAAGAACTTCAATAAAAAGCTCTGGTTCCTTCAGAGCATGAATTAACCTGAGTTTTCATTATTTAATCTACTATTCATAAAAAATCATCTTTTACTTTTAAGTTCCTTTTCTTATTTTCCTTCAAGTTAGAAATAATATTTAATGCAGTAGTCTGTCAATGATGATTTGCTTCAAAGGCATCATTAATAACATCAATTTGATGTATATAAAAACAGTACACCTAAAACAAGTAATAAATTTAGAAAGTGACCCCATATTAAATTTGCTCATAATTAAAATATTGAACACTTTGCTTATATTATGTTTTTTGAGCTTTGAGTTAAGGACTTCCCTATTTCTATCTACATACAATAGTCATAACAACTGATTTTTTGGCACTTCTGGGGTTTGAATTCAGGGCTTCATGTTTATGAGCCACACACTTCTTGCTGTAGCTGAGAGGACAAGCATGCATTGCCACAAGCACCTTTTATTATTGAGACACGATCTTGTGGAATTTTTTGCCTGAGCTGGTTTGAAACCACGCATAGCTGGGATGGTAGGTGCAACAGGCGTGCACCACTGTACCCAGTTAAAACTGATTTACAAAAAACAAAACAAAACAAAACTATTTGCCTTAAACATGTCTTAGCAAGCTACCTGGCTTCACTGCTTTATTGTTTCTTAGGTTACTTGGTTTAAGAGACCTAAAGTTGGTCAGTTTTTTTTCTTAACTTTCAAAACTATCATTGGGAATTCTGTCACCTTGAAAGATTCTGGATACTTCTGGAAGTATTGCTGGTTTTTAAAATTTGTTTGTTTTCAGCTGGGCATGGTGGCACATGTCTGTAATTCTAGCACTTGGGGGGCTGAGGCAACATAGCAAGATATTTATTTTCCACGGAGGCTTCTAATCACCATCTTATTAATACTTGGGAATCTGAGTTCTTTCTACAGTCCTATAAAGCAGTCTCATCATTTTGACAGTCCAAGTATATGAGTGTTTTATCAATGTCAGTTTATTTGCAGCATAAATGATTCATAAATTGGTCTTGCAGATGGTGAATTCAGGAGACAGGAGAGCAGCCTCTATCACTCAGCCATCTCCTCCACTGGACCAAGCCTTAAAGCTGGGCTTCCATGCTGGCCGTGGCTGCTGGCCAACACAGGGGGTAAGGAAGCCAGGACCCTGGCAGGAGATGAAAACTCTTGGAGATTTTTCCCAGTGCCTGTTGAGGAAATCTACGTAGCAACATTTTCTTTCACCTTTAGCAAGGGTGCACATGTTTTATAATCTCCACTTGTGGAGTGGAGGCTTTATGCTTTGTCTTTTATAAAAGGCATTCCCTTCTAACATTTTTTTTACCGCCCTAATGTCTGAAAATGTACTTGAATAATGATGGTACTGGAATTAAAAAAAAAAAAAAAAACTTTTCTGTATTCTCTACCTGTTTTGTCCTAAATTTATACAGGGGAAAAGTAAAGAACGCTATTCCCAAAGGCCAAAACAGATCTCACGTTCATTATTATCTTTATTCTTCTCTTTTCAGACATGCAATTTAACACAGTACACATCGTGAGTAGCAATTGATATGAACAATTCATGATTTAGGTTAATCATGAAGGAGGTGCATGTGTGTAGCCTTGAGTCTTTACTGAGTTGTCTCTTTGTCCCAAAGATGATGATGTCTGCTGAGAAGCCAATTTCTAAAATATATTTCTATGGACTGTTGCTATCCAGAGCTGTACGTAAGCACAGGAAACCGTCAAAACATTTCTTAAAGTCCAGGAAAATCCCTCTCAAATTGCATCTAATGACAAAAGCTTTAACATCAGGTTCCCAAAGACTAGTTTTTGCTTCTTCCATTGTCAGCCCTGGTGGTTTCATCGCTAATATGTACGCAGCCTGGCAACAGCTCCAAGAGTGGGGGAGGGGCGCAAAAACTATAGCCCCTTGTTAGTTGCAGTCCAAACTTCAAAGGCTTTGAGAACATTGAGCAGACAGGTTTCAGCAGCCGATAAAGCAGCCAGGCAAACAAAAGGCAGCTTCCCTCTCACTGAGGTGTCTCCTGATCCAGGGAGATTTCAGTCCACTTTTTTTCTTTTATTTACGATGAAACTCCTGGCAATGAGAAAGACTCATTCTGCCCACGGTTGTGTGCCCCCTTGATTCAGCATCAGAGGGAGAGATGGGCATTTATGGCACCATAAATCAAGGGATAAACCATACATGAGCAGCTGGCACATGTGCTAATAACTATAATTATTAATCATGTCAATTTCACACCCTTCAAATTTATGCTATGTGCTTTCTGTAGGAAAGCCATCCCTGGCGCCTTGAGCTGTTTATGGTATGAAAATATGATGTGCTGATGGTCTTTGATAATTGTCCTATGACAGTATTGATCTGCCTACAATTGGGTTGTGGGGCATGGAAGCCCTGCAAAGTGGTTGTCCTTGTCTCCTGGTATATATCATTGTCACACATACCCCATTGTTAGTGAGTGGCGTGAATTACTTTCAGCATTTGGCCAAGTCTCTAGCTGCTAGGTCACCATTATTCTATCCTTATGTCACTGTGAGTACATTTTCTTTGATGTTTCCTTTGTACCTCTTCGAAGGCAAAAATCCTTTAACTTCAGAATGGTAGCCTACAGAAGGGTTTCAAAGAGAAAAGACTACAGGTTTGGGGTGGGTGGAAGCCAAAAAATGAAAAAAGAGGAAAAATGCAATTCCCCCAAAAAGATGTTATTTGACTTGACTTGGTTGCCCATCAAGCTTGTCTGCATTAAGGAGGTGTGGCAAACCAGGAACTGGAGAGTCCAGGAAGTTGACAAGTGCTGTGCTCATTAAATAGCTCCTTTCAAGACACCCCAAAGTTGCTGACACACGTCACATTATGAAGCTGTGCTATTGCACAGATGGTCAAGCTAAGAAATCAGCCTGGCCCTGGGCAAGCAGCTACCCAGGGTCAAAATGGCCAGTTTACTCCAAGTGATCCATCCTTTTGAAAGCCTCATATAGATCTTTGAAACCAGCACCTCCAAGAGCAAGAGCAGGCTGCACCTTGCTGTGGATTTGCATATTCATATGACCTTGCAGCCAGGGTGGGGAGGCCAGCAAAGCGCAGAGTGCACCGGCCTCTGCCCACTTGTCTGGAACTCTACACAGTGTCATTGGACAGTGTCAAACCCACTCCTGCTGTCTCTACAGCTGCTCGGTTCCAATGACCCCCGGAAGGTTCTCGGGATTGTTAGAAGGGATTTCTATTAATCAACTACAAACCGACTGTTACAATTTCACACTTTTTTTCCCATCATTTCACACATTTAATGAATTTGGGTGTCTTTTAAATTCAAAACATTTACAATTGGGCCAAAAAAAAAAAAAAACCCCACACAAAACCCCCTTTTCAACACAATAGGCAGCAGCAAGACAGCAAATGCCACTTTAAAGATCGCCTTCTTGAAACTGGCCATTTAACTGAAAGTGGTCGACATTTCGGAGACACTAAAATTGTCACCAGGCAGCAGCAGTCCCTGCAGCATTTTATTAAATTCTCAGTAAGGAAACATAGAACTTATCTGAAGCTGCCATTTGTTTGTTCCTGGTCTAGTGACTTCAGGGAGTCATTTTTTACGTCTGACTAGAGTTCCAAATCAAATCTTGCCTTACTCAAAAACAAACACAAAAGAAAACACAAAAGCTACCCCCAAAAGAGTGGCCTGGGAATCAGCATTTCACCAAGACACAGGTTCCCAGTTGTCTAGGAGAGTGATCTCAGTCAAATTGCTGAGATTTCGCCTCTCCCAGACCTCCCCGGGCTGTGGGTTCACAGGAGACAGTGGGCCCCGGAGCTTAGATTCATGTGTGGCTTATGAAGATGCCAACAAGAAAGGCCACTTGTCATAATAAGCCCTATTTCTAATCTCTAAATCATCTCCATGGCGAATGGAGTTTTTGTTTGTGTGAGGCTGTGAAGATACCTAACTCAACCAAGGTTTTGGTTTGTCTGGGACCTACTTTCTTCAGCTATGCAGTCACTTCTGCCCAGATACCAGACCTGGACTGTTCGCTAGCAACCCCTGCTGGTTGACACTGAAGGTAGGAAACTAACCCAGCAACATTAGTTCATTCTCACAATGGAGGTGGCGAAGCCTGTCAGGATTGTAGTGAGCAGGAACACGTGGAGAGGTTGATGATATGGCAGGCTAAGAGCATTTAGCGTTGGCTTCTTCTAAACTGCCAACAAAAGAAGAGTGCAATTAGATTGATGAAAATAATAGTCTGTGGAATTCTGTTCTGATTTAATATAAGTGTCATTAAATTTCATTATTGCTGACAAGCTACTGAATGCAATTTTCCACTTACAGTTTACTAATTTTATCTTCCTTCAGTCTTGTATTCTCTGTGCTTTTAAAGTTTGGCTCCTCTTCAGGCCCACATTATTACTTTCCTGAACGCTGATCACTTTGATCTTTGTGGGTCCTTATCTCCCTAACAATACCGAATATTATTACGTATTTTTTTCTCTTTGAGGTAAAATATCATCCATTTTGGTGTGCTCCTGAAAGTATCCTGCACCGTGGCTCCGTGCCCATTGAAGATGGTCCACAATGTTTAAGCATTTCCCAAGGGCCCTGAACACTTTCTTCTTCACGTTGCCTCCTGTTTGAAGATACTTTTAGCACTGCTTTACTTATTAACATGAACACTGGCTCTAAATTCTGCTGCTTTATGTTTCCTCATATGCCATAGTATGTAACTTTTCAGCAAGACATTGCTTACTGGTGAGGAAGCCCCCCAAGCAGCCAGTTCGTTTGCATACAGCTGGGTTTTGTCTTGGTGCTTGAAGATCGAGACTTCATTTCCTGCATCCATTCCACTGTACCTGGAGATATCCATGCCAAGCTGCCTATGTGTCACACTTACATTCATACGCATAACTTACTCTGAAAGAGTATTTTATTTCTCGTTTAATTTTCCTCCAGTTAAATTGCCACCTCCAGGACCTAAAGAAATTCAGAGATTTGATTTCCTGGGAAAATTTTCCAGAGGTAAATTAAGAAAGCAGCCTGGCTAGTTGTCTGAGCTGCTGTTTTCTATGAGGAAGGCTTGAGTTTAAAGGAATTGTACATCCAAGAGTCAGGATTAGATGCTTGCACCATTCAGCAAAAGCAAGCTCCCAAGGGTATGAGGACAGAACCAGTTGGCCCCTGGAGATGAGACCGCCAAATGCAAAAGGGGCTTTTTTCTTCTTCTTCTTTTTGTCCTTTTGAGGATGGCTCTCCCTGACAAGAAATATCAGAGAAAAGCACAGCTTCTTTCAGCTGTCCCCGTCTGTGGGTTTTCCCACACGAAACTATGCTCGAGCTGCTGCTCACACTTTGTTATTATGACAGGAAAAAAGTGAATTTCTAATGTGATACCTCTGCCAGCTGCAAGGAGCTTGTGGCTCTTCAGTGACACCCCGAGGGGACTGAGCCTGGGTTAGAGTGGAGGGCCTGTACAGGGAACACACCCGCTAGGTAAAAAAGCCCTTCTCCTCCAGTGTCAGCTCAGAGATTTTTCTTTTTCTTTTTTTCGAGACGGAGGGGCGGGTCTTGCTATATAGTTCATGCTGGCCTTAAACTTTCAAATTTGTGATCCTCCTGCCTTGGCCTCCAGAGTGCAGGTATTAGAGGTTGGCACCACTCTGGACAGCACAGAGATATTCTTAAGAACAAAGGCAAATTTACAAACATACATAGGAAGACAGGAAGGGACAATCTATCCTGCTGAGCCCCTGACTGTCACAAAGGTTATTTCATTAATCCTCATAATTCAAATAGCATTAGTCCCATGTTGGCAGTCAGAGAGACCAGGAATCCTGCCCAAGGTTGCACAGCTAGTAAGCTTCTGAGCTCTGGCAGTTCCCTTTTTGACACTTTTTAAAATTATGGACTGTATTGTAGCAAGTAGAGTTTACTACAGAATGTTCTGTCTGCTCCTGAAAGCATTGGTATTTTATAAACACCCACCAAGACCATGTATGTAGGGAGGCTGTCCAGAATTAGTGACCCATGGAAGCAAGCAGCTATATAGAAAACAGATGCAAAGAGAAGGAAAGAGGTAGAGATATTTCAGCCTTTGCTTTATCTCTGAGGAAACAGTTCAAACCTTCAACATTCCACATCTGAATGAGTGCCACAGCTTCCTAACTGTTGATTCTGGGTTACCTCAGTCCTCTTCTTCAGTCCATTCCAGGGGAATTTCTCAAACCTAAATCTGATCATCTCATTCCACCTCTTTGTTTACCAAATAATTCTACCAGTTTTTGTTATTACCCATGGCAAATTGCTCTTTGTCCCTCAAAACCCTTCTTGAGCCCCTATGCCCCACTCCAATTCCAGCCTACATTTTCCAGCTTCCCTTGTGGCTATGAGATCATATGACCAAAGTCTTACCAATGGAATGAGCTGAAGTGACACTTATAAGGAAATGTTGTCCTGACCTTTCTCTCCTTCCCCTGCTGTCAAAGCCTCCGGGGACTCTGGAGCAACAGGAAAACAGGAAGGAAGACAACCATTTCTGAATGATTATGTGGAGTAAATTCACCATGTTCCTCAGAGATGCTACTTGAATCAGAAATAATTTCTGTCTTCTTTAGGCTTCTACAGTGCTGAGACTCTTGGTATTTTAGCAGTTTAGTGGGCCTTCTCAATAGGATTCTTGTCTTCTTTTGATCTTATCGGTGGCCACACCTCTGAATGCTCCCACCCTCCAAGTATAAAACTTCTAATTCAATGATAAAACCACACATAAAAACACTTTCCAACCTTCCTAGAGAGGACACTGTGAACATCCATTCTCTCTTTTCCTGACAACGATATTTTAATGCCCCGTTTAAGGAACATAACTCGCCCCCATTCTTAGCCATGTGACTAGGATGGGGGTGACTCACCTCCACCCAAGTTTCTGATATAGTTCTTGATTGGCCAATGCCTTTGAGGTATCTCCCTCCTTTGAGGCTCAGAAAATGATACCACGAAGTATGGCACTTTGGCATGCTCAGTACTTCAAACTAAGGGAGATGGGAATCAGAAGGAAGAAGATCTCTCTGCCATTCCCTTGCCTTCCTCATTCCCCTCATTCTTCCCCAAAAGTAGGTTATACAAACCAGAGTTCCTCTTCCCCAAGGTGGGTCACAGAATCTAGAACTCCTCTTCCCCAAAGCAAACTCTAAAAAGTGGAAATGTTACCTCTGACCTTCTTCCCTGTAACCCCTGAAAAGCCCCATGTGAAAGATGTACAACTGTGTACCTGAAGGGGGGGACTGTCAGAGAGGTCAGAAAGAATCTGTACAACATAGGCCTTGCTGGTTCCCTCCTTATTTTGTTACCATTAGATCCTATCCTTTTATCCAATCACATTTCCATCTGATTGTTCATTCTTCATCAAACCTAAGCATGAAAATCATTTACCCTGGGCTTGGCGGTGTTGGGGGCAGTCTTCATTCCTGAAGGCTCTTGTGTCATAAAAACCTTATTAAATAAATTGGGTATACTTTTCCCTTGGTAAATTTATTTTTGTTGTTGTTGTAGAAGATCAGCCACGCCAGTATACTCCATTCACTACAGTGATAAATCCAGAGATGATTACATAACCTAGTTAGGCCCAATGGGTCCTAAGACTTCAGACACAGTTCCTCCAGAGTGGTGGATGCACACGTGAGGTGTGAGACTGCTTTGGTCACTTTGATACCATGAGTACAGCCAGTGTGAAGATGAAGGGATGCAGAGTGGAGAGACTCACGGAAAAGTGGAGATGGAATTTGGGTAAGACTATTTGAATCCTGAATCTACCATGTGCACCTAGACATACCTACTCATATTTTGATTTTCATCAACTTGAGTTGGGTAGTCTGTCACTTTTAGCATAAAGAATTCTAACACACACTGGAAATGACCTTCTCTTGGAACAGTTTGTTTTAAATGCTCTTCCCTGACAGCAAAACTCCTATGCATTCTTCAAGGTTTAGGTTATCTCTCACCTGCTCTGTGAAGACTTCCACAACTCACCAGCCCCACATCCTTTTGTCATCATTAGGTCAGTGCTAGTTGCTTCTCTCAGTGCTCCTGACATGCTTTGCATAGATTTTGTCATTTTTATCATATCATAATTATTCCTTAAAAGGTGTATCTCTCTGAGAGGACGTAGTGACTGAGCAATAAGATATGACTATTTTTTCCATAAATTCTAGTCTAGCAGAATACTTGGAATGTAAAATCAAAAGACCAAAATGCTGGTGATAGTGAAAATAAGCTTTGTTAAAACCACTATATATTTCACAGATTTACTGTGAAAATAACATATATTTTACTCATGTGTTCTCTTCTTATGTAGAAAATAGGTGGGTTGGTTCTGTATAAGGAGTGATCTAGGAGATAGTTTTAGGGAGTTGAGTTAAGCAGAAGAAATAAAAGCAGAGACTAACAAGAGCCATCCTGATGGAGAAATGCAGCACTTCCCTAAATACCATCTATTAGGGACAGCTGAGTACCTTCACGGGTTTTGCCTTATAATGGCAATGATTTCAAATTTATTTTTAAGTCTCCATCATAGGACTAGGTTTTGACATGCCCTGACTGTGTTTATATATTAAATTAAAGTAAATGTGCAGATTTCTTTCTTCTGCCTTCCCCTCAATGTTGGGCTTGCTGTACTTATTTCACACTGACCTCTCTATGGAATAGGAGCCATGGTAAGTCAGACTCCATTGAAATTTTACCAAATATACTCGGACGTGAGTAGGATCTTGTTCTCTTGTAATAATCTGTCATATAAAGTCTTACACTCCTCTCCCTAAGATTAGATAATCAATTCCCTGTTTAGAATGGAAGCTCTGTGAGGGTTTGGTTTGTTTAGCAATTATTCTAAGAACAGAGTCTATGCCTATCATACAGTACTTACTCAAAAGACATTTGCTAAATAAATTTCAGTGTTGGCATTGGGGAAGAAGGGAAAACTTGTTCTTAGTTACATTCTCTTATATTTTCTCCTCTCCTTGATCTGTTTATTAATACCATGTTAAGTATAGGAGATTTAAAAAATCTGTTATGACTTCAAAATTATTGAGGGAGTTTTTCATGAATTTGAAAGAAGTGAAACACCTACTATAAACAAGATGTCGAGCAGGCACTGGGAGAACTTCACATACAAAAAGACTTGGACCTTGTTTTGCTTTTCTGAAAGTTTTTTTATAGTCTAATAAAAGAGATAAACTATTCCTAAGTTACTTGAGTATGGGGTCTTTCGAATTATATGATAGAAAAAAAAGCAAATAATCCATGTTGTGACCTGGGAGGTGGCTATGGTGATGTGTACATATGCAAAGAGTCACAGCACCATACTCTTAAAATTATAAATTTTCTCTTACATTCAGGTATAATTGATATGGCTCAACTTAAAGAAAAAGATGCATTAATTCAAGATTAGAGGAAGAGAGAGTAAATGACAAAGTCATAACTAATTAGTACTTTGTCTAATTGGATAGCTAGTTGCCATGATTTAGTATAGATTTGCTTGATATTAAAGTCTTGACTTTAAACAGTATGCTTGACACGCATGAAAGTTCCTATCGTGTCTGCCTAAATTACCCAATATTTGATTTTGTATGATGACCCACCATAATTTTAGGCTTAGGGGAGTAAAATCACCAATATGCTTAGTAATTCTGAAGGTGGACGGTTTCCTACAACTCATGTATAGTCTCAGCAAAAAAGATCCACCCTAGAAAGCTAATACCTTGGAAGCTCAGAACATAACTCCCACCTGGGACTGATGGCCAGCTGTCAGGCCTGAGTGACCGACTACCCATTGGCTGAGTCCCTGCAGGTGGTGGTGACATTGATGGAGGATGATGGATGACTGTGACACAGCCCCATCCCACCCACTTACCCATATGCATGACAGAGGGGCTCAGCCTAAAGCCCTGGTGACTGCCTCCAAGTAGGCATTCAGATGTGTGAAAACAATGCATTCACATCTACTAGAGATTCAGCTAAAAACATGGAGGCATTTAACAACTTGCTAATGTGGAAATAATTTTCTTTTCTGACTTTTGAATTATAGGAATAAAGACAGGAGGGAAGCCATACAACTGGTAATGGTTCTGCTGAGAAAAGAAAAGTGGCTTTCAGGAAATGTGAAAGTGGCTTTCGGGAAATGTAAAAGAGGTGGGCACACCTCTGTCAAAAGTTGGTAGGAGTTTGTTGACACATCATGCCTTTACTTTTCTTCTGCTTTCTTTTTCTTCTCATCCCAACCCACCTAGTTTGCATATGAGTTTTTACTACCCAGTCCTTCCATCTGAGCTGAATTCTCTCTTCCTCTTTGGAGCACTGTTCTCTTCTTTCCTTCCTCCATATTCATTCCTTCCCCTGCTTCCCCTCTCTTCTTTGTCATCCCTTCTCTTAATCTCTCTCCTGTGAAAATGTTTTTCTTCCTTTTTTTCCTATTCCATTATCATTTTTGCAAGGATTTCAGGAGAAATGTGCATTTAGAAATACAAGTCAGGAAATTTGAAGAACAAAAGAACAAGGAAAACCAAGGAAGGATTTTTTTCAACCAAGGCCACCTTGGAAAAGGAGAGGGAAGAGGGAGAATTCCTTGTCCACTTAGGAGACCTTTGGGGCAGCCTCTAGAGATTGCAGTCATAGGATGACATGGAAGATAAGGTGATGCTTACATTAATGGTAGTATGTTCCATGGGAGAACCTGCATGTGACAGTGAGTCTCACCAATGAGAACCAATTTTCTGCTAAAGTTATGGCTAAATTTAGGCAAAATCTGATTTCTAAAAGCTGAGGCTTTATTACTTACAAGTACAGTACACACAGTGACAAAGCTAGGTGCTTCTTTGATGATGGCATCTAGAAATTAGTTTTGTTGACTAGAGATTACATGTTAGCAATAATAAAATCTGACTGTGACAAATCAACTGTATGAAAATGAACATTTCTTCCTAGATTGTTTCTGAACGTTGAACCTGTATAATCAACTGAAAAAAAAAATGCTTCCTTCAACTTTGTTTACAGTATTAATGCATTTGGCAAACTTCCCCTTAGAGAAACATTGGGTTAAATTTTATCCCAGGTACTATTTTGAGCAATCACTAACTCTGATTGGTGAGAGGCCCATATTAATGCCTTTATTATAGTTAAATAACTGTGGGTATAAATACTTCTGGACCAGCAATGATGTGACATCTCCGTAAGCTCTAAATCCCTGAGAAGCAAATGGAGCCATGTATTACAAACACGTGAGAACAAGTACTGTGCCTTTGGGCTTCTTGATTTTGATCAATCTGATGGTCACCTTTGAATTGTTGCCCTGTACAAATAGGACTTGGGTAACACTTTCAGAATAACTTACACAGAGCTACCAACTGGCTATGTTCTGAGGAGCATGGCTTTTGGTCTGAATCTTGGACAGCCACTTGTGACTGGCCCATGATTTATCTTCTGAGTCCTCATCTCCAGCTCACGTCATTGGGAGTCTGTAAAAGAAACACAGAATTACCAGAGCTTCTTGGACCATCAGACAAAGAAGAGATTGATAACTTGGAGGAGAATCTTGGAAACATTGGGAAGCTAATTTTGAAGCTTTTCCTATTGGTTGTAGGAGAGAAAAAATAGTATCTTTTCCTTACCCATCACAAGGTTCATGACTGACACCCCTATAACAAAAGACAGATTAAAGGGCAAAACCATTATGTATTTGATATAAATTTCACATAACATGGGAGCCTTCAGGAATGAAGGCCCAGAGATATAAGAAGAACTGTGCATTTTAATAGACATAGCACAGAAGTGTGGCCAGAGGACAAAGGGGCTGATCTGATGGTAATAAACTGGGGAGAACAGCAGGGCCTGTTTGCTCAGATTCTTCTTGGCCTCCAGGTCTGCTCTGGAATGAGGAACTGATGACTTCCTTCTCGGGGAGCTATGGGTAAGGTGGGAGGCCAGAGAAAAAGAAATACAGGGCTAGGGAGCTTCCTGTTTCTGTGGTTTTCTTTAGCTTCAAATGTTCAGTGTGCCAAGGTACCATATTTTAATATATCATAGTCTGAGCCTCCAGCATGGTAGAAGATGAGAATAGAAAACACAAAAAGGATGTGGTCTTTGCAAGAAGAAGAAACTCAGTGAGGCTTCTCCTGTTTTTTAACCTCCAAAAGCTCTTGAACAGATACAGAGAAATCTTTCAGTGTTCTTGGCTACTGAGGATCTTTTTAGTTTGGTCCACCCAGATCTACAGCATATAAAGACTCTTGGCACTATCCAAGATATTGGAATCATGACAACTGGAGCATTGGCATGAGAGCATAAACTCAGAGAGCTGCCAGCAGCAAGCCATGAGTTCAATGTCAGTTCTACCACTTACTGGCTCTGTGGCCTCAGACAAGTTACTTAACTTCTCTGTGCCTTAGTTTCCTCATCTTTAAAACAGAGTTATAAAAAATAAAGTGACATATTACCTGAGATTTGGTTAAAGATGGAGATGGGGTGGTAGCAGTAAATAGGTTAACCAAATTGGCCAAGAGTGGGGAATTATTGAGTTGGGTAGTGAGTATATGAAAGCTTATGATACTATTCTTACCACTTTGATGGAAATTTTCCACAGTGAAAAACTGGGAATTCTCTATAAAGAATTTTGAAAGTAGCAATAACTGTACCTACCTCATAAGATGGTCGTAAGAATGAAATGAATCAACATACGTAAGGCCTGTGCAACAGTATAGTAAACACTGAATAGGTGTCAGGAATTTACATTATTAGTGTCATTACTATCTAACCTAGGTGCACACTTAGCACCGAGGGGCTGTAATGGTAACTCGAATAACGTCAGATATAGTAGCTCACACCCCAGAGTCGTTTCTTTGTTTTCCTCTACTTTAGTTACCCAATGTGTTATTTAGTTCTGGTCCTGTTTGTCTCTTTCCCAAAGATTTTCAATAGCTTCTAAACTGTCTCCTTGGCTCTTGTCTTCCCTTCTACCTCTTCTAATGCAGCCAGAGGCAGGGCAGCATATGCCAAGTCACAGAGCTTCAGAGCAAGCCAAGAGGCAGGTGTCTTCGTGAAGGTTGGTATTGATGGAGCTTAGGATGTGTGGAGGGACAGGAAGCTGAGGAGACATCCTAGGTCAGATCCTAGGCTAGAAGGAGAGAGACTAGAAAGGTTTTGAAGGCTGTTTTGAAGGGTACAGTAATTTTCCACCAATGAGAGTATTTGATGAGAGACTGGTCTAGGTCAGTGGCAATGGGAAGGAAAAGAAACTGAGGGTGGTGGTGAGGGTTGGAAGTGTAGAGGAGAGAGAACTAAAATAAAGACAAAAAGGCAACTTCACCTGAGTGGAAGGGCTAAGAAAGAGACAGAGCACAAGATGACTTCCAAGTTTCAGGTCTAAATAAATGGGAGAATGGTGAAGGCCTCCATTTAGATAGAACCACAGTGTTGTATGCAGAAATTGGAAAGGTCAAGAGGAAAGATGGGGATTTTTTCTAATGAACTAAATGTCAGTACCTCAAGATGACCATGGAAAACTGTCAAGAAGGCCAATAAGAAAGGTGGATTTGGCCAGAATATATAAGGAACTCAAAAGATTCAGTAACAAGAAAAGGTTAAATATTCCAATTAAAAATGGAAAAAGATATGTTCATATCCTCAGCTATTTCTCAAAAAAAAAAAAAAGGAAACTCAATTGATCAATAACCTTATGAAAAAATGCTCAACGTCATTCACTGTCAGGAAAATGAAAACCAAAACCACAATAATACATCCAACCCACTCCAGTTATAATGGATAGCCATCAAGAAAATGGAACTCTTATACATTGTTGACAGCAGTGTAAATTAGACTAGCTACCATGGACAGTCATAGGTAAGTTCCTCAAAAAACTGAAAATAGATTTCTATACAATCCAGCTATCCCATTTATGGATCTATACCCCATAGAAATGAGCTTAGCATCTCCATCTCTAACACACACATGTTCACAGCTGCACTATTCGCAATAGCTGAGATATAGAATCAGCCTAGATGCTCATCAACAGGTAAGTGGATTAAAAATGTGGTACATATACACAATGGAATAGTCTTCAGCCAAAAAAAAAGAATGGTGTTGTACACTTGCTGCAAAGTGTATGGAAGTGGAGGGTTTTATGTTAAGTGAAATAACTCAGACACAGGAAGACAAATACCACAGATTCTCACTCGCAGTTAGATGTTGATATCATGGATCTGAATGAAGAATAGTGATTACTAGAGGCTGGGAAGGATGGAGGAGATAGGAGATAAAAGGAGGTTGGATAATGGGTACCAAAACACAGATAGAAGTAACAAGTTCTAGTGTTGTATGTATAAGGGGATGTATATGCGTCACGATGGCCTACCTGCTATATATTTTATGGATGACTAGAAGAGTTTGAAGCCACAAAATAAAAAGAAATAAGAAAGAGGTGGTAATGTTAATTACCCTCATTTGATCAGTAGATACTGTATGCATGTATTAGAATATCACGTGGTGCCTAAGTATGTATGATTATTGCAGGTTAACCATTGCACATTTATCACAGTGTACCTCATGAATATGTATAATTAAAATAACAATTAATACAATTTTTAAAAGAAATAATGCTTTAGTTTATGACTGGGGCCTCTGTTTATTCATTTTTAACACATAATGTGTTTATATATATATATAAAATCTTAAAGTTGAGTGAAATTTAGAATAAATGAAATAAAGAAAAATCAAAGATTTAATTAAAGTTCTCAATATATCAATGCTGAGTACAACTGAATCAAGACAGGAATTTAATTCTGGGAGATATACTTTTAGGTAATAAATCGACTTGTGTGTGTGTTCATGTGATCGACACATGCGGATTCCTCCCTTTCTCAGAAACTATTTCCCTATTTGTTAATGTAGCAGAAAGAAACCATGGTGTTGAAGAAGGAGGAGATGATCACATCCAGCCTCCTGGTTTGATTAATAAGCGACAGACTCGTGTCCCTGTTTTTAGGGCACCTTCCTCTCATGGCTATGGTCTCCGGAGAACTCTCGCCTACAAAGCGATAACATCTGGTGCCCATTATTTCCCCAGATCTGTTGTGATTAGCCCATATGATAAGCTGGCCAATTGCTGTGGGCAAAGGATTGCTGCAGTCCCCCCCCATCAGGACACTGGAGCTGTCACTTCTGGTTTGTGGCCCCTGCTAATTTGCCACCACAATTTCCAATATCTGCTAGAATTCCACAAGGAGATCTCAGTGCCTTGCAGGGGCAAGGGGCTGTGTGGCTATAGACATAAGGCTAGCCCTAATAATCAAAAAGAGAGGTTTATCAATTAGCTCAAGCAGCACTGCACAGAAAGACAGGTTGCCCATCCCCCACTTCTGTTCTGCCCTGCTGATGAAATGGTCCAGGAACACTTCAAATTTGCTGATGACAGAAACTGAGAAGCACCCAAAAGTTAAAACAAAAAACTCAGAAACTCTGCTATTTGAATAAAATGAATTATTTTCTGGCTTTTCAAATGCTTTCCATTCTTCCTCCTTTACTTTTTCTCTCAAGCTATGACACACAAGGATAATGGCTGGAAGATCTCTAGGAGGCAGAATGGCTTGTCATTTCAGATTGTGGAAGAAGATTCCAGCCCCTAAAAAGGGCAGTTACAGCACTTGATAGAACTCATCGTACTTTACTGCATTGCATGTCTTGTGAAAACTAACCTAAAGGACACTTTTGAGCAAGTTTTGCAAATTTATTTAAAATAACAATAGATTAACTATAAAAACAAAAAATGCCGTAAAAAACTGTAAATTTTACAGAACTGATAATCATTGGATAATGTTTTCACTGAAATGATTGTTAGTGTTGTCTTTAACTAAATTCTAAAGCTAAAATCTGAAACATTTTACCAAGCTCAGATTTGAAGAGACAGAGATGAATTATTTCTACGGTTTGCTTTTTTTGTAATCTTAGGAATCATTTAAAAATGATTTGGTTCAAATACTTCTAGAAGCATATACTTGTTTTGATGCTTTTGAAAAAATTCTGTCTAATGATTCAGAATATGCAATATTATAGTAAAATGTAACAATTTGCTACCACTTATTCAAATATATATATAGGTCTTAACTAATCACATGCCAAATGCTGTGATTAAATGTTATTGTAAATAGCTTTTGTTCACCTGCCAGTTAAATTTGCATGAGTAGTATGGCTCCCTGAATATCCCCTCTGCTATGTAGGTGTTCTGCCATTGTTCAAACCTGGACCTACAATGGAGAATGGAAAAAGGTTATCTTGGAACTAACATTAAAGATGTTAGATGCAACAAACTGTCAGGTGCTAAATTTCATGAGCAAAGCCAGATTTGTACAACCAGAATGATTCAGTAAGTGTAAAGATGGGTGAAATAAAATAGCGGGAGAAAGACAAAGGGAATGTCTAGCCTAAATTATCAAGTAATTTTGTCTCACTCTTTCCCCCATTGGTAGCAGTGTTGGGGAAAAAAAAAATGGGCATGGGTGCTGGTGGCTCATACCCATAATTCTAGCTACCCAGAAGGCAGTGATCAAGGAGGATCATAGTTCGAGGCCAGCTCAGGCAAACAGTTTGCCCTATCTGGAAAATACTCAACACACAACACACACAAAAAGGCTGGTGGAGTGGCTCAAGTGGTAGAGTGTCTGTGTAGCAAGCATGAGGCCCTGAGTTGAAAGCCCAGTACTGCCAAAAAAAAAAAAAAAAGAAGTGCTGGTTTAAGGACAAAAATACAATGTCTTCTGGTCTAACTTTGCTTGAATTCATATAGCCTTTTTCTTTTCCATTTTTTTTTACTAATGCATTTTTTTATTCTTGCTCATAATGCCCAGAGCACTTTTAACCATGGACTGCTGTCTGACCTTGATAGACATCCGTTCCTTTGATTTCTCTTTCCCCTCTCAATCTCTGGCCTTGCTCCAGGGCTCAGAGCTCCCTTCCCAACCAATGTCCAAGTCTACTGGAAGGGGCAATCAAGCCTGGTGGTGAAACTGAATTGTGGTACCTAACAACTTAGTCTCCAGTTGGATTTGACAAGTCCTGGATGGTATCTGTTAGTCATGTGCGAACCACTTTCTTTTAGTAAAGAACTTTCTTCTACTTCGCTTTAAAAGTTGGTGTCTTAATCAAGAGGTATCCTGTAGACAAGTCAACAAAGGGAACAGAATGAAAAATCTGTCACTAATGAAGTCTCCCAAGGCAGATTTACAAAGACAGACTGTATCCATCTCAACCTGAATTAAAGTCAAAGTCCAGCAACTATATGCCTTCCCCAGTCATGAATTTGAATAGTTGAAGTCCCAAAGTCTTCCCTCAATCATGAACCTCTTTCCATTATTTTTTCATTGCATTTTAATTTATCATTTCCTTCAAAGTAGAATTATCTGAAATAGTTTTTTCTTGTTGAGTTTGTCTTTAGCCTGGCTACATAGTGAGACCCTGTCTCAAAACACAAAACAAAACAAAAAAGTGTTTTGCCATTAATATGAGTAAATCAAAGTATAAACTGATCTACAGAAGGAGTAAATGATCAATAAAAATGTAATCAAAATGCTACATTTTTTCTTTATGTTTCTCTTATGTTAAAAATGATTGCACAATGCTGCATTTCAGATCGTCTATGCAGGTTACATTCATGTCTTTTTGTAGTAGCGTTCATTCAGCGTACAAGATCAGTGGCTCCTGCATAAGTTTAAAAATCCTAGGAATCAGAATATTCTGCAAACTTTCATTCACATAAATTAAATTCTGGGTGCAGTCATGTTGCCAAAAGTAGAAGGTGAGTATACTTTCTTGGATCTGAGTGGGTTTCTTTTAGGCTGTTGTCAAAAATATTTCTTTTGTAGAATTTCCCTTTTATTTAATACTCTCCTTTTATTCCATATATTTTTCCTTCCTTTCCTTAAAAGGAAACAATTAGTTTAGCAAATTTAAACATAATAAAAAATAAAGAAAACCTAGAAATTGTTTTCACAGTGATGCTAAATAACATTCCCCACTTTTCCAACAAAGGTGCTTTTCCAGATCCTCATTTATCTCAAGAAAACAAAGACCGACCTTCAGAACAATGAAGAATAAATCTGACTTGTGTTAGTGCCAGGGCAGTTTTGAGTGCATCTACAGCTTTGGTGTGATAAAAACATGGTCATTCTTCTGGTTCGAAATATTTTAAATGAATGAATAAACGGACTGTTTACAACAATTATTAAAGTCACGTGTATTTGGGTGCATGAATGGACTAAGTCTGCTAAATTCATTCTTCAAAGTGAGTTTCTTGCCTTCACATGTTATGGATCATAGTGTAAGGCAAGTCCCTTGGGCAAAGAGACATGGCCTTTGAGTCACAGCACAGCCACAGTAGTTCCACTTGAAAAGGTTTACAGAGGAGCCCTCTCCTCTGTGACAGGTCAGATCCTCTCCATTGACACTAATGGACCGTTTTATGCAAAACTATTCATTTTCTGGAAAGGACCATGTCTGACTGGTGGACCGATTCACAAAAATCACTTCATTAAAAGACTACTCTTCATGCACAGCCTTATTCCCTTCAGTGGGGTGGACATGGAGCCAGGCATGGGCTCATTTCCACAATGTGAGCCACGAGTTCCAGTCCCCACACTCAGACAATGACATCCTGTCACTGACACACAAGAGAACACAGACCTCATGGCTCCATTGGTCCTGGACTGCCTACTAAACACTGCACATGGTATTAGGGAAGCCAGCTCCCAGGAAAGTCCCTGAGAGCCCCTGTCCCCACACTAATGCTTGTTTTATTCTTTTTCATTCTCCATGGAGCAGCAAATGATGCAATTCATGGAGAACTATGGCCAATGGGACTCACATGTGCTCTTGAAAGGACTGTGAGAGCCCTGGTCAACCTGGGAAACCAACGCAGCTGAACATGCTATCAGTTTCTGAGGCTGTTTGCTCCCAGAAATCCTCTCATGGTCTCCCACAACATGACAGTCCAAAGACAGAACATTGTGAGAGGAAGAAGGCACGTTCATCTGGGAAAGGAGAAGGAACAGGGCTTATTGAGGTTAGTAAGGCCGGACGGACACAAGAAGCTGAGAAGCTGAAACATTGGTTAAAATATGGTGACAATTCTGGAAGGTTCTGGTACAATTTATATAAGCCCTTTGAAGTTTCTGCAGATAACATGATTTTTACCCTTGGGTCACTGCTTTCTGGAAATTGCCTGCTTGGTTTAAGTCAATGTGTCTCCTGCAAAATGCCAGCTTCTTATCTATCTGAATGGAAGTCACTTACACTCATTTTAACTTCTGCATGTGTCTGGTAATACCAGATTTCCTTGAATGCTCAGAGTCTAAACTTTCAACCTTTTCAAATACTAAAAAAAAATGAGTTCTTTGCCTTTAAGAGTGTGATGACCAGCGGGCCATGAAAGGTCCGTTTTGCTGTGATTTGCACAGCCCAGGACTGCTCAGAGCTCAGCTGCAGCAGGCTCATTTCCATAAGCATCACATGGTGTTACAGAAACCACATTTTGCCAAGCTGTCAACGATGCAGCCTTCTCTTTGCTAAACAGACTCCCATTAAAACTGTCTGCACAATTTGTCAGTTAAATGAGGTACAAGAGGGACGGTCTATTTGCCCCTAATTAGCTGCGCAGACTACCTTTGTCTGTTTGATTAAGCATTCACATTATCAATTTTGTTTAATCTGATTCATTTCACACACCTCCCCTGGGACCCAGCCCATACGGTTAACTAATCTGTGATATCATCTCTCATATCAGGCAGCTATCATCTCCCCCAAACACATTCTACCCACAGGCACCATGATCGTCATGCTCAACAGAGGGGAGTGGGTCTGGTGAGGGGCAGAAATTTAACTCAGGAACTGGAACTGAACCCTGACATGCTTAACTTAGAGTGCAAGTTCTTCCATGGCACCATCTGTCTGCCATTAGCCATCCACTCATTTGTTCACATTCACTCCTTCATTCTTTCAGGCACTAACCATATTGTCTGCCTACTACGCACTAGGGGCTATAGTGGGAGTTGGGAGGGACACAAACTGTAGAAGATAAGGCTCCAGCTCTCTGATTGCTTATTATCTCAGCCCAGGAGAGTGCTGTGAAAAACCAGCATAGAGCACACACCAGTCCCTTAGGCCAGTTGTCTAGGATCTGTCACACGGCCTATTCGGCTCAGTGACCAAACAACTCTCTAAAGAGCTTTTGGATAAAGGCATTATCTGAGGCTGGTCACAGTCTCACAAAACCATCTCCCCTCCCGTTCCCAGTTTGGAAAAGTGATCAGCAATCAGAAAGGAGAAGTTTTAGAAATTAGAACCAACAAATTACTTTATGATAGATAGCTCTGAAATTTCACTGCATTTAGTGATTAAGTTAAAGCTTAGCAAAGCCAAAGTGGTTCAAGTCAACATCTCAGACAGATGAACGTTACTTTCAACAACAGCAGAGAGAATATTAAACACTAGAGGAGCACAAATGAAACATTTGAGAGAAAATGTGATTGGTTAACGGAATGGAAAGTATGAAACCATTCTGGGAACTGGACCACTTGGAAAAAACACAGGTATTTATGACTCATGAGCTACTTGTATTCCCTAAAAACAGTGTTAAAACTGTTTGCTGATTAAGAGTTCAATCTTAGAAACATGTTCTCCCTGAAAATTGTGCATCCTGGCAGGTGACAAGCACTTGAGAGTGAAGGTTGGAGCTTCAGAGTAGCAGGGAAGCTTTGGAAGTTATCTAGGGCAACCCTCCACTGCATCTGGGGTCTTCCCTTGTAGACAAGGGAATTGTTGGGTCTGCATGAGTGCCATCACAAATGGGTCCCACTGCTGTGCACAGCTGCCTTTATCTGATTGGTCAATCCTGACAAGTACATGCTAAGTAAAATCTGTCCTCCCATCCCCAAAATGCATACTCCCTGACTCCAGGGAATGGATCATCTTTTCTTCATAATGTTGAAGACATCTTTAATGCTCAGCCCAACTTGCTTCTCCAAGCATAGCCCCCTCAGTTCCTTCAGCGGTTCTTCCTATGGTGGTTTCCAGTTCTTCTGCCCTCTCCTTTCTTCCTCTTCCAAACATTCTTTGATTAGCAACCTTTCTCTCAAAACAACATCCCCAGAACCGAGCCCTATCTCTACATATGTCTGGCCTATGGAAATTGGAGCAGGAATCTACCTGATTCTAAGAAAGTAATCTAAGGCCATGTTGACTCTCAATGGCCCCTTACTCCATGGATCCCTATTGGTCTAAAACCCTTAGGGTTTGTTTCCATGTTGCTTTTATTCAGATCACTGGGTTTGCTTTACTATACAACTTTATGTAAACTCCTACTACATACTCTCTTATTAACTAATATCAGTTCATCCTTTTAGTTTGTGTATTGAGATGGGTTCTGGCCTTTCAACTTTGTGTTGCCTCCCAATTTGATAAGGACAGTGTCACTGTCTTCATCTGAGTCACTGAGTAAAATAGTTCAAAGGGCAAAAATAAAAGTTGGTAAGGAAGTCACCAATGTTTCTAGAATAAAATAAATACAACTATTCCTAAGATATATGAGGTAATTATATATGTCAAACACTACACTAAGTATTTTAGATGTCTCCTGCCTTTTAATATCCACAAAACTCTATTCAGTGTCATTAGTACCAGATTATAGATGAGAAAATTGAGAGTGGGAACCTAAGAAAATGTCTGCCATAAAGAATAATAAATAATAGTTATAGACTGATAATACTTAATAATTAGGTTAGAGGGATGTAAGAGTGGGGCTCATTGTACAGCACATGCTTAGCCTGGGCGAGGCCCTGGGTTTAATTCCCAGTAACAAAAATAAATTATTATTATTATTACATGGATTTAAAATTTCAACCAAGGACTACCTGATATCTGAGTCCAATTTATCAATCACTTCACTGCATTCACTACCTTATATCTCTAAGAAAAAGGAATCAGCCAGGCACCAGTGGCTTACGCCTATAATTCTAGATAGTCACGAGGCAGAGATCAGGAGGATCATGGTTTGAGGCCACCCTAGGGGTGGGGAAGGAAGCAAGACCCTATCTCAAAAATATCCAACACAAAAAAAGGGCAGGTGGAGCGGCTCAAGGGATAGAAGCCCTGAGTTCAAACCCCAGTACTTCCAAAAAGAAAGAAAAAGGAATCAGACCATAGGCAAAGTCAGTTAACCTTTGCTATTGGTTGTTAGTTTCCCATACATCTCCCTCAACAAGAAGGGGTTGGGTCTGTCACACTCTTTTATTGGAGGCATACTATCATAGAGCTCTCTCCATTTTATTTATTTATTCTTTTGATACCACTTTCCTCTTCCATTCCTTCCCCAAAGGAAACCTTTCCAATGTGTTTTATCTGTATCCTTGTAAATATGTAGTGTTATTGTTTTGGTTGTGTTTATTTATATAAAATACAATGAGCTGTGGGCCGCTTTCTGTTTCTGATTCTTCCTGTGTGCTAAGTTTTTAGTCTATCTTGCTGGACAAACATCTAGCTTATTGCCTCTAACTGCTGCATAGCGTTCCATGATTTGCCTCAACCCTGTCTCACGTGTCTGTTCCTCAGTGACAAAGATCTGGATTGCTGCCCATTCATTGCCATCACAAACAAGGCCCAGGTGAACTCAGAGGACATTACACAAAGTGACACAAACCAGAAACAGAAAAATACTTGACCATCTCACTTACATGTGCAATCTGAAAAGCCAAATTCAGATGCAAAGAGAAAGATGGTGGTTGCCAGGGGCTGGAGTGGGGGAAACTGGGGATGTTGTAAAGGCAGGATGACTAATCTGGGACCCTGAGGTACAGTACAAGACTTCAGGTAATGCTGTGCTGTATACTTGAAATTTGCTAAGAGGGTAGATTATAAGTATTCTCAACACACACACACACACACACATACACACACACACACTCTCTCACATACACACATGCACACAAAGGGGCTGTGAGTTGATGGAGTAAATCATCCTGTAATATGGCTTAAATATAGACAATTTTTATTTGCCAATTATACCACAATAAAGTTGGAATAAAATAAAATAAAGACATGTAATTATGATGTATAGAACTCTAGTCTAATTAAATAAAATATAGAGATAAATGCAATGATTAAAAATTCTATCTTAAAAAATATATAACATATGCATTTTACTATAAGAAAAGTAAACTAAATAAAGTAGAATATGTAACAGTTTCCATATTTTGATACCAAATTTTTTTTCCCTTTTTTTTTGTGGTGCTGGGGATTAAACCCAGGGCATTGGTCATGATAGGCAAGTGCTCTGCCAATGAGCTATATCCCCAGTTCTTAATTTTTTTGAGACAGGGACTTATAATGTAGCCTAGACTGGCCTCGAACTCTTGATTCTCCTGCCTCATTCTCCTAAGTGCTAGGTGTACAAATGTGAGCCACAATGCCCAGTTCCCAAACAAAAGTATCATAAAATAATCAGAAAAATCTATAAGGAGATAAACCAAAATGTTAGTATGCTTTATATATTTTACATAATAGTTCTTTCACATTTAAAAAAATTAAGACCAAGGGACATCCAGTACACTAACCTTATCCTGAGAAATTCTCTGGGTTATAGCCAAGGAGCGGAAATTCTAAGATAGACAGCGAGTGCTCCATGGCTGCTCCAGGCAAGGCAGGATTTTTGCTTCCCTGCATATCCATTTTTCCAATCTGATGGTTGTGAAGGACTTTTTGCTCATGTATTTGACCAATTATTCATTGATTTGAGCATCTGCTAATGCACTTGGTAGTCATTTGAATTTCCCCTTCTGTAAAATGCCTTGTCACTGCATCTCAGTTCATTTTTCTATTTGGTTTCTTATACCCAAAGATGTAAAGTCTCACTTAGACAGCAAGAATAATTTTGTGAGATCTATTGCAAAGATGACTATAATTAAAAATAATGTATTTTATATCTCAAAATTGCTGAGAATAAATTTCTTATGTCTATGTGTAATGATAAGTATGTGAGGTAATGGTTAGGGTAGCTAGTTTGATTTAATCATTCCACACTGTATATGTACATTAAACATCACATTATATTCCACAAATGTTTGTAATATCAACTTAAATAATATTAATAATAAGTAAATTAAAATGTACATGAATGCTTATTATATTTTATTATTTTCTCTTTCTTGGTTATTTTTCTTAATACATATTTGTTCCATATGGTGAATAGAACCAAAAGATTCCATCCACCACCTCAATAGTAACGTCTCAAATCTATGATTGTCCCTACATCTTTACCTAGATGGTAGGTCCCAGAAATTCAGTGTATCTTATACTCAGCATTTTATTTTATTTTATTCTGCCATCCATCTTTCTATGTTCTGAGGATGTAACTTAATGGCTCTGTCTTCTACCCAGTTGTCCCATGAGGAACATCCTTGATTTCTTTGGCTGTAATGCCTCCCTAACTCATCACAAGTCAATTCAACCAACCCTCTCTCCACATCTCCAATGTTCATTACTCAGTGTTCTAGCTCTCAAATGAGCTCCAAATTGGTCTGTCTCAAGAATCCCCCTACTTCATACCTTCCTTACCCTGTCATCAAAGTGCATTATAAAAACCAAATGTGGATGGAGGGGATAAAGGAAGGTGAATACGGTTGACATACTTTATATACTTACATGAAATAGAATAATGAAACCTGAAAAAGAATAACAAAACCAAAACTAGTGTGGGGTTTCAGGTGGGGAAGATGAGTAAGTTCTGCAGATGTTTGGTGGTGCTGATGGTTGCACAAAAATGTGAGTATTCAATCCCACTGAACTTTCCACTTAAAAAAGTTTAAAATGAAAAGTTTTATGTTATACATACTTTACCACAATAAAAATGTCACTCTCAAGATTATATGCCTCCTTTATAAACTCCACTGATTTAGTACTATGTACTATAGAAGTAAGCTCAGATGTCTTCGCAATCTGACCACAACCGTCCTCTCCAGGCCATGCTAGTCATTACATTCCATATATAAGCACACAGTCTTATTTTCCAAATGGTCCAATTGTACTTTTCCAAATATTTTTTCATGACCTTTCATAGTCTATCCATCTCTCCACCTCACCCTCTGGTAACCAGTCATCTGTTTTCTGTTCTTACAGTTTTGTCTGTTCTAGAAATTCATATAAATGGATGACAGAACATGTGGTTTCTGTGTCTGACTTCTTTTATATAGAACATGCTCCTTTATATTTCTGAGTAGTGTTCCATTATGCAAATATATAATAATGTATCACAATTTGTGCATTCACCACTTTGTTGTTTCCAGTTGGAGGATATTATGAATAAAGCTACTATGAACATTTGCATTCTAATCTTTGTGTGGATGCATGCTCTTGCTAAGATTGGGTAAGTAACCTTTGAGCAGAATTGCTGGGTCATATGCAAATACATGTATTTAACAAGATTAGAAACTACCAAACTGTTTTCCAGTGGTTGTACTATTTTACATTTCTGTAAGCAATAGATGAGAGTTCCAGTTATTTCCATCCACACCAATGCTTAATAAGTATTATCAGAAATATTCATTTGTCCTTTGAATGAATTCTAATTTTCTTTTGCAATCCTCTAGCTTTTATTCATTTTGTCCATTTTTTACTCTATTTTCTCTAGTAGATTAATTGTAACTATTTTTTAGTTCTTTGCTATTGCCAACATCTTGATCATCTCTGAGTCTGCTTCTATTGACTATTTTATGTCTTCATTATGGGGAAATGTTTCTGGGTTTTTTGTATTTTTATATTTTTAAAAATTGTATGGCAGGCAATTTGGGTGATACCCAGTAGAGACTACAGTTTATTATATTCCCCACTAAATAATGCTAGATTTCTTTTCTTCTGATAGACTATTAAATTACTGTTTTATTATTTTGATCTGTCTAATTTCATTGCTAGTCTTTACTAGGGTGGGTCTATTTTGACTTTTCTTTATCCTAGGGTGCAACCCTTACTCTTAATATAGGGTGTTTACTTAGGTCTATCTCTTCTGACTGAGGCCCCTAAAAATTTCTGCAAAGCACTCCAGCCTCCCACAGTCATACTTTGCTAAGTTTCCAGAATCTTTCTATGGCAAATGTAGCTTAGTACATTTTTGAGACTCCTTATCTGTAGCTCCCTCCTCCATTCCTCTCTCCTAAATCCAAGCTGCCTGCAACCTTGAGTTCTGCTCTGTTTCTTCCACCCAGTGAGACTCTCACTGTGCTTGGAGTTTGTTGCCCACACTACAGTTTGGAATATGTTCTTGGGGAGAAAGCTAGGGTGAATGCCTCAGTGATTTCTTTTCTCAAAGATTGAAACCCTGAGTTAGTTACTTGCAGACAATCTATATGCAAGAATTTTGAGATAATTTATGTTAACTTTAAGAAAATCTGACATTATGATAACCAGCTTTGATCAAGTGGGGAATATTTTAACAAGGTAAGTGAACTTAACATTAGAAAATCTGTAATAGATTAAAGGAGAAAAGCCATATGATTATTTCCATAGATGAAGGGAAAACTATTTAATAAATACTGCATATCTGTTTATAATTAAAAAATCAAACAAATGTTTTTCCAGATGATAAAATTCTCAAAGCATTCAGTATTAGAAGGCAGGTAGAGTGCCTGCCAGCAAGCGTGAAGCCCTGAGTTCAAACCCCAGTAGTAACACACACACACACACACACACACACACACACAAAAGAAAACCTGTCAAAATGTTAACAATGGTTTCCTCCAGAATCTTGCCTGATATCTCTGCTTTCTTTTAAAGAGATTTCTATGCTGCTTAATTTTTGAGACACATTGATTAGCTTCATATGAAGAATTTTACAAACACTATACAAAATTAATTTTTACTATCATACTTTTATGTCGACTGTTTAGAGCTGTCAGAGAGTAAAATGTAGACATGTACCTAAAAGTCAATGTCAGTATCTATTACACTGCCAAAGCTTCTAATTGGTGAAAAAAAATCCATCAGAATAACTTCACATCATAAACTCTAACTATTGACTTACTGATTTAGTATTTAAATCCAAGCAGTGTTATGAATCTCTTTGAATATTAAAGAATCATCTAATTATCTATACATTGTCTCAAAAATCTAAATGACGTAAATGAAAATAGGTTTTTCATCCCTTGGTCAAAATGACTGAAAGGCTTAGTTAAGAGACTTTAGCTATTAGTTGTTTAAGAAGAATGTTTTGTGATCATTTAAACGCACCAAGTGGATTTTATCCCCATATTTACTTGACTTTCAGTGTTTTCCTGATATCTACTTGTATGCTTTAATTTTTAATTTTAGCATTTTAAGATCTCTTATTTCCCAATAAACAACCTGACTGGTTTACATTTAAGACACCACCAGTTCAAAGCTCTGACCTCATGAATCACTTGACTATTCTTCCTGGAACTAAATTTCTGTGATTTAACATTATGTGGAATGCTTAACACAGCCAAGAACATCTGGCTTATGGTCTTCATAAAATAAGCCTTAAGTTGTGTATAGATTTTTAGTAGATGCCCAGAAAAATCTATCTTCATGTGGACCCTTTTTCCATCCCACTTATTTAAAAAAATGAAATAATTGTGGGTATAAGATTAAATTAATTTTAAAATTAGTACAAAAATGTCTATATGTTACAAAGGTCTAAGTCAGATGAATGTAAATGGATCCTTATATAAAGTTCGTGAACTTCATGGCAGTGGCTTATGCAAATCATTCTCTCATTAACAAGGTTAAGTTTTTCAATAGCTCTTTCTGCTCTGCTTTGGGAATCATTCTTACTCATTAGTTTTTTCATTTGATGCTATGAAGTATCAATACTTATTTATGCTCAGTGGCTTTGCCATTAGTTTTGTATCAATCTAATTAGTATCCTTATAAGTAGTTGTGTTAATTAAGAAGGATATCAAATCTCAAAGATGGAAATTTTGTTCTCCTTCATAGTGTTTGGCTTGAGATTGTACTTACCAGTACAAGAATATAAATTAATCTTGCAAAGGAAAGCAACTATTGGGAGGTAGCTACGTTCCCTGTCCCTTGGTGAGGGAAATGATCTTGTAGAAGAAACATTAATTTATTTTGTGTGGAGATATGTACAATGAGGGAAATTGTGGTACATTTTTGATTTATATAAAAGATGTATTTGAGGGCTGGGTGTGGTAGCTCCCCCCTGTATCCCAGATACTCAGGAGATGAAGACTGAAAGGATAGGGTTTTGAGGCCAATCCTTGTAAAAAGTTAAGCAAGAACCCTATCTCAACCAGTAAAAACCTGGGTTCAGTGATGCACACCTGTGATTCCAGCTATTCAGGGAGTGTAAATAGGACTGCCATTTAGCATGGTCTAAACATGAAACCCTATTGAAAAATAACTAAAAGCAAAAAGGGCTGAGGGCATGGCTCAAGTAGTAGACTGTCTAGCAAGTGCAAGTCCCTGAGTTCAAACCCCAGTACCAACAAAAATAAATAAATTAACAAAAAACCAAATAAAAGATGTACAGAGTTACCGCTGTAAAGGACAGATATGGTTTTTTAATCACAAATAATGCATGATGTATATTTTTCAATGAAATTAATTAAATGGTTTCTGGATCTCCCCATTTGCTTTTTGCTGTTCATTCATTATTTTATTTTTTCATTTATTGCTAGATGATTACTTGATTCATTCATTCATTCACTTGGTGAATCAATGTACACAGAATATTTACTAGGGAGATGATATTTTCAAATAACTGAGATCATGTTCATTGAGCCAGATGGCCTGGCTTCAATACTACCTCTGCTACTTAATATTTTGTGCCACAAGTTCTTCATTTGCAAAATGAGGATAAAATGGGGAAAATCATAGTAATACTACCAACGAGTTCAAATATCCCTATTTCTATCATTGTCATTGTTAGCCTGTCATGTTGTAAAAAGTTAATAAACGTAGCCATTGTAACATGTCATAGACTCAGACAATACTTAATACTCAGTAAATAAGTAATAAAAACTTTAAAACTACTTTTCAGCTGTGTTATACACTGAACGCTTTCTAAGTATTTTTACTGGCATTATTACTCCTTCTCGTGCTCTATCCCCATGTAAATCTACCTCTCTACTCACGGTATGCGTGGGTTTGGTTTACATGAAAGTTTAGTCATAATTCTTTTCTCCTAAATTATGAGTTCCTTTAGTTTCTTTGTTCTTGGGTTAGTGAGGTAAGTGCCTCACTTCTCTCCATTATTTGAATGAGTAAATGAAAAATTATTTGCCTGGCTACAAGTGTAGGCTGTTGAAAGTTTGGTCTCCTGATAGAGCAGAACTTCTTAACCACAAACAGGTGTAAGAGGCAAAAGAAATATCCCGTGCCACAAAAGAAACCACATACAGGCTTGTATCCCTATATTGTATGAACGAATATGCTTCTGTGTGTAATTCATTAAATTTCAGGCAGTAGTGATTCAGGCTGTGACAAAATATATAAATTGTGTGCTGAATGTTAATTAGGAGACTCGTGAATGGCTTTTTCAGTGAAAGAGCTCTCCATCTATGATCCAATATGATACCCCAAAACATCCTCCAGCATATCCCCGGGCTGCTTCTTATTTCTTATTTTCTATATTGGATTTGAGCTTGCTGGGCAAACACTCTACCACGTGAACCACACTTCTTTTCAGAAGAATAGAATCAGGGTTCTCCAGAGAAACAGAACCAGTAGGATTATCTATCTATCTATCTATCATCTGTGAGAGAAAGGGAGAAAGAGATAGAGAGAGAAAAAGAGAGAGAGAATAAGGTATTGGCTCACATGATTATGGAGGCTGAGAAACCCACCATCTTCAAGCTGAAGACCCAGGCAGGAGAAGAGCGAAGGCCTGAGAACCAGAAGCACTGATAATATAAGCACCAGTTCAGGGGCAGGAAAAGAGCAGTGTCTCAGCTTAAGCAGCCATGGAGAGAGCAAATTGTCCCTTCTCCGCCTTTTTGTTCAGTTGCCGCCCTCAGTGCATTGGAGGATGCCAGCCCACCATCAGCTGCATTCATTCTTCCAATTCAAATGTTAATTTCATCTAGATACACCCCCATAGACACACCCAGAAATAATGTGTAGCCAAATATTTTGGCATTTGGTAGTCCAGTCAAGTTGATACATAAATTTAACCACCATGGGTAGTAATGATATTATTTCAGCATTAACAATTATCTGAGCTTCTCAGTAAAAACTGTTCAGGATCTCAGATCCTGAGCACTTTTTATTTTCATAATATCCTGATGGAAAAGACAGGGTCATTTACTTTGAGATGTCAGGAAATGACTGAAGAACTATCCAGGTGCAAAGGCACACACCTATAATCCCAACACTTGGGAGACTGAGGCAGGAGGATCATGAGTTCAAGGCCACCTTGGGCTACATAGTGAGTTTGAGGCCAACCTAGACTACAGAGCGATTTCCTGTATCAAAAACCAAAACAACAAAAAATAATTTAAAAGGAGTGTTTTTTTCCGCCAAATATATGCATTAAGAAGACTATTCTTACAAGAGCAGACCAATTACCAGGAGGACCAATTAATTAGGAGATCACCGAGGCAAGAAATGTTTGGGCCATCGTCTAAGTAGAGGTTGGCACACTTTCCTGTAAAGGGCCAGACAACAAGAATCTAAATCTTCCAGATTCTGCATGCTGTAAGTTTCCATTGCCACTACTTAACTCTTGTCATTGTTCTGTGAAAGCAGCCACGACAGCACATAAAGGATGAGCATGGCTGTGTTTCAACAAAACTGTATTTATAGAGTCTGAAATTTGAATTTCATATAATTTTCATGCATCACAAAATGTTATTTCAATTTTTTTCCACCATTTGAAATGTGAAAACCAACTCTTGGCTTTTAAGCCATATAACAGTAAGCATCCCCCTGATCTGAAATAGCAGCAGAGGCACTAAAGAAGTGAGAAAAGAATTCTCGATGTTTTGGAGATAGGATATAGGCTCTGGTGACTTACTGAATCCTGGAGGCTGAGAGAAGTGTGATTGGCCTTGGATGAGTCCCAGCCGTGTGGCCTGGTTAATTGATAACGTGATTCATTGAGGCAGAAACCAATGCTAGAGCCAAGGGAGCTAGAAACTAGGCTGAGACTCGCCTAGTTGATATATCAGTAGGATGTCCGATGGGAGACAGCTGAGGTTCTTCACCTTTTGAGCGCTGGCAGTAAAATAAAAAAAAAGGAAAGCCTTGAAAGCAGACTTTAAATTGTGCATCATTTTACTAGAATGACTCACAAATATGTAGGTACAATCTAAAAGATTATTTTATTTACTTATTGGTGGTACTGGGGTTTGAACTAAGGCCCTTGTGCTTGTTAGGCAGGCGCTTTATCACTTAAGCCACACCTGGAGCTCTTTGTGCATTTTTGTCTAGGGTCTCAGGTTTATGCTCAGGCTAGCCTGGCCCTCCATCCTCCTTTGTATGCTTCTATGTAGCTGAGATGACAGGAACACGCCACTACCTCCAGTTTTTATTGGTTAAGATGGAGTCTCATGAAATTATTGCTTTGAGCTGGGCTTGAATTTTGATCCTCCTGATCTCTGCCTTCTGAGTAGCTGGGATTATAGGCATGCATGAGTCACTGGGCCTGGCCTAGAAGATTAGTTTTTACAATTCTTCTGATAACAAATTGAACATATCCATGTGTGAGTCTAATGAAATATTAAAAACTAAATCACAGTATTTGAAGGCAAAAACAAACAATGCTAAATAGCAAATAATACATCAGGACAAACCAGGGAGGACAAAGCAGTACAGACCAAGAGTGGAGCCCAAAGGATTGATATGAGTCACCAAATCAGCGTTTGCTGAGTAACCAAGAGAAGCAGACGGACATGAATCAAGCTCTTAAGAACACAGATTGTCAGGGATCAGAGCTATCACAAGCCTCTCCCAGGCTGCTTGCTCACAGAGCAAGGCCTGGTAATAGCTGGCCTCTGGTTCTCAGGGGGAATGAGATGATGTCAGTTAACTCAGCACTTACTAGGTTAAACCATCCTTGTATGCCTGGGAAAAATCCACATTGCTGTCTTTGTTTCTATGAAACATAAATGAACATTTTATATCATAATCTAGATATCTGTGATTGAGTAGAAGAAAGCATGATAGCTAGCTAGTTATATCAGTGGTGTATATGCATAGTTGCTCTTTCATAAGCATGAATCAACTGTGCATTTAAAATATCTGGGAAAAAAATTACACCTGAGCTGAGTACCTACAGGCTTTTTTTCTTGTCATCACTCCCTAAACAGTACAATACAACACTATTTACATAGTATTAAATTGCATTAGGAGTTATAAGTCGCCTAGAGATGGTTTAGGGTTTATGGGATAATGTTCTATGCACAGGTTCTATGCACAGACTCTGCCATTTGATGCATGGCACCTGGTCACTCCCAGATTTTGGTACCCTTGCGATTCTTGGAACCATAGATATCAAGCCACAAGCATATGTGTTATTTGAATATTTGGAACAATCCACCAGTAAAATTATTCTGATTGGATTCTTTTTATGATATGTTTAAGCTATTGATTGAATAGCTTGATTAAATTCAATTGATTGAATTGAAAAGTTATACTTTTTGAGTCAGTTTTGGGAATATGTAATTTCTGCAAAATTAACTATTTTATAAAAGTTTTGAAGTTTATTCTCATAATATGTTCTACATCATTTTCAAATTATATTTTAATCTCATATTCGGTTGGGATTCCCTCCCTCCCCCACCCCTGCTTTTTTTTTGAGGCAGAGTCTCGTTATGTAGATGAAGCTGTCCTAGAACTTGAGATTTTCCTGCTTGGGTTTTTTTTTTTTTTTTGTGGTTGTTGTTATTGGAGTTCATCAAACTTCTTGGACCCATGATTTTATATGCTGCATCAAATTTGAATATTTTTAGCCATTATTTCTTCAAATATTTTATTAGTGCTCTCTGTCTTTCATCTCTTTTAAGAACTCTAATTACATGTATAGTTCACTACTTGAAAGGGTCCCACATTTTACTGATATTTTGCTCAATTTTTTTCAGTCTTTTTTTGTTTCATTTTTGAAATATTAGAAAAAGTCATTCCAACAGGAGTTAAATGATACTTGATAGAAACCTGGACATCTTGAAGGAATGAAAAACACCAGAAATGATTTCTACAAGGTTAAATAAATTTTTTCTTATTATTTAACCCTATTAAAAAGATATTCGACCATTTAAAACAAATTGTGGAGTTGTTAACATAGAAATAAAAAGTGAGACAATGGTTCCAATGACTAAGGAGAAATAAATGGAGGTATTTCATATGTTTCTTATCCTTGATGTGTGAGACTACAATATCACTTAGATTGTGATAAATGAAAGATTTTATTGTAAATTCTGGAATAACCACTGAAGTAACACAGCAAAGAGTTATAAGTACTAAGACAACAAAGGAGATAAAATAGAATTGTTTAAGGCATCCAATCCAAAAGAAAGCAGAAAAAAGAAAAAAAATGGAGCAAAGAACATATAGGACAAATGAAAAACAAATAGTAAGGTGGAAGATATAAATCAAACCACATTAAAATTCACATTAAATATGCTTGGCCTATGTACCCCAATTAAAGAAGGCAAAGATTATCAAGTAGGATTTTTTAAAAATTAACATCCAATTATATATCTTATATAAGAAACTGATTTATAATAATAATATGTAAGTAGGTTAACAATAAACTATGGAAAATGTAGACTATGATGGCACTAACCAAAATGAAGCTAGTGTAGCTATATTGCTCTCAGGGAAAGTACAGAACAGAGAGTTATTTCATAATGACAAAGGAGTCGATCAAGCAAAGACATAACAAATCTGAACGTCTGTGCTCATGAAAACAGCTTCAACACACACACACACACACACACAAAACAAAATTGTGTAAAATTTCAAGAAAAAAGACAAATGCATAATTATAGTTGGACACTTCTTTCAATAATTAATAGACCAAATAGAATATGAGCAAAGCAAAAAACCAATTTGACCTAATTGACTTTTATAGAACTTTGCACCCAACAACAGCAAAACTCACATTCTTTTCTCATTAATAAACGAATACTTACGCACTGGGGATATAGTTCAGGGCTAGAGCACTTCCCTAGCAAGTATGTGGCCCTGAGTTTGATCTCAGTGCCACACACACACACACAAAGATTATTCATTCCATGCATGTCAATCAGTGTCTTCTCCAACTATTCCACAATGTGTTAAATGAGCTCATGAGCAAAAGTGTCATGGCGATAGGGATGGAAACTATATATCTGCTCAACACAAAGACTGCCTCACTGAGGCTGACCTTGGTAAGAACATCCTGTGTAGCAACTGGCCAGCAGAAGCTCACACTGAACCCTCAACCCAGCACCATGCTGCAGACATGTTAGCTCAGTCTGAAGGTAGACTGAGCATTTTAGACCCCTTTCTTCATGGAAGGGCTGGTGATTTTTCTTCCCAAGTACTTAACGTGAGTATGCATTTTCCTTCCCTTCACTTAAGCCTTCTGCCAACAATATCACTTCTAGGATTCAATAAATTGCCATTTTTACAAACCATATCTGTATCTCACTGAATATTGCTTCTGAATAAGAAAATATTCTTAAAGAAAAAGATGTGGGCTAATGCCTGTGGGATTTTCTTGTATTTACCCTATTATGTAGAACAACTGGCTTTATTAAGCAATGGACTGCCCTATTGAAGATTCAGTATTAGAACATTTGAGTCAGCACTTAGCAAAGTAGTGCTAAGTGGAGTAAATAACACGAATGAATGAGTAATATACAGTGCTGTTTTTCAAATAGCCAGAATTCCTCAGTTGTGGAGGGTGAAAATTTCATCAAAATGTAAAAATGGGAGTGGCTTTCTCATTATTGTACCCAAGAATTCACTTTTTGCAAGCCCCCCCACCCTAATCTTTGTAGTGTATTCTAAAAAGCTTCAGCTTCTAAGGAAGAAATATTAATGGTCTCACTGAATTACAAGTTGTGGATGGGTTTTAGACATTCACACAGAAAAAATACTCAGAAAAAAAGGAGTTTGTGAGTTGGTTATGATAATTAGTTCAGGCTCTCAAGAGTAAACAAAATTGATGCTCACTAGTACATACAAGAAGGAGAATGTTGTAATTCAAAGATGCTCCCAATAATAAAAAATTAATGGAAAATGCCAGAAATGTTAGTACTGTATAGGCAGAACCACTCTGAGGGGTTCTGTGTCAGGTATGAAGGATGGAGTCATCACACCAGGGAAAGAATCTTGCCCCCAGGAAAACGTATTTACTGTACACAAAAACTATGGAATAGTTGAAGAAAGAAGTTTAGATACTAACTAAGGCTTTTGATCTTTTGCAGAAATTAGCACTGTGGTATCCAACAGTATTTACTTTTTCCTTGCTGTATCATGATTATACATTCACTAATTCATGAATTTATTATTCAGAAATATAGTGCACGTATTCATTAATTTTCCTTCCTTTCCTTTTCTTTCACTTTTTGTTCTTTTTTATCTCTTTCAATGTTAATATCCATGAAGTATGTGTGTGCACATTTTTCATAGGTTGGCAAGTCAGAAATTGGAATGCATCTTAAAAACTAATGGCATATGGCACTATGACCACATTTCTTTTTTTCTTTTATGTGGAACAATATTGATAATGATGAACCTTACAAATGATGTCTCAGATTTGTTCAATACATAGGACGTGTTGGCAATGGTCAACTTTATAATTTAGTATTAAAAATTATAGAAAAGCAAGGTAAAATTGTTGCTATAGTTGAGAAATAAGCATCACCAGAAGTATGAAATGCAGCCAGGAAGTGAGACTGGGCTGTCCATTTGAGAGACTGTGAGAGTATTCTCTTGCTTGAGGATAGCTGTGTTATGTTAACTGCTATACTGTTTGGAAGGCTGAATTTGGAAACAATCCATAGGTGGACTATACTAAACATCAGTTATATTCACCTGTCTAAAATCATTTGCCTTTCCAGTCATGGTGAATCTTGCCTTCTTCAGGTGAAGCACTAAAATTACATACTCCAGACACTTGAGAGGTGACAGGTGACTGGCTTCTACCACATAGATGCATCCAAGAAACAAGGAAGTTGGAGGAGAGGAAAGAAAAATTAAACAATTCACGTGTTTAGGGAGAAATACAGTTACTAGTAGTAAAGCTGATGTCATTGTCGAAGCCATACTAAGGAATGTAAATCCCATTTCTTCAGATGTAGGATCATGTCAATCCCTTATTTGGAATTTACACTATCAAGGTATATGATAGAGATTATCCCAAGCTGGGAGTTGATGAGATGGAAGCAGCAGACAGTTGGTACAGTGATGAGTGAGGGGAAAATCTAAAGTATTTGTTTATGGGATATAGGATAGAGGTGTGGGTTAGAAAATCAGAAAGAAATGAAATAGCAAGTTGCTTAGAAAAGCTTAGGAAACTAAGCAAATATGTAAGAGGAAAAAATACATAGAACAAAATACATATACGCACAGAGAAACACGAATACTGCACAGTTTTTATTTTTTACTTCTCAGTGGGTGCTGACAGCCAACAACTCAGGGACACTTTTGCCCTGGGAATGAAAAGAAATCTAATGGGAACATCTCCCCTCTTCTCTCTTATTGTTTCTGAAGGAAAATTTTGCCCCACTGTTTACTCATGTCTTTAAACAACAAAATTTAAATTAAACAGTCTCTGGAGTACAGAGACTTTGGCTAAGAGATTCCTAGAAAAGGCCCTAAAGCCCATTCTCCCAGCTTTCTCAGTGTTTACACTGAACTTGGCATTGTATAATAGTTGAAGCAGAAAAATTGTTTGAGTCAACAGAATGTCTCCCCAAATAAGGTCAGGACAAAGTAAAAGAATACATACCACCTTCATTGGTATGTATCCTAATCTGCTTTCATTCAATTAAAGTGTAGCCAATTAAACACAAAGATACCTCTCCCATTGAAGTTGGGATCTATGTCTTCTTCCTTCACACTGAAGTGGGTCCTGTCCTGCTTTGACCAATAAAATATAGTGAACATAACTCTGGGCCTCTTAGGAGCTTAGAGAAAGTTCCTTAGGAACTCAGCTTCCCTTCCTCTCTCTTAGAAACTGTGCTCTTAGCCTACTGAACCTCCATGTCAGAAGTCCTAGGACTCTGCTACAGAAACCATGTGATGTAACCAAAATCATGAATATTATTAAAGGCAAGTCACCAAATTTGGGAGTAGTGTTTTACACAGTCATAGATCATCAGAATAACAATGATGACTGAAAAGATCCATGTGAATATTATTTTTTTATAAATCTACTATACTTTCTCCTTAATTGACTTCATAATTTTAGAGCTGCCTTCTGTTCTTTTTTTGTAGAGTACTTCTTTAAGACTTGTCATTTTAGCCCCTCTGTGAAGGAACTAATGACCTGGAAATATAAGCTGTGCTTGGGAGTTCCACACGTAAAGAATCAGTAAAATGAATAATTTTTGTTAAAAAAAATACAAAATAAAAATCTTCCTCTTATCTCTTGTTCTTACTCCTATTTTATGTACTCAGTAAAGCATCTATATTTCTGTGTTTTATAGTTATTGGATAGACTATTTTTTGCATATTTTTAAAAATATGAGGTGACTGAACAATGGCTGCCTTCCAAGTACAGTCCACCTAATGTCTACTGGGCAGAGTGGGTGGTGCTATTTGTAGACCCGTAAAGCATTTGGGATCCTCCTGGGTGAAATGTGGTGTTCGAATTATAAGACCATTATCATTAACAATTGGCAGAAGGCTCCTCTCATTTCTCCTGGAGAGATTACAGGGGTTGAAGGATGTTCCCCTTAATCACCACACTGACCTCACCTGACAGAAGCTCAGACTGTTGAAAGGGAGCCCACTACTCATTCTCTGAGATCCATGAATCCCTTTGCTGTGAGCAGCAGGGGCTCAGTGTAGGGTGAAGAAATTAAATTCCTTTGCCAGACAAAATGGTTATGGCAGTTGTTGGTCATTACCCAGAATATTGCTTCAGGGGAATTAAATATAAGAAATGTCATCAAAAGAATGATGTCACAACTTCAGTTGTGAGTTTAATTAATCTGCACAAAATTGTGTCTGAGTTTACATATATAGCTACACAACAGAAATCAGCTTTTAGTTAGTTAGCAAATAATAACAACCCTAAATAATAGAATCCCGGTTGTGTGCTAGGCACTCTGTATACCTTTTCTCACTTAATCATGGTAGTAGTTCTATAAATTGGTATTTTTCATTATGCAGATAGGTAAGCTGAAGCTAAGAGAGGTTTAGCAACTTGCCCAGGATTACACAATTGAGAAATGGCATGGGCTGGAGTGTAGTTTAGTGGTAAAATGTTTGCCTCACATGTGGAAGGCCCTGGGTTCAATCCCAGCATTGCAAAAGCAAAGAGACAGACGAACAAACAAAAAAAGAAAAAAAAGAAATGACATAATTAAGACGCAACAATTTCCTGGTACAAAAGTTACTGTTGTTTTCATATCTAAATACTGAATTGATAATGCAGGCTTAGAATTTAGATTCATCTGCTTAAAAAAGTCAAACAAGCAGTTAAACATAACCAAAGAATTGGAAGGAAAATATTTTGCTGGAAGGGTGACTCTAAAAGGGTTAGCTGCTAGTAAGGAGATAGATAGTGATCCAGTACTGAAATAAATACTTGAAAAACACAAGCACAATAAAAATAAAACCTACTGTACGATGCTTATTGTTGTCCAGAACTCTTTAAGGTACTTACATGTTAACATATTGCATCTTCCACACTGACTCTGTGAAACAGGGATTAATAGCCTCATTTTACAAAGAAAGAAACTGAGACACTGAAAGGACAAGTAATGTGCCCAGTAGACACAGCTGTGAAGTGGCGAAGTGAGGCTTTACTTAAGTCAGGAACCTAGTCTGTCATCCAGCCCTTTAATCTCAAATATATTGGCCAGAGTTGGAATCCCAGTCTTAGCGTTTTGTAACTTTCTGACTCCAAAGATGATACTCGATTTTTCAAAGCTCTATTTTCCTTATCCATAAAATAAGTATGATGATAACTAACTTACAACATTGCTGGGCAGATTGCACATTTGATACATCAACAGCACCAGCACAAAGCCTGGTCCATAATAAGGTTTTCAACAAATGTTAGTTCCTTCCAAATTCCTGCTATTTCTCCCCCTCCTTTCTCATTCTAGTTCTTTCCTCTCCTCTCATCCTCTCCCCCTTTGGTTCATTAATGGCTTCCCCATGTACTTCAGGCAGTTTGCATCCACCAAAGCATTAGGGCTGGCATCCTGCCTTCCAGCTGGAGATGGTGCCAAGAGTCGCAAGGATGGTACTTGGAACCTTTACTACTTGAGGGTGTTTTCTGCCCCCTCCACATCCACAGCAATGCTACTGAAGGCCATTTAGGGATGATGCCTGATTGAGGCCCTGGGGTGAGGAAATATCTGCTGCTCTAAAGATCAAAACTGGTCCAATGGCAAGTTCAAGTAAGTCCCTGCAGGAACCACTGGTACTGGAACTGGGGTCTCTCCAAGACAGTCTATTTGGTGGCAACACCATTGTCATAAAGTCTGCTTTTGGATTTGTCTACGTGAAACTCATAGAACCAGAGCTGAGGAAACATCAGCTGCGCTGACTCGGTCCTTATTTCTTTCATATCCCCCTTGTCAACACTTTGAAAGTGAGATGGCTAATTTTGTGCCTGACAAGAAAGGACGGATCATTTTCTCAGATGCTGTTACCAGCAGAGTCAGGGCTGGTACACTCTCTGAGGGAGTCCCTGAACCACAGGTTACTGGCAGGCAGACAAACACTCGCTGACAGCCATTTGTGACCAACTATGAAACGCCATCTGCTGTGGTTGGGGGAGGAACGGTTCCAGCAAGTGAGAGCCATTGTGGAACCCTTTTCCTGTTTTAACTCAGGGCCACCTTTAGGTTGTCCCAAAAGAAAGCCAATTCTCTACTCCTAGCTAGTATATGTCATCAAGATTCATATGGATATAAATTTTAGAACGTTGGTACTTTTTTAGGAGTAAAAAGATTCAACTCCATCTTTCTATTAAAAATGCAAACATTGAACCACAGAATCCTGCCAAACAATATTGTGAGGCAAACACAGTCCAGAAGAGAATAAAGTTCCTTTAGAGATTTGAGCCAACGTGTGCTTGGACATCATCAAAAGGACAACAGATGTATGTCAAGAAAAGGAGTTATTTATCCTGAATAATGGAAGCTTATTCAGAAGCAGAAGAGGCTTTACTGGGAGGGGAGGCTTCAGGTCTTTAAGACACTTAGAAGAAAGGCATCTTCTTGCTCATTAACTTTTAGCAAGGCACATGGCCAATGGTGTATGCCAGTCCTCTCTGCTTGGAAGTCTGGATTTTCATTTTTAGGAGTCTTAATAGTCCTGTCTCATGATTAAGTAATGAGAGCTGTGGCATCAAAGTATCTCCAGTTCTGCTGATCTTGCAGTCCTCATAGTCCTGGGGAAGATCATAAAACAAAAATGTTTTAAAGCCACAAATACAAGCAAGTGTAGACAAATGGATACATCTCTTACACACACGCTTCACAGCAGAAACACGCTAGAATCACTGATTCTGCTTAGGGGACTTGGTGGGGCTTACAGAGTTTGCTAGAGGGAAATACTTTATACAGATGATATCTGAGCTCTGTAATCTAGTTCCCAATTGAAAAGCCAGTCCTTCATCACTAGGCCTCAAACTTATCGCAATGTCATGCTTATCTTTTCAAAGTTCTTAAGATAGATGAGACTGCGGATATGTGTCTTTGCATTTTAATCCCGCATAACAGAAAAGGAGCTACTGTTCTGAGGCCGAAATCCAATAACCCCGAATGAGCGAGGACTCCAGATCGTTCTGGAAATCTGTGCCTCGGAGGGAGGGGAGGGGTGGAGGGGGCAGCCCAGGCGTTGATGAATCCCATTACACCAAAGCGTGGATAGGACTCGCTCCTGGGAACATGACACATCAGTGAGAGAGGATGAGGAGAAAAGATTTAAATGTGCTTTCACTTATGGCTGTGCAATATGAAAAACAAATCTAAACATTTGTCTGTCGAATCAGGTGATGATTGGCTGTCTGCTGTCTCAGGGGGAGCAGGGAAATGGTCTATGCACCTGCCACCTAATTCAGTTTAAAACCTGACACATTTACCAAGAGTGGGCTGGCATAATGAAGTTCATTCAGGCTGTCAGTAGAGTCAATAACTTATCCCCAACTGCTTTTGTTTCAGCCCAGGCAGCGCCTCTGATCGGGCTGAGGTACTTATTCAAGTAAAATTTATTTTCAATTGCTGGCTATAATGCCACAGGCACAAGCCTGGCTTTGACAGGACCTTTTTGCTCAAGGCTGCACTATTGTTAAAGGTTGTGGCTATTGTCTGGGGTCTTTGATCTGTCAACGCTCCTTAACAAGCTGGTAAAAAACTGTTTCAGATAACAGGTGTGTCCTTTGAGGGCACAGGGACATTTTTCAGCTCCTTTAAAGGATTGGATTGAGAAGTGACTGAAATTTACAACCGGGTGGTGGTGATCTCTGGAAAGCACTTTTAAAACAAGGAAGTGAGGCTCAATGTCTTCACTTCCGTGCATCTCCACGACAAGCAATCTTTTTGAAGGAGAGACATGTTTGGTTTTGTGTTTTTTAAATCAAGTCGAGTGTTAAATTATTTGTATGTAGATTGGTATGGAATTGGCACTGCACAAGAGAGCTGGGAGAGAAGACTGCAGGTTGGCTGATGCTCTGCCAATTCCCTCCAAAAATTCGGGAAGTTGTCTATTTACCAGAAAAGGACACCCGCAGACAGACGCTTGACCACATATTCCTTCACCCAGCCATACTGTAAGAAAAATTAAAATTAGATGTTACAGAACTTCTCTCTGGAGGCCAAATTAGCTCTCTCTGTTAGTTTCAGAATTGCCCCCATATTCTTTTGAGCGGAAATACACTCTCATCTGCCTTTTTCAAGACTGTCATAAACTGTCGGACTCCCTCCTCTTCAATGGCAGTAATTTTGTTTTGGCTCACGATTAATGGGGCTAAAAAGAGGTGGGGCTTAAACCAGAGGACACAGTTGGGTCATTTATGCTATTCTTCTGCATAAAGCTGCTCCAAGTTCACCAAATCCTCTTTGGGAAAGAGTAGACATTAGAGTGAGCTTTAACTCTGCTACAAACTAGGGCAAAATGCCTTCGACCAAGTTCCTAACTTTCTAAATATTTCTATATTGGTTTAGAAATCAGAAGGTTAAGGAGCCCAACAGTATCTTTTTAGTTCAAAACCATCTCATGAGGATGGAATCAATAAAATTAACCTAAAATAATTATTCATTAATTTTCTTCCTAAAAAGTTAAGTCTTGTGCAGCAATCATGCTGAAGTTTCTTCAATAATCTCTAAAAGAGGAGATTAAAAGAATAAGGTAGGAAAATTTAAAACAAACAAACTTTTCAAAAGTGTTTCTTAATACCCGCACCCCAAAACAAAGCAGGAAGAACACAGATGACATGATTACTAGAGGTGAAAAATCCCTTGTTACATACAAGAAAGTCCTATGACATGTAAATGTTTAACGTGTTACAGAGACATCCTCCAGCAATGGGAAGGGAAGAGACATCAATAGGTCATTTGGGGACACATAATTATTCATGCAGAGAAAAAACTCAATTTAGGTATCCACCCTGCACCATACTAGAAGACAATCCCCAAGTGGAGACTCTAGTAGCTCAAATGTGAGTGGAGGCTGTTTAAATTTGGACAATTTATTTGTTTCTAAGTGTCATCCACAGCTATTGCTCACTCATAAAATGGGAGCACTCAAGATAGTGTTTTATGATTCGATCTAATAATTTTTTAACCTGGGCCAGGTAGTGCAGGCTGGTCTCACTCAAACACTTAATCATTCTGCCTCAGCCTCCCAAATACTGGGATTATAAGTGTGTACCACCGTGCTTAACTTATTATATATTTTTTTAAAAAATCAGTTTGGCCCCTGGTTAGTCCTAGTATCATTCACATTATATAAACCGATACAAAAGATCAACAAATATCAATTTTCTGGGTACAGGAGATCTTGCTAGGGCATGAAAGTTATCAGAAATTAACAAATTCCTGCATATAACTCCATATAACTATAAATCCTCTAGGATTAAAGAAAGTAACCCAAAATGAAAGACAATAAACTAGGAAAGATATTTAAGGAGAAAAGATTTATCACCTTTTACATGGACATCTTGTAAGTAAAAATAGGGTTCCAACAAAAAGATTGGTAAAAACCATAGTCAATAATCATGAAAGACATTTGTTTTTTCTTTTGTGGCACTGGAGTTAAATTTAGGACCTTGTGCTTGCTAGGCAGGTGTTCTGCCAAATTTGAGCCAGGGGCGCTCTATTTTGCTTTAGTTATTTTTCAGATACAATTGCCTGGGGTGGCCTGGACTTCAATCCTCCCACTCACGCTTCCCACATAGCTGGGATTCCAAATATGCACCACCACCCCCAGCTTATTTGTTAAAATGGTATTTCCCTAACTTTTTGCGTGGGAAGCCTTGCACCTCAGTCCTCCGGATCTCCACTTTCTGAGGACCTGGGATGGCAGATGTGCACTAACATCCAGCTGGGAAATACTATTTTTTGATAATCATAACACCAGAGTATTACTCCTGCAAGGCCCAGGAACCCTGTTGATGTTGCTTACTGTGTGTCTCCAGAAGGCAGGCAAAATCTAACGTGCAGGAGGTGCCTCCCAAATCTTCACCATTTAATAAAAAAGTACTTTTCTTTGCTATCAAAGAAATATAGCTTCACCTTCTAGAACTATCCTTCTGTCATTTGCTGCTTTCATCAGTCGATGGGTAGGTAGCTAGCTTTCCACTTGCTCTATTCTGATGCTCTCATTTCACAGAGATGGAAACAACTCAGAACAGTTAAGCATGTCAACTCAGGTCACACGACTCAGTTGTGGAAGAACTAACACTTAGAACCTTATCTTCTGGCCCCAACTCTCACTCCCTCTGCTAGTAAATCCTTTCCCTGTGTTTCTGTTGTTCAGGGCTCCAATCCTGCACTTAAGGAGGTATAAAAAAGAATAAAAAGTCACTGTCCTTGGGATTAAATTCTGAATTGTGTAATCAGTTGTTTCAACATCTTCCAGGGGATAGTGCTTCATGATAGAAGGGGAGGGGTTGGGGATTGCGTCTGTCTTTAGGGATCATCCAGTATGAATTGGGGTTCCAAAGAGAAACAGAAGCAATAGGAAAGGCAGGGAGGGTGCGTGAAGACATTTATTTTAAGGCAATGGCTCCCATGATTGTAGGGCCCACAAATTTGGAATCTGGAGGACAGGCCAGCAGGCTGGGAATTCAGGCTGGATTTCCACATTGCAGTCTTGAAACAGAATTTCTTCTTTTCTAAGAAACACCAGGTTATGCAATTAAGGCCTTCGACTGATTTAATGCCCCCCTCATATTGTGGAGAGAAATAATCTTTACTTAAAATCAAGTGACTTAAAATAGTAATCACATCTCCAAGATATCTTCATATTTAGATAATGTTTGACCGAATGACTAGGCATCAGAGTCTAGTCAAGTTGACTCATAAAACTATTATGCCATATATGCTACCCCATATGTGCTAAATCCCACAGCCTGGATTTCTCTGGCCTATGTTGGTCCTTCAAGTCATAGCTCCCATATCATCTGTCTGTGTAGCCCTGCCCAACTTCCCCGGCTAAATTTAATTGACAAAATCAAACTCCAGTTGTCATGCTGGTTGATATTCTTCAAAACTCTTATTACCTTGTTCATCTTGTATGGTCCACCAGTCACCTTCCTAAGATGAGAATAGGGGACCTTATCTATCTTAGTAATCACCTTATCCCCAGAAGCAATTTAGTTTAATGATTAAGAGCATGGACATTGGAGATGGGCTGCCTGAGTTTGAATCCTAGCCGTGACACTCAAAACCTGTGTGACCTTGGGAAAGCTATCTAATGTCTCTGAGCCTTGGTTTTCTTATCCTTACAACTGGAATAATAATAATAGGATTTAACTCATAGGATTGGGTTGCAAGGATTCCATAAGTTAATAGTTGTAAAAGCAAGTAGAACAGGTCATGGCACAAGGTTAAATGCTATGTGTGCAATCTATTTATCATTATAGTAGGAACTTAGAAAACCCATGTTGGGAAAGCTGAATGAGTGGATTGCCAGGTCACTGGACGATTTACTCTTGCTAATCTCTGTACCACCTTAGTTTGCTTGTTCTACTCTACCTCTGCTCAGACATAGGAATTCTATCCTCCAGCTGTACCAAAATACCCTTCAAAACCCTCTGCTCTCTTTGCCCTGTTGTCCTACTTCTTGGCCTGCCCAGCAGTCAGCTTGACATAACTCCCTATTTCTGTAGTTGTTCCAGTCTTCCTGCATGCTGGTTTGTTCTCCTTCCGTACTGAACTCTTGGAGCTTACTGAGGTGCCCAGAGTAAGGCAAGATTTATTGAATGGGTGAGTGATTGGGAACAAAAAATCCCCAAGACATCTGATGACCCTCTAGAAGCAAGATGTCACTTTGGAGACAATGGACTCTGCTAGGGAGAAATGGACAGGGTCAGCTTCATGTAGGTTATTACCGACAAGAGGACAGGGAGAGCGAGGCCAAAGAATAGATCAAAAGGCTATTCATGGTAGACAGCACAGAGTTCAAAATTTGGCTACACCATTTACAGTTGTGTGTCCTTTCCAGGTTACTCTAATCCTCTCGCTCCATTGCAAGTTACTTGGGGAAAGGTAGGTACTATCAAAAGAACACATAGACCAGGAGTAGCCTGGGTAATAAAACTGTTTATTATCTGATTAAGTTATAAACTGACTTTCCACTCCAAAATGTACCTAGAACTGTATTGATAAATGCCCCTATTCCAGTGGTTTTTAAAAAGGAAAACATTTATCCTGACTGTGATTTTGTATTTATAGCTATTAAATCTCAAAGCTGGAAGGGAAACCTCAGGCTATCTTTGTGACTGGCCATCCAGAGGTTGACTGTCCTTTGTAACATTTTTAAAATGTTCTTTATGCATTTATGATGTTCTAGGCTCTCCAAGGCGTGAGCAGGGTCATCCCAGGCCAGCCCTAGGTTGTTCACATTCCAGTGGGAGAGAAATGGTTCCAGAGTTCTTTGGGTTTCAGGAGCACAGGGGAGGTGGGGGAAGAGCCACTGGCCCAGTGGAGGTGAAAGTAAGCTGGGAAGTGAAGACTAAGAATAGGCTAGGCAAGGGAGAGGGGCTGGACTAGACAAGTCTTTCTCACAATGAGGCAACATATGCACAGGTCTGGAAACAGGTACTTATGCTTGAAAGACTCCCATTTAGATCTGAACCCATCCGCGAAAGTGTTCTTCCAAGACAATCAAGAAGTTCCTTCTTTTTATTACCTTTTGTTTTTGGTTGGACTGGGGTTTGAACTCAGAGCTTTGTGCTTGCAAAGCAGGTGCTCTACCACTTGAGCCACACCTCCAGCCCAAGAAGTTCCTTCCTGTCCAGAAGGTATATAAGAATGTAGAAGATACAACATAATAAAATATAACAATGAGCAGATCTCTGGAGGTTTATGATTATGGAAAAACTTGCTTTGAAGCTCAGGTTAATGTGGTATTAAACTGCTTCAAGTCAGGAGGTCCAGAGTTTGGGGATTCCCATTATGGTTATTAACTCGGAGCTGAAGAAGAGTGAGCAGATAAGACTTTGATAGCATCTGCAGCTGGCCTGCACACAACACATCTCTTTTCCCACTGCTCCGCAACATAAAGGAACAGGTGATGACAGTCTTGTAGTAATATCAGCACTGCAATTTTTTAAAAGCATTATTCCATTTAGCTTAGAATGTATTCAGTTTGGTAACAAACATCGTCCTATCCCCTCACCCAAGAAAAGTAAATGTGTGTCCTCCCTGGGCTCACTTTACCAGATATCAAGATAGAACACTAAGTTCTATCTTAATAGAACAATATGCTGGCACTGGGCCTTGACACAGACTAGCAGACCAACAGCACAGAATAGAGACTCGAGAAACAGACCCATGAATATCAGAGTTTGACACACGATCAAGACGCCACCACAAATCACAGGAATCCTGTAGCAGACCATGTTGGGAAAATTGGTGTACTACGAAGAGAACACGTGCAGCACAAAATTAACAGATTTAGGCTGCGTGAAGACAGTTGGCACAACTAAAACTTTAGCATCTAAACTGTCTTAGTCCATTTTGTGCTGTTATACCAGAACACTGCAGACTTGGAAATTTATACTGAACAGAAATGTATTTGGCTCACGGTTCTGAAGGCTGAAAAGTCTAAGATGCAGGGACCACAACTGGTGAGGGTCTTTTCATTTTGTCATAACGTTGTGGGAGACATCACCTGGTGAGAAAGTGTGCATGAAAGTTTGCAGGGAAAGGGGCTGAACTCACTCGTTCATCAGGATCCCATTCCCAAAATAACTCACCCGCTCCTGCAAAAACAGAACTCATCCACTCAGGTGGGCACAGCCCTCATGACCTAATTAACGACCTTTTACAGTCTTGCACTGGGGATTGACACATGAACTTTGGGAGGGACATGTTGGACCCACAGCATAAGGAATACAAAAAGCTACAGAAAAATAAACAGAAAGACACATAACCTGATAGAAAAATGAGCAAAGGATTTTGGTTCTCTATCTTAGAGATCTTCCTGAGCAGACACAGGAAGAAACACACACACACACACACACACACACACACACATAGAAAGACAGCGAGAGAGAGAGAGAGAGAGAGAGAGAGAGAGAGAGAGAGAGAGAGAGAAAGAGGTGTTCATGGCAGTGTTACCCTAGCAGAGCACTGGAAGGAGGTCAGTTCCATTGCTACAGAAGCGATCATTAAAAGGTGATAGACACACAGTATGGAGTAGTCTGCAGATGTTGAAAGCTGGGAACAGGATTAAGAACTGGTAAAGTAGGCATTTTTTTTGTTGTTGTTGTTTTTGAGACAGGATCTTGCTATGTAGCACAGGCTAGCCTTAAACTTGTGATCCTACTGCCTCAGCCTCAAAGTGAACAGATTTTGAAAGCATAATAATGGGTAGAGTGGGAAAAAAGCAGGAGATAGAAGGATTATAACACAACCCCAATATAAATTAAAAATAAATATACACACAAAATGACACTGCTTATTTTGTAAGGATTCCTATTCAGCAATTTATGGACATATGTGCATGTGTGTGTGTGTGTGTGTGCTTGTGTGTGCGTGCATATCAAATGCATTTGAAGCATGTCTGTGTAGGAGAGGAGAATAGAATAGGCAGTGGCCTTGTCCCAAATGATGAGGACCGTGTGCCAAAAGCTAACGGGTGGAGTCTTTCCAACCCTCTTTTGGAGAGGATGTTTCACAGATCTCTTGCATTTCACGTGTCACCGTCAGACAAACTTTGCTCTGAAGCTACGCATTTAGGGGTGTTTGTACGGAGATCAACCTTGGAGGATGGAGACAGTACCTCTGTCCAGAGTCAAAGACAGGTTTGTTTGCTTATCAGTATAGTAGGGATAGTATCTCACTTCAAATAAAAGCCCATGGTGAAAGAATGGAGGTTTTGTGCGGTCCACTGTGTGTGCAGCATGCACCCTGCATTGTTCTTATGGGTTAAGGGACAAGGAGGCCCAAGATGGACGTGAAGTTCATACTTTCTGTGTTGTGGGAAACTCGTCCTTTGTTTCTGATGTCTTCTGCCAATATCCGTGAAACGATGTCAGTCTGTCTTAAGAGCTTCCAAATGTGGCAAAAAGCCAGAATTGTATTTGTAACAAGTTCCCAGATGATGTTGGTGCTGCTGTCTCAGGGAACACAGCTGATAGCCCTGGATCTGAGTCATAGCGGACCCTGAGAAAGCTCCTTGACTTTCTGTGCCTCAGTTTCTTCATCTAAAAAAATGGAAATAATAATAAAGTTGCCTTCCCAGGCTTGTATTGGGAATTAAATGGGTTCATATGGCCAAGTGTTTAAAACCATGACTAGTGCTGACAAATTAAGCATTCTGTGTTTTCCACAATTATCAATATAAATATTTTCCTTAAGTTGGTGCCAGCTAGTAAAACAAGAATAGCATCTACTGAATGCCCCATCACCTAGGAAAGCAGGCTCATGCCATGCTGCTTTTGAAACCTAAAGCTCTTTTGAATAGCATTGGTTCTGGGCCACACTTCTGTGTGATTCATTTTTTTTTTTTCTGTAACATAACACAGGCTGAGAGTGAAGCTATTGACTAGACACCAAAATTGTTTCAAAGAGCAGGCAGGTTATATGTGGGAAGAGACTAAGGTGTGTCAACCCCATGCACCTCAAAACAGTAAAGTGACCAGCAGAGTGGAGTGACCCCTTGAAATGGAGAATAAAGTTGAGGTAGGAAGCAGAAGGAAAAGGAATGTAAAAAAAATGATAAGGGCATTGTGACCCCAAAGATAGAAGCAAGGACAGAGGAGGAAGAGCCAGGTGAAAGAGAAATCACCCATAATCTTTCATCTCCCAGAAGTAAACAAGCATGCTACCTTATCTAAGTATCATCTTAATGGTCAGAACCTTTATAGGTGAGAAAAAGCCTGGTCAAAGTGACTCGATGTCATGTTACTAGCGGAACTGTTTTCCATTTTATAAAGTGGCCACCATGTTTCTTACCCAACCTACTCAGCTTGATAAATCTGTCTCAATGAACGGCTAAAGAAAAGATGGTGTAAAAAAAGAAAAAGTAAAATAAAAAAGAAAATATGATATATATATGTCTATATATATATACTATCGAATATTATTCAACCATAAAGAAGGATGAAAATATGCCATTTGAAAGAAAACAGATGGAATGGAGATTATTATGCTAAGTGAAATAAGCCAGATTCAGAAAGGCAAATATTTCTTTTTCTCTAATAGGTAGATCTAAATTTGAAAAAGAAAAAAAGGACATGAGCATAAAAGGGTGACTACGTTGGTGGTGGAGTGGGGGGAGCCAATAGGAGAGAGGAGGGAGAAAAGAGAAGATGGAAGTGTATTATATGCTCATATGAAAAAGGTTGCAATGGAACCTACTTTAGAAGTCTGTAAGGAGTTTTAAGAGGGAGGATTGTGAGGAAGGGAAATGAGAAAGAGTGAAGGGTGAATATATCAAAGCACATTATATGTGTATATATATATATATATATATATACACACACACACACACACACACACACAAGTATGGAAATAGAGTGAAAAGCCTCACTTTGTACAATTATATGTTAATAAAAATAATAAAAAGAAAAAAAAGATATCAGTCAAAAGAAAAAAATAAATCTGTTTCATCCCTGCTCTGCAAATTCTAAAATTCCATCTCTCACTTCTAATCCTTTCCTTTCTTAATTTTTTTTTTTTTGAGACAGAACATAACCCAGCAGGTTGGCCTTAAATCCTAGATCCTCCTGCCTAAGCCTCCTGAGTGCTAGGGCTATAGGTGTGAGCCACCACACCTATCTAATCTTTTCGTTTCAATTCTTTAGTGAAGAAGAAAATTGGTATTTTCCCTGAACCTAATTCTAGTATCACCACACTCTAGGACACCTGTTTACACCATAATGAACCTAGTGTATTTGGATGAATAGCCCTCATATAAAATGTCAAAGGAAGGTAATTACAGAAAAAGGAAGAATCTATAATGACCAAGTAGACCATTTTAAGACAAGCATTTTGCCTTTCGTTGCTGCCTTACCAGAGGTTTAGTGTCTGCACTACACAGTGAGATTCACGGAACTCCACTTTAGAAGAGCAGTAGTCACCACCCCTTCCTCCTCCTCTGACCCCTCCAGCACTGCCAGCATTAGCTGCTTCCAGGATAAACTAGCATCTGACCGAGCTTAAATAAAACTGTTGCGTCCAAAAATTAAGTCTCCTCATTTTGAATATCTTCCAAAATTTTTTCTTTGTCAGTGTGGTCCCTCCTTTATAAATGCCTCATAGAGAACTAGTATTATTATGAAAACTGTGGTAGATTGTTTTTCGTATTTTGTATTAGAAACCTGCTTCTTTGCATAACGATGAAAGTTACAGGTCCTAAAATCAACACACTTTCTGGGTCCAAGAGATCAAATGTCAAATTAAGAAAGGTAGAAACTGAAAAACCTTCCAAATCAAAATACTTTTTTGGGAAAAAGGAGATCCTTGCAAAGAAGAGAGAAGAAACAAATGCACCTGTACATGTTCTGTCGGTATACTTTCTAAAATTGTTATTTATTTGATCTTGAAGCCTAACTTTTAATAATATAACTTAGTAAAAATGGGAAAGCAAATTTCCTACTCTGCTTCTGTTTTTCCCACAGACTATTTAGCAGGGAAGAATGGCTTCTAATTTTTTCATACTTTTTCAGAATGGTTTGCCACCATTCTGAGTGAAGCACACTTAAGGACTCAATTTAACCTGGATCACGTTCGAGGCAGCCTCCATGTTGTCAGTGCCTGTGCTCCGAGCTCATAACACTGGTCCAGCCCAGTGGCAAGGAAGGCAAAGGTTAGCTTTAATGTACACACAACCTTTTCGAGCCACTTTAAGAAGTGATGAAGAGGGTGTGAGGCAAATTGTGAGGCTTGACAGACTCATCCTGCTGCTGTTTTGTTTATGAAAGGAGCTAATTTCATGTCCACGCCTTTATCACTTTCATAATACCAAAGCCTGTGGATGCCAGATTTCACCTTTCTGTAACACAGTTTACTTAAATAAGCCCACAATGGTCAGGTGTATACCAAATCAAAACCAATGTTTTCTAGGTTAGTGTGGAACACGTTTATGTGTATCTTTTCCATAAAGAGGTGCTTTGAAAATTGAATTTTTCCAGCTGTCTCTGATGCTAAGTGACAGCATTGGACGGTTGTTGAGTTTTGCTTGGGGTCAGAACTTTTCAAGTTTTTATTTTAGAAATGTATTCAGTTGCATCGTGCACTTGTTACCAACAGTTGTAAAAAGACACAGAAACTCTCAAAAATCTGTCTTGGATGCAGATCACTAATAGAGAAACAAATGAAAAAAATGAACAAGTGGAAAATGTACTAACTAATGAAATGAATTGTAACTAGTACAAAAGAATGGATAAAGGAATTATAATCAAAGCCTCAAATGAAAGAGAAGAAAATTCAACACAGAAGGACAAGGGGATGGAGAAGTCAGATGAGCTTTTTTAACTTTTGTGAAGAACCCCTGGCCTCAAGCTTTAAAGATTATGAAGATCCAAAGGCACTCCCCTCCCTCCCTCGGGTCTCCTCAGAGGATCCAGCAAAGATCCCACAATTGTAGGCTGAATCTTTGAGTTCTAGGTAGGATTATTTATCAGGGATTTTGTTTTGTCTGGGTTTTCAATGGGCCGGCCCCAGCTGTACATTTGGGGACAGACCACTGCTTCAATCAACAGAGGGTTTGCAGGGATCCCTTGGGAAGCTTTCCTCCCCCTGCAGGGTTGGAGTAATTAACAGACCATTAAGTCACTTCTGCTTTATGGAGGGGGATACCGTGCAGGTCATTGCTTTGAAAACTTTTGTTCTGGAAGGAAATTACAGGATTGTTTTATGCGTAGAACACAGCCTGGCAAACTCGAGTCCAGAGAGAGTAGCTCAGGGAACTGGCAGTCAAGACGTATAATGACTGATCTCATTTTTAAAAAGATTTCCTCCAATCTTCTCCCTCCTTTTATTTATTTTTTTCTTTAAAAAGCCAGCTAAAAGAAAAACGATTTGCTCATTTGGTAATAACTAATGAGCACATGAATTACGGAGGTGCCCAGACCGAAGTTTATCTCTGTGTCTATAAATCTTTTAACAACCGCGAGGAAACTCAGCACTACCACCATTGCTTCTGTTTATTTCCATATTAATCAAGGCATCTGCTCCTGTCCTTTCTACCGAGTGCAAGAACGGCAGTGAGATTTCTAGCATCTGAAAAAGCCCATAGAAGGACGTGCTTGAGGTACAAGTGTGGTGGTTTTTACCATCGGACTTAAGGGAGTTAGATGACTCGGTCTTTCCCCTGAGGCCCCCAAGGCCCTGAGGATGGGGGCTACCGCTTATGTATTTGGTGTCTTACTTCTCTTGCATGTTTTAGTATCTTTTTCTCTCTGGTGCACCTCAAGTGCGTGCCACAGAGGAAGACTTTAGAAAATATTGGTTGCTGAAGTCCCAAAGAAACGTCAAGGCTCACTGGCATTGCAGAGGCACCTCAAAGTTTGTGTCTAGGTCCAAAAGATGCTATAAATTTCCTTGTCCTTTCCTGGGGTAGATACAAGACTGTAGGCTAAATAATCAGGAGGAGAAAAGAAGAGTCCATTAAATGTGCAGGCGCCCACCTCTATTTCTTTTTTGAAATAAAAGATCCTGCTTTGGCAGAAGTGAGTTCTAAGCCCCGCAGCAGGCAGAGAGGGTCCTCCAGATCCGGCTTCTGGAGTTTTCCAGGCCTAAGGGAGGTGAGGGGTGTTTTTAGGCCCAGATCCTACACTCTCTGGGCTCCCTTCCAACCCAGGCGGGACAGGACCCTAAACCCATAAAGCCTTCTGCGTTGCGAGAACCCCAACCACTTTGCTTCCACCCTGACCCCAGTATCAGCAGTAAAGTCAGGGGCCTGTTTGAGCCCCTAGATCTGCACACCTTGTCTTGTGCCCTCCCTGGGGTTTGGATCCCAGCAGACCCAAGCCCCCAGCGTCCGCTCCCTGGGCGTGTTAAACTTCGTTTGGAAAGTACCTGGCTGAGAGACAAGAATCTACACTTGGCCACTGGAAACTCAGCCAGTCCGGGGCTTGGGTTAGAAGCCGAGGCTCCGCGCGCCCGGGGCACTGGTCCCCATCAGCCGCTAGTCCTCGATGAGGTCCCCAGCAAGTGAGGGCACCAGCAGCCGAGGCCATCCAGGGGGACTCTCTCTCTTCTTAGCAAACTTTACAAACCCTTGAGTGTCTATCTGGGATTGGGGGGCGGGGGTGGCTAGGGTGGCTGGTGGAGGCGCGGGGAACCGAGAGAAAAGAGCGCCTGCCGCGCGTGGCCAGAGTGTGGATCTGGTTTTTGCTAGCGTTTTTCTTCCCTCCCAGTTCCCACAAATGCTTAAGGGTTTCCAGGTCCCTTGCAGGCGCTGGCGGCAGTCAGGATGGGCTTCGCTCAGTGGTACCCTGGCCTAGTTCATCCTTCTGTCTGCCGCGCCTCTCTGCGTCTTGCGCGGCCCAGGACAGCGAGGAGCCGGGGTACTGGCGCCGAGACCCGCGCTTCCCACGGGACTCAGCCCCAGCCTGCGATCCCCAGCCCCGCGGAGCCGGAGACCGGGCTAGCTGCTTCCCGCCGCGGGTGGCCAGAGAGGCGGGAAGGAGGTCGCGGACGCCGCGGGCTCCCGGGCTCTCTGCACCCTCGCAGCCCCGCGGCCGCAGGGTCCCGGGGAAGGCGTCACTAAAACCCCGACACTTGGCACGTCCGCGCCGGGCCTGCGGAGTCTGACTCCTCCCAGCCGCTAATCTTGGCGCTGGGGACCCGAGTGGCACAGACTACAAAGAGTGGGAGGGGACAGGCACTCCCCCGCAGGTGTTACTAGACACGGGCTGGGCAGGTGGGAGTACCTCCCGCTACCTAGGGCCCCTTCCGTGGTCTCCATCTTTTGAAGGACACTTTCAGAGCTTATTTCCTTTCTAAAACGAGGACACTGGACCTGGCGGGGACCCAAATCCCGCAAGGCCCTTGCGGGTGTCAGGCTCGGACGCCTTCTCTTCACAGCTCTCCTTTCCTGGGAGAGGTGACTGTGGAGTGCTTTCCGACCTGAGGGCGCAGGCAGACAGCCACAGGGCAGGTGCCCACTAAGAAGTCCCTGTAAGCCAGGGGCTGACTCCCCCTGCCCTGTCAGTCCAGAAACAGCCCCCAAACTGTGAGGCTGATCATTCGTGACTGTGTCTGGCCAGATCCCCAGGGCCGGCAGTGGGGAGGAGGCCTGGAACCCACCCTCAACGCTAGCTGTGTGAGCAGTCATCCCTGCGCCCCAGCAGAGGTGGCAGAATGAGAGAGAGGTCCCGAAATCTCTGAAAAGGACCTGGGAGGCCCAGTAAATCTTATGGTCTGAGAGAGGTGTTCAACGGATACACCGCCCTCTCGGAAGGCGACAACACCTTGCTGGACTCAGCAGCTGGAAGAAAGTTTCGAGGGGACGTGGGACTTCCTGCTGACGGTGTTAGGAAACCTCAGGCCGAGTCTCCCTGCCCTTTTGTGGATGTAAGCCCAAGGCCCCAGAGTCAGGGACGCTTCCTAGAGAACCAGGTAAACCCAGCCAACGCCAGCCTCACTTTCCTTCCCCTCAAGTGTGACTTTCCTCCGCCCTTAAGTTCAATTACCCGCCTGGGAAGGTGCGAAGGAGGCTTCTAACGTAGGTTTATCTTGCTGTATCTCTGTCCATAGGCTTTATCTACCTTTTTAAGTAAAAATCAATGTTTAATCTGGAAGGAAATTATCTTTGTCATATGTATGTATAGATTTTTTATTAAAAACCTGCTTTAAACTTGCCAATTTTCGAGAAAGTGGTAAACTTACAAGGGAAACAAAACAAACATACCTCTGGTGGAAAACTATTTTCACCTTCTATCTAATATTGTTTCTGGCATGGATAATTGGAGAATTAGATAATTAGAGAATTTAACTGGAAAAGCAACGAAAGTAGGGGTCTACTTGCAGACTCACACTCCCAGGAGACCAGCCTGGACACCACAGCAACACCTCCTCCCTGGAGAAACCAGTAGTGATTTTTTTTTTCCTTCCCTATAAGTTGGGGAAACCCAGAAGGCCCCTGAGTTGCCTTCCTCCCTGTTCCTGCCTTGTTACAGAAATCCTGCCTCCTGGTCTCCAGAGGAAAGGAATGAATTTTTGTAACCCAGGAAAGAGCTTGGGAAGCATTTGAAGGATCTTCTCAATGTTGGTTGGAAGGAGTGTGTATTTCATTCTAGTCAGTGAATTTGGGTAAAGAGCCCTGGGATTAAGGTTCCTTTTAGTCACACACACACACACACACACACACACACACACACACACCTTACAGCTCTCTACAATGACCATTGCTGGGCAATACAAGGAATTCCTGCCCCAGCAGTGCACCACCATAGCCAGCACTTCCCTGGCTGCCTTAGAGTGTGGCCTCACTCCTTTTCAGCCCCCAGGTTTATCCAAGCTCCAGAGGAAGCTCACCCTGGGGCAGTTGGAAGGCCCCAGTCTTCCCCAGGACCAGGCTTTTGGAAACAAGACTCAAAAGAAGCTAGTGGCTCTAGAGGGAAAAGTCATTTCCCTGAGTAATGAACCTTCCCCTCCCCTCCCCTTTCTAAATAATAAACTCTAGGGAAAGGCTGGAGGGCTGCTGCCTCGTGTTGGTTTCAACACTTGGGAAACTGATGATTATTCTGCCATTTGTCTGCTCAAAGCCAGTGGAAACAAGCCCCCTCCATTGCAGACCCTCATTTCTGTCTTTCTTCTTCGCTGGGGGCCCAGGGGTAGTGGGAGAGTAAAAATAATAATAATAGTAAGAGGATGGAGGAGAGTGAGTTGGATAGAAGGGAGCCCCCACAAAGGTGCCTCACAGAGAAGGGCAGCACAGGGCAGGAACTGACCCTGGGACCCAGCCAGGGAAGGGCAAATGTTTCCTGGCTCTCTTCTAGCTGGATCCTGAAAACAGAGCCTGAGCCAGAGAGCCAGAATTGCTGCTTCTAGTTGAGAAGCAAGTTCTGAGGTGGTATACTTCACTAGGCATCTGTTTTCCTAGGTGAGAAAGAAGAGGCTTGGTGCTATTGCAGCTATCACCAGAGCTCCATTTTATTTGTCCTCTTTAACAAAAATCAAAACCCTCTGCTGGATTATGCTTGAAACTATTTGAGAGTGTTAGGGGGCAGGGGAACTAGGGAATGGGAGTGAAGAGAGAAAAGGAATTGATTAAAATGACTCCTGTTTTAGCTAACATTTAAGCTAAAGATGACTAAAGTTCTTGACTGATCAGACCAGCAATCTTCCACAGAAGAAAGATGGGAGAATTCCCCCACTACAAATCTGTGCGGTGTTGAGGCTTGGGAGGTCCTTTGCCTCCCCCACTCCCCCCGGAGCTCACCTTTCAAAGCAGAGTGGCCTTCACTTTCTCTGCAGGGCATACTCGGAGGGAGGCAGGGTCCGGTGAGTATTTAATTATTTTCTAGGGCCACTCTTTGTTGGCTTTTTAAACATATACTGGATTTTAAAGATAAAAGAAGTTAACTTACTGCTTCATTCTTGTCTTTTGCCAACACAGCCTGCATGGTCAACACTCCACCTCTCATTTCCTGCCACTCTGAACTTCCACATAACTTTTTTTTTTTATCTCAGTTGCTGAGTTTATGAGGCTCTGATTACTGCAGAAAAATAAGCACAAGACTAGGAATTTGGACAATGCCCCAGTCGAAGGACATTTAATCACTTTAACTAGCACCAATTACCCATCCTCTTTATTTGTAAATGACCAGAAAAACTCTTCACATTCTCCCCTGATCCAAATCCCTCACCCACACTCAGACACCTGAGTGTGGATCCATGTTTCCTATCCCACTCTCTCTGTTTTATAAGATTTTAGGCAAAGGCAAAACCAGGATTTAAAGGTTCTTTTTTATTTGAAATATCATCCAGAAACACTGGTTATTAATAAATATATCATAGTTATCAAGAATATATAAAAAATAAAGACAGGTATTGTCTTTGAAGCCCTAACAAAATATTTCACGCAAATGTTCAGGAAAATAAAAACGGCAACTCCTCCCCAAACCACGATAAGTTTTCAAAGCTGATAATAGAGAGAGCCAACCCCGCATGCAGAGTAACTGAGCAAGGGGGGTGGGGCAGGCTACTACAGGGAGCTCAAGCTTTTGCAATTCCGGCCCCTAGCACAGCCAGGAAGGTTTGGAATGAAGTCTAAAGGGCGTAGGGTAGGGAAGAAGCGCGTGTGCGTGGGTGTGCATCTTTGCACTCTGCCCCCCTTCTCATTTCATACAACCACAGACAGACATATGGAGTACTTGGGAGAATTCACTAATAAATCCTTGTTACAAGGAAAATGGCACCTCGGCCTGTACAACATGTTTACACAAGATTCATTTAGAAGCGCGCATGCATTCTTTTGACCTATACTGCGTGGAAAGGAAAACCCACATAGGAGGTGTCATGCCCTGGACTGGAGTTGAAATTCTCAAATTCTCATTCTCTCTCTCTCTCCATTGTCTCTAGAAAAACTATGTGGAAGACAGAGACAATCATACTTGCATTCATCTCCATAAATATTTACATTTGTTTTGCACAAAAGGGATGCCCATCTTTTCCCAAGTTGAGAACACAGAACCGGAGAAAGCCAACTCAAAGTTCCTTCGCAAGTTTTTAACTACACTGATTCCACCTTTATACAACGAATGCAGTTTTGACAAGAGCATATGGCAGTGAGAAATACTGGCGCGGCATGGGAAAAAAGCATGCATGCAAAACACGATGTCTGGTTCGAGTCTCCTCGCTACCACGGAGAAACTGCAGTTTGATTTTGGTCCTTTCCCTCCCGGGGGTCAAGTAGAATCTGAGATCTCTCAGATGGCATGGGAGGCCACCAGACCCCCGCGCCCAACCTCCCGCAGGCCCTGCGCCCAGCCTCGCTCTTCCTTCCCGGCCCGGCCCCGCGGCCCCTCCCGCCTCTCTCCCTTATCCTCCGCAGCCAGGCGGGCCCGCTGCTCACTTGAGCAAGTCCTTGGACTCGGCAGACAGCCGGGCCATGTTGGCTGTGGAGAGGGCGGACAGATGCGGAGGCGGCGGCATCTGGCAGATGGTGCAGGGGCAGGGCAGCCCGGCCCAGTGCTGGAAGCTGCTGCCCAGCTGCAGCGCGGGCGGCGTGGAGGGCGCCTTGAGCAGCGAATGGGGAGGCCGAATGGTGCCGATCGCGGGCAGCGAGGCCGCGGACAGCGGCGACGAGGCGTTGCCGGATGAGAGCGCACCGCCCAGGATGGGGTGCACTGGGTGCACGGTGTTGGCCGCGTGCGCCGGATGGCCCGCTGAGTGCCCCACCGTCCCACAATGGAAAGCCGAGTGGTGGCCCCCATAGATCTCGCCAACCAACCTCTTCATTTCCTCCAGGGAGCTGGTGAGCATCAGGATGTAGTTTCTGGCTAGCAGGAGAGTGGCGATCTTGGAGAGCTTGCGCACCGAGGGCCCGTGCGCATAGGGCATGACCTCGCGCAGCCCGTCCATGGCGAGATTCAGGTCGTGCATCCGCTTGCGCTCGCGTCCGTTGATCTTCAGCCGCAACTGCTGTAGGTCCTGCTCCGACAGCTGCTTCTTGATTTTGTACTTGCTGCTCTCTCCCGCGGCCTTGGCGCTGGCCCGCGAGAGGCTTTCCCCAGGCATCTTCTGCACCATATCGCCCTGGGTGGACGACACTGAGTTGAGCCGGCTCTCCTGGTGGTGGTGGTGGCGGTGGTGGTGGTCCCTCAGGTACATCTCATCCATGTCCGGAGACGAAGCTCTGCTAGAGACAGAGCTCGAATCAGAATTCATTTTATTACAGGGGATGCGGCCCTACTGTGGGGGAGGCTTTAAGCGGGAAATTAAGGAGAATCTTGAATCTAAAAAAAAAATCCGCACAGCCCAGAAGCCCACTTCACAGTTGCAAGACGTGAGAAGAAAAGCCGAGGCACTGCCTTGCCCCGCCTCTCTCCCTCCCCGCTCCCCTCTCTCTGCTAAGGCTTTTTCCTGGACAGCTAGTTGGTGTGTGCTTGAACTAACCTCACGCTGAAAAAGAGGGGCTTTTATAGAGCTGCGACGGAGAAAAGAGACAAAAGGAGCCCTCCTATCTATCCTGGGCTGGTTAGGATGACGTCCCATCATTCAGGGCGGTACGCTTTGCTGTCCTATTTAGCAAGGATTCCTATTCATATTCATTGTGGGGCCGCCCTGGGACACCTCTGCTCCGAACCGCTAGGAGCCCCCAGGCACAAAACCCTATGATTGACACACTCACCGTTCCAGCTCACGCCTGCCCGGTCCCCCCACCCCCACCCCCAACTTCCCAGTTTCTGTAACCGTATCTTGAGCTGGAGGAACCGAAGGAAGGGAAGAGAAGTGAGACAGATGGTCGGCCCAGCTTCATCTGGGTTTGGAGAGACTGGAAACGTTCTCTTTCCTTCCTTTCATAGTTGCTCCCAAGTTTGGGAACATGTGGGTGAAACCAGGTCTCAACGGAAAGGTGTGGAAGACAGAAGAGAGGATGGAGGGCAGGTTCAGCCAGAGGGAGTTGGGGAAGGGAAAGATTGCATGTTAAGGTTCTCTGTCTGAAGTTTTTCTTCATTGGGACCCCTTTCCTAAACACGGGCATTTAAATAATTTTGTTTATTGGGTCCTCTGGTGAGGTTTCAAAGCCGTGGAGAGGGGTCTCTCACTTTCTATATTTTCTGTTGCATTTTCAAAAGTAGATTGTCGAAAGAAGGTCAGTTTTATGCAATTCTCTAACTTCTTGGATCTGGAACGGAGGAGAAACACGTTATAAGAAAAGCAACTTTGGAAGAGAAGGGGAGCAAAAGGAACGGAGTGAGTAGGGATGGAGTTAGGGATTGGAAAAATTCTCAAGAACTGAGGAGAGATGCTTTAGGCTCAGGCTTCCAGGACCCTGGCGTTAGTGGAAGATGCTACGCGGGGCCGCCAGTAGCCGCCGTGTGGCGCGCTGAGAGCGTCCGTAGCCCCGCATCAGCCCGGCCGCGCAGGAGGGTCCACCAGGCTGGGGCCGCCAGCGGACCAGAGGAAGCAGGAGCTCAGGATCGAATAACAACGTGTGTGCGGGGGGGGGGGGGGCGTGTGTGTTTGGGGGCACTGCTCTCCAGAGCAGCGTGGCAGGATAAAGAGGAGGCCTGGAGTTTAGAGGGTTTGTGTGAGCGAATGCAGTGGTAGACACAGATTTTCCTTTCCCCTTACTGTGTTTTGTTGATCAAAACTTTAGCTATATAGCGAGAGAGGCAGGAAGGCAGAAATCCTTCCTCATGGATGGGTGGCCTGGAGTGGCCTCTAGAAGAACCTGGGTACTGCATCGCTCCAGATTCTATGATGTGGCAGTGCTTGGGTGTGCAGTGCAAAATGGAATTTACCCCTGAACCTCGGGTCTCCTCGCCCCATAGCCAAAGCGAGGAAGAGGACGCCCTACTGTCCACTGACACAAATCGAGCGGTCAGTGGAAGATACATGTATGCGAGGCTGTGCCCGTTGACACACAGTCACTCGGCGAAAGTCATCCTGGCACTGTTAGCTTGGTTGGGAGACACAACACTGGAGTGACCCCTTTTCTACACTGAACTTTGCTTCCCTGTAAAAGAAAGAAAATGGCCAACAGTCCCTCGTCAAGGCGGGGGACATTCATGTCCTCAAAGACTGGACAAAATTGTCTTCTTCCACTGCCTTCGCCTCGGTAGAAGGGAAGTTTCTCAAAACCAAGAATCCGGGAGAGTGTGGAAACGCGCTTTGAGCCGCTAAGCAAAAGGCAAGTTTCTTCATTCATCAGACTCTACCATTTCAGCTAAGATTAGTGACATCCCACGTGCCGCTGGGAGAAAAGGGCTTCCAGAAGACCTGTCGCCCAGGTGATGGACTGAATGAAGTTGGGGTCAGCAACTTAGTCCCATCACAGCCCTTGGTGACTTGGCTGGGGCAAGGGGAGCACTCTACTGGAGAAAGGCGCAGGGGGGCCAGGGCACTGCCCCTGTCCATGGGGAACTCGGGAGCCACTATTCTGAACCTTGGGTATCCACATCTTTTCCATGCCCAAACTGAAATGCTGCGTCTAAATTTTTATTTCAAAGTAGCAAAATCTAGTTTTAAGTGAAGGAGCCATACTGCTGCAAGGTATCACTCTGTAAAAAGTCCAGTGTTCTTAGTGGCCAGTTCGAAATCAAGCTTTTAAGTGTCTTCCAGTTAGTCACGAAGGTGGCATGGAGGAAAAAAAGAGGTGAGGAGGGGTGCGGGGGGCATCGACCTGGAAATACAAGCTGAACAACTCGCCACACTGGAAAGACAGAGGCTGGGTTCTGGAAGGAACCATTACTCTCTTTAGCTCTGCCCGGCCTTTCCTAAGAGAAGGACATACGCGGGCCGCGACCAGCTGGGCACGGGGTCCCATCAGCCCAGGAGGAGCCTTTACCTAAACAGACCAAGACCGCCTCCCCACCCCGCCCACTATCCCTCCCGACCCTGGCCTAAAATTTTTAGCTCTAGTAACAAGAATGCTTGAATGGGAAGATCTGCAGGATCCAGCCCCGGACTCCCTGGGTTCAGGAGTCCTGCCTTTCCCGGTCACCTTCTTCTATCCCCAAGGCCGCGATATGTGAATGTCGGGTAGCCCAAGGTCCAAGACCTCGATGAAATATGCACATTGAGTGAGGACTTTTAGGATTCCCAGGTCCTCCGAGGATACTGGTTCTCCATCCGTTGGAGGGCTTAACAACCAGAATGAGGGGCTACAAGGGCCACAACTTGGTTCGCTATAAAATGGTTGATACTCGCCATGTGCCTGGCCTCGCTGAGTCCCTTAGATCCCGAGGGCTCACGGTCAAGCCCAGCTCAGGCCCCTCGCACAAGCCCTGCACACAAGAAGAAGCAAGCCCCCCCGCCGTCCCCCCGGGAGTGTGTGAAGGGAGATCAGGGACCCACTGCTGGGACAAGGATGCCCCAACCCAAAATGGCCTGAGCCAGAGACGCGCGGTGATTTTGGCCCTGGCCGGAGGCGCATCCCGAGGCCGAGACAGACTAGGAGCTGCTTGGAGCCAGCCCGCGGCGGCGCGGAGCTGAGCTCTCCAGGGCCACACCCCGTGTCCCTGCTGCAGGGAGGGCGGTGGCGCAGAGGCCGGGCGGGGGTCTTCCTCTCACAACAGGTGCGTCCCAGGCGGGCGGGGTGCTCCCCCGCTAGCCTGTCCCTCGCCTAGGAATTAGTTTCCTAGTCTTCTAGGACAATTGAAAGCAGCCGTTCGCGGGGCGGGGAGGGAGGGGAACCCCGACTGATATAACGGCCCAGCTGTCCCCTAAGCGTCCTGGGTACACAGTTTCAGCTCTCTAGCCCAAGACTTGGCGACTGCGACTTCCCAGGGACCTCCAATCTTGTTTGGATCTTCCCAACTGCTCCCTCTGCACTGCAGATCACCAGGGATTGTCCCTTACCCTATATCCAAAGCGTGCTGTTTGGTGCCCGACGCCCGACGCCCACCGCTCCGCAGCTCCAGCCACCGAGTTCCTCTCCAGCATCTGTCCGCGTTTGCCTGAGGCCGCGGCGATTTTGCGGCAGGAGAGAACCCCCACCCCGCCCCCACCCCCTGCAAGAGTCCAGCGCAAATGTTGTTACGGCTGACCTGCTGGAGGCTACTGTGAGGAGCAGGTCAATCAGCCACCGTCCAGGGGCTCCTTTTGCTCTTCAAGCTGCAAACTTGACCGGCAGAAACTTTGGCTGAGACCTGAAAGGCAGAAGGCTGTCCCTTGGGTTTTGCCTTTCAACCCAGAACAAAACAGAAGAAAAAGGGAAACCCAGTTGTTTCTAAATAGTCCTATCATGTGCAAACAAGGAACAGACTAAAAATTGGTGGGCCACACGGAGGAACTTCTCAAAAAATATTTTCTTTATCGAAGTCAAGAACTAACTTTATAATAGCAGGGGTCCCCGTCATTCGGACTGTTTAGTTGATCCAAAAAGTCGGAACAAAATAAATGAACGAAAAACTCGAGTTTTAACGAATTAAAATCAGCACAAATCACAGTCAAGCAGCAATGATCTTCTTGCAGAAACGCATCGGGGTGATGGAATGTGGCTGGAGTATAGCACTCTCAAGATACCTGAATCACAATCCCAACCATTACATAGGAATCTGGACAGACTGACTAAAGCCTTTAGCTCCTGGGTTTCTCTATATTTTTAATAACATCTTGAAAATGTACTGATCGCCCCAGCTTTTCCTATCCTCTTGTTTGAAATCTGATTTTCAGAAAAGGAAAACAGAAATTTCAAGACAGCAAAATTTTATGAGGCAGTAGTAACTGCTCTTCCAAATGTTGGATGTGGAATTGGAGGGTGTGAGGACTTCCCAGAATAGCACAAAATGATGAGGTGCTAATTATGTGGATATAGACAAGTTAATTCCCCAGGCTGAATTAGAAGTTTGATTTTAATGATGCATAAGCAGTGAGGCTGGCTAGAACTTACAGAGTCGTTACAATTATTTAAAGACTTGCTAAAGGAGCTGTGAACTTCTGGGCTTTGTTTAAAAGATTTTCTTCAATTAATGAGCATACATTCTTTTTTAATTATTCTTCTTTCGTTCTAGAAACATCTGCTCAATTGTCAATACCTCGACTGACTTTTTCCCTTGTAGAAAGCACATAAATTGAAAACATTTTTTTGCCTCAAGATGAGACAGTTTAGATTGATTTAAATATCACTGATGATCAATCACATAAATTAATGATTTCTATTAAAATTTGCATACTTCTATACACATTCTTGTCATGTGCTGACACTTTGGCTTTGTGGCTCCCTTTATTTTAATACTTTAAGACCCACTAAGCAGATGATTTCTTAATATTATTTTATTGCTATCAATTTACTTCTTTTATGAATTATTACAGATGCTGTGTAAAGAGGTGATATCAATATAAAAGTAGCACAGAAAACTAAATCCTGATTTTTGGTTTTGGAGGTTACTGGCTTATCTCCTTGGTATATTCTGCTGGAAGATAGTTGAATTAAACACACATTTCTGTATTCTTTGCTGACGTGCTTAAAGAGTTTAGTATTATATACGACACAATGATCTTACATAGCACACCTATTTTCCCATTTGTGCTCAGTGATATTCATGTCTACACACAAAAGAACATAAATAAATAGATAACAAAACACAAAGAGATTAGAATATAAGAATTAGTGAATAGAGGAGCAGAGAAGTAAAGAGATGTTGACATTTATGACAACAATGTATTACACTGGCCTTTTATTATAGGTATGTATACTTCTAAGTTCTGAAACTTACACATGCATTTGCATAATGTCAACTGCATTGAAGTATTTATGGGAAGTATTTGAGTTTTAAATTAAAATAAACATTATTTTTCAGATGTCTTTAGTAAAGACAGAGGAAGAAGCATATTAGATGCTCGTTTGTAGGTAGAGTGGATCTGACATGTTCTTATATTGGTTTCACTCCTAACAAATAATAGATTTATGAACATTATTTTGAGAACATTATAATTGAAGGTTCTGCTAATGAATCTTGAAAAGTCAAAAAACTCAGTTTTTAAAACCAACTTTGCAATGGCTGATTGATTTTACGTAGAATCTGTGATATAGACCAGGTCTGCCCTGCTTTATCATTTCTAACAAATAAAAATGCAATGAATCTTCTTTTCTTGTTAGTACATTGAATTTTGCTATGTGCAGATATTTTTGTTTGCATAATGACAGCAGTAAAGTACATAAATCCAAATTATCACCATTTATAATACTGACTGAATTTTCAGCTTTATGTTTATTTCATGTTATAATATATAATAAAATTAAAGCAATTACCCAGGTAACTAAAGTTTTAAGACCTGTTGTTCTTGGGGGGGGATGTGGAAAGAGAGTAAAGAGGAAATTTCTACTTATTTATCATTCTGTATTTTACTTGCATATCAGGCTAAATCTCCCATTTAACATTTGACATAGCACTCGCAACAGGACTATCAGGAGGTGGCAGTAAAACCCTCTTATACTTTTGGAATATGTTAACAACATTAAAAGGATAATGGAAATTACTATCACTTTATAACATTACATCATTTAAAGTATTGATGAAAGAAAGTTAATAATTTTCCAGGTCTGTATTTTCCTTTAGTAACTTTGATTATCTATCCTGTAATCCTTGATAATAAGAAATAGCAGAGTGTTTGACTATTTATGACTACAGAAGTACTTTAATTAGATACTTTAAAAGAACTTTGTGTTTTTTCTCTTTTTCGTTATGGTAAATGTAATAACTTTGAGTAGACGTTCAGATAAATAAAACTTTATAATGAAGAGGAAAAGAAAGAGAGGGTATTGAAAGATCTTATGTACGTACACTAGCTAATAATACATAAGCTTAATCCTATGCTTAAGTGCAATTTGTGGCGTTGTTTGCATCAAAGCACCCCCCCAAATATTGTTCACTTTATAAATTCATGGAAATAATGATATTGGTTCTAGTATCTTACTAGAAGCACTCATTTGTGGCCATTTCCCAAAGTCAAAGGTGTATAGCCAGTTTGCCAACCTGGTTTAAATGCCCTGAAGATGCTGCCTGCTCCCAATCTTGTTCGCTGGTCAAAACATCGTGTAGTATGTTCAGCTACTCAAATTTCCTGAGAACAAGCTGTGAGAAGAATGAAAACACTGCATAACCCTCAGCGATGCTACTTCTGAGTATTGCAATGGTTCAGAAGCCGTGGCAAAGAAGAATGGAAAATGAGAATACTTTCAAGCTGAAACCCTACTAAAAATGGAATTTTTCAAAGCTAATATTATAGATAGCCTAACGTTGCCGACAGTGTCCTCAAATAAATTATATTGCTAAGTTTCAACTTATGCTAAAGGACAGCTCCATTGTTCAACGTGTGGCAATGCATTTATTTAAATACAGTTCTGAAAATTTATAATTAGAAAAAGATAATTCTCATGTAGTTCATATGAATTTCTCAGCCTATTTTTAAATTCTTTCCAGAGTTAAAATTATCTTTTTCTGGGAAGAGTTTCTGAACAAGTTATTTGTATACAAGGAAATCAGGTATAATTATGTATATAATTTTCAAGTTACTCACTAAAATTGTCCTATTTCTTCATTTTGTCAATGTTTATCTCCCTTGAAAGCAAAGCAGAAGATAACCACTCTAAAAGTGATGTATTATTTATCTAATAAATCCATTAGATTTATTAATGGAATTAATTATATAAAATAGGAAAGAATGCCTCGGGGAGAGCTATGCCAAGAACAGACACACATGGAAAAATGTTGCTAAGGCTGTGTGTGGCAGGAGAGGGGTGGGTCAGGATTCTATAACCAAGTAAACTTAAGAGTGTTAAGGAGCTGTAGCAACGAAATGGGCTATGTGCCTTTGTGTTGAAAATCTTTGGGGACACAGGTCTGGAAGAACAAGGACAGTTGCTCTCCATGTTTGTAGTGCCCCTTATGTAGCTGTTCAAGAAAGATGCCAGCTCACTGGGAAAAAATTAGCATCAGTACAAAAATGCTTCTTTAATAAGTTGTTTTCTGGCCAAAGACTGCAAAAACCCTGAAATCATTGGAAAGATGGACTCTTGGTGAGAGAGAAACTATTTTTTATTTTTATTTTTCATAACTCCTGTTGGAAAGATAGTGATGCCACTTGCCCTGCTTGGAGGTGTCCTTCCTGTGGAGATGGAGGCAAGTATTACAGGAGGAAAGACCTCATAGCCCATGGGATTTCTTGGATAGGACTGCTGCTCACCAGCTAGGCACACTGAGACAAGTTTCTTTACCATTTCCCAAACCTTGTTCTGTCATCTGAACAAAGCAGTGATCCTCATGGCTCTGCCATTGGGAGGATTAAGTGTCAGTGTTTGCAAACCTTTTAAAATCATGTGCAGACCCATCCGGATGAGTCAGACTTAAGTTTCAAGAACCATACTGTAAAACATTTAATAATAAATAAATAAATAAATAAATGCATTTATGAGCTTGAGATAGAGATGGGTTTCTTAAATTAGACAAAAACAGCTATCAGCAGGGCTGTAGTGGTACATGCCTGCAATCCCAAGAGATGGAGGCCAGTTTGGGCTATAGAGTGACTTCCAGACCGGCCTGTCTCAAAAATGAACAATTAAAAAAACAAGACAAACAAAACACAAAAATAGATCTGTCTATAAAAGAAGACAGTTAATAATATGACACATTAAAATGAACTTTTCATCAAAACTCCCTGAAAAAAACATGAAATGACTTTTTTTTTTTTTTGAGACATGGTGTCTTGGAACTCACCATACAGCTCAGGCTGGTCTTAAACTTTCAGTCCTCCTGCCTTAACCTCCTCAGTGACAGGATTGCAGAAGTGTACCACCATGCCCAACTATTTTTTAAACTGGAGGGGGAATAAAAACAAACCTTTGCAACATAAGGAACCAACAAAACTTAAGTATTTTGCATATATGAAGAACTCTGAGAAGTCAATATAAAAAGGATAATAGAAAAATGAGCAAAAGATATGAACAGAAATATCACAGGAAAGGAAATACATATGCCAATAAACATAGAAAAAAGAGTTTCAGTTTTCACTAAGTAAGAAAATACGAAGACCAGGAGGACATAGTACAGTGTATTCAAATGGTGAATATTAAGAAAACTGATAATACCAATAAGGAGGGCTCTGTAGTCCAACAGCACCTCATACGCATTTTTGGTGGGAGTAAGAACAGGCTTAGCCACTGGAAAACAGCTAAACATCATCTTGTCCAGTCAAGCATTCCCACACCCTACGACCCAGCAATGCTACTCCTGGGTCATAAACCTCCATCCCAAACTCTTGAGTCTCTACCTTCATAAACATTGCAATAGAATATCCATAGTATCACTGTTCACAATAGCAAACAATTACTACTGGGAAAACAGATACAATTGGGTACATGCACAGACTTTTTCAGCAGATTAAAAGAGTGAACTATAGCTGCAGGCAACATAAAATTAAGATGAATAATGAAGAGCTCCAAAAGACAACATGGAAAATGACCACAATTTTATGAAGTTAAAAGAAATGAAAACAAAACAATATTCTTATAAGGAGTGCATAGAGAAGTGAAAGCAATATTGAAAAAAGAGAAAAGAAAGTAAGTAAGAGAAGAATCAACTCAAATTCCAGATGTAGAAACTTCAGGTGAAGGAGGAAAGAATCTGGGAAGGGACCACACAGAATCATAGAAATTATTGTCAACGTTTCAGTTTCTGTATTGGTGTATTGGTCAACTTTCATTATTATAATGAAATACCTAACACAGTTTTCATATTTTAAAAAAGAGGTTCATTTAATTCATAGTTTTGGAGGTTTGAAGTCCAAATGGCATAGTGCAGGCTCTGGGGTGAAGGCTCTCCCTTGGCCTACATGATCTCATGGTGGATAACAATGACAGGAGATTATATCAGAGCAAGTGGTTACATCTTGAGCCTGGAAGCAGAGTGAGAGAGACCACACTGCCAAAGACTTAAGCACCTCCCACTAGGCAATACCCACTTTCAAGGTCTTAAGCACCTCCCACTAGACTAATACTAGTCTTAAACCCTCTACCACTGTGCAATCCCATCAGCTGGTGGCAAGCCTTCAATCACATGGAGCCTGGGAGGGCCACTCCAACCATATTCAAAGTAAAGAAACAGAGAAGAATGTTCACAGGGGTTTCTTATATTATTTAAAATAAACACCTACAAGCATGCAGGGATCCATGAAGATAGTGTGTTATGAACAAAGAATTATAATTAATCCAGTTCTCTGCATCTGTGGCCCAAAAAACAAACAAAAAGCAAAACAAAACAAATAATGAACTGTACTCCAAAATAGATATATTGATACCTATTAAGAATATGCAAACTAATATTCATAGCTTCATGCAATGGAACTCATTCTTTCATTTCCATCCCCTTGCCTCCTAACACAGCTCCTCTATAGGCAAGTTTCCTTGCCCTTCACACATCTTGCCTACACATTCCATGCTTTTGAGTAGTTTCTTCTGGGCATAGTTTTTCTATTTATTTTCACCCCCTCAGATTCAATCCTTATTTTCAAATTCTAAAATTCTACCTCCTTCAGGAAACCTTCTCCAGTGACTTTAAATCGCTACAACACTAAACTTCTATGCCACACAATCTAGTTCTTAATCAAATATATCATTCTTTTAGCATTAATCAATGTTGCCTATGTTGCATGGCACAGGACTTCTGGTTACGACTGACATAATTTACACCTGTTTACTAAGACTATAGCTACCAAGACTCTAGAGAGGGTATAGACAGATACACAAATCTCTATAGTACTAGATTCTAGACATGTTTGCTAGAACTTTTGCAGAGAAATTGAGGGCGACTTCACAGAATTAGAGGCATCTCAGATAGACCTTGAAGGGTAGGTGGGATCTCCAAAGGTAAAAATATCAGGAGAAGGCATCCTGGTAAAGATAATGAAAAGCTAATGTTTACCAAGTATTTACTGTGCCAGGCTTAGCTTATGCTGAGTCTCTCAGAATTTGCATCAGTGATGCATGGTTTAATTGTGTGTAATTCATTCCCAAAATAGCAATGTCTTAAAAGTTTTTCTTTTACACAAAATCTGGAAAACTGCAGTCTAGACTCAAATGATAACCCAGCTTTACAGTATCCTCAAGAACCTGGCTTCTCTTAGCTTATTCTAACACCTCTAGTACAGATCCTGGTGTTCTTGGTTCAAGATGGCGGTAATCACGTCTGCATTCCAGGAAGCGTGATAGAGAAATAGGCAAAGAAGAAAGGGACAAAGATCAGACATGTATCCGTGAGAATTCAGTGTTGGCAACAGAAACCATTCTAGCTTCAGTATTTTAAGCAAGAAAGGGATTAATATAGGAAATTGCCTGCTTAAAAGATCTTTGGAAGGGCCTACTGAGTGCATATAGGCCGGGTCTCCAGAACAAATTGCATATAAACCGCCAGTGTGCGACTACCTCTGGGGCTGCGAAAGGAGTTACAAATTCAAGAAGGCAGATCATAAATCAATCCAGGAGTTAGGAAGCTGGAGGCAAGAATAAATTGCCATAATTGACTCTCAGTACCCAGAGCAAGAGCACAACTGGGATACTGTTGAAGAGATGTGGCAGCATTTCTATGACATTGATTCCCAAGAGATATAATTTTTCTTTTTGGCAGTACTGGGACTTGAATTCAGGCCTACACCTTGAGCCACTCCACCAGTCCTTTTTTGTGAAGGGTTTTTTTGAGATAGGGTCTCTCTAACTATTTGCCCAGGATTGGCTTCAAACTGTGGTCCTCCTGATCTCTGCCTCCTGAGTAGCTAGGATCACAGGCAAGAGCCATTGGCTCTTGGCTTCAAGAGATATAATTGTTAAAGGAAGCAGGAAAATGATTTCTGCTTTGCTTCTACTTCCCAAAGGTTGCATGAATACTTCTAATTGAAAGAATCTAATTTGCATACACTTGTAAGATAATTGAGGAAATAAAGAATTAACTTTCATTCTCTCTAATTAGAAAGAGGATAGAATGAAAGTTGAAAAAGCCTATCTATACTGCCCACCAGAGTTAACTCCTTTGGTTACTTAACATCCGTGTACATATACCCTTCTACCCATCACAATAAAAGCATATTCACAGTCAACACAATACAATTACTGCTCAGATGAATAAATGAACAACAAAAATGTGCTCACTCTCTCTCCTCAAGAGGAAACCAACCAATATCTACCATTCATTATATGCATCACTTGGTAATTTTCCATTTAGTCAGGTCGATTTGATATCCAGCAACCTGTAGATTAAGTTTTTAATTTAAATACACTAAGACAGCTTTATGTGAAATAGTAGGGGAAAGTGGAAGAGAAAGAAGGCAATTGATTAGTATGTACTGATATAAACATAAAAGAGATTGATTTTGCAGATAGGTTTTAGAATTTCTCTTTATCATTCTCCCTACTCTTTTTGTCTCTTGCAAACATCACAGCTGCCCACAGTTAATTAATATTCCCCATGATCCTCCATCCACTTTTACTGTTGACTATGGGAACAGTGTTAGGTACCCATAAGATCTGAATTACAGACAAACTCTTCCTATTCCCTATTATTTTGCAGAAAAATTATTTCCTCTTGAAAGTCACGGCAAAAATAATTCAGTCAACATGTTTTTTCCTCTTGTCTCTTGATTGAGTAGTGTGAAGAACCCAAAATGGTAAGGTGGTAGTCTCAACTTCCAGTTCTTTAGAAATAGTATGTCATCTTGCAGGAGCATTCCTGCCTTGGTAGCTAGTGTACTTACTGGAGCAGAGCACAAAGTGATAAGGAGTTCTTGCCTTGTTAAAGGGTTGTTATAAAAGCCCGAGTCTCGTTCCACCCAATCTCTCTCTGGGTTCCTGTTTGGTGATGTAATCACGTGCTCCCTTATTGCCATCTACCATGATATAACACAGCCAGGAGGGTTTCACCAGAGCCAAGCACATGCCAGCACCATGCTCTTGAACCCCAAAATCTGTGGGTTAAATAAACTGATGTATCACCAAGAGACTGAATGCAAATAAAGCTGAGAATATCTCATGAACTGGAGAGGGACAACCATAGAAAGAAACAGAAAGGAGACAGAGAAGGAGCAGCCACAAGGTTGGAGAAAAGCCAGCAATGGTGTTGCTCTGGAGGCCAAGTGAAAACAGGGCTTTAGGGAGAGGGCAGTTACTAGCAGCATCAGAATCTTTGGATAGTTCTGGTAAGAGGAGACTTGAAAATTAGCCATTGTAGCTCTGTCATCAATGTGGACATTATTGACAACCTGGAAGAGCAGTTTTGATGGTGTAATGAGGCAGTAGTCAGATTGGAATAAGTTTAAGAAAAAAAAATAAGAAAGAAGAAAAGGAGAATGTAACTATAAAAACTATTAGATAGTTTTGCTGAAAAGAGTATCAGGAAAATGGAGTAATTCCTGCTGAATATATATATATATATTGCTTTGAGACAGAGTTTCCCCCATGAAGTCCATGCTGGCTTAGAACTCAGGGTATTCCTGCCTCAGTCTCCCAAGTGCTGGAATTACAAGTGTGTGTCACCACACCCAGCTTTAAAGCAGTATGTTTTTTAAGATGGGAGAAATTACAGCACAGTGATATACCTATGGGAAAGACCTCATAGTGAGATGAGAACTGATGATGCAGGGGAGAGAGGGGAAAATTACTGGGTACAAAACTTTGAACAGGGGAGAAGGGATGGCCACTGTACACAAGTGGAGAAGACACAGAAATGGTAACAAGAAGGAAGGCAGAACATACACACACAGATGCAAGGAGGTAGGTAGAGGTGACGATAGATGCTTCTGGAAGATTTATTTTATAAATTCTATTTCTTTAGTCAAGTAAGAAGTAAAGTCACAGCTGAAAGTGAGAATTGTGAATTGAGATGTTGGGGATTTGGAGAGAGGAGTTCATCTTTTAGAAAAGGGGAAAGTGAGAATCGTGTACATTTATCGTATGCCTGTGAGTACATAATAACAGATCGGTTGCTACAAGACACAGAAGGATGAGGTGCTGGGTGCTGCCTGCCACACGGACACTACCAGGTGCCTGGACAAGTCATGTCTTGCCTTCTTCCTTGGAAGCAGATTCCTAGTTTTGTGAACTTGACAAGGTTTTCGCACCTTGTTCTCAAATGGGAAACTGTTTCCATTTTTGTAAATACTAATTTTCTCTACCAGGCACAGACGTGACTATATGGTCCATTTCTGGCCATTCAGAATAAGAAAAAGACTACTGGAGGCTTCTGGGAAAGTCCTTTCCTCTCTACTTAAGGACATCCTTTTTACTCCTTCATTTTGCTTCCTGAGAATGATAATGTCTAGAATTGTGGCTGCTAAAATGAAGTTGCAGAACAATGAAAGCCAAGTTACTGGCAGAGCAGAAGGGAAGAAAGGAGAAAGCTTTGGATAAACCACTAGACCACACCTGGACCAACTTCCTAACAACCTTTTTCTTGAGTCTAATAGATAGTCTCTGTTAAATCCGCTTACTGGGATATTTTCTTACTTGTAGTCATATGCATTTTGACTGATATTCCTCTACACCAAGCTGATAACCAACACTTTTTATTTAAAGTTTGTTATAGTTTGAATCTTGATTGGTTCCCCAAAGGCCCATCTGCTGAAACCTTGGTCCCCAGCCCAGGGTGCTATTGGGAAGTGGGGAGCCTTTAGCAGGTATGGCCTAAGTGGAAGGAAGTTAGGTCACTGAAGGGAATACCCTTGAAGGGGATTTTGGGACCCCAGCCACTTCCAGTCTCTATTTTGCTTCCCAGCTGCCATGAGGTGAACAGCGTTCTCTGTCGTGTACTTCCACCATGATGTGCTGTGCTGCCACAGGCCCAAAGCAACACAGCTGAGACCACAGACTGAAACTTTTGAATCCATGAGCCAGAAGAGATGATTCTTTTTTGTAAGTTGATAGTCTCAGGTACTATGTCACAGTGACAGAGAGCTAACTAACACAGCACTATAATATGCTCAATATGTGGTCATGGAAAGAGAAGACTCAGTTCTTCACTTGGGCCAAAATAAGTCTGTGCATTTAAAAATATTATAGAGATTTCAATTCTGAGTATATAGTCAAAAGAATTGAAAGTAGAGATACCCTGCACCCATGTTCATTGCAGCATTTTTCAGAATAGACAAAAGGTAGAAGCAACCCAAGTGCCTTTCTGCAAAGGAACAGAATAAGCAAAATATGGTGTATACACACAATGGAATGTACTCAGCATTAAAAAGGAAGGAAATTCTGACACATGCTACAACATAGAGGAATCCTGAGGTCATTATACTAATGTAAACAGGCCAGTCACAAAAAGACAAATACTAGATATCTAGCTCTGCTTACATGAGACATCTAGAGAAGTCAAAGTCAGAAATGGAAAGTAGAATGGTGGTCACCAAGAGCTCAGAGGAAGGAGAAATGGGGAGTTGTTAGTTGGGTATCCGGTTTCAGTTTTGCAAACCAAAAGGTATTGGAGATTGGTTACATAATAATGTGAGTGTACTTGGCATTGCAGAACTGTGCACTAGAAAATAGTTGAGACCGCAAATTTTCTGTTATATGTATTTCACTGCAATTAAAAATAGCTGAGAGACAGATGAGCATGGTAGCTCATGCCTGAAATCCCAGCCACTTGATTGACAGTCCGTGATGGGGTTTAAACTCAGAGCGTCAAACTTGCTAGGCAGGTACTCTAGCACTTGAGCCACTCCACCAGTTCAATACCAGCTACTTGGGAGTTGAAGATCAGAAGGATTGCCGTTGGAAGCCAGCCCAATAACTTGACAAAAAGTTATCAAGACCTCATCTCTCATCTCACTAAATAAGCCAGGTGTGGTGAAATGAGCCTGTGATCCAAGCTAGGTAAGGAGCAAAGTCAGGAGGATATGGTTTAAAGATGGCCATCTGCCTAAAAAATAACTAAAGCAAAAGAACAAAACAAAACAAAACATGAGCAGGGGTTGCTGGGGAGTGAGTGGCTCAAGTGGTGGAGTGCCTGCCTAGCAAGATGAGGCCCTGAGGTCCTGAGTTCAAACTTCAGTACCACCAATCCCCCCCGCAAAATAATACCCCAAATCTGAGAAACAAGGAAAAGATAACATAAATAAGACTGTAAGCCTTATTAGGAAATACAGTATCAATGAAAACCAAACACACTAGGGGGAGATTTTTATCACGATAGGTTTTCAGTGTGCATTTTTTTGTTTTTAAGTTATTGGATTGTGTGATGTAATCAGACAACCTCAACAAGGAAGCTAAGGTGAAACAGGTCGATCGGAAAGTCCACTGGCCTACAAGGTATTGCCACTGGAGCCAGGAGGAGGGATTTCAATTATGTCACATTTGTACCATATATAAACTGACTTTTAGGAAATAAATATGGGGAGAAGACAGTTTTTATCCATTAGGAAACTCATGGTAGATGCTCTACAGCATGTTCTTTGGCAACACACTAATGCTCACTTCATAGCTACAGGCACCTTATGTTTGCTGAATGGCTACTATGGCTCTTCTTATGATGTATTTCCAATCCCAGAAACAGCTTGCCCAGGTGTCCTGTATTTTCTGTATTTTAAAGATGGAGAAACTGAGACTCCATAAGATTATGTATCATATCTTACAACACATGGAAGTAAATGGGGTTAGGGTTTAGGTCATGCTCGCTCCAAGGTTATGCTTTCCCTTCCATACAATTCTGAAGGATTGTCACCAAAGGACAATCCTTACAGGGAGAGGCAACCTGTACTTACACCCCTGACTGGGAGTAAAGAGTTGGTGCTTTTCTTTGCCCTACCAAAAAGATTTCCAGAGAGACCTGGTAACACAAGAGACTTAGATAACATCCAGCTTCACAACATATATCCCAAATGACCACAGTAGATAAAAAATTACTCATCATACCAAGAATCACGAAAATTGAAGGAGAAAACACATTCTGCAGATGCCAACTCCCACATGACATAGCTGCTAGAATTACCTGACAAGGATTTTAGAGCAGCCATAAAAAAATGCTTCAATGAGCAGTTAGGAACACACTTGAAGCCAAAAAAAAGGAATAAAATATCTCTTTAAAGAATCAAAATGGTCATTTTGGGAAGTGAAAAATATGATAACCAAAATAAAAATCTTAGTAGATGGGTTCAATAGAAGAAAGGAAATGACAGGAAAAGAAGCAGTGAACTTGAAGATAAAACCAGTAGAATTTGACCAATCTGAGCAACAGAGAAAACAGTTTTAAAAAATGATTATAGGGATGAAGTGTGATTTGCCACCAAATGAACATTTTGGTATTTGAGAACACGTCTTATAGGGATGGTACCTCAGAGATGCACTAGTTAATTTATTAGGGTGACTTGATTTGTGAAGATGGGTCTGCTCTGTGAAGACACAAGTGGCTTTCTCTCAAAATGATTATGAAGAAGAACACAGATTTTTTTTTTTTCAGTACTAGTTCAGGGCCTTCACCTTGAACCACTTCACTAGTCCTATTTTTGTGGAGGGCTTTTTGAGATAGGGTCTTGCAAACTATTTGTTTGGGCTGACTTTGAACCACAGTCCTCCTGCTCTCTGCCTCCTGAGTAGCTAGGATTACAGGCATGAGCCACCAGGGCCTGACAGAACACAGAATGTTTAAGCTCCAAAATACTTTAAAGAAGTATGTGAAAGTACTTTGTAAATTTGTCAGTCATCAGAATGGAAGCTAGTAGTATTTTGGCTCAATTCCTTTATTATATATGGAGAATTTCAGCCCAAGAGAAAATAAGTGATTCACTTAAGGTGAACATCTGGTTAATGAATGATTTGGTACTGTGCTCCAGGTCCAACAACAGCTAGTGTAAATCTTTTTCCCATCAATAAAAGGAATTGAAAAGGAGAGCTTTATCCATAAGAAAACAGATATAATGTTTAGTACCACCTTTTCACTAAAAGTAACACCCCATAGTTTATGAGAAATTATTTGAAAAAAAAAAGCAAAATACATCAGAATAGAGCCTTATAATCAATATTTCCCACTGATAAGTAAAATTAAAAAGACATTAAAAACTTTCCTTAAGCAAGGCGCTGGTGGCTCATGCCTGTAATCCTAGCTACTCAGGAGGCAGAGATCAGGAGGATTACAGTTTTTGAAGCCAGCTTGGGCAAATAGTTTGTGAGACCCTGTCTGGAAAAAAAAAAAAATCAAAAAAAGAAAAAAGAAAGAAAAAGGGCTAGTGGAGTGGCTCAAGTGGTAGAGTACATCCCTAGCAAGTTCTGAATTCAAGCCCCAAAACTAACCCCCCACACCCTAAGAAGCTCCATTTGCCTTATATGGTACTTGGTGGGCATTGTGGAATCCAGGCTGATGTTGCAGTATAACCCAAAAGGGTGACTGCGATTTCCATGGATTCATAGGACTAGGAAATTGAGAGAGAAGAGAACGGATGGTTCCATGACCTGGAAATTGAAGCGAAGGTAAAAGAATACTTCCTTCTGCTTCCCCAGAAACCGTAAGAAGCAGCTTCCTGGTTTCAACAACTGCTTTCCAGATTTCAGTGTAGCTCTACCACATTTTCCTGCATTTTGCATTACTCACCGTGCACCTTAACAGCCTCCTCCCACCTGAAGTAAAAACAAGTCAAACCTCTGTTCTAAGTCAGTGCTGATGAGACTGATTCATAGGTAACCCAGTGAATATTTTGCGAGGAGGACCCTGAAAGAATGAAGATCTTGTATAAAATAGTAAATCACAAACGGGAAAGGAACTTACTAGAAATGTGGGTTCTGTTGTGTGCCATTTGACACAGTAGCAACCACCCAAAGGCAGAAGCTTGTGATTGTGGGGCCTGGGAGCCCTGCTATTTGTTTCCCAAGATTAGAGGCCGTGGTATGTTGGGCTGGATTAAACCAGAAGAGGAATCTGTTTATCCCCTCGGCTTTAAACACTAATAAAAAGCACTGTTCCTCTCTTGAAGGTGCTGAAATGCAAAGCAAGCTCCCTGTTCCTTTTCTCTCTCTTGGTGGCATTTGAAAGTGTAAAGCTTTGAATACCAATTGCTTGAACTGGACATATGTGAACCCCTTCTAATCCTACTAATCCTGTCACCAAGTGCTTCTTTGTATGTGGAGGCAGCACACATAGATCTAAGTAAAAGTGCCTATAATCCTGGAAATGTGGAAAAATGTCCCAGTGTGAGAGATGCCAGAGGGAGAGCTCCCTGGCAGAGGGACCTGCTGAAGAAACTATTGTGTCCCTTCAAGGAAGAAGAGGGGGGACCCGGGCCTAAGAGAAGATATGGAGGCGGCCTCTCACCTTTTCTGAACTCCTGGGAGGAGAGCAAACCCACCCAGCTGGAGTTCTCCCTTGCAAACAGCCTTGTGCACTTGAGTAAACTCACAGCACTGAGACGTTTTCCAAAGGCTGGGAAATTCACCTAGCGGCTGCTTTCAGCAGATTGGGCCCAGCAGGCCAGGCCCCCAAAACGACATGAGGGCTTCATTATGATCCAGAATTTCCTTTAAATCAGGCGGCAGGCTGCTTAGAGATTTCTGAGCTGTTGCTCTCAACTCAGACGGGAAGGGGAGGGGGTGATGGAAATTTCAGTTGAAAACCCAAGAAATAAGAATAACCCTATAGATTCCATCTCGTCAAGATTTTAAAAATTTAAAGCTGGAGACACATGTTCAGTTTCTAAATGACTCCATTTTCTTGAGGCCACTTGTGATTCTCCTCTGTCATCCTGGTCACAATTGTCAGCAAGGAGGCACCTCAGCTTTGAACTTTCTAAAGGAAATGTGACTGCGTTCTCATTCCTGGGAAGAATGTGGGAATCCAGTCATTCAAAAATAATAACTTTTGCAAATAGACTGTTTTAAAGTTGGTGGAATATCTAATTACTGATTTTTGAACCACGCTCTATGGACGGAATACTGATGACCAGTAAAAGGGCTGCTTTTTTCTTTAAATTGGAATTTCTAATTTTACAAACTTTGCAAGAAAGATGATGCAGCTATTGCAATCTCTACCTGATAGAAAAGCTATCATAATTATCAAATTGTGTTAAAATTCATTCATCTGAATAGATACCTTGCTTTTCCATCCCAACCGAGCCGAAAATAGTTTAAAAGTACCATCAGCATAATACCACATCCTGGAAGTTACTCCAACTGAAAACCCGTATCATGAGAGGCAATTGAGACTTGTATTTTTTTTCTACTTTTTGATTCATTTTTGTTGTTTGATATTTTAAAAAATTATTAATTGCTGTTAAAAACTATGGGGAAATTTTAATTTAGCCAGGTGTAGTGGTAAACGCCTCAGTCCAAGGCAGGAGGATGGCGAGTTTGAAGCTAGCTCAGGAAAAGTTAGTGAGACCCTATTTCAGACACAAAATTGAAAAAGGGGGTTCTTGGGGTGTAGCTCAAGTGGTATAGTGCTGGCCTACCAAGCGCAAGACCGTGGGTTCCATTACCAGCACCTAAAAAAATCAAAATGAAACAAACAAACAAATAACAACAAAACAACTGCAGGAAAAAGTTCAGGCAAATAAGAACTATTTTAAAACCTAGAAACCAGTAGGAAAATGCCATTATTATACTAGACTTAATATCAAATGAGAAGATAAGTGGTACCATAAATGAGATCAAAAAATATATGATATATATATATATATTCAAGCTACAAAAATGACCAATTTCTTCCACAACTGAGAGAGAAGTTGAAACAGTTTTGAATTGACAAAAGAGCTTTGATGATGTAAAGAAAAAACAAAAAGCTTCCCCAAACACACTGATTTTAAAGATTTTAATTATTTTACTTAACATAACGTACTGTGGATCAAGTACTATTTATTCTATGGAACTTACAAGTATTGGCTCACGGGAGCATTGCAGTAGCCCTACAGGGAGGGGCTGTAAAACTTTGTGTTTTCCCTCATCTGGGAAATGGGAGTTAACTGACCCCACACACGTGGTCCCTGAACCACACTACCAGTCACCTGGTGAGCTGGATCCAGGCTCCTGGCCAGTTTCCCAGCTGCCTTTGCTACCCACTCACCTGTTCTGAATGCACTGATAGGCTGCTGTATCTCAAACTTACATTAATAGAAATAGACAAACAAAGAAAACATGTACTTTTACTTTTAAGGGCCTTTGTTGCAAGATAAGGAAAAACAAAATCAAGAAAATGATGGGATGGATCTTCAGGTAACAAATTCCATCACAAAAGTCAGACTCAGCGAGGTAAGTAAGTATCTGCGTGATTTGCAGAACTGAGTCCTCTAAGAAAGCCACTAATGAGATGCACGAATCCAATTCTTCTTTATGTCCTAGAAGCCTAAGAGATATTTCTCAAATGTTTATTTAAAAAGATCTCCACAAAGTGAAGTAGAAAATTGGGACTCATTAGATTCGTGACCTTGGAAGAGCTGTTCTAGGTTTAGGCCTCAGTTTCTCTGTCTCCAAAATAATTTTGAAGGTCCTGTATCAAAATATCTGATTCTCTAACATTCACAACTTCAGACAAAAGCAAGGTAACCCAAGTGGTACATAAAGAATGGGCTTAGGAAGTTGGCAGAGTATAAGTGAGATATGATTGACACTGGGATTCAATCGCTCTAGTTTCATATTATTTGTCCTCCCCTCTTCCCAGCTCACCTTTCCCTAAGCCATTGCTTAGTAAGCAGCCCCACACCTGGGCCCCTCACACCTCTCCTGTTTTGTACCAACGTTTTGCCACGTCAGTGCTGGAAGTGGCTTTACATATGCATAGGCCTGAAAACTGGTGGGGCCTGATGGCATGGGAGCCAGTGCATATTTGCACACTGTGCACTTCAACTTCTTGGCATACGATTTTGAGGTACATTCTATGCAGCTCTTTAGGAATCCTGTACCCTAGTACTGGGATTCAGGACACACTACTCCAAAATATGACTGCAGACAAGCTCAAAATATATTTCCTTGGTATATTGACTATTTTGCATTGTTATTTTAAGGAACTACAGGCACAGGAATAAATCTGAAAAGTTACCCTTTTGTAAACAAAATTTATAATTATAAAGGAAATTTTCATTAAAAAAAATTCTGAACCAGGAAGAGAGTTGATCTAAGACAAATTTCATTACCCAAGAGACTGTCATCTGCATAACCAGGCAACCTTTATTCACTGTCCACATCCAGCCTCCACCTTCCCACAATTTGTCCCTGTCATTCCCAGAAGCCCCATGCCCCCCTTACTTTCTGTAGTACCGGGTGATATGTAAGCCTCAACAATCTGACCATTTAGAGTCTCACATTTTTGTGTTTCTTTCTGTTGACCTGTTTTAGGTCAACTTAATCTAGACTAGCCAAAGAATCCAGAACGGTAGAAAGAAAGTCAGTTTTGACTTACACTGGTTTTCCTTATTCTGTTTTATTCTTTTCATTCTTTTTCCCCCCCATTTCTTGGGGAAAGCTCTTACCTTAGGTCTATTTTCTAGGACAAACACAGCTAAGATACTTCTTAAAACAAACACATTAAGACTCTATTAACAGGCCATTCCCCAGGTAAAACTCCATGCTGGGCTTTGCCACCACATCTGAAAAGGCATTTAAGGCCCACCTGGCAGGAGAGGAAGCATCCAGAATGCTGAAACACAGAGACCTCCTGTATCATGGAACCCAGAAAGTTGAGCCTGTAGAACTTCAGAAAGCATGATGTGTGTCATGGAATGTTAGAAGAATCTTTCTATGGAGGGGAGGAACTTTGGAAAAGCAAGTTTAGGAGTATTTGTAACAGAAACTTAAAAAAGAAAAGGGACAAATTGTCAGTCAGGGCGTTTCCCAATCAGAAAGAACAGAGCCCCTCTGGCAGGGAGTCCTCAAAGAAAATTTAATTCTCAGGATAAAGCGTGCAGGTGCTTGGATTAGAAACCAAACTTTGTGGATGTACTCTTGCCTGGGTTCTAACATCCTTTCACAGGACACACAGGAAGTATGTAACATTGCTAAAAACTGAGATAGCATGTGAGAAAAACCCTGACCATGAAACAAAATGGGATAAATGAAACTTTTCAGACATGTGCTAAATTCACACTTGCAACAAACAACAGAAATGGCAAGAACTGTCAAACTTAATCCATCAAGGAGAGGATTTTTGGAGTAAGTAGGACTGATCCCCACCCACGGCACTTGGTGGAGTTTCCAGTAGAATTCTAGAACACAGAGTGGTTACTGTGAGAGTCAAAGAGCAGAAGGTGCTCTCTGAGCTCCACCTTCTGACTTCCAACTTTCCATCAACTCTGAGTGGACAAGGAACCCTGCTTATGACTTAATGGTGACAGACTTTAAGTAGCAGTTTACTCTGCCTTCATGTTAAAATAAATGTAATAATGCTACTTTAAAAATATTTCTTGCATAAACCACTGTTTAACTAGGCAGCCTTGGAAAAATGTATCAAGCAGGAAAGTAATATTACTTTTTTTTTAATCATCACCTTAGTTGTTGATTCCTATGTGTTAAAACTGAAACGGTCTTCCTGCTACAGTGTCTAATGAATCCCAAGATCGAACAAGATCTTGCTAATTACTAAGTTAATAAGGACAAGTTCACAGGCAGAGTTATGTTTATAATTACATGTTTCAAAGCATCTTGAAGCAAAATAAAAACCCAATTTGTGTCTCTAATACTATAAACTTGGCCTTTCTTACTGCAGAACATATCAGGGAAGCAAATTTTGTGTGCCGTGTGCTATAAAACAATGTGCAATTTAGTCAACATGATTCTAAAGCAAATTACACAGTTACGGAAAATTATTTAAAGCAGAAAACTCATCTCATCATTAGCTATGTAAAATGTATTTAAAGGAAGAAAAATACGATATTTAGGGAAAGAAATAGAATTAAAAGACAATGGGCATTAATTCTCTCTCATCAGTATAGGCAGGAAATGGGCTCACAAGGAATTTGAAGCTCTTCCGCCCCAGTGGCTCCTCACCTATATTTTCTTTTGGTTGTGCCTGTAAGAATGGGGGACACTGATCCCTATCCAAGAAGCTGAGTTTTTTTTTTTTTTTTTTCCTAAGCAAAACCTCACCAACAATCTTAGAATGGTTTAACAGTCCTTATTGGTGTTGGCATTTCTCAATGCTAATGAACAATTCACTTTGCCACTTCAGACAAACACAGTCTGGTGGTGTTATTTGGCATCCTTCACACGTGCTAATGATTGTGATTGACTCTCTTTGGCTTTTCTCTCCTGGAGTCAAATCCATGATGTGAGGAGTGTGTGTGTGTGGGGGGGGGGGGGGGCGCTGAAAAGTCAGTAAGTAGCCCATGATAGGTACAATTTAGCAGATGACTTTTCAGCCTGGGACTTAAGCCTACTGCTTCTTGGACACCAACCACTCAACACAGAACATTGTGTTGGAACCAAGCAAACTTTGACTACCTCCATCGAGCTGCCATCTTTTCTTTGTGCAAGAATTTACCAGGCATGCATTTGTGTGTGGTGTTGTGTTAAATACATTACTAGGCAAGATAAACAGACAAAATCCTTGACCTTTTGACATTTCATGGCTTTATTAAGAGGGGGGCAGCAGAGATAAACATGTTAGATTAAGCAGGAGTCTGCCTAGATCATTCTAGTTCATTCTAGTTCCTGGGCTTTGCAGACAAAGTCTCAGGGAAACACTTGCCACTTCACAGAGCCCTTGAAGATAAGCAAGGAAGCCTATGTCTCCCTCTCCTCTGTTTTCTAGGTGAGGAAATGAAGAGTTTGATGAGTTTTTTTCAATTGCATTTTGTTACTTCCAAGGACCCTAGGCTCTAAAGCCATAGTTTTATCTAGATAAATACAGAAGCCAAAGGCTATATGAGGTTTATTTAAGGGTGAAGTTGTTTAATTATTAGTTTTGCCTTAAAGACTGCACTGTGTTGAACTTTTTACTTTCCCAGAGCTACACCCCCGCTCCTGAACTTTTATTTTTCTGTCTGAGAAGAAACATTGGCAAGAATTGACACTTACAGAAGACACACTTCAATGGTGTGTCTTTTGTTCTTTGTGGACAGGAAATTATTCTGGTGAAATTTCAGCTCTGGAAAGTTCAGCTGATCCACCCATCCTCCCCTCAGGCTGGTGTGAGGGGGGATGGCTCTGTGTTCTCAGAAGGAGAGGAGCCAGCAGGAGGTTAATCCCCTAACAAACATATCCTCTCCCAGTCTGGTAATGCTTTGGAATGGGGTAAGAAGTTCCTTTTGAAGCTCCTCTCCAGTCTGTAGAAGGCAGGTTCTCTGCTTTGTGCTGGGGAATGCCTCTAGCCCAGAAAATACTCTATGAACCTAGTGCATTTCAGGACTGGTTCTTACCAGATAATATGAGAATGTCATTTATGCCTGTGTTGACAACAGCCTGAAATCTGGGTTTTTATATATATCCCCCTCCTTTTGGAAAGTTAGTTTTTAAAGGGACCAGTTTAAAAAATACTGATGTTTTGCTTAAGTAAGATTAAGTTATATTAATCAAATAATTAAATGAATAATAGTGAGAAGTGACTTGTGGGGACAGATTTTTTTCTAATCAAGTATGTCAAATTGTTGATCTTTTCTAATTTTGTCACAGATAGTACTTAGACTGGGACAATTGAGAGTGAAAACCTCATAATATTTTGAAATTAATAAATGTGGTTATCAATGGACTATCATCAATTATTTTAAAGTAGGCCAGTAAATTCTGCTGACATTTTCCAAAGTTTGATCATAACATTTCAACTGGAAAAAAGTAAAAGATGCTTTATCCTTAACTCATTTCCTTATTAATAGCATTTATTTGTAGTGGTGTTCAGGTATTCATGTAATATAAACTCTGTAGCAGTTCATTTATTGTCATAAACAGGATGGTGACAGTGACTTTTGTGGCACTGGATGTGTGAGGGATCTTTATGGAATGAAGAGTCATTTACTGTTGTGTAAACTGGACTGTGAATTCTTCTAGGTTTTAGTGTCTTCATAGTGTCATTATAGATTTGAATACACTGTTAGGACACAGCGAGTATAGGATGATGGCAATTATTTTTCATCAATTTGGTTTCAGATAATTTTCATCAATTTGGTTCCAGGGCCATGGTTTCCCTGGAAGTTTAGGCAAATTACTTGGTTCAGAGATAGAAATGTGCCCAACTTGTCACAAATAAAACAGATTAAACTCTCTATTCCAGCATCAATAGAGCACTAGCCCTTAAATCTTGACTGTTATAAACCTTGATTGTGCTTTGGTTCTAAAAGATAATTGAGGAGCAGGGTGCCAGAGTCTCAAGCCTGTAATCCTAGCTACTCAGGAGGAAGAGATGAAGAGAATCATGGTTTGAAGCCAGCCTGGGCAAATAGTTCGGGAGACCCTATATTAAAAAAACATCACAAAAAAGGACTGGTGGAGTGGCTCAAGGTGTAAGCCCTGAGTTCAAACCCCAGTACTGCAAAAATATAAAAAGAAAAAAAATAATTGAGGGCAGTGATAGAGGGCTTGCCCAGCATGTATGTGTAAGGCCCTGGGTTCCATCTAGCACTGCAAAAATAAATAAAAAAGTAAAATTCAGAGGAAATAGCAATAATATTCCTTTCTTCCAGAGTAGTCTTCAGACTTTTTCTTCACTAAGAAAAAGACACAGCAATATTTTGTATTTATATAATGCCCCTAAAGGTGGTGTGTGTGTGTGTGTGTGTGTGTGTGTGTGTGTGTGTGTGTGTGTGTTTGAGACAGGGTTTCACTTATGTAGCCTAGGCTGGCCTAGAACTCAGGGTCCTCCTGTCTTTGCCTCTTCTGTGCTGGGATTACCAGGTTATGCCACCATGCTGGTTCTCCTTAAATTCTTTATGAATACACTGAGCCTTCCTTCACAAGTGAGACAGCAGAGATTCAGAGAGATGTTTACTGAAGTTTTCAAAACTGGTGGATTAAAGGGAGTTGTTTGCTTTTCTTTGGACTGTAGTTTTCAAACTGAGGCATTTGCTGTTGGTGGTGGAAAGCCAGCAGAATTAAAGCCAGAAGAATTAAAGGGATTCTAATTTTCTTCCCTTGAAGAGGGACTCCAGAAGCTTCTCAGACTATGACTCCAAGTCAGCAGTCTCAGTCGACCCTTTGCTCTACTGCAGAATTAGTGTTATTTTCTGATTGTTGGTTCACTTTATAGATAAAAGTAGTTAAACTGAGGAAGCAAGTTAAGTGTCAGTAACTGATCACGTAAGATACTATGTATTGTAGGATAGCCTACCGCTAAGTGAGATTTTCGCTGGCCAGGTCACAAGAGTCAACAGGAAGAGACAACTCTTCCTGTCATTGGGCTTGGAGTTTCAATTGCTGTGATCCCAGAAATAAATTTTGTTTTCAAACAGAATTCCCAAATGGAAATAGTAGTTCCAGATGAAAGCATGCTTACTAACTGGCCTGTCATGAAACAGGGTTCCAGGACTTACCGTTAGAAAGCGTTTAACTTTTTTTTTTCTTTTCTCTCTCTCTTGTTTTTTTTTTTTTTTTTGGTGGTAATGGAATTGGAACTCAGGGCTTCATGCTTGCTAGACAGACGCTCTACTGCTTGAGCCACGCCGCCAGCTAGCCCTAGAAAATGTTAAAATTTCAGAAGCTGGTGTTCAAGGACTTCCCAGAGCTAATTGTAGATGCTCTGAAAGAATCCAAATTTTAAGCTGTTGAGAGGGATATGGGGCACCTGGGCCCCATGTGTTCTGCCACACTCGGGAAAACACTCATTCAGATGCATACTGGCCAGAGCTGGTGTTGAGTCTATGCACACGCTTAGAAGGCTCCAGAATGAATTTGTCATCTGTGTTCTGGAGTTGCCAGTCTCTGCTGTAACTTCTGGTTTGGTGACACCATAACCCTGCACCCCCACATTGGTCTTACTGCTTAGAGTCCTTCTCTAAATCAAATTGGTGTTGGAGTAGTTATCTTTTTCTTTTCTTCTTTCCTTCTTCCTTCCCCTTTGCTCCCTTTCCCTTCCTTCCTTCCTCCTGCCTTCCCTCCTTCCTTCCTTCCCTCTTTCCTTTTCCCCTCTACTCCCTTTCAGCTCTGATGCACCCAGCTTTAATTTTTTTTGTGTGCTTGTGCCCCACCCCAACAAGCTCCAAGAATGTGAAAGAAACAGCTCAGTGGTTGTTGCTGTGTAGGACTCCCCCACACCCTACTCCTTTGGTCATTCCTTTTGCCCAAGGAATTGGAAAAGGGAGGGAGGGAAGGAAAGGTGGGAAGGGGAGAGGAAAAGAGAGAAGGAGAAGGAGAGGGAGGGAGAGAGGGAAGGAGGGAGGGGGAAAGAGAGAGAGAGAGAGAGAGAGAGAGAGAGAGAGAGACTTCTTAGAGCTCTGAAAGGGGTACAGGGCATAAAGGCAGTCTCCCAGCCCTAGGTGGAGGCTGGCTTGATTGCGTGCCTCTGGAGGGAGGGTGTTTCATTAATTACACCACATTAACTTTGTGCCCTGGGTAAAAGGTAGCAAATAAAACTGCAGATGTTTCTGTGGCCTGGTAGAATGAGACCTGCTCCCGATCTTGTCAAAAGAACATTTTGAACCAAAAGGGCTTCATGGGAGCCAAAGAAAGTTTTGTGGTCTAGTGCTGCAGTTTGGCCTTTTAATCATTAAACCCTTTTACAGTGGGGAAATGCACACCATTGTCCTAGCCAAGCAGGCATCCAACCTGCCAAGAGGGAGAAGAGCTAAAAGAAGGGGACAGGCTAGGGCCCGGGGGAATTCAAAGGTGACAACAGCGGTGTGTGACCAAGGGTGACCAACTCAGGTGAGCCTGTCCACAGTGCTTTGGCTGCATTCTGTCATTCATTCTGGTGAATGAATTTTAAAAAGTATTTTACACACGGTGGCTCCCCTTTTGTGTTCACACTTGCCTTTATGGCTTGGTTTAAGTTTTGCTGTCCTTTAAGTGAAGGTTAGGTAGCAAAGCTGACTGGAAATGATACTCTATTCTCAGTCACTTTTGCTAGCATTGCCTCAAAAAAGGGACTTCTGTCCTTCCTGCCCTGCAGTTAGTCTATAGGTAGTCTATGCTAGGAGGTGGAATCTGTCCCTTCCTCTCTTCCTTCTCCCCTCCATATCCCCCTCCCCTCCTTCTCTGCCTCCTTTCTTCTTTTTTTCTCTCTCCCTTTCCCTTCCCTTCTCTCTTTAGATACCGGGATTGAACTGAGGGCCTCACACTTGCTAGACAGTGCTCTACCTCTTGTGCCACAACTTCAACCCTCTTTGCTTTAGTTTGCTTTTCAAATAGGGTCTCACACTTTTGCTGAGGCTTCTGGCCTTGAGCCTACTATCTCCATATCTTGAGTACCTGGGATTACAGGCTTGAGCTGTCTCACCCAGCCCTTCTTTTTCCTTCTATGGCAGTAAAATACACATGACATGAAGCTTACCATTTTAAATGTGTAACAGTGGTATGAAGTACATTCACATTGTTGGACCATCACCACAATCCACCCACAGAACTTTATCATCTTCTCCAGCTCTACCCATTCCCCCCTTGGCCCCACCCCATGGGCAACCATCCTACTTTCTGTATGTATTGTAGGGGTGGAAAGTTGTGATCCCTTCCTTATCCATCTGTGTGAGATACACAGACACTCCTTAAAATGAAAATCAAGAAAAGTCTGATAAATTTATGTAATCGACACAGGGACCTTAAGAAATAAAACCCCAAAGACCCAGAGAAAACTGTCTATTTTTATGCTTAAGCTCAATGAAGAGTGGACAGGTGTGTAGAAATGTGGTTGGAAAAAGGGTGACATCTAATGGTAACAGACTGAGGGGAACCCAGCACAGCCTGTCTGTTTGGTTTCTCGCTTCTAACATTTGCCTAACACTTCCTCTTCCTGTGTTTGTGGCAGGACCCCTGTAGAATAAGAGTGCTCAAGGGAGAAGGCAGTGAGTCACCTTTCTAGGTTAATGGATTGCTTTGAAGAAGAAGAAGAAGAGTTTAATTCCTGTGATCTGCTTTTGAGAAGAGAAATTTTGGTTTCTATGAATTGCTTTCGGGAGAAGAAGGGGTAGAAGACAGAGGCAGGAGATGAGAAAGATCTTACAGGCTTCCCTCAAAGGGCTCAATGTGCCACACTGGGAAGCATTGTGTTCTGAGCCCCAACACTGTGAGTTACTGTGCACTCTAGGGATCTTATATAAACAGAGTCCAAATGGCCATCTTTAGTGACTGTTTTATTTCACTTTGCACAATGTAAAATTATTTATTTATTTCACTTTGCATAGATTCACCCATGCCGAAGCATGTGTCAGAATTTCTTCCTTTTTAAAGCTGGAGAATATTCCAGAGCATGTACAGACCAGGTTTTGTCTATGCAGAATTAATAATGTCATCTGTTTGGGGACACCTAGGTTACGTCCAACTCTTACAGTGTGACTAATGCTGCTGTGAACAGGGCTTTACAAGTTTTTTTTTGTTTTAATTTGATTTTTTATAAAAATATTAAAGCAAAAAGTTTGGTCCCAAATTAGTTCATGATATAAGTGACATTTTGGAGTAAATACTCTCAAAGTAAATATTAACTCTTTCTTACAGTCCTAATAAATTGCACGAAGTATTCCTTTTTGGGGGAGAAGGGGAAGATACTAGGTTTGAACTCAGGGCCTAAGGTGCTCTACTGCTTGAGTCACATCTGCAGCCCTTTCTTCCTTTTGTCATTTTTCAGATAAGTGCTCATGTATTTGCCTGGGGCTGGCCTCAGACTGTGATCCTGCTACCTGTGCCTCCCATATAGCTAGGATTACAGGAACACACCACCACACCCAGCTATTTGTTGAGATGGGGATCTCACTAACTTTTGCCTGGTCTGACCTTGAATCACACTTCTCCTGATCTGTCTCTTAAGTAGCTGGGACTACAGACATGAGCTGCCATTCATAATTTGCACTGACTGCATAAATTAATCTTTCACTTTATTGAATGATATCTTTCAAGTTATATGAAGAAAGACACTACAACTACTAAGGTAGTCAGCATTAGGAAAGTTAGTTTCACAAGCAATATAAGTTTTGTACATATGTAGAATTTTCATAACTAATAAAGGTTATATTTCTTTTTCACGAATCTATAAAAATGAACATTAAGCTATTGAAATCTACCTTTATGTGCATTCCTTTGAAAGCTAGTCCATTGAAAGCTAGTGACACTATCGAAATTTATTAGGGTCCAGAGGGTTGGGCCTCAACTTGATATCACTTATGCCATCTTAAACTCTGTTTACCATAGAGTTGTTTGGCTCCAGTAGAGTCAGGTTCCCCACGGGAAACACCTTGTTTCCTGGCATCTGTGCTAGGACACAAGACCTCATTCCTTGAGTGCCCCTAGCAACGGACAATAGACAAGCCACAGTGGGAAAAAAAAAAAATTCCCCACCCCTTACCAGGTCCTTCCTCTCCTATAAATCCCCCAGTGTGTAAGCGGCAGTGGGCTCTAGTGTCTGCTGAGACCCCCTCCGCAGGTTTCTTTTCCTAAATAAACCTGTGCTAACATTGAGCCTTCTCCTCATCTATCTCTGTGTGCTGTTTCAATCTAACAGAGATCCGCATCAACACAATTACAATTCAGTGGGAAAGTCATTTCAAGTAACTCAGATAATTAAAGAGAAATTGTTTAAGTATTCTAGCAAAATTCAGGAGATGGTCATTGCCCTGGTACCATTACTTATATTATATGGCCTTAAAGTCATGTTGCTTCATTAGGATTCTCAGATTGGGGAAAAGTCAAAAAGCATAAAAATAAATCAGGATTTTGATAATTCTTAATATTGAATGCGTCTTACCTTATTTGTTTGCCATGTCTGGCTTCTCTTTTCTTATGGTTTTATTCAATTTTCTTGTCTTGGGAAGGTGCCATCTGAGCACAGGGTCTTGATCAGGTTTCATCTGGTTCTGGTTCCTGTCACCTGAGACACAGAGGGAGGGAGGGGGAAAGAGGATGAATGGAACTAGGCTACTGGCTTTCCCCATCACCCCCCCAGCCCTAAGACCAGACACAGAAAGAGTTTTTGTTTTGTTTTGTATTTTTTGATGGGAAGAGTCCCTATTTACAGGATCCACACAGGACACAAGGACAGTGTCCCAATATCCATTTGCTCAAATTTTGTCTTCACATGGTCTTCTTTTTGATTGCATTTCCACTTATTCAAAACAATGAATCAAACAAGCCCCCTGCTCTCCTAGCAAGCAAACACCAACTTGTTTAACTCCAGCAAGTATTATTTCCTACTTTTTTTTTTCTCTGAATGGTCGTCACAATGGTCAAGTAAAGGATTCTCTGCACCTACTAGCAAGTTTTACCCCTTCTCTGATGGACTACTTCCTCTTTCAGATCTCTTCCTAAGTTGCAGATTATCAGTTTAGATTTTGGTGATTTTTTAAGATGGTTTTTTTCTAGATTTAAAAACATGAGAACTGCTAAACATGGTGCTTCCTGATTGCAATCCCAGCTATTCTGGAGGCAGAGGAGAAAGAATCTCTGTGTAGCCCAGCTCTTGGCAAAGTCCAAGTGAGACCCTATCTAAAAAGTAAACTAAAACAAAAGGGCTGGGGGAGTGGCTCAAATGGTAAAACACCTGCTTAGCAAGCAAGAGGCCTTGAGTTCAAACCAGTACACACACGCACACACACACACACACACACACACACACACACACAAACCAAAATAACAATCAAAAACATCTGTAACCTCCATCCTTGAACGCTTCCATAGATGGAAAAGTTTATTGCTAATGAGACTGTCACAACTTACCGGGATAGATTTTTGGAAACTTCTGTCTCACTATTTTGTTTGATTTCTGATGGTACATTTTTCCAAGGGCTTTAAATTTTTGTTTTAACTTTTTGTTCATAGCATTGATTTTGTAAGAGGAAGTTATGGAGATCTGGCTCACTTTGCCCTCCTAAACACAAGTAAGGGCACCTTTCTGAATTGAGTACCTATGTTTATTTCATTTCTTACTCTTAAAATGTCATTGTGTGTTTGTACACGATTCTACTGTATTGTAAGTTCTTGTGGGTAAGAACCCTTTCTTGTTGGTTTGTTAATTTGAGGCAGAGTCTCGCTGTATAGCCCAGGCTGGCCTCCAACTTGCCTTCTTGAGGCCAAGCACTTTTATCTTACCCATTTGTATGCCCATTTTGTGACATTCAGCACATTGCTTTGAATAGTTCAAATGTTTCTGTTTTCAATTTTCTTAGAAAAGGTATACTTGTAGTGGAATTCTAATATTTCATAGCTGAAAGGTATAACTTACTATGTTTTTTGTTCTAAAGAAAGTAAAACATGCACACTTTATTTTATATCTTACTAATGCTGATTAAATTAAGGAGAATTCAAGAAAAAAAGCAAAGCCTTAGACTTGTAGGTAGAGTACTATTTCCACTAAAACATACTCCAGCAATATTTTCTGCTATTTTAATTACCTGAAGTCTAAATAATACTCACCAGAACTGTGATCATAAAACATTCTGTTTATCTACTTACATGAGAAGTAGAGAAGTTATTGAGGATATTTGTGCAGAGGATGGAACTGAACTGGGACATGAGTTTCTACAGGTTGGCAGGCACATGCTTGTCAGCGGTAATAAAATGTGAGCTCTGTGACCATACGACACACAGGTGTATATGTAGAAATCAGTGTAAGTACTTTTGAAAGAAAATCATTGCCTTCATTTGTGCTACCATGGCATCTCTGTACTAACAAAGGACCCTACAACCCAAAAGCTTTGGAGAACCTATGTACATTGTAGGTTTTCAAATCTAAGACTAAATGAAAGCAGAGCTATGTTAGACTGAGCCCAAAGGAGAGACATCAAACTGAAGCAGGTTGAACAAGAGAATCAAGGTCCAGGGCAGTCAGATGTCAAGGCCAACTGGGCTCAGGAAGAAAGTGGCAAGGGGAAAACTGGAAAGCACATCAATAAATTGGAGCCTAGGGTTCTGCCTACTAGGAAACCACACAACAAGGAAAGAATGACTGTCTAAGTTGCAAAAGGAAGCATTGTTAAGAGAGTTCATTGTGGATGAATTTTCTCTTGTGTTACACAAACCTAGATGGCATAGGTCAGCCCCTTGAGGTGACCTCTTGATTCAACTGAACGCCACAGCGAACAGGAGATGAATGGAACTGCTGTCTGTGCATGCAGCTTACCGTGCTCCAGTAAGGGTCTCTTTTTGTAAGTAGGAGGAGTAGGCTCAAAATAATGATAACAAGTATAGTATATAAATGTGTACACCAGCAACATACTGTATGATTGTATGCAGTGTATGCAATTATATTGCTATGTTTTATATGACTGGAGGCACCATAAGTTTGTTTAGACCGGCATCACCACAAATGCTTGAGTAACACGGTGTGCTATGACCCAACAGCAGCAATTGCATTGCTAGGCAATAGGAATTTTTCAGCTCTACTGTAATCTTTTGGGATCACCATTGTATATGCTGTTCATCCTTAGCTGAAATGTCTCAGGACTCTATGAAAAAATAGGTGCCACTGAAGTAGGAATTTTTCTCTTCACCCTAGACCTTTCTCCTGAACTTTGAGTTCATATACCCAGCTCCCTGCTCAACATCTGTAACTGGGTTTTTTCATAGGAATCTCAAATTCATCATGTCCAGTGGAACACTTCATTTCCCCTAAGTCCGTCTCCCATCTTCCTTCTCCTGGCTACATCACATCTGAGGATCAGCCAAGAAAGTAACACCTTAGGAAGGTTTGAGGAATACAAAGTGTAGGACACACATAATCAGGAGAACCTGAGAAGTAAGAATGAGAGAGAAATCCTGACCAAATAGTGTTCACAGAATTGGTTAGCCACAGAGTGGTTGACAGGACTCAACATCTTCTAAGTGGGAAAGACTTTAGAATAATGTCAGAAACATGTGACAGTGACTGAGATTTCTTGCCTATTCTGTGTTCTCACCAGGGACCAGGTAAGCTAGACTTGACTGGGGACCTCTCAGCCACACTGAGGAGCCTTACTTCCAGCTAATAACTCTGTTCTCACAGGAGCCTTTTGTGAACCTATTTGAAAATAACTAAAGCAAAAGGGACTGGAGGTAAGACCCTGAATTCAAACCCCAGTACTGGAAAAAAAAAAATCTGACAATACCTATGTGGAGCAGATATAAGGCATCGGTCTCTACATAATCTTGGTAAGTGTGTGAATTATATAAGCAATTTGAAAGCTTTTGCCAACATTTTGTAAAGTCCTTTGAGTCTGCACTTCCTTTCCTAACAGTGTCAGGCACACCAAACATGTAGAAAATGCTGTTAGCACTTTTCATAGTGGCAAAGCAAATAGGTGTTTTTTAGTTAGCTTATTGTTGTACTGAGGGTACATTGTGACATTTACTAAACTTCTTACAATATGTCATAATTTAATTCACACCCTCCATCATTCTCCTTTATCCCCCATCCCCCCATTCCTGGAATGGTTTCGACAGTTCTCATTTTTCCACTTTCATCCATGAGTTCATATTTCCCTCCTTCGCCCTTTCCTTATCTCCTCCCCTCCCCCCAACCCCAGACAGGACCTGCTTTACCTTCCTGTTCTCCATTTTTTCAAAAAGGCATTTTTGCTTGTATAAGATAGCTATACAGGGTGTTACCTTGTGACATTTCCATGTACATATGTATTACAACCAGAATTGGTTCATCCCCTCCATTTTTCTCCTTTCTACCTTAGTCCCCTTCTTATGGTGATTTCAACAGGTTTAAAAATTCTATTTTCATTCTTGTATAGAGAGTACATCAACCATGTTCACCTTCTTAACTTCCTTCTTTTACCTTCCCTCTCCTATAGCATGACCTGTTTTTCATAATATAAACAAATAGATTATATGAATTAATGTGGCATATTTATACAATATATTATATAAGTCCAATGAATGCATGACCATGTAGCTGCAATTAAGTATAAATGTTAGCAAGACAGCACTGAATGAAAGAGTAGGTTTTCAGAAATGACATGCAAAGTTATAAAGTTAAGAAAAAACAAACAATATGCTTTTTAGAAATACAGATAGATGTGATAAGAGGAGTAAACTCACCCAGTATGATTCAAGATAGTAGTTGACATGGCTTGAGGAGGCAGGAGGACAGGATGGAGAAGATCTGATCTGGTATATGGTAGTTTTTGACAAAATTGGTTTTGGTGTTGTGTTAGATTCATGGTGTGGGAATTCTTTTGCCTTTTCTTTTCATGTGTTATTCAGTTAAGAGACAGGTTTCTCTCCAATAAGTACACATACCAACAACATAAAAATTTTGCTTCCCCCATATTACATAAAAAGTTTGAAGAACCATACAAAATTTTAAAAGAACAAAAACTAATACAAAATAAAACAGTCAACAAAAACACTCCATCAAATCGTGCTGTTTTAAAGCATTCTTACTTCCTATTCTTTTGAAAGAAGGAAAATTACAACATTAGTTAAAAACTATTCTGTTTATACTGGGTGGTGTTTCAAACAGTCATGGTTTTACCAAGCCTTTGGGAATGTGTCCTCTCTTTGCAGCACGAGGGTATGTCAAGCATAATGTCTCTTAGACCTGTACGAATTTGAACAAAAAGATGAAATCCCTTGGCTTGTTGCACTTTATTCTCTTGTCACAGTTAAAGCAATATTTATTTTCCTCCTTGCTTCTTGCAGGCCCGTAGTAAATCAAAAAAGTAAACTCTCAGGTTCATTGTGTAAGGGGCTTACTTCTAGGCCTCTCCAGTTGCCACAGTAACTAATTAGAAATTTGCATCTCTAAGAGAATTATTTAATGCCCATGTGGAAGGCCTTTCTTCTTTGGGGCTTGGCCTATTGCTAAGAAGCTTCTGGTAGACATTGGGCCTCGAGGTCATACACTGTACAAGCTCTGAACGTAGGTGGCCCTGGTTCCCCCTTGTTGTCTGGATGATTCATACCCAGTGAAGAAAGTGTCTTGCCAGGTCTTTGTTGAATGGCGGGCATCTGAAAGGCTGCACTTGATTCATTTAGTTGCCATTTGTTTTAACCTGTAACTTCATCCCCATCGCTCATTAGCTAACTCTTGTGTAATTGAGTCATGTGTGTTAAACTGGTAGAGTTGAGTTATGCCAACCAGCCTTGGGAGTATTCCCTCATTGAAATGGTTGTGAAACCTAAGAAGACAATGTTGTCAAAATGCACAATGCTTTGCAGATGTGGACACTGTGATAGTAATAGGAAAGTGGGCAATGTTCCTGAAGAGCTGTTTGTTTCCCAGGGTTTAACCTGACATTTCTCCAGTGCAGGAAGAAGGGAGATGCCTCCCCCAAAAGACAAAGAAAAGGGCTGGGGAAGGGCTGGTCTTCTTTGGCAACTTGTTCTGAACTGAGAGGACAGGACTCACACTGCCTTAGGAGCTGCCCTCCCGGGCTGCCAGCACCTAGGGGAGACAAGATCCAGGGCACGAAAGAGGAGTGATGTGTTTAGCCTTAGCAATCCTGAACTCATTGCACCTCTCAAAGTAAGGTAGCTGAATTTGCTGTAGTCAAGAATAGATTCAGACTCTCCATAGTCACCGAAGAGCCAAAAGATGAAAATGACCTCTGCTCATTGAGGGGTCAATGGGTCAACAAAATTTGGTGTGTATACCCAATGGACTATCTCTCAGCCTTAAAACAGGTGGGGAATTCTGACATGCTAAAATAGGATGAAACTTGGAGACATTATAGGATATGAAACAAGGCCCTCACAAAAGGACAAATACTGTGTGATTCTTCTTATATGAGTCGTAGTGATAGAAAATAAAATGGTGGCTGCCAGGGGCTGGAGAGAGAGGGGAGTGGAAATCGTTTGGTGCAGGTTGGTTGCATAACAATGCATAGAACTTAACACTACGCACTGAACACTTGCAACAATTAAAATGGTGAATTTTTCATTCTCTGTGTTAAAAAAGTTGGATCCATTGGAAAGGTGGGTATAGTCACCGCCCCCCACCCCCGCCACACATACACTTTTGATGCTGCAAATAGTTTTATTTTCATTTGGTCCAAGGCTTTAGAGGGGCTCCAGGGTGGTTGAAAAGCTGCCCAGAGGCTGGAGGGAGGCTCAGATTGAAGTCCTGATGTCAGGAGATGCAGAAGAGTCCCTCAAAGACTGTTGGGCTTGGGGTCCTCCTGGTTGTGACTGGGTGTGAGCCTCTTAAGGAGATTCTCACCCAGCCTGGCCTGGGGGCTCACCAGCCTGCCAAGACTAGTCAGGTGGCCATCCATCTGCTTGGTGAGCTTCACCTCCTTATCTAGGAGGTGCTTCTCCAGAACAGACACAGGGATATCCTCTAATGGCTTCCAAAAAGAAACAGAGTAGGTTTGTGCACTGCGAAAAAAGCAGGGTAGAGTCCCTGTGATTGGTGCAGAAGCATACTCTGTGGGTCCCCTACTGTCATTGCCCAGCTGCAGGACCTGCACATCTGGGGAAGGAACATTTTAAGCAAAGTCTTGAGAATGTTCTGGAAGTAGGAGTCTTAATCCTCTAGTGATTGTTTTTTTAAAAAGTTTTGATCAGATAAAGTATTTGTATCTTTTCTTTTAAATGGTGAGTAAAAAATACTATTAGAGCAGTTTTCTGCAATGGCTACTTGTGTCTTGCCACTGTTTCTTAGGCTCAGGAGGCCCATTTCCTGTTAAGAAACTTGAAAAATGTAGCCCGCCATGGTTGGGAATGCCTGTCATCCCGGCACTCAGGAGGTGGAGGCAGGTGGACTGCGAATTTGAGGCCAGCTTGGGCTACATGATGAGATGCTGTCCAAAAAAAAAATGGAAAGAAGAGGGCTGGTGGAGTGACTCAAGCAATAAGAATGCCTGCCTCGAAAGCATGAAGCCCTGAGTTCAAACCCCACTGCTGTCAAAAAAAAAAAAAAAAAGGAGAGAAAGAGAGAGGGAGGGAGAGAGAGAGAGAGAAGATTGGGAGGAAGGAAGGAAGGGAAAACTTGAATTATCTGCAGATTTTAGACGTAAAACCATGTTACAGTCTCAGTACTGACTGCTGAAGTTAGGACAACTCTCTAGTCCCAATGGATTTTTCTTCAAGTTCAGAGCTGTGAATATCTTCCTAACAAATTTTCAGCCTTAGGGACTAACATAGTGCTCAGCACATTGAAATTATACTTTAAAACTCAGTTTATTTTACTTTATCTAGCCAGAATTCCATTTATTTTTAATTGAATTCTTGCCATGAGTCTACATTTCAAATAAATCTCTGTTGAATACCATTCACCTCACCATTTCACTTTTGTACTCATTTCCAGCCACTCAAGCAATTTGATTGAATAATTAATTTATTGAGTTTATTGGCACCTTTTTTGAAAGCATGCAATGACTCAAGGAAAAGTAGATATGAATACTGTCTATGTCTACACAATAACTTTTTGAGTCGTATAATTTTTATGAAGGCTGCTTTTAAGATGTGGCCCTCCATTCAATACTCAGTGAAAATATCCCAGTTTCACAGCTGACCATTTGGTTTCAATCAGCATCCCTAACCAAGGGCTCATAAACCAAAGGCTACCCACTCATGGGTAGGCTCAAACTCATCTTTTTAACACCTATGTGGTAGACGACGCCCTTCAGGTAGGAGAAGGAAACACACAGATGTAACCGATGATCAGGAATGATAGATAAGGGCTGGGGGTGGGGCTCGATAGAACTCTTGCTCAACATGCATGAACCCTGGTTTATTATTCCTCAGCTGGGGGCGGGGTAGGGTGGGAAGACTGACAAGCCTGGATTGTCTAACGCAGACTCATAAAAAAGATAAAATTCACTGCTACAAATAAAATCAACAAAAATGAAATAAATAAAATGTTTTCTAGAAATCATTCATTCTCCTTGGGTGCCTTCCCCATGGCACTCCCGATGCCCACCCATGTTCCTTTCTCTGTGATGAATGTGTGGGCACTTTTCCTCTTACGACGATTTTTTCCTCTTAGATCATTCGCCATGCTTTATTTCACATTCCTGTTCTGTGCTGTTTAGTTTTTTGTTGTACCATTCACAGGACTTGACCCAATACCTTGCAAAGAGAAGATGCTTGATATGTGTCTGTTGGATTATGTTTGTGCATAAACCTGAAAATATTTTTTTTTACTGAGTATTTGGTATTTGATGAACTAAGTTATGAGAACATTGCTAGACTGAGAACAATACATCTGTAACTGTCTTTCCTGAGAATTACTTAGATTTAGTTTCCAGAAAATAAGGCCATACAAAACTTTTCATGAATTTAATGTTTAGCAAGGCTGGCCAATGTGTCTAGATTTCAAAGCAATAAAGTGTTTGGAAAATGGATTTGATAAAAGAGAGGAACATTCCAGCTTGGCATTTACTGACGAGCAAAGAAAAACAGAGCAAATTAAGCATGGGATCTATGCAAAAAAAAAAGCAGTGTCTTTTATATTACTACAGAAAATTTCTGATGTAAAAGAGAATATTGTTCTGCCAGTGACTGTGGGAAATAGGCATTCTTGTACACTACTGAGAGGAGAATAAAAGGCACAAACCTTAAGGCAAAATATTATCTATCAAAATTACCAGAGCACATACCCTTGCTCACATTCAATGTACAAAGGACCACATTACTTTGTTAGTTCTAATGGCAAAAGCTGAAAATAATCCAAAAGTTTATCAGTAGGGGATTAGTTAAGTGTGTTACCTACATGCATATATTGGAATACTATGCAGCTGTTAAAAAGTGATGACATTATTTACTATTGACGTGGTGATCTACAAGGTTTATTGTTATGTTAAGCAACAGAATCTCCCAGTGTGGAACAGTACACATTTACACTACCATTTGTGCAAAAAGAATGACAGAAAATTGTATACTGATTTGTCAAATATGCATAAAGTATTTCTTAAAGAAAACAGAAGGAACTGGATGCATTGACTACCTCTGGAGATGTGAGTGACTGGGAAGCAGGGAAGGAGGGAGACGTTTATTCAATTAATTTAAAAAAGTAATTTATTGAGGTAAAGTTCATATAACAGAATCAATCATTGTAAAGTGAACAGTCCAAAGGCATTTATTATGCTCTCAGTGTGTGCAGCAACTCCCACTGCCCACTTCCATGGCATTTCCATCACTCCCGAATAAAAACTCATGCATTAAATAATTTTCCCCTATTGTTTTTTCCTAGCCCTTGGCAGCCTCTAATCTCTGCCCATCTTGATGGCTTGTCTAGATTTTGGATATTTCACATTAACACATCATGTAATCTATGACCTTTAGTGTTTCTATCTCACAGTATGATTTTTTAAGGTTATTTATTTACTTATATTTTCTTTTGTAATGCTGGGGATTTATATTTCTGAAGGTGAACTATGTTAAAAATATTAAATATTCAAAAACTCAAAAAATTAAAAATAAAACTATTCTCTTGCTGAACACTAAGGAGGCCTTTAACCTAGTTCATAAATAGATACTCTGAACAAACATGATTTATGAAGAGAAAAACACCCTTTCCCTGTGATCTCATGTATCTTTTCCTCTTAGCATTTCCATAGCGTGTGATTTTATTCTCAGTTTTCAAGTGATGGAACTGAGGCTTGGAGAGGCTGCAGTGGTGAGGCCCAGAACCCCAGAACCCATCCCCTTTCCCCTTCCTGTCCTTTCTGTTGGTTTCCACAGCCTGGGGTAGTTCACAGGGCAAAGTTTGATTCTTGGCCTTTCTTGGCATCAGATCCAGAGGGCAGTTCTGAGACCCTCTTCCACCAGAAGACATTTGATAAATTTTTCATATTCAGGCTTCTACAAAGAAACAGAATCTACAGCAAAAATCATTAGTGAATTTCCATTGAGGTAGAATCTGATCAAAGTTCTTTATATGCATGTATGAAAATAGGATAATGGAACCCATTAAAACTGTAAGAAAGAATAATAGAGGGGGTGAATTTGATCAAAATACATTATATGCACAATGAAATTTCTTTATAAACTAAATATTTGCTAGTTTAAAAACTAAAGGATCAGTTTAGTGTATGTGAGACCACTAACACCAGAGGGACAATGCATAAAGCAGATTTTAAAAGAAATTTATGACAGAAGTTTTACATCTGTTACAGGAAAAATAATTAGGAACAAATTTTTCCTCCCTTCTCTGCAGTGGTCTTTATGTGAGCATTACATACAGTGGTTCTCAAATTGAAATACATTTGTATTTTTTGAAATGCTAGCAACATTAGAGTTTCATTTTGCTTCTGCTGAGATCAAGTTCTGCATCTGAAGTAACTTAAAACATTGGACAAGCACAAAGTTAGTTCTCAAGATAAAAACATAAACAGAATTAGAAAAACATAGACCCCTTCTAAGTAATTGTCATGACTCACGAATCCAGAAAAATCTCAGATCTTAGATTTCTCTTTGATACTCTTAAAAGAATATAGAGAAAATTTTGAAGATAATTTGGTTATCCAGATTGTAATATTCCATTTTCCTTTCAACGTTTCCCGTTGAGCCACAAAATTCTTCAAAATTCCAGTTTCTAAGATCCTGTTATCTGTAATCAACACTGCTGGGGAAACCTGTAAGCAAAACCTGCCCCTTGGGTTTCAGCACTCCAGTGATCATCCGGGTATTTCCTTTCTAATGCTGAGAATTCTGGCTTGGTTTTTCCAACTTTACTCTCTCCTCCTATGACGACTTTCTTTTTAAAAACTTCAGGAACCCTAATTAACCTATAGAGGCATTGCAATTTCAACGTGAGACAAATATAAAAAAATAAACAACCATAGTGATGAGAAAAAAAAGCAAACTCCAGTGCCATCCACTTTGTGGTTACAGAAGAAATTATACTGCTCCTCCTTATAAATAAGGGGATTGCAATCCCCTTCCTTTTTCTGAAGGGGAGGGGGTGCTTATTGATGCTGCATCTGTTTTGTTGGAGCATCAGCTAATGGAGAAAGTTAATTGTGTTGGTTGTAAGGCCACCTGTCACACACATGCCTCATTTCCATACTAATGGCCCAGCAGTGCAGGCCGTGAGCGCTCTGCAGTAACAGCTCCTGCCTCTTTGGAAACATGGGCCAAATGTGCCTATGCAGCAACTGTAGGCCTGCACACCACGCAGATGCGCTAGGATTGTATCCACGAGGCTCAGATTAACCCCTACTAGTGGCTCCAAACTGGATGCACAGTGAAGGTGCGGCTCCAGGTAAGGCCCCAGGCCACGGTGAACTTGCTGGGAGAAGGGTTTTGGGGCTTCAGAGTTTTACAGAATAATTCTCTCTATGGTTAGTCCAGCCCACATGGAGTGTGCGTGCTGTGTTTGGGGGTGGAGGCGGGAAGAGCTGATGTCATCCATACTCAATTTCTTCAAGAACAGCATCTATAAATTATTTCACTATAGTATTGAGGCTTCTTTTCCTTGCATTTTTGAATCTATATGTACTGCCCTCATTTAAGTCAAAGGTCAGTTTTAGAGACCCAAGGAATAAGATTTCCAGTTCTGCCACCTAAATTTCCCAAAACTTGAGTCCTGACTGTAAAGGATCATACAGCGAGCTGTACTTCATTCAACAGTACTTTTTACAAATGGTTTGACTCTCAGGCATGGTTGAGGACCCAATGCTCCTGAGGTGAGGTTGATGAATATTTTAGTGGAAAACTATTAAATGCAATTTGAGAGGCTTGCCTATCCCCTCAACAAGGCAAGTCAATAAAATTGAGAGCTGTTTCTTCCCAGCTTCTAACCCTGAGGATGTAGAAAAATTTCAGGTTCAGTTTCTTAGGGATGCTTTTGCATATGGCTTTCTGTGACCTTACACAGCCATCGTAAAGGGATTTGGGGCTAAGCGCCAAATGCTCGGTACTGACAGCTCTTAAAGAGATGGGAAACACATGGGCCAGGCTGCTTGCATTTTTTAATGGCCAATTTTGGTGGAATTGATGATTATTTTAGGCTGAGCTCTTTCTATTCTTATATCAACATAAATTTTGAATGGATCACAGTCATTTGGAGAAGCAGTTGGAAGTAGTAGCTCTGGTCACATAGCAAATAGAATGTCCTAGGCTGTGACATATGCTCTGGGGTATGACCAGTCAATACCACTCTGCCAGATAAGAGAGTGGTGTCTTCTGGAAGAGCCTAAGAAGCCCAAGAAGCTGGGAGGCTGTAGAGTTTAAGTGCATCCCTACCCCAAGGGGCAAATGATACTGGAAATGCTAGGGGAAATTTTCCTGACCAATCTCTGGCAGGTATGAATTCACCAACATGCAACAGGGTGTTTGCACAGTCATAAAAAGAAAGGAGATTTTGGTCACAAGGAGAGCCCAGTACAGATTCAGTAGAAGAGCTCAGTGGCTGGAGCCACTATAAATCCAGGTTCTTCAACTATTGCCAGGCCACTGATGTCCAGAAATCTTCTGCATGTCCTGCACTGACAGCTCTCCCACTCCCTGCTATAGCTGTTTCCAGAGTTCATTGCTTCCCTCAAGCTCCCTGTTCAGAAGAAAACTTCATCTGCCAATAAACTTTGTTCTATCTTTTGGCTCCAAGCTAAAACAGTCTTATCCACACTCACAGTTCTCTCATATCAGTGTTAAAAAAAAAATACAACCTCCTTCCTTCCTCTGCTCCTTCTCCTCCTCTTCCTCTCTTGTGCATATGTGCACACACAATTGTGCATGTATGACAGATCTGCCTAGGGGCACATATAAGTGCTCTTGGGAAGGGACAAATCTGGTAAATTGTGGTCTCCTAAAAATTGACAAGAAATACGTGAGTTTTAGCAATTATAGTTGCTTCACAAATGCCCCATCAAGAATTGTCCGAACACAGAAGAAGGATATGCAGTCAGCAAGGCAGGGAAGACTTCTTGGAGAATGTAAAAATTGGGTTGAGTACTTACTGAATGTTGGAGGAGGAGGAGGAGGAGAAGAAATTAAGATAGAAGAAGAAGTGTAGAAGAATAAAATCTGTGTACATGGAAGGTTTTAACTTGTCTTAGGATCTGAAAACACTTGGATTTGCTGGTAGAGAAGAAAGCCTGTGTGGGAAAGTAGAGGTCTGAGAGGTCAGCAGCAGCCAGTCATGAAGTGCCTCATGTAATCAACCAATGAGCTTGAATCCACCTTATACAGTTTGCAGAGACACTGAGGGATTTTAAGTAGGGCAATGAAGTGGTAGCAGTGTGGAGAATGAGGAGGGAACAAAGCTGTGTTAGGGGCTGAGTCATTGCAGCATCCAAGTGAGTTTTGGGGAGTGGCTGTGGGAGAAGAGGAGAGGAAACCAACAGAAATCAGTGGAATTATCAGACCCAGGTGACCAGATTCTGGAGGAGGAGGATAGGAAGAGGATTAAAGTGACTGCCAAGTTGTGGACTTGGGCCACTGAGCAGTTTTGAGACTCCAGGAGGCAGAACAAATGATAAGGAAAGATGGTTAATTCCTTTTGGACCGTATTGAACTTGAAGGACATGTAGGTCAATCTGTCCATCAAACCAACTGCTCTATGAGCAGAGTGGGCTGGCATGGGAATTATCCGGAATGGCGATGATGGAAGTCATTATGGATGGGGTCACTGACAGCAAGCCCTTAAGGGGCCCTGAGGGCTAAGGACAGCTCTGGATGGCATGATGGTGAAGGAGGAAGAGGTGAAGGAGAACTGGGAGGAACACTGAAAAGGCCCCAGGAAAATCAGGAAAGAGGAGTTTCATGGAAGCAAAGGGGGAAAGAGAATTTTAATAGTCAAATAGCAATCGAGAGTGTCAAACATTATAGGACATCTAAGTAGAATAAAAACCAGAGGGTGACCTCAGCATCTGTCAACATGTAAGCCAGTGAGCAGGGGCAGTCCTCAGAGGCCACATGGTGGAGCATGGGAGGTAAAGACAGGAAATCACCATCCCCACCCTGTGGAGTCTATACCAGTGCCTGGCACCTATTGGTTACTCAATAAATGACTGTTATATAAGTGACTGAACAGTCACTTTCACTGGAATCATCATCCTCTCACTCTGCTAACATCCCCAAATCTTTTTTTTTTGTTGTTGTTAATTTTTAGTAAATAACTTTTTGAGAATTTTGCTTTTTAAGTAGTTTGGAGCTATGGTGTTCAGTGTAGTAGGCATTAATCTTATGTGGCTATTGAACTTTTTTTTTTGGTGTTTGGGTTTTGGGGTACTGGGATTTGAACTCAGGGCCTCATGCTGCCTAGGTAGGTGCTCTACTGCTTGAACCTCTCCACTAGCCCTTTTTTGTGTTGGGTTTTTTTAAAAAATAGGGTCTCATGAATTATTTGCCCAGGCTGGCTTTGAACAGTGGATATTCTGACCTCTGGCTCTTGTGTAGTGAGGATTACAGGCATGAGCCACCCACACCTGGCAGCATCCCCAAATCTTGATGGTTCTTCACAGTATCTCTGCTACTCATCCCCCCATTTTAGCTCTGCTGCTGACTCCCTCATTTTCATTTTCTCTTGTATCACTTATCCCTGCAATCCCTTAACAGGGTTTCCTGTCCTTAAGATTATTGCCAACCTGGTGCTGGTGGCTCATGCCTGTAATCCTAGCTACTGAGGAGGCAGAGATCAGGAGGATAGTGGTTCAAAGCCAACCTGGGCAAATAGTTCCAAGAGACTCTATCTCGAAAAACCCTTCACAAAAAAAGGCTGGTGGAGTGGGTCAAGCTGTAGGCCCTGAGTTACCACTATCTTTGTGTCAAAATTCGTCACTGTGCCAAATTTTTGTTTATTGTTTATTATTTGTAATGTTGGGGATCAAACTCTGGGCCTTGCATATGTAAGGAAGCACTCTTTCACTGAGTTATACTCTCAATTTTTATTTATTAAAAGAAGTTTCAGTGTTAGGTTATTTAGACAAGACAGTGGGAGGGGAGCATAATGATCAGAAATAATAGAGCAGTCCAGCATTAACACCACTGGGTTGCTGTTTGGGTCAGGAGACATAAACCTATGCCCGTGAAAAAGGAACCATGACCGATGGTTGAGTGAACTGACTGACCTCTAGCATCCAGGAAGTGTGGACCAGCTATTAGAAAACCTTCTAAGGCCCCTCTGCTGTTCAGGGAATTAACTCGATCTGTCTGAGTTTGACATTCCGTGCCTTCAAAGTTAGCTCAGAAGAGACAGTGAAGACCTGTAAGTCCAGCACCTGGGAGGCTGAAGCAGGAGGATTGTGAGTTCAAGGTCAGCCTGGAGAATATATTGAGACCCTGTCTTAAAAAAAAAAAAAAGAAAAGAAAAGAACTTAACCCAATTTATCTATCCAAAGATTTTTCTTTTATTTTCATTGATGTATATTAAATTTTACATGGTAAGGTGTTTCATCATGACATTTCCATATAAGCATATAATTTACTTTGATCATATTTACCCCTCTATTATTCTTGTTTATTCCTCTCTCTCCCTTTCTTTTTTCCCTCCACCTCCCTACTAGTTTCCCTTGTGCTTTCATGACCTTGGTTGTTTTGTTTTCTTCTAGCTTCTACAAGTGATAGAAAACATGGGATACTTGTCTTTGTGGGACTAGCTTATTTCACTTAATATGATGATCTCCAGTTCCATCCATTTTCCAGGAAATGACATAATTTCATTCATTTTAATGGCTGAGTAAAACTCCATTGTATATATACCACATTTTCTTTATCCATTCATCCAATTAGCAACTAGGCTGATTCCATAATTTGTCTATTGCAAACAATATCAGGAAAAACATAGATATACAGGTATCTCTATAGTAAGCTGACTGATTCTTTTAGGTATATACCCAGAAATGGTATGACTAGGTCATAGGGAGTTTTATTTTTAACTTCTTTTTAAGTTCTAATTTTAAGTTCTTTTTTTCTATTTACAGCCCCAAACCAAGGCTGCTGTCAAATTACACCATTTTCAGAGCATACCCAATGCATTACAAACCATTTATTAAGGCTTATTAAAAGTCCAAAAATATCTTTCTGTTTCATTTGAAAACTTGATCTACTCTCAAAAGCATGGCTCAAATGCATGTTTTCTCACAAGGCCTTCCTTGATTCCTTTGAACTTACAGACATTTTATTTGCCACTTTTTATTCCCCATCTACTTTTGCACTGAATTTTAGTTGCTTTTGAGTGTGTGATTTTTCTTTTTTAGAATGTAAACTTCTTAAGTATATGGAAACAACTTTATTAAGCAGGATTTTCAACACTTACAAAAGGAGTGGAGGCAGAAATGAAGGTTCCTTTGATGAAAACTAGATTTCAGGGCTAGCTTGGTATTCTTAAAATAAAAATAAAAAGTTTATGTTCTGCTACTTACTATGTAGTGCCTTGATCCTCAGCAGTGAGACAGGATAAACACAGCCATTCGGCTTACCTTGTGTCTTGTTGAGAATGGCATGAGGCACCAATACATGGGGGTGCTTTATCAACTAGATGCTCACTGTTCAAATGCACATGGTAGCCAGAAATGTATTTTCTCACATGGTAATGCCTAGCTGACCTTGAGATCCTCCTGCCTCGATCTCCACAGTAACTTGGATTACAAGCTTGTGTCTCCATACCTGGATGGAGTGTATTTTAATGATTTACAAGTAAAAAACAGTCCTACCTAAAGGAGACAAATGCCTAGTTAAAAACTAAAGGAGTAAGGATCTAAGTGGAGGTTCTAATCTTTTGGACAGGAAGTTGGTTAGATACAGAAGTGACTCATAAAAATCTCCTATTGTCAAACTTTCCCTTGAGCCATTTCTTAGATCATCCAAGACTTACGTGGAGACTTGTTCCAGAGGGAGGCCAGCAATGCAGCAGCCTGACTCCCTGTTCTGCTGTCCCATGACAGAATGGCAGAACACCAGTGATTCTTGCCTATGCCCCTTTGGTTATATGGGATGGGTTTGTGAAGTTGATGGAAGCTTTATTGATATTTAACAGATGAAGGCTGTTGTGGTCCCCCTCTAAAGAGACAGTATGGATCCTCCCCAAATTTAGTTCAGCTAGAAAGACCAATGAGGCCACACACACACAGAAGAGCCATGGAAAGGTTAATGACTCACTAATGAGGCTTTCTGAAGGGAGCAGGGCAGATTCCCCAGTAGGTTCAAAAGTGGCTTGAGAGAGCAGTGAAGGACACCTGCTGGGGTTTATTGTGGCTGAGGGTTGGTAGAGGAAGGGCTCCTGGTCAAACCAGGGCTTGTGTGATTTGAACAAGGAAGGGAGCACCCAAATGGGGAAGACAGACAGGAGGCAAGAGAGGAAAGGGCAGATTAGGGCTTGAAAGTTATTTGCAGATATCAAAAGGGAAGTTACCATGTTAAGTGAAAATAAGCCAGCTGAGACAAACATTGCATATTGTCTCTTACTTGCAGAACTTACTCCTTAAAAATGAATGACAGGAATGCAAACCCAGTTCTGTTTGCAGTTGGCTACCAGCGATGGGGGGGGGGAACAAAAAGGGTGTAGAGAGGGTGAATATAGTTAAAGTATTTTACACACATGTATGAGAATAGAAAAATGAAACCTGCTGAAATTGTTTTAAGGGGGGCGGGAGGGGAGGGGCAGAAATGGAAGGGGTGAATTTGATTGGGGTGCATCGTATGCATATATGGGAGTATCACAATTAAATCCCTTTGTACAATCACAATTAAATCCCGTTGTACAACTCATTATGCAAATAAAACTGGGGAAAAAGTAGAGTCTGATTCTTTATCACAAAGACATTTTCTGGTGTATCTTGTCTGCTTCTGATCGATAACGTATAGTTTCAAGGATTCTGTACATTAGTGCATATCTTTGTGCTAACTTCTACATTAGATGTATCAAGCAGGAAAGAGGTAGTGAGGCAGGCTAGACTTAGGGAAAGTTCAGGACTCTTAGAACATATGTGACTTAATATTGTATTTCAGGTTGACCATTCTTCCCTTTCTCTGAGCCTTCGTTTCAATTGCAATTGTGTGTAGGTTATTCACATACCGGCACAAGGACAACTCAACTCACCTCCACCTCAACCCAGGGACCACCCATGCCCCTCCCCACTCATCAATTATTGGTGGTTGGGAATCACAGGTTCTTCCCTTCCCATAGGTTAGCTAGGTTTTTAAACAGCACCTGAAAAGAGAAAGACTCTCTGCTTCCAGCTCCCACCTGGCCCACCATGGCCTTTTGTAATTCCTTCCATAACTTTTAATAAACTCCCTTACTACATCCATGTGTCCTGCCTGGGTGCTTCCACGTGGGATACAGAGTTTGGAAATCTTCTGATCAGAGACTGCACCTCCTGACCGCAGTAGTATAGGCAAATAGGGTCATTTGAAGAGAGTTTAATAAAGGGGCAATTAGCAGAAATATGGGTAGGGCTCAAGAAAATGACAAGGGTTGAGCAGTAACATCTGGGCCACCATTTAATCTCCACTCCCACTGGCAAAGGCAGAGCTGCCAGAACCTGGGGTGGAGCGCAATGAAACGTTGGGAGGGCTACCCAACAGAAGCTATATGCTAGGGAGACCATCAAGGGAAGAGGCAAGCAGTCCATAATCAATACCTTGACCTCCTTTTCCTTCTTAGATTGCCTGTAGTATCTGTGACTGGCCAACCCACCCAAAAGTCCAAGGGCAATGTTGCTCGCTTGGAGAGGCCTGTGAAGTCCAGCTCCCAGTCACAGAGCAGGGAGGAGGGGACTCTGCAGAGATAGGAGGTGTCCTTCCTGGAAGCTTCATGGTTTTGCCTTCAGCCAATAGGGTAGAAAGTCTGAGTTTACCAGTAGACAACTTGGTCAAAGAAATTGTTGGCTTGTTCTTCACTCTCCTTGGGAGCTCAGCAGGTCTTAGTGTGCAACATACAAAATTCCTGCTATTTTAAGTGAACGGTTTTCATTACAAGTGCAGCAATAATTAGGGACATGTAAGGGAATGTATTTGGTGCCCTTGTTCCCTGTTTTTCTTTTAAATTATAGTCATCCCTCAGTGTCTGTGGAGCATTGGTTCCAGGATGCTCCAAGATACCAAAATCTAGATCCTCAAGTTCTTATATAAAATGGTGCAGTATTTCCAACTCTAGCAATGGTGCAGTATTTCCAACTCTAGCAATAAAGGAAATGCAAATTAAAACCACACTAAGATTCCATCTCACCCCTGTTAGAATAGCCATCATCAGCAACACCACCAACAACAGGTGTTGGCGAGGATGCGGGGAAAAAGGAACCCTCTTACACTGTTGGTGGGAATGTAGACTAGTACAACCACTCTGGAAAAAAATTTGGAGGCTACTTAAAAAGCTGGACATCGATCTACCATTTGATCCAGCAATACCACTCTTGGGGATATACCCAAAAGACTGTTACTCCAGAGGCACCTGCACACCCATGTTTATGCGGCACTATTCACAATAGCCAAGCTATGGAAACAGCAAGATGCCCCACCACTGTCGAATGGATTAAGAAAATGTGGTATCTATACACAATGGAATTTTATGCAGCCATGAAGAAGAACGAAATGTTATCATTTGCTGGTAAATGGATGGAATTGGAGAACATCATTCTGAGTGAGGTTAGCCTGGCCCAAAAGACCAAAAATCATATGTTCTCCCTCATATGTGGACATTAGATCAAGGGCAAACACAACAATGGGATTAGACTATGAGCACATGATAAAAGCGAGAGCACACAAGGGAGGGGTGAGGATAGGTAAGACACCTAAAAAACTAGCTAGCATTTGTTGCCCTTAATGCAGAGAAACTAAAGCAGATACCTTAAAAGCAACTGAGGCCAATAGGAAAAGGGGACCAGGAACTAGAGAAAAGGTTAGATCAAAAAGAATTAACCTAGAAGGTAACACCCACGCACAGGAAATCAATGTGAGTCAATGCCCTGTATAGCTGTCCTTATCTCAACCAGCAAAAACCCTTGTCCCTTCCTATTATTGCTTATACTCTCTCTACAACAAAATTAGAAATAAGGGCAAAATAGTTTCTGCTGGGTATTGTGGGGGGGGAGAGGGAGGGGGCGGAGTGGGTGGTAAGGGAGGGGGTGGGGGCAGGGGGGAGAAATGAACCAAGCCTTGTATGCACATATGAATAATAAAAGAAAAAGGAAAAATAAATAAATAAATAAATAAATAAATAAAATGGTGCAGTATTTGCACAGAACCTATGCGCATCGTCCTGTATGCATTAAACCATCCTAGATTTCTTATAATATCCTAGCTGGTAGAGTGGCTCAAGCAGTAGTTTACTCATAACACCCAATACAATGTAAAACCTAACTAAATACTTGTTATACCATATTGTTTAGGTAACAACAAGAAAAAAAGTCAGTACAAGTTTAGTATAGACACAAGTTTTTTTTTCCAAATATTTTCCTTTTGTAGTTGATTGAATGCACAAATACAGAATTCAGAGATGCATGGACCATGGGTATAGAAAGCCAGCTGTCATGTTGGAAGTTCAAGGTAAAGAAAACAGGACATGACAACGTGCATATCTACATGGTAATAAGGGTAACGTGCACTTTGGACATGGGGCTAGCTCAATAAACGTTTACTTATCAAATGATTGGCAGAATCACAGAGGAAACTGTTCTATGTGAAATCTGATAAATAGCGTTATTTGCAAAGTCTGTTTAAGAGTGAGGGGCCTCATCTATTCTGTCCATAGCAAAATTTAATTCCTTTATTGGAGTAGCCCATCTGCTTACTATGCAGCCTGTACTAATTCATGCTGGTACTTGGGAGTCTGTACATACAGGACAGGAATACTGGGGTTCACCAGCCATAAAGCAGTTGTGCACTGTTGTCTGTTTCTGTTCCCACTCTTTTCCTATAGAGTCAAAATTTAATGTCAGCACAAACTGGAAACAATATAGCAGCTTTTCTGAAATTTAGATGCTGTTTTGAAATGCATTTGCATTTTCAGATACATATTTTTGGCCTTAGTTTTCATGCAATTTTGTTTATAGCACTAGGAATAGAGCAATGTGACTTTTTGTTCTTTTTATTACTCCAATCTGATGCCCAAAGGGATGACGTCAAAATCATTAAGCAAATGGCAGAATGCAATCAATGTTCCCAAATAAAAGGTCACACAATAAGACAAGATGAAAGCAAAAGAGAGGAAATCACTCATTGGTTTGGCTCAAAAATTTTCAAATTTTCATCAGTTTGGAAGGAAAAACTACAAACTGTAGACATCTGTTTTTAAAAACTCTTTTCTGTTTGACATTTAGGAGGAAAGAGTTAATAGTTTCAAACATAAAAGAGGGTACAGGGGATCCACAAACTAGTGAGATATTTCAGCTTCATAATGTCTCCTCTGGTTAAAGGGATCACTAGAGATAAAGGAAGTGTTGATTGAAATCGATCATTTTTTCTTTTCCCAGCATCTATTATTCTATTAATTCTTTATCTTTTAGAGAGGTACAAGACATCAGTGGACATCCAGCAGACATTTAGTCACTGAATTAATTTAAAGGATGCTATTCATTGTATTAATTAAAGAATTATGAATTGATTATAGACAACAGGGTTTAAAGCTTTGCATTACTGTTCTTTTATTACTCTGATAAGGTAATATGTAAACAAAGTTAATTATTCTGACAAGGTAATATGTAACTAAGGGAATATGTAAACAAATTTAATTCATTTTGGCTAATAGTTATACTTCTCTGTAAACCACCATATTTTTATTGGAAAAAAAAGGAAATTAGTGCAGACATACTTTTATTTTTTTTAAACCAAATTGTCATTTTATTATTTTAAAGAGGAACTCTTGCAAATTAATGATCTAAATTTCTTCTCCAGGAAACTAGAAAACAAAGAGAAAAATCAAACCAAACCAAGCCTGGAAAGGAAAGAAAGTAAGAAGCAGGAGTCGATGAATTTAAAAACAGGAAAATGAGAGAGAAAATTGATGAAATAAAACCTCTTGAAGACTGGGTGTGAGATAGAATCTAGCATGCAGGTTATTTATGAAAGAACATTCTTGGGGTTAACATGGGTAGAAGAGACAGGAAGTCTTTGGGATTTCTGAGGGGGGCAGTACTAGGGTTTGAACTCAGGGCCTTGTGCTTGATAGGCTGGTGCTCTACCATCTGAGCCACACCCCGGTCCTTATTGCATTGGTTATTTTTTTTTATTTTATTATTCATATGTGCATACAAGGCTTGGGTCATTTCTCCCCCCTGCCCCCACCCCCTCCCTTACCACCCACTCTGTCCCCTCCCTCTCCCCCCCACCCCCTCAATACCCAGCAGAAACTGTTTTGCCCTTATTTCTAATTTTGTTGAAGAGAGAGTATAAGCAATAATAGGAAGGAACAAGTGTTCCTGGTTGAGATAAGGATAGCTATACAGGAAGTTGACTCACATTAATTTCCTGTGCGTGTGTGTTGCCTTCTAGGTTAATTCTTTTTGATCTCACCTTTTCTCTAGTTCCTGGTCCCCTTTTCCTATTGGCCTCAGTTGCTTTTAAGGTATCTGCTTTAGTTTCTCTGCGTTAAGGGCAACAAATGCTAACTAATTTTTTAGGTGTCTTACCTATCCTCACCCCTCCCTTGTGTGCTCTCGCTTTTATCATGTGCTCAAAGTCCAATCCCATTGTTGTGTTTGCCCTTGATCTAATGTCCACATATGAGGGAGAACATATGATTTTTGGTCTTTTGGGCCAGGCTAACCTCACTCAGAATGATGTTCTCCAATTCCATCCATTTACCAGCGAATGATAACATTCCGTTCTTCTTCATGGCTGCATAAAATTCCATTGTGTATAGATACCACATTTTCTTAATTCATTTGCAGACATACTTTTAATCTTACCTCAGCCATTAGTGCTCAAACCTGTAGATGACCCAGAGTCTCCACTGACCCCTGTTGGTAGTCTCTGGAATTGCAGAAAGAGTAGTTAAGAGGTGTTAACTTCCCTGTAAGACAGTCTAGCAAATTCTAATCCACTTTACTGTTACAGTTACTGTAAACCCTTTTCACATCCACAGCTCAATTACAGGATTAGTTGAGCAGTGGTTTTATTTATTTATTTATTTATTCAGGACAAGTATCACATAATTTTCAATAGCTTTTCAATTTAGCTTATGTCACAACTGATGCTAGGAAGCACACTATCTCATTGAGGAACTCACATTCTGACATAGAAGACGGACTACTACATGTACCACAATGCGTCACCTGTGATGGTGGAGGCCTGAACTGGTCCTGTAACCCTTGCAACAAATGCCTGCCAAATGCCTGGTGGAGCCTTGTCCTTTCTAGATGGTGCAGAATGAATAGTGTCCCTTCATGTGTCATCACTGTTGGGAGCACTTAGAAGAGTATTTCATCAGAAGCAGGAGATTTGGCAGGCAAAGGTGACATGTAAGCTTCTATTTGAAGGATGAGGAGAAAGCACAGCCAGAAGGGACTAGCCAAGACCTGGAAGCACAGGTGGTGGAGCTAAGAGAAATTCCATGAATGAGCACAGAGCAAGGGCTGGCAAACTTGTTCTGTAATGACAGATGGTAAACATTCTGGGTTTGTGGACCAAGAAGTAATGTCCTAAACTCTTTAAGCGGCTGTTCTTTCTGAAAGGCTAATTGTCCTGCTTATTTTTGTTATTTATTTGTTTTCATAGTTTAAACTATTAAGCTATTCTGAACCTATATTAAGCTGAGTGCCAGTGGCTCACACTTGTAATCCTAGCTACTTGGGAGGGAGACATCAAGAGGATTGTAGATCGAGGCCAGCCCAGGCAAATAGTTTGTGAGCCCCTATCTTGAAAATAGTCAACACAAAAAAACAGGGCTGGTGGAGTGGCTCAAGTGGTAGAGTGCCTACCTAGCAAGTGTGAGGCCCTGAGTTCAAATCCCAGTACCACCCAAAACAAAACCTGTTCTTACAAAAATAGGCAGTGGCTAGATTTGTCCCACAGGCCACAGTTTGCTCACCCTGAGCGTAGAGAGGAGGGAGCCTTAAGGAGTCTGATCTTCAGGTAACTGGTGGAAGAGAAGTAATACACAATATAAATTACCTCAAAATGTCATTTTTGAGTTGCAGTGTTTACCCTATCTGGGGTACCATTAAAAGGCTTACCTGTGAGAGGTGATATTTTGCATTTGGATTTTGGAACATCCCCAGGCAAGTAGTGTGTGGGAAAATTATTGGGTGGACCAAGAGATTGGCTACGAGGCTATAGTAGGGGCCGAGGCATGATTTAGGGAAAAAACAGTTGGCTCAGGGAACAACAAATAAAATAAAATGAAAAACAATTTGCAAGACCAGATGATCAGTCAAGTGTGTGAGGTGAAGGAGAAGAAACGAATTATTTCTGGCTTGAATAAATGATGTCAAAGACTACGCTGAGCTTGGGCACTCAATAGGAGAAGGCAGTGTAAGGGGAAATGTAATAAATTCAGTTTTTGAATAGAGTTTCGGGCTCTTTGAGGCATTCAAGGAAAGGGACTCTGTAGCAATGACAATAATAATTATGATGGTAGGAAATATTTAGTGAGGCTTATGAAGTGCCAAGCACTGTTCCAGTGCTTACTTGAATAAAATCGTTTACTCTTCACAACAAACCTGAAGGTCGGTAGTACGATTATTCCAATTTTTATAGGCAAGGAAACTGAGGCATAGGGAAGTCAAGTAACTTGGCTAAATTGGAAAATTCTGTGTGTGACTAAGGAGCTAGTTGAGAGTTATAAGCAGAGAGACTTGCTTAAAGCTACAGGAGTTAATGAGTACATCCCAGGGGCAGCCTAGAAATTCAGAAAAGATGAGCGGTCTTGTAGTTACATCCTAGGGGGATAGCAACATTTAAGGAAAGACAAAAAAAAGAGGAACCTCAATGAGCCTACAAATGAACAACTGGGGAATTAAGAGACCTAATACCAAGAGAGAGTGGCACCGACACTTTAAGAGGAGGATATTATGGAGAGGAAGCCCAAGAGAGACACAGGTGCAAAACTGGTGAGTTGGGAATAGATGGGAATGTGTCTTTGGAGTTAAAAATGGGTTGCTCATTAGTGGCCCTAGCAGAAGGAATTTCCAACAGGGAACTCCTGTTCAGAAATTAGGTTGGACTTTCTGAACACTGTAGCAATGTTCAGTGCTACAGTGTTCAGAAAGACATTAACCCTGGAGGGCCACCCAATATGGAGAACACACATGAGTTTGGGAGCCACAGGTTGGTAAGAAAATTTACCAAGACAGAGAGTAGAAGAAAGCAAAGATTTATTAGGATGCCATCAAAAGGAGATAGAATGGCAGGTGGCTATGCGAAGGGACATAGAGTGCTGAGACAGGGTTTAGAGTAAGTTTTATACCTCAGGTTAGGCCTCTTATGATTGGCTGTCTCCACTTTTGTGACCCTTACTGATTGGTTGCCTCTTCCTGGGATCATGATTTGAATTTCTCACACACAAGAACATCTCTGCTCTATCTGGGCCTCCCAGGGGGCTGGATCTACACCTCACATTCCATCTGTTCCTTGGTATTCCTTTGTCTGGTATATTTCCTAAATGGAAGCCTTCTCCACAGGCCCAAATACTAGATGCCCTAATGAGGCAATAATAGATCCAGAAATAGGTCAGCAGGGTATGATCAGAGAGTGGACTTTCTGAATTACTAATTCTGAGTCTGGGAAATTCAGGAGTGATTGTAGATCCATGTTGTGTTCATGGGAATGCAAATCTGAAGTTTGTGAGTAGAGGATGTGTCACTAGAGGTTAGAAGGACAAAATACTGGGACATTAGAATTTGATGAGTCTTCTTCATAAACTGAGCAATGGGGAAGAAAACTTTTAATCAGGAACCAAAGTCTTTAATGAAAATGGGAGTCAATGTTAGTGAAAAAGATGGGTTAAGAAAAAGTGGTATTGACAGACAACTCCTTCAAGCAGGTGCTCATGTCAGGATGGAGGATTCATGGTCAGCGATGATTGAGAGTGATGATTGAGAGCCTCCCATCACCCTTATAGCAGAAGAGATGGGAAGAAATGAGCAATCCATGCTAGAGGGGTTGCAGACCTAGGGCTATTGTATTCAGGTAAGAACTCAAGAATATTTGTGAGTCTGTTACCTATGGAGCAAGAATACCATGGGGCAGAATGGAAGATCGGGACTGAGAATAGAGAAGGAAGTTAGTTCAGGAAAAAGGAAGGGAATATATTGAGAAGGAACTCAGACTTGGATGGTGATCCAGTAAACCAGAGGTTATGTAGAGCATGGTACATTTGGCTGGGTAGAAAAGTTTAAAATAATGATTACTACAAATGCCACTGAAATCTGAGGATTACTAGGGAATACTTTGAAAACTTACACTCTAACAATTGGAAAATCTAGAAGAAATGCACACATTTCTAGACCTAACAAAATTGGTCCAGGAAGATACAAATGATTTAAACAGATTAATAATGAGCAATGAGATTGAAACTAATGAAAATATCCAAGCAAAGAAAAACCCAGGACTGGATGGCTTCACTACTGAGTTTTACTGGACATTTAGAGAAAAACTAACACTAACAGTCCTCAAACTATTCCACAAAATACAAAGGGAAGCAACTCTTCCAAACTCATTCTATAAAGCCAGCATTACTCTGACACCAAAACTGGATAAAACACAACAAAAAAGGAAAACTATAGGCCAATTTCCTTAATAAGAATAGACACAAAAATCACCAACAAGATATTTGCAAACTAAATTCAACAACACATCTAAAAAAAAAAATCACACATCATGATCAAGTTGGCTTCATTCCAGGAACACAAGGCTAATTCAACATACACAAACTGATAAATTTAATAGAGCATATAAACAGAACAAGGACAAGAATTATGTAATTATCTCAATTTATGCAAAAAAGGTCTTTGACAAAATCCAATATTCCTTCATGATAAAAGTCCTGAAGAAACTAGAAATAGAAGGAATATGCCTCAACATAATAAAGGCTACATATGACAGACTGTTAGCAAACATTATACTGAATGGGGAAAAACTGAAAGAATTTCCTCCAAAATCAGGAATGAGACAGAATGTCCATAAGCACCACTCTTATTCAATACAGTGCTTAAATTATTAGCCAGAGCAATAAGGCAAAAAGAAAAAAGAAAAAGAGAAAAAAGTTAAGATGATACAAATAGGAAAGGAAGAAGTTAAACTATTCCAGTTTGCAGTTGATGTGATCCTATACTTCAAAGACCCTTAGACTCTCAGATCTGATTAACACTTTCAACAAAGTGGCAGGATACAGCATCAACATATAAAAGGAGTATTTTTTTCCATGTGTCAACAACAAACTCACTGAAAAAAGGAAAGCATCCCATTCACAACAGCCTCAAGAACCACCTAGACATAAACTTAGTCAAAGATGTTTAAGACACTTACAATGAAAACTATAAAGAACTGAAGAAAGAAATTATAGAAGATGCAAAGATCTCCCATGTTTATGATGGGCACAATAAATATTGTTAAAATGACCATATGAATGAAATGGTACAAATTCAATGCAATCCCCACCAAAATTGCAATGATAGTCTTCATAAAAATAGAAGAAACAATTCTAAAATTCTTATGGAAGCACAAAAGATCCTGAATATCCAAAGCAATCCTGAGCAAAAAGAGCAATGCTGGAGGTAACACAGTGCCTAACTTCAAATTATACTACAGAGCCAAAGCAACAAAATCAACATGGTACTGGCACAAAAATAGACACATAGGCCAATGAAATGGAATAGAAGATGCCAAAATAAGCCCAAGCAAGTACGGCCAACTGATTCTTGACAAAGTCACCAAAAACATATATAGGGGAAAAAAAGACAGCTTCTTTAACAATATCTGCTGGGAAAGCCAGATATCTGCATATGCAAGACCGAAATTAGACCCCTATCTCTCACCATGCACAAAAAACAACTCTAAATGGATCAAAGACCTCATTGTAATAACCGAAACATGAAACTACTAGAGAAAAACATAAGCTAAACTCTTGAAGATTTAGGCTTATGCATGGACTTTCTGAATAAGACTCCAATAGCTCAGTAAATAAGAGCAAGAATAGGCAGATGGAAATGTATAAATTGAAAAACTTCTGCACAGCAAAAGAAACCATCAAAAGAAAAGATAGTCTATAGAATGGGAGAAAGTCTTTGCCAGCTATTCATCTGACAGGGGATTAATATCCAGCATATATAAAGAACTCAAAAAATTAAACTCCAAAATAACAATCAAATCAATAAATGGGCAAATGAATTACACAGACACTTAATGCAGAAGTACAAATGGCCAATAAAGAAATACAAAGTGGCCAGTATTGAAGAAATGTTCAATATCCATGGCCATCAGGGAAATACAAATGGAAATTATATTGAGATTCCACCTCACCCCAGGCAGAATGGCTATCATCAAGAACCTAAACAATAACAAGTGCTGGTGAGGATTTTGGTGGGGGAGAGCGGTAGGAATGTAAGTTAGTACAACCACTATGGATATCAGGATGGAGGTTCCTCAGAAATTAAACATAGAACTCCCATGTGAGTCAGCCAACCCACTTCTGTATATATACCCAAAGAATCGAGTCAGCTCACTATAAAGATAGTCACATTCTCACGACTCTGTTCACAATAGCTGAATTATGGAATTGATCTAAGTTCCCATCAAGAATGAGTAGATAAAGAAAATGTGTATATGTACACAAGGAGTTTACTCGGTCATTAAGAAGAATGGAATATCTCACTTTCTGGAAAATGGATTTAATTAGAAACCATCATGTTAAGTGAAATAAGTTGGTCCCACAAGGACAAGTAGAAGGTAGGCGGAAACAAAACAAAACAAAGTAAAAAAAGAAACAAAAAACAACCCAAACAGGGTCATGAAAGTAAAAGGGGGACTACTAGGGAGGTGGCAGGGAATGGAAAAAGGGGAGGGAGTAGGAAGAGATAAAAAAAACTAATGGGGGGGTGAATATGATCAAAGTACATTATACAGATGTATGGAAATGTTACAATGAAGCTCCTTACTATGCATGATTTAATATACACCAAATTTTTTAAAAAAGGAAAAAATTAAAGAATCTTTTTAGTTTCCTGATGAATGCTGAAGTTAGAAGGAGAGATTTACGCTGTCTTGGAAATCAGCCTTGCCCAGTTAGTTACACGTCAAGGGTGTCCATGTCCTGACTAAGTGAGGAGTGGGTCAGTGACAGGCAGACTGAGGCCTTGGCTTAAGGGTGAAGTACTGTCGTTGCAATGATGGTGGGGACTTGCAAGGCTACTTAGCAATAGATGCCCAGAGTTCCAGGGCAGGGGATCTAATTCAGTCAGGAAGTCAACAGTGAAGTGTCGACTCCCTCAAATGCATTTTGTTCTCATTACGCTAAATGGTTGTGATTTAGAACGGACTGAGAAGCAGGACGCTGCAGTTGGAAGTTCATGGGAAAATTGCCTTAAGCCACACCTTCTGTCTTTTCAATTAGGATAACCAGTTTCCTGCATTATCAAGCAATGGGTGGTGGGAGTACACTCAAAGTCCTGTTGTGGATGGTCCAAGCAGTCATTGTGCAGGGATTGATTGACCAGCCTGGCCAAGTCTTTAGCCAGACACTCCTTAGAAGTCCTCTTTGGAAACACTCACCTTCCTCAGCCTCCTTGATCTACGGGTACTTGGCCCCAGGCTGGTCCTCAAAGCTGGGAGCACAATAATGGATGCTTTTCTAGCTAATCTCTCAAGTTCTCATTTGTATCCTTTTGGGGCCCCCCTTAAAGGCACACAAACATCTGCATTCCCTACACTATGGAAGCAACACGATGCTTTAAAGCCTCTCAGAAAACCTACAGGACAGTTAATATGATTTAAGCCTATATTTAAATTTTATGAGACTCATTTTCAAGGCTAATAACCCAGTTTACTGTGCACAATATCAAATGCAAATTTTATTACTGACTTGGTAAAAACCAAGAGGATCATCATTAGCATATCTCTCTGCATCACCCTTTTTAGCCAAAAGGTGCACCAGGAGTAACAGTGGGGGTTTTTATATGTGTTGTAAATTACAGTTACTATCTCATTAGATAAACACATTTAAAATCAGGTTATCATTCACTTATATATCAGAAAGTTGTTTGTTCAATTGCAGCTAGTCTCATATTCTAACATATGGTGCATGAAATTCTTAGACTAATAAAATTTCAAGGTACAGGGAGCTGGTGTCTTGGAAAAAACTGTTTCTGCTCTATGAATGGCGCGATATAATCTGTAATTGCTTTGAAACAATTATGCAGCAGGCTGTTTTGTACTTAATAGTATTTACATCCTTGGTTTTATTAGCAACAAAATGTGAGTGGAACTTGTGAAAGAGAAATTAATTTTTTCACTAAAAGATGTAAACTTTCAAATGAAGGATCCAGCAGATTGAGGAAACTAAAAACATGGGAATCCGTTAGACTCCGATTTCTTCACTTTCTTTTTATTATGACATTTCTCATTAACCTGCCAAGCCATTTATGCAATTATATATTAAAACCTCATAACAACCAGGCTTCTTGCTTACACTTGGGTTTTCAAAGATATGCAGCTTTCTAGAGTTGATATTCACATTGCCTGAACTGCAGGAGCCTAGAAGGCTTACTGGAGGAGCCTTTCTGAGAGAAGACAGGAAATGTCTAGGTATTGCTATTTTCCTGTGGCACACAACTGCTATCTCAAAATGAGCAGAAGACCAGTCCTATGATGGACAATGCTCAAAGGCTTTTCGTTGTTGTTGTTGTTCCATCACATGAAATCCATGCAAGCCTCGGAACTGTCTTGGCAATGCTGTGTGTTAGAAAGAACTAACTTCAGCTGTTAGTTCTGTAAGATGAGGACCTATATACCAAATTATTGTTTCAGTGAGAAGTCAGTTAACAGTATTTAAAAGCAAAAGACCTTTCTAAGTACTAGAGCAGAATACAAATGTTTGTCACCAGGAATGATTCCTAATTAGTTTTGCTTGAATTAACATCTAAGTTTAATACGGAAGCAGTACTGGTGGTATACCCATTACTCCTGTTCTTTCCCCCAGTAGCTTATTTATTTATTTACTTATTTATTATTGTACTAGGGGCACATTGTGATATTTACCAAAGTTCTTACAATGTAGCATAGTCTAATTCACCTCCTTCACCATTCTCCTTTATCTCCCCTCCCCTTCCACTCCTGGAATAGTTTCAGTGGGTCTCATTTTCCATTTCATATATGAGTACAGAATATTTCCACTATATTCAGCCCCCTAAACCTTTTCCTTATACCCTCCCCCTCCCACTGGTGCCAATCCCCAGACAGGACCTGTTTTATCTTCCTGTTCTCTTTTTGAAAAAAGACATTTTTGTTTGTTTATAACAGCTATACAGGGAGTTTCTTTGTTACATTTCCATGTATGTATGTATGTATTAAAACCTGAATTGGTTTATTTCTCTCCTTTCTAACCTAGTCCCCTTCTTATGGTGATTTCAACAGGTTTAAAAATTCTATATTCATTTTTGTATAGAAAGTGCATCAACCTTATTACCTTTTTTTTTTTTAGCTGTACTAGGGCCTACACTTGGAGCCACTCCATCAGCCCTTTTTGTGTTGGGTATTTTCGAGATAGGGTCTTCTGAACTATTTGCCTGGGCTGGCTTTGAATCTCAATTCTCTTGATCTCTGCCTCCTGAGTAGCTAGGATTACAGGTGTGAGCTACTGGCACCTGGCCATATTCACCTTCTTAACTTCTTTCTTTTACCCACCACCCATATGTGACCTTCCTTTAGTGGGAACTGTTTTTCATAATATTGCTTGTATTTGTATTAGGTCTATTGTCCACGTGAGAGAAAACATGCAGCCGTTAGCTTTCTGAACCTGACTAACTTCACTTAAGATGATGTTCCCCAGTTCCATCCATTTACCTGCAAACGACAAAATTTCATTCTCCTTTGTGGCTGAATAAAATTCCATTGTATATAATGCCATATTTTCTTAATCCATCCATGAGTCGTGGGGCATCTTGGCTGTTTCTGTAGCTTAGCTATTGTGAATAGTGCTGCAATAAACATGGGTGTGCAAATGTATTTATTATAACCTGATTTACATTCCTTTGGGTATATACCTAGGAATGAAAGTTGAGAAAACAGAAAAACAGTTGAGCATGGGGGCACATGCCTGTCATCCCAGCAACAGGGAAGTGTAAAATAGGATTGGGATCCAGGTTGGCCTGAGCAAAAACAAGACCTATTTCCAAAATAACCAGAGCAAGAGGACTGGAGCTATGGCTCAAGCTGTAGAGCACCTGCCTAGCAAGCATGAAGCCCTGAGTTCAGTATCAACAACTACAACAAAATTAACTTTAATATCTTTGAACAAAGTACAAAAACTTGTCACAATGATAATATTTTAATATTATTTTTCTTATTGTGAAAGATTTTAAACTGACCAAAAAATATTAAAATGAGCACCAGTATACCAGTGTACTCACCACTCACATTCAATAGGTACCTACTCTGTTAGCTTTCTTTACTTATGTACATGTACATGTATACGTGATATGTGATGTGTGATGTGTGTGTGTGTACTCACTCACAGAGAGAACTGTGAAATCGAAGAAAATTTTCAAGGTGTCTACACTAACAATATGATAATTATTTCAAATTTTCATTAAAAACAAGACCTAGTCACATTTGGAAGCTGGACCTCCTTCCCTTTCTCTCCCCAGAAGCCTTGAGAGTTCTTTGTAGAGAATGTAGCTCTTCATTTACTCCTGACCTGAGGCCAGACCACTTCTACCCAGACAAGTGTTTTCGGACAGCTTTCTGAGGGCCTAATTTGGAGTGTGCTATAAAAGTACACCAACTGATCCAGTGAAATTATTATCATTATTATTATTTTTTTTGGTGGTACTGGGGTTTAAACTCAAGCCTACACCTTGAGCCACTCCACCAGCCCTTTTTGTGTTACGTATTTTCAAGATAGGGTCTTCTGATCTATTTGCCTGGGCTGGCTTTGAACCAGGATCCTCCTGATCTCTACCTCCTGAGTAGCTAGGATTACAAGCATGAGCCACCGGCACCTGGCTGATCCAGTGGGATTAAGCAAGCCAACCCCCATCTACCCACAAGGTGGACAACAGCTGTGTTTCCAAAGCCACCTGAACAACCTTATCACGTCTTGTGTTTGTAGAAAGACTTGGGGTGCTTGGTTTTCATTTTTATCACTAGCACATTGTCCTTGTTTCACTAAGATTGAAAATTTCAATTTGAAATGACATTGAGGCTATTACTAAGAAACCTCTGAGAGAAGTAACTGCTTAGAAACATTCGGTCAAAAACCAAAAAGAGACTTCAGGCCACCATTTGTTCGCTGCAGCTGGTCTCTGCATCTGCTGCAGCAGACTCCACCCAGTTCCAGGTGCTTTTTCTAAAGCAAAACTACTCCTCATATACTTCAAGAATGGCTCTCCCTGTCCTTGCACAATGGGGTGAATGAGAATATTCACTGACCACCTGTTCAGAAGACAATACTGTGCTAGATTTTAGTTTCCCCAGACCATTACAGAAATGCTGCCAGAATGTCAAGTTTCTTGGCCCACTCCCTCAACAAAGATATTGCCAGTGACTCTGATGTTGAAGATGAAGTTGTTGAAATAGAAGATAGGGAAGAGGGCTGGATGTGATGGTGTACACCTGTAATACCAGCTACTCAGTAGGCAGAAGGTTTGATGTTTGAGGTTGGCAGCCAGGTCCAGGCAAAAAACATTTGACACTACCTGGAAAATGACTAAAAGCAAGAGGACTCTGTGGATAGTTCAAATGGTGGCAGGAGGTCCTGAGTTTAATCTCCAGTACTGCTGAAAAAAAAAAAAATGGCGAGGAAGAAAACCAACTGAAAATGTCTTTCAGAGTTAAAGGGTAAAAAAGAGGAGAAATATTGAATCCTCCAAGGAAAGGAAAAAAAGATTTAGGTACTAGTGTTGATTAGAAATTATTCAATCATAGATCTTGCGCAGAAGGGGTAGAATCAATAAGGCATATCTTCATGAATTTCTAACATCTGCATATGAAGGTTATGACATTGCTACTTTGTCTGTCACAAATATGAAGTGGGTTGAACTAAAATGAAAGAACTGGGAGTGAGCACAAATGCAAATTACAAGATTGCCTTCACCAAGACAGTACCGCTCTGACAACAGCCTACACTGCATAGAGAGGGTTCATAGACATAAGGTTTCTTGGTGTTAACTGGATGTTGCAATGAATGTTATTCAGAGTTTTAAAGCAAAAACCCTGAATAACATTCAGGGTTTGGTGAAATAAGAAGAAATTTTCTAATGAACCCACAGAAGGGACTAAAGATAAGATATTTGTGAAAGGACACCTAAATCAAACAAAGACAAAGAACTTTTAAAATTAACTTAGTCTCTCAAGGAAGTGAAACATGAGATGACTTTTTGGAGCTAAATCACAAATACTGGGAAAGGTACATCTCAAAGACGCCAGGGCAGGAGTTCTGTTGCACTAGTAGTTAGTTAATGAAGACACTTGAGGCCCATGAACTTTTGGGTTTTACGCTAGTGCTGGACACCTAAGCAAAGCAAATACCAGACTGTTTATCCTTGGTCTTCTGGCTTTTTATAAATTTAATTTTATATCTTTTGAGGGTCATAACAACATACCAAAAATTCTTTCTTCCTATATGAATATGCTGTTCCTTTTGAAAAAATTTCTCCAGCACTGATTTCTCTCCCTCCAAAAAAAAAAAAAAAGGAGGAAAAAAATAAAAGAAAAACAAGAGAAAATATATATATTCAACAGTGTCATTTTATGCCCTTTGGAAACAAGTTATGTCTTGTGCTTTGTCTCATTGTGCTATCACCTGCCTAAATCTGCCAAAAAGTTTCAGAATAAAGAACCTAGTTTATTATGCTTAAAATTACCAAGAATTATTTTATTCCTTCATCATAGACAAAATTTCTCTTCTGTACTCCACGAGTTACATCTGTAAATCCTCTGCTGTCTCAGTTTGGTCTATATAAGTGTCAGTGCTCTTTAAGTAAAACAGGAGAACATTTGTTATGCTCCAACTATGCATAGTATGAAAAATAGAAAATCTAAGACTGAAGACAAAACGAAGGAGGAAGAGTGTGGATCTTTTCAATGGCTAAGTAAAAGCACTGCTGCCTAAAACCATTGTCATAAATGCAGTTAAAAGCAAGAGATTTTAAAATGGGACATATCACAGATTCAACTCTAAAAAGCATGAATGAAATTTTTATTCTATCTCAGCTAGATCATGTCTAAATGCTAAAATTGCTTCAGTGAAAATATATAGTGGTAAGATTAAAAATACATTATTTGTGATGCTTAAACCTGCAGATAATGTAATGCGAGCACTGTTTTGCATTGACAGCATTGCTTTATTCAGTCCTGTATTTGAAAAGAATAGGTCCTTTGAAATAAACATGGTGCAGATTGTTCCCACAGGACTATTTCAGTAGTATAAATAGTACCTTTTCTTTAGGGAAGTTCAATCATTTATCTGCATTTTAATGTAATAGCAAGAATCCTGCTATTAGAGTAGTATCCCATGATATATAAACATACACACACTGCCCTTCATTCTTAATTGTGGAGAAATTCATTAATTTCTATAATTTGAATCTGGCCATTACTTAAAACAGCAAACACTTGCTAAATGGCAAATGGTGCTGTGCAGCTAGAACCCTCAGACCCCCAAACCTAGTTCTTGGTCAGTTTTCAGAGAGGCCCTCAGCCCTTGACCTGTCTTGCCAATGTCCTGTGGAGGAGGGATTTCTCCCACCTTCATTCCCACAGAGACAGAGTCCTCTTCTGAGAGAAGGAAGCCTGTGTCTTCTTCCTCATGTCCATGGAGATCTTGCTGTCTTTCTGCTTGTAGCCACTTCAGTCTTTATTTTTTCCTCTTTATGTTATTCTTTGTATTTATCTTTTGTAATCGCAATGCTTTTTGCTCATTTCTCTCTTTTAAAATAGTTCTTTGATCTTAATTCTTACAGGTTTATAAGTTTTATCCCTTTAGCACTGGGCCTTCATCATTTTATACTTTTAAACTTTTACCTCATTGGGCGTTTGCAGTTGCTTTTTTTTACACATTGATGAACATTTTATTAGTGTTATAAATGCTATTAATAACACCAAGTGCTCTCAGGGCCCAGGAGCAGTGCAAATCAGTACAATTTCTCTAGAAAACACTTTAAAAAAATAACATATATCAAATGCCTTAAACCGTGTCCAAATGCCACAAATGCTGTTCATTTTGTAAGTGTCATGCATCATATATGTCATGCATCGTGCTATACGCATGTTATTCGAATGTCATACACACCACACACGCATGCACACCACGATGCCATGCACACCATACATACAATCATACATATCACATGTGCCATACCATACACGCCATAGATGGCATGCATGTGACAAGCTGCACACATGTGATTGCATGTGTGCCAGAGATGACATGCATATGTGTCATGTGTGCAACACATGTGTCATACACGGCAAATGCCATGTGTGTCATCAATGCCATGCATGTCATCAATGCCATGCATGCCAGGTGTGTCTTGAATGACATGAAAGTCATGCATTATATAAATACCATGCAGGCCACATGCATCACAAATGCCACATACGCACATGCCATAAATCTCACACATGTTATAAATGCCATGTGTACCATAAGTGCCACATGTGCCATAAATGTCATGTCTGCCATTAGTGTCATGAATGTCATGTGTCTCATATACTCCACAGATGCCAGAAATGCCATGTGTGTCATAGATGTCACACATATCACAAGTGTCACATGTGCCATATGTCCTGCATGTCATATGTTGTAAATGTCATGAATGCTATTACCCCACATGTGTCACATGTGTTATAGATGTACACATCATAAGCATCATACATGCCATAAAGATCACAGTGTTGTAAATGTCATAAATGACAGATATACTTAAATGTCACATGTGCTATAAATACCTTGTGTGTCACGGATAAAACACATAACATAAGTGCCATACATGCCAAAGGATCACATGTGCCACAGGTGTCATACATGTCACCAGTGCCATGGTTGTCATAAATGTCACATGCCACATCATACAAATCATAAATGTCACATGTGCCATAGACACCACACATGTCATTAGTGTTATGTGTGTCATAAATGGCATGAATGTCAAAAATGTCATGCATGTCATAAATTTCATGCCTGTCAAGGATGTCATGTGCATTTACTTTAAATCTCACTGTTTTCTGTATTTTAAGCTCAACCTTTGTCTTCGAGACATTTTAGCAAGCTTCTTTATTCTTTTTCATCTTATGATTTGTTTTTATTGTGACAGAGTGGGACAGCTGTAAGAATTTTGGAAACAGAGGGCATCCCTGGCCAATTAGAGGAAGCTGTGATCTTCTTTCCTTAGGACACCCTTCTTACAACTGGCAGTTTACAGCTGATGTCGTTGACCAGTTTGTGAGACACTCATGGATTAAATACATGTAGACTATAATGATCTGTAAAAATCTTTCATTTCTTCCTTATTTCTTAAACCAGGGATTGAAAGCCAGGGTGCTGGGTCATATCTAATCCACAATCTGATCTGATAAACTTTTATTGGAACACAGTCATTTATTTACATAGTCTTTATGTCAGTTTTCATGGTATGAGGATGGAATTGACTACTTGCAACAGGAACAAAAACATTAACAATTTGTCCATTTATAGAAAAATATTTCCAACCTGTATTTTAAACCACTATCTGAGCATGGTCTATACAGGACTTCAAAGACATGAAGTTAATTGGTGTGGTCCCAGAATTCAAAGGATTCACTGTCAAGTGGAACACTGAAAACAAAGCATGCATGAGTGTGGAGTGGGAGGGTGGGTGGGAAAGGCATTGTAGGGGAGGTGATGTCTAGGTAGAGATGGACAGGTAACAGGAAGTTAGGCAGACATACTGGGAGTGAGCAGGGAGAAGATATAGGTGAGGTTGATGCTTTGAGGCACAGGAAAACACACATGCCTTGAACCAGAAAGAAAGAACATAGTGTGTTTAAAGAGCTGTGCTCAGTTTTGCTGTAGCACAGAATGTGAGGGAAAGAAAGAAAATAAAGTTAGCAAGCATACTGCCCAAGAACTGATGACCTTGGAAGTGAAGTTAAGGAATTTAGATTTTATTCTGAGGATAATGGGGAGCCACTGAAGGTATATAAAAAAAAACAGGCATAGTGGTGCATACCTGTAATCTCAGCCACTCAGGAGCCAGAGGCAGGAGGATAGCAAATTTGAGGTCAATCCAGGCAAAGTTAGTGAGACTGTTTCAAGTACAAAATAAAAACAAAAAGGGACAGAGCTGTGGCTCAAGTGGTACAGCATTTTCTTCGCATGGGTGAGTGCCTGGGTTCAATCCTCAAAACCACAAAAGCAAACAAAACAGAGTGGTCCACAGTCAGATGTCCATTTTATATATTCCATGAGTTGGGTGAGAATATTGTATATATATTTAAAATGACACAGGAGAATCATATTATTCATGAAACTACCTTGAGACTCTGAGGATGTAATTGTCAGCTGTCATCCTCCTGAGAAACAATTTCTAAAAACCATTTTGCAAAAGATCAAAGATTTGCTTGTTGCTTTGGGTGATGGGGATTGAGTAGTGAAAACAGGAGGGAAAGAGAGCAGAGGGGATTGACTTGAGGATGAGATAAGGCTAGAACAAGTTGGGTGAAGCACAACCCCCTGCCTCAGTGTGGACATCTCTGGGCTAGTGAATCCTTCCTGGAGTTGAACCTCTGTTTGAAGTTGGCACTTCTATGTGGCAAACCCATCCCATTTTTGCCTCTTTCCCTGGTCCACAATAAAGTCTAGTGTGAATGAATCAATGCAAAGGATTATTTTCCAAAGAAAGAGCCAGATTTTAACACTGGCTTGTCCCAGGACAGCATGAGGAAGTAGGAGCCCAGGAGGCTGGGGAGCCCATGAGAATATGAGGCTTCAGGTACACAAGTTTTCTCAACTTGGAAAACCTTTGCATAGACATACAGGTGAATGGATAGGTACTTAGATGGGCAGATGCAGAAAGAGAAAGAAATTGAATGTGCAGGAGTGAGTGCAATGCTTTAAGTAGGGACACAAAATAAGAATGAAAGAACAAAATTCTGAAGTAACCTAATATTGAAGTGATGAGTGGGATAAAAACTAGTAATCAAAGAAATCAGAGGAAAACACAGAGATTGTAAAGTTTTTGAAGTTAAGGACCTCCTGTTGGGACTTTCTGTTTGAGAACTCCACCAAGGCAAGACTGTCCCATGAAGGATCCACTGCTGTGTCTCCTTTCATCCTTCTCCTCAGAACACCTGACCCATTTCTTTTGATTCTTAGCGCTAATTCCATCACCATATGACCACATTCACTACAAACTGTTGAAAAAAAAAATTGGGGAACATTGACAATTCTACGATGCTGAATCTTGGTTTTTCTTAGTCTTTTGTTAGCATTTACTAGCTTGTACAGAGTAAGAGATTTCATCATGATATTTCCACACATGTATATAACAAATATACAAAAGTAACAGATTTGCCCTGTTACTTTTGTTACCCTCCTTCTTCCCTTCCTAGTATCTACCTTTTCCACCTCTCTAGTAGTTCCTCCTTTTACTTTCATGACTTTGTTTTATTTTTATTTTGTTTGTTTTCCCCTACCTCCTACAAGTGAGAAAAAACATGGGATGCTTGCCCTTGTGGGACTGGCTTATTTTACTTAACATGATGATCTCCATTTCCATCTGTTTTCCAGCAAATGACATAATTTCATTCTTCTTAATGGCAGAGTAAAACTCCATTGTGTATATATATCACATTTCCTTTATCCATTCATCCATTGATTTGCAACAAGGCTGATCCCATATTTGGCTATTGTGAATAATGCCACAATAAACATGGGTATATAGACATCTCCATAGTGAGCTCCATATGGCTGGATCATATGGGAATTCTATGTTTAATTTTTTGAGGAGCTTCTGTACTGATTTCCATAGAGACTGTGTTAATTTACATTCTCACATACCCATCAGGACTTAATAGGAGTTCCTTTTCTCCCCAGATTCTTGTTACCATTTGCTGTTATTTGTTTTCTTGATGATAACCATTCTGACTGGGATGAAGTGAAATCTCAGTGTGGTTTCTCATAGCTTTGATTTGTATTTTCCTGATGGCTAATGATAGTGAACATTTTTTCCTGTTTTTTGGTTATTTGTACTTTCTGATTTGAAAAGCATCTGTTTAGTTCATTTGCCAATTTATTGATGGATTAGATTATTTGTTGTTTTGGTGTTTGATTTTTAAAGTTCTTTGAATATCTGCAAAGATTTTCTTCCATTCTGTAGGCTGTCTCTTCACTCTGTTTTTTGTTTTTTTTCTTTTGCTGGACAGAAGCTTTTTAATCTGATACAATCCTATTTGTCTATTCTTGCTTTTATTTCCTGAGCTATTGGAGTCTTATTCTGTACCTAAGCTTAGATCTTGACATGTTCCGCAATGTTTTTCTCTAGTAGTTTCAAGGTTTCAGGTCTTACATTATGGTATTTGATCCATTTAGAGTTGATTTTTATACAGGGTGAGAGATAGGGATCTCGTTTCAGTTTTCCCATTATGCCGATCCATGGGAAGTCTTTCCATCTTCTGTAATTTCTTTCTTTAGTTCTTTCTAGTTTTCATTGTAGAGGTCTTTGACATCTTTGGTTAATTTTACGCCAAATTGTTTTTTCCTCTGAGGTGATTGTGAATGTGATTGCTTTCATGACTTCATTTCCAGTGAGTTATTAATAGTGTATAGAAAAGCTGTTTGTTTTGTATGTTGATGTTGTATCCTGCCACTTTGCTGAAAGTGTCTATCAGATCTAAGAGTCTTCTAGGGAAGCTTTAGGATCCTTTACATATAGGATCATATCAACTGCAAACAAGGACAGTTTGACTTCTTCCTTTTCTATTTGCATCCCTTTTACTTTTTTCTGCTACCTTATTGCTCTGGCTAAGAATTCAAGCACAATATTGAATAAGAATGATGATAAAGGACATCCTTGTCTGATTCCTGATTTTAGAGGAAATTTAGCTTTTCCCCATTCAGCATAATTTTGGTTATTGGCTAATCACATATAGCTTTATTATGTCGAGGTATGGATCTTGTATTTCTAGTTTCTTCAAGAATTTTATCATGGAGTGATGTTAGATGTCATCAGAGACTTTTTTGCATTTATTGAGATCATTTCATGATTCAGTCCACCAGTCTGTCTTTTAACTGAAGGATTTAGACCATTAACATTCAGAGTTATTATAGGAAGCTATGTAATAATTCCTGTAATTTTGCAATGTTTGATTCTTTCCTCCTCCTTATTTTTCTTATCTGCTTTTTAAATGAAATTTATTCTTTCCCATATTCTTATAGCTGTGCTTAACTTTCTTGCCTCTGTGTAGGATTCCTTCAAGTATCTTTGGTAGTGCTGGCTGAATGGTCATAAATTCCCTCAGTTTTAGTTTATCATGGATGGTTTTTATTTTATTTATGTTATGAAGCATAGCTTTACTGCATATAGTTGGTAATTTCTCTTGGGGTTTGAAATACATCTCTTGAATTTTAAAGTTTCTGTTGAGAAATCTGCTTTTATTTTGATGGGTTTGCATTTATATGTGACTTGGTGTTTTTCTCTTGCATATTTCAATATTCTTTTCTTATTCTGCATATTTAATGTTTTAACTATAGGATGTAGAGAGGTTCTCTGGTCTTGTCTGTTTAGTGTCCTAACAGCCACCTATATCTGACTAGCCATTGCTTTCCCAAGATTTGGAAAAATTTCTGCTATTATTTTATCAAATATGTTTTCTGTGCCTTTGTTTGTGCCTCTTCTCCTTCTTCTATGCTTATGATTCGTAGGTTTGGCCTTTTAATGGTGTCCCAGAAGTCTTGCATGTTCTGTTTGCAATTTCTTATTATTTCCTTTATTAATGTTTGAATGTTCTAACTCACCTACCTTGTTTTCAAGCTCTTTTGTTCTGTCTTCTACTTGACTCATTCTACTGGTGAGACTTTCCACTGAGGTTTTTATGTGACAGATTGAGGTTTTCATTTCAAGAATTTCAATTAAATTTTTTCAGGATTTTTTTATTGAGTTCATTTTTCATATCCTGCATTGTCTTCCTCATTTAATTTAGCTATTTACTTCTATTATCTTTGAATTCATTTAAGTGTTTATTGGTGTCCTCTTTAATTTCATCAATCATTCTTCTAATCATTGTTTTGAAATCTTTGTCTGGGATTTCATCTACTTCATTATCATTAGAGTCCATCATGTAGAGTTGTTGATTCTTAGAGGAGTCATGTTGCCTTTCTTTTCATATTTCTCATTTTTCTGCATTTGGATTGTGCATCTGAAGTACAGATGCACACTGAACTGGAGATATAGCTTAAGAGCCAGACATTTGCCAACATGTTCAGGACACTGAACACCACTCAAGGGGAAGAAAACTAACTGAAGTACCATACAGTTTCTAGTGTATAGATTGATGTATGCAAGCTAAGACAGGATTGGTCAAGGGTCAGTTTTTGGCTTCAGGGCTATATTCCCTTTAGAAGACTCTTTGTGTTTTCAGCTACTCCTGGCCACAAGGAGCTTTGCTGCCTATGTGCCAAACAGACTTTCATTCACTCCCTGGGCCTCCCAGTTGTGTCCCTAAGGACAGTAAGTGTCCAAGCCATGGGGTGTTACCCTAATGCACAGAGAGTGGGGGAAGCAAACAGAGAACTGAATTCTGCACTGGAGGGAACCAAGGGAACTCAGTACTCTGCCTGCTGGTCCCAGTGTGTTCAGACCTCATCCATCAGTTTAGAACCCTTTGAGAAGGAGGAGATTGACAAAATTGAGTGATCCACAGGATCTGGGCTCAGAGCTCTCAGTCCCATCTGGAGCCAGCCATATACAGTTGGGAGGCAGCTCCCAGAGGCTGAGAAATCTACCAGCCACAGGCTCAGAGTTCTGTTTTCATAGTGATCCTCATGTGATGGGTCTCACTCTTGCCACAGAGGGTGGATCCACCAGTCAGTGGCTGTCACAGCCTGAGCTCCCTGCTTAAAAATACTGGAAAAGGTCTTCTCTGCTTTCTAATGGCTGATAATTTTCAAGAATACAGTTTAAAAACAGGTAAACAACACATTTACAATGTGATTAAAAAAAAAAAAGTAAAAACCCTTGAGTTCAAAGAAGGAGAAGGTTAAGGTGAATTATAACAACCCAAGATGAGGCATTGATTTAGTGATATTTAAATAAAGCCTAAAGAATACAGAGATGATCCAGATGTGGTGGTGCATACCAGTAATACCAGCCACAGGTGTACGAGGCAAAAACAGAGGGCTCTCAAGCTCACAAGGCTAGCCTGGACAAATTTAGTGAGACCCTATCTCACTAAAAGGACTGGAGGGACATAGCTCAAGTTATAGAGTGCTTGCCTAGAAAGTGCAAGGTCCTGGGTTCAGTCCCCAGTACTGTATCAGTAAATAAATAAATAAATAAAATAAAAGAATGTAGAGATGTTCTTATAGAGAGAGGAGAAAAAAAGAATGGCATTCTAGTTTGCGGGAACAACAAAAAGGACCTAAGTTGGAAGCTTTAAATTTGGGCACCCTTGAACTTGGGTGCTTTAAGTCTTCCTTCATCCCAAATTCCTAATTGGAATGCTGCCAAATACTTTGTTGACCTCTTTGAAAGCAACATGATTTCCCAATTTATCAGTCAACTTTTCCTCTACATAGTAGAATTTCAAGGTTCTAGAACACAGGTCTTATCACCTTTGAGATTTACTCACAAGGGCTTCCTTTCTACCCTAGTTTTAACTGGGCTCCCATGGGAGGAGGGTAGAAGCCTGAAATGAGGCAGTCATAGAACTAACATTCACTGAGTGCTCAGAGTGCTTTAATTCCCTGTGTAGCCCTACCACACAAGTACTAATGATATTGGCATTCCCCCTTTGAGGAAACTAACATCTGATGAAAACAGTTGTTAACCACTGCATAGTGAAACTGGGTCTCCAATTTGGTCTGGCTAACCACAGAGCCCATGCTCTTAGGGATTTTGTACAGAGCAGAATGCAGGGCTGTCGTTATACTGCATCTCTCTTTTCTGCATAATGAATTCTTTGTCAATTTTCACTTTTTTTTTGAGCTTAGAAAGAATGCCTTTTACATACAGAAAAGTACATTGACTCATGTGAACTTATGCATTAACTTTAAGAAACCAAACAGACATAACACAGGGATCATCATTCAGGTAAGAAACAGAAAACTACCAGAACCCCTAGGAGCTGACCTTGTATGTCTATGACTGAATTGTGTCTTCCCAAAATTCCTGTGTTGGTGCTCCAACTGCAGTGTTACTGTATGTGAAAATAGGGTCTTTAAGAGGTAATTAATGTTAATGAGCTCATAAAGATGAGGGCCCTAATATGACTAGTGTCCTTATGAGAAGAAGAGACACTAGGGATGTGTGCATTCAGAGAAAAGGCCATGAAAGGATGCAGCAAGAAGCCACTGGAAGCCAAGGAGAGAGGCCTCAGCAGTAGCCAATCCTGCCTGCACCTTGGCCTTGGATTTTCAGCCTCCAGAACAAGGAGAAAATTAATTTCTGCTATTTAAGCATCTAGCCTCTTATTGTGCTATGGCAGCCTTGCAGACTATTATGGCATCCTTCCATGGACAGTACTTAATATAAATTAAATTTTGTACTTAATGTAAATTAGAACCACACAATATATCATTTTGTTCCTGATTTCTTCTGCTGTATAAAAGCTGTAAGTTTTTCTTTTTGCACTGCTTAGCTGCATCCTGTTAGTTTTAAGATATTATTATTAGACTTTAGTTCAAAATGTTTTTAAATTTTCCTTCTGATTTATTCTTGACCCACAAGTTATTTTGAAGTATGTTCCTTAATTTTCAAATTTTGAGATTTTTTTCAAGTATATTTCAGTTACTAATCTCTAATATACTTACTGAATTTTTGTCTACTTGTTCAAGTAATTCCTGAGAGAGAAGCAAATTTTCAGTGTAATAGTAGATATGTTTATTTCCCTTTTAAATTCATTTGGTTTTTGCTTTGTATATTTTGATGTTGTTTTATTAGATACACACACTTTAAGGATTACATGTCCTCGCTGAACTAGACTTTTAACCCTCATCTCTGCTAATGTTCTTTGCTTTGAAGTCTGCTATAATAATGAGATGATTCTTCCAATTTTTAATAATTAGTGTCTGAATGGAATATCTCTTTCCATCCTTTTGCTTTTAATCTATCTTCATGTTGAGATTGTGTCTCTTTGAACAAACATGTAAGTGAATGTGGCTTTTTTTTTATACAGTCTGACTTGATAGACTAGAATATTCAGGGTGAACAGAGTGGCAGAAGGCCTAGAGGCCGGAAGGAAGTCACAAAGTGCCACCTGAGTGCAGAAAACAGGGAGCGGCAAGGGGACATGGCTGGACTGGTTTCAGGGCACACACCTCCTGGAGATCAGCCTAAGAATTTTAGACCTTTCCCTTGATAACAGTGGGGAGTCAAGGAAGAATTTTAATGTGGGAATGACTTGACCAGAAGAGCCTTGTTTTATTGATGTCCCAACTAACGCTGTACAGGTGTTTAGAGAGCTTCCCCAGTTTGGGCTAGTTGGAAATCAAGCATCTTCCTGAATGGGAAATCCAACATCAACCAGAGTTGTCCCTGTATGCTCATTGCTTTTAACCTGCCAAAGATTGGAGAGGACACTTGAACGGATTTTGGAGCTCTTTTTTGTCCATCACACACTTCTTGCATCCCGTACCTTACAACTGCAGCTGACTCACCAGCTTCATCCTAATTCCTTTTCTCTCCCCAGTGACAGAGAGCCTCTCTAAGTGCTTCCAGGCAGAAAGTCTCAGTGAACAGGACCTCATCTCATGAGTTCTTTCTCTCAGGGATAACAACCCTGCATTGTTAGTCAACACCTAAAACAGTTGCTTCATATGCGTTGTCTGCTTTTATAGCTTCTTCCTATGGAAAGGTAAATCCAATATTCTATTCCCTTGCGAATGGAACCAGAAACTGTGATGTCTTTTTCTTTTTCTTTCTTTCCTTCCTTCCTTCCTTCCTTCCTTCTTTCTTTCTTTCTTTCTCTCTGTCTCTTTCTTTCTGTGTGAGAGAGAAGGAGAGGGGGAGGGGGAGGGGGAGAGAAAGACACTCATGAAGAAATGAGGCAGTGCCCCCTGTTTTTCAGGGCTACCATGGGTTCCAATAAAAAATGAAGTAGAGAATAGATTGTTTTGGGTGGCCCTGGATCTTAAGGATATATGGTTTAGAGAGAACCTGCATCAGAATCCTTATGCTCTACTCTGTTCTGCTGGATCAAGATCTTAGGGGATGGAGCCTGAGAACCTGCACTTTAATAACTACTCATACGGTTTTTGTTCTCTACAACTGAAGCGCCACTGTCTCACAGAGAATGGCTCTTTCTTATCCCCTTGCCCCCCAGCAGTCAGATTGGTAAGACTCAGAGGGTGGGGGATATGATGTGGTCAAGAATAGATGGAGAAGAAAATGGGAGCATTCTCATCCACTCTCTGAGTCTTTCATTTTCACATGAAGTGACAGTGCTTACACCAGACAGGAGAACAAATAGAAATCGGAGTTAATGTTTTAGCAAAAGTAGTGACAATTCACCCTGGGACATAGTGAAATGTGTATGATGAAATAACTGCAATATTTGAGATTTCTAGCATTAATGATCACACCCTTTACTCTTACTCTTTCTTCCTAGTGAACAATAAAAACTACAAACACCTACATTCTAGTACAGTATGGATAAGTATATACTACACACAGATCTTAAAAACTTTTAGCATACAAAATGTCATAGGGTTTTTGTTGTTATTTTGTTTTGGTTTTTTTTGAAACAGGGTTTCACTTTGTAACCCAGGTTGGCTTCAAGCTCAACCTGGCTTCAGCCCCACAAGTGCTGGAATTATAGGCATGCACTATTAAGCCTGGCAGCATGCAGCATGTTTTTAGAGCTATCATGTGTTTATTCGTTTACTTCTATCACTAGTCAACAATGATAGCAAATACTCTCATTTGCCAGCATAAATATTACTCATGGATAAATCCATAATGGGGAATGGTTTTGTGTTCATATAGTAATGCTTATTTACCTGGGTTTCCCCAATGTTTAGCACAGTTCCTACTACACAACAGACATTCAGCAATACTTGTTGAACAAACAACTAAATGTAAATGATATTAAAGTATCTCCTGTAAGTAGGGCTAGTCTTACTGCTTACTCCAGGCTTCAGAACTGACTCCCTGGTATCTTGACTCAATTGTACCGAAGAATACAGTTAGTGTTGACCTGGAAGTACATGCAAAAGCATCGGACCACGGAATTCTATTGAATTGTAATGAGAATATGTATGAATGCCAGTAGTGGCTGGCAATATGTATGTGCTTTGAGGAGCGTAATGAGAATGTCTCACAGAGATAAACTGTTGTTGGAAATGATGAAAATTTGTTCCATATGGTTCTTAAAAATTTGTAACAAGGGCTGGGGGTGCGGCTCAGTGATGGAATGCTTCCTAGCATGCACTAAGTCTTGGGCTTGATCCATAGCACCAAATATACACATGTACACATAAGTACAAGAAGGACCAGAAGTAGAAGGTTTGAGAAGTTAAAACACCCATATTTTATATTTTATCAAAGCAAGATATGCTTAAAGTGTTGGCATTTCAAGGTTGGCTACTCTCTGAGAGGTTGGTTGGTAGATGCTATCTATACCTCACCGAGAAAAATGATCGAAAGGCTTTCACACAGCAGGTTATCTGCTATGGAAGTAAGAAACCTTTGCAAGACCAGTGCTCCATTATTTTATATAACAAAAGTCAAAAAATAAAATGAGAAATTTTCAATAAAATTGCAGCGAATGCTTTCTTTCTACCTGTGAGCAGTAGGCTTACACCCTACAGGGTCATCCACTCACCGGATTTCTTTAAAAGGTGCTCTTCTGGTACTTTCTTCTAGGTTAGTGACACCCAATGATGTTGATTTTAAATAATAAAATCTTGCCAACAACAATCAGATATTAACAACAGCTCATAGGGTTAGTACTCATGTAGTATCAGGCAGGTATATGACTCAAGGGAAATGACAATAAAATAAGCAGCGATGAAACTGAGATCAGGAAGATCACAATTCAAGGCCAGCCTGGACAAATAGTTTACAAGACTCCTATCTCTAAAATAACTAGAACAAAGTGGACTAGAGGTGTAGCTCACACAGCAGAGTGCCTCCTTTGCAAGTGTGAAGCCCTGAGTTCAAACCCCAGTCCCACCCAAAATAAAAAAAGATGTGTCTGATTATAATATAGATCCTGTTATCAGTGGTATAAAAACACATGATAAAACTGTGTACCTTAGAAGCAAAGAGAGGGAGAGAGAGAAAGAGAGCAAGAGAGAGAGAGAGAGAGAAAGCTATATGACAACAAGGACTTTGTAGTTGTGTAATATATCCACCAAAATGTGTGTGCTGAATTACTCATTCACAAGACATTTTTTTTTCTGGTACTGATTCAGCTTGACCCTCTATCCAATCAGACTGAGTGTTGGCTGCTGTGCTGAGTCTCTGACCTACTGTGTCTGCACGATCTGTGGAGGAAGGGGAGGTGATGCTCTCTTTGTACACCTTTGAGCATTGAGGAGAGTCACTTCGCAGAGTTCAAGCTGAAATGTGTTATGGTGTGGTTCTCTTCATCAGCGTGGGGTATACACACAAAGCCCCACTCTTTAGTTTCTCTTTTTTTTAATTAGTGACTCAAGCAGAAAGCCTTTCTCTTCAGGCCTGTGCGCTCCTTAAACCATTGAGCCATCCAGCAGCGCTGGCATGAGATTCTTACTAGACGTCTCTGTGGAGAGTAACTAGAAGCATGCTGAAAGCTGATGCTGGTCCTGTGGCTCTTGCCCAGGTCCCCAAGTTGTTCTCCCCATGCCTGAGCTAGGCTTAGATACCTGGGGAGCTGCCAGGCTGCCCTCCCGCCCTTGGGCTTCCTGCTCCTTCAGGCCATACCCGTCTGTGGAGCAATTGCACTGTGGAAAGTGGCTTGGGTCAGTTTCTAGCACCCACTACATATAGCACACTATGTACTTGGCCCTTGTGTTGGCTGGGTTTGGAGTCCTCACTTCTCTGCTCCCAGTGTGGAGAGTTCCACGTGAGGGAGCTTGGGGTCCTTTCTGCCCTGTGGACCTGAGCTGGTGCCATCCTAGCCTCTCAGTCTGATTCTGATTCAGTCACCAGTACACCAATCGGTCCCTTTCTCCCTAAAGGCTGACACAGCCTCACCCCTGTTCTTCCCGTGGCCAGCTGTATACTCCATGTAATAGTGGGAGAGCTAGTCTTCATCAGCCACAATTTTCTGTTCTAGTCCTCCTTATGCCAGGATATGTAGTTTAGAGACACCCTCCCAGGTAGCCAGGTTACTTGCTGTGCCCACCTTATTGACACAGGGTTCTTGGCAAATTTTCTCACTATAATATTGCATTCTTGTTCACTAGATACCCTCTAACACACACACACACACATGCATGCAGACGCACACATGCACACACACACAAACCACGTGCACACACTCCAAAATGCTTTGCCCCACCCCCTTTGGCATACTCGTGGGATGACATAACACTTCTTGGTTAACAAACTTCATTAACACTCTCTCCTGACCAAAGTAGCCTTGAGGTTTTCTTATTTTTTTCACTTAATATTTTATATGACTTATACTTAGTAATTATAATGCATATTGTACTAGTTAGCCCAAGCTCGAGGCCAAATTTTCAAAATAAAAAACTTTTAAGAAGTTACTTCAACTGTAAGAATCAAATGAACCATACAATATACACACATGATTAGTTTTGAAGGGTAAAATTTTCTCATTTGGGTGAAATGAGATATTAAATGCTATGAAAATTCATCTTGGCAAAGCCATACAGTGGAATATTATTTAGCGATAAAAACAACTGGCACCTGTTATAGTGATCATGCCTGTAATCCCAGCACTGGGGAGGTAGAAGCAAGAGGATCCTAAATTCATGGCCAGGCTAAGCTACAAAATGAGATTCTGTTTCAAAAAACATCAAGAGTTGGGACTGTAACTGAGTGTTGAGTGTTGAAGTACTTGCTTACTGTGTACGAGGTCTGGATTCCATCCTCAGCATGAAATATAGAAAGAAAGAAAGATGAAAGAAAGGAAGGAGGGAGAGAGGGAGGGAGGGGAGAGGGCTGGAGACTAGGAGCTAGGGAAAGTTCCGGACTTTTAAAAATTGAGCAGCCTGATTTAGAGCACCTCCCTCACCCCTCCCTCACCCTTCCCTCTGAGCCCAGAGAGCTTTTCAAAGGCAAATTCTTTGTTAAGTTAGAAAGAGTGGAAATTTCCTCCTGCTTGGATTTAGGGTACCTGAGAATTCGCATAGGTATATCCAGGAGTCCACCCAGATTACCCCCTGTCCCCCAAGGCCATTGGAGACAAGAGTGACTCTGGTTTCCCCCTACTTCCAAGTTAACTTCCAAGTTAAGGATGATATAAAAATGATCAAAGGTAAAATTCTTTCTCTTTTCCTGCATGGAGCACCTCCATTCCACATGTCAGAGACCCCACCTGTAATCCCCTCCCCCCTTTCCTATAATAAAACTCTGTTATTTCCCTCACTACATCCAAATGTTCTGTTTAGGTTCTTCTTTGCCAGAGACCAAGAACCAAAATCTTGCTATCAGAATCATCAGCAACTTCAACAGAAGGAAGGAAAGAAGAAATGGCTATTGAGCCATGAGACGACAATGGAAGAAACGTAAATCCGTATTGCTAAATGAAAGAAAGTAATCTGCAAAGATTATATACTGTATGATTCAGTTATAGAGCATTCTAGGAAAGGCAAAGCTATAGGGTCAGTAAAAAGGCTAGTGATTTCAAGGAAATGGGGATGGAAGAAAGAATGAACAGGCAGACTACAGCAAATACTGAAGGCAGAGAACACTGTTACTGCCCTGGTGGATAACATGACATCACATTTGACTCAACTCTAGAGCATCCAGCACAAAAAGTGAATCCTAATGTGGACTGTGGGTTTTGGTTTACAATAGTGTGTCATACTGGTTCACCTTTTCCTATAAGTATACCTCATAATATTAGTAAGAGTAGAAAGAGTACAGGAAGGTGAGGGGTTAAATGCGAACTCTGCACTTTCTGCTCAATTTTTCTGTTTAACCTAAAACTGTTCTAAAAATAAAATCGATTACTCAAAAGTTTAAAAAAATCAATTGATTATGAAAAGTTCATAAACAATGAACTTTAGAGTTCCAAACAAAAACCTGGATCTAGAATACTGTAATTCACAAGGAGAAAAATAAATGTCCAATTAAAAGTCATTGTTAACTTAGTAAAACACAAACCAAGTTACCAACAAAAATACAATATTTATTCTCAGAAACATCATCTGGGATCAGCTTTTTCCTACTTCTAACCTCAGTGTGGTGGGGTGGGGAGAAGAGTTGTGGGGGAGCTAAACATGGAGTTGGGTATTCAAGGGTTAATACTCCCAGCTTAAGTTGATCCTGGGCCTAATAGAAACAACCAATGCCTTGAAAGAAGTGTTGTTTTGTTTTTTTTTTAACAATGGCAGAATCTGGTTCAGTAAGGTAAGAGACGAGGTAGTCCCTCAGGAATTAGTCTGTGTCATTTGATTTTTATGGGCACCATTGTCTAATGAGAGTTAATGATTAAACACATTTGGTCAATTGTCTTTTAGTTGTTAAACCGCTCTGCAAATTTTATTACCTTAAAAAAAAGAAGAAAAGCATTTTGTCTCAATATTTTGAAATGATGCTATTTTGGAATTTGAGTTCATTTCAAATTAAGTATTTCACATTTTGACAGATTTTTAAAGATTTAGCACTTTTTTTTTATAAGGAGAAATCTATGGATTAGTAAGTATTCATAATACTTTTTACTAATGGGAACTAAAAGCAAAAGTGAATGAGAAAAATAGCGTGAAGTTATTTTGCCTCTACTGTGCTGTGTGAGTCAAATTTGAAAAGAAAACCAGTAACATAGTGGATGAAATTAAAATTAGAATTCTCTATGAGTTTCTGTCATGATAGTGTGAATTGGCTGCCCCTTTAACGTAGAAATGACAGCACCAGTAGTACGAAATTATGAAAACAAAAAAACTTCACCAAACGGGATTTCATTTTAAAATGCAGAACCTATTAAAGAGCTTCACAAAGGAATACTGCTTCTGACAAGTGGAGAAAAATCCACCCTTCAAAGCTAATTGAGGTATTAAAGTATGTATGAAAGAAAGAAAAATGGCATAGAGCTATTAAAACTAGTTTTGTAATGCAGACACACTTTTTCATAGAAACAGTAACAACAGCCTCCAGGGTAGGGGGCGGGGTGGGGGTGTGAATGCCCAGAATGAGTAAGTGGGAGATTCTTCCAGATGAATGAACAAATGAATGAATGCTTTTTAAAAAAAATCCAAACCAAAAATGGTTTAAGGTGACTAATTAAGACCCCCTCTCAGAAAAGCTGTTGCTAGGTAAACAAAACTGTTTAAAACATGTTCGTCATTAAAGCGTCCCCTGACAGAAGGAGGAGGCTAGCAGACTTGGCGACAGAAGGGAGAAGAACAGCATATGGCCACAGTTCTGTCCCCTGCTGACAGGCTGCCTCACTGCAAGCCCCCTTTGCTCTGTGTTCTGAACGCATAGCAGATTGCTATGCCCTGACTTTCCCATCTGTACTCCAGACTCATGTCCCAACAACAGTGGCTGCCACTCAGTCTTCAGCCCTGGACTGTAAGGAGGGGCAGGAGCAAGGGGGACCTGGGAGGAGCTGGGTGGTGTGGTTAACAACCAATCTTCACAATGCTCTCCGTGATGCACTTTGCATTGCATGGTATATTTCCAGTGGGGATTAGCCCATCCATCATAGCCCTTTATTGGGCCCCCTTTTTTTGTTGTAGAAAGCCCAAACACTGTTGTAAAATTCTAAACTGCTTAATTGCTGTGCTGTAAAAATTTGCATATCAGAGATATGTCATTCCATCATTAAATAGCCCTAGGTATTTATTACAAGGTCCCAACAATCATGCCAGTGCACCCTTGAAGAAAGGTCATTTATTGGTATTATGCAAAATTTGTTGCTGACTTCAAATCAGAAGCAATTAGGGCTTTAGATACTGTTGAACTGAGTATATTTTGATTTCTTCTGGTTCAAGGTTCAGAGCCTGCTGACCCCTTCTGACATGATCAGGATGTTTAAGCAACATCATCAGCTAGCTTGGTCTCAGGCTATGAGTTGTTTTACACCTTTTGCCTTCTCATCTGATGTGGATGGGAGTAGTAAACTGACTTCTGCATCCTTGATTTTTGTCTTTAATTATAATACCAAATTGGTACCTAGTTAGTTTGCAGTGTGTGCACTCAAGTTCTTCCATTTAAGATGAGTAGAAATGTTTGGAAGCCTTAGATTAGAGCTAAGTCATGTGCACACCTGTTCCCACTATTAGGCAGAGATTGTGCAATAGAAAGATGCCATGACTGTCGCATCCCACCTAGGCAGGCAGGTCCCCTCCAGGGAAGGGGTGGCTATGAGTGGCAATCAGAGGCGCAATGACTCACTGGTCTTTCCTAAGCCTTTGATCCTGGCCAAGTTGTCCTCCTGGCTGGGGTGACTGACAGAGCCCATTTGGCAGGGCTCCCTGCAATTGAAAGCAGCCCTTCCTGATTTACCCATGCCCGCACCCCTCTACCAGGGTCAGAATAAGAATTAATCGGTAACTAATTCAATTGAAGGTACAAAGGAGACCCTGAAACCTTCCACTTCAGCTGGAGTTGGGCCAGGACACTGGAACAAGTGCTGCCTTCATTCCCAGCCCGAAACCTGCCGAAACAGCAGTCATGCTGTAGAAGCAGGGACAAAAGGAAAGCAGCTCCTAGCTACTCAGGAGGCAGAGATCAGGAGGATTACAGTTCGAAGCCAGCCCAGGCAAATAGTTTGCAAGACCCTGGGGAAAAAAAAAATCACAAAAAAGGGCTGGTAGAGTGGCTCTAGGTGTAGGCCCTGAGTTCAAACCCCAGTACTGCAAAAAAAAAAAAAAGATAAGTGACATGAGATGGATGGGGGCATTTTGGTCTTCATCTTCATAAAGGAAAAAAATCTTCCAAGATAAGCAAATAAGAATCAAATAAGCATATGTGCTTATGTTGTGGTTATGCAGGATTTTTACTTTCTTCTTTACACTCTTTTGGGCTTTTCCCCAAATCTATATAAGGTGTGCATTGATTTTTTTTTTTTTTTTTTTGCCAGAATGGAGTGAGGTGGGATGGGGAAGTATTTTGTAAAAGCAACAGAGGCACCAGTAAGTAGCATATATATTTCTTGTTAACCCTGGCTTGGGGTGTTGGCAGACTCTGTGACGACCAAGAATCATGGTACCTGTGACACAGCCTTTTCCAGGCTTCCATCCAGTTAGCAATAAGCCAACTCATTTCAGGTTATATGTTGTTTCAGAAAAGACAAAATGCATAAATATATGTGAAACATATCATAACCGTGAGAAGTAAGATTTTTACCCAGAATGCAGAGGAAGAGGAAGTAGGAGGCAATGGGTAAAGACTAACCATGCAGGGGGGTCCTCACAAGGGATGTGGTTTAGCATGCAGGAGGCCCTAGGTTCAATCCCTGGTACCACAATTTAAAAAAGAAAAAGAAGAAGAAAAGAGGGCATCATAGAGATTTCTTGTCAAAACTCAGAATAGTCAGGATAATGAACAATAGCTAGTTCCTTCACATAGTGGTGAACACGGTTCTAAGAAGCTTCTATATATTCAGCCATCTAATACCTGTAATGACCCTGTAAAGAAGGTGCTATTTTTATCCCCACTTTATAGATAAAGAGTCTGATACACAGAGAGGTCAATTAACTTTTTTGAGCATTCACAACTCACACCAAGTGAGTGTAATACCTCACCTGAGTATAACATACCAAGTCCACATCTCTACTCCAGACCCTTTTTCTAGTCTATTTGTCACTAAGCTTTCTGGACAGCCCTGCCTAGACATTCCAAGGGCATTTCATATTAAAAATGTCCAAACTGAACCCATTGCCTTCCTTCACAACTCCTATCTGCACAACCCCCATTTTGCACCTCATTTGGGTGAATGTCATTGTCGACAGTTTTGTCATCTAGGTCATAAACGTCAGGTTTGTTCTTGGTTCTTCCTTCTGTGCATTCATTTGCCTGTGGATGGTATCCCCTTACCACCTCTTCAGTCTGTTCCTGTCTGTCACACTGTTGCTGCCTAGAGAAAGCCCTCACCTTATCGTCTTTCAGATAGTTATGAATTTCCCTTGTACTGGTTGGCCCCATCTCCATTCTTCTTTCTTTCTTTCTTTCTTTTTTTTTTTTAAGGCAAGGTCTTGTTATGTAGCCCAAGCTGTCCCTAAATTGTGATCTTCCTGTCTGAGCCTCTTGAGTGCTGAAATTTTAGGCATGCACCACTGTGCTTGGCTTTCCTGTGTTGACTCCTAATCCATCTTCTACCAATTCCCACTGGTAGTTTTTCAGAACCTCAATCTTATCACATCGCTTCTGCCTAAAACTGGAATTGCTTCCAAACTTTTTACAATGAAGTCAACGTTCTTATTGTTCTCCAGATTTAACCCCATGGCCTCCTGTTTCACACGCTTTGTTTTTTCACAAGCTCTTCTTCCTTCTATGAATGCACCATAGTCTGCTGGAAGATGTACCTCCATGATGGTGCTGTCCCTGACCCACACCACCCCACCCCAGGCAAAATCAACACCCTTTCTCTAGGTTTCTGCTATCCCACACACCTCTATGTTGCACCTGCCATCCCCTGTCCACCCCAGGTACATCCCAAATCACAGCCGTTATTGCCTGTGCCTACCATGTACATCTCAGCCACATCGCTATCCATTCTTTAGTGCATGTTCACTTAAATCGCCCTCAGATTGGTGTCCAAGAAAACATAGCTGTGTCAAATGTACAAGTAAGTTAAGTTGTAAACAAGAGGAAGCAGTCCCAAGAGAAAAGGATCTTAACATGGGACTCTAGAAAGAACTGTCACCATGTCCAGACTCCCACATAGGCAGCAGAGCATGACTGGTCACAACCCTGGAGAAGCAGGCTAGGGTGGAGGTGAGTGAGCCCTGTCAACTGGAGGACAATTCAGAAGATTTTCCCACTGACAGTCTTGCTTGGCTGCTTTAAAGAAACTGAGAAACTTAACTACTTCTAGCTGTTGTTCATTTGCGCATTCCTGTCCAAATTGTTTTAAATTGACATGATTGTGCCAATTGCACTCTATAGTGGTGATATCAGCCCAGGATTCTGGCAAGAGTTTGAGCTGAGAAGAATGTCACTCCCTGTGACAACCCCTTGGTGCCACGGTTATCCCTGACCCAGCAGTTACAAGTCACTTGAGGAACTGGAATTCCTATGTCTCCCAGTAACCCCCTGATCAGCATGACATAGTAACTGGACATACCACAGACATATACTCTTCCCTGGAGTTAGAAATAATCTCTACAAAACCTTCCTGCCAAAATTAGTGTTACCTGTGAGATGGACGTTTTAGAACACATCCAAAACATTCATCCTTTAGCTCTGCCCTTCAAACATTTATTTAGCATCCACCATGTGTGAAGTACTATGGCAGGTGCCACTGCCACAAAGACAAAACCCATATTCCCTGAGCTGAAGATGGTAAAGCCCAAGAAGGGGTAGTTTAGCACATGTTTAGTAATGCAATGTGCTCAAGGGTTCCCAAAGGTGTTTCAGCCCAAACTTCTCAGAGAAAGTTTATCAGATTTCTCTAAAGCTGATTGAGTCTCTAGAACCTCTAGATGTCTAGATTGCTCTATAGCTGATAAGTTGATTGGATCAACTGGCTGGGACAAGGTCCCCAAGGAAGTGTAATTGGTAGAGGTTCTGGGGAACAACTGTGAGTCTTGTAATGTCCTGTCTGGAGCAGTCTGCAAAAGGGTCTGGAAACAGACTGACTGAGGAAACTTCCTTGTATGAAGTACTCAGCACAGAAGTCACAAAAGAGGAGGTGGAAAAGGTCACTGAGGTCAATTTTTCTGAATGCTTTTAGTTGCTGGCATGGTAGCGGGGTCCACTAGGGTGGCCGTCTCTGGCAGAGCGAATGACCAGTGGCCACCACAGTTTACATGCGTGTCATCAGTGTGAAATAAAGAAAACATACATTTTTGGCCTAGGCACTGCAAATCAACTGCAAGATGATACTTTGCTAATAATTTCCCATCTTGAAGCATTTGCTATTTTTGCACATTGGCAGGGTGGGAAAATTAAGCTTCTTTGCGGTTGCGCATGTTCTGAAACTTGTCTACAAGGATATGCAAGCTAAGGAAAACTTGATGAGGAGTGAGCAGAGGCACCTTCCTGTCTCCTTCACTATCATATATAGTTGGCATAGTTGAAAGGCCACAGTACTAAGTTCTCTGTAAGTCAGTATAACTGGCTGCAAGCAACAGAAACTGACTCTACTTATGTTAAGAAGAAAAATATTTTTTTTCCCAGTGCTAGGGATAAACTTAGGACCTTGTGCTTTCTAGGCAAGCTCTCTACCAGAGCTACATCCCAGCCCTCTTTGAAGAAAGGAACTAATTGGCAAGGTATCATTGGCTTACCAGACGATGCAAGGCTGGTGAGAAAACACAAGACTTAGAAAATGATCAGGAAACATCTCTGCCTCTTAGTGGGCACCCTCAGTCTTGTCAGGAGACCAGTAGCTTTCCCCATTGCCACATACTGCAGCTGTCACCTCTGAACACAACCCTGTTTCTCTGAAAGGATGTCAGCCATTCCTGCCAGCTTTGCCGATAACCTCTGAACTTAGAGTCCCAGGTTGCTGAATTTAAGTTCCTGGCCCATTTGCTGTTTGTCCTCAGTGATGAGGGCTTCCTCTTCCTCCCACTCCACTATAGCATTTTATTCTGAAGTTCCCCCAAACAGTAAAGGATAGAATATTGGAAAGCTTATCACCTAATTGTTTTTATTCACTGGAGAGTCATTTCTATTATACTTGGAGTAGTCAGATAATTATTAAAACATGACAATAAACTTTTGCTTCCTATTTTAAGAGCTTAAAACTTAAGAAGGAACTGGAAGTTTGGGAGAAACCAAAAGTAAAGCAATGATTATCTGTTATAGAAAGTTAAAGAAATTGCACTGTCTTATTCTAGAAAAAAGAGAATTAAACAGACATTAAAATCAGTAACCATGGCTAAACCTTGCCATAGCCATCTAATGCTCAGAAGACGGCTTTTTCAAAGATCCCTGGGAACATCTTCCTGAACACAGTTCCATAAGAAATTAAGGCCGGAATCAAATCTCTTTGAGCTATCACAAGTCATAGAGTCCATCTGAATTTCCACAATTTGACAATAGACTTTCTTAATGAAGTGGGATTTATCAACTACTTAGCATGTACTTAGAATTTTCTAAGGAGTGTGAAGCATATGAAGAGAAAGGATCCCTACCCCCAGGGAGCAGCTGTGGGGGCACACAAAACGCTACAAATTGGCTCGTGCCAATTTCATCCTTCTCTCCTCTCTGGCATTTTCTTATACTGTAGAAGCTGGAAGAAAGTACATTTCTTAGGCACACTTTCTTTGGAACTTAGAATTTGGGGTATGAATTTGATTCTATCAACTAGAAATACTCCCACGAAGTTTGGAAATGATGCCAAGCACAACTCTGACTTTTGAATGTTTCTTTTTCAATGAAAAGAAAGTTTGGGAAGGGCAAGAACTTCTACCACTGTTCATTCTGCAGCTTCCAGGGCATCTGGAAGCAGCAAGGGCGTCCTCATTTCTAGTTTGAAGTTGTAGTGGTAACTTATTGAACCGGTGGCTACAAAGGCTGTTTTAGAGAGAGTAGCCTCCCTGCATGGACATATGTGCAGTGTTCTGGGAATCATTTCTCGAGATCCTGTCGCACACCCACTGCTCCAGTTTTGTATTGTGGAACAGATAGAAGGAGTGATTTCTAGGACATGGTGAAGTAGTTACTTCAACTGAGCTGAGCCCAATGCCTGATCCACTGAGGAGCAGCAGCAGTACTTTAGAATCTTTCAACTTGACTTCATAGCACCATGACCATGAAACTACTGTTGGAGGAGGCCATCCGCCATGAGTCCTAGACATCCCTGCATGCCCCGGCTGGGCATGTCCAGAGTGCAAGGTCCCAACTTTTCTTTATCCGGGCCATTTCTCCCATACACTGATGGATGAAGTGATATCTTCCTCTGAGATTTACCTACTTACTACAAAATTAATGAGTTCCCAAGTTCAGTATTCCTCACCTGTGTTTTACATGCTGTGTTTACCAGAGCCCCTCTGCACTGCAAGGGGAACTGATACTGAATATGATGCTTGCTGGCCTGTGAGTGATAATGTAACAGTCCTTTGTCTCTGACCCTCAAGTCTCCTATCTTCTGCCAGGATCCATGAGACAGCCACAGACAACTTATTAGTTTTCACGTAGGGTAAAATCTCTGACTTTGACAGCATAAAAACCATAGTTCCCTGATACCTATTGTACAACTACTAATAACAATATTCAATGCTAGGTCTTCAAGAATCTGATTTTTGAAGCTCAGCCATATTTGAAAATTACTGGGTCATAACAAAGGAGAAAGAGTCAGAATCCCTTGTGTCCTAATAACACACACACACACACAAACACACCCCACACACCATACATACACACACACACACACAATTACAGATCATCAGATTTACCATTTACAAGGGTCTAAAGTTTTTTGGTTTTCTTCCTTCCTTCCTTCCTTCCTTCCTTCCTTCCTTCCTTCCTTCCTTCCTTCCTTCCTTCCTCCCTCCCTCCCTCCCTTCCTTTCTTCTTTCTTACCTTCCTTCCTTCCTGTCAGGGTTTCTCTTTGTAGCCCAGGCTGACCTTGAACTCATTATCCTCCTTTCTCAGTCTCCTGAGTACTGGCTGGGATCACAGTTCTGTACCATCGTACCAGCAAGGCCTAAAGTTTAGAAGATACTACTGATCAGTGAACATGATGACAGCAGGGAGATCTGGTGCCCATGAGAGTAGCAGAGAAGAATCAGCAATGGTGAAAGTGAACCTTCTGTGGTTTGGATATTGAATTCCCCCAAAGACCCATGTGTTACAGCCTCAATTCCCAGCTTGGCACTATTGGGAGATGGTGGAAACCTTTAAGAGATGGGGCCTGATGGGATGTCTGCGAACACTGTCAGGGTGACTTTGAAGGGAATAATGGGACCACGGTCCTTTCTTTTTTCTCTCTCACCAGGTTTCCTCCCTCACTTGTTCCTACCATGGTGTGCTGTCACACTCACTATTTTAAGCAGAAAGGTATTAAAATGCATTAAGTGCTTGCAGATCACGTTCCATTGGTTTATATCACAGTTGAGGAGAACTGAGTTTGGGGAATTCCCTACTTCTATAGTAATTGCTAAGCAACTCTGCCAAGGACATTGTTCCAAAGGGAGGTATCACCTCACCTGTCAAGGCTGCTTATCATAAACACAACACTTAGAAATGACTTGGATAAAGGATGGTCAGGGCCTCGAGTGTGGAGCATACTCATCTCTACCATGCAGGGACACCAGGACTGGTGGCGGGTTGCCTCTTCCAACAACAGTTTCATGAGTGGTTATGATACGAAGCCAGGTTGAGGGATTTTGAAGTTCTGCTACTGCACCTCAATGGATCTGGGCATCTGGACTCAGGTGGTATTCACAGAATACTAAAAATCTCTCCTATCCAATGGCAGATTGGTTATCAGGTCATACTTGTAGTCCCTTTTTTCATTAAGAAGAGACCTTTCTTAAGTGGCTCCTCAGACATAAGCAGAAAAATTAGTTAGGCCACTCACCAGGTCATAGCCATGCCCAAATATACTTATTCAGCTGGATTGCCTATAGCCTACATTCAAGACAAGATCCTAATATACATATAGTTTCTAGAATTAGCATCACAATATATTTAATTTCATGTTCTGTACTTACTAAACATTATTTGCTGTGTTCTAAATGTTTGCCTCCCACTATTAAGCATTAAGAATTATGGACTTTGGGAAAGATTTAAAATGAAGGGGATTAGTAGTGCCCTTATAAGTGGCCCAGGGAAGTTTGTTTGCCTTTTCCACCATGTGATGGTGTAGTGAGAAATCACCATCTCTGAGCAATGAGCCCTCATCAGTTGCTGAATCTATTGACACCTTGACCTCAGACTTCCCAGTCTCTAGAGCCATGAGAAATAAATGTTTGTTGTTTATAAGATTTCTATGGTATTTTGTTATAGTAGCCCAAATATACTAAAGCATTATTAAATTACATTGTCCCAGATAATTGACTATTTTTCAAAAGCATGATTTTTATGGTGTGATAAGCATCTGCTATAGTTTGAATCTTGACTGTCCTCCAAAGACCCATGTGTGAAAGGCTTAGGCCCCATAGTGGCACTATTGGATAATGTTGGAACCTTTGGGAAGTACTTAGGTCAATAGAGATGTGCCTACCAAGGGGATTCTGGGACCCCAACCCCTTCCTTTCTCTCTTTGCTCTCTGACTCATGATGTAAAGGGTTTTCTGGTGATACATGCAGTCCCACCATGGTGTGTTATGCTACCACAGGTCCAAAGCAAAAGGGCCAATTGATCATGGACCAGAACTTCCAATGCTGTGAAATTTCTCTCTTTATAAGTTGATACATCAGTTATTTTGTTATAACAACAGAAAGCTGACTTCTTAGCCTCTCAATATAACAACACAAGTGATATAATTCAACATATAGTATGGGGATAGTATGGTATTATGGAAGGGTCAAAGGTCATGAACCTGAAAAAGCTGGTTCCCATATACTAACAGTGTAACTTTAGGTTGGGCTTATATTTTCTCTAATCCTCACATTTTTTGTGTAAGAAAAATAATAGTCTCTATCTCTTAAATTTGTTGTAGCAATTAAATGAGGTGCTGGGCACAAAGGCAGTGGTTCCACAGCTCTAGATTAGGATTAATAATTTAGTGTCAGTGCTGGGCAGGTACACTGCTTCATTCATCCTGTGTGTGCGCATTGTGAAAAAGGTCTGTATTTGAGTCTAAAGTTGGTCTAGAGCTCCTAACAAAAATTAAAAGTTCTCTCTGAGTCTCAATTTATATTAAACCTCAACTCATAAGTAGGAAAATGGACTTGCTCTCAGGAGTTCACCCTGCTGTATCAACACAGCTGAATATTTCACCTAAGCTAGCAAAAAAATTATCAAGACTGAAATAAATTAGGTATTTTTGACATCCTTGTGATGTATCAATTACATGATAAATCATTGACTCTCTAGGACAACAGACAAATTGTTCGGAGAACCTCATTCACTCACTCACTCACTCACTCATTCTTTGTGTTAGATCACGGGCTAGCAAACTTTTTCTGTAAGGGCCACATAGTAAATACTTAAGGTTTGTGGGCCAGTGAGGGTTCATATATTCCACTGTGCCATTATAAGAAAGCAGGCATAGATGGTAGTAAATAAATGGGTATGTGTGTTCCAAATGAACTTTATATACAACAAACAAGTGACAGACCAAATGTGATCCATTTTCCGACTTCTATATTTGACACAGGGCCCTTGATCTTGTGGAACTTGCAGTATGTAGAGGAGAAAGTCTTAGTTGTGAACCAGAAGAAGATAGGTGTTTTACCATAAGAATGGATAAGCCAAGAAATGGCACTCTACTGACTAATTTGTGAAATGAAAGGAATGATATTGGCTAGAAGAGATCTCTGAAACTCACAGCTAAGCTTCTTAGGGGGGAGAGACTCACTTACTTACCATGGATCAACATATCCAGAATCGCTTTTCATTATGGCAGTAGCATTAAAGCTGAAGTATGGTAGACTGAAACAATTTGCTTTGTTTTAAATGCAGTGATGCTTGACCATGTATCTGGAAAGTTGGTATCTCTTCAGGAGATTTGTATCACAATCTATGTTCATTATGCTGTCATTATCTCAATAATTTCTTTTCATGTGTAAGCTTTAAAAAAAAAAGCCAAGAGGATCTCTTATTAAATTAAGATGAAATGGCAATTAATCTAGAGCATTATCAAAGACAAGAACATGCATTTATCTGAATCCCTGTTTATAAACATCAATGACCTGGGAATGTACTAATATTTAGAAAGGCAACAATGAAAGGCTTCCCTCCTCTGTTAGCTCATTTTGTGTTAACATATTCCTGTCACCAGTTAGGCAATTAACAGAGACTAAAGGAATACTAATTGTAGCCCTTCCTGCCAATGTGTTGGGTCAACTTTATTCCTGAGAGCTTGCGTAGTACGTTTGTAATCATTATAAGCAATAAAAGGGAGTGATTCTTCTTGAAAAATAAACCTCTTGATAGTTATGTGGAGGTAGAGATTAGACAAAATCCTCTTCTGCATGACTTTGTTGCAAAATAAGTCCTTTGGGACAATGAAGAGACAGGCAAACAAAATTTTCAGAAAGAGGAATACTAAGAATACAAGAGGTCAGGCCCAAGGCAGTACCAAAGTCTTCAGAGATGAGTTTTCTGGACAGGATAGCTGTGACACAGCTCACCATGTCATGAATTTATACTGGTCAAGTGCCAGTCCCCCCAACAGTGCCATGCAGTACAAAACTCTTATGAGTTGTTTAAATTCAGGGCCAATCTTAGCCCCTTATGTCAATGTTGGGAGGGTCTTCTACAGTTTTTTGCCAACTCATATTGCCTGTGTGGATATTTTAAACAATAAAATCACTTTTACCAAAAGCAAAACAGCATTGTGCCCATCAGTTAAAATGCCAAAGAACAGCAACAAAGAAGTTCCTGAGACTTCTGGGAGCAGAAGAGACTAGAAGGGAACGATAGCAAGTCCAGTGTCAGGAAGAGTGAGGAGCTGGGATGTGACAAGAGCACCAAGGTGCAGAAAAAAGTTCTCCAAATGTCCTATTAACATACTGGATTTGATTTGACTCCATTATATTTCATCAAATAGTTTAGAAAGCCCCCAGCATAAAACATCATCATAATTATAATCATATATTTGGAGATTTAACGTGCATACCATAATGTACCATTAGTTACACAAATAACTAATAATTTGCTAATGACAATATTATGTTAAGTCAGTTTAGGGGCAATTAAAGTGAGTGATATTTACATATGCCTAATGAATCACAGTCGATGGCAGATTAAGGGATTCTAATGAATATTCATCCAGACATTCGCAACCAGCTTCACAGTTTATAAACTGAATTATGGTTGATTTGCCCTTTTAAAAATGAATATGTGAGTATCTTCTGCATGGGAAGAATGAACAATTGGGCCTGACTGTAAAATTTTTTTTTAAAGCAATGTACTGGTCAGAACACAAAACATTTTTATGCACTCTCATACCCCCGGCTTCGCTGCTCTTTTTATATCACAGATCAGTGTTGATGAACTATTTCCATTTTCATTCTCCTCCATGACATGAAATATAGAAATTGTTTGGTGTAAGATTAAACGGAGCACAAGTTTTATGCGGCCCTGTGAGGAAATAATTACAGGTAGTTTTTGCCATCGAAACCGTGAATGCAAACTCTTGTTAGATTCTGTGACCGTCCTCCTGTAACCAGGAGGGATGTTTTTGTATCTCTACTCTGTCATGATAAAATTGGGGTAGATTTACTGTCTGTTCAACTTGGTCATTTTAAAAAATAGCAAAACAAACAAAAACACCTTACTGTGGCCTGTTAACACAGGTTAAGACTGAGCCCAAGGTTATGATTGGAACATTTACTTTTCCCTCAAAAACAATAACCCCTTCTGCCTTTACTAGTGGCTCCCCATGAATATTGAGAGTTTTATCCCTGTGGCAAAGGCCAACTCTCTTTGTCTTCTGAAGGATCCCACACTAAGTCTGGGAAGAATATGTTTTATGTTAAATTAGATAGCATAGCCCCTCTATGGGGTCAGATTAGAAAATGATTGAAAATTGCTGTTATGTTGCTCTGCATAGGGAGTCAGAGGATATAGCTGAATTATCTTGCACCATATTTTAAGGTAACTGGGTAAGCCTGCACTTGACAGTTTCTCCAAATAAGATGTCAACCTCAGGTCCAGGAGCGTGGCTCAAGTGGTAGAATGCCTGCCTAGCAAGTGCAAGGCAGTGAGTTCAAACCCCAGTACCACCAAAAAAATTAAAAAATGAAAAGATGTCAACCTTTTAGGAACAGAATCCAAAACAGATGAAGTATTTTAAGGGTACGGTGGTTGACTTTGCAAGCTCAACTCTGCATGTTGGCTTTTCAGCTCAACATGTTCTCACAATGTATTCTCATCATTTCATTAATATTAGTACATTTTTTGAAGGTCAAGTAGTTTGACACTTGTTAAGTTAATGACACATGTTCTATGGTAACAATTTGCTTTCTTGTGTTAGAAGTCACTTGGTCTTCTCAAGGCTTCCCTTTTTTTCTTATATGACTTTTTTACTGGGGGTACCTTGTGACATTTACAAATGTTCCTACATTATATCATAGTTGAATTCAACCCCTCCATCATTCTCTTTTATCCTCCCTCCCCATTCCTAGAATAACGTCAACAAGTCTCATTTTTCCATTTTCATACATGAGTACGTAATATTTCCACCACATTCACCTCCTTCACCCTTTCCTTATAGCCTCCCCCATTCAACTAGTACAAACCCCCCAGACAGGATCTATTTTGCCTCCCTGTCCTGTATTTTTTTTAAAAAGCATTTTTGTTTGTTTAAGATAGCTCTACAGGGAGTTCCCTTGTGATATTTCCATGTATATATGTATTATACCTTGAATTGGTTCATAAAGACTCCTATCACAGCTTTAATCAGGGCCGCTATGATTTTCTGTTTTAATCATTTTGTTTGAGGACACATATACTTCTGTTAAAATGTTTTTTAGAAACTATTGATATAGTGCAGACCAAGTGTAGGGATTTTGTGACCTTGCAGAGCAGGGCTCAAATTCGTGCTCTACAGTTTGTAGACATTTGCAAAGGGACTGCCCTTCTTTGAACATCCATTTCTTCATTTATTAAATTGAAATAAGAATACCACTGGCCAGGTGAGGTGGCTCATGCCTCTAATACCAGCTACATGTAAAGTGTGGGTAGGAGGAACATGGTCCAAGGCCAGCCTGGGCAAAAGACATGAAATCCTATTTGAAAAAATAACTAAAGCCTTAAAAATGGGGCTGGAGTTATGATCCAAGTGGTAGAGTACCTGCCTAGTAAGCCCCAGGTCCTGAGTTCAAACCCTAGCACTGTGAAAGAAAAAAAACAAAAGAAACACCTCTATGGCTAGGGTGTAGCTCAGTAGTGCAGAGCTTGCTAGCACAAGTGAGGTTCTGGGTTTGATTCCCAGCACTGAAAAACACAAAAACACTTCTCAAAGTTGTTGCAGGGATAAAATGAGTTTGCATATTTGTTGTTTTGCTCAGTACCTAATAGATGCTCAAAATTTTTTGTTTTTCTTTTCTTCTCTGTTTTTGTGACCCAGACTCAAGAAAATCAAAGTTAAGTGGAGTGATTATGTGTTCTGGTTTGACCAGGATAGTTTTGGTTCTTGCCTGTTCTCCCATGGTAAGACTTCTGTCTCTTCCAACTTCAACACATCCCACTTTGGATGATAGATTACAAGATCAGGTCCAAATTTAGGAGATTCTGGTGGTTTTAAATTAACTTGATCTTCTTATATACAAGATGGATGATGCCATTTGCAGTCAGTTCTGATGAATGACCCTAATTTTGTTATTGCATTTGACCCTAGTCCCAGAAAGCTGTGACCCCTCAACTGCTAAGAATTTGAAGGCCCAAAGAGGACCTGTTCTCAATCACAGTAAATAGTCATCATATTCTGATTTGATAAGAATCCTGTGTGCATTCAACACAAAATGAGGTGCCTTATGCATGAAATTACGTTTAATAAATCCTTTCTCTACTCGCTGAACAAGGTTAATACCCCATTCTACAGATGAGGAGCTGAGGCTCAAAACAGTTGCATGGCAGCAAACAGAGAGTAGAATAGTTCAAGTCACCTTACATATTTCTTAGACTCTTATGTTTGCAGATCTGCAGCTCAATCTCACACTACTTCCCTCACCCTTTGCCAGATACTCATTACTTTTTATGCAGGGCTGGCACTTTCAAAAGTCTTGCAAGTATTTCCTTACACTTGACTTTATCTGTAAGTCTTATGAGTGTTTTGCAGGGAAAAACCAGGAAGAAGGAGTCAATGCCTCAGAGAAGGCCTGGCATTCCTCTGGACAGGGTCTGATGAGGCAATTATAAAAGTGCGTGATATTGGGCCGGAAGTTCCCCTTTCACTTGGAGCCTTAGGGCCTAGACGAGTGGCCCTTTCAGCCAGGTTGAGTATTACATAATCTGAGGAAATGACACTTTGGCAAAGTAATATATTACTATAGGCTAGTATACCCGATTGAGTTAGTCTCACTCTGAAGAAATGGCACAGCATCTGAGTGGGTGTACTGATGAAGGTCAGGAACCAGGTTTACTATTCTGGGATTCTGAGCACTGCATTCTAGATAGTCTGGTGACTGGGCACCCCAGGAGATCACTCAAAGCTAGTTGATTCCCTAGGAACCCACAAGGGTGGTGTAACAAGGAAACTGAAAGTAAATCCTCCATTCATCTTCTGGTCGCATCATCAGTGGCCATCTCTCCTCTATGTCAGGATTCCCTATGGAGTTTCATTTTGAACACAATGTGGTGCTGAAAAGGGAGTTTTGGACCCAAGACCCAATCTCCTGCGATTCCATAGGCCAGGTCCAGCCACCTGCCCCTAAATGTCAAATAAAGGGGCACAGTGAGGGCAGAGAAAGGAGGTTTATTACACGGCTTAGGACATGCTATGGGAAGAGGCAGAAAAAGCACCCGGCTCATCTTCAGTCATCTTTGGGGTAGAGACTTGAGCTATAGCTTCGTGTAGACAAAGGAACTGGGGCAGGGGACAAAGATATGCAAAGTTAAATAGTCCCAGTCACACGTGTGTTCTGATTGACTATTATCTCAGTCCAAAGGGTTCCAGAAAGTGTTCTGTAGTTGTTAACTGGATTTATTGTCAACTGGCCGGTGGTCCGTCCTGAGGAAGGTTTATTGTTGGGGATAGTTTCTGTCCCTTGTTATGAAGATGCTATCAGTCATTCTTGTTCTTCCTTGATTTCAAGGTGTTTGCAAGGTGTCTGTAGAGAATGGCTCAGAGGAAAGACAGATACAAAATGGAGGAGAGGTGACAAGCTTTTCTGCTTTTATTAATTCATGAGCCCAAGTAAGGAGTCAGTGCTTTTTAGCAAAAGCAGTTTGAACACATCTTACAATATCACTTAAAGAAGGGTTCAGAAAATAGCAAACAAGCTAAACAATGTCAATCATAAAACTGTATAGAGTTTTGAAAATTCCTAGGGCAAAAAAATTCTAAGAAAAGAAAAGTTTCAATTCAAGGAAACTTCAAGATTTGTCCCATTTGGAAGGGTGGTCCAATGGTTGGTAAAAACTAAATGTACCCTTCATTCTCCATTATGATGGCAAGTTTCTCAGAGAAACAGTCTTCCTCCCCAGTTGTGCCCGACTGCTCCCTTTCAGGGAAGGACACACTTCTCACTGTGATGATCGTCCACAATCCATTCTCCATCCTCAGAGTTTCTCATCTCTAAGGTGATCTCCTCTTTACCTTACCCTTTCTTCTTACTCTACTGAGGGCTAAGCTTTCAAATCTTGTCTCAGAGAAGGAGATTGTTCACATCTTCTTCCTAGATAGCTCTCATTTTTATATTATACCATTTTTATGTACACAGCAAGGCAGTATTGAGTGAGCTCTACTTTGCTGCCCAGTGGTCACAGCTGGGCAGCCCCCTGGTGGGGGGGGGGATGATAAGGACAGCATGTTAGGGATAAGAACGACTTGGTCCACTCAAAGCAGGGTTCATAAATTTGGGCAGAGTTATATGTAAAATGATGGAGGCAATTAGCACTTGAAACAGGTGTATATGTTTTTTCTGTGTCATTGGAATGTTTGGTTATTTGAACTTCAGTAAAGACAGACTGCTCTGTGTGTTAACCATTTGCTCTATATTCTTCAAGGTTGGGATTTCTTCACAAATTATTATGTATCTCTTGTATATCAGACTCAGATGATTTGTTGTTGTATTTTGGTATTTTCGCCTCCCACCTTAAGCTGTACTTTTGTTTTTCTAATAAATTGCTCTTTATTATCTTCAAGAAAAGTATTTCTAATTCCTCTCCCACTAGTTCTTTTAAAAATTTATTTAATTTATTTTTCATTAGCACACATTATGTGTACAAAAGAATTCATTGTGATATTTGAATAGTGCATATAATGTACTTGGATCAAATTCACCCCCATTTCTTTTTCTCCTCCATTCTTTCTTTTAACAATATTACCCGACTCTTATTCTCTCCTCAGTAAGACTCATATGGCTTTCTTCACACCTTATGCCCTTGAACTGCCTCTGACCTTTTGCCATTCAGGAACCTCAACATTTCCTTTTTATTATTCTCTGCCTTGCGGAACACTTCCATTCCTAATTTAATCCTACCACCTCTCAGAATCGGTGGCTCATGTCTTGCATATAGCTCGCCACTTGTGATTTTTTTGTGGGTGTGCTTTTAATTCTGGATTTGTCACCTTTATTTGCACAATATTTATAGCCACATTGTAAGAATCATCTTGGGTGCAGAGCCTTATTGTCTGTTCATCCAGTCTTCTTTAGGTTCAGTTCTTCATACTACCACCCATGGCTCCCCTTGTGTTCCTCTCTCTGGTCTTCTCTCTACCTCTCTGACTTTCCCACTGGGAGCTTGGGGTGCCTGCATGGCCATTGTAACCAGGCCATCACAATGGAGGGGAGTTGCTCCTTCTTGGAGCAGCTTTAAAAGCATAGGAAACTGGGATCCAGGGTTCATATTTTATTTTTAAACTTGGCCCTGAAATGTCAGCCATTTCAAGGTGGCTCCTCACTGTTTTTTATGAATAAAATGGTCTAGATTTAAGAGGCTTCTTAAATGGCCTTTCCTGTTTTATGGAAGGTGTTTGACCAAATACAAGCAGTGACAAATGTAATCCTAACGGAGAGAGGAAGCGACAGGCGTTGGTTCGAACAGTGAGCAGAGATTCCAAAAAACAAAAAAAACCTGCATGCCTTCCATCACTCAGGCAAGTAGCCAATGTCTGTCCTCTGAGAATAACTTATTTATCTGCTTATTCATTACACAGTTACTTCAGCAGAGTTAGTAATAAAATCAAGAACATTTCCACATTTCAAGATGAGGCAGAATCTGCGTACTTCCTAACTTCCACCCTAACATCACAGCAACAAAAACAAAAAATCCTAGAATACATGACCATTTGAAGCTCATGCAGCTGAAATTCACATTTGATGGCCACATTGGCCCTGAAAGAGAGCATCCATAATTCAACTGCAAGAAAAGAATGGTGACAAGTGAAGCAGGTGACAAGGAACAGTCTTCCCCACTGATGGCAGTCGTACTGCTATGGAGAGGGGAATATCACCCCAAATTCTCCAAAGGTGGTTCTGTGTGCCATCTGTGTGCCTTTCGTGAGTGTGGAAGGGAGAGAGAGGGAGAAATAGCTCCAGGCAATGCCAAGCTGTATCCTTCTGCTGATCTTTTGGGCCCATGTTTGAGATAACATGAGCGATTCCTATTAGAAAACCTAATTTGTTCATGCGTGCTTTCAATCTGAAGATTTGCTTTTCAATTATGGAAAATTCTCAGCAGTACCAAAAATCCACCACGTTGTCTTTCTTTCTCTATTTTGGAACTTTTATGTTCTATTTATGCTGAAGCTTGGCTCCACTTTTTTGTCCCTCTCGTGTTTCCTTTTTTAAAATTTGCTTTGTGTTCTAAGTGAATACTCCAACATGCCTCCCAATTCATTAATTACTTTTGTCCCTTGGAAGGGAGCAGAATGCTGCAGAAAAATACTTGAGCCAGGCATCTGCAAAGCACAGCTGTGCCTCTGATGGCACTATTCATCGATACAGAAGGGCATGGTTCCCTTTCAGTTGTAACACAGGTTCCGAGGACAATCTTCTGACTTTGGTTCCCTTCTCCTTTCTTACCCCATTTTATTTTTCAATACTAGGCTCCCAAAGAAAAATATCAGAAAGGGACCATACACCTTTAACTGACTGTAAAAATGGACCCCTGTAGCTATAAGAGGACCTCTTTTCCTGTGAATCCACTTCCAAGTGCATGCTTTGGGAGATGTTTGTACTGAGCAGCCTTCCTTCCCATCAAACAGCAGCATTTAAATCTCTCGTTCACACTTTACTGGTTGAAGGTTATAAATGTTTTATGAGCCGCTGAGCTTGCAGCATTACTATTTTATTAGAAGGTTGAATATTTTCTTCATAGTTATATTACTACATGAAATTGTTTTTCTCTTAAAAATGTTAACTTCATGCTTGTGAAATGACAATGGAAAGGATGTTATAGTTATTCAGAAATGATCTAACTCACTTGAAAGTGAGTGTGGCTAGCTGTGGGATTGTTTGTTTATTCTGTATTGTGTATTGACCTACAAATAGTTCAGATATACAAAGGGATCTCTTGATACTCTAAAGACTTGATTCGATACAGTCCTTCTAGAATCAGTCTGTGATTGCTGAACTGTTGTAGTCAAACTGGTAATGATTCAATCAGTTATGAATGTTATCGGGCACACATCAGGTTGAAGGATGAAAAACAGAATCAAATTAACTGGGGGATCCCTGAGAACCTATTGCACAGTTCTGAGCATCATTTTCTTCGCCTGTCCGGTCTCTGACCTTACTTTCTTACTTTTCTCCAAAACTGAAGCCAGATAAGGTAGAGAATGAGAAAGGGGAAAATTGTTTCTTATAGAGAGGTGAAAAGAGAGTAGGGTTCTTGTCCTCCATAATGAAAGAATAATGTTACAAAGAAACCATGCATTTTCTCCAACTCTCCAAGGGAATCCCACTAAGCTGCCTTTTTTCACCCTCCCTCATCTCTGTTCACTTTGCCCCCTCTTTCCTATGCTATTCATTTCCTGTTTTTACCTCAAGAGCATCTTCTCATCTTCAAACCCAAGTTCAATTGTCATTTCCAATCTGCAGCCTTTCTGGACTAAGCTTTATCCCCTTATGCATAAATCAAGTGAGAATTGCTTGCTCATTGCTGTTCTCACTTTAAGTCCTAATCCGTTTATTTGCTTATCTACTCATTCAACAACCTTCTACTAAATATTTCCTAAGTACCATGGCATTGGAAGTAAAAATATGAACAAAGTAAATCTGAACCGTTAGGTTGACATATTTTTATTTCCACATCATATCTGAGTTCCCAAGAATGATTTGTTGAGTGATGATAACTTGCTTAAACCATTTTTATATATCTCAGTACTTACTCTTGTAAGTAAGACATTTCTTAAATTTAATTAAAAGGAAAACATTTAGGAATAAGACCTTCACCCTAAAGACTATGCCAATGGAAAGGAAAGAAGGTGAATATGGTCAATGTTTTTTCCATATAAGTATGAGTATGGAGCATTCAGACCTGTTGAAATCACTGTAAGAAGAGGACTAGGGTAGAAAAGAGATTAATGAAGGGAATGAACCAATTGAAGGTATAATACACACACACACACACACACACACACACGGAAATGTCACAATGAAACTCCCTGTATAGCCGTCATACATAAAAATGTCTTTTTAAAAAGAATAAATTTATTTAATCCAAGTTTTATATGACACTAGAGCCTTCAGAAATGAAGAACCAAAGACCCAAGGAAAACTTTCTAATTTTAGGCTTAAGTTTGATGAAGAAGCAACAGCCATGTAGATGTGATTGGACAGAAAAGGTATGACCTAATGGACAGAGACTGTAGGACAACTCAGTCTGACACATTTGCTCAGCTTCTTCTTGGTCTCTCTGTGTGGCAGTCCTTCCTCCCTGGTATGGGGCAGGACCCTCTGGAACAAGGGCCTATGAAAAATTTTTAAATCTTTTTTTTAAAAAATGAAGGACAGGAAGGTAAAACAAGTTATGTCCAGAGGTTAGTACTACTGAGAGGGGAGAGGGCAAAAGGAAAGGATGAAGGAGGGTGAATATGGTGGAAGTCCTACATATTCATATATGGAAATGTAACAATGAGACCTGCTGAAACCGTTATAAGAAGAGGGGAAGGGAGGAGAAAGATGGAGGGAGTGAACCACACCAAGATGTACTGAAGTACTTTTGTACCCCTAGTACGATAATAACATGCTAAGAAATAATACAAGAAAAACAGACTATGCCACAATCTACTGGGAGGCCTCCAATGGTTTGGGTCAAAAGACCCTTTCTGTTCTAGGGACCCAGGCTGTCTTCAAGGCAAACCACATTTCTTTAGCTTATTGATATTTATTGAAGATTCATCCTGTGCCAAATCCTCTGTAAGATATTGAAGAGAAGATAAATAAGCACTGCATATACACATGTAAACATATGAAGATACATATTAGTACAGTAATTCTTCCTATCCATGTTTTCACTTTTTACTGCTTCAGTTACCTCTAGTCAACTGTGGTCTGAAAAATTAAATGAAAAATTCCAGAAATAAACAACTCATAAGTTTTAAATTATGCCCTGTAGCCTGATGAAATTTCATATCATCTGGCTCCATCTTTCCCTTTGAGTCATACTCTTTCTTCAAATTGTTCCTTTGTTTAGTGCATCCATGCTATATATGCTACCTGCACATTAGTCACTTAGTAGCCATCTAGGTTATCAGACTGACTGTCAGGGAATCATAGTACTAATGTTCAAGTAACTCTTATTTAACCCAATAACGGCCCCAAAGAGAAGTGAAGCAAAGGAAGTATGGGGCATAAAACTTGGAAGGACAGATCAACTCTGGTGCCATGTGGCTATGCTTCAGAGCATATCGGAAAAACCTGGTATATATAGGGTTCAGTATTAGCCACAGTTTCAGGTATCTGTTGGGGTTCTTAGACTGTATCCCCTGTAGGTAAGAGAGGGATACTACATAAATATATCTATTTATCTCTGTTTGTGTTCATACATACCTATCCGCATATATATAGTAATGTCAAATTTAGTATAGCATATACATATAGTAATTATTTAACATAATAATAATGTAATACATATTATTATTACATAGAAAACCTATAACCTGTTTTGTCTTTGGCACTAGTGTTCCAGAAGAAGTCTACTCTATTGAAAGTAAAGAACTCAGTCATCAGCCCATCCATTAAGAGGGGCTGGGATTTCCTTTATCTCATCAACCTGTAGAATAATCTTGGAAATTGTAGGTATTCAGGAAGAACTTGGTGAATGAATGAATTGTGCTGCTGTTATTCTGAGTGTTTAAATTAGTCAAGATATTGCTTGTCTAAAAAAAATAGAACCATTTCATTTAATGAAATGGCACATATTAAAGTTGAATTCATTTTGGGTCAAGCCAATCTGAATCTTTAGATTTGTTTTTACATCTATGAAAATTCTGTGATAATTAAAAGAATTCTATGCTAGATACAGCCCTAGGATAAAGAGGAAAACAATTATTGGAACATTTCTTGTGCATAAGGAAAAAATAAGTTGAGAGAATCATGTCTTTGAATTTGTCACGTTGGAATTTACTGTCTTTGTTATTATGGTCACTCTCTGCATTAGTCACTTTCTTTCACTGTGATAAAATACCTGCGATAACAGCCTAGGGAAGAAGAGACTTGTTTTGACTCATGGTTTCAGAGGTTTTGTTTCTGTCCGTGGTCACTTGGCTCTGTTGCTACTGGGCCTGTGTGTGTGTGTGGGGGACAATGGTGGGAAGCAAAGTTCCTCACCACATGGTAGACAGAAAGCAGAAAGAACCACAGAGTAAGGGGCCAAAAGACATGGCTCACTGGTCCTCCAACCAGACCCCCTTCCTGTAGCCCATTCAGCTTAGAGGTTAGCATCCTCATGATCTAATATCTCTCAATAGCACCACCAGTTGGCAACCATACTTTCAACGCATGTGCCTTTGGGGCCATTTTATATCTAAACCATAATACTATTGAGCTAGGAAAACTTAAAGCCTCATTATCTGGGAATAGAGAAGAAAAGCACTTGAAATAATAAGCAAGCTCACTAAAGCAAAGGGAGATAACTGTTTGGTTAGGCAAACAATTTTGAAATTTTCCTTCCATTTCAGTCAAAGGTGGTCCAAGACTGAAAAACCAGAGTATCTCAGGCTGTGTCATCTATGGTCACGAGATAAGACTAGATCTCGAACATTTGCTATAGTGGAGTTCCCCAAAGGACAACAAATCTTTATATCAAAAGAAAATAACTGCCAGCACAAGTGTGGAAAGTACTTAACTTTAGTACTAAAGTTATTTGTTTGAGGAAAGCACTGTAACTTCTAGGGTTTTTTGCTTTTTGGATTTTTTGCCAGAAGACTGTCTGAAACCTTCAGCAAGACTGAACTAACGTTTCTGAAAGTACTCTGCAAATACTAAAGCACTCATGCTTTGAGATTCTGACATCTTTTCCTGTGGTTCATCAGAGAAACATCTTACAAGTAGTAACTCTAGTCCTTCAGAGCTACAGAAAATATGGTGATTGATAGAATGAGTAAAAATGTGTCCAGACATAAAGTGCATTTTTCTGAAGGACAGAAATCACAAGTACATCTCTTTCAGAGTGTTCGAAGCAAGGGCCATCTTTGAGTCTCCTCTTAATGAGGCCATCCATGGCCCCTGAGATATGGATGTCCAGTTGTGATAATGTCTGTAAAACTACTCTATTAAAAAAAGAAAAACCTAACTACACAACAGATGGGCAAGTGCCCATTGTGGACCTGCACCGTTAGTACACTCTCTGGTCGTACTTGCTCCTGTGGTGATTCTTGGGTTCACGCTGGTCAGCAAAATACTTAGGCAGGACGTGGAAGGTTCTAAGGTGCAGCGCCAAATCTCCAAGCTCAACTCTCCTGTCTGGATACAAGAGAGCATGGCACAGAAAATCTAGGAAGAGAGCCAGCATCCAGAAAATCCAATCTCTAGTTACCTTTATTAGGGTGCATTCATTTGCAAATGCAGTGAGCTAGGAGTGTTTGCTCTAATTGTTTTTAAGAGATAATTACTACTAAAATACATCATGGTAGAAAGAGTGCTTCCTCCTTCTTGTTTCTAAGGTGTATTCAGAGTTCTCTTTTTCTCCCTACAGCAGTCAGATACCTGGTTAGTTGTAGAGGAACAAAGAAAGAAATCACTAGATTTTTCAGTGAGGGAGCATTATAGCCCATTCTGAGGATGCCTTAGGAAGCACTTGCTTTCTCCCTGTATCAATCTACTTCAACTAATTCTTCGTATTGGCCAAGTGAGTGAGAGGCAAGAGAAGCTGGGAAATGTAGTCCCCTCTGACACAAGAGGGAAAGGGTGGGAATGGAGTGGAGAGTAAACCTGCAGTTGACCACCATGCACTCAAAGGAGGGTTGACTTTTTCCAGTGGTCTAAGTTTTATCCAGTAAAACTCAAAGTAAGTTAATTTATAGACTATATGCCCCTGTGTCTTTTATTTTCCCTTCATATTTAATTAGTGATCTGAGAACATGCTTGCTGCTTAAGATTAAATAATTAACCAGAATTAGTCATAAAAGACAGGCATAAAATCTTGGCTTCAGCAAAACAGGGAAGAAATAACTGAGACGATCTCTGTCAGAAGCATCCATCCAGAGGCAACCTGGAAACTCTCTCAGAAGCACATTCTTTAATCAAAGTCTCTACTTAAGACAACCCCACCTTGCCCTTTAAGGAAATTACACTCTGGTTTGATACCTGCAGAGCTCTTATTGCTCCTTCTCCCAGGATGTCTGCTTAATTACCCATTTGGTTTTCCTTTTATAGATGATCTGGCTGAGAACTGCATGAAAAAAGTTGACCAAAGACCTAAGTATTCTTTAAAAAGTAAATTCTGAGCTGGGCATGACAGTGCAGGACTGCAATAACAGCACTCAGGAGTCTGAGGCAGGTGGATCATGAGTTCCAGGTCAGGCTGGGCTACACAATGAGACTCTGTCTCAAAGAAACGTATGAACAAACAAAAAAAGTAAATTGTGAATTGTAACATTTTCCCATTTTTTTTATGGCCAGCATCTCATACTAGCTCACAAACTTCTTTCTAAACAATAGCAGAGAAAGCCAAGCCTTAGGGTCAGATCAGGGGCCAAGATAAGCAGAAAGAGGAAAAAGAAACAATTTTGTGACTTTTTCCCCTCCTTTCCAGAAGCCATCAATGACAACCAAGCCAAAACGAAGGAATGTAATACTTTTTCTTTCACAGAGGTTTATAACAGTAATTAAGAGTTACTGAGTGCTCACTATACACTGTTTTAAATACTTACATGTATGAACTCACCAATCCAGACAATTCTCTGTGACAAATTCTATTTAAATGTCCATTTTAGAGATGAGGAAATTGACACGGAAATGTCAAACATTTTGTCCAGAGTTACACAGCCAATAATTGGGAGAGAACATTTAAAAAACCCAGCACTTTGACTCTAGTTAGTGGTCTTAGGAACTATAGTAGATTCTTCTCTGCTACAGTTAAGAGCTAAGTTAAAGCAATCAGAATGAACTAACTCATATGTGTGAATAGTTGATTGCATTAATTTCCTTGAGAAATTTGCAATTTTAAAAGATGTCCATAAGCCAAAGGAATCTTTGTCTCAAACCAAGAAAGTTTTACAAATCGTCTACCATATACAGGTCTTCTGGGTGACAGACATCCAAAAATGAATTAATCACAACCCAGATTTCTTATTGGTTATAAAGGCACAGGCCTTTGGTCATAGCTAGGTTTGAATCCCACCCCTGCCATCTATCAGGTCTCCAAGCAAGCTGTTTAACTTACATTGACTTTAGTCAATGCAAACTGGGGTAAAAAAACAATTGCTTCCTTGGGTGGTTTCAATGAAATCATGGTTGGAAAACACTTACCAAGCAATCTAGTGCATAATAAGTTCTCAAAGCTTGGTAGATATTATTATTAGGAAATTCCTTTCTGTAGACTATAAACAAAAATTATGACGTGGTACATAAATGCTACAGTAGAAACGGAAAGAGAAAAGCAAGTATGGTGTGTGGTCTTTAAACTGTGCCCTACAGAGTCCTAAGGACCCACAACCATGGATGAGGGGCTTAGGGGTGGGTGTGTATGGAGAAGGGAAATGATACCTCCATCAGATCTGCTGCCCTATTTCATTTTAACCAGAATAACACCAATTTTGTCTGAGTGCGTTTTAATATTCGCCTTGCCCGTTATACTGCATCAAGAATGAAGCCAAACCTGGCAAATAGTTCAGGAAACCCTATCTCAAAAGAACCATCACAAAAAAAAAAAAAAAAAAAGGCTAGTGGAGTAGCTCAAAGTTCAAGCCCCAATACCGGAAAAAAAAAAAAGAATTCTCAGCCAGACACAAGGGCTCACACCTATAATCCCAGCTACTCAGAAGGCAGAGAGTGGAGGGAAAGTGGTTCAAGGCCAACCTGGGCAAAAGTTAATGAGATTCCCATCTCAAGCAACAGACTGCACAAGGTGGTGTGCACTGATCACTGATCACCCCAGCTATGCAGGAGCATAAGCAGAATTGCAAACCAGGCTAATATGTGAGAACCTATTTCAAAAATAACTAAAACAAAAAGGGCTGGGAGGAGTGGCTCAAGGGACAGAGCACTAGGCAAGTGTGAGGCCCTGAGTTCAAACCCCAGTCCCACCACCAAAAAAAAAAAAAAGAAGAAATTCTCTCTAAAAATCATCATTAGGCTGGACATGGTGTTTCATGCCTTTAATCCCAGCACTCAGGGCTGAGGCAAGAGGATTGAAAGTTCAAGACTAGCCTCAAAAAATAAAAATTAAAAAATAAAACCACTGAGATGGTCACTCCTAAACCAGCCTTCCAGTCACTTTGGAGGACCCTAGGTAAATTAGCCTCTTACCTCTCTGACTTCTTCCTTTTGACATAACTGAGGAAATTTATCAGCTCTAAACAGTTATTATTCCAGATATAAAATCCTGCCCATTTTCAGACATGAGGGGGAAAGAGAAACAGAATTCTCCAAGAAAACAGCCTCCAATAGAAACTTCTCCCCCAACTTAAGCACTTTGGCTGGTTTGTTGATTAATGTCTGTCATTGTATTGCCTTTCTGCACATCTGAACTCAGAGACTTTCCAGAAGCTTCCAGGTTGTGCACAGGAGCTCTCAAGGCAGCAGAGCATCCAGGAGGGTTTTGGGGGTGGATTTTGGCAGGCTTTTGACAAATTGTTCAACTCTAATTCAAGTACTTTTAGCTAGAGCACAGCTCCCTTTAGTCAGGATTACCTCACTGTCATCCTCTCTGGACCAGCCACTGAGTGACTATACCCAAGAGTTCAGAGTGAAGGGACAATAGCCTTTTGTTAATTGTCAAGTTACCATTTTCATTAGTGTTTGTGTGTTCACTTTGTTATACAGTAGACATCTAGAACTTTTCATCATGCAAGAGTGAAATTCTGTGCCCATTGAGCAACTCTCCATTTTGCCTCCTTCCAGGCCTTGGAAACCACTGTTCTATTTTCTCTTTCTATGAGCTTGCTACTTTAGATACCTTTTACGGTTCAATCTTGCAGTATGTATCTTTTTTTTTTAATGGCTTATTTCACCTAGTATAATGTCTTCAAGGTTCATCCATGTTGTATCCTGGGACAGAATTTCCTTCTTTTAAAAGACTGAATAACATTATATTGTATGTATATTCTTCAATTTTTATCCATTCATCTGTTGACAAACATTTGGGTTGTTTTTCTGTCTTGGCTATTATGAATAATACTGCAATGAATATGGACGTAAAAATCCCTTTGAGACTCTTCTTTGAGTTTTTTTTTTTTTTTTAAATACATATACATCTGGGCGTGGAATTGCTGGATCCTGTGGAAATTCAACTACCTCTATTTCCAATGCTCTCCTGCTCTAGGCAGCCTGGGAAATGCAGGTAAAAACTCAAAAGTCACATCTGAGAACTTTCATGCTGCTCAGAGCTTCCTGCTTCTGTTCCATCCAAGTCTATCAAGAAATGGCTGCTCCAAGGAGAAGAAGGAGGTAACACAAGTGTGGGGAGAAGGCCTGCATTTTGAAATCCTCAGCACTCTGGAGAGATACAGGCTTTAAGAACCACATACTTTCTGATGCTCTTCTGTTCAAACCTTGGAGTCATTTCAAGAAGTGATCCTTACAGCTAGAAACCACAAGATGTCCATAATACCACTTAAAATAGGCCAATTCTCACTCCACTCATCTATACCGAAAATAATTTGCACAAAAATCCCTGTAGTCTTGCTTCCCTTAACAGTGGCAATTTAGTAACTGAAATCTTGAGGAAGGTCTCAGTGATTTAGAATGTAGTTTCTTGAACACCAAGTAGCTGCATTACAAGGTTGATTTGGTTTAGTAGTGAATTCACAATGCTCAGAACTGAACCAGTAGGTACCACGGTGACAGAAATGGAGGTAGATGGATGGGAGTTGGAGGAAGACAATGGGTCCCCTGTCTTTAATGTTAATTAGCTGGCCCTTGCCATATATTCCATCTGTTCACATACCGTGGCTTCAGCAAACATGCTGCCTGAAGAAAAAAACGACAAAATATACATTAAACAATTGTCATCAAATTGGAGCTTAAAAAATGATTCCGAAGGCTGATATTTATACAGTATTATTTTTCCTGCCTTTTGAAATTAAATGCAGATATAAATTATCATTAAGAAAAGGATGTTTGTGTTCCTTAACTCTCTCCTTCCCTTTTCTGTCAGTTATATTTTACAGAAGAAGTTATGGACTATTACCAGCTAGTCACTGGCCTATCAGAGATGTGGACTGCTGCCAGGGTCCACTCAACACTACAGACTCCGTATTCCGATTTCTTCAAATGTTGGCAGTGATTCCTATGATTAACAAATCAGTCCAATCAAAGCACCTGAACTGTGTTCGACTCATATAGGGTATGGATTTCTAGTTAACTCAAGAAAGTCAAAGTCTTGAAATCTGAGAGACTTAGAGAAGTTCTAATGTGGGGAGTATCTTGACCTCAAAGGAATAGAGTAGAGGGAAGTTTGTAAGGATAGCTTCACACATTTTATACAGAAAATCTGGCCAAGTGGAAGAAGTAGCAACACACGATGTACATCTCCAGAGAACAAAACAAACAACAAAAACAAAAAATCATTACAGGGGGAAGCAGTCCATAGGGAGGCCTTTTTTTTTTCTATTCCTATTTTCAAGCCCTAAATATCTGTCTTATGTTGGTTATGAGGCTAAATCTCTAACTTCTTTTCATGTTGAAGACACAGATTTGAGAAGGCTGTGGGTAGATGAGAGAGAGGGTTTGTGTATGTGTGTGTGTGCGCACATGTGTGTATGAGGTGGGCTGGGTGGGGGGGGCTTTAGTGCCCTGTGGAGTAAGGAAATGTCTTCTTCAGGGATGCAGGCCCTGTTCCTCCCCATAAGGAGCACTTCCTATCACTCCCGGAGTTCATTGCTTTATGAAGAACATCTGTACATAAGAGGAGAAAGGGCCTAAGGGTCAAGAGCCCAGACTGACATGAGGCTGCTTGAGTGTGGACTCTGGTTCCAGCACTGTGGCTCTGAGACAAGCAGCTCGTCAGTTTCTTTCTCTAAAGTAGGCAGAACAATACTTCCGTGCTCCTGGAGGTTGGTGGGGGATTAGATGGGTTTCTCTCTGTGGAGCTGCTGGATCAGCAGCTGAACAGCTGGCATACATGCAGAAAGCCTGAGCTAGCTGTGTGTCAGCGGTGAGGAGAGGACTTCTGCTGTGCACTGGGCATGTAGATTTGAGAAGTGTGCAACTCGCCATTGTGTCTTAAGAGCACCGTAATGGCCTTCTTATTTCAAACTTAAAGATTCTGTTGTTTCAGTACACCACTGGAGGCTGAAGTGGCCAGGGTCCTTTCTTACCAGAGTCTTGTAAACATCAGGAGAAAAAGAAGACAAGTAAAATTTGATTACAGATTTTCATTACTAAAAGATGATCCTGCACATATGAATAATAATAATAAAAAAAAGATGATCCTATTTTTTTCTATTAAGAAACGAGGCTTCAAATATCTCTCCTGATCAGTGGAGGGGGTGAATTCAAGGATATAATGTTTGATACATTGCAAGAACCTTTGTAAATGCTACAGTGTAGCCCTACTCAGCACAACAACAATAATAAAACACTTCTCCTGGTATCCCTGTGTTATCTTAGAAGGTGAACAACACACACACATACACACACACACATACATGTGAGACGTGTGTGTGCACACTCACATACCACACAATTGCAAGCTACAGGATTTCATCAGAATGCTAAATAAAACCACATTTGGGGGTTCAAATTCACCGCCTGTTAGGAAATACTCACCAAGCATAAAATAATTCCTAAGCATAAAAATGAAAGAGAAAGAATTGCATGAGAACGGGACATTTTAGGGGGACACAATATAAATGAATAAACTGAAAATAATGCATTACTTTCTAAAATTCTAAGACAAGGACCTTGACTCTAGGTCTACTGAGTTTCAGGGTTGACAAATCCATCTGAAAACGCATGTAACGTGTCAGCTGTTTTTTGTTATGCTTGTGGATAGGATTTTCGGCTTTGGTTGGATTTTTAAAAGTGTGTGTCACCAAAATTATTATGATACACTGGACTAGCAACATTAAACACTGTTGGAGAAGAACAAATAAAGTTTCTTTTCAGGCATTTTTTTGTGTTCTATATGACCACAAATTCTTCCAAATGTTCTGTTTAATTTCCAGACGGCTGCCACTAAAATGCAGTAGCGCCACCCAGGTGCAGACAAAATTTTCATCTTCTCAGGTTTTTCTGGACAATATTGTTCTGAGCCACAAACCAAATAATCTTGCCTATGTATCATATGAAAAATACAAAGAAGCTTTTTTTCAGGAGAAATAACTTATCACTTATAATAATCTAATGTTTCTGAGATGATTATTGATGCAGGATACAATGCAGGAAAGTCAGGACAAAACACTGTGAGTCAGTGGAAGAGATGACTTCCACAGTGTCTGTCAATAGCAGAAGGAAATAGGTTGTGCCACATGGCTGTGTTGGCTCACAGTTGTCCTACCACTGTCTCCATCTCCTAACGAAGGCCTTTCTGAAGAACAGTTGCCTCTCCTCTGCCTGCTCAACTCTGGGACACTGATGTTCACTTTATCTGAGTTTTAACAATTTTGACATTGCCATCACCACTCCCTTCAGTCCTCATGGCTGAAGGGTGAAATTGGGACATTTCATTCTGGTTGGCCATGCATCAGACAAACATACAAAACGCACACGTGCTTGCACATGCAATCTAAACATCTGTGCTCTGTAATGTTCTCTGTCTTCCCCCGGTTTACAGAAGAAAGTCTTAGTCTTTGGAGACTTGGTGAAGCATAAATCAAGGCTGCGAATGTGTGGTTCCAGCTGCTTACACCATGGCATTCGAGGCCCTCTAGGCCCTGCACCCCACTCCTCTCCCATTTTGTCCCTGCCTGTCTTTCCTTCCTATACCCCCTCTTCTCCATCCTGCCCTGTGCCTCATGCTGTAGGCCTTGGAAATAAACTCTTTTTAGGCTAGACACCCCACACCTCTGCTTCTGCTTCCCCTGCCCCAAGTTCTCCTCGCATTTGTCAAATCTCCATCCTGTCCTTGGCCACCATCAAAATCCTTCAAGGCCTATCTCAAACATGCTTCAGTTGTCCAACTCCCACGTCAGAAGAAATGTCTTCTTCTTTTGGCCATTTTATGTATTCCTTTTATTACACAGCATTTAAAACTCTATCTCCACACTTGGACATGTCACCCAAGAATTCCCCTTCTGCCCCTCCCCTAAGGGTCCACATATTCCTTTGTACCAGGCTGTCACTGTCTAAGATCTGAGGGATCTGAGCACCAGCGAGTCCTTGCACAGCCATCTAATCCCAGTGTCTGTTTTGTAACAGGTAAGCAGAGGCCACAAAGAATGGGGCCAGTTGAAGGCAGAGCTTTGTTTTGTAACTCCTCTCCTCTTGGGCAGGGGTCCTGTCTCCTTTATTTTAGCATTTAGTGTAGGGCCCATAGCCAACAAGAACCAAGTGTTTCAAGTATTTTCTTCCTACTCTTTCATGTGGTCTTCATTCAACAAGGAGGATCTTAAGTTCTCTCTTCCTCTCTTCCACCTCCTCTTCTCCCTCCCTCCCTCTCTCTCTCTCTTCCTCCTTTCCGGACTTCCTAGAATGGAAGACACCCAGACAATGCTGGAGAAGAGCAATGTGGTGCAGGCTTTGGCTCACTATTGTTAGTTCATACCGCCCTCTTCTGGTCCCAGAGCAGATCTGAAAACTTAATTTGGATTGTAGGGAAATTGCACAAAGCCTTCCAGCACACAGAGAATGAGTGATAGACTATGGGAAACAAAATCCTTTCAATATGTATAATCCCATCATTTAAACTCACAAGCTTTTCAGAGTTAAGTTCCATGCTTTCATTAACTTCAAACATTTACAAATATTCTTAAAATTCAAAATTCTTACCACTCCTTTTGCTTGTAATATGTGGTATAAAAGGTAGCCCTAATATTTTAGCCACATTTTTTTGCTTAATATCTAGTTTCTGTGGAAACTTGGTGTTTTGTTAACAAGTAGTGCAATGTCATACCCAGATTCTGCCACTCATTAATTAGGTGACCAGAGTCAGGACACTTCATCTGGCTCTGGCTCTAGAAACACCTGCCCTGCCTTCCTTACTGGGGATGATGGAAACACTAAATGGAATATTGAATGTGAAGGCATTTGGAAAACTCCTAACATGACACACCCATGAAAGATGGTGATGATTTCTACCCAAGAAGACACTTTTAATCAGGGATCCTAGGTGTCATGTTACTACATGAATTGAGAGACCTATGAATCTAGAAAATATTAGTTGTTAGGCATGGTGCAACAAGCCTGTAATGGCAGCTACATGGGAGGCATAGACAGGAGGATTGAGGTCAAAATGCAAGACCCTATCTGAAAAACACCTAAAACAAAGAAGGGCTGGAGGCATGGCTCAAATGGTAGAACACCTGCCCATCAAGCCTGAGGCCCTGAGTTCAAACCCCAGTACTGCCAAAAGAAATTCTTTGTCTCCTTTCCTGGAACTTCTTAGAATAATATAGGCGATGGCACTTTCCTGAGACGTTTTCAGTATCATTTCGGCAAAAGGCAGGATGTTTAATTTAAAATCTAGTGAGCCCTGATAGCCCTGAAATTATATTATTTTAAAAATAGAAATACTATTTTATATAATGATAACTTATAGTCCTTAAGTGGGCTTCTATCTTTAGCTTGAAAATAATAAAACTACCATTAATTGTGTATTATGACCATACAAAAGAGATTTCATATACATCATGACATTGTGTCCACATGAAATCCAGCTATGTTATTTTACCTAATAGGTGAGGAAACTGAGGCTCAGAAAAGTTAAGAGACTTGGCCAAGGTCATATGACTGTTAAATGACAGGAACTAACCCACAGATAGCCAGGCTTCATACCTGTGTCTAAGCAGCATTAGTCTAATTTATGCTCCGTGAAGAAAAAAATGCCAACAGAAGAGTGGAATCTGGGAGTTAAACAGTCACCCGATTTCTTAGTACCCATCCAACATCTCTCTGCTTCACTGCACTAAATATACTTAAACTTGGCCAAGAGTTGACATTTAAATCCTGATGAGAAAATGAAATACTCCTCTCAGTAAACTGAGAAAAATATACCTGTGTAACTATTAAACTCAGTTGACATTGCTACACATTTTTCCCTCTCAATTCTTATGAGCGACATAGACGTCTCTAAAAATGTGTTCACACATCAGGAACAGTTATTTGAAGAGAAATGAAGAGCATATGTGGCAAAGGTGGAATAAACTTGAATAATAAACTTGAAGAAGTGTAAGTCCTGGACCGCTTAGCACTTTTGTGAATTCCACTCTAAAAATCTCCTGTAAAGAAAACATAAACCATCCTTCTCTTAAAACTGATATGATATAATAAAACAATATCAAAATCTTAAACATGTACCATGCATCAGAAACTTCATATGTGTTATCTCATTTTAACTCTACTAAAATTCTCTAATGTAGGAAGTTGTGTTCCTATTTTACAGAGATGTGACTTGAAGTGTTTTGTGTTAGGACCCTGGGCTAGTCACAGCAGGACCTAGATATACCCAGGTTACAATGCTGACCATTGACTAAGAATCCAGAAGTCTGGCCCATTTGGAAACCCACCCAGCATATCTTCCCCCTCAACAGTTCTGTTCCAGATCAGCCTCCAGCTTACACTCCACCCCATAGCCTTCTGAGAATGGCATCCGGTGTCATCTGCAAAGCTCTTTGCCATCTCTGCCCCAGGCCCTGAGCCCCTGCTTCCTGCCCAAGGGTCAGCCCCTGAATTTTCCCTTTATAAATAGCACATTGGATATTCTTCCTGCCCCTAACCTCCACAAACATGCAAGAAACCTGTATGGTAAGACTGAGTTGCAGTGGTCTTTAAATGGTAGACTCCTCTAGCGAGTACTTTTGATTGCTTATGCTCCCACAGGGTAGCCTTCCAAGGGGACTAGAGGTTTCCTCCCCAAATGCAGCCCTCAAGTCAAGAGCACCAGTATCACCCAGGAGCTCGCTACAAATGTGAGCTCAGCTCCATGGAGGACACGGCCTGTATTGAGATCCATAGCACTGATCTTACTTATCCTTGAATCTAGGGTACCCTGGATTTTATATAATCTCAGTGGTTACTCTGTGGCCTCTGGGGTAGAAAAGGTTCAAGGGATGCTTACTCTAGAAATGAGCTAAATCTGAGACATCCAAGTCAGATGTGAGAGCTTTAATTGCCATTCCTTCTCTTTTCCAAAAGTGGCAAGGGAGAGCAGGGTTCATAGAGATACTACCAGAGACAGGGAGTGGGAAGGCAGATGGCGGGTGGATCTCAGCAGTGGAAGCTGCTAGTTTTGGCCAAGAAGGGAGATGGGGACATCACAGAACAGAATCACATTCCCTCTGGGGACTCTCTCTGTTACTAGTCTTTGACATAGATGCATGAAGTCCATTTCAGGTCTTTCAGATACCCACCTACCAGCTAATATTCTCTCTTCTCTCTTTGGCTTCTCTCCTCCCCTCCCCTCCCCTTTCTTCTCCTCCCTTCCCCTCCCCTACCCCCTTTTTGTCTCCTCTCTGTCTCATGAAACTATTCTTATTTTTTATCCAATTTAAATCGGAATTTAAGTCTGCAAATGACTCTTTTGTTTCTCAAAATACTTCCTTTTTCACAGAATTGATTTCCTTGCATTAACTTTGTGTTTAAAATAGCAGATAGGAGAGACAGTGGGAAGTGGGAGGAACAGAGAGAATGGCAGAGTTCATTGAGAGATTCTGGCTGAAGGAGTTTTTTAGGCCATGCACATTTTAGGAAAACACACTCCCGTGGAAGTCACCATGAAGAAAAGCTAGTAGAAACCCTTTGTGTTTGACTTCGAATCACTGGGCAGAAAATGGGAATGCTTTGCAGTTAGTCTTAGAGCTCTTCTGCCACAAGGGCCTGTCCCTTTCCAAAGGCAGTAGGTGCAGGACAGCCTGGGGTTGGAGGTGAGGACTCCCACCTGCTAGCTGAGTAACCTGGAGCACACACTTAACCTTCCGGGACCCACTCTCATCCAAGTAAGATGTGGAAACAGAATAATTTTATTTCATAGGGTTGTTGTGATGGTCACATAACTTAATATATAAAAGGGCTTAGGAAGTTGCTTGCACACAGGAAGTGCTATACAACTGCATTACTATTGCATGAGCAACGGACCCGCGTGGGACACAAGGCAGGTCACCACACTAAGAGAGTAGGAACACTGGAAAGTAAAGGTGTATGTCTCTCTCTAAAAGTCTCTGTCTCTCTTGATATGGGTATCTACATCTCTTTCAGTGGTTGGAAGTGGATATATAGCTGTCCATCTCTACTGATCTGTAGTGATCTGGCTTCTATTGAGAGATGTTAACTCTTTGGTATTAAAACTCATCATCTACAGACAACCAGGAGCACAGGTGCAGAAAGAGGAGGCGCAGGAGGAAGAGGAGGGGCAACAGGAGAAGCAGGCTTATTTCCTGGTGCAGTAAGAAAGAACACACTACCAAGGCGCCACGGAGCATCTCTGCAGGAGTGATTTGGGGAACTCTGGGAGGGATCCAAGAACAGGGGAGCTGCTCTGAATTGGAGGTGGCCAAGAAGGCAGACACTGCAACAATCTGGCAATCTCAGTTCAGGAGTCAGAGGAACAAAGCAGTCACTGGAGAGAAATCAGTCAGCACTCAGGGGAGACAGTGATGGGTTCTGCCACTGGGCATGGCCCTGCCCAGGACCACTGTGTGCTTGCTCCAATCCCTGTGAAATCCTGAAGCCATCATCCTGTTAAAAATGTCACAGAATGATTACCTGCAGTGCCATTTTCCTTTCTCATTGGGAAGGCTGTACATGTGTGTGTGAGTATGTGTATGTGTGTGTATGATCCCAGGTTAAAAAAAAATAAGCATCACAAAACTAATAGCAGACTTGAATAAGTGCTCTGGCATCACTTGCTTTAAAAGTCGCTTAGCTAAATGATAGTCTTATGCCCTCATTCTGCTATAGATAACATCTCTCACTATGGTCATTATGGTAAATGCCTGTTTAGGTTGTTTTTCAGGAATTTGAGGGTAGGCTCATCTAGCTCAAACCAGTTGAAACCTGCAACTTCTTCACTGGGTGGGAGGATGGGGCTGTGCAAGTGTCCCACAGGTGATCAGAGGGCTGAAAACTCCAACCTCAGATCATGCAATTCTGTAAGAGCCAAGAAGAGATATGAAATTTGGTTGTACATGTGCAGACCACAGATTGCTTCACTTTTCCCTGCCTCAAATTGCCTTTCCCCACACCTCTGACTACCCTGATATTCACCCTACAACTATCCCTAAACTCTGTTCTTGGGGAGTTGGCTTTGAGATTTGGGGATTGGCATCTGGTGAATAAATTCTTTTTTGAAAGAACTTTGTTTCAGTGGTTTGTTTACTGTGTGATGGGCAAAACAGACCTCACTGGGCAATACTTACAAAACTTTTCTATCTGCTAGGCTAGGCAGTTCATATGTGTTAACTCTAAGTCACAAAGTGGCTCTCTCAAGATTGTCTGCGTTCTGCAGACATCAAAGGTGAAGTTCAAGAGGACACAGCTAATGAGCAATGTGGCTCAGATTCTAAACCAGGCTGGCCGAATTCCTCTCTTCCCTCGCCTGGCCTCTTCCAGGCCCAGGCTCAGTCACTTTCACCAGGTCTCTTTACAGTGACTAAACTGTTCTGATGACCTCTTCTCTTCTCTTCTTTCTCTTCTCCTTTCCTCTTCTCTCCTCTCCCCTCCCGTCCCTTCCCCTGCCCTCCCCTCCCCTTCCCTTCTCTCTTCCTCCTCCTTCTTCTTTTGCTTTTCCTTCTCTCTCTCTTCCTCCCCCTGCCCCCACCCTCCCTCCTTCCTTCTCCTTTCATGTATTTCCAACGATGTATACTGACAGGAACTACACTCTGATATTTTTTAAAATTGAAAAAGTTTGTCTCTTAAAAGTTACAAACAAATTCTGCCTGAGCTGAATTTATTTTGGGGGCAAATTCTCCCCCTACCCTGTTTCCTCTAACGTTCCACAGCAAGGTCCCCGTGGGACCCCTCTATCTCCCCGTAGAAGGTGGGGTGAGAATGAGCTAAAATGACCACAATCCTGTGAAATAGATAGTAGGAACCCACTCATCCCAGGGACACTGGCACAGGAGTTAAGCTTTGTTAGAGCACTGTTACATACTGTGAGAGCACTGCTATTGATAAGCCTTTGTTGTAAGCACTCTTCTGAGAGTTTATTTTTCCTTTAAGTGTGCTGAGATGTTGGGGGCTTGGGAGACTTAGCTTCCTAATTGACAGCTGTTTGACCCTTCCCTGTGCCCTGGCCACCTTGAACAAAGACCTGCTAGCCAGGCAGCTGGACTGTTCTCATGCCAACACCAAAGCACGACTGTTGCTCCAGAAGGCACTCCCCAGCAAGCATTCTTGCACTGGACTTTTGACACCACAGCAGCCACTTCCATCAGGCCAGAGGAGGAACTTTTTCTGCACTGGTGGTCTAGCAGAAGACTTGTGACAAGCAAAAACACATTTGCATAAGGGGACTGCTATGATCAAATGCAGTCTCATCTCCTTCTGGCCAGGTAAGCAGGTTGCTTGAGCAGTCAGGAGACAACCTCTTGTGCTGCCTATGGTGTTGTAGCAGCAAGTCCAATAAAGGCTTCTTTTGAGTGGTCTTCCTTGCCTACTTTTGATTCTCATCATTAGTAAAGAGCAGCTGAGCTAGTAACACAAAAAGAAGAAACAGTGGTGGGTGCCAGCAAGCAGTTCCTGCTCTACAGGGAGCCATCTGCAGGAGCAGCATTGGGATTCTGGGATCGTCCATGGATGAGCATGGCTTACCCTGGCAGTGAGACCTTTGACTGATCATAACGGAGGAATAGAGCTGTCAGACATTTGGAGCAATCATGTCAGAAGTGGCAATAGAGTGGCTCCCATGACAGTGGAGAGGATGGGGGTAACAGAAGTGGACTTGAGCTGACCAGCTGTGGGACAGCTGGAGCAGGATGTGAAACGCTAAACCCAAACCAGAGCAAAAGTTGTAACACCAACAGGCTGTCGGTCTTCCTGGCTCCAACCCCAAGGCATGAAACCTGTGTGCAGCCCCAGCTGTTGGAGGCTTACTCTCCATCCCAGGGGTGGAAGCTGCGACACTAATGGGTGCCACCTGCTGCTGCCGCTGCATACACAAACCCACCCAGGGCCTGGAATAACTGGCAGAGCTTTTCCTCATCTAAACAGCATTTCTACCTGGGAAGAGCAGAAGGACTCCAGCCAGTTGGTTTGTGACACCTGGACACAGATGCCTTCCTGATGTCAAACTCTGTGTTGCTGGTGCAAATCCACCTCCTATCTCTGCACTGCCTTCCTTCCAGCCTCAGTATTGGCACTTAGCACATATAACTTATGAGCCGTGCAGGTGGGTATCAGGTGGGAATTGTTAGTAATCAAAGTTTACAGATGAGGAAAGGAGGAAACAGCAGTTAACTGACCTGCTCAAGGAAACCCTGTAACAAAGAGACGGAAAGGAGTGTTCACATTCACGAACTCCTAATGCTGAGTTGTGTGTGTGTTTACACATGTGTGTGTATTTCCACAGAAAATTCCAAATGCATACTAGATATATTTATCTTTCAGTGAACTTTGCCTCAGTAAAGATCAGGTTCAGTCGGGGACCGGAGGCTCACTCCTATAATTCTAGCTAGTCAGGAGGCAGAGGTCAGGAGGACCATGGTTTGAAGCCAGCCTGGGCAAATAGTTTGAGATCCTATCTTGAAAAACCCTACTACATAATTGAGTTGGTAGAGAGGCTCAAGGTGAAGATCCTGAGTTCAAGCCCCAGTACCACAAAAAAAAAAAAAAAAAGCAAAAACAACAAAAAACCCACCAAAAAAGATCATGCTCAGCAGGAGAGACCCATAAGGTGACATAAAAGATGTGCAAGACTATTGGTGGATCCACCACTGCAGGAGAAACGAGTGAAAGGTCCTGGCCTGAAAGGCCTATCCTATGTGTTCTGCCCCACCTGAGGGGACATCCCCGCTATAAGCATGCAGCATGCAGAAAGAGTATGGTAGTGCCTTTATGGATGGAGACAGCTACTCGGAGGCACAGAGCTGCCTAGGGCTTCAAGGGAAGGGAGGAAATGCTGACTGGGAGCTGGGCTGGAGGTGACTCTGTAAGGGACTCTGAGGACAAGCCTGGGCTGGTTGGACTCCTGCAGAGACACCACACCCAGGGTTAATAGTGTGAGCTATGCTCTGGGTAGTATTTCCCTTCAAGTATCCTTGAATTCATAATAAAACCATACTTTAACATATCCCTGATTTCTACCATGCCATGGGCTGGTATGAGCAGTGACCATACCCTGCATGGGCCAGCAAGGCACTGGCCCCTTCCAGGCCAGTGGGTATCACCATGAGAGGTGTGTTCAAACCATCTTTACTCTCCCAGGCATCCTAAATGGCAAATGCAGCAGGACAGTATAGTAAGAGGCCAGAACAGATGAAGGGAGGGATTTTCTGGAGCAGCACTTCTTAGAGAACTCAGGTAGAGCTAGGGAAAGGCCTGAGGCTGGATAATTAATTACTGGCAACTAAGCTGGTGGAGGTTTATCCTTTCCTTACAAACAGGGCTGAGAGGCTAGCACACATGTATTTTTTTTTAATCTTGTTAAAAAGTTACCTGAAGAAGAAAAAAAAAGGTAGGAGAAAGAAATTTTAAAAACACAGTATTTACTAAAGCTGAACCCATGTACACCCTTGATCTAGCAATCTTACTCCTAAGTATTTGTCCAACAGAAAAGGTACATATGATAACCGAAAGAGTAGTGTATTAGAGCAGGGCTATCTGTAACAGACGGAAGTAGAAACTACACAATGCATGTCACCAGTAGAAGGGATCAAGCAGTCAGGAATATTCACGAACTGGGAGATTATCCAACAATGGGAATAAACAATTTACTACTACACACAACAGCATGGATGAATCTCACACAGGTATTGTTGAAAAAAGAAGCAAGACACAAAAACAAGTCAGCTATATGAGTCCACATATACAAAGTTCAAAACCTGGTCAAACAAGTCCATACTTGGAGAAATCAGGGTAGTGCGTTCCTTGGTGAGGGAGGAGAAGGTTCAGAAGAAGGCAGGCAGGGGTCTTCTGGCTGGGAGTAACCATAGAAGTTGTCCAAACAGGTGATAAGTCAGTTGGTAAAAATTTGTTGAGCAATATCTTTAAGTATAGTGCTTTCTTGTATATATATTATACTTTGATAAAAAGTTTTTGAACTAAAAAATAAATTTCTGATTCCTCAAATAAAGATCAAGGTTATCTGCACGTTTCATGGTCTACCAAGTGCCCAGAACCACAGACAACAGATCAAATTCTGGTGCCCAGAATCAGAGGACAGAATGAAGCTTACTGTTCCTCTCAGAGAACAGAAAGGGAGACTGTCTGAATGCCACATGCAAAGTCCTCTAGGGAAATAGTTCAGGGATGGCATGGAATGGGATGGCAGAGAGATGGGAGAGGAAATTTTGTGGGTGATTGTGGCACCAAGAGCATGTGGTTTAAAGATGATGGTGTCTTCTACCTAGAAGGAACTCTGTTGATCATGTGTACAAACTTCTAACCTTGGTTTTGAAGAGCAGAAGCCATAGTCTACAGAAGCAATCCATCTGAGGCCTTGTATTTACCATCCAAAATTCTCCTGTAGTGTCCTTGCTGTTTGAAGACTTTCAATTATTTAGCTTACAAAGTGAACCAAGAGTGCCCATATCTCCAAATCTTTGGGTTTGACTGGTTATAAAAGGGAATCAGAAACATTAATGATTGGTATATATGATGTGTCTGAAACAATACTCTTCCCTGAAAAATGAGTAAACTTTTCCTGGGTCTTTAACACACTGCCACAGCCTAAAGTGTTTCTTGTTGTGACTCTAAGCTTCTGGAAGGCAGAATCACTATCATTAGTTCTGCCTGTGATTCTTTTTCACTATGTCAGTTAATAAGACATTATGGCTTTTCCAGTCAGATGCTAAAACAGGATGGAGACCAGTGTGTCACACAACTTATCTGAGAATCGGTTCTCACTGCTACAAAGAGTCCTCCACTCAAAATCAGAATCTATGGGATGACTCATGATCTTGACTGCTGTCTAGCTTCTGGAAGATCTTGGGGGACCTGTGTTTGTGTACATAAAACAAAGGAAGATGATACTTGTGTATTAAGAAAGTTCTGAGAGGAGCGATTTCATAGGTAATGAATTGTGAATTTGGTATGGGGATAGTCTACCTGTTCATAAAAGGAGAGAGATTGGACAGATAGTATACTTCCTCTTGACGCTGGAATTTATATTCATACTTGTGGGCCAGACCTTCAGTTATGAGCATAAGGTATCAGAAAGGCTACCATCCAGAATGAGCTGAGACTTGAAAAGGATGTGAAACTCAGTATTAGGAAAATATGAAGGGAAGTTAAAAGGGGGCGGGGGGGATAAGTTTTCTTTGAGGAAGAAGAACAAGGAAGCAATTTGCCACTGCCTTGGGCCAATGATATAATGTTGACAGGTTTCAGAAAGAAGCAGAACATCTCCCATACACTAGGCTCTGCAGAGAAGGCAAGTCAATGGAAGGCCAAAATTTGTTGTGAATTTTTGAAAGTGATGGTGCTGAGCAAATGGAGCTGATCAAAGGTGGTCTGGCCTCTGTAGCTGAGGCAAATTAGGGTGAAAGCAGAGAAAGAGGTTCCTTAACTGCCTAAAAAGATTGTTGTGTAGTCAGAGACAGCCTGGGAGGTATCCAAATTAGAAAGTGAATGCATATTACATATTGATTTAGATTCTGCAAACTATAGGTCAGCATGGCTGATGTTTGTACTAGATGAAGTTCTAAAGCAATATGTTAAAAGGATGGTCATGATGTAATGACATGGTGATTCTGGGGAGATGTGATTTCTGGGAGATGGCACCTGGTTCACTAGAGCAAGTCCAGCTGGACAGAGCTTATTACCTTGATTGATGGGTTTACTGGAGAGGGAGGAGCAATGAATACAGATTTGGGCATGGTATTGATCAACCAAGGGTTCCATGACATCCTTAGTGGAAAAGAGAAAAGCTATCCATGTTGATGGATATGTTTGCACCAAGGTAGCTTTAACATGCTGGTGTGGGGCGGGGGGTTACCCAATTCTGAGACTCCTTCCTTGTTCACATTTTTACAGTTTTCTGAGATGTATATGGTCCACAGATCACATGCCTGAGTGCCGATGAAAAGCTGATATTGGTGGTAGGAAGGAGATTATAGTACCTTAGAAGTTGTCTTTGATGTCCCCACTACCGAGGAGCTAATACAGTAACCTTAACGTGACAGAGGTCAATATGGGAAGGTGACCGGGAAATAGTGAAGAAGTCAGGTAGAGATGAATCAATTAGGGTTGTAATACACTTGTGCATGGAAACAATGCTAGGAATCTCTCTGTATAACTATCCTTATTATTGTTTATGTCTTCTCTTCAACAAAATTGGAGAAAAGGGCAGAACAGTTTCTGCCTGGAAGTGAGAGGGAGGTGAGGGAGGAGGAAGGGGGCAGGGAGGAGAAATGGCTCAAACAATGTATGCACATATGAATAAATAAAAAAATAGTAGTCTAATAGAATTGGAATACTCAGATTGTTTTGACAGACTGGGGAGAAGGACCTAATCTACTCTATCTAAACTTTCATTTTCTTCACTGTAGAATGGGAATAATGCTATTATCTTTCCCGTATGAATGGCTGCTGTGGAAATTCAATAACAGAATGGATTTAAAAGCAATGAATTTAACTCTATGCTTAACACATGGTTAGTATTCAACTATTGTTTTCTTTGATACTGCTAATAATACAGTCACAGGCAAGAAATAATAAAAAACTAAACAAAACACAAAAAACCCTGAATTCACATCCAAAAATCTACTCCACATATACAGAACCAGGAAGGTGTAACTTAATGGAAACTCATGGGACAAATGCATAGGTGTTAGTTGACCTTAAACTCAGTGTGAAGTCAGAGTGTGTTCATTAGTCCTGTGTCTGGCTTAGGTTGCCTCAACAGTTTCAGTATCTAGAACAAAGCAGGTAGCAGGTATTCTTTTGCTCTACTTGACACTCTCCACATTGAGTGGGGCCACAACTTTGAGAAGTTTTCAGCCCTGGCTGCAAAGTAGAATCACCTGGGGAGCTCAGACAGCCACAACTGTCTATGGCCCCAATCCAGAACTCCTACATACAACTCTGACCAGGGCTTTAAATTAAATATTGACCATAATGGGCTTTTTACTTAGAAATCTGTGTAATTAAGACTGATGAGGTTTAAAACTCAGACTTAAAAATCTTTCAACAAAGATCCAGGGTTTCTTTAAGACAGGTAGATTCAGATCTGTATTGCTTTCCTATTGCTGTTGTAACAGATTAGCACAATTTTAGAGGCTGAAAATAAATCTGTTATTGCATAATTTTGAAGGTCAAAAGTCTGAAATGAGTTTCAATGGACTAAAATCAAGATGTCAACTGACCTGTGTTCTTTTCTGACTTCACGAGGAGATAATCCCCAACACCATTTTTTTTTTTTTTTGGTGTGTTTTAGCTTTTACACGTTGCTCACATTTCTTGGCCCATGGCACCATTACATGGTCAATATCAGCAATCAAATCATTCTGATGTCTGCTTCAGTTGTTACAGCCCCGAGACTCTCCCTGACCTTTCCTTCTACCTTTCAGGAGCTGTGTGATAAAAGAAGGCTGACCCAGACAATCTAGGAAAATCTCTGATTTTTATTTGATTCTTAGTTGTTAAGGTACATTATATACATGTATAAAATGTCATAATGAAACCACTATTTTGTACAGCTAATATATACTAATAAAAATCTCTCTTTTTTGCTGATGAAATCAGCCATATTCATTAAGAAGTCTGAAGTCAGATACTGGTATGTTTTAAAGGCTCCTGAAAGTGACTTGCTACCTCCCAGCAATGTTCTGACTCTTGACTCCGACCTCCTTTGAGAACCCCAGTAACAAGTGTGTTGTACTAGTAGCCAGGGTATTGTGCAAAACAATCTTTACTGTATTAGTCCATGTTCTATTACTAGAACAAAATACTTGAAAATAGGTACAGTATAAGGAAAAGAAGTTTATTTGACTTATAGCTTTGGAGCTGAAAGTCCAAGATCAGGCAGCACCCTCTGATCACCCCCGCCCCACCAGGATGTGTTACAACAGGATGGAGAGGCAGAAAGTGAAGAAAGCTATGAAAAAGAGATAAAAGTTGAGACAGGAAGCCAGAAGCATTCAGGGGAGCTATCTTGAGTCCCTTGAGAATTATATTTATCTCTTCCTAGGGTGAAAATCTCAATGACTTATTTACTTTCCACCAGGACCCTCTTTTAAAGGCTCTGTCCCTCAGAATTGTCTCACTGGGGATTAAGCTTCCAGCACATGATCCTTTGGGGAACCCACTGCAACCATATCCAAACCATAGTAATGACCGTACATATGGAGTGTACCTGGGAGAGACTTCATTTTTGTTTTCTTGTTCACTTTTATTAGGATATGTTCATTGTACAAGAGGGGATTCATTGTGCTCATTTCCATGAGCCTTACATTGTACATTGATTAGATCATCCTCACTATTTCCCCCCCTGCAACAATCCCCTCCCTGCCCTGCTTAAAGCAATTGCAAGAGGTTTCATCATTCTATTTCATATATGTACATGAATCCCATCAACCAGATTCCTTCACTTTCATCTCCCTGGGAGAGACTTTGGAAATAGCCAAGGTAGCCAGGCCTCAGAGATCCAGAAAATAGTGATAGAATGAATTCTAAAACCCTACAATTTACTTTGATTTTTCATCTATTTGGACAGGCAGATTGAATCCTATTAAAGTTACTTCATAGCAGGGCATGTTTGTACAAGACTGTAATCCCAGCACTCAGGAGGCAGAGATAGAAGGTTGTTGAATTCAAGTCAGCCTGGGCAACACAGCAAAACCCTGCCTCAAGAAAACTAAAATAAAAAGTACTTCACAAACCATTTTTGATCCTCAGCCACTTTCCCATTGATTTGAAATTAGTCAATACAATTGAATTCTGGTGAAATAAGAGGATTTGGCTAGCCCATGGCTCAAAGTTCCAGAATACCATCTGTACAGTCCACCTGCCTCTGGTCCTTTTTTAACATGCTATGCTTTCTGAATGGGAATACCATGTCTGTGCTAAGACTTTTGCATTTGCACTGTAGGTAAATGCTTATTCCTTCAAAAAAAAAAGGAGGAAAAAAATGATAAGGAAACAATAAGGAAAGCTTATTTCATCCAGGTTATTCATCAGAGACCAGAGAACAAGAGTTATCACATTAATTCTGTGGAATTCCAACCCATTTCTTAGTGTTACCGCCAAAGACTGAGAGGGAGAAGAGCCTTTCCTTTCCTTTCCTTTTAACCCTTGAGCTGTCTCAAGATAGCTGAGTTTAAATTTACAAAAAGGCTTTCCAGTCATCAATTGACTCAATGTATGGAGACAGCCTCTTTCAACTAGATGACAGAACAGCTTCGTTTATCATATGTTTTCTTCCTTTCAGTAAAACGTTCAAAAGAATTGATTGGTTTTCATCAACTGGTGTGCTACCAAAAAGTATGAAAATATACTTTCGTCATTTGATTTGGATTAGATCATTCTGAGTCAAAATGAGTCTAGAGTACAGTTTTTAAGAGTTAGGACATTTTCGGTGTTTAACAAATATTTGTTGAGCTAGTGAATAATTTTCTTAAAGTCAACAATTTTTAAAAAATTACAACCACATTTGTTCATGTGATTCACTTTATTCTGGAAGAGTTCTATAGCATGTGTTTTTTGCTGCCTTCCCTTTCTCTCATTTCTCAGTTGCTAAAAGAATCCCAATTTTGTTTAGGGGAGTCATTGACCCAGGAACATATGCTGACCACTAGGTGGAGCCTGTAGACTCCATTCTAGCCAATGAGAAGAAAGCTAACCTGCTGGAAACTTCCAGGTTTCTTTTTTTTGCTGTACTGAGGTTTGAAACTCAGGGCCAACCACTTGAACCACTCCACCATCTCTTTTTAATGAAGGGTTTTTTTGAGTTAGGGTTTCGTGAACTATTTTCCCAGGCTGGGTCTGAACCTAGATTCTCCTGGTCTCTGTCTCCTGAGTAACTAAGAGGCAGAATCACAGGTGCCCTGTCTCAGGTTTCTCATTGAAAAGGAATGGATGCAGTGCCTGCCATCTGTCCAATTTTTCCTGTCTTAGACTGGCAACTTGGGTAGCTGCGGAAAAGCCAAGGGAACTGCAAAGACAATGACCCCGTCATGGAAAGTTTGCTATTTACAAAAAAGTCACAACACATATGACACATGCAATATGAAAATATGTAGTTACTGGGAGGCCCAAGGCCCTGTGTTTTGTCTAGAGGCAAGTAATTGAAAAGTTGATGACACTGGGTCCTCAGGCAAATGAAAGAACATGCTGACTTCATGTAATGACTAAGAGTTAAGAAGGCTCTGTGTATTCTTAGAAGTTCAGCTCCTACTCAGAGAGATTGTAGAAAGGGACACCAAGGACCGAACCCAGGGAAGCATGGCACTCAGGGGACAGTTAAGCTAATAATTAAGTGAAAACAAAATGCACGCTTCTGTTCTGTGCAACTATTGACATCTATAAATGTTAGTTCAAGCCTAAAAGAAATGTGATAAACTTAAGAAAAAAAAGAAACAGTAAGCACTGAAGATTTTTCCATCTTTATACTGTATTTAGGTAACATTGAAGGGGTATCACCCCTTCAGGAAAAGTTTTGTAGCTATTTTTTTTCCTAGTCAACTTAATATTTCTATTTCTACAATTTCCTTTCTGGTCATTCTGTGATCTTTTATTAGGGCATATAAATAAATGTATAGATGTTGTATGGAATCATATTTAATTTCTCCACAGCAGAGGTGAACACTTTTTTGCAATAAGCGGTTAGATAGTGAGTATTTTAGGCATGTGGACATGAGGTCTCTGTCTCAACTATTCCCCTCTACCACTTTAGTGTGGAAAACAGCTGTAGACAATGTACAAGTGATTAAGTGTGGTTGCATTTTGATAAAAATTTTGTTTAGTAATACAGACAGAAGACTGAACATGGCTCATGGGTCTAGTTTGTCAGCCCCACTCAGCATGACGCTCAGCCACTTAGACCATGATGCCCAGATTTTTGTCCTCTATAAAGTGGATATAATAGAGCAACTTTCATTTGATTCCAGAAAAGATAACAGTGAAGTTAGAAAAATAAAGGCATATTCAAAGAAAGAAGAAGAAGCCAGGGAAGGAAAAATATGAAATTTTACTATAGTGAGTTTATAAGCTTATATATATATATATATATATATATATATATATATATATATATATAACATATAAACTACTTTTATACATTTTATACTCTTTTAAGATGTGTGAGAATCAATGATTACAGATTCCTGAAATGTTCAAGTTGGAAAGAAATTGACTCAGTAAGGATCATACTTTCATTCATAATACAGCCAGATGTGGAATCTGGGTATACAGACTCCAAACTGAGTTGTCTTTTCATATGTACCATTGGTCCTGTCCTCAAAAGAATTACACATTTCTAATGCAAAGGAAAAAAAAAGAGAGAGATAGCTCTTAATAGAAATTTCTAGTGCCTTTTAGAGGAAATATTTATGTAAAATTGAGGTCTGATATTAATGTTAAAAATTTTTCCTTTGAATTTTGCTTTTGCATTCTGGGAGATTTTATAGGCCAGTCTAAGAGCTCTTTGTCTATATGCTTCTTTCAGGACTGAACTGAAGCCTGAGATGTAAATAGTTAGCAGCTCTTGGTGCCAAGTGCGAAGGCCAGCACAATTCTTAGAGAATCTCACATGTATCCCAAAGCACAGGACAGAACAATCACTGCAGGGCTTATGACTCATCAGAGTTCCAAGGTCTTCTGGGAGCTGTTGACACCTGACTTTCAGAGGGAGGGTTCCTGTTTTCCCACACCAAATCTATGTAATATACACGGATGACTGATGGATGAAAGGCAAGAAAAAAAAATGGGTGCCAAGTCTCTGGGGCGTGAGTGAGACAATGTGGTTCCTTATTTTCTTCTAAACCAAAAGACAAAGCCAAATGGCATTTATGCTCATTTCCAGCTTCTAAACTTATCATGCCTGTCCAGAGTTCTCAGCCTTCAGAACTATATCCCATCCAAATTAACATTTATACTACTGCCCTCTTTTGGACAAAACCAGCATTACTCTTGAGTATCTTACTTTCTTTCCTGCCAATTTAAGTGTAGCATAAAGGTGTAAACTGACTCTAGTCCCAACACCTTCCCATCCACCTATCCAAATCCAGAGTTCTGGAGAACTACATTTTCCCCCATAGCAGTTGGAAACATTTATGGCCATTGCAATTCTTAAAACCAGTGCTTCCTACTTTGTATACTAGGTGGATGCAAACATAGTGCTAAGACAGTGACTTCCAAGCTTTCTGATTTGGTAGAGAAGCATATCACTCAAGTAAAGTCTTAAGTGAACTGCTTAGTTTGAAGCCAGGGTTGACGTCAACCCTACAGAAGTGCCTGCCTCCCCACAGAAACAAAGCACTCAACAAGGGAACCCTCTAAGAGGTCTCTGTGTTTAGAGAAATCCCAAGGTTTCCTTTGAAAAAACTGTTTAAAACTTCTTTTTTATGAATCAATTTCCAAAATGTGAAGCATTTTTCTTTCCAAAACTATGGTACTAATTTTATTACTTCTGCAGACAAAAATTCTGGCACATTTCTGTAGCTCAGTGTGCTATAATATCATCAGAAGGTAATGTTATGGTCATCAAAAGACAGAACATTCTGGAATGTGTAGAAGGCTCTGTACTTGTCCACTTGTCTCTGGGACTATCTTCTAATGTGCTGACCAGGTGTGCATTTATGACTTCCTTGCTGTTACAGCCCCTTGGTGCCTTTGTAGGCTTAAAAATTAAATTATTTTATTTACCAGTAGTCTATCTATCTTGTAGGGGGAGAACTACTATAAGCAAGGATCAAAATTTTTTTAAAGTTAAAATAATTAACTGGTAGTAAGAATATCACCTTCACACAGAGCATTCTTTATTGTGGTAAACCCACTGGATAGGCCAGGTATCCTAGCTCATCAACTTAGGACCAACAAAAACAAAACCTAAAGATCAAGTTTATCAAACCATTTCCAAAGAAAGGAAGAGATGATGGGATTTGGAAATGAAGTGAAAATTAGGTGAAGCAGTGCTTTAATGGGCTTAAGGCAGAACTGGGCTACAGATTTGGACCATGGCATAGTCCTATTTCCTTAGAAACCACAAAGTTACGACAATGTGGACTACTGTGTCTAGACACTCTACCCGTGGCTTTCCATTGAGGTCGGAAGTTGGAGCTATTTTGCCATGCCAAAGTGACTGAGATCCTCCAGGCAGAAATGGAATGCTTTATTTCTCCTGACATGGTTTCAAGCAGCAAAGTTTCTGATGATCTGTGATAGCAGAGAAAAATGTTTCACCACGAGTAACACAGCAGAAATCCCTCTACAGAGGGCTATAGTTCACTCTGGCTGTGGCATGTCCCTGGGAGCAACACTGCTTCCCATAAACCTTGCTGCTGGTCTTATCACGTCTGGTTTTCCAACTTGATGGATGTCTGGACATTTGTTGCCTTTCTAGGGAATGGCAAATGTTGGCTGGCTGACCCCAGAGGGAGATCATCAGTGATCTCAAGGTAGGAGACCTTTAGGTTAGAACAGACTCACTTTCCATTCACCTTTGCTCTTCCTCTCTCCTATTCTTCCATCACTCAGAGAAGGTGGTGGTGGAGTGACACGACCTCTTTCAAGATATTCTTCCTTTATGTACTAATATTTTTCTTCTTTTCTTCATGGTCCATTTTGTATTCTCTTTATACTTTAACTCTGCAGGGGAATAGAGATCACATGTTATTTCCAAATTATTGGAATTACATTTTGCCCCAAAATATAGCTGACAAAGGATTATAATTTTGGTTGAAGCCATAGTTTCATTGAATTATTTTAGAAAGCAGTATCACCTATTTCAGCACCTTCATTTTAGAAGTGAAAAAACAAAACAAAAAAAAGAAAAAGGAAGCCCAGAGAAGAATCAGAGTCAGGAAGCGAGGAGTCGGGAGAAAAGGAGGAGGCGGGGGGAAAGGGGGAGTAATGAGCTAATCATTGTATGCACATATGAATAAAGGAAATAATAAAAAAAAAAGAGTGATGAGAAAAGAAATGAAATCACAATGGAGCTCTCAGCTTCTGGCTTCTACCGGCCCACTATGCTCTCCTTTGTATTTTCCTTGCCTAAACTTTTAATAAACATTTATACCACGAAAAAAAAAATTTCAAGGGGACTGCAAAGCCTAACCTGATGGAGGACAGGTTTGTTGGTTCCTGGAGTCAGAGAACATGTGTACGGTAGCCATCACTGACAGGCATTGAGTCTGAGTAATTATTTAGTATAGTCTATTGTTAGCTTGAAAGTAGATAGCCAAATAGCTATCTTCCTCCTCAATGGAGCCAAAATAAAATAGTGAAAATAACTTCTAAAGAAACTTGACTATCTTATATTTACTTAGTAACATAGTTTATTGTGGGCTAGCACTTTGCCAAGCTAAGTGAAAATGAAAATGTTTCCAGCCCTGCAGCTCTTTTCTTAAAAGTAGATGCTTATATGTACACACTTTCCTTTTTAAAATCTATGGGAAAGTTAATAAATGACTCCTGATTAACTTGCAAATCAAAGGTTTCCTTGATGTAATTTCTACATAATTTTCAGAATTTTCCAAATGAGGTAAAGCTGAAATCCCCAGGGCAATTTCTGTCCATGGATAAGCTGGATAAGCCTGGACTTCCCAAGTGGTGTCACAGTGAGAGCTTGATAACCAAGAACACTTCAAGACCGGGCCAACATTTCAAGGCATCATCTACAAAAACAAGCGTGAGATCTTGGCGAGATGTTCAGTTGAAATAATAGAGCAGTATTTTTGTTAAATGCCTGTAATTACATATTGAAATAAACTCTGAAAACACCTTGCTACATGCATACAAATGTGCTGAAGAGATCAGTGTAAAAACTGTCCAGTAAGAAACTAAAATTACCTTTTCAAGTGCCAAAAACAAGTTTCACAACAATCTGGACACTAAAACCCAGCTTTGGTTTTTTTTAGAAGAAGGAGAAGAAGAAAGAAAGGAATACCTGTGGGTGGTTATGTGTATGGGTGAAAAAGTATTTTTAAGCATCAAAAATACAGTTACTTTGGGTTTCCCCTCTCCCCCTTTTTTTGGCTGCACTGAGGTTTGAACTCAGGACCCTGTGCTTGCTAAGCAGATGTTCTACGACTTGAACTATATCCAAGCCCTTTTTTATGCTTTAGTTATTTTTCAGACAGTCTCATGTTTTTGTCCAGGGCTGGCCTCAGACCATAATCTACCTATATGTGGCGTCCCATGTAGCTGGGATGACAGGAGCACCACACACGGTTTATTTGCTGAGACCGTGTCCCACTCACTTTTTGCCTGGGCTGGCCTCAGACCTCGACCACCCCAATCTCTGTCTCCTGAGTAGCTGAGATTACACGTATGAGCCACCGTGTCGGCCTCACGGTTACCGCTTGACTATGGGTTGCGAAGACAGGAGACTTCCGTTTTTCACCTTATGGCATTTTGTGTTTGCCTTTGCTGTAACTAGCATTGCTATATTTGTAATTTGAAAACTCAACTAGAAAAAGTCTATCCAAGTTTTACAGCATCTCACTTGACTTCTACAGGTATGACCATCATTAACATTAGCAGAAATGTTGACATGAATTGTTTTTAATGTCAGTATCAATGGCCTGTGATACATTAAGATGTAAAGAGGTGGGTGTAGTGGTGCGTGACTATAATTCCAGCACTCAGAAGGTTGAAGCAGGATGATCCCCACTTCAAGGCCAGCCTGGGCTACATAGGGAGACCTTGTCTAAAAAAAAAAAAAGAGGCAAAAGAATTATACTGGACATTATAATATAAAATACAAATATTATATAATAGATTGTAGTATGAATGTTAGAGGCTCTACATTAGTCAGAAGTTTAATCTGAACTCAGTCATTCATTCAATAAGTGCTCAAGTACCTTTTGGCATAAGGCTCTGGGGCAAATGTTAGAAACAAACATGAAAAAGTCCTGGTTCTGACCTTTGAAGAGCTCGTGTTCTGTTAGAGTGGATCAGCACACAAAATGATTGACCCACCATGGGAAGTGATAGAATAGATACATCTCACAGGGCAGGGGAATTCCCGCCCTGTGGGAATGAGGACAAGGAAGCTTCCTAGGAGTTGACTCCAACTTGAACTTGGAGGACAGAAAGTTTCCCAGGCAGAGAAAACGGGTAAAACTGTCCCAGGGAAAATCAACACCATGAGGGAAATGAACGAACGCACACATGAAAGTTTCTCGCACACACTGAGTTTGATAAAAAGGGTACAAACCTGCTGAGGGGGTCAGATTAGTTTATGACAACTTCAATTCCTTGAGAAAATGCTACCACATCGTTGATTTGGCCCTCTGTAACTGTGGTTCAATTATATGACATCTTCCTTCTTTTGCACATTAAATTAGAACAGATATATCCTTCTTACAACATTTTGCATATTGCACATGTGTAAAGATACTACTTTTGTGTGATTGTCATTAAAATATGAAAGAAAATTGAATTGTCATTATGCATGTCAACGTAACCAGCTGACATTCTTATTTGGAGAATAATAAAATGACTTATACATTCATGAATTGTTATATACTTATTTTATAAAATAAGTTTTTCTTTCCTTCTATTTTAGTTAAATTAATAGCTATGGGGTTATGATTCAGATATTCACACAGTTTGTATTGTGTGCAGAGTAATGTCTACTTAGACAATGTTCACTGAGTCATTATGGGTCTTAGTTTTTGTTAGTTTCAGTTTGGGCCAACTTTACTCTCCAAGGCAGGGAGGGGAATTGTCAATAGAATTCCTAAAACAATTAATAGATTCAGAATGAACAATGAAATTTACATGTAATGTGTAATCATTGTAATTGAGCTGTATGTAACAAATTATCGTGACCACAGAATCTATTATAAGCTTTGTAAATTTCATATGTCACTGTCACAAAAATTTTCATGGTTTCTTACAGCAGTACTCATATGTATGTAGCATTTTCTTCTTTCAAAAGTTTCAATGTCATCATGAAAAATGAAAGTAGCAATAGTATATTGTTCAATTTATTAAAGTCTCTCTTTATTTAAGACTATAGCTGGACCAAGGGTTTGGGGCATGGCTCAAGTGGCAGACCACTTGCCTAGCAAGTGCAGAGCTCTAAATTCAAACCCCAGTGTTGCCAAAAAAGTACTCCATCTTGGCCAAAAATGTGTTCATAAATTAATCTCTGATAGAGTTTGCCTTAGAGTCTGTGAGTCTGTGAAACCTATCCTTCAAAGGTATGCAAATGTTCTCATTTCTTTTTTGCTTTATTGGAATGTCACTTTTGTTCTTTCACTTGCATTTCTTTCAATTTAGAAAAATGTTTTCCCTAAATTTTTAAAAAATATACTTTAAACACTTCTAAAAAATAACCAAAATAATATCTGAATTTTTTGGTAAGCTTTGGCTAACATAATTAGTGGCAAGTAACAGTTGAGACCAAATAATGAAATATATGGTTAATTCATTTTCTGTCAATAATGGTCCTTTTCACCTGAAGTTTTCTGCTATTTTGCTTTCTTGTTGTAAGGTACTTCTTAAATCTTGTTGAAATGAAGTCGACTGCTGTGACAGTGTTTAGCCAGCCTTCTAGCTGTGTGCTGCTATAGTGATGTTTTCTAGATAGACTTAGAAAATAGCTACTGTAATAATTGAATTAGTCCCCAGAATGTCATCACTACTAACATATTAATACAGTCGAGGCCTTGTCTCAAGAGACAAAGTCACAAGAAGGAAGATATTCCTGTTGAAAAAGTTGAGGTGTTAAGGCCACATCTATCTCTGAACACTCCTAACAACGCTGTGGGTTACACAGTAAAGGGTAGACCCATCTTGTGAGTCTTAGAGCTCTGAAGGAAAGGGGAATGTGAAGATTTTTTCCAAAAGGTCTCTAAATCCATCTGTATAGTAAACACTGGCGATGACTAAATAAATAACTTCCACATGTACAGTCCTGTATCATTTAATAACAGGGATATGTTCTGAGAAATGCATGTTAGGCAATTTCGTCGTGCAGACATCACAGAAAGTACCCAACCTAAATGGTGTGGTGAGTCTGTGCACATGCACACACCACTCACTTTCACCTTATGGAGTAATTATTCTTAAATTACCGAAACTGTCCAGAGCCAAGAGTAAATTCAGCATCAGAGTTGTGTCCAGCCTTTTCTTTGATCATTGCAAGCAAACTTTTTGCTCTTACCGTGATCTTCATGGTACACAGGGGTTTCTGTGTCCAGTCTTCAATCCAGGTCCTTAGAAGCTTCCCAGATCTGACACAGGCTTCTCTCAAACTTTGCTAGTGTTGTTGCCTCCAATGAAGTGGATCCATTAACAGCACTTGACACTGTTCTCATCCTTCAGAGCATCCCCCAGGTGGCCTGGGGGATCCCTGCTTGGTGAGCAAACCATTACCGATTGCACACTTTGATATCCCTTAATCACTTTTAATTTTGATTCTAGCTCAGTCAGTCACTCAGTGTGGCCTCTTACTGGCAACATTAGCAGAGGATTTTTTATACTGAAGGGCTGTGATAACAAAACAGCGTGAGATGAAATCAAGCACGGGAAAATGACATGATCAAGAGATGGTGGCAACACCAGACACACTGGGCGGCTGGGACACTGTCATGTCAGGTGTGTGGCCCGTTGCTGGCAGAAGCATCACCATGTGAGGCTTGGCCTGTCCTTGCTACTGGGTTTTAAATGTATGCCAGTGTGGTGGCAAGTACTACAGCTTAATTTGCCTAAAAACTTGTTGGATTTTGTGGTACTTTCAAATATTATAGACTACCTATCAATAAATACAGTTCAGCTGGCACAGAGGATCACCTGCTGAAATAAACTGGGGGGCTTCTGAAATGAAACCCAGCAATAGTTAGGGGAGCATTTTTCCCTCTGGCTGTGTCAATCCAGAAAACAAACACCAATGTTTGATGCCACTGGGATAATATTTATAATATTTATTGGACATCTGCTGCATATTCTATTTAAAAGATCATAATTTTGGCCTTTGAGAGATTTTGAGCAGGACCTGAACTAAAACTTACCTCTGCTCATAAACCCTTTAATTACATTTTAAAAATTTAAATTTTAGTATCACTGAAGTAGATAATTTTAAAGTACTTAAGAAAACAAGCTATGTTTAACACTGATTGCATTCATTACAAGCAACATACAATTAATTATTAGTCATTTCATTGAAGCAATATATTCTATTAGGAAGTCTTTTGGTTTAACAGAGTCAGTTATTATATGCATTAATTACAATGTTAAATATTGTAAAAATACTGTAAGAAATAAGTCAATTGTATTTTAAAATATCTTTCAGGTGCAAAAATAAATGGTTTTCATATGCACAGATAATAACCAGCTAGAAAGTATAAGGGAAGAAAAAACCCTCCATTTACAATAGCATTAAGTGAAGTAAAATATTTAGGAACAAACGTAAGAAAGAAATGATCAAAGCCTACTGAGGACAACTATGAAGTTTCTTGAAAGATACAAATTAGAGTTGAACAAATAGAAAGACACCTTGGATTCTTGTTCAGGCTGGCTTAGTGATAGATGGATGTCAGTCCCCTCTCAAATAATATATAAATCTGATAAAATTTCAATAATACAACAGTCTCTTTCCCCTGGGACTAAACAAATTATCACTAAATTTCATATGGAAAATAACCAGGCTAGGGAAACAGTGAAAAAGAATAGATATCCCACAGCCCTGGGAGTGGGGTGGGGAACAGAGGCAGTGCTAGCAGCTATTAAAGTTCAGTATGGCACCTGGGAAACTGTGTGATACTGGCACCTGAAGGGATGGAATAAAAAGTCCAGAAATGCAACTTCATATGGAAATCTTGAACATGAGAAAATCTAGGTAACATCTCAATTCTCTGGTTGCAAATGGACTTTCTAATGAATGTAGCAGGGCAACTGTACAGATATCTGGGAGAATGGTACAATTAAGTCCACTCACACATACAAACAGTTCCAAATGGGTGAGAAGTCTAAATGTAACTATATATGTGCCAGAAGAACCCAGAAATGAATTCCTCTAAGATTTGAATGTGGACAGAAAATTTTGAACAACTCAAAAACCCAGATGCAAGAAAGGAAATACTTGATAAATTTGACTACAAAAAGGGTAATGGCAAAAAATCATAAGCAACATTAAAAGACAAGTGACAAATTGGGAGAGCACACATGAGGTATTTATTTATCACAGATAAAGGGTTAATACATGTAACATCTAAAGAACTTTTAAACTTGAGGAAACACTGAAAATAATGTTTTAAAATAAGAAAAGACACAATCCATTTCCCAAAAGAGTTATAAATCAGCATGACCTTTAAACATAGGAAAAATGTACGATTTCACTTGTGAAATTAAAATTGAAACTACACTTCTCACCCATCACATTGACAAGTATTAAAAATTTGATAACACACTCTGTGGATGAGACAGCAGGGACACATGTACTCTCAGACACTAAGAGTGGGAATGGTAAATGGTACACACCCCTGAAGGAGAACATGCCCATATAAGACAAAATTACATGGGCATTTACTCTTCAACTTAGCAATCTTCCTTCTAGGAACTTATCCTAAGACATTTATCTTCAAAAACTGAAAATACACAGATGTATTTTTAATCAAAGCATTCTTTATGATAGCAAAATATTAGTACTATCTAAATGCCTTGAGTACTTCATTCATGCAATGGAGTACTACATAGTTATAAAAAATAAGATATCTAGTTGGGCATCAGTGCCTCATGCTTGTAATCCCAGCAACTCCGGAGGCAGAGATCAGGAGGATCGTGGTTTGAAGCCAGCCCCAGTAAACAGTTCACGAGACCCTATCTCAAAAGAACCCACCACAGAAAAGGGTTGGTGGAGTGGCTCAAGGTGTAGGCCCTGAGTTCAAGACCCAGTACCACACACAAAAAAAGATATCTATAAACTCCACTAAGTTAGAAAAACAGTTATGCAAAATAGTATCTGCATTATACAATCTTTTCTGCAGGCAAGAAGGAAAAATAAGATGTATAAATTTGCTTATTTTTGAAAAAAAGCAACTTAAGAATTACTATGAAATTGCTTACCTACAAAGGATGAAGAGGGAACAAGTGGAGGCGATTGGAGGGATAGTGACCCTTCTTTGGGTATATTTTTGGGAAACAGATATGACAATATTGAAGTGCAGACTGGGGGAGGCGAAGAATTAATTTGAATATCTTTAAAAATAATACACTGTAACTCTTAAGAAAAAAATTTAAAAACACATGCATATGCATTTCTTTTTTTTTTCTTTTATTATTCATATGTGTATACAAGGCTTGGTTCATTTCTCCCCCCTGCCCCCACCCCCTCCCTTACCACCCACTCCACCCCCTCCCTCCCCACCCCTCAATACCCAGCAGAAACTATTTTGCCCTTATTTCTAATTTTGTTGTAGAGAGAGTATGAGCAATAATAGGAAGGAACAAGGGTTTTTGCTGGTTGAGATAAGGATAGCTATACAGGGCATTGACTCACATTGATTTCCTGTGCGTGGGTGTTACCTTCTAGGTTAATTCTTTTTGATCTAACCTTTTCTCTAGTACCTGTTCCCCTTTTCCTATTGGCCTCAGTTGCTTTAAGGTATCTGCTTTAGTTTCTCTGCGTTAAGGGCAACAAATGCTAGCTAGTTTTTTAGGTGTCTTACCTATCCTCACCCCTTCCTTGTGTGCTCTCGCTTTTATCATGTGCTCATAGTCCAATCCCCTTGTTCTTTTTAGTTAATCTGATTATATAGAGATTTGGGTGTAGTGTTGTAGGGAACATGTGTACCTTACGTTGTTGGAAGTCAGGGTTTTCATGGCAAATATAAGCTTCAAAGATGGCGTGCAGAGAGACAAGGACCCCGTGAAGATATTAGAATTTCTATCACACGTAGAGACAACCCCTGTGTGTGTGTACCAGTACACATATGTGTATTTTTCTAGTTTGCCCTCTGCAGAGGCCTAGAGGCAGAGACACGCCAATAGCAATGAGTGTACCTGGTGCTCAAATTTAAATGTTCCAAATCTGGGATGATTTAAGCATTAAAGGTAATCATGACAGGAATGGATTATAACCCATGGAATAAAAGTAGAATATGTAAATATATACTAATAGGTGAGAGAGAAAAGGAGGATTGAGGGAGGGGACAGAGGAAGTAAGGAGAAAGAGAGAGAGAGAGAGAAGCCATTTCTTATAGAATAAAAGGAACACCTGTTGATAAATGTGGACGTTGTGAGTGGAGTTGGAAAGGAACGTCTCACAATGCAACCATCATCATAAAGACTGATTACTGCAAAGGAAGCAATGAGGAGCAGGATATTTGAATGGATTTAGTGTCTCTCCACAGATTGCAGAAACTCTGAAGTGGAGAAAATGAACAAGTTTGATCAGGTGATCCAAATTACTATCGTAAAGGATGACATAAGGCTGTCTTATGCCAGTGACACCAGAGAAGGACACACCATCATTGTCTAGTTTTCCAGCCAGCCACGCATGAGGGGCCATCAGCAAACTCAAATAAGAAAACATTTTGTAAAATCATCAAAGGCATAAAAAGGCAGGAGAGGTGAAGAAAAGACTGATACTCTTCCAGATTAAAAGAAATTAAAGAGAAAAGACAACTAAGTATGATGTGTGGCCCTGGACTGGAGGGAGGAAAAAAGAATAAGGACGTGGGTTTGCTGGTGTACCTGGTAATCCCAGCACGTGGGAGGCTGAGGCAGAGCACGGAGCATTCGAGGCCAGCCTAGATTACATAGTGAGGCCCTGTCTCAATAAAAACCCAAAATTTATAAGGGATGTTACTAGGGTGATAGGAAAACCATGAGTTGTAGATTAAACTATTGCTTCAATGCTAAATATCCTGGATTTGATCACTTCTGTGGTTACCTGAAATGCTCGTAGCCTTAGGAAATACTGAGAGGCAAAATGAAGTAGAAAAGAATACAGTATCAGGTGATTCAGAAAAAAGTAAAGAGCACAGTCATGTGCGAGCAGAGCAAGACAGGATGACAAAGAAAAACGTACTAAAATGCTGAAAGTTTGAGAATCAAGGTAAAGGATATATGGAAATTTTATGTATTATTCTTAAAATTTTCTCATAAGTTTGAAATTATTACAAGAAAAAAGGTATTTAAAAACATGATTAAAGACATTATTAATTCTAACTGTTCATTCAATTATTTTGGGTGTAATTCATCCAATTACTTTGAATTAGTAAGCAATGGCTCTCAGTTGTTAACAAGTACCCTGGGGGTGGGGAGGTCTGTGAAAAATTCCTGTAATGGTGCCCTCATGGGCCCCCGGGTGAATCACAGAGCCAGAAACATCTGCTGTGAGATTCTGCTGGGACTTCCGTCTTCTGGAGACTGGAGGGAGCGTGTTTGGGAAGAAAAGCAGAAGTTTCCTGCTATTTAAGTCTAGAATGAAACAGAACTCATAACCTGTGTGTTTCAGAGCTGATCAAGTGGAAAAGTCAATGGGGAAATCCAGTCAACTTTAATTTCTATCATGACTAAGTGGCACAAAGGCTCAGAATATAACGTCCTCGAACTGACCCACAGAAATTACAGTCAAGTCAATCTCTCATTTCCAGGATTTGCGGTAAGGTTGATTTAGCAATTCATAGTTCTCAACGTCTACAATAAACACAAACGTAGGCCACTACAAATGTTTTACTCCCAGAAAAATAGGCAATACAATCCCAAGTTACTTCTCAGGACTGTATGGTGCTGAGAGAATCTTTAAAAAGTGCAGATAGAGAAACAGTTTGCCAAGTATAACAGAAATGTGTATGACCGTATCAAATGGGCTAGAAATTAAAACTCAATATGCTTATTATTCACCTTGAATTTCTTAACATAGCTTCAAAAGATATCATTTGTATCGTTGTATGGAAACAATACTGATTTCCTTCAAGCTTGCTCAGCCCATTTGAAAGGACTTGAAGGATCTGAAGGCACACTTTCATTTGAAAGACAGAGAAATCCTAGAAGCTTTCTGACCTGAGGGCTTACCCACTGTAGGTATCCTGTCCTAAGGTTCCTGCCCTCCCTGCTGTTTTGTAGCCTAGCATTATTCATACTGAAATACACTGAGAGTCAATTTGTTGCAAATGAATACAAATTCAGCTCTGATTATATGTACATATGTATATATATACATACGTATACACACATATCTATCTATCTATCTATCTATCTATCTATCTATCTATCTATCTATGGATCTTTTTCTTGAGGAAAGGTCTCACTGTGTAGCCCAGGTTGTTCTAACACAATCCTTCTGCCTCAGCTTCATGAATGCTGGGACATGCTGTGTACCACATCCAGCTTACAGCTCTGATATACTTTTTATGTATTAGCCTATAATAGTTATGCAGAGTGATACATTGTGATATTTACATATGTGCTTACAACATATCTTAGATATACAGCCTCCATCCTTCTCCCGCTTCCCCACTTCTTAGAACAATTTCAACAGGTTTCATTCTTCTATTTTCATATATGGGTACTAAATACATCCACCATATGCACACTCATTCTCCTTTCCTTATGCTCCAGCTCCCCCCACTAGTATCCAGCCCCAAAAAAGACCTGTTTTACCCTCCTGTCCTTTTTTTTTTTTTTTAAAGTATATATTGATAGTCCAAGGGGATTTCATTTACTGTGGTACTTCAGGCCTGTATATATTAGGCTTTAATCAAATTAACCCCTCATTCCTTATTCTTTCTTTCTCACCATGCTCCCCTATCATTCAACAGCTTATGATGCAGTACATTATGTTATATTCATATGTGGATGGGTTGTTTCAATATTTTTCATTCTCTAACATTTTCATTGCCTCTCCAGTCTCCTGTAGTCCCCTCAGATAGACTACTAATACAATCTTGTTCTCTCTCTCTCTGTGTGTGTGTGTGTGTGTGTGTGTGTGTGTGTGTATGAGATCATATGTGTTTATACATTTAACTTATAGGTTTAGCTTCCACATATAAGGAAAAACATGCAATCTTTGACTTTTTGCCCCTCTGATGTTTTTGATTGTATGAGCTTAAATAAATCACTTATTTTTTTTGGGGGGGGGGCCTCAGTTTCTTCAAAAAATAGTTTCCCAAGAAAGGCAAGCAGAATGGTGGGGAATCTAGAAACCACAAACTTTAAGAATTATTAAGAGAAGTGGGGAGATACTACATGGACTTGGGATTCAGGCTGATTTGTGATAGCTGCTTTTCTATTGTGATGGAGAAGAGTGAGACTTGGTCTGTGTGGCTCAATGGGCAGAACTAAGCCCACAGGAGAAGTAGCAGGGAAGAAAACAGAAGTTGAAAGCATAACACGCAAGAATTTACTGATAACTGAGCAGTACGCATGGACTGTTTCAGGGGTCACCAATGGGATCAAAGGAGACCCTGGATGATCCTTTTTAGTTTTACAACCTTTTTATTAGCCTGTATGAGTTGTACAGGAGGTTTCATTGTACATTTTCATATATGCTTACTATGTTCCGTGATTAGATCCACCCCTCCATTGTTCTGCCTCACACCCCGCCCCTTGCACTTTGTTAGAGCAATTTCAACAGGTGTCATTGATAGCCAAAGTCCAGCACAGTGAAAGAGACTGGTCTTCTATATGACCCAGACTCCCAACTCTAAGTTAGTGTGATTCTCTGCTTAACTTGGTGTAAAGGTAAATTATCCTGAGTAAGAAATTAAAGCTAGCCCTTGATTTATATTAAGCTTGAGATCAGTTAAAGCCTCCAGATCTTTTTCACAGTAATGTTGCCAAGTCAGACTTCCCCAAACCTGTACTTGTACAAGAAGTTCTATCTTTTTCTGGGTGATGTAAATGTGGAAAGGCTTAGCATAGATAATTGTTAGCACATGAAATTTAGGCAACTGAATAGGCAAATTACATAGTGTAGACAGTGAGTCAGCAACCAATTACATTTGTAAAGCTGGTCAAACATTCTAATTTCTTGAGGGGCTAATCCCAGCTTGCATACTGTGTGAAGGGGTCTTTTAAAAGTTTCTACAATGGCATAAGCTCTAGAATCCCTCCTAGTATTAAGCATCTCACTTTTTGTTATCTATATGGTTAGGATCTATTTTTTCAAATCCAAAATAACTACAATTACTCACTAGGTGAACTTGAACTGCTGAGCTTGGCTCAGCTTCATCAACTTGACAATTGTTTATTGAGGGTCTAATACATTCTTTGTGATTGGTGTGGCAGGAAATATGAAGGAGTAAAAATATGATTTCAACTGCACAATCTATGTGAGGGATTACATAAGTGTAACTCGCAGTACAAACATGATAGATAGAGTAAAAATGAGCATTTACAGAAATTGAGAGGATACTACCATTCAGGCTGATATGATCAGGGAAGTTTTCATAAAGGAGTAACAGCTCAAAGGGTGTTCAGAAAATGACCAGGTCTTGTTTTTAGTTTTTCTTCCATTTTCTCTTTCTGTTGTCAACAAGTGGTTATTTATCATAAAAATAGAATTGTGCTTCAAGAATTCCAAGAAAAGAAAGGCAGCCAGACCTCAGGAAGCAAACCGTAACAAAGCTCAGAAAGTTCTAAGGCTTCCCTTTCACTATCTCCCTCTGCTTTGCTTGAGTCACCTGCTTTATTCTCTCTCTCCTGCTACACAGGTTTTCTTCTGCTTCTTTGGTCCATGGGAAAGCAATACACAGCTATGTCATAATTTCAGCCACCTTCAGAGAGCTTGAAATTTGTTTTTGGGTGGGGGGTGGTTAGAGAGGTAAAAGCTGTTGTTTAGGATAAGTAACTTAAGAAATGCAATTTAGAAATAATTGTCAAAAGAAAATGAATTTCAGAATCTCAGTTCTCCACTCAGTCTTCTAAACTTTTCTCAAAGATTGCCTCTTATCTCCCCGTCTTTCTCAGATTTTTTTTTTTCTTTGTAGCTAGGCTTTAAGACATTGCTATGGCAGTCATACACAGGAAGTATCCATTGATTAATTACATTTGCATCTGCCCTCATCTTTTAGCAGATAATCAAGAGTTGACTACACTACATCTCTACCAAAAAGGTAGAGTGCTGTAGAACAACGGCCCATGAATATGGTAGCAGACATTTCCATTATTCTCTCAAGTGATCAGACTGACTAATTGAATTAGTGCTTCTTGCTGTATCTTTGGTTACAAAGATGGAGAACATTTGATTTTGATTGTTTGTCATTGGTGGAGAATCTAAGAAGTAAATCAAAGGATTTATATTATAATGTATTAGAAAGTTTGGAGTTGGATTGTATAGATCAATATCTAACCAAGGTCCAAGCACTTCATTTGATGGTTAAGTCTTTTAAGTATCTGATTATACAGCAGCCCATTACACCCCAAACCTCTTATACGAGCCTCATCAGACCATTGATCTATTAAAGAAACCAGGTCATGAAAGGTAATAATTTAATAAGGAATGTGTTTAAGAAGGTACTGTAGCTGTAGTGATGATAACCAGAGTTTGGAACTGTTTGAGGAGCAAGAGCTTATGGTAGACTGAATTGGGTACTTAGAGCAAGGAATGGAGGGAGGAATTCATCTTAGATTCCATCCAAGGGACAGTTTCTAACCCTAAAGATTTATAGTAATCTAATAAGTGAGAGTAATATTCAGTAAACTTTTACTCAGATATTTAGGCAATGTCATTAGTAGAGATCTCTCCATCCTAAGCAATGCTCAGGAAAAAGCCTAATGACCACCTGCTGGTAATGATGTGACCTCAACTCAAGGCAAGGATCTCATCTCTCCCTCTTGCTTGGCAAGTGGTTGTCCAGCTTGTGCTTGGAGAATAAGTGAGAGGAAGCACAGCTTGGCAAGGCAGCTCATTTGAGGCTGAGTGTCTGTAATTCTCAGAATGTTCCTCCTGACAACTAGCTCAAAATCATTCTCACTGGCCTTGGCCTTCGAAGACTCTATAGAAGCCCTGTTCTTTATCATGGTCTCTTCCCCAGGCCAAATCTTTTCAGCTTCTGTAATGGTTTCTAATGTCCCACCTTTCTCCTCATTTCTGGCCATGTGCCAGTTGTCCTTATCCTTTTTGAAGTGTGCCTGCAGAGGTGCTCTCTGACCTGAACAGAACAGAGAGGCTGTTCAACTCTGTTGATCCAGATGATATATTTCATTAATGCAACCAACAGTCATAGTCAAGGTTTAGCTGCTCCTTCATATTCTGACTTTTTAAAAATCATTCTGATTTTTTAAAGATCCTCAACTTGTTCTCTACATGCAGTACTGTTTGGACACATACATCTGTAAAGCTCATCATGTAATCTGAGTGTAAAATTTTGTGGTGACCATATTCTGCATTTCCTTATTAGATTCAGGTCCATGTTCTAACCAATCAAGTTCCTTTTGAACTCTATATCTGTTCCAGTGTTGCAATCCTTCTCAGTCTTAAATCACTAGAACTTATATTAAAAAGCCAGCTAAGCTCATACCTAGTGAATCAGAAATTTTAAATAGGGCAGAATAGTGACTGAAAAGTCCTGAAGATCTCACTCTTAAATAACCTAGCTTTGTGAGCAGCATTTCCTTGGAAGTGGCCCCTTCCCAGCAATAAGCACACTTAGTTCATTTATTATATCCAGCCAAAATTTCCTTCAAGGATGTTAAAGGCTATTAACACAATCTGCCTGTAGACTTTGATATACCTGAAGAAGGGCTCTTCTGAGAAATGGGCTGAGTCCCTCCTGGCTCATTAGGACTGAATCTATGGTGATTCATCCTTTGTTCTGTGTCTGTAGACTTTGTTTCCTCCCTTTTGGAAAATCAAAGTATCATATGCAAAATTCCACCTTCTTGAAGCCTGTGGCATTCTTCCCTGTCACAGAGTAAGGTAGCCTTATGACTATCAAGTCACTTTTCTCAGCTGGTTCATTAGTTTAGGCCAAGAGACTCAAACTCACTCAAGGAAGGTACATTTTAAGAGTTTCATTTAACATTGCCAATACAACGATTATTCCCAATTACTGGAGGTGATGGTGCACACATGCAATCCCAGCACATAGGTAAGGCCTATCTAAAAAATAAAACAAAACCAAAACCCAAAATTTTCACTGATGAAGACAATGGAACCCAAAAGGAATACAATAGCTTTTCTCCCTGTTTCCTATTGATATTATGACATTGACCCCTGGAGCAGGTCTTTGCCTTTCTGCTTTGACCACACCCCAGACCCCCGACTTATCACTTCAGCACATCTTATAAGCTTTAGCTCCTACTAAACTTTAGCATTGGAGGTCCTGGGTATCTATCACCTGATAGTACTCTTTACTTATGAATTCTTCTAAAATGTGAACTCAGTTCCTGGACAGCCACATCAGCATCATGGCCAATCGCTCTGGCTCTACTCATGGTGGGTTCTTTGTAGAGTTCATTAATTGCCCAAACCTTTTAAGGTAATTTTTTAAAAAACTGAAATAGGTTCACACCTAGATTTACCTGAACTTTTGAAAATATCTTTCCATATTTTGTTTAAATGTCTAAGATATCCAGAAGATATGGTATTTTTTTCCTCAGAATTTTCAAGGAAGCCAGATAGTGGTGGAGGGGTCAGGAATTTGATGGAAGCCTATAGCTGCTCAAAAGAAACAGGGGACCTAAAGCAAGTTATTCTCTTTGAGTCTGAGTAAAGATAGTCACACATTCCCTCCCAGAGTCACTGAGATGAATAAATGAGAACATATGTAAAAAATATAAGTGCCTCGAGTGATGTCTGATACTGGTGGCACTCAGGAAATGTTTGTATTTTTCTTCTTTGCCTTTCTCTTCCTTCCCTTCAGTTTACCAATCAGCTTTCACTTATTTTTTTATAATTCATTCAGGACAGAAGTTTCTCATAAGTTTTTGTTCCCTTTCAGAGAGTCAGTGTCCAGCCAGGTAAGCCAAAAATTTCCCAGGGTTCTGCTTTTAGTTTGGATGAATCCATCTCTGTCAGCATAGTAGAAATCCCCCACTGTCACCACCTCAAGCCTCTCTGCTGCTTTTGCAATCTGGGTCAAAACCTCAATCATTTCCTCCATCTGATCAGGTGTTGAAAAATACTAGCTTTAAAAAATATTTAGAAAATACCAAAAACAGTTTCAGCCTTATGCACTTAGCTTTTCTTGTGTTTAGTTAGCTTACTAGTCAGAAATATAACCATCATTTACATCACAAGGCTGATTTTTCTCATCCTGGAGAGTTCAAGTCTAAAGAATCTGGACAGAAAATTTCATGGAAAGGCCAAAACATTTGGGATATGGAGAAACAAATCTGAGCTTGGCAGTTTTGTATTGGGCTCCTGATAATCACTACCCTTCATTCTTTTCCAGATTCAGGGCTGAGCTAAAATGTTCCACTCCCTCAAGTCCTTCTATGACTTTGCTTACTTCCTTCACTTAAAAATGCCTACTCTTGTGGGTTTGAATGTGGATAGCCATTTACATTAAATATTCATCATTTTGTAGACATTCCACTTTTTCTTCACTCATTTTCTAGTCCATTTTCTACCTGCTACTATGTCTTCCTCAAGGTGAACTTGTTTCAGACAATACGAACCATCCAGCCTAAGAGTTCTAAAATTAAACCTCACTTGTCAGTCTTTGGCCCAAGTGTGTATTTCCTAAGTGATGGGGGAGGAAGCAGAAAATATAAGAAAATTAACAAGTTTTCTTTGCTTAGCTCTGCCTTGTCGATTTCTTTTCTTTTACCATCTATTTCTTTAGACTTATATAAACTAAGGCCTCTCCAGGCCTTATCTACTGACCCCAATTTGCTTCTGTGGGCTTTTCTTTTAGATGCAGGCCTTATCCATACCTGGAAATAAAACACACATCTGACTTAAACATCCTTCCCCACCCTTCCAAGAGGAATTGTGTGTCAGGTAACATGTTTAAAGTAGCCTTTGATGAAAGATGAGATATTTTTAAGACACTTGCTTTTGTTTGCAGATTCGCTATTGAAAATCTTTAAGCTAGTCCCCCTTCTCCATTCAACTTAGAGTTTAAGCAAACTTTCAAAAAAATTAATCTTGGTCACTAACTATAAGTCAACAACTATTACACTATTCCAAGAAAGCACAATGCTGAATTTCTGGTAAAGAATTCAGAAGTAAGTCCTTAAACTTAGAACTGTAAATGTGGTAGTTCATTCTTAGATTCCCTGACTCTGTCATACGTGGGTCTGGTCTACCGTAACAATTTGTATTTCATTCTCCTTAGACTGCCTGTCTCACAGCTCACAGTGCCTCCTCCATTTTCATTCTCTCTTTAGTCTCTCCTCTCTGAGTCCATTTACAGCTTTGTTCTATTATGACAAGCTGCCAAACCTCATGGGTTGTCTGGGTGTATCAGTAATGGCAATTTATAACACAGTGCATTCCTGGTTTTACTTGGCAGAGAAAGCCCTGAGCAGGCCTTTCATTTGTGGTAGTCAGAATCCTTACAAACAAGAAAATATTTGTATGTGCAGAATTTGGAAGGTAGAGGTAAGCGAGTCGCATCAGTGGATGATCAAAGGTCAAAGCTGGTTGGGATGTTTTGTTCCCGGGTTGCATGGGTTGAGCTGACGTGGAGGCACATCAGAGGCTTGTAGGAAATGGCATGGAACTCCCCACCATCCCATGCCAAGTGGCGTACAGAACAGATGTTAGCAGGATGATAAGCATAGCGGCCCACAGCAATGGAAACACATTTGGAAATTACTGAGGGAGAAAGGTCAGGAAAAACCGTCAGCATCCCTGTGAGGGTGAAAATATGTCTGAGAAACTTCACTCCAAGAAATAAGAAGACAGGGGAGAATGCCTGGGAATCCAGGCACAGATTGTCCAGTGCCTTTGTGCTAGCTGAATGTGCTCTTAGACTCCTCAAGTCAAATTAAAGTTGTCTCTTACCTTTAGCAAGTGCTCTTAGATTTGGCTACAGAAAGCTGGGGACTTACTTTAGCAGTAATGAATTACTTAAGGGAGAAAACCCTTTGGCAATGAAAAATACAGGAAACAATTCCTCTCTCCCTCCTGATATTTTTAGTATACTTAGAAAAACTTCAGAAAAGTCATTTTGAGCTGATTGTTCAATATTCATTATTTCCTCCTCATTTAGTTTGATGTTGCTCATGAATTCACTACATTGGTTGGGTAGTTGCATTGGGTTTGGTTCATGGGAAGTGTATGATCAGTCATGCATATCCAAGGAGCCACTAAACTGGGGAGTTTAGTGATTTATGGAACCAGTGACTCAAGAAAGCAAAGATTAGGGAAAGAAGTTGCTTGTATTAGCATGGAGGTTAATATTAAAACAAGTGTTGTAAAAAGCAGATGGGAATGGGACAGAGGGTAGAGGAATAGAAGGTCTCATAGCTCAGCATATTTGTGCCATGTTCTCTATATAAAAACCTGCTCTAATTGCACAACATAGCAGCCAGAAAGAAAGGCTACCTTCCCTAATCATGATATAATGTGTCACTTCTATATATCAAATAGAATTACTACATTCTAGATAATAATTTCCCAATATGAGAAAGAGAAGCTCCTGTGTTTCTTTGACTCGCTCCATCTTCTTAGAAATTTCCAGAGTTATGGTATTGCTGCCACCATGACGACTGAGATAGCACTGCTCCCTACTTTCCATCCTTCTCCAGGTGGGAAACAGGGCCTAATTTACCCCTCCTAGAAGTACTTAACCAAGTAATGAGAAAGAATTGCCATGAATCTAAGTAATGTCCAGTTAAGACTCCAAGCCCTTTCTCATCCCATTTCATGGTTTAGACTCTTGAGTCAGCTCAGCCCCTAAATCCCAAGTTCCCTGTACCTCCATCAAAGGAGCAGAGCTCAGCAGAGCCCAGAGAGAAACACATGCTTAACTGTGTTCACAAGGTCATCGAGGGTATGAGGGTCAATTCTGTGCATTAGTTTGACTCTAGAGAGGGATGCCTAGGTGGCTGGTAAAACATTCTTTCCGGGTGTGTCTGTGAGCATTTGAATTAGTAGACTAAATAAAGGTGATCACCTTCACCAATGTGGGCAGGCACCATCCAATCAGCTGAGGGCCCTGATACAACAAAAAGGTAGAGGAGAAGAAAACGCGTTATCTTTATGGGATCTGGGCTGTCTATCTTCTCCTGTTCTTGGATGTTGGAGCTTCTGGCTCTCAGGCCTTCAGACTTGGACCAGAACTCACACCACTGGTTCCCCTGGCTCTCAGGCATTCAGAGTCAAACCAGATTATGCCTCCGACTTTCCTGATTCCTTAGTTTATAGACAAAAGATTGTGGGATCTCTTAGCTCCCGTAACTTTATGAACCAATTCCCACAATCTCTTCCTCTTCCTCTCTCCTTATTGACTCTGTTTTTAGGAAGAACCCTAATTCACACAGATTTTAGTACCAAGACTAGTTCTAGGAGAGTGGAATTTTAAAGATGTATTTTCTTAATTTTTTTTTTTCTGAGGATTCTGGAATTGACTCTCTAAACTAATTGGATTTATACATGCTAATGTTTCCATAGTGAAGAGAGTAGTGATAATCTGTGGCATGAAATGTTTACAGAAATTCAAAATCTCTGCAGTGGATGCTCCTAGTCAGCAATTTATGTCAACTGAGAAGCTAAGTAACTCTGAGTAGGATACTTTTGAGCCAGATGAGAAAACTAGGGAATATGATAACGACTTTGACTGGTTGCTGCTAATGTTGCTGGATAAAAGAAAAAGATGAACTCAAGGTTTTGAATCCTCAGCTCAAACCCTGCATAAATGACCTACAAACTTCTAAGTTCACCCTGCATGACAGCCTTATCTTCTGTAGCCAGAGGATTGGAATTGCTGAAAATCAGACACACGATCTCATTTTGCTATTGGTGGAATTGCAGCAAGTTAAGCTCCCAACCTCTCTTAAGCTGGAATAGTATATCAACATATTCCCATTGCTTTGAAGCCAAAGAAGTTCAAAAGCAGCCCATAGGATTGTATTTTATTTTTCTTGTGATTTTTTTTCATTTTGAAAATATACACCTCTTGTTAACAATCAAATCTTTAAAGACACATGAACCCTTTCAATCTCATGCCTGAAGATAACTTAGTGCTATGAAAACATGTGCCCACTAGGAAATCCTCCAAATTTATCTGGGCCAGTCTGGAAGCCAGAAGTTTATTTTTCTGTTTTCACAAGTACCAATGATTGCCTTGTACATGGTAGACATTTGTTAATGACCTGAACTAACATCTTGAAGAGAATATGATGGATCAGAGACAGGAAAGCACTCACCTGGGAAACCCCCACACCTTGTGGAATGTAATGACCCACCTGTTCCATTGTTGTCCTTGGACTACTGGACACTTTTGGAGAGAAACCACCTGGTGCCTGGTGTATAGATTGGTCATGCTATAATTTCATGGTCTCAGACACCATCAGCATTCCTGAAGTTTTCTTAAGAGCTGATCTCCAACTTTCCATTTTCAGCAAAGCTCTCATCCTCCTACTTTCCCAAGAGAAAAAAGAATCCATTAGATGGAAACCCTAGTAATGACATGCCACTATACCTCTTCAAATACCTCTGCAGGCTGCTTTCAGTTGCAAGCATGGCAGGCTCAACCGACTTCAGCAGCAACATCACTTTATCAAACCACACATCAGCAGGGGCTTCCACGTTTGGTTTCTCAGCGGCTCAGTGATGTCAAGACCCCAGGTGATTTCCCAACCCTCTTTTTTGGCTGCCTCAGCCTGTCACTAGGCTGGCTCCCACAGCTTTGGGAAGCACATCATAAGGGACAACATTCTGAGGATAAAAAGTCTCCCCCAAAATGTTTCCAAGTCCTGTAGCAAATTTCCCTTCACATTGGTTTGAAAAAAGACTGGATCACATGTTCACCCCAAATCCATTCTTGGCAAGAGAAATGATGCCTTTTTCTAGGTTGAGCTGAGAACTGGGTTTTCTTTTGTAAGAGGTTAATGACAGAACAAAATTGGAGGATGGACTTACTTCCAAATCCATCCCTCCTTTAACTAACAGTTTCACTCACTGCTCTTTCCCTTCTGAAAGTTGAATGGGAACATTGCCAATAGCAAGATGAAGTCACTCTTGTCAGACTCAGAAAAAGTAGAGCCAGGGGTCATGAACTATTACAAGGACTTTCTAAAACCCACAAGAAATTCCTTCCCGTCGTACATGCATCTGATGTATTTGCCCTACATACCTTGCTCATTCTGTGTGTCTGCATATACTTCTGTGTCAAGGCTTATCACAAGAAAGTTTTCAAGGCTGCAGAAGTTTAGATAAGACACTTGTCTAGCGAAGGCTGTCCCCACCAGCTCCCTGCTATGCGTATCTGTGACCAATGAACCTTGCTTTAGAGCAGCTTATGTGGATTTCTCCATTTTGCCTTAAAAAGCTTTCCCTTACCTCAACCTCTTCAGATGTACCTATGACTTGTCTTCATGTGCACATCCTAGATTACAACTCCCTGTCATTCATTCCTGAATAGGTTCAAATTTTCTGAGAGCCATCCTCTCTGTTGTTTTATGCTGACACCCTGAACATGGTATAGAGGTTGATTAATATGTGTTGAGTTGGTAAATGAAACTTAGCTCTTGCCTTGGCCCAGCTACTAACCAACTGTGTACTTTAAAATATTGATTGAAACTTCTAAGTTTCCTGTTTCCTGTTCTGCAAACAGAGGGATTTATTGTAGTGGAAGGCTAGCTATTGCTGGCTCTGACTCCCTAATTCCCTAGTGAAGAAAGAAGGTATCCACACCTGTAAGAGCCTAGCCTGCTCATTGTGTAGTTACCACTCTGCAGAAACCATCAGTAACAACTACGGATGGCAAGAAGCACTGCAGGAATCTTCCAAGCTGGGCAGAGCAGGCAGGAGGCAGCATGCCCTCCACACGGTGTCAGCTGGAGGGAGCACACATGTAATGTCTTCTGAGCAAGGCTGGCCTGGCCCCTTGCCCAGAGGACCCCTGGCCTTCCCCCCTCTCAGGTTGCACAGTTGGGAGTTTGTCTCCATAAGCCATTGTTTGCAAAGCACAGAGAGCTCTGGACTTTCCCAGGAATTCCACTGGAATGTAAACAGTCTTCAGATCCCTAAGGCAGAAGCCAGAGGATTTCCTGGGCTGTGCAAAGTTCACTTGTTGGATCCTTAAGATTTGATGCTCTTTTTCCTTATTTTATAATGCATTTATACCTCATTAGCTATTTTTCCATATCTAAACATATAACATACCAGATATCGTTTACTATTGATCATCTAGAATGGAAGAACACTTCAACGATAATAATACTGTAATGAAGAATGTGACACCAAGAATTTTCATGTTTCTCAACTCTAAAAATTGTTAGAAACACATCACATCCATCTTCTCATTGGCTTGGATAGAGAATTAAAATCCTAAAGCCAGTATTTGGCTTTTGTTTGTTTATTTTGAACAGAATAAAATTTCTTCTTCATCCTGTGCCAGAATGTCTCTGCTATTCAGCACAGCTCTCTGGTTTGAGACTTCACACGGAGCCTGTAACTGACAGGTTAATGCTGTCTTGTGTATTGATAGTGACCGTACCTGTAAAGCTTAATGCCTCTGTATCTTAGATTCTCTTTGTCTCTATATGGTTCAGGAGCCATACTGCCTGTACCCATCTTCTCCACACATCAGTCCAAGCCCATGTACTGCAGTCTGGTCTTGAGGGAAGATCACTTCAGAGGCAAGAGGATCTGAGTTCAACTCTTGGGTTGAATGGGACCAGTTCTATCTTCTTTAAGCTCAACGACCTGGAGCAAGTCACCTAATTTCTCTAAACAGCTCTTTCCTCCTCTGTAAAATGAAGAAGGATTGTTGGGAAGATGAAACAAGAAAGCACAAGATAAGCTGCATAACATGACCTCTCACAGAGTTCAGTACCTGATAGTTCCCTTCTCTCCTCTCTGCAGGGGCTGTTAACAGCGTTTCCAGGTGAGGTCATGTGAGACCATGTGAAACCATTCAAGAAATAATCCAAATGTAATGACAGCTTTGTCCTAGATCAGATGTAACTTTTCTAGAATAGTGATCCTCAACAAGAAACATCTGACCCCTTGCCCAATTGTGACACCAGGAAGTAGATGAAAAGAAATCCCAGTAGAAAATGAGGGTATACAAATAAACATTGACCACATATGTCTTTCCTTTTTTTGGTTTCCTTTTCCCTTGAAAACACTTTTGGATCTCTAAGACATACCACTGCCTCCTTCCTCTTTCAAAACCCTCCTATTCTTTTTATGAAGGGCTGGTGGGCAGCTGCTGAGGCTCACTATCTGAAGGCCCTCTGGAACTCATGTAGGCCAAAGAGAATCATCAGATTAATCTTTGGGCAACTTCAAAGCCTCTGTTAAAATGTAGATGTGGAATCTGAATAGTCTGGTCAAATTGATATACCAGGAAATCTTGGTAGAGACTCAAACCTGGTGAAACTTTTCTAGTGACTGGGTCTCCTTTTCCTAAGACAGAGTGAGCCAGAGCCAGCTCACACCCATACTAATCTACAATGCTTTCCTTGGATCTTGAAATTCTTTTCTCAGGAAGAAGACTTAAGAGTAGTGGAGAACTAATATCCTCAGGCTTTTGCATTCTAGGGTATGTCACAGCCAGAAAGAATCTGGAGGGACTCAGAGTCCCAGACACCTGGGAATCTGGCTCAGACTAGATACAGCCATCTTGGGTGACCCAGAGAGGCCTCATATCAAGAGTTCTGCCTAAGGACTACAGAAAGTTCTGATTCACTGACCACCAAGGTAGTAAAGATAAAGAAGGAGGGAGATTCCAGAGAAGCCCAAGTCTGGGTGTTGGGGCCACCATTGTTCATAAAGATCAGTCATCTGCATGTCTCCATCTTCTTTCACCCTACAGGCTGTGCATCCTGTCTCACTTTTTAAGAATAAGAAAATCTCTACTGTTCTTTGGATACAGGTACTCTATTTCAGTGGTTCTCAGAAATTTGTTTACTTTATGAAAGGGGTAGTGGTGATGAATTGCTTTTGGATTGTCAAAATAAGGGCATTAAGAAAACCCCCAAAACTCCAAATGCATCTGGAGTCATTATTGCCTAATAGAAATGTTTCAACACCAAAAAAGTATAGAAGGGCTCCAAGGGTGTTCCTTAAATTTAAGAAACTCACATTTTAGAATAAGCTCTCTAAATTGTCTCTTTTTTAAAAAATTTGGAATGGATTAATGAAGCTTCATCACAAATCAGAACAGAGAATGAGCAGATCTGAGTTTAAAACCAGACTGGAGTCATGTCTGTTGGGCAAAGCAATGATTTCCTCTGTCTAGTTATTTCCTAACTGAAAGAATTACAGGGCTGGGATGTAGCTCAGTGATAGAGCACTTGCCTAGCATGCAGAAGGCCTGATTCAATCCTTAACACCCCAAAACAAAATTACATTAGCTAATACCTTGAGGAGCCCTAACTTTGAGTCCTATTTCTGTCATTATAACATTGAAGACTGAACTCTGATTTTATCTCCACATAACCACACCTGTCAAATAATATTTCATAACAAATTTTGTTTCTCTGGTGTCTTCATTTGCAACTCTGCTAACAACTCTCCTCACAGGATCAGTGAACATTTGTGATACCATACAAAACCCAGTAATTTTCCCACTAGTCCGGGAGTTTCCCAGGATTTTCTGCCAAAGATTATTTTGGCATCTAACAACTTATTTTAGTTTTCCATCATTGGTATTACCATCAACAACCAAAATTAAAAAAAATAACATTTCTTAGGAAAATACTGAAAAAAAGAACAAGGACACAATCTTATAATGGGTAAAGTTCAGAGAGTCCATAAAAGAGAAACACTTTGCTCAGATCCTAACATGGGGAGGATCTGGGAGAGGGGTGGTGGCGATTATAGTGCAGTGTAGAGGTCGTGTATAGAAGTGGTTAGAAAGAGGTAAGCACCTCCCTTCCAACCAACCCCCAAAGCACCACAGAGAAAACAGGGTTACTTTAGGAATTGGATTTGGGGGAGGGCAGAAGTGAGACCTTATCGGGCAGGAGGTCAGAGGGAATGCCACAGAATTTAGCCATATATTAGACCTGTGCTTTAATGCTGTTCCCCTACCCCCATAACATTTAGCACACTTAGCAATGTTTGGAAACTTCTTTGGCTGTCACAATCCTGAAGGAGGGAACTATTGACAGATAGAGAGTAGAGGCCAGGGGTGCTGCCAAACTTCTTTTGAACTCTGATTAAAGTGTGGAAATCTGAGCTGTTTCCATCTCTATATCCCCACCCATTTTATATAATATTTCATAAAACATTTTGTTTCCCCATTTGCAGTTTTCCTACAAAATACAACCATCTTAAAATGCACAGGGAAGCCCCTCCCCACAATGAAGAATTATCTAGTCCAAACGGTCAATAGTGTTGAAGCTGAAAAACCTTGTAAACTTAGGAGTGAGAATGAAACCAAGAGCAAGAGGACATTCAAGGGGTTGGCAGTGTGGCTCAGGGCTAGACCTTGCCTAGTATGCATGAGGCTCTGGGATCATCCCCAGCACCATGGGTTGGGGGTGGGCGGTGGGGGAGCCAAAGTCCTCACTGGAACCCACAGGGTTCCAGTTTACACAATCTGCCTCCCTGCAGTACCTCTTACCTTGCCTCCAGCACAGTGGCCTCCTCTGGCATTCCAGACACATCTTCTTCAAGGCCTTTGCACAAGCTACTTAAAATCCCCAGGTCTGGAATGCTCCTCCTCCTCATAGCCACAAGGCTAACTCCTCCACACTTAGAATCTCTGTTCAGATGCAGTGCTCCTAAGGCATACCCTGACTGACCACCAACTCAGAACTACAACCTACTCCTCCTCATGCTCCCCACCCCTATTCCCTGCATCCTTTTCCCACGGTACTCATTACTGTTTCCCATGCTACATATAAGAAGGACTTTGTTCATTATTCATCTCCCCACCCCACTGGAATGGATGCTCTTACAGGTAAATAGTTCAGTCTTTTTTGTTCATTGATCTTTTTGAACATCCGGTGACATGCTTAGCATATGTATATGTATGTATACATATATGAATGAATCATAGAGCTATTTGTTCTATTGGTATAGTATTTTCAATATTTTAAATAAAAATTTCAATTATAAAATGATTAATGTAATTAAATTATAATGTGTCTGTAAAAATGACCTTTGTTGATGTAAAAAATTTAAACAGACCCCAGGTGATTTCCCAACCCTCTTTTTTGGCTGCCTCAGCCTGTCACTAGGCTGGCTCCCACAGCTGTGGGAAGCACATCATAAGGGACAACATTCTGAGGATAAAAAGTCTCACTATAACTGTACTAGCATATTTAAAAATGGAAGTGGTTGGAACTTGATGTCAGCTTTCTTTTAATAACAAATAACCCAGATGGTGGAACATTTAGAATCAACAAGCTTAAAAACAGGGAGGAACTATTTTGTTCTGTTTGAAGCTGCCCTTTGCACATTACATATGTGCAATCTCAGGAGGAACATGAAGCCGTGGCAGATCTAAAGGATGAGAACAGTGTGTTCTTTGAAGTCCCTGTGACAGCCAGACAGTCTCTCAAACCATCCTAAAAGGGAAGTATGTCAGCTTGGACAGTAATGCCCTGTGTGGGAATTCCCCCTTCCCTTGGTCTCCTTCACAGATGAAATTCATTAGGGTTAAAGACAGGTCATTCCCATCCACGGATTCCTTAGCTTGATTCAGGCTGCTTGGGAAACAGAGTTTTGAAGAACAGGTGAAATGAACTTTAACTCCCCCAAAACAATATATTTTTTAAGCCAACAAGTGGCATTAAAAATTGCCTGAACTTAAATCCTGCTGTTTCATAGTATTACCAATAGATGGCAGCACGTGACTCGTCTTTACCAATTAGCCGCTTCAAGCCCACTTTTCCTGGTGACCATCAACTGAAAACCCAGCTTGGTTCTTCTATTCCTTCGCAGCATTCCTATCATTAGACAGGAATTTGAGGTGTGCAACCAAATCCTGGGTTCCTTCTTCCCTTACTTCTCTAGAGTAAGCCTCTTCGTGACCTCAAAACACAATTGCCAAGTCAACAGTGGCACTGTCACGTGGAAAAAGCAGCCAGGAAACTCAAGACAAAACAAAAGAAACAAAGCAAAAACTATCCTGTGAACTTTGTCAGAGGGACATCAGGCAGTTGGCAAACTAAGAGGGAAACAATAATGTTTACAAGAGTCAAAACACAAAAGGACTAATTCTGTGAGTTGCTTTTTTTAGGATCACTGTATACAAACATGGAGATGTTTTAACATGAACACCCCCTGTGTGCTGGATTCTGACTTAGCCACAGTTACCACCAGTTCCAAGCATCTCTGGCCATGTCTAAAAAAATTTCAGCAGATGAGTTTCCAAGAGAATTAAATTATGTTTCCTAGGTACTAAGTTAGTATCTATATGCATTAAAACAACAGCAATAAATAAATGAAGCAAGTCAGGCATTGGTGGTGCACAGCTGAAACCCCAGCATTTGGAAGACTGAGGCAGGAGGATCACAAGTTCAAAACAAACCTAGTGAGATTGTCTCAAAAAAAAGAAAAAATCTTTCATGTTAACCAAAATATTTCTTAACAGAAAGGAAACCAAACCTATTAAAGCAATGTTGTATAAACTGTAAGTCGCAATCAGTTTGTGTTTGCAAAATCAGCTATGTAGGCTATAGTCAGCATTACATTGTAGAATGAGATGGGAGGAATCAGAGGAACTCACAGTAATATGGGGTCCTATGGAAAGTTTCTTGCTCTTGGTCATAACCAAGGAAAACTTTCAAAACTCTGTCTGCTTCAACTGCTGTATTTTCTGCAGTCCAGTTCCACCAATATCATCACTGCCCAAAAATCTAGTTTGTGGAGGGGTCTGAGTGACAGTTAGCAACAAACTGAACTAAAGTGCTCCCTGACACGTGGTCTACAAACATGGCAAATTAGATTATTTACCACCATTATTCTCATTTAGTCATGACTTCCCAATTTCTGACCTCCTGTCCTAGTCTTCAATAAGCATGTCCATACTTAGGATGTTCCATGTCCTAAACTACAGTTTAGAAAAATCTTGTCCTGAAATGTCTAAAGAACTGAGCAGATAAAAATCAAGGAGTGAAACAGGCCAGGAGTAGCAAGGGTTAAACTGTGGATTTTATAGGAAATGTATAATGGTTTTGAAAGTTGATCAGTAACATTAAAGAAGGAAAATGAAAAAGATATTGTGTTGGGCAGAATCTCCTTCTCTTCCCAATCCATGTGTTAAACCCCTGACAGCTAGCATGACTGAATATGTGAGTAATCTTTTAAGAACAGTTTTATTATCTTTTGAATTAAAATACATTAATAATATGAGGGGATTTCATTGTGATAGTTCCATACACGTGTACAATGCACCTTGAACAAGTTCACTCCATTATATTCCCAAATTTTCCTCCCTCCTCCCCTCTCTTTCAAACGGTGTTTTCATTATACTATCTTCAGGTATATACATATAGCTTATTTCTAGCCTCCTCCCCCTCCCTCCTCCTGTCGATTCCCCTCAGATCATCCCCCTTTTACATTCATGTCTCATCATCATCATTTTAAGTCGAGGCTCCACAAATGAGGGAGAACATGTAATATTTGCTCTTTGAGCTTGTCTTATCTCACTCAGCATGATGATCTCCAGTTCCATCCATTTTCCTGCAAATGACATTATTTTATTTTTTCTTTAAGTCTGAGTAATATTCAATGGCCTATATATTATGTGTGATAGATAATATTTTCTTTATTCATTCATCAGTTGTTGGGCACTTCAGCTGCTTTCAGTTTAGCTACTGTGAAGAGAGCTGTAATAAATAAGGATGTACAGGTATCTCTATTGTATATTGATTTACACTCCTTTGGCTATATGTCCAAGAGTAGTATGGTGGAGCTAATAAGGTAGGTCTATTTTTTTTTTAGTTTTTTGAGAAACTTCCATACTGATTTTCATAGTGGTTGCATCAGTTTACATCCCCACCAACAGTGTGTTAGAGTTCCTTTTTCCCTGCATCCTCACCAACATTTGTTGGTGTTTGTTTTCTTCATGATCACCAATCTGCCTGGGAGGAGTTGAAATCTTAGGGTAGTTTTGATTTGCATTTCCTTTCTGGCTGAGGATGTTGAACTTTTCTTCATTTATTTATTAGCCATCTTTTTTCAAGGTGTTTCACCTCCTTGGTTAGGTTTACACATAGGTGAGTCTTTTTTTTTTTGAGGCTTATTTCTTTCTCAGTCTGTTCATTGTTGGTATATAGAAAAGCTATGTAAATCTATAAATGTAATACAGCATATAAAACAGAATGAATGACTAAATTCACATAAACATTTCAATTGATGTAGAAAAGCCTTTGGCAAAATTCAACATCTTTTTTACAATAAAAACTCTGAAGAAACTAAGCAAGAAGAAAGTATCTCAACATAATAAAGGCTATGTAAGACAAACCTACAGTCCACATCATACTAAATGCAGAAAAACTGAAATAATTTCCTCTAAAGTCAGGAATAAGACAGGAGTGTCCACTCTTCCCACTCTTATTTAATATTGTGCTGGAATTTCTAGCTAGAGCAATAAGGCAAGAGAAAGAAATAAAAAGGACTCAAATAGGGAAGAAAGAATTTGAATTAGCCCTATTTGCAGATGACATGATTCTATACCTAAAAGACTCTAGACATTCCACCAAAACCCCTAGATCTGACAAATACTTTCAGAAACATAGCAGGATATAAAATAAACATATGAAAAGGCAGCAGGGTCTTTAGGAGGTAAATTAATTTAAGTGAGGTCATAAGAGTGGGAGGTCCTAATCCCTTAGTACTCTTTTCTTTCCCTCTCTCCTTCTCTCCCTCTGCCTCTCTCTCCTTTCTCCTCCCTCTCTCAGTCTTCCCATAAGCACCAGAAAAGCCATGCACACACTTTTTGAGAAGGCAGATGTCTTTAAGCCAAAAGAACCCTTCAAGCCAGTAGCTTAAATGTCAAATTCCCAGTCTCTGAAACTGTGGGAAGTGAAGTCTGTTGCTTAAGCCGTGCAGCCTATGGTACGTGTTCTAGCAGCCTGATTAATGTAAGGTCAATGTCCTGGAAGAGCCCATGATGCACCAAGTTGCAACCTGCACTCCCATTCTCCTTCATGTTGAATGAATGAATTATAACCTCATGAGGTAAATATCAGAAGATATTTTAATATTGATAGTATTGATATTTTGGTATTGATAGTATTAATATTTTAGTATCAATCCTCATAATGGCTTTGAAGTCTCACTATAACTGTACTAGCATATTTACTCATTGAACAAATATTTTAAGGTACATAATTGAACCAAATTTGATTATGAGTAAAATGGACAAAAGAACAACTACTTGGAGCGCATAGAAAAACATTGTGAGGATTTCCAGAAAAAGAGGTCATCTGCCTAGTTTCAGAATGAAGATTTTAATCACACCCTTCAGCCTGAATTGGGATTGCCAACCAGCTGGGCAAAGGCCATGGCCACAGAGCAGCTTTCACTTTCCTCTTCCAAGTTATTGTCCCTTCTGTTCTATGACCCTTCATACTTTATTTGATTTAGTCCTCGTGGTGTTCAGAGTTCCATTCATTTTTTTCAATAATTATTTTTAAAGTATTTAGTTTGTGCCAAAAACACATCTGGGTGCTAAGGTTCATCAGTAAAGAAAACAGATAAAAATTCTTGTGTTCATGGCATTGGTATTCTCTTTGGGTGAATGTGAGTCAACTTTCTGTCACTGTGACAAAATGCCTGGGATAATCAACTTAAAGTAGGAAGGGTTTATTTTGGCTCACGGTTTCAGAAGTTTTAGCACATAGTCACTTGGTTCTGCTGTTTTTGGGGCCCCACGGTGAAGCTGAAAATTATTGCAGGGAGCATGTGGTGCAGCAGAGATGCTCACCTTATGGCAGCTGAGAAATAAAGAAAAAGGGGAATGGTCCAGGAACAAAATATACCCTTCAAGGCACACTCCTAGTGACCTACTTCCTCCAAACTAGGCCCCACCTCTGAATAGCCTATTGTGCTTAATCCATTGATGAGGTCAGAGCCCTCACGGTCCAATCACCTCTCAAGGCCCCATCTCTGAACACTGCTGAATTGGAGACCAAGCCTTCTACACATGAGTCTTTTGGGAATAGTTCATATCCAAACCATGACAGTGAGACATACAGTAAAGCAGTAAGTGAAGGATGTGATGAGTGAGGAGGCCATCATGAGCTTGGCAGTATTGCTTAAGAGTATTTAATTCATCTACCAAAGTGAACAAGATGGATGAGATACATATTTAAGAATAAATTAATTAGTAACATGGGAGGCACGTTAGAAAGATGAAGTAGAGCATCTCCAAATGTGGGGAGTAAGGAATGGCAAGGCCAGAATACACGATAATCATGACACTATATGTGAGGCACTCAGTATTCATAAGGTCTTTATTTGGTCATTCATTTGTGAAATTCATTCTGACCTCAAGTGACCTTTGCTCAAAGCACACAAATAGAACCCTAGCTGCTAAGCAGGCTAATTGGCAAGCAACAGCGATGAGCTTGTGCTGGTTCCAGAATTTCTTTTTTTTTTTTTTTGTCTGCTGAGAATACCCACTCAAGTTCAGCTCCATTGCCAGTGACTATCAGAGTAGGCTGGTATGGCAAAGAAACAGCCAGCTACAAGTGGTAGCTGGAGCCCAGGCACTATGGCTTTTTTACTCATTTGTGTGCTATGTTGGGCAGTAAACCTATGCCCATTGTTCTCCCAGCATGCGATTTAAACTGATTCAATCAACTGTGTGATTTGATCATCTTAATTCAACATGTGAGCCCTTCTGAAAGCGCTTGCCCACTTGTAGATCAAGAGATTGCTGTTGTAATGAAATAACTTTTCATGTGGCAAAGATTAAAAAAAAAAGTGTTGCAGCTTCAAAAATAAAGCACAGAAGGGACATGGAGAATGTCAGCAATGGGTTTCCATTTTTAATAGGTGTGGCCAGGGAGGTCACACTATTTAAGAAGGTGACGTTTGGACAAAGACTTAAAGCAGGGGCAGGAGCAGCTGTCTTGAGACACAGGACACTACAAGCGTCAACCATACTCTTGGCCATCTGTGGAACAAGAATGTAGCTAAGATGACAGAATGGAGCAGGGTAACAGGATCTGAAGTTAGAGGTAACACAGAACCTACGCTTACAGAACATTGTAAGAACTTTGGCTTTTACTCTAGGATGATTTCCCACTGGACAGTTTTGGACAAGAGAGTGGTTGATTTCACGTCATAACATGATCAACCTGGCTACCACATACAAAGAGGGAAGGGGGAAAAGTGTGGAGGTCAGTTAGGGGACTATTGCAGTGATCCAGGCAAATACGGTGGTCGCTCAGAACAAGGTGGTAGCAGAAGAGGTGGTGAGAAGTGATGAGACTCTGGATATATTTTGAAAATAAAGCCAACAGAATTTGCATTGGATTGGATATGGGGGTGAGGAAAAAGGGGAAGTCAAGAATGAAGCTAAGATTTCAGTTCTAGCAATTAGAAAGAGATGCTGTGACTATCAGAGGAGAATTTGAGGAAAAGTTAGTAACATTTTACAGATGAAGAAAGTGAAAGTTTCTTCAAACTCACTTAGAAAACAAGTTGTTCAAGCCAAGAACTGATTCAAGCAAGATCACTTCCAGGCTCATGCATGCTTTTCCTCTCTTGGGCCCCTGAGAAGAGTGTCCAGAGAGAAGTACCAGAGCAATGACTGCAGAGCAGATGGAGCTGTTAAATCAGACTGCCATGTGGCGCAAAGATTTCACAGGGCAAACTTGCTGCATGGCCTTTAAGGGTGAGCAAGTCTGGGAGAAGGCAGAGGATTCCAGACAGCAAGGAACATGATCCTGACTGAAAAGGGTGTAATATGAGGGAAATTGAGAGAGTCACAAAGAAGTCAACACATCCAAAGGTTGGGCTGTACCATTTCAATAATTTTATTTTAACTCAACTGTTAGTACAAAAATCTAATGGCATCAATTTCTCTTTCATATGGACCACAGAATTATGCAGGGACCAAGGAAAAGCAAGATTTCATTTTCCAGGTGAGAATTTTTTGTGTTACTAGGGTTTGAACTGAGGGCCTTGCACATGCTAGGCAAGTGCTCTACCACTTAAGCTTCGTCCCCAGTCCCCGTGAGTCTTTTTGAACAGATTTTTCTTCCTCTGCCTGCTAGCAATGCTGGCCTCATAGAAAACACCAGTGCCATGACAGAAGAGAAAATAATGTTCAAAGTTTATTAAGCCAACTGCAAATTGGTATCCTGGGTCAGCAATTGGGATTATTTGAACATGAAAGCAGTATGATCTTCTTTAACTCTAATTTTAAAAGTGCATGCAAATTCAGACTCCCTAAGTCTGAAATGGGGCCTGAGATTCTGAATTTCTGCACAAATTCCAGAATGATGCAAATGCTTCTGGTCCATGGACCCCATTTTGAGTAGCAAAACTGATCCTTTGTAATGTACACCAGAGTTAATGTCACACGATAGAAAGGGCTAGAGATCGGACATGAATTCGAGTGCTGGGTGTTAGGTAAATAGTGTTGATCAGAAGTTAGTTTATTAACTTGGAGAAGGCAAAGTATCAATTTTAGTTAGTGAAAGTGAAAATGAAAAGTTAGAGGAATCGGAAAGACATGTTCATGTCACCAAGACATGGAGGTGAAAAAGAAAATGGGAGGAAGAGTAACAAATCGCAAAGCATTTGTCTTTCATTACCACCAGAGCAGGAAGAACAGAATCCAGTTGGAGTTTGACCCTGTGGAGCAGAAGGACAGGCTGACATTGACCTGAGCATGCTCAGAGTGGCTGAGGAGTATGGCCTCAGTGATAGACACCCTTCCCAGACAAAAGGTGTCAGCTATAAAGGCAAGAACCCCATGAAGACGAAATGAGCATTCACCAGAAGTGGAGAAACTTGTTCTCTAGCTGAGTGTGCTTGAGAAAGTCCCCAAAGGTATCTGGAAGAGTTTGTGTAGCACATGAAGGGTGGAATCATGAGAGGAATTTAATTATGTAAAAACATGTCAGGAGGTTCTGAGCTCCAGCACACCACGCCCGTGTGGCTCTGGTCAGACAGAGTACATAACTCAGCGATGGGGTGGAGGATCCACCTTACCTCACCTGTCTTCTCCTCTGCTCCCTTTGTGCAGAAGAAACTTCAGTTAGCTATCTCTTGCCACTTGTTACCTAAGAACCCACGAATCCTAAATTGCATTCCAAAGTTATCACCAGGCCAAAATAATGAATAATTCTTAGCAGGAGAGTTTAACATTTATAGACGTAGACTTGGGAGCCAGACTTTCAGGGTTGGAATCACAGGTCCATCATACATAGCACTGTGACAGTGGGCAAGTTACTTATCCTCACTGTGCCTCAGTTTCTTCATCTCTAAAAATGTGGCTACTAGTAGTATGTGCCTTAAATCCTTGTTGTGAGGATTATAACTAAGCTGAATAACCATAACATACTTGCGAAAGTGCTAAGCTGGTTAGTACCACACAGCATTCAATAAATAAAATTGGGGCTCTTGGACCCCTAGAGACCTATAGACAGAGTTTCAAAAGCCAACGATTCTTTCTTAAATCTTTACCTTAACTCCATATTATTGCAAGTTCTTCTAAGATCGCCTGGGTACTCACTTAATCATGGAGCACAGCCACACTATTTCAGTGCTCTCTTGTGCACTCGTGTGCTGTAGCACCAGGATGTCGCAGTAGCCTTAGTGGAGAAAAGTGTTGGGACAGTGTAGCCCACCCCTGCCAGACGTGCTATGAAAACATTTGATTACCATTTCTAGCAATAATTAGATTAAATACACACTTAATGCATATTGGGAAATTGCTACAATAAAAGTCTGTCTTCAAGTGAATAAGACAGCTTTGTAGAATTATGAGGTCCCCAAAGAGGAAGTATTGCCCAACTATGGCTGCCAGACCTAAGCCCTGTAATGAGGCTGGCTGGGGAAAGTGGGTAGAAGCTGGAAGCCTGACTGAGGCAAGGTTCCCTCCCTGCCTACTGAGGAGCTGGTGTAGCTGACAGGCACAGTATACAAATGATGGGCATCTGGCCCCTCCTCCTTCCTCCCTCCTCCTGACTTCCAGTCTCTTGAGCAGGGTCTCTTGAGCAGAACCCTACAGGAAGCCAACCCAGGGAAAATAGGTTTTTCCCAGCATCACAAAACTGAGGACAAGCAGTGTGGCTTGGAGTTAAGAGCCAATAGCATATTAACCACTACAAGCAGTACCATAGGATAATAATATTTGCCTTGAAGGTCAGATTACTGTAGATATGTGAAAGTCCTTACAAAATGTGCTCTGCACATGGAGAATGTTATCTGCACTGTTAGGAGAGGATTACCTTTATGCATAGGGCTTTACTACTCTGCAAAATGGAAAAGCGCTTGCACATTGGAGAAACATCAGGAGGTCAGTGTGGCTGAAGTGCAGGGAGTAGTCTTGGTGAGGTAGGAGAAGAGCCAGATTCTGCCTGTGTTTGGATTTTAATTCTAAAGTCAACAGGAAGCCTTAGGGGATTTAAACAATGGATGACAAGGCAGAAGTGGATGACGGAGTTTAATTAACAGATCAGTACAGTAGTCTAAGCCATATCACTGTGTGTCTCTATATACAGGGGTAGACATTCACTTAAGAAGAGAAGTTATCATGATTGAATGGTACAAGAGTAAGGACAAATGGAATTAAACTTGAGATCTCTTTTGAAGTTCTAATATGTAAGACCAGGCTATTGATTGCATTTAGAAGATGATGATCCTGCATTCCTAGCTTGAGCAATTGAGTGGATAGAAGAAGAAAGGAATCCTGGAAGAAATGACTTGAGAGGAGAGGAAAATTGGAGGAGGGGAGTCCAAGAAGGATGTCAGCAGTGAAAGGGACGTGACAATCAGTTGACATATGAACTGCATTTTGAAAAGAACTCACACACCAAAAAATTAGTGGAAAGTCACAGATTAATTATGGAAGACGGTATCTCTTTACTAAAAACTTCAATTTCTATTAGCAACTTTTGAAGTAGGACTATGAGTATTTTTCTCTACATTTCCCTAGGACAATTCACTGCCATTTAAAATAGTTAATGCTTCCTGGCTTTAAAAATGGAAAAAAAAATCTCCAGGAAAAATTATAAAATTTTATGGCATATACAAGCCAATCTTTTAGTGTCAACTTGTTAGGCAAAAAGTCATAGTTATAATATCTTAAATAAGAAACAACCTCCATTAGAGACAATGTGACTTTCAGAGGCCTTGTTGGATCAGAAAATGGCAGAGTCAGGATTAGAATCCAGGGCAAAATAAGAGCTGAAGTCTTACATGAATTGGGACAAATGATTAGGATTATCTGAAGACAAGCTACTCACTTTCAGGTTTCAATAACCCCACCCAGCAGTCTGTGTGCTCCAGAGTCATTGAAGTATTTCTCTCTGCTTAATTTAACTGTTTGGATATTGTAATAGGCATCATAATAAAGTCTCTGAAATTCAAGTAGATCAATAACAATCATAATTATAGGCACTCCTTCAACAGTCTTTACTATAGATTCTTAATGACAAAGAAAAACTATAACTGAAAAGAAAAAGAAAGCAAAATCTAATCTGATTTCAAAGGTATTTCCCTAGTATTATTAAATAATAGGACAAACCATTAACTTCCAATGGGAAAGAGCTTTAAATGCAGAACTTGCCACTCACTGACTTTGACCATAGAATGAGTGACTTATTGCATTTTCTTTTCAAGTCTTGGCTTAATCTAAATTATTTGCAACATGAAAATCCTAGCTGATGGTGCCTGCAGAAGAAAATAGGGCACTGAGTGGTTGGCTGTTGATGTGTCAAAACTCTGTTTACGGAGACACTGCTGAGCATACAGAAGACCAATTGTCTGGGTTTGAATTCCACCTCCCCTCCTACTGCTAGCTGTGTGAAGTTAAGCATGTTGACATTAATGCTCTGAGCATTTCTGTGTAAAGAATGTGAGGATAATAATCTACCCATTACTTGGGTCTTGTATGGATTGAATGAGTTAATAAGTAGAAAATGCTTAAGATGTGCTATCTAAGTGTGAACACAAATAAACGTATTGGATGACTGGGCGAGAGGTGGTACTTGTTTGGGTTTTAGCTCTTCATAAAGGAACCACAAGAGGATGTGGTGACTTGATAAATGGGGCGTCCTACGAGCAAATGTTTGTACTTTATCCTTTACAAAACCCTTCCTGGTTAGAACCTAAATGCATATTAAAAGACTTGTCTTGCAAAGGAGTGGATAATATTTGGGTCCTCTTGACTTTATCATTTTTAACTCACCTGTGGATAATATTCATGTTTAAGGTGATTATCCCAGTTAAATGTTATTGAGGACCTTGAAAAAGATATAAATGGAAGTTCATCTTTTAAAAATTGATTCTATATTTATCAGGATGCAAAGCACTTTTCAAGGCTTGTGGAAGGGATATAATAATCCTAAAATATGGTGGCTTTTGCTGAAATACTTTATGGAAGAGGTGAGTCTATGTTCAGAAAATAAATGAACAAAGCTGGGTGGTGACAGTATTGAACGTCACTAAAATTAAGGGTTTCCAGTCTCAGGTTCCCAGTTGTAATGCTAGAATTACACCCTAGCAACTACTCTTAAGTCCCAAGAATAATCCAGATTTGAGGAGCCTTCTGGGGCATGGGTGGGAAAACAGGTCTCACAGAGCAAGCCTGTGGAATTCCATCTGGTCATTTAGCAGTCCTGCAGAATCTACCTGGTTAGCCTTGGAACACAGCATAAATGAATATTACTTTGGTACTTACTCTGACTTTCAGGAACCTATTTCATAAGAGAAGTGAGATGTAGGCCAAAAGATGCTCATTTCACTCCCCACTTTGAACACTTTAATGTCCTTCATGACAAAACAAAGTCCTTAACAAAACATATAGAATGTTCATGACATCATTTTTCCTGACAGCATAAGTTAGAGAGACTTTCAGCTGAAAGTACTGGAGCATTCAATGAACAGGGATTTCAACCAGGGCCCCTCAGGCTCTGGTGACCCTTCCAGTCACCAGGGCTTCTGATGAAAATGTACTTTCTGGTTGAGGAGGCTGAGGTATGGCCTGTCTGATATATAATAAGTTCCTGGTGGTCTAAGGCTTGCACTTAGAACAGCAACAGTTTAAGAGAGAGTTTTTCTCCTTCATATAACAAGAAATCTGAAAGTTGTTCCAGTTTTGATTCAGAATATCAAAATGCTCAGCATTCTGGGACCCGAAGTTCAGAGACTGTCAAACTCTTCCCCATAGGCCACATGTAGCTCAATGACTGTTTTTGTAAATAAAATTTTATTAGAACACAGTCATGCTTAAATTTGTTTATGGATAGCCTATGGCTCCTTTCATGCAATAATGGTAGGGTTGTGACAGTGACCAGATAGCTCATAAAAGCCCAACTAACATGGTTATTCTCACCTGGCCCTTTACAAAGAAAGTTTGCTGACCCCTAACTTAGAGGTCACATTCACTCTTGATCTGGGAATGTCTGTTCCCTCAAACTCAGGGAGGGCTCTGTTGACAAGGAAAAAAAGAAGTCACCATGTCTCTAGCATGCTCTTCTCCCTCGCACCCTACCATCCCTGGCATGTGACTCATCCTTTAGCCATGGCAACTATAGGCAGCTCACCAAAGCCTTCAAGCCTCACTGTGGCATCAGAAAATGTCAAGTGTGTTTTGAAGACAGTGAGATCACTGGAGCAGAATGTCTGCCTAACAATGTAAAAGGCCTATGAGTTGGGCATGTAGCTATGAGGCTGACATAGAGGATGATCTCAGGCTCCAAGCCAAAGAGTTGGCACTTACAAGTCAGTGGAACACCTAGGATATTTTACAGCATAAGATCAGTGTAGTGTTTCATGAGTCTGACTCTGGTAATACTGCACAGAGTGGCCTATGTAGTAGTCTGTTAGGACTGATATGATATAAGATACCACAAACTTGGTGCCTTAAACGACAAAAATTTAATTTCTCACATTTATGGAGGCTAGAAGTCCAGATCAAGGTGCTAGAAAAGTTAGTTTCTGGTGAGGCCTCTCTTCCTGGCTTGTAGATAGCTACCTTTTCTCTGTGTGTGAGAAGAAAGAGTAGTCGCTGGTATCTCTTCCTCTTTGTATAAGGACACCTATCAGATTGGAGACCAACCCTGTGATCTCAGTGAACCTCAATTGCCTCCACAAAGACTTATCTCCAAACACAGCCACACTGGGGGTTAGAGCTTCAACATATGACGTGGGTGGACATAATTAGTCTATAACAGCTGATGGAAAGAGAAATTTAGGCAAAGAGATAAGTTAGACTACAACAGAGATATTAGAAACTGAGAATACAAGAGCCTTGGCCTACAGTTTTGGGCTACAAGAATGGAATGGAAGGAATACATGACAAGAGAACGGTTATAAAGAAGAAAAACTCAGTGGGTCTTGTAACTAAGTGAATTCAAGCCCAGACTGACTGTCTGACAGTGGCATTTAAAGCCTGGTGATTAAGGAATGAAGTCAGTTAGCAGGAAAGTGAAGACAGGGAAGGTAGATCTTTGAACAAATATGATGGTTTGGGATCTATTTGAATTGAGGCATTGTGAGGTTATCTGGGTATGGTTGGAGGACTGTTAATTCATTTTCCCTTAAGTAAATACTGCTAACACACCTTTTATCAAGAAGTTGTCATACTGAAAAATTTTTTGATGTCATCACAGCATCTCCTTGAGATCCATTTAATTTGTAAGAATGATTTGTCAGCTTTCTCCATGTGTGTTAGGATTTAAAGCAGGTTCCTTCATTCTGATTGGTAGGGATGACTTTACCCTCTAAGGACAGACTTAGTAGACACTCCTTCATGCATGCATTCAAGCAACAAATATACTGTAAATATCAGCCAGTCACAAGATAGGGTTCTGGTCACTGGGGATTAGGTATCTAAAAAGGAACTAGGCTCTGGGCTACAATGAAGGCAAGTTTCATGTTCTGTTCTAAAAGTGCTTACTCATTTTATTTTTTTTATTCTTAGCTTTCACTTCTTTTAGTTTTTCTTAAATGTCAAGAAAGACCATGAGACAGCATTCGAAGAAGGATCTAATTACAGCATACAAAGGTTTTGGAGGAGGCTGGTAGGGGAGAAAGCCATGCAATGACAACTCTGGGAGTTGAGCTATCAGCGCTGCCCAGGAAGAGCTGGTTCACTAATGCAGCAAGATAGATTGGGGTGCAAACACTTCCTAAAGCTGTGATATTTGCTTTATTTGTGAAAATCAGCTACTCACACACGCTTCCAAGAATTCTCCCCAACTGGCCTTCTTTAGCTTAGTCCTTGGAAAAAGAACAAGTCAGAACAAAAGACCTTCGGGATCCTTCCAGCTGTTTCCTATGATTTATCATTTGTATAATATAACCTCTTTAAAACAGTCTTTTAACTTGACGCTATGAATTCCAAACATACTGAACGATAAATTCTTCTTTTGTAGGATTCGAGACCACTTGTGCCACTCAGCCTTTTCTCAGCTAGCTTTGGAATTTCCTTTCATGCAGTTCTGTTTTCCAATAAAATGACCCTATCCTGGTTCTTTTGAGCATGTCTCCTCCTGAATCAACAGATAGCTACTGTTTCCACATGCACACACAGTCTTGGGCCAAGTGTTAGGAGTTAAACGAAGATGAATGAGACTTGGCCCTTGCCCTTATGTATTCAACACACCATGGGCTAGTAGCTAAGCTCTGGACTTAGACTACAATAGAATTCCAGCTTCTCTTCCTATCAGCTTGGGCAAAATAGTCAAATTCTTCTAAGTTCCAATGCCTTTCTCCACAAATGAGCACAATCATAATAGCCACCTCACAGGTTTGTCATGATGATTAATGAAATAATAAATAAAAAGTACATGGTGGTACAGCCCTATAATCCCAGTTCTTGGGAGTATGAGGCAGGAGGATCACGAGTTCAAGACCAGTCTGAGCTACATTGGGAATTCCAGGCCAGTCTGGGCAAGGGACAAGACTGGCCAAGTGCTTACTATAATTTAACCTTAGTATTATTATTATTATTTCCATAGGCAAGAGGATTAGACTTTTCCTTCTGAAAGACTTCTCCTTGCTAGCTGGTAATTGCATAGAGCTCTCTACTGTCTTTTATTTTTTAAGGCAGAGAGAAAGATATTTGGGTAAGAATCTGAGGTCTGAGCATAACCCCAATTGCAGTTACACAGAGACAATGGCAGTGATGTCACATTTCTATTTAATCTGCTTGGCTCCTGTCTTCATCTTCTCATCCCTGACCTTTGAGAATCATTTGCTGTAGGAAAAGACAAAGTACACAATTGCACAGCCAAGCCTCAGTCTCAAGCCATTCCCTCCATAAATATTTATTCCGTAGTTTCTGAGTGCCAGGCCCTGAGTCAGTGCTAGGGACAGAGTGGTGGGCAGGGCAGCCACAGCCTCTGACCTCATGGACTACACAGCTGGGCAGATGGCAAACACACTCTCAAGGGAAAGCATAGAGCTCTGGAAACACTGGGTTCGGGCTTCACTGAGGCTGTCAGAAACACCATGACCTTCTACCATAGTGGAAGTCTCATGTGCATGGCGGCAAACCTCACTTCCCCATACTGGAAACCCAAAGTGAAATGTATAAGTAAAATATTGGAGATGTAAGAAAGGCATTCAGGTGTAGAATACTGAAATCCAACTGTATCATTACTTTTAACTTGAAAGAAGAATTGCAAAAGAATATGGGTTAAGAGGTGGTTTTAACCTCTCCAAACTGTTTTCTGACCCACAATGCTAGTGCGTAAGAATAATCTGACAATGGAGGAAAATGATTACTTTTTCCTGTATCCTGTCCTGACTTCCAGGATGACAATACAGCACCAGCTATAAATTTGGACTCAAACAATCTGGTACAGTTAGAAGACATCAACATTATCAACTGGATAAAATGGCTGGAGATTCTCTGAATTGTAAAGTTAGCAGGGTAGCCGGTCTCCATGAAAATAAAAGTTCTATTGGTCACAGGCTCTGCAGTGATTTCATATAAAAATAGCATCCAGCTGTCTAGCCATCTGGCAAGGATCTGATTGCCATGCTTTGAGATTCAGGAAGTCATGATTGTCAACTCACAGCTGAACACAGCGGGCATTGGTATGGGGGTGGGAAGGTTGAGGCTCAGGCCTAGCTTTAGACCTGTCTCCCAACTGGAATGAGTCAGGTACTGGGTCAGAGCTCACTTCAACTCCAGATTCAACCTCTTATACCCAATTCACCCTGGGTTGTACAGGTTGTCCCTAATACACAGTTTGAGGATGTCCCAAACCTCCCAGTATCCCAATAAAGCAAACCTCCAGGTATCCAAGGGTATGCAAGGCCAGAAAGAACTAGTAAAAGAACTAACATTTGTTGAGCACTCATTCTGTCTTACAGTGTTCTAAATTCCTCTTGAATTACCTGGCAGTCATGCAGGGCAGAAGTGCTAAAAAATGAGGCTGGGTCTCTTTTCCCTGAGGGCCTCAAGGTCATGAAGAATTCAGACACTGAGACCGAGACAAAGGTTCAGCTATGTGAACCAGAGCACAACCTTGGGCTCATACCGCCAGCACCAAGAACAAAGTGAGCTAAGAAGAGGCCATGGAAGGACTTGGAAGAAGATGGCGTGGGAGGGGAGGCCAGAGATGAACTTCAGATTCCATTGAGCTTTCAGGCCAGTAAGAGAGAGAGGGAGGGAGAAAGAGAAAGAGAGGCAGATCAACAGGGAGAGGGAGAGAATACAACCTTTCTCTCTAGCTTCTGAGCACCACCAGCCAGGAAGAAGAAGAGGGCTCAAGCTTCTGGACTTCTTGATTCGTGCAACCAAACAAGCAGGACAGGAAGGAGATGGAATGGGTAGGCAGTTATAAAGAGCAACAAGTCAAGTGCTATCATTTATTACTGGAAAGGCAACACTGGTTCCCATGCAAGACTAGGCCATTTCTGAGGAAAAAAGCAATTTTTCAGGCTTTTGGAGAAAGTGTACTTTCACTTTTACTAATAAATATTCTCCCTCTCCCTCTCCAAATAGGTGTCCTTCTCTTCGCCATCCCTGACAACACATCTGCCAGCATTTTGTAATTAGTAGAAAGGACCTGGGCTACTCCTGGGTCATTTCTGAAGTGCAGCTGTACATTCAGAGAGGTCCATAGTCTGGACAGTCAGCTGACCACTCTGAGAGTGAAATGGCACCACCAAGAAATGACAAGGACTCTGGGCTTGCTCCTCTGCCTCCCCCTCCCCCAAGGAGTTTGGCAGGTACCTTAGTGGGGCCCACGACGGGGCACTGGAGCAAATTATCACAGGCCTGGGTTCTAATGGCTGCTCTGCCTGCTTCTTATTTATGATGCTTGATGCAAAGACCTGCTCTCCCTCCACGGCAGCATGTATCCTTAGAAGGACAAGGCTGTGCTTTAATGATGTTGAGGAATGTCAGGATCAGATAAGAGGATGAGAACACTCTATTCCTCCCCTCTATACCTCAGCAAGCCAGGGAATCATGGGAGACGGCCAAAGCTCCCTTGAATCCATCCAGTCCTCTTCCTCCCTGCCTTACGTCAGGCTCTCATGCTGTTTTACTTACATAAACTGGCTCCCAGTGGTGAGTTTTACCTCCCCCCATGTCTGCATTTGCCCTATCCAGCCCTACTCACTCCCAATCCTGCCATTAAATGGTGAGAAGGCTTTTCCATCTTTTCTCTCTGCATCATCAGTGCCAAGCATGGCAATATGAAATAGGCTTCCAAATATTTCCGAATAGCTAGGCAGGAGAATGAATTAGTCCAACAGTGCATACAAGTGCCTTTTCTACAAGAAAGTACACGAATGTGAGCTGCTCTTCAGTTCACTAAGCATGGGCTTTTACTGTGGAGCCAGTACTGTGGTAAGTACTGAGGATGTGAAATTGAGTTAGATGTAATTTGTGGCATTCGGTTACCACCAGTGAGCAAAGTAGATCAATAGGGGATCTCTCTCTCTCTCTCTCTCCCTCCTCTCCTCTTTTTCTCTTCCTCTTCCTTCCTTCTTCTTTCTCTTCTCCTTCTTCTTCTTCTTCTTCTTCTTCTTCTTCTTCTTCTTCTTCTTCTTCTTCTTCTTCTTCTTCTCCTCCTCCTCCTCCTCCTCCTCCTCCTCCTCCTCCTCCTCCTCCTTCTTCTTTTCTCTCTCTCTCTCTCTCTCTCTCTCAAAACATGAGACAGACAAACAAAGAGAGAAAGATTCATTTAAAGAAACTGACTCATGAAATTATGGGGTCCGACAAGTCATAATCTGCAGAGCAGGCCCATAGGGTACAGACTCAGAAAAGAACTGATGCTGCAGCCCTAGTCTGAAGGCAGAATTCCCCTTCCTCAGGGGCCCTCAGTTTTTCCCACTTTAGGCCTTCAACTGATTGGATGAGGCTCACTTACATTATGGAGCATAATCTGCTTTACTCTAAATCTACTGATTTAAATGTTATTCGCACAGGATGTAGGCAGACAGCAACACAATGAATACTACTGTATATTTGCAAACTGAGCTAGGGCTTTCGTGAGAAATTTCTCTATACTCTTTGACATTCTAACATTTGGTGATTGCTCTCTCTGCATATGCTATGCCCTCTACCGGGTATATTCAAAAATATGTCATTCAACCACACAACAGCCTGTAATGTAGGTATTGTTTATCACCTTTTCAAAGTAAAAAAATGGCCTACATAACTTGCAGGAAGTACCACAGCTAATAGGTAGTAGAGTTAAGATTTGAGTCTAGGCCTCTACACTACTCCAAGCTGAATGAGCTTTGTGTTATATCATGATATCTTTAACAAATATATCCAGCTTAAAGCTTTGCTTTTCCTTAAAAAAAAAAAAACAACAATACTTATTTAACCAGCAATTCTATGGTATCAGCAGTGCTATGGTTTGGATATGGTTTGTCTCCCAAAGGTTCATGTGCTGAAAGCATGGTTCCTAAGAATGTTATAAAAGGTGGTGGCAAAGCCAGGGCCTATTGGAAAGTGATTTGAGTCACAACTACCTTTGTAAAGGGATTAATTCTGGTCTCAGAGTGGGTGAGGTCTTACAGGAGTGAGTTAGTTCCTGAGAGTATGAGCTGCTATAAAAGAGCTAGCCTAGACCCTCTCCAGTTTCTTGCTTCCTCTCTCACCAGTTGACCTCTCTCTCTCTCTCTCTCTCTCTCTCTCTCTCTCTCTCTCGTGCTCTTGCCATGTGATGTGACACACCTAGGACAGTCCTTACCAGATACTGACACCATCCTGTTTGGACTTTCCATTCCCTGAATCATGATCCTAATAAACCCTTTTTCTTTATAAAGTACCCTACCTCAAGTATTTGTTACAGAAACACAAATTGAACTAAGACAATTAGATTTTTTATAATAAGGACCCGTCCACACACATATACACTCAAGGATGTGAGTCAATGCTTCCAGCCCACTCCATTTTGACTCTGCAACTGGGGATGGCTACGCTTGTTCACAACATTAATGCATCATGTTGAGTCAACAACCTGAAGGGAAAGCTTCTCAGTTGTTCTTATGACTGAGTTTTTGTTAAAAAATTATCTTCTTTTGTCAATGGGCAAGACAGAATTGTTGGTACTATAGTGATCTGTTAACCATTTTGCTAAGAATATAATCTATCTTAAACTTATCCAAGTTCACTAGAAATGACGGCAAATAAAAACTGCATTGTCTCTGGAGCTCCAGTGTTCAATGAAAAAATTGTGCATAGTAAGGATACATGAATTCAGTAAATAGTTACAGACAGCTTATAATATGCTGTTGGCATTTTAAGGGGTGAAAAATGAATAGGACACAATCTTCCACCTCAAGGCACAAGGAGTGGGGAAGCTGGAAGAAGCATTATTTATTGAGTGGCTATTATATGGTTGTCGTTTTTATCTCACTTAATTCTCACAATGATCCCATCAGGTTGATGGCATCATTCCCCTTATACACGGGAGGGAACTCCATCTTAGCAAAATGGAGTTGATTGCCCAAGATCACACAACTGGCAAACACGAGGAAGCTAAGCCACCTCTGTTTCTTAATCCAAAGTTCGTGTGCCTCACACTGGATTATATTGCAGGGAAAAAAAATACATACAATGCTAGGCATGGTGGGTCACACCTATAATTTCAGCTACCTAGAAGGTACAGATGGGGAGGATAGCAGTTCAAGGCCAGCTCAGGCACAAATTCAAGACCCTACCCAAAATATTAACTAAAGCGAAAAAGACCGGGGACTTGGCTCAAGTAGTAGAGTACCACCCTAATAAGTGCAAGTGAGTTCAAAACCTCATTACCACCAAAATAACAAAACTACATAAGCCATTGCAGCTGGCATGGAAATCTTAACACTGAGAAGGGATCAAGTAAAATGAAAAGACTGTGGTGCTATTTGAGGTGAACTGTAGAAAGAATTGATGATATTTTTCAGATAGAGATGACAAAGAGTATTTGGATGGAGAGGAAGAACACGAAAAAAACCTTCGAAGGAAAAGTAGGAGGGATACAGATTATAAAAGCTGGGCAATTTCTCATGAAACATTAAAACCAGGATGATATTCTGGAAGTTGTAACTAATACGGGTTAGATCAAGCAGATGGGAAGATAGAGAGATCAGATAGGAGACCCTTGCAAGTATCCCAGAGAGAGCCAGCAGGAACAGAAAGGGAAGACAGATTAGAAAGGAAGGGTAGGGTAGCAGTTTAAAAAAAAAAAAAGATTAACCAATGAGTTCAAATTGATACAGAAACAAAGAAACCATATCCAGACAATGGAGTAGATAATATGGTGCAGCTCAGGACCTTGAGGTCTCAAAAAGATGAAAGGCAAAGTAGACGGAAGGCTGGGAATGGAGGGTGCTATAGTTCTTAATATGGTTTGTCCTCCCTGAAACTCATATTGCTGTTTACTCTCCAATGTAAGGTATTAAGAGAATGGAAATGTAATCCAGTTGCAGTGTTAGAGGTGGGGACTTTTGGAGGTGACTAGGATTAGATAATGTCATTAGGGTGAAGCCCTGCAGTCAGCTTTCCTTCACTGTGGCAAAACACTGGAGATAACCAACTTAATAAGGAAAAAGTTTTATTTTGGCTCTTGGTTCCAGAGATTTCATTCCACAGTCACTTGACCCCATTGCGTTGGGCCTGTGGTGACACTGTACATCATGATGGGAGTGTGTGGTGGAGGGAGCCTGGCCTCCTCATAGTGGCTGGGAAGCAAAAAGAGAGAGAAGAAAAATTGAGGGTCCTGACAATCTCCTTCCAGGGCACACCCCCAATGGCCCAACTTCTTCCCACTGGGTCCCACCTCTGAAAGGTTCCACCACCTCCCAAATAACTCCACTATCTGGAGACCAAACCTTCCACACAGGTGCTTTTGGGGGACATGGACATTTAAGATCCAAGCTATTGTGTTCCAGGATTGAATACTGGTGGTTTCTGTAAGGAGGAAGAGACCAGAGGATATACACATATGCACACCCTTCCTGTCACTGGCATGTGATGTCCTGAAACACTCCAAGTCTCTGCCAGCAAGAAGGTCGTTATCAGATGTGGCCCCTCAATATTGGACCAGAACTATAATAAAAATAAACCTATTTCCTTTAAAACTTAACTGGCATTTGGCATTGTGTTATAGGGGGATTTTAGAATTTGCCATCCTAGAAGCAAAATAGATCTGAATTATGACCAAGCATATGGTGTGGCTTCTTAGGGGGTGGCTGTGACAGAATGAGAACAGAGTTCAGCCAAGTGCAAGAGACCAGAAAACTGTAAGTCTGGACGTCACCAGGGGAGTTAGCAGTAACTTACATGGAAAGGAATTCAGTGCTCCAGAGGCTGAAATCATTGCAGAAAGTGAGAAAAAGTCATCAGAATCAGAGGTAACTAAGATCTGGAATCAGAGCAGAGGGTGAAAAAATTCGTCTATGTTGAGTCAGGGACAAAAAAGTCTAAGACATGGGTAAGGAATTATCCTGCAATCATAGGAGGTATTTCTATCAGAAAAAATCGAACATATCTCAGCCCAGTGAGGCATGTAGAGAAGTATCTGCTAGCAAGAAGTGTCAAGAAGAGAAACTGATGCTGTTAGCTAACATTTAACTACTTCACCTTCACCTTTCCCCACCTATCCTGTGACCTGCCCAGACTCCTTAAAGCCAGTGAAGAAGAGAAAGGTAGAAGCTGAACAAATTCTCTCATTTTCATCGAGTCAATCACTTGCTATCCTGGGCACAGACTTGCAGGTTCAAGGACACCCTGCCTGTCTGTATCATCTGTGATGTCAAGTTGAATGGGCAATATGCAGAGACATGCAGGCTGGTGAATAAGTTCTAATCAGCATGAGGTGTAAGAGGAAAGTCTGTCCACTGTGGCACCGTAAGCTGCATTCCAGCCTCATGACAGGGCATCAGCTTGGGCGACTGGGTCAGCAACTGTGCTGCAGTTGTTGTTTCTATTAACTCCGGGGTTTTGCAAGCTTGGAACTTCCACCCATCAGCGCAGATTGTTGAAGCTTATCTGGTGTTTATTAGTGCAGAGCTCTGTACTGTCATGTGGTGTCTGCTTAAGGCTTGATTCAAGTGTCACATAACCTGGGGAAAAATGAAGAGCTCTGTGCACTAATCTCCACGTAATTTCAATTTTTCTATTGTTAGTGCTTTGCCTGCTAGGGAATTCCGGAAAGTGTTGCTTCATGACTGTGTGGTAGGTCACAGAAAAGAAATGAGTGGTAAGGTCAGTCACAAAAGACCCCTAAGGGAAAAGAGCCCCATCTGCTCGCAACAGGCTAGATGAATCTGCTTTGTGCTGACATTACAATCTCCTTTGGAAATAACCTTGAGGCTAGTGAATGCAATTGCTGATTCAATGCAGTCTCACTGGAATATGGGGTTGAGGGCTCCGGGGGGCTGGCAGCTCACAGCACACAGCCATATTACTGATGGTCTTGCATTTTCTCCCCATTGGCTTCACTTCTCATAATACATTAGAATCCAGTATTTATTGCATGTCAGTTTTCAATGCATTATCTCAAACAGCCCTCACACTAAGTTAAGAAGGTTTCCATTCCCAAATGGAAACCAAACTCAAGCTTCAGGATTTGAACACACAGAAGCAGGTTTGGAGGACCTTCCATTCATGTTCCAAGCGGTTCCTGAGGCTTCCATGTTGTACAGCCTGGGATGCAACAGAATTCTCTGAATTGCTCTCTCAGGACTTCCTTGTATAATTCTAAGGTTCTTTCATCTCCTTCTGGGATGACAGAAATTTATAGCTTCTTCCCACAATAACACTAGTAACAACAATATTAGGTTTTTAAAATAATGTGCATGTTTTATTTTATTTTATTCTCAAAAAAGTCTCACACTATGGAAAAAACAGGCAGTTGCCAGTGCAGTTTGCTGAATAAGGAACAAGAGTCAGAGAACAGGTTTAAATAGCCTAAATTATAGCTAGTAAAGAGAGTTCACATTCAAACCCAAGTCTTCCAATATGGAGACAAGTGAGTCTCAGAGTGTGAAGGCGGAAATTTGTTTTAAATGCAAATTCTTAGGGCTCAGCCCAGAACCAATGAATTAGATACTGCGGGAGTGGGTTCAACAATCTGAGTTTGAATAAGCTCCCAGGGGAACACAGTGGTCTGTACTTCCCGCTCTGCCTAACATGGCAGCCATTCTGGTTCTAAACCTCTAGCTCTGCTTGCTTTTCTATGATAAATAAAAAGAGAAAAAGTGAGCTGGTCCAACAGAATCTTTTGTACCTGAAACAAAATTTCTCCAGTAACCTCTAATGATTATGCTTGAAGTTTTTGGTGTTGAGAAAAAAACAGATCTCAGTCCCAAGGAGGTGAGTTAAATCATGGAGCTAAGTTTATTTTCTCTTGGCGAACTCAACAGTGACAATCTGACAAAATGAAGATGGTATTTTTTTCTACTTATGAAAAATTGTATTTTACCCCACAATATCACTTTTGTGAAATACGACACCATCATAATCACAAATAGCTCTTTGGAGACTTTTGTTTGTAATATGATTTTATATATAATTATTAAGTGAAGAAATATTTTTCCAATGGATTGTTTGCTACAAATATTCATCCGAATATTAAGTATCAGATAGTCTTTTAGTGACCATTGGAGACAATAGGGTCCAAAACAGTGTTTAAAAAGTTGAAAGGTGAAAAGAAAGTTGAAAACCAACTACTCTCTAACAAAGACAATGGCCTTCAAAAATCAGTAGAACTGGGCATGGTGGTACATGCCTGCAATCACAGGTGTTTGAGAGATGGAGATCTGGAGTATGGAGGCTCAAGACTAAGTTGAGCAATACTTAGCAAGACCCCATCTCAACAAACAAGCTGGACCATGGTGGTACACAGCTATAATTCCAGCTATTCTGGACCCAGTCAACCCAGGCAAAAACAGAAGACTCCATCCAAAACATAATTAAAGAAAAAAATGCTGGAGATGTGGTTCACGTGGTAGAGTGCCTGCCTACAAAGCACAAGACCCTAATATCAAATCTCAGTTCTACCCTCACTCCAAAAAAATCAGTAGAAAATCATGTGCTTAAAATGAACATCCACTGGGGTGAACACATTGCAGAGGGCACCAGAACATGGTCTTTGAAGCCAAAAGGTCCTGTCACCTGCACAGCTCAGCCACTGACAATCTGCAGCTCTCAGGGTAGGTGTCTATCTCAGCTTGACTTCATGCGCCTGAAAAATGGGATAAGGATTGACCTACTCAGAAAGTTGTGGTGAGAACTCGGTGAAATGGTATGTGAAAAACACTTAATTAAAACACAGCAACTAAATAGTAAGGACTCAAAAATTGTTAGCAATTATTTTTGTGTGTTAAATGACTACCATGTGCCTGGGATATGGCAGACCAAATTCCAGAGACACACCAATGAGTAACATGTGAATTTGCCCTCTAACCCTTAGGTCTGACTCTATCACTCTATTCTGCACAGCTTTTTTTCCTGCTGTTTCTTTTTTTTTTTTTTTTTTTGAGACAGAGTCTCACTATGTAACCCAGGTTACCCTTGAACTTGAAATCCACCTACTTCAGCCTTCTAAGTTCTGGGACCTACTGACTGTGTTATTTATTTATTTATTTGGTAATACTGGGGTTTGAACTCAGGACCTCACACTTGCTAAACAGGTGCTCTACCCCTTGAACCACTCCATCAACCTCATGTGGTCTGTTTTTAAAGTAAAATTTTGAATATACCCACAATTTACCATATAACCTGGAAGGCGTAGGCTGGCCACAAGTAGGATTTCTTTTATAAGTACCAATGTTTATGAATTTAAGAGAGCATCAATTGTAAGACACATTATTTTGGGTACTATTCAGGAAGAAAAAATATTGCCAATCATAACTGTTAAGATGCCACTGATGGTGAAATACTTAGTAATTTCAATTTAAATGATGAAAAAAATTTGCCTTAGAATGAATGCAATATGGTATTTTCATTTCCCATCACCGCCTAAAACCCACAAGGGAACACTCTGCCTGGCTTATGTCCACATACGTGTTAAGGGGCTGGGAAGTGAACTGGCTCATAAGGAGGGCATTTCACAATAGATTGGAACTGGCCTTCAGGGAGCCTTTCTGAGTCAGAAAATAAACAAAATATTGGTGATGTAGGTTCTGCACTAAGAAGCCAAAACATTTCCAGAGCTGTCTACGTGCCATATTAAAATGAATACAACCAGGTCAGCTAAACATACACTTATTTGGCTCCTGCTCATTGCCATTCAATATAATGTGTGGGCTACTAGTAAACAGCATGTATTCTCTGTTCACATTAGTAGCAGAGATAGACACAGATAAATAGAATGCGAATGGATGGTGTCTATATTATTGAGACATGCACAAAGTCTAGGAATCGTATAGGGAAAATGATCCATTGAGGGAGGGAAGAGAGTAGGAAGTGAATGGCAGAGAAGGTTTCTTGGGCAGGCAAATGCCTGAGCAAGGGTTTGGAAGCTAGTAAGAGCTGAAGGAGCCACTAGTGAGAATGACAGAGTGACAAGGTATGGGCATCACTAAGTCTATTCTGTCTTTCTTTCCTTTACACAGCAGTGGATTGGATGTCCCTCACTCAATTAGTCAGGAGAGAGCAAGGGAAAGAGAGGTTCAAATAGCCTTCTGCCTAGACCACTGGAAACTACAAGTTCATATGAAGTACCTACCTCTCTATTATTATCCACATACACAAACAAAACAAAATAGGAAACAATTAAAAACCTATCGCAGACTCAATATTTTTGGTTTTCATGGAGTTGATCAACTTTGCCTTAAAAAAACAGAACTTAACAAAAAGTTGAGATATCTCACTTCTTTCCAATGCTCCATCTAATACTGTTCAAGAGAAATGAAGGCCATGGCTTATTACCACAAAAGATAAAGAAGCCACATTTACCGTGAAATCCATAGACAATCTACAGCAATCTGGAAGAAAGAACATGGGATTTTTCTCAAAGAAGAGGTTTTGCTAGGGATGGTCTATGTCAGCTGGCAAAGTGTATACAAAATCAATTTGATTTTTCTCTGAGCACTCATCTAAAGCCATCTCCTTTCCATTCAGTGTTGATGGTGTAGTAAAGCATTTACTATTCAGAGAGAACTCTGGACAACCTTGACGTTTATACAGGTAGCAGTTCATTTCTTTGACCCGACCAGCTTGTCACTGTACAGAAGTAGCTTGAACCAAATTAGTGCTGTCCCTTCCTTATTTCGTTTTATAGCTGCCATTCATCAAATTGCCTTCTTCCTATATCTGCCACCTACTACACACCCTCATTTACACTCTGAACAACACACCAGATAACACCAGCTTACTCACTGATCGCATACAATATGCCAGGTGATTTATCTTTGGACTTTCTGGGATTTCAGGGAGAATTTCCCACAATGAGTGCATGTATGGCTCAGGTTCCTTCTGAAACAAAATCCTGGATCAATTGCACAATTCCCTGGACAATAATTATGGTTAATGTAGGGATCAGGCTGAGTCCTGCTCTTAGTTACTCCATATTATATAGAACAATAGCTTTCAGGCTGTGTCTTACCCTGAACAACTCCTTTTATAAAACAGCAGTCTGCTCCAGTTTGAGCACAAATGCTGAAGCAAATAATTCTGCATCTTGTCAATACAAATAAGCAAGCAACATTTTCCCAGAGCAAACCATGAGGCATATACTGATAAATAACTTATTTATGCAAATAAAATATTATCACTTATGAACTTATCAAATTAAATCAGAAACACATGGACACATGAGTGTATCAGAAAAACCAGGCCTGTGAACTCATCTATCACATCAGATGTAACCCCTCACCTGGGGCTATAAAAGGAGCACCCCATGACTGAGATGTGGCAGATACACTCACCTGTCACTTGTCATGAACTTCAGCCAGCAGTGGACCTTTTCCATCTCTGTCCACTCCTTCAAGCACAATTTCTTCTGCCTGTGATATACCGTCAACTTCGAAGTGACACTCAAAACTGCCAGACCTGACTCCACATCATGAATGGTTCTGAACCTACAGACCTGCATTACTTCTTTTCTGGTCCTCTACAGAAGCTTTTTCTTGTGTCTGTATCAGCTCTCAGACTGCAACTTCAGTAAAGCCTCTTTGAACACTGCAGCCTTTTTTACCTTTTCAGAGTTATTCTGTAACATTCTATCTATCTATCTATCTATCTATCTATCTGTACATTCATACACACACATCATTGTGTGAAGTGTAATGTGTTATTTGAGAGTTAATTTTAGTAATTAAGTTGGAATAAAAGAATCAGTGGTTGCCAATAGCCATGAATACAAAGTGAAATCAGTAGTACCTGGTGAATTAAAACCAAAAAAATTGACAGATTGTGAGTTTATTATTATCCCACAAATTCTGAAAGACACAAGTGGGTCCATCTGTGTTTCTGATATAGTTGCTCATGACAATGAGACACAAACACAAATATAAGAGTATGACTCTAATCAAGGAGACCTCACCCGTGCAAATATCTTTGCATGGCATCATGAGCTCATGAATGCAAAGCACTTCCACAGTGCCTGAGATGTAAAACCATCAAAAGGTTAGTTTCCTAATGTGTAGGCCTCTTTCAAGGGCATCCCATTCTAATCTGAAAGAGAGGAAGTTGGTTTGTCCTGGTTTGTTTTCTTATCAGAGCCTGTTTTAACATTAAAACAGGGAAAAGGTATGCCTGACCATCTTCCTCGTTACTAAACAAGCTTAGAAACATCTCATTTTTAAACTGAATTTGGTAGCATATGCTGTGTATCAGTGGAATTTAACACTCATGTTAGATTATGAAAATATTTTTGTACATAATTTATGTATCAGGAACTTTTCTGTAGTCAGTGCCAAATTCCTTCCTTCTTTGTCTGAAATAAGGTCACCCTGTTTCACAACTGGGAGCACTGGGAAAATAAAGGGCGACAAAGGGTAGGGAATTGGTGGGCTTCCATCGTTTATGACACATTGGTAACTTGTCTGTCTTCTCCACACTTCCTCCCAGCTCCATGGCGGTGGTGGTGGCAGAGGAAAATTCACAATGGAATGAATCAAATACAGATGACTCCTTCCCCCCACCTCCTGTGCAATTTATTGACTGTAACATGTTTATCACTTTTCCCACCGCCATTTTCAGTGAAGGCTGCTATGACTCTCAGAGCTGGAGAAGTACCTCCGTCACATCGGTGCTAGTGACATGTCATCCAGCAAATTGTGATGAGGACATCATTATGATGTAGTCTCCAACTAATTTCTAATTAATATTGATATTTAAAATTAATCATCAAATGTAGAATAAATTACATTTAGATATTTAAATTATATTCCCACATTTTATTAGTACATATTAATTACACAATGTGGGGGCTCACTGTGATATTTCCATACATGCATATGATGTACTTTGATCCTATCCACCCTCTCTATTGCTGTTTCTTGTCCTCTCTCTCCCATCCCATCCCTTTTTTATCTTTCTTGCAACTTTTAAAATGGTTTTCATTGTGACCCTTTCACATGTGCATACAGTATACTTTGATTGTATTTGCTCACCTTTGCCCTCTTCCCCCCCCCACCTCCCTCTGGTTCCCCCCCATTTATGTTCATGTCCATTTTTTTTCTTGAGATGTATCTTCTACCTTGGGAGAAAACCCGTGGTATTTGTCTTTCTGGGTCTGGTTTATTTTACTTAACATGATGCTCTCCAGTTCCATCCACTTTCCTGCAAATGACATACTCTCGTTCTTTATGGCAGAGTAATACTCCTCAGTGAATATATGCCTCATATTCTTTACCCATCCATCTGCTGATGGGCACCTAGGCTGAGTCCATAGCTTGGCTGTTGTGAACAGCGAGCCATAAGCATGGGCGTGCAGGAATCTGTATCACGTGCTTCTGCAGCTATGTGCTGAATGCTCATTCAGGAGGATCATACGGGAGTTCTGCTTTCAGTTTTTTTGAGGGCTGTCCTCACTGCTTTCCACAGTGGCTGCACTAGTTTGCATTCCCACCCCTTCCTGCCTAGCATTTGTTGTTTGTGTTCTTGAAGACAGGAATCCTGATTGGGTGAGATGGAATCTAAATGTCTTTGATTGCATTTCCTTTATGGATGAGGACGTTGAACCTTTCTTCACATACTTCTTCTTTTAAGAACTGTCTGTTCAATTCAAAATTGACTCTTCATTAACTAGATTATTTATTCTTTTGGCATTTAACAATTTGAGCATTTAATATGTTCTGGATATTAATCTCTTGTTCAATGAATGAAGATTTTCTCCTATTATGTTGGTTGTCTGCTCATTCTGATGATTCCTCTGATATGCACAAGTTTTTAATTTGATGTGACCTATTTGTCTATTCTTGATCACACTTCCTGAGCTACTGGAGTCCTATTCAGAAAGTCATTGCTTATGCCTGAATCTCCAAGTATTTCCCCTATGTTTTCCTGTAATATTTTCAAAATTTCAGGTCTTACATTAAGGTCTTTTAACCAATTTGAGTTAATTTTTGCTCAAGGTGAGAGAGAAGGATCTAGTTTTTGTCTTTTTATGTGTAGATACCCAGTTTTCTAAGTATCATTTGTTGAAGAGGTTGTCTTTCTCTGACAGTACTAAGGTTTGAACTTAGGGCTTTGAGCTAGCTAGGCAAACACTCTACCACTTGAGTCTCACTTCCAGCTCCTTTTGTTTTAGTTATTTTTCTATTTCTATTGAGGCCCAGGGTAGACCTTGGACCTTAGTATTCATACCTACACCTCCCTGTGGCTAGGATTACGGAAGTATACCACCATACCCAGCTTATTTGTTGATATGGAGTCTTGCCAACATTTTGCTTGGATTGGACTCAAACTATGATCCTCCCCATCTCTGCCTCCTGAGTCACTGGGGTTATAGATGAGCCACCATGCTTGGTAAGGACTTTTTTGTTTTTAAGTAAATAACAGTCCAAATAATTGTGTGCCTTTTCCAAATCACTTAAAAGAGTAAAATAATTATATTAGGTATCATGTGGACTATTCTATTTGTTTTTTTGTAACAAATATTAAGCTGAGAGGTTTTCAATGGTTCATTCAAAGACAACCAAACAGATGACAGGATAGGCATACTCGGAAAAATCTACTGACATAATGTACTCCTCACTCAACCCCATGGACACACTATGCTGAGTCATAAAACTTTTACAATATGTTTGGATAATAGAGCCCAAGGTGCTTATCCAACACAAATAAAATTGCCTACATTTTACTTACATCCTAAAGCAGCTGTTCCCACTAACAATTGTTTCTCCACTTTGTACTTTTGTGACTGTCCACTCCACCACATTGCTAACTCTGGTGTTACCCTTTATCTTCCAAACAAGGTCTGCATTTGACTCATGGATGTGTGCTCACAATGCCTCAGGCCACACCTCCATTCCCACAGTGAATACCCAAGGCAGCTCATCAGCCAGCAAAAGGGAAGCTTGAGCCCTGCAAACACTCTCCTGCCCCACGAGAAGCAAACCTCTCTGTGAATTCCCCTTGAGAGTTGTGAACTCAGTCATTCATTCAGTCATCCAGTTAAGGCTTCTTTCTGAAGTCCCAGGCACTGGACTAAATGCTGTGACATTTAGATCCAACTGAGCTGAATGAAATGATGTCCTTGGACTTGCAGAGCCCGTAAGGAGTGGAGGTGGTTGGGGGGTAAAGAGAAAGGGACTGTATCTGGGGATTGTAGGGAAAACCTTGTCTAGATATGCAGAACCCAAGAAGTCGGAACAATCTGTTTCCTGAATGAGAGTACAGCTGAAAACCAGGATCTGTTCTCTCTCTCTCTCTCTCTCTCTCTCTCTCTCTCTCTCTCTCTCTCTCACCCAGCCTGCTCTGGAGTAATCCTCCTGCCTTCATCCATCTCCTGAGTGTTCACCACCCCTGGCAGCATCTAGGCTTTCTCATCATAGGAATGTCAAGAGTCATTGTCAGTTCACCAAACAGAGCAAGGGAGTGTCTCAGAACCTCTGGTTTTGTTTTGGAGAATTAGACAGGATGGGTCAGAGATAATCTATTGGAAGATCAGACAGCCATGTACAAGCCTCTAGGGAAACAGTCTCTTGCTATAGCTCTGGAGCAGTAGATGGGTTAGCCGAGGCTGACTGGGAATCTAATGTGTCACAGGTGCTTGTGGGTGATGTAGGTGGATTTTGCTCACAGGATAAACTGTCACTTGACATAGTAGAGGTCAAAGCACCCCAAGGAGCATTTTGTCTTTCCTGGAGCTGCTGCCACCCCTGATCCATGTGCTCCATTATCCATGCCTGCACTTTTGAGATGCTGGGCTACATCTTGCCTGGGTCTCAGCCTCTCAGACAACATCAGTGCTCAGGGCCAGTAGCAGGGGAGGCAGGATGGTCACCTAGGATGCAAAGCCAAGAGTGGTGCTCTGCTCAGGGGCCCACCACCGCACCATCCCCAGACAGAAGAGCATGACCTTGGGCTGGCCTCTTTCCCCAGAGTTCCAGTAGGAAGTTTTCTCAAATCCCATGGAGTGGAGGAGCACCAATTCCATGGCGATAACACTTGCTACTGTACTGAGAGAAGTGGAACAGGGAGCAAGGAGGCCAGTCCATTCTCAGTTTCCTGAGGACTTGTGATTAAAAACTCCAGTTGATATTTTACAACAGGGAGATGTTGGTCACAGGATACAAAATTTCAGTTATATGGGGGAGCAAATTCAAGAGATTACTGTACACAGTTAATAACAATGTATTGTGTTCTAGAAAATCAGGACAAGATTTTATGTTCTTAGCACAAAAAAAGTGTGTGTGAGGTAGTAGATATTTTAATTAGCTCAATTTAGACATCCACAATGCATATAATGTATGTGTAGATATATTTCAAAACCTATTGTACACAATAAATATATGCAAATTTTCTCATTAAGTTTAAGTTATAAGAACCAAAGTCAATGGTACTCCTAGTACCCAGGCTCAAATTGCAAACGGTGCTTTTCTGATTTCTTTTTTTTTTCAAGGAAAACTTTGATTCATCTGTCTCCTTCTTTGTGTCCCCTTCACATGTCCCTAGTTGAAAATGCATTTCTTAGTTTCTTCTCTCTCGGTTCACTGAAAACAGACTCAAAATATAGGTCCCTAAGAACCAGATTCCTATGTAGGGTGTTTTTCGAATTGTCAGGGCTTAAGGCTTGGTTGTAACACCTGAGTCCTGCTGAGGACTGCCAGCCCTCGTGTTTAAACACTGTTTTAGGATTAGTACATATCAGTTACAATGCCCCCTGGCTGGCTGTTCTGAGTGAGACTTTAAACTGGCAATCACTTATATAAACAGAGCAAGAACCACAAAATATTCAGCAAATTAAATATATGGCTCGACAACTACATGGTCCAGAGAGAAAGCGCAGACGCTATTTTGCTGTTATATACCTGATTTCTTTTTGAATATCCAATTTGCCCCAGCTGCATTATTTTCCTTTTATAAAACCAAGGCCAATATTAATCAACTTGTGTCCATGTTTTCCTGTTCATTAATTTCTCTTTCTCTTGTCATCCTTACTCACATTTAAAATTTTTTATTTGAGAAAGAGGAGTAAAATAGGTGGCAAAAATTTTTGATTGTGCTGGTGGCGGTACATTGTGGTATTTACAAAAAGTTCTTACAATATATCAAATATATCCTAGTTGAATTCACCCCCTCTATCATTCTCCTTCATCCCCTCTCCCCCCCCATTCCTGGAACGTTTTTAACAGGTGTCATTTTTCCAGTTACATCCATGTGTACACAGCACTTGCACCATATTCGCCCTCCCCTGCTCTTTCCCCACCTCCTCCCCATCCCACTGCTACCAGTGCCCAGGCAGCACCTGTTCCTCACTCCCGTTCTCCAATTTTGAAAAATAAATGACATTTTTGTTTGTTAAATATAGCTACACAGATAGGTACCTTGTGACATTTCCATGTATATCATAACTTGAATTGGTTCATCTCCTCTACTTTTCTTCTTAACTTAGTCCCCTTCTTACAGTGGTTTCAAAGGTTTAAAAACTATATTCGTTCTTGTATAGAGAGTACATCCACCGTATTCACCTTCTTAACATCCTCTTTACCCTCCCTCTCATATGTGACCTCCCCTTAACGTGACCTGCTTTTCACAATATTGCTGTATTTATGTTAGTGTTTTAAGACGGGAGCGAGGCAATTCATTTACACGGTACCATTGCTCCAAAGGCATTGCACAGACTTTTCTCCAAGGACAAGAAAACAATTAGACGTGTTGTATTTCACAAAGTTACAAATTCGTGAATGAAAAAAATGAACTGTACCTCACTCACATAGTGAGTCAGAGCCTCATAAAACATTTAACACAGCTGGGCGCAAGCCCTGCAGAAGTCCCTTTGTGGCAGGCTTCAAAGCAGTGGTCATTTTGCCTGTGAGCTCGAAATGTAGAAGTTCAGTAAAAGCCTCTAGCAGCACAGAAATACAGGTTTTTCCCTCAAGGAGTCATCAGACGGTGTTGTGTGAAGTCTGAGAGTCGGTTACTCATTCTCACCCGTTTTGATATTCAGACACAGTGGTAGGAATGCAATCGGACCTAGCTCATTTGTTATTGTTTCACTCTAAGATATTTTATATAGTTAATAACAAAAAACAAGGGGTGATAAAAACCGAAATTACCCAGCTATATCTTTAAACATGAACGATGTTTACAGGAAGTTTTAGACTTTTGATATGATCACATCTGATTCCATAGAGTTTATTAATTAATAACATCTATTAAGATGTATGGATATACACAGGCACTTACTCAATGAGCAGTAATTTAAAAACAGTTGCTACTTACCATGTCTTATTCATTGAATCCTTGACAAAACTTTGGCCTGGAGGGCTGAGATTTTAATTCCATTTAATAAGTGAGAAACTGGGACTCAGAGGATGGCTCTAGGGCACATACTTGTCAGTAGCAGAGCTAGAATTTGAACCAGGGATGTTCTGAACGTCAAGCCCACATTCTTCCTAATACACTAGGGCATACCATCCAGATGACGGCCAAGCTTACTCTGACCAATAGGCACTACAATGATAAATACAAGAATCTATTTAGCAAAAGAGTTATTCCTGTGTAGTGAGAACCACAACTTCATCTTACAAGCACTTTCTCATGGCTTTGTGAGACATTGTGTTGATTGTGTAAGGTCAGTAGAAGAGAAAACTGATATGTGAACAAACTCAGTTGTTCTGAAAATTCTGTTTTGCATCCAATTCTACTTTTCATCCTTACCACATGCTCTGAGACATGGTCTGCATCCAGGCTAACCTTCCTTATCCTCTGGGGTTTGGTTTATCCTCAGAAGGCCATGCGGGGGACAGCCACTGGAGGGAGATTGGGTTTGGTCCATGTTTTTCCCCTCCATGTTACCTGATGGCCTGAGGGTTGAAGGGGACTACTTTGTCCTCTGAAGACAAAATTGCTCATCTTCTCTGGCTAGCAACTACCCCAGCCTATCCCCACCTCCCTTTTCCTCCAGTAGCTCCTTACACCCCTTGCTCCTTTGCCAAAGAAGTACCCAAGGCACAGGGTTATGTGGACCAGTGCAATTTGGGAATTTATCTCATGGAACAGGAGGGAGAGGCCGGAAGAGCGAACAAAGAGATTTAAAGCAAAACAAGAAATTCTTGAGGAGGCTACTGCTATGGTCAACCAGTGCTAATTCCTCAGATCAATGAAATACATCTCAACAGCCCGTGGAGAGGATATGGGGAGCACGCATCACCCTGCTTCCATCCGTCCATCCTGAAGGCTGGTCACCTCCACTAACTCACCCACAAGGCCTGATCATGTGCCTGAATGCCAGGCAGGGTCCCAGAGGTGGCTGTCACCACAGTCACATCTGAGAAGGCCAGGCTAGATCATCAAGAAGCAGGCCAATGGCAGAGACTGAGAGGGGGAGGGGTGAGAGGATTGTGAAAATGAAGCCTTGCCATTATCAGCCTGCGGAGCTTTCCTATTCCACTTGCTGGTTTGTTTTTACTTAACCCTGGCACTCACTGTTAACAGTTCTCCCTTGAAACTCTCCCTCAGTGTCTCCATTGGGTGGGGTATTATCTGGTTCCTGTTACATCTCTGCCTGCTGTGTTCTTTTAATTGCTCCTTCAATGCTCTTTGTTTCTTTCCCTCACTTTTCTCTACCTCAAACAATAGCACTAACAGGTTTTATGTTTCCCTCTTGAGCTGGGTTGGATAGTGCCCCCCCCAAAATTCATAAGCAAGAACCTTGGAATGTGATCTTATTTGGAAATAGGCTGATTGCAGATGAAATTAGGTAAGCTGAGATCATATTGGCGTCTGATGGGCCTTTAATGGGATACGACTGGTATCCTTACAAGAAGAGAGAAAGAGACTCAGAGACAGAGACACAAGAAAAACACTACATAAAGACAGAGGCAGAGATCGGTGTGATGTGTCTACCATCATGAAAAACCAAAGCTTGCCAGCTACCACCAGAAGTTAGAAGAGAAAGACGTCCATTCTCACAAAGCCCCAAAAGAACCAACTTGCCAACAACCTTGATCTCACACTTTGGCCTCCAGAACTGTGAGAGAATAAATGTTTTAAGGCATCCACTGGTGTGGTTTGTTATGACAACTGTAAGATACTAATGCCCCTCTCATCAAGGCCCTCCTTCAAAGGCCCTCATAGGTCTTACAAAAATCCATGTTTCATTTTTTCTCAGCCAATCAAAACTTATCTGTCCAGGGTTTATCCTTTAATGTTGTAGCCTTTACTAGCTGAGATTGAACCAACTGTCTTTGCTAACTCAATGGCTAGCAACACAATACATCTCATCCAAACTCTGTTGGGACAATGATTTGTGTCACTCCTCAGACCAGACCATGAAGGAAAGCAGGTGCCCCTGCCTGACTAGGTTAAATGAGAGGCTGAGTCCAGTGGACAAATTCCAGACACCAAAACATCTGCTCCCTTGGTAGTTGTTCTGACTACACAGGAGGAACCAGGACTGCACTGGTGGGGAATACACTTAAGGATCAGTAAGTGGGAAAACAAACCGTGTTAGACTGTGCCCAATCCCATAAGCGTAATCACCTCTTGATAGGCACTTGCTCATAACTTTTCATCTTTGCCTTCCCTTATGCCCCTTTCAGCACAAAAGCAGCTCCTGGAGATGAAAGGTTGAGAAGAAGAATGTGCAGCTTACTTCTCTAGGGTTGGTGGGTAGAGGTAGTTTTTCAGGTGACATACCTGTCAGGCTAAGAGGAAGCTTTGCATGAAAGGGTTTCTTACTCCCACCTGCATATGGCAGGAGGTAAAGTTGAACATATCCATCTCCCTGATGCTCTGCTCTGCTGCCACCACGCCTGGACATTGGGGATGGGCACACCCCGGCCAACTCCAGCTGTCCCATTAACTATGTGGTCTGGAGCTACCTAAAGAGCCTCGGCAGCATCAGTCTTCTCATGCACAAAGTAGGAGGAAGAATCTGTGGGGATAGAATAAGTGGCTGTACATATGGCACCCGACAGAGAGTATGTGAACCCTTCTGAGAGGGATTTCCCCTTTAAGTTGCATTGTAAGTCTCACTTGGACTCAAACGTATCTTATGGTCCTTTGGCACTAGTTGTTGTCAACATTTATTTATTTATCTAATTTTGTTTCTTATTTATTTTGTCAACTTCATTGCAAATTAAAGGCTAAACTTCACTCTACATCATTATAAAAAAAATCTGTGGTATTTCTGAGCCCATCCTGTGTGTCTGACATCACACTAAGTGCTTCACTTAACCTAACCCTGACAATGATCCATGGAGTTAAGATATTAATTCCATTTTAGAAATGTGAAGAGTAAGTCAGGTATGGTGCTACCTGCCTGTAATCCCAGCACACGGGAGGCTGCGGAAGGAAGATGGTGAGTTTGAGACCATACTAAGTTATATACTGAGTTCAAGGCCAGCTAGGACTACAGGGGAAGAAAGAGAGGAAGAAAGAGAAAGGAGAGACAGAGAGAATGAAAGAAAGAAAAGTGAGAGGAAAAAAGAAAGAGGAGAGAAAGAAAGAAAAAGGAGAGACAGAGAATGAAAGAAGAAAAAGGATAGAGAATGAAAGAAAAAAGAGAGAGAAAGAAGAAAGAAAGAAAAACAGAGAGAGAAAGAAAGAGGAGAGAGAGAAAAGACAGGAAGGAAGAAAGGAAGGAAGGAAGGAAGGAAGGAAGGAAGGAAGCTTATGTCAGACCTAATAAGTAGTGGAGCCAGAATTCACAGTTAAGTCTGCCTCACTTCTAGATCTACTCTCTCAAACACAACACTGTCAGATACCTAAGAACTCCTTAGTAATCTTTAAAACTTTTAAGCCGACCTTAGCCTATAAGAGATGCCATGTATGACACAAAATGTGACCAAGCATGGTGGAGGATGCTTGCAATTCCATGGAAGGAGAGAAAGAATTGTCTGAGGCAAGTCCTCGACAAAAATATGAGACCTTATTTGAAAAATAAACTAAGCAAAAAGATCTGGGAATGTGACTCAAATGGTAGAGCTCTTGCCTAGCAAGTATACAAAGCTGAGTTCGAACACCAGTACTGCCAAATACAAAAAAATAAAATAAAATAAGACATTATGTACGTGTCATTGACAAAGATTACTTGAAAAAGACTTGTAGTAAAATCAAATTGATTTCATGATGGCTGAAAAAGTGTAGTCTTCTCTCTATTCTGTCAAACCCTGTCCAGTAAGGCTGGTGCCTGCTGCCCACCAGAACCATCCTCACCACAGCCAGTGTGGATATGATCTTTCTAGGGGCAGCAGTGGCATTTCTGTGACTATTCCGCTTTCTTCATCTCTCTGCAGTACTGAATATGGTCACTTAGACCTCCAGTGCTTTCTTCACTTGGCTTCTAGAACAATGGTGTTTGGAGTTTCCTCCTATCTGGCCAGACAGCAATTTGACTGGCCTCTCCTGTCCTTGGCTGCTGAGGTTGGGGTGCCTTTGAACTCAACCCTTGGCTTCTTCCATGTCTATACTCACCCTTGCATGAGCTCACCCAGGATCATGGTTTTAAGTACCATATAGTCCTTTCTGCTATCACATGATGTAATGTCCCCAAAATTGCTGTATCATGCAAAATACACACAATAACAATTATGCTGTACAATAAACCCCAGCACTATAGAAAAATGTGATTGTTTAGCAAGGTGTGGTGGACTGCACCTTAGTCCCAGCTAGTGGGGAGGCTGAGGCAGGAGGATGGCTTGAACCCTGGGACTTGAGGTCAGCCTGAGCCACATAGCCAGACTCAAACAAACAAAAACAATTAAATGTGACTGGGACATAACACTCAAGAATGTCAGTGTAGGGCTGGTGGAGTGACTCAAGCGGTAAGAGCACCTGCCTAGCAAGCGTGAGGCCCTGAGTTCAAACCCCAGTACAGCCAAAAAAAAGAGACAGGAAGCCAATAAAAAGAGTTGGCACAGTTCCACGCATGTTGAGTGGTTAAGAACTGCATAAAACGGTAATAAATGCTACATTTTACCATCACAAAGACCACAAGTTTGCCGGTGGCAGGGTTGTACTTGTCAGTTAGTGTCAAGTCGGTGGAGGGAAGGCTTCCGAAGCCTGTGGGGAAGTTGTGACAACAGAAGTGAGCAGATGTGGCTTGTAACACAGGGTGAACTGAGGTCACTGGTCGATGTTGAAGGTGTCCCATGGCGGTTTAGTTTTCTTATATGCTTTGGTTCAGCGAGGTGCAGGTGTATGCATTCATTTAGTGTTTTTTCCAGAATAAATCATACATGAGCACATTCAAGATTTGTGATATGTTTAAAGTATTCCTTGATATATCAATCCAAGTCGGGTCTTCAAATACCCTATTGATAGATAAGGTCACATTCACAGGTACCAGCTGTTAGGGCTTCAGAGTATGCCTTGAGGGGACACATTCAACATATAACACAAAGTGAGCCCTAAAATTTCTAGAAGTTCCAACTAATTTCTCCTCAAGACCATTTTTTAACCTTTTATTAACACAGTAACAAAGGTATCCTATCATATCCTAACACACACACACACCTGAAACAAAAGCTTCATGAAACCTAGTGTGCTGTATCTTGGTATTTCTAGTTCATTAAGAAGAAAAGAAACCAGTTGTGATTGGTTTTATGGCCCACTGATGAGTTCTGACCCATAGTGTGAAAAGCATGGCTCTGGAACAAGGAGCACAGTTCCTGTTAAGCTTGTTGGACTGCAGTAGTCTCTTTTGTGAAATTGCCATGGACAGGCTGTTGACCTCCCACAAAACAGCTGAGTGGCTGGGTCTAAAAGCAACAGAGCCAGCTCTCCATGGATTGAAACCTGTAAACATGGGAGCCAAAATAAATCTTTCATTCTTTTTTTAAGTTGTTTATGTCGGGTATTCTGTAACAGCAATGAAAGGGACTGATACATTTGAACTTGACCCCTTTTCCTGGAGTGCTGTTATTCAGAGCATTAAACTTATTGATGGGTGGCAAGTGCCAGCTCCTGCCTCCACTGCTGCTCTCCTTTCTGGCTCCAGAGGTTGCTCCATGCCAGCCAAGGACCTGTGGTCACTACAGAAATGTGAGAAATGACTCCCATCCTACCCTGCTCCCAACTCACTGGAAACTGCCAGAGAAATACAGCTCTGTGCTCCAGCTGCTTGGCTATTTGGGGGAGGTCAAAGGTCGATTCCTGCTAATTTCACAAGAAGACTACTGCAGTCCAGCAAGCTTACATAACTTGTCTCAGTCACATCATAAATTAGTTGCAAAGTTGGAACCCAAACGAAGTTTCCTGATTTTCCTGGGGGTTTCCCATATGTTATAATGGTTCTTCCTCTATTTCACAGTATGGGCAACGGCAGGTCCCAGTATCTTCAAATAAACTGGGATGAGTATAACTATTTGGGAATTAACTGAGGTTCTATGAGGACACACAACTCTCAAATTTATTGTAAATATTGAGCAAATTGTGATCTTTCTTTCCTTCTAACTCTTGAAGCATTTTTCTACAGCCATGCCTTCTCCCCAGCCCACCACCCCACAAACCCCCACCACCATAGCTTACTTTCCTCACATTCAAAATGAGAATCCAGGCTTTGAATTCTCTGGTGGAACAACAAGACCTAGCATTTTCCCTCAAGACTAAAATTCCCACTCGTCACACTTTTAGTCTTTTTGAAATCAGTCTGTGTAAAAGTTAATGTATCCATAAGATGAAATTTGCTATCTGGTCCAAAGTTGCTTTTAAATTGATAGTGTTTTGTGAAATCTACGGCGCCTTCATTCTAAAAGAAAAAAACAATTGACCATCTCTGATAACGTCCATACTGCAAATGGGGCTAAATCCTGAAATTACATTTTCATGACTTTTCCAGTGTTAGAAGCATGGCGCTGAGGACTAGGGTTGTAGCTCAAGTGGTGGAGCACCTGGCTAGTAAACTTGAGGCCCTGCCTTCAATCCCCACTATGGAGATAAAAAATAAAGACATTGGAAACACTTCTTGAAATTTAATAAGCATGTTTCAGGTAGGGCTGTAGCTATTCTCTGATGCTCAAAGTATCTATCAAGATGACCCTACAGCAGGGCCTTCCTCCTGCCTTCTCCCCCCTTTCCCTGGGCCTCAAATGACCATCTCGCACTCGGCACCATGGCTGTTGACTACTCATCCTTTGGGCTGTCATTGGTGTCAGAAGGTGTGCACTCCACTGAGCCTGCAACCAGTGCTTCCTGGAAATTGCCTGCTGTTTGGAGGAGTAAGAGACAGTAAGGGGGTTCCCTATCACTTCTACCCCTGTGCGCACCATTTGCTCCTTCTGGAAAGCCCCTCTCAGAGAAGCATTTTAGACTTCAAAGACAAACATTTTTGCTTCTGCAGTGATAAAGAAACTTGATATTTCTAAACTGAAGGAACAAAACTCAACAACCTGAGGAAAAAAAATGGGGAAAAAATAAGTAAACTGAGTCTAGTACAAACAGAGGCAGGAAAACGTCTTTTGTCACAGAAACAAGATTTTAAAAGGCACACAGGGGTGGAGGCTAAATGTAAAAGTAGGAGAGGATTTCAAAAAGAACAATACTTGGCAGGTTTCCTGGCCAGCCTACATTAGCCAAGGATTTATTTCTGGTCCTTCCAAGTTGCTGTTTTGAATCAAGGGAGGGTGTTAATTTCCATTAATCCATCTAAAGATTATCAAATAATAAAATAAAGATATTACTAAGATATCAGTCATGTTTATTTCTCGGATTGCCAAACCTACATGTGGTCTATGTGGGATGAGGCATTATGGCTAGGCAATTTTTGAACTGCTGTTATAATTGTTTAGCTGCAAGTAAGAGACCCCCAAATAGTGGCAAGAACAAATATGAACTTACTTATTTCCACATATTAGAAAGTTTCTTGGCAGGGGTGGTGGTGGTGGTGCTAGAGTTGTTCTCATTGCCCAGTAATCACAAGGCCTATGTCTCTGTGATTCCCTAGATGTGGCCTTTCCTTCATGATTACAAGATAGCTGCTGAAGTTCCAGCTGTCACATTCATGTCCAAAAAAGGAAGATGTCTTCTTTAGTGATTAAAACAAAGTTTTCCAAGAATTCTCCAACAGATTTTTTACTTCTTTCTCCTTGGCGAGAACAGACCATCTGGCCACTCCAAGGAAAGATGAATTTTTAAGTAGAGGCAACTAGGGGAGAAGAGAGTTAGTGGCAGTTCATGAATCATCCAGTCATAATGTGTGTCAGTGGTTTTGAATATTCTCATACCTGGTAGTCTTAAACAATCTTGGGAATGAATAACACTGATGGTTCTGTACTACTCGGCTTCAAAACATCAATGTCACCCAGTCTTTCTTTTTCATTGACCACGAGAAATCTTAAAAACAGTCACAGGGAAGCAGTTCTTAGTGGTGAACACCTGTAATCTCAGAACCTGGGAGGCTGAAGCAGGAGGATTGTGAGTTCAAGGCCAGCCTGGGCCACATATGCAGATCTTATCTCACCTGTCCCCCAAAGTCATGGTAGAGGACAGAATAGTAGACCTCTGACTATGCTTACATCCTAATCCTTAGTGCCAGTGATGCGGAGGTGGAGAGACAGGGAGATAACCCAAGTCTATGTGGGTATGACCACTGTAACTACAAGTTTCTTAGGAGAGGGAAGCAAGAGTGTGAATTATAGAAGGAAATGTAAAGATGAAAGAGGAGGACAAAGAGAGAAAGGGATGTGAAGATACTACACTATGAGCTTTGAGATGGAGTATGGGGGGGGTGTGGTTCAAATGGTAGAGCCCCCTCCTGCAGAGCACAAGGTCCTGAGTTCAAACCTCAGTACTGCCAAAAAATGCAGATGGAAGAAGCACCACAAGTCAAGGAATAAGTGATGTGTCTAAAAGCTGGAAAAGGCAAGAAAGTAGATTTGCCCCTGCAGCCTCCAAAAATGAAGTTGTTTTGACGCTTTAATTTGACTGACTGACTGCTGACAGCAGAAATGTAAGATAATAAATTTGTGCTGTTTAAGCTAGTACGCTTGCGGTTATGTATCATAACAGCAATAGGAAGCTAATACAATGGTCCGCATCAGATTAGAAAGGAAGCTTCAAATTGCTCCTGAAGATGACAACGTATGCCTTCTGAGGGCTGACTACGAGCCTTGCCAATTACCTCCTGTGGGCATATAGTAACAATAAGAATTGGTAGCATCTATTCCTGGAAGGTACAAAGGGCATGGCAGACATTTAATTCCATCATCACAACTACCCCACGGGGCACATATTAACAGAGGTGTCAGTGTTTCTCAGCACAGAAGGGGACAGAGATGTAGGGTCTGCACTGTGGAACACTGACAGCTGCAGGACTCAGGGGCAGCAGCACAGCCCCATTTGGCAGATGGCTGGGAGGCAGGGCTGTGAGCAGTGGGTAGCCAGCTTTTCCAGGCTCCTTGGAGATCACTGGCTGTTAAGATGGTGCTCTGGGAGCCCAAGACTGGGTGGGAAAGCAAAGGGGTACTTTGGAGGCTCTCCTCACTCTCCCATGAACTCTGGGGAGAATGGGACCAAGACCTAGAATCCTAAATGAACCTTTTGGTGGACCAGGGGACAGCCCTGCACTCCAAGAGGAGACCAAGGTGGTTTCAGCTGAGAGCACAGACTGGTCAAGGCTATCTAAATACCTTCTCGATCATGTGACAGAAAAATGCCAATACTGTCAGAGACAAAAGTATTCTTAGCTCCTAGAAGTGGTGTTTAAATCCTGAAGAGTTAAAACAAAAAAAGAAGAAAGGAAAAAAAATTAAAACGTATATAGCAGCTCTTTCCCCACACACTTCTGTTGCAAATGAGTTTCAGCTTAACTCAGTACTGTGCAAAGCAAGGGCTCCGTGTCTTATTAAGCCTTCCAAAGAGTAAAACAGAAAGAATCCAGAAAAATACCCTGCAAGGATTCAGATATAAGAAACACAGTAGGTGCTCCTGCCTCTAATACTGTACCTGCCAAGGTAACCCTTTGGAGTACACTGAAAATTCTAAAAGATGCATAATAAAAAGGAAAAAGGAGTTCTCTAAAACTTCATGCTGAAAAGAAAGGAAAAAATAAAGTCTCAATACTTGGGAAAAATCCCTTTAACATTCTTTATAAAGAAAGCGTAAAAGAACAGCTTTAAAATCAATTTCTTACCAATTTTCTTGGTGTTTGCTAAAACATCAAAAAAACCATGCTGACGAGTACCAGCAACTTCGTTTTATTGCACGTGCAAACCCCAGCATGACAGTGAGGACACTTGAGCCAGGCAGCGTTTAGATTATAAGAATGAACTTGATCTAAGTCCACCATATAGCACACCTCAATGTGTGAGAAAGAAAAAAGCAAATCCAGCAAAATCTCCTCTCCAAGACCTTCCCCTTTTTCTGTGTCTCAACTGAATTTTTAAAAAGTCCAAAACTGTGTCACCGAGACATATTAGAAAGAGGTCTTGAAATAACCACTGCTATGTCACTGGGAGGAAGGATCTAATCTCATCAAGCTGATTTGGGGATCCAGATTGGAGGGGAAAAAAAGGTGCCTCGCTTTCAGGGAACAAAAGGAGACACAGAGCCAAGGAAATGACACAATGAGATAGCGACGTTCAAAAATAATCAGATGAGGTATCACATAGACCGTCTACATGATTTCGGAGGTTTTTTTAATTTTATTTTTAGATCTTTGTATTTCAGATTCTTTTTACATCAGTGCCCTTTGTCCTAAAAGATGACAGTCCTACCCGTTACTTCCCATGGACGTAAGGGTGGCTGAAAGGGCTGAGGCATAACCGGTTGTCTCATCCCTGTTCACTGCCCTTCCCATGACGTATTCAGACGGTGACCTTGGCTTCCAGGACCCGCTGCTATTTTTGGTGATGCCTCAGCCCTGGCACAATGGGAAGGTTGGAATTAAGCAGTGGTATTTCCATTTGACAAGCTTCTTTGTCATTTCCAACTCTTATCACCTGCATTGCATGACTTATAATTATGCTTCAAGTGTGTTTAACAGGTGTCTCTTTTCTGCCCATCTCAGAATCTTGCAGGACAACCTGTTTATTGCTAAGCTAAGCACAAGAATTTTAGGCACACACTGGAAAGGACTAAATAAAACTGAACATATCAGAAAGGATCACCTCACAACCACCCATGCCGCAGTATCTCCGGTGACTATTAAAGCTGTGTCTACCTCCTTCCTTTTGTCAGCCTTCACCAATGTCACAGTTTATGAGAATAACTATATAGTGCCCTAACCGTGCCCCCTATAAAGTCACAAGGCATGTTTTTTGCATATCTTAGTTAACAGAATGTTCAGTTGTACCATTTTAACATTCAACTGTGGTTCTTTCCTTTTACAGACAGTTAAGTTGCTCCACCAATTAATTTTCCTCTAATAAGCTTGATTTTGTTGGACTTAACAGACCTAACAAAAATAAGTGCTCTTGTAACCAATAAATTTGGGAAATTGATTTCAGATTGGAGGTCACCTGTGAAGGACTCTTGGCCCTCCCTTTGGTGTAGCCTACCTCTTGAGAAGTTCCTACGGTTTCCAGCCTCCTTCCACTCACATTCTGCCTGAATGTGGGGCTGCAGAAGACAGAGCTGAAAGCAGGCCTTTTGTCCATGTGGACAGTGGACTTGACAGCATCCTCCTCAGAGTTCCCTTATGCACGGTTCAGAGGAAAATAGTGTACTCTAGCCCCTTGATTCACACAGGAAAATGAAATCATTGAGCTCTGCCTCCGAAATTGATGGGAAGGCAAGGTGCTTTATCTTGTTTTAAATAAAATCTGTTGTGTATATTTGCCGTTTACAACATGACGTGATGGCACACACACCTAGATAACAAAATGGTTGCTATAGTGAAGAGACAGCAATCCAAGTGCTTCCTCCCTACCCGCCTTTGTCTGTCCCTGCAGTGGAAGTCAAAGGTTGAATTCACCCATGACATTAATGCTTGGAGAGAAATTTCCTTATGATAATAAAGGCTAAGGTGCAGTAAACCCTCACAGGCTGCACCGTGATCTAAGCTCCTTGCACAGGTTTACTCGCTGCATCTTTACAACTTTATGAGGCAAGAACTATTATTATTCCTATATCAAAGACACATGAACAGAAGCACAGAGAGGTAGGGCCCTGTGCCAACCACGTAAAGAACCACTGAGAGCAGAAGGGATTATGACCAGCAGCTGTCCTGACCATAACTGGCCAGGGACAGCCACTTAGAGAACAGGGACAGGTGTAGGCCCTGCATGGGGAGAACACCTGGATGGCAAGGGTTTCTGGGAACAGAGGTAAAAGCCCCATGTAGACTCTAGTACTGAAACAAGTCTGGGCTATCTGACGTGTCTCCAGGAGAAGAATTTGAAAATTGGATCCAAAAGAAAGGGAGCCAGCAACACTACAGTATTAGATGAGGGCTGATCTGGGGAGAAATGGAAGGCCAGCTCTTCAATGGAAACTGGAGGATACATTGGACCTTGTCTCCAGCTTCGTCCTGGCACTGCTGTGCTGTTTCTACCTTCCCTGGTCCAGTCATGGTCAGGCGACCCAGCTGTGGGCCAGGAAAGGAAGAAACAGCTGGCCACAACTGACAAGAAACATAAAACCTGCAATTCCCTGCTCATCTACATGGGAAGCATTGATAAAACTCAAATGTCTAACACTAGCACTTAAATTTGCTCTTAACTTGGCACCAATTCTTGCTCTCTCAGGCCAGGGGAAAGAAGTTCTAAGCTGAAGAAATCTTATTGCTTAATTTTTTTAATAGGAAAAAATAAGAAATAACCCAAACCTCATAGAATGCCAACAGCCAAATCAGGAAACAGCATTTGATCAAATAGCATGCAGTCATCACAAAGCATATTTTCAAGGAATGTTTATTTGCTTTTGTTTGTGTGTTTGTTCTTTGCAGTTCTGGGGCTCCAACGCAGGACCTTGTACATATAGGCAAGTACTCTACCACTGGTCTGTGTTCCTTCCATGAGGAATGTCTACCAACATGTGGAAATGTGTGCAATAGAACATGTAGTATAAGACTATGTCAAAAGCAAGCTAACATACCTGAATGTTTTCTAGATTTTCTGAGGGGGATTATACCTTTATATAATAAAGAAATTTTACCAAAAAAAGTCTTGTTTTACATAAAAATTAATTCCTTCTATCACAAGTGTTAATGATACTGTTAAACTAAGAAGTCAAGATTTATGAAATATTTATTTGCTTTCATGACACTTGCATAGAATTTATTTTTGAAAAGCCTGGGGTGGGGAGCTTGACTCAAGTGGTAAGAGTACCTGCCTAGCAGGCATGAAGCCTTGAGTTCAAATCCCAGTCCAAATACCATAATAAATTTTTAAAAGCCTGTCACATGCTATGAATAGAAATCTTGAACATGACTTAATCTTGGTATTTTTTTACCCTATTTTTATTGGCCTTTTAGCAACTTTTTGAATTAAATAAATTATGGAATTTGAAATTACCCCATAGAAACTAAAGTTATCCACGTAAAAATGTTCACACAGCAGGTATTGTATCTTGACCTTTACTTCTAATAGACATGAACAAAAGGAGTTAAGTTTTTTTGTTAGTTTTTTTATCTGATCTAAGTACCTGGGGGTGGGGGAGAAGGAAAAACTTCTTCAAAAATAATTTGTTTTAAACAGTTCTGAATGGTAAAATTTTCTTTTAGTATAGGTAAATTTTAAGTTATTAAGATTTATTTGGAACTATGAAGCAGGGAATTGCATACACTTTTGTGTTTTGTTTTGTGATATCCTATGCAAGTACCTTCTGCAGGAAATTAAAGTCAATGGGTTACAGCCACTAGAAAAATCCCATCAGCAGTCTACAAGCATTTGGTGGCTGGGAGGTGGGTGTTGATGACACACTGCTACTCATAGGTGAGTAGTAGTTTTGACTTTCTTAAAGCCTAGTGGAGAGGCTAATTCCATGTCATGGAATTAAGTCTCCATGAGTGAAAAAATGCAGATGGTCAGCGGATTTCCTCTTCTCCACCTTAGAAGCAGGACAGGTTGACAGGACAGTGTGGTGAAGGCAGCACAGGTGGTGCCCAGGAGCCTCAAGGAGTCCAGGTGAGAGATGTATGAGCTGGTGCCAAGAAGCTGAAAATACAGAAGGAAGAAGAAGGGAGGGACTGAGTTTGTTGTGGAGTAAGGAAGCTGAAGTGGGTATAGCTGGTAAGCCCATAGGCATGGCCTCAGAGTCTCATTCAACACTTTGATGAGTAAGTCTTAAGTCTTCTGTATTCTTTCTCTTCTACTGGTCACCCTCAGACCCAAGAGATGGAACTCAGGCACCGTGGAAGGGTTGGGCTCTTGGGCTCCTGAGCTCCTCCACATGCTCACAACAAGGATGGGTAGAGTAAGCAAATCACTTCTCCCCCTTTCGGCTAAGATCAGGTGTTGTGGAGTGAGCACATGCTGGGAAGTTTGTGCATAAAACAGGGGAGTGGGAATTTTCACTATTCCCACTACTCTGGGGCAGAGTTGAGATTGACCCACCAATTAGAAATATCAAAAAACAGCTAGTACATGAAACTCTGGTTAGGAATGTTTTCCCTCAACCCAACCCACCTACACTGTCTCTTTTCCTGATCCATTATGAGCAATTCTCTAGCTCTCAAGATTTGTCTTTAAGAAAGTCAGAATGACAACACTTGATGGCTAGAATGGTTACAAATACACTTATTCAGTTAATGGTTTATATGTCCAACTCTTCTCACTGCTCACCCACACTTTCAAAAAGGATCTGAGGTCCTTAAATTGATGTTCTAGAGAAATGGAAATAGGAAATGAAACTGATGTGGAAAAAGAAGGAAGCAAATATACTGGCTCATATAATTGCTATAATAGAGTTAGTCACAAGGAAATTGATTGAGGAAGTTAAAACTAGTCAATACTATTCTCTATGTCTACTAATACCTCAGAGAGCTTGGCACCCGTGGCTCATGCCTGTGATCCTAGCTATTTGGCAGGCTGAGAGCAGAAGGACCACAGCTCAAGGCCAGCCCAGGCAAATAGTTTGCAAGACCCCATCACCATAATAATCATATCAAAATGGACTGGAGGTGTGACTTAAGTGGTAGAGCACCTGCTTTGCAAGCACAAAGCCCTGAATTCAAACTCTAGTCCTACCAAAAACAACAACAACAAAAAAAGTCACCATCTTTGAGATTCGTTCAAAGACTATCTTCTTCCCTTAGTTTTAATTGGGCCCCCACGGAGGCACAGAGGGAGGAGGGAGAAAACCTTCAAGGACAACCCAGGCAAATAGTTCACAAGACCCCATCTCCAAAATAACTAGAGCAAAATGGACTGGAAGTAGAGTGCCTGCTTTGCAAGTGCGAAGCCCTGAGTTCAGACCCCAGTCCCACCAATAAGACCTCAGAGAACACTCCTTTCAAGAATACTACTTAACATCAATTTCTCTCTGTTTGATTTAAAAGTGTATCAAACTTATGAAGAAAAATAATCTCAAAGATTAATTTATTAATATCAATGTCAGTAATTGAAAAAGACACTAGAACTGAATACCTGTATAAAGACCATCATTTGGCAGAAACCAGATCTGGAAGACAAATAAAACTGCTTAGTCACAAATGTGGAGTCTGAAAATCAAGAAAGTGAAGCAGTGATGAATTAAAAGAAAAAAAAATACGTTTTGAAATCAGACAAATCCTCCTGAATTCACCCTTGTTTTCTACAAACCAGCTGTTATAATCTCTTACTGCTTCAACTTATTCTTATCTAAAGCTTCAAAAGCCTGTGTGAGAAACAGAGATGAGTATTCTATGCACCTACGATGGTGCCTGGCACACAATAGGCGCGCAAAGAGGGCTATTCACTGATTGAGCATCTACACCATCCTGGCATGATCCTAGGTGCTAGAATTAGAGTAAGGAAGGAAAGAATTCTGTCCTCATAAGGTTTCTGATGTGATGGGGCAAAAAGTCAACAAGCAAGCAAGGGAAGAGAGAGGGAGGAGGAGGTGGTAAGGAGGGAAAAAGGAAAGAGAGGTCCTGAGGTTGAGTTTTCTATGAAATAGAAATAAGACAGAGGGAGGCTTGAGACAAGGGTTAGCTCTTCTAAGTAGTGGGAAAAGTCTCTGACGAGGTGACATTTTGTGAGTGTAGAATAATGAGAAAAGAAACCGGAGTCAGTCAATATTTTAGCAAAAAGCATTCCAATGGAAGGGAGTGGTAAAAAGAAAAGGCTATAAAGTCAACAAACATCAGCTTTCACAGATCCACAGAAGTCCAATGAAGAACAGGAGAGGAATATTATATGTGACAGGGAGAGGGTACAAGATTAGGTCCTGGGTGCTGGTGGAAACTGCACCAGTAAGTTCTTGAGGGTCCAAATGCAGTCAACCACTAAATGACAAACAGGGAAGGAGACTCTTAAAAGAATAATGATATTTATTTGGAAATAAGCAGGGGGAGTTGGTGGAGTGGCTCGGGTGGTAGCAAGCATGAGGCCCTGAGTGCAAACCCCAGTGCCACCAAAAATAAATAAATAAATAAGGGAACTTGTGATGCAGAATGTGCATGCCATGAAACCATGAAAATATTTTAAAGGAATGGAGAAACTATCAAAGGAAGATACACTTTGTACAAGGTTGTGGTTCTGACAATATTTTATGATAGATCTTGTTATCAGGCTATGTGCCCAAGATCTTCATGATTTCTAAGCTGTGCTTTATTTATTTTATATGTATTTTAGGACTTTGAAACAAGAGATTCCATTTTCTGATAATTGTTATGGGGAGAATCAGGCCATCGAGGGCTTAATAAGAAGAATATAACCAGGGTTCCCTGTTGTGGTAAAACCTTAGGTGGAGTATGGTAAAGACACTCAGATATATTCTGTAAATTCTTAATAGTACTTTCTAAAGTAGATCCCAAGATGTCATCTCAGACTGCTGTAACAAAATGCCAGAGACAAACATTCATCTGTCACAATTCTGGAGATTGGGAAGTCTAAAATCAAGGCACAGAAGATTCAGTGTCTGAAGAGGGCTTGTCTCTTGGTTTATACATGGCAGCTTCTCACTATGCCTCTCACAAGGTGGAAAGACAGAGCAAGCTCTCTTGGGATTCTTTTAAGGACCCTAAACCCATTCACGAGGGCACCACTCTCGTGGCTTCATGTAATCTAAATATCTCTCATAGACCCCACCTTCTAATACCATTGCATTACAGGGAAGGGCATTACCAGAGAGCACATTTTAATGGAAGTGTGGAGCCGGAATGAGTAGGGACTGGCAGCGAAGGGAAGGATGGGGAATACTTCCCAGGCAGGCTGGGCCCAAGCAGAGGGGGTGGGCTAAGCTATATGAACAGAAACCCACTGGGGAGACCCTCAGAGCGCAGCTGAGAAGTATGAATTTACCTGCTGGAATTGTAAACACCATAGCAGAAAAGTGAATGGATATGCCTGCCCTTACCTGCCCTGCTTGTACTCTTCAGAGAATCTACCCCTAAAGTCCTCTCCATGGGCCCCAAGCCTCTGCCTTCCATCAGCACCCTCACCTGAATGGACTAAGAGTGTTACCCTGATAGGTCCATCAGGAGCCCCTTCTTGGGAGTTTGGACTTGGGGCATAGGGACTGTGTTTCACAGACTCTCAAAGTTTTCTGTATAGACTCATGGGAGATTTCTAGGTTCCACTACCATATCTTCTGGACTAGAGCTGAAGGATCTTTGATCTTCAGGATGCCTTTGGTATAGCAGATTTGGGCTCAGGAATGAATATTTTAACTAGTCCAAACCAGGAAAGCCACAGATCACAACTTGCAAAACAGGCCTCTGGACTTGGAAGCTCTCTAGCACTAAGGGAGACATTGGTCATCATATAAATGGGGAAGCAGAAGGGCTAGAAAGAAAAGCATAAGGCAGACTCACAGAGAGAAGTCGTGTCACAGCAGGGGCCAGGCTAATCAATCACCCTTTTCAGCTCTTCTCCCTTGCCCACTTCGCTCTAGAGAAATTAGAAACTCTAGGCACCTTCAAGAAGTCCACTGAAGCCAGGAGTTCACATGACATATCTGTAGCCAATGAGCCATACAAGGAAGTCTGCAAGAGCCACAAAGATGGCAACACACTAAAGATCTACAGTGGGAACAAAGGCCAGTGATGGCACCCTTACTTGTGGCATGGGTACAATAGAATATTTTTATGTCTGTAGTAATGTCTAAGAAGAGTGCTTGTGTACTTCCTAAAAATCTGTGTCATTAGGACCAAGAGAATGAAACAGCTAAGTGCACTCTGCCGGGCATCGTGGAGGTGTGTGAGTGGCAGGTAAAGCTGTCCCTCTTGGAGTCTCAGAGGCTGAGGACAGAGACATTATCATGGACACAGTTCAGTAGTAAGCTCATCAGGGCACTTCCAGACAATTAAAGAGAGAGCTGATTGCCCGCCCAAGAAAATGAATCTTCTAGACTTCACTAAAATTACCATCAAGTTCCAGCACGACCTATTATAATTACCCTACAGACAGTGTCACTGTAGGACAGTTACAGGCCAAATGAACTTTTAGCTACCACGTCTCAAAAACACTGAAGTCAGTGGAAAGGACAATGAAAAATCTTCTGACAAAACCAGAGAAGGTTATCACAGAGCAACTGTAGCCTACAATGGCTCAAGTTTGAATCACCTTGACCTGGTACAACCAAATCCCAGGACCCACGGAGATAAATAGTCAGCCAACACAGAGTGCACAACCTCACTCTCTGACCTGAAATCTTTCATAATTGACATGGTACAATTACTAAAATTCTAGGAAGGAAATTCATTGAAAACCTATGGAAATAGAAAATTTAGAAACAAAGTCAAATGCATTATACTTTTTTCAGCAGTACTGGGACTTGAACTCAGGGCCTAGAGCTTGCTAGACAGATACCCTATCGCTTCTAACCTAGCCCTTCTTGCATTAGTTATTTTGTGGATAGGATTTCAAGATTATTTTCCTTGGGGCCAGCCTCAGACTGGGAGCCACCTACTTATGCCTCCCACCTAGCTGGGATTACAGATGCACACCACTACACTTACCTTATTGGTTATGATGGGATCTTGGTGACTTTTTACTGGGGCTGACCTAAAATCTCCATCGTCCTGAACTTCACTTCCCACATGCATCATTACATGTTTTAATCCAGGACTAATGTGAAGGAATTTAAACATGAAATATTATGTTTTTATGTTATTTGTTGTTTAAGGTGTTCAAGAGTATTTTAGTTTTCTGTGTCTGCTATAACAAATTTTCACAAACTTGGTAGCTAAAACAACAGAATTTATTATTTCACAGTTCTGGACTGAAGTCCAAAGTCAAGATTGTGCTACCTCCAATAGAGATTCTCCAACGAGAATTTGCCCCTTTCATCTTCCAGCTTTTTGTGACTATGCACTCCTTGGCTGTGACCTGTAGCCATGTGCCCTCCTTTTCCGTATACCTATCTAATCTCCCTTTGTTTTTCTGACTTTTTTTTTTTCCAGCTGCTGAAGATCTAATCCAAGGCCTTGTGCATACTTGGCAAAGCACTGTAACGTTGAGCTACACCCCCAGCCTTCTGTTTTCCTCTTATAAGAACACTTGTGATTGGACTCCAGGCCCAGTCAGGCAATCCAGGATACTCTCCCCATTCCAAGATCGTTAATCACAATGGCCAAAATCTTTTTCCTTGTTAGGCAACAGGTGTAGGTTCCAGGGATTAAAACCTGGTGTCTTTCAGTGGCCATAAATCTGCCTACTACAGAAAATTCCTGAGAAAATCTGAGGAACTTAATTTGTGATTTTCATTTACTTTTAGATGTACTTAAATTAATAAAAAATGTAGGAATGTCTAGGGACTAATGTTTTCAACTTACTACTTGGACAAGAACTGTGTGACTATTACAATAATAAAAAAGAAGAATGGAAGAGATACAAATCAAGAAAAATAAGAAGTGATAAAATGGATGATACAGGGCGTTGGATACCTGAGTCTGTCTTTAATTTTGTTCTGCTTTCTTTTATAATTCTAGGTTAATCCTTTTCTTTCTTGGCATCACTGATTTCATAAAAAACACTTTGCTCAACATTAAAAAGAATATTGGGTTTATCATTAAAAATTAAAAGGTGACTTAAATATTTATTTTGGTAGTCATAATGTTGGAAAGAGGGCCCAAGAAAGCAGCTAGGGTTTGGTGATGTTTTTGCTTATCTGGATACTTATTACATTTGTATATTATTTTGGTGAAAAATTCATCAAACTGTACACATATTTTTTGAATACATTTCTATAAAATATATATAAAATGTCTTAAAAGTTCATATTAAAACCAAAACTGTGTGACAATTCAAAAGAAGTTTGCTTGGTTTTAAAACTCAATTTTTATATAAATCCATAAGATTACTAAATTAGATTTTTTGATAAAGTACAAATGATAGCAAATATTCTCCACATGAAATCTCTCAGACCTGAACAAATCTGTAACAGTTTTTGTTTGATGGCTCCCTTCACTTGCGGTGTGTATGTCTGTGTGTGTGTGTGTGTGTGTGAGATCCTCAGTATGGTTCTCATTTCTACCCTAAAAGGCAAAAAGGGAACTGCAGCCTAGCAAAAATCACACTTAACTGAGTGTCCCCCTTACACAGCCCATTATGGGCAAGCGCGAGGGTAAGTAGCAACTGACCAGGCACTCATCACACTGAGCCATCGGCAAGAGGATGCCCCAGTGTGGACATTCAGGACTCACCAACCGACTTGTTTGCCCATAGTGGCAAACACTATGCTTGTAGATCTTGGTTCCTTCAGCAAGAGGTCATAGGACTGCTACAGAATGCTTTGTTTTGTTTATCCCCACCCTCCCCCGGGATGCTAACTGTGCCCTAGGTTTCACAGCTACTCTTTGAAGGACATTGTCTGAGTTGCATTCTTTTTTTTTGTTACAGTGCAGTCAAATCCATGAGACCCATGACTAAGTTCAGGGGTTTCCATCCTTATCCAGGTGAACACCCTAACAAGAAATTTCTCAAAACCAGTGCTGCCCAAAGCCGTCTGCCCTTCCCCTCAGCACATTCCATTCTTAAGGTGATTCCCCTCTGGGCCACTGGTACTTCTTGTCCTCCAAAGACCTCCCACCCCTACCTGCTGAAATGTTCCTGCATGGAACAGACAGAGGATGGCCACCTCACAGGATTTGCACAAGCTGTTCTGCATGCAGCTCTCCAGATGAAAGGGTAGATGGACCAAGGAGTCCCTGATGCTCTTAGGGTGTCTTTCATCTCCACAGCATGTAGCCCTTTTGCTTACTCTCCCTCTCTGCTGAGACCACATCCATCACCAAAGAATATTTTTCTGTGGTCCTTTTTCAATTTGCTGTGTCGTCACAATGTTGGACCAATACTGTATTTTATGCTGTCTTCCTTTTTTGAGAATGACTCTACTGAATAAAATGCCCAAGATGAATCACAGTAACTCATCGTCATTAATTCTCTAGTTTACAGCAAGCACTAAAGAGTCTTATTAATTATGCTGCACACAGGTGGCTTTGATCTTCAGGATATGTTATAAATAAGAACTCAGTGGCGTTCCTCACAGGGCATCAGTTCAGCGTGCCTGGGCCCATTTTTTTTTTTTTTTTTTTTTGGTTTTCTGTTTTTTAAGTGGGGAAACTGGTAGGAGATACCTTAAGTAACTTATCCTGGGTCATGAAGAGGCCCTCATGTGTCAGAGAAGTATGCTCTTTTCTGATGACTAGATAAGGCATGCATCACTTCAGACTAGAAACACTTGAATAATGCTAACTTTGATATTTGAGTCACTAAAACAGCACTTCCTGCACACTCTGGGAGTTTCCTTGGATGCCTTCCACTGGAGTACAAATAAGTCCTACCCCAGTTAAGCCTTTGAGAAGACATTAAGTTAGGGGGAATTGCATGGCCCTGGAATTATTTCCTTTCTGCAGTGATGTGTCAAGGATGTGAGGGAGAAAGTAGATAGGAGCATTTCATCAAATCCAGGGGAATGAGGCACGGAATGGATTGATGACGAAGACAGTTGTATCTGGGAGGTAACACAATTCGCTCTCTGTCCTAGTGAGATTTATGCTTTCTAGTGTTGAGTGTTCTAGTTCCTTAATGAAAGGAGAAAATGTGAAGAAATGGCACAGAGATTTGGAGGTCTAGGAAATTTCAAGTTCCTGTCGGAAGATTACACTTGAAGTACACCTCAAGGGGCTTAGTCACTCAAATGCTGGGCATTGTGGGCGTTTTCCATGGGACCGTCGGCTTCCTCTGTGGGAATTCCTTTTTGTGGAGTTGAAATCAGCTCCAAAGCCCAAGCAAAGGGCGGTGACTAACTTGAAATTCCTCAATAGGGAAATTTCACAAAGGTCCCATGAGGGGTGGAAAATAATGAGTCTTAAGGTTTGGGAACTGATCATAGGAGCACATAAAGTAAACAAACAGTGAGAAAGTTTATTTCCCAGAGAGTCATGGTGGCAGCAATGCCAAACCTTCCCAAAGTCTGTGTCACCAATAAATCCCCCATTTTACTATAGAAAGCAACAAAACAATGAGGAAATCCACACTGTGTCAGGTCAAGTGCATTTTGGAATAATATTTTTCAACCAAATAAAATAAAAACTATTGGATACACATGCACATATCTATATAGGTATCCATACAGGATGAAGCCAAAAGAACATAGAATTAAGAGCAAGGACATCTGGATTGAGAATAAACTCTACTCTCTCCCTTCGGAAATTCTCTGATCCTCAATTTCCTATTTGTAAAATGAGACAATAATGCTTTCCTGAGTTGTTATGAAGCGCCAATGAAGAAATAAATGTGAATGCACTTTATAAATTGTAAATTAGTATTGAAATGTAGCATTATAGGTCCATGATTAATAAGTAAACAGTCTATATCTCCTGATGCTCTACCCATAGTTAGGGAACACATGCAGAACACGCTCATGTCTAGTCTCAGCTCTAAGGTAACTCCTTATTCTCATTGCTGAACAACCTAGAATAAGGCAGGAGTCACAGCTGATCATCCACCTTCCCTCAACTTATTCTGCCAGAGATTTCTGTGGATTAATAATGTTTTTGATAAACTGAAGTACAGTCTCAGATAACAGTAATTAAGACTGCAGACACTGGAGCCAGACTACCAGGGTTCAAATTCTGAATTGCCACTTACTGGCTGTGCACTCTAAAAAATTGTTTGATCTCTTTTTGTCTCATTTTTTCCAATGGGAGATAGTGATGGTAACAGTACTTACATAAACAATGCTCTGTAAACATTACTAAATAAGTTTGATGATCTTAATCTACTAAGAAGAATGGCAATAGATAGGAAATTTTTTCTCTTTTCATCACTTGAATGAATCACTTTCCATCTCCCCTCAACCCTCAAAGCACCACTTCTTAATCTATACACAATCCCTGTGTACATTAGGGAAAAGTGTCCATGGCTCAAGACATTTGTCACCCTCAGTGGAGAAAAGGTCTCTATGACAACAGTGAAGCTATTTCCCAGCCTCTTAGCCTCACACAACAGTCCCATCCCTGAAACTCAGTCTCCTTGTGTGTGTTGGGAGATTGGTGTGATGAGGGGGGTGGGTTAGAATTCTGTAAATCCCTTATTATTCTATAAGATTTGTGATTTTTTTTCCTTTTAGGTCTTTAGGTTGCATTCAGGATGAGACACATCTTTCTAAGCCTAGGGCTCTGTGCTGGGCTAAGAAGGGAAGTGGACCAAGCACAATGAAATCTCAGGTTTTTGGAGACAAGGGCAGATTTCAAACATGGAACTTGTATGGCTTGCATTTTTTGGTTATGTTAACACTCTTCTCGCTGGTAAGACCATCACTCATCTCCCCTGATCTCTGGGTCCTGTGCTTTTCTTTATAGGTTGGGGAAGACGTGCATCAAAGCATGTGCCTTGCTTCTGGAGGGGACCATAAAAAAGCATAGTATCTCTTTGTAAAGGGAGCACAAATTTCCATTTATAAAGGTACCTTTCTCTCTAGTACTAGGAGAAAGAGAAATGACTCAATCATCGAGCTATCCCAGGAGACCAAAGTGATTCCACCTTATGAAATTATTCTTATCTGCCATTAGTTTCCACCTTATATTTATCTACCCACAATTTGCCACCCCTGGAAACCCAAATACATTCTCCTTTGTCTGGTCAGTTCCCATAAATTCTCATCCTTAGTTAAAATAGTATATAAGCCCCACAAGGCCTTATCACTTTCAGTTCTTACTGCTTTTCTCTGAAACCTTTGCATGGATATGAAGCAAACATTTTCTCCTGTTAATCTATCTTTTGTCAATTTAATTTTCAGTCCTAAAACACTGATCATGTGAGAGTGGGAGAAAAGTTTTTCCTCCCATTTACTTGCCTCTCACCTTGACTGTTGCAAACAAAATAACTATATTTTGTGTCGTTGAAAACACAAGGTCTAAAGGAAGAAAAATCAGTAAGAGGAAAGTCCTTGCTAAAGGGAATTAGGAAATGTAAGAGCAAGACCTGTACTTGTAACCACTTAATTCTCTGGGGGTCTCAACCCAAGTCTGAGCCACCATCAAAATTCCTTTCTCATTCTATCAAGTTCTCTCTCTTGCTTCCTGCCACTTCTCCAGGCTTCTCTGAATATCCTGGCCCTTTCCTCCCTCAACCCTTCTCCCCTTGCTATTGTAAAGCACTGAATAGAAAATGGTGGAGGGAGAGAGAAGCAACTCCCTCTTATTCACAAGTCACTGAACCGCAGTAAACTTGCACTTGAACTACTGAAGTGACACCTAGGTTAGCCCCACCGTACATCTCTGGGAATGATTTAGTGGGCTAAGATTAGCTTCAGCAAGAAAAGGAACCAAGATGTTCCTTTCTCACAGAACCTGTAATTTGACCTCCTTCTCAGAACAAAGAGATAAAGGGATGTGGTTTTTGCTTACTGGCCGTAAGGCACATTATACATTCATTTTACAAATGATGAAAAATGGAAGCCACAGAAAGACAGAAAATTGTATAAGGAAGATCTCCCAGCATGTCTTAAAACCCCAGACAAGTAAACTACACCTGAGTGTGAAGACTGCCAGGAATTCCCTGAGACATATCAAAGGAGTCTATAAACAGAGATCACCCTGGGAGGATCTAGTGCGTGAATGAAGATAATACGTTAGACAAACCGAGTGCTTTGGCTCACAAAGAACTTTCATTTTTACAATCTTTTTTGATCTACAAAACCCTAGGAGGCAGTCAGGCTGTATGTTATTACAATTCTTGTTTTACAGGTGACAAAATGAATACTTAGGGAAGTAAAATGACTTCTAAAATCACAGCTAGTGAGTGGTGAATAGGGTGGACTTCACTCTCTTGTCTTTTAGTCCTGTGATCTTTCTTCAAAAGAAGGTAGGATTGGGTTGTGGTGGGGAACACAGAGAGCAGGTGCAGGTGCCTGGTGAGCTGCTTCAGCAAAGTCACTTCAGGGACCTCAAGCACCTATTGGGCCCCTTCTGTTCGCACAGGCCCACTAGCCCTGGATGCCCTTGGTGAGGTTTCTTTACTCTTCTTCTAGGGTCAGACCATAAGACCATAATTCCCAGAGGCTGCACTGCAGCTTTGCCTGGAACTCCCATCTTCTTTCAGCCTCTCCTCTAGCTCACTGAACTCTTTTCCATTGTTGATTCAAAGCTATCTGGGAGGGCAATACATGACCCTTTGTCATTCCTTCTGGGGCCACACTGTGTACTGAGTTCATGCTGTGTGCCAGGACTTGCTGGGTGCGTGCAGCAGGACACTTGATAGGTCAAGAGCTAAGTAAAGATTGGAAGGCTGGAAACAAGTGAGCACTAAGTAGAGAACAGTGGAGGGAGGGAGAAGCAATACAGATCAACTGATCCCAAATACATCTATTAGCAATTTCCTAAGCAGAGAGTTGGGCAATACCACCAACTTCCTTAATGAGTCTGAGAATGAATAGCAGAGGTATAGCCCTGTGTTGATGAGAAGGAAGCAGGTTCTAGAATCGGGCACAGCCATGTCGAGGCTGGGGCCTTGCAATGTACCTCATAGTGAGGCTTCCCATGATCTCTCTCTTCATGCACATTTCCTGGAATGTAAAAATAGGTTCTAGTAGTACCTATAGCAAGATGCTGCCATGAGCACCAAATGATGGGTTTCCCTTAATGCAACAACTTAAAATGGTGATTAAGAGCATGACTGTTGGGGTATAGTCCCAGCACTCTACATCTTGGATGGATAAATTCATTTGTGCCCCAAGGTTCCACCTATATTAAGGATTATTAATAATGTCTTCCTCAGGGTTATAATGAGGATTAGATGGCCTAATGCATGCAAAGTCCTTTACACAGGCTCTGGAACACAGTAACCACTCAGAGACGCTCTGATGAGCCAGCCTCCCATCTTGTAGACCACATAGTTCCTCGTCATCACAGTGAAGTTCTTCAAGGCAACCCCAGTCCCTTTTCAAACTGAAGTCCATACTCCTTATATGCAAAGCAGGGCACCACAGAGCTGTCTTCCTGTTTCACCTTTTCCTGCACTGACTGGTCATCTAGAACACCTCTAGTTTTAGTGATGATGGGGAGCCCCACAATTCCTACACTTGATGTGGTATGGGGCCCCACAGTCAGTAGCACACATCCAGATCCAGGGTATATCTGGCAGGTTTGCATTGTGCTTCTGTAGATTCAGTTTGAGGCCAAGCATCTAGCCACAGTGGGTGCTGGTCTCACCAGCTCTAATCTGTTGAGGGATGTTGTGACACAAAACCATAAACTGAGTGGGTAAAACAAGAAACTTACTTCATGCCTGCAATCCTAACTACTTGGGAGGCTGAGATTGTGAGAAGTGTGGTTTAAGGCAGCCCAGGCAAATAGTTAGTGAGACTCCATCTCCAAAACAACCAGACCAAAATGGACTGGAAGTGCTGGCTCAAGCAGTGCAGTGCCTACTTTATAAGTAGGAAGCTCTGAGTTCAAACCCCAGTCCCACCAAACAACGACAAAACAAAACAAAACCCCAATAAACATATCTTTCTCACAGCTCTGGAAGCTGGAAAGTACAAGATTAAGGTACCCAACTAATCCAGTTCCTGGTGAGTGCCCTCTTACGGATAATGCCTTCTTGCTGTATTCTCAGAGCCGAGATAAAGAACATCACTTTGTGGCTACTTTATAAGATCAGTTACTCATGAAGGCTCTACTCTCTCATTTATTTCCTCCCAAAGGCCCCACTTCCAAATACCACCCCATTGACGATTAAGATTCAACCGATGAATTTGGGCAGGGAGGGAGATACAGACACAGCCCATAACACGGGCTCACAAACAGTCAATGATAATTGTTACCATCACTAACACTCTTATCCCTGAAATAACAATGGAGCTATGGTGTGGTGAAGAAGGCCTTTAAATAAGTTTAATGCTTATGGAAATAGGGAGAGTGATTTGTAGAGTCCTCATGTAAGTTCAGATTCAGTGTTCCCTAAATTTTAAGTTCTAAACAAATCATTTTGTAGGGAACTGACAGCTAGAGGCAGCCACCTCTGTTACACAAAACAGTAAACTATAAAGATAGGTGCTCACGAAAACTTAATACATGTTGTGAAAGGAAAGCAATTTATGATGTTGCAAAACACTGATCATACCATCACACCTTCCAAAAGGCAGGCCCCCCTGAGGCTGAGATTGGGTTTTGTTTGGCAGAGTGAAGAAGCAACTTGAGGTCCAGGAACTGCAGAAGACAATGACTCAAATTCCAGGGGAGGAAGATATTGTCTAACCAGAGTACATTATCCTTGAATGAGACTGTCCTTTTCATCCTGATAATCTTTAGTGTTTGGCTCAGACTAGATCCTTATAAATGTTTAATGATGATTATTGATATTCCATGGTTTCAAATAAAAAAGATTTCAGAATCAACGTTCTTATAATAGATGTGCATGTGGATAAACACAAATAGAATACAAGTGTGAATGTGTAAAGATGTGGTCAATAAATTTACAAATTAGTTCTTACCTTACAGAACAAGAGCTGACCTGCTTGGTGTATCAGAAGCAACTGAGGAATGAGGAACAAGTACTTCCACATCTCTTTCTTTGCCATTGATGGTCAGAACTCTTAGCTGCTTTCTTTGAGAATGAGTTCAACACGTATATCCGACATGAAGAAAAAGCCAAGCGTTATCATTATTTCCAGGATGTCTCTCTCTCCCTCTCTCTCTTCCTCTCTCTCTCTCTCTCTCTCTCTCTCTCTGTATGTGTGTAAAAGTGTATTTTATAATGTCAGGTACTTGACAGGAAGTCATGTCTGGGTCAAAAGTGATTAAGCTACATTGAAGAATCATTTACTGCCTCAATTACACAATTTTCATTAGCATATTTCACTGTGAAATTCTACTCGGACTGCTTAGCCTATACCTGATGACAGAACTGTCTAAAGACATATTGTCCTGGCTATCACCCAAAGCTAACAGCTCTTCTGAGAGAGGCACATTGCCAGGCTTCCTTGAGAGAAAATGGAAAAGAGTTTTCAGACACCCAGGAGCCTTCCCAACACAATGCACTCAAATTTATACTTCATCTGAACAGCCAAATTTAATGGAAATCCATACTTTTTGAGAATATAATTTGCCTTATGAGAATCTACATAATGTCAGAATATCTCTCTTCCCCCTCCTCATTTTCTGGTATTAGTATGTAATAGGGAAAGTTCAAGAAAGCTGAAATCATAAAATGTCCCTTTTAAATTTTTTTGTTTGTTTTAATGAGGAGAATCCAGAAACTGAATTCTACAGAATAGTGAGCTAATGTTTATTCTTAGCAAATATCCTAAACATATAATTAAACATGATTAGGGAATAATTTTTTAAATGCAGTTAACCCTAGAGTTTGATGTAGCTTTTTAGAAACACAAATCCCAAAATAAAGTAGACTTTTTGATGGCAGTTCAAAATGATGTCTTTTTTGTAAGAAAAGTATTCATAAAAAATATTGCACTATTCAAACTCACAAAGGACATCCCAGGGGTTGTCTTAGTTGTCCTTGATCAAGCAATTTTCTCAACTATTTTCTGATTTCCACAGTTTCTCTCTCTCCCAGTGGCTCTCAGCCCTGTGATAATTTCTATTTCAAAAGCCTTGGTAGAGCAAGATGGCAGATTGTTGACATCCCTATAACCAGCAGCGACTAACTACCTTGAAGAGGGACGATCAGAGGACTCTAAAACGTACCCATGGGTTCCCACAACCAGCAAGAAACAAAGTCCTCTCCGAATCCACAAATAGAGAAGCAACTAACCAAGGGGAGAATGGGAAGAACAACTCACAACTTAGCACTCACCATCCCCCACCCCTGAAGTCTCTGCATGGCTCCAGGCTCCATTACTCAGTACTCTCTCAGTGGTAAGTCCTGCTTCCCAGCACACACAGGAACTCAGGGCTCTATGCTCCCCACAACTACACAACCTGCTACCTTCACCCTGAAACACCAGGGAAACCAGTGCCCTTGTATAAGCAGGACCCAGGGCTTTTCCACTGTTCCATGGGTAACAGAAGGCACAAGCCAGCAGGCTTGGTTCCCTGTGCCAGCAGCTGCTGCTGTACTGTGCTCCCTAAAGCCCGTGCCAGCCAGCAGACCCCAGGCCTCCCGCAGCTCTGTTCTCCTGTGACTGCAGCAGCTCCTGTGGTTCCTGGATGGTGGCAAGCAGGCCCCCGAACTCCTGCTGCCTGCAGACTTGGATCCCCCGTACCTACAGCAGCTCCTCATAACCCATGCCAGCAAACAGATCCCAGGGCTCCCACTACACGAAGGCTTGGTTCCCCCATGTCTGCAGTGCTACCGTACTGCCCTCCTGGAGCCCGTGCATGGCAAGCAAACCCCAGAACCCAAAGGTTTGGTTCCCCAGTGCCTGCAGCAGCTGCTGTCACTCCTGGAAGCCCACACCACAACACAAGTAGACCCCAGGGCCTCTGCTGCATTATGGGTACCAGATGATTCAAGCTTACCAGCTTTGCTGCCCCATGGGCACCCTCAACTTGGTATTCAGTGCCAGTAGCCCACTGCCACAAATGCAAGTGAACCCCAAGCTCCATGCTTTGCTTTCTGCTGCTGCCAGGAGGTTTCCCTTCCTATAGAGCACAGAAGCCCAGCACTAACCACCAAGTCCTCCCATGGGAGAGCCCCTGCTGCCACATCAAAGAGCAGGAACCCAGATCTTCCACTGAGTGGGAGCCCAGATCTTCCACTGAGTGTTAATTTTGCCATTCTGTGGGTGTAAGGAGACCTGCTTCCCTAAGGCACAAAAAGACCCTGCTCTTTCCACTATGCCTGGCCACAGGAGAGCCCCCACTTCTCTGTTAAAGTCCAAAACCATTAGATTCCCCACTGAGGGGAGGAAAGCTATAACCTACTACTCAGTGAGTGGCACCAGAAGGCCTGCCTCCCATGGTGCACAGAGGTCCAGGACTCCCCACTGTGCCTGACAGCTGGAGAGCCCCCACCTCCCTGCAAGAGAGTCCTGTCTCTCCTGTCCAAGAGCTGGAACCCCAGCTCCTCCAATGAGTGGCAATCTGCTACTCTGCAAGTGCTAAGAGGCCTGCCTCCCACAGGGCACAGAGACCCAGGACTCCCCTCTGTGACTGCAGGAGAGTCCCTGCACCAACATCAAAGAGTGGGAACTCCAGTCCCCTCACTGAGTGGAGAAAAGAGGTAATCTGTACCACAACAAGATTCCCACAAGGGGTAATATTTCCAGAATATTTTTTTCCAAAAAAAAACCTTAAAACCCCAACTACAAGGGCATAAGGGATTAAAATCCTAACCAAAAACAACTCCAGATGGATAAATATCAATGCAGAATGAAACAGCAAGACAACCACTCTCCCTCAAAAGCCAATTTCACCACTAAGGATCTAAACACCTGCACAGAAGAAGAGATATCAAATAATGAATTCCAAAAGCCAAAAGTAAAAATGATTCATGATCTCAAAGAAGAAGCACAAAAGCTAGTACTGACCTCAAAGAGGATATGAATAAACATTTAAATGAGCTCAAAGAGAATACAAACAAACAGATGAATGAAATTAAGAAGGCTATCCAAGATATGAAAGAGGAAATCAATAAAGATATGCAAACCCTGAAAAATAATCAATCCAAAATAAACAACTCAATATGACAAATAAAACTCTCAATTGAAAGCTTGATGAACAGAGTGGAGCAAGTTAAAAACTGAGTATCAGGAATGGAAGACAAAGTAGAGGAATTAGACCAAACTGTAAATGATCATGAAAGAATGCTAAGAAAACATGAATGGAACATGCAGGATATAGTTGATATCACGGAAAGACCAAACCCTCAAATCATGGGTGTAGAAGGAGAGTAGATACAAACTAAAGGCATTGATAACCTATTCAATAGAATAATAGCTGAAAACTTTCCTAACCTTGAGAATGAGAGAGTCACCCAGTGCAGGAAGCTTACAGAACACCAAACTATCAGGATCAAAAAAGAAACACCCCCAGACACATCATAATCAAAACACTCAGAACACAGAACAAAGAAAGAATTCTGAAAGTTGCAAAAGACAAAAGACAAATCACATAAAAGGCAAACCCATTAGAATTACAGCAGATTTCTCAACTCAAACTCTAAATGCAAGAAGTCATGGAAAGACATAATTCAGGCCCTAAAAGAAAGCAATTGTCAACCTAGACTAGTCTGTTCAGCAACACTAGCCTTCCTAATTGAAAGAGAAATTAAAACCTTCCACAACAAGGAAAAACTGAAGAAATTCACAACTACCAAGCCAGCACTACAGAAGATACTTACAGGACTTTTACATATAGAAGAAGAAACTAGAGTGAGATGGGAAGACTAAAGAAAAAATAAACCCTTTTGAGCAAGCAGACCAGTAAACAAGGAATAGGTAAAACTAAACAACAGGGAAACAAGAATGACTGGAAAAACAAGCACTGCTCAATATTAACACTAAATGTAAATGGACTAAATGCCCCAATCAAAAGACACAGAATAACAAACTGGGTTTTAAAAAAAAGACTCAACTGTATGTTGCTTACAAGAGACTCATTTCACTGAAAAAAACCCAAAAAACAAAAAACACTGGCTTTGAGTCAAAGGGTGGAAAAAAAGTTTTCCAAGGAAATGGACCCCATAAATAAGCAGGAGTAGCTATACTCATATCTGACAAAGTAAACTTCAGACTAAAATCAATCATAAGAGACAATGAAGTTCACCTCATATTAATTAAAGGAACAATTCATCAAGAGGCAATATCAATCTTTCACATATATTCATGAAACTCAGAGGCACCCATTTACATTTAAAAAACTTTAAGAGCCCTAAGAGCACAAATAGACCCTAACACAGTGATAGTGGGAGACCTAACTACTCCACTGTCACCAAATAGATAGGCCATCCAGGCAAAAGATCAACAAAGAAACCTCAGAGCTTCTCCACACATTAGACCAAATAGACATGGTTGATATCTACAGAGTATTTCACCCAACAACCACGCAATACACATTATTTTCTGCATCTCATGGAACTTTCTCCAAAATGGATCATATTTTAGGACACAAAGCTAGTCTCAACAAATTCAAGAAAATCAAAATAACCCCTTGCATAATATCAGATCACAATGGAATAAAACTAGACCTCAGCAACAAAAGAAACCCCAGAAAATATTTGAACATATGGAGACTAAATAACACACTGCTAAAAAACCAATAGGTTTTTTAGCAAAAAAAAAAAAAAGAAATAAAAAATTTCCTAGAATCCAATGAAAATAAAAATACAACCTACCACACTCTGTGGGACGCAGCAAAGGGAATGTTTATAGCTATAAGTACCTACATTAAAAAAACAGAGACCTCTCAAATAAACAACCTGAATAAATGCACCTTAAGCTCCTAGAAAAGCAAGAACAAACCAAACCCAGGACCAGCAGATAGAGAGAAATACTATAGATCAGGGCCAAGATCAATGAGATTGAAACCAAACAAACTAAACAAAGAATCAATGAGACAAAAAGTTCATTCTTTAAAAAGATCAACAAACCCTGACAAAAATGGAGGGAAAAGACCCAAATTAATAAAATCAGATATGAAAAAGGGGACATAACCACAAATACTAATGAAATCCCAAGAATCATGAGAGAGTAGTTTGAAAATTTATATTCAAGTAAACTGGAAAATCTAGATGAAATGGATAAATTCCTAGATGCATATATCCAACCAAAATTGAACCAAGGAGCTATTAAACACCTAAATAGTCCTATTACATGCAATGAAATTGAAGCAGTAATAAAAAGTCTCCCTACAAAAAGAGCACAGGACCTGATGAATTCTCACCAAATTTTACCAAATCTTTAAAGAAGAGCTAATACCAATACTCCTCAAACTTTTCCAGGAAATAAAAAGGGAAGGAACACTACCAAACTCATTTTTATGAAGCTAGCATTACACTCATTCCAAAACCCAATAAAGACATAACCAGAAAAGAGAATTATAGACCAATATCTTTAATGAATATATATGCAAAGATTCTCAACAAAATACTGGCAAACAGAATTCAATAACACATCAAAAAGATCATATACTATGACCAAGTAGGTTTCTTTAAAGGAATGCAAGAATGGTTCAACATATGTAAATTCATAAACATAATATAGCATATAAACAGAAGAAGGGACAAAACCACATGATCCCCTCAATAGATGCAGAAAAAGCCTTTGACAAAACCCAACACCCTTTCATGATAAAAGCTCTGAAGAAACTAGGAATAGAAGGAATGTTCCTCAACATAATAAAGGCTATATATGACAAACCTAGAGCCAACCTCATACTAAATGGAGAACTGAAACCATTCTCCTTAAAGTCAGGAATAAGACAGTGCTGTCTGCTTTCTTGAATCCTATTCAATACAGTTTTAGGATTCTAGACAGAGCAATAAGACAAAGCAAGAAATAAAAGTGATCCAAATAGGAAAGGAAGAAGTCAAATTATCCCTATTTGCAGATGACATGATCCTATACTTAAGAGACCCCAAAAACTCTACCAAAAAACTATTAGAAATCATGAACTCTTTTGGCAAAGTAGCAAGATACAAAACTAACATATAGAAAACAGTAGCTTATCTATACACCAACAATGAACAGTCTGAGAAAGAAATCAGGGAAAAAAATCCCATTTACAATAGCCTCAAAAACAATAAAGTACATTGGAATAAATTTAATGAAAGAAACCAAAGACCTTTTTAATGAAAACTATAAGCCACTGAAGATGGAAAGACTTCCATGCTCATGGATTGGTAAAATCAACATTGTGAAAATGGCCATACTACCAAAAGCAATCTACATGTTCAACACAATCCCTACCAAAATTCCAATGATATTCTGCACAGAAATAGTAAAAGCAATTGTTAAATACATATGGAAACACAAAAGACTTTGACTAGCCAAAGCAGTTCTGAGCAAAAACTCCAATGCAGGAGACATCACAATACCTGACTTCAAACTATACTACAGAGCCATAACAATAAAAACAGCATGGTATTGGCACAAAAGCAGACAGGAAGATCAATGGATCAGAATAGAAGATTCAGACATAAACCCACACATCTATAGCCAACTGATCTTCAAGAAAGTAGCCCAAAGCACACAATGGAGAAAAGACAGCCTCTCCAACAATGCTACTGGGAAAACTGGATATTCACATGTAGAAGATTGAAACTAGATCCCTGTCTTTCACCCTATATCAAAATCAACTCAAAGTGGATCAAAGAGCTTAATATAAGGCCTGAAACTTTGAAACAACTCCAGGAAGCAGTAGAAAATACACTGGAATAGACAGGCATAGGGAAAGACTTACTAAACAGAATCAAAAGGCTCATCATCTAAGAGAAACAATGAACAGAGGGGACTACATCAAACTAAAGAGCTTCTGCACAGCAAAGGAAACAGTCGCCAGACTCAGGAGACATCCAACAATATGGGAGAAAGTCTTTGTCAGCTACTCATCTGACAAGGGACTAACGTCCAGAATCTACAGGGAACTAAAAAAACTCAGCCCCCAAAGAATCGACACCCCAATGAAGAAATAGGCACATGACTTAAGCAGGGAATTCTCAAAGGAAGAGATACAAATGGCCTGTAAATACATGAACAAGTGTTCAACTCTCCTGGTTATAAAAGAAATGCAAATCAAAACAACACTTAGAGTTTATCTCACCCCAGTTAGAATGGCCATAATCAAGGGTAATAACAACAACAAATGCTGGTGAGGATGTGGCTGAAACAAGACCCCTTATACACTGCAAGTGGGAATGCGAATTATTACAACCACTATGGAAAGCAGTATGGAGAGTCCTCAGAAAAGTAGAGATAGAACAGCCATATGACCCAGTGATACCACTTCTGGGCATCTACGCAAAGGAATGTAAGACAGGATACAGTAGAGACACCTGTACACCAATGTTCATTGCAGCACTATTCACAGTAGCTAAACTTTGGAAACAATCCAGGTGCCCTACAACTGATCAAGAAATTGTGGTGTATATACACAACGGAGTATTACTCAGCCATAAGGAATAATGACATGTGGTTTGAAGGTAAATGGATGCAACTGTGAAGAGAAGTTAGCCAAGATCAGAAACACAAAAGATGCATGTTTTCTTTCATATGTGGAAGCTAGATCAAAAGACCAGTAAGACGTTACAACCAGTTCAAATGAGAATTCAAACACAAACATACACAAGCCATTAGGAAGACTGAAATGAATACCAAAAAATAATGGTTAATATCCACAGGCGATAATTAACTTCATCTGCATGGTCACAACTTTCACAATTCATTTATAGTCCTCTCAGTATTTTATAACTTGCGGAATTGTAAAAGAGCTCTAAGGTCTAGATAACCCACAAGAGTGTACTTTAGACAGCAATCGTTTTTGCCCATTTCAAAATCTTTCACAATTTTTCCTTATATTTTCCATCAGGGGGTAAGAACTGTTGTAAAGTTACAGAAATTGAAGTTAAATATTATTTGTATATTAGAAGTAATATGTTCTTTTTGCCAATCTCTGTGAAGTCACTTTCCAGGTAACTGCTATAAATCCATCACTAATGTCCATCTGAGTTATCTGTCATCAGCGCTCTGTAGAATTGAATGTGACATTCTGAGCCAAATACTCTGAGAACCTGAAGTATTTGTAAGTAGGGATATCAAAGCCAGTGTTTCCAGGGTGAGAACTTCGATAATGTGAGGACTTACCTCTCCCCATCCTAAGTGACAACCTCTTTTTTATGGGGAGTCCAGTGTCATGCTGTATTGTTTTAGGAATGTGCCCTTTGGATTCTGTTTGTAGCTCCTCTCCCTAAGACTTCAACTTGGGTTCTTGTGGGTCAAGCCAAAGGCCATCTGCATGATAAAAAATGATAGTTACATACTTCAACAACTGAAATCTTTCTGTTGGTGATACTATTCTATCCATCCATCTAGTAGTCCATCCAGTGTTCTGATTAGACATACCAAGCCAGGCACTGGGCTAGCCAATTGAAAATTAGCAGAAAGTTCCTAAATATTTCAATGGATGCTTTGCCACGTTTTCTTTCCCAGTATCTAGCATGGAGTTTTGAGGAAGCAGCAAGGTGCTATAAAGAAATTCAGAGTTACTGGTTTGCTCATTCCCTTCAGGAAATTATTACATTTGGGAAATGCAAGAATGTTAATTTCTATTGCCTTTTAAGGCTGTAATAATTAAGAATGTACTTGGCAAATATTGATCATCCATTGGGTGTGAATTCCCTTAGTCTACCACACTCATCCTGTGGCTAGTTCTTACGTTCAGGCCAATTGATGACAATACTCTATCCTTCTCACTTTACGTTCTTATTTTATTTTCTCATCAGTCATTCATAAAATTTTTAAATTCCAATTCTTTCTGATTGCCTTACCAGTATAATAGCACCCAGTATTATAACTAATCTTATAGTCATAATCCTGTAAGTCTATTTATAACCTTACTAACGTGACTGCTTTGGGCTACCATTACCTCACATTTCGCTTCTTTCACTGTACACTCATTATGAAGGATTTCATTTATTCCTTAGTTTTTATCACTTCCTTCTCAACTCCAGATTACCTGCTGGATTTTTCTGGTTTGTGATTTATAACCATGGTTAGTTACATGGCCAAATGTGAACTCACCAACCTCTCCCAGAACCCTCCCTGCTTTGTCTGAGTGTTATCACTGTGACTGTACAGTATCCCAATTTTCCAGTGTGTTTAAACCTGGATTCTTTCCAGTTTTGCATTGTTTTACAAATCAGGCCAATGCTAAGGGCCAGATATATGAAGGGAATGGAGTGCCTCTAGAAGTTGAAAAACAGGGTTTGGCAATTTAAAAGAGACAGAGATTTAATTCAACCTAAGGAATAATGTTCTTAAATTTTTTATTTCCAAAGTGGAACAGGCTATGCCAGGAAATGCCGAGTTTCTCTTACTGTTTTGCTCAAGCTGAGGACAGACCTTCCCATATGGCAGGAGGGGACAAATACAACAGCTTCTAAGCATTCAGCTTCCTGGTTACCTATTGGAACAATGAAGACGCAACCAGAGCCAGGTCATTCCCTGCGGTCACCTCCTTTCTTTCCATCCTATGGAGAAGGGTCCTGGGGATGAGGAGCAGGTCACTGGAGACAGATGATAAAAGGCCACCTCGCTTATTCTTCCTTTTACCTTACAAGTTCCATTGAACTGAAAGAACTCAGATGAAGCTTCTGTTTGAAGCACAGGATTTAAATTCATCACCATTATCATTAAATAAATGTTTATCCAATGCCACAATGTGAAATGCATAGTGAAGGCTAAATGAAAGCTTGTGTGCCAATGGCATGGCACAGAACACACATGAACAATGAGTGAGAGTTCCCTTGGCCACTGGTACTGCGTTGATATAGAAAAAATCTTGTTAATCTGAGGATTAGAAAAATCCCATCTCTGTCAGCTCCTTAAAAGTAAAAGCTCCCCTGATGTTTAATGTATTATGTTACACCACTCCTGGGTATTCTGTACCTGCCATCCATGACCCCACCCAGCAGTGTGTAGGTATTTGTGTGTGTTCTCCCACGTAGTCTAGATATTATATTACTTGCCTGAGGACAAGGATTGTTGTTGGATTTGCCTAGCACAGAGCCAAATATATGAAATGCTTATAAAGCTGTCATAAAAATGACAAAGAAGGGACTTTCCTTTATGCAGCACTTGTCATTTTCCAGCCTTATGCTTGAGATGAAGAACAAAGTGTTCAATCAGTACTCACTCTAATTTGTACTAACGAAAAAAAAACACATGAAGACATAAATGGTTGACTAGAAGAACTCTTATCTAGAAAGGAAGATGACAGTGCTCATGATGAATGCACCGAGGAAATGAATTAGATAAAGCAGATTGTCAAAGGGATATGGGGACATGCCCAACCATACTGTGGCAAGGTATTTTATCGGCTCTTAGATAGGATGGTGATGACTGGGAGTGTTTCCCAGCAGGGTGAAACCACTGATGGTTACCAAAACATGCTCAGCTTTATGATAAATGTATTGAAGAACCTCCCCCCGCCACCCAAGCACCTCTGAAAAATCCTTGACTGTTTCTCTGCATGCAGCACAGCTTTGATTATCCTGGCTTCCTCCCTTCCTCCTGCTGTATTGCAAGGTCAGTGACATGACATCAGGACATCCAGCTTCAAGGGAAGGAAATCAGAGCCATTGGTGGCATGACCCAGATGGCGTTGTTGAGGTGTCACAGTGTGGAAGGAGGCCTTAAGATGCGAGGTGAGGGGCCAGGTGGGAAAGTCCCTGCCTCCTGACATCTCAGAAGCCCACCTGCAGTCATGAACCACTTGGTTAGTTAGTGTCTTCTCTTAGGGTCACCACTTGAAGTCCTCCTGGCTGTGCTGCTACCTCACTGGCTTGACCAGAGAGCCTTCTGCAAAACCATGAAGGGGTAAAACTTCTCCTGTCCTTCTTTCGGCCTTCTCTCTTTCCTTCCACCTTGGTGTCCCCCAATCAGAAGCAGTTACAAATTGTGGGGAGCCCCTGGAAAAATGAAAATGCAGGGTCCTGTGCCAGGAAATTATGATGAATTTCAAGTAATGAGAGGAGAATGTTAATCCCAGTTACTGAGGAAGTAGAGATCAAGAGGAGCACAGTTCAATGCCAACCGGGGCAAAAAGTTAGCAAGACCCCATCTCAACAAACAAGCCAGATATCCTGGGAACAGTTCTGTCATTCTAGCTACAAGGGAGGTGTAGGTAGGAGGACCTCAATCTGAAGCCAGCCCCAGGCAAAAAGCACAAGACCCTATCTAAAAAAATAACTAAAGGGCTGGCAACTTGGCTTAAGTGGTAGAGTACCTGCCTCGCAAGATAAAGGCCCTGAGTTCAAATTCTAGTAGTACCCCAAAAAAGTGTGGGATCTGGACAAGCTTCTGTGGGAAGGATTTTGAACTTTTTATATCTAATAATCACACTGTCAATCTTGCCTTGACCCCTATACTTTGACCGTGAGAATCAGAATGTTTTTATTCACACATTCATCTAACATTGACTGAGTACCTTCTATGTGCCCAGCATTCGCTAGGTTCTGGGAATGTAAAGAGGAATGGTATTTGCTTCTAGCTTTTAAAAACTTCCTTGCATTGAGAGACCCCATGGAGCTAAGCACCAAGCAGTGACTTGAGGGAGACATGAAGGAGGAAGTACCTTAGTGATGCCAGAGGTTGAAGCGTAGCTGGTAAGAGGGACAGAGTGTGGAGACTGCTGAGTTTGTTTTTGTCTTTAAGCTCTTTAGTATTAAAAACTGAGTAGTTACAAGACAGATATGTGCAGAAACACAATACAACTGATTTCAAATCTAAAATCAATTGAGTGTTGCTGTGAATCTCATATTGCTCGAAGCAGAGATCAGTGTCCTCAGGCCTGTGAAGTAGTTTTTCGGTCAAATTCACACACTTTATCTCAGTCATTGTCTAGTTCAACTAGCAGGTTATTTAGGAATTACCTGGCTGTTTGGGAATTCTTTCCCCACCTCTGACAAAGATTCCCCTCTTGTCACATGGGAGTGAGGCCTCCTTCTGTTGAGGTCCTGATCTTGGGGTCCCCTCTCTGCAGAATAAGTTTAGCAAAAATCCCTAAATTTTGATGTCAGTCCTCATCCCCTCCACCCTGGTTTTATCACCCTGGCCTGTCTTCAGCAAGAATTCCGTTGAGTTGGTCTAACAAGAATTCCCCTTCTCCCCATGCTTCCTCCTAGTAATTTTCCGTATACAAACTCCCACCCTGCTCCCTGACGAGGCAGAGTGAGCTCAACCTCTCTCCCATGGCAAGACCCCATTGCTGCGGCCCCTATGCCTAATGACATCATCACCTTTAGCAAGTGTCATGAATAAATTGTTCTTTAACACCTCTTTACCTGATCTTCTCTAAGTTTCTGGGGCTGAGGGCCTACCACGTGTTACATTGCACTGGGGAGGTAACTCTCCAGTCTTCCACACACTGCTGGAAGACTGGAGAGACACACCTGTGTCCTCTCCAGGTATGGGCCTCTTTCCTGGTGGTCCCTTCTATGGTGCAGCATAACTTCCCTGGTCACAGGATTTATAAAGATCACCTGGGCATTGTCAGACTCCTGTTACTGACCCTGTTGGGGACTTCACACTCTCTACCATGGGACCCAGGTACTCCACAATGGCCACCAAATACAAAGCTTGGTTGCTGTGGGGACCACTTTCCTCAGTCCCTCAGTCATCCAACCCTTTGTTCCTAAGTCAGAGAGATGGAACACCAGGCTCAACACTGCTTCTATGAAAGTCATGCAGGACTCTCGCTATTCCTAGGAGATTGGGGTTCCAGAACATTCTCACACTTCCTCTAAACTGTGTGCATCTGCCCACCCACCTCCAAGTTGTGACTTGATACAGGAACCAGGGGGTTCTCCTCTTTCTTTCTGACTCCTCTGCCCATCTGTCTTGGGCTTGTCTTCTACTGTGAGCAGAGAACTTCCTCATATCACACATTCTTCTCAAATCTGTGATCTAATCTTGTTAGGCCTAAATTTAGATTCGTGCTCTGAGAAAACTCCTTCCCATCTTTCATGAAACCTGATTTCCATGACTCTTGTCTTCCTATGATCCTTAATATTTAAGCCCAAAGTTGAACAAGAGCTTTTCTCTTCAAGTTGTCTCTTGTCCTTCTCTTTCCCGGAGCCATATCTTCAACGGATAAAGGTTACTGAGGAAAAAACTGAATTACTGGGAAGGGAAAATAAATCTACTTCAGATGCCACTCTGTGGTATAGGAGCTAGAACTTTATCCCATAAACATGTGATACCACTAAAGACCTTTTAGAAGAGGAGTAACAGAGTGGCAACCAGTGCTCAAACTCAGTTTTTGTTTGGTCCAAGTCATCGGAAAGAAACATTTAAAAACAAAGAGATTTCATATACAAGTCTAGTTTCTTAGCTTTTCTCAAATAAACAAGGATTTAGCAAAAGTAGGTTCTCATTCCAATAACACAACAAATGGCTGGGACTGAGAGGTGCTCACTCCTTTTGAACCGACACATCTTTCCACATTATCTAGTCACAGCCAGCTCACTGCATTTTGAAAGGTAGATTTTGAGGGTCAGCAGAAACAGACGAAGGGAACTAGTCAGAATGCTATTAAGGAAGTCATGTGGGTGTTCATGAGGTTTTAAATTAGAGTAGTTTTAGTAGGGATAGACAAAAGAGTTTGGGGAGGTAGCAGGCAATGAGAAGAGACAGGAAAAGAGCAAGAATGACAGCCAGGTTTCTCGTTTTAGCAGCTAGGCAAACTCTTAGCTAAAGAGTGGGAATACTATTGAATTCATGCTTGACCATATTGAATTTGAGATATTTGAAAGACAATTAAGTGACAACATTCGCCAATAGGAAGAAAAATGAAATTATGTTACATGGAGATGTAATTTTAATGTCCACAGCACTCACGCGTAAGTTAGAACTGTGAGAGTTTATTATGACAGAGGAATTATAATTTTCCTCAACTTCTCTGAGTTCTTAGCTGGGAAAAAGCCCTGCAATGAAAGTCAGATTAACAAGAGGAAACCAGCTTATTAACAAATACAGCACCCATCACACAAGAGACACGACAATGAAAATGATCAATGCAGGGCTTAGAACTCTGGCTTCTATAGTATCTTCAGCAAAAATATAAACATGTGGAGAGATAACAGGACAAGGAGAGGGTTTAGGCTTCCAAGAGCAAGAAACAAGCAAAAGATAATAACATCAAAGGAAACCAATGACGTAAGATTGTTTGCAAATGCCTCTGGTACCATCTCTGGGTAGATTAAAGTATAGAGTGGTCTCCAGTGAAAGAGAATTGATACCCCGTCTTTAGGCAGAAAAGCAGGAGGAGAGGGAGAACATTTTCTTCTTTTGCTGGTTTGAACTTGCCTTTAGCTTAAAAGATATCTTTTTTTTTTTTTTTGGTCAAAGAGTTTTGAAGTGACATTTTTTTTCCTACGGTATCTTCTCCCATTTCCCCATTATTTTCCCTAAAGCACATTCCTTCCCCACTCCCTGTGAAAACACAAGCAACACAGACACTTGCTCTTAATTTTAATGTCAGGCCCAGTGGGTGTCCCTTACCCCACTCAAATGAAGCAATTCCTAATTAATTCTAGATAATCAGTAGCTAAGCCAACAAACTCTGAAGACTATAAGAAAATTTCCCTTCATTCACTTTACTACAAAAAATTTCATTTGCATAATTTAGTTGGACATTACCTACAGCCCTCCTGCTTTCATTCTTTCTTTCCTTGGTTAACCTCTACCTCCCTTTAAGACTCTGTTTAAGTGCCCTGCCTGAAAGGACCTTACACTGTACCCAATTCTAAATGCTCGTATGGCTAATTGCCTTGCATTTCACCCTTCACTTTATGTTCTCAAAACCCACCATAGGTTGTAGTTAAATACTTGTATGATTATCTGTTTAATGCCTATTATCCCACATGATTGTAATGTGAGGAGATCAGGAAATGTCTACTTTGTTCCCCACCAGTATCTGCACTAGATTGGCTCATTGTGGGAACTCAATGACTACTTATTAAATTGCTGAATAATAGTTTAGGACAAGCTTCTTTAAATTCTCTCTTTAAAAACATGCAATACACTTCCTTCCCTGCCCATGAAGAAGGAACTATTATGGGAATCACTCTTGCAGGTAAACATTTTAAACAATTTATAAATATGTGAAATGATTGTTTCCACACATTGAACATCGGGCACAAATGGCCTGTGATCCTGGGCTGAATGGAGGGAAATGAGCAAAGGGACCCTCTGATTGTGCAGCTCTCGGCATGGAAGCAATTTCCAGAACACAAGGAGGGGAAACCAAGACTGAGTTTGGTGGCTTTACTGAATAGAGAAGACAAATACAGAACACTGGGGAGTGTGAGGAATCTGCCATTTGTAGGGTAGATTACCAGAGAAGAGGAAGTTACAAAGACAAGAGGTCCTCCAAGGGTCGATCGCCTTAGGCCTGAGTACCAAAACTCCTTGGCTGAATACTAATGTCCTTTTAGCTGGGGGAAGAACAATGGCCAGAGTGCTACAAGGTATGTAATGCCAAAAGCTCATGTAAATCTGGGAAACATGGATGCCTTGTAGTCAGGGTAGAGAAGCCTCATGGAAGACCTGGTGAATATGGTTAGAGACCACAAAAGTGTCAAGCCTTATGAGTAAGGCTAAACTACCTCTAGCTCTTACTAACCTGGTAGCAAGCAACCTAGTTGCTGCTTCACAATACTCAGCATTCATTCACAATGAAGCCTAAAAAATCCAAACAGTCAGCAACATGGCATTTATGAGGTCTAGCATTCGGTGGAAAATTAGCAGGTATACAAAGAAAAGGAGGATACAAGCCATTAGAAGCACCAGAATTAATACGGCAGGCTTTTCAAAGTGCTCATGTTTGAGAATAATATAAACACAATGAGGGAAAAATGAAAGTTGGAAAAAAACAACATAGATATTATAGGGCTAAAATACAATACACAAAAGTTTATTAGCCAGCTCTACAGGCAAAGAGATCAGTGAACTTGAAGTCATAGCAATCTGAACTGTCCAAGCTGAATCACAGAAAGAAAAGAGGCTAACAGAGCTCAGTGACCTGTAAGACACTATGAAACAGTTTAAGGGTGTAACCGGAGTCCCAGACAGGGAGGAAAAAGGCATATAAATAGACAACATGTATATATAAGGAATGATGTCCAAAACATTAAATTTGATGAAAATTATATATCCTCAGATCCAGAAATCCCAACAAGCCCTAAGAAACACACACACACATACCTGCAAACCACACCAAAAGACATCATAATTTAATTGCTAGAAGCTGTGATAAAGAAAGAATTTTTACAGTCAGAGAATATAGGGAACATTGATAGGAAATCCCATATCACCAGAAACATTGCAAGCTAAAAGACATTTTTAAAGTGGTAAAATAAAATTCCTGCTGACCTCAAGTTATCTATTATATATCCAGTGAAATTTCTTTCAGATATATCTTTTAACTGAAAATTGAGAAAATTATACCCAGTAGAGAGAGTACAGCTCTAAAATTCTTCAGGCTGAAAGGACAATGTCAGTTGGAAATTGAATCCATGGAAAGGGATTGTAGGAATGATGAACGTGTAAGTATTAGACTTTTTTCTCACACACAAAAACTCTTTCAAAAATAATTCCTTAAATTAAAACAATAGCTGTCTATTTCGTGGGGTTTATAATATGGATGAATAAAGAGTGACAAATACAGCATAAAGAACAGAAAGGAAGAAATGGAAGTGTACTGCTGCACAGTTTTGTGTGTAACATTTCATGATAGACTGTGATAAATTAAAATTTCATGTTCAGAATATAAACACTAAGCCAGGCATTAGTGGCTCATGCCTGTAATCCTAGCTACACAGGAGGCACAGATCAGGAGGATCAAAGTTTGAAGCCAGCCCAGACAAGACCCTATCTCAGAAAAAAAAAAAAAAAACTTCACAAAAAAAAGAGAAAAAATAGGGCTGGTGGAGTGGTTCAAGGTGAAAGCCCTGAGTTCAAGCTGCAGTACTGCAAAAAAAAAAAAAAAAGTATAAACCCTAGACAAGTCAGGCACCAGTGGCTCATGCCTATAATCCTAGCTACTTGGGAGGCTGAGATAGGAGGATCACAGTTCGAGGTCAGCTTGGATAAATAGTTTGTAAGATCTCATCTTCAAAAACGCCAGAGGAAAATGGACTGGCAGCATGACAGAAGCAGAAGAACACCTACCTTGCAAGTGCAAAGCCCTGAGTTCAAACCCCAGTCTCACATAAAAAGAAAAAACCTTAGACAAAAACCAAAGAGACAGTTGTGGGGATTAAACATGCAATCCACAAAACAGCAAGAAATTGGGGGGGGGGAGGGCGGGGAGGTAGCAAAGAATAGATGAGATGAACAGAAAGAATTGAGATAATAGACTTAAACCTAATTATACTTTAAATTTTCACACCAAATGTAAATAGTCTCTACTTTACATTTGAGACTCACATTTTTACATTCACATATATTCCCAATAAAAAGCAAAGCCAGGTACTGGCCTGTAATCCTAGCTACTTGGGAGACTGAGATCAGGAGGATCATGATTCAAGGCCAGCTGGGGGAAAAAGTTTGCGAGACCCAACTCAATGAAAAAAAGCTGAGCATGGTGGCACATACCTGTCATCCTGGCAACAGCAGGAGGCCTAAAATAGGAGGATTGCGGTCTGTCTTGGCAAAGGTAACCAGAGCAGAAAGGACTGGATGTGTGGCTGAAGCAGAAGAGCACCTACTTTACAAGCAGGAATCCCTGAGTTCCACCAAAAACCAAAAAAAAAAAAAAAAAAAAAAAAAAGGCAAAGAAAGATTACTACACAATGCTGAAAGAAAGGCCCACTACAGCTGCTACAGAAAATTCCCTTAAACAATACTGACATGGGCAGGCTAAAGTAAAAGGATGGGAAAAAAATTATGTCAATACTGATCACCAGAAAGCTGGTAAGAAAGCTGGTAAGACAAGTAGACTTCAGGAAAAATCAGATTATCAGGGGTCAATAAAGTAATTTTGTAATTATAAAAAAGTCAATTCAAAAAAAAAAAAAGTCAATTCAACAAGAGGACATAACTACCCTAAAAATACTGCCTCTTATTTATAGACTTCAAAATACATGTAACAAAAAAAAAATGATTGAAGAAATACTACAATCCAGAATTGTAGCTGAAGAGTTCAATGGTACTTCTTTCTCAGTACTTGATAGGAGAAAGAGAAAATCAGTACTCTGTCAGCAGACTTTGTCGATAGAAGGCTCCATCCAGAAACAATACGAATGGAATATAATATAGATCCATCTCAACACATCTAAAAGCCCAAAATGGAATTGAAACAAAAGGTGATAATACAATGATATCTGAAAGAATCTCCAAATATTTAGAAATTAACCAACACTTCTGAATATCTCATTAATCTAAAAGAATTACAAAGAACAAAAACATAATTCAGTCTCTCCTTTCTTTGCATGGGTTCTAGGTGTGCAGACTTGCTATTTTACCAGAAAAATTACCAGTCCTCCAATGACATGGTTCACATTTCAGTTACCATGGTGTATTGATTGTAATTAACCCCATAAAATATGACTTTCATTGTCAACTGTCAGTCTGTGAATCTTCCTGTGAATGTCACACAGTGTATACCATGTAGTGACAGCACAACAGTTCTTCCAAAGTCCGTTGGTCACTGATTGCTGTACATCTCACACTCAGTTCACACACATATAATAAAGCTGTTTCCTCTTTGTCTCTCTCTGATAAGCCAACATGACATTTTACAAAAATGGATAACCAAAAGAAGAAATTGACCAACAAAGACAAAAGCTCAGCAAGCAAACCAAAAATGATAGCGTTGGAAGTAAAACAAAGGGATTGAGTATAAGTGGAATTACAGGAAACACAGCTAACGTGGAAATGTTAGTATTGTCACTTTTTGAGAGACTAGATTTGGAATCAGCAGAACTTAGTACAAGTGACAGAAACAAGGAATGCCAACCTAGAATAGTGGTTCATACCTGTAATCCTAGCTGAGGCAAGATGATGGTACTACACAGCAAGATCTTGCCTCAAAAAAATTAAAAGAAAAAAAAAGATAATGATGTCCCAAAAGAAGTGACACAAGAGCCAGGTGCTGGTGGCTCACGCCTGTAATCCTAGCTACTCAGTAGGAAGAGATCAGGAGGATGGCATTTCCAAGCCAGCAGGGGCATATAGTTTGTGAGACCCTATCTCGAAGAACCCTTCACAAAAATAGGGCTGGTGGACTGGTGGAGTGACTCAAAGCGTAGGCCGTAAGTTCAAGCCTCAGTACTGAAAAAAAAAAAAAAAAGTGACACCAGAACTCTCAGATAGTTCACGCTACAGAAAAACAGAAAGGATAAAATGTTGGAAGGTGATCCACACTTAGGAAGGAGTATTCACACAGGCATACAAAAGATGATCACTCTCCATCAAATTATACAAGAAAAAGCAGCAAGCACTGTTCAAATAACTCCCGGTCAGTGTCTTTTTTTTAAATTTGTGTTAACATATACATAATATAAAGTTTGCTATTGTAACAATTTTAAGTATGGTATTAGGTATATTCACATTGTTGTGCCGTTATGTCACCATCTATTTTCAGAAATCGCTCATTTTCCCACACTGAAATTCTGTATTCCCTGATTAGTTTTTACAAAAAAAATACTTTAATTCTCAATGTGTCTAATATTTTAAACTACAGTATTCCTTAAAATATTAGTTGCACTATTTTCAAAACTTTCCCTACACTAAGAGTTTTTAATGTCATGATAAAAAATGGGAAAGTAACAAAACAGTTGTGATTTTTTCCCACTTATTATTGAGATCACTTTGCATGATCTCAGCTTGCACCTTCATTTCTATGGTCCTGTACTACTATATGACGAAGACTGCCTGTTCATCAAAATTTGTGAGGTGCAGCCAAAGCAGTTGTTAATGGAAAAATTACAGCTTTACTTGTTTACATTAGGAACTAAAGAGACTATGTAAAATTTCACCTTAAGATCTAAGGGGAAAAAAAGCATACTGAACGCAAAGTAGAAGGAAAGCAATCATAAAGTATAAAAAGTAATGCAATAGAACATCTATAAACAACAGAGAAAAGTCAATGAAATCAAACAACCCAGCATTATTATTCCTCAGTATTTAAGGGAAATGAAAACATAAGTCCACACAAAGGCTGATATCCTAATGTGTATGGAAGTTTTATTAATGATGACTCAAAACTGCAAATGGAACAAATTTCCATCAAGAAGTGACTGGAGGACTGGAGGAGTGACTCAATGGTAAAGTGCCTGCCTAGCAAGCATAAAGCCCAGTGTTCAAATCCCAGTAACCACCAGCACCAGCACCAGCACCACCACCACACACACACACACACACACACACACACACACACACACACAAAAGGCCAATCTGGGGTTCATAGCAAGACTGGCCTCAAAAAAAAATTACAAGTGACTATAAAAATAAATGTGGAATATCAACTGACTGGAATACTGCTCTGCAATAAAAAAGGAAAGACTGTTACCTTATGCAACAGCATAGATTTTCAACATTTATATATGTATGAAGTGTGTATATGTGTACTTATTTATTTATTCATTTATCTCTATCTCAAGGCAGGCTCTTACTATATAGCCCAGCTGACCTGAACCCACAATCCCATCTCAGTCTTCTGGGTGTTGGGATTATAGGTGTAGACCACCACATGTAGCTTAATTTTAACATTTTATATGAAAGCATTATTTCATATAAAAGAAATCAGATGCTGAAAGGTACGTACTGTATAACTCTCCATATATGAAAATCTAGAATGGGAACATGTAACCTATATCCATGGAAAGTAGTCATGGTTGCCTGGTCTGGGGTGGTAATCCCAGGGCCTGAGGCAGCTTCTTAGGGTATCGAAATGATCTGTATCTTGATTATCATGGTGGTTACTTCAGTGTCTGTGTCTGTCAAAACTCCCCAAACTGTACATGAACATGTGTGGATTTCTCTGCAAACCAATACATACTAATCATGAGGATATGCTTATATAACTGCGTTCTTGTGGACCAAGAATGCTGATGGTGGTGCAGGGGAGGTGGGCACAACTGCAGTGCTGCATGTTTGTGTGTGTGTTATAGTGTGTGGTAGTGGGAGTGTGTCCACTTTTCTACCCCCACCACTCATTCCCAAAGGAAGCACCTCTTAGGGTGCACTCCCCACAGGCAGAGCCTTCTTCACATATGTACTTTCAAAGCATCAATTCAGCCAAAGTGAGGAAAACTGCAGCCTTCTTGGTCTGCCCTAGTCTCTTCACAAATGGAACAGGACAGTGTCATCTCCCTACACCCCAACACACACACCATAATTTACAACCTAATGCTCTATTGCCAATACAGGACCTCTCTCCCAGGGTCCCTAGCAACAAGCCATCTACTTGCTCAAGGCTTTTTTCCCAGGAAATTGATGGGTGATAGTGTGCCTGCTCTCCCTCCCCTCTCTTACACACACACAAACAGAGTCCTACTTCCTGGGGGAATTCAGGACTGAACTGGGTGCGGATGTCTGGCAGTTCCTCCACAGCCTGAGGCCTGAGAGGATGTGGGGCTGCCACCAGCAACCAGAAGCAGACTAGAAGGCGGAGGGGCCTCTTGAACCGTTTCACAAGGCTCCTGACAGCTTCCTGCCTTGAAAGATGGCACAGTTTCTTTGAGGCTTGGCCCCAGAGCAAAGGATCGCAGGCTTTGTTGCATTGCACAGGTCACCTCTTCCTGGCCCAGCCCTCTCTCAGTTAATCAAAGCTAACTGGCAAGCAAGGCAGAGTCTGCCCCACAGCATCCCTTCCACAGAGCTGTGCTGGCTTCTGCCAGGACTGGCATCTCTGCTTTCTGCTGCTGAGGCAGTGCAGTCTAGGGACCTGCTGGGGGACCTGTTTCCCTGGGTTCTTGTAGTCTTGCTTCCCCAGGTCATATGTCCATGTAGCACTGCATGTAAGGCCCAGAAGACACTTCCCTACTCTTTGCCAAACACCTTCTTCATGAGTCATTCTGGTGAGTTACATGTGCATTCACATGTGCTCCATCTTGCTGGATGCTGGAAACCATTCATTGACCTTGACAGAAATCACAGAACTAACTGCTTGTCCTCTTAGTTGTTCCTCACGGAGAGGTAAAGTACTAAACTATATCCAATCCTTCAATCCGTGCAATTTTAACATTCAAATTGATGATGCCTCATGTTAAATATTCAGTAGTATTTCCCCAAATCAAAAAGGCCATGACTTGTTTTTTAAGTCAGAGGAGACGATGGTGTTCCTAGGAGAAACACTGGCCTCCCTGCCTGTGGCTGAGTGTCTAGGGTGGCATCAGATCTATCACACAGACAGATGAAAAATACAGAGAGCTGCAGTGAGAGGTGTCTGCTGTGTGCCAGTCCACAGTTTTCTCTTGGAGTTCTGAACTTGATTTCTGAGGCCTCTGAGTCATCAAACAAACCCAAGCCACTGTAGGCATTCCCAGCAACTTCCCACATAGTCTTCTTGGGACTGGATATAAAGAGACAGACAAGTGACATACACATTAAGTACAAGAGCTTGAGCTCTTAAGTTTAATCTAAAACATAAATACAGAGCTGGGGGAGTGGCTCCAGTGGTAAAGTGCCTGACTAGCAAGTGTGAGGCCCTGAGCTCAAACCCCAACACCACCAAATAAATAAATACATTTTCCTTCATGTCAGCAGAAATTATTTTGCTTCTGGACATGCTGGTCAAGAGAAGTCAATAACTGAAATAGAAGTCATAACTAAAATTTTTAAAATCTGTCCTAGAAAATATCATTTATTGTTTCATTTATTGATACTGTTAGCTAGCTTAGGAAGTATGTAAGTTGCTTCAGTGGTCAGAACTATATGTTGGAAGGAAGTCACTCATGTTTTGAAAATAGGTATTTATATCTAAAAATTCATCATACTGTCTTTGTAAATTTTTTTCCTAAATTAAATAAAGCATAAAATTGTTTAGTCTTTATGAAGTTTCAGATTATGGAACCAGAGGCTTGAAATGGTAAAATTAGTTTGTTTTCTAACCTGAATAAATTCTCATCAATGTTACAGAAGTAACTTGTTTACTAATTAGAATAAGGGGAAATCAGTACTGTATTTCATAAGACAGGAAAGATTTCCCCTCTGCATAGCACATGAGGTACTTTACAGGAGGATTTCTTTGCCCTGGAAAGTTGTCAAACTAAGCATTAATTGTACTGCAGATGGCAGTGATAGTGAACTTTAAAGAATGGGGTCTTATCAACACTCTTACACTCAAAGATGTTAAAATATTTTCTTTGAAAATATGATTTTCAGCCGGGTCCCAGTGGCTCACGCCTATAATCCTAGCTACTAAGGAGGCAGAGATCAGGAGGATTGCAGTTTGAAGCCAGCCTAAGCAAATAGTTCGTGAGACCCTATCTCAAGAACACTCAACACAGAAAAGGGATGACAGAGTATCTCAAGTGGTAGAGCACCTACCTAGCAAGCATGAGGCCCTGAGTTCAAACCCCAATACCACACAAAAAAAGAAAATATTTGTGTTGCCATCACTACTACTTTCAAAACAAGAGTCCTGTGATATTGTCCTGATGGTCATCCCTCTTTGCTTTACTACGTGGGTAGCTGAATGGGGGGTGTGAGTTGAAGAGGAACTACTAATGCCACCTCGGGAAGCATGAAGGTAGATATCTTAGAACTTCTCAAACTTGAAATAAGGCTACTGGCAACAAACCAGCATAGCACAAAAGGAAACTGTTCCTTGTGCCAACTCCTCATTTAGGTGGCTGAAAGAATGATAAGGTACACCTTCTTAATTAGCCAGAAGCTAGTATGGGCCCATATAAAAATGGGTTGGAGTCCATCAAGAATCCATTCAGTAGAATGGTTCCAGACCATGTTAAATTTCCTGTTTAGGAACTGCTCTTAAAAATGCTACCTTTTGTTTGCAAAAGTGCAAGACAGTATCATAGCTAATTCACAAATAGAACATAAAATCTAGCATTTGGGGTGGGGAGTGACAGCTCAGTGGTAGGGAGCTTGCCTAACCCTGGGTTTGATCCTCAGCAACACACACACACACACACACACACACACACACACACTCACACACAAACCCTTAGTCTTTGAAAATGATCTTTGCAACTTCATGGAGTAGGATATTCCTTTCAATCATAGCATGTGCTGAATCCCAGCATAAAACAAGAAATCAACCAACCAAAATCTCTGGGGAGAATGGTTAAAAATCACAACCAGAGCCATATTATCAAGTATGAGGCTGACATGAGTCCTATTACAAGCAAAGAACCCCATAGGATTGATGTTTTTCATAGGGTCAGAATCATATTCTAACCCAAACTTTCCTTGCTATGTGTGTGGTTACTATTTGCTGTTATTATTCTTGTCTTCCAGGAATGAAAACAGTCAAGCTGCTGCCTGTCCTCATGGTGCCAGGGCAAAATTGACAGGCACAACACTGGTACCTGCCCAGAAATGAAGAGATATTGCTAGAAAACAGTCAGGGCAATTAATCAAGATCTAGGACCTATTTTAAACTCATTTCCAGCTTTAAGGTAGAATGGGTAGCTTCTGCCAACTCCAAGAGCAAAATCACTTACCCTACTTTTTGACTTTTCACCATCTGCTGATACAAAGCAACACGACAAAACTTAGAGAAGAAATCACACATTTCTAGTGTGTGATTACCTCCCCCATCAGATCTAGATGGGGAAACTGGGTAGGAGGGGAGGGAGTGAGGGGTACAAGTACCTTTTAAACCCAAACTCCCCAGGAACTTTTTTTCCTGCAGTTGTAAAAGTATTGGTAATTTTTGATGAATTTACTCTGTCTTCAAACATTTACTCTTAAGAGCTGTGTCTTATCAGAAGCAGAAGTGTCCCATATTGTGGGACACCAAGGCCACAGGGTATTTCCATCAGACTGGCAGCAAGAACCATAGAGTCCCTAAGCAGAGGAAACAGCACTGTCATGCATTAACCAAGACTTGTTGAGCTCCAACAGGCTCACCTAGGATGGATAAGCTACAGGGAATTGTGCAAAGACTTGACTGGCCAACAGGCCCCACAAGTCAGCATTGGCCTTGGTGAACTCAGTAGGCTCTGTAGGTGCAGAAATGATCTTGCCAAGTGTCTTAAGGTTGGCTAGACTTGAGGTACTGACTAAAACCAACAAAGCCCACAAGATAGTGATACATAAAGCCAAATACTAATTTAGCATTTTATACTCATGGTGGTCTGAGTAGCTCATTTTCTCCTTTAATTTTTTTTTTTTTTTTGAGACAGGTTCTCATTGTGTAGCCCAAGGTGGCCTCAAACTTGCTGTTCTCTTGCCTCACTCTCCCAAGTACTGAGATTAAAGGTGTGCACTGCCACCCTCAGCTTCCATTTTCTTTCTATTTCTACTTTTTGTGATGTTTACCCATCGTCATTCAGTAGAGTTTCTCTCACATTTCTGATTCTCTGGTGCACTGATTTCTTAGTCTCACTCATAGAACGTAGTCTCATTTTGTGAGGGTGCCTCCCCCAAGGGCCACCTGCCTGTGAAGGTATTTGATGAAAACTTGAAAGTTGTGCCATTCCTTGAGAGTCGGTCACTTCTGGGAAGGGCCAGTGTTCTAGAATAAAAGGGAGAGGTGTCAGTCACCAAGATGATTGTGTATTTGTGGGGGCTCCCCCCACTCCTTAAAGGGATATTTGATTATAATATCACTAACATGTGACAATTGGAGGAGGAAGGGAGAAGATACAAATCAACACTTGCAGTTTGGAGGTGTGGCAACCACATCCACATCATAGCTCTTACTGTGTCACAGCTCCTGGCTCAGTTCAGTCCTACTGAGCCCCTAGCCTTGTGGTACAGAGCTCTTCCTTCTAGAGTTTCAGGGCAATTGAAGACTTATTACAAGTGACTGATGAACTTTGCTCTTTTGGCCTCACTTGCACATCAGTGTTTCTGTCTTTGGCCTGGAATAGCTAGAATTAGGGGAGGGATCTTGGGGGAGATTAGGAAGATTGTTCAAGAAGGAGTCCAGAGAGAGAAGGTAGTCTCACTTCTACCCATCCATCCTAGAATTTTGCAGCATAGCCTTGAGCTTACAGACTAGCCTAATACCTTAAGGAAAAATCATTCCACGCCTTTAGTGGTTGCCTAGCCAACCACTTCACAGTTTTACATAAGGAAATTAGAGAATAGGAAGTGGGTTGGTGAATGGGGGTGGGTGGGACAGGGAACAAGGACTGTCTCTTTCTGACCCTGGGAGAAGTGGGAAGGAGAAGAAAAGGAGGAAGGGGAGTAACAGAGGTAAGGTAGCCAGATGAGTATTTCTTTTGCCCTTCCCGACTCTCCACCCAGACTGGGAGTCTACCAAGTCATTTTCTGATATTAGCCACACCTCTGTGGGAGACCAGGATATGCTACCCCAAACCATGAAGGATCAGTGAACTGAAGACAATTAAGAAGAAGCCGATGTATGACAGCTCTCTGCCCTCCATAGACTTACAAGGGCAAAGTTGTCTAACCCATCTTCTATCAGCAAGAACAAAGGTCTATGACTGAAGGCAATGCTGGACTTTTGTAACCTGGAGATGGTACCAGAGGAATTGACATTGATGAACTTTGCTAACTAGCCTCTATCTGCCACTCATTTGCCTTCCCCAAATTGCTGGCCCTAAGACTAAAAGTTCTTTTTCTTGTCTTGTTACTTCTCCAAAACTGCATTGTACTTTGTTTAAGTGACTGTACAAGCTAGATTGAAGACTCTTTGAACACTCCTCATTTCCTGGGTGACTCCCAAGTATATTTGAAATACATATGTTAATGAATTTCTGTATTTGTTTTTCTGTTATCAATCTGGCTTCTGTTACAGGGGTTTATGCCAACTAAGAACCTATGGTACTTAAAGAATAATACTGATTCTTCTGTACCACGAACACTAAAGTAGCAAATACTAACTCATTGCTCTTAGAGAAAAAAGCCTCAGAACTGCATGCCTGTGGGTCTCCAGTTGCAACATGGAGAAACTTTGAAATAGACTTTATTATTTAGAGCAGCAAAATTGAGCAGAAAATACAGAGAGCTACCATGAACCCCTGCTCCCACACACGAACAACCTCCACGATCAACATCCTTTGCAGAATGGTACATTTTTAAAACTCTGATCAAGCTACATTGACACCTCATAATCACCTGAAGTCCATAGCACTCCTGGTGCTGTGTATTCTACAGGTTTTTACAAGTGGGTTATGACAGCATTCGCTACTAGGGTACCATACAGAGTATTTTCACTGCCTTAAAGTCCTCTGTGCTGCTTTCGCCCCTCCCTTCTCCCTAATTCCTAGCAGCCACTGATCTTTTTTACTGTCTTGCATTTTTGCCTTTGAGAATGTCATGTTATAGTTTGAATCTAAAATGTCCCCCAAAGGCCATGTGTCTTGTTGCCAGTTGATGGACTTTGACAAAGTGACTGCATCTTGAGGGCTCTGCCCTCGTCAATGGGTTGATCCATTGTTGGGTTCATAATTTTATAGGCTATTGAGAGGTGATATAAACTTAGGAGGTGGGAGCTAGTTGAAGGGAGTGGGTCCTTGAGGGTTGCCTTTGGGGACTATATCCTATCCCAATCCATTCCTCTCTCTTTGCCGCTTGTCTTCCTCGAAGTGAGCTGTTTTGGTCTATCCCATGTTCCTTACCATGATGTTCTGTCCCATTGTGGACTCAAAGCAATGGAGCAAGGTGAGCACGGACTGAAACCTCTGACACAGTGAGTCAAAATAAGCCTTTCCTCTTTTGTTTACTTCAGATATTTCATCATAGTGACAAAAAGCTGACTAACAGCCAGGCATGCTAGGGCATGCCTGTAATTGCAGCTTTTTGAGAAGCTGAGGTAGGAGGTTCACAAATTCAAGGTCTTCCTGAAACCAGAGTTTTGGACCCAAGATCCAAACTCCTGGAATTCCACATGCCATTTCCATCCCACAGCACAGGACATGCCGGGGGAAGAGGCAGAGTAAGCGCTCAGCTCACCTCCATCCACCTTTGGGAAACAGACATGAGCTATAAGTTTAAGGTAACAAAAGAACTGGGGGCAGGGGACACAAGGCTTGCATAGTTAGACAGTTTCAGTCAAAGGAGTGGTCTGGCTGGTCATTATCGTAGTTCTTGTTCTGGGAGAGGTTCCAGAGTTGTTATCTGGAGGGTGGTCCAACCTGAGGAAGGTCTACTGTTTGGGGTAGTTTCTGTCCCTTGTCATGAAGATGTTATCAGTTCTGTCTTCCCTGGAATCCAAGGTGATTGCAAAGTGACTGCAAAAAGAATGGCTTACAGCAAAGACAGATACAAAATGAAGGAAAGAGGCCATGTTTTTCCTCCTGCTTTTAGTTAATTCATGGGCCTGAATAAGGAGCAAAGACTTTTCAGCAAAAGCAGTTTGGGCACCTCTTACATACCTGGGAAACTTTTTGAGACAGTCTCAAAATAAAGTTAAACGGGGGAGGAGGGAGGACTGAAGGGTGGTGCTTCTGTACAAGAGCCTAGGTTCGATCCCAGGCCCATGCACACAAAAAGTTAACACATTGTATAATTGGAATCACATATTGCCATTTCAGATTGGCTTCTTTCACTTAGTTGTATGCATGTAAGTTTCTTCCATGACTTTGCATGGCTCAATAGCTTATTTTCTTTTAATACTGAAAAATATTCCATTATCTGGGTGTCCCACTATGTTTTGGACTAAATTGCGCCCCTCATTCATATGTTACAGCCCTAACCTTCAAGGTGACTTATTATATTTGAAGATGGAAACTTTAAAGAGGTAAATAAGGTTAAATGAGGTCATAAGGGTGGGGCACTCACCCAATGGGACTGACGTCCTCATAAGAAGAAACACCAGAGAGGTTGCTCACTCAAGGAAAGGCCACATGAAAACACAACAAGACAGCAGCCATTATAAGCCAGGAAGAGATCACTCACCAGAAACTAAATTGGCTGAGTCCTTGGTGCTAGACTTCTAGTCTCCAGAACTGTTAGAAAATAACTTTCTGTTGTTTAAGCTACCCAGTCTGTGGTATTTTGTTACTGGCTGCAGCAGACAAATGCACAGGTATTTGTGTATTTCCTACTGAAAGACCTCTTGTTTGCTTCCAAGTTTGAACAACAATGAATAAAGTGGCTATAAACATCCACGTTCAGGTTTTTGTATGGACATGAGATTTCAGCTCATTGGGTAAACAGCAATAAGCAAGTCTGGTGGATCACAGGAAAAAGTATATTTAGTTTTATAAGAAGCTACCAATCTTGCTAGATCATTTTTTATTTCCACCAGCAGTAATTGATGTGTTATCCCACATCTTCACTGGTAGTTGGTGCTGTCAGTGTTCCCATACTTTGGGCTCTCTGATAAGTGTGTGCTGTTTTAATCTGCACTTCCCTGATGACATAGAATGGGGGGTAAATTTTCAGGTGTTCATTTACCATTTGTTTCTTTGGTGAGGGGTCTGTTTGGGTATTTTGCCCACATTTTTTCAGCAAATTGTTGTAAGTTGCACTTAAGTTTCTTCCATGTTTTTCCATGGCTTGATAGCTCATTTCTTTTTCACTATTAAAAAAAAAAAGTCATCACCTGGATGCATTAGTAATTTTTGTGTCACTGTGACAAAATATTTGACAGAAACAACGTTAGGGAGGAAGGACTTATTTTTCTCATAGTTTTCATCCATTGTGGCAGGAAGGGTGTAGTGGATTAGAGTATATTATGGTGGCCAGGAAGCAGAGAGAGAGAGAGAGAGAGAGAGTATGCTTGCACTAGCTGGATTTCTACTTTTTCCATCTGTGCCTCCAGCCTATGGGATAGTGGTGCCCACATTTAGGATGGGTTTTCCCCCCCTTAGTTAATCCTGTCTGGAAATGCCCTCACAGACACACCCTGAGGTGTGCTTTACTAATCTCCTAGGTACCTCTCAATCCTCCAGTCAGGTTGACAGTGAAGACTAACCATCACATACATGTACCGTGATGTTTTGGACTTTCTTTGTTTTCTCATTATTTCTAGTGTTTTCTTATTGTTAAGTTTTAAGAGTACTTTGTACATTTTGAATGCCAGACCTTTTATCTCCTGATTCTTTTACAAATGTTTTCTCCCAGTCTGTCGTTTATATTCTCATTTCACTTGGTAGTATGTCTTATAGAGCAGAAGTTTTAAAATTTTATTAACCAATCAAGATATAGCCTTGTTTTATGTGTGTTCTGTTTAATTTCACCTTATTTTATAGTAAATCATTAACATTGAATTCACAGCTAATAACACTATAAATCAGGCCCCTAAAGTTTATCCAACACACATTGTCTCGGTCTCTTTGGGCTGCCATAGCAAAACACTACCGACGGTGCTTAAACCACAGAAATTTATTTTCTCACAGTTCTGGTGGCTGGAAACTTCAAAATGAAGGTGCTGGCAAGTTCAGTTTGTTTCAAAAAGTCTTTTCCTGTCCTTCAGATGGTTGCCTTGCCTGCACTTGGCTTTTCTTCTTTGGAAAGAGAAAGAGTGCTCTTTTTTCTTTTTTGTGGTACTGGGGCTTGTACTTAGGGCCTTCACCTTGAGCCACTCCACCAGCCCATTTTTTGTGAAGGGTTTTTTGAGATAGGGTCTCATGAACTATTTGCCCAGACTGGTTTTGAACCACGATACTGATCTCTGCCTCCTGAGTAGCTAGGAATACAGACGTGAGCCACTGGCCCCTGGCAGCTCTTTTTATAAGGATACCAAGCCTGTCAGATCAAGGTCCCATCCTTGTAACCTTAATTACCTCCTTAAAGGTCTCATTTCTAAATTTATCCACACTGTGGGGTATAGCATCAACATATGAATTTGGGGAAACACAAGTGCACAGCACATGTGTTTTCTTCGTGAAGCACATCACAGCCTTCTTCAGCTTGAGAACACTAAACAACACTTTAGGGCTAGAGCTGGAAGCCATTTTTAACAATAAAAATCTCCACTGAAAGGCAGACAAATGGGAAAAAATATGGCACTGACAAGACGGCAGACACCGGATTACATATGACAGCTGAAACACAAAGGCAGAGCATCGTCTTGTCTGGCCTTGGCTGAGAACGTGAAAATGAGCCAAATTTTTATCATTTGTGCCTGTCCACAAATGACTATAAAATACAGTCAGGCGGTGTGATTTCATCATTGTGTAAGCGACATAGAGTGTGCTCACATGAAGAAGCTGTGACATCACTAGAGTATAATCTTATGGAACCACCACTGCACACACAGATCATGAACCCCAATGTTTTTATGGGGTGCATAATTAATTATATTGATTGTGACGTTACAAATAAATTTTAGCAAATAAGTAAATTCACAAATATGGTATCTATGAATAATGAGTATTAGCTGCATATATTTATGATAATTTGGAGAGGGGCTTCCCATCAGACCTGTATGGATTTTGGATAAAGGATTATAGTACAGAAGGGCTCAGGGCAACAAGTGGTCATCTAGATACTAAAGAAGGTGAAAGGCCATAAGCCAATGGAAAGATCCAGTGAACAATCTGGAAACCCCTTGGTTCTCTTGCCTCACAGGATGCTGAGTCGAAGGCCAGAAGACTTGCCACAGGGTCTACTGGGACAAAGCAAGGTGACCCTGTAGCAGAAGTTGGGGTTAGAATGCCAGGCCAAGGAGCTGGAGGGAAAACATAAGCAGAAATCCAGGGGTATCTAATTACAGTGATCAGAAAAGGTGTGGCAAGTTCCTTTGCCAAACAGCCAGAGTCTGCCAGCCACAGGTTTCAAGCCCTGAAGAGATACCGGGCATCAGCCCCTGGACGGGTTTGCCCACTGAGATGCACAGATCCCAGCAAGTGTGAGTCTGGAGCTATTGAGAGGCCAGGGGACTGCCCAGATCCCATCAGCACATGGGGACCTAGAAAACCACCATCGTTTCTATGCTGACTCTTACAGCCCACCTCTTCAACTAACTGAAATGCAAGGGGTAAGGTCAAGCTAACTGAGCAACATGGTCCGATAGTAAATTAGGACGAAGGGAAATTTCTAATTACGGGAGCACTAAACTTTATATCAGATTGAAGATTTAGCTTTTCCAATAGTTATCAATGGGTAGAGAATTGAGAGAGGGGCTAATTTAGTTAAAGAAAAGGTGATGAAATTCCTTTTTTCCCATGTATCTCAGTTGCACCGTAGGCTGAAATATTTATGACTATACATCATCTTATGAAATATACATAATTTTTTTGAAATTGGTTATTCCCTGATTGGTGGTCATAATCTAGCAAGGGAAATAAATGCTTCATAATTCTTCATAGTGACAGGGCTATTTAGGTGTGTGCCTGTGCCAGTTCATTGATTTGCTTTGTCCAGAGGGCAGCAGTGAGCCTTGACAATGATGGGAGCCAAGGAAGACATTGATTCAAGGAAGACATTGATTTAATCCTCAGTAGTGTCAAAGAAAGAAAGGAAGAAGGAAGGAAGGAAGGAAGGAGAAAGAAAAGAAAGAAAAAGAAAGGAAGGAAGACAATGAAGTGGTACTGAGGGGAGCAAGTGTTCCTCTAAGTGTCTTCAGAAGACTCTTAGAGACATTCAGATGTAATTCTCACAGTTTTCAGTGCCAGCTGCAAAATGATGGATCTGTCAGTTGCACAGCCCCAGAGCTGTGACCTACCAATCCTCCTTTCTTCTCACACACTTCACACCTTCGCAAGCCAAGAACACCTGCTCTGAGAAAGCCTGTGTAAGGACTTCTCTTGGCTATCATCGTTGTTCCTCTTTGAGTCTATTCACTCTTTTCATTGCCCAAAAACTCTCGATGTTGGTGCTTTTGTTCCTGAATTTTAAAATGTGGTGTTACTTTCCATGGCCACCTGTGCTGCCCCCATCCACTTACTACCCTTCGCTGCCCTGTTTGGTGCCCTGAGAAGGTGACCTTGGGCAATGTGGGCAGGATCTCTGTTGGCCAGTGAGTTCTGCCATGGAAGGTGGTTGAGGCCACCCTCCCCGTGCTACACAGCCTCTGGCTCACATTGCATCCCTCCTTGCCCACAGTCTCTGCTGGGACCCGACCTTTGCAGCCCCTGGTCAAGGAGGGTTTAATGATTCTATTACAGTCTCCTTGCTCCTTCAGTCCCGTGGGTGATTACGACTGCTGCAATGGTCACATACCGAGTACGTCCCTTACACTTGCCCATACTCCAAAATGTCTTTCTTTCTCTTTTGGTGGGACTGGGGTTTGAACTCAGGGCTTCACATTGCAAAGCAAGCACTCTAACACTTCAGTCACTCCTCCAGTACAAACATTTCTTTATTCAATTGGTTGTGGTATAATCTTAGGGATCCTGAGTTCTAGTCTAGGTTGGATCACATACCAAGACCCTGTCTCAAAAAAAAAAAAAACAAAACAAAGAAAGAAAAGAAGAGAGAGAGAGGAGAAACAAAGAAACAAAGAATGAAACAAAGAAAGAAGAAAGAACAGAAATCTCTTTATTCAGTTGCAGGAGTTGAAGTTTGCTTGTCAGGAACCTTCCTGATACTCCAAGTAATCTCCAATTTACTATTTGTGATGTCCCCCCAAGCCTTGGGTTTTTCATGGTTCAGTCCACAGACAACTTGCTTTCAAAATCATTACAGGTGCTGGCTATAAATGCAAGTTTCTGGGTGGCACTTGCCAGCACCTTGCCAGGGTATCTGAGAGAGCCAGGGAGTGGTTCCTGAGGAGGCCTGTGCCCTGCTGAGTGAACAGCTTGTCTGAGGCTCATCTCCACTGGGAGTCAGCTAGCACCTGAGAATGGGTTCTGGACACATCAATAGCCTGGCAGGACTCTGGGGCAAAGTCCCTCTTTATTCTTTACAGGCAAATCAGAGATGAATTATGTTTATTTCAACTAATTTAAACCTCTAAGAGCAAAAGGTATCTGTCAATATTTTTGAGCCAAGGCTGCTGTCAGGAGGCCTGCATAATATGCACTCTTCAGGACCACCCAATTACGCTTCTCAGGGGGCTGTAAAATGCAGTGAGTTTGCTCAAGCTTGAGATGGTCTTTTACAAAGCCACCCCTCTTCCTCTTGCATTCACTGACCTGATCCTTGGAGAATTCAGAACTGCAGTAAATAGAGCCATCTTGCTGTCAATTTACTGTCTTTATGGAAGGGAAACCAAGCTGAAGGGACTTGCCCCAAAGCTCACACCCAGTTGCTTTGTTTAGTGATGTGTGTTTTCCTGCTCCACAAAGTACTTAGGGTGTTTCTTACTGCTAGGCAGTGACAGAGTTGAACTTTTGGGTCAGGTCTTTTCCACTGAGAGCCTTGGTTGGTGGCATGAGCTTGAAATGTCACCTTTTTTTTTTTTTTAAAGGCCTGTATTAGTTTCCTATCACTCATAACAAATCCCCACAACTTTAGTGACTTCAAACAACACTCATTTATTATCTCTGTGGTTTCTAAAGGTTGAAAGTCCAGGCCAGACTGAGCTGGACCCTTTGCTCAGGGTCCCCTAGTGGTGGTCTGGGATGTGTTCCTTTCTGGACCTCTGGATCTTGTCTCAAGCTCACATGGTTGCTGGCAGGATTCAGTTGTGACGGTTAGACTGAGGCTCTGACTGTTGCTGGATGGCACACCAGGGCCACCCTCAGCTCCTCGAGGCTGCTCCTGACAACGAGGCCTCATACGAGGACCTCTCCCAGGCCCACAGGACAATCTCCCTTTTAGTGAACTAAGGTCAACTGAGTAGCAAGCTCATCACAGGTCACACCCCTTCATGTCCACAGGTCTGCCCACACGAAGTGGAAGGCATTACACAGGGTATGAATACTAGGGACCAGTAGCTAGGCCACATCTCAACACTGCCCATCACACATGCCCTTAAAGTAGCATATGCCCCATACATATTTTGAGTCTTACAATCTTTACAGTAGTTCTAAGAAGAGGCTACTATTACTACTATCTTCTTTTTATACCTTGTGGGGTAATGGCAAATACAAATTAAAATAAGAGAATTAATTCTCCCTGTTGATAATAAAGGAAGAGACACTCCACCCCTTCCAGTGTTTCTGTTCTTTTCTCTGTCCTTTCAAATGTGTGTAAGTCAGGAAATTTCCTCAAGGATCTGGGGGAGCTCTCCCTTTGAAATGAAATCAAGAAAGTGAATGTCCAATCTTTTCAAGTCTCATAGGCCCACTTGCCACTTGGCTCCAAACTGCAAAGCCTACTGATACAATGGGTTGAGTCCACTTAATTATATATAACACAGTGAAGGTCCTACCTTCTTTATAATGGGTCCCTTTTGTGGGTGCTCTGTAACATGTCTCATTCTGGTTTAGTGCTTACTCAGCAATAAATCATTTCCCTCCTCTCCTACCTTTGTAAAGAGGCTTTCTAAGTTGGGAGGAGGTTTTGTTTTCAATTACATTTCCCCAGTAGATGCAGAGAAGTTAAGGAACTTGTCAATGACACCTTGTAATGAGTGATAGAGCTGTCCTGTAAACTCAGGTTGCTGGCTATAAAGCCCGTGTATCTACCCACCTTGTTATCTTCTTCTACCAAGAACAACTTGAAGTATCTACCTGGTCTCTACCTGAGGCTTTTCCACACACTTTTGACAAGTGAGACCTCTACAGCTAATTCTTTACACTGGGGTTTCTTGACCTCAGGAATATTGACATTTGGGGCTACATAATTTGCTGTCCCAGGGCTATCCAGTGGGTTGTAGGATGTTTAACAGCATGGCTGGCCTCCACCCTTGAGGCAGGAGTAGCATTCCCAGCGGTGACAATCAACAAGTCTCCAAACTTTGTCAAATGTTTGGAGAAAAAAAATCATCCCAGATTGGCAGTCAATATACATGCACACATACACACATACACATACTCACTTGTGCACACATGCCCCACTCCACTGGCTTGCAGGGAGATGCGAAAAGAGAAGAGGATCTGGAGGTGGGAGAAAGGCTTTGACTTTCACGGAGCAGCTGGTCAATGATCTAGGAGTTGAGGATTGTGGATTTCGAAAACTCCTTTTTCTTTTCATTAGGCTACAGCCCTTCCTGCCTCCTGAGTGCTCAGAATGCAGGTGTGCGCCACCACACCCGGCTTAAATCTTAACTTAAACAAGAACCTAGGGTCGGGTTAGAAATGGATACATTCTTTCATCCCATGCTTTTTTTTCCTGGTTGGATTAAAGAAGCAAAGTGTATGAGAAGAGCAAATCACATTAAAATCCCTACTTTTTACCAAAGATTTAGGCCACTTCAGTTTGAATTGTATTTCCCTATCTTTCGTGAAATTTAAGTTTGTTAAATCCCTAAAGGATTATTCAGGGGAAAATATTAATGACTTCAGATTTGATACAGCTACAGATCACAGTAAGAAGGTAACTTCACCCTGGAAAATTCTCAACTAAAATCCTTGGAATAATCAAATAAAAGATTTTTTTAAAGATATTATTTCTTGCTATTTCAAGCCTTTGCATCTTGCCTGAGCTAACAAAAACATATATAGATATATCTTTTGAAGTTAAGTAATTTGTGAATTGAAAGTGAACCCAATGTGCTTTCACCCCTTTGTCTGAACATTCTGTACTTTAAATGGACTTCAGAAGCAGTGCTGTCTCCATTCTGGGGTCATTTCTTTCCAAGCTGTGTAAACGACTACTCCTTCCACACAGTCAGCAACTAAGCATGTTCCAAAGATCTGCTATCTCACTAGCGTGTTAGCAAAGGCAAAGAATCACAAGACACAGTGTCTCTTCTCCCAAGTTAGGTCACTGCTGTGGGAATCTAGTTCTGTACGTGAAGTGGGAAGGCATTTGCGAAATTTCGAAATCTAGTCCTACTCAAAAGTTGAAGAAACTGATTCAACAATATTTATGTTCATAAGTAAAAAGAAAACAAAGGGTGCTTAATATTGGTGCTCCTTAATGTGTTCCCACCAGAAAAAAGTGGGAGGGATTTCTTTCATGCTTTAAAATTGGGCCACTCTCTCTGTACTTAGATATGTCTCAGTTCTGTCAGGGATCTCTTTTCTGAAACACAGCAGCTTCAATGAACAAGAAGATCTGTTGACGTGGGTCATCTCATCTAATGATTTTTCTGAATGTTCTATGAGACTCTGAAGCAATTATGTTTCGATGCTATGCAAATTCCAAATGACAATGCATTTTTACTATGTTTAACCTTGGAGTTATTAAACTTACACTCTAGACTTCTAAATTATTTGACTTGACCGGGGATCTAATGGACCCTATTTCATTTTGGTCACCATGAACCTAATGCAAAGTCTTGACACTGGTCCCTCCAGTACTTGCCACAATGTGGCAGCCACGGCCAAAGGGTGCCTTCAAGGTCTCCTGAGAGGAATTCTGGAAAACGTCTACCCTGGGGAAAATCCCTGCTGAATTGACGGTGACACCATAGAACTTAGTATGAGACCTACTGACCTGACCTATGCACCTCTCAAATGTAGCTCCTTGAGGGCAATATGTGGGCTCCAGGAAGTTCCTGGTGGCTCTCCCATTCCCTTTCCCAGAATAAGGATCTGAATGAGTATCATGACAGGGCGCGGGATGAGTAACCAAGTCATCCACTTGCTTCATTTGCTATATCCCTGGGGAAATGGTGTGGCTCTTAGTCGTGTATTAAAGAGTATGCCTGACCCTCACATTTGCTATTTTGGCCCAACACCATATGTATAGCTATTTATTATTTCTTCAATCCCTTATTACTTTTGTTTTTGGTGGTACTGGGGGTTGAACTCAGGACCCCCTGCTTGCTAGGAAAGCACTCTCCCACTTGAGCACTGGCCTCAACACCATCAATGCCATATCCTGTTCCTGATTGCTGAGAGGTACATGGATGTACCACTTTTTAGATTGTCCTTTGGACTGTTTCTCACTGCCCACATTGTATCCATTTTCCTCTACAATGTGGCCGATTCCTCACCATGGACAGTATCTTTTGGTACAAGTTCACTCTAAGTGTCTGTGTGGAATTATTTTATTCTATTTAGGTTTGAAGACTCTTTAGCAGAAAGAGTTTCTGTGTTGTCAGTTTAGGGGGCAGCTATGTCTGTTGTTCACTATCTTCTTGCCATCTCTTAGAATAATGGTGTGGTATAAGGGAAAGAAGACTGGGTTAAGTGTAAAGGTACCTGGCTGCCTCATTAATTATTTGGTCTCTTGTGTAAGTATTTGGGGCTCACTTTGCTCACCTTTGAAATGAGGAGGTGGTAGATTAGACTGTTTGGATTTTGCACGTTGGTATGCAAATTTGAGCTCTATAAAACACTACTCAAGGCCATGCATTTCTGTTGAACAAAAACTTTCATTGTCCACCACGTACGATGCCGGGGATGCTGGGAAACAGAAAGGCGAATCCGAAGTGTCGCCATCTGAGAGTTCATGGTATTGTAAAAGACACAAAATACATGCATGCATAACCATCAACCATGGGCAGGATGGACACAATGATAAGCACCTCCAGAAAGGAACAGACACACACACATCTGCTTAAGCTTTGGTTGGGCCTGTGTGTGGACTCAGGTGGCAGGTAAATGAGGTTAAGGGCAGAGCAGAAAGTGAGCTGAGTCTTTTTGCTTGTTTAAACAATTGTTTAATGAAGTAGCACATGAAAAAGTGGATGAGATTGACTGGGCACTCACAAAAGACTAAACACACAGGAAAACAGGCTCAAGCTCATTAGTTAACAGGGAAATGCGATTAGCCTTCCTGAGTGAGATACCAGCGCCACTCACCAAAGGGCTAAGGTTACCATGACGGAGAACCAAGGGATCTTTGAAATGTGCCACAGTAGAATCTCTCCTGAGCTGCTGCTATGGGCAAATCCAGGAACGCACTTTGGAAAACTGTTTGGCATTCGTATTAAAGCATACCGTAAGTCAAGGGCATTCTATTTAGGGTTAACCCCAAAAGAAATGTGCACACCTGTGAACGAAAAGAACTGAACAAGGATGTACATAGCATTACTACTAACAGCTCTAAACTGGAAACAACCCAGATTCCTTCCACAGTAAAACAGAGATAAACTTTGTTAGTCAGTCACATAGTATACATAATTTTACACCATAAATGTTATTGTGACCAGAACCCAAGGTTGAGAGCCTGACTTGGGGGGTTCCAATGTATCAGTTCTGGCCATCCCCCTCAATGTGATAATTAAAGACATGGGCAGTGGTAAAGGTCGGAGAAAGGAGATTTACTATGCACCAAACTCAAGCAGCAAGAGGGAGAGTAAGTGTTTTTCAGTCCATCTACAGACATAAGCTTTAGGTGTAAACAGGGAAATGATTGGGGCAGAGGGCATAATTAAATAGTTCTGAAGAAAGATATGGTCCAGTTGCTTGACCTGGATTGGTTAAGGGTGGTCATGATAAGAAAGTCATTAGTGATTAGGGGATAATTTCAGCTCTTGTTACAAGATGTTAGTCCTTCAGCTATGTCTTTCCTGAATCCAAACAGACTGCAAGGTGACTGCTGGAGATAACAGCTCAGAGCAAAGAAGACAGGTGCAAAATGGAAGCAGGGACACCAAATTTTTATGCTGCTTTTAGTTACCCTTTGGACAGTTGCAGGTCCAGTGAAGAGTCAGTGCTTTTAGCAAAAACAGTTGTTTCTAATTACCAGTTATATTATGGTAAGTTTTTTATGACTTTTGTGGGGATGTGCATGTGTAATATTAAAAATGCACACTTGATATTCTTTCTTTCAAAATGTACTAGCACAAACCTTTCCCCACCACACTCAAGAAAAAAGGATCTTCAATTATTTTAATTTGCATATTTTAAATTTCTAATGTTGATTTTTTTTCATTTCCTAACAAATTTGCAGTATTATATTCTTTGTTCATTTCCTTTTCTTGAGGCTTTTCTCATAGTTTTTTGGCCTTTTATTTTTAAAAATTAAGAGATAATATTTTATTTATCATATTAGTTCCCTTTAGTGCTATTGCACGAGTTTGTACTGGTACCATCCAATAGAATTCTGGAGAAGACGCAAATATTCTACGACACGCTGCCCAATACTATGTGTCAACACAAAAGGTGCCATTGGCCACATGTGGTTGTCGAGCACTTGAAAACATGACTAGTGGATAGCCAGGCACAGTGGCATGCACCTGTAGTCCCAGCTACCTTGAAGCCTGAGGCAGGAGGATCGCTTTAGTCCATGGACTCAATGACAGGCTGGCCAGGACAGTCAGACTTTATCTCAAAATAACAAAAAAACAGGCATAGTAAAGAACTAAAATTTTAATTTATTATAATTACTTAAATTAAAAATTGCCCGTGGCCAAAATAGGTCAATGATTAATTCCTTGTAATTAAATGTCAAAGACTTTCAAACCCCAAAGTGTAAACTAAAAATACCTTCCCCTACATTAGTTTATTTTGAGTACACTGAAGATCAGCCTCTGATTCACTTTGCTGAAATGAAATTACTGGCCCTGTCGAGGATAGAGCACTGGTAGAAAGTCAGTGGGCATTTCTCAACCACTGGTGAAGCCAGAAAACAGATGGAATTCAGGCCACGTATGTGTGGGGTTTGTTTGCAATGGGTCATCCAAGTGAAAAGGACAACAGTGTCCGCCATCATTAAACCTAACTTTAACTTGTCCAGATTTTCCAAGTCTCACCAGTGGCTTCAAGCTTCTAGAAAATGAAAGTAGTAAAAACCAAAAGCAAGGAGGAAAATAAAAAGCAAAAAAGTAAAAGGACAAGAAGTCAGCTTTTAGAAAAGCATACTTTTCTGAGTCAGACTGGTTACCCAGGAAGTCCTCTGCTCCATGGTAGGTGAGCATGGCGCTGAAATGAGGTAGGGAAGGCCCCCCCCACCCCACCTCCCTTGCCTCCAAAGGTAGCCCATAGTACTTACTCTTAAGTATCTCATCACACATGTCCACCCAGCTGCCACTCCTAAGCCTCTTAAGTTCTGCTCTGGTCCCAGTGCTAGATGGCACTTTTTCTCTGGTTTCTATAATGTTCACCTTTGGCTTCAAATTGTGGTGTCCTGTGCTTACAAGGCTCCACTGCACTACTTTGCCAGGATCTTTTGCTGTTGGGACCCCTAAAATTCTATCTTTATCCCTGTTCTATTAATCTCTGTACTGGGAGGTTTACCTGAAGGATATTTAACAACATGTGAAAACATGTAAGCATGTGAAAACACGCAATACTTCTCCCATGTTTGGAATGAAGCACGTATTTTGTGAATGACTCATAACCTGGGATCACTGAAGTTGGAGAATGAGTACTCAAGCTGTTCCCAACCAGGGACTTGATGTCACCGTCACCCTCTCCACAGGCATGTCTGTTTTGCAAAACCTGTGCTTTGCTGAGAAAAAAGGTTAAAGGTCGGGGCAGCCCCCAGTCACCCACTGTAGCACGGTGCCAAGCTGGGAGGGGGAAGATGGGAGTTGTGAAGGAGGGAGGAGAGAAGTGGGATGAGGCATGAGGGTGGGGTGTACACAGGCCCCCGATATCAACAGGGGTCCCCAACCCAGGATCCACAGTGCATGGGCTAGTAACTCCTCTGTGACCAGCAGAGCCCAGGAGTGGCCTCCTCATAAGAAGCCTTAAGCCTCTGAGCGCGACAGGGGCCCCTGAGGCCTCCCCCCTCTGTCCAGCCCACAGCCCTCTATGCTGCAGCAAGAGGAAAGGGAGAAGGAAACTGCTCACAAAGAGGACTTGCACTTCAAATAAACTGAACATTTATCCCAAAGGACATTTCAGCCTGGAGAAAATGGAAATTGCCAAAGAAAAGACCCTGCTGACAATGGAAACAGCAGCTTGGGGAAGGAAAGTAAAGATGGTGTCTTTAGTTTTTATTTATGAACATTGATTCATAATGTGTAAATTTTCACTTCTCTACAACTATATCAATTCTTTCTCCAGCAATATGGTAAGAGAAAAAATAGTTCCCACTTGCCAAATCAGAAGTGATGATTACCCGACTGCATCCTAAATCTAGAAACCTCCCGCATTTGACACATGCTTGTTCTTACCGTGCAATGTGTAAGTCCAGATTAACAATGCAATGTTCATTTAGAGCACTGAGCGTGAGCTATCCTCACTGCCAGAGGGAAAAAGAGCCTCAGAAAGATTCTACCTGGATTAGTCATAATTATTAAAAACCCACGTCCTCCTGCTGCTTCTAGCAAGACCACAGGTCAAGGTTATTCACGTGCTCGTTGGCCATCTGAGTGTTGCAAGTTGACACTTAACAGTTCACACCCCACCTCCAACTCATTCCTCATAACCGATCTATGGGTGTTTAAATTACCATGTTAATTCTTATAATGAAGCCATAGCTCTACATCCAAAGTTATTCTCCTAAAATAATAACATATTACCATTAACAATAACTTAAGTTTATTGCATGAGTTATAGTTTACACCGTTATTCACACTATTATTTAATCTGAATGGCAAGAAGGACATTTATTGTACCTTACATTTGAGGCAATACAGGCCTCTTTATTGAGGAGTCTTTCCCAACCACGACTAACCCAGATCTTCAGTCTTGGAGCTGCCTCACTAATCTACTCAAGCATTTGCTTGACTCCTACCTGTCATCCTGGGATCCATGATTTGATCCTTGCTGTTTATCTGTAGATTCTCTCTCTTTAAGGTATAGTGTTGTCTGGATTCACTGTTTGCACAACTTCACAGACCCACCTTGCCCACACTAACCTCACCTTCCTCCAAATGCCCACTGCACGTCCTCTTGACAGCACCATTCGGTAACCCATCCTGTCCACCCCTTAAAATACTTAACTGCTACCCACCTCTCAGTATGTCTTCCCATATTTCTGCACACCACAGGTTCTCATGATTCTTAGGTTTGATTATTGACCAAAATAGTTCTGTTCCTCTCTGATGAAAAGAAAAAAGGTCCCATGAGATCCCTGAGCCCTTAGGACAAGGGAAGAACTGAAAAAGCAGGCAAGAGGGAGGAGGTCCTACTTCAGTGTTTTGTTTACAACTATCCCTGCCAAGACACCAGATTAATTTGTTATTTAGCCCTGCCCAGGGAAGACTGCAATTTCGCTCTCTGATCAAAAATACTTTATTTTACTTAATGACTGAAACATACATACGTAGGCTGCAAACAGCATAGTGGATGGGCAGACCAATACCTTCACAGGCTAGTGCCTTGCACAGGACTAGCAAATGTAACTGGGGTTTCTAACCTTGTGACAGAGCCCATGGACTTCAAAGTGTCTTCTTTATTTCCTTTTCTTAAAAAGTACATTCAATCTACTGTGGACTTTCCCATCTGTCGGTGCAGCTGGAGGTGACTTCCTGCTTTGTCAGCTGACCCTGAGTCACATCGCTGCTGCACTAGAACAGCTGCTTCTGCAGCTAAGGCACCTCCAGAGGGACAGGCCTGTGCTGTCACACCTCCCTTTTGGTGGGATGCTATTTGTGTCTTTTTGTTTTCCCTGCTCATTTCAATCTTCAGTTATCAGCTATGCTCCCAATATTCATCTGTGTGATAACATTTCAAAAGATGGGAAAATCAGTTTCCTATATTCCAGAATAAAAACGACATTTGCAAAAAGTCCAGCTCTGTAGACAATGAGTCATTTATCCGGGCCACCCCTTTCTTCAAGGGGTCCTTCCTCTGATCTGCATTTCGGGGATGTGTACAGTAAGGCCGATGGTGATGACCCAAGTACTCATTCTGGGATTCAAAATGATGCAAGTAGAGTTTAAAAGGAATTTCACAACCACAGGAAAGGAGCTAGGAGGGGGATAGGAGGGCTTGAAACACAAATAAGGAATCTTCTTAAAGGGAGAAGCTGTTGGAGCATGGAGAAGTTTGGGGCTTTAGAACAAGCAGCCTATGGGAAGTCAGAGTTTGGAGACCACTTCTGCCTTCTGTGAAGGTCTGCATGTTGACTACCTGGGGGTTATGTGTCTCTCATCAAAAGAGGATAGGGAGCAAGTAACATTACCATTCCTCCTCCGGTGTTTCTGCAGATGCACTCTGCAAATGGGAATTGATGAGAAATACACTTTTTCCCAATTAGGTCAGTGGTGCAGAAATCTAAGTGCACGTCATCAGCTCTGACTTATCTAGAGAAAAGGCTCATCAGCACTACCTAGGTCCTGCCTCATTTAGGTCCTAGCAGGAGATACAGTTGGGGAAACAGGGACAGGAACTGGTCAGCTGAAATCCTTTGAGACTTAAGGGAACGAGGGTCACTAACCTGACATAGTGAAGATTAGAAAGATTGATGAGCCTATTTTGGATCACGCATGATAAATTACTTATAACTAATCTAAACCAAACACCACCACCCCAACTACTGATTTATGCAATATAAACAGGTGGCCAGCTTCCAGTCAGGAATTTTTTTCACCATAATCTTGACCTGAGTTTACAATAGTCCTGTCCATTTGCCCATTTGCTGGACCATGTATCAGATCATATATAGCCTGATATTGACTTTGGGAAAATATGTGTCAGATTTTTTTTTTTTTTTTTACTAAAGAAAGCCAGGCTAATGGTCCTAAAGGAATGGGATATGAATAACAGGAATTAGCTATGAATTAGCAGTGGCTTAATGATGACAGAAGTCTGTGTTCTCATATCAAAGTCTGGAGGTAGGAATCTAGGTCTGCCATAACAGCTCTGCCTCTCAAAGTTGTCAGGAACCCAGGCTCTTCCAGCTTTCTCTTCTGCTCCCCCAAAGCTATAGTGCTGAAGTTCTGGTTCAAGAGGAACACCACCATTACCCTACATTATGAGCAGCTAGCTGCAAGGGGACTATGGAATGTAGTTCTTTTCTACATAGCTATGGATGAAGTCAAAAGTCTGTCATTGACTGGGTGCAGTGACTCATACCTATAATCCCAGCTGCTTAGGAGGTGGAGATTGGGAGGATCAAGGTTTGAGGCCAGTCTGTGCAAAAAGTTAGCACAATTCCACCTCAACAAACAAGCCAGGCATGGTAGGGGCAATCTTGTAATCCCAGCTACATGAGAGAGGTAGATAGGATTGTGGTCCAGGCCAGTCCCAAGGAAAAATGCAAGAACATATCAAAAAAAAATAATAACTAAAGCAAAAAAGGGCTGGCGGCATGGCTCAAGTGATAGAGCACCTGCCTGTGAGCAAGAAGCCCTGAGTTCAAACCCCAGAACTACCAAAAAGAAAAAAAAATCCATCCCTAAGGAAAGAAGAAAGCTGGAGATTTGAGTAATTTGCTGTCTTTACCAGAAGACCAAATAGCATGAGGTGTCACACAGGCAGGTTTAATACACACACTTCCATAAAACCATCAACATCTGGGTAAAAACAAATAATAATTAAAATGCAATACTATACTTTACAGATCATTTGAGATTCTAGATAGGACATAGATGTATATTATCTCCATAACACTATGTGTATGTCTTATCTACTTCTTTATCCTAATCTCTGAATGGTTGATTTTCCAGATTTATGCTGGAAAAAGTTAGTGTGGCTATTAGCCTTTTCAGCTTAGCACTTTTAAGCCCCCAAGAGGAAAGGATGTATGCAAGGTAAAAGGTTATAGCTTTACAGCATTCACTAAAGTTATTCTTGGCATCTTGTTTTAGAGAAATTCTAATCTGCATTTTTATGTGTTTATGTATCTCAAAAGATTTCAATTTTTTATATTTCTTCTCATGATATAGGGACATTCTAGTGTCTTATATCTCATCTAGTGATATAAGAACATTCTTCAAAGTTCATTTTAAAATGTGGAATAGGGATGTAGTACTACTGAATTAAGTTGGAAAGTTCAAAATTTTGTTGAAGAGAAAGTTTACCAATTAATTAGAATAAATTACTCCAAGATTCTCCACTGGCTTTCACTTAGGAAGACTCTGTCACAAGGTTTAGACATCTTAGTTATTTCTGAATTACAGAAGGACAATGGTGGTCATTTCTGTACTAGTCCCAGAAAGGAAACAAATAACAACATTATCATCTGAATGTAAAGTGGAATCATAGGAAGAAGCTGGTGAGTCTTTCAAGATAACACATCCTGTAGGAAAACTTTGTGCGTGGTACTTTTAAATAGAAGTTTAGAGAACTAGTTCCCGTGACTGAATCACTAACCAGGCAGAAGCCGAAATTCTGTCCTGACTCAAAGGCAGAATTCCACTACCTGAGTCACCTGCAGAACCTCACAGCACCCTGGATTTTCCTGGAAGGATCTCCAGCCAAGGAGCAGGCAGGTTTAGCCATGTTCTCTTGTAAAAATAGCTGACGACACAGTCACAAGGTCTGTGGCTCAAAGATGATGGATTAGTTGGATGTGGTGGCACATGCCAGCAGCACTGGGGAGGCTGAAACAGGAAGCTAGAGGCCAACCTGGGATATATAACGAGACCCTGTCTCAAAGAAAAGCCAAAAGGGAGGGGGAGTAGTGAGTAGGGACACCCCCATTCATTACAGAGAGCTCTAGCCTCTAAATACCAAGACATTCTTTCAGATCCGGCATCTGCGTTGACTGTTCCTGGACAAAGCACCACTTTTTCTTCTATCCTTTCATGATATGAAGTGCAATTATTCACCCTGGTTCAACTCTGTCTTCTCCTGATACTTAAAGAAAATAGATGTTCACTTCTGGCTGCATTTTCTCATTTGCTTTTAAACATTCTTTTCTTTCTGACTTGCTTCTAAATAGAAAATCATTTTCAAAAACCCAGCATAGCCAGGTGCCAGTGGCTCATGTCTGTAATCCTAATTACTGGGAGGCTGAGGTCAGGAGGATCATGGTTCAAAGCCAGCTCAGACAAATAGTTTGCAAAATCCTATCTCAAAAAAAAAAAGAAAAAGAAAGAAAGAAAAACAACACAAAACAGGGTTGGTGGCATGCTCAAGTGGTTGCTGCCTTACTAACAAGTGTGAGGTCCTGAGTTCAAACTCTAGTACCACCAAAAAAATCCAGTACAAACTGAGCCTGATGGCACATACCTGTAATCTCACTACTTGGGGAACTGAGGCAGGAAAATCATGAGTTTGAGGCCAGCCTGGACTACATACCAGTTACAAATGAAGGCATTTAGTCTTTAGATGTATGTTGAATTATATAACAGAGAGATCAAGTATACTCATTGCAGTGCTCTTTGTAGTCAGGAAATATGACAAATAGCCTACCAAAAAGAAGATCCTTATCAACAAAAAGATAGTGAGATAAAATGCAATATCCAAACACATATGTACAACAGACATGAGAAGGAGGTTAGGCAACCCCTGTATCAGGGGAAGATGTTCATAATAAGATCCCTCAAAATAATGTGTGAGAGGGGCTGGGAATGTGTGCTCATATGTATACCTAAGGAGAGTGAAATGGCTCAAGTGGTAGAGTGCCTATCTAGCATATGCAAGCCCTGAGTTCAAGCCCCAGTATCCTCAAAAAAGAGCGAAAGGAAGACCACAGACCAATTTTAATAGCAATTTAGCTATGAGGAATAGGATTGGCAGAGCACAGGGAATGCATTGCTTACAATTTAGTTATTTAGTTATTAGGTTTAAAAAGGAAACCATTATGGTATAACATAGACACAGATGACTTCCTGGCTCTCCAGTTAATGACATCCCCATTAAAAGTGTTGTTGGGACTGATCTGTGTTATTATTTTATATATATTTTTATATATCATAAAAAGGAACTGTTTTCATCAATAGTTCCTTGCTCATAACTCCCTCCCTAAGGCAGATGAAAAAGAATTTCTCTTCCTCAAGGCAGGGTCATAGAAATTCTAATCTTCTCTATCTTTCTATCTTGGAGCTAGCCATAAAGAAATTCTCTGACTTACCTTTGTCCTATATTAGGTCACAAGACCCTCCTCATTCCAAAGGTACCCTTCCCCATACCCTGGAGTGGTGCATAGAGAGGCCAAGAATTTCTCAAAGAGGCCAACCTGGGCTTCCATACCCAGTTTTTTAGCATTAGATATGCAATGAAGCCTCCTTAAAACCCTGGAAAGGACAGGGCCAAAAAGCTTCCAGATAGGAAGGATTACTGTATCCTTTGTCATAGCCTTTGCAATTAATGGTAATAAATATTTGCTTGTGTTCCTTCAGATGCTTGGTTAAATTAATCTAACCTGAAAGGAACTTGTGGGAACCTCAATTATAGCCAGGTGGTCAGAAGCACAGACAAAAATAACCTGAGACCAGGCAGGTGGCACAAGCCTATAATCCCAGCACTAGGTGGGGCTGAGATAGGATTGTGAGGTTGAGGCAAGCATGGGCTACACAGTGAGTTCCAGGTCAGCCTGAGCTACATAGCAAGAATCTGTCTCAAAATAAAACAAATAAAGTAAAAATACTGGGGCTTTTGATCAGTACTTGAAGAGGGGAGGGCCCTTAACCTATCAGATCTGACACTAACTCCAGGTAGATAGTGTCAGAACTGGATTACATTAAAGGTGTCTACTGTTGAGAACTGCTTGCTTTGCTGACCCTTTGAGATTTCAGAAGTGATTGACCTGAGTTGTGAGTGTGCAGTGGGAGAAACAGTCCAAGTTGGAGTTGGTTGCTCCTTCCATGTCTTCAGAGTTCTCTTGTTTACTAAACGTGTTTCCCAGCAGGCCCCTCTCCTGGAACTTCAGATAATATAGAACAAAAAAATATGGAATAATATCCTTTACTTCTAGCTTGGTTTTGGTGCATTTCCCCATTAACACTCCTGCAGCCTAAGGCCAGAGGCCCCTGTGGAGGCCACATGGGTACTGGAGTGGGGGTACTGATCACTAGCTCTGTCTTCCCTTCCTTTAACCCCCATGGCTAACTGCCGAATGAGCCTTTGCTGGAGTATTTCTGTCTGGCCTCTGTACACAGGAATGAGTCCCGACCGTATACTAATACTGTAATTCCAGTTTCCTCGGGCCTTAGCAGACTGTACAATTAACACAACAACCTCAACTCTTTTTTCCCCGGTTCTTTCTATATGCCAGGGACAGTGAGCCTTCCATTTGAAAGGTATCTTTCAAATATTTCCAGAGTTTTTGAGGATGTACTCCTGGATGCAACTGAATAACATCCCTCCTCATAGCTGGTCCATGGTCTCTCTCGGCCATTTGGTGCTCACTGCTGTTTCCTGGTTGGCATTTCCATCTTCTTCTGCATTGGAGGCCCTGGAAATTGTGGCCGTCCAAGTTTTATGATTCTTTTTTAGGCAGGAAGAATCCTCTTTCCCTCCTCCCCATGGCCATCCCCCATGAAGGGAGCCAGTACTAGTTCCCACAAGTGTCTTCTGCTTCAGGATATTCCACAGGTGTTCATGATTCCGAATTTCACATTTATGGTCCCCTGACTGCTCAACAGACGTGGGATTCCGTTTCTGACTGCTCTGTGCAGATGCACACAGTACATACTGTGATGAAAGAAGCCATCAAGGCTGCTGCTATCATGGAATTTTCATTTGAGCCATAGAGAAAGTTCATGCTCAAATAAAGGCAAATAAATAACTACAAACTGAGGTGAGTGCTATGAAGAGAGCAGAGGTGTGAGGGACAATGACAAGAGAGCTACTTCAGACAAAATACTCACAGAAGACCTCTGAAGTGCAGATAGTTTACACAATGACCAACAGGGAGCATAGCTCAAGGCTTGCCTGGCATGCAAAGGTCCTGGGTTCCATTCCAATGCTGCAAAAAAAAAAAAGAAATGTAAATACACAATGACTAAGACATACTGAAAATCCAGCTTTGAAAAAGGTAAGTGAGGGGGAGAAGGGGAAGGGATTGGGGAGGAGAGACAAGGTATCGAAGAAGGAGAAGAGCTTAGGTTTTGAGAAATGGCTATGAACAAGGAACATTCTAGAACATTACAGATATTGTATTCTTCAATCCAAGTCCAATCCTGTGCAGTAGGAATCAATGGTAGCCCACCTAACAGACACATAAAATGAAGCTCAGATAGGTTAATTTGCCCTGTCACACAACTAGTAAGTAAAGAAGATGGATTTTGAACTTGGAAAGTCTCAGACCCTAAGGAAGGCAAGACATCAAGATTATCTCAGAGACTCAAAAACCAGTGTGCTGAAACTGAAGGGAAAAGGGAAAATTAGAGTGAGATGGAGTTGGCAGAGCAGACGGGTACTGGACCGTGCATGAGTCAGAGGGTTAGCACTGCTGTCAGAGGGACGGCAGTATACGGAGGAGCCAGCTGTAGTAAGGACAATAATTTTCCCTAGTATTATTTTGGTAAGCTGAGGTACTAGAAAACGAGAGTGCTTCCCCTATGTTGTGAATAGGAAAGGGAACTAAGCCCCCTGAGACAGATTACACTTCCTGGTATCTCTGTATCTTGATTCACAACTCAGGCAAGAATCACAAGATTCAAGGATATAATTCAGGTCTTACCTAGAGCAACCTGGCTGCGAGTTACAGAACTGGACAGGATTCCAGCAGAGGGTAATGAGGTAATAGGTACATGGAGTGAGAAAGGGGAAGGCAAGAACCAGGGTTCCAGCAAGCTTCTCCTCTCTAAAGGGTGATGGTTTCTGCCTTGGCAGGAGCAGCTTTGATTCAAGGCTACTGGCTACAACTCCAAGCTTCTTTCTGAGGCTGCCTAACTTGGACAATAAGCCCCTGTCTGGTGAACTCAGTGGGGAATAAGAATAAAAAGGAGTAAATGACTTTGCTTTTCTTACACAAGTGTAGCGGCAACAATTCCCTTATCCTTAAAGTTAGCATGCTGTGTTCTTGGTCTCCTGAATTCTTTTAGAGAACTCTTCAACTCCTAGGAAATCTCACATTTGCCTCCAAATGAGACTCTTAGCTCTGCCTAACCACATAAGCTGAGGCTGACCTCAGCTCTAGTCACATGAGCTAGATAGAATGAAGGGGAGTTCCCAAATTCTGTTCGTTTATTGTGGTAAACACCTGTTGATTCATGCAGCATTCTTCTTGTTGAGTGGAGTGGACAGCATCTCCACTTCCATGTCTCCTATTTAGGGAGCCATGTGATGCCTGCAAGTCAATTCCATCTCATGATGAAAACGGAAGTGGTGGCTGGGCTAAGGTATCAGCACATTCGGTCCCCCAATCACAATGACTGTGATCTAAGCCCCTTCCATCAGAGTGAGTCTCAGCAGTTTTGCTTGGAATGCAAGATAAAGTTTAATCTCAAGATTGAAGGATAGAATACATGTAAAGTTCTCAGGATGTTCCTGGTTTGTAATCATTTCTCAAAGCAGCGAGTCTTCTCCCTCTTCTGTACCCCTCACCCCTCCTAGCCTCTCTTTCCTACCCCCACTCCTCTTTCTCCAGTCTAGATTTCTTCCACAGAAAGAAGATCATTAGTCAGTGGCCTGGAACAAGTTTTTCCTGACAAGGCAGTGACCATTATTCTCTAAAGTTTCGCCTGCTGCATTTCACTAATAATCTGAGAAGCAGGAGGCATCTGGGGTCTATAAGAGAAGCCTGACTTCGGATGAGTCTCCACCAAGAAACAAAGCAGAGAGATGAGGAACTCAGTCCTAGTTACACCATTAAGTCAAAGGACCCCACCTCACCAAAAACCTGCTCTTTTCAGGGACATGAGTTGACTGAATTGAGTTCAAGTACTGATCAGTGCCTTCTTATGTGTCAGACATGGTATTAGGTACTTGACTACATCAGTGTGTAGAACAGATAGGAATCCCTGTCTTCATGGAGGAGACAGAGCACAGACACTAAGTATAGCAAGTAGAGTTACAGGGTCTTAGAAGGCGATGAGTGCTGTGGGAAAAGGAAGCTCACAGGCAGGGAAGGGCAGTGGATCAGGGGAAGGAGGAGCTGGAGAGGAGTCCTTCACTATTTAAGCTGGAATGAGTCACAGATCTCAGTGTCACTTGCTACCTATTGCTTGTGGATGAACCTGCAACACCTAAGGATGTTTAAAAGACTCATACCCTCCCCAACACACACCCAGAGGCTCAAATAATAATAGATTTTTTTAAAACAATGAAAATGAATCTTAAATCAATCTGTTAAGATTCAGAGGAGGGGAAAAAGTTGTTTGAGTTCTGGAGGAAAGTTGAACTAAATCATTTCAAAACACAGATCCACATTTGGGGACAAGCTGTGGGGAGACTGTTAAAATACCTCCATTTAAGTCTAGTAGTACTTTGAGAGTAATCGTGAGCTTTCCCCAAAGCAGCAAGATTCCCTTACCCCTATTGGTTTTGCATCTTGAAATATAAAAACAATCAACTTGTTTCCTAATATTAATTTATGGGAAATGCAGCAAATTAATATTGACAATGCTTTATAACTTGAGAGGGTAAGTTCTGTGTCTCTAATTTCCCAGGGACTAACTTGCAAGAACTATGATGTCACATAACTGAGACAAAAACCAGCAAGCAAGAAGGCAAGCAAGAAAGATGTCTGTCTCTTCCACCCACCTTTTTGGGTGAATATGTGGCTAGCGGCTTCCTGTGAGGGAAACATTTTGTCAACTCTTGCCTTAGTTAAGACTGGCATTCTGCCCCTTTGTACAACCATACCAGGTTATGAAAAAGAAAAAAAAAATCACCAAACTCAGGTCTCTTGTACACCAGGAAAGCTTCCAGATGATCAGTCTTCTGCCATAGCCCTTCCTTTTCAGTGGCCATCTGTTCACAAGCTATGTGTTTTCAAAAAATGAAAAGTATGCTCTGATAAGACCAAAAAGCCATATTTATACACATGGCTAAACTAGCCTGATGGATTTTCATGCAAGTGCACCATGCTTTTACCAGATATGGATCTCAAGCCTCAGTGACACTTAATTGCTACAAAATGGAGGCTCCCAGGGGTGGGCAGGCAAAGCCAGAGAGAATGAGTGAGGAGAAGAACAAAAAGAAAGAAGGTAGCCTTCCTTCTCAGAGTCTTTCCCTAAAAAGTCAATGATGACAAAAGGCTAGGCTCACCAGGAACACATACCAAAGCAAGAATTATAGTGACTTTTAAATTAGTGAAAAGGGATGCCTCAAATCATTGGGAAAGAAACTATGATTGTACCTGTCATCTTGAGACAACTGGTCAGTCCTTTTAGCAGAAGGTGGTCCTCCCCTACTAACAGATACCAAACTAATTCCCAATGGCTAGGAGCCAAGGATACTTGCATATAAATGCACACAGGAGAACACATGAGCAGAGGAAAAGAAATCAAATTGTACATATGCCAGGAAAAAAAATAGTTTCATTGCTATGGTGACTATTTTTTTCATTGCTGATGGTGAAGAACGATGTAAGTTTAAGAATCATGTAAGAAAACCTAAGAGAAGTGATGAAGTCTACCACATAAAAATGTTAAACTTCTGAACATTAAGACCACAGGGTCAAAATACAAACATCTAAATGGGGGTTATCTATAACAGATACAATAGAAAATTATATAATATTCTTAAAACATCTGGAGCTTCTAAAAGTTGATTAGAAGCTGGGCATTGGGGTACACGTCTGCACTCGGATCACAAGTTTGAGGCTAGTCTGGGCTACCTAGTCCAAAAAAATTGATTAGAACAATGGAAATTATGGAGTAAAAATAGGGGAAGAACACCAGACAATTCACAGCACAGGAAATACAAGTGAATAAAAAATATGTGAAAAATGTGCCTCTCATTACTTAAGTAAGGTAAAATTGAGTAGTGGGGAATTTTTCTTCTTATCAAGTTAGCAAAATTAATTTCTTTTCCTAATAGTGTTGATAGGAGTACAATAAGACAGGAAATCCCATACACTGCTGGTAGGAATGTAAAATCTTCTGGAAAGCAATTTGTTATTTCTCCAAAGGATGCCAAGTGTTCACATTTTTTGAACTAGTAATTCTACTCCCAAGAATTTAACATCAGATAGCAACTTAAACATGTCAAAATAGGAACAAATGATCATGCACAAAACATACTCATTTCAGCACTGCTTAGTTTTTTTTACAAAAGAAAATACGCTACATGTCCACTACTCATTTCATATGTGCCCAACAGCAGGTTTAGAACAGAAGCCAAACCTAAGGCAGACATGGTCCTTATCCTTACAAAACTTATAGTCTAGCCTGGGAGGAGTTAACATTTAGCAGAGTGGTATAATCTTTGTTTTTGCTGCAGGAGCACAGAGCCAAAAAGGGCAGAAGCAGAGAAAGTAATATTTAAACTAAAACATGCAGAATGTGTGAAATTAAGCAAAGGAAGGAAAGGAAAGAAGGGAAGAGTGTTCTAGGAAGAGGAACAGCATATGCAATGATATAGAGGAAAAAATGGCCTAAAGTAAGAGTGCCATTGTGTTTCTAAGGGCAACGAAGAGAACTCAAGCTGCTGTTCAGAATAGCAGAACCTGGCAGGAGCCTCAGTGGAGTTGCTTTCCTGAAAGAGAAGGGTGAAGTTCGGGAGTGGCCTACCATCAGAGGCCTCCCAACAGGACGAATGGCCATGTGATGGTGCTGAGGAGAGCTGAATGCTGGGTGCTAGGTCTGACTACTTAGAACACACATGAAGGCCTGGCACATCAGGACAGCCCCTGCCAAAAGGGCACCCAAAGACCAGGGGCAATAGCAGCCATGTTGAGCTGAAGACCAGAAGCCCACATCTATGGGTTGAGCCTGTCAGGCACCAGGGTACGTGAGCAAGTATGTGTGTGTTTATAACCCAAAGGGAATGGTAGAGAAATCACCAAACACTAGTGAATTAAATTTTCCAAAGAACCTTAGTATGTCTAAGACAGATCTATTCTTTTCTTAATTCAAATTTTTAACTTGATACACTAATTGTGCATATTTATGCTTTATGAGACAGATTTCTAACTTAGGTACATTTAAAGAAATCTGTGGTGCTTGTAGTAGGTTCATGGAAAAAAGGATTTCTTCACATAAGATAAACATGGACTCCAGTGGCTCACTCTTGCAATCCTAGCTACTTGGAAGACTGAGATCAGGAGGATCACAGTTCAATGCCAGCCCAGGCAAATAATTTGAGAGACCCCATCTCCAAAATAACCTGAACAAAATAGACTGGAGATGTGGCTTAAGCAGTAGAGCACCTGTTTTGTGAAGCCCTGAGTTCAAACCCCAGTATCACCAAAATAAATAAATATATAACCACCAAAAAGATTGTTTATAATGGCACAGAAAAGTAGCTATGATATCAAATTAAGCAAAAGAAAAAACTAAATGCCAAATTATGTAAACATTATAAGGAGTATATTGTTAGATTTGCTTAACCATTCACGCGCACACATACATACACACACACACACACACACACACACACACATGATCAACAAAACAAGAACTGATGGTGGTCATCTCTGAGTGATATTATAGAGTATTCCACCCTCTTTACTTTTTCTCTTTATTTCTTCCTTTCTTTCTTTTTATTTTTTTGATTGAAGGTCTTGCTATGAAGCCTAGGCTGGCCTCGAGCTCACAATCTTCCTAGTTCAGCCTCCCTTGTGCTGGGATTACAGACATGTGCCATCATGCCTCACTTCTTTCTTTATACTTTCATGTACTTTCCAAACTGTAAGATTCTCATGTTTTGCTTTTATAAATACTCTTACATACTAATAGTTTTATAATGCTAAGATCTCAAGAAAATAAGCTTAATTCAGTGTCTAGCACATAGTAGCACTGCAGAAATCATATCTAATCAATTAATAACACAATCAACTTCATTGCAAGCATGCATACAGATTGTTAGAACTATTAAAATGTTCTTGACCTGCAAAGGATTCATATATCTGATTCTGATCAATGCCGGCTCTGCCATATTTATAGATTTGTACTTTGGAAGCTACCATTGTGGTTCCTTCCTCTCTTCTCCCTGAACACACAGAGGAAAGGGCACTTGCTGTGTTGCTGCCACTGATTTTTAAGGCCTTTGGGATGGGGGTGTGCATTTCTACTGACTTTCTCTTTTAGGTCTTGAGTCATGTAGAAATTTAGCCAGATAAATTAAGACTACTCTATCAAATAAATCAACTACATTACTGCCATGGTCCTTTTAAGATTAAAACAAACAAACAACAAAAAAAAAACAACAGCAACTTGTGTCTGTTATCTGGTTAAAATTGACAACTATAAGAGCTATGGGTGTTTGTCTACAAGTTTAGAAACAGGAAGCAGTGCTCGCTGCACTTGCCAAAGGGCATAGAAACCCAGAAAGTTGCTATGCCAAAAACCAACATCAGAGAAGTATAAACATAGCCTCCCAGAACAAAACAGTTTGTGGTGACAAGCAGTGATGAGAGTTTGTTATGTGAATACAAACCCTCTCATCCCGAGGCTGGTGACCAGCATGGTTTCTTCTCCCTGAAAAACATGATTTCAAAGAGCATCATGTTATTAATTGTGGAAGTATGTCTGTCACTAGTAACGTATCAAACGAGGCCTTGATATTATCTGCCACTGATCAGTTGATTAGGGTTCACCAGCAGGAAAAGCCTGGCCACAGTCTACCACAGGATAGCTATGCATGACGTACAGAGGAGTCCTTGTCGCAGACCCAGCAGGAGTGATGCAAGCAAGTAAACACACCTGAGCCCATTGGGTGTCCTTGGCAACAAGACCATGTGTTGACCAGAGGATGATCCACCCTCTGGATAAGGTGTATCCTTCAATAAGAGGAAGTTTTCAAAGACAACTGGTAACACAGCAACAAAACGCCTCACAACAGCTATTTGCTATTGCAGCACACAAAGGAGACAGAGGGCAAAATGACAGAAGGTGCAAACAGAAGATTGCTGCACTGGAATTAGGAATACAGTTAATGGTGTCTATTTCTTGGGAAAGGAAAATGAAGTATGTCCTGACATACAACCTCTATGCATCTATCATTTATTGGATGAAAAGAATGCCTCCCCTCTGAACACCTTGCAAAGAGAATGTCAATCTCTGCCATTTACACTTGTCACAAGTAGGAGAAATCAGAGAATAGGAGAAAACTAAAAAAGAATTGGAGACAATTGTCACCACTGTAAATCTTTCCCACAGGCTGTGGATTCTTGTCCTGTTGGGCTACAAGGGCTTCCTTTTGGTCCTCCTTAGAGTCCGTGTGGAACCTTGCTGGTATATTTGCTTGAGTATCTCTGTCCCCCATAGCTCCTGAGGACAAGATTATATTCTCTTTTTCATCTTTGTACTCATCATGCCTGGCAGAGGACAGAGGCTCAATCAATATTTACCAGTCGCTGGTGGTGATGGTGGTGATAGATGGGTAGAAAGTAGAACGAGCAGAACCATAGAAAAATAATGGGGCATTCTATTTTTGGGCCTGAGACATATGAAGGTCTCTGTGGCTAGCCAGGGTTGGGATTTCTGGTGTCAAATCCAGGAGAGGCAGGAGAACCTAATGGCTTACAACATGGGCTCTGGAGTCAGAAACCCAGTTGGGATTCTGGATTAGAATCCCAACTCCTCTCTGAGATGTGGGAACTTGGACAACTTACTTACCTTTTCTATGCCTCTGTGAGATGAAATGAGTCCATTAGAATGAAGCCTTCTCTTCCTTTGAAAAGAAAAGTCCAGGTGACAAGAGTCTTTTGTTTCAGATTTTAAGTTTTGCATTAAGCCTTCCAGTTTTATCCTCTGGGAGTCCTGCCTGGATGGAATATGGATTTGGTATCCAAGTTTCTCCCTTAGAACTGTCATTAAGACCAGTGCCAGGCTGTAGAAGGGTGTCTAACCCCTCATTTATGCTCTACAAATATTTGGTTAGGTTAGTTCAAAGGAAAAGATATCCCAAACCAATGCACTGTAACCCTACATGGGTGTTTAGTTTGCTCTAGGATTACATTTCTCTCACCAGATGTGTTTGCTTCTTAGGGTCTTGAATGGTGCTGGGACCATAAATGACCAATACCCAAAAGGTTGAGTAGACCTAAAGCCAAGCTGGGGTAACAATGAGAATGCTGGCTGACTACTCACACATGTCTAAGGAATTGTTGGGTCTTTGTCCCCCTCCCCATCCCTTGTGAACACACTGTGTTCCACAGATACATTAAAACTTGAACAGATAGTTGGGGAATTATATTGATTTCATTCTTGAAGTCAGTGAAATGCAAACCATCATCTAAATATTGCCCAGACAAAGGACTCTAAATCCCTTTTTTTCAGACTATCTTAAGTGGATTCTCTTGAGATCACACAAAAAAGAAGGGAGGAGAAAGAGGAAGAGGGGGAGGAGGAGGAGGAGTAAGAACATGAATGATCACAATTGTGTGTGTTTCCAGATAGACATGATCAATAAGTTGAAAGTTTCTAAGAATATTAAGTCACTACAACAGGTGTCTTTCTTAATTAGGATTGAATTCCCACTTCAAGGGTACATTATAATAAATGGAGAGGAATCATCTACCTTGTCTTTCATATCAGCTGTGGCTATGTAGATACACATGTGTTACCAGATATGTGCATATCTATATTATATATAATGTACATTATACCTATATGTACATATTTTAAGTAAATCTCTTAAAATTCATTTTAAAATCATACAAATAAAATGATAAAAAATGTTATATAATTCATTGATGAGGCTTTGTTCAACCTAAAAACATAATTATTTGACATTTTTTTCTTTGATGCCCTTCAAGGATGATTCCTCTATAACTACCACAAAGAAAGGCTTGTATTTCAACAGTCAGCCAGGAAGTTCTTCTTTTTTTATTTTTAAATTTGTACTTTGGGGGGGTCAGTGTTGGGAGTCAACATAGGGCCTTGCACATGCCAGTCGAGTGCAGTATCACCCCCACCCCAGGAAGTTCTTCTGTTAAATAAACTATCTTAGAACAGTTTTAGATTTACAGAATTATTGTTTTCAATTCAGTAGAAGTGCAGCATTCCCTACCCCACACCCAGTTTCCCCATTGTTAACAATGCTACATTAGCATGGTATATTTGTCACAACCAGTAAGCCAACCATGATGTTATTTCCTCAGTTTTCCCCTGCTCCAGAACACCATGCAGAAAGTTGCATTCCACTTAGCAGTCAGAGCTCCTGAGCTCCTCTTGACTGTGACAGTTTCTTAAACCTTCCTTGGTTTTGATGATCTTACACTTTTGAAAATTATTGGTCAGGTATGTTGTAGGTTGTCCCTCAACTGGGATATGACTGAGATTTTGCTTATGATTAAACTGGGCTAATGCATTTTGGGGGAGAGAGCCCACAAAAGTAAAGTGCTGCATCATGTCACATCAAGTCAACAAGCAATTGACACCACGGTGAGGAGATTTTTTTCCCAATGTCTAAAGTGAATTACTTTGGCTAGAGCAGTGGTAAGAGAATCAGCTAAAACTCGTCAGAAACCCAAATTGTTGGCCTGATCACATCCCTCCTAAATCAGAAGCTCTGAGTGGGGCCCAGCCATCTGATCAGAACAAGCCTTCTAGGTACGTCTGATGCACCTCGAGTTTAAAAGTCACACCATGCTCAGCTTTAATGTATCACACGCACACAGTACTTCTCAGCAAGCATGTGCCTCTCACTCTGTGGCATTTCATGATCGCCTATGTCTGGTGCCATCCCCAGAGATGGGGTTCATTGGTTTGGTTCTGGGTTTTATAGAACTGCTCCTGGGTGGTTCCAAATCTAGAAAGGGTGAAGTGTCTTCCACCCTGTCCCTCTGCAAAGAGAAGTCCTCCCTCTCCTATACACACCTTCCATGCTTCTCAGGGACTCTCTTTTCCTGCTCAGACTTTGGAAGAATGGATCCATCAGTAGCCTGATTTCTTAGAAAACATCAAAGCATATTTACTACTACAGAATTACAGAGTTGGTAATAGTTCTAAAGGTCAACTACTTAAGTGGTTTTAAAATTTTTTTTTGAGCTGATCTCTTTCTTTAAAGAAAATGTTATGGGGAAACTCAATATAGGAAAAAGAAAGAAAGCAGAGCTACTCTTGAGTGTAGGGGAGGGGCTCCAGGGTGTGCCTGGCCCTCCTGCTACCCCCTAGCACTTGCTGGTCCAGGTCAGCATTCCCATCCAGCCACTTCCATCTGCAACACAAAGTCTTCAACCTTGCTTTCCTTGGTGCCCAAGTCGGCCTCCCTAACACTTCCTTCCACCAGCACCAGTTCTTGAAGGGAAGATCGAACCCTTTCCTACAGGAAGCTTCTTATGTTAACACCAGACACTGCTCCCTAAATAGCATTCTCAACCCCATTGTGCTTCAGAATCAACAGGGCACCATGCAAACTGCTTCCTCAATCAATTTGGGTCTCTCCAGCATCTGTGTGGGAACCTGTTCTCCCCCAGGCAAACATGACTACCCTTTTTTCTGCCCCTCCAGTGACATTGCTTTAACCTGCTCTCTTTCAAGAATGTTCCTTAGCTGGGTGCCGGTGGCTCATACCTATAATCCTAGCTACTCAGGAGGTAGAGATCAGGAGGATCATGGTTCAAAGCCAGCCCAGGCAAATAGTTCAAGAGGTCCTATTTTGAAAAAAAAAAAAATCACAAAAATAGGGCTGGTGGAATGGCTCAAAAAAAAAGAATGCAGGACTGCTCCTTGGTCTAGCACAATTTTAACAAGCTGCTTTTATAGAATGAAGACAAAAATTGTAAGTGCTAGTTTGATAGGATACTGAAATCTTATTTTCCCAAAGTAACTAAAGGGAAAAGGAATTTACTGCTTCATAACTTCACCTGATCCCCTTCCCATGTACTAGAACGATGACGATGGCACTGAATCTCCTGCCTTTCCCTGAGCAGTCATTCTTGCAGTTGCTTTCAGAGTTAGAACCTAGCCCTGCTCTGGTCCTGTGAGGGTGGACAAGATGTGAGGAGATGAATTTCCCAAGCACCTCCCCGCAGGTAGCCAGTTGTTTTTTGTAAGGATGCCCCTCCCCCTCTAGTCCCTATATCCATTAGTCAGCAAATAACTGGGCTGCACAAATGCAGGTTGTGTGGGCTGTCACGGTCACCAGCCTCCAAGCAGCCCCTCCCGAATCCTCCTTCTCAACCAGTATTTCCTGAATGACGTTAAGATTCTACAGGCCAGGAGCCAAGCAGTTCAGCCAGAGAGGGTGGGGTGAAGCACAACCAATGGCTTGCAGTATCTCAAATATTCCAAGGCCATTGGCGATCATTTGTATCCACCAAACTACCACAGACTTCTCAGTTTCCTATCTCCACTCAGAAACATGTCCCCTCTTTATTAGGCTATGGCTACTCCAGGTTGGAGGACAGTGCTGAGTCCAACTCATACAGTCTACCTCAGCTGGACTCTCAATTCTACCCTATAACTACTTGATTTTTTTCCTTACTTAATATCCATGCCCTACAATGGTGTTCCAGAACTTCCTTCCAAAGCCTCACCTTTCTCATCTCTAAAACAGGTATAATGGCAGCATCTACCTAGTCAGGCCATTCTCAATGTTCAATGAAGTGACAGATATCACACGCTGTGATTATTTTGCTGTTATGTCTATCCTTTGTTATGTGTTATATTTCTATTATTATTACATAGCAAATAATAAACTAACAAAATAATATTTTCTACTCATCTCAGAGTCAACATTATTTTAGTGCCAAATATATACCAGTTGTTGTGATAGGCACTGAGATCTTCAAAAACTTTACTTGTCACATGGAAATAGAAGCAGGGAATGCTTTAGAGTTGACACAACTCTTTGATAGGTACTCTCTCACCTTCCTTCCACTCCCTCTCCCTCACCTTTCTTCTTCACCAAAATCAGAGAAAGTCTGTGGAAGCCCCTCAGTGTTCCTCTTCCTCTGAGAATTTCTCCCTGGCATCAGGGTCTCTCATTTCTCTCCTCTCTAAGGAGACCACCTCTGTTCCACTCATGGCCCTGGCCCTTGCTGGCTGTGGCATGGTGCCCCCAGGAGAAAGTCCCCGTCAGCCTCTCCTGTGAGTTCAGAGGACAAAGCTCACAGGTTTAGTTGGGTCTTCACTCTTGAAGAGATAAGAACAGAACTGAGGTGACAAGAGAAGAAGCAGAAAAATCTGTAAGATAGCTCAGAACAGAACAAGCGCCAAATGAATCATTCAAAAAAGGAGGGAAGGCTACAACTTTTGACAAAGGAAATCATTGAGGTCCAGTTAAAAAAATACTATTCCTGACAGGAAAAAGTTAACTTCCAAGAACGTTTTGTTCATATCAATTACATTTTTTGGGGAGTGCAGTGAACTTTATTGATGGTACTGATGGAAGTAGGGCTGTAAGCCCCTCCCCTTCTTCAGGGCGTCTGGGATCGAAACTGAGGAGGGGAGATTCTCAGTGTGTTGAGGGCCTGAGTGGGGGCAGGGACTCCCCAGCAGCTGAGGGCCTCTCTCTTCCTCTAGAGTTCTTGCTGGAGTGGTGGTCCAGGGGCTCTTACTCCTTGGAGGCCATGTGGACCATGAGGTCCACCACCTTGTTGCTGTAGCCAAATTTGTTGTCATACCAGGAAATGAGCTTGACAAAGTGATCACTGAGGGCAATGCCAGCCCCAGCATCAAAGGTGGAAGAGTGGGTGTCGCTGTTGAAATCGCAGGAGACAACCTTGTCCTTGGTGTAACTCAGGATGCCCTTTAGGGGGCCTTCCAACACCTGCTTCACCACCTTCTTGATGTCATCATATTTGGTCACTTTCTCCAGGCAGCAGGTCAGTTCCACACTGAAACGTTGGGGGTGGGTACACAGAAGGCCATGCCAGTGAGCTTCCCATTTAGCTCCAGGATGACTTTGCCCACAGCCTTGGCAGCGCCAGTGGAGACAGGGATGAGGTTTTGGGCAGCCCCACGGCCATCGCACCACAGTTTACCAGAGGGGCCATCCACAGTCTTCTGGGTGGCAGTGATGGCATGGACTGTGATCATGAGTCCTTCCACGATGCCAAAGTTGTCATGGATGACATTGGCCAAGGGTGCTAGGCAGTTGGTGGTACAGGAGGCATTGCTGACAATCTTCAGGGAGTTGTCATACTTCTCATAGTTCACACTCATCACAAACATGGGGGCATCAGCAGAAGGGGCAGAGATTATGACCCTTCTGGCTCCACCTTTCAAGTGAGCCCCAGCCTTCTCCATGGTAGTGAAGACTCCAATGGACTCCACGACATACTCGGCACCAGCATCACCCCATTTGATGTTGGAGGGATCTCGCTCCTGGAAGATGGAGATGGCCTCCCATTGATGACAAGCTTCCTGTTCTCAGCCTTCACTGTGCCATTGAACTTGCTATGGGTGGAGTCATACTGGAACATGTAGACCATGTAGTTAAGGTCAATGAATGGGTCACTGATGGTTACAGTATCCACTTTGCCAGAGTTGAAAGCAGCCCTGGTGACCAGACACCCAATTTAACCAAATTCGTTCACTCTGACCTTCTCAGGGACACGGCTGGCACTGCATGAGAAGATGTGGCTATCTGTCAAACAGGAAGGAGCCTCATATCAATAACATTTTAATATCTCAGTCTTCATAAATTACTTTCACAAAAATTATCATCTTGAAGCTACTTAGATAGATTAATGAAGATTCTGCCTATTTTACAAATGAGGAAATTGAGATGGGGAGAGAGAGTTCAGGAGAGTTCCCAAGGTGGGCAACTTGTAAATACCAGGACCAGGACATTAATTTGGGGCTTAGGAGTCTTTCTTGTGTCCTTTTCCTTGTAGGTCACAAACTTTCTGCTGGTGGCTGAACTCAGCATTGTGTGTTCCCATCTATGCTTTGCAACTCTGTTTTTGTATGTTTAGTTTTTTGGGGACAGAGTATCATTGTGCAGTCTAGGCTGGCCTCAAACTCCAAATCCTCCTGCCTCAGCCTCCCACACATGTATGTCACCATGCCTGGCTTTTTTGTGGGTTTTTTTTTTTTTCTTTTCCATTTTCTTTTTTGGTGCTAAGGATTAAACTTGTGCACACAAGTCCTTTACTGCCAAGCTATACCCCAGCCCTACAACTCTGCAAGATAAATCTTTCCACCCACTCTTCTGAGATAAGGATGACTTTGTGAGGAAGGGCAAGGAGCAAAGGAGTCTGGTCGGAGTTGGCAAGTCAACCCAGGGCTCAGGAAACCTGACTTCTATGTGTTACATTACCTCCCTTGCATGTTAAGGACTTTTGCTTGTGAGATCAGAAGACAATATGAAAAAAATGAAAGCTAAGATTATAACAGGTGACAGAAACAAGAGCTAAAAGTGGGTGCTAAGACGAGTTAGTGCTGTCTGTTAAATAGTGAGCAGACAGAATGAAGAGTAAAAGAAGGCTGTCCTCAGTTAATGGTCAGAGTTGCTCAGCTATTCTCATGAATACTAGTTACAAAGTTATTTATGAGAGGAAGATTTTAATTTGAATAGCTCTCAGTTTTTAATGCTCTCTGTGGTTACATGGGCTCCCCTTCTAGAATCCCCTCATTGGTTAATGTGTCTAGCTGGATGTCTGAGCCCAGTCAGACCTATCACTCACATAGACAGCCCTTGACAAAGGATTTGATGGCTTATGTTTTTTCAGATAAATTCAGATCTTCTTATTACACTGAAGAAATCTTTTAAAAGTACCTTAGACAATGTGAAGCTTAGACTATTTGGAAAATCTCTGCAGGCAAAGAAAAGAAAAACACCAAGGAAGATATTAAGAAGCAACTTTAAAAAATATGTGCTCAACAAAATACATAAAAACAAAAATATTTAATATAGTGAAGGAAAGTTGATGGTCCCTTTGTAATTTTAAGTATTGCAAGGTTTCAACAGGTTACATCTCAAAATTTTCAGACATGACCGAATGATTTTCTATTTGGCACACTGTACTTTTACTAGGATTTCTTCCTTCTCTTCCCCCTTTGAATGTGCAGGCTGGCCTGGTGATGACGATGACTCAGATGATAGACTGACTACTTGTGGTTTAGAGGGTGTCACTTCAGAATTCTAATCTCTTTTGTCACGGACCATCCCAGGGGATTCCAAAGTATTACTGGCCTCAAAGGAACTCCCCTCTTCAATGAACCACAGCTCCCAACAAGAAATGACCAACTTCTGATAGCAAGAATGGGACATTCTAGAAGAATTAACTAATAGTAAAACCAAGTCAAGAAAGCTCTCTGTGAAATGCATAGTTACCATATTAGGAAAAGACACATGAGGGACAGATAAAAAAACTTCCCAAAAATGTGAACTAGATAATTTTATGAAAAACTTACTAACCAAAACTTTTGTTACTGCTTTTTATCAATAAAATGCACTGAAAGAGAAGAGATAGGATAAAATACCCTATTTTTTGGATCATATCCAGAGAAAATAATTGGTTCTAGGCATCCCTCAATCAAATTTAATTTCGATAAACATTTACATATTCCTACTATTTGCTACCCTGTGCAAATGGAACTGGGGAATTGGGGAACTGGAAAGGCAAGATCTTTCCCTTTAAGAAATCTACTACTGCCTGGTGCTGGTGGCTCACACCGGTAATCCTAGCTACTCAGGAGCAGAAATCAAGAGGATCACAGTTCAAAGCCAGTCCAGGAAAATAGTTTTTGAGAGCCTACCTAGAAAAAAAATCACAAAAAGGTCTGTTGGGGTGGTTCAAAGTATAGGCCCTGAGTTCGAACCCTAGTACTTCAAAGAGAGAGAGAGAGAGAAAAGAAACCTACTAGTATCAAGAGGAGGAGCATTTACAATACTAATACTATATTAATACTTATTGCCAGAGTTATCATGTATCTGTTAGTGCTTTGCTCCATCCTCAGCAAGAATAATTGAGAGGACCCGGGGACATGTGACACACACAAACCAAGTTCAATATACATCCTCATGACAGACCTCTGCTTATATTTATGTATTTTTCCCAGTCCATTTCAGTAGATTCATTCATTCATTAATAATTGTGCAGATACAATGTGGACAGCCTGGAAAACACAACACTCATTTTCACCCTAGAAGCTTCAATCTCAAATAGTAAGAGACTGATGGGAACCAGAAAGGAGTCTATCTAAAACTAGGAAGAGCACTGTTCAGGAGATCAGCAGAGAGCTAGAATTAGAGGTGATTCAAGCCCAAATTTTCCCAGATGCTGGTTTAGGATGCTGAATACAGAAAGCAAAAATAGTACTGGGCTTTGTGTAAGTAAAAGAGCATAGCACACATAAAATGCCTAAACTTTTCAGGTTTAAAATTTCCAACTGGAAGAGGGATTAGGGAGCTTTTTTAAGGGATTAAATGACTCAGCTTGACTCTCCAACATTGCTTGATATGTGTGCAAAAAGCAAACACACGCATACACACAAAACCTGCCCGATTATGTAATATACACAAATCATCCATGAAAGTTTGTAAATTTGTACATTGCATCAAGTAGTGACAGGCAGAGTTTGGAACTGTGTCTTCTGTTTCTTCTGTTTCCTTCTACTCCCTCCTCAGTGACAAGTGCTCTTGTTCCCATCATAAGCACCACACATAACGTAATGGATATGTAGAAAGAAGAAGGAAAGAGAGAGAGAGAAGGAAGGAAGGAAGGAGGAAGGAGGGAGGAAGGTAGGAGGGAGGAAGGGAGGAAGGTAGGAGGGGGGAAGGGAGGGAGGGAGGAGGGAGGGAGGGAGGGAGAGGGAGAGAAGAAGGAAGGGAGGAAAGAAGGAAGGGAGGGAAGAGGGAGGGAGGGAGGGAGGGAAGAAGGAAGGAAGGAAGGGAGGGAGGGAGGATCCCATGGGGGATGGGGTTATGAACATGAGAATTTATGGACCTTGACTTCTAAATTCAGTATCAATAAATTACAAAATTATAATAAACCAATTCCATGTTTTCTAAATTTTCTTGCTGCTTGTCAGATTCACCAGGGACCAGTGTTTAAAGGCTCTGATTTGATTTTTCTTTTCTTTTTTTGGCATTAGGGATGGAACCCAGGGCCTTGCACATGCTAGACAAGTGTGCAGCCACCGGGTCACATCCTCAGCCCTTTTATTTTATTGAGTTATTTTTTGAGGCAGGGTCTCACTATGTAATCCAGGCTGTCCTAGAACTCGGTGATTTGAAGAATCCCAGCACTCTCTACTGTTAACATGTGGCTTCTATGAACTCTTGTCCTCAAGCGGGTTTAGAAGACATGACCTAATTGATTCCCATGCTTGTTATAATACTCTGCTTGTTTCATGAAGGTTTTTTTGTCATGGGGATTTCTGATTGTCCTTTCCTCAGTCCCCACCTTCACATTCCTACATTTTCCTCTCTTGGAGTCTCATTTACTCCAATATATAAGGATGATATAGCCATACCCCAGTCTGAATCACCTGCTTCAGTTCTAGTCCATTCCCTCCTACACAGTCATCATTCATAATCTGAACAGAGTTTACATGATCATTGTAAGAACTCTTTTTTTTCTGTGTTGCTGAGGACTGAATCCCAGATCTTGTGTATGGTAAGCAAGCACTATACTACTGAGCTATAGCCTCAACTCTGTAGAAATTTAAAACCTTAAAGAGAGGAAATTATTTTATCAGGAAAAGCTGAATAACAAAACAAAAACAAAAACAAAATCTTGAGTAACTGAAAATGTCTGAGGTTTGAAGTAAGGGAATATACCAAGGAACAAATCCCCGAATCTCTTGTTCAACTTCCTCCAGATTTACTTACAAATTATCTGCACATTCTCACTTCAGAAGAGGTTATTTTTCTGCTTTGACAAAACTGGATCATATTCATGTGTTTTGATCATAATTGACTTTATTAGTCAGCTATCACTTTATGAAATACCTGATATAATTCTTTTATAAAGAGAAAAAGTTTTTTGGCTCATGGTTTTGGAAGTTCCAGTCATGATTGCTTGACCCTATTGCTTTGGGCCTGTAGTGAGGTAAGATGTCATAGTGGGAATTCATGGTAGAGAAAAACCATTTGCCTTGCTATGGGGGTGGGGGTAGGGGAAGAAGAGCAAGAGGCTAGGGTCCTACAATCCCCTTTGAGTCCCCACCTCTCAAAGGTTCCATCACCTCCCAATGGTACCATCCTGGGGTCCAATCCTTTAAACATAGACTTTTGGGAGACATTCAATATCCAACCTGTAGCATGACTGTGTGCACGAATGTGGCAGCACATGAAGGAACTTACCTACTCATTTTTCATTCCTTCAACTCTTTGCTAAATGCCTACTCCATGCACTGTTCAGAGACATTTGAGAGATAATCCTGGGCTAGAAATATGGCTCAAGTGGTAGAGCACCTACCTTGCAAGCATGATGCCCTGAGTTCAAACCCCAGTGCCACCAAAAGAAAGGGAGTAATTTTTCACCTTGAAGTAAATTATAGTTAATTAGAAAAATAGACATATAAGCAAATAATTACATATTATGCCACAATGCAACTATTATATTAAGATGTACATGTAAGATTATAGAGAAGTATCTTTAGTGTGCGTGTGTGTTTAACAGTAGTAACCAGAGCCTCAGCTATGCTAAGCAAGCACTCGATCACTGAGCTACACTCCCAGTACCATCTATGTTTTAATTTTATAAACAAATATAATGACATTATTAAGGAGATCATTTTTTACCACTTTAAATTGGCAGTTTTTCTTTTCCCATGTTCCCATCCAGCCTATGTTCATAAAAACAAACGTATGTATGTTATAAAGTTTAAATTATAATATCTATAGTTGTATGTTCTAAAAGCGTACAATGTTTGGCAATTTGAAAACTGAAATATAGCGTCCTTTAAATATAAAATTATTAGCCAGGCACTGTGACATAAACCTGCAATCCCAGCTACTTGGGAGGCTGTGGTCAGGAGGATCATGGTTCAAGGCTAGCCTGGGCAAAAAGTTTGTGAGAACTACCCCCATCTCAACCAATAAAAAGGTAGGTGTGGGGGCATGCACCTGCCATCCCAGCTATGTGGGGTGGCATAGGTAGGAGGATTGCAGTTCAAGGCTAACCCGGGCAAAAATGAAAGACCTTACCTGCAAAATAGCTAAAGCAAAAAGGGCTAGAGTCATGGCTCAAATGGTAGATTGCCTTCCTGCCAAATGCAAGGTCTTGATACTGGCACACACACAAAAAAATTAAAGGTTGTTATATTTCCAATAGCCTAGTTAATACTCAACACTTTATTGCTATAGTATCATAGTTTATGATGATAGAGTAGTTGTCTAGTAATCAGAAAAATATATATATTGCTTTCTAATAAACTTCTTAACTGATAAAGAAAATAATAAAGTGACCTCATCCTTGGGGTCGGAACTTACTAGACAGCTATGACTAGGTAAGGAAGGGATGGCAGTCAGATCCTAGTGGGACTGGCAGCTCTGTTTCCCTTAGATAACATTGTAGCTAGGAGATCTGAGCAGCCAAAGTTCAGAGATAGTGGGAGAGGTCATAACAAGCATTCATCTGGAGATGGATGTTCTCTCTAGGATGGGGCAAAGATGAGCACATGTGGGTGGAGGTTGGCCTCTGGCTGACTAGGAGAACTAGCATCCTGCAAAAGAAGATGTGCATATGGCGTACCCAGCAGAGTAGAAAGAGGAAAAAGAAGGCCGGTGATCAAGACGGCACTCCAGATGGCTGCTCGCTCTGCACCAGACTTGACATCTATCACAGGAAAAGGTAGAACGTTTGACAGAAAAGTGTTCCTCATACTCTAGATCCTGGGCCTGGACTCTGGAACCCCACTGACATCGGAGAACAGGACGCTGAGAGCAAATTGGATATTCAGAGGTCCCCACTGCTGTGCTAGCAGCATGGAGGCCCCGTGCCAGTGATAAACATAGCATAAGAAACTTGTTTTACATTGGATGTTCTAATTCACAACACATCTATGCACAGTTACTTGGGACTCAATTTTCTGAGGTATGCATGTGCAAATAAACTCCACTGAAAACCAAAGCTTTAAGAAAATGAACTTAAAATGTATCTCTTTATTCCATGTATTTCTTTCTGTATCACTTTACACCAGAAATTCCAGCACTCAGGAGGCTGAGGCTGGAGAACCCTAAGTTTGTGGCCAGCCTGGGCTAAGTATTGAGTTCCAAGCCAGCCTAGGTTATATAGTAAGAACTTCAAAAGATATATGTGTGTGTGTGTGTATATACACATATATATGCACCAGGTGTGGTGGTACACACCTGTAATCCAGCTATTCTGGAAGTTGAGGCAGGCAGATCACAAGTTCAAGGCCAGCCTAGGCAAAGTTAGTGACAAGACCCTGTCTCAAAAAAATAAAAATAAAAAGATTGGAGTCATAATTCAAGTGAAAGAGCACTTAGCTGGCATGTGCAAGGCCCTGGGTTCAATCCCCACTACCGCAAAAATACACAAGCATGCTCAGGCACACACACACACACACACACACACACACACACACACACACACACAGCATATATCCTGAGTAAACCATTTGGCCATAATATCAAGTAAGTGAAGATTGACAGGGGTAAGTTAGGCTGGGAACATATTGTGGACACAAGGGTTTATGCAGAAGTTTGTCAATGTATTTGGTAAGCCTCAAAAGGAACTTCCAAATTAGACTTTTATAAATACAATGCTAAGACATAGTCACAAACAAATTTTAGACAATATACTTCTTTTTAATCTTTCCAAAAGTTTCCTGCCTAATTCCAGGTTGTTTTTTGTCTGTTTCTTTTTTGAGTCAGAACAGGTATTTCATGAAGACATCAGTAGAGGCTCTACGAAGGCTGGGTCACACAGGAAAAGAAAAATGGAAATTAGAGGCAGAGACTTGCAAACACAGAAATTGACAGAGCTTGCTGACTGATTTTGAATGGAAAAACTTTGCTATTATGGACTGCAAGGTGGAGCCCAGGAGAAGTTTATAGACTTATTTTTGAGTCATGCTGAGTCTGGGGTTACCTACAGGACTCTCACTTGGGAAAATATTTCAGGCCCATATTTCAAGACCTTGGGAATAGGCTAAGGACAGAAATGCAGGTTTGCAGCCCCACCTACCCCCCACACACACACACTTGAGGGTCACAGTTGAAACCTCCTGAGTGGTTACATGAACGGGTTGGGGAGTGCGAGCAAAGCCTCTTCCTAGAAAAACATGAGGTTGAGTGGAGGAAGAGGAGCCAGTGAAAGGGGAATGTCCAGAGGTATTGCAGGAAAACCAGGATGGTGTGTTCCCCCAGTAAGGAGAGGATTTCAGGAAGGTGTGACAAATGCCAGTGAAATGTCAAGGCCACTGGGTTTGAAAATACAGGCGTGTGTGTCAAACTGACAGAGCAAGTTCCATGACGTAGTGCTGAAGGAACCAGAATGAGCTGGAAAGAACAGTGAAGGTGTGGAATTCAAAGAGAACTGAAGCAAAAACAGAGGGTCCTTCGTTCACTCACTTGAATACATTCGTCCATCCAACAGATATGTCAAACAACTCTGCAAAGGCACTGTGTGAGACACTATAGACAGGCCCTCACCCTTGTGTGTATTCTAGTGGGGAGAAAAAGTGAGTTAAAAGGAAAATAAAACAATAGTATGTTGAATGCAAGTAAGAAAATAAGTAATTAAGAGAGTAAGGAAAAACTACTGTGCACAGGGTGGTCAGAGAAGGTTAGGGACATGCAACTTTTTTATCTTTTTAATTTTAATTTTATTATTGTTATACTGGGGGTACATTGTGACATTTACAAAAGTACTTACAATATATCTTCGTTAAATTCACCCCTTCCATCCTTCTCCTTTATTCTCCTCTCCCTCTTCCTAGAGTAATTTCAACAGGTCTCATCGTTCCATTTTCATACATAAGTACCTAGTATTTCCCTCCTTCTCCCTTTCCTTATATCCTCTCCCCTTCCACTGCTACCTACCCCCTGACAGGACCTTATTTACCTTCCTGTCCTTCATTTTTGAACAAAGACAGTTTTGTTTGTTTAAGATAGCTATACAGGGAGTTTCCTTGTGACATTTACATGCATATATGTATTACACCCAAACTGGTTCATCCCTTCCATTTTTGTCCTTTCTATCTTAGTAAGAGAAAGGGCTTGTTTATAGATAAGGAAAAGACAAAACAGAAGAAGAAAGAGAGTGGAAGACAGAGGAGCCAAGTACAGGAGGAATGGGAACAGTTTGGATCCTGGGCACTGAGGTTAGGATGAGCCTTGGAAAACATCAGGGGGACTTATTCCTTAAAACAGGGCAGAAGATAGAGTACGTGCAGAGGTTTGGGTGTGATCTGAATGCCCCCTAAAAGTTCATGTGTTAAAGGCTTGGCCCTCAGGTTGGCACTATGGGGAGGTGGTAGAATGTTTAGGAGCTGGGGCCTTGTGGGGGGTACTTAGGTCGTTGGGATGTATCGTTCCAAGGCACTGTGGGACCCTGCCCATCCTCTCGTTCTCTCTGCTCTTGGTTTGAAATGTAATCACTTTCTTGCTCCTGACACACATTCCTGCCATGATGTGTGCAGCCAAATGGGTCTCCCACCAAAAGTGTACACTATGCTGTTTTGGCCTCCAACCTCCAAAACTGTGAGCTAAATAAACCTCTTTTCCTTATAAAGTAGCCTGCCTCAAGTACATTGTCAGAGTAATGAAAAATGAACTGATAAAGGGGTAAAAGATTTTTCTCTAAAAAGGAAAGAGAAAAAGGAGACTGAGGAGTCTCCCCCAAGGAAAAGTTAATTTCAGTAAAGTGGCCTGGAAGACATTTGTCAAAGCAGAGATCCTCCCTTAGGCTGGTGATCTCTGAGTGGCCCCTGCAAACTGGGAACTGTGCCATCACCAAGAACACAGAGTCCAGTAGTACACAGGCCATCCTCTCACAGAGCTTCTGACCCCACAGAAGGACAGAGGTTTGAAAACAAATTATTACAACAAAGTGTGGCAGGTGCTCTGATAGAATTATCCACAGAGGAAGGAGAGATCAGGAACACCTGTGGAGGGGACAACACAGTGTTGAGAAAGGACTTCCTATTTCTCGTGCACTTAATCCTAGAAGATAGTGAGTGTGTGGCTGGGCTCAATGGATCAAGCCTGTAATCATCCCAACTTATTCAGGAGGCAGAGATCAGGCACATTGTGGTTTGAGGCTAGCCCAGGCAAAAACTTAGCAAACACCCGTCTCAATAAACAAGCCAGGCATGGTGGTTCATTTCTGTAATTCCAGCTATGCAGGAAGGCATAGGTAGGAAGGTCCTGGTCTGAGGCGGCTCCAGGCAAAAACGTAAGTCCCAGTCTCAAAAAAAAACAAAAGCAAAAAGTGATGGGGGAGTGACTCATGTGGTGGAGTGCTTGCCTAGCAAGCACAAGGCCCTGAGTTCAAATCCCAGTATTTCCAAAATAAAAAGGACATCGTGTGTGGAGAGTAATGTGAGCTGGGAGAGACACTGGGACAGGGCACCACGTCCGGAAGCAGGCAATAGTATGGTGGTGAGAGGAAGAAGGGCAAGTTTGAATGGCTCTCGAGTTAGGTTCAAAGATGGAATGGGCCAGAAGGAGGTGGCAGGCGCATCAGAGCCAGGCCATGGCTGCCCTGTGTTCTGTATAAGAAGGCTGGACTTTCCTCCAATAGGTAACGGGGGAGTCCTTGGCAAATTGAAAACAATGCAGTGACAAGGTTAGATCCTGGTCACGTGCAGAAGAGACTGGAAGAAATTCCAAGGTCAGCCAAGGAAAGTGGTGAGCAGCTAATGGCAGGAGCAGCTGTTTGGATAGACAGATGGAAACTGAGAGAGAGAAAGAGAGAGAGAGAGAGGCTACGATGAGACAGCGGATGGGATTGGACCCCTTCTTCACAGAAAATGAGAAAGGAGTCCGCCAGATTCCGGGGGCCCTAGTCAGGGTGGCTCAAGGCTGAAGCCCATCCCTGGGATAGTGAGGGGAAGGAGCAGGCTCAGAGTTAGGATGACTAAAACGTTCAGGAGAATGAAGTATCATGAACAGGTATCAAGCAGCATGAGAGTCAGTTAAAGCAGTTGAAAGCGGCTGAACTTGAACTTGGATGAGGAGCTGGAGGAAGGCCTTTTACACTGTGGGGCGGGGGACTGGAATGTGGCTCAGAAAGCACAGTGCCTGCCCAGCAAGCCCAAGGCCCAGACTTCAAACCCCACTACCACTATGAAACAAATAAATAAATAAAAGTAATCTATGGTCTGGAAACAAGGGATGAACAGAAGGTGCTGGGAGGTCAAACCACGGCTCCGTGGGAGACGAAGGGATAGGTGGTTGTGCTCAGAGCAGAGAATTCCAGTCTTTACAGTGATGGAGGCAGTGATGTACTTTCTACAGCATGGTCATGCTCAGATGCACATTATTTGCGCTAATGGGACGCAGACACAGTCAGCCCTCCTTGTCCATGGGCTCCACATCTTTGGATTTTACCGACTGCAGATCTAAAGTATTTGAAAAACATTGCATCTGTACCAAACATGTACAGACCTTTGTCCTTTTCATTTTTTCCTAAACAATATTCCCCGTTGTATTAGGTATTATAAGTCATCCTAGAGTCATATGGAGGGTGTGTGGCTTATTTGCACATGCTATCCTGTTTTATATAAAGATCTTGACCATCCTCAAATTTTGATCTCTGATCAGAGTCTTGGCACCAGCCCCTGTGGACACAGAGAAATGATTACAGTATGAAGATCTAATGTCAGAGGACCATCAGTGCAGATATTGAAATCACTGTGATGCATGGCAGAGCAGGTGAAGGACCAGCCCTAAAAAACAATGGAGAAGTGCCACAAAAGCCCTGGCTGTGGTGTCCAAGGCCAGGCACCATCTGCTGCCCTTCAGATGGTGGGGCCCTGCTCTGCCACGTCAGCCCAGCTGGCCCTTCTTTCAGTTCCTTGACTGCTGTGGACTTTGTTTCACCTCAGGACCCAAATCAAGTGCAATTTCCTCTTCTGAAAATTTCTAGCACCCTTTAGCTTCTACTCGTTCTTCCTCCACACCGGGAGGATCTCATTTTGAATATCACTTCCCCAGGAGACTTTCCCCAAATCCTCAAACCCTAACTCCATGTTGGAGTCTTCTGTTAGACTTCCTCATATTAATTTTTATTTTTTGGCCGTACCGGAGTTTGAACTCAGGGTCTTGTGCTTGCTAGGCAGGTGCTCTACCACTTGAGCTGTTCCTCCAGCCAGTACTTCTTAGCTCTCTGCAAGTCAATGCTTTGTGATGACTTGCTTACAGCCAATCTCAATGGGTAAGCTATCAGATATAGGGAGGGTCCCTATCTGTCTTGTCTTCCACTACAGCTCATTCCCTAACAGAGTACATGTAAATATTTTTAACCATGGGACTGGAAGTGGCCGAATGCAATTGTATGGAGTATTGAATATTGAAACAGCATTACATTAATAAACTTAAAATATTAGCTCAAATGGCTTGTTGGTTAACAAAACAGCAAACTTCTCAAATTACAGAAGACTCTACAGGACATAAAAAATTGTAAAGCGCTACCTCTTAGTCTCCCCTGCTGTTCTTCACTGGCAAACCAATCTTCAAACACCTTTCCATCACAGCACTTCCCTAATAAGTTGGCAGAGCCTCCATCTTCCTTTTCCTAGCACAGGTGAAGTCCCTGGGCCACATTTGGTGGCTTCTGTGGTATGACCAAGACCACACTTTCTTCTGCTCAAGTTCGGCTAACTTCTTCACTCTTCATTCACTTGTCAGGCTCATTTTCCACCTCAGTGACTTGGCCCACATAGCTTCCCTCTCCTGGAAGTCCCTCGACTTTCTCTGGAACCCATCTGACATTGTCCCTGTCACTCAAAACCGGGCTCAATTCTCTGTTCCTCCACAGAGCTTCAAGACCCAGCTACTTCTGGCCTCACTGTTATATCAACCTTTAAATTCTTTCTTTCTGGTTGTTGGTGGTGGTGGTGGTGCTGGTGTTCTTTGAGACAGGGTCTCTCTATGTAGCCTAGGCTGTCCTCAAACTCACACCCCTCATGCCTCTGTCTCTCAAGTGCTGGGATTACAGGCAAGTACCACCATGCACACGCTCTGTCCTTTTAATTCTTACAGCATTTGATAATCACAAAATAGTGTGTAATGCCAGGCACTGGGGCTCACGTCTGTAATCCTAGCTACACAGGAGGCAGAAATCAGGAGGATCACAGCTCAAAGCCAGCCCAGGCAAATAGTGCTCGAGACCCTATCTCGAAAAACTCTTCACAAAAATAGGGCTGGTGGAGTGGCTTAAGGCGAAGGCCCTGAGTTCAAGCCCCAGTACCGCAAAAAAAAAAAAAAAAAATGTGTTTAATGTATAATATCCTGAATTGCTCTGTATAGAGTTTTGAGCATTATGCTTGTCCCATACCAAAAATCTGAAAATAACCTAAATTATGTTTATATTCACCAACAGTATAATGGTTATCAGGTTATCTGTTTACTGAATGTCCAAACCCATTTAGAAATCATTTTGCCTCAAGAAATTCTTTTCAAATTTAAAACTTTTAGAAAATATATTTAAAACCCCTTTCCTGATATTTTCTCTAGTCTCATGTACGCGTTAGCTAGTGGGATGTATTTGGCTTGAATTATAAAGAATCCCTTTAGAACACAAAATCAACATCTTACTGCCATAAGGATGCGTCCTGAGTCAGTTACTTAAGGTCACAGGACATTTATGAGTGGGGCTGGATCGAGGATTGGAATTCCTGGTATGCAGGATATTCTTCTAATGATTGCACTGGCTCTCGTAACTTTTTAAGAGACTGCTACAAAGCACATTTAAAGCAATTTGGGACTTTTTCTATGACTCTCGTTTAACTAAACAACCATTCCCAGTGATGTTCTTGGCTGCATATCCTGTGGAAATTAGGCAAGCTTTGTTTTTGAATTGATGAAGGCATATTTCTTATAAAACATCAAATGATTAAAATCATTAAAAAACTTAAAAATACATAAAATAAAAAATTTTAAACCCAAAAATCTAAGAACTAAATCAATAAAAAGAAAAATTCAACCTACACAGATACCTGTGTGGCTCGGGACTTGCTGTCACCATCAATATATTAATTATGTACACATGTCTAGTACCCTTTAGGAAATAATGCAGAGGCACATGTGTAATCACTGGAAGGAATCCTTGGAGAACTTAGAGAATTGGAGCTTGTTTTGCTTAACTAGGAAGGATGACGTTGGATCATGGTCAAAGCTTATATACCATATAGCTTTTTATACACCATAAAATACATCATTCTTTATCCTTTTAGGAAAGGTAACGATATTTCTAAGTCCAGTGTTCCTCCTGCAAGTGAAAAAGGATAGTGAAGACAATTCTGGAATATCCAGGAAATCTGATCTCACGAAGAGGAAGCTACCAAATATGGGCATACACAGTGAGGTCCAACTTTCCAGTGCCAAGCATCAGAGGTGAATAGACTTGGGAATACCCTGATTAAAAATTCCTTTTCCAAATACAATTTTAAAAGATCAACTTAATTGTTAAAAGACTACTGATGAAAACATGAGAGTCATAACATGGGGAATCACCCAAAGATTTCTACAGACTCAGAGAATCCGAATTATCAGAAGCATTAATTTCAGGAGACCTGGTTCAAGCGACGTTTCCTTCTGATCCACGATGGGCACCTTTCTGTTTCATATTGCCTGTGCACGGTCCCCAGATGAAGCCAGAACCGTCACCCACACAGAAGAAAGTCAGAAATATGTGTGCCACCCCACTTACTTCTGGAAATGAATCCACATGGGGACACAGAACAGAGTCTGGACTTGTCCAGTGTGCTGGGTGACGAGGCCAGACCTTTGCTTCAGTGGTTGCTTACACGAAGTAGACAAAAAGAGCTATTTTCATTTCCATGCGTGTCCTGTTGCCCATTTCTCATAACTGAGTGCCAGAGAAGACTGCAATCTCCAAGACCCCATTTGCTCCCAAGTAGTTCCCCCCAACCCACCCCACTCAAGCTAATTTTATCCGGAAAAGCCTAGAGATCCTGGGGTAAAAATTTCCAATGTGGTAATTAAGAACAGGACACTGGCGCCAGCTTGCACTGCCACTTTAAGAAGGGTGGATTTGGGCAAGCTGTTTACCCTCTTCACCTCTGTTGCCTCATCTGTTAAATGGGAATCATAACAGCACCTGATGATTTTAAAACACTAGAGTGTTGCCGGGCACACATGGCAAATGTGATGTAAGGGTCAGCCCTAATTGTTCTTATTACATTAACACCAACCCTGCCATTGAACCTGACCAACTTTTCTCCTGAGGTTTGCTGTTGCCTGCCCTAAAGACATCTTTGTGAGGACTCTGCATGGACCTCAGCCCCACTCCATAGCTCCCAGATCATTTAGTTCTCAATTCCCAAGCATTTTCCCCAAATTGTAGGACTGATTATACCACAGTGTGACAATCTATAAATTCTCTGGAAGGTAGCTTTTGAGTTGGTTGGTTCTGGGAACTGTTAATATTCTGAGGGGCTCTCATCCCTACATCCTGTCTCAGTCACTGATGTCAACATTATAATTCTAACATTATAATCCATCTCTGCCAGGGGTCACAAAAGCTTTGTGTGCATTACCTCATTCTTTTTTTTTCCAGACTAGCCCTGTGATGTAGGTACTTTCTAGCCAGACTTTGCACATAAGGAAACTGATGCATATGAGGTTACAAAGCCCCATGTGTCACCCTACTGGAGATGTCATAGGCTGTCACATGTGCAAATTGGACTTAGTGACTGGTGCTCACTCATTTCCACCACCAGTCCACCAGTCCACCTTCTGTTGATGGTGATTTCACAAAAATCTCAGACCCTGGGCTATCTATCCTCTTTGGGAAATTCTTCATCCCCTTGATATCAAGGCCGCCGAATTTTCTAGACTGGGGGTGAGGGAACTATGGCCCATGAGCTGATAAGTTTGTTACATCTTTATTATTTTTATTTTTTATTGTTTTGTGGTCCTGAGAATCAGCCTCAGAGTCTGACACATACTAGGCAAGTCCTCTACCACTGAGCTACACTGAATCCCAGTTTTTTACATTTTTAAATGGCTGGAAATAAATAAAAAGAAAAAAATGATACTTTGTGACTCATGAAAATTAAATGAAATTCCAGGTTCGATGTCGATAAAGTTTTATTGGCACACAGCCAGCCTCATTTGGGTTTTTCTTTGTTTGGTTTTTTGGTTTGGTGTTTTTGTTTTGTTTTTTGAGACAGGGTCTCACTATGTAGCCCAAGCTCATCTTGAACTCGCTATGTAGCTATGCTGGCCTCAAACTCAAGACCCTCCTGCCTCAATCTCCAAACTGCTAGGATTACAGTGTATGTCACCATGCCCAGCTGCCTGATTCACTTGTTCACTTGTTATCTGTTGCTGCCTTATTACTACCAGGGCAGGGGTGAAGAGATGCAATAGATCTATGGTCCACACAGCTGAAAATGTCTACACAGATGTCTAATCCAGACCCTTGCTACAGAAACCAGTAGCAGGAACATCACCTGGGAGCTTACAAACCACTTAGTCTCAGGTCCTATCTCAAAATCTGGACTAGAACCTGCATTTTAACAAGCTGATTCATCTGCCCATAGAAGTTGGAAAAGCACCGGTCTAGGGAGAGCACCCTGTCGGGAAGATTGGGAGAGAGACAGTGGATTCTGGGCTTGGTGGTTCTCTTCCAACATTTCCTATCTGTGTAGCCTCGGCAAGGCACTGAACTTGATCCTTGGGTTTCTCATCTGTAATGTGGATCCAATAACATCTCCCTTTAAGGATTACTTGGAGGAATAAAGATACCGGCTGTTCCGGTCCCTATCATAGTACCACAGAGCAAGTGTTAGTCTTAGTGGTGGCTCCTGAAACTGTGAGTCCGGGATATATGGGACCCGAATAACTTACTTGCTAAGAGTCATGTGGGGTCCATGGAAACTAGGAAAACGTTTTCAGAGTGTTTGATCAGAAGTAAAGACCCAATAATAATATAAAGCTGTCAAAGTATGAATAAGACACTAGCTTAACTGTTAATTCCTTATCCCCCCAATTTCCCCTACCTGAGCCTTTGACTCCCAACTGGAGGTTTAGCCCCACCCCAGGCTCATGTCCTTAGTCATTGTTCAGGTGACTCAGCATCAAGCCAGTGTTTCTCAGAGACCTGTTCTCATCTCCTGGCCTACATTCAGAAACTGGGTGTTAGCCTTATGGCTCATGTATTCACTCAACAAACACTATTAGGGATCTCCTATGTGGCAAGTGGAGGGCCTCCTCTTGAAGACAGCACAGCAATGAGCTACACAGACATACAGTTCCTAGCAACAAGCCTTCCCCTTGCATCCCAGAGAAACTTGCTAAAACACCAGATGCTTCCCTTTCTCCAGGAGTAAGTCTGGAGGTCTTCTGACACCTAGTCCAGCCCCCATCTCCTCCCAGATATACACATAATGCTGGTCCCAGATCCCAGGCCTTTTCTTCCTGGACCTTCAACATGACACTGACCTTCCAAATGCCTATCCTACTCTTCCAAGGTTGATTTCCAGACTCCAAGCCTTCCATACCTGACAGGCATCTCCTGTCTTTCAGAACATCACCGCAGGTGCTTTAGTGACAACTCATTCTTTACACAGTAGGAAACAAACCCATGCTGCTAGCATTGCTGGAAATGACAGGGAATTCTGGCCTTGTTCATTTTACCTTTTTTGACCATGAGGCTGTCTTACATTTTGTGACTCATGTTGAAATCCCTCAAGCATGCTCTTCCCTGGGAAAATCAGTTTCCCTTGATTCATGAAAGCTACATGCTTTTTTTTTTCCCTCAGGGAACAAGTAATTTGCTGATCTGTCTGTTCTATTTGCTGATCTATTTCTCAGAGGTTGGACAGGTTTTCGGGAAAAGGCCAAATAGAGGTGTGACACAAAGAAGTTTTTCACCACACGAAGACATTAAAAAATGGAGACAAATAACTGACTACCATTCTCTTCAGGTATTGTTGCAATGGCATTTTCAGATTGCATGAAAATATTAATCTTGACCTCTGCAAGCAAGTGCATCTAAAAAGATAGTTGAATTCCCCAGGGCTTTCTTGGGTTCATTTTCAAATCGGACATGTGGCCCTCAGCCAATGAGATTTCAGTAACAAAAAGGATGCATACGCTAACAATATCTGTCATGACAATGCTTCTGTTCCAGTTAGTGGAGCGTGCTCTGACACGTAGTCACACAGTGTTTCAATTTATTTTACAGTTGATTTTGTTCGACTTTTTCAAGATCTGCTAAATTAAGCAGAGTTGTTCATAGAGCAGACTTCAGAGACAAGCAAATCTCCATTGGCAGCTTAGATCTGGACCTTGACCTTCAATTATTTTACTTGTAAAATTTGATAATTATGCCTACTGCAGAAGACCAAATATAATGCAACAAGTAAAACCTTTAGCTCAATACTGAGCATACAGTGAGTGTGCCATAGTTGTGTTAAACACAGGTGAGGTGACAATCCAGAATGGCTGTATGATTAACAATTGAGCAACCTGAATCAAACAACACCCTACTATTCCATGTAGGGAGATGCTGTACCTTTCAAACAGAAATAAAATAGCTTTAGCTATTTTACAGGCTCACACCTGAAATCTCAGAATTCAGGAGGCTGAGGCAGGAGGATCATGAGTTCAAAACCAGCCTGGGGGGCTACATAGTGAGTTCTAGGCCAGCCTGGGCTACAAAGCAAGACCTTGTCTCAAAAAACCCAAAATAAATAAAGTAGCTTTGAAATCAATTAGGTCTATGGCAATGATCCTTTCACCCCGTTCATAGTTGTTAAGAGAGATAGACATGTAACCCAATGCAGCTACCTCTTCCTGGGTATGGTACCTCCCTTGGTCTGTCAGGACACCCATCACCCATTCATCTCATGGTAACAGGGATGCCACAGATGCCCCTGAAGGGGCTTCTGGTCACCTCAGTAAATCTCTCACAAGGTGAGTAGGACACAGGTGAGTGTTGCATAAGGAGGAAAAGAGTTTCTACTTCAAGGGTAAATCCAAATATGAGTCGCAACAATGGATCTGAGATTATGGAAGACTGATTTATCTTATTGGATTAGTCACATAAATTCCAGGATATGGCAATAAGTGTGTGTTTGTCATACAACGTGCTTTTTGAGTGTGTATTTTAGCCAAAGATGGATCTGATTTTCATTTAATTCCTACAAGAACTCTTAAGGCAGGTCCCCTTATTATCTCTCTTCCATATTAGTCCCATTTTATGACATCTATATGTACAGACTTCAAAATACCACTGAGGAACACAAAAGTAGTGAAACAGAAAGACATATCTTAGTCTTCAATTTAGAGGTTCACTATCATAAATATGTAGTCATACTGATTTAATCTATAAATGTATGTATGTTTCCCAAAAATACTAACTGATTTTGTTGAAGAGAAAGGGACTAGATAAGTGGGTTCTAAAGTTCAGATGAAAAAATAGACAAGCAAGGTAAGTCAGGAAAATTCTAGAAAAACCAAAAACCTAAGGTAAATATTCTATTAGCTAGTAAAGCATATAATAGAATTCTAATTGTATAACAGACAAAAGTGGAACAGCCCAGAATGCTCAGCAATGTATTAAAATACACACAAACTTAGTCTATGATAAATTTAGCTACAAACTGATGTAGTCTTCAGTAAATGGTACTAAAACAACCAGGCAGCCATCTTGGAGAAGATGTCAGCTTCACAGGCTATACAGATGGATCAAATAGTTAAATGTGAAAAATTAAGTCACAAAATACTTCAAAGAAAATTAAGAGCTTTTAATTTCATAGTGAGAAAATTCTAAATATGTTAAAGAAAGAAACCAAAAGCCATAAAACAGCTTTTTAAAACTCTTCTTGGAAAACTATTCCACACACAAAGTTAAAAGAAATATGTGTGTGTGTGATATACATGGAATATATGTATGGTATATGTACACATATATAATATATATATTTGCTGCAATTCATAATACAGACTGTGAAATAATTTTCCTATACCTGAAACAGTTCATACACTTGAAGAAGGAGGTCAATAGCCAAGAGAAATTGCACAAATGACTTTTATAAAAAGGAAAATAGAAATTGTTCTTTAAAACATAAAAGTATGTTCAACCTCTCTCGTGACACTAAACTACAATGAGATTTCCTTTCACTCATGAAAACAGTGCTCTCGGCCACTGCTGGTCAAAGAATAAAGAAGCAAACAATATAGAGTAAGTTGGCATCACCTACACCACTTTCACACACAAAAGACCTTCTCACCCTACAAGTCTGCTCCTAAGAGCATATCTTACAGAGCACATTCAAATGTGTAAGACGACCCCCCCCCACCACTGCAGGAGCAGCTCTCAGACCAAAAGACTAGAAGCCGCCTTGATCCCCATCGGTAGTTACATAATGGCTCAACCATGTGATGCAATGTTGTGCAGTCATTAAGAAGATGATAGAATAGCCAGACATGATGGCACACGCCTGTAATCCCAGCACTGGGGTGGCAGAGGGCCATGAGTTCCAGACCAGCCTGACCTACATAGTGAGACCCTATCTCAACAAAACTAAGATAAAATAAAATATGTAAAAACAAATAAAAAACTATGTAAGCTTGAGGAAAGAAGCTTCTAGAAGTTGAGTAACTTGCCCAAAATGATATTGCTGTGGAGGAAGGCTGTTGTTTGTAGAACTCAGCTTTGTCTGAGGGCAAAACCTTGCTCAAAGGAACACAGGTACTACCAATATGCTACTACAGAAATGTCACGCTGCCGATACGTGGTGAAAGTCAGTCAGTGCCATGTCCCTTGGGACTGTGGAGCACGTGTTTCTTTGCGTGTTTTTTCAAGAAGTAGGGAAACGTGGACTCAGGACTGGCCCCATTCACAAGTGTGTCATGAGCAATTTGTTACCTCTTTCCCCTTCATATCTGCCTGGGACATCTGGGACATGCAGGATAGGTATGGTTTCTTGCTTCCTCCTGGGGCCACTGGAGCCAGCTTGCAGTTGATAAATTTAGCATTGGAAAGCATGAAAATTTGCTCCCTTTACCATCAACAACTTAGAAAGCATTTGTACCCTGAAGAAAGCCAAAGTTGGGAGCAGTGGCTGACACCTGTAATCCCACTTATGTGGAAAGCTAAGATCAAGTGGGCAGCAGTGCTAGGCCAATCCTGGGAAAAAGTTGGTGAGACCCTATCTTAACCAATAGCTGGGCACGGTGACAAACCTACCATCCCAGCGACTGCGGGAAGAATAAATAGGACGATCACAGTCCACACTGGCCCAGGGAAATATGCAAGGCCCTATTCCACAAAATAACCTAAGCAAAAAGGGTGGGAGGACCTGAGTTCAACCCTCAGTACCACCAAATAAATAAATAAATGAAGAGAAAGAAGGCCAGGTACTTCTGGAAAGACCTTTTCCATTTTTCTGAAGGGAAAAACACTCAGCACACTGGAGTGCTCTCAGTCCTTGAAGACATGTGTCGAGACCACAGTGCAGCTCACAGAAGAAAATAAAGGCAGAGTTCTGGTCTAATTAAAACAGCTCGGGGAAAGAAAATGGGCAAAGGGTAATTACACTACTTAACCTGGCATTTGGCCCAGAAGAGAAAGGTTAGCATTTCTTTTAGGGCAAAAACTTATCAGGAAACCTCAAATTATACTTTCTTTGGCGCTGTAGGGAAATTTTCATCCTTGAATCCCAGGTAGTTGGCACACGTGAACTATGTGGCACGTGGAATGCTTCTAGCAAATCAGTTTTTCATTTTTCTGTGAATGGAGACGTTAAATGAGATTCAGGTTCTGAAGAATTCACAAAACAATACACTCACTGGTGTCTCATTTAACCTCTCCATTCTTGTTTCCTTGGTTTAGCGTTCTCTGCTGTTGTTAACCAGAAGAAACCTCCTTGGCATTTCCTAGAGCTACTCAGGGTGTTTTGGTTGCTGTTATTGGTTGGTTTTTACTCTTATCAGTGGGAAAGTTCCCATGGTAGCATGGCAGAATGCACAGGAAACCTGGGCTGTATTTCTGGCTACTTGTTCCTTTGCAAATCAATTCATTCCACTGGAGCCCAGTTTTTTCATGAGGAAGAAACTCATCTTGAGAGAGTTTCCTCACAAGAGATTTGTGTTCAGACAGATAAACGCTAATCAAGATTTAAAGTTTACAAAGCACTTGGAAGCAAACCCAGACTGGAGGAAACACAAGATAGACGAGGGAGGCTCATCTTTTTATCTCCAAGGAAGTACAGGCTTCTCCTGCAGACCCGTTAGAAGATCATCTCTCTTGGTGTGCCCTCATCACGTTGTAGCATTGAGTCGTTCCACAGCTCTGCATTTGTAAAAATAAGCAAATGCATGAAGGAATTTTTGAGCTCCCTTCAAAATAAAGGTAATATGCCTCCAAATATGAAAAACCACCATGAAAATGCCTTGCTGTGGCTCTCAGTTTGAAATTCCAAGCACCCCGTAGAACAAAAAGACTTGCCCTGTCAAAGTGAACCAATAATATCTAACGTTCATTGAGTGCTTTCTACCTGCCCATCACTGTTCTAAGCATATCACATGTATTTTTATTTAATTCCTCCTAATGACTCTAATTCCTATTATTATCTCCATTTTTCAAAAGCAGAGAAGCAAGTAACTTGCCAAGGTCACTAGAAAGTAGGTTGTCACTAGAAAGTGGCAGAGCTGAACTTTGAACCCAACATCTAATTCAGACCCTCTACCCAATTGCTGAATTAAATGTCATCCTTTGGAACATTAACTCATATACAATTTTCCTGATGGAGCCACATAAGGATAAAATTTTGGAGTTAGTATGACTCTTTGCTACCAATGAATCAAAATCTTTCATTTTGTAATTAAGCAAAATATGGTCAATTTTAGAAGGGAAAATAGTCCCTTAATCTCTTCACTAAACTGAAATTCCATTTATCCTAAAGTTTTTCAAAATGATTTCTGTAAGAATTTGCAACTTAAAGTCATTTCTAAAAAGCATTATGAACAAGTATTAACTCAGACAAATACATACAACTTTTCAGGCTTAGAGTAAATGATTATTAGTTAAGAAAGTTATTTAGCTGGACACAGTGGCTCAAGCCTGTAATCCTAGCTACTCAGAAAGCAGAGATCAGGAAGATAGCTGTTGCAGCCCAGGCAAAAAGTTGGCAAGCCCCCATCCCATGGCTAGGCACACTAGCACGTATGTGTCATCCCAGCTAAGCAGGGAAGCACAAATAGGATAGTGGTCCAGGCCAGTCTGGGCATAAAGGAGACCCTATCACAAAAATAACTAACATATAAAGGGCTTGTAGAGTGGCTCAAGTGGTAAAGCACCTGCCAAGAAAGTGTGAGACCTTAAGTTCAACCCCCAGAAGTCCCCCCCCAAAAAAGGAAGATATTTATATTTTGTTGCAGTGAGTTTTTCATCCAAATCATCTGATCTAGAAAGGCACTCTGAAAACTTTAAGATTCCAGAGTTCTGCACTGATGTCTCAATTATCAGAAAGAAAACCACCCTAGCTAGGGAATAAGACAAAACAGGCCATGCGGTTTTTGAGCAACTATAGTCAAAATGCCCAGGACCAAGAATTCTTCGGCAACCCAAGAATTGAAATAATTTTCCTGAAGTTCAAAGCCAGAGATGTATATATGAGTTAAGTTCTTTCATAATTTTTTTAAAATCTCAAATCCCATATTTGCTCAAATTTGGATATTTGATATCAAGAGCCACCAGGGAACCCAAGAACCAACCATGCAAACTTCAAGAATTGAGGCACTCCTTCTTGTATTTTCATTTCAGAGCTAAAATGTGACAAGTTGAAGTGTTCTTTGATTTTGTTCCTTATTAGCATTTTTATAAGACACCATGAAAGTCACTTTTTTCAGGAGAATATTACATTTTATTCTAGGGATGAGACACAACGTCTATCCACTTGTTTCCTCGAGAGCTGAACACGTCTCAAGACAGATTCAGTAGATTTATTTCAAGTATGAAAATCTCAAGCACCCCTCTCCCATTCCTCACTCCATCTCCCTGCAAATCATGCACATATGTGATTATAAATTGTTCTTCTAAGTTTCTAAATGCTTTCTAATGAAATCCAGAAATCAACAAAACTAAATTCTTAGGACTTCATGAGAACAAAATAAGTTAATATAATGAGAACCATTTTAGTAACATAAAACATTAATATGTTTTTTAAAAACACATTTAAAAATTAAAGTTTGTGAAAACACATTTTTTTTAAACTTCTAAACATTAATATGGGAAAATAGCCAATTTCACGGTGTTTTAGTCAGCTTCCCATTATGTAATAAACTCCCTGAGATAATCAATTTACAAAGGTCTATTGGCTCACAGTTGTTTTCAGCCCATGGTCACTTGGACCTGTTGCTTTTAGGCCTGTGGCAAGGCAGTAAGCACATCATGGGGAATGTGTATCATAGAGCAAAATGCTCATCTCCTGGTTGCTGGGAAATGAAAGAGAGAGGAAGGGCCCTTTAAGGGCATGCCCCCAGTGACCTTACCTCCTCCCACTAGGCCACACCTCTTAAAGGTTATATCACCTCACATCAGCACCACAGGCTGGGATCAAACTTTCAACACTTGGGCCTTTAGAGGACACTTATCCTGAACCATAGTACACTGTAATCAAGAATAATAAACACACTTACCATACCCTGTATAAAGTTGATGTGTCTCTGTCTTGCTGGTATTTATTCAAACATAAAAGAGAAAAAGGAGTGGTGGGCTCCATGCGGAGGTAGTGGGGCACCATCACTATTCTCTTCTTTGATGAACTGAGTTTTACTCAAAGACACTTAATAGTAGGTTCAGGGACTTAACAGTTTAAAGCAGTACTTCTTGTTGTCTAGTCTTCCTTTGTAAAAAGGTAAATCACATTATAGGATTAATCCAAAGCATAGGCTCAGTAAACTAGATTGAGTGTTTAGACTCCCAAAATACCATATACCTTGAATTTTATAGCACACTTTTTTTCTTTTTTTGTGGTTCTGGGGATCGATTGAAGCCAGGGCCATGTGTATGCTAGGCAAGTGCTCTACCACTGAGCTACATACTGACCCCACACACTTTTTTTTTTAACATTTAAAAACTTCCAACATAATAATTGGTTTAAAAATGTAAGAAGATACAAATGGGCCAGGCACAGTGGCTCATGTCTGTAATTCCAGCTACTCAGGATGCAGATATCAGGCAGATTGAGGTATAAGGCCAGCCTGGCAAAAAGTCATCAAGACCCCATCTCAACAAATAAATCAGGTATGGCAGCATGCACCTATGATCCCAGTTATGCAGGAAGCTAGAGGTTGAATGGCTGTAGTCTAAGATGGCAAGACTTAGGACCCATCTTGAAAAATAACTAAAGCAAAAAAGGGCTACGAGTGTGGCTCAAGTGGTAGAGTGCCCGCCTAGAAAGATGGAAGCCTCGAATTCAAACCCAGTACTAAAGAAGATCCAAATGCTAAGAAGTGAGGTGGTTGTCATTGTCTTGCAAGCTTAGAAATGTACATAGGAAAGATGTCACCTTCTTCCACTCAGTGCAACTGTTTCATTCATATATCAAACTCTTCTTTACTGAGGGCCTACTGAGTGTCAAGCACAGAGAACAAGAGATGAACGATAATAGTCAAAGATCCTGCTCTTAATGAGCTTCATTCTAGTGAGGAAAGCTAGATAACATACAATTTTACAAATAAATAACATGAGATTAAGTGACATGATTCACTAAATGATTAAATGACATGAGAGCAGAAAGCTGAATTCTGAGCAGGCAAGAGGGCAATCCTTGTGGAGAAAAAGGTAAATTCAAGAGCCCTGAGGTGAGCAGGACTGAGCTCACCAAAATCAAAGGGTATCAAGACTCACTCCATTTCTATCCCAAAGAGAAGTTCAATTTCACTTAAATTTGGACTCCTGTTTGTTGAAAAATATCTTTCTTTCAAGAGATGCATTATGATGCTATATGAAAGCTAAAAGAAAACATAGAACAAAAGTATATGGAAATATTCTAGGGCAAACCTTTATCACTAGAAGAATGACTGCTCCTCCGATGTTTCTGGTGAAGCAAAGATCAAGGGCCTTTAAGCCTCTATATAGTGATAAAGCTACCTAAATGTGTTATAAAGATATAGGGCAGCCATCTTGACTAAAGACTTAGTGCCAAATTCCCTTCCAAAGATGACTATTACCGTTCATCTCTTATTCTCTGTGCCTGAAGTGTGCTCGACACTCAGTAGGCCCTCAGTAAATAAGTCTGATATATGAATGAAACAATTGCACTAAGTGGAAGAATAGGTGCTAATCATTGTACAGAGCATCTTAAAGGACTGCCAGCTTCCAGTGGACCGTAAGGGATATGTAATGTTTTGGTCAATCCCAAAGTTCTAAAGAGGCCAGAAGAACCAGATTACTGAAAATAGTCAATCCCAAAATTCTAAAGAGGCCAGAAGAGACAGATTACTGAAAACAGCCTATCCAAGCACTGCCAGGCACAACTATTACAGACCAGAATCAGCTCAGAAGAGTCACAAATCCTCAGAAGCCTTAGGATCTTACATGGATGGTGATGTCACTGGAACCACAACTGGTTCAAATCCAGGCATGTTCTCAGGCAGCATGAACCTCAATCCAGGGTGTGAGCTTGTGACATAGGTGCCATGTTTTTGACCCTAATGTCAACTGAATTCTTGACATTGTCACAGAATAGAGTTTAAGGACAAGTCTAGTTAGATGAGAAGTTTATAGTTTTATTTAGCAAAGCAGAAAAACAAAGCACATAGGCTGGGGAGGTAGGCACAGGAGAAGTGTGCCCAGTCTTTTGTGTAAGGCATGTTTATAAGGCTCAAGTCGATCTGGGGGTTTAGAAGCCTATAGTTCCTTATTTCTGTGATGCTCTTTCATTTACTCCATCTGATATGTTAATTATTTGCTGTGACAACCCTCCTTTACTTGGATCTTACAAATCTTTAAAATTGATAAGTTCAGAAACCAAGTCTCCTTAGTTGACAAAGGTGTTGAGAGTTGTCAGGTTTAAATTCACCCTAGGATAAGTGCTCCCCTTTATTTTGGACATCTGGTACCTTCAATCAGGTATGTAATACTATTCTGACATAATCAATTAGGCCTAGAGATATCAAGTCTGGTCAGCTTACTAAATTTGCGTTTTTGTGAGATAAATGTCTATTTTCCTTGAGCATCCTTTCCAATAAAGGATGAGTTCCATTAGATATCTCTTTAAGCCAGATGTCTTTCCTTAGGATGGGATTTATTTAGGTCAGAAAAGCCTGTTATTAAGACATATTTATCCTCCTTTAACAAGGTCTCCCTTTAGTGCAAAGATCAGCTTTACCAGAGGTTTTTCTTGAGATATCCATCCAAAACGTGCTTATCTAGGCCTCTGCACAAATCACTGGTGCAAGGTTAAAAGCATGGTTAGTTGCTATAGCCTAATGGGGAATGAGAAACTTCAAGTTACCTGTTAATTCAGTGTTTATTCTTAGCCCCTGGATGTTGGGTCCCATGCCTCTGTGTCTCTAATCCAGCCTTCCTTGTGATGAAGAAAGAGGAGCACAGTCACATCAATAAATGTAGTCTAGGCCTTGTGCTGGTGGATCACACCTGTAATCCTAGCTACTCAGGGGGCAGAGATCAGGAGGATCAGGGTTCGAAGCCAGACAGGGCAAATAGTCCGCGAGAACCTATTTCAAAAAACCCTCACAAAAAAAGGACTGGTGGAGTGGCTCAAGTTGTAGCCCCTGAGTTCAAACCCCAGTATCGCAATAAATAAATGTAGTTTACTGTATAAGGTACTTAAAAACTGCCTTTGCTAAAAACCACTGACTTCTCACCTGGGCCTACAAATTAATTAAAAGTAAGAGAAAGCTTAGCATCCCTGCCTCCATTTTGCATCTCCTTCCTTTGCTCTGAGTGTCTGTCCTGTAGTTACCTTGGGTTCCAGGAAGGATAGGACTCAATGCATAAACATCTTGTTACAAGAGTGGAAACTATCTCCCAAGCAACAACTTTCTAACTTTCTTATTGTGACAAGGCTCCATCTGACCAAATGGATCACAGCTTCCATTGGGACTATTTAATAATTATACATACCTCATGCTCCCTGCCCCAATTCTCCCTCTATTTAAACCTACACCTCGTTTCTGAACTCTGAAGATGAACTGACATGCTTACTCCCCCTCTTCCCGCATGCAGCTGTGGTAATAAATCTTTCTCTGAACTTTGTGGTGAGTGGTCATGCTGACATGTTGGAGCCCCTGGCGGTGGGCCTCTGATTGCACTGTCTGTCGGTGAGTAGAAGAAAGGATGGGTGTGCATTTAATCCATGGGATGTTTCCCCTGTCCCTTGCTGTTGTCACTAAATCCATAGTCCATAGTACGTCTCATAGCCATGGACTCAGTCACAGAAATATAGCAGCTCCTTTTCCAGCTGGCAAGGCGCTTGGAATTTCCACCACTAAGAATTAGAGGTTCTGGTTTCAATAGGAATATTTTCTCATGAAATATAACATAATCACACATTGCAGTCTGTCTGAGATAGTGAATATGACTTACCTTATTAGCCATTCCAGGAAAACAGGTCCCTGAGGCAATGAAAACCAAAATCCTTTTTCTTTTGTGGAGACGAAGGGGAAAGGAGGCAGGACTGGGAAGGAAGTAGGATTAAGAAAACCCAAACTGAGAGGATTAAGGGACAATTTGAAGAAAAAAAGGAGAACATCAATGGAAAATTTACACACAGGGTCATACTATTACAAATAACAGAAACTAATTTATCTCAGCTAACATCCCCTTATTCCTAAAACCAGCAAGCATGCCAGTGGGTTCCTAAGAACACCCATTTCACAGCCTTTTGTTGTTGACATATTTGGTCATTAATTGCAGCCTCCACAGAAACAGAAATGAAACCAAGAATTGAATATATTTACTCATGATGTAAAATAAAATTACTTTGCCAAGTGGTTCAGCCAAGTATTGACAGGAAATAAAAGTGGAATCTACAGGAGTGAATTTTCTGACAAGTTTTCAATTTCAGCTGCTTTCCTTCCAGTGGAGGGTCTTGTTCCTGGTACTAGTTACTCACTGGGTTGCTCCAGTTGTCCCTCCACTGTAGTGGGTCTTGAGTTTCTTCATTCGACCCAGATAATACCTGTAAAGGATCTGAGGTCCCTTGATAAGAAGTGGCATTTCAGTAGAAGGTGGCATTCATGCAATGATGAAATCTATGACATGGTTATCCCTCTTCTCACTGTGATTAGAATCCACAAAGAGCTTCTATTGTACTCTCGGAACTAGCCCTTGTAGTGCACTTGCAAACACTACTCTTCAGCGATCTCAAAGCTCTGCCAAGGGGAATTAAAATTTGAAGCAGGATTGTTCTAATCCACCTTGTATTAACTAAACTGCCATACTTCCATCGGGCCATTTCAGACTAGATTTGATATAATCTGCCTTTTCAGTGGAGTTCCATGCTAGGAAAAGAGGAGAGGGGCAGGTGTGAACACAAAATGTCCAATTGTACTTTGGCCCACGATTGTCATGTCCTGGAACTCCATACCATCTCAGACAGACACCAGCACTGATTCCTGATTTTCAAAGGTTCATGACCCACATTGGTTCTGGGCCCACCCTTTCCCACACATCACTTCTGCTTCTCTTTAATCCGGTCTCTCCTGCTCCCCACTGTCTTGGGATGCAACCTCTTTTTCGTGGCATGGTACAAGTACACAGGTTGAAGGTACAGTCTCACAGATACTGTTTAGTTTCCGGGGGTCAACATGCACTTGTATTCAGTTTGTGATTTATGAAGGTTGGCACCATAGTGAAAACAACACAAAGCCCAGGACTCAGAATTCCTCTCTCACCTAATAAGGAGACACACTTTTCTCCTCTATGTCCACTAGATGTTAATACATTTTCCTTCTTCTTTGAAGAGTTCTGTCGATCCTGATGATATCTACAATAGACATTAAAGCCCCCTCCAAAGCTTTGGGGACTCCCATTGTTTTCAATTCATTCATCAAATCGCCCCTGATTTTATATTTCCTCTTTTCAAAAGGGGGTACTCTGATACTTTCCCTTCTATCCTTCCCTTCTGATGCACCACCTAGAAAATTCTTACTCTCCAGGCGTTAAGTACTTGAAAGGGAAAGTTAAGTGTATAGCTAGGCACAGCACTGATTTAGAAGGTAAAAGGGGCAGAGTGAAATGTGTCTTCTTATAGATCAGTACTCACTCTGCCTTGTGGGGTGGCGGCAAGGGATAGGGAGAGGTGGGCATTCATGAGCTCAGAAGTAGAGCTGTGGAAAATGGAGAACAAAATTGAAGGTTATGGCTCTCTCCTGCATCTGACTATTATCCCCCTGTCACAAATCCTGACAGGCAGGATGTAAAGCAGCTATGTCAGGACAATAGGAAGTGGCAGGTATGAACATGGCTGGCCTTCCAGGCTTGCCGTTCCTCCTTGCTGCATTCCTAGCTCATCAAACAAGGGAGCAAGCCTCGAGCCAGAAAGGGGGGTCATGGAAGCTTTCCTGAGGGTAGAACCAAGGTCTGTGTTTGCCTAAATGGCTGTGGTGTCTTTTTGAGGCTGGAGGCCAGAGTGAGACTATGTATCTTATAGGATCTTTCCTGAAAGGAATGGTCACATGGTTAACTTACTAGTATGGGTTTAGGAGTAAGACACACCCAGCTCCAGAGGCAGCTTTGCCCCTTACTAGCTGTGTTGACTTTGGGCCTAGGGCTTAAGTTTTCTGAACTTCATATAAAAGCATGTGTGAGCTCATAATAAGTACTGGAGAAATGTCATTTTATATTACTAATTCAGCTGCCCATTGTTTGAGTGTTGACAGCTGAGCACATTTGTGAGTGAGAAGGGGATGAATATCAGGAGGTTTGGAGCTGGAAAAAAAATTCCAGCCTAAAAAGATTAGGACCAGTTGGGACAGTGGCCCTACTCACTGCTCGAAGCCTCCCTTTGTCAAAACATGGCACCCTTCACCCAGTTTCCAGCCCAGTCTCTGCAGAGAATGGAGCCTACTTTAATAATTCAAAACTTGCGATATAGGCTCTGATATGCGTAGTTAAGAGGACAATGGTGCCCAGTATTGCAGTAGATTCTAGCTTAGCCCCTCCAGGAATCAGGCCGAGGGGCTGTGGGTCTGGAGACAGCACCAAGGTAGTAAAGCATGCTAGCCTCTCCTCCATCACTCCTGTACCTCCCAATGCCCAGGTGGCAGACACCTACTTCATGACTCACTCTTCCCAACCAAGGCAGTGCAGTGCAGTTACCAGGCCAACAGCAGGGGGGTTGGGGGCATTATCAGCAATTATCTATCAGTCATTGGCACCTTGGGGTGTACTAATTATTAGGACATCTAAACCACACCTAATAAAACCTTAGCAGACAAGACAAAGTAGGCAATGGCTCAGAAGTGATTTCTAAGCAGAAATGCTGCTTAAATGCGAGGCCACCGAGGCTGTGGTGTGCAGAAATAAAGGGGAAATGGAATGAGTACAGGGTGGGGTGGGGGTTCTTCTGATTTCTGATGGTGTCTAAGATTGGTCTTGACCTTGCAACCTCAAAGCTGCAGGAATGCCACCTCGGTCCTGCATCCCTCCCAGCCTGGAGTTCAGGGCTGACAGGAACAACAGGGCTTGGGGACCCGGCTTCTTTTTCTCGAAATCCCCGTAAAGACCCTCTGTGGTTGGTGCTCTCTCTTGAAAGCTCACCATGTGCGCGGCCCAGACTTTTCAAACCCGACCCGGCCCCGGCCTGCGGTGCCGAGCACCGGGGTGGTTTTTAGGGTTTTCTTTCTTATTTCCTTTCTTCACAAGTCGATTTTCTCCAGAAAAGGGGCTTGCAAAAAAGAACCTACTTCATTTCCAGTTCCCATCACTGCGATTTCCACATGGATGTGACGTTGGGGCCAGCTTCCGAAATGCCCAGGTGACTCACGCGGGGACACCCCGGGGCGGGGCGCAGGAGTTTCTTGGGGCGGAGCGGAGCGGCCCGGCCGAGCCGGGCCGACTGGGCGGGGGACAGCGGCTCCAGTGTCCCTAGCGCCCTCTGGAGGCCAGTCTCGCGCCACGAGGGCTCCAGAGCCGACCGGCATCACGTGACTGGAAATCCCCGGGTCGGCGGTGGAAATCCCCGGGTTGTCGGCCGCAGATACAACTGAAAGGCAAAAAAAGGGAACTGCCCAGTCTGCAGCCTTCCAGCGGGAGGAGCGCAGTGGGCTCGGAGCCCGCGGGGGCGGAGCGGCGACACAGGCCGCCTGGAGACGTGCACACCCCCGGCCAGCGAGCGAGCCCGACCCGGGCGTCCATGGGGCGCTGCCTCGGCCCGACCCCCACCCCGACCCGGACTTGGATCGCGACCCCAGCCTGCGACGCGCGCCTGTCCTGACCGGGACTTGGGACTTGGCGAGAGTTGCGCGCGGCCCGCGGAGGTAAGTACCGCGTCGTCGGGTGCGGGGCGCACGGTGGGCTAGGGCTGCGGGTCTCCTCCGCTATGGTTTTGCATCATCAGTCCTGGAGGGAGGTTCGTTGGCTAGTGTTCCTATTCTGGGTTTTGAAGTGCTGAGAGTTGAGGTGGCCGTGCCAGATGTGAGGGTGACAGCCTTGGATTCCTCCAAGGAGCTAGCTGTACCTTTCCGATTATGCAGATCAGTTTAAGCTGCAACTACCTGGGGAAGAGTCGCCCCCTCAGAACCCTTGGTCGGGTGGTCGTCGGGGCTTTGCTCCTTTGCTCTTGTTTGGTTTTTGGTGGCGGGGGGGTGGGGGCGGGGGTCAAGCCTGCATGCTCACGGCCACGTAGACCTTGCAGAAGCGCCCAAGTTACACTTCCCAGGTTGTGCAGAACCCGCGCGGTGGGGATGGCTGTCGGAGTTCTGTCAGCTAAGCTTCCCGAGGACAGCTTCCCCAGGCTCAGGGATCTGCAGGGGGTGGGGTCGGGGCACGGCGATCACCTTTCCCAGGTGCCGGGGTAAGGGAAGTGTGCATGGCAAAGTGGGTCACTGGCTTGCCTTTTGGGGACCTCACTTTGGGAGCGATGTGCAGGTCCCTGCTGCAGCCCCTACCCCACACTCAGACACTCTTTGTCAGCCCTGGTCGTCCCACATCCTGCCACCTGGTCTCTCAGGAAAGCAGTGGTATTAAGTAAGGAAGGAGCTCAGCGCTTTTTGAGCCCGCTTTGTTTTCAATTCTCTGGACCTCTGATCTTTCCTTGGAAAGCCAGTCTTGTCAAGTGTCTGGGGGCAGCATTTTGGGAGGATCATTGCTAATTAAAGAGTCTTTGTAGTGCAACCCTCATGTCCCAGATTATTGAGCAACCAGTGAGTAGCCCCTTCTCATTGTCTGAGATGTTTCTTGGAGTTTTGTTTTCGGGTTTTTGTGTGTTTGTTTGTTTGTTTTGCAATTCTTTATACAGTTTTTGGAAGCATACTTCCCCAGGACTGCCTGAGGTATTTGTTGATAACTAATACATAAATTCCCACATTGCAGACAGAAATGTCTGCTCAGAGAGAAAAAATAACACAAGAGAAGAAAGACTTGGATGAGTAGGTGACAGAAATAGGGAAATTATCTTTAAGTGAGCAGTGAGAGAACAAAAGTTTAAAAAAAAGGTCAAGGGTAATACTGTGGGTTTTTTTGCTCATAAGGACATTACAATCCTATATAAAAAAATTATTCTTTAATTTCAAAAGTGGAAAAGTCCAAGAACTGAAAACTCAGGCAGTGGGTTTTGATTTGTTTGAAGGAAGCAATTTTTGCAGGCTGTGCAAAGCTGAGTCTATGAATGAGATCATGATGACTGTTAAATATTGGCATTTGCATGTCTTGCATAGGGTTTACAGCTCTCACCATTTTGGATCTTTGCTGAAATATAGGTAGACCCAGAAGAACAAAACAGAAGAGTTAGAAAGAGGCAACACTAGTTTGTTTAGTTTTCCTACTGCCTGTCTGTGTCCACTTGAAATCCGCAAGCACTGCATCCACAGCACTGCGTGGTGTTACAGGACTAGCTAGGGGCAGGCATAGGAAGACCTGACTTCTAGGCAGGTCCCTGCATGGCTATGGGACGTGGGATAGACCTGTACCTCCAGTGCTTTATCTGCGGAGCGAGTGGTGATGTGATTTCAATGCTTTAGCATCAAGCACAGAGATTGGCCTTCGCTAGTTAGTCTGGAATGCTTCGTGAGTGGATTCCTGGATGGGTGGATGGATGGATGGGTGGATGGATGGATGGGTGGATGGATGGATGGGTGGATGGATGGATGGATGGATGGATGAGTGGTGCTAGGAAGGATACTTAGGGTGCACCACAAAGGATAAGGGTATGTGGTGTTTTTGTCTCAATGTGGTGCCCATAGTCCTGCTTTGATTTTGCCCTTTCTCACCTGCAGGAAACATTTGACATGAGAAATATCACCATCTGACCCAGAGAGTGCTTTCTCCCGGGCCTTACCCAGTGGTCAGATTAAGAATTCCAAGGCAAATCCTCAATAGCACCTCAGGGTCCTCTAGTTCTCAAGCTTCCTTCTACAAGGTGACCACAAGAATTTAGATCACCTTATAAGTGGCTTAAGAGAACCTGTACTCACCTAATGCCATCCTTCTCTTCCCTCTCACATAGGTTTCACTTCTTTCTTACCTGAAGGGTTGCCCTGGCGGAAAGCAAGTGCAGGTGTGGGATTAACCATAGCTGTGAAACTTCTAGGGAATGCCTTTGTGTGCCAAAATCACCCTTGTCTTCTTATAAAATGGGACATGTGGCACCCTATTCAGAGCTGGTGAAGCAGAGCTGGTTGTCAACATTGCTCCACACTGGGACGATCCCATTGTGCACCAATTCCCACCCTTCCACACCATGGGCACGGGTCACAGCTGCTGGTCCTTGCCCCTGCTCCTCTTTCATTTGTCCTGACTGGCCTCCTGGCTCAAACTTCTCTCCTGTCTGCTTCCAGAATTTCATTTCCTCCACCTGTTGATTAGGCTTGAGGATTCCAGGGTGAAGGACAGGGTGGGTGGAAACGCAGCTGAGCATACAGTTGTGTTGGCAGTTGAGTTGAAATAAGTGAGGCCCAGTGTCTGTTCTTGCAAGGGTGCAACTTATTATTCTGTTAGTACCTGTCTGTTCTCATGTCGGCTCTCGAGATTGCAAAGCATCTTGGTGGAAATAGGCTGTTTTGTTCATTCTAAAACAATTTGGTTTTGATTCTTTGTAAATATTGCAATAAACACTTTATACTTTTCTTTGGGGCTAAAGAGGAAACACTAAACAGCAGACTAGGATGACATGGGATTTTCCATAAAATATTTGCTGTCTTTGCAGCCCAGGGAGGAAATGTTGAAAAGAGATGAATCAAGCCCTTGCCCAAGAGCAAGGATTGAATAGTGGGGGTCTTAGGGGCAGAGCGGGCCTTGTCAGGGCTCCCTGTGTCCTCCATTGGAGAATATTCAGTGCTCCTAAAATCAAGCACCCCACCACAGTGGCATCAGAATGCAGTGGGAGCTTAGCTGGGTTTTGTGGAGCAGTACCTGTGGCTGACAGATGGTCCTGACTTCCTGACAAATGTTACTGAACACACGGGTTATTCCCCTCCCCCTCAATTCCCACTCTCCGCCTTCTTTCTCTTGTTTAGACTAATCTTTAAAAGTGATGTAACTTAAAACAGTCCAGTGTGAGTTAATCTGTGGGGCCAGCTAGTATCCTGGGAGTAAAAGTGACTAAGATCTTTTGCCTACAGATTAGGGTAATGACAAGATCAAACACTGGGGTTTCCTGCAGGCAGGTATATGGGAGTAGTGTCAAAGGCAGCCTAACGGAATGGGCTTTTCCCCGTCCTCTTCAGGTCCTGTGGTGCATCATGGCTGAACACCTCCTTCCCCAGGCGTTGTACCTGAGCAACATGCGGAAAGCTGTGAAGATAAGGGAGAGAACTCCAGAAGACATCTTGAAACCCACCAATGGGATCATTCATCATTTTAAAACCATGCATCGATACACACTGGAAATGTTCAGAACTTGCCAATTTTGTCCACAGTTTCGGGAGATCATCCACAAAGCTCTGATCGACAGAAACATCCAGGCTTCCCTGGAAAGCCAGAAGAAGCTCAACTGGTGTCGCGAAGTCAGGAAGCTAGTGGCTCTGAAAACCAATGGTAAGTGTTCCCAGTTGATCTTCTGTTGTCTGGCAGGGAGACAGCTCCCCTGTGCTGGAACCCCATCCATGAAGTTTAACAGCAATAGTCATGGAAACCTAAGAAGAGCAACTCTCTGGGGGGCAGTGTGTATGATAGTAGCAAGCTTGCCTGGTGACGTTTTGTTTGAAAGAGGGTCTTACTGTGTATTTCATGCTGGCGTGGCACTTGCTATGTAGCTAGCCCAGGCTGGCTTCAAATTCAGAATCCTCCTGCTTCAGTCTCCTGAGTACTGGGATTACAGGTGTGAATCACCATGCCTGGCTTCGTAAATGTTTTTATTAAGGTTATTTTCTAAGGGTTTCTAAGTGTTAGAGTGACAAGGGCTTGGGGGATGCAGTTCCAAATGCCATACCCCAGTTTGGTGATTAATGTTTCTGATTCTAGTAACCATTTAATCATCTAGAAAATGCTCTTCCCTGGCCAATATGGAAATATTACAAAGGTTTTTAAGTTCAAAAGGAAAGCGTGGTATTTGTACAAACTAGTATTACTGTTGTTTCCCAGTGTCACTAGCAAAGGCTGTGGTGTCTTTCACTTCTTGAGTTGATGGCCCTTTATGGGTTAACCAGTGAAGCTGCTTTTGTCACCTCTTTCCTTACCTGGCTGTGTTGCCTAAGAAAAGGAGGTGGCTTCTGTCTCCATTGCTCCTGACATTAGTCAAGCACTGCGTACAAGTAGTTAATTAAGCTGTCACTAACAGGCTTACATATCTCTAGTAGCAAATCAGAGATTTTTAGGACTTTCTAGCATAGGTTTTAGACCTCTACTCATCCTTTTTAGGGACTCCCCAGCACTGAGTTTTTTCTTGTCTGTGCCTTTTGCACAAATGACCCTTTAACACAATAGCTATTTCCTAGTCTGAGCTTTACTGTTGTATTTTTTAACCATTTCCTTTGAGCAAGAATATGTACATCAACAAAAATCCAAGCATACTGTTTCATGCAGTGCAGAATTCTGCCTTTTGGAGGTAGATACTTATTGTGATAAGTGAACAGGCTAACTAGATCAATGACATGCTTATAGTCTCAGTTTGTGCAGCAATCTCTGGTCTTGTATCGGTGTCAAATTACCAATGATGATGATAAGAACATTGACTTAATATCTCAGTTGGTACATTAACTATTTTTTACTTGAGTAAGTCATAATGATCTGTGGATGCAGGGAGTTTTTGCATTGATTCTGGGGACTCTTGTATGTCACTTAAACATTTTACCTACATTTATGAAACTTAAACTCTTAGAAACATAGGTTGGAAGAAACTGGAGAGAGCTACTATCTACATTGTTTTTGGCATTGAATCAGGTGATACACAGAAGTAGATGATTATGTTAAGTTGTCGTCAGAGAGTTTATGTAGCAGACCATTTGTGGTTTTACCTGTGTCCCATGATGTTAGGACAGAGAGAGACAGAGAGAGAGAGAGAGAGAGAGAGAGACAGAGAGAGAGAGAAGTCAACTTTGTGAAAATTAGAAATGGGAAGAAAAGGGGAAATCTTATTATCATTAATAGAATTACCAGACATTGTATACTGTCTCCTTAAAAAACGAGATACCTTATTTTCTTAAGAAAAAAAGGAATATAAATGTCAAACACTTGTTTTGCAATCATATTCCATTTAAATCAACGAAGATTCATACTACAAATAAAACTACAAAAGCAAATGTATTTTGATAACATGACCTGGGTAAAATAGAGATTTTTAGGCTCAGAATCCTTATTTCCCTACTTTGGAGAAAATTTCTTAAAATTATGTAAAAGGAAGAAAATGCATTTAAGGGAGAGAGGAAAACAAATGGCTTTTTTTCTCTCTGGTTTATGTTAGCTCCTTGTGTTTCTCTCTCTCTCTGTCTTTCTGTCTTGTTTAATCCTTCCCCCTATAGGAGGGTTTCTTCAATGTCAGTAGTCTGTTTGGGGAGGGGTGATTCATACGTTTGCATTTGAGGATATGAGACTGTGGTGAATGAGGAAGGGAGTAGATGGCATAAAATTGAAACTTCATGTGAAAAATTCCAGCGTCTATTGGCTACAGAGATTTCACTTGTATAATGAGTAGCCTATTCCAGCTCACCCTGACCACACCCACTTGGAAAGTCCAGGGTGCAGTTCGCAGTTTAAATGTCTACACACCAGAACAAAACGTACAATAGCTGTTGCTCAATTGCTAGTCAAATATCTTCTCACTGGGGAATTCCAGATGTTACTTAGGGAATTTTATACTGGTGCATCTCAATAAAGAACTGAAAGTAAGCGCAACAAGAAGAAAAAAAGTCTTATCTTTGCTCTAGATTTTGCAAAGGGGAAATTTCAACAGAATGTAGTGGTTGCCACACTTCGGCAAGACACAAGGCTCGAGTGATCTTTTTGTTCATTCATTCTGCTGGCTTTTCAAAGTTTGTAAATTGAAGGAATGTTGGCTGTGGATATGTATTTGACATTTAAACATTTTTTATAGTTTGACTCTAATTAGAGTTTGATAAATTTTCCAATAGCTTTATTGCCTTACTAATGAATAATGTAAGAAAACAATTTAACTTTTTTTAAAAAATGAGAACTATTTTGCACTTGCCAAAGATAATGAGGAGCTAACTTAGTTTGTATTAAGGATTCCCCCACTGTTTATTGTTTAGGGGCTGGAATAGGATGCAATCTTGGGCTGGAGATGTAGCTCAGTGGCAGAGCCCTTACCTAGTGTGCCTGAGGCCTTGGGTTCCATCCCCAACATTGCCAAAGACAATGACAACAAAATAATACATCCTATTGAATTGTGAGTTTTTTAAGCTGGAAAAGTCACAAATTTGTAGAAGAAAATTAGACATGTTTTTCTCAAAATGCCAGCCCTGAACACTGATTCATTTAAAAATTTAACAACTAAGTGCTTTTAAACTTTGCAAAGGGACTTTAATGGCTCACAGGCAGGTTCACATAATGTATTTTGGAGAGAGGTGCAGGTCAGGGATGGCAAGCTACAGATAATTCAGTGCTGTCAATCCCACTTTACAAACCAGGGGAAGAAACTCTAGGTCCTCAAAGTTAAAGTAGAATGGTCAAAGTCATTTCCCACTGAGTCACAGCCAGACTGTCCCTGTCTAGTAGGCTTAGCTGTGCTTGCTTCCTGGTTTGTACATGTTACCTGGGTATTAGTACTTCCCTAGTGCTGAAGGGCAATAGTGCTGGAGCCTTAGCCAGCCAACCAGGGACTCTTAGAGATAGGACCAGGTGGGAGGGAGGAGGGGGCGTGGCTCAAGTAGTAGAGCACCTGAGTGGGAGATCCTGAGTTCAAATCCAAGTACTTCAAAAGAAATAAAGAAGGTGGGGCAGGGAGAGAAAGAGAGAGACAAAGAAAGAAAGAAAAGAAAAGAAATATAGTTCAGTGCCCTCATTCCACAAAGAGGAGAAGTTTTCATAAACCTTAATGAATCTCCCCCAGGTCACCTAAACCAGTTAGGAGCCGAGCTATGCTAGAACCAAGGCCTCTGACTCCTTGGCCTGTTGGTACCACTCGTTAGAAAGAAGAGTGAAAAAAATGATTTTTTTCCCTTTAGCTCTCATCACCTTGTGAAGCGTTAGTTGACCCTTGACTGAGAAATCAAACCGCATAGACTAGTTTATTCTGCAAAGCTTTGCTTGACTTTGCTCCTCATGGCTCCCTCCTGTCCTCAGGTGATGGAAATTGCCTCATGCACGCTGCTTGTCAGTACATGTGGGGTGTTCGGGACACAGACTTGGTCCTGAGGAAGGCGCTCTGCAGCACGCTCAAGGAGACGGACACACGCAACTTCAAATTCCGCTGGCAACTGGAGTCTCTGAAATCTCAGGAATTTGTGGAGACAGGGCTTTGCTATGACACTCGGGTATGTGTGGGTCCCCCCATACAGATCCATGGTGCCTGAGGGGCACTCTGGGCCATTCCATTTCCCCTTGAGGAGCATATGACTTACTAGTCACATGAATCAGGCTCAGCAAAGCATACTCAGTGGAAAACACCAGAAGACTTCTGTGGGATTAACCTGAGGCTTTCACCACTACTCAGAGCTGTGGGGCAGCCTTCTCCCAGGTGTGGGGCTCTTGGACCAAGGCCTTTCCTTTGGCATTTCTGTTTTTGCCAGTTTGATTGACCTTAGCCTGCTCTGCTGAGCCAGCCAATCAAATGAAGACTGTACCTCACCATTCTTGGTCACAAGTTTGGAATTTTTGTGTACATTTGGATGAGGGGTTTCACTGTTGGACCTCAGGAGGGATTTTTTTTTTTTTTGAAAGCAGGTGCTGTCCCTCTCCTCCTCCAGTTTTGAATTTGCGTTGTAGTGGAAAAAAGTAAAGGAAAAAAACCAAACGGGGGTGGGGGAGGGGGAGGATGATAATTTGAATGATGATTTCAAGAAAGGGGAAAACTCAGCTAAGTTATATAAATGAATAACTGCAGAGCAATATCGGAGTGACTTTAATGCAGAGTGCACTCAGTCTTCGTTTTTCCCTTGACTCCTCTTCCCCTAGAACTGGAATGATGAGTGGGACAACCTTATCAAAATGGCATCCACAGATGCCCCAGCAGCCCGGAGTGGACTTCAGTATAATTCACTGGAGGAAATTCACATATTTATCCTCAGCAACATCCTCAGAAGACCCATCATTGTCATTTCAGGTGAGATGCCTGGAGATCACCTATTTGTATATAGGTGATCTTCAGCTAATGCTTTGGCTGAGGACAAAAGCCACACTCCCAAAGGTGTAGGTAACCATAGCTGAGTAGAATTTGATGAAAGTGACCTGAAGCCTTATTTTTCTTTCTCTTTTCTTAAACAGACAAAATGCTAAGAAGTCTGGAATCAGGTTCCAATTTTGCCCCTTTGAAAGTAGGTGGCATATACTTGCCTCTCCACTGGCCAGCCCAGGAATGCTACAGATACCCCATTGTCCTCGGCTATGACAGCCAACACTTTGTACCGCTGGTGACTCTGAAGGACAGTGGGCCTGGTAAGAAAACAGTCTCAGTTCACATTGACCTGTTAGAGACTAACTCACTCATCAGGCAGGGTTCTCTCTTTTGCTCTTAATAAGTCTTAGACTTTAAAGTCTTATTAGAGATTTTTTTTTTAAATATATTATTTTGTCATTCATTTGTTAGTAAAGGTTGAGTATTCCTTTATGAAATGCTTGATCAAAAGTGTTTCACATTTTGGAGTTTTGAGGTGCATAGACTTTACCAGCTGAGCATCTGAAGTCCACAATGCTCTCAGAAGTTTCAGATTTGGGAGCACTTTGGATGTGGGATTTTCAGATTAGAGTCACATGATTCCATGATTCATCGTAATACCCCCACATCTTTTTTGTGTTGGGCCGGGGGGAACTTTCAACATTTAATCTTAAGCAGCATATTTATTATACATATTCCTACGGCTGTCACCATTAATGCATGACAAATGAAGGTGCCTGCATAGAGCAGGTACATGCCTGTCAGGTTAGCTATTATCACTGCACATCACAGCTTGATGTGCAGCTCTGTGCTAAGGTACATTCTTTCATCCCACTTCACTTTCATAGCATCCTTGTGAGATGCTGGCAGAGGCAGATTTTATAGATGAGGTAGTTGAAACTCAGAGAGGTAAAATAACCTGCCTAAAAACACAGAGCTTGCTAGTGACAAAACCAGGATTTGAACTCAGGTCAGTCTGACTGAAGTGTGGGAAGTTAGCAGTTAAGATCCATAGGCTCTAGGCTGGTTAATATTCTGTGAGCTCCCTGGAAGCAAGGCATTTTATATTAGTTCAGTGCATTTTGTTTTCCCATTTGGTTTTAACTGTGACTAGAAGATTCTTTTCTACTTGTTAAATTATATGCTTTCCACATTTTCAAAATTTAATCCTATAATATGGCCTTACATGCAACCTCACTTAGGAGAATCATATTTTGCTTACATGCTATTTTTTTCCCTCAGAAATCCGAGCTGTTCCACTTGTTAACAGAGACCGAGGAAGATTTGAAGACTTAAAAATTCACTTTTTGACAGATCCTGAAAATGAGATGAAGGAAAAGCTCTTAAAAGAGTATTTGATGGTGATAGAAATCCCGGTGCAAGGCTGGGACCACGGCACGACACATCTGATCAATGCTGCAAAGTGAGCACTCTCTTCTCTGTCACTTGTAACTACCTTCAAAGCAGCCTCTACCCCAAAACACAGTATTAATTTACAGTTAGGTTCCTCAACATGAAACAAATTCAGAGTCCCATGCATGCATTAGAGAGAATCATTTAAGGGATAGCAACTTTGGTGTCAAATGGAAATAAGTAGTGTATCCATATTGATTCTCCTGGATAGCTGGATGCCGAGAGCCAGAATTATGGGTCTTAAAGTTTCCCCCAAGCATAGTTGTTTTTTTCTTTTAATTGCTCTGATATGTATTTTAAGAAAAAAACTAGCAAGTAAAAACTGTTGGAAATAAAAAGCCTTTTGTCTCTTGGCTTTTTGCTAAGGACAGACACACGCTAGGTTGTAAGATGGGTTTATGTGACAACCACGCAGGAAAGTGGGAGGGAGTCCCAGAGCTCCCTGCGTCTCTAAACACTCACTGGCTTTGTGTTGAAGAGATGCCTGCCTCTGAGAGCTTGGAATCCACCAGATGATAGTGAGGGAGGAAGAGAATCGGGTTGCCAGAGTGCAGTTCAGTCAGAAGTAAATAAACAGGGTCTATGAGTCTTTGGTACCAGTGGCAGTGAACTTCAGTAGATCCCACATACAGAGTGAAGTTAATACAGAAGAATACAGAACACAAAGTTCCAAAGTAGTTAGTGCTTTAGACGGCCCCACCTGAAGATCCCGAGTAATGTTTTACTAGAAATTTGATTTCTGAGAAGTTAGAAAGTAAAAGTGAGTTTTTAAAGAAGCCATAGATTAATGAGACATAGAGACAGTTCTTTATGGAGAGTCAAACCCACAGCCTCTCACAGGCTAGGCGAACTCTCTATCTAGAATCACTGTGTGGATCAAGTTTAATTAAATAAAACTGTGGCCTTAGAAATAATGATGGCTTCCTAGCAGACAAACTGACTTCATATTTGACTGGAGAACACACTGCAAAATGCATTGGATCATTTATATCATGATTTCATAAGTGTTTAAAGACTTGTTGCCCCAATCCACATTCTCAACGTTCTGAAAGTCTGGTGTGCTATTTTATATAGTCTTACAGTTTCCTGTTTGGTCTTTAGGTTGGATGAAGCTAACTTACCCAAAGAAATAAATCTGGTAGATGATTACTTTGAACTTGTCCAGCATGAGTACAAGAAGTGGCAGGAGAACAATGAGCAGGGGAGGAGAGGGGCACATGTGCAAAACCCTTTGGAACCTTCCACGCCCCAGCTTTCTCTCATGGATGTAAAATGTGAAACACCCAACTGTCCTTTCTTCATGTCCGTGAACACCCAGCCTTTCTGCCACGAATGCTCAGAGAGGCGGCAGAAGAACAAAAGCAGACTTCCAAAGCTGAACTCCAAGCTGGGCCCCGAGGGGCTCCCTGGCATGGCACTTGGGGCCTCTCGGGGAGAGGCCTATGAGCCCTCCGTCTGGAGCCCCGAGGAGCCAGCTGGGGGGCCTCATTCAGCCCCGCCAACAGCCCCCAGCCTTTTCCTGTTCAGTGAGACCACTGCTATGAAGTGCAGGAGCCCTGGCTGCCCTTTTACCCTGAACATGCAGCACAACGGATTTTGTGAACGCTGCCACAATGCCCGGCAGCTCAATGCCAACCATACCACAGACACCACGAGGCATTTAGATCCTGGGAAGTGCCAAGCCTGCCTCCAGGATGTCACCAGGACATTTAATGGGATCTGTAGTACTTGCTTCAAAAGGACTACAGCAGAGACCTCTTCCAGCATCCCTCCTTCCTGTCACCAGCGCTCCAAGTCTGACCCCTCTCAACTCATCCAGAGTCTCGCCCCGCACTCTTGCCACCGAGCTGGAAACGACACCCCCTCTAGCTGCCTCTCCCAGGCAGCACGGACTCCAGGGGACCGGCCAGTGACAAGCAAGTGCAGGAAAGCTGGCTGCATGTATTTTGGGACTCCAGAAAACAAGGGCTTTTGCACGCTGTGTTTCATCGAATACAGAGAAAACAAACGTGAGTAGACTTCCTAATGCAGTAGCTAATGTCGGGAAGGGATTTTGTTCTCCAACTTCAAGAAAAGGAGCCTCTCTGAGCCCTCGGGTAGAGTGTTCAGATCCCACTGTGCCTTTCCACCAGCTTGTACTTGGGCACAGTCACAGTGACTGTGCCAGCCACACATGGAAGCAGCAAGCACTGTGATGGCACTGTCTCCTAAGAGTGCCCTGTCATAGAGGTCAGGGGATTGTTTTCTTAAGGCCACTCAGTGTCTGGCATTTATAGCATGGAATTTAAGTTAGACACATGCAACTCTGGTATAATAGAGGCACCCAAGGCCTGAAGAGTCATAGCAATAGAGAGGCAAGTCTCTGCAGACACTAGGAAACCATTTGTTTTTTTGGTATTCTCTGATTTGAAAAAAAGATGAGCGGTTAATGTCTGCCGTTTGTCTGCTACTATGACTGACCAATGCTTTGTGTTTCAAAGCAAGAGATCTATAAAGTCAAATATGTTTTAGTAATAATATTATTATTTTGCTGAATTTATTCTGGTCCCAAGTATATAGCCAAGGCTGTCCTAATCTATACTGGGAACCTGTTTCCTTCTTTAAAATCAGTGTCTCTGTGATCAGTGATGCAGACATGGTACTGAATATAATCCACTCTTTCATAGATTTTGCCGCTGTTTCTGGGAAAGCCAGTTCTGCTGCCTCCAGGTTCCAGAACACTGTTCCATGCCTGGGGAGGGAATGTGGCACGCTGGGAAGCACCATGTTTGAGGGATATTGTCAGAAGTGCTTCATTGAAGCTCAGAACCAGAGATTTCATGAAGCAAAAAGGACTGAAGAGCAACTGGTAAGGCACTCTGAGGAACTTCCCCTCTGCAGGCCAGGTCTGTCTCCTTGTGACAAAGGATTTCTTAGGAAAGTCTGCTGTAAGAACCTGGGGAAAAAAACACCCAGGTTGCTCTGGATCCTCAGGTTGGAAATACCGCTGTCACTTTGCGTGGCCTAAGTATACTTATAAAGAACTCTATTTGAAAAGCTAATAAAATAAGCCATAGAATAAGGAACTCTATTTGAAAAGCCAATACAATAAGCCATAGAACAAAACCTCTTCAAGCATCCAAAAAGCCCAGTGGTGGTCAGAGATGTTTGATTTGTAGCAAAAGCACAGACATCTTCAAAGCAGTCTTCTTAAATAATCCTTTGTCATGAGCAGAAAGAAGACAGAACATTCCAGGTGCATATCAGAAAAGCAAATGTTAATAGATGTGTTGCCTGCAGAAGGATAAGAGACTAATGGTTAATCCCAAGGGAAGAGCACTGGGCCCAGTTTGTAGGCTTCCATGTCAAGGTCAATGGTTCCCCTTGGCTTATACTGGGGTTGTGAGGGAGCACAGGTGGGTAGCTGGGAAGCTTCTTCTCTGCAGCACATGGGCTCTTGCTTCTCACCAGTCTTAGGAAAGCCCTTTGTAGAAACCACACTGTCAAGTGAGATCTCCTCGTGACACTTCCCTCTGTTCTTTGCCTCAGAGATCCAGCCAACGCAGAGACATGCCTCGAACCACACAGGGCACCTCAAGGCCCAAGTGTGCCCGGGCCTCCTGTAAGAACATCCTGGCCTGTCGCAGTGAAGAACTCTGCATGGAGTGCCAGCATCTCAGCCAGCGTGTGAGCCCCACAGCCCACCGGGGTGAGCCCGCCCCAGAAGAGCCCCCCAAACAGCCCTGCCGGGCCCCTGCCTGCGACCACTTCGGCAATGCCAAGTGTAACGGCTACTGCAATGAGTGCTTTCAGTTCAAGCAGATGTACGGCTAAGCAGAAACAGGAGGACTGGCCCAGCAAGAGGGGCCTCAGGCCACCAGCCAGCATGGTGCTATACTCCAAACCCCTGGATACCACTGCAGGAACAAGCCCTTGACAGTGGCCTTGAGGCTGTCTTTGACCAAGGAAGGAAAGATAAGCTCTCATCAAGCCCGTAATGCTCAGGTTTGATAACCAGGGATCTCCCCACGTGGCCTCAGAGCAAAGCTTATGACGGGTAGGTCATGATGTCAGATTCAGCCCAAGACTGCTGCAAGCAGAGGACTGGGAACTCTTTGGACATGGAATGTGTGCTGGAACTAGTGACAGCCCCTGCGCCTCACCTGCCGAGACTGCTTCATCATGCAAGAAACAGGGAAAGACAGGCAGACTAGCAGGTTGGGAGACCCTGAGCCACCCCACCACCCTCTGTCAGCATTTCTGAAAGATGTGAAGTGGAATCCTCCCACACCAGGCCCTCTGTAAGAAGCTCGAGGAACCTCAGGGGGAATGGACACATCAAGAACGTCATGCTTAGTGGTTTTCCCCACCTGCCTAGTTCACTTCCAAGGTTCTGCCGAAACACAGAACCAGGCATGGACTGTGATTCTGAGGCTGCTGACATTGAACTTATTCACATGGAAGAGAAAATGAGCTGCTCTTTACAATGTACACCTTTTAAAAATCTGAACATTCTAGTGAGAATAAATATGACCCTGGGCTATCCTTATCTTCACTTCTAAAAAGGTTAGCTTGAACCAAGGTGTGTGCAAAAGTGTGTGCATATATAATATACCCTTATATAAGAGGGAACTTCTTAATTTCGAAATGCTGCCCTACAGATAGAAGTAGGAAGACTGGTTAATAATATCCTATTTTCTGGTTGTTGTACACCCTTTGTGTACACAACTCATTACATGAACTCAACAAGCTCCCATCTTAAAGGGAGCCCTCGAGTCACTTTATTTATTGCAAACTTCAAAGTTATTTAAATAAAGATGTGTCTTCTGCTCTGAGGAAAATGCTGCAGTGTCTTCTTGGGGTACCATATTTTGCTTTAGGTCATTTTCTGGAACGTGGCAAGCTCCTGACCTCAGTGAGGGAGGTGTCCTCTTGCAGTGCGCTGTGCTCGTTGCCTCCCTAGGAAAGAAGGAATTGCTTTAACAGAAATTCCAGTAGACTCTCATACCCTTCTTATGAAAGCCCAGCCATACAATAAGAAACTTCTGTGTTCTGTAGATGCTTCTGGAGAGAAGATAGGGAAGGGCTATGGGCCAGAATGGAGAGAAAACAGATGACTTTTTGTGATGGTTTGCTTGCTGTATTAATGCTGTGTCCTGAGTCCTAGGTGGGGAAAGTGTCCAGTGACACTTCAGCCTTGGGATAGCAAAATACAGTAACTATGAGGATGAGGAAATTTCTTTCTGTCGTTGCCCTGCAGTTTCTCTATGTGCTTTGTGTTAATGTCATGTTTGTCCTTAGAAAAATGAATGGAAGTGCATTTTCCCCAGAAGTAAAGGCTGACATTTTGGGGATCTGAACCTAAGTCCTGAAAATATTTGTGATCTATAACTCTACATAGCCTTTCTTCATATTATCTGACATGTCATTTACTATGTCATAAATCTTTCTCATTTCTTTCCAAAATTGACAAACTTCAGTGTCTTCATCTAGTTCTTTCAAAGTTGATAACTTACTACTTTGTATCTATCAATAGTTTCATTCTTAATGTGAAAAATGAAGTTATTTATACTTATTATAGAAAATATTTAAAATTTGCACATTTAGTTCATGATAGAATGCTATCTACCATTATTGGATTTCTTCAAGTTCCCCTAAAGAAATGTAACTTTACACAAAAACCAATATTAAAAAATAAATTATTTAAGAACAAATTTTCATGTCTCTATTGATGAATACTAGAAGAAAGTAGGCTTGACTATGAAGACTATACTTTCCACACACCCCATTGATGTGTACCTGAGCCAATGATATACCTCTCACCCATGGAGACAAGGTAGCGTTTAAAAGATAATCACTGCATGAGGCTAGGGCCATATATTCAAGTATAAGCTTTGGGTAGAAGAGTGAGGCCTGTGGGAGTGGGAAAGGCCCACCCATACCTGCTTAGATGAGATGTAAAGTCCCTATCTTGGAGGGTCCTGAAGTGGAGAAAGAGTAAATAAGGGAGAGAGAGGAGGCACAAAAAGAAATTGTCAGGGAAGAAGACTGCTGTTAGATTTCCTGAGTCAGACAGGGAAGACCAGCCTGGGGAATTACAAGCTCACTGAGAGGGGAAAACAACATTTTTCCTCTGCTATGCTGTCACACCACAACAGTCAACACAGATTGCTGTGATCCCACGATGTATGAGAATTTGTCCCCACCAGCAAGCAAGCACACAACTCATTCTGCAGCTGGCACCAGCTAGGTGTCCTCCAATTCAGTTCAGTTCTGACTGTCCACCTAGGGATGGCATCAGATCCCACAGGTTGACTCAGTCCCCAGCACTGACTTCACCAAGCACACTTTAGGTGCCTATCACAAGCTCCAGGAGGTTTTTGACCTATTCTGATGACCAGTTATAAATAATGGTTCCCATATATCCCCTCCTCAGAGTTGATACATTTGCTTGAGTGGCTCATAGATGTCAGGGAAATGCGTTTGCTGGATATTCCAAAGGATATAGATGAAGAGATGCAGACAGATAGCCATGGAGAAGGGCACAGAGTTTCCATGCCCCCTCTGGGCACACCATCCTCCAGGTACTGCTATGTGGCTAGCTCTCTGGAAGCTTTTGGAATCCTGGCCTTTGGAGATTTTATGGACACTTCATTGCGTAGACATGACTGGAGTGTGGACAATCATGTAGACCTTGATGGGACAAAAGAAGGGCCTGATCTAATGTTAATAAGCTGGGTGGGGAGACCAAGAGAGGTCTGTCTCTGTCCAGACTGGATTTGGCCTCTTTGGGCAGCATTCCTTTCTCAAAAGCATGGGACAGGGCCCTTTCTGAAATGCTATCAGAGAAAATCTTTATAGTCAGTTCTAAGAAAGAAAGTCAGAGAAATATCCCAGTATATTCGTAGTTTCTAGGACCTGCCTTGTAGAGGAGAAATCCTAGTTTCCTTGGCCTGGTTTGGGGAGAGAGTTATAAACTAGGAGCTATGGGCAAACCCCAAATATTATACCTTAAATCCTGTAATATTCTTCCATCCAGAATTCTTTATCCTCTCCTCCCATCCTGTATAAATGTACCCACGGGAGATTAAGTCAGGAACAGTGCACAGCTCTGAAATCTTATTAAGATCCCCACATGACTCTGATCATCAACCACACCTTCTAAAACTTTTTCTAATTTTTTCACTTGTGAAAATTTGTGCTATCTAAAAAGTTTTTATAATTAGTATAATAAACTCCCATTCATCAACATTTTTGTCAAATTTGTTTCCTCTATCATCCCCTTCTTTAGTTAGTTAACTAGTTAGTTAGTTAATGTGAAAGCAAATCCCAGTTATTGTGACCTCACATCCCCAAATATTCAGCGTATACCTCTAATTGATAAGAATATTTTTACATAAGCCCCTGTATGTCACCCAACTCAATTATTTGACCCTTTCATATGGTCCGGATCCCAAGCAGGTAGAGTCATGCATCATTTAAGAACAGAGATGTGTTCTGAAACATGCATTGCTACCTGATTTATCACTGTGTAGACGTCAGAGTAGATCGAAACAAACTGAGGCAGCTATGACACCCCATGGCAACACAATCTTACAGGGCCACTGTAGTATATGCTGCTCATTGTTGATGAAAATATATAGTTATGGGTTGCTTACCATATTCCAATTTCTCAGAATGTCCACTAAACAAGACAAAGTCCTTTTTTCTTTTCTTTTCTTTCTTTTTTGAAAATTCTTGTCATGTTGCCCAACGCTGGCTGCAAACTTGCAATCCTCCTGTCTCTACCTCATGAGGACTGGGATTATAGATGAATGCCACCAGGCGTGGCTTGATTGTTTTTCATAAAGTTCTTTTATTCCCTTTTCATTTTTCATGCTATCTGTTTGTTAGAGTGATTGAAACAGTTGTTCTGCAGAATACCCCATATTCTAGATTTATCTCTTTGCTTCCCTGTGGAGTCATGAACTTGTTCTTCCATGCTTATTAGATTCTGACTCAATGATGGTGCTTTGTGTGCCTTTGCATCCCATCTATCCTAACTGAGCCATCTGAATGCCCAGAAGAATCACCAAGTGTCAAAATGAACGTTTTCCTTTCTTCTCCATTCTTCCACCATGCAGTAAGAAAAAAATACAATTCTTCAACCACCATGATGAGCATAAGCATTTGACCATAAGTCATCAGGAACTCTAAAATAGGAAGTGATTTATAATTAGCAAATTACCCTTGACTCAGAAGAATGGTACATAGACAGGGGAACATAGACTGGGGAGCCAGTCAGAGCAAGGCCCCCGTCTGGAGTGGGTGGACCTATGGGGCCAGAGTGGTTCATGATTTCATGCTGCAGTGTGTGTAATAATCTTTTTTTTTTTCCCAAACTAAGCCCATAGCTTTCTTCAGAGTGTTAAAGAAATTGATGGGGTGGAGGCATGGCTCAAATGGTAGAGTGCCTGCCTAGCAAGAGTGAAGTCCTGAATTCAAATCCCAATACCACCAAAAAAAAAAAAGAAAGAAAGAAAAAAAAAATTGATGCCTTTCCTAAAAAGCAAAAAGCCTAGGAATAGACCAGATGGCTGACAAGTAAAACTCAGGAAGAACTGACATTGCTTCAGTTCTTAGTTTTTCACAGTCACTGCTGTCTACCACACAAGGATGATGCTCAGAATAATGTCCACAATAAAACTCATGGTGTTTCATGTCTACTTCTCTCCACGCTCAAGGAAGGGCACTTTCATTTTCCCAGCCACATCTAGATTTTTCTCTCAATCCTACATCCAAACTCCTGTGGGTCTTCAAAACATATCTCAAATCCACCCATCCTCTGTCCTTCTCCACCTTGAGCCCCAGCCTCTTTCGGTCTACCTTCTTGTCTCCAGTCCATCTTCACAGCCCACTGACTCGCTATACCTGTACGTCAACCTGCTCATGCACCTCCTTACTAAGTCTGTCTGATGGCTCACTGCTGCTCCCACAGCCCAAAGCGGGGTGTGTGCCACCAGGAAGAAAACAGGAGACCTCTGAGTTTACTTAAACAACGTGATGTAAGCCACAGTCTGCTAATATTTGATATGCAAATTGGTGCTGGTGCTGTCCCTTTGTCAGCATCAGTGGTCACTGTCTATCATCTGAGCTGTCCTGAAGTAACTCTGCGTGGCTCAACTCAGGGGTGCCAGTGGCTCCTTCATCCATTCATCCAAATGCAATGAAGCGGTGTCACTTATAAACTCTCTCATTTCCATACTTAAACTTAGAAACCAAATTTTTTGAGTACCTTAAAAAATAACCTAGACTAAGAGCTTCAGGAAGTTTTTAACCCCTTTTTTGGGGACTATCAAAGAATTGACATCAAAGAAGACAGAAATTTACTTGCTGAGTTTCAACAAAAACTTTTCCATATTTGATAACTGGAAATGAAATGTAATTAGTCATGAATTAGGCGGCACAGCCAATGAATTTTTTCTATCAATCTTCTATTTTTTCCTCTTGGTTTGCTATCTTTTTCTGCCCTGTTATTAACATCAACAATCACAATAAAATGAACTTAAGAACTTGAAATGGCCTAGTACAAATTGACAGATGGTTGTTAAGAAAAGTAGTGAAACATGTTTACTCATTTTACTATTTCTTTTTGAGGTCAAAAGGCATTTTCCCATTAATAAAAATAATTTTAAAAAACATTGCTTGCTTCACTTCTATTTCATATTAAGATACATATATTTTGTGAGTTTTAATGCTCTACATAATAGTGCATTATGATTAAAGTAAACTAAAACATATGAATGAATGCTCAAAAATGATTTTAAAGATTGGATGAGATCCAAAGGATCTAGAGTACAATTTCCCATAGGCTATGCCACGATCCTTTAAACCAACTGAAGCATTCACTCATATTCTGCACATACACATATGTAATATGCATGCAATTATGGTTTCTTATTCTCTCTAAAATGGGATGCCTGTTCGGTCCCAGGACTCCTTTACTCTCCTAAAAAGGTTTTGGGAGTGTAACTACCTTTTATGTTGCCATAGTAGCTGTTTATGTTTCCTATGGTAGAAATTAAAACAAAGGAACTAGGGCATGGCTAAAGTGGTAGAGTGCTTCTCTAGCAAGCGTGCAAGCACGAGGCCCTGAGTTCAATCCCAAGTTCCAAAAGAGAAAAAGAAAAAGAAATTAAAACTAAGAAAATTTCAAAGGGCAGGATCCATGAGCAGATATTTCAGACATTTTATTTGTTTCCAGAACAATGACATCATTGCATGTCATGAACCCTCTGGAAAACTCCACTGTACACTCTGGGTGTCATTTCTGCCATCCACTCCCCCTCTTCTCTCCCTTCATCAGAATCTTAGCAAAGTTCCTGCCTCTGTGTTCTCCCAAATATCACAGAAAGAACTTGTGTTATTTTGTAAAAGAAATATTTAAATTCAAATCCTGGCCCCATTATCTGTTAGTTACTCAGCCTTGAGCAAGTTGCTTCAATGTCCCTGTATCTTGGATTCTTCATCTAGAAAGTGCTCATCAAATGGTTTTTAAATGCATTAGAGAACTTTCCCCCCAACCCTCCCAGAATGTGCTCTTTTTACCAATTATTCAGCTAGTGGTTCTCAACCTTGGGCCTATATTAAAACCAACCTTCCTTTTCCTTTTCCTTTCCTTTCCTCTCTCTCTCTTTCTCTCGCCCAAGCTGTCCTTGAACTCACAGTCCTCCAGCCTTTCAGATTACAGGTATGTATGTACCACCACGACCAGCTCAGGGAGCTTTTAAATGGTACCAATACAAGAGATTCCCATCTTTGGACTGAGATGGCACTCTTAAGCGTTAGATTTTTTTTTTCTTTTGCATTCTGGTGAATCTAATATGCAGCCAGGATTTAGAGTCACAAGTAGCCAAAAGGGTACTATTTTTCACAAGGGCAACTAAAATTAAGGGCACACAATCACAGTGCCCACCTGGGGCTTTAGAACTAAACAGGTGCCTTCTTCTGCAGGTGGCGAGCTTGTCAATTGCACCTGCACTAGGTGTCAACTATTACTAGCATGAGTTCACTGTGGCATAAAAAATCAATGACGCAGAGGCAATGACATGTAAACTGAGATCAGAAATGTATCCCTGCATTGATTATTTGCATGAGAATTTTAAAAGAGGTACAGATATACGCACCCTGGAGTCAGTGGCTCCCTCCTTAGAGACTTTCTTATTATCAGGATGCCTGGCGAATCCGGAATCAGACCAAGGAGAATTAGTGACACACTCTGTGCTACTGCTGCATCCTTGTGAAGATTGGGCTGTGCTCTTCTCTGGGTTCCAACAGGATGAGTCTTTATTCCTCACTCAGTTAGAGTCCTTCAGTGTACTGTGTTTACATATGGTGCTGGGAGGGGCATGAATGTTTGCCTTTGAGATCTTGCCTGCTCTTTGTGTCACCAACCCAACCTCTGAGTGGCCCACTTTCCTCTAACCCTGTCAACACCTGAAATTAAGTCATGGTCACTCTGTTTTGGTGACACTACTCTGAGCTGGTTTATAATTTAACTCCTAAAGAGAAATCTGATTTCCAAACTACTCTTTTCTTCAGTTATTTTCTAGACTCTTGAGATAAATTCAGTAATTTGGGAAATCCTAGAGTTTGTTAGAATGAGGTTCAACATGTATGGTTTTGAGTATTACTGTTATACCTCATTATATTAAGAAGGCTACCCCACTACCATCAGTCAACACAGGAATCAAAATGAGGGGAGTCAGGAACATGCCTATATTCCCAGTCACTAGTGCTGCAGAGGTAGGAGGATCTCTGTCCAAAAATGGTCCACATAAAAGTGTGAGACCCTATCCGAAAAACAAAAAATAAACAAAACGAAAAAGCAAAAGGACTGGTGATATGGCTTAAGAGGCAGAGCAAGCACAAGACCCTGAGTTAAATCCCCAGTGCCACCAAAATAAACAAACAAACAACAACAACCAAAAAAAAAAAAAAACCAGGAAGGGACATGGTATGTAACAAACACACCATGTCATGAGGGCATGAGGAAGTGCAGAAACACAAGCATGAATTTCTAATATTAAGAAAATTGGAGCCCAGAAATAACAAAGGAAAGGACAGGATAAATCTCTCCTATACTATCCCACTCACCCATCCTTGACTTTACTACAGCACTCTTCTATTTATCTAGGTATTGCAAACATTTTTCGGTCCTGTGATTCACTGAAATTCTGCTCAGGTTCAAAGGAGCCAGCCCTCATTCAATTGCTTGCCTCTGAAATCCTCCAGGCCCAGGATGTCCCACCACCCCCTCGCACCAACAATTGTGTGAAGGTGAAACCAATTAGCATGTTAGCTGAATATTAAACTAGTTTCACAAATATATAATGTTTTATGCAAAGTCCACTTTTGTAGATTTCCAGTAGAGTAATGAGTCAGAAAACAGGAAATAGCCAGCACTTCACCCTTCTTGTGATCATCTTTACAAAACAAAGTTTAAAAGGACTTACACTTTAAATTTCTTATGCTTAAGCATAGAAGGTTCAAACATAGATAAGAACCCATCCTTGAGGATGTAAGGATATCAATAAATCAAAGGTTTTCAAAACAGATTGCACCTACTTAAAGTAAAAACAGTTGTCACTTGGCTAACTACCCGCTGCTCAGTTTTTCAAAGAACAATGTTTTCTACCTCATCTCTGCAGTTAATTTTGGTAGTGATGGAGTTTGATCTCAGAGCCTTGCTCGATAGGCAGGTGCTCTCCCACTTGAGGCACTCAGCCAGCACTGTGCTGTTACTTTTTTCTTGGTAGATCCAAAGTGGAGAATGTTTCAAAATAGGAGTCTGACACTATTATTTGAGTCTGAGACCTCCAGCTTTCCAACAGCCATAGACAAACTGAAAGGTAAAGTTTCTGTTGGCAAAACATGAATAATAAATAATAGACCATGAAAAAAACAGAAGCAGTTTCCAAGAGGGGAGAGAAATTACTGACGCAAAGACTTCGGCTCCACAGAAGGGCCCATCCCATTGGCCCAGTACAAGCTTAGCAGGGACCTCCCAGGGATCTGTAAAATGGATCTGTAAATATGCTATAGTTATTTAATCACCAAGGTTGGAAACAAACTTAGGACAACTTTGTGCCCCTTTTTCTCTAGGTAGAATTCTGTATTTTTAAGAAAAGGACAATTTGGGATTACATATATTAAAGACCATACCTGATTGTCAGAAAGTTTGCTAACAGATGTTAGAAAATATAGTAAGCACACATTCCAAACCATCAGCTAAAAAGAAGACTATAGCATAAAATATTACTTAATAAAAATGAAAATAAAATGCACAGAAAAACTTTAAATTGAAAAATATACTTTATTTATTTATTTATTTTTGGTGGTACTAGGGTTTGAACTTGGGGCCTACACCTTGAGCCACTCCACCAGCCCTTTTTTTTTTTTTTTTTTTTGTGAAGGGTTTTTCAAGATAGGGCCTCATGCACTATTTGCCCAGGCTGGCTTCAAACCGCCATCCTCCTGATCTCTGCTTCCTGAGTAGCTAGGATTACAGGTGTGAACCACTGTGCCTGGCTACTTTAGTTTCTAAAGGGAGAAGTGTTCATACAGAACTTCTAAATTCTCATCTTTTCTGGAATACCATGTTCACCAACCAGGTTACTACTCACGTGAACCACCCCACAACCTCATAGCTGGCTCTCTTACTTCTAGTCATGACCCCTCCATCCAAGTAATCCTCTTTTTACAGCCAGCGGGACTTTTTTCTTTCTATGTTGGGAATCAAACCCCTAGGCAAGCATTCTACCACTGAGCTACAACCCCAGCCTTTTTTAAATGCTTTTGTTTTTCCCTTGGGGCCCAGGGAATACCCTAGACCTAGAGAACTATGGGATAAGAATTCAAATGAAGTCTAGGTCTTTAAACTCAGAGCAGAATATCACTGCCCACAGAACTTCATTTTACTAGACCCCCACTAAGCCCAAGTTCCTTCATGTGGCACACAAGGCCTTTGAGGATGTGATTCCGGGGCTCTCTGTAGTTCTGTACACCAGGCAGACACCTGGACTTCAGAGCCACCAACACAGAGCCTGCCGCTGTCCTTCCCACTCACCACCTGCACCACCCCATTCCCCTAGACAACTCCTATACATTCTCAGGACTTGACACAGACTCCCTAAAACCATCCCATTCTCTTAAGTCAGATTTTTTGCTGCTTTCCCTACACACTCCCATTCAATCCTATTCACAATTTTGTCATTTTTCACTAAAATGTTTATCATAAATGTGAATTTCTCAAAGTAAAAAAAACCCGACATTTTGTGTCCAAATGCAGAAATGTTTAATATAGTTTAGACTGTCTAGAAGTGAATTTTAAGACAGTGAAGAGCAAAATGTTTATTAGGGAGTAACATTTCATGTTTTGCCCAGGTTGGCACTCTCTATCTTCAACTATGGGCTAAAATAAATAAATATGTATATATAGTTCCTCTTGTGCTTGCTACTAAAGGAGCTCAATTATGAGTCACGTCACCACTAAACTGAACATTGATGAAGCATGCCAATGTTAATTTTCATGACGTATAATTATTTTTGTGATTTTAAGAGGTTCAACTTTATTACAGAGACTTTCTTTGCAAAGAATTTCTTTTTTATGTTCTTGTTTTTTTCCTTTATTATTGTGCTGGGTGGGGGTATATCGTAGCATTTACAAAAGTTCTTATCATTATCATTGTATTTACCCTTCCACCACTCTCTTTTATCCCCCTCCCCCAATTCCTGAAACAGTTTGAACAGTTATCATTTTTGCATTTACTTACATGTGTATATATTATTTGCACCATATTCATCCTCCTACCCCTTTCCCCTACCCTCCCCCACTCCCCACCCCTGGCAGAACCTGTTCTGCCCTCCTGTTCTCTGATCTTGTAGAAGAAAAAAACATAAAAGATAGAAAGAGAAACATGACGTTTTTGCTAGTTTGAGATAAAGATAGTTAAACAGGGAGTTCCTTGTTTTGTTTCCATGCAAATATGTACTACAACCCCAATTGGTTCATCTCTTCCAGTCCTCTTCTCTCCTCCTTAGTCCCCTTCCCATGGTGGCCCCAGCCAGCTAAAGATTCCTATATTCATTCCTGTATAGTGAGCACATCAGCCACATTCAGGTTTTTTGCATAGAATTTCTTAACCAAAGCAGTGCTGTAACTAAAAACCAAGTCGTTGACCCACACAAAACAAGTCTAAAGTTAGAGTAATCCTTTGAAGATTTCCTTTTTTCTCCTTCTCAGGATGTCAACATCTTCACTTGCTCCAAAATATCTCACCCTTCTTCACTCAGATTTGTTCCCTATATATCCTTGAATATTTTGAATGGCTGAAATAGAGCAAGCACTGGAGACAGAAAAGTGAATAAGACACACCCATGCCTTCAGGACCTTCCATCCAGAGAAGGAAAAAAGCACGCATACTAAATTATACTACCATCCGCAAAGTGTGGCAGTCAGTCAAAATTAGATCAGGAGGAAAAATACCATGTTAGAAATTCTAAGTGGGAAAAGATTTATATAGGATATATGTGGCTAAGATGACTTTCTAGAACTGCTGGGGGCAAGGCGCTCAGAAAAAATTGCTATTGACTTTCAGAAAGTATGAAAATTTTCTCGGTCTATAGCCCCTGCCAATAGCTGTCACCAGAGCATAATGGCTTCTCTCTTAGCCTTTTCAACTGTCTGGTGACCATCCCTTTGAGAGGAATTCTAAACAAAAACTGCTAAAAAGATGGCCCCCGTGATACTGTTTATAATCCTTCAGCCCCAACACTGTAAGGAAACGTGGCAGGGCTCTCACAGGTTGTGCCAACTATTGCTGCCTGTCTTATGATTATCCTGGGAAAGCTTCTCTACTCTCAAATGCCACCAGCAGCCTGGATCTGCAGCAAGGCTGCACAGAGTTTCCTCTCAACAGGTGCACATCCAGCTGAGAACCATTTTCCCACATAGGTCTGGTCTTAGGCACAAGAAACCAGGCTCAAAGGTCCTTCACTTCCCTGGTTTTTGTTCTACTAATTGCATAGTATCTCATGTTTACACTTCTTGAATGATTCTTAGGAGGTTAAAGTGTTGTCCTGGGAGTCCTGACCCATTAATTCTTCACACTGGAAAGTTGCCTGCTTCCTGAAATGAATTGTAAGGTCTGTTCAAAGTGGAAGTTAGCTACTGTTTATCCCTCCTCACATAGAAAGAACACTAAAATAACAGAAGAGCTCTCCATTCAAGTCCTAAAGAGGCCATTCATAACTATGTAAATATAAGTAAGATTAGTCTTCTTAAAGCCAATTTCCTCTTTAGTGAAAGAGAAAAATAGCAAGCTTCCCCTACCACCGCACAGAGTTATTTTAAGATTCAAAATTAGAATGAGAGGGCTGGGGATATGGCTCAGTGGTTAAGTGTTTGCCTGGCATGCATGAGGCCCTGGGTTTGATTCCCAGTACTGGAAAAAAAAAAAAAAAGAATGGATTTCACTGATCATTTCACAGTTGTTCATTTGGTTCTTGTGAGCATCAAAATTAGAATGAGAAAATATGTATAAAGATCTTTTGTGAACTGTAGAAGTTGTAAAGGTCAGAACCTAATAAACTTTACTTGGAAGGTCTGTCAGGATCTTGGCAAGGGGACATGAGACTAGGACAGGAAGCCAGGAGGAATGGGAGAAGAACCTGGCTATCGAACTGAGACCTAAGATGGATGGTTCAAGTTGCACTGTCCAAAGAGTATAGTGAGCTTGATGTGGTATCAATATCTAGCAGCTCCAATTTGGGGCTGAACAGGACTGTCTAAGGGTAGGTGAGCTCAAATCAGACTCTCAGGAACGCTGTCTGGGTTCTAATTGCAATGACAAGAGAAGACCAAAGTCCAGGCATTGGTATCCCCCACACCCCACACATGGCAGCTTGGCACAAGGTAGGCAATCAAAGTATTTTTTACTCATTTGTCCTGCTGACTAGCAGAACAAATAAAAAAATATCTGGCAATAAGAACTCACATTGCCAAGGCTCCAGAGAAGTTGAGTGTGGTTCGTGACCTGGCTCCAAACCCATGTGAGAACTTCTGGTGTTAATTAGGACAAGTTCCCCTGTTACTAGGTATAGACCAAGACAAGAAAAAGGAGGCAGCTCAGTGGGCTCAAAGATGCTGCATCATGGCCTTGGATCCAACATGAATTTAAGATTGCACTTGTAGAAGGGTTGGGGCACTGATGACCCTCAAGGCTTGGTCACACCAGTTGCATCAGGACCAAGATGGAGCTAAGAATGAAGGTGACAGGTGCATGAAGCTTAACAGGAAATGAAAATACACATTAACATATTACTGTACTAAGCTTTTAAATATTAACCATTGGCCAGAAAAAAATTACCCAAAGGAAATTTAATATGGAATGATTTCACCAATCAGCTTAATAAGCAGATACTAAAAATCTTGTTTTTGAGAAATGTTTAATAGTCTGGGCCATACTAATGGAATAGTGAAAGAGTAGGTAAACTAGTATTTGGTGCTATTATCATACCTGTGTGTGTATGTCTTTGTGTGTACACGTATAAATAGTGATAGGCAATTAGACATATATTACAGAGATTGACAAAAAGTTCTAGAAGGAATTTACTAAACTATATTTAACAATACTTTTGGTATGGCAATGTCATAAATAATTTCTATCTGTAATACAGTGTATTTTTACAATTTCTGGCAATGGTTGTACATTAGCTTTGTAGTCTTAAAAAAAAAAAAAGAAGCTGGCTGAGTGGTTCAAGTGGTAAAGTGCCTGCCTAGCAAGCATAAGCCCTGAGTTCAAGTCCCAGTACCACCAGACAGAAAAAAAAAAGAAAGAAAAAAAAAAAAAAGAAGATACATTCTTCATGTTGTAGGAATGCCCTACAACTCATCCTATGGATTCAGAATGACCTTGCTATTAAGATTAGATAAGGGGGTGGGAATGTACCTCAGTGGTAGCGCACTTGTGTGAGGCTGTGGGCTTGATCTCAAGCACCACAAAATAATGAATAATGAAATAAATAAATAAATTTTAAATAAAAAATGAGATAACTCAGCTATCAAGATTGGTACACAAATATGAAACAAATTATTAGAAAATCAAATTAACTGTGTAGAAAGATATTATACAAAAAAGCAAGCTGGCTTATCATAGAGCAATTAATAATAAATAAAACTTGGTATTGCCACAGGAATAGAGTAGAGAGACCAGTTAAATGGTTGTAAAATGATATCTCAATAACCCTGACTTGCAATTCTTGGTCACCAGTGAGACTGAGGCTTGCTTCATATGACACATGTATATGTGGCAATTTGTCATATGATGGCGGTGACATAGCTGAGGAGTAGGGAAGGGAAGGAATCTTTAAATGGAGTTGGAAAGCTAGTTATAATTAGAGGTAAATTGAAGATCTAGTTCATACCACACTCAAAAATGAATTCTAAGGGGTGGGGGAAAAGAAAAAGAAATCAATTCTAGGTAGAGTAAGGAATTCATGTCAAAAACAAAATTTTAAATCCCTGAGAAGAAAATACAGTTGAATATTTTTCTGAATTGAGAATAGAAAAGAATGTCTTAAACAAGACCAAATATGATATCCTAGAAGAAAAAAATGATAAATTATACTCCAGTCACTCCCTCTAAAATCCTAACACCAGACTTCATCGAAATAAAAGTACTTTCTGTTACCAGCATACTTCCTCCATAAAAGATGTTATATTTATAAATAGCAGCAAAGTTCAGTACATATCTATTTTTAAATGTTTGCCCATTTGCCCCAGTTCCCAAGAAGGCTGGATGGGAGAATCAACTGTTACCCTATTTAGATCTCACAGTTTTCTTCTTGAAGTAAATGTTAGCATTATTAAGTAAAGGTCAGAGACAATTCTATTTTTGACAGTGGGAACATATTTGTAACTGGAAAACAGAGTTTATAGCTCCAGCCTTGTACGTGGGGTTTCCAGGCAATGCAATGGATCAGGTCACATTGATTTGTGATGTCAAAATGCAATACAGAAGTTTCTCAAAAGAGGCCGGAAGTAAGTGAAATGAGTTCTCACTACTGTTCTGGGTGCCAAACTCTCCCCGTCAGAAGAGGGCTGCTGTCCAAATGCCTCTCATCCTCAACTCATATCTGAGGTTCTTTTGTGAGAGAGCAGCTTTGGGGCACTTTCTAGAATGTTCTATCAAGTGCTAGAGAATGATAATAGTGAAATTAAGAGAAACTAGCACTTTGAGAATTCTTTTATTCTCTGCCGGGGTAGATAGCTCTCCCAGATAGCTGTTTTTATAGTTGTATTGTTGGTACAATAATGTACACTCTTCGGGTGAGAGAGACCTGTGACATTTTAGCATAAGTGTTGATTTTGCCCTGATGGTCCAGAAGACTTCACACTGCCTGTTAGTGTGAGGTTCGCCCACCAGAGGTGTGTTTGCAACAGACATCATCCCGAGAGTGTCACTGTGGGAATGCAAACCAGAGTCACTGGGACCTGTCTTAGCCATCAGTTCCGCAAGTGGTCGACAGGATTTCCTGTGGACCTGTAGGTTATTCTAGGTAAGTCTTTCCAGTTTTGAAAACCCAGAAAGCAGACAAGGGGACTAGAAACTGAATTTATTATTAGATTCTTTGGTCAGAAACATGGGGAGCAAGCCCTGGAGTTCCTATTTAGGCTACAGATCACAAGGACATCTCCCAGAGGGCTGGGTACCACAGCTAACCATGTAAGACCTGCTGTCCTTACGCCCAAGAGGCCATGTTTTCTAAACCTCCCCAGTCACCCAGGTTTTGTCATTCCACACCTAGATAAGGCAGTGACAGTGAAACCATTGCATCAACTTGTCACAGCCATGCATGATTAAGTAGATACGGAGTCTAAGGACAGTCACTTATGGTAAAACACATTTTTCCTTCAGTTAATAGTGAAGTCAATCACAGGTGTGGTAATTGTTACAACACACTTTAGTGTTGGTTTAATTTCTGCATTTCTGGATAGTGTTTTGTTTTTTTTTTTAAGCAGTTGCAAAGAAATCTAAAATGAAATTTTGATTGAGGGTGAGTGAAGGGGGTCATGGAGTATGATAGTCACTTTTGTTCCAGTGTTAATTTTCAAAAACTCCAAATGTCTAATACTGAAAGCAGTCCAGAGTGCTCAGAGTTAAAGAGCTGGCTACCTGCCCCTCCTCCTGCCTCCGGGCTGAATCACCCAGGGGAAAGGTCTGGCTCACTGCTTTAATTCTCTACTGTGATTTCTTTCTCTGTTGATGAAGGAGCCCCAGGGGAGGGGGTGATAAGTTGAGTGGGCCAGGATTTGTTTGTTTCTTTGTTTTGTTCCTTGCAACTACAGGAAATTCTGTCTTCTTTTGGTTCAAAAGTGGTAGCAATGTAACCTTTTCTTTTCTTTCCTTTGTATAGTCCTTGACTTTTGTTAGTGGAAACTACCCCAAACCCACCTCTCTGTGGTTGTAAACCCAAATCTCTTTGATATAACTTTCTCAAACAAAGTCATGGCAGTGGCGTGTCCACACACAATCCTGACCTCTGGATGAGCTGGCTCTGCCTATCTCTTTGGACAACGTAAAGTGTCACTTGTCAGCCAGGTCTCCTCCTCCTTTCTCCTTTTTTTTTTGGCGGGGGAGGAACTCGAATAGGAATGGTGGCCAATGCCTGTTCTGAGGACCCACAGAATGTCTTCCTATTCGAGCCTGATGTGATAGAGAATGCCTGTGCAAAATGAACTAGAAAGTTGTACAATTGTTTTGCATCCTTTGGCTAAAAATGTGCTCCTCAAATTTGGAAGACTACAATAAATAATGCAGCAGGTTTACGTGATCTCAGTGGACTTCATTTCAAAAGCATCTACTTTTCAGTTTTGCTTTAAAAAATTCTTTATGTTGTAGTGTCTTAATAAGAATGAGCCACATATAACAATGCATCCTTATGTAAACTAGGGTGTGAAATCATATAATCCAGTTTCATGCTAATAATATCAAATCCCTATTTGATAAGCAAGAAAACTGTCCCAGAAATGTCACACAGGCAGGTCTAAAAATGCTGCCTGCCTATCTCAAAAGCCCAGACTAAACTGTCCCTAAAAAGAACAAATACACTGATTCTAATAAAGTTTTATCTCATTTTCAATGTTTTTATTCTCTAACAAAAAACAAAATTAAATATCCAACACAAAAATGCATATTGGTAACACATATATGGTATGAAGAAAAATAATAAAATGGATGCTTGTGGACTCAGCCCTGAGCTTAAGAAATGAGGCATTGCTAACAGCTCTGAAGTTCCACGGACTCTTCTCTGCTCCCGACCTCCCCCACCATTCCAGACACCAGCCACCTACTGCACGTGGGTGAGCCATCTTCCCCATTAAAACTAAGCTTTCTGTTTTTATCATTCCCTTGTTTTTCGTTTTAGATTTACCACATAGGTATTTATCCTTAAACAATGTATTGTTTGATTTTGCTTGGCTTTGAACTTTTTAGGATGAATCATTTGTGACTGGCTTGTCATTAACACATCTGTGTTGATAAGGGTGGTATGTGCCTCTTCATTTTCACTGCTGACTAATATTCAACTCTATGGCTCTCCCACATTTATCTATCCATCCCCTCACCTATCAGCATCTGTGTTGTTTCTGGTTTTTGCTGTACAGACAAATGGACATTCGTATCCAAGCCTCCTGGTACAGATATGCTGGAACTCCCCCTAGGTGTAGATCCAGCATTAAAACTGGCACATTGAAGGCGATATGACTATTTGATTTTATAAGCTGACGACAATTTTTTTTCAAAAGTATTTTTAAAAAAAAGAATTTTCTCATTTTTTTTTTGTTCTACCACTCATCCTCTCAGTAATTTGTCAACTGTCTTTATATTTTTATCATAGTTTTTGTTAGACATCTATGTTGCTAATCTATTCTCCAAGTTTTAACTTGGATTTTCAGAGAGAATTCTGCATTCAACATTGCCAAAATTTTAATTTTTTCCCCTTTGTGAACAAAAATCTTATTTCAGAAATCTTTTCTTTCCCATGAGTCATAAAAGAATTTATTTTCATCTAAAATTTTTAATTTATTTTCATATTTAAATCTTTAACATCTCTGAAATTGATTTAGGGATATGATTGAGAAAAAGGAAAAGCATTTTTATTCTTTTCCATGAATTTAGGCAAACCACATTAGTCTGTAAAGCCACACCACCTGGAGGCAACAAGTAAAATGTTACAACAGTCCCATAAAATTCTTGCTCCTCCTTTTAAAAAGACATTTCTTTTGTTTTCATTGTTTTGTTATTTATTTTATTACTTATTGTTGATTGTGTACTGTGTTAAACTGGGCAAGGTGGTGCATACCTATAATCCCAGCACTGAGGAGGCTGAGACAGGAGGCGCTCAAGTTCAAGGTCAGCCTAAGCGGACCTTTAAAAAAAAAGATTACTGTCTTTTCCTTTTTGGCTGTTTTTCTAGTTCATTGACTATTGTATAAAAAATTAAATTGACTTTTATGTATACATTTTCTGTTTTAATAAATTATTTAGATTCCATTGGGCTCTCCATGAACATAACTGTATTACTTGATGTGTGATTTTCAATTTGCGTATGAAAATATATTAAAGCTTAAAGCACATTCAGTTTATTAGTCAGTTCAACAAAAATTAATTTTGTTTTGTATATTTATTTAATTCGTTGTGCATATATTTCTATAGTACAAGTTGTTTTTCATTTTTATTTCTTTATTTTATGCTTATTTATTGTTATTTATTTTGTTTTTTTGAGACAGGGTCTCTCTATGAAGCCCAGTCTGGCCTTGAGCTCTCAGACTTTGTGCCTCGGCCTCCAGAGTGCTGGGATTACATGTGCCACTATGTTTGGCTGTTTTCTCATTTTAAAATAACAACTTTTATTTTCAGAAAACTTGTAAGATAGTCATAGCATAAAAATCAAAGTACCCATATTTCCATCTCACAATTTAATAAAACCAAGCAACACATTTTTTAATCACTTACCATATGATCCAAATGTGCTGTTCCCTATTTTCAAGGCTTTGTTTGTGGGTGAATAACACTTATCAGTTTTTTTGATATTCTACTCATCAGGTTTTTGTCTAACAGTCAGTACATATTTTAACATGGGGCAATCATATTTTGCATGCTATTGTGTGACCTAATATTCTTCACAAATAATATGTTGCCTTTTTTTAACTACTAAAAAGTTTCCTGCATCTTTTTCTGATGAATGCATTCTAGACTTCATTGTATGTATTGTAATTAATTTAATTATTTCATCTCATCATAGAGTGTGTTCAGTATTTTTAACTATAACTTTCAATCTATGATTTCCTGAAGATAAATTTCCGGCAATGGGATGAAAAACTCTAAGTGTTTTTTTTTATTAGTTTACCAAATTGTCTTCTGCACGTTTTGTTCTAATATGTTCTTCCAGCAACTGTGTCTGATCCATTCTATAATCATGCTTTCTATCTGTCTCTCTCTCTCTCATTCTCTCTCTCTCTCTCTCTCTCTCTCTGTCACGTACACACATTCCACACACACCAACACTTTAAGCTTAAATCACTAAATGGAACCAAACCTTCCTAAAATTTCACTAAAACCACCTGGGAAAACTTTGCAAAATTACCCACCCTAGAAATTGTTGTACTTGTTTCCACTGAGTTGTAAAACAAAAAGACGTAAGTGTGTTTTTGGCACTTTTCAACGAGATAATTAAGTACATAAAATGTTATTTTTTCTTTATGGGGTAGAGAGAAGCTATTTATTTAATTTCATTATATCTGCTGGAATTCCTTCATGTATTTATTGCTTTGTTTCTAAATATAAGTATGACAAGCTCTGTGCTGCCTGTGGTCACACAGGGGTTTTTGGGAACAGTTTTAACTTGGGGCATACCCTTGAACGTGGGCAGCGCCCACACCTTGTCATCTCACCCCTCTTCCCTTTTGGGAAGTTCCGACACCCTCATGAGAGATTTCTCTTTCTGCTGTATTTTACCACTCTCAATTCAGTGGGGTTTCCTTACACCCCCGGCCCAACTTTAACTCACACAATTTTAATAGGCAGCAGTACTATATTGAGATTGCATGTTCTGGAATATTGGTTCTCACCCAGGCTACACGTTTAATCACTTGGGAAATTGGGTTTGTTTTAATCTGTATTTGAGACTCACTCCAAGATTCGGATTTAATTTGTCTGAGGTGTCACCTCCAATCATGGGTGTGTTAACATGAATTCTATGGTCCACTATTCTAGAACACCAAAATTCTCCAGGATGAATATGATCAAAGTATTTCACATGTGTATGTGAAAATAAAATAATGAAGCCTGTGAAAGGTTGTTTTAAAAAGGAGAGAAGGGGTAAGAAAGAGTAATAGAGGGGGTTACTTTGATCAAAGTAAATTTTGTGCATGTATGGGAATATCACAATGAGAGCCCTTTGTAAAATCATCATATGCTGAGAGAGAGAGAGATGATACCCACCAAGCAGGAGTAAACGTCTCTCCCCTTTTTGTGGTAACACAATTGAAAGTAGAAGGATTAGGTGATGTGAGAACTTCATAATTTCCTCACCATGCTTGCCATACCTGTTTCTGCTCAGTAATCTGTTTCGTAAATCATGAATATCTTCAAAAGGTGTGCTTTCATACTTCACTACCTCTCCTTTTTCTTCAAAGAAAGGGGAGAAAGAGGAAGGAACAGATTGGGGAAAGGAGAAGGGAAGAGAGGCAACAAAATGAGAAGGGCAAAAATAAAGGAAAAGAGAAAAAGTGAGGAAAACCAGGTGAGGGGCAGGTAGACAGGTGGAAGAACAGCAGCTCAATGGCAGAGAGTTGTCCTGTGAGGGGTAGGCAAGGATCCATGCTAAACACTTCAGTAAAACTTGGGAAATAAAGAGTTGAAAACGGAGGAAGACTGAGAGGAAAGGTAGAGCAGACACAAAGAACGCCAAGACACAAAGAGACTTATCGCAGACAAAAAAATGAGGCAAGATACAGGAACCAAAATACAGCCTTCCCGAAGTGCCCTACTCTCCCAGTGCACACAAGTGTCAAAGACCAAGACATTCAACTCCCAAGTCTCAAACAAGACTGTGGTTTCTTAAGATATCATGGATAGATGTATATAACTTCCCTAGGTGATCTATTTACCGTACAATTTCAGTTCTTTCCTCAATTCTTCAAGAAAGTCTTTGTAATCATAAATTGAAAATAAACATAAATTCCTTATCTCCTTTTATACAAGATTAACATATATTTTATGTATACTTCCTATAACTTCCATCTGCTGTACTCCAAGTCATAACCCGGAAGGTGTATAATTTAGGGGCAGACTTAAAATCAGAAATCTCCCAGCTGGAATTTTCTTTAATCCTGCTATCTGAATTAAGAATGCTTTTATTGGGATACACAGAAAGAAAAACTTTTTCATAAGTATTGTTTATAAGAAGTTTGGAGGTAGGCACTCCCTGGTTTCATTAGACAACTCCATGACTTTGTGCTTCACCAACCTCAAGGTGTTTTTGTTCTTAAGTTTTGCATCATGGTTGCAAGATTTTGCCTTGATCTGCATCTCAGGCAGGAATGCAGAGCAAGGGAAAGTTTCCCTTCAACCAGAAGACAAAATGACTTTCCCAAAAGTCCCACTGCAAATCCACTTAATCCCTCCCTCACCAGAAGTGGGTCAAATGGCCTTCCTTGGTTACAAGGGAGTACAGGGGAAAAAAAAAATCTAGGTGTTCAGCTTGCTTGACGGGAAGAGGAAAGAGAAAGGCTGAGGATAACACTGGGAAAGCCAGCCCAGTGTCTTCCATCCCCTCATCCCATCTGGCCGAGCTCCCTTAGTTGTCTCCTCTTCCCCTTTGTGCCTTCAAGAACAATTTCCAAAGTATATTCCTTTTTACAGAAACAAAAGCTGAAGGAATTTCCACTATCTAAAAGAAAGCCAACACATCTCTCTCTGTATTTTTTTATTTATAATCCCCATGTTATGCTTTCCAGAGACTTTGCTTAGTTAGTGGGATTCTAGGTCCCTATCCATGTCTTGGTACCCACCACCTTTAAAACTTCTAGCTCCAACTATCAGCAGTGATAGCTGAGCAGATTATTTGAAGATTATTTGACACATTCACCAGTTACACTACAGACCCACACATTCTAAAAGTACTTGAAAGTGTCCCCCCAGATTTCTAGATACATATGATCATCTAAAACTGAACCAAGAGGAAATTAATCACCTGAATAGACCTATAACACAAAATGAAATTGAAGCAGCAATCAAGAGTCTCCCCAAAAAGAAAAGTCCAGGACCTGATGGATTCTCTGCTGAATTCTATCAGACCTTTAAAGAAGAACTGATACCAACCCTCCTTAAACTGTTCCACGAAATAGAAAGGGAAGGAAAACTGCCTAACACATTTTATGAAGCCAGTATTACACTTATCCCAAAACCAGGCAAAGACACCTCCAAAAAGGAGAACTATAGGCCAATCTCCTTAATGAACATTGATGCAAAAATCCTCAACAAAATAATGGCAAACCGAATTCAGCAACACATCAAAAAGATTATTCACCACGACCAAGTAGACTTCATCCCAGGGATGCAGGGGTGGTTCAACATACGAAAATCAATAAACATAATAAACCACATTAACAGAAGCAAAGACAAAAACCACTTGATCATCTCAATAGATGCAGAAAAAGCCTTTGATAAGATCCAACATCATTTCATGATAAAAGCTCTAAGAAAACTAGGAATAGAAAGAAAGTTCCTCAACATTATAAAAGCTATATATGACAAACCTACAGCCAGCATTATACTTAACGGAGAAAAATTAAAACCATTCCCTCTAAAATCAGGAACCAGACAAGGATGCCCACTATCTCCACTCCTATTCAACATAGTACTGGAATTCCTAGCCAGAGCAATTAGGCAAGAAGAAGGAATAAAAGGAATACAAATAGGTAAAGAAACTGTCAAAATATCCCTATTTGCAGACGACATGATCCTATACCTTAAAGACCCAAAAAACTCTACTCAGAAGCTTCTAGACATCATCAATAGCTATAGCAAGGTAGCAGGATATAAAATCAACATAGAAAAATCATTAGCATTTCTATACACTAACAATGAGCAAACGGAAAAAGAATGTATGAAAACAATTCCATTTACAATAGCCTCAAACAAAATCAAATACCTAGGTGTAAACCTAACAAAAGATGTGAAAGACCTCTACAAGGAAAACTATACACTTCTGAAGAAAGAGATTGAGGAAGACTATAGAAAGTGGAGAGATCTCCCATGCTCATGGATTGGTAGAATCAACATAGTAAAAATGTCGATACTCCCCAAAGTAATCTACATGTTTAATTCAATTCCCATCAAAATTCCAATGACATTCATTAAAGAGATTGAAAAATCTACTGTGAAATTTATATGGAAACACAAGAGGCCACAAATAGCCAAGGCAATACTCAGTCAAAAGAACAATGCAGGAGGTATCACAATACCTGACTTCAAACTATATTACAAAGCAATAACAATAAAAACAGCATGGTACTGGCACAAAAACAGACATGAAGACCAGTGGAACAGAATAGAGGATCCAGATATGAAGCCACACAACTATAAGCAACTTGTCTTTGACAAAGGAGCTAAAAATATACGATGGAGAAATAGCAGCCTCTTCAACAAAAACTGCTGGGAAAACTGGTTAGCAGTCTGCAAAAAACTGAAACTAGATCCATGTATATCACCCTATACCAAGATTAACTCAAAATGGATCAAGGAACTTAATATCAGACCCCAAACTCTTAAGTTGATACAAGAAAGAGTAGGAAATACTCTGGAGTTAGTAGGTATAGGTAAGAACTTTCTCAATGAAACCCCAGCAGCACAGCAACTAAGAGATAGCATAGATAAATGGGACCTCATAAAACTAAAAAGCTTCTGTTCATCAAAAGAAATGGTCTCTAAACTGAAGAGAACACCCACAGAGTGGGAGAAAATATTTGCCAACTATACATCAGACAAAGGATTGATAACCAGAATATATAGGGAACTTAAAAAACTAAATTCTCCCAAAACTAATGAACCAATAAAGAAATGGGCATGTGAACTAAACAGAACTTTCTCAAAAGAAGAAATTCAAATGGTCAGAAAACCCATGAAAAAATGCTCACCATCTCTGGCAATAAAGGAAATGCAAATTAAAACCACGCTAAGATTCCACCTCACCCCTGTTAGAATAGCCATCATCAGCAACACCACCAACAACAGGTGTTGGCGAGGATGCGGGGAAAAAAGAACCCTCTTACACTGTTGGTGGGAATGTAGACTAGTACAACCACTCTGGAAAAAAATTTGGAGGCTACTTAAAAAGCTGGACATCGATCTACCATTTGATCCAGCAATACCACTCTTGGGGATATACCCAAAAGACTGTTACTCCAGAGGCACCTGCACATCCATGTTTATTGCGGCACTATTCACAATAGCCAAGTTATGGAAACAGCCAAGATGCCCCAGCACTGACGAATGGATTAAGAAAATGTGGTATCTATACACAATGGAATTTTATGCAGCCATGAAGAAGAATGAAATGTTATCATTCGCTGGTAAATGGATGGAATTGGAGAACATCATTCTGAGTGAGGTTAGCCTGGCTCAAAAAACCAAAAATCATATGTTCTCCCTCATATGTGGACATTAGATCAAGGGCAAACACAACAAGGGGATTGGACTATGAGCACATGATAAAAGCGAGAGCACACAAGGGAGGGGTGAGGATAGGTAAGACACCTAAAAAACTAGCTAGCATTTGTTGCCCTTAACGCAGAGAAACTAAAGCAGATACCTTAAAGCAACTGAGGCCAATAGGAAAAGGGGAACAGGTACTAGAGAAAAGGTTAGACCAAAAAGAATTAACCTAGAAGGTAACACCCACGCACAGGAAATCAATGTGAGTCAATGCCCTGTATAGCTATCCTTATCTCAACCAGCAAAACCCCTTGTTCCTTCCTATTATTGCTTATACTCTCTCTACAACAAAATTAGAAATAAGGGCAAAATAGTTTCTGCTGGGTATTGAGGGGTGGGGAGGGAGGGGGCGGAGTGGGTGGTAAGGGAGGGGGTGGGGGTAGGGGGAGAAATGAACCAAGCCTTGTATGCACATATAAATAATAAAAGAAAAATGAAAAAAAAAAAGTGTCCCCCCAAAGCCCAATCATTTTATTCTTTTTTTTGGCAGGAGGGTTTTCTATTTCATTCAATTTTCCTGAAAGTAAACAAAAGCTGTTGCTTTATTCTTAAGGAGTTCCCTTTATTTACAGGTATTCGTTGCCTATTTATTGCCCACTAAAAGCTCCCATGATCGTCTGCTGGGATGAAACTCCTCACTTTTGCTTCACAATTTCTCCTGGCCAACTGGGTAGTTATCTGTGCTGTGGACTGCATGGTGAACCCCCATTGTCAGCAGACTGCAATTGCATCATAATCCCCTGTGCCTAGCGCAGCTCAGAGGAGAGTGCGACCTTTGTGTGGACACTGGCCAAGCGCTGATTGAAATGAAGCTAAAGGATCTGACATGTCCTGAAGGCCGGCCATACGACTTTCAGCTGGTGGTAGGTGGCCACCAGGAGCAATGGTGGAGGAAGCCCATCTCTAGCCTTTCGCCAGGCTGTTCTTCAGAAAGAAACTGCACAGGCTACAAGTCAAACAGAAGCAAGAGATTTAGGAAATGAGTGAAAGGAAGGCTGGCTAACCTGCCCTCCTTTTCAGCACCCTCTCCTCCTTTGTGCTGGGAAAACACTTCATGCTACAAAGCAGGCCCTTTGGCAGGAGAACAGGTGGGGAAGACCCAAGAGAAGCCAAATCATCTCCATCCCGCCCTAAAGCTCTTCTTCTCCGGTGGCCATGCTTTCATTTGACTCCATTTCCTGTTTAGAGAGTCTTCCCTGGCAAGCCTGAGGGTGCACTAATGAATTTGTCCAGGATGACTGCTTCGTTTTGTATCAGTCTACCCTGCCTCCCTCACTTTTAACTCTCTCTTCACCAAACACTTTAAAATCAAATCGAGCCACATCGAAAAGCAGTGTTTTATTTTTCAGTATAGCTGGGAATTTTACAGAATAACCCCATCCAGCATCGCATCATGACCCTGTCCCCATCCTTGTTGCTGACATTCCGAGTGTCCCTCTTATTTAGCATTACTGAGCCGTCTCCCCACTTAGAAAGCAAACTTTTTTTTTTTTTTTGGCAGTACTGGGGTTTGAACTTGGCCTTGCACTTGCTAGACAGGCGCTATACCACTTAAGCCATGCCCCCCCCAACCCTTTTTTGCTTTTAAGGTATTTTTTGGACAAGGTCTTATGTTTTTACCTGGGGCCTGTCTGGATCCTATCTATGTCCCCCACTTAGATGGGATTACAAATGTGCACCACCATGCATGCACATTGTTGGTTGAGATGGAATCTTGATAACTTTTTTTGTCCAGGATGGGCTTGAACCAAGATCTTCCTGATCTCCACCTCCCAGGTAGCTGGGATTATAGGCATTAACCAACCACACCCAGCCTTGAAAGCAAGCTTCTTGAGAGAAAGACTGTGTGTCCTCTAATTTTAAAAATCCTCTGCTTGACAAGATTGTTGCCCCTCTCACATAATGCTCACCCTCTGCTGGTAGATTGTCATGCACTGGATTTAAAATGGTCCAGCCAATACATCCTTGGTTCAGAGCAAAGTCACTTGTAATCTTGTAATCCTCCCCTCCTCCCAAGGGACTGGGAATTGAACCCAGGGCCTTGTCCATGCTAGACAATATCCTACCATTTAAGCTATACTTCCTGCCTTTTGCTTTTTTTTTTTTGAGAAAGAGAGACAGGGTCTTTCTACCTTTGCCTGGATTGGCTCCAATTCACTATCCTTCTGCCTTTGCCCCAAGTACCAGGGATTAGAGGTGTGCACCACCATTCCCAGAGGCCACTTGTACTGATGCTGAACTCACAGACACTGAGAACTACTCATTTTGTCCACACAGAGCACTACTAACTGAAAGAATATAAAAAGATATGTGAAGCCCCTGAGTTCAAACACCGGCACCACCCCCCCATAAAAAAAAAAAAGACATGTGCACAAGTGAGGTCTGGTGATTGTGAATGCATTTCTTGAGTGTGCACCCTAGTGGACATTGAGGATGAACACACAGGAATTGAAAAACGTATTTTGGATTTAATGTATCAATTGGGCCCCTTTCTCCTGAGTATTTTTCTCTTGTTTTTCATTGTCGTGTGGTATACATTTCCATATAGGTATATAAGGTGTTCTTGTTGTGTTCCCCTGGCACCAATATAAGGCTGATGAATTTGCTGGAGTAAGTGACTATGAAGTGAAGATGCTGGGATCTGACAAAGCCAACTGGGAGGGCCTCTCTCTGCAGTGGCACTGCCCGTTCCACCAGTCTTTCTTCCCCTCTTGGGTCCTGTGGACAATTCCAGTGGTTACTAACTTAAATATATAGAGTCCCAAGAAAAATGTACTTAACTGTTAGGCAGCCAGAATTAGGAGTTAAGCCATTATTAAGGTGGCAATTACACACACAAGAAGAAGTGGGACAAGAGACAGATGAAGAGGAAGGGCTCTTTGGTGATTAGTGGTTCTAAGGCAGGCCTCCAACTTCCTTTCTCAGCCCTTATTCTCTTGCAACCCTCCGGTAGAGTCCAGAACATCAAAGAGTGAGGAATCCCATACCCCTAGCCACTGAGAAATTCCTGGAAGCCTGGGTGGGGCTCTGCAGGCATGACAGCCTCAAAGAGAGGGCAGCAGGTGCCATCCTCTTTCTCTTCTTTCTGCCTAGCTGCTAGATGTGACAACAGGGCAGCTTACTAAGAATTTAGGAACTCAAAGCTAAAGAGGGCAAGTATCTTTGATTATGTACCTTCCTCCAGGCTCCTGATCAGTGACATAATTTAATGCACCTTTGTGATGGAAGCAGTGTCTCCTTCATGGCTTTTTCCAGAGCCAGCACTGATCTTTGTGGTCCCCTCTTCACTTACTTAATTATACTATCATAGCCTATTACATGAGTCAAGCCCTGTATTTCTGTTATATGGTCATGGACCTCAATATTCTATTCTCTCTTAAGATAACTAATTTCAAAAAAGGTGCTGCCCACCTATTTATTTCTTTGTTTGTTTGTTTTAGAAACAGGATCTCCTTATATTGCTCAAGTTATCCTCAAACTCTTGGGCTCAAGGTATCTTTTTGCCTCAGACTCCTAAATAACTGGGCGTACAAGTGTGCACCCAGTTTGAACATGGCTTTTTAAAAGTAGAAGAGAAACTTTTCAAAACCTTCACCCAAAGTATCTTTGTTTAAACTTGAAAAGCAGCATGGTGTTTTGGGAAGATTATGGTTTTTGGAGTCAGATCCAAAACGAGCCTAAATTCAAATCTCACCTTTGTCACTTAATACACAATTAAATTGGGCATGACATTGAACTCTTCTAGGCCTCCACATCCCCAAGTTTAAAGTGACAAAAGTGCCAATATTTAAAAGTAGTTATGAGGACTAAAAATAAAGTAAAATGAACATAGACACAGATCTTTCACTTTTTGTCAAAATGAACTCAAAGTGATCACAGACCTAAATGTGAATGACAAAGCTGTAGAAATCCTGGAAGAACACGGGAGAAAATCTGAGGCCTTCAGTTTGGCAATGATTTTTTTAGGCACAACACAAATCGCAAGATACTTAAAATATTAGCAAGCTCAACTTTATTAAAATTCAAACTCCTTCTCTGTAAAGATACTGTTAAGAGAATAAAAAAGAGATCCATACACTGGGACAAAAATCTTTACCAAAAAATGTATCTGATAAAGGACTTGTATCCAGAATATACAAAGAACGCTTAAAATTATAATAAGGAAATGTGTCCTGGCTACTTAAGAGTTGAAGGCGAGAGGATCAAAAGTTCGAGGTCAGCCTGGGCAAGACTGTCTCTTATGAAACATAAATGAATAAAAACAAAAATGGGCAAAAGATCTGGATAATTAACAAAGAAAATATAAAGGTGAGAGATAGGCATATGAAAACATGCTCAAGATTTTATGTCACAAGGAATTCCAACAAAGCAATAGAATTAATGAAACCCATTAGAGGAATAATGCAGGGTAACGGAGAGGGTGAACGTGATCGAGGACACATTGTAGGCATGTGTGGGAAGATCACGGTGAAACCATGTTACAGTTAACATATGCTAAGCCAAAGGCCGCATGTTCTCTCATATGTGCAATATAGACGTAATACAAATACAGCAGTACTATGAAAAACAGGCCATGTAAATAGGTTCACATATGGAAGGGGGTAAAAGAAGGAAGTTAAGGTGAATATGGTTGATGTACTTCCTATACAAGAATGAATACAGAATTTTTTAACTTGTTGAAATCACCATAAGAAGAAGGCTAAAGTAGAAAGGAGAAAAATAGAGGAGATGAACCAATTCGGGTTATAATACATACATACATGGAAACATCACAAAGAAATTCCCCGTATAGCTACCTTAAACAAACAAAAATGTCGAATTTTTTGTTTGTTTGATTTTTGTCTGTACAAAATCAGAGAACAGGAGGGCAGAACAGGTCCTATCTGGGGGGGGGGGCGGGGAGGGTGGTACCAGTGGGAAGGGGGAGGATATAAGGAAAGGGTGTTGGAGGGTGAATAAGGTGCAAATACTGTGTACACATGCGTGTAAATGGAAAAATGAGACCTGTTGAAACTATTCCAGGAATGGGGGATGGGGGATAAAGGCAAATGATAAAGAGGATGAATTCAACTATGATATATTTGATATATTGTAAGAACTTTGGTAAATGTCACAATGTACTCTCAGCACAATGATAAAAAATAATAATTAACATACGCTAATAAAAATGTTAATTAAAAAGGAAACCCATATGTGATTTGAGATTTGGAAGAATGAGTCACTGATCTGATCTTTCTCCTTTTTTTTTTTTTTTGATGGGACTGGGGTCTGAGTTCAGGGCTTTGCACTTGCAAAGCAGGCACTCTACCACTTTTTGCTCTGGTTATTTTGGATTCTGGGCTCTCTCAAACTCTGTGCCAGGGCTGGCCTGAACTGCAGTTCCTCCAATCTCAGCCTTCCAAATAGCTAGAATTACAGGCATGAGTCCCCAGAGCCCAGCTCTGATGGGTTTTTTTTTTTTTTTTGATTGACATACCACTTCAGACCCAGAACAAAATTCAGAACACTAACAACACCAAGTGCTTGTGAGGATGTGGAGGGACAGAAATTCTCCTTCATTGCTGGTGAGAATGCAAAATGGCACAGCTACTTTAGAAGACAGTTTGATACAAAACTAAAAATACTCTTGTTTTCCAATCCAGCAATGGCATTCCTTAATGTATACCAAAAATGATCTGAAAACATGCCTACAATCTGCACTTAAATTATATGGAAACTTTATTCACAACCACCAAAACTTAGGGGTAAGCAAAGTGTCCTTCAATAGGTAAATGGCTATTGAAGCTAACTGTGGTACATCCATACAATAGAATATTATTCCATGCTAAAAATAAATAAGCTATCAAACCATGAAAACATGATGGAGGAAGCTTCAAAACCTATTGTCAAGTTAAAGAAGCCTCCTTGAAAAGACTACATACTAAATGACAGATGACAAAGAGATAAAGCTATGGAAACAGTGAAAGATGAGGGTTGCCAAGGGTTTAGAAGGAAGTGAGATCTGAGTAGTTGGAGCTCAGAGGACTTAGGAGGAAATGAAACTATTTTTATAGTACTATAATGGTGGATGTATGTCACTTTACATTTGTCAAAACCCATAGAATCTAAAAACACAGACATGGAACTCTAATGTAAACTATGCACTTTAGTTAAAAATCATGTGTCAGAAGTTTCACATCCACTGCAAGAAATATGAAGCAGTAATGCAAGATGTTTTATTAGAGGGAACCGGGTGGGTAGTGAGGAGGCATATGGGAATTTTCTACTTTTCACTCAATTTTTCTGCAAGTAAAAACTGCTCTAAAAATTAAAGTCTATCAATGAAAATGATAATGTACATGAAGTGTCTACTACACAAGGAACATCCAGTAAGTAACAGTTATTGTTATTTTCAGTGCCCTTGGTACTCGTGTCCGCCACACAGTAATTTCTGTAGTCAGCTACTCTTCATGTCCAGGTTTCTCCTCCTCTGTGTTACTGCCCTTTGGGGCCAGATAATTTTGAGTTGTGAAAGACTGGCCTGGACATTAGCAGCACCCTGATCTCTCCCTCCATTACAAAGCAGGAGCACCACCCCCCCACCACAATCACCCCCATTTTCATTCTATGACAACCCAATATGTCTTCAGATGTCAAAATCACCCTCAGTTGAGAACCACTGCATATGTGCTTTGGAAGAAAAGTAGAAGGGGCCCAAGATTTTAATCAGTACCTGAAACACATTAGACCAGTGTTCCCAACTAAAAAGGTAGAATGTATGCCACCAGAAGAAATAAGATACAGCTTCTGGGATTTCTCAGTTCACAGTTTTGGACAGTTTATACATATATATACTGGTTTGATATCATTTGAAATCTGGGAAGCTGACCAACCTCCGCTTTCAGAGATTTCACTCCAAACTCATCCAAATAAAACCAAAACCATATGGGTAGGAAGATGACGCCCACCTTTTCCCCTCCATTCCTCTTAAAAGCAGCACAGGAGCCAAGAGTGGCAAATCCCTGAGCCAAAAAGATCACTTTTAGCTTCGTTTTTGTTTGGTTTGGTTTTGCTTGAATAATTGCTTAGGACATTTTGATACTTCATGGCATTTTCCTCCCAAGAAAAAAGTTTTCAGATTAGTAATATTTTTCCTCACTAATCTCAGTCTTAGCCACTAAACCACAATCAAAGGGTCTAGAAAAAAGCAAAGACCCTGTTGTTTGTTATTTGTTAGGCTCACAGGGGATTTTGTGTGGGCGCCTTAACTGGGTTGGATACTCTATGACTGTCTTATTGAAGTTTGAAAGCTGGGAGTTTCCAGGATACGTGCTAAACTTGATTTGCCTGTATGTGTTTTGATTAGGTACCAGCCAAAAGATTTATTTATGTGTTTATTTATGTAAAGAATGAGGGATTTGAGCATAGGCCTTGGTCCAGGGGAATTCGTGGTGCAATAAAGGCTAACAGCCCTGTTTGGGTTCCTTTCCCAGTCTGTTTGGCCCTGGTTTCACTATCAAAGGAAAACAGACCTTCTAAGAAAAGACTTCAGATGAATCATTCCTTTTTCATCAAAACTTCTTAGCATGGCAAAACGATACGCTCATGGAGAGTATTTAGGAAAGAAGAAGGAGGAAAGTGGGCTAAAGGAATGCGTGTGAGACAGATAGGGCTCTGCTGCATCTATACCCAGAGAAAACGCTGGTATCTGTGCTGCCCCCAGGCCTCCACCCTGAACATTGCAGTTTCCATGGACTTGAGTAGTGTAACTATGCGTGTTTAAATCTATGGGTAGAGTCTTAGACCAGCATTGAGCAATAGAGGCCATGTGTTCTTCAATTCTTCAGTAGGTGTAAGTGTGTATGTGTGTGTGTGTGTATGAACACTGGGCTCTCTACCATACGGAGTCTAGATGATTCTTACAATATTAAATCTATACCATCAGTCGCCTAAATTCAAAAGGCCTCCTCCTCAGAGATTTCCAAACGTTGGAAGAGGAAGACTACGGGGAGTTTTTGTTTTGTTTTGTTTGTTTGTTTTTAACACTGTGGACACCTAGCTTTTCTTAATCAGATCCCTGGGGTAAATTTAAGCATCACCTCTAGTTCAAGGGTAGAAGCCAAGGTTAAGTAGGCTATATAAAAACAGTTGTTACAAGGTCACTCAACCATGTGTTCTAGTTTGATACATGACAGAAGCACAGGCCATACCTTTTCACTGGGATACCAAAGAGAGAGAAAAGGGTGCCTCTCTTCCCCCGCTTGCCTTGGATGGCTGTCATCTCAGTTTTTCTGCGTGACATATCTTCTTTCTCTATATAACATTGGGACCACATTCAGCTCTCATTTGTGCTTAATCAATTAACCAATGAATGCAGCAGATGTCTTGTTCCATTCTTCAGGTCTCTAACTCAGTCTTCTCAGTCAGTATCTCAATAAATACTTAAAGAAGAATAAAAAACCTGAGATTTCTGATGGATCCAGAATAATCTCTCACAGAGAAAAATAGTTTTTTATAATAACTCATATGCATGACAGAAAGCAATGTTTTTTAGGGAGAAGTTGAGCACATTGAGAATTTAGAAGGTCCTTCTATGTAAATAAACATTGTTATGTAAAGAAAGCTTTTAAATGACATTTAAGAAAAACCAACTCAATATAATAGTACATAAATATAATCCCAGCTTCGTGGGAGGCAGAGATAGGTGGGTCACCAGTTCAAGGGCAGCCTAAGAAAAGGTAGCAGGACCATGTCTCAAAAACAACAAGGGCTGGGGGAGTGGTTCAAATGGTAGAGCACTTACCTAGAATGCATGGTACCTGGGTTCAATCCCCAGTAGCACAAAAAATAAGAAAGTTTGTGATCCTTAACCCTGCCCTGTTATACATTATGTCTTCTGGGGTCCAGAATCCATTGTCATGGGCAACTTAACTGAGTTTTAGTATCCTCTACAGGGCAATCACCACCTCCAGCAGAGTCGTGCAACAGGGCCTTTCAAGTGAATACCTTGAATGATTAACTGTGAAATTTAATTGAGGTGGAAATTCTTGGGTCAAATGGGTACATTATGGCTTTACTATTGGATAACACTGAGTGACTTTGGGAGTATTCATTCATTCGTGTGCTTAGAAAGTACCTGCTAATGTGCCAGAAGGTATGGCAATAGCTAGGCATACAGTAGTAATCAAAACACAGAACCCCATGCTCTTGCCTGGTAGTGAGAGAGATGTTGAACAAAACCTCACACAGACACATGTAGAAATGTAACTCACCAGAAGGACTGGGAAAGCATTGGGTACAGGGGAGTCTCTCCTTTACACTCAGGGTTCAGAGTAAATCTCCCAAAGTAGTTAAACTGAGACCTAGAGAATGATTTGGATTTAGTCAGACAAAATGGTGTGGGTGGAGGATACCAGACATTGGTAATAGTAGGGATGAGGACTGGTGTTCAAGGGAAAGGGAGTTTGGAGAGGTATCCGTGGGAATTACATATATTTTCCTCAGCATGATGAAAAGAACAGTCCTAGGCAAGAAGGGAAATGAAATAGGGAGCTATTGAAAGAGAAACACATGAATGGAGACTGAAGAACTACTGCAGTGAGGATCTCAAGCCTGTGCCCTGAAGGGATAAAATTTCTCCTTAGAGAAATTCTAGTTTGAACCAGAAACCATGCGTTATCCATGGGTGGCAGTGCAAGTGAATGGTTGTGGTGGGATGCAGAAGGAAAGTTTTGGCAGTGAGAAGGTCATGGGCTCTGAGAAGAATGGACCTCTGATGAAGATTGATGCAGGTGCTAAAGTCTTCAGTGAGTGACAGGAAGTGACCAAAGGCTTAAACAAATTTCCTCACTTCCCTTGGGAAACCCTAGGATCTTTTTTTTTTCGGTTTGTTTTTTCTGTGAGCAGTAAAATCATTCAGTTTTCTTAACTCTTTCAGACATGATAAAAAATCACACTAGACTTAGAACCAGACATCCCAGGCCTACTGACTCTCTTTGGACATGTCACTCTGAGCCTTTGGGTCTGAGTTTCTTCATCTGTGAATTATCTAAAAGACTTTTAGCAGACTGATGGGAGGTGGGAGGAGAGGACATGCCTCCCTTGGGAAGTGCTTCAGAATTTCTGGGCAGTGGTTTTCAACCCTCGTTACCCATGACAATCACCTTGGAAACTTAAAAAAAGTCATGGGCCACCCATGGAGATTCTGAAGTTGTCAGTGTGGGTGGGCCAGGCTGTGGAATTTTCTTAAAGGTTCCCCAGTGATTCTAAAAGGCAGTTTGGGAACCACTGCCCAGGAGAAATATGTCATTTGAGAAGCAGATTCAACATACACCACTACAACATAAGCCCCCGTTTTCCCATCTTATTCACCAATATTACCCAAAATACCTGACATAGATATGTAAGGCATTCAAGAAGTTGATTAAAAAGCAGATGTGGGCATAGCCCAGGGACATAGCTTTTTATTGAGTTACTTACATCTGTGGTCAATCCTGGCTATAGAACTGTGGGTGACCCTGTAGCTCAAAGCGCAATTGGAAAATAATAAGTAAAATTCGTTTACATGTAATGAACCTCCTTCAGAATGCTACACGCATACACACGCACACACACCGCACACAAGCATGCACATGCACGCACACACGTGGCCTTAATCTTATGAGTGAGTCTGTGTTCAGGGAATTTGTTTTCATCACTCTCAAGAACCCTGAAGCATCAGAACTGTTTCCTCCCTCAGCAGCCCCAGAAAGCAGATTGTCTCCCTGTCTCCCACTTTGTTGCAAGTTCCCTGACGGTAGCGGTAGCATCTCATGTTCTCCTTATAATCTCAGCACCTACTGATATGATGACATAATGATGATGACGTCCTTGGCTTTGAAACAACATTTTCTCATGTAGTGAATAAATGTGACTACTTCGTTCACAATGGGGGATTTTCCTCTTCTGTATTTCCCCTCCAGTAGAGAAAGAACCAGGATTAGACTACAGAGACCAATTAGACACTCCCTTGGTGGCCAGTGGCTGGGCAACCTAGATGCTGCTACTTCTTTGGAATGAAGATAGGAAGGAATGGGTGAAAGAAAGTTTGGTGGACTCTGGCCCCTGACAGCTGGGGCCTTTTCCCAGGATGTCTGTCCCAGGCAGGTCAAGGCAACAAAAGTACCATGACAAAGTTTGGAAGGAGAGGCATCTATAGCTAAAGCTGTCCACTATGTGGCCTCCTAGAAATGACTAGAGAATGAAGAGGAAAGTCAGTCTCTAGTCTTCTCAATAACCAGCGAGTGATGTTGGGCAAGGCACTTAACCCTCCCTTGGATTTGTCTTTTCATCCATGAAAAAAAATGACTCAAAATTGTTGCCCCATCCACAGTGTTGTACTGCGAATTCAAGCTCGGTGACATGTGTGAGCGCTTTTCACAATGAAACCCTTTGTTTGCTCCATGCAGTGACTTAGACAGCCAAGGATTGCTCATTGCTCACAGAATGATTGGTTACTTAGGAGCCCAGGGGATTGTGGCATGGGTCCAGGGCAGGGCCCTTGTGAACCGCCCCAAGGTATAGCCTAGAACCTGGAAATGAGCATCGGTCAGTGAGTTTGTCGCCTGTGGTGCCTGCCATTTTAGCTGTGAATGGTACTATTGATCTCTCTTGAAAACAGAGAAGAAGCCAACCAATAATTTCCAAGTCACCTCAGGCTATCCATTCCCTGTCACCTGAGCCTACCAGCTGTAAGGTAAGCATCTGTGAAAATGTCTCCCTGCCAGAATAGTGGCACACGCCTCTAATCCTTCCTCAGGAAGTTGAGGAAAGAAGATTGGGAGTTTGAGGCCAGCCTGGGCTACATAGTGAGACGCTGATTCAAAACAAAAAAAATTTTTAGTATCTCAGTTTTCTGTATCTTTCCCTATGAATGCCCAGGACAGATCTGTGACCAGCCCTGAAGTCCAGGCATCATCCACAGTGGCCCTTGCACATCATTGTCCTGCTAAGACACTCTTCCATTTCCCTTCTTACACAAGACTGCAGCCCCAACTCTTCTTCCCCATCCCCCTGATGAAACCTAAATTGCTCAATTGCTGCTACCCTGTAAGAATAATCTTTTCTTCTTCAAATAACCATATTTGACCAATTTTAGCTTCGAAGCTAACTGAACATCTGCCTACCCCTTCTGCTCAAGCCTCACAAAGCAGCTCACTTTCCCTGTCCAAGTCAGATGACTACTTCAGAGTCTTCTCGTAGTCTTCCAGAATAAAGGCTCTGGCTAATTGCCCACTTGTTGTTTTCTTTCCGTGGTCTAAGAGGCCCAGTTTTGTCTTTATGGCAAGTGGATGACAAGACAAGGGAGTCAGTAACATTTCTTATTCTTTGACTTCCTTCCATAAAGGGTAATAAAAAAGACATATTTCCTTCTCTCTCTCTACCTCTGGTGGGCTTTGAACTCAGGGCTTCACACTTGCTAGGTGAGCACTCTACCACTTGAGTCATGCATCCCTCGTCCCCAGCCCTTTCTACTTTATTTTGTTTTCAGATAGGGTCCCACATTTTTGCTCAGAGTGACCTCGGACTGTGATCCTCTCATCTCTGCCTCCCAAGTAGCTGAGATTACAGGTGTATACCACCACATCTAGTTCAGTCAGTTCCTTCTCTCCTTCTCTCTCTCTCTGCTAGCTTTGTGCTTGTAATTCAAGCACTCTGCTGCTTGAGTCACATCCTCACTCCACTAAACAGGTCTTCAGCCTTGGGCAGGGCTAGGATAGGAGGGAAACTAGTGAAGCAATTGATTTAGGCACAAAATTTTAAATGGTTATCAAAAGACAAATAATCTTTCCATGCATAGTTTAAAAATAAAAATTAATGTAAAAATCCATGACAAATCCAGGTGCAATGTCTCAAGTCTGTAATCCTAGTTACTTAGGAGATGGAGATCAAGAGGATAGTGGTTCAAAGTCAGCCTGGGCAAATGGTTTTTGAGACCCTATCTCAACCAATGACTGGGAAGCACAAACAGGAGGGTTGAGGTCCAAGCCAGCCAAGGCATAAGCAAGACCCTATCTCAAAAATAACCAAAGCAAAAAGGCTGGCCTAAGTTGTAGAGTGCCTGTCTACCAAGTGGGAGGCCCTGAGTACAAAATCCTAATACTACCAAAAAAAAAAAATCCGTGAGGAATAAAATATGATAATTTTCCAGTAGCTATAATGCTCCAATGTGGCCTAGCACAGCACTGGCCGTGAGGATCTATTCCTTATGTGGGTCTCTCTGACTTGTACTGACTGCTTAATTGTCTGGGTAGAGCAGCTACCTCCAGTGGGATTTTCCCTGAACCACAGTGTCTTCAAAAGTCTTCTGTGTGCTTGTCTCCTGCCTTACCTGTGAGTCCATCTTCACCTGCTTAACATCAGCAGCCAGTATTCCTTTCCATGGGCCAGGCACTGAGCTAAGGTCTTTGCATTGATTTTGTCAGGTTAGTCTCATGGTTTCACAGGTATCAATGTAGCAGGTCCTGGCATTCTCCCTGCTATGCTGTAAAGCTAAAGAGCTTCAGAGAGGTCCTGTGACAGTGCAAGGGACACAAATAGTGCCACCCTCAGCTACTCCTCTGTACTGCCCCACACAGATTAGATCCTCAGTCTCTTCTCTTTTCTTCCCCTTGTTAGCCCCAGCAGGATTCCCGTTCCAGAACCTTCTGGGGTTGAATTAGAAGCTTCACTGAGACTCATCTTGCTAAAATGCTTAGAGGGAAGCATCTCATTCCCAAAATATGAAAAAAGAAACTGAGTCCTGGAAGGATGAAGTGCTTTGCCAGGTTTACATATTGGCCACAGGCAGGGAACAGGTGCCCTCTGGCTCTGGTTTCCTCCTCTTTCCACCCAACACCAGCTCCTGTCTTGCAGTCCAGGGCAAACCTGAATGTCATGCCCTCTGGAGGTTTTCCCTCTTCCCAGGTTGTGTCCTTCATTCCCCACCTGCTCCAATGTCCTCCTCATCAACGAAGTCCATTTATCCCCTGTCCTCCAGTCATCGTCATTGGTCATTTCTTACATATAAGATTTTTTGCTAACATGGAAAGAAGCACCAAAAACAAAAACAAATCCCAGGTCTGACTCAGAATAAATTTGTTGAGCTGAAAAAAAAAGAGGGATGAGATCCAGCTTCAGGGAGAAAAATCACATCCCACCTTCTATGGACAGGTGTGGGTGCTGGTCAGCCTCTGTTGATGCTGTGCGTGGAGGGGTGGGATACCCAGACCAGATCTGTATGCTGATCTGTCAGAACCAGTCCTCCTCCCCTGCCAAATGCACTTACAGTCATTAAAGTCAACAAAGGAAGTGAACTTACAAGGTGTCATTAAAACACACCTAGATTCCCTTCCACTCACTCCCAGAGCTGTTAATACTTGAGTTGGTCAACATCTTGGAATGTGCCTTGGAAAAGGATAGGGTAGATAAAAGGAACATTTCCATGAGGGGAGGGGATTTAGGGCTGAAGTGCAGCCCAGATCTCCTTTGAGACTGGTAGGCTCTGTGGGTGTGTAGTGCTGATGGTAAATAATTTCATACTCACGACCTGAAGACACCCAGAAGGCTACCCACTGGTATGGTTCCTCTTTATCCTGGCAAAGGATTTGTAAATTGGAAAAAAAAGAACCAGAAGATTCATATAAAATATTATGTAGAATTTTGGGGGGGACTGGCACAAAAACAGAAGCACTGGGTCATTTCAAGTTGATGGTTCTCAGAGATACTTGAAAATATTTGATGCAAAACTACAACCACTGACCAGAGCATCTGCATCACTGCTCCAGAGAGAACAAACGGAAGATGAGGACTTCTTTATCTTTCTGTTCCTAAAGTTTAAATGGAGGCAAGGAATCTGCTTCTCCGTGTCTTTTAGCAATTCAGAGTGAGAAAGAAAGCGTCCCCCAGGTCTAGTCTTGTCCCATCAGCTGCACACCAGGACTGCTGGGAGGCACAGCACATTAAAAGTGCACAGAAAGTCGTGTCAGGAAGTATGAGGGAAATGGCCCCTGGACTGCAGACCGTGTGCCTCTCCAAATCCAAAATTAAATCCAGGGTGACATATGATCTCACCATTCCTCCCCAGAAGGGTCCTGGGTAATCAAGCACACTGTCTTCCTGTTGTCTTCGCTTCCATGAAAAGCCTGGCTTTGACAACTGACCTTCCTTATGGGACAACTAAAATTCAAAGGGACTTTCCCTCCTTTGAAACAATATGTTGATTTTTACTTTTTAAGCAAAAATGCTCCTTATTTTCCTCCATTCTATTTTTGCAATTTGTGTAACTGATATTCTTGGTTGCATGGAGATTCCTGCAGCTGACTGGCTGTAGACCGAGACTCCATGGCTCCTGTGACCCAGCCAGCACAGCACAAGTCCCCATCTAGAATCTCTCCTTTGTGCAACCATGAGACAAATAGAGACAATTTGAGAAGCAGAGCCCACATGATAAAGAATAAAGGTCCCTGGTTATTTGCCCATGCTGCTCATTTGGATGAAAATGTATTTTTGTCAATGTCACACATTTTAGAAAAACATCTTGATTCCAAGTTGAACCTTGGGTAAATTAGGTCATTAAAATTTTTGAGTACTTGTGCCATGCTACAGATGGGCTTGAAAAGCCATGGTGGGGTGGGGGGAGGTGGTGATCTTCTAAATATAACAAACTTCCCAAAAAGGCAGTCTCAAAGCTAACCGAAGTTGTACTATTTTTGAAAGTGGAAATCCCCGTTTTCGCCACACAATGCTGTGGTTGAGCCATCTAAGAATTCAGCCTCTTTTGCTGGTGATAGGACAAAGCCCATCCTATGCCGAATGCCACAGTGGGTCACTCTTCTTCCTTCCTACCACCCACAGGGTCAGTTAGTACTTGCTATCAGTTAATCGTGACACTTGGTACGTCTGGTAGGAGCCATGTACTTGTGTGGTTCAGCTTGAAATGGAAGTTTCTTTTTAATGTATTTCTTCTCCTTCTTCTCTTTCTCTTCCTGCTTTTTTTGGTGCTGGGGATGGAGCCCAGGACCTCAAGTATGCTAAGCTCATTCTCTAAACCATTTCTTTTCAATACTCATCCCAATTTTAGGTTCTAGACTTTTGTAAACACTTCCCCTGAAACAACTTATATTTGCTTACAAAAAAGAAGCAGCTTATATTTTGGAAAGTGTATTTCATACCTGTCTTCTAACCTTTGTCACATCTGAAGAAGAAATGTAGCAGCTTCTTTTATTAATTTTTAAGTATAGGGATGATAATAGTCGCTTTATAATGAGAGCTAAGCTTGTCCGTGTCCTTTTACTCTCCTCAAAGGTCATTTCCACGTTCAGTTTCAGTTGGGCTAGATTCAGGGTGCCAATCAGCCTGCCCCCAGATGTTGCAGCAACATCTATGAAAGAAACTGGTTTTAGGGCAGGCCCTGCTACCCAAGGCAAAATTTGTGCTGTCCTCCACGGCACAATCTCAAGTGACAGTGGGCACAACAAAACAAATTGCCTCTGTCACTTCCTTCCAGGCAATTTTCAGATACCCTTTTTTTTTTTTCCATTTATTTTCACTGCAAATCCCTGTCACAAATATAATGCATTCAACCCCTGTGTCTGCAAGTTCTGCACCCACAGTTTTGACTAACAGAGTATGGAAAATATTCAGGTGAAATAAATTCTGTCTGTACTGAATGAGGCGTGATTCCCTGAACAATATGGTATAACAACTATTTACATTGCATCAATCAGGTATTATGAATAATCTACAAAGCTTTCAAGATGGGCTTGTGGGATAGGTTAAGTGGTAGCGTGCTTTCCTAGCATGTGCTAAGTCCTGGGTTCAGTCCCCAGTACAGAGAGAGAGAGAGAGAAACAGGAAGCCAGATGTGATGGTGCACATCTGTAATCTCAACAGTCAGGGAGGGAGGCCGAGTTCAGGAAGATCACGAGTTTGAGGCCAACCTGGAACCTGGGTCACATAGTGAGACCCTGGCCCTCCCCAAAAGAAAGAAGAAGAAAAAGTATAGGGGAAGATGTGCATAGGTTACACGCAAATACTACGCCATCTAATAAAGGGATTTGAGCAGCCACAGATTTTGGTATCCACAGGGAGTCCTGAAATCAGTACCCCACAGGTATCAAGGCACGACTGCATCTCAAAAGCCCCTCATGGTACCCATGCCGGGTGCTTTAAAAATAAACCTCTTTTTTTCTGATTAAGTAGGTATTTATTACTGACATTACTGACAGATCATCTCCCCCAAAATGTCACTCCAAATAGTCTGGAAAATATTCTTCTAGCTTTTTTTTCTTTGCCTTTAAACATACTTTTCTGCTTTCCACCCCTGTAGTTGGGATCATGTTAGACAAACTGTTTAGAACATGGCCTTTTTCAGTTATTAAATTGTAATTGTCTTTATGTCTTTTAATTTTATTCTTTATTTGCTGTGTCATTATATAAAAAAAAAAGAGAACAGAAAAATAGCCAGGGCAGATGTTGTTAGCCCATTTCACAGATCAGGAAAGCGAGAAGTGAAAGTGACTATCCTAAAGTCACAGAGAAGCTCAGCTAAGGTTTCCCAGCTGCCAGGACAGTACTATTCCACTACATCAAATTAAAGAGATGCAAACCCACAATTAATGGTCATCGATATTCCCTTACAAACACTGTAGGCATTAAATATAGCTCATTGCTGTACTGACTTCCTTGAGAAATCAGATCTAGGGAACCCTCATCCATTGCTGGTGGGAAAATAAATTGGTATGACCACTTTGGAAAAGTGGATAATATCCTAAACATAAAACTACCCTAATCCCAGCATTTCCTAAGAGCAGAGCAAAATAAACAGAGCAAACTATGTTCTCCAAGTCAAATCTGGTCTTTGTAAATAAAGTTTTATTGAAACACAGCCACATCCATTTGCTTATGTATTACCAAGGGCTATTTTTACAACAACATACTTGGGTAATTATGACAGAGACCATATAACCTGCAAATCCTAAACTATATCTATTTGACACTTTATAGAAAAAAATGTGCTGCCCCCTGTCTAAGAGAGTAAATGTGCATATTCACAAAAGGGCATTTTCAAGAATGTTTATAACAGTTTTATGCACAATTGCCAAAAACCAACCCCACCCAAATGTCTGCCAACCATAGAATAAATGAATGCTACACAATGGAATATTGCACAAGGATGAAAAAGATTAAGCTATTGCTACCTACAACAGCAAACATGTATCTCACAAAACTAGCGATAAATGAAAGAAACCTAACCCAAGAGTGTCTACAAAATGATTCCATTTATATGAAGCCCAAGAACAGTCAAAAATTAATCTATGTTGATAGAAGGTGGAGTTTTGCTTCTTGTGGGGTTACAGAAGTTCACATTAGCAAGAAAGAAGTTTGGTGGCCCTTGAACACTCCACACTGATCAGTATGAAGGACCCAAGGCCTCCTCCCAAAGTAGACAAAGCTACTGGACTCGCTAACACTGTGTCAGAGGATTCCGAGGGTAGCAGAGGAGCTAGAAAAAAACAACACAAAACACTGGGAAAACAAGAGAGGGAGATCAGAAAGCAGCATTTGATGGTGCCATCATGCTTCTTCAGGTCTCTGAGGGCATGCCTTTGAAGAGGGTTGTGAGATGCCACTCTCACTCTCCTTCCCTCTCTTTAGTGTCCTAGCATGAGGTGAGCAGCTCTGCTCTGTCATGTGCTTCTGCCATGGTGTGTTGCCTCATCATGTCAAAGAGACAACCAACTATGAACTGGTACCTCCAAAACTGTGAATCAAAATAACCTGTTCTCTTTACAAGTTTATTGTCTCAGGCGCTTGTTATAGTGACAGAATACTGACTGCCACACTCCTCCAGATAATATGCCCATAGGTCACGTTAACAACTGATAGATGGAGAAGATAAGAGGAAAAGACAGTGTAAGCATTGGAAGAGGAAGAAGGAATCCATCCATCCTTCTTCCATTGGCTTCTTTACCTTTGTAGTCAACCACTTTGTTTTTACCTATTAGTAGGTACAGTAGTCCCTTGGTATCTTTGGGGGATTGATTTCAAGAACCCTTCCCACCCCCTGAGAGCAAAATGCACAGATTCTCAAGTCCCTTATAAAAATGGCATAGTATTTACATAGAACCTACACATATCCTGTCCTTAAATCATCTGTAGATTCTTAAGAATAAACTGTTGTAATACTATATTGTTTAGGGAATTATGACAAGGGACAAGTTTGTACGTGATAAATAGAGACACAATCTTAACATATCTCTTCAGTCTGAGATTGGTTGGAAGCACATATGCAGAGCCCATGGAGTTGGAGCTCTGGTTGTATCTATATTCACACTGGCTGTTTCCTCTGCCTAAAAACTTGGTCATATAACATCTCCTTCATTCAAGTCTTCTCTCAAATTTTACTTTCTCAGTCCAGAGCTCCCTTTTTCAAACTGCTGCCCACACCACCCTCCTCAGCAGTGTAGACTTTTCTTAGTCTGCTATATTTTTCCATGGTACATACCACTTCCTTATATGCTATGCATTTTACTTACACCTATTTTGTGTGTCTTCCCCCATAAGCTATGAGCTGTCCAACACCAGAGGCTTATTTTACCTTGTTTACTTCGCATCTCTGGTACAAGGTAAGCCTGCAACAAATATTTGTTCCATGTGCAAGTGAATGAACAGGGCAGTCAGCCATCCTTTCTGGCTCTAACCTTTGGAATGACGGTAGTCAACAGATTCTTTCCAAAAAGGCCACAGTAACTTGTACTCATGAGCATGCTTATATTCCTACATTTTTAGTCACAGGATATGTTACTGGATTTTAAATTGTGGGCTATATGTTAGATGTAAATATATCTCATTGGCTTTTAACTTCATACATTTATTACTCATTTGTGTGTTCACTTCTAGGAATTGCCTGATTATATCATTTGATCACTTATTTTGGATCATCTTTTTTCCTTTTGAACTTGAAGGACTTTTTCATGAATTGTCTTAATCCTTTGACCATCATCTGTAGTCTAAATACTTTATTCTACTGTATCTTTTTCTTTTAAAGATTTTGGCTTGAAGCATTTAGATGCAATTCAGTTGAGGGAAATGTAAGAGCATGACTTTTTATTATTCAGATGAAGTAAATGATGTTTACTTGCTAGCTAATCTTAATGATGCCTTTTTGCTGTCAGGGTTCTTTTCAAAGATTAAGCCTTTTGTAATTAGTAACAAGGACAGGAAACTGTCAGAAAATGACTATGCACAGGTCTTGCCTTTCAGGAACAGGCAAAAAAGAAGATAATTGCTAGGCTGGGTTTAAATAACTTGACCCATAGCAGAACTCTTCATAGGTCAGTAATAAGTAATAAAAGTTTGTTTTTCTGTTCCCTTGTTTTTAGTAAAAGTGGTCCCTGGGATGACCAAGCCACAATTCTATAAGCAAAGAATAACAACTTCATAAATAATACATCCCATCTGTACAGTGATTGGCAGTTCTCAAAGTATTTTCATAAATATTGGCAGGTTTAGCCTCAGTAACAAAAACATTTTTCAGGAAAGTAAGTCAGATGTTCTTAAAAGCTAACTCTGGTGACCAGAATGTCATGTTGATTTTGTGACAGAGCCCGAGCCAGTAGGCTTCTGTGGAGGACTTCCTACCCAACTGAGTTAGTTAGTTTCAATAAGTAAAAAAATGTTAGTCCGAAAGCGATAGTAGAATATTAACTTGAACATAAAATAATATGAAAAAATAGATTTCTCCTTCTTGTTCTAATAAAAATCGTAAGTTGTTGTGTCTCTTCCCCTGTCTTATAAAAAGCACTGACATCTTTCTGGGGCCTTTTCTTGCTCCAGGCCAGAATTTATAATTCACAGAATATTAGCCAACTGTGTCAAGAGAAAAAGGCTTATGGCAAATCTTGCTCTCCTCTTTTAACACTGCTGTGACCTGCAGCAGATATGAATATCTGCACGTATTTCCAAGGTAGGGCTCATTTGTCCCATCTGGAACATTTTGGGCTCCTTAGCTTCATTCCAAATCCACCCTCATGTTCCTTGCTCAGCTGGCCACTGTCATTCTTAATTAATCCATTCGTGCGGGATATTTTCATCTTTTCTGCCACCTGTTTGCAAGTGCCCTTTTCATTAGGGTACAGCTGGCTTACCCCTCCACTCACCCCTTCCTATTTTTGCTTCTCAATTTTTGACTGCTGGATTTCAGAGCTTGGTTTCATTGAGTCATGCAGTGGACAGGAGCTCCAACTTTCACCTTATTTCACATAATTCTGGCCTAGGTAATTTCCTTAATATTTAGCTTGAGATATGAAAAAACCTCGGTCTGCCAAGTCAGAGAGCTGGCCAGAAATACTGTACTACCAAGCTCCTTTGGGGAACCAACTTGCATCAGCATCGCCTGGTGCCAGAAAAAAGGGGACTTTGGGCCTTTTGGGGAAAAGGTTCAGATAATTATGATGGTTTTCTTCTTGCCATAGATGATGATGGGACTTTTGGGTTGAAACCACATATGGGAATTGCTCACACAGATTTGTTCCAGAATATTTATTTTTCTACCAGCAACGCCCTGCCAACAAAATACAAATAAAATTGTGCAGAGGTTTTCTTAGGGTGCTTATGGCCACTTTCTATTAAATCAGCCCTCTTCTTGCATAACTTGTTTTTGTTTTAGAGAAATCTTGTTAACCCATTTATTTCTAAATTGTAGCTTAACTCAATAGAACTCCAGAGCAACAGAAATTCCTTTTGCTGGCAGCATGGTAAGACTCTTGGGAATAATATTGCAGTCTAAATGTCAACTTTATACCTTATCCTGCTGCAGATTTCCTCAAAGTAGGAGATTATCATCTGCCTTGGAATTAACTGTCAAAGGTAGGGACTATGTCTGTGTCATTTTTCTCACCAATGTCTGCCCAGGACTTAGAGGTCACGTAATGACATTATTTGAATATTCAGCCACAGGACCATGGACTTTATCAATTTGATGAACAGACTTCTTGTATTAGGTAAAAATAATGCAATTTATACCTTAATCTGTCCTTGCAATATAATTTCCTCTCAATATTCTTTTCCTCCAGCTTAAATGAACAAATAAAAATTGTATGTGTTTGTGTTTTACAGTGATACCTTGACACATGAATTCACCATTCCATACAGTGGGTCTCCAGGATGTATTCATCCTGCCTGTGACTTTGTGCCCTTTGAACAATCTCTCCCATTTCCCCCACTGCCTGACAATGACCCCCTACTCTCTGCTTTTGAGTTTGACTTTTTAAAATTCTACACATAAATGAAATCATACAGTATTTGTCTTTTTATGCCTGGCTTATTTCACTTGCACACTATCCTGCAGGTTCAACCATGTTGTCATATATGACAGGACTTCCTTCTTCTTTGAGACTGAATAATATTCTGTTGTGTGCGTATTGCATTTTATTTAACCCTTCATCCATGAATGGGTTATCTATGCTCTGGCTATTGTGAATAATGCTGTAATGAACTGAGAGTGTACATATCTCTTTGACATATGAATTCCCTTTGCATTTATACCCAGAAGTGGGGGGAGGGGGTTCTGGGTCATATGAGTTCTATTTGTAATTTTTTGAGGAACCTCCATAATACCTGTGCCCACTCATAGTACTGGAAAGTGTTCCAGGGTTCCTTTTCTACACATCTTTGTCAACACTTACCTTTTTTTATTTGGTAATAGCCATTCTAACAAGTGTAAGGGATTTTGATTTGCATTTCCCTGATGATTAGAGATGTGAACATTTTTTCATACACCTATTGGCCATTTGTGTGTCTTCTTTTGAGAAATGTCTGTTGAGGTCTTTTGACCATGTTTAAGTTAGGTTGTTTTCTTGCTATTTTGTTGTTTTAGTTCCTTCTACATTTTATGTATCAACTCCTTATCGGATATATGGTTGGGAAAATTTTTCTCCCATCCCATAGATTGTCTTTTCTCTCTGTTGATTTTTTTCTTTGCTGCAAAAATGATTTAGTTTGATACAGTCCCACTTGTCTAGTTTTGCTTTGCTGACTATTCTTTTGTGCTTAAATCCAAAAAAACATTACCCAGACACATTCAAGACACTTGGTTTTCTTCTACTAATTTTTACCACATCAGGTCTTAATTTAAATCTTTAATCCATTTTCAGTTGACTTTTGTTTATCATGTGAAATGAGGGTCTAATTTCATTTTCTGAAAGTGGATGTCTAGTTTCCCAGCACCATTTATTGAATGGTCCTGTCCTTTTCCTATTCTGTGTTCTTGGGACATTTGTCAAAGATCATTGCCTATAAATGCAAAGATTTATTTCTGAGCTCTCTATTCTGTTCCATTGGTCAATATGTCTATTTTTATGCCAATACCATGCTGTTTTGATTACAGTAGGTTTCTAGTACATTTTGAAATCAAGTAGTGTGATACCTCCAACTTTGTTCTTTTTGTTCAAGATTGCTTTGGCTAATTTGGGGTCTTCTGTGATTCTATAGGAATTTAGATTTTTTTTCAATTTCTATGAAAAATGCCTTTTATTTTTGATAGGAATTGCATTTGAGACTATAGGTCACTTGGATATTATAGACACTCAAACAATATTCATTCTTCTAATCTGTAAATACAGGATTCTTCTAATCCATAAGTACAAGATGTCTTTAAATTTATTTGTGTTTTCTTCAACTTCTTGCAGCAATATTTTATAATTTACAGTGCATAAATCCTTCACTTCCTTGATTAAATTTATTCCTAAATATTTTATACTATAAACTATATACTATAAATTGCTAGTGATATCATTTTCTTTACTTAAAAAAGTACATCTCCCTGAGGGTAGAACATACATACTTTTTGAACAAATAGTGATTTTTTTTACACACAAAAAAAATCACTTAAAATATTTTAAAGGGTAGAAGAGTGTTCACCAAAAGTCACTCTTAAATATACTGCATTAGATGACGTTATTCATTTTGTCTCCTTTTTTTTTCTTTCTCTTTCCACACCATAACAATTCTCAGTGAGATTCTTTGACAGGTAAAGTTTATCAATTTTTTTATCTTTATAGGAAATGAATTCTTAGTTTCATTGAATTTTTCTGAAAATTTTTCTAGCCTCTACTTCATTTGTTTATGCTATACTATGTGTTATTTCCTCCCTTCTACTAATATTGAACTTAGTCTGATCTTTTTTTAATTCTTTGAGATATAATGTTAGATTGCTTATTTGTGATCTTTCTTTTTTCTTCACATAAACATTTATTGCAATAAACTTCCCTTTTAGAACTACTTTTGCTACATTTTACAAATTTTGATATGTTGTGGTTTCCAATTTCATTTGTCTCAAGATTTTTATTTCTTCCTTGACTTGTTTGTTGTTTAAGTTGTTTAATTTCTACATACTTGTGAATTTTGCAATCTTCTTATTGTTTAACTCTAGTTTTATATCATTGTGGTTGAATGTGACTTGGTATGATTTCAATGCTAAATTTGTTAAGACTTATGACCTAACTATGATCTATCCCGAAGAATATTTCATGTGTACTTGACTTGGAAAGAATGCATTTTAGTCCTGTTGGATGGAATGTTCTGTACATGTCTGTCAGGTCCATTTGGTCTAATACTGCCAATGCTTCTGCCTCTGCCTCCTGAATAGCTGGGATTATAGACATGACCACACCACATTCAGCTTGTTGTTTTTATTGATTGTCTGTCTGAATGATCTGTCCACTGTTGAAAATGAGGTTTTGAAGACTCCTACTACTACTGTATTTTTATCTATTGCTTATTTCAGTTTGGCTAATATTTGCTTTATATATTGAGCTGGTGTGATGTCAGGTGCATATATATGTTTATAGTTGCTCTATTATCTTGATTAATTGATCCCTTTTTCATTAAACGGGTCCTCTGGATTTCATGGATCTCCATGATCATTTCCCACACCATATTTGGGATGGTTTTTGCCATTATTTCCTTAAGTAAGTTTGCTCCCACTTTCTCCTTCTTGGCGTCATCTGAGTCTCTCATAATGCATCTGTGTTTCACTTGATGCTGTTCCATAAGCTTCAGAGGCTTTCTTACCCTTTTCATTCTCTCCCCTGCCAGCTGGGTAATTTCTAATCACCTTTCTTTAAGTTCACTATTTCTTTTTATCGCTTGATCAAGTTTGTTGTTAAAGCTCTCAACTGAGGTTTTTAGTTCAGTCATTGTGTTCTTTAGGGCCAAAATTTCTCTTTGATTCCTTTTTATAACTTAAATCTCTTTGTTAAACTTCTCATTTTGTTCATGTATTTTTTCCTGATGTTTTATTATTAATATCATATTATTGTTGAACTGAGGGTACATTGTGACATTTACAAAAGTGCTTGGAATATATCATGAGTACATAATATTTTCCCTATATCCATCCTCCTTCATCCTTTCCTTGTATTCTCCTCCCTCTCACTGGTACCAACCCCCAGACAGGATTTGTTTTATCTTCTTATCCTCCATTTTTGAAAAAAAAAATTTTTTTTGTTTGTTTAAGATGTCTATACTGAGAGTTTCATCATGACATTTCCATGTATATATGTGTAGTATCTCAAATTGGTTCATCCCCTCCATTTTTCTCCTTTCTACCTTAGTCCTCTTCTCATGGTGACTTCAAGCAGGTTTAAAAAAATCTTGTATTCATTCTTGAATGAATATGGTGATACCATGTTCACCTTCTTTACTTCCTTCTTTCACCCTCCCCCTCCCGTTAGTGCCTCTCTTTAGCATGGCCGGTTTTGCATTCTTGTCCTTCATTGCTTAGGTGTCTGTTTGTTGTTCAGTGGGATTCTGACCTTGGCATTATAACTGTACATCATTGTGCTTAAGTCAATGTAACCCCTTTCCATTACATTTTCTCATCCTTTTTCCCCTAGCCTACATTGTTTGACAGTTTTCAGTCTGTTTCCTTGTGTCTTTTTCCTATTTCATTACTATTCACTATCTTCCTTTCCTTCTTTTCCTCCTCACTTAGTTACATGCTTTGTATATGTTTCAATGTATGTGTAATATTGCTTATATTTGTATTGGGCTTATATTCCACATATGAGTAAAAACATGCTGCCTTTGGCTTTCTGGACCTAGCTGACTTCACTTAAGATGATCTTCTCCAGTTCCATCCATTTACATGCAAATGACAGATGTCATTCTTTATTGTTTTCCTGATTTCTGTTTAGCCATCTGTGCTCTCTTTTAGTTTACTGAGCTTCTTCAAGATGGTCTTGTAGGTCAGTTACTAGTACTCTGTTTTGATTTTTTTGTGTGTGTGATTTTATGTTTTCTCCAATATTTTTTATGGTTGTTTTCTTTTTTATTCAATGAACTCCATGCTTTTCATCTTCTCAGTTCTATCTTACTTTATGGAAACAAAGAAACAAAAAAAAACCAAGTAAAACAACAATAAAAACGTAATAACTCTATTATCTCCTTTCCTAGGGAGAATTTTACCAATGACCTGGTCCATCTTTTGGCACTAGATAATATGTCTAGATGGTCCCCTGTTTCTCCCCTCCCCCCACCCTGGCCTGTCTAGCATCCATTATAGCAAGCTGGCTCCTTGTGTTCTGTTATGGCATACATAATATGAAGACAAAGAATTCAAGAGGCTTATGTACAATTCCTAATCCTACCTGAAGCTAACTCTAAACTCTGTAGAAAGTATCTAGTAGTTTTGCCTAATGCAACAGCCCATTAAAACATCCATAGAAATATAGTCAATGCCCTTTCATTTTTCTTCTCCTCATTGAAATGTATTATAGAATTTGAAGATGTTGGCCTGATGTACTCACCAACAAATCGTAAGCTTTACTTACTTACTGAGACTTCTGAGTGGCTTCTCTAAAATCTGTTTTAGGAAAGGGAGCTAAAAGGGAATTCTGTTTATAACACCACATACACATACACACACACACACACACACACTCACATCTCCTTCAGAGGTTGTCGGTGTACTGTCTCTAGAAACCTCGACATATCTGAGACACCACTGATCCAACTCCCTGCCAAGGTTTCAAAGTGCTCTATCATTACAGACAGAAGTTTGGACTTAAGAAAATCATTAATGAATATCAGATCATTTTCCTGGTGCATTCATTTGCCCAATTGTCTCTATCTGGACCTGTAAAAAAATGAGAGTCTCTAAACCAAATTCAGATGCCCTTAAGACAACCCAAGAATCCAGAATACCTTTGCAGACTTTTCTATGATGAGTATAGGAGTCAAGGAGATGAAGTTTCCCCAAGACTTTAGTATCTCTAGTTTCTGGAAGCACAGATCACAAAATTAATATGGACATAAGGTATGTAATTCTATATAGAGAACTTCTCATGTAATCATTGGGAAATGGGCATCTGTTGAATTATTAGTTAGGATACAGCTTATTAGTTAGAATACTGGTTTGGCTGCAGCAACAGTGAGACTCAAAACAACAGTGGCTTTAAAAGCATACAACTTATTTCTCTCCAATACAAAAGGGCTAAGATGTGAGGCAATCTGGCTGTGATTGCATTGATTCTGCTGATCTAGTTGGCTAGGCAGATGTCTTCTTCCTCCTTCACAGTTCCATGCATGTCCCTCTTGAAGTTGCATACTTGGTCAAAGAAGATGGTCTTCCCTGATAGAGGTGGATCGTCCTACAGTCAAGAGTAGCTGCACTTCCCTGCTAGAACCTCCAAACAAGCTCTCAAAAGGGCTGACTGGCAATCCATGCTGGTAAGTTAGCTCCACAACCTGAGACTCCTGTTGTTCTGTTGTTCTCTAGCTAAAAGTCCATGGTTCATTTAGCTCCTGTCATGACACCATATCACCTTCCCAGCCAAAGGATGGAATAGGGGAGACAGAAAGACACATCTTTTCCATTTAAAAGTGCAACTAACATTGGCACTCAGCATCTCCACTGGCCAGGGCTGAGCCTATAGTTACACCTATCTGCAAGGAAGACTGAAAAGTAAGTTTTGAAACTGGGAAATCATGTAGCCTTGTAAGGAAAAAAGAATGAGTATGAGAGTGCAATTATTAGTTCTGGCATAGCCTACTTCCCAAATGTTAGGATATAATATCTATAATTAACGCAAAGTGATCCTGAAATCAACTTCCAATCTCTTCTCACTAAGGAACTTGTGAAAACTGCAGTGTGGAGTTAATTCTGATTTCATTGTTATGATTTCAAGCATTTTTCATAGGACTTTTCTGTGACACATGTTTTACATGTCACATTGATCAGATAAGATATAAGGTAAGGCATTTCTTTATATGCTTTATATACTTTTATACCAAATACAGACTTTTTTTAGTCTTTCGTCCTAAAATTTCTAAATATTCAAATTTAAAGTAAAAAATCTTCATCAACTACATTTCTATGCAGATTGAGGATCCTGGTTTGTATTTAAGAAAGCTAAACAATGTGTGGACTTCAAAGAGGCAGTTTGAAAGGGAAGAATTTAGTCAGATTTCTCTGTGTGTCAAGTCTCAGCTTAACTTTGTACTAACTGTCTGCTCTTAGACAAGTCATTTTACTTTCTGAGTTATGTATTTTGTGGTTTTAATTGAGAGGCTAGTAATATCCCTTTGCATCATTAAGATTACATGGTCCATTACATAACAAATGTCTAGCAGATGCTCAATAAATGGTCATTCTTACTGCTTGACTTCTTTCTACACTTCGTAAACTTCCTGCCATAGCCTTTCAACTAGAAATGATCTCCCCCTCTCTCTCACTCTGCTCTGTGTCATGAGGAGGAAAAACAGCCATGACTTCTTTGTGGCTCAAAGTACCACTGTCAAGTAGTAGTACCAAAGAACCCTTCCCCAGAGTGCAGAAATCATTGCTTTCTAAAACTATACCTCACATCCCTAATATTCTTCCTCCAGTGGTACAGGAGAGTTGGATTTCACTCATTAATTTGTTTTATAAATTAACCATTTGGCATTGAATTGCTTCATCCAACCAGAAATGAACTAAATGTGCTCAAGGCAATATCATCTTTATTGACCAATTTATATCATTACTAAACCTAAAAAGGATTTCAGGTACGCTGTAAAGATATCTACAGTAAAAAATGTTAAATGGAAGAAAAAAGAAACTAATGGGAAAAAAAATGGGGCATAAATGATGCCAGTAGTGACATAAGTGCCCAGGTGCACACACCAGAGATCATAGAGGCCTGCCTCTGCCATTGGACTAGACATTGTGTAGTATTTTGCCAGAATTGTTACAATAGTTAGCTGGGTCACACAACAGGACCTTATTGTCTCCCAGTTCTGGAGACCAGGAGTCAATGACCAAGGTGTTGGCAAGGTTGGTTCCTTGTGAGGCCTGGGAGGGAAGGATCTGTTCCAGACCTTTACCCTTGGATTATAGAAGGCCACCTCTGACATTCACACAGGGTTCTCCCTGAATGTGTTTGTACCCAAATTTCCCTTTCTTATAAGGACCTGAATCTAATGACTTCCCTTTAACTAGATTACCTCTGTAGGGTCTCTTTCTCCAAATAAGGTCACATCTAAGGTACTGGGGGCAAGGATGTCAACATATACATTGTGAGGAGACACAATTCAATCCATTGTTTCTGATAGAGTAAACATGGAGCTCATTTTTTGTTATTATCTAGACTGTGTTATATGAAATATTTGAATGTTTAGAAAATTTGGGGGGAACTTGACAGGGCATTAGGGTGATTGTTTAAAAATTAATTATTATGTAGGAGACTAGCAAGAAGTTCATAACACATGGCTTAGGTATCACTAAGATTCTGCTAATAGCCAAACTGCTGCCTCTTGGACTGATTCAGCTCTACAATACTGGCAGTAGAGACTTGTTCAGCCCTCTTCTTGCACTTCTCTTGTGTCTTCATAACATGAAGAATACATTCTTCCAAAAGATTCCAGAGTAATCTTTAGAGTGCATAACTACTTTTGTATTCTCCTAGTTTCAAATTAGTTTTTCTGAGTATACAATAATTTATCAAAATGTTTTACAGAACCTGGAGAAGTGCTCTTTCACACAATGAAGAGAAATTTTAGGCATGAATCTATAAATCTAAAAGAGAAAGATTTTAGCTTCAATTTTTTAAATAAAAGTAGTAAGATGCCACAATCTAATCTTTATATAAGTAACACCTAAACATTTTTTAAGAGAACAAGATGGTGTGAAAATAAAAATTTAGACACAAGACCTTTAGTATAATCATTCTTCGTTTTCAAGGGTGAAAACTGAAGCCCAGAAAGATTATCTCACTAGACTTCTTTCTTTAATCATCAGACCCAAATATACCTACCTCAAATACCACCTAAAGACAGGACATGAGAACACTGTTCAGGTGACCCTCATCTGAAACATTTGAGGCCATGTATGTTTCTGAATTCATAAAATCTTTGGCTATTAGATAGACAATTCAGTGTATACACTATACATCCCATAATATCCATAGAGGGGCCAGGGGCAGTACTTTCTAATCAAATACATTAAAATATCTACAGCTAAACCGTGAATATTTACATAATATGCAATATATAAGAAGAAGCAGGCATAGTTTTATATCACTTCATGGGTCAGATTTTGCTCCCAAGGTGTATTATGAAAACCCTCCACCTTTCAAAATCTCTAGTCGTTTTTAGATTTCAGGATGGCAGATAAGCAGTCTCTAGTTGTCCTTGCCTTATAAGCAAGATTTTCAAGCTTGGCTTTACAGAAGAACCATGAGGGTTTCACTGAATCAGATTCTTTGAAGTATGGCCTGGGAGTTGGAATTTTTCACAAACAACCCAGATGATTCTGATGGATGGCTGGGGAAACACTTTGAGAGCCACTGTAGGGAGCACATGCAGTGTGAGAGGCTGGGGAACAGGTGGAAACCTCCGCTGGGCTATTTTTACCATTTGCCTCTCCCAATACCTCCCTGTGACATCAGTTTGACCCTGCAGGCAAGTTTCCCAGAATTTTTCCAAGACATTTTGATGGGAGGTGGGTGGCCAAAGGGCATGGCTATGTAAATAATAAAAGAGACCCGAGAGAGAAAAGAGTGCAGAACAAGGAGGGGAGACATGCTAGGCTAATCTCAAACTACAGTTTGGTCATCAGATTATGTCACATGCATTCATTTAGTATTGATTACATCCTGTGGATCAGACATTGGGACAGGCACTTGTACAACCACAGAATAGTTCTACACCAAATGATGCTTTTTTTTTTAATCCTCCTTTCTTCCTATACCTCTGTGTGTGTGTGTGTGTGTGTGTGTATTAGGGGCGGGCACAGTCATGAAAACACGGAGGACCCTTCACGGCTATAGCTCCATCTGCTGGAATAGAAGGAAATCCATCAGTGTCCTATTGTTCTTTGATATAGATGATCTTTTGTGTGTATTAAATCATAATTCACTATTTGACCATGTCACTAGTGCTATTGGGAGCTATTTGTTTATTAGCAGGAGACAAGCATATGAGAGAATTGTCTACGTAGCTTCCTCGAGGAGTATTAGACTAATCCACATGGTTGAGAAGGCTTTAGTGTTAATTAGGTTAACACCAGAGTAATTGCCCTAATATAGCCTGCACTTGCTAAAGAGGAACTGACCTTCCTTGAGCCTGGGCTCCTAAGAAAAACCCTGAATGTGGCAATCACTACTTGTGGTCTTGGCCACAGGTAATGAGCTAGACATGGAAGCCTGGAACCACTGGTCTGCTGGGTTTAATTCTAATTGGGTCTCCTAAAGTTGTCTTGATCCTCTTCCACTTACCCCTTCTCCATCTCCACTGGCCCCATTCCTTTTTTCTATCATTCATTTGCTGCCTAAATCCGTTCACCAAAGTTTGGGCTCCATTCTTCTTCTGAGCACCTGTTTTCCAAGCTAGCTCATAAGGAGATTGGGTTATCTCTGCAGAAGCTTTTGTGTTGGTATCTGTTTGGAGTGCTCTCAATCTCTTTGTAGGCAGACATGTATCTCTGAGGGAGGAAGCAGAGGTGAGAGGTGTTGTTTTTGTTTAGATGTATCAGTGCTCACATGCTATTTTTAGACTGGCTGGCTTTTCTGGAAATGGAGAATTGGAATAAGTAGAGGGGAGGGAAAAGGCTGAGAAAGGCAGAACGAACATTTGTAGGGGTGAAAATGAAGATGACCCATGGGGTACTATGAGAAAACTGGAATAGAGAAACCCCAAACCCCAGCGTCAACTCCGCAGGAGCAGGTACTTCACCCAGTTATTCACTGGAGAATCCTCCAGGGCTTGAATGACAGGTCACATGCTGAGCAAGCACTCAGTACTTGTTGAATGAAAAAATGAATGTTGCAGTGATAGTTACTGTTACAAAAAAAAATAGTACCTTACAAGTGTCTAGAACTCTGTAAATTGTGGAATGTTTAGGCAGGTCTGCAGTGCCAGAAGTAGATAGGAGAAGTAGGGAAGAGTCAATCAAAGTTGACCTTGGATGTCAGACTATGGAGTTGGAGGTGGAAGAGGCCATCACAGTAATTCAGGTCACAGAGATAGGGATCTCTATGTGACAGACTCTACAGGACTCCTTCTGAATACTGCATCAGTAATCAGGCCTCACCTCCCTACTAACTAGGTGACCTGGGACAAGTTTCTCTGCTCAAGTCTCTGGATACTCCTCTGCCTGCTCTGCAAATACTAGGGTTTCTCAGAGCTCAGAACAGAGGGCCCTTCTCTCTTCTCTGTGTAAATTGTTTCTGCCAGGCCAAAGTCCTAAGCACCATGTGTATGCACACATCCCACGTTCTGACAATCCTGCTGGAGCCCACGCAGAGAGGACTCACCGTCTCCCTGTTCACTCGAATGCCTGCTGCCTCTTCATATCCCATCTCTCTCTCCAAAGTTGATTCTACAGGTACTCAATGGAATCTCCCCACATGGCTATTCGCACTGCCATTAGTCCTTTTCTGACTCTCCTCTCACTTTTCCCCACATCCACAGTGAGTCTCAATGACTACGTCAAAAACAGACCCATCTCTTCATTTGCATCCATCTCCGCTGGTCCTGCAGCCCAAGCTCCTTCTCCCTGCCTTCCCTGCCACAGTGGCTGCCCGTATGCTCTCCCACTCTCCCTAGGACATACTTATAGGCCTGTCACCACACTGAAGCCAGAGGGAAAGTTACAATTTTTTTTTCTTTCGTCAGTTTAATTTGCAGGTCTCAGTTACAGAACATCCAAGAGTACAGGAAAGCACTTTTTCCCCCTCCTGTATGTATGTACTTCTTAACTTTTTTGTCCAACATTTTTTATTTTTTTAATATTTATTCATATGTGTATATGTTGTTTGGGCCACCTCTCCCCCCTCTCCCCTCCCCCTCCCCCCACCCTCTTCCCCCTCCCCCCACTCCTCCCCTCACTTCCAGTCACTCACTGCTCAGCCTTCTAGTCAGCATTCCCCTGCATAAGAACATGCAAAAGTCACTTTCTCTCACCAGCTCCTTTCTTGGGGGCCTTTGTCCTCTCCCTGCAGTGCTTTGCATGGGTGAGTCCTTTCTCAACCCTTTGTTCATGATGCCATCTTTAGCTAGGCATGGTGGAACAGACCTGTAATCCCAGCACTTGGGAGGCTGAGGCAGGAGAATCTTGAGTTAGAGGCCAGTTAGAATTACATAGTGAGTTCCAGACTAGCCTGGGCTACAGAGTGAAATCCTGTATCAAAAAAAAAGCATTTTTCAATTATTCTATCCAATGCAGACCAACCCACTCTTACTCTTACAAAACTTTATTGTTTACTTCACAGAACTTGTCACAATCTGCAATTATTTGACTTGTTGACTTGGTTTCCCTAGAATGAAGGTCCACAGGAGTGAAGACTCTGTCTTATTGCATCACTGGTGAGTCTCAAGTTCTGGTAAAGTGTCTGACACAGGCCAGGCACTTCATAAACATTTGCTGAATTATGGACGAGCCTCTACAAACCTCATTTTCTGTCTATGACCATTACCCTATCCCCAAACTGGCCCTAACTTGCATAAGCCTCATTTTCTTACTCTGTGACCCAAAGTTAGAAATATACCCTACTTCATAGAATGGTTATAAAGATTAAATGAGAAAGGATGCAGACTCAAATAATGGTAACCACTATAATTATTATATTATTATTGTATTATTATTAATATGATCCACTTCTTATCAGTCCTCATTATTATGATAGCAGTAGTGTTCTTTCCAACACCGTTACAAGGTAGTCAAGATTAACCACAATCTACAGATAAAGAAACAAAGACCAGAAATAAGAATAGCCTACTCAAGATCACATAGCTAGTACACATTTGAGTTTGAATTCTAAGAGTTGCAAATAAGTACAGATCTTAAGCCTGAATGACTGGAGGAAAAGATTCCCAATGACATGAATAACAGTTATGGACAGAAATATCTCTAGGAAAGGAACTTGGGTCATGCAGAGTGGACAGCTGGATTTCCAAGGTCAATACCTACTAATCTACAGGAGATGCAGAACTTTTCCTCAGATGAGAGGTCAGGAGTTGAGATTTAAACATCAGAAAATATAACCTTGATGAAGGTTTGGCTCAGGCAGTAGAGTGCTTGCCTTGCAAGTGCAAGGCCCTGAGTTCAAACCCCAGTAATATTGAAAGAAAGAAAGGAAGGAAGGAGAACAGAAGAAAGACAACAAAGAAAGAGAAGAGAAAAAAGACAAGAAAAAATATAACCTCTCAGTTGTAACCATAATACCATACCTGGATACCCAGACAACTGTGCAGATGGAATCTTAGCAGAAACACACATATACACACAAATTCACTCTCTCTCTTTCTCTCTCTCTGTCTCCCCTTCTATTCCTCTCCTTTTCCCTCCCCCTCTCCCTCACCATTTTTCTCTCTCTCTTGAGACTAAAAGATGCCACATGCTCCTCAGATGGGCCTCCCCATCTGATCTTCCGTCCTTCTTATCAGCTTACCCCCTTGACCTTCTCCTCAGACTCTTCTTTTCCTAAACCTTTCCCCGAACATCCCATGTCCATTTTTGAGGCTCATTATGAAGTCCTCAAGAATGTAATTAACTTCAGGACATTGAAGTAGGTTATTATCAGCTAATATAAGATCGGGCCCAGCCCCGTGAAATTTTTAGACCAGAAAAACAAAACAAACTACAATAAAAATTCTCTTCTTATAATAGTGTCTCTGAAAATTGCTGAAATTTACATAACACTTACCTGGCAGGCACTATCCTAAGTACTTTACACATATTAACTACGTTTTTCCTTATAATGATCCAATAAGATAGATATTATTTTTTCTATTTTCCAGTGGAAATTGAGACGTAGCATAGCTAAGAAGCTTTTTTGTTAGAGAAGAGAACATTCACAACTGAGATCCAAAGAATTCTCAAGTGGGAAGTATCTTAGGTCCCATAAAACCATAAAATATTGAAAATGCAAGAGGCATTAGCTCTAAAGTTCAGTGAAGTTTGGCAAAAGGAACACTAAACACAACTTAGGGCAGTCATCAAACAGATCTGCCAAAAGCCAGCCAGTGTGAAAATTTAGACAAGTCCCTCTGTCATCATTAGGGCCCATTTGCTCTAGAAGCAGATTTAACTAGATAACTTCTGAAGACCTTCGCCCTTGAATTGCTACCCTGTCTTCTTAGTGTGCACAGCCGCGGACACTATCCGCTTACTAAATTACTTCTCTTTAAGCATGAGTTTTTATGTTACTTCCCCACCGCAAAACATTTTTGATGCTTTCTGTCACCGCCATGCTCCCACCTCCCAACTTCTGTGGCAATCTTGATATTAGAAATAGCCACGTGGTGGGGAAAAACCTCAAGGTTCCCATTTGTTTTCTAGTATTTAACTAGCAAAAGAATTTACCGGTAATCCTCCTAGAGAGATGGAGCCTTATTAAAACCAAAAACAAAAGGCTCATGGGAAAGCTTTGTGCACTTGAGCATAACTCCTTATTTGTGTCAGCCAGAAGTTGTACTGACTTATACTGTCATATATTTTAACCAAATTAAAGTATCATATCATCATTACAAGTTTCACAATGTGTATCCAGAGTTGTCTTCTTTTTCTCTTCTACTGAAAAGTTGACTGAAGATAAAATTTCAGCCTGAAAAGTGAGCTGACCTACTTGTTTCATTTTATATAAAACTGAGTTCTGCTCTTAATTCTCCCTCCTTGTCTTCTCTCATGCACTCTTTCCTTCTTCCTGGAATAATTACACTCAGGTGAGTTGTCACATGCAACAGGAGCCAATTTTTCTCTTCTGCATCAGGTGATACAGCTTTGGAACTATGTTTTGACATGGGTTTGGAACTGAGTAAAGTCTAATGACAGAATCTTCTGTATTATTGCAAATAACACAGTTTTTAATTATTTAGTTATCATTGAGCTTAGTTATAGATATAGAAGCCACTTATTTTTTAAAAATCTACTAATTTGTAAATGAGATCTGAAATGCAAAGAGAACATTAAATTATACTATTCTTAGCAATAGCAATTGTAGCAACCTCCGCTATGAGGTACTTTCACACTTGCTTTAGATGTGTTCTTTATAGTTATCCTCAGAACTGCACAGAGGTGGCTGGGCATCACTTATTCACTCACTCTGTTAGTTCACCGTCCCAGCCTGAGAGAGGAACAAAAGGCCTGACTGCTTTATAGACAAATGGACAGAGTTTGAGGATAGGCCAGGTGTTTGCAGGGAATGGTTGCAACCTCAGACTCAGAAAGTTACAAAGTGAGGCACGAGGGACTCAGGAGTTACTATTGCAATTTCTGCAAACCATTCACACTCCAGTGAACGACACAGGAGTTACAGAAACCTGACAGCTGGACAGGAAGGAGGATTTTCTAGAGTCAACAGGTGGGCATCACCTGGGATTCAGGTGGAAGCTTGTTAGAACATATTCCCATATTGTCAAGAAGGACCCGGGTCCACATCAAAGTGTCTTGTGGATCGCCACATGCTAATTGTTGCCCTCTTTCTATCTGTCCAGTGAGAAGTATGCAGCAATAAAAGTCAACTAGGAATCAGTAGAGCTTTGAAATAAATTCTTGTTTGCTTGCTTCTTTTTTTGCTTTCTTTGTTTGTTGAGATAGGGTCTCAAGATGAAGCCCAGGCTAGCCTTGAACTTGTAATTCTCTTGCCTTAGCCTCCTGAGTGTTGAGATTACAAGTGTTTGCCACCACACACTTGAATTTTTTTTTTCCCTTGGTGGTTCTGGGATTTGAACTTATGGCCTTGCAATTGCTAGACAGGTGCTCTACCACTGGAGCCATGCCACTACCAGTCCCTTTTGCTTTATATGTTTTACAAATAGGGTCTCCCGCATTTGTCCCAGACTGCACTGCAATCCTCCTATTTACACTTCTGCCTAAGTGAGATGACAGGCACACACCACCATGCCCAGATTTTTATTGGTTGATAAGGGTATAAGGAACTTTTTGTCTGGGCTGGCCTCGAACCACAATCCTTTGCCTCCCTAGTACCTAAAATCACAGTGTAAGTAAATGCTCTTGGCTTGAAATAAATTTGTATTTCACTAGTTCCAGCAGTACTATACCAGTTTTCAATTTCTTATCCCTCAGTCTCAAATTCCTTTGGTAGCTGCTTTACAAACCTGGCCTAGGGCCATTAAGCATTTCTCCTTTCAGCAAGCACAGTGCTTAACTGTATTAATGGAGGCCACTGGAACAACATTTCAGGAGGAAGGGAGCATTATTTGCAGGTCTGGTGTGCCAAGTTTTGATTTTCCTTGTTCCTGTTGCATTACTGATCAGCCACACTGTGTGTCACTGTTATGCACCAGCTGTGCCCTGTCCCTGCCATATGACCAGCGGTGCTGTCCCTCAGTGACTGTTCAGCCTGATCCTGGCTCTGTGCCCATATTCCCCCACCACTGCAATGCAGGCTTTGCGTGCCCCAGGCCTCACCTCCCCAGTGGTGGCCTGACTTTGAGCGCCTGCCAACCAGCCTAGTTTGTTCATGCTCCAAGGGATGGTGTCCTGTGTGGCCAGTGACTGTGGACCAGCTTGAGGAAATGAAAGGCAGAGATGACACCAACATTTATTAAGTACCTGTGTGACAGATGAGGATATAAAGCCAAGGGTTGCTGTGGTTTGCATAGCTGTTCCCCAATGCCCATATGCTAAAGGCTTGGTGGCCAGCTTGTGGCTCTATTGGGAGGGAGTGGGAACTTTAAAAAGTGGGAACTAACAGGAGGCATGTCCTTGAAGGGGATATTGGGACCCTGGCTCCCCCCTCCCAGCCCTCTCTCCCCTTCTCCCTTTTTCCTTCCTGGACACCATGGGGTGAGTAGCTTTGTCCTACCCTGTGCTCCTGTTATGATGTACCTCACCACACTCACCACAGCCCAAAACAGTGACCCAACCAACCATAGACTGAAACCTCTGAAATCGTGAGCCAAAACAAACTTTTCCTCCTTTAAGTTGATTCTCTCAGGCGTTTTAGCACAGCAATACAAGGCTGACTAACATGAAGATATCAGGTGAATTGTGCAAGAGCATTTAATTTACAAGTGGACCATGCATGCTTGGAAAGCAGGTCACCTAATTCCTAAATCGAGACTCTCCTCAGAATGTTGATAGTATACTGGAGGTAAGACAGAAGATTGCCATCATTTCCTATGACCTGGAATAGACTGAACAGCATAGAATTCATCTCTTTTTTTAAGATATTGATAGGATCAGTCTTTCAAAATGTTCGAATCTAACTTTAGGAGAATTAGAAATTGGAGAACATTTTAATTTTCTCTGTGTTTTCCCACCTAATTGGTTTGGATGGTTTTGGTTTTAGTTTTGGTTTAGCCATTCTTTCAGTCAATTTTGGTAATTTTTAATCACCCCCCAAAAGTAATTCTTTCACTTAAATATCCAATTTATGTGCTTAATGTCATAAATGGCATTTAATTTCTAAGTACCCTCTCTGCCTGTGGTCATAGCTTATTTCTCATGCTAAATGAGGTGTTTTTCTGTGTTTTCTTCAATGTCGCACACTGATACCAGGAATTTACTTATTTGGTAGTGTTTTTACAGAACCACCTCAGCATTTCATGCCAACTCTATTCCATTGCTTGGTTTCTTTCTTAACTGGATAGGGGGACTGCTGTGGGGATCTCAGTAGAGATGCAAGTTACTCTCTCTTCCTTATGATCCATTATTATAACTCTTCTGTACGAAACCTCTAATTCTTCTAATATTTTATCACAATCTTCCCTTTCCCTGAATAGACTTCTTCCAGTTCTTGGGTCTGTATGCAATCTAAAAAATATATAATATCATTTTCTATTTATTTTGCCCAAGTCTATGATCTTAAAAACTGTATGCTTATATTAGTTTCCTGTTGCCACTGTGACAAATTATTACAAATTTACTGCCTTCAAGCAACAAAAAAACTATTCTCTTGTAGTTCTGGAGGTAAAATGTCCAAAATGGGTCTCACGGAGCTACAGCAAATGTTGATAGAGCTAGCTCTTTCTGAGCATGTATTGATGTGTTTGCCTGCTGTAAATTCTGCTTTCTACTTCTTAGAATCTTTCCTGATTTTCTTCCAGAGCATTTCATTTTTTGTTGTAGTGGTTAGTATCGTTGTTATTCATTTCCAGGAGTTTCTTATATTTTCTAGACATTATCACTTACTAGTTATAAATATTGCAAATGCTTTTAACAGAAATATTTCATTTTGATGCAGTCAAATTCATTAACATTTATCTTAAGTTTATGTACTAGCTTTCCAATTCATTAACTTCTACAATTATTTTTATTTTTTCCTTCTTCCTATTTTTTACTTACTACTGAGCTATATTTACAGCCCTAGAATCTATATTTCAGCCAGTGAAGCAGATACAAATTGCAGCTGAAAGCAAAAAACACTATAGGATGTAGGATGTATACATACATCAAAATATCACATGGTACCCCATTGATATGAACAATTCTTACATTTTATGTATTGTTAATATAAATTTAATTTTAAAACAGAGTGACAAAAGAACCTATGAGTGCTCGCTTCGGCAGCACATATACTAAAATTGGAACGATACAGAGAAGATTAGCATGGCCCCTGCGCAAGGATGACACGCAAATTCGTGAAGCGTTCCATATTTTTTATTTTATGCAGCCATGAAGAAGAACGAAATGTTATCATTCGCTGGTAAATGGATGGAATTGGAGAACATCATTCTGAGTGAGGTTAGCCTGGCCCAAAAGACCAAAAATCGTATGTTCTCCCTCATATGTGGACATTAGATCAAGGGCAAACACAACAAGGGGATTGGACTTTGAGCACATGATAAAAGCGAGAGCACACAAGGGAGGGGTGAGGATAGGTAAGACACCTAAAAAACTAGCTAGCCTTTGTTGCCCTCAACGCAGAGAAACTAAAGCAGATAACTTAAAAGCAACTGAGGCCAATAGGAGAAGGGGACCAGGAACTAGAGAAAAGGTTAGATCAAAAAGAATTAACCTAGAAGGTAACACACATGCACAGGAAATCAATGTGAGTCAATGCCCTGTATAGCTGTCCTTATCTCAACCAGCAAAAACCCTTGTTCCTTCCTATTATTGCTTATAGTCTCTCTACAACAAAATTAGAAATAAGGGCAAAATAGTTTCTGCTGGGTATCCAGGGAGGATGAGGGGGAGACGGAGGGGGCAGAGTGGTAAGGGAGGGGGTGGGGGCAGGGGGGAGAAATGACCCAAGCCTTGTATGCACATATGAATAATAAAGGAAAAAAAAAAGAACCTATGAAATACAGAAGCTGAAGTATATTTTATTCATTTGTTCATCCACAAACATTTATTAAAGGCGTATCCATATTACACGATCTTGAACATCAAGAATATAGCAGTTAATAGAGCCAAGCATACATCTTGGCATACATCTGTTCCCAGCAATGGAGAGATTAGCTAAGGCAGGACACTTTCTCAAAGAGGACAAGAAGAAGGAAGAGAGAGGAGGAGGAAAAAAAGGAAGAAGAAAAAGAAGGAGGAGGAGGAGGAGGAAGAAGAAGAAGAACCACATTTCTCTCTAAAATCAGAGCTTTTGAGAAAAAAAGTTACAACTAAGGAACAAAAATAACTAAGCCAATTTTAGATACAAGTGTCTCCCAGGAAGAAAACAAAACCATGGTGACATTTGAATTGAGCACTTACCCAATGAGAAGCCAGAAACATGGAGATCATTGGAAGATCAAGAGCAGAGCCACAAAAAGTGCAAATGAATTCAGCAATGCTGAATTTTGTTCTCTTTATCCAAAATGCCACAAGGATCAGGCATACTAGAGCCAATTGCTCTATGTGGAAGAGAAATCATTCATTCCATAGATCTGCTCATTGCAAAAATTCACATCACAAGCAGGAATAACTGATTTTATGTAGTTAGGATGAGTCATTTGTTGATAGAAGTAAACTAATTCTGGAAAACTATAATGTTTATGGATTACTTTTCTCTCTTTTGGAACAGATGCAAATACCCATAAGGGTAAATTTCTCAACCAGTAATGAAAGTGTCATATGTGAGTCAGAGAAGGTTGACATGACCCAGTTCTCAACCAAAAAATTCAAATATTCCAATGCAGCATGCTCTTCCACCTGTAAGCTGTCCATCCAACTAATGGGCTTCCTCTCAGTCATTCTCTCTCCAACCTCCAGTCAAGTGGTTCCAGGTTCTCATAGTCCAGGGTCTTTCCCCAGAAATCTAAACCTCTCTTCCATTTCTTACCCAAACCATTTATTCCTACCCAATCCCATATCTTCTTAATTTGTATGCTCATATCTAGGCCCTCACCAATACAGAGGAATCTTTCAGACTAAGACTTTCCATTAAAAGACAGTAGGAGATTATAAATGAGAACAAAACCCCTTTACAATTATGTCTCCCATTGTACCTTGGCATATTATTTTTCTAGTAACTGCTGTTTCTCTGTGTTAAGATTTTAGAAGCTAAGGAACTAGTCTGTATTACAGTAACTTCATGGTAGAGATAAGTATCTACACAAGTTTCCTTAGTTTCGTTGATTGAATTGGTTCTGGAGTTGATTCTTTTTGCCTTTCTTTGACCTTACAAGTTACCTCATTGAAATACATGGTTTGTCTCAGGGTGATTCTTCATGTTTTATTTTTAAATGATATTTAGTCTGAAGACAAAATGAATCGTGAAATCTACAGAGGTAAGATACCTAGATTAAAAATTTAACAAGAAGTGTGTAAATATAGGAGGAAATTTTTAAAGCACTCCTGCAGAGCACAGCAGCAGAGCTGAGTATGCTCAGAAAGTCACAAGGTTGTATAACTGTCACTGTCCATCTGCTGAACCCTCATTCTGTAAAACTGAAACTCTGCACTTATTCAACAAAATTTCCCATTTCCTCCTCCTCCTAGCTCCTGGAAAACACCAGTACTTTGTCTTTAGACTATTCTAGACCTTATATAAGTGGACTTGTGCAGTATTTGTCTTTTTGTAACTGGCTTATTTGACTTAGCCCAATGACCTCAGTGTTCACCCATATAGCAGCATGTGTCAAAATTCCCATCCTATCCATGTGTTACATACATACATACATATACACATATGTATGTGCATATATGTTATATGCCTCACATGTTTTGCTTATCCATCCATTCAGAAATGTACCTTAAGCTATTTTTAAATGTGTCATAATTATCCCAATAAAAATATCCATATGCTAAGTGAATGTGGAAAAATAAATAAATGTAAACAGTTATGAAAACTAAAATTAAAAAGAAATATGGGGTGATTCAATTCACCAGATATAAAAATGTACCACAATGTCTTAATAATTAAGCTATCATATATTGGTACATGAATAGAAAGACCAGTGGAACAGAATAAAAGTTCTAAAATAGACACAAATACACCCAGAAATTTCATATAGGATAAGAATGGCATCTCATTTCACTTAGAATAAAGATGAATATGTCATTAAAGGGATACCTGGTTGTCCATTTGAAGAAAATAGAAAGTTAGATCTATATAGACTATATGAGGAGAAACCTTATATCAAATAGTTTAAAGGAAAAAAATACATGAATAAATAGAATTTGTAGGCAAAAATGCAAGTGAATTTCTTAATGATTTTAAGTGGAGAAGGGTCTTATATGAACTAAAATTCAGAAGTCATAAAATTAAAGAAGGTACATACAATCATATATATTTTTTAAAAATCCATGAGCATGGTAAATACACCATAAACAAAGTAAATTATAAACTTGGGAAAAAATATAAATCCTATCAATGACAAAATACAATTCTGGACAGATAAAGAGCTCCCAGGATTTAAAAGATTAGGAATGATTTAACAGGAAAATAATCAGAGCACATAAACAGACATTTCACAGCAAAAGAATTTTGCATGGACAAGTAGAATGCAAAGTAATCAGAGAAGCACAAATTAAAGCTACATAACTTGACCATGAAAGGGGGAAGACTCCACCCTTGATGGAGAGGAATCTGACAACCCAAAATACAAGACCCAGCTGTCCCATCCCCAGGTGTCTTTCCTGCAATTACGACTGCATATGCAGAAATGAAATGTACATAGCTCCTCATTGTGGCAGAGCTTGGACATGAGCCAAGTAAACTATGATACGTTTACACAATGAATAGTATTTGGCTGTGAAAATAATAGTGAAGATGTTTTGATACTCATACACAGATGTTCAGGTTATCCCACTAAGTTAAAAAAAGAGAAAAATAGGCAATGCAGTGTATATAGTATGCTACTTTTTAAATATATTTATTTGCATATGCATAGAGAAATATTGGAAAGATAAACAAGCCAACAAATTAAAACTAATAAAAAGAATGAGAAATGAGAAAGAATAGGACACATGGTGAGTGAGATTTCTTTGCGTGTACTGTTGAGTATCATTTTGATCTTTTTCTTTTTGATAGTACTGAATTTGAACTCAGGTTTCAAGTCTCAAGGCAGCATTTTACTGCTTGAGCTACTCCACCAGTCCGTTTTGTTCTGGTTGTTTTGGAGAGAAGGTCTTGCTTTTTGCCCCAGTTGACCTGGACCATGATCCACCTATTTTATGTTTCTTGCCATCGCTGGGATGGTAAGTGCGCACCACCTCACCCCTGTTCATTGAGATGGGGTCTTGTGATTTTTTTGCCTGGGCTAGCCTCAAACCAAATCCTCCTGATCTCAACCTCCCAAGTAGCTAGAATTACAGGGGTGAGCCATGGGCACCTGGCCCATTTTGAGTTTTGAACTAAATTATTGCCAGCTTGGAAAAAATACTGTATTTCTTGAACATTCTTTTTTTTCTATGACAATGAGAAAAACAGAAGGGCTATCAACACAAACAAGGAAGCTCTTTATCTCTGTGCTCTTAAACTTGTCTTCTGGCTATTTGCTTCTTTGGAACTTTTTTTAATTCTTATTTGATTGCTTATAGTGTGGATCATGGTGAATATTTACACTTAGTCTCAAAATGGCATCCACACATTCGCACCGTGTCCCACCCTGCCCTCTGCCTATCCCCTCATGGCCCCACTGAGCCTATGACGGGCTTCTCCTGCCAGCTTCTCTGCAGCCCTGACCCCAGTGCTGTTCACTGCTTTGGTTTCGGGCAGTTTGCACCAGGCTGGATCATGAGCATTAAAAGTCGTGACCCTCAGATGTGTCCATAAATGACAAAAAGGAGATGACATATGAAATAAAGTTGTAGTGTAACCAAAGCACTTCACCAATGTTTCCTTGCAGTAAAATTGTGAAGCCAGCAAGGATTGTCACTGGTCCTCTTCTATATGCCGCATTGTGATATCTTTTCCCCTGGCGTGCTTAGCTCACAGCTGGTACCCAAAGCCTTCTTGTAACTCACCACTAAGAAAAAGGGCTCCAAATGTTGAGTCCCACACCAGGTAGCTAGTATTTGTCATGTATCATTTTCCTCATCTCCCCTTCTTCCAGCGCTGCTTTAGAAAGCTGGCAGGGCTAGCTTTCCACCTTTTTTATGTAAGTGGAAACTGAGGCCCAAGAATTAAGTAAATCCCCAAGTTAATATCCCAGGTATTACAAGTAGTAAAATCAGGGTCAGAATCCAGGGATGGCTCCATGCCTAACCCCTCCTTTGCCTGACTCACAAATATATTATCTCCATTCATTTCTCCTGGAGCAAGAAAGAGTTCTCTTTTTTCTGTCCAATACTCTTAGAGAGCTATTGTCATGGAAGTCAGCCTGAGAAACTAAATGTGCACTAGTGACTATTACTTTCAAAGATTTATTAATACCATATCACACACAGCAGTGAAGACTTGTGAGCACTGACTGTATGCTAAGCACTAAAAAATGCCTTATGCAATATTTTAATCTTTCCCACATTTGGGGAAAGTAAGCATTATTACTACCTTCATTCCCTCATTCCTACCTCCAGAGGCACTTGTAACTAAAGATAATAGTCTTGCAAAGCCCAGCTTTAATCACAAGAAATAAAGCTGTATTAGTGACCCTGTAGCCTCAAGCTGGGAGATATTTAGATGCATGAAAGAGTCTTCTTCGTACTTTGAGTACTGAGAACATGCATGCTTTTTCTGGTGTTAGGCTATTATTGGTTTCCCTCAGTCAGACCTAAGTTGCCTTCCTATAGTGAACCAAAATAAGACCTTATTTCTCCTTAGTTTTCAAAGGATTTGCTCCTTACTATATGCTTCCAAAGACATCACACCTGTTATCCAGGAAGATTCCAGTCCCACAATATCAAGTCAGTGAGCAGCTTCCAGGTCAGCTAGCCACCTTTTTCAGCTCCAAACCATTCTTCTTGTTTTCCATTTTCTTTCTTTTACTGTGTAAGGATCACACCCAGGACCTAGTACCTGTTAGGCAAGTGCTCTACCCTCAGCTATATTCCCAGTCCCCATTTCTTCCAGCTCTAACTTTGTCCCATCCAAGGACTAACCAGGCCTGACCCTGCTTAGCTGCTGAGATCAGACAAGAGTCAGGCGCATTCAGAGTGCCAGGGCTGTAGACCAGCTCTAACTTTCTGATGTAGTTTCTATCATTGCCAGAGATGGAATGCTGACATGACACTAGGCCAGCATTTTCACAAAAGTGTTATAGGAAATCTGTAAGTGCACAAAACACTCCTCACTATTCGGGCATGGCCAAATGCAACTATTTGGGAGAGTTTGCTTTCTTGGGTCTCAACAATGCTTATATTATTTGCTGTTGTGCTTCCAATATGATTTTGATATGCTTATATGTCCATGTGTTCCTTAGTTGGTAAGTTCATAGATGGTAATATTTTATTTGTTATGTATTTCTAGCTGTATTGTTAAGGTGGCTTCCTGTATGATTAAAGGTAGTTTTTATAAGCAACTACTGTCATATTAGGGTGCTTTTGACTATATGCTACTTTCCTCTTTTTAGTTCTTTAGAACAGGCTGTCCTCCTCTCCCTATAAATGGACTTTTATAGGAACACAGGTACACCCATCTGCTTACAAATCACCTGTGGCTGCCTTCACAATACAGCCACAGAGGTGAGTAGGAGGGATTGACAGCAACCTACACACAAAGCCAAAAGTTTTTACTTTCAGATATTTGCCAAAAAAGTTTGCTATTCTCTGCTTAGAACCTTTAGCTCCAGCAGGACATGACCCTATGCTAGTGGTTGCAAATTTGAAGCTGGAATTAAAGCAAGAATCCCAAACAGAACCAAGTGTGACAGCTTTGTATGCTGTGCTCTTAGTTGAGGTTTTGTTAACCTCTTTTAAACCTCTGCTTTAAGAAAAAAATCACAAAACAATACCTACAGTAATAGCACTAACTTCCAGGGATGTAAGGATTCATGTAAACCACAAACTAGGTAATAGTGGGAAAAAACCAAATCCTCAGTAGGTATTAGCTATTATTATCAATATTATCAGTGTTTTTATTAAGATTTTCACACGTTAGCATCGTCGAGACTCTAAGAAGAATTTTTACTTTGTTTAATCCATCTTTCCCCAAATCTCTATGGCCAGAGAATGTCTTTTCAGTACCTCTGAGGGATCCTCCAAAGACACTGCCCTACCTTAAATCATAGAGTGGAAAGAATGTGTCTTGCTTCAGGCCCCACCTCTGCTTTCTCATCACCTCTCTCTCTTTGTCCTTCTGTGGTCCTATAAAATGCTCAAAGTTTGTATCTTAATATTTCTTCACCCTTAGTTTCCAACAAATTGTAGTTGCTTTGAGATTCATTCCCTGTGTATCCAACAACTTATTGAAGGCACTGATGGAATAGATGGGATGGATAGTGCCTTAGCACTCTAATGGGACCTTCCAGACACAAAATACCTTACCAGAAACAATTGTTCTATTCAATCTGGGAACTTCAGGCATTGGAGCAGTCAATTAAGAAAGAAAGAGGCCATTAGGCACTCTTCCAATTCACAGTGTACATCTGCCTATGCATAATCCTAGCCTAGGATCAGTGCTGAAGCAATACTTGCTTGGGCATTTGTAGGGCATAGGTAGGGAAGAGACCTGGAAATAATTGTCCAATCCTATGTGGATGGTGATGAGGCTTTGCCAAGCTTCCAGAACTGGATCAATTGTTTCATCATTATCTTCCCCATGCTTTTCTCCCTGGCATCATATTCCATCCTGCCCCTGACAACAGCCTCCCACTTGTGCTTTGTAACATTTGGACAAGTTATTTTTCTTTTTTTGTTATTTTTGGCAGTACTGGGATTTGAACTTAGGACCTTGTGCTTGCTAGTCAGACACTCTACCACTTGAGCCCCTCCACCAGCTGGACAAGTTATTTTTCCATTCTGTATTGTTTTCCTACATTCCATAGAGAAAAGACCCTGTTGTATACATCCTAGTATCTCCACAGTGGCTGCCACAGAACACACACCAAAGAGAGACTGCAGTGGAAGGAAGGAAAGATGGCAGGGAGAGGGGCAGGGACTTCTGTGCTAGCATTAAGATTCCATCCTCAGTGAATTTTTCTCTTCTTCATGCTTCTGTTGACTTGGTTTCATTTCAGGGCCAGGTGGGAGGGGATTTATTGCGAGATGACATCTGACACAGATGCTATAAATAAGTGGCAATTTGAAGTACTCGTGGTCACCAGAGTCTGATAAGACATGCCCTGGGAGAGTCCCAGGGTCTGGGGTGTGAAACTACTATTGCTTCTTTCCTTTTGCAATCAGCCCTTGACTGCCTAGCTATAAGGCACCTGACAGACACCTGATGGGCTTTGAACCTTTGGTGGCCGTCCAAGTATTGACAAACCTGGAGCTGTGTGTCTCATGGCAGTGCCTAGGGTGAGGCTCCCACAGCTGCAGGTGCTGAGCTGCCCTGCTTCCATGCTTCTTAGGGTTGGCTGGAGAGCCACCCTGCATATGCACAGGGTCCTGCCCATACATCCTTTCCAATGGAAAACAAACAGTCAGTTTCTGTTGTATTGCCCCCAAAACATTAAATAAGAAGTTGAAGCCAAAAATCAAGACTTTGTGCTGGAAGTAGATGTTCCTTTATTATATGTTGCAGATGTTCCAAGGTGGCTCCCTACATTTAATTAAATTTAACATTCCTTACCACTCTCCATGGGGAGACACTGTGACATGGCTAAGGAATACAAAGATGAATTAACCAGGACTTCAGAAGACTATCAAAGGAGAAGAAGCACAGATTCATGCACACATAAAAATACTGATACACACTATAATAAAAGAATATATAAAGTATTTTAAGCCATACAAAAAGCAGGAAAGTAAAGGAATTAATATTTATTGGCCTGCCAGATGTCTGGGACTCCACACATACAACTCCACAGACATCTTTACTCAACACATCGAGGAACATATCATTATTACAATTCCATAATTGAGGAGACCCCCCCCTCCTTCATCTGCTCTACAATACTACCTCTTTTTTGGTGTGTATGGCACTGGGGTTTGAGCTAGGGCCTCATGCTTGCTAGGCAGGTGTTTTTACCATTTGAGCCACTCCACAGCCCAACTACCTCACAAAAGGGAGCTTCAGCCACAACTGAGAGGCAATCGGGCTCTTTCTGCACCTCCGAAATTGAATTTAATAACACATGAACTCTTAAAATGTCTATGATGGGTGGAGTGAGTGTGTCTGTGACAGGAGCGAATGCTACCTAATGAACACAGCACTTCACTGTGACCTTGGCCAACTCTGTAGCAAGTCTTGTTCTAGAATAAAAATGACAGTGACTACTCCCACTCCACCTACTTCATAACACATTATTGTTGCTTTCCTGTGCCAGGTGGCTAGCTCCTATGGAGCAAAGATTGTATCCTATGCTACTGGAGTTTCCAAGCTCCAAAGGCACCACCTGGGCCATAATTTCTTCCCTTTCCTTCTGCAGGTGACAAAGTGAGCTATTTATATTCACCTACTGGAAATTCCCCTTATGTTTCCCTGTTCAAGGGAGCCAACCTAGAGTGTTCAGAATAACACATCTGAAATAAAAGGACAGGACACAGCACTAGTCAGCTCATTGGATCAACAAGCCTTTACAAAATGCCTGATTTATACTTGGGACAGAGTGGGACATTTGTTCCCAGACTTGAGTTGTTTGGGAGGGGAGAGGGCTATGAAGACAGGTGAAATGGTAATTATGGCTCATTGAGAACAAATACTGTCAGAAGGCACAAAGAACAGCATCGAATGGAGCTCTTTAAGTTAGAGTGTGTATGCCTCAAGGCTACAGCAAGACTTTCAATGGGTATGTAGGTAAGGATAGATAGTTAGGAAGAAAATTCCAGATCATCAATACCTATATTTCCTCCTTCTATGTCTAAGTACTTGAATTCAGTAAAAGTGTTACGTTATCTTTCTTTTCAAACATAAAAATCTCTCTCATGTGATTACAAATTTGCTGAATTACAGAAAAGCAAACACAAAGTAGAGAAAGGAGTGATATAAAATTCTCAGTTTCAAGAAAAAACTTGACCATGTACTTTTTTTTTTTTATAAAAGTCAGGATTATGACTGATGTCAAATGATATGGTTTTTCATTTGCACTGGATATACTCTAGAAAGTGATAAAATATATGTTTTATTCAAAAGTCTACTATTTAGAATGCATCAGAAATTACATCCTTTGCTATTATTGAAGTTTATGATAAAGATTTTTAGAACATCTGAAAACGCACAAGGTAGTGCACAGTTTTAAAAATGGTCTGAGGGATGCAAAGTAATGGAGTTCACGATCAGTGCTGGGAGGGAATATAGATCATCCTCAGCCTCAGACTGGTGAATGGGAGGCAGAGGCAGGGTCAGGATAGAGGAGGTGGTGATGGAACAACATTGAGGAGTAGGGACTTCCATGCACAAGGAAGAAATATCTGAGAGGCACCAGCATGCACCAAGAGCCAGAAGAGGGAGAGGCTGGATATGTTTGGATGTGACAGTCACACGGCATAAACATGAGAAAGGAGGATGAGACAGTTTCAAACAAGGGGGAAAAATGGCCAGTTTTAACAACATCTCACTGACTTCCTCTGTAATGATTCTGGTCTCCCAGTGATACCTGTAAATGGTCAATTGACCTAGGAATGAATTCGAGGTTCACTCCTGTGATCTGAGACGTTGGACAGGTTCTCTCCCCAAGCCTTTGCTTTAGTATGTGTAAAAAAGAAAATGAAGAATGCTTACTTCATAATGCTATATTAAAAATTTAGGAATACCTGCCAGGCAAAGCACTTGCCACAGTGCTTAGCTTATAACAAATACCATAAATATTGCCTATTATAATTATTATTTCTAATACTGAATAGCCACTGATCCCATCATCCTTCTGCTTAAAAAATTCTTGAGTTGGCTAGGCATGGTGACAGGTGCCAGTGATTCCAGCACTCAGAAAGTGAAGGCAGGAGAATTGCCTGGGCCACAGTGTAGGCAACAGCCTGGGCTACACAGCAAATTCAAGACCATCCTGGGCTACCCAGTGAGGCTGTGTCTCAGCAGTAGACCATCTGCCTAGCATGATCAAGGCCCTGGGCTCCATCTCAAGCAACAAATACACACATAAATCCTTGAATTGTTTCCTTTTGATTTTAGTATAGAAATCCAAACTTGCTAATGTTATCTGAAGCCCTCACCATTCCTGGGTTTGGGCAGCAATCGCCACTCAGCTCAGTCCCCATAATTAAAGTGTGAGAAGAAATGCAGCATAACCACCATAAGCAAGTTATACTGTCACAGATAATGGTACATTAAAGAACCTAGTGACATCCGTGAAGTCCAGGGTAAACCAGGGAGTCCAGCTCTGTTCCCATTTTTACCAACTATGTCCCCACCATCACTCTGCTATCCCAGACTCATGCCCCTGAAGTTACCAAATACTTGCGGAACTCGTTTTAAAATAATGCAGACTTGCACCTTCTGTTACCCATGGAGCAATGGGAGCTGTTAAAATAATGCAGAGAAGGAAACCTGCTCCTTTTCTGAAATGACAAGACTTTCGTGAGTGATGGTCAGTAGTGAAACAGACAGGGAAGTTAACAAGTATTGGGAAACGTGTGGTTGGAATTGCCTCAATGAAAATATCTCTTAATGCCTTTTTATTTCTTTTTTCTACTTTATTTTATAAGACATTTGTTTAAGGGAGACTTTTTAGGGTGGAAATGAGAAAGTTTGGAGAGAAAAGAATTATCATTAGACCTCTCCTGATTTTTAATATTGCCTCCCCAAAACTCCTCTCTCCCATCCAGGGAAGGAACTAACCAGTGTGTCTCACAGATGGCTAGAATGTCTGCAAGCTGGTATTTGTAATGTGTTGATTCCGACCTCAGCTCTCGAGGTATGTGTTCACACCCGGGCGGGGTGTGTGTGTGTGTGTGTGTGTGTGTGTGTGTTGTGTGTATATGTGTGCGTTTATCACATTATTGTTGTATTTGTGGTACATTGAGACGTTTACAAAAGTTCTTACAATATATCATAGTTGAATTCTCCCCCTTCATCGTGTGTGTGTGTGTGTGTTTGTGAGTGTATAGGGAGGGGTCACAGGAGAAAGAGGAGCAGAACTCATTGTCTCTACCCCAACAAACGTAACACCTTTTCATGAATCCCAGACCATGACAACAAAAATGGAGACACGCAAGATACATTCAGATACATCTTAGGAATTTGGTCTAAGGGAAGTAATTACTGATTAAGTGAGACAGATGAAAAGAAAGGAAATGTCTAGAGGAAATTCCCATCTTTCTAGCTTTGACAACAAAATTGACAGCTCTCTCAGCCTTGGAGACGGGAGTAGGTTGTTGTTTTTCTTGCTGTTGTTGTTTTGCAGTGCTCAAGATCAAAACCAGGGCCTTGTACATGCTAGGAAGGCCTTTACCACTGAGCTACATCCCCAGCCCTTGGTTTTTGAGACAGGATCTCGCTATATAGCCCAGATTGGCCTGGAACTCAAAATCCTCTTGCCTCTGCCTCCTGAATGCTGGGATTACAAGTATGAACCACCACATCCGATGTGAGAGAAGAGATTTGAGTCCAACTTTTCTAACTTGTACTTGAACTACCCATGTGTCTAAATAGCAGGAGAGGAACAGGGCTGGAGGAGAGATAAGGTGGTAAGAAGAGCTTCTGCTATACAGGAGCTCAGCCAGGTAGGGTGTTGAGAAAGAACAAAGACAGACCCCTAGGAAATTGCATCATTTGAAGATAAGAAACCACAAAAGAACTGACAGAAGGTTAGCATGAAAACCAGAGAGACTACTATCTGAGTAACTAATGGAAGAATGGTTTTCAAAAAGGAGGACATGGTTAACTGAGTCAAATGCAAAAGAGGTCACGGATAGGATTCATTAGCCAGGCAGTCAAGGGGTTTGTTCATTCAACAGACACTACACTCCAAATACCTGCTTAGAGAATTCTAGATGTTGAGGCAGAGGTAAATAGGAAGATACCTTGTTCTCAATGAATTTAGTTTATTGAGTAAGACAGAAAAGAAAATAGGCAGTTTTAATATAAAATATAATAAATAAGTACAGGTGTTACAAGCTGTGTAGTTGGGGCTGTTTTAGTGGGTGGGGGGATGACTACAAGCTTCTACAGACGTCACATTCAAGGAACTTGGTTCTTAATCCTAGGGCGATAACTGCAGATAAAGTGGGTTATTTTTAAAGTTTGAAAGAGAGAAACAAGTTGGGTTGATTCAGGAAAGGGAGAGACTGGTGATCAGAGATAAAAAGGAATTCACTTTTAACAAGTTCCTTGGGGGAGTGAGAAAAAGAGAAGGGAATAGTGGGGTGGAAGGGTGGGAGATGAACTCCAAGTTCATCAATCTAGCCCTAGAGAGAAGGAAGTGTTGTCTGCCACAGAGAAAACTATCAAGAAGCACAGGGAGATGGATGGGTGGGTGGATGGATGGATAGATGGATGGGTAGATGGGTAGATGGGTGGATGGATGGGCAGGTGAATGGATAGATGGATGGATGAATGGATGGGTGGATGGGTGGATGGATGTGCAGATAATCTTTGGAACCAGAATGGTTCTTCTTCTTCTCCTCCTCCTTGTCCTCATTCTCCTCCTCTTCTTTTTCACAGTGCTGGGATCAAACCCAGGGCCTTGTGCATGCTAGGCAAGTACTGTACCATCAAGTCATATCCCCAGCTAAGAATGATAGATTTTTAAGTAATAGAAATTATCAGCTAGCAAGTAGAATTATTAATCTCACATTTCCCCCCATTCATACAAAATATGTATGTAGTGAGTAAAAGGATTCCCTTGAATGAGCAACCTCAAAGGCCTTTCAAAGAATGTGGTAGACTGTGCTGGAAATACTTTAATCAGCAGGCTGACACATGGGAACCAGGTTTGTGGGGCTCTGCTGGGAAGCGCCTGATGGCCTGAGCCGCCTGCTCCCAGGGAGACAGTGTTTCTCATGCTAGCAACCACGAGGCACAGCGATCTGTGAAAGGTCGGCTGGGCCAGAGGAATCAAGACATCCTTTTCCTCCCCACACACTTCCCCAGTAACATCAGCACTCAGCTCTCTGCCCCTACTGCTTCATCAAAACTTGTGCCTTGAAGGTCACCAATGACATCTTTGTTGCTAATTCAAATGGCCTTTTCCTCCACCACACTGTAATCAACCCCCATAGCCTGTTGTTTATCAAAGTCACTTCAGGGACAGTTAACACAGTTGACCTCTTCTCGAAACTCTCTGTCTTTGCCGCTGGCTTCTGTGACACTGCACAACTGTGATTCCCCTCCTGCTGTGAGCTGTGAGTAACGGGTAATTCCTAGAGGATGGAAAGCCTCAAGTGGCAGCGTAACTCAGCAGAGGATGAACTGGGCGTTGGTAGACACAGTTCTGACAATGGCCAGGGGCCTGGCAAGTCTGAGCTCCTATCCTGCTGAACCCCACCCACCTCCCTCCCCCACCAGCCCCTCCCACCTTCTCTCTTGCAGTCCTGGTGGTGGCAGGCACACTCTTGCCTTTGCTGTTTCCTCTGCCTCCAGTGCACTTCCTTTTGATAGCCTCAGGGTCTGTCACCTCTCTATGTGTGTTTACTACATTATTTTAAAATATTCAATTCTGCTCTAAAAGATGAGAAAAATATGAAACGGATGAAACTCATAAGATATGTTAAAGTAAGACATGTTGAAGGATATCTGTGATGAGTGTATTATAAGATTTTAAAAACAGAATAACCAAGAGTGTTATCTCCATAAAGAAAGAGTGAGCAGTAAGGCATGGATTAAGCCACCTCCATGTTTACAGCTACATCATCTCTAACTGGCCACCCACTTGGTGACATTATTGTGCTCTCCCATCTGATGCCATAAGTGCTGTGCCCAACAGAAGCAGAAAAGTCTCACGGCTTCTTAGCAATTGTCACATTGAACCATAACCATTGCCAGGAGCGTTTGGCTCTGAGTCTCCCTGTCAGAGCCAGTGTGTTTTGGCCCTTTGAGTCTGCTAAGCTGTTGTGTGACATTCAAGTCTGGTCCTCATAACTTACTATCTGTGGGGAAGTGGGGGGGGGCGGGGGAGGGCAGGTGGAGGAACATATCGTGAGTGCTTGATCCAGGATTCACACAGTGTGGGCCTTCTATCTGCTTCTATTTTATCTTAAGTAAATTAACTGATATCGCTCCTTGTCTCTTGCTGCTCATTGTGTATTTTAGGTTGATACGATCATCTGTAGGACTTGACAATCCTAATTTGGTCTGTGGGGCTCTCTGTTCCATAGCAGAACAGCTTGCCCAGTAACTGGAGGTCCCCAAAGCTTCAAGGTGATTTCCCTCAACAAGCTCCTTCATCAGTGCTTAAATGTCACCTTCTCAGAGATCTACACTGAATAACTATTTAAATCGCAACCCCCACCATCGGCAGCCCCCTCACCTTCGTCTGTGTTTTTCCCTGGCAGATATCATTTTCCAGCATGTAGAATCTGCCTGCTCATCGGGCTCATTGCTTATTCTCTGTCTCCCCGTAAGACTATCACTCCTCACGTACATCTGTTTTACCGGTGAAGGCTCATGTACCTAGAACAGTTCCTGGAACACTGGAGGCACTTGAAATGTTTGTTGTTGCTTTGAGATGTCACAAACCAAGTCCCTGTAAAAAAACTGGTGTAAGAACTGGGGAGCTCAAAAATGTGAAAATCAACATTGAGCAACAGCCATAATGAACAGTTTAAAAGGCACTGCACAGCCACAGGAAAAACCTACACACACCAGGAGGGACTTCAGTGGAGAGGACAGGACTGAAAAGAAATGAATAATGACCTGTAGGTAATGGAGAATACTAAATGCTTGTCTCTCACTAGTAGAAGAAAAGGTAGGTTTTTAAATAGGTATTATCAGATAAATTTTTTAAAAACACTCCTTTTAAATTTAGGACTGCAGATTCTACTGATTATCAAGACTAAGGAGAGAATTAAATGAAGCAAAAAGAGGGTAAAAGAAAAGGGCCTGGTGAGGATTTTGGTGACCACACCAATGACAACAAGTCCTTTTTGACTTCAACCAAGAGTTGAGATACAGGGATTCAAGCCAATGTTGCAACATCTTATTGTTCAAGAATGTTCAGAAATCCAAGTCTCTTTTTCCTCCCAAATTTCCCAATGTTTAGAACTCCATGTTAAATAAAATCCACTGTGATGGCCTCCCAGTTTGTTACATCCGGGCATTATTCCAGGCTCACTGCCCTCTGTTGCCAGCCTCCTTTCTTCTTGCCCTGCTTTCTCAATGTGGGTCTTCCACTCCTGTTAGACATATTTACTTGTCTGATTTTGGGGTACTGTAACAAATCACAACAGACCGGGTAGTTTAAAAGCAATCACCCATTCCTCTCAGTTCTGGAAGCTAAGTCCACGGTGAGCGTGCCAGCAGATCTGGCCAAGGGCCTGTTCTCTGCTTTGTAGATGGCATCTTCACTGTCTTCACACAGCAGTGGAGGTTGGGAGGGAAGGAGTGAACTAGCTCTCCTTTTTCTTCTTTTAAGGATGCTTATCCCATCATGGAGGCTCCACCCTCATGACACAAGTACTTCCCAAAGGAACCACCTCCCAATACCACTGCACTAGGTCTATAGTTCCAAAATCGGAATTTTGGGGATGGGGGAACACAAACATGTAGTCCATCACAACACCCTAGCAATAACACCCTCATGTAGTCCCACTGTTCCACTGAAGATGGTCCCTTTATGGAAGAGGAGCCCACTCCACCCCATTCTCTCTAATCCTCCATTTTTCAAAGACATAGAAGGAATGGAGGTGTGGCTCAAGTGGTAGAGTTCCTACTTTGCAAGCATGAAGTCCTTTGTTCAAACTGCAGTCCCACCAAAAAAAAAAAAAAACAGAGGTCAAGACTCATGGCATTCTAACAATTTCTCAGACTGCTCTAGTCTACAGCAATACAATTCATAATTTGTATGGCTTTTAGATTCGGTCATCCATTGTCTACTGAATTTAGGGACCTTTCCTACATTTGTGCATGGCTCCCCTAACCAGATTGGAAGATCCTCCAAGGTTCATGTCCAGCAACAGGACATACTGAAAACTTGGTGTCAGGGAAGAAGAACTTTTAATCCAGCCTCTGACACTTCTCTGGACTTCTCTGAGCTTCAGATTCTTCATCTATAAAATGCAAATGATAGTTCTACGTAGAGATGTTATAAGTTTAAGTGAGGTGAATAGAAACAGAAAGAACATGTGTCTAGCATTTAATAAGTTTGCAATCAGCATTGATTGGTTTTAATCCTATAAAAACTCTTACTGCTTTGTATCCTCTATAGTAGCTGGTATAGGTTCTCACCCAACACAGCAATAAATACTTGTTGATTTCTGTTTTATACAGAAAACGTCATCCTGGCTATATTAATGGCATTACTCAGGGCATTTTGTGGCTGGGTTTAACCCTCCTAGATCTCTACTGGAGATTTGAAGAACTCGCATTTCTCAGATGATTCAATAAGAATTTTTCCCACGAACAGTAAGACTAACAAAACCTACAGGATTTCCTTCATTCCTGTAATTAGAGTCTCTCTAAAGTGGTGCTTCTCAAATGGGGGAAGGGAGTAAGTTTGTTGTCCAGAGGGTGTGTGGCAATGTCTGAAGACATTTTGGGTTGTCACAATTTGAGGATGTTTTTGACATCTAGGAGGTAGAGGCCAAAGAGCCTATTAAATACCCTACAATAGAAATGACAGTGTCTTGCTCCCTAAAAAGTGAAACATCCAGCCCAAAGTGTCATTAATCCCAAGGCTAAAGAACCTGACTCAAAGGACCCACAATGACTGAGGAGGTCACCATTTGTAAGTCTGTAAGATCTGAGCCACACTCATTAGGGGAAGGGGAGAAGAAGCAAATAGCCAGAAGAGGTGAAGTAGAGTTCACATAAGAACAGAAATGCAAGTACTTTTCTCAGCTCATGGACTTCTGGAACTGGAGCCCAGCTTTTCATTTCTAGTACACGAAGGCATTGCTGTCCACGTGTGTCCGAATACAGTTTATTCTCTTGGACAATTTCTCTTATTTCCAATGGAAACCAATGTGAATGATCTCTTTGAAGAACACTGAACCCATATGTTTCAAATACATGCTGATATTGAGGCTAATGAAAACCCAAAGGAGAAAGCTTTCACGTGCAGATTCATTCTCAGAGTTTCCCAGGAACAGCCGCTGTGTAAGAAGGTCAAATGTCTGTCTTGCATTCACACGTGCAGACTGTGAAGAAATGTGGTTGGAGCTCTGTTTCCTCTCTCGGAAATTTCCTGCATCGGTGGCTGCTTTCTGTTCTTTTCTACACTTTCATGTAGTCCAGTTGGATGTGAATTCTTTCTCTTTTACTTTCTTTTTAAAGTCCTTCCCCCCCATGTCTCCTCCACCTCACTTTCTTTTCTTCCTTCCTTTGTTCTACTTTCCAGACTTTATTCCTCCCCCCCACCCATATCTTCTTCCTTTGTTTCTTTCTAATTACAGGAAAGAGGAAAGAAGGTTTTGGTCCTGACTGATCGCTAGCCCTCCCTGTCTATTTGGGCTTGGGGGTTGGGGGCTTGGGGGTGTCTTTTACGACACCATGCTGCCACCTGGTGGTGAACTGAAATATTCTGCTAGTCAAAACAAATGGCAGAATTCAGAACTCCTGAAATACCTGAAAATGCATGTTCAACCATCCCGGCCCTGGTTAACCAAGAAGTGACATTATCTCACTCATGCTTGAAGTCCCAGTGCCAAAGCTATATTTCTTCCCCTACACCTGGGATCTCTCTCAGGCAGGAGACGTAGTTTGTGTAGAGAACTCTAGGCCAGGTCACATATGTCTTTGATGGAGGTCTACAGCAATCCTGGTTCTGAGAAGTGACTTCTCTCTCAGGTTCTGCTTATTCAAAATTATTCTATCTCAACTCCTGAAGGGAAATGCCCCGTTAAACCAGGACGTGGACCTTAACCTACATGGATAACCAGAAGTCAAGTACCTTGAGAAAGTCACAATGCAACACAAAAATGTTAGTGAGTTGGAATGATCTGTGTACTTATTTATTTATCACAGTGCTGGGGTTGAGTCAAGTGCTGTGCTACTAGCTACATCCCCAACTTCTACAGTGATACTTTTATTTGAAAAAAATTTGGGCAGTATTGGGGTTTTGACTTTGTGCTTACTAAATAAGTGTTAGACTTGAACCATACCTCCAGCTCTTTTTGCTTTAGATTATTTTCCAAATGGAATCTTGTGGATTTTCTTTTTTGGGGAGACTGGGCTGGCCTTAACTGTGATCCTTCTACCTATGCCTCTCACATAGCTGGAATTACACAGATGTACCACCATACCCAGCTTGTTTGTTGAGATGGGGGACTCTCACTAATATTTTGCCCAGGCTGGTCTTGAAGCTTGATCCTCCCAATTACAGAGATTATAGGTGTGAACCACCTAGAGTGATACTTTAACAGGTGAAAATAGTATTTGCTCACTGCATCAATGCAAATATCCATTCCTTTCCTATAGTGGAGTTTTCTCACAAAGTACAAAGATGAGATGCAATGAAAGGTCTCGGCAGTCTCCATCCCTCTGCTAAAGATGGGACCTCCGATGGAGCAGGACCAAGGTAGAATGCACTTGTCCATTTCCTCATCACCAGACCCCCCACACTCACGACACACGCACACTCAACATACATGCCCATGAGAGGGTAGAGGCAATGGACATTTTGCTTACTATGCATTTGACACTTAGAAACATTTACTTAACCAATTGCTGAATATGGTTTTGAGCAACAGTGAGATAAGACAGAATAACAGGGTGAGGAAGGCCCTGGGCCTCTCGTCACCATGTAAGAAATGCCCAGGCCAGTCTGGGGAACTTGCCCGACTCCTAGCTTGTTTAATGGCCGACCTAGAATTAAAATCCATTTATCCCAACAACCAGATCTGAGAAGTCTCTGGGTGTGAGGAGAAGAGGTGGAGAGAAGGATGCTGCCTTTGGTCTAAATACTGAATTAAACAGGGCTAGGAGTGGATTTGAGTCAAGCTTTCAGACTGCGTTCTCCCTTGGCTTTGCTTTCTTACACTAAGTTTTCTGGCTGTCTTTGTCTGGTCTTGTGCTTTTGGGATGGGCATTAAGGAGTGGTTTTGAAGGGTTCTGGAGAAAGGAAAGGGAGAGAAAATGAATGCCTGAGTGTGGCAACTTGAGGTCTCAGTGATGTAATCTGAACTCCAGGTAGGGGGCCTCAGAGCTGCTGCGGGTGGGGGGTGGGGTGGGACAGAGGAGACATTGGGGGAAGGTAGAGACCATCCTGTCATTGCTGGGGAACCGAGCCTTGGGAATGAGCTAGAGGCACATGTTTCCATTCCCCCTCACAGAACATAACTGCAAAGGCATGCCTAGGGGTCCAGACACTCTGGGCTGTGCCAGGTTTGTTACCTCTGTTGTATGTACTATTTGTCTTAGATATTGCTTATGATAAGCACTAGATCCTTTAAAATAAAAAGGACCTGATGACTTATCCTGGGAGATGATTAGGAAGGGAGTGAGCTGAGGAGGAGAAAGGGGACAGCTCTGGCCTTCAGGGACAGAAAAGATCAGGAAAGCCTGCCAGTCACTGCAGCAGAGGTGTGGCCAGAGAAGAGGCCCTAGGTCCGATAAGAGCAGAAAAGCTGTTCAAAGTTCTGACGGGCAGGGCTAGCAAGAAAGGGCCTGGGAACCTCTTTCCCATAAAGGAAGTACTGGTGAGCTCCAGGTGCATGGTGGATGGTCTGGGGACTCTGAAGGGTCAGTGTCATCTGAAAGCACCATTGCTTCTGCTCAGGCAGCATGCAGTACTCTGAGCAACCAGCACAAAGATGAGTTTGAGGTCCTCAAAAGGAAGAGGCTGCATTTCAGATTAATGTCGCACCCTCTGTGTTGCATTCATCATTATGCACTGTACCTTTAAGGGAAATCACTTTCGAGGCTCACCCATACCAACCTGCAGCTCCCCCACCCTCCAGGAAAGAACCGGAGCTTTGTCCCTTCAGTGTCCACACCACTCCCTCCCTCCCTCACCCTTGTCGGACCCCACCCTGTCCCTCCCTGGGGCTATACATGCTGATAATCCTCCCCCCCGCCGCCACATGGGCTCTTATGTGCATTTTAAATTCATGACCATGACGGCTGATGGCTGAGCACTGCCACACTTGCCACCTTTGGGATGACTGCGCAGAACCCCGCTTCTCTCTGGAATCTACCCTCACATTCTCCCCTTTCTCTCATTCTCAGTTGAACAGGTTTTTCCCATTTCACTGAGGAGCTGAAGGGACATTCCACACCCTGCACCTCTGCATCCACTGGCCACCTGCCTCTGTGCTCCGGGCACTTACCTTTCCACCATAGCTCGGATGGGCAGCCAGTGAGCTACCCAAGGCCCTCTGTGCTGCGCCCAGCCCTTCTCACTCGGGGACACCATGACCCTTCTATCTCTCGTGTCATTAATTCCCCTGCTCCACTGGATCAGTCCATCAGCATACACAGCTGCAATAGTTCCCAGGACACACACATGCTCACACACACACTCATGCACACAGATGCGTACACACCTGCATGCACCTTCCGAAATCTCCTTTCCCCTCCGGTTATTATCCCATGTCTCTCCTTCCTCTTACAGAAAAACTCCCCAAAAGAGTTTTTAGCACTGTACCTTCTCTGCTTCTCCTTTTCTTGTGCTTTCTTGACTGTTCCAATCAGGGTTTGACCTCACTGTTCTCAGAAACCGCCCTTGTCAAAGACAGCAACCTCCCCATTAGTGAGCCAGGGTTGGTCCTTGTCTTCTTCCTCTTGGATCTGCCAGGGCACGTGTTCATTTCTGCCTTTCTTTTTTGAAGCAGGAACTCCCTCTGTAGCCCAGACTGACTTTGAACTCATGATCCTCCTGCTCAGCTTCCCAAGTGCTAGGATTACAGGTGTGCACCATCATGTCTGACTTCACATCTGCTTTCTTTTTTTAAATTTTAATTTATTTATTTATTTTTTTTTATTGTTTTGTTAATCATATGTGCATACAAGGCTTGGGTCATTTCTCCCCCCTGCCCCACCCCCTCCCTTACCACCCACTCCACCCCTTCCCTCTCCCCCCACCCCCTCAATACCCAGCAGAAACTATTTTGCCCTTATCTCTAATTTTGTTGAAGAGAGAGTATAAGCAATAATAGGAAGGAACAAGGGTTTTTGCTGGTTGAGATAAGGATAGCTATACAGGGAGTTGACTCACATTGATTTCCTGTGCGTGGGTGTTACCTTCTAGGTTAATTCTTTTTGATCTAACCTTTTCTCTAGTTCCTGGTCCCCTTCTCCTATTGGCCTCAGTTGCTTTTAAGGTATCTGCTTTAGTTTTTCTGCGTTAAGGGCAACAAACGCTAGCTAATTTTTTAGGTGTCTTACCTATCCTCACCCCTCCCTTGTGTGCTCTCGCTTTTTTCATGTGCTCAAAGTCCAATCCCCTTGTTGTGTTTGCCCTTGATCTAATGTCCACATATGAGGGAGAACATACGATTTTTGGTCTTTTGGGCCAGGCTAACCTCACTCAGAGTGATGTTCTCCAATTCCATCCATTTACCAGCGAATGATAACATTTCGTTCTTCTTCATGGCTACATAGAATTCCATTGTGTATAGATATCACATTTTCTTGATCCACTCGTCAGTGGTGGGACATTTTGGCTGTTTCCATAACTTGGCTATTGTGAATAGTGCTGCAATAAACATGGGTGTGCAGGTGCCTCTGGAGTAACCTGTGTCACAGTCTTTTGGGTATATCCCCAAGAGTGGTATTGCTGGATCAAATGGTAGATCAATGTTTAGCTTTTTAAGTAGCCTCCAGATTTTTTTCCAGAGTGGTTGTACTAGTTTACATTCCCACCAACAGTGTAAGAGGGCTCCTTTTTCCCCGCATCCTCGCCAACACCTGTTGGTGGTGGTGTTGCTAATGATGGCTATTCTAACAGGGGTGAGGTGGAATCTTAGTGTGGTTTTAATTTGCATTTCCTTTATTGCTAGAGATGGTGAGCATTTTTTCATGTGTTTTTTGGCCATTTGAATTTCTTCTTTTGAGAAAGTTCTGTTTAGTTCACTTGCTCATTTCTTTATTGGTTCATTAGTTTTGGGAGCATTTAGTTTTTTAAGTTCTCTATATATTCTGGTTATCAGTCCTTTGTCTGATGTGTAGCTGGCAAATATTTTCTCCCACTCTTTGGGACATGTCTGCTTTCTTAAAGCACTAACTCCACTTGGCCAGTAGGTCATGACTTCTTACTCTCCCTGAACTCACTGGCCTTCTTTCTTGGAATCCATTGAGGTCCTTCCTCATACACCTGACCCCAAGTGCTGGAAAGCTCAGGGCACCGTCCTCTGACCTCTTTTCTTCTCAGTCTACATCACCTCCTCTTCCAGCTTGGCGAGTCTCTAGCTTCCAATGTGACTGCAGGTCAACAACTCCCACACTGAGATCTCCAACCTAGTCATCAGCCTTGAATTCCAGATTCCTGACGCTGCTGGGGATCTTGGCTAGACGACATATGACAGTTGTTCTGAGTTTGGCCTCCAGAATTTACCTCTGAGTAAGCCCAGCCTTCCATTCTACAGGTGCATATACAAGAAGAGCTGTCCTGTTATTTTTGACTGCTAGTCCTTAGAAAGGCCTCCCTTAGGAAGACAAGGTTAGCCCTTGGCTGGCATCTGGGAACTTGGATTCTAGAGAGTTCTCTCCATTCCCAGAGCTGATAAGAGTGGCTCATTGTGCCCAAACTGCTTGTACAAACAATACAATTTGTGCTCAACACCCCCTTTCCTTGTGGGAGTCTAGAGTTTTGATGCATGCTGGGCACAGGTTGCCTATCTGACCAGCCCCAATCAAAAGCCTGGGTGCCCATCTCTAATGAGCTTCCCTGGTAGCCATCTGTCCACCTGTATTGTCACAACTCACTGCTGGGAGAACTAAGGGCATCCTGTGTGACCACACCAGGAGAGGATTCTTGGAAGTCCGTACCTGGTTTCTCTTCTACTTTGCCTCACACATCTTTTCCAGGACTCATTTTGTTTTGTGCACTCTCACTGTAATGAATCAGTCATGTATATGACTGGGAGAGTTTTGTTGTTGTTGTTGTTTTGTTTTTCTTTTTGGTGGGATTGAGATTTGAACTCAGAGTTTCACACTTGCAAAGCAGAAGCTCTACCACTTGAGCCACGAGCCAGTACAAGTATGTGACTATGTGCTGAGGTCTATGAGTCCTGGAGTGGCCTTGAGGACTCTCAGCAAGTCACTTCGTTTGTCTGTGCCTTGGTTTCCTCATCTGGAAGATGGGAATAATGGCACCCAATGCTGTTGTAAACATTACATGTTAATAGGTACAGAGGACTTCTGTCTGTGGTAGGACACTTGCTTACCATGTACAAGGCCCTGGTTCCATCCCCAACACCACCAAAAACATAAACAAACAAAGAAAAATAAATGAATCATAGTCATATATAGAACTTAGAACACCCAATAAACGTTAGTTACATTGTCTCAAACCTGTGTTCAAGCATATACAGTGAGTGAGCACATACCCATAATCCCAGCACTTGGGAGACTAAGGCAGGAGGATTGAAAGTTCAAGGCCAACCTGGGCTACATAGGAAGTTCCAGGCCAATCTGGAACATATGGTAAGACCTTATCTCAAAAAAAAAAAAAAAAAAGCAAAGCAAATTTTAAAAAAAGAATATTCAGTTAGATAGCACAGGTGCTGGAGTAGTAAAAGTAACGAGAAATCACTTTCTTTTTCTGAATAGTCGCATAACTCTTATGAGTTCAGCCTATAGTACAGGACATCTTATCCACTATGATCTGCAACACTCTTTTCTATAAGGCATTATACCACTGATGGTGCTCAGAGATGGCTGTTTGAAGGCTTATCCATTCACAGCACAGCCTACAACTTCTTTTATTAAGAGTTGCTGATGGCCTCTCTGTGCAAAACTCCATAAAGATACAATGTTGCTGAGAAAACCCACTCAGAATTTTTCTGCAGTGCTGAGGATGGAACCCAGGCCTTGTGCATGCTAGGCAAGCTCTCCACCATCAAGATGCATTCTAGCCCTTCCTTCAGCATTTGAGGCAGTGACCATCCTGCCCTTGAACCACCAGCCAGACACCACTTAGTCACCAGGCAGCTTCCTCCAGACATCATAGGAAATGTTAGGCAGGACTTATAGCTCATTTCTCAGACAGACAGACACAAACACACACACACAGATGTGAGGCCCTTTAATCTACAGTAAGCTTGCTTTGACCCATTCCACGCTGTCTTTCTTAGGTCTCTCTCCCCATCCTCTCCTGTTCTTGTCGGGGCCAAGCATGTCACAGTCTACACGTCCCATCTTCTCGCTTCTCGTGGAGCCTCTTGAGAGCACGTTCTCTGCTCCAACACCTATCTCTGATGGGGGGGCGGGTACCTGCAAACACTTACTCTTCAGGGAAACCCTTTGAATTTGTCATTTGTTCCTGCTCTCAAATAAGGAACCTCGATGTACAGAATTCCTTTACTCTCGGTTCCCTCTTTTCCCTCCTTGCGGTGACTAGGGGCACAGAGCTAGGGCTCCGAAGTCAGTGGGTTCCAGGCAGGGAGAACGGCGGAAGCCCTGCAGTTCTACTTGCGATCAGTAGGGGGAGCCCGGGAGGGAGAAAGGAGGGGATCCTGTAGATCGCAGAAGGTTGTGATGCTCTCACCTGGAGAAGAAAAGCTGCTACGGAGATGAGAATTTAGAATATGGAGTTTTAATTAATGACAACATTGTCCCAGTCCTGGCAGGTCTCCTGATTCTTGCCCACCCTGCTCCCTTTCTCCCCATGATTCTCACCATAGCAGCCAGTGACCCTGCAAGCCACAAGCCAGAGCGCACTTTCCTGTACTTGAACCTGAGACCACCTCCAGGTCTATACTGAGTCTGAGCCGGAGGCCGCCCCTCTCTCCTTTTCCTCCCTCTGGGTCACTCCGCTGTAGCCGCGCTGGTGCTCACGCCCTCCAGGCCTGCACCTGCGCAGGTCCTGGTCCCACTGCCCACTCTACCCAACCTCAGTGCACACACGACTGGCTCCCCCACTTCTTAGAGTCGGTGCTCAGACGCTGCCCTGCTGAGTCATTTCACCCGGCTTTCTTTTTATGCATGGCATTTGTCACCATCTGATATACTTATATATTCATTTATTTGTTTATTGTCACTCTTCCTCACTAGGATGTCAGCCCTAGAAGGTTCCTAGGACAGCTCCCAGTCCATGGTGGGGGCCTAAGAGGAACAAATGAGCCCGAGCTCAAAAGCTCAGAAATCCACACTTTAACTCCAGTTTCAAAGTGACTTCCTGGTCACTCATTCCAAGCATTTAGTACCTCAAACTGAGGAGAAAATAAGTCACTCGGAAAAAACTTCAAAATGCAGAAAAAGACTGTTAATCTAGAATTCAACAATCAGAAAAAATACTCTTCAAAAATGAGGGCAAAATAAAAAAGGTTTTGATCAACAAAATCTTAGAGAATTTATTGCCAATAGCCTTGCACTACAAGAAACTGCAAAGAAGGGCTGTGGAGTGGCTCAAGTGATACAGCACCTGCTTAGCAAGGATGAGGCCCTGACTTCAAACCCCAGTACCACCAAAAAAAATAAAACAAACAGCAAAGAAAGCTTTTCAGACTGAGGAGAAACAATACAATGAAAACTCAGATGTGCATGAAGAAGCAAGCCTGCTAAAAATGGTTCTGTACCATGATGTTTTATGTTTCCTAATTTATTGAAAAGAAATAGAGGCCAGGCTCTTTGACTCAAGCCTGTAATCTCATCTACTTAGGAGGCAGAGATTGGGAGGTTTGAGGTTCGAAGCCAGGCTTGGCAAAAAGCTCATAAGACCCATCTCAACAAACAGAAGCTAGGCCTGGTAGTGCCTATCCCAAAAATAACCAAAGCAAAAAAGGCTGAGAGCAGGGCTCAAGCAATAGAGCACCTGCCTAGCAAGAGCAAGGCCCAGAGTTCAAACCCCAGTACCATAAAAAAAAAAAGGACAAAAGATCAATAGTTTTAAGCAAAAATAATAATGTTTTGTGAGACTTATATGCAGAAATAAAATGTAAAACAGAAACAGTACATAGGATATATGAGATCAGAGAGAGAGATGGAATTGTACAGCTGAAATATCTTTACATTTTGTACAAAATAGTTTGCTATTAACTAAACATAGACTGAGAAGGTAAAGATTCATATAGTAATTCTTAATGCAAGCCACTAAAAAATAAAAGAAAGCAGTATGGAAAAATCAAATAGTGGAAATAAAGTAGAATATAAAAATGTATTTTGTTACACAACCTACTAGAACCTATGGGACAGAGCTAAGGCAGTCCTGAGAGGAAAGTTTATAGCCATGAGTGCATATATTAAAAAGACTGAAAGATCCCAAATCAATGACCTAATGATACATCTCAAACTCCTAGAAAAACAAGAACAAGCAAATCCCAAAACAAATAGAAGGAGAGAAATAATAAAAATAAGAGCTGAAATCAATGAAATAGAAACCAAAAAAACCATACAAAGAATTAATGAAACAAAAAGTTGGTTCTTTGAAAAAATAAACAAGATCGATAGACCCCTGGCAAACCTGACTAAAATGAGGAGAGAAAAAACCCAAATTAGTAGAATCAGGAATGCAAAAGGGGAGATAACAACAAACACCATGGAAGTCCAGGAAATCATCAGAGACTACTTTGAGAACCTATATTCAAATAAATTTGAAAATCTTAAAGAAATGGACAGATTTCTAGATACATATGACCATCCAAAACTGAACCAAGAGGAAATTAAGCATCTGAATAATCTATAACACAAAATGAAATTGAAGCAGCAATCAAGAGTCTCCCCAAAAAGAAAAGGCCAGGACCTGATGGATTCTCTGCTGAATTCTATCAGACCTTTAAAGAAGAACTGATACCAACCCTCCTTAAACTGTTCCACGAAATAGAAAGGGAAGGAAAACTGCCTAACACATTTTATGAAGCCAGTATTACACTTATCCCAAAACCAGGCAAAGACACCTCCAAAAAGGAGAACTATAGGCCAATCTCCTTAATGAACATTGATGCAAAAATCCTCAACAAAATAATGGCAAACCGAATTCAACAACACATCAAAAAGATTATTCACCATGACCAAGTAGGCTTCATCCCAGCAATGCAGGGATGGTTCAACATACGAAAATCAATAAACGTAATAAACCACATTAATAGAAGCAAAGACAAAAACCACTTGATCAATAGATGCAGAAAAAGCCTTTGATAAGATCCAACATCATTTCATGATAAAAGCTCTAAGAAAACTAGGAATAGAAGGAAAGTACCTCAACATTATAAAAGCTATATATGACAAACCTACAGCCAGCATTATACTTAATGGAGAAAAACTGAAACCATTCCCCCTAAAATCAGGAACCAGACAAGGATGCCCACTATCTCCACTCCTATTCAACATAGTACTGGAATTCCTAGCCAAAGCAATTAGGCAAGAAGAAGGAATAAAAGGAATACAAATAGGTAAAGAAACTGTCAAAATATCCCTATTTGCAGACGACATGATCCTATACCTTAAAGACCCAAAAAACTCTACTCAGAAGCTTCTAGACATCATCAATAGCTATAGCAAGGTAGCAGGATATAAAATCAACATAGAAAAATCATTAGCATTTCTATACACTAACAATGAGCAAACGGAAAAAGAATGTATGAAACAATTCCATTTACAATAGCCTCAAAAAAAATCAAATACCTAGGTGTAAACCTAACAAAAGATGTGAAAGACCTCTACAAGGAAAACTATACACTTCTGAAGAAAGAGATTGAGGAAGACTATAGAAAGTGGAGAAATCTCCCATGCTCATGGATTGGTAGAATCAACATAGTAAAAATGTCCATACTCCCAAAAGTAATCTACATGTTTAATGCAATTCCCATCAAAATTCCAATGACATTCATTAAAGAGATTGAAAAATCTACCGTGAAATTTATATGGAAACACAAGAGGCCACAAATAGCCAAGGCAATACTCAGTCAAAAGAACAATGCAGGAGATATCACAATACCTGACTTCAAACTATATTACAAAGCAATAACAATAAAAACAGCATGGTACTGGCACAAAAACAGACATGAAAACCAGTGGAACAGAATAGAGGACCCAGATCTTAAGCCACACAACTATAACCAACTTGTCTTTGACAAAGGAGCTAAAAATATACGATGGAGAAATAGCAGCCTCTTCAACAAAAACTGCTGGGAAAACTGGTTAGCAGTCTGCAAAAAACTGAAACTAGATCCATGTATATCACCCTATACCAAGATTAACTCAAAATGGATCAAGGATCTTAATATCAGACCACAAACTCTAAAGTTGATACAGGAAAGAGTAGGAAATACACTGGAGTTAGTAAGTATAGGTAAGAACTTTCTCAACGAAACCCCAGCAGCACAGCAACTAAGAGATAGCATAGATAAATGGGACCTCATAAAGCTAAAAAGCTTCTGTTCATCAAAAGAAATGGTCTCTAAACGGAAGAGAACACCCACAGAGTGGGAGAAAATATTTGCCAGCTACACATCAGACAAAGGACTGATAACCAGAATATACAGGGAACTTAAAAAACTAAATACTCCCAAAACTAATGAACCAATAAAGAAATGGGCAAGTGAACTAAACAGAACTTTCTCAAAAGAAGAAATTCAAATGGCCAAAAAACACATGAAAAAATGCTCATCATCTCTAGCAATAAAGGAAATGCAAATTAAAACCACGCTAAGATTCCACCTCACCCCTGTTAGAATAGTCATCATCAGCAACACCACCAACAACAGGTGTTGGCGAGGATGTGGGGAAAAAGGAACCCTCTTACACTGTTGGTGGGAACGTAAACTAGTACAACCACTCTGGAAAAAAATTTGGAGGCTACTTAAAAAGCTAAACATTGATCTACCATTTGATCCAGCAATACCACTCTTGGGGATATACCCAAAAGACTGTGACACAGGTTACTCCAGAGGCACCTGCACATCCATGTTTATTGCGGCACTATTCACAATAGCCAAGTTATGGAAACAGCCAAGATGCCCCACTACTGACGAATGGATTAAGAAAATGTGGTATCTCTACACAATGGAATTCTATGCAGCCATGAAGAAGAACGAAATGTTATCATTCGCTGGTAAATGGATGGAATTGGAGAACATCATTCTGAGTGAGGTTAGCCTGGCCCAAAAGACCAAAAATCGTATGTTCTCCCTCATATGTGGACATTAGATCAAGGGCAAACACAACAAGGGGATTGGACTTTGAGCACATGATAAAAGCGAGAGCACACAAGGGAGGGGTGAGGATAGGTAAGACACCTAAAAAACTAGCTAGCATTTGTTGCCCTCAACGCAGAGAAACTAAAGCAGATACCTTAAAAGCAACTGAGGCCAATAGGAAAAGGGGAACAGGTACTAGAGAAAAGGTTAGACCAAAAAGAATTAACCTAGAAGGTAACACACACACACAGGAAATTAATGTGAGTCAGCTCCCTGTACAGCTATCCATATCTCAACTAGCAAAAACCCTTATTCCTTCCTATTATTGCTTATATTCTCTCTTCAACAAAATTAGAAATAAGGGCAAAATAGTTTCTGCTGGGTATTGAGGGGGTGGGGGGGAGAGGGAGAGGGCGGAGTGGGTGGTAAGGGAGGAGGTGGGGGCAGGGGGGAGAAATGACCCAAGCCTTTTATGCACATATGAATAATAAAAGAAAAAAATGTATTTCATTATTAAAAAGATGGGAAACAATAAACAAAAAACTGTTAGAACAAATTGGAAAAAACAACTTTCACTCGAACATAGCAATAATCACACCGAATGTAAGTGAAATCAACATTGTGATTATAGGGCAGCTGTGGTCAGAGTAACTATGGATCACAAGAAAGTTAGAGTGACTATATTAATATTATACAAAATAAATGCCAAGATGATAAGTACTGTTAGAGGCTAAGAAGGATATTTCATAATATCAGAAGGCCAATTCATTAATAATTCAAAATTCTAAACATAGGTATACCTGATGACAGAGCTTCAAAATACATGAAGCAAAACCTCACAGTACTAATGAGAAAAATAGACAAACTCGGGGTTAATTTTCAAGTGTTAAATCAAACTTGCATTCCTGGGGAAAATCCCACTGGGTCATAATATGTTATTATCGCTACACATTTGTAATTTAAATTTGCTAATGTTTCATTAAGGATTTTTGCGTTCATGTTCACGAGAGATGCTGGTCTGAAGTTGTCTTTCCTTATAATCTGTTTATCTGTAATTGGATAAGAATATCAGGTAAGGAAGGTGTTGGAGAAGAGTGAGAATGTGCTGCTCTCATAGAACAAGTTGGGAAGTGTTCTCTCTTCTATATCTGAAAAGAGTTGGTGTAGGATCGTGACATTTCCTCCTTTAATGTTTGATAAAATTCACCAGTGAAACCATATGGGATTGAAGTTGCCTTTGTGAGGGGAAGATTTTAATTATGAATTAATTTTCCTTCACAGATACAGGGTTTTCCATTAATGAATACAGATTTCTGCTTGTATTGTTTTTGCTACTTTGTGTCTGTCAAGAAATTTGTTCTTTTCATGAAATTGTTGAATCTACCACATACACTTCTTCATGGTATTTCTTTATTGTCCTTCTAATGTAGCTAGATTGTCTCCTTTCATTCCTGACATTGGTGACTTTTGCATCTTTTTCCTTAAATGATCCTGACAGGGGATTTTTCCATCTATTAATTGTTATTCAGGATTTGTTGACTTTCTCCTTTGATTGTCTGTGGTTTTGCTGTTTATTTGTTTAGGTGGCACCTGCAAGGCGGGTGCTCTACCATTTGAGCCACCTGTCATCTCTTTCCCTCTTGTTGATCTCTATTTTTTGTTGCTTCCTTCTTTCCATCACTTTGGGGTTAATTTGTTCTTTTCTGGGTTGAAAAAGCAGCATGGCCCATTGATTTAAGCTTTACTCTTTCTAATTAATCATTTGCAGATCCAAATTTTTCTCTACGGTTTAGCTGAATTTCACCAACATTTATATATCGTGATTTCATCATCACTTAGCTCATGAGAACCATGAGATTCTTATAACTGTATCGCTTACCTCCTAAATTTGGAGTATTTTTAAAGAAATCTGGTTTTAAAAATGAATAGTTTATTCTAGAGTGACTTTAGATTTACAAAACAGTTACAAAGATATTATTAATAGTTCTGCATATCTCTCCCAATGATAACATCTGTATTACCATGGCACCTGGTTTGGGAGGTTTCAGTCCATGAGTGGCCAGCCCTATTGCTTTGGGGCCTGTGTCAAGACAGCATATCATGGCGGCAAGACATGGTAAAATTGTTCCTCTCATGGCTACGACACAAAAGAGAGTGAGAAGAAGAGGGACAGGATCCCACTACTTCCTTCAATGGCACACCCCCCACTAGGCCCCATCTCTTAAAGTTCTACCACCTCCAAATAGTGCAAAGACAGAGACCAAGCCAAGAATAGAGCATTCTATATTAGTCAGGGTCCTCAATTGAAACAGAACCTATAGTAAGAGGGTACTTACATGACTACAGACTGAAGAGACCCTCCTGTCCATCTCTCAAGCCAGTGACTGCTCAGTCCAAGAAACTGGAAGCCTCAGAATGAGAGAGAGACCAGAGATGCAGATTCAATACAAGGTTGAAACCCTAAACACCCCCTGCAGAAGCTGAAGAATCTGGAGTCTGATGTCTTCCCAGCAACAGCAGCAGTAAAACCCACATCCACTCAAGAAGGGCCAATCATGCACATGTGAGAGATTCTTCTTTCTGTTTTTTTTGTCAGTCTGGGCCCTCAGCCTCTTGGGTGGTGTCACCTGCTTTCAACACAGATCTTTCCCACTCAGTTTACTGACTCCATAGAAGCACCCTCACAGACACGCCCAGAGGTAGGCTTTGCCAATTTTCTAGGCACCCCTCAATCTAATCAAGTTGACCACCAATATTAACCAACACAGTGTGTATCTAAAAAGCACTTGAAAAAGTGCTCAGCATCCCTAGTCACCAGTGAAATGCTAGATAAAGCCACAATGAAATACCAATTCAGACTCATCAAAATATCTCGAATTTAAATATCCACAACATCAAGTGCTTTTGAGATTGTGGAGCAACTGGAAGTCTTATACATTGCTGTAGAGGATATAAAATGACAAAACCACCTTAAAAACCTGTTTGCCAGTTTCTTATGAAGTTAAAGATATGCCTACCCATAGTCTAATAATTCCGTGCATGTGTGTGTGTGTATACCTAAGAGAAATTTAAAAAATGCTCATAAAAAGCGTTATTTCAGAATGTTCATAGTAGATTTTTGTATAATAGAAAAGAGCATGGACAACTCAATTATTCATCTACAACAATGAACAATAGATAATGAATAAACACTGTGGTACATTTATAAAACAGATCCTCTTCCGCAAGAGGGATCGAAGTAATGATAATACATCACTCTGAGCTGAAGAGGGACCACTGAAAAGTCACCACTATGCAAATCTCTTAGATGAAGCATAGGAATAGAAAAACTAATCTAGAAAGGTGCCTGACTGGGGAAAGAAGGGGACAGGTTGATGGAGAGAGGTATAAAATTACAGTGTAGTGCAGGTGCTATAGCTAACAATATTGCAGTATAGAGGATTATGAATGTTCTTGCACAAAGAAATGATCAATGTCTGAGATGATGAATATGACAAATACCTTGATTTGGTCATTACACAATTTATACATTTATCAAAACATCACACTGTACCCCATAAATATGTATAACTACCATGTGTCAATTGAAAACAAAACTTACTTTGAAAAGGAAAGGAAGGTGTCAGGAATGAGAGGTCCAGGCAGTGGGCAGGGGCTGCCTGGGCATGAGGAATATTATCAAATGATGGAAATGGGTCCATTAGGCACACACCTTCTTCAGTCTCATGAACAGGATAGCTAAGACGTGCACATTTCGCTGCGACTGTTGAGTATGTGTTCATTCATTCATTTTAAGCAAGGTGTGGGAGAACATGCACGTGGGAGGGAAAAAGAGAAGGTGAAAGAAGGGAAGGGAGAGGAGAAGAGAAGAGAAGAGAAGGTAGTAGAGAAGAAGGGACAGGGAAAGTACCTTGCCTAGACAGTGCAGATTGCACAGTTTGTGGCACTGGGTTCTGAGTGGGGAGAGCCTAAATCAGCGGGGTGCACACTACCATCAACCTTCCTGGGTTCCTGTGCCAGTTACATGTCTTCACCTGGATTTGTGAAGTTCTTCAGTAATGCTTTCCTTTTCCTTTTTCATTTCTCCCTGTTCTCTTTCCTCTCTCTTTCCTTTTCCTTTCTTTCTCATTTACTCCTCCTCCCCCTCTCCTTTTTGGTGGGTGAGGAAAATGACATGCACACTTATTCAATGATGTAGAAGAATTAGTTTAATTGAATTGACAGATTACCAAACACTCCTAGTTACTGTGGTGACACATGACTACCAGAGAAATGCCTACCAACCTATGTATTAAGAGAGGTTTCCTCTGGACATTGGTCTGCAACCATTTTGTATAACAGAATCCTGCTACCCTAATGCTTTCTGTCTCCTCTAGGAACTGTTTCCACTGGTCACAGGGCAAACTCCCTGCTTGTTAGAACAAGTTCCTAGCTGCTTCCTCAAGTTCTCTGAATTTTTTTCTTTAACCAAGAATGCTTCGGTCTTTTCTCAAACATATTTATGCCATTCATATGTGTTATTATAAGCTTGTATTTTATTATGCAGAGAAAACTGAGTGGCAAAGGCAGTATGTTTCTATGTACACTAAGAACAAATACTTTGATTTGGTATCAAAAGCCTTGATAAAGGCAGGCTGTTAAAAAAAATGAACACTCTCTGATGATATATAGCTCTCCCTCTTCCTGTCCCTCTTTTTTCTTGGGGGGAAGGGTGGAATTGGGGTTTGAACTCAGGGCTTTGTACTTGCAAAGCAGGCACTCTACCGCTTGAGCCATACCTCTAGTCCATCTTGCTTTGGTTATTTTGGAGATGAGGTCTCATGAACTTTTTGCCTGGGCTGGTCTTAAACTGGGATGCTCCTGATCTCAGCCTCCCAAGTAGCTAGGATTCCAGGCATAAACCATTGGCATAGGCTGTGCACCTCTTTATAAGCAAAAACAGAGTTGGCTTTCCTCTTCCCAAGGCTAAACACTCACCATCAAGATTTAGGCACCCCTTTAAACTAACGCACATACATATAGTTACAGTAAAGGATCAGTGAGAAATATCTTCAGTTCACTCCCATATCAGGAATTATAGTTTACCCAAAAACAACTCACATAACTCTCCTTGCTTGCAGTCTTCCACCTCTAGAACAGCTGACTTTGATCACTAAATCTTGGATCACTACACTCCCCAATTTGAGTCTCCAGTACATCTTGCTGAATTTATAGCTTCATGGCAATTACCCAGGCAGAAAAAGATGCTGAAGTGACCTCCACAGTCATCAGAAATGATCCATCACACTTAATATGCTAACAATCATATCTGTTTTGTCCTGATTCTTTGAAAACTGGTAAACCATATGTATGTTTGACATGATAAATTTCTATTAAACAGATTATTTAATAAATCAGAATGCAAATTATTCCATCATGTTGGAAAAAGAAGTTTAACTTTATTTAAAGGAAGAAGTTTAACTCTTAATGAAGTTGAAGTTGATGACATTATTGTGTCATAGGTATTTGTGACTCCACTTTTTCTCCAGGAAGGAGGTTGAGGAAGTTTCTTAATTTGAAGTAGAATATATCTTTAGTGGCCAGGGATCCTAAACTTTCCACTAAAAAAAATACATAATTATTTGTGAAAAATGCACACATTTTCCTGGGGGAAAATTATACCACAATCCTGTTTTCTTTCTACCCACCTTTGAACATTAACCACGTTCAAGAACTGCACTAAGAGAAAAGATTCCGTTTGTGAATGGAAGAGTTCCCAAGAGGATGGCTAAAAATAAGAAAATGCACTTTAACAAGATATATTTGCCTCATCAGAACATGACGATTCACTTATTCATTTATTTATCTAACGAATTTTGCTCTACTTTAGAATTTATCATAAAAATATCAGTTTCACAAAGTATGCAAATATAAAAATTATACAGCATGTGAAAATATATTTAAACATAAAATATCTGCCCACGTGTGTTTAGAAGAATTCATAGCATATTCTTTAATGGTAAAGCTGTTCTCATCATTCCTCTCTGTTTTTCAAACAAATTGATTTGATGAACAAAAGCAAAGTGTTTGAGTCAATTATAATAGACTCCATTTTTTTCCTCCTCTGCCTAGTAGAAGAGAGCCTCCAGGTGGCGCTAGAGTACAGCAATTTATTTCACCTTGCAAAGCAAGTTGAATCACAATAGGCTTTCCTAATGCCAGTCAAATGAGCTGCCTACAGACCAAGGGAAATTGTAACTTGCTCACCTTTGCATTATTTCCATAACTTATTTAAAAATTATTTCCATAATTTTTAAAGTACATTCAATAATCTGTCTCTTGACGATTTTTAAGATAAAGGAATAGTGAATAATAATCTCTTCCTACAATAACTTCCTGGATTCAGTCAGATACTCATGTGCGTGTGTCTTCAGTCCAGGCTCCTGGAAGGCAGAGTCTGTTCTTTCTGTGCAGGTCCCAGTTCCTAGCTAAATATAGCAAGAGCCCAAAAGTCCTTGATGAATGCAGAATTGCAGCGCAGTCTACAGCTGAAACGCCAAGAGGCTTGTCAGTGTCGATACCACAGCAGAGTGACATGCAGTGAAGTTACTTAACTGAAATGTGTAAATTGAATTGTCTAACTTGAAATGTCTTTGAAGTGATAATTGTTTTTTTATTTTTTATTTATTTTTATTTATCTAGACAGTATCTCTCTATGTAACCCAGGTTGACTTCAAAATCTCAATCTTCCTGCCTCAGCCTCCCAAGGGATTACAGGTGTGTTCCACCAAGCCCAAATATTTCATTTTAAAATGCTATTTTAGAGCAGTAATGCTTCTCCAGTACTTCTAGGAACCCACTTTCCTATCCAGAGCACAAACTTCAGATCCTATGTCACATTCCATACAATTCTGCATTCCAATAGTGCCTCAGTAGTTAGTGGATGGATGGATGAATGCTGAACAGCTAGGGAATGTCCTAATTATTTCTTTTAATTAGGAAGTTTTAAGTCCTTAAGCAAGTTGCCAGACATATTCTTTTGTCGATTGTTAAAGTGCTAATCTATTTATCTGTATTTCCAAAACTTTTTCTTAATTACATGATGCAATTAAGAAAATAATCTCTCTTTGGATCACATTTAGCCATAAGTCATATACCCTCTATTCTCATATGGTTCATATCTTCTCAAAGAGTCATACAATTCAGGAGACTTGGGAAATATTCATGTTTTTTAGTGAAGCTGTACTTTGACATATTGTATCTGAACTCCTGCATTTAGAAGAACCCATGGCATACTCCTTCATGTTGAACTTGTTCTCATAACTCATTAAATCTCTAAAGGATGACATGCGATTGGTCAGCCAGGGAGGGGACAAGGGTGGAGCTGATCGTTTTAAACACTGTGACTCAGACCCTGAGCTTGTATTGGCTGAGTTATCCTTTCTATAGCAACTTCAGATTTATGATGTATTCAGCAATTATAGACTCAACTACTTTAAATATTAAGTATTTATCCTCTGAGACAGGACCTTAAGAAGTGCTGGTAGCCAAGTCGGCCTCCTGATCACACAGGTCATTCAAAAGTGAATAAGTGAATTACCTTGGAAATTTGGAGTGAGCACACAAGAATGGAATCCTTTGTAAATGAAATTCCACTGGGTAGGGCTTCTGCGAGGCCTGCAATGTAAATGAGAGAAAGGAGAATCACAGAGCCATTTTGCTTTAACTGTATTTTGAGTAGTTTCAGCAAATTCCTGACTAATGGAATCAAATTGAGGCAGAATCGTGTAAAAGGACCTACAAAATATATTCCCCAACCTTTCTTTCTGATTAACTTGGTATGTTAGCATTTCAAATACAGCCTTTCATTATTGATATCACATTATATAAATTTGTATCTGATACATAGTCTTGGCTTTGAAGAAAAAAATTCTTGTTTCTACTGAGTCCTGCTCAAAATGAAGACAGCAGCACGGGATTTTTCGTAAGGTATAACTCCCACAAGCCATGCTGCTCCTCCTCCCCAAGCAACATAAGACAAAAAGCATCATGAGAAAGAAGAGTCTCGAAAACGCTGGAAAAGACTGGCAGACATTGTTGGAGGTGAGCTCATCAGTCTCAGCCCAGCTTCTTAAATAGGAGCTGAGGTGATGGTGTGCATCCTGTGTACTCATCTAGAATTCTCTTCACCTGAGTTTTTTGTTTTTAGTTAATCGTTTGACTTCTTGATTTACATTGCTTTGACTACACTTCAAATTTTGAGTCTGGACCTTTTCCCAAGCCAAGGAAATGCAGTAAGGTCCTCTCTCTTGCTGCGGGTATCAAGTCAGACCCACGATTGCAAGTGGAAAGAGCCCACACTCTTCAGTGTGCTGGGTGCCTGAGTGAGGACATTCAGTACCTGAAGTGTGGTGAATGGATTTTCCACTCACAGTACTTTCAACTTACGATAGGTTTATTGGGACGTACCCCATCTTAAGTCCAGGAGCATCTGGATAAGTATAGATCTTTCCAGAAAGCAGTTCCTGCCCTCTGGAGCCCCTTGCATTAGTTCTGAACACCCAGCCCATTCCCCAGCTGCAGGCTCTTTGCCACCCCTTGCTCCTCCTGCGTCAAGAAACAGGTCGGCACAGAGGAGCTCCATCTTGACATCTCAGACATGAGAGGGACCTGCTGGATGCCCACCTGAGCCCTGCAGAATGGGAAGTTCTGAAGGTGGAGCTGAGAATCCTCATTTTAAATAAGCCTGGCTTCCTTCTGATGTGTACATTCTGCCTACAGCACTGACCTATTTCTCCTGATTCTCCCTTCCTTGGGTAACTCTCTTTGAAAGAGGAAGGAGTTATTAGAGTCTTGCTTCTTGAATTTTATTGTGAATTGAATCACAGGGAATCTTGTTAAAATGCAGATTTTGATGTGGTTAGTCAGGAGGACCTAAGCTTCTGCATTTCTAACACACTCCCAGGTGATGTGGCCACTGCTGTGTCTGTGGACCACATTTTGAGTGACAAGGATTTAGGGCAGGGAACCCATGGCCTTTGACAAAACGTAACATTGAAGAATGGTCCTATCTATCCATTTTTGAATTGCGAGTTCACTCATTGAGTAATAAACTCTGGAAGCTGAGCATGCATGTACAGTGTGCTCTTCTAAGCAAATAAAATGTAAGCAAAATTAGCTGCCATTAAACATACCAATAGTGCACTGCATGGTGATTAGGCATGACTGCTAAGCAGGCCACTTAATTGCCATCATTACTATTGCTTGTTCCCCAATGACATATTTAGGTCCTTTTCTGTTTTGATCTTATTTCTCCCAATACAAAAGAACTTTTGTTACCATGATGTTCTCACCTGATGATTTGAATAAGTTTAAATCAGAGTCCAAATGATTTTGCTTTTGACAAGGGGAATGGTCTGGAGAAGTCATCAGGTATTAACATTCCCATATGGAGAACAGAAGGACTGGGAAAAGAAAATAGAAGTGGAAGCTCAGAAATAGTAAGGAAATAAGTGATAAATTCATGATCTTTTGATGGCCAATCCTTGTGAAGGCCAATCCTGAGACAGATTTGTGTCACTTAGTCAGGTTGCGACCCTCTGCCTGTGAGCTGAGAGGGTGTAGCCAGAGTTAGAAGGCATTCTCTGGTGTTAGGCACTTCCCTCACTTCTATGATGGAGTCAGTGTTGGGCCTAGCCCATTTATTGACACAAAGACATTCTTTAGAAGTTTCTAGTGAATTGTTTTTGTCCTGCACAGTATGTGAAGTCTTAAGTTTATGACTTTCCCTTCTTCCTCATCACTAAACTTTTTAGATCACTAAACATTTAACTTTCCTGTTAAGGTAATTGGGATGGTGTTTGAACAGCAAAGATTATACAGCAATTGAATTAGAACCCTTAAACTAAGTCACCCGCAGCAGCCAATCGTCCCCAAGGATCCCCAGCTGGGGACACTGAGCTGTGATTATTGCTCTGCCCACCTCCCTGGAATAAATGCTATGGGAGCGTTATAACTGCTATGTGGTTAAGAACAGCCCTTCCAGCTGCCCTCTGCACCCTCGTGATAGAGACCAAAATCACTCTCTAGCTTTGGGGGTTCCCTGGGCCCCAGTACCACTTTTTGAAGAGAGCAGTTCCTGTCCTTCAAGGGTTCTCTCTGTCCCTGTGGTTTCTAGGTGCCCATAGGGACTGCAAGTTTGCTGAATCAAAATTTTTCCAGCCAGACTCAGGCGTCACATGGCAGTGGTAGTTTCATTTGAGTAAACACTGCAGGTGGCCACACCAAGCAAAAGATGACTCATCTGGCTTACAAATGAGGAATGAAGTTAGGCATTTTTCAGTGTCTTTTGGATGGAAGAAAGTCTGAGTGGTATGTGGTAGCTATCCCAAGAGGACCCTAGCATTGGGTGGGGTCTGCTTGACTCAAATCAGAACCAGTCAGGGGAGTCAGGCCTAGAAGATGACACCCCAGAGAATCATGCCTGCAAAGGAGAAACTATAAGCACAGGAGGCGTAATTAGTGTTCTGAATTACACAACATTATTCAAAGTTTCCCACCTCCTTCAATGAATTGAGGAGGCCTCTGTAGATCCAGGTGTGATACTGAATCAAATTTAACTAGCCTTAAAAGAAATCAAGTTGTATACAAGGAAACTACACAGTTCTCCCCCTGTGTGATTTCCATAGAGGCCTGCTGAGTTATAGGGTCATTACCCTAAGGCAAGATGACAGAAACAAAGCCAAAGAAACTATCTAGGGGGACACTTTAGGCCTTCTTTAAGGAGCTAACTTGAACGAGGAACTCCCCAGTTTGGCTGCCCTTGGAAACATCTAGAGAGTTTTAAACCCTAACAGTAGTAATGCTGGGAGCTGATTGCTGGGGAGCAGGTGGCATGGGGGAGGGGAGTAAGATGGGGGATGATCTGTGATTTACCCTATTTGTACTTGCTATGGCTTAAATATCAAGTAAGAGAAGACACCCACTGGTGGCTGAGTCAGGCCATGCAGAGCCTGGGCCTCATGGGAGACTGTTTCCCACCCATGGGAATGGTGAGGGATAAAAGAAGGTTCCTGCAAATCCTGCAGTGATTGACATATACGGGCCATCGCTGCCCTGCTCCAGGCCACTTTCTTCCTTCCAGGCTGCTTCTGCTGGCATCCTTCACCTCTGCCTTAGCCACTGCCAGCTGATTACTGTTCTCCTCCAATGCTGTCACCTGTGGGACAACAGGTCTGGGGAAGGGCTCCTCTTCTGCTTCAGGCTGAGCTAAGTTGTGCATTGATGGTATTCTATGCCCTTAAAAACTACTCTTCTAACTTCAAGAGGCTTCTAGTCTGGAGGGAGGGGAGAAGTGCAGATGCTGTTTGGCTCACCAGCACAGTTCCAAATCCCACGTCACCTACAGAATAGCAAACAAAACTAACTGCTCACTTTCCCTGCTTCCCTCAAAACTGAGGAGGAGAGGTAGAGCGGGAGAGAAGAAAGCAAATTGCTGTAGCCTGGGTCTGAAGCTCAGTGCACGTGCCCCTTATAACCATGAGGCAAAAGCTAAAGAAAAAAATCATACATACAGGAGCTCTGGGATCTTTTCACCATTAAACCAGTACCCCAAACTGTCTCTACTTATGTACAAGCTTGCGGTCAGGTCTTCTCAGCTAGCACCTAAACAAACTCCAAACTGGTACAGGTACATGTTATGCACTGAAAGGTGAGGCTAGAATGCTTCTTAGAAAGAAAAGAAGGAAAAAGAAAAGAAACAAATCCTGGCCCTTCAGCAAAATCTTAGGTGAAATTGTTAATGGTGCTGGTTCAGTCTGTGATCAGAAGACTTCCAAATTCTTTGTTCTGCATGGCAGAGTCCATGGCAGGACACATGGGTGTAAAGGGAGTTTATTAAAAGTTAGGGAAGGGAAATACAAGGGAGCATGATGGGGCACAAGTGGAATCGGGACAGAGCGTGCTTCTCTTCTCCAGGTGCTTTTAAAAACTTGCGCTAGCACTATTCACAATAGCCAAGTTGTGGAAACAGCCAAGATGCCCCAGCACTGACGAATGGATCAAGAAAATGTGGTATCTATACACAATGGAATTTTATGCAGCCATGAAGAAGAACGAAATGTTATCATTCGCTGATAAATGGATGGAATTGGAGAACATCATTCTGAGTGAGGTTAGCCTGGCCCAAAAGACCAAAAATCGTATGTTCTCCCTCATATGTGGACATTAGATCAAGGGCAAACACAACAAGGGGATTGAACTATGAGCACATGATAAAAGCAAGATCACACAAGGGAGAGGTGAGGATAGGTAAGACACCTAAAAAACTAGCTAGCATTTGTTGCCCTTAACGCAGAGAAACTAAAGCAGATACCTTAAAGCAACTGAGACCAATAGGAAAAGGGGACCAGGAACTAGAGAAAAGGTTAGATCAAAAAGAATTAACCTAGAAGGTAACACACACGCACAGGAAATTAATGTGAGTCAATGCCCTGTATAGCTATCCTTATCTCAACCAGCAAAAACCCTTATTCCTTCCTATTATTGCTTATACTCTCTCTACAACAAAATTAGAAATAAGGGCAAAATAGTTTCTGCTGGGTATTGAGGGGGGGGAGAGGGAGGGGGCAGAGTGGGTGGTAAGGGAGGGGGTGGGGGCAGGGGGGAGAAATGAACCAAGCCTTGTATGCACATATGAATAATAAAAGAAAAATGAAAAAAAAAAAAACTTGCGCTAATCTACAGAAGGACCAAACCAGATGATTCCCATCCAATAAGCAATGAGGTGGGGAGGGACCTGGTGGTTCCCAGCCAGGTGAGGGTGGTCTGGGCCATCACTGAGCCGGACGTGGGCAACCTACATATACATATGAGTTCTGAACTTTCCCTACTTCTAAATCACTTTCATAATGAGAAATGGGAGATGAGGAGATGATCCTAAGCAGAAGAGTAATGTGAGCCAACATCTAAGGCACATAAAGGCAACATTGGTTTGCATATTTTGTCAAACAGAAGGTGGCAGAGGCTAAAGGAAGCATGAGACTCATGCTCCCAGAGACACAACTAAATGCCAAATCATGAAGCACCCCTTTTGAGCCACTACCGGTATCAACTTGATTCTGAAGACAAAGGTTGAATCTTGAAGAATTTTAGGCTGAGAATGTAAGCAATCCTACCCCTAATGCAGGATATTACTTCTAGGAATTTGTATTCAACTCTTAACCTTACAGACAGTGAAAAACCAGGAAAATCTAAGCATCACCAATAGAACACAGCAAGATAAATGACAGTATATCCTGATGATGAAATATTTTTGCAACCATATTCGAGGTGATATGTTTTTATACTAGAGACATAATAGCTAAAGAAAAATTCACAATATCTAAGTTTGTGCTTAGATCGGTGCTGCTGTTTGCTTCTGAGCCCTTGTACTCAGAATTGTGGGCAAACCAGATTTGGGAACAATAGTCTTAGGTCATTCCCTGGATCTTGCTCTCACCCCACCCAAAGACCTTCCTACTGTCCCTCAAGATTTCTTGTTTCTCTGGAATCCCATCTTAGCCTTTGGCACCCTCAACACTCCTACATGAACTTTGGCTTTGAGCCCTTCTTCCCCCACTAACTTGAGTGAGCTCACATCCCACCCTCACTGAGGGTAAGAATACATAGATTTTTGATTCCCGCCAGAGCAGTGTGTCATGGCTATCACAATACCTACTCTGACTACTGTTTTTACCAAACACAACCCTGGCAGCAAGGTTTGAATCATGGGACTCTTCATTGCAAACAAACTATGGTAGCAGTTCATCAGTGGGCTGGCATTTTAAAACTAAGTCAAGCATGTCAATTTCTTGCCCTCAGGGACTTCAGGTTGGGGAAGCAAGGCAGTTAACAGCAGGAGCTGAAGTTGAAGTGATGTGTAGTTGAAGCCAGGAGGCATCGTGTAGTCATTAATAAGTCAGGGCCAACCAGTGATGAGAAAGCAGAAACTATGAGTAGGGCCGACTCAGTGATGCATTCAAGAAAAAAATGATGCAGAGGAGAGGGGAAATGAGGGGTACTGAGAGGTGAACAGAGAGGCCCCCCTCTAGAAAATAGCAGCCTTGCACAAATAGAGATGAATTAGAGAAAAGGTCCAGAAATTCCAGCAATTGAGATTCTTACAGGTTGCCACTTGATAAAATGGTGGCTGATCTCCTGTGTCTTATTTTGTATTTCAGATCACCTCCTTATTCTGTGTTTTCCTCACACTAACATATCCTATTTTTTCACTCCCTCTGTATTTCATTTGACCTGCTATAAAAGTCTCTGTTGACATCAGAAAAGCTAACTTGAATTGATTAGTCCATTTACTTAGTTTCTGAATTATTTATTCACTCATTCATTCTTTAATATAGTCTATAAAATATATTGGAATTATACCAATATATTCATGTACTAGGAACAAGAAGATAAATGAAATAATACTTGTCTTAATGACTGTTCAGTACTAGCCCTTATGGTTCTGAGAGAAAAAATAAGTACAAGAGGTATTTAGGATAGAATGGATATGATGGAATATGAGAGGTAAGTGAGAAAAGATTGAAGAAGAGGGTGCAATGAGAAATTTATGATTGTGTTTCAGGCTTCTGCTAGGTCACTTAGAGAATGATAGTGCCAGTATCTAAAATAAGGAATTCTGGAATAAGGAATGATGAGTTTAAGAACACCCACATCTAGGTGTCCAGTACACAGCTGTGAGATCATAACTTAGGCACAGATTTAGGGAAAAAAAATCACCTGCAATATTCAAATCTATGGCTATTATGAAAAGAAGGTTAAGAATATAATTCTGGATAGAACCAACATTTAAGTGAAGGTCAGAGAATGAGATTTCTGGGAAGGAGACCAAGTAGAGGTAATTCAATTAGTAGGAGGACAAGCAGGAGAATAGTCAGAGAAGCTGAAGAACAGATGATGTCAAGTAGGAGGACAAGATCAATCATGCAAATGCCACAGAGAAAGATATAGGCTAGGTATATTTGTAAGAGGAAGGAAGTTATAGGTGACCTTCACAGAGGGCCTAGTGAGAGAATGTCAGAGGTCAAAGAGCTGACAATAAAGTGTGAATGACTTAGTCACACTTTTAAGCCAGACTATAGGCAGAAGAGAGGTAGGGAACATCCCAAAGAGGATGTGTGAGGCGATGGAGAATTGAGAATCAATGGAACCCATTTATGGAGCCATCTGCAGGTCTCCATCCTTTTGAGTGTCTGAAGGGAAAGTTTAGCTCGCAGATTCCAGCTGAGCTTCCCAATAGAACTACTCCTCTGGGTCCACTTCAAGAGCCTGCAGTAGCTTCTGGATGTAGCTTCTGGATGTAGTCTCCACATGCATGCAGAAAGAGAAGGGAATGCCTAGTGCTCGGTGTGGCTCCCCTGCAAGAAGGGAAGGAAAGGATGATTAGTGGAGCCAAGTTTCTGAGTAAGCCCAAGTGTGAGGCCTTGGGCACAGGAGTGAATAGCTCACCTTCTGGGACAAAGGGGAAGGATAAAAGAATTATATTCAGGTGCAGATGTGCTTATAAATGTATGGACAAGACAAGACCAAGTCCCAAGGATGATTTTATTTTTTGTAAACTGAAAACAAAGTCTGCTAGTGGCAAGATGTGAGGAAACCTGTCCTACCACTACCACTAAAAGCATATCCATAGATTGGACACTGATCACATGGCATGTCCTTTCTGTGTATTACTTTTCTCAGCCCAGCACAGCCTTCTGGAGTACTCTTAGCTCAGTTTTACATATGAGGAAAATGAGGCCCAATACTCATTCATGTCATACTAATGAGACCTAACACTTGTTCATAAAATACTTGTTAATAAAATGAGGCCTAATATTTGTTCATGTCACCAGCTAGTAAGTGCCAGTGAAGGCCATAGGAGAAAATGGCAATGAGAGCAGCAGAGAAAGATTACTGGGGTTTTGGGAAGAAAATAGAAATCAAAAAATTGCAAAATAAATGCCAATCTAAGGATTAAGTACTTTTCTCCAGGGGTGTGTTGGAACTGGGGCAGAAGAACAGAGCAAGAAGATGAGCAGATGATTTGGGGCTAACATTTTGCAGTGTGAGTGTCATGGAAACCCAAAGTAGATGAAGATTTATTGGCAAAATTGATTAATAGAGAGACCATGGGAATCAGGCTGGGAAGAGGAGAAAATGAGGCCTGAAGACAATGATAGGGTGAAAGAAAATGCAAAGGTTATAGAAATGGAGTTTGAAATGATTGGAATGGCAAGTATTTGGAATTTAGAGCATGCAAAAACTGAAATAATATGAGGCTGATTAAGTTGTGGTCAAAGGCTAATAAATTGTAGTTACGGAATATAAATGGGGATCTATTCTGAAAATAGAATAGAAGTGACTATCATTAGACTTGAAAAACACAAGGAATTGAAGATCTAAGGTATAAAATGGGATTAATACTTAATGATTATTTATACCTTGCTTTATTCTAAAAAAGAAAAAGTGTAGACTGAATTTTCTCAAAATGATTGTGAGATTTTATAAACAAAAATATTATCACTAGCTGTACAGGGCACTCTGATGTATGGAAATGACAAAGAGAAGATGGTTTTGCATGAAGCAGCAATGGAAATCAAGAAAAATTCCGACTCACTCATGTGACCGCATGGTCAGATGGGTAAAAGAGAATACACAGTCCACTCTGGTGAGGGCCACTACACATAGTGTGTCCTAAAAAAATAATAATAATAGTAAGGATCAAGCTTCCTCTAAAGCTAAGATGAGCGATATTCATCAGTAATAACCTGAACAGTTGAAGAGTCTTGGGACATGCCCAAGGTGTTTGGGACAGTATTGGGCAAGATCAAGAAAGTGTAAAAATGAGTGACACCAAGTAAGGCCGGAAGAGGAATTACAAAACGGTTTTGAAATTCAGTGAAATCTGTAGTTGGTTCATTTCTTTAAGTTGTTTATTCTTCTCCATTTTCTTTCTTCTTTTTGGTCACTCGTTTTATGAGGATGGTCCCCTGGAATTTATCTTTTAGATTGCAATGTAATACTTCATTGTTTATTGTGGTGATTAAATTGTTCAGCTTTGGTCACTGGGAGTTCTTTCAATTGACTCCTTTGACATGACTCTGTTTTGTTTTTGAACACTACTTTATATTCTGGCATTACATCATGCTCCAGATTCATCTTGTATCTTCCTTCCACCAGTCCTATATCCAGATGTTTCTCCCAAACACCCTAGTTCCTTGTGTTAGAGAGTGGTATTTCTTCTCCCAAAACCCTGGTTCTTTGTGTTGGAGATTGGGTGGTAGATGTTCTTATTGTTACTAGAGTGTCATTGATACTAGGCACTCTCTGTGGGCAGAACCAGGAAATATACATACATATGCTAACTCACATATATACACGTACCTACCATTGTTTCTCTATCTATTCATCTGCATTGATGGAAGCTAGACATTAGTTCATTCTGATGTTTTAGATGGAATCAAATCCAGTGGGGTCCATTTGAGCCTTCCACATTGCTCATCTATCTCATTTCTCTCTGTAACAATGAATGGGAAATCTAGCTCCCACCACCTGCCACCCAGTTATTTATTTGTTCAATCATAGTATACACATACAATTCTGAAAAGATTCAGAATTGTTAACTCAAATCCTCATGAGAACAACCTTCCCAACTAGAATATCATGCTTTTGAACACAGTTTCTCTCATCTTTGGTTTCCCATCAAAACACCACTTTCCAGAGTTATATTTTTCTCCCCACCTGCATTGGTTTTTGTTTATTTGTTTTGCTTTGCTTTGCTTGTTTGTTTGCACTGCTGGGGATTAAACCCAGGGCCTCACGCATGTTAGGCAAGCACTCTACTGTGAGCTATACCCCTAGCCTCATTGGTTGATTTTTAAACTTCCTTATTTATTTTCAGCTGTATTATCAAACACTTTTCAATCCTACTTTTAAGCATTAATTTCTAGTATTTCAATAGCTTAATTTTTCAAAAAGTCATATGCTTCTTCATTTTCCATTCTTTAAAGGTGTACTACAATGATGCCAAGCACGAAATCATCTTTCTTAGTTCGAACTGTATTACAAAATATAATAAATACAAACTACTGTTGTAAAGCAACTTAACATAGGCATATATTCTTCAGCTGACTGAAGAACACAGGTTCACAAGGACCCTCGTGCAGCTAGAAAGTGACTCAAAGGGACAGAGAACAGAGATCGTTGATGATGGGTCAGTATGAAAACAGCCTATCTTCAGGATTAGGTGCTTTGGGATGAAATTAAGCTACAGGGAATGAGAGTGGCCCATGGCTTTCCAGAAAGTCCAGTATGACAATGGAAATTTTGCCAGCACCATCAAGAGAGGATAATGGAAATACCATCCTCGATTTCACCTACAATGATGGGGAACTCAAGATCCAGACCATGGCCAGGTGCCTGAGAAGGTAGGAAGGTAAGCACATAAGCAGGTACACATAACCATGTGGGAGTCTATTTTGGAGGGTGGCAAGTGCATGCAGTCTGCCAACTTCGTGTTATTTTCTATTAGACTTTTAAAGACAAGTTTGTTAATGGAAGGCTTTTTCAGTATTTTAGCTATTTCCCAGATCACTAGAAATACGGATTTGCTATATAGTGACAACCTGCTGAATACCTATGCGAGTTACATGGAAAGCTATAAAGCGAGCAATTGACTGAAGACTTTGCTACCCTAGTTATTTCCCAGCATTCCTTATAGACCCTGGCTTCTAAGATTACAACAACACAAATGTCCAAGAAGCAATCACAAAAATATTCTCAGGGATAGAATTGAAGGGGTCCTGGTGGTTTGACCTTCTGTCTCCTGATCATGAGACCCCCTGCGGAGGAACTTGGAAAAGGACTTTAGGAGGTGCTCAATTGTTGGGGCTTATCAGGTAGGAAGTCGTACCTTCTGCAGTCCTCTCTGAGACTGCATAGCCAATAGAACTAGAATTCCTTTCAGTTGAACACAAGAGTGCCAGCAACAAAGATATTGTTCTTGGCTTCATGACTTTCATACCAAAATGACTCAAATATAACCAATGACCACAAGTGGCTTACAATTCAGTTAGAAGAACAAGAAATTCACACACAAAGATAATGTTCACATAGACTTTGTGATGGTGGCCTGAGAATAAAGGATAACTAGGGTTTCACAAGATGTAGATGAAAAGGAGGGTATTTCAGACCAAGTAGCCAGCCAAGCACAAATGCTAACAGTGAAGACTTGAGCCAGGCATGATGGTGCACACCTGTAATCCCAGCACTCAGGAGGCTGAGGCAGGAGGATTATGAGTTTGAGGCCAGTCTGATCTACATAGCAAGAACCTGTCTCAAAAAAAAAAACCCTAGCCAGGGGCTCATCTCTTGCCAGTGATCTTAGCTACTTGAGAGGCTGAGATCAGGAGAATCGCAATTCAAGGCCAGACTAGGCAAAAAGTTTATGAGATCCCCCCATCTCAATAGAAAAAAGTGTGTGCCTGTCATCCCAGCAATGGTGAGAAGCCAGGCGATAAGGTAAGACCACATCTCCAAAATAACCAGAGCAAAAAGAACTGGAGGGCTGACTCATGTGGTAGAGCACCTGCCTTGCAAAGGTGAAGTCCTGAGTTCAAACCCTGTACTGCCAAAACAAACAAACAAACAAAAACCCCGCAGGTATCTGAAGGAAGAAATACTAACCCAGGTCGGGTAACCCAGGTTGGAGAGAACAGTGTTTCTCTGAGAATGGTTTCTGACCTTCTGCTTCAGCCTCACTTGGATCCTGATAGAAATGCAAATTCTCAAGTCTCAACAGAGAGTGATGTATGACCCAGCAATTCCACACCTGGGTGTATGTCCTAAGAGAAATGAAAATCTGTGCCCAAACAAAAGATTGTAAGTGAATGCTTATAGCACACTATTCATAACATGCAAAAGTGGAAGCAATCCTAATGTCCATCAGCTGATGAATATACAAATAAAATGTGCATTCGGTGAAACATTCCATCCATAGCAAGGATCAAAGCGATACATGTTACAACATGGAAGAAACTTGGAAACACTGTGGTAAGCAAAAGAAGCTGGTCACAAAGAACCACATATTGTTTCAGTCCATTTACATAAAATGTGCAGAATAAGTAAATTTATAGAGACAGAAAATAGATGAGTGTTTTCTAGGGGTTGGAAAGAGAGGGCAGGGAGAAATGGCTGCTAATGTGTTTCTTAAGGAACAAAAATGATAACAGTTGCACAACTTTGTGGATATTCTGGAAACTACTGAATTGTACCTTTTAAAGAGGTTGCCATTGCAATATGTGAATTACATCTATTTAAATTTTAAAGCAAGGAAAAAAATCTCAGGTCTCACCCAGTCCTCGTGAGTCAGGAACCCTGAGAATGGAACCCAGAATTTTAAAACCCTGCATTTTAACACCCTGTCCAGGTGATTCTGGTGTGCCCAGAAGTGTGAGAATCACCTGGTTAGTGCAGTGGTGTCAGTCCTAGAGGGACATTATTGCCAGGGGATTTTGAGAAAAGTCTGTTTCTTAGGCCCCACGCTCAGAGATTCTGGTTGATAAGACTGAGGAGTCAGTGTTTTCAGCACTGCTCACAGGAGTCTCCAAGTACCATAGAAGAGAACTATTTCCTGGCCTTTCCCAGCTTCCAGATTCCATGGCTTTTGGGCCACTCTAGCATTTTCAAAGCCAACCAGGGTGAGTTGGGCTTTTTCCTAGTTCATAACTTTGGCTTTCTCTTCAGCCTCCCTCTTCTACTTTTCGAGGACCTGTAATGACACTGACCCACCTGGATAACCCAGGTTAACCTCCCTGTTTTAGGGTCAGTTGACTCACAACCTTAATTCTGACTACAGCCTTCATTCCTCTTTGCAATGTAACTTAACACAGTCACAGCTTGTGGGGATTGCAACAAGGGCATCTTTAGGAGACCTTATTCTGCCTCCCACAGAGCTATTTCATATTTATAGACTTATCATGATATAAATTTAATTTCTGATATCCAAGACTATTCTAGTTTTTTTATAATGTGCATGAAACTTTGTTCCTTTAAAAAAAACACACACACAGTTATATTCTGTGGTACTGGAACTAACTATAACAAGCCAGGTAACAGTGGAGTATTGGTAGCTTGTGGCTCAACAAAGAGGGAGGTTACTAATCTAAGAGTGTACATACAAGCAAATGGCAAAGGACTGCTTTCTATTATTATAGAGATTAAGACACTTCTGAATCACTTCCAGTATTACTACCACTTCTGTCTTATTTACAGGATTTGTGTTAGTTTTCTTGAGCTACAGTAGCAACATATCATAGGATCCAGGCTTAACACCAGAAATTAGGGCTGAGGGCATGGGTCAAATGGTAGAGTGCCTGACTAGCAAGTGTGAGACCCTGAGTTCAAACCCCAGTACTGCCCAAAACAAATAAACACCAAAATTACTTTGCTCATAGTTCTGGTGGCTAGGGGGTCTGAGATTAAGGGGATGGTAGGGCTGTGAAGGAAATGTCTATTCCATGTCTCCCTCTGTGGCTGGTAGGTGTCTGTCTTTCCCTATGTCTCTCTTTACAAGTCTATGTCGGATTGCTTTGAACGATGACACCAGTTAAGGCATAAGGGTGCTTAATGACTTCATTTTGACTTAATTACTCTTTAACGGCCTTATCTCCAAGTACAGTTACATTTTAAAGTACTGAGGGTTAGGATCTCAACACAAGAATTTTTGAAGAAGACACAATTCAGCCCATGATGTAATAGGATAACCCTATGACCATGTGCTGACTGTGATGGTCGGAGCTGCCTTTAAGCGTCTTTGGGGAAGGATTCCCATGTACATCTGGGCTGGGGTGGAAAGGGACTGAGGTCAGCTAGCAGTGACAACCACAGGTCGGTGGGGTGGCAAGTAGCATGCCACAGATTTGCAAACCTCATTGATTCAATAGTCAATGACCATCTGCAAACCTCAATGACTCTGTGACCAGAGACAACAAGAGATTTTTTTGCCAAGTACAGAATATACTCTTACCCAGGAGGATAGTGTTGGGTACTGATAGACTGAGCCATCAGCTACATTACAGCCTAGAATTTATTGTTCCTCTTCCACTAGAAGTCCTGAACAGCATTATTTGTGCTGTGTGGTCCCAAGCTGACCAGTGTCAAACTGCCTAAGAGCTCTAAGTCATTCACAAGCCATTAGTATGTAGCCAAACATAAAAGATACTTTTTCTAAGAAAATCAAATCTTTAGAGAAGGAAGACAGTACATCGTTTTAACTTGTCTATATGCAGCATGAATTCATTTTGCAATGATACATTTAGACATTGTGCATAAAGAAGATTTGGTTAGAAAATTTTATCCATAGATCTGATATTATTGTCATTGAAAGTACAGAGCATCTTCATTAAAGGATTAATATAAGGTCTGGAGGTGATGGCTCACATCTGTAATCCCAGCTACTCCAGAGGAAGCGATCAAGAGGATCAAGATTTAGGGCCAGTCTGGGCCATCTCAACCAACAAGCTGGATGTGGTGGTGCATGCCTGCTATCCCAGCTCATTGGGAAGCATAAATAGGAGGATGACAGTCCAGGACAACCCTGGCAAAAATGGGAGACCCTATTTGAAAAATAAATAAAGCAAAAAAGTTTACAGGCATCACTCTAGTAGTAGAGTACTAGCAAAATGCCCTGAGTTCAAGCCCCAGCACCACCAAAAAAAAAAGGATTAGCCACGTAAAAAGTGATAGGCTAACGTTCCTCCAATGGTCTCAGAAGACTCTGCATAGCAATCACAGCTGTGAGCCAGTTCGTGCTATCATTTCTGTGTGGACTTGCAGTGGTTAAGACAATTTGGGTTACAGCCTTATCCAAACGACGTCAGTCATATCTTTCTGTTCTCAGTGCTCTGCCAGGCTGAGAAGGTGTTGCAGACGGGTGAGGTTGCTCCAAAAGAGAGGCTAGATAAAGGAGGTGGCGGGATTGACATGATTCAGTCACAGGGGTCAGTTCCCTAGGGAATCCTGACACTTCAAAGCTCACAGAGCTGCTATAAGATAAACCAGAATGCGGCTGACTGCTGTGTACCTCCTTTATTCTCACCACAAAAGTTAGTCTTTGCTGAGAAGTATGGAGTGTGACCAAGCTGGCTTCCTGCCACTGCACCTAATGTCCTGTGACTGTGTCATGGGAGAACGGAGCACGGAGCGCCAGTGTTACTTTGCCAGGCCGACTGGCAGTAAAGACACAATCAGGGTGACTCGACCAGCAGGAGCAGCAGGACTGAGGAGCACAGGAGCTCCTGGGAGTCTCAAACACAAGAGGACAGGTTCCCTGAGGACTCTCACTCTTCTTTGAAACAACGAGGACTACATGAAACGAATCATTGTAAAGGATGGATATAAATCATTTTCAAACTATCTATAAACAAACTAAGAAACTTAATTCTAGAACCTTTCCTAATCCTTTTGTTCCTCACAGATCTCACTGTTTGTTTCATTTGGTGGATTTTCTCAAACCTATCTATGCATTTATAGCCAATCTATGAACAGAGAAATATATATGTATATATATGTAAAAATATAAATATAAAGATACTTATATAAATGTACAAATGTAAATAAATACATGTACTAATAATGGTATATTATGTATATCAAGTATTATGTTATATTATAATGTGCATTCTGTTATATTTATATCACAATATATTGTCTATTATGTCTAATTTATATATTATTTTTAACATTCCTATTTTATAAATATATAAAATATATTTTTCAAGTACATTTATGTGTATGTATATAAAATTTTGGGGGGATGATACTAGAGATTGAACCTAGGGCCTCACACTTGCTAGGCAGGCGCTGTACCACTTGAGCCATGCCCCAGCCATTTTTGCTTTAGTTATTTTTCTAATAGGGTCTCACAGCCAGCCTTGGACTGCGATTCTCCTGCCCATGCCTTTCCCATAACTGGGACTACAGATGTGTGCCATCATAGCCAGCTTGTTCACTGAGAAGAGGTCTTGCTAACTTTATTCTAGGGCTGGCCTTAAACAGGGATCCTCTCAATCTCTGCCTCCCAAGTAGCTGGAGTTTCAGACATGAGTCACTATGTCTGTTCCTGTATCTAAAACATTTTACCTCTTACCCATCAACTTGCTAATTTCTCACCTAGCATTTTGTCTTGGAAATTTGCCATATTAATCTATAGATTATCTTATTTTTATTTGCTACATAATGTGTATTTTGCTTACTCATTTTTCTGATGCTTTTCATGTAGACAGTTTCCAGCTCTCTGATACTGAAAGTGCTGCTATGTATAACATCCTTTTCTACATCTCACTCTGACAAATGATACTTTTCTCTGTGTTAGATTCAGGAAGGAGCAAGTGGCAGAGTAAAGGTTATTTTATTTTGACTTTATTGAATACTAACAAATTCTGTTTCTACTATATTACAACCAAAAATATATGAGACTTTTTCTCACCCACTTTTCCCAACACTTGATATTGCCAGTCTGTTTAATACTTTTAATTTGACTGCCAAAAATGGCATATGACTGTTCTTTTAATTTATAGTTCTCTCACCTACTGTTTATACACTTACTAAGGTAAGAAAGAGACATGATAAAATGTTTAAACATGGTTTTTAAGACTTTAAAGTAAGGAAGGAGAGATATTTTAACTTTTTCAAGCATTTTTGATCAATATAGGGAAAACAATATTGTCTTCCTCATGGGTTGGTATGAGAAAGAGGAAGTATTCAAGAGCTTTATAAAAAAAATAACTACACAAATAGTATTTGTTTTATTATTACAACTTTGACTGTAGAAAATTTACATGACTAGGAAGCCATGAAGAACTCCACTGAGCTAAGAGAGAGCTGAGCAGCCAGGTGTTCACAGAGCCAGCCCCAAAGAGCCAAGAATTACACCATTCATCCCTTACTGCCACAGTACAAGAAGAGCCTGAAAAACTGGAGAAAATCCCAACCCTTCCTGAGCCATTGCCCCCACAGAATGTGTGCTGGTCAAGAGTCAGTGGATCTGCATAGATATGTGTGTCACCTCACTGCTGGGGAACCCATATCAAAAGTCTCCAGCAGTTCATGGACTCTGGGGCTGGAGTAGGGGAAGAACAGAGAAGCAAGTGCAAAAGCCCTGAGATTGAGTCAAAGTAGGGGAAAAAGTATTTTCAAGGTGTCTCCTGTCTTCTCCCATGAGGAGAAAGCACCTTGGCAAAGTCATTTTAGGAGAACTTCCGCCCAAGACCCCCAATAGAAAGACCTAGAATTGAAGGCACATGGAGTGGGAATGCAAATATGTGCAGAAGAGCATGACAGGCCAGAGGGAACTAAGCTCTGCATGCATCTCCCTTCACTGGCTGTGCACCAAGTCTGGTGGAGGAGGGCAGTTTCCCAGTGAGACCTGCCAAGAAGAGCACACATAGAAGTCAGATTCCTCAGAAGGGGCTCGGAGAGAGTAAGGTTGGAAGTTCAGCAAACAGGTCCAGAGATAGACTAAAGTGAATGGCACAACCCACCTGGGTATTTTCATCTAATATTACTGCCTTAGAGCAGCCACTACAGAGTGGCAGTTAACCTCCAGGAAGAGAAAACGTTGCCTGTAATACAAGCTACTTAAGAGGCTGGGATTGGGAAGATGGTGGTTCAAGACCAGCTCTGCAAATAGTTTGTGAGACCCCTCCATCTCCAAAATAACTAGAGCAAAATGGACTTGAGGTATGGCTTAAGCAGTAGAGCACCTGCTTTGAAGGATGAAGCCCTGAGTTCAAAACCCAGTACCTCCAACAGAGAGAGAGAGAAGATGCCAACCAACCTCACCTTCACCACCATTGCACTTGTAAAATGAGCTCATGATTCAAGACTCTGCATTGGCCCAACACTTAGGCTCCTTCTCACCTAGCTTGATCTAACCTTGCTATTGGTGATTGCTTTACTTTCTGGCAACAGCAGTAGATTCTAAGTCCTCAATATGGAGCCATTCCTCAGGGAGAGTACCAGTAGCAAGTTGATACCATTGGCCCCTACTGCCCTGGAGGGAGCAAGGAGAGACCACCTGCTACCTCTCAGGTCCCTGAGAACCCCTGCGGTCTCCTGCTGCTCATCCCAAGATTGCAAGGCCCTCATAGCTCTCACCTGGCCCAAATCTCAGGGTCTTGTTTATTGCAGTCACCTTGAGAGATAAGGTAATATCTCCCTCTGGGACAGAGAATGTATTTTTTTTTTTTTTTTTGCTGCTTGCTATAGGACAAAATGTCCATACATGAGGCCCTGAGTTCAACCTCCAGTACTACCATATAGATAGATAGACAGATAGATAGATAGATATAGATATGTATATTTATATAAAAAAGGTCTCCCAAACTTAATATTCCCCAACTGTGATACAAACCTACTGGATCTATCTGTGCCCCTTGTCATACCCCATGAGACACAGAGACAGGGGAACTGACAAACCTCATGCTGCTTGTTGTTCTATCAGCAAAAAAATCTTGGTCTCTGATCTAAGGCTCTTCTATCTTCTGCTAGCATCCATAAAGTAGTACGTTAACGTTCAGCTTTGAAAGTGATATAAAATTAAATCCCATACCTGATAGTACTTACCAAAATTGGTATCAATTCCAAATACACATTTGCCTCTCTGTTTTCAGTACTTCCACCAACACCATGAACCAAAATCTAACAGAATACCTGAACTATTGATATTGTACCTGTCCAAGTATGCTATAAAAAATAGGCCCATGACCACTGTTCTTATTATGTGCCCCAGCATTCAAAGGCATTTGGCTTAACAGAATGATAGACTATTAAAAGACTCAGGAAAGAAGCCAGGTCAAGGTCAAAACCCAATGGTTTTTAATACTTGCCTGTAGAATGTGGTAGAAACAAGGATTTACAGAGGGTGCTACATCCCCAATAGCTAAAAAACATGCATCTAAGATCCAGTTGTGAACATATAATTGATTCTTCTTGTCCTCCTTTCTAGTACTCCATTTGTAGAAATCTATGCTTCCTTTCCTTGCAATTTTTAGCTATGCTAGGTTAGAAGTCTCATTTCTTTGGAAGAAATTTTCAAACAAAGGATACAATAAGGGTTTTATTGAACTTGGAGCTGTACCTACTATCTGGTCATTTAGCAGTAAATCAGCAGACATAGACAGGAGTCACACTATATCATGGCAGTAATTAATTGACTCACACGAAATTCTAGGTTTGTTTTTTTTCCTATACAATGGGTCAGGGAAAGCTGTGTTTAGAATCCAGGAGAGAACACTGCATTTCTTGGCAATTCCATGTCCAGTGAGAATGATAAACAGGCAGTGTAACTATCAGCCCAGTGAAAAAAAGGCAACCTACAGGCTTAGATGTCTCAAGGAGAAAAATCTGAGTCAATTATTAGGCAAATCATCCAGGCCAGTTTGTCAATGGTTGAGTAAGAGGGGAATCTAGAGTGGATGGTGAAGCAGGAAGGTGTTGAAAATCACTTATGGCCACAGAGCCAGCTGCAGCTCTAGAACTTTCATTTGTTTCACTAATCTTCTTGCCTTTGGTCTTTTCAGAGATGGCTACACCTTGAAATGTATGTTATGACTGATGGAATTAATGCTTCCTCTCTCGAGGGATAGATCAGAATCTTCTCACAAAAATGAAAGCTGTATGGGAGCAGAAGTGTTTCGGTTACAGATGACGAATCTGAGTGGAGCCAAGGGTGGACTGCATCAGCTCCTTTTGGCCTCACCTGTCTCTGAGGTCTTTGGCTACTTTTTCCACATTCATACATATGCTCTCAACTACACAGCCACACCCAGCACCACCTGTATTGTGCCAATGCCACACAAATTTAGCTTCCTGCCCTGGCTTCAAACCAAGAGAACTCATCAGGGGCCTAATGCAATCACGATCCAGAAATTTAGGAGAATCGATGTTCCATGAGACCAATATGTAACCAATGGGAAAAGGGAGCCATTTAATTACAATGGAGGAATAAAAGCCTTTCGGGCTGAGAATAGGTTAACACTGTACCTGTGTACCAGTCCTGCATTGCAGAAGATACTTAAGGGAATACTACACACGGAAGAGGAAGAAAATCACAAATGAAAAAGTCCAGGAAAGAATAAAATTCAAAGTGGGAGTGGAAATAGCTAGGAAATTATCAAACATGCCCAATCCAGCAAACTGGAAAAACCCAAAGATGAATAATAGAAAAAGAAAAGAACCGGAACACCAGGGACTAACCTAGAAAAAAAAAATGAATGGAACCACAAGGAATAGTAAATATCTCTCAATCATAACCCTAAATGTAAATGGACTTAATTCTCCAATCAAGACACAGGTTGCCTGATTGGCTCAAAAAAGCAGAACCCAACAATTTGTTGTCTACAAGAAGCACACCTCACAATGAAAGACACACACAGACCAAAAGCGAAAGGATGGAAAAAGATAAACCAAGCAAATGAAGTCGAAAGCAAGCAAGAGGAGCTCTACTCATATTGGCACAAAGGAGATTTCAACCAGTGGGAACAGATTGCTAAGTGAATAGGTTCTTCTCTATTTGCTTCCCACTCTAGGTCCTGAGAATGTCATTCATTTGAGAGGAAATCCCACCACACTACCCAGCCTCAGTGGTTTGTCTTTGTCCTTGCACCGAAATAATTTTGATAGTTACATCAGGACGCAATGATACTTAATAGGCTTCCATATTGTGTTCCTCAGAAGCCAACACCCTCTAGACAAGATAAGATCAAGCAGAGAAAACTCAGTGCTCAAGTCCTTTCCAGTTGCAGAGTCTAAAGATTCTCCCCTTCCCCCAAAACAGGGACAACTACATCTTCTATTCTCCTACCCCATGGCTAGCAACCCAGTGTTCTGACTCTTCCTGCACTGGCTTTGCTTGACCTTACTGCAGATTTCTCATGGTGGACTTGGTGCTGATGGTCAGACATGGTTCTCAGCAGTTGCCTAACTCTCCCTGAGCTGTCAGACAAGTAAAGCCTGTAGCAATCAAGAGGTTTCCAGCACTGAATGATGAGCCAATCCTATCCAGCAGGTCTCGCCTATCAAATGCTACCACAGGGCCCACTCCCAAGAGGCCACTCCTTGTTTCATCTGGAGCAAGTGCCAAGCACTTCTGCTTCCTGTGGTTTTTTCCCATAGATCTTGTGAGCACAGCCCTGGGCTACAGCACTACCTTAATGGCTACTTGGTCTCAACATGTCTCATCAGCTTAACTTCCTACCTAAGGCATAGAAGAACCCCCGCCTTTCTGCTACCCAGCATGAAAAACAGTGAAAAATGCAATTAAGTAGCAAAAGTGCTTTGGGGAGAGAAGAGATGTGACCATAACTTAATTTATTGTTTTTTCTTTCTTTTTAATGAAGCACTAACACCCTCAGGAAGACTTGGCAAAGTTGTCAGTGTCCAGAATGGGGGACCTTAGGCCTTAAAGCTTACTTTCCAAAGGCCTTTTTGACAGCTATGTGATTCCAGACTAATGGAATTTAAGAGAAAAAAAACATATTAAGGAAAGAGAGGACTTTCCTTTGTCAAGTGTAGGCATTACAACCAACTAAACAAAAGAGCCTGTCAAGTATTTGCACAGGAGTCTTAAATGAAAGGACCATTTAACAATTGAAGGTGTGAAGAACAACACTGGAATAAATTAATCAAATTAACACCAAGAAAATATCACTGCCTTATCCTTTTCCCGTCTACCCTTAGATGAATGTCAGTTGGTTAGACGAGATCTATAGGGGTCAAGGCCAGGCTGAGGGTGCCACTTTTCTGTGGCAAAGTGTAGCTCCAGATTGGGCCTGGAGCTTCCTGTGCGGTGGACAAGCTACATGGCAGGCCCCAGGACATTTGTTCCTAGTCCCCCTCCCCTCCTCCTGGCCTTTATGGGCTAGAGTCCTCTCTAGCCCTCTGACAATGAGCAACCACAAGTGTCATTTGGCTTAGAACATGAGGCTGTAGCCTCATGGCGTAAGTGACCTTGTGCTGTATGCAGTTTATTATTAGAGTTGATTGGTCCTGACCAGTTTCTTGGATGTCTTTTTTTGGTGGTGGTGGTGGTGGTAGTGGTACTGAGGTTTGAACTCAGGGCCTCACACTTGCTAGGCAGGCACTCTACCACTTGAGCTATATACTCCAAGACTTTTGCTTTTGATATTTTAGTTTTTTTGCCCAGAGCCAGCCTCAACCCAAAATCCTCCTATCTACAGGATCCTCCTATATTTGACCCCCCACATATTTGGGGTGACCAGCACACACTACCACACCAGCTTATTGATTGGAATGAATTCTAGCTAACTTTTTGTCCAGCTGGCCTCAAACTATGATCTTCCCAAGACCTGGGATTATAGGTGTTAAACAGCATGCCCAGCCTTTTGGGAATCATATTTCTAATTTGCCTACATATTTTCTAGAAATTATTCTAAATGAGAGAAATTTCTGTCATCAATCCAAGTAAAATGGATTCTCTCCTAATTCTCCCTTAAGTAATCCATGTTTAAGATCTGTTACTTAAAATCTGCAAGATAATATTGCAAAAAAAGACCCACAAATGTAATGGAAATATTACCCTTTGGTGATGTGTTTTTAATAACATGAATGATGAAATTACTAAGAAAACTTGACAGCGAGGGAGAATGTTAGAACAAAAAGGAATGTGACACTCCACCTAGGGCCACACACTGAATCCCTTGCTGGGTCCCAAGGTTTACCTGGAGCTCAGGGCTGCTGACTGTGCCTGACTCACAAAGTCTCTTCAATTCTGACCAGTGTTCTTTTCTGGAGTCTTAAGTGTCACAAGGAAATGGTGCTACCATTTTTGCTTCAATTCAAAATGAGAAAAAAGTAGATCCCATTGCCATCTCCATCCAAGCCCTATCCCAAAAGTCTCTTCTCTCCTTCTCATTACAGGATGAAATCTCACACGTGTATCTGGCTGAAAGGAAATATGGAGGTAAGAAGAGTGAGTACAGAGGGAAGAGAGGCCCTGCTCACCCACCCACATTCCCTGTGGGTATGAGATTTCACACATCACTTTTCTATAAAGGAACCCTCATAGCTGCCTCCCTGGGAAAATTCATTTCCAAATACAAACAAAATAAAAAACAATAAAGAGCAAAGTCAGGAGTTTGGCTGGGCGTTTTCAGGTTCAGGCTGCCCTGGGTGAGAAGATGTGTAGTGATGAAGTGTGACGGGGGGGAAATCTGTGTCAAGGAGGCGCCTGGGGGAGCAGCAGAGTTGAGCTTCAAGGGCGTCAGCAAGGACAGCGCGACAGTGGTGGCTCCACAGGCTGATCTGGCCTCATGTGGTTATTTGGAAACATCACTTCTTTTTATCTGCCATCCCCATCCAATTGTATTCAAATACCAGAGGACTGTGAGACCACTTCGTCCCTCCTCCTACAGCAGTTTTCTTAACTCAAAAGTCCTTTCACCATGCTGAATATAGTATCTCCTTTTCACCCCGGTGGCTGTGATATTCTCATTCCTCGAGTCCCCACCTTGATGTCTGACAAATGGATTTGAGTATAGCCCTTCAGGTGCATTTCCTGTTGAAGGAGGAAACACCAAACCAGAGAATGTCTCCTGAAAGCCAGCTCTGCATTCAGTCTGACAGCTGTAAAGCAGTTAAAACATTAGTCTTAGTTAGGGAGCAGTAGTTTTTAAATTCCAGAGTGAGGAAGACAGATATAGTAATGCAAGACCAAGCAGGCTCACACACACCGTCATCAGGAAAGCTGCAAGTCCCCAGGGGAGGGAACTTGAGAAAGCAAAGCCAAGAACAGTGCTATTTTGGGAAAGGGGGGGTGTTGTGGGAGAATGGCTGAACAACTGCCTCAGATTTCCATTCCTGAGCCATCTAGGTTTTAGGCTGGAGAACCAGAGAACATGTATGTTAAACCAACAAATTTGGGGGAAAATAAAAGGAAAAAAGTTCTCAGAAAGTTTTCCTTGGTTCTGAGAGACTGACCTGAGAAACCTTGAGCCAAACACATCAAGGGCTGCTCCCCTGCTTCCACCAACCCTGATGTAAGAGTCCGAGAGAGCAAAATGAGAGACAACTGAATGAAGGTTCAAGAGGAAACAAGTTTCGTATGAAACTGTCCTTGCAGGGCACATATAGATATGACCACGCCAGGAAAGAATGCTACCCCTGTGTGCCAGGCTGGCCTCCCTGTGGGCATCGGCTGTCACACACACGTGATTTTTAAACTCTCCTTTCTCTCTCTGTCTGTTTTTTCCTGTGTTTTCTCAATGTGGCTTCCTCCTTCGTTTCATTTATTCTTTTCTTGCCATATAGTTAGAGCCACAATGTTTCAAAAGTGATAATGGTTTGTGAAGGAGCCCTTCATGGGCACTGAGATACTGAAAGAACCAGAGGCATGAGGAATGAGGTCAAGAGGTGCAGATGTCGAGGCCAGCATCAACCAACATGCAGCTGAGATGGAAAACCACTTTATGAACTTGCAAAACATGAGTCTGTCTCTCAAGGTTTGCACAATGCGTCTTTCAAGGGGCAATTTATAAAGACATGAGATTTGACTTTTTAAAAAAAAATGACTCAAGCCTTGTATGCACATATGAATAATAAAACAATTTAAAAAAAGTATAGATGTGAGCTGGGTATAGCCACAGATGGTGGCATACACCTGTAATCCCAGCTATGCATCAGGAGGCAGAGGCAGAAGGATGATTTGAGGTCAGCACAAGGAAAAAGTTAGTAAACTTTATCTGAAAAACAAGTCAGGCGTGAAGCACATGCCTGTGGTCCCAGCTACTAGGGAAGCAGAGGCTGGAGGATCATTGTCTGACACTGGCCCAGGCAAAAGCACAAGACCCTATCTCAAAAACAAGCTAAAAGCAAGAGGACAGGGATTGTGGTTCAGGTGGTAGAACATTTGCCTAGCAAGTGGAAGGTCCTTAGTTAAATCTCCAGTACCTCCAAAATAAATAGTATAGGTATGTCCTCAAAAAATCAATGTCCCATCACAAACCAGATTCAATTCTGACTCTAAAATAAGTCAATCATGTGACAGTTACCTTAAAAAACTAGCTGCCATTCTGGAAATTCATATTGAACCACATTCTCACATTTAGGGTCAGTAAATGTCTTTGGAGAGATGAGTGGAGACAGGGCGCCTCTGAACCTCCAAGTTAGCAGCAGCTACCACTGGTGAGCCCCGTCTCCAGCAGGACTTCTGGGGGGCCACCCCGCTCTATGATTGGTTTTCAGAACCTCAAGCCTGGCTATTAGGGGTCCTGAGCTCCTAAGGTAGATCAAACAACACAGGATCCACCAAGTGAGTCAAATCCACTGTAGATAGTGTTGGATCATGGGGGACAGGGACCAAGAAACCAAAAAGATGTCCCACTGATCATTTCTAACTCTCTGGCCAAGTGTGGTGACCTCGGTATTCATCTCGGACAGCCCTGGGTGGAACTTGTGGTATGGCCTGCCCTCTACAAGCATGGTGTGAGATCCATGAAACACAAAGGGAAAAATGGCCACTTTGCCCTCTTCTATCTCCCCAACCACAAGCCAGTGGTCATGTCACAAGTTAGCCAGGGTACCGTATGGCTGCACACACCCATTTGTGTGGCAAGATTGCAGACAGCACAGAATACTTGTGCTAGGAAAGACTCTCAGGTGTTCCTCTAGGTTCCAGAGCAGCTCCACTGACAGATGGAAGGAGGATTGTCAGGGAGGCTGTGTGGAGCACCCTTGTCCACCATGGGACTGGTCAGCCACCTGAGCAGTGGCTCTTGGCTGCTGGGTGGTTTTCCTAGAATGTATGGAGACATTTTTAATTGTCACAGCTGGCGGATGCTAGTGATATCTAGTGGGTAGAGACCAGGATACTGCTAACATTTTACAATGTACAGAACAGACCCCAATAAAGAATTATCCATACTGCTTTCCATAATGCTTGTACTAACTTACATTCCCGCCAACAGTGTATAAGGGTTCCTGTTTCTCCGCATTCTCACCAACCCTTTTGAATATTGACTTTGGAATCAATAATGAAAGACAGGACTACAAAATAGGTATGAGGAGGGGTACTTAGAGGGAGAGGGTGAATGGAGGAAATGAAGGTGAGGGAATATGGTTGATGGGCTTCATATACTTATACAAAATAGAACAGTGAAACCTCTTGCAATTGCTCTAAGTGGGGTGGGGAGGACACGGGGGACATGGTGGGGGCAAGCTAACCAATGTACATATGTAAGGCTACTCAGAATTGACACAAAGAATCCCCCCAGTTCAATGAATATAGCCTAATAAAAATGGAGGGAAGAAAGAATCTTCCAACCACAAATGTCAAAAACACCAAGGCTGAGAACCCCAGCTCTAGAGTCTGTCACCCACCCTACAATGAGAAAGAACTTGCTTCTCAGAAGTTGTCCCAGGCTCCATGCTTCCCAAAAGGAGAAAGTCATCATAGTGTGGTCAGGCCTGTCCTGGTTGAGGCCTTTGGATTTGGTGTGGTCTTTGCTACTTCAATCTTTATAAATGATTACATAGAAAAAACCAAAATGGGGCCAGGTATGGTGGCCTGTGTCTATAATCGCAGCTACTCAGGAGGTGTAGATAGGAGGAGCGGTTCAAGGCCAGTCCTGGGCACAAACTTGAGGATCTATCTGAAAAAAAAAAAAAAACTGGAGGCGTGGCTCAAGTGATAGAGGAAAATTAAAAAGAAAGTGGAAAAGAATTCTTGCAACTCCCTGAAGAAAACTTCTGAAAACTCCCAGGATCAACAGGAAAAGTTGACACCAGCGGGCAGGGGTTTGGCCTCTGTTTTATCAACTGATGCATCCCAAGTTCCTAGAACAGGGAAGACATGCAAAATCTATTTAGTAAATGGATAACAGCCTCCACTCTACCCAGAATTCTCCTTAGGCCTCCTCCTCATCAGAGAAAGAATAACTAATAATAGTGACATTTATTGATTATTTATTAAGAACCAAGAACTGTTGTAAACATTTATATTGTCTAAATTAACAGAACCCTTACAACCTCTTTAAAATGGTTTACTAGGATTATGCCCCTTCTTAGATATGGAAAACAAGGCGAAGAGAAGTTAGCTTATCCAAGGTCACACAACCAAGAAGTGCTAAAGCCAGGATTCAAACCCAAGCTGCCTGGCTCCAGAGTCTGGGCTCTTAGGTTAGACAGCTCCACTCTCCCCACCATGTGTGCAGATCCCATGGTGCTGAAAAGCAGGAAATCAGAGTGCAAGTCCTTGCGTCGAATCAAACCCTAACATTAAAGTCGCTAGTCTAGAAAAGGGAAGAGTTGGGCCACCCCACATTCTGGAAGAAGTAGAGGAGTCTTTGAGGCTGGTGGTGCAGAGGGGTGGTTTTGGGGAAGACAGTAGCAGTCTTCCTGGTCCCGTGTTATCGTACTTCACCTTTAGCTAGCATGTCCTCTTGGCTGCAGGTCTCCCCAACTAGCTTACTGGTGCCCTGGACATCATGGAGAGATGGGCGACTGGAGGTGTCATGCTTCAAGCCACTTGGCTCTACCTTGACCTTAACCTGAATCTTAAGCCTCCCCAGACTGCTCCACATAGCCCCGGCTTGTGCCTAGATCCTCCAAGCCAATTCCTCTTAACTTTTGCCACTCACCTCCCGTCCTCCCACCATGACAGTTCCACTCTTGAAATCCATTTTTATGTCCTACTCATCTGTTAGACCATGTGCCTGACCACATCCCAGGCCATGTTCATTTAGCCCTGACATCCACCCCTGCTACCCGCCAGCACTCCAACCTGCCTGACCAAACAAACTCTGTAATGCCATCGCCTGCCCAGACTGCCAACTGGCATTTGTCCTTTTTGTTCTTTTCATAACTGTGCTCCACCAGCCGGGACTGCCCATGGCTTGAAGCTGCATTTGCTCCAAAGCACTGGTCCTACCCCACTGGGATGGGTGTACCCAGGCTCCAGATTTCTCTCTTCTCCTTTGTCTGGGGCGGTCACCTCCCCAGAACTGTCACCTCAACAATGATGCTGCTTAGAAACAAGACAGACCCATGTTGAGGTGAGCAAAACCACTTGTCTGCCCCTACCCCACTTCCTGGAGCATGGGAACCTTGTAACCACCTCCAGTCTTTTCCTAAATTTCCCAGTTAGGAGCCCAGACACCTGGGATGTATCTCTGTAAGGACACCTGCACCGAATAACATTTCTCTTTAATGTATGTAACAGTCACAGAGCGCTCTTCTCATTCCTAGCGGGCATGAGATTTCTCAGAAGGCCAAGTCCATTTCCGTTAAGAAATATTTTCATAAGATCACTTTGGTGTAGTGAGTTCCTGCAAGAAATATCAGCGGTGTGAAGCCTCAGAGAAAAGGGGAAAATTACATCAGGTGAGATGGGTTTGCTTCATGCTCAGACTAAGTGAGGAGCCGAAAGAAAGAGACGCATGTGTGGGGGGAGAGTGAAGCCATCACGATAGGAAAGGTCACACTATGGGTACCACACACAGGTACTCCTCAACCTGCTGTAGAGTTAAATCCCTATAAACCAGAGTGTTGGCTTGTGCCTATAATCCCAGCTACTTGGGAGGTGGAGGTAAGAGGATTGTGGTTTGAAGCCAGCCTGAGGGAAAAAAAAAAAGTTACCAAGACTCTGTCTCAAAGAACAAGGCAGGTATGCTGGTGTATGCTTGTAATCCCAGTTACACAGGAGGTGTAGGAGGATATGTTCCAAAACTGGCCCAGGCAAAAATCATGAGACCTTATCCAAAAAATAACTGAAGCAGAAAAGGGTTGGTGCTGGGACTCAAGGAGTGGAGTGCCCACCTAGCAAATAGGAGGTCCTGAGTTCAAACCCCAGTACTGTCAAAAAGAAAAGAAAATTAAATTCCTATATAAACCCATCATAAGTTGAAAACACATTTAACACACCTCACTGACTGATGAGCCCAGCTTAGCACCACAGCACACTGTAGAGTGTAAGTTGTTTCCCCTCCAAACCGGGGAGGGATGGAGGATGAACAGCAAAAAAAATCACATTTACTGATCTTGGTTCAGCCTTTATTTAACACAGACCCTGCTCAGCATTCAGAGCAAATGTGTTCTGCAGCTGTTCCGAGAGCAGTCCTGCCTTGCTAGGCTTGTGCAAGGTGTCCTGTGTGGTCTTCTCTCTCTAGGACAATGTGGCCCATCAGCTGAACAAGCCTCAGTGGGCCTGAGCAGTCAGGTCAAAAGTGTCCTGGAGCCAGTGAAGGAGGCCAGGCTGCCCCACCTGCTGGGCAGAGGGCACAGAGCCCTGAGCCGAGAGCCACCACCTCCCAGGCCTGCAGTGCTGAGACCAGCCTTTCCGGTTCGTCCTAGGGTAGGGCTCATATGGAGAGCCCCAGGTGAAGGGTGGGGACTGCTGCCCAGACCTGGGTGGGGCAGGGTGGAGAGGAGCCCAGCAGCTTTTCTGCGTGCAGGTTAACCAGCTTGTCCTGATTATTGTCCTTGGCTAGAGGCTGGGTGTGAGAGCTATGCTCTAACCTGGCTACAGAGCAGAAGTCAACAGGAGACAGAGCTCTGGGCGCCTCAGGACACTAGCCCAGTGTAAAACTGGCACATACTCTGCTCCCATACAGCCCACCCCTCACCTGGTTCCTCCAACCTTCCCAGGCTGATACGGCCTACTAATGGCACGACATCACAGAGAGGCCCTCAGAAGCTGCTAATTTGAAGGCTACATAATAAAATTTCCCCTGAAATCATAGGAGCAGGGACTCTAAGAGCCCAGACCTTAGCCTTATAGTTGGGGGAGCCACCCATTTACTGCTGGGGTTGCTAATCACTTAGTCACTGTCGTAGCCCAAGGACAAGGTAGCCTCCGTTTAAAGAGCAAGCTAATCTGACATCTCATCAACTGACTTCTGTGTACGGTTCACACAAATGAGTGTTTGTGTCCTTTCTAGACCAGTTCACCAGCCTTCAGAGGCTCAAGCAATACTTACATGTGTTACGTACCAGAACACATCATTGTCCGGGAAACAATTACAATAAATGCCACTTACTCCCTCTAATGAAAACATGTCAGCCTCTTTATCTTTCAGCAGTAGTGATGACAAGGAGGTCTTAAAATGTCCTAAGTGGGGCTCTGACTCTGGCCATGTTACCTCTCCATAACCAACTAAGTTCAAAGAAAAGAATAAACACTCCCTCACTTTGGGTTCCTCTGTAGCTGGAGGCTGATCTCATGGCTGTTTAGGCGGCAGTGGGGTAATTTCCAAGTAATGACAACTTGAGTCATTTAGGAGAAATTTTCACTCTGTAGCCTAAAGCAAGCACCTATGTTAATTAAACACTTCAAACTCTCCAGCTTCTACCATAGGTGGCTGGAGATGGAATTCTGACTGGCCTACCTGAACCCCAGAGTCACCATCATAAATAATACCTTTGATTTTTCAGCACATATTCTTAACAGCCAATGACTTTAGGGATCTCCTACAACACACATTTATACCCCCCACAGCCTTACGATGTGAACACTTACTTCCCCTTTTGACAGAGAAACCGAGGCATTGCTAGATGAACTAATTTGTCCAAGGGAGTATGGGTGGTCAGTCACTGAGTCTTGATTTGGATTTGAACTCAGGAAGCCCAACTCCAAGACCCCCATTTCCTAAAAAATACACCACACCAAGTCAAAACACAAGATGATTGAGTGAAGGAAGAATGATCCGTGGATGGAAAAGATAACCAAGATGAATTAAACCATCCTGGGAAAAACAGAATGAAAAGGTTCTCCTTTCATCCCCTCTGTAATTTCCCTTAAACCTGTTTTAGCCTGTGCTGCCATGGGGAAGTGACGGTCATGAGTAAGGCACAAGGGGACACCGATAACTTCGCTTTGGGGCTCGGTGTCGGGACAACGTAAGGAATTTTTAAAAGGCAATTTGATTATCAAATGTTTTTCTTACATGCTGAGTTTAGACTCTAACCCCTAATAAAATGTGACTCCACTTACCTCATGTGATTGCTTTGGGGCAAATCATATAATATTTCTTTCATCACTCAATCATGGTCAGAGACACCATGAGAACTACTAACTGCTCTGGGCTGACATTCAGAGTTCTTCCTTCTTTTGGAGGTTTGCTTTTTTTTTATTGAGGGGGACACTATTTTGTTTATGGGGTGCCTGGGGTCAAATCCAGGACTTAGTGTATGCTAGGCAAGCACTCAACCATTGAGCTACAGATCCAGCCCTATACCTTCTTTCTATTGCTGTAGCAATACCCTTCCTGCTGAATCGGGCTTGGTAGGCCTGATACAGAGCACTCAAAATATGGTAGTCCCCTTATCTGGAAGGCATGTGTTCCAAGATCCCAGTGGATGTCCAAATCTGGGTGGTACCCAAACTTGTATATACTGTGTTTTTTCCTATCCATACCTATGATAAAATTTAATTTATAAATTCAGCACAGAAAGAGATATAACAATGAATAATAAAGTAGAGCAATTACTGCAATATACTGCAATAAAAGTTACCTGAATGTAGTCTGTCTCTGTCTGTCTGTCTCTGTCTCTCTGTCTCTGTGTCTCTCTAACTATCATATTATACTCTACTGTACTCTCAGACCTAGTTAACCACAGGTAACTGAAACTGTGGGACAGGAAATTCTGAATATCGGGGACTAGCGTAGTAGCAACTAAATAAAAATAACACAGATGAGTAGTCACACATGGATCAAAACTCCATTGGGCATTTCTCTGTCATATACAAACCACACGTTAATTAGAACTCAGTGCCTCTTACTATTTCCTCTCACTGTGAAGAAAAACATTTGCCCACATATACTCAATACCAATTGTTCTTCCAAGTAGGAAGCCATTCCCACTCTGCAATGGGCCTCGGTGTCACTGGTAAATTTGTCAAGAGCAAGTTGGGGCCTCTTTGGAGCACATTAGTCCCAGCCCTTGCAACTGGTTTGAGAAGCTTTTCCTCAACAGAGTAGGTCATACTGTTTTTCTGCAACAAGCTTAGTTAGCCTGATTCCTCAGGTAAAGAAAAGAGGCCACAGACAGGAGGCTGGAACTAAGAAGCATCTGGCTCAGGAATGAGGAAGAGGGGTCAGTATCTCTTTTGGCTTAGACCCATCATCAATGACCAAGCTTCAGAATCACCAGAAGAAGTAAAAAGATTAAAAACAATTCCTGATCTTCTCCACCCCACCGCCCCACTAGAGTTCTGATTTAGAGAAGCTGGTACCAGGAATTTCACAAAAGTTTTTTTTGGTGGGACATGGCCAGAATTCAGTTATAAAGGTATTTGTTTCCAGAATGACCTCTGAACTATAATTCTTTTCTACTAATGCTAGATCTATGACCAAAATTTAATCTTTTTCAAAGTTGCATGATTATAAAAGATGAACAAGTATTATTAGCATCTGTTATGAGAGTTTAAGGTTTAAAATCAACATTTTGATACACACCTATACTTTCTTTTGAAATCAAAGGATACCAAGTAGGAAAACACTGCACACACATTAGCCCTCCCCTTGGGACAACCACCTTCCTAGTTATTTCTAACAAGAAAGGGATAGATAAATTTGACGTATGCCATAAATAATAATGAAGGAAATGTTTTCTACAACATAATAATGCACTGCCCTCCTCCGTTCACCGCCTTCAGAAGCTGGAAAATGGCAAGGATGCATTATAAAACAACAAATCAAACGCAGATTTTATAATTTTGTTGCCTGTGAATGTGCTGACCTCACATCAGATCCAGGACACATAACTTCCAAATAAGAAATATAACCAAAGCGTGAAGATAGTAAACAAAAATAGCATATGTGAGGGCATTAAGTAAAAATATTTTATTAGTTGATTTAGTTATCAGATTCTAGTAATGGTGTATATTTCATTAGTCCTGTTACTTATATCTTATTAAAAATAAGGTTCTGGTTAGTTTAACTCTGAAGCACAGATTTCTTTTTTCATTATTTTTCTTCCTTCTTTCCTTCCTTTCTTCCTTCCTTCTTTCCTTCCTTTATTTGTTTTTTTTTTTTTCGTGGTCCCAGGGCTTGAACTCAAGTCCTTGTGATTGCCAGACCAGCGCTCTACCACTTGACCCTTGCCCCCAGCCCTGAAAAACAGATTTCTTGAACAGTGTTTCCCCATCCCCATCCCCAGATATCCACGAAGCTAGGTCTATTGTGCACATCTCAATTGGACATAAATACCAAGAATCAATTCCTAAGAAAGTAGACAATAATTTTGTGTTTGCACTCAGACTAGGAGTTGGAAAGCTCCCAGTTGGTTTTCCCAGTATTCCACAAGAAGAGTAGGTTCACAAACCAAAACTAGCTTTCTTTTCTAAACTAGGTTATCCAGGCCCATAGCCCTGTCTGTGTTTCTTTTCCTAGCATCAGTACAGCCACCTTTCTCAGCAATACTTCAGGGAGTCAAGGGAAGGGTCCCATATCCACAGTTAGTCCGAGGCCCCTAAAGGAAGGGCTCCTCAGAGGCAGAGCTGCGAAAGCTGAAGCTTGATGTGGGGGGTGGGGGGTGGTGGTTAAAACTCAGAGCACAGAACCAAGGCAACATGTTCCAAGGGCACCCTTCATCAGGAAATTCTTCTTTCAAAGAGAAATTTATGGGTTTTGCCTTCTTTGCCCTACTAAGCTAATTTGCATATCCTGTAGACATAATAACCTTATCTTACAGATGGAATAACTGAGGCCAAACTCAGCTATTGCCCCCAAAGAACACAGCTGCAAGTGAGAATTGTGCAACTCACCAACACTTGTTATTTTCTGCTGTGTGTATTTTCATAAAGGGTAGTCATCTTAATGAGTGTAAGGTGACATTTCATTGGGGTTTGGGTAGCACTTCCCAAGTCATTAGTGATGCTGCACATCTTTCCATGTGCTTATTGGTCACTTGTATGACATTTTTCAGGAACTGTCTATTGAAATCCTTTGCCCATTTTTTTGATGGGACTGAGATTTGAACTCAGGGCTTCACACTTGCAAAGCAGACGCTCTACCCTGAATCACACTTCAGGTCAATTTTGGTGTGCTTATTTTGGAGATGGGGATCTCAAGAGCTATTTGGCCAGGCTGGCTTCAAACTGCAAACCTCCCGATCTCAACCTCCTAAGTAGCTAGGATTATAGAAGTGAACCACCGGTGCCCAGCCCTTTGCCCATTTTTAAACCATTTATTTGTTTTTTGGTTGTTGAGGTTTTTCTTGTTTATTCTGGATACTAACACCTTATCATATATAATTTGAAAATGTGTTTTACTGTCACATAGCGTGCCTCTTCTCTGCATGATTGTGACCTTTGATGCACAGAAGTTTTTAAGTTTGACCCCATTTATCTGTCTTGGCTTTTATTGCCTATTCTTTGGCACCATGTCTAAGAAATCATTGCTAAATCCAAAGCTACAAGATTTTCCCAATGTTTTCCTCAAGGCGTTTTGTCATTGTCAGTCTAACAGTTTTTATTATTACTTTTTTATTATCTTTTTTATTGTTTTTACATTTATTCATATGTGTATACATTGTTTGGGCCACCTACTTTTATTTTGGTGGTACTGGGGTTTGAACTCAGGGCCTTACGGTTGCTAGGCAGGTGCTCCTCCACTTGAGCCACTTGGCCAGCCCTCAGTCTAACAGTTTTTAATCCACTTTGAATTAAGTTTTGGATATGGCATACGATAAGGGGCAACTTTATTCTTTGGCATGTAGACGTCCAGTTTTCCCAACACAGTCTGCTGCGGGCGGCTCTTTCCCCGCAGAGTGGTCTGGATGCCCGTGGGCCTCATGCCCGGCTTGATTTCTGCGCTCTGTTCTGTTCCATTGGTCTACACGTCTGTCTCTACACCAGGACTACACTGCTGTCAATACTGAAGCTTTGTAATAAGTTTTGAAATCAGGAATTGTGAGACTTTCCAACTTTGTTCCTCTTTTACAAGAGTGTTTTGCTTATTCATGGTCCCTTACAATTCCCTTTGAATCTTAGAATAGATTTGTCTATTTCTGCAAAACAGACCATGTATTTCATGAGTAGGGATTCCATTGGATCTTTAGAACACTTTGGGCTCTGTTGACTTCTTAGCGACATTAAGCCATGCAGCCTTAATACGAACATTGCTTGCCTTCTATTTGCTTGTGTCTTCTTTCACTTCTTTCATCAGTGTTTTGTAGTTTTCATGTACAAGTCTTTCACCTTGCCTAAGTTTACCCATAAGTAACGTAAGTAATGCTATTATTATTATTTGTGGGGGGGCAATACTGGGGTTTGAACTCAGGGCTTCGTGCTTGCTAGTCAGGCACTCTGTCTTTTTGCTCTGGTTATTTTGGAGACAAATTCTTGCTTTTTGCCCAGGCTGGCCTGGACCATGATCTGCCTAGTCTCTGCTTCCGCCACAGCTGGGATGACAGGTGTGTGCCACCATGCCCTGCATTTTCTCCATGGAGATGTGTCTCAAAACTTTTGTCCAACCTGGCCTAGAACCGTGATCCTCCCAACTTCATTCTCCTGTGTGGCTTGGGAAAACAGGTGCATACCACTGTGTCCAGTGACTGGTTAAGATGGGGGGTGTCTCATGAACTATTTGCTTGGGCTGACCTCAAACCACCATGGTCTTCCCTATCTCTGCCTCCCAAGTAGCTAAGGGTTACAGCTGTGAGCCACTGCCTGCCCCTCACAGCAATAATGTTTTTTTTTTTTTGATACTACTGTAAATGGAGTTGTTCTTAAAATTCCTTTTTAAATTCTTCATTTTTAAATGTTCATAAACACAATCAGTTTTGTGTGCTGACTTTGTATTCTGCAACTTTGCTGACTTGATTTCTTAGTTTCAACAGGTTTTTGCGCAAGTGCGATAATTAGCGTTTCCTACACATAAGATCACGTCACCTGTCAACAGAGATAATTTTACTTCCCCCTTACAATTCTGATCCCTTGTACTTATTCTTCTTGTCCAACTGCTGTGACCAGGACTTTCAGTAATATGTCTAAGTGGCAAAAGATACATAAAACTGAGCGTGACTCAAGTGGTAGAGTGTCTGCCTAGCAATCATGAGGCCCTGAGTTCAAACCCTAGTACTGCCAAAAATGAATTTTTTTAAAGTGTCTTTGTCTTGTTGTTGACCTTAGAAAAAAGCTTTCAGTCTTTCCCCATTGAATATGTTAGCTGTGGGCTTTTCATCTATGGGTGTTTTGTTGTTTGTTTGTTTGTTTTGAAGTCTTCGAGATCAAACCCAGGGTCTTGCACATGCTAGGCAAGTTGTTCTATCACTTAGCTACAGCCCCAACCCTTTATTCCTAGTTTATTGAGGATTGTTTGTTGTTTGTTGTTTTTGTTTTGTTTTGTTTTTGAGACAGGGTCTCAATAGGTAGCCCAGGCTGGCCTCAAATTTATAATCTTCCAACCTCAAACTCCCAAATTGCTGGGATTACAGGCATCTGCCCAAAAGCCTGGTTTTCTTGAGTGGTTTTTTATCGTGAAATGTTGTGGGTTTTCTTCTGCATTACGATGATCTGGTGGAGTCATTTTCCTCTTTGTTGTGTTAATGTGCCGTAGTCCATTAGTTGAATTTTATATGCTGAAACACTTTTACATTCCAGCAATAAATCCTACTCGGTCATGAGGTGTAATCATTTAAATTTGTTGCTGAATTCAGTTTGCCAGTATTTTGTTAAGGACTTTTACATCAACATTCATCGGTGATGCTGATATGTACGTTTTTTTTCCTTGTAGCATCTTTGCCTGGCTTTGGTATCAGATAATCCCAGACTCAGAGAATAAATCTGAGGGATGTGCTCCTCTTCAGTTTTTTAGAAGAGTTTGAGGAGGATTGGTGGAAATTCTCCTGTAAATAGTTGGTAGAATTCACCAGTGAAACCATCCTGGGCTTTTCTTTCTTGGGAGGTTGTGATTACTGACCTAGTCTCCTTACCATGATTTTATTTCTTCAGCTTTGGTCTTGGTAGGTTGTGTGTTTCTAAGAACTGATCTTTTTCTTCTTGGTTATTCAGTCTGTTGGTATGCACAGCCCATTCTTTGGAATATGAAAAACTTTGCCAACTTGCTAAAGGGATTTAAGGACATGACAACACTAAGCTAGTCTACAATATAGTCACGCACAGTTGCTGCCTCAAGAAAACAGTATCCTGAAGTTCATATCGAGTTTTTCCACAGCGTGTACTGTGCACTGGTTGATTTTTTAGCACAATATCTCAGTAAAAATGTTCACTGCCACAAATATGCTGCTTTAAACGTTTATGACTCTGTTGTAAATGCCACAAGGTACCCCCAGCACAATAAAAAAAAATTTTAAGTTGATGACTAAATTTCACACATGTTTTGGCAAGCATGAGCTCTTTCTCCCATGCTTAACTACTTTGCTGTTCCTTTACCTCTTAGGTATATATTTCAATGGCATTGACCATAGGAGAAAGCTCTGCATTGATCAAAAAGTGTTGGCAAGCCAACAATCTATTGTGATACATCAATCCAGTTGAGCACCATAACGGTTTAGCAAGATCTCCCATGGACGGTATTTTTGGGAATTCTCAGAATATTTCACCCATCCTTTTAAGCTGAACGATTACATGAATTTAGTCAAAAGGAATAAATTTTCTAACCTCTGTGGAAGGCATCATCACCATGTTAAAGTAAAGCACACAAATAGGGCAAAACAATAGCTAACATTTGACTCATGGATGAGTAGGAAGTGCATTGCAAGTATTTTCATAGATGCAGCTAGCTGAAGCCTAGGCCATTTCCCTCCTGTGTCCTTCCATGCTCCTCAGGAGAAGGAATTGATGAGTAATTGGGAACAAGGACTCGTAGTGTACTGACATTTTGCTCCTGGATATGTTACAGTCAGAAAGAGACTCATCAGCAGCATCTCCAGGTTGGACAGGACCTTATGCAGTAGGAGTGATGGGTGTGTCCTACCCTGGGCTCTGCTTTTGTTCATGTGCCCATCCAAGGGCAGCCCAAAGGATAATAGTCACTCACTATTTACATCCCTATCACTAGCTCTTCCACAAAGCTTCAGTATTAGTTTCATTGTCATCAGTTTCACAAAGGAATAAATTTAGGTCCACAGAGATGAAATGCTTGGCCAGAAATCACCAAATAAGTGATAAAGCATGGAAGCCAAAGTCCAGAATCCTAGCCTAGCAACTGGCTTTTCATACTCTACTGTTTCCTTGATTTTTAAAAATTTCAAAAAATTCTTTCTTAGCATATGCTACTTAAACTTTAAGAATTCAATGTACAAACATTACTTAGGCATTATTTTTTGCATATTAATGAATTATTTCTTTTTTTTTTCATTTTTCTTTTATTATTCATATGTGCATACAAGGCTTGGTTCATTTCTCCCAATGAATTATTTCTTAAATGACTATCATGATACCTGCTCACCTAGTTTCCTCCTTCCTCACTGATTGCTCCTTCTCCACCTCCTTTACACATCGAGGTGTTGCAGACTCCCAAGTCCTGTCCTCAGCCTTCTCCTTTCTCTTTTGTTCCTGTGAAATATCTTCCAGTCATGCCTTTAAATAAAATGCATTCAACTGCTTATTGAACCTCACTTGGATGACTAATGGGCTCTTCAAGTAGAACAGATAAAGAGAATTTCTTGTTTTCTACTCCAAATCTGCTCCTGCCATGCACCTCACCAAACATCCAGTTGCTCAGGCTAAAATAGAGTTATCATTTATTACTCAGCTTCCCTCATCACTCAACACCTCCTCCAACCAAGTACTACCAATTCTATGTCTAAGATGTAACTAAATTCCCACCACTCTCTCCACTTCTGCCACTGCTACCCCTGCTCATGCCTCCATCTTCTCCATCCTGGACTCCTAAAGCAGTCCATTAACTGGTCACTCTGCTTCTAACTTATCTCACCCATGCTCCTATGGCCCCAGGTCATTCTCTATTAAGCAGAAAGAATGATATTCTAAAAGTATAAGGTAGAAATGTCATTCCCTAGCACCCTCCAATGCTTCCCGTCAAAAGGAGAATAACATCTAAAATCTCAATGATCCAGCATTTGGCTCTCTTCCTCCTTATTCATTCCATCCTAGTTACAGTGACATGCTGCCTCTTCCTCAGATGCGTCAGGTTCATTTTCATCTTGCTTTTTGCTCTTCTGAGAACATGCTTTTCTGGAAGTTTCTCTGATTGTCTCCTCTTCAACATTCTTTTCCCAAATCAAATTTCATCCTCTTAGAGAAGCCTTCCTGGCTCACTGAAAGAAGTTACCACAGCTCCACCATTAAAAAAAAAAAAAAAGCTAGTGTTTTTTTAACATCATTCTGCCTGGTTTAAAATCATCACATTTATTTGACATAAAAAATAGTAAAAAGTAAATAAGGACAGTCATGCCATGCTCAGTCCAGTTCAGTTGTTAAGATTTGTGTACATTATTTCATGGTTTTTCCTTTCTCATTATAAATACACGTACATACCACACACATACATGGATAACGCATCATATATGTTAACCTAACATATCACGGTATGTATATATTTTTGTGTAATATGTATGAAAAATAAGATCACAGAAATCAAACTTGCCTTTTTATTTCCAGAATATATTGAAATATTTTCATGTCAAAACATGTTTAAAATTCTAAAGGACTTTTAACCTTTCAAGTGACTACAGGGAGCGGGGGAGGTAAGCCAACACAAAGCAAGCTGATGCCAGCATCAGGCAGGTCCAGGAGTTGAAGATCACCTATGAGTTCAAGGACTCAGGGTGGGGTTGAGCACAGGAGGATAGATTCAAAGTCTTCAAGAAGTGTATAGAAGGAGCTGGATATGTGGCTCAAGTGATAGAATGCCTACCCAGCAATCACAATGCCTTGAGTTCAAACACAGTACTACCAAAAAAACCGAAGAAATATATAGCCCAGTTCCCCTTCCTCACTACAGTCGAGTGACAATCTCTTCCCAACTTCGTTAGAAGCCTAGAAAAGTATCCAGACACATAGCACAGCTGAGGAAAGAATAAGGCATAGGCTGAAAACAGATGGGGTTCATTAACGCCTGTATGATCAGTGGTGAGACTCCCAGTCTCACGCTGGCTTCTACAATACTAGCAACAAGCCCATCCCTTCCAGGCATAGATATCAGAAGACTCTGTTCCAGGAAAACCGATCTCCTAAATATACTGGTAATTTGGGGTACTCTGTGGAAAGAACCCCTCCCCCTGTGGTGAGACCTCTAGTTAAATTCAGTCAACATACATGGAGCTTCTACACTTTTGTATCTCACTCTTAAAAACTGATGAATAACCAAGGAACTTCAAATAGTTAAGAAAAGACACAAAATTAAAATAAAGACCATAATAAACGTATAAGTAAGCAAAAGACGGCACTCAAAGGAAAAAGAGTCATGGAAGAGACCAGAAGAAAATGTCAAAAAATTCTTACTATTTTTTCTTCCATAAAATAAAATAGGATAATAATACTTTTGAAAAGTAATAATTAGAGCCAGGTGCTGGTGGCTCACACCTGTAATCCTAGCTACTCAGGAGGCAGAGATCAGAAGAATCACAGTTAAAGACAGCCCTGATTCTCAAGACCATATCTCAAAAACAAAACAAAACAAAACACAAAACAGGGCTAGCAGAGTGACTCAAGTGGTAGAGCAACTACCTACCAAAGGTGAGGCTGTGAGTTCAAACCCTAATATCACCAAAAAAAGTAATAATTAGAGAGTAAGAAAAAAGAAAAGGCCCTAATAGGGAAGGAGTTGCACTCTACAACCAGGGATGAGGACATTTGGATGGAAAGCTCCAGGCTGCCTGAATGATCTCCTCCCTCTTAGTAAAATCGACCTCCCATTGCCTGGAACCATGCCAAGGTCTCACCTGAAGCAGACACCTCACAGGATGATATGTGTGTATCTTTCTTATTGCTCCTTTCCTTATTGTTTCTAGGTCAAGAGCTAGGGCAAGGTTTCAGAATATTTTGAGTGGGAGGATATTGTAAATCCATAATATAGGAAGAAATCTGGCTACCAGGTGTAGTAGGAACCATGGGAACATGTATGGAAGTGAATCTTAAGAATACTGGATTGGGGATGGGTTGGTAGAATGAACCACTATTCAACTCTGTACAGGCATACCTTGTTGTACTTTTCTTTAATGCACTTCACAGCTATTTGGGAAGTTTTTTTTGTTTGTCATTTTTTGGTTTTGTTTGTTTGTTTGTTTGTTTGTTTACAAATTGTAGGTTTATGGCAATCTTACAACAAGCTATCTGTCAGTGCCATTTTTTCAACAGTGTGTGCTCACTTTGTGTCTCTGCGTCACATGTTGACAATTCTTGCATTGGTTCAAACCTTATTATCTGTCACAGTGATCTGTGATAAAAAATCATTTTGTTTTGGTAGGACTGGGGTTTGAACTCAAGACTTCATGCTTGCAAAGCAGGTCCTCTACCACTTGAACCACACCTCCAGTCCTGTGATCAGAGATCTTTGATGTTGAAAAATGATTGTTTTGGGGCACTATGAATCACTCCCATATAAGACCGAAAAAAGTTATAAATGCTGTATGTGTTCTGACTGCTCCATTAACTGATTGTTTCTCTGTTTCTCTCCTTCTTTTTGGACTGCCCTATTCCTAGGACACAACAGTATTAAAGTTAAGCCAACTAATAATCCCGCATGCTACATGTTTAAGTGAAAGGAGGAGTGACACGTCTTTCACTTTACATCAGAAACTAGTGACCAAGCGTAGTGATGAAGGCACATCCAAAGCTCTTGCACCAAATGGTTAGACAACTTGTGAATGCAAAGGAAAAGTTCTTGAAGGATCATAAAAGTGCTATTTCAGTGAACACATGAATGATTAAAAAAAAGAAAAAGAAATAGTCTATTGCTGTTAAGAAGGAAATTTTAGTGGTCTAGATAGAAGATCAAACCAGCCACACATTCCAGAAGCCAAAGCGTAATCCAGACAAAGGTTCTAACAGCACATCTATAGTGCCAAATATTCTAAACATGGATTACTGAATATTTCGGGTCCACTGTTCAGATCTATAACTCCGAGAACTTATAGATATCACTCAAGATATCACTGCTCATTACCAGTGTACTTGGTCACCAAGGGCTCTAGTGGAGATGACAATGGGATCAATGTTGTTTTCATGCTTGCTAAAGCAGTGGGATCTATTTTGCATCCCATTGACTGAGTAATTCTAAATTTCAAGTCTTATTTTTTAAGAACTACATTTCACAAAGCTATAGCTGCCATGGAGACTCCTCAGAAGGTTCTGGGCAAAGTAAATTGTAAACCTTCCCAAAAGGGCTGGCATTTTAGAAGCCATTAAGAGCATTCATGAAGCATGGAAGGAGATCAAAGTATCAACATGAGCAGGAGTTTGGAAGAAGTTGTTTTCAATGTCATGAAAGCCTTTGGGACATTCTAGACCTCAGTGGAGGAAGTGACTTCAGATGTGCTGGAAACAGCAAGAGAACTTGATTTGGAAGTGAAGTCTGAAGATGTATCCTCATGCCAACCTTTAATAGGTGAGATGTTGCTTCTTATGGATGAGCAAAGAAAGTGGCTTCCTGAGATGTAACCTACTCTTGGTGAAGATGCTATGGACATTGTTGAAATGACAACAAAGGATCCAGGATATTACAGAAAACTTGGTTGATAAAGAAGCAGTAGCAGGAGGATTTGAAAGGATTGACTCCAAATGTCACCAAACAGCATCATCAAAGATCATTAAATGCTACAGAGAAATCATTCATGAAAAGAAGAGTCAATCACCACAGGAAGCTTTTCATTGCTGGCTTAGTCTAAGAAATTGCCACACCTGCTCCAACCTTTGGGAACCACATCCGTGATCAGTCAGCAACCACCAACAGCAAGACTGTACACCAGCAAAAAGAACACAACTCACTGAAGGCTCCGGTGATTGTTAGCATTTTTAAGCTGCATTTTATTTTGTTTTATTTTATATTTTTTGTAGTGCTAGGATGGGACCCAGAGCCTCACTCATACTAGTCAAGTGCTCAATCCCTGAGCTACACCCCCCAGCCCAATAAAGTATTTTAAAGTATATAAATTATTTCTTTAGATATTATATAATTGCACATTTAATAGACTACTGTACAGATTAAACATTATTTTATTTGCACTGGGAAATCACCACACTTGTGTGACATGCTTTATTGCAGTATTCATTTTATTGGGCCAGTCTGGAACTGAACCCACAATCCAGCTAAGGTATGCCTATAAACCACCCACTTGGAGACAAGTACATGACATCTTCCCTTCCATCCTGGAGGGTAGTTCATACTGTCAGGGTTGATGTTAATTTCAGTTTCCCTTCCATCTGTAGTGCCTCTGTAAAGATTGGTGGAATATGCCACCCCAAAATATGCCATTCTGGAATAAGGATTATTTTGAGTTAAAGGCACTTGAAAACCAGCAGATACAAGAAGGGCATTCTAATCTCCCCTTTTCTTCCTGAAAACAGGAGATAAAAACTCCCCTGAAAGATGTTCACCCTAGAGAAAGAAATTCCTCAGCAGAAAGTCAGAACTGAGAATTCAGTACAAACAGATCTGTTAAAATGGTTGTTATTGTCTTTTAGACCCCCCCATATAATTTAATAACTTTTCTACAATTGCCCTTCTTTATTCAAGTATAAAAGCATTTAGGTTTTGTCAGTTTAGGGGACCTTTATTTCCTAATGGGGGCTCCTTTGTCACACAAAACTTACAATAAATTCTTATGCTTTTTTCTATGAATTTGTTTAAGTCAATTTCTTTCTCTGGCTAAGTGGGAATGCTAAGTGAGTAGGGATAAAGTTTTGCCCCCCAACATCCTCAAGTCCCATTATATAAGGACTTATGGGATTCCTGAGTTAGTAATGTAAGATCCTGTATATTTCCATAAGTGAAGGGAACTAAGGTATGACGGTTTGACACATGGCTTTGAGCTCTACCAGTCTTCATATACTTCATCTCCCCAAAGCTGTGGAACTGATAAAAATATTAAAACAACCTCTGCAATGCATCTGAAGAACCAGCTCACAGACAACACCCTTCAGAGCTGGGGATCAACCCCACATAGGAGCACTCCCAGCATTTTATTTGGAAGACTATATGCTTCCTCTGATAGAAAGTTCAGACAGAATTAGAAGTCTAGGTCCCCAAGTGTGGCAGAAATGCTTCAACCAGTAGACAGTAAGGGCTCCACTGAACCTATAAACTATTGCCCCTGGCCATTTTGGGTTCCTCCTGAAGGCAGGCCAGCAGGTGAACAATTAGAGTTAATATACACTTGGGATTAATTGACCTCATCATCACAAGGGGATATAGTTCCTGTTACAAGATACCAATTAAAGTCTCAGCAACAGCTGTAGCTGTGGTCACTATGACTGGTTTCATTGGCCCTTCTGTTTTCCTTCTACTTCACAGACTTCGGCCTACAACTGCATTGACTCAGCAATACCAAAGCCCACTCAGTGTGAGGTAGAGATGGTGGAATCGAAGCCAGCAGTGGCTGCTTGGAACACGATGTTAGCCTCATGCCCCTGGCCCCTGGCCCACGTGTGATTTCACCTGCCTCTTGGCCTGAGAGCTTTACCAGGCACCACAGGAGCTTGCTCAGCTTGTGCACAGGGTAGCCCAGATGTGCTGGATTGAAACTCGCATGAGTGAATCTCTCCAAGGAAGGACAGCAGTCACTGAATACATAATTCAGCCTCTGAAACCTGCAGCAGAACTATTTTGAGGTTCATTCTACACAACTCCTCTGAAGGTCCCCAGCAATCAACACCAGATACCCACAGCAGCGATCTGACTACAAACACAGGCTTGTGTTTTTCCTCTGCTACCCTACCATTGTTCCTTCATTTGTGTTTCCTGGGATGACCTCCCACACAAACCACCTGCCCCCAAGTACTTATTTCAGGGACACTTCCTGTACCATTAAAAAGAGTAAGTGTTCTGATACCAAAACCTCCTCTTGGTGGTTGACTTGTAATTTATTCTAGCATATTAATGGTTTTGAAATTCATATAGTGATTTTGAAAGAGCAAAAAACAGAACAGCCTTTAAACCTTGTCAATCTCTTTATTTGTGTAGGAGTTAAAACAACAGAGTTTGGAATAAACCAACATGGCTTTGAATGATGGCTTCATTATTTACTTTGAACGTCACTAACCTCTCTAAGCTTTAGCATGCCTTGCTCTAAAATGAGAATAATAATGTACTCCCTGATGGGATTGTGTCAAGGTCAAATGAAATAACCCTGGTATCTGGCAAGGGAGAATAAATGGCAGGTATCATTGACATCACTTTCTTTTATGACTGTAGAATCTTTTTGCATCTAGTACCTGGATATATTTTGGAACTTTTGGTGTGCATTTCTCTAAGGGAAAATCTGATCTTTTATCCTGTACTTCAAAATAATAGGTCCTAATTCTACAGGTGTCTTTTCTTTTTACAGAAGTCTTATATGCATTTGTAGAAGACAAAAGTAAACAAAATGGTTCCTATCAGTTAACTCCTGAGAATAAGAAGCCAATGTTTAAATGCTAACTTGGCACTGAACCTAACTCATATGACACTCCTTTGAACACTGTCGTTTGAGCATTTTTGGAACTTCTTTGTTCGGCATCAGTGGTGTTTCGAGAGAAAGTTCTATTTTAGAGTATAGACTTTGTCCACCCTTGTTTGCCAGTCTCTGCTTATGCTGCTGTGACTCACTCACCTCCAGGGTGAAAGGAAAGAGTCTTCTGTTACCAAAATAAACACAGGGCCCTAATCCTGCCTCTCTCATTACTACCTGCTGACAGACTCTAGAGTCAGGCTGGCTTGGTAAGAACAGAGAGCTGTCTGAACATTCTCCCCATTGCTCCTTTATTTCCAACAGCAGCCCTAGGATTACACAGGTCTATATTCTGAAAATTGTTCTAACGTCTTCTTAGAGCAAAATACCATTGAGTAAAAGAATGTGAACAGCCATGCATGTTTTATACATAGTCCCTTAGTTCTACCCAAGCTGAACTCAGATGACAGATGGAAGGTTGGAAGCAGGCTGTCTTCCTGAAGTGGCTTTCCTCAGCAAGCCAGCTTTAGCATAGCACAGGATAGCAGCACAGGATAGGGGTCTATTCCCAGAGACCCCTAGGACAACTGGTCTATCATCAACATGGAAGTTTTGTGTTAGTCTCTGCCATCAAAAGCACAGAGCAGCATTCTGGGATGAGGAAGTTCAACGTGAAGTTCTTCTTTTTTGAATAGGGCATCATTTTGGGTGAAGTCCTGTGTATTCACAGCATGTGTGAATAGAAAAATACAAGTATCATTTGTCTCAACTTAGATTTTAATTTGTGACACTTCTGAATGTTGAATTTCCCTTCAAAGATATAAACTGGAGAGTGACAGAGGTGTGTTCACCCCTGTACTGAATTCCTGATGCCATGAAAAGAGATGCCTCTGTGTTTCTGAGCCTCATAGTAGAGAATCTGGAGGAAGGTAAGTAGGTAGGTATGGGTGCTTGGTGGGAGGGGAGGGAGAAGGCTTGACCAGTTCCTTCAAACAATCCCAGTAATTTTCATCTCCAGCAACGATTCTGTTTGGAGTAAGAATATTTCCACCATGATGTCTGGATGCCCCATCCCACTGGCAGTGCTACTTGGAAGGGCTGTGTGGCTATGTCCTTTACCAAGGTACCCAGCACACAACCCAGGTTGCTCCCAGTGGGAGGCAGCATGACATCATGATGAAGAAAGATCGCCTTCTTCTAATTCACCTCACCTCTACCAGGAAGGTCACTTCAGAGCAAAGGCCAGAAGGTGTCTGTCCTGCATGAGATAAAGGCATTTGTTTTTGTTTAGGATCTGCAGGAATTCATTTTATCATGTCAATGTCTCTTGTATCTAATTTCAGATAACCTAGATTTTTTTCAAATTCTGATAGCCTAGATTATTTCAATGGTATGGCAAAAGTCAGCTTCTGAAATGTGCTCTGGTTCTCATCAATTGCCTATAACTGCACTGAAAAGATTACTGACTTATTTTTCTTGAGAAAGGGTTAGGCAGTGAAATGTTGCTTGACTTTAGAAACTGGGCAGAGTGGCATATGGACATACAAATTTTCATCAAAGCATTTCAATTTAAGAATCTCCACCATAACAAAAAGGATAAAACAGAGACATCAAGGATTTGCATTTGGAGCTAGCTCACTCAGCAATTTACTCTTAGTGATTAAATGCAGGTTTTCTATTTCACATCTAAGTGTTCCTTCTTAAAAGTAACTTAATCAAAAACAATTGCTAATAGCTGGCTACTTATCCTGTGTCTTTCTACTGGGAAAACTGGCTGAGCACACCATCCTACAACCATCTGTTATCCTCACTTAATGACTCATTACCGCTGAGAAAATCGTATGCCATTTAGATCAACAAGATTCTATTTCTTCAGCAGAGAACACACACACACTTCTGAATTTCCATATTTATTTCTACAACTAAGGACAATACATTCTTAGGGTAAAAATGAAGCATACAACCGTACAAGTAGAAGCTCGCCAACATGATTGGCTATGACTGCTTTAATTTTCCTTTCTTGACTGTCTTTTCTCACGCCCTAGGTGTATGGTGTTCATCTCTGCCACACCCAGAACACACACCCAGATACTTACCAGAATTGCAAACTTCAGGAACAATGCACTTGGTGTGCCGAAGAACACTCACCTAAGATTATTCTCAGCAAGGCGAAGTGGCTAAGCTCTGTAAAACTAGCTACTCAGAAGGTGGCGATAAGGAGGATGGCAGTTTTAGGCCAGTCAGGAGGGGCAATAAACCAGACATGGTGGCACTCACCTGAGATCCTAGCTAAGGGGAAGGCATAGGTAGGAGTATCACAGTCCGAGATGAGACCCTATCTGAAAAATAACTAAAACAAAAAGTGGGAACATGGTTCAAGTGGTAGAATGCCTGTGTAGCAAGCACGAGGCCCTGAGTTCAAGCTCCAGTACCATGAAAAAAATTGTTTCAAAAAGCCAAAGTTCTTAACCATCCACCCACAGGTCACCATCTGTCTACAGGAATTTTAAAGCCAGAAACCACTCTACAGAGATAAGATAAGGCAATCTTTTTTTTACCCTTTTAAAAACAGACCTGTTTTTAAAACTCCACTGCAAAAATAGCTGTTGCAAAAAGAGAGAGTTTAAAAGAAGAAATTGGAACTGAGTCTATTCATTCCAATTTCCCTGCTTCATCTGCTCTTGCCCCTAGCTTAGGGACTGGCGGCAATTCCAATGACAACTTTACTGCATATTTGTATGAAACACTCTGGTTTAGGGTCATCCTTCTTCATAACAATTAAAATTACTATGAAAGTACTCCAAAGGGATTTCAAAATTGATTCCTGACGATTTTACTGGTAATACTCTGAATTCTCCCTTCAGAAGAGAATTAAGTACTATTAAAAATGTGGCTTGTATATTCCTCCTAAATGAAAGTCAAGGTGTCAGGGGAGTTCCAAGGAGAAAATGTGCTCGCCAAATGTGACAAGCTCTGCTCTTATCTTCCCTATTTCATTTGAAGATTTGTAGGGTGAGGATTGAGGGTTAAAATTTGAAAACATGTTTATATTAAAACAAACAGAACTATATTTTAGATTAAACATTATTTGTATAAAAAAATTAACTTGAAGTTTCCTCTGCTTTGAGCACTTGGGTGAAAAGATTTAGACACGATGAGGCACTGAAGTGAAAGGAGCCCTGTTCCCATGCTTCTGCTGTTGCTTAGGAATCTTTTGTGATCTAACCAAAGCCAAAATAAGTGGCTCTTGTGTGTCTCTATCAATGTGCTGTTTTATCTGTACGGATCCCCTGTGGTGTTTTTTTTTTCTGCAACACAAATTTTAGAACATTCTCTAAACAATAATTAAACTCGTAACATTCTATAAAGTGTGCCAATGATGCTAATGTTAAAACTAAATTGTACTTCAGGTAGGATCAGATATGTCATATCAATCAGAGGCAGCCACTTAAGAAGGGTTTTATGTAAATGTTGCAGCAAGCTGTACTGGGATTTTATTTAAAAAGTCTTCTCCACTGATCTCCAAATCAAGACTGGGGTCTCTAATTCCCACCATGCCCAGAGAGTGGTTTGGAAAATGACTTGTATGTGTTATATGTTTACAAAGCGATGACTCACGTGGTCCAGTCACAGAGAAGCACTCCAAAGACAGCCCAACAATGAAAACGCATTCTAAAACAATGTGAGATGAGTTTCTCAAACTGTAGTGAGGTAAAGATGTCCTGGAAGTAGATTTTTTTTGTTAATCTCCTTTGTTCTTTCCCATTTTATTGCCTTCAGCTGCACCCCCACCTTTACCTGGAGAACCAGCTGCCACCCAGGCCTGGTGGCACACCACACTTTTGTCCCTTCCCCTTCTCAGTATGTCTCTATGACAATAGGCCCCAAAACAACCTGCAAAGGAGACTCCAGCTTGGAATGTGGAGAAGTAGAAGAGATGGTGGAGAGGAAGGGCCCAAAACATTCACAGGTGACAGTGCTGTGCCATGCCCTACTATACCAAGCCTTGCCCCAACACCTGTCTACCTATTATTATGGCCCTTGGAAAAGTTAATTTATGTTCCTATGCTTCCATTTCTTCTCTGAACAAGTAAGAATACCTGAACTCACAAGAGAGGGACAGGTGAAGTTCACACCATGAGAGGCCCTTAGAACAGAACATGCCACTTAGTCAACCTGACTATCATGTCTGGGCCCTGGCTACAGAAAAACACCTCTGGCCTATTGTTCACTGTGTAAGTTTGGAGAGGGAGTCAGGCCAGGTTAGCTAGCAAATTCCTCCTGGAGCAGACCTCTACCCAACTCCCCTGATTTCCACCCTCCTCTTCCCATCCCTTCTCTTTCTCTTGCCAACTCTAAGCTTGGCACCTCTTTGACCCTTGCCCCGATGCACAGCTGTTATTTGAGAATAAACTTGGATTTGTTGGGGGTGGCAAGTTCCTTGAGCTGTTGACAATGTCAATCATTTTTCATCTTCAGAAAGTTGACAAAGTCTGTGGTCAGCTAGCAGAGCCCTGTCATTATAGATTTATTCCCTCTGATACTTGTTTATTTAGTTTTGCTCTGCACTGATCCGAAGAGATGTATTTAGTGGACTCTACTGTACCTTCTTGAAGCAGGAGCTCTCTAGAATACAAGCTGTTTGTTTCTCTCAGGCTTAGGATTCCTTACGCTCTTGATACACTCTACAGTCACCTACTTAGTAGTTCTTCTACCTTGACAAATATTCCTTGATTTTTATTAAAGAAAAAAAACTCCATCACAGTAATAATATGATTTTAATCACTGTTTCTAGTTAAGAAAAGCAATTTGGAAACAAAAAAAAAAAAGCTTCACTAACCCTACTTCCCTTTTCCAAGAATATTTGAGTGAACTAACAACGACCAAACCTGGAAGCCCTGTGAATCAGAGAATTTTGAAGAAAAGGAAGGATTTTCAATGATTTTGTAGATGAGGACACTGAGACTGCCCAATCTTGAATAGCTAGCAAGAGCCAAAGTCAGGGTGAGAGTCAAACATGACTGAGTGACCCTGCAAAACAAGACATGCTTATTGTATTAGCAGAAACGTCTCTCAGTGTGGGTGGGTGTGAGAGTGCGTGGGGCATGTTGTAGCAAAAGCTAACCTATTTAAAGTATGGTGGCTATATTCTTCCATTTCATTCATCTCCTTAAACAAGGAAAGCCTATAGGATTTTATGGCCAGTCCCCCTGCGGTACTTGGTTTTGAAACTAAAAGTAATTACACTTCACAGCTACCTGTGTGACAACCGAAAGACCTTGATATATTACTTCTTTGTTACATTTAACAATAAGAGGTACTTAGCATATCTGACTACTAACAATGTTGGTGTGAGATAATTGTTTGGGAACCTAGAAGTACTCATTTAAAGGGTGGAGACTCATGGGATAATTAGCAAACTGAAAACAATCTTAGTTACTGTGGGAAATCTCAGCCACTAGTCTTTAGGTGTTTCTCAAAGTCTGTGCTACTTTCCAGACTTCTTGGGAATATTCCTTGTATTTATTGCACAAAAGTATCTGTCCTTGTGAGTCTGAACCTACACGAAATGGAGGATCTCTGCACTTAAGCAGAGCTGAAAGAAAAATAATGACAGCAAAATAATGACACTTAGCAGATCCCTGTCATCAGTGTTTCAGGTTGAAAGGCTTCCCTTTATTTCAGCTCACTGCTTCCAGGAAGTTGTATTTTTCCTAAATGTACACCATTCAGATGGAGCGTTATTGATCTGAGGAAGTGAAGAAGTTGGGAAAATTCAATGACATATATATGCTTTAAAGAAGCTTATACTTCGTCTTTTTTTGTATGCAAGAAACTAAGCTCCTTAAGTTTTGATATCCGTTATCTTCTTGAACCAGCAGTGTGATTATTTTGGAAGTTGCTGGTTTCAGCATTGTTAATGACCACATCAGATTCTCTACCAGTCACAGAATAGTTAGATTAAAATGAAAACAGTGTAAATAATCACCCAGACTACATTCCTTTAAATTTATGGTAAGAAACATTTACCTCCTATTTTGAAAGGCACATGAGGAAAATCCATTACTAAGGGCCAAGTAGCCAAAGGAAGGACTAAGGAGTAACATCTCCGTTCTTCCACCTGCCTCCCTCCTCCTCACACTTCTATGGACCGTAATAGAATTAGCTTCTGACCAATGGTGGAAACAGCTAGTGAATTGGATGGCTGGCAGGGAAAAAGAGGTAGAGGCTGCAACCTTCACTTTCTGAATGGAAGAGGACCCATGGCAGGAAGGAGGCCGTAATTAGATGACGGAGGGATGACTCTTCAGTCAAACCACAAGAATGTCCCCTGGCTACCTGAACTTACTTAGTCTGCTTCTCTCTGCTGGAAGTGATGGATAGATATTATCTGAGATATTGCTCAGAGCAAACTATGAAGAGTTCACTAAAACTTATTCAGAAATTGTAACTGAACACCTCAAAAAGAGCAAGACCCTTAAGACTGACAAAACACAATTTTGTTTTGTCTAAAGTTTTTACCCACTCAAAGCATTCTCTTAATTCCTTTCCCAGAAAAGAAAATTAACAACAAAAGAACTACAAAATAGACAAAAGATTTGAATACCTGGTTTATTGGGAAAAATTCATAATGAAAAGTTCAACTGCTTCTGCTACAACTTACAAAATAATAACATGAATATAAAATGAGTTGGTTTTCATTATGTCAGTATAAATGGTAAAAAATAACAATAATAATCCATCCAATACCTATTCAGGGAAGCTCACATCCCTGAATTGTCCTATTGCATGGTTTACATCAGACATTTTAGGTCTGTTTACCAAAGAAGACCAGGTTTTAAGTATGTTTAGGTTTCTGTTAGCATTACAATCTATCAGTGCTGTGTCTATGATTAGCGCCCAGTTCATCCTGAGATCAAGAATTCAAGCTGCCTCCTTGTTTTAATGACACTTTTGTCATAGTAATTGCCTTCCGAACCACTACTGCTAGATGGCTTCATCATAGCCATCAATCCATGTTTCTATCCAGTCTACCCAGGGCCTAAACATATAGACACAAAACAGTATAGGTTTCTTCAGATAGCATTTGCCCTCACCCTAACCCCAATACTACTTAAAAAGAGAAATTTTTATCTTAGCATTTCACTACTGAAAGAGGCTTTATTACTGCAACCCACTTTGGCTATGGAGGAATACTTTCCTATGAGACATATCAATGTCAGCTTAGCACAAATGCAATCGCTCAGAATATTAATTAGAAATTCTCACAGGTGATATGCACGTAGGGAACTGAATTGTTTCTTTAAATAGCTGAAGACTTGAAGAAACATTTTTTGTTTTGTATTAAACTTAGAATGTTTGGTCACTGACAATTTTTACCAGTTTCTCTCTCTTCCCCTTAGCCCTTAATACAAACAGCCTGATCTATCTAGCAAAAACAAAAACTTGGTCCGATTATGAAATCCTGGAAGCCTTCTCACTTCTACCTTCTTCATGTTCATATTATTTTACAAATGCAGTATAAATGTTACAGTTTTCACACATAGGAAGATTTGCATATTATTAGTAACTAGCAAAAAGAAATATGTCTTTTTGAACTCCACAAAACATATGTAAAAGATGACTATGAAACTATAACACTATTTAAGAAACATTTTCAACCAAATTACTTGAGCATTTTTGACTAGTTTAGCCATCTGAACACTGCCAGTCATAGGTTCCATGTGGCCTGAACAGTTTCCAATTGGATCCAACACGGCAGCAGCGCCTTTCTTGGCTCTCCGTCACACACTAGGCAGATGTGTAGAAGTACCTGGGCTTGGCGTTGCCCAGAAGGTCATCTTCATAGTTGGGGAGGCAGCAGAAGAAGAAGGCGCAGCCAATCAGGATGATGGTGGCCGCCCACCCGAAGCCATAGGCCCAGTTATAGATGTAAGTGACAGCAGAGTCGGCATGAAGGCTGAAGGTCTGAGTGTACTTCACGGGGTAGATTACCAGAGAAATGATCTGAAATACAGCTAAATAGAAGAAAAACATCCCACCACGTGAGTGCGGCATGAATGAATTCACATGACACGTTCTGCCTTTAAGTTTGAATCCACCTAAAAACCAAATGCATCTAACAGATGGGCATGGTGGTACACCAACTGCTCAGGTGGCAGAAGTAGGAGGATCTCAGTTAGAGGCCAGCCTTGGGAATCTTAACATGAGACCGGGCTGTAGCTCAAGTGGCAGAGCACTTACCTAGCATGCACAGGGCCCTGAGTTCAATCACCAATATAGAAAACAAAAAGAGGGAAGGGGGGAGAAATCCACTGAAAACATCCTAAGCAACTAGAGGAATCTAGTTAGTCAAGAGTCAAAAAATTATTATTAGCTATTATGTATAACAGCTACCTGGAACCGAGCAGTGGCACACACACACACACACACATTTAATTCATGAAACAGAGCTAGAAAACAATTACAGTAATTCTATATTACACATGTAAGTATGTGACTTTGAACTAGAGTAAAAAGCACAAAATTGTGTTTTACATGAGAAAGCAGGATAGTAAGAGTCTAGTTTTATCTTTGTGCTTCCTGTACCAAATGTGGCTAATATATTCAGACAAAATGACATAGACATGTAGCGTGCACACACACACACACACACACACACACATACACACAGCGCTCAGTATCAACCTTCCCTAACACATTGTTGAACAGTCATTCAACAAGTGAATGATAAATAAGACAATGAACCCATGGTGGGAATGATCCATGTGGGGTGTCACCAGAAAAGCTTCCAGAGAAGACAGGCATGTGAGGAGTAAACAGAAGGGAGACACAGAGGGTGGGGGAGGGCACCCCAGGATGGAAGAACAGAAAGAATAAAAGAAGGGAAGGATCAAAGTGTTTGGGGGGAGTGGGGAGAGTATAAGCAGGGATGTGGAAAGGAAGGCAGACATCAAGATTTCTAAACTCCTTGGTGTGACAGGACGCCATGATTAATCAACATATTGACATGTTAAGCAACTTTAAAATAAACAAAACTTTATTAAATCTATTTTTGTAATCTTTTTTCAATGAGAATGCACAATTTTATAAAGCTATATCAAATGTCAATATGCTGTGTTGCATTCTCATCTCCTAACTCAGTGTCCCCTCTGCACACTGCCACGTGAACAGAATGATCGGGGTGTGAGGCGGTAATCCTAAGACACTGTTGTCACAGGAGGGGCCAACTGGCTGTGTATAGTCCTCATCGCCATTTTTCTCCCATCTTTGTTTTTTCCTATTAGTGCTAGAAATACAACCTAATCTGTTTTTCTTTTTCTTTTCTTTGATTTTTATTTATTTTTCTGCTGCTAGAAAGCCGACAGAAGTCTCCATATCTTGACTTGCTGCTTCTACTCCTCAACTCAATTAAAACAATCCCCTCTCTGGCAGTTTTTGAAGGGCAAACTTGGTACAGTTCTTAAAACATTTCTTGACTTCTTTTATTTTTTAAGTGGCAAACTTATTAAACTTTGTCCTTTACTGCAAAATATTATATGTGTAGGATACAAAAGGAATCCTTCTCTCTTTGACCTCAAATTTCCCTAGTAACCAATGTTGCATATTGTTATTTATCCATTTGGGTTCATCATACATGAAGTTATTTATTATAATGGTTTGGATGAATTCTTACAAAATTTAAATTATATCAGTGTTTTATTTTTCTGATTTTAATCCAATGACATATATAACTTAAAATCACTGTTGCTGTGAAATATCTTAAAAACCAAATAAGACTTTTCAAACATTATTAACACTAAAAATATACTGAGATTCCTAGATTTTTTATTCCTCTATATTCATTTCTTATACCACTAATCAAACTTTAAAAAGAGAGGACAAATAGAAAATTACAAAATGAGAGCAAAACGTTAGGCAGAACCTTTCAGCGACACATGTGTTGAAGCACGCTGGAAATAATTTTCTGTACAGTAGTAACCCTGCTACCCTGTTAGCTTGGGCAGCGGTGGCTAGGACTTACAGCTTTCATACTAAAAGGGAGCAATGGATGAAAGAATTTCACCAGGATACTTTTGATTATGGTAAAATATACGTACATAACATTTATCATTTTAACTACCTAGAGTATAATTCAGTAACAATAAGGACACTCACATGTTGTGTGACCATGCATTATCTAAACCCAAAACCTTTTCACCATCCATGCATAAACTCTATGTCCATTTATAAACCTCCTTAGCTGAGCATGCTGGTACACACTTGGAAGCCTGAGAAAGGAGGATCATGAGTTTGAGGCCGGGCCAGGCTACATAGCAAGACCCTGTCTCAAACAAAACAAAACAAAACATTCCCCTACTTCCAGCCTCTGGTAACTTCCATTCTACTTCTGCCTCTTTAAGTTTGTCATCTATAGATACTTCATATAAATGGAATTCATATAATATTTGTCCTTCTGTGACTGGCTTATTAATATGTCCATCATGTTCGATTCAGCGTGCATCGACATTTCATTCATTTTTATGAGCAAATAATGTTCAACTGTAGGTACATATTTTCTGCAGCCATTCATTTGCTTTTGGCTACTTTGGCCATTTCCACCGCTGGCTTCGTGAAGAATGCTGCCACATACGAGGGCTTTCTGTGTTCAAGGTCCTGTTTTTAATTCTTTTGGATATCTACTTAGCAGCCAGCTTGCTGGGTCATGGAAATTTACTAGGATTCTTCAGCGAAGGTTATTTCTAATGGTGATTAAAGCCCATGTACATCTAGTCCTCTAAGATGTAGGAAAGGAAGAGATATCAAATGCGTTTCTATAATAAGGTCTTGTAAATTTGAACTATGAAAAGCCAAATAGAAATACAAGTGGAGGTGGCGATCAACAAATTTCCTCATGCGTTTTGTTATTCCAAGTCACTTCTGCTTTCAAAATATTATTCCAAAAGCAAAGCTTGAAACAAGAGAAGCATGGAGTAAACTTGGTGGGATTTTTTTTTTTTTTTTTAAGTAATAGGGTTTGAACTCAGGGTCTTAAGTTATACTCCCGGCCCTTTTTGCTTTATTTTTCAGATAGGATCTCATGCCTTCATCCAGGTTGGCTTTGGACCGTGACACTCCTATCTCTGTCTTCTTAGTAGCTGGGATTATAAGCATGCATACCATGTTTGGTCAAACCTTGTTTGTAATCAAGAGAAAGTTTCAAATGTGTAGCACAAAGCACAGGCTGTGCCCCCCCTGGTCAGTTTCCTGAGGATCCTCACTTGTGCAGCCTCAGGCTCTGTGAACCCCACTTCTATAAGTGCAGGGCACACCACACAAAGTGGTTTTCCTGGTGGCTCATGCTTGAACTTACAGACCCCTTGTAATCACAGGCTTTTGACTTGCTTCCAAGACTGTCTGCTCACATTGGCTTTGTCCCCAGGCCTACAGCTGGATTTCTGCTCTGCTCCTGAGCCCTGGTTGGTGTCTGGAGAAACAACCTGTGGCCTGACTTTGTTGCTATAAGCACCTTGTCTTCCCACTCCCCAGAAAACCTGGCTTTGCTTCTGGATGAGGCTACATGGCTGAGGTCTTGTCCCTTTGACAGGTTCCTGCCTGACATTTCAAATAGCTCCTGCTGCTAAATAGCTAATTCTTATAGTCCACTAATAGAGGCTCATTAGGAGCCCACCCACTGCATAACTAGATTTCTTCATGTCACCTGTGTCTGAGTCACCATTTCCCCAACACAAGTTCTCCACTGCCCTTCTCTGTTCCACTGCAAAAAGCCCTTTCATGAGCCACTGCATCCTAAGATCACAAAACTCAGCAGTGACATGGTTCAAGGACACTCAGTTCCCCTCAGCACAGTGCTCACAGCAAGGCAGCACTGGGGACCACTCTGAGTCCACTGTACTTTCAGGGCTGACACAGCCCTGGTCCCCTCAGTACGTATCAGTGGATGGAGCCACCTAAGGAAGACAGGGACACACAGAGGACACACTTTGTCACATGAATGGGCAGCCCAGAATACTGTCTAAAGCATAAGAGCAAAAATCCTAAATCATATCTCTCCTCTGATTCTTCAGCTCCTGGGAACCTGTTTCCAGAATAGATCAGAAACACTAATTGCCATGGTTCTTCCTGGTGGGATCCAACACCACCCTGCTGACGCTCACTGGGGATGAATGAAGACTGACTGCTGCGTGGTCTTACCCGCCAGGGCCAGGAGGCCTCCAATCACTCTGAGGAAGACGAGCATCTGGGGTCCACAGAGGGCAAAGAAGGACAAGATGAAGCAGATACAGAGGATGATAAAGCCACAGAAGAGCATGGCGGCCGCCGCTCTTCCCCACGCTGCAAGACAAAGGAAACGGAAATTACTGAGACGGCCACAAGTTCTGTGCTGCAGATTCCAGGTCTGGCACAAGTTAAATTTGCTTATCAAATATCAGTAGGGTTTTGTTTTCTTTCTATTAGCTAAAGTTGGATGGAGGGACACATTTGGGGTGTTTTTTTTTTTTTTTTGACATTACGTAAGCACCTTCACATTTTAAGCAATGCAAGCACAGGACACTGATATACTGAGATTCAGGGATGCTTTTCTCTGAAATAAATTTCAGCTTCATTAACCATTTCTCATGTAATAATTTTGCCATTCAAAGAGGTATATGTAAAAGGTTCTAACACAACATGACCATAATAAACACTCCTGGAACTGAGCAATTCAAATTATAAACTCTTTAAGAAATGTTCCAATATCTTTAAGGGATTTTTGTTTCATATTAATGTTTATTTTCATGCAAAAATAATCACTGAGACTATATATTGATGACTAGGCAGAGATGCTACATAAAACAATTATAGAGAAGCAGCTATGATTCTACACCAAGTGTGGTAGCAAACAACCTTTCTACTTTTCTGCTTAAAATTTTATTTCTGAAGTTTTCAGAGTTTATTGCACAAGAGTTCTTAATGATTGATTTGGCCCTAAAAAAAAAGTCAGAGTGAGACAGAAAGTGACTTCAAAGTTGGAAGACCTACATGGGCACATCTAGCCCTGTGTGATTCCACTTTGCACCTGAGGAAATAGGAAGAGCCACCACACAGAAACCATCTAGAAATTTCTATCGTCCAGCCTGCACTGAGTTCCCAAACCTCTCCACCCACCTCCCTGCCTCCAGAGTTACAAACTAACACGAACACTCCCTGAATCCTCCCAAAAAATTGAGGCTCCCACAACCATCATGTCTAGGCTGGAAATGAGGGTGTACTGAAGCTCTGAGAGGTCAGATGACCTCCCATGGCCACACAGCTGGTAAAAGGTGTAGACATTTTGATTTCTAGCCTGTCTGAATGCAAAGCATGACTTTTTAAAGGTATCCAAAATGCACCCTTTTAAAGTATACAACACTGTGAGGTTTGCTACATTCACAGGGCTATACAGATCATTTTTATCCAGGTCATTTTTATCATCCTAAAAAGAAACGCTGTACCCACGAGCAATTACTCCCCCTCCCCCTGTGCCTCCAGCCCCTGCACCACTAATCTCTGTCTCTCTCAATTTGCCTATTCTGTATATTTCTCATAAATGGAATCATGCACCATGTGGCCTTTTGTGACTGACATCTTTCACCAAGCACACTATTTTTTGAGGATCATTAATTTTATAGCATCAATTAGTATTTCATTCTTTTTTATGGCTCAATAATATTCTTTTGTATAGATATCCCACATTTTGTTTATCCATTCATTTGTTCTTAGAAAAACATGTGCTCTTAGGCTTACTCTTTATTGCCTTTGGAAAGGAGACTGGTGTGCCCCTCGCCCTGGTGTCACCTCTACTCTCTAACACACACCATGGCTGTCAATGTCCTCACTTAATTCTAGGTATTTGAGTAGTCAAAACAAAGATGTGGGCTCACAGGAAAAGCAAGGGCTTGGAGCCAAGTGGACCTTGTTCATCCACTGCCTCAGCCACCTTTTGGCCACACGCCAGTCTCCTCATCTGTTAATGCAGGCTTTGTGCCTTGTTGGGAAGTTATTGTGAGGGTGCGCACCATGTGTGAAAATTGTCAGTTGTTATGCCCTGCCCAGTTCCCACTGCTCAAAGGGGTCCTGCTCTATTCCCCTAACCTTTCTCGAGGACCAAGTTTTCTTTTTTTCTCTACATCCACAAGGTTCTACATGTCCCTAAAGATTGTTCCTCACTTTCCTATTGTCACCTGTCACACACAAACCTGGGCTAAGCTCCCGCTCCCCTCTTCAACTCCCACACTCCCTCCAGGGTTTCCTCTAGCTGCGGGAGTGCCTGGGACACAGAAGGTTATTAAGGGGAAAAAACATTTTTATATACCTCAAAAATACTATATTCTTCCACAAAGCAACCCCTTGGTAGCAATGGTGAAAGGGGTAAGATGCTACATGACTGGACCTGTTCTTACTCTTCCCTGCAAATCTTGTTCTTCCTGTCAATTTTAGGGGTAGATTAGAACAGGAATGTTTTACTTTAAAGTGGAAAGGAATAAAGTCAAAATGTGATGTTTAATATGTCTCTTTTCTCACTTTGGCCTTGTCCTTCAAGTTAGGGAATATAAAAGGGAAGGAACCAAACTTTGGAAAGAGCAGTAATTAACTAATGAGAACTCCAAGCAAATCCCCCAGACCAGTGTCATATTAAGCAGTGGTGCTTACTGAAAACATAGATTCCTGGGACTCCCTCCAGACTCAGAGCTTCTGAGATGGGGCCCGGAGATCTGCATTTTAGTAATCCTGTTTCTTATATCCATAGTGAAGTGTAAGAATAAGAGAGATGATTAAACTCCTTACAAAACAGACTCAGCCCTATACAAAGAGCATGTTACCTTCAGTGTGTGACCCACTGTCAATTACAGTCTCATTTCTATAGATTATTGTGGCAACTGCTAATCATCAAGTCCAATTAAATCTGAAGTCCAATTAAATTCAAATATGCAAAGCCTTACTTCTCCTTTTATGAGTTCACAAGCTTGAGACTGCAGAGAGAGGCAACACACTGTATATGCGCTCAGATGGTTAACATGGGCAATACACTGCAAAGCAGAACGCCAGTTTTCAATACAAACCGGAGAACTTTCTTTCAAGGAACATGTTTCAATAATCAAACTTTTACAATCACATCTTAGTGTCTTAAACGTCTAGCTATTAAATCATGTATAATGGTGCAGTAAACGGTAGTATTAATTTTGCCTCTTTATCTCAGAAAATTAACACCAGCAAATTATTGCTACTATTCCCTCTAACATTTTAGCCAAAGCAATAATTTATGCTTAGTTTCAGGTACTTGGAAGGAATTAAGTAAAATAAATAGTAAATGAATTCCTGTTAAATCAACTTAGTTAAGGTCTTGGATATTTAAAATGCTGAGTCTAAAGACAATCAAAATGGAAAATTAAGCAACTTTTTGCCTTGAGAAAGGCTGCGTCAGTTGCAAAACACGTAAAACCTGCTCCTTATAGCCAGAAATCAACACCGCACTGAATCATTTAACTATCAGTTACACATTAATCTTGGCATGGTTCTAAAGATCTTAACTGATGAATGACAGACCAGTCCATGTAAGGCAGTCTACCTTCTCCTGTCAGTGACTATTTTGTTTGATGAGAAGAACCAAACCAGGTCTGAGCAGGGTGCCTGTGACCCAGTGTTCTGTCTGAGAAGGGGACCATCGGTCGCATGATCTTAGAGCATGGCTATTGTCACAACTTACATTTGAAAGGTTAAGATGGCTCTACCTTTCATCTCACTTAGTTGCCAAGAATGGGCCTAATATATATATAAATGCTACTTCTTTCAACACACAGTCCACAGGTCTTTGAAAGCAGGCTTCCCCTTTATCTAGTCAGAACACAAGTCTGTACTTCATTACTATTTTGTGTAACAAATTTCACTGCCTATCCTCAGTGTGTGTGTGTGTTTCTCATTGACAGGTGTCATCCTCTGAATTGAGATCACATAACATGTAATACTCCAAGCAAATAGATGGTAAGTTTCTCTGTAGAAATTTTTGTTTATCTTATTTCCTAAAGTGAAGATCAATTTGGAATTTTATAAATGTATTCTACATATGGTCAAAATTTATTTCTAAGCACTACTTGAAGAAGTTTATGTCATCAAAGAAACCAAAAGCATTATAAATTCACCCTTCAATAAGGTTCATCAAAGATCCCTAGAGATGAACAACAGCTGGTCATCAAACTTAGTTATAACCTGCAAGGCTTGAAACTTAAAATCAAGAACATGGAAGCCAATGAATGTCCAATAATGAAGCCAACTTTTTCCTAGGAGGTAGTTCTGAGTTCTTTGTGTGAAGAAACATGCTGTATTTTTTTATTTTACAGAAACTACACAGGAAAATGCAACATTACAAGGCAAATATGACTAGGAAAAGACCAGTAAGGACAACTGATAAGAAAAGAACAACAACAAAAAAAGTAAAAATAAACACCTTGAAAATCAGGTTAGAAATGATAAACTGAAACTTATGAAGAAAAAATCCTTTTACCTCATGATCAGGAAAGTGTAGCTAATATTCTTATCTGTCAGTAAATACTTTGGAGACTATCACTACTTCCCCCCAAAGTTAGTGCTTCTTTTCACAGATTTGCTACATTCATGAGTTTTACTGGTGGGCACCAAACAGACCAAACCAGTCAGCAGTCCACCCCCGTTGCTTAGGGTCCTGAAGACATCTACACAGCAGGCTTCTGAAAGGGTTCATTCCCTTTCCAGAACAAAGGCTTCATCTATTGGCAACAGCAAAGGCCCCGCTGGGCGATCTGTTTCTATGAGGTTCTTTATGCCCTACGAAGGACAGAACTGAAATCTGGATAGGACCATAGTTTAAAAATAAAAGATCCTATCTACAAAGAAATATGGTCATGGATGGCTATTATAGTCATAAATATTGTTTTTATATATTCAATGAGGAGGTAATCTTCAGTGACTTGGTCAAGGCTTCTGAAACTCAAAAGCTCTTGCTAATCACCTGGGGAACTTGTCACAAAGCAGACTTGATTGTGGGTGGGGGACCAAGACCCTGAAAGTCCAGCAAACCCCAGAGCAGGCCAATGATGCTGGTAGTGACACTTAGAGGGGCAAAACTCCAGAAGAAAAGCAAGATTTCACCTGCAAACAATCTACATAGGAAGGAGTAAGGAATGGCTCAGCAGAGGAAAGGAAGGGGAGCCACAGAGGCCAGCACCCCTAGCTGGTGTGAGATTCCTTTCGTGCTTGGCATTTTCTCCTCAAACTGAACCCAGTGGTACTTGACCTTTCATGTCTTCTTTTATCTAATCAATGAGGAAGGAAAATATCCTGCACAGAAAGAGGTGAAATGTACTCTGAAGACAAGATAACTAGCAGCCAATTGGAAATTCCAAATATCTGAAATCTGTCTGATGGAAGGAGGCTGGAAAGCCAGGATTTCAGGGAAGCACATTTCAGCTCAGCTCAGCTGAAGTGAGAGAGGACAAACAAATAGCATCATCCAAGAATTAGAACTGAGTGACTAGATGATAGAACTGAGTGACTAGATAAAGGGACCCCCTCTGTCCTGAGCTGCTAATGAGCCCAGGGCTTTGGTGAGAGTGAACAGCCCATGAGGCTGCACATTATAGGGCAAAGCCAAGTCAGATCCCTCAAAAGGGACAGAGGCTGTCTGCGTGGTTACTGCTAATCTCAGTTCAGATTCCAGGCACCGACTTTCCACCTCCTTCCCTTTTCTGCTGGTGCATAAACTCATCCCCATCCTTCTCCAATCTGACAAGCTGGCCTTACGATTTGAAATCTGCATAGCTGATGCTTAAGATAACTGCCAGATGAATTCTCTTCTGAAACTGGAAAAGAAGGTGCTGGCTGTGCAAACACAGTATATGTGAACACTCATTCAAGTTTAAGCTTGCAAGTTGATTGCAGTCACAAATACAGATTTTCGTGTCCTTCTTGGCAAATAAAAATCAAAAAATTTAAAACTGTTAAACTAGGTGTTACTTTAGCTCTACCATCAGGTAAGAGAAAATGCCCAGAGTATAATTTGGCCTATTGGTGAGGAAAAACAAGACGACTTGGTCATTCAAAGTTCTGTTAAAAGCCAGGCACTGGTGGCTCATGCCTGTAATCCTAGCTACTCAGGAGGCAGAGATCAGGAGGATTAAGGTTTGAAGCCAGCCTGGGCAAATAGTTTGCAAGTCCCTATCTCAAAAACAGCAACACAAAAAAAGGGCTGGTGGAGTGGCTCAAGGTGTAGACCCTAAATTCAAACCCCAGTACCTCCCCCCCCCCAAAAAAAGACTATCACTAACAGGGAAGAGTATTTTCTTATTAACATTTATAATTTTAAGGAACTATTTGCCTTTATAAAAACATCCATATTCTTTAGCGTTAACGTCAATACTTGTCAGGAATAACCTGTGACTTCACCACCACCATGAATGTATGAATGCTATATTACTCAGTAAAGAAGATAGTCAACACTTTGCAATAAAAAGTCTGTTTCTGAATAGTTAACAATGGTGAATCCAAAGTCTTTTAGAAATGGATGTACACACTCTATATTCTCTACAGAGCATAACTCTCTTCACTGAGATATTGTAATCAGAGCCACCCATCCGCCTTGTTCCTTGCTAAGCAAGATCGTGTGTTTTCATACATGTCTGAGTATGTGCAAACTGCCTATTGCATTTGAGAGACAGCATGACCTGAAAGACAATCTGCAGGGTTCAGAGATGCCTAGCTAACCACACTGTAGTGTGGAGTACATAATTTCTCCACTTGTGTGGCAATCCGAGCCAACAGTTCACGATGGATGTGGCAGAAGAAGAAAGCAGCATGGAAACTCATCTTTACCGGCAAGCGTGGGAGGGGCCCTTCCTTGGAGGTATCCTATGTATTGTTTCTTCCCACGGTCACTTACAGCAGTCTATCCTGGACTGCTGATTCGAATCGAGATCCTGAGCAAGAGCCTGGAGTCTCCTGGCATGTCATCATCTTTGCAAATAGGGTAACAGGAGTTACTCCATGGTGAGGTTAAAGCCACCAGTGATGGGCGAAAATCAGGTCTGCTGTCTCATAAAAGTGCTAGGAGATTTTTCAAGATTTGTTTGGAAAACTAAGCTTTTCCAAAGACCATTTTCCCCAGCTAATGGAAACAAACTATGCACTGGATGGGTGGGTTTTGTTTGTTTGTTCTTTTTTGTTTTTACAATGAAAAAGGATAATGCTTCAGACTTCCAATTAAAAAAAATAAAATAAAACAAACTAGAAACAAAACCTGCTTATTTCCTTCCAAAAACGAAGTAGTATCTCAGTTGGAGGTTGGAACAGCCACACCCTAAAAGGTGCGCTCACTCTGCCTGGCAAGGCGCAGTAAAACAGCACTGTGCGTGTTTCCCAAGAAGGCTGTGGCTGCAGCCAGAGTGGCGGCCCCAGTCATGTCCCAGCCAGAGTGCTGCCCTCCTGCCTCTGCCAGCTTACTTCCGGAGTGGAGGGCCTCTGAGAATTCCTTGGGTTTGTATGAGTCTTTGCAATGACGTGTAATCATCAAAATCTATTTTAAATAAAAGACCCACAAGCAAAGCTGTTCAACCCCCTGAAAGAGACTGGAGTTTGAATACATTTTAACTAAAAGATACAATTGTACTATTTCAAAGTAATGAAATCCCTTTAAAAACCTAAAGGATTTAGGATAACACAAACCTTGGCAGGCGCGCGCTTGTGTGTTTTCAGAGAAGAAAAACATAAACTTTGAGGAAAGCAGGAATTCCTTGCAGTCTTTACATTTTATTGCCTGCCTAGTGGGCACCTTTTCAGTGAAAGTTCATCCTCAGAACTTCCAAAGGATTCTAGAACAGATAAGCAACACCAAGCTGCAGATGCAGGCCCTGGAACCAGAAATAGGGTTTGGTTGGAAGCCCCGAGCTACTTTGGAGAAAGGATTAAGTTAATGGTAAAAGTGAGAAAATGAAAAACAGCAGGGTAGCTTGCTTTCTGTTTAAAACTTTAAAACTCAGTAGGTGAAACCTCCTTTGGCTTTAAAGTCATGCTCACCCACTCCCCACGCACATCGCTAATCCTAAATCTCTAGCTGTTACATCTACCGTAAGCAGGGCGGGGGAGGGGGGAGAGGGAGAGGGCGGGTGGGCACCCTGCACCCCTGTGCCTTTTCCTGTTTACAAACCAAACACCAAGGTTTCTCCAGGTTGGAAAACAAGAACACTCCAACTCGTCTTCATTTTGCCGCCCGCACAGATGTGTTCGCTTTTTAGATTTCAAATGAGGTTAAAATAAATCAATTTTCCAAACAACAATGCCGTGCTAAGCCAAAAGGCCACTCCCCAAAACAAGTGCTAACAAGAACTAGCCCGACGGGTAAGATACTGAAGTATCCATTGAGATCATAACTGCTAAAACTTTGCCTGAAAGGTCTTTCTTCACTTAGATCTAGTTAAAGGAAACCACCCTTCTGTAAAATAAAATACTTATATTTTAATCATGAGACCAAGCAGAGGAGGAAGAGAACTAGGGAAAAAACTTCGCTAGGTTTCCAAGAAAATACACTTTCTTCGTTATGGTTACTCATCTAAACCTTTGCAGTGGCTGAAATCAGGCCAGGTAACCGACAGACCTGTGAAATAAAACATGGTCTCAAGTAGGACCATCTGGTTCCGGTTTTGAGCTCAGTTCTTGCTTCATTTTGGTTCAGGTTGGATGAAGAGCCTGAGCTCTGGAAAGACTTTTTTTTTTTTTTTTTAAGCAACCACTACCCTAACCTGGTTGGGATTTTAGGTATGCAGCGGCCGCCTCAGGCCGCGGCCCGGCGGGCTTCCTGGAGGCGCCGGCAGGCACTCACCGTAATCCATGAGGCTCTGGCAGCCATCGTCGTAGGAGCCGCTGCCGCCGCCCTCGTCGAAGCACCGCCACCACAGCGAGGACGTCTGCAGGTGGTTGCTCGACTGCAGCCAGCCGCGGCCGGACAGCGCGATGATGTCGAAGGCGATGGCGCTGAGCAGGAGCAGGGGTAGGATCCACCTGCAGCGCTCGCAGGCCAGGCCGCAGCGCAGCATGTCGTCGGGGAGCGGCGCGGAGCGGAGGAGCGCGCGGGGCACGGGCGGCGAGGAGAGTGGCGGGCGAGCGCGGGCGCCGCGACAAAAGGGAGGAGGCGGCGGGAGGCGGCTCCGGGAGGAGGGAGGAAGGGAGGGAGTCCGGGGCGCGGGGCGCGGGGAGCGGCGCGGGCCCCACCTGGACGGCGGTGACTCACCGCGCGCCCGCCCCGACCTGCCCGGCGGCCCGGAGGGGAGCGGGGCGGGACACCGCGAGGGGCGGGGCGCGGGCTCGGGTGACACAGCGCGGGTTAACCCTGCCTGGGGCGACCCTGCCCCCGCGCGGGGCTCTGCGGGGCTCTGCGGGGCTCTGCGGGGCGCGCACCCCTCGTCCCCTGCCCGATCCCCTCCGTGCGCGCGTCCTTCCCAGCGCCTCCCCGCCCGCGCGCGGTCTGCTGCAGTCCCCGCGGTGCTGCGAGGCGCGGCCGAGGCCAAGTTCGCGTTTACGTGCGGTGGGCGGTGTGTGGGGGGGAGGGGTCCAGCTGCACCTCGAGGGTTCGTGCGTGTGCACCCCAGCCCCGCGTCCCCACCGGGGCTGTCAGGCAGCACGGGCCACCTCCTGCGGGGACCTTTGCACCTTGGACTTGGCTCCCTCAGTCCTAGAACTGTTTACCGCCGGGCTTTTCTGCCAGGCCACGGTCTCTTATCTGCGGGCCCCGGTGTCGGGGTGTGGTCAGCAGAGGAGCCCAGGACCGTGGTGGATGATCACATTTGATTTAACCAAAGCGCGGACCGGCTGCCCCCAGATAACTTCGTGTCGCCTCAGCCCGCATCCATGCCTTTCCATAGTCTCTAGCTCTTTCAATCCCACTTTATCTACTCTATCTTTATGAGTTTTGTCTCACCCAATAAAAAGCACACGTCAGCAAGCAGCCAGCAGCTGCCATCCCACCCCTGCGCTGGGAGCCAGCTTCCGTCCCGGCCGTGACTCCCCAGGTGTGGCGGGGAGGGCGCGGCGACCCAGGGGTGGCGCTGCGAAGAAACAAGGCCTCAGTGTCCGCGCCATGGTGGCCTGGGGTAAATCACTACAATATCCCTGAGCTCAAAGAGTTCTGAATCCGTGTGGTTTCCATTTTCCATTCGTTAAGTGGGAAAGAGACGGGAAGTTCTTAACGTTTCAAATTCGGTGTTGCACAGAAGCGGAAGGCTGCTTGTCTCCCGCAGCTCCCGGACCTTTTTTGAGGAAGAACAGAGTTAGGTGTTTTGAGAAGGTTAGCGTCTGAAACCACAGGAAATCATTGCCCTACCCTTCATTTTACGTAAACCAAGTCCACCGATGCTCATGAGAGGCAAATATTTTCACTTTCAAAGAATAGCACAGGAGAACTCTGCCAAGGGACAGCTGCGTGCGCCGGCGCTGTAGACGGTGACGTTTATGTTCGGAGGGTTTTCAACGCCGATGACAACATTTGCTTCCTTACTGACGCGTAATGTATTTGTGAGGGAAAAATTATATTCTTACAAGCAAACAGTACTGATAATAAACAAAATGGTTGCAGACCAAATGAAAGTTTCACTGGTGTCTTCATGTCTGAACGACCTGAGACTAGATAGAATGTCAATTTCTTCCAGTGAAACGGTTCCAATGGATTCGAAGTAAAGAGCTCCTTAATGCGGAGTTGAATGAAGGAAAGTAGCTGTTCAGATTTTTTTTCAGGTTTTCTTTTTTTAATTTGATTTTGATTAGCATACATTTATTGTATAAAAGGTTTTCATTGTGATATCTGCAAAATGCATATAATGTACTTTGATCAAATTCACCCCACCTATATTGCTCTTTCATAGCCTCCCTCCTTCCCCTCCTTTTTAACAGTTTTTGGTGGGTTTCTATATGTATGTGTATATATGTATATATACTTCTGTTTATTACTTCTATAATACTACACTGACCCTGCGTCGGTTCCAACAATAATGTTGTTGACATGATTCAGGCAGAGGCAGCACATAGTCGTCCAGGAGCCTGCTCATCTGTGACATTGGGTGAGTTACTTAACTTGTTTGTGCCTCAGTTTCCTTATCTGTAGATTGTGTTTGCCCCATAGTTTTGTAATGAGTATTAAAAGGTTGAATATAAAGGTGGCACATGCTTATCACCCCAGCACTCAGGAGGCAGAGGCACGAGGATCAAAGGTTTGAGGCTGTGTAGTGAGATGATGTCTCAAAAACAAAACAAAGGAAAGCAAACAAACACAAAAGCCCTAACTGTAAAGTGGTCAGGACAGTGCCTGGAGGTGGCAAAAGGAGACTGAACTGTTGTTAACCATGAGGACGATGACTTTCTCATGTTTTCTGTTTAATGAGTTTGAAAAGGGGGAAAACGAATCGTGTTTTTAAGAAGCAATTCTATGTATGGATACCAACCAGAGTCACTAAGACCGCGGGGTCATTCATCACAGCCGTATTCGTAGAATGCTAGTGTGCTAGTTCCCCCTACTGGAATATATAGGAATTGCAGAGCCCCTCTCAAAAATGAAAATAGGTACATTGAAGGATTGGGGGCGTGACTCAAGAGGTAGAGCACCTGCCTAGCAGGAGGGAAGTCCTCAGTTCAAACCTAGTACCGCCAAAAATAATAATATTTTCCTCAAAAGTTTCCTTCTTTCAGAAGGAAAGAAGGTGAACATGGTGGATGCACTCTACACGACCATGAATGCAGAACTTTTAAACCTGTGAAACCACCATAAGAAGAGGACTAAAAGGAGAAAAGTGGAAGGGATGAGCCAGTTCGGGTTATAATACATATATAAATGGAAATGTCGCAATGAAACTCCCTGTAGAGTGATCTTAAACAAGCAAAAATGTCTTTTTCCAAAAACAGCAGACAGGAAGGTAAAACAGGCCCTGTCTGGGAATTGGTCCCAGTGGGAGCGTGGAGGAGATAAGGAAAGGGTGAAGGAGGAGGAATACGTGGAAATATTTTGTACACATTTAAGAAAACTGAAAATGAGACCTGTTGAAACTATTCTAAGAATGGGGGGAGGGATAAAGGATCATGATGGAGGGGGTGAACTTAACTAAGATATATTGTAAGCATTTTTGTAAATGCCACAGTGTACCCCCAGTGCAACAGTAATATGATAATAAAAAACAAACAAAAAGAGAAATTAAAAATAAACCTACCTTATGACCCTGCCAAAAAATAAATACATAAAAATTCTAATACTTCTCAAAGTGTCCTTTTTTCTCCTCTTTCCTTTGCCTTCAAAAACATCCACCTACTCCCACTGCTTCCCCAGCTGTGATGACATGATCCTCCTGCTAGGTTCTGGCACAGCTGGTAGGACCCCTGGGCCTTTACTAGGGCTCTGTTGTGACATCCGGTTGAATCCACAGGTAAGTTGTCCCCCCATCGGACAAGGAGCAGTTGGGTTTCCTCTGAACGTGCAAATACTCCCAGTATCAAGCATTTGGCAAAGACACAGGCCATTGCTTTTCATAGGCGACATTCACAATACAGCTTAACTGCTGTGGACCGTGGAGTCTAGAATGATAACGAGGACCGTAGTTACAGCCAGTAGTTGAAATCCAAGAAGGCAAGAATGTCCTTTGCAAATTAACAGTGAATGGGAAATGTGGTAGACCCAGGTTCCCCCACCTTACCTCACCCACTCTCTCCTGCTCCTAACCCACTGCCCCTAGATCTCAGCTCCTCCTCATCCCCCCAACTAGGAGATGGGATGTCCCCAAGGCCCTGTGTATCTTTCCTTCAAAACTTTTCTCACAAATATTTTTGTTAATTTCTCCACTCCCACTGCACTGTAAATGCAACATGGGGAAGGATGGCATATGTCACATGTCACCATTGTTTCTACAACACCCAGTGCCTGGCAGATGGCACTCTTCCCTTAAAAGTTCTTATCAAGATTGTTGTCCTCATCCAGTCTTGGCATGAGATCCGTCAGCTTTCCACATGAGTACCTCAGCTCCATGAAGACTCTTGTGACACTGGACGGAGACTGATTTCCTTCCTTCCCTTCTTCCCGTGCTCACTTCCTGCGTTTCTTCTCTTTGGTTGGCTGGGCATCTGTTAGTCCAGTTTTTTGTTTCTTTGTCGCCTGCTCGGCTGTTCTGTGAAGAAGTTAGGTTGCTCACTGGCTGCAGTGCTTGGAATTAACCCCAGTGCTCAAGATGCAGTGTCAGCAGTGAAAAGTGAGGGCTTCCGTCTCCCTCAGACCCGTGTGACACCTCTAGGCATAGTTAGAGTTTTGTCAGTTTCGCGCTGATGTCTGCTTTCTTACACTGGTGCTTAACCCGCATCTCTGAGATGTGTTCCCTGGTGGGGTCCCTCTTGTGCACTAGTGTTTTCTTATGCTACAGTTGTATTTTAGTCCCTGTTCTGTGTCATCACTGGCATCACTGTTACCTCGGCCCGCCACCTCATCTTGTAGTTGACCTGCAGCTCTTCCTTTCAGCTCTCGTTTTGCAGGCAGGTGTCCCATCCATTCATGGAGTCACTGTGCTGACACCCGTGTAAAGAGGGTCGGAGCACTTCCCACATGTCAGCAGACACACTCGATATTAGACAACATGCCCTACTGGGGAGATACGGTAAAGACCTGTGAAGCAAGAGTGAGCCACAGAAGGCACTACCAGGCTTCTCTGAGGAGGTGGGACTTTAGAGAGAGCTTTCCAGATGAAGGAACACCTTGGGTGAAGACATGGATATAAGTGGCTATGAGTATTTTTAGGTGTTTTGTTTTTCTTTTCAGAGAATGACTTTATCAGTTAACTTAACCATCCCACAATCCAGCCCTTTTCTATTTTTTGGTGGTGCTGGGGTTTGAACACAGGGCTTCATGCTTGCCATGCAGAAGTTCTACCACTTGAGCCATACCCCCAGTCCTTTTTTTTTTTCCTGATAGGGTCTCATGCTTTTTGCCCAGGGCCAGCCTTGGATATCAAACCTCCTATGTCTGCCTCTCATGCAGCTAGAATTGCAGAGATGAACCACCATGCCCAGCTTGTTTGAAGTAAGGTCTCTATAACTTTTTGCCTTGGCTGGCCTCAAACCACAGTCCTCCTAATCTCCACCTCCCAAGTGGCTGGGATTACAGGCATGTACTACTGCACCCAGCTAATAATACTGCCTTCTAAAATTTGGAGATTGACACATATAAATCTGAGGAAGGTAATACCTTTACCTTCCAAATGACCAATATTGGCAATCAATTCAGTTTAATAACCAATGAAAATTGTTTTTGTTGTATCAATATTCAGTGCAAGGATAATTGCAAAAATATCACGAGTACCTAATAAAAACACCACAGTTTCGATGGCATAGCCAGGTATTGTATTGAAATTAGCATGATGTCTTAAATTACAGTTTCCTTCTTAATGAGTGAGTTTCTGCAGGCTGCTAGTGTACTTACTTCAGGGCAATTTTGTGTGTTTATAAAAGCTAACTGACTGCTTCACCCGGGGAGCCCCAGGGATAAAACAGTGTAAAACTCTACCTTAAAAAAGATTCAATTTCAGGTCAAAATAATTTTTCAAATACTGCTAAGTCTTCCTACACATAGTGGAACCATCCATGCAAGCAGTATCCAGTGGATTATTTATATTTGAAACACCTGCATTCATTTCTGCTCCTTATTTTCAAAATCTACCCAACATATAGATATTGATTTTAAACAACAAATACAAGTAAATGTTTGCTATCTTGAGGAAACCAAGGGAGCTGATATTTTCTTCAGTCTTCTTAGTCATTTCTCTACAAACACTTTTTCCAGCGTGGGTACCCTGCAGCTTCTCTTCCTCAGCAGTCAGTTATTCACTCTTGGCTCTTAATTTGCACTCAGCCCACCTCACCTGTATTAGCACTGAAGCCAGCCTCCTGCCCTTCATCCTCCTATCTCACGACTATGACTTCTTGAGCTAAAACCATTTTTCCTGGATTTTGAGGACATGGTTTATAGATAAATCTCTTGTCTCCTGAAAGCACATTTGTAAGTGAAATGTTGCTATGAAACGCTGTTACCGTTTCTATAGGATCTGGTATGGTTGCTTTGGGTCTTATTTCCTTTGCAAATCATTTGACCTTGGAAGGCCGTGACTGGGAAATGTCCCAGTGGAATCTGAATCCTACTTTGCACACATCAGCCGCACTCCTAGGTTTTAGGATCCTGCGTTTGCAGTTTTGCAAGCATTTCCACTGGGTGACCATGATTCTTGCTGTGATATGCCAACTTTATGACATCTGAGGCAAAGAGGTAATACCTGCCCCTGCTCCTCCTCTAACTACCTTTGCTGCTTTATGCTTTTCTCAGAGGCACTTTTACTTAACTCCAAGAAGAGCAGTCACTTACTGAGGACTCAGTACCCACTGTGCACGTGTACCATATCGTTTCATCTTACGTCCCTCACCCCTGTGAGGCAGATGCACCTGTTACCACCATCTCACAGATAAGGAAGATGAGGCTCATAGAGGTTAAGTAAGCCGTCCAATATCACACAGCTAGTAAGTGCAAAGGTAGGACTCAAACTCGGGTCCTCTGACCCAAATCTGCCTTTTCACACACTACACTCCAGCACCTTGAAAACTCTTAGCATCCACACCACATGGCAGTATCGTGACTACATATTATTTCCATTTTAGAGATGGGGAATTAGACCTTCTGAAAGGTTAAGTGCCTCATCCTTAAGCTAAAAGAACAAAACAAAACGAGTCATTGAGTGAAGCCATGACACCATTGGGTTGATGGGGAACAAACACCAGGTAATTATTACCAGGTAATTGCTGTGGTTCCCCTCCTGCCAGCCCATGGAGCTGATAGAACAAGACTGAGTGGAAATCAGACAACCTGAGTTCTAGTTCTTGCTGCCCCTGTCTCCCTTCTAACCCTCACCCAGCTCTTTTTTCCTCAGCCCACAAAAACTTTTCAGTGTCTCCACTGTCTTTCACCTCCTGTCCTTTTCTCCACCTACCCAGTGGTGTGAGAAAGTTTCTGGGGTAAAGAGCAGATTCAATTTGTAGCATTTACCAATTTCCATGTTGTAGATACTCTCCCACAGATGCTCTTATGCTACCAACTTTATGGTGCTGAACACAGTTAGGAAGAAATATACATAATCAGTCCTTTCAAGCTAATAACAGCACGCCACTACTTGTCAGTCCCAATATGCTACTAAAACTCCTCTCCAACTGGTCACTGGTGGGCTCAGACTATCTTGGGTTCTGTACTGGTCCATTTTTCAAGACTGTAATGAAATACCTGAGGCTGGGCTCTTATAAAGGAAAGAGGCTGCTGGGTGTGGTAATACACACCTACAATGCCAGCTAGTTGGAAGGCAGAAATAGGAGGATTGTGGTTCAAGGTCAGACAAAGTTAGCACAAGACCCTGTCTGAAAAACAAAACTAAAAGCAAAATGACTACAGATGTGGTTCAAGTGGTAGAGCGCTTGCCTAGCAAGCACGAGGCCCTGATTTGAATTGCCAGTACTACGCACAGAAAGCAGTTTCTTTAGCTCACACTAAATATTCAAAGGCATGGTGGCAGCAGGGGCTTAGCTCTGAGGAGGGCCCTGTTGCTGCATGAATCGTGACAGACTGAATCATGGTAGGAACAATTGTATAAAGAAATCACATCACCAGACAGGAAGCCAAAGAGAGGCTGAGGGGCCAGGCTTGCTCCTTTTATTCCCACTCCCTAAAGAATTAACTCAGGCATTCCACAGGAACTACCTTAATCCCTTCTAAGGGTGCACCCTAAAAACCTCGGCTCCACCTCCACCATCTCACAATGTCCTTACGCTAAGGACCAATCTTCCAGCACATAAATCCACAGGGGACAAACCACATCCAAACAGCTTCCAAAAAGATGTTAAATGCCAGTACCCAAAGACCACCGGGAGTCCCCCTGTGGTTAAGTGTATGACCTTGCTGCACAGAATGAGGACCCTGGAGATGAACTGGTGAAGGAGTGTTAGGAGGGGTTAGTGATAAGATTAGGTTGATGCGAGGTGATTTGGGCAAGGGTTCAAGGAAGTGAGTATTTTATTTTTGAGTGAGGACCAGGGCTATCTTTATTTATTTATTCTTTATTATTTTTTTTTTTTGGTGTGACTGGGGTTTGAACTCAGAGCTTTGTGCTTGCAAAGCAGGCACTCTACCACTTGAGCCACACCTCCAGTTCATTTTGCTGATTATTTTGGAGATGGGGGGGGTTTCTTGCCTAGGCTGGCCTCAAACCATGATCCTCCTGATCTCAACCTCCCAAGTAGCCAGGATTACAGGTGTGAGCCACCGGTGCCTGACAAGGGTATCTTCTCTTGTGGTTGCAGAGTGGTTTTGGTTTTCCTGTGCTCAGGTATGATGGTGGAGTGGTCTTGTTCTGTCCTGTTCTATCACAATTATGGAGTGACCTTGTCTGAGGCTGATAGTCTGTGAAGCCATACTCAGCACAGGATCACCATGCTTAGCTGTTGGTTGCCAGGCCAAATGCCAACCGCCAAGGGTTGTTTTCTTTTTTCTCACTGGTTCTCCATCCATCCCCACCCTTCCTCAACATGCTAATCTTCTTTTCCTCCCTGCCCCCACTCAGTATTGGATTCTTTGGGGTTCTTTCCTTGGACCACTCTTCTTGTCTATCTTTTTTCCTTGTGTGAAATCTTCCATGGTCATAATTTCAACCCTGACTCTCTACTTGTAATTTACAAATGCATATCCTCAGTCCATTACTCTTCCTGTGTTTCAGAATTTGACATCTGGCCTTCAGAAAGCTGGTAGCACCTGGATTCTTCCTCAAAGTCTTTGACCTCCACCAGGAGAGTTCAAAGTGCCCCTTCTCCTAAATTGACCCTACTTTCTCTATCTTCTGTAGCACCACCATCACCTTGGGCACTAAAATCAAAACTTAAAGGACATCCTTGATTCCTTTTTTTTGGTGGGGGGGGGGGACTGGGGTTTGAACTCAGGGCTTTGCACTTACAAACAGGTGCTCTACTGCTTGAATCATACTTCAGCCCATTTCGCTCTGGTTATTTTAGAGATGGGCTTGGGCCCATCTCAAACTGGGATCCTTCTTATCTCAGCCTCCCAAGTAGCTAGGATTACAGATGTGAGCCACTGGCACCCAGCCCTTGATTCTTTCTTTATCTCACATCCCATGGTTCAGTAATTTAAAATTTTTGCCACTCATTTTCCCTCCCAAATGTTTTTACTATCCAGACTCTCTGCTCCATCCTTGCTACTCCTACCCTGAGTCCCTGGCCTATACTATGACAGCTGCCCCCCTTACCCCTGGGTCTATCTTCCACATAGTATTAAAATGATCCAGCTGAATGAGAATCAGACCATGACACTCCCTTTGTACACCCCTCACTTGTCCTCTATCACTGACAGGATGAAGTCTGAGTTTCCTAAAAGTGATACACAAAATTCCCCAATGTCTGGTCCCTGTTTACCTCTCCAGTCTCAATTGTCACTCACCATTTCTGTATTAATTCCTCACACATGTGTCTTTGTTCCTGGAAAGCTTTTCTTCCCAGTCCCCTTCCAGTTCACTAGTTACTTCCTCTTGGTCATTTAAGATTGCTTCAGACCATATATCCTCTTGACAAAATCCCCTTGTTCCCACCTCCACTCTAATGTAACTGTGTGCTCTTCTCTTGGGGAGCCCATGTCCTAATCACATTGTCTTCTAACCATCTCTTTTAGGTCCCCACGGACTGGGAGATTCTGGAGAAAGTGACTATATGTTACTCACTTTATTATTGCCAGTACCTTTAAAATGCAAGTGTTCGATCATTGTTTGATGACTGTAGGAATGAACACATGGCGTTGTCCAAGCTACCTGAGACTTCAGTGCATCCAGCTGGATGTTGAGGTGGTTGGAAACAGTGTAAAGAAAGCTGTAGCTTGAAAGTGTGAGGGAAAAAGTAGAAATCAAAACTGAACAGTAGATGGCAGTAGAACATCGTGGGTTTTGGGGCATGACATTTACAAGATTTAAAACTGGTCAAATACTCAGAAAAACTACAGTCACATAGTGCAGTTTTAAAAATACCTACCTCTACCTGTTCGTTAGAAATAATGTAGCAGTATTAACTGTAATACACTATATGAATTAAGTAATCAACTGCCGTACTAATGTAAGCTGTTGGTAACAGCGGGGCTGGGAGGGAGATGCAGGAGAACTCTACACTGTCTTGGCAAGTTTTCTACAAATCTGAAACTGTCCCCCAAAATAAATTTCATTTTTAGAATACTTGCATATGTCTTTAAAGATAATTTTTCTTATAAGAAAACTAAACAGGATAACACCCTATCATTTTCCATATAAAATTAAGTAGGAAAGCCCCAATGTCAATAACTGGTGATTATCCCTAGGTTATATGATAATAGGAGATTCTAACTGAATACTGAATGCTTTCCATTTTACCTATTTTTTTCCTTTTTACTCCTGCAATATGTAGCAAAAAGTAGAATTTTACATTTTGAGACTGATAATACCTATTTCTAGCATACCTGAAAGTAAGCATTAGGAAAATAATCTTCAGATTTTAAAAATGAGTTTTTTGCATCTCCAACATTGAGACTACTTGTTTAAATGTGAAAATAAATGAATACAATTAAACATTTTGTTGATCCGGTATGATTATGAATATACTACCTACTCCTTTCAGGAAGCCAGAGGCTAGAAAGCACAACAAAAGGGAAAAATCAGCCACCTGGAGAGAAATACTTAAAAACACAGAAAGAAAATTGCTGCTCATATTTCTGTCCTTCTGTGTTTAAGTTTTTGTCTTCATGGGCTCTGCATGACTGAGACCCTCTTGTGGCTTCTAGCATCTTCCAGTTTTTCCCCACCTTTGTGCAGGCAGGCTTCTTCCCCAGCATCTGGACTCTACCTGGTGGAGACCTGAGGCTTCGTCCTCTCCGTCTATCCTCCCTCCACTGTGCTGGAAGCTTAGGCGTTATTTTCTTCCCACACAGCTCACAGGTTCATCAAGTTAAACATATCACCTGCATCCCAAATTTAAAACAGCCCAAACTGAGCTTTCAAAATCAATTCTCAATCCTTTTCTTTGTCTTCTCCATATTAATGAACGGTGCCAGCGTCTACCAGCATCCAAGGGGCCATCTTCAACCCAGCCACCCACATCCAGTCCATCAGAAAAACTAGCTGCCACCTGCAAAATGACCTCAGATCCATGGAGCTTTATCAAGTTCAGGCACTATTTTAGTGCAAGCCATGCTCCTTGACTAAAGCTCTGACGTCACATTACTAAGTGACTTCAAATCCTACCTAGACTGATATATGAGCTTCCTAATTGACTTTCCAACTTCCATTCTTAAGCCCTGACAGCAGCCAGAGATGCATATTTAAAGATGCACTCCAGTTCCCCACTTACAACTCTTCAACAACACCCACCTGTGGCCCCTGCACTGCACCTCATCCCATGCCCATCCCCGACAGAAAAATTGATGTCTCCTCACAAAACTCTGACACTATTTAATTACTAAGAAGCATAAGAAAGAAAAAAAAATCTGTAAGTACAGTTAATATTCTGATTTCCTTCTACTCCTACTCCTTTATTCTTATGAATATGTGTATAGAGATCCATGTATTTATATTATATATACCTTTGTTTAAAAAAACACTGAAATCAAATTCTAAATATAACTTTGTATCCTTTTGCTGTTTGTTGGATAGGTATGAATACTTTAAAGTCATTGAAACACATTACTAAGTGACTTCAGTCTCCACTTGCTACCAATGGTACTTGACTCCTGACTTGTTCCACCCAGGCTTCTTTGATTAGTTCCCGTTTGGATCTTTATACTTCTGTGTACTGCTGCTTATGACATTCATTTCTTCAGGAAACATTTAGAGAACATTTTCAGTAAATAGTCTAGAAAAACAAGAGGATAAAGCCCCTTAGGCTCTTCCTCCTCAGGAAATACCACCACCAAGTGACCCGGATGCTGATGCTTTGTGCTGTGGTAATGTAGAGACGTGCCTGCAGGGGAGGGAGTAGAGAGGAAGCTCACCTGGTCCTGGAGTAATCAGCAGGATGATTGGGAGGGGAGGGCAGGGGACAGCAGGTGCATCTGCTGTCTGTGATGTAATTCCAACTTAGTTCCAACCACTCCCCTCCCCCAACCCCCAGCCCCTCCCTGGGCTCAGGGTGCAGCATTCCAAAGGGGCTCCTTGATAGCCTTTAGTGATTGGGAGAAAGAAACATTTATTCAAAATTACTGTAGTCTAAGGACTCTGCTGCTTTATAAATAATACCTCTTTAAGTTGTCACAAGTAACTGTAGGTTAGACAGTCATGCCTAGTTTACTGACACAGCAGTTAAGTAAACCACACTGGTTAACAAGGGGATTTATTCCACTAGCCACAATGTCCACACAGTGTCCACCCCGTCACACCGATGCCAGCATACTCTGGATTGAGCTTAGGTAAACACAGCATTTAGAACACACAGATAAACAGAGTTAATGAAGATGTGGTATAGACATAAGCTATCTGCATTAAATACCAACATTATTTCCAAGCTTTGGAAGTCAGTAGGTAATCAGAAAAATGAAACACTGAGCTCAAATGTATTAGTCACATTTTTGCCACTGTGACAAAATACCTGATTAAAAACAACTTAAAGAGGAAAAATTTATTTTGGCTCACAGTTTAAGAGATTTCAGTTCATGGTCTGTGTCATTTCTGGACTGTGGTGAGATAGAAAACATCATGGCCAAAGGGCACAGAGAAGCAAAGGTGCTCACATCATGGAGCCAGAAAACAGGGAAAGTGAGAGACACTGTGATACAGAGGTCCCAGAACAAAATATAGTCCCAAGGACACACTCCCACTGGTCTACTTCCTCCAAATAGGCCCCGCCTCCCAAAAATGCCATCAAATTATGTATCCATCAGCAGATTAATCCACTGACGAGGTCAGAGCACTCATGGTCCAATCACTTCTCAATGATGGACTCCACTATCTGGGGACCAAGTCTTCAACACATGAGCTGTTTGAGGAGAAGCTTCATATTCAAACCACAACATCAAATAATGTATCTGGAACCCAAAAGTCTGATTAGAAATAATAAGCACTAGCATTCATTGAGTGCTTCAAGGTGCCTGGACCTATTCTAAATACATAATGTGTCCTAATTTCTTTAATCTCAGATCAACCCTGTGAGTAGGTGCTCTCATTATATCTGCTTAGGAGAGGGGGTACTGAGCCACGATAAACTATTTGTTTAAGGTCCCTCAGCAAAACGGTGTTAGAGCTAGGATTAGGGCCCAGACCCACTTCTGATTCTAAGGCCTTAGCATGTAACCATGATGTGATTATTATTTTTAATAATAATAATGGCAATTAATCTTCATTTAGTAGCTACTAGGAGGATATAATCCAATACCTTCAGTGGATACCTAAAACCATGGATGGTACTGAACTCTCCACATATTAGGCTTTTTATTACACATAATGTCTATGATAAAGTTCAACTTATAAATTAGGTACAGAAAGAGAGTGACAAATCTACTAATAAAATACAGTTAAAACAAAACACTGCACTAAAATTGCCAGCATTACAACTCTTGCACTGTAAGGCTATTATAAAGTAACATAATGGTTATTTAAACACAAACACTGAGATGCCGTGATAGTGTATCTAATAACCAGAGGTGGCTACTAAGTGACTAACGTGCAGGTAGCATATACAGCACTGATACATGGACAAAAGGATGGTTCACACCCTTGGCAGAGTGGCAGAATGGCATGCAATTTAAAACTCATAAATTGTTTATTGCCATAATTTTCCATTTAATATTTTCAGACCATGGTTGACCATGGGCAACTGAAACCAAATGAAGCAAAACTGTGGAAAGGTGGGAGCTACAACTACTGTCTATCACTTACTGTGTCCCAGTCTCTGTTTTAATCACACATCCATTTCTCTCACTCTCATGACATCTCTATGAAGTGTATATTTTTGCTTCTTTGTTACAGAAGAAGAAACTGAGGAAGCTAAATGACTTTTCCTAGATAACACAGCTTGTAAGTGGCAGATCTGGGCCGTCATACCGTACATTTAGAGTCTGCATACTTTAAATGTTAATATGCATATTTTAATTTTATTGGTGCACGTTTGAAATTTGTAGAGCATACAGATTGTCAGTATATATTTTAAAACTCTGCTTATCTTTTCCAACTAATTCTATGCACTGGCTCACTCACACTTTCTTGTCTCTGACTCTCTCTCTCTCTCTCTCTCTCTCTCTCTCTCTCATTACAGGACAAAGATTATTATTATGCTCCAGAGACTATCACAAAAATCTTGATTATTTACCCTAGAGGTCCTTTGGCCTGGAATTTTTTCAAGAAATAGTCAGTTAAGACCTAAATGTATAATTCATGTCCTTAGAAAAAACTCTTTTTAAAAATATTCTCACAAGACAGGGAAGAGGATGAGCTGAGTTGTACTAAAACTGCACAGACTTGCTTCTTGAACAAAGTGGAGGAACCACCCTCAGTATCTGGGGACTTTTTATATTTAAAATTCACACCTGGCACTCTGTTTCTGATGTTGGCATTTTGTTGCATTTGATCTTTAGAAATGATGGCACCTCCCTGTGTGTCCTCTTCTGCATATGTGTGACCCCTATGTGAGGTCACCTCAGCCCAGCTCACGCTGACTCCTCAGGACTGGTTGGTCTTGTCTCTAGCCTCTACACAGGTCTCTGTCTTATTGCCCAGATGGACCTTCAACACCCCTAGGTGAGGGTTTGTGCTTCTCTGATTCTGAAAGTCCCTGGTTCATCTGCCAGATATGCTATCTCTGGATTTCAGGAAGCAGAGCTGCCAAACAAATTGTCTGTCATGCAGACAGAGATGAGAAAGAGAAAAACAACCTAAAATATATAAATATTATACAATACCTAACACCTCTATTAAGGAAAATCAGTGGCTGTTAGACTCACTCAGAAACCTTTGCATGCCAGGCCCATCCCTGCCTCAGTCTAGAGGTGGCTGACATTGTCGTGAAGAGAAACAAGTGGAACAGCAGTCAGGAGACTTACTAGATTATCAATGTTCAACTAGAGCGTGTAGAGAGCTAGCCGTCTCTCAGAACTCAAATGGAATGTTCAATGCAATGCAAGGGCCCCTTCAAGTCTTTGTACAGATGTCCAGCTTGGCTACAGATGAGCTTGGCAGAATACATGGCCCGTGGTTGTGTTGCCGGTACCCTTGTCATTGCTGCACTCAAATGCAGATTTCTCTTATTTAAGTGACGCAAAGCCCTGAGTCTCCTCTCATCCTGTGTCTTATGTGTGCACACATGCACACACACACACAGTGTGTGAAGTATATAAAAATCCCTTTGCTTTACTAAACCAGTGATAAATCCGATTTGAGAAATAAAGTACAAACATGAAAACATCATTTAGCACATTTATGGAGACACTCCTCATTAGAGAGTACCACTGAACCTAAGAAAAACTTCAAAAACATTGAAATCTCAAATAGCAAAACTCATAAGTTAAGCATGGTGATTTCATTATGCAAGGAGGTCAGGGGTTATTGTCGTTTTACCTTCTGAAAGGTTTAAAGCAGTGTTTTCTCTAAGACTTCTGAGTTATTCAAGGTCTTTATTGGAATAACTAATATTCCAACTAGAATTCCTTCTAGTAATCACTAGAAGGAATAGAGACCCCACCTATGTTCCCTTTGAGTTTGCAGACTAATTTTGAGGGCAGCATACACACACACACACACACAGACGGTATTTGTGTATGATCAAGTGCCCAGTGGAAATATGTTAGTAGCCATTTGAAGAACTAGAAAGAGAATTACATGGTAGGCAGGAACTGTGGACTGAATGTTGTAGTTCCCCCTAACAAATAATTGTGAGTTGAAGCCTAGTCTCCAGTGTGATGGTAATAGGAGGTAGGGACTTTGAGAGGTAACTAGGTCATGAAAGTGGAGCCCTCATGAATTGGATTAGTGCCCTTGTAAGACGAGATATAGGAGAACTTCTCTCCTTCCTTTCTTCTCCTTCTTCTCCTTTCTTCCCTTCTCTCCTTTCCACTCTTTCTCTCCTTCTTCTCTTTCTTTCTCTCCTTCTTCTCCTCTTCTCTTCTTCTTCTTCCTCTTACTTGGATATAACAAGAAGATGGTTATTTTCACACAAGAAAAACAGGCCCTACTGGATCAACTGCATCTCAATCTTAGACTTCTCAGCTTCCAGAACTGTGAGAAGTATTTGCTATTTTGTTTATTTGTTTAAGCCCCACCCTCCACCCCCAGTTTAGGTACTTTCATTATAGCACCCCAAGCTGATAAAGATAGAAATTATATTTCTCTTCTCTCGCTAGGTAACAAATTAACAACACTCAGTGACTTAAAATAACACTCTGTCGTTGGCCCACAGATCTCCAGTTCTATAGTCCAGGCAGGCTTCGACTGCTCTCTTCTTGGGGTTTCACGAGGGTGAAATCATACTGTCAGTGGGAAAAGGTTCTTAGCCAGAGCTCAGGGTAAAAACCTGCTATCAGTTGGACTGTCCCTACTCCTTGGCCTCCTCCATCTTCAAAGCCAGCCACACATGGAATCCATGTCACACGGAATCTCTCTAATGAGGAATCCTCCTACTGCCAGATTGAGAGAATGCTCTTCTTTTAATGGGCTCACACTCAACAGGAAATTATACAAGGGTGAGAGTTATCGGTATGATTCATAGAATTCTACCACCATAGTGGAGAACAGTTCATAGAGGAAGAACCAAAGATCACCTTAAAGGAATGACAAGGACTAGATCAATAAGTGGCCTAAAAAGTTGCTTCCAGAGAGAGGAGCGGTTTCTTCACTCCATAAACATTTAAGTAGGTACCTGAATAATGGGACTAAAATGATGAATGAACAGGGCACGACTTGGGCTCATGAAGTGTGCCAAAAAGTGTGGGCCACAGACAGAATTGTGTGAGTTTGTGATCAGGGAAGAGGGAGTCATCCACAGTCTGGAGGATGGAAAGCATTCCTCTAAACTAGTATATTGTGGAATGTAGAGATGCCTAAGTACATTTCTAAGACAATATGTAGACATATCGATTTGCACCAGCAGTCCAGCAGCCTCGGCAAGGAATAAGTAGAGACTCCTATTCTTTCTTTCAAACCTGTCCAGGTAAACAGGGATGGCCTTTCTCCCATCCACTAGAAAGGAAAACCAACCCAACTCTTGAATTCTAAAATACTGTGAAGACCAAAGAAATGGCTCCTACGAGCTGGTCTCCATGCTGAGCTGTGCAGTCGAAGAGGGGACCTGGAACATGTCACCTAACTTCCTGGTTGTCAAACCAGCACCCTGGGACAAGGTGGTGTGGGTTGGGAGCTTAAGTTGGACTTGGTGTGAGCATATTTGACTGAGGGGAAATTGCCCTTAGTCCACCTCTGTGACCAGGACAGGGACCTGCAGCAAGGGCAGAGATATTGTGAGCTTGAGGTTCCAGCCTGGCTGCAGTGGCAGTAGGTGAAGAATATGCTTGCACTGTCAGAATCCAGTAATTCATCTGACAGACAATGACACTTCTCCAGCTTCAAAGGAATAATTGTTTTAAGCATTTGTTCCATAATTTCCCCAGGACAGTACGAAGTATAAGAGAGAGGGTGATGACCTAATGACAGCTACCATTTATGGAGAACATTGGGTCCCCATTGGATCTGAAATTGCAACAGGCAATTCCCCATGCATTCTCTGCAGTTCCTCCCCAGATCCTAAGAGGCAGATACTGTAATTCCTATGTTTCAGATAAAGAAACTGAGGTTCAGAGAGGTTAAACACCTTGTCCAAGATCTTCCAGAGAGGACTCCATGGCCAGGACTGTGTGTGTGGTCTATCAAGCAAACCCCAGGCTATTTATATTGAACACCACTGCCTCTGAAATCATGCTTAGAAAAGGATAAAATGTGCCTTGTGTTCTAATTTTTCAGAGCATCTAAAATGTATGAAATAACATGTGATCTAGGTTAGTTACATTGATGACATGGTGTGAGGTTAACTCACTATTCAGTGCATAACATAAATAACCTTGGGTGAAAGAACAAATTACAACTGGAGATAATGTCACTAAAGAAATCTTGAGACTTAGACCATACTGTGTCTTACAAACACCAGACCAAAACATTGGGCTGGTTCGTGCAACCTGGAACCTAGACCACCATCATTATGGTCATTCTGGTTGCCAGCGTTCTGTTGGGAATGATGATTGTTCATTCCCAACAGAATACCTACAGTATTCTGAGACCCAAACAACCACTGCCCCAGGGTGCATCAAGACTAGGGTCCAGACTCACATCTTCTGGGAAAACTGCCCAGCACTCAGCTTTCTCTGATCACCAGATCTTCAAGGGCTTCTCTCTGGATAGGAAAGAACTGGAAATCAAGGGGTGAGAGAGAAAAGAAACATCTACACTATAGAGGCTAAACACCACACTAGAGGGCAAAGAAGCAAAGAAGAGAAAGAGGGATGGAAATTTCTCTCACCCTGCCTTGCAAGTAATAGCTGAATGGACTTAGGTGTCCTCTGAGGGTTCAGATGACACCAGCTCCATTAAATGCAGATTATACACCATGTTTGACTCTGTCCCAAAGTTTTCAAGTAATATCCCAGCATCTCAGGCCTCTATTTATCTCTAATCCAACATTATGGGAAGAGAACCAGACTGGGAAAGAGTTAGGTTTGTCTTGGTTTTGCAAAGAATTGTATTACTGGGAAAGGCACCAAGTCTCTCTGGAATTAATTTTCCTCATCTTTAAAATGCAGGCATTGAACTAGCTAACATACAGTTATAAAAGTAAAAAATGGAGTAAAAGTAAAATTCACTATCCAAATAATCTTAGTCTCAAAAAGACTCCCTCCAAGACAGCAAGAACATCATGGCAAACAGGTTGGAGGTGATTCGTGAACCTTCTCTGGATAAATGACCTATATGTTTATAGATAGGCAATGTACGGTAAAATTTTGTTGATGATGAAAAGTAATTTGATACCTGATAGGCTATCCCTGAAGACTGGCAGAGTCTAAGATGAGAACAAGAATGGAAGCCAAATACCATATGTCTAAATATTTAAGTTACAGGTCAAGACCACAAACTTGGAAAAAAAGTATGTTCTATCCTATCTTGACAGATATACCTTCCTAGCAACCTTAGGGTCAACTTTGAGTTGAGAAATCATGGAAAGTTGATTTCCAGCTTGCTCTCATTTTTCTTTCCCTTTGACTCCTATCTATACTCCAGCTCATGTACATGAGTGCATGCATGTGCACAGCCCAGCCAACATGCTGAACTCTGTCCAAATCTCCTAGAGTCACTCCTTGTTTACCTCATGGCCCTGGGTGTGCTTATCCAGCACAGCATTTGGACCTTTGGAACTGGACACAGCTTGAGGCTAATTGGGACATGGGTGCCCCAAGTGTGATTTTGAATCATTGGAGATGCTGAATGGTCACATCCTGTAGGTTTACTTGTGGGGAGGAGATAGGGTAAAGAGAGGCAGAGTAGGGCATTCTAAGACCAGACCAGGACAGGGACCTTCAGAGTTTGTAACACACACCTGAAAGACTTACCCCTTAAGAATGGAAAATCCTCAACAAACATTCTTTTTTCCTTGTGCCTCTGGGCACCTGTCTTCCTTCTGGACATGGTAGGACCTCTGGAGCCCTACTCGCTCAAGAGAACTGTCATCTGACAGGTTCATGACCCTCTATTTGTACCCTCCACAACTCTCTCCATCTTCTCTGCTCAGTGCCATGAGGGAGAGTATTAACCTACGTGTGTCTTCCCCTGTTTCAAGAAGTATGTTCTACTACCACTACTGAATTATATCTGTGCTAATCAGACTTTTCACTATTATGACAAATACCTGAAAGAACAACTTAAGGGAGGAAAGATTTATTTTGACCCACAATTTCAGATGTTTCAGTCCAGTCAGCTGGCTCCATTGCTTTTGGGCTTGTGGTAAGACAGAAACCTCATGGTGGAAAGTCACAGCAGAGGACAGCTGCTCACCTTATGGTGGCCAGGAAACAGAACTACAGACAGGAGGGAGCCAGGGACAAGACACACCATTCAAAGGCAGACTCCCAGTGACCAACAGTCTCCAACCAGGCCACACTTCCTAACAGCCAATCTGTGTGAGCTATCAACAGATTAACCCATGGATGGAGATACAGTTCCCATGACCGAAGCACCTCCAACTAGGGACCAAGCCTTCAACACATGAGCCCTTATGGGGAGACACTTCACATTCAAACCATAGCAGTGTCATTTAGTTTTGTCTGGGGAATCTTCTGCATTTTGTTTTTTAAATTCAAAACAATATCTTTATTTGCCTAGGAAAAGAGTGGAAGGGTATTGAATATGCATTAACAATGATTATTTATGAGTAGTAATGAGTAGGGAGTTTTTATTTCACTTTTAAATACATCTACATTTTCTAAATATTCCACAATGAAGGTAGTAATATTCTTAAAAAACATGTTATATTATTCCTTCTGAAGATTATTTGGACACTAAAGCTCTGCCCTGGTGAATTAAAAATTTTTTCAATATTGGTAAATACCATTCTCTTTTTGTTATAAACCAGAGTTTCATGGAAAAGAACTAGAATTAACTCAACCATTTTCCTATCGAAGGACATTTAGGCTGCTGCCATCTCTTTGTTGTTACAGGCAATGTCCCAGCAAACACTTGCCGTTACTTCTGTAAGTATTTGCCAGGGATGAATCTTCAGCACAGAAATCTTGGGTCAAGGATGACATGATTTTAAAACTAATTGACAGTAACAAATTGACATGCCTTTTCATCTCCAGCTCAAGTATGTGGGAGTTCTGGTAAATGTTTGCTAACACTGTGTTTTAGAAATGTTTTGTTGTTGTCCATGTGATAGGTGAAAAATAAGGGAGCTCCTCAATTTGATTTTCAGCTCATTTTGAGTGAGGAGAAATGGTGTGTGTGTGTGTGTGTGTGTGTTTAGCGTTGGACATTTATTTGTAGTCCTTCATAATTTAAAATTAAAGCTCTGCCCAGCACTGATGGACTCCAGGGTTACTGCTGCTCAGAGAAAAAATACAGAAAAGCAATCACTCCCTTTTCTGAATTAGCCTTCAGCCCCTGAGGGCCCACTACCTTTCCAGTGCTATTTGTTGACAGGATCTCATAAGACTTACATTTCCCGACAACCTGCCATAGGTCCCTTTTACACAACTGACCTCACATACCTCACTTTGGGCCATGCAACAAGAGTAAATAAAACAATAGAGACAGAATTGGATGCAACTCAAAGCAAGTGAAATTCAATAGCTTTATTCCTTTCTGAGACTGAAAACCAGGTCATTTGGTCTTACTGAGGCCCACCCCATGTGGTGCCTCTGTGTCCCTCCCTCACCAAGTCCCCTCCTGCCTCCAACACACCAAGCACTTCACTGTTCCAAAGCCTTGAAGTTGCTCTTCCTGAGGTCTTCACTCTTACCCCTCGGGTTCCATTAGCTGTCTCTTTTATCCAGTCTCCCCCACCTCCCAAACACACTCAGTTACTCTGTGTTCGTCAGCTTTCCATTACTATAGCAAATCCCTGAAATAATCAACTTATAAAATAAGAAAAGGTTTCTCCTTGCTCACAGTTTTAGAGTTTCAGTCCATGGTCAATTGGTCTGTTGCTGTGGGTGGCACAGCACATCATGGTGGAAACCTGTGGCTGGGAAGGATAGGTAAGACACCTAAAAAACTAGCTAGCATTTGTTGCCCTTAATGCAGAGAAACTAAAGCAGATACCTTAAAGCAACTGAGGCCAATAGGAAAAGGGGACCAGGAACTAGAGAAAAGGTTAGATCAAAAAGAATTAACCTAGAAGGTAACACCCACGCACAGGAAATCAATGTGAGTCAATGCCCTGTATAGCTATCCTTATCTCAACCAGCAAAACCCCTTGTTCCTTCCTATTATTGCTTATACTCTCTCTACAACAAAATTAGAGATAAGGGCAAAATAGTTTCTGCTGGGTATTGAGGGGGGGAGCGGGAGGGGGTGGAGTGGGTGGTAAAGGAGGGGGTGGGGGCAGGGGGGAGAAATGAACCAAGCCTTGTATGCACATATGAATAATAAAAGAAAAATGAAAAAAAAAAAAAAAAGAGAAAGAGAGGAGGAGGCTGGGGCCCCTAAAATCTCCTTCCCACTAGGTCTCACCTCCTAAAAGCTCCACCACCTCCTGATAATGCCACCTGGGGAAGCAGGCCTCTGATAATGTCACCTGAGGAAGTAGGCCTAACACACAGACCTTCAGGGATACTTAAGAACTAACCTATAGCACTCTATCATCTCACCCTATTTACAGTCTGTATGTCAGGGTCTCCAGGACGTCACAAACTCAATGACATGGTTTGGAAAGGCTTTACCTTTCCACAACTTGTTACATAAAGGGATGTACATCAAAATCAGCAAAAAGAAAAGGTGCCTAGGTGAGGTACAGGAGAAACCAGGTACATGCCTCCAGGTGCTCTCACATGCAGTCACACAGAAATGCACTTCGTTCTCCTAATAACACCGGGTGGCAACACGTCCCACTACTGCCAACCAGGGAAGCTCACCCCAGCCATGGTGCCAGGGGTCATAATCAAAAGTCATTCACATAGAATTGCAGTGTCCAGAGTCCCCTAGAGGTCAAAGTGATACAACAGGGCTGGTCTGGAATCCTCTGATAGGCCTTTCTTTGGAAGGCCCAGGGTTTGATCAACCTGATCTTACTGAGTTAACCTTTCACTGTGCAGTTTGAAATTATTTATAGTTTGTTGACTATCTCTGCTCTTAGAAGGTGGTTCCGTGAAGGCAGAAGACCATGTCATTTTGTGCTGCCTGTCCACAAACTACCCCAGAACTTGACACAGACATTCAATAGATATTTGTGAAATGAATGAATGATTGAGTAAATGGAACTTTGAATAAGTACATACAATCAATTCCTCTTTCCTCAGCTTCTTATAGGAATTTGATCACGTATACATATCTTGAGAGCTTGAAGGAAAGTTATGAAGTATAACATTTTTATAGAGAAAAATAGTCCTCTGAAGTTAAATGCTTATTAGCATAAAATTCCAAGCATTCCTTCAAGCAATTTTTAAATTTCATAATTATTTGACTTGGCATGAAAATTCTATCTAAATATGTCAGAATTTTGAAGAATAATTTTGGCATTGTAATGAATCTCACTTTATTGCAGAGCCTGCCTTTCTCAAATTATAGTAATAATTCTGCCATAATATTCCCTGAAACATTTATGAATTCCTTTAACTTACATTTCAGCAGCATTTTAATCTTTTGAACTCCTTGATGTGGAAATATCTTTTTATCTAATGTCATAATTTCTTACAACATATTCCAATAAGTGAAAAAAATCTTTGATAAATGATATGTCTCCAATTTAGAACAATTTTGCTTGGGGGAGATGATAGGGAGTGTTTTATGATCATATTACCTAATGCTTAAGCTTGTACCATCTGCTCTGGCCACTAATTATAAGTGACAGGCAAACGGTTCACAAATATATAACAGATAAAAATGATTTAAAATCCTTGTATAAGCTTCTTTCATTTAAAAAATGCTCCTAAGAAGACATTACCATTCATGATTCGGGCACAAATTATAAAGTGAATTGGTCATACACAACAAAATGAGTTGTTTCCTGACTTAAAGATGCTCTCACGTTAGTGTGATGCTGGATTATAACTCTGCTGAAAAGTCTGTAGCATCTTCAGTATTATACAGAACAGAAAGGGAATTAGTGAAGGAATAGCAGTAAATACTTTCAACTGCATTCCCTTTGTGTGAGTCTGTGTTTTGAGATGAAAGGAATTGTTAAGAAGCAAGAGGGTATGAGGATATGTATAAGCTCTGTAGATTTGCACTATTAGAATAATAATAAGTCTGGCTATAGTAAAATAAACCCCACTGTGGACAATGCATTTAAACCCTAACCAAAGCCACAGACTCAACCTATCCATGCCACTCCAGTTAAGCAACTGACTGTTCCCTATTTTTAAATAAATCATTGCTCTGTCCTGGGAAATCAAATACTGGTGCAGCAGATTCTGTACTAATCCTACATTTTGCTAATCATAAGAATTACCTGATTCTTATTGAAATGATAACTTTCTAAGCTCCATGTCCGCAGAATAAGTTCCTATAGAGGAGACAGAGATGAAATTTATCTTCCAAATGGTATGCTGGGACATCGAAAATTTTCTGAGTGAATCAGTCTTTTGTGTTTATTATCAGTAGGCCTGGGTGTATATTGACCAAGAACTCCATCATGTCACCCTTGTATGGAGAGGTTGGGAGCTTTCCTGAGGGGAATTAGTTTTCTCCTTCTGTCTTTTCAGTGCTTCTAGGAAGAGTTTCTACTTGGAGGCAACCATAGGTATATGACAAGAAAAGGATTTTCAGGTAGAGTAGCCAGGTGTCCCATTGCCCAGAACTGAAAGGATTTCTAAGACCTGGGACTTCCAACAGTAAAATGAGATGAATTCACCACCTTGTTAGGAGAATCAGGCAGGGTGACTTTTTTTAGAGACTCAGGAATGGGAGAGGGTGCTGAGAGAAGTCAGAAAGAGAAGAAAAGGAATGTGATTCTTTCACACAGCCACAAGTGATTCTCTTTCTAAGTGTATACATTAGTTTCCCAGGGCAGATACTGGATTTAGAGTCCATCCTGATCCAGTATGACTTCATCTTAACTAATTATACCTGCAAAGACCCCTTTTCCAAAAAAGTTCACATCATTCTGAGGTTCTAGTGAATGTGAATGCTGGGGGCACTCTTCACCCCAGTCCAGTGTATAAGCTTTATTAATAAGCAAAGAGCTATTTTAAAAGATGGTTCAGATATGTCTTGTTGTTTGGAGATTCCACTATGCAATGTTTCTATTCTAATGAGATTTATTTGTCCACCCAGTGGTCTGCATCCAGCATTGCCATCCCACAAGCTCAAAACTCCAAAGACAAACATCAGCATCCCCTTACCTCCAACAAAGACAGGGTAACAGAGCAATAGGGCCACTACCTGAAATGTTGAGCTGAGTGTCTCTGCAACATTGTGCTTACAGTGTTTTGCTCAGATAGGTCCTCAAACATGAAAAATGTGGGTATTGAAGAAAAATGCAACTGGGCCATTTCATGTTTATTTATTGAGTTTGATAGGTAAAAATAGGGTAGAAGTGACACTAAGCATTCAACTTCACTAAGTACTTCTCATACATGATTTCATATCATGTTTGAGTTTGAGGCCACCCTGGGCTACGTAATGAGATCCTGACTCAAAAAGGAAGAGAAAGAAGTTAAATCGACTGATTTAGTCAACATTTTTGTTACATACATTAAAGAAAGTATCTTTTGCAAGTGTGTGAAAGTGTACAAAACGGGCATCCTTAGGCCCAGCTTCCTCAATGATGCTTTCATGGAAGAGGGGCCTCAGTTCTCATGAACTTGCTCCCCAGACCCCTCAGAGAGCAGGGATTGGTTGCTATTACCTGAGTGTTTTATCTTATTTAGAAGAGCAAAATTTAACAAAACAGGAGTTGGGCCATTTGAAGGTCTGGTAACAAAGCTGTCTTCAATTCATGGTTCAAACCACCATATTTTTAGCACAAGTCTTTGGGCCTCTGATGGCTTGCTCAAGCTGGGTGACCAGGAGCCTGGAAAAAGACACACATCCAACAGACACCAGGTCCCTCAGCTCCTGGCAGATGTGAATATAAGCTATCACTTAAAGTCTCTCCCACACACCTTGATTCTGGAGTCCTTGCTGCCTAACACAGACAGAGCAGCAGAGAAAGGCAGCCTTCAGTCTGAAGAACCTCACAAATGTAGGATTTCATGTTTGGGGAGGCAGGTACACAAAGCCTCTTTAATAAAAACTCCCTAGAGGACAAGAGGCAGGAATTAGTCAGGGGCTGGAGGTGTAAGAGCCTAAGGGGGAGAGGTCATTGGAGAACAACATTTGTGCAAGAGGTCATTGCAGGATGACATTGGTGCAAGTTTAAGAAAGGTATTGCTGGGATGGGAGGGGGACAAGGGTGAGGAACATAATTGAGTGCATGTGCATGAGAAAGTCCTGATCGAAAATTTGCATAGCTTAGCAGGGCTCCTGTTGTGCACATCTGTAATCCTAACTACTCAGGAGGCAGAGATCAGGAGGATCGTGGTTCAAAGCCAGCCCAGGCAAATAGTTCCACACAACCTTATCTCGAAAGAAAAAAAAAACCTTCACAAAAAAGGGCTGGTGAGTGGCTCAAGGTGTAGGCCCTGATGTTCAAGCCCCAGTACCAGAAAAAAAAAAAAAATTGGATAGCTTGGAAGGGGAGAGCCTTGAAACTCCTGCTGGTGCCTGGGGGGTGGGCAGTGGGAACTCTTTTGCCCATGGAGGCTCAGGGTTGGATGGCAGCACCCAGCCATTGCAGACCAGATATGCCCATTCTGGTTTGGCTCTCCAATGGCAAGCAGTATAGTGGTCACCATCTGAATAATAAATTAAAAATCCCAGCAGCATTGTGTCTTCACAGACATTGTCCGTCATGGTTTACTGAATAGAGCATGTATATGCTTCTGTAACTCTCAGATCTTTACTGTATGGAACAAAATGTTGACTAAATCACAGTCAATTTAGCTTCTTCATCTTCTTCTTTGAGACAGAGTCTCATTATGTAGGCCACAACTCGAGGTGCTAGGATTGCAGGCGTTTATTAACCAATCGGGTTCCTAGTTAACTTGTTTTAAGAACATTATAATAGCTCTTTTTTTCTATGTTTCTCACAGGAAAAAAATAGATCAAGGTCGAACACATTCTAATCATTCTTTCTGAATAACCTAACTCATGGTTTTCAGAATCAAATTTGTAAAGCTGTGTTAAGATAGCTTCAAATACATCTGGGAAATAAACATGCTATTTCACAGTGATTTTTTTGATTTTTTAAGTGACATTTCTTCATCAAAATATTTTGTGAAGCAATAGCCAAGTTATGGAAACAGCCAAGATGCCCCACCACTGACGAATGGATTAAGAAAATGTGGTATCTATACACAATGGAATTCTATGCAGCCATGAAGAAGAACGAAATGTTATCATTCGCTGGTAAATGGATGGAATTGGAGAACATCATTCTGAGTGAGGTTAGCCTGGCCCAAAAGACCAAAAATCGTATGTTCTCCCTCATATGTGGACATTAGATCAAGGGCAAACACAGCAAGGGGATTGGACTATGAGCACATGATAAAAGCGAGAGCACACAAGGGAGGGGTGAGGATAGGTAAGACACCTAAAAAATTAGCTAGCATTTGTTGCCCTCAATGCAGAGAAACTAAAGCAGATACCTTAAAAGCAACTGAGGCCAATAGGAGAAGGGGACCAGGAACTAGAGAAAAGGTTAGATCAAAAAGAATTAACCTAGAAGGTAACACCCACGCACAGGAAATCAATGTGAGTCAATGCCCTTTATAGCTATCCTTATCTCAACCAGCAAAAACCCTTGTTCCTTCCTATTATTGCTTATACTCTCTCTACAACAAAATTAGAAATAAGGGCAAAATAGTTTCTGCTGGGTATTGAAGGGGGGGAGAGGGAGGGGGCGGAGTGGGTGGTAAGGGAGGGGGTGGGGGCAGGGGGGAGAAATGAACCAAGCCTTGTATGTGCATATGAATAATAAAAGAAAAAGGAAAAAAAATATTTTGTGAAGGAAGAACAATGAATGCAGGTAAATTGATATAAACTTTGGCCCCAAAATACATTAGATAAGTGAGATAATAGTAGAGCTTCCCAGGGCTTATATATCAGGATACCTGGGTTTTCATTCCAATTCTGTAGTAAATAACCATAAAAACTTGAAAACTATAATTTTTGTACTTTGTCAGTCTTTTCTGCAAAATAAGTATATTCAGCTAAGTTAGTCGTTTTCCAGTGTGCCATCCTGCCCCTAATCCACAAGTGAACTTTCTTTGACTGTTTCCCACTTCTTCTTGGTTGAAATTGCCAGAGACTAACAACCCTATTTCCATCCTTTATGAGTTTGGAATTAATTGATAGATGGAGGAATCAGATGGATTGCTAGAGATCGAATATGTTTTGTCCCCTCCAAAACTCATGGTGAAATTTGCCACTAGGGTGGTGAGGTCTTTAAAGAGGTGATTGGGTTGTTAAAGGGATTGATGACTTCCTTTTGGGAGTAGTGTGGTCCTATGAAAGTGAGTTGTTATAAAGTCAGCCTGCCCTACCTGCTCTTTCTCTGGCACATGTGCAGACTTGCTCTTCTACTTTCTGCCATCAATTGAGGCAGCATGAAGCCATCACTGATGTCATTCTCCTAGACTATCCAGCCTCTAGAATTATGAGCCAAGATAAACTTCTTTCCTTAATAAATTACCCAGACTCAGGTATTCTGCAATAGCAACAGAAAACAGATCAATGCTGCCTGTAAATACAAGTACTAGTGCAATATGAATACCTGTAAATACAAGATGTTCCCTCAAGGAGCTTGTGGTCAGCTAAGAGACAAGTATTAATTATGAAGGACATACTTAATTGGAAACTGCAAAATAAAATGTCAAGTAAGACTTCTTCAGAAAGGAATATTTAATCTCAAGTGAGAGGAGTGTTGTAAGTGATTTGATTAGAAATCCTCGGGGCTAGGAAGAGCTGGAAGGTGGATAATGTGACCTGAGCAGGGAGAGAGAGAGAAATGAGCAGCAGAGAGTTAGACAGGAATCAGACCAAGAGGACTTGCAGGCTATGTTTCAGATGAAATTCATCCTATGTGGAATGGGAAGCATTGAGAAGGTCTTAAGCAAGGTATCAAAGGATCGGTGCAATGATCCACCCCATCCTAGTGGGAAAATCCCAGGTCCAATGCAAGTTCTGTACCTCTCTCTCAGCCTGCACCTCTGCTCCAGTTCAGTCACAGATATGGACTTCAACAGGTCAGACTTAAGGAATACCAGCTGGAAAATAAAGTTGTACGACTAGTCCAGTTAATTTAGTGCTATTATTATCATTTCAATTCATTAGTTTTCTATTATTGACATTAATCTGGAGGGGCATGTTTATGACATGCCAGAAAGCTTTGCCTTACTTATAATTTTTCAACAAATCATATGAAGATACACGTCTTACATAACAAATCTATGACTCACATAAGGTTTAGAGAGAATGAATGTAATGGGTGGCAAAATTCATTCAAAATTTGTGTAATATTATGTATACCCAGCTAAAATCTACCATATATAATACAAAGGGAAATTAAAAGCTCTGTAATTATGATTGAAATCAGTTATAACATCCAAGAAAGTGAAAAGAGACCCATGGAATGAGAGAAAATATTTGCATTTCACATAGTTGATAAATAACTTACATCTAAAATATATAAAGAACTCTTACAACTCAATAATAAGTAAACAGGGAGCCAATATTAAAAATTGGCAAAGACTCTGAATAGACATTTCACAAAAGATGATATACAATCCTCCTATCTATGCCCTATCTATGTTTCTATTTATAACTGGGATTATAAGCATGTGCTACCACACCTGGCAAAAAATTTTAAATTATTAGCCAATTGACTTGAGAAATAAACAGGATAACAACACATTATGACAAAGTAGGGTTCACCCCAAGAATGGAGGATTGTTTTAACACTTGAAAATTAATCAGTGTAATTCCCCATATTAAATGCTAGAAAAGAAGAAGCATGATCATTTTAAAAGATTCAGGAAGTACATTGGGAAAATATAATTCTCATTTATGAGGAAAATGAGAATATTGAAAACAGAAGGAAAGTTCTTCAACCTGATAAAGGCATCTCCAAAAACTTATACCAAAAGCATGCTGAATGTTTAAAGACATGAAGGAGAAGAAAAAAGCAAAGATGTCAGCTCAAATTCATCAGTATGCTGGGGGTTCAGTTATGATTAATAAATAAATGGCATACAGCTGGAAAATAATATGTAAATTGCAATCTTTAATTGTGGATGGCATGAGTGTCTAAATAGAAAACTGTAAAATATCCACAAAAGTCCCTCCAGAATTAACAAACAAATGGTACAGATTTGTAGGATGCAAGATCAATGTACAAAAATCAATTGTATTTTTATATACTAGCAACATGCAATTGGAAATGGAAGTTTAAAAACAATTTACAAGAGTATCAAAAAATATGAAATACTTATGGTTGTATCTAGCAAGTTATCTATAAGCCCTATATACTGAAAACCACAAAACATTACAGAGAGAAATAAAAAGAGACCAAAATGAATGGAGAGATGTACTATGTTCATGGATAACAAGACTTGGTATTATTAATGTATTAATTAATTGATGTATTAATTTTCCAAAAATTATCTACAAATTCAACACAACTGCAAACAAAATCCCAAAAGAACTTTCCATTAAAATGGACAAATTGATTCTAAAATTTATGTGCAAATGCAAATGGCCTCATATAGTCAAACAACTTTGAAAGAAAGACAAAGTAAAAGACCCAGACTACTTACTTGACTTCAAGAGGTACTATAAAGTTACAGTAATCAACACATAATGTGGGGAGGAGGATCCACTGTTCATGGGCATGAAGAAGCTCTAAACAGTGGATCTATTCTGTAGCTGACTGTGGTTGTGGCTACGTGACTTTAAAGACAGTCACTGATTTACAGTGGTCCAAGTTATACTTTTTCAACTTTATCATAGTGCAAGAGCAATATACATTACTAGACACTACACTTAAAGTTTTGAATTTTCATCTTTTCCTGAGCAAATGACACGTGATATAAGTTTCTCTGTGTATTGTACAGGAACAGGAGAAACCACTGACATGCTACAGTGTATTGTTTCTACTCTGAGATATTTGATAGGCTAGATACAGTAAAAGCATTTTCAACTTACAATATTTTGGATTTACAATGGATTTATTCAGATGTAATCCATCATAAGTTGAAGAACATCTGTATATATGACCCAAATGGATAGTACAATTAAATAGGTGGATTTTATTATATACAAGTTTTATCTCAATACAGCTGACAAAATTTTTAACCAGGTCACAATGGAGGAGGTTGTACTTGACAATAACTTCTGTGGATAATGATTTCTGAATGAATTTTGTATCATATTAGTGTACTATGGGCTTACAATATGACATGCCTATTTTAAAAGGCAATGCAAATTTAGGCAGTATTAAAATTTAAAAATAGGATAATAACCAGTCTCTACTCTTTAGTAATCAGCCCATATCTGGAGTGCTGTGCACCTTTCAAGAGAGGCATTAATGACTAGAGAGCATAAGGGGAAAACTGAATTTTCTGGTTATAGAAACCCCAATGAATGAGGACAGTTTAGGGGCCAGAGGGGTTTCATTCAATTATAAAGTAAATCTGTAGGGGAAAAGAATCATTATCTTAACTCATAACTCATTGAGTATTTAAGTCCCTGCTATGCTCCAGGCATTAGAATAGGCATTAATAATTCAATGTCTAGTTGAACGAATTCTTGTCACTATTTACAGATAAATTTTTCTTCCATAAAAGAGCATTCCAACAATTGGAGGTGCCAAAAAAGAACTGAGTGTTTTACAAAAGAAGTAGGACTTCTCAGTGCATCTGAGTAAAGATTGCATTCCCAGCTGCAGGGGAGAGTGCTATATTTTATGCTGGGAGTCAGGCTTTCTTTAAGTTTCCTTTCCAAATACGTTCTACAGAGTTGGATGCAACCAAAAATTTAATATAGAAAATGAAAAGATATGTTTTGAATGATTATATTTCATATTGAAAAATGTGTGTGACACATGCACATTATATCCAGATAATTATGATGAATAATAATCTATAGTGTCACCACCCAGGAATAGCAATTGTGAACATTCCATTACTCTCCTTCTAGATTTTTTCTATGTATCTATACACCATAAGAGAGGGACACAGACATATTTTTACCAATTGTCATCACACTCTATTTCCATTTCTGCACAGCTTTCTCACTTGAAATGTTTTCTGGAGGTCTGTATGTTAACAGAGACTGACATCATTGGAACAGGTAGCACTGTGTTGTGTGTGTTACTAGACATTGAGCATCTTTGGAAGCTTCTCTGCTGATCTGCTTTGGAAACACTGCTAAAGCATAATTATACATGTGAGTGTCTGGAAGGCACAACTGTCTTTCAAAAAGGAATGTTGCTACAATTTTGTTAATCTTTGATAATCTGAAAGAGAAATTTTTTGTTATAATTTGTATCTGCTTGCTTTTACTGATATTTATTCATCATTCATTTAGTTACCCCAAATATTTCTTATATAATGGCAAGTAAAAGCAATTCTGGTCCTTGCCTCATGGAGTTTCCCCTTTAGTAGACAGATATCAATCAGAAGATCACAAGTAAATGTTAAAGTGTCACTGAGATAAGTGTTGTGACAGTCAATCAGTGCAGTGAGCATGTAAACAGAGATGGACATGATAATTTAGTTGCGATCTTAAGAGAAGACAGGCAAAGCTTTCCTGAAAGAATGACTGAATGATACAGAAATTACCTGTCAAGGGGACAGAGATGAGGGTGATGTCACGAGTAAAGAATTCCAGAAAGAGGACACAGCATGCACAAAGGCACTGTGTGTGTTCTGGCAGCACAAAGAACACTAATGTGTATGCATGTAGCAAGCCAGGCACTGTAAAATGTGGTTAAGATGGAAAGACAGAAGTCAAGTCACACAAGGCCTTGTAGTTCATGTTAAGTTCACATTTGAGAAAAGTGTTGGATGTTCATGTATGCCACCACTAACCATTATTAAAGGATTTTGGTCTACGTCCATAGAGCAACAGAAAGTCATTGGAACATTTTAAGCAAGAGTGTCACATAAGATTTATGTTTTGAAAATAATCACCCTGGTTTCATGTGGGAAAATGTTTTAGGGGTTCAGGCTGGATGTTGGGATCCTCTTCCTGAGGCTAAAGCCTAGAAGAAAGATAGTTTAGACCAAGGTGATGTCAATGGATTTGGGAACCCGTGCAGATACAGAACTTGGTGAAAAATTGGTCACTGGAAGCAAGGAAGCATACAAGATTTCTGGCTCCAGGGCTGGTAGTGGTACCATTCCAGGGAACTCGGAGAAAGGACCACTTTTAGGAGAAATGTGGTGTTTAGATTCAAACATGTAGCTTGAACACTTCCACAAGTTTGTCACTTGTATTTCTTCTTATGTATACTTCCAATTACTCAGTTCTCTGGTATTTCATTTTTTCTTATCAATATAGCACCCCATAGTGGCACAGAACCTTTGTCACATATGTTGCAAATTTTTCTCTCAACTTGTCACATATTTCTTGAGTAATTTGCATTTAATTTTTTAAATTAATTTCTATAGAAGTGTTGACAATTATGCAATCTAAATATTATAAATCTGCATATTATCTTTTAATTTTAAAAATTAATCTATGGATTTTGCAGAATATTTATTTGTAGCTACTAATCAATCAGAATTTCCATCCCACAAACCAGTATTTTAAAAATCTTCTCTGGGTCAGCATGGTGGCACATGCCCGTGGTCCCAGCCATTTGGAGATAGGGGTAGGAGGATGGTGGTTCCAGCCAGCCCAGGTAAAATTAGTATGAGATCTCATCTGAGCAGCAAAATTAAACCAAAAAGAACTGGGCAGAGTGCTTGCCTAACAAGCAACAAGCATGAGCCCTGAGATCAAACTCCAATATCACAAAAAATGAAATAACACAAAACAAAATCTGAGATCAAACTCCAATATCACAAAAAATGAAATAACACAAAACAAAATCTCTGTAGAGATAAATAAAAGAAACTTCAATGAAAATACTAATGACCTTGTATAAGGGGTCAAGAAATTGAATTTTGGGGTGATATTTTACTATAAATGGAGTCTCTTCCCAGTAAACCATTGAGAACTCTTCCATTCTTCCAAATCAGGTACTTGGCAAAGTCTCCAGAATCAAATGATACTCTCCACAGCCCCTGTCGATTCTGATATTTGAAGAAGTGGTATCTATTCCAAAGGTCATCCTGACGGTCACCAGGCCTTTTCACTTTGTATCTTTAAGGCTTAACACACCACGTGTTGAGAAAATTAGCAATGTATTTCCAATTAAAATACTGAGAATGAAATACGTAGAAACTGTTATATATGTAAACACTTAAATTCTTGACTTACCAATACCCCTGAATGACCTGTACCACTTGCCCAGAGTCCTCTGCTGTCACTGATCCTCTGTTCTCCAGCACTCTTCCTCTGTCATTGACACTGTGATCAACAGAGCCTTCCCCGCCATTGCTATGGAGACCACCAGGAGCCCTGGCTGGGCCCTCTCTACCTCCTTTGCCTACCTTGTTTTGAGACCTCTCCAGCCAATGGCACCTCCCTCTGTTCTTCCTGTGCCCAATACCTCAGGACCCATGTGTCTCAGAGCTTAGGGATCAAAATATGGGGTCAGGGTGGCCAGGTTTCACTTTCTGGAGATTCTAAGAATATGCTTAGGAATATTTCAGCTATAGAATGGATTAAATAAGATTTTTGTAAGTTTGCCTGAGAACATAGCCACCATTTATAACACAGACTTAACAAAACACTTTTTGAGGTTACAGTCACCTGTACAGTGAAAATTACTACTTGTAGTAGTTTGGTTTTTCTTTTCATTTGATAAAATATTAAATTAAATGCACATTTTATCATTAATATCAAAGCCCAGTTCAGTTGTAAGGATGAAAAGGGAACTGTTTCTTTCTGGGCATGCCTGCAGCTAACTCAAGGGACTACTACCATAAGGCAAGTAGGATTTCTTTTCCCTTCAAACTCATGGCTTGCGTGTTCCCTTCTATTTTTGTTTAGGTTTTAGAACCATATTGCTGAGGAGCATGGTCTTTGCCTGTAAAATAATATACATATTTTTATTCTTAAACTATCACTAAGTTACAGAAGAGAAACAATCTTTCTCACATCTAAGTTTCCTCAAAAATCTCTTCAGTGTTTATTAAAACATTTTTGCAGAATAAGTTCCCACGTGTGATGAAAGTAGATCACAGCAGTGCTCTGACAAGACAAGGATGTTTTACTGTCCAAGACATTTTCATTTCCTTCTTCTGGCACCAAAAGTTTCTTCTTCAAAAAGCAGGGACCAGCACTAAAATTCTCCACTTCCAGCCCCTGTCCTGGCCTCCAGCCACAAGAGGTCACTCAGCAGTGAGGATGACATACTGTTTCTCCACATGCCAGGGCCCTGCAGTCTCAATCCCCCAGAGCAGAGATGTCCTTGAAGGAGCAGCAACTGAATTAGGTTTCATGCAAGTTTCCATAGGTCAGGTATGTGTGGTTACTTACAGTTCTTTTTCCCAGCTCCCTGATGTCCATGTCAGCCACAGGACTGGGCCAGAGACACGAGAGAGCTAAGTTCCAATCTCTATGCTTCATAGGGAAAATTTCTTTTCTCCCAACTATGAAATTTCCAAGTCTGTGGGTCTCTCAGAATTTGCCAAGTAACTGTAATTTCTTTATCTAAAAGCATAGTTGCCTCTGAGAACATTTTAAACAGCTTATTTGGCCCATGGTAAATGGAAAATTAAGATTTGAATACAAGACAGGACATGTAAAAGAACATAAAGATGGGTGTTCACAGACGTCCAGAGTAAAATAGTTGTTTCACTTCATCATTCACATATATTTTTATTGAATAACCACCATGTGTCAGGCATTCTATGATGCATTGGACCCTTGACAAAACAGACATGGTTCCTTTCTTTTTGGCTATTAAACTACATGTACCTTGGAAGAGGCACCTGAACGCATTGTGATCAGCGTAATGATCATCTCAAAGGCTCCGAGAGAGGATATGGGGAAGATAGGGAGCAAATTGGGTAGAGTTCAGGAAGAGGGAGGCAGGAGAAAGGGGAGAGAGAGAGAGGAAGAGAAGAAAAAAGAGAAATGAGGTATAAGTTTAAAGTTTCAGGAAATAAAGTACAGCTGAAAATAGGAAGAAAACAAGGTAAATGTGGTTTTATAGAATCCAATAAAAGAGTATGGTTTCAAGGAAAAAGTGTTTAATGACATCAAATGCTATTAAGCCTTAAAATGCAATAGTGGGTTGGTCAAGATATTTGAAGGAAAGAGACCTGGCAGGAGGGGAAGGACCTGATAACAAATAAAACCACATGGTAGAGGAGGCATTTTGAGAGGCAGTAAGGAACCTGGAACCCTCAGCCTCCTCTCTTCTGCTCATGATTCAGGTCAAAGCTCCACCATTTGTGGAGAGCCCCCAGAAACCCAAGTCAGTGATTTGTCTCCCCACTTCCATAGCACTGTTTTCCTTCCCTTCATGTCAACGACCTTATTTCTCTCTTGATTATAAACAGCAGCAAACAACCCAATAAATGGAAACAGAACAAGCAGTTTTTTTTAAAAGGCATTGGGTAGCTTACAGAATTTTGAATAGAAAAGCTGAAAAACTACACTTAGAAAACAGTTCAGATCTGAAGAAGGACAAGCAATGAAGATAAAGCTAAGGTCACATCTGCAGGCAGGTGGTGGTGGTTAGCCTGCCAACCCCGCATCTTGCTCCATCCACCACCATTGCCTCTGCCATTGTATCACAGTGGGGACAAATACAAACTGTCGCTCCTCCACTTTATTAAATTGTGCACCCCCCAATCATACATTTAAAAGAGTAAGCCTAACATTTACATGCATTTTGAAGAATAATAGAGCTGACACCTCTGTAGCTACTGCTAAGGCATTGTTTTGAACCCACAGAGCAGACTTTGACCTACTTGGTCCTTGTCCTCATCTCAGGGTAACCATGATCCTCTATAGTTTGTGTCCCAGACCATATGGCATTATTAGTTTGCCTGTTTTTGTACTTTATATAAGTGCAAGCACACTGTATGCATTCCTCTGTGACTTACTCTTTTTTTGATATTTTCACACGTTGATGTGAAATAGCTATGGTTTACTTGTTTTCACTGCTTTTTTGTACTAATATTCCATAGCTGATTTATCCTTCTGACTGTAGATGCTGTGAAGCTTGTTTTTTTCTTTCTCCAGTCAGTAACACTCCTGATTATATGTACGTGCCTCCTTGCCTCCTGATATATGTATTAAAAGAATTCATTGAGGCTCTATAGTGAAAGCAGTATTTCTAGGAATCGGGAGTGAGTGTATTTAAATTCACTAAGTAACAGAAAATCATTTAAATATATATGTGTGTATATATATGTATATATATATATATTTTGTGTGTGTGTGTGTGTGGGACTGGTGTTTGAACCCAGGGCTTCACACTTACAAAACAGGTGCTCTAACACTTGAGCCACACCTCCAGTCTAAGGCTGTAAATATTTACATTCCCACCAGAAGGGAGGACTTTCCTATGGCTCCACAGCTCCATCAAAACTGAGTGGTATCCAGTCTTGTGTTGGGCTAGTGTGGTCCTTTGCCAGGTTTCCCCAGGAACAACTATGTTTGAGGGTGTCACTATATGCTTATAGGCCATAATTACTGCTCTTCTATGACACGACTGCCCATATATTCTACCACCGTTTTATTGCATTATCTTTTCCTAATTGATTTGCAGGAATTTTCTTTCTTTTCCTTTTTGCTACTTAGGATTTGAACTCGAATCCTTGAGCCATGACCCTGGCCACAATTGGCATTGTGGATTAGTGGGAAAGATGCCATTTCATCCCTTAATCAGTGATGATTACTTTGCTTTTCCAATAGGGTTTTTTGCTGACTTTGGCAGGCCTACCTACCTCGATCCACCTACCTCCACCTCCTGAATAACTGGGATTACAGCCATGCACCACCATGCCTGGCTGCAGCAGCTCTTTATACACATTAGATGGGAGCCCTTTGTCAGTTTATGTCTTCCGGATATACTCTCCTAAGTTGGACTGCCCCCTTTGGCTTCTTGATGGTGAACTGAATTTCTTAAATTTAATGTAGTAAATTTTTATTACGTTTCTGACTTTTCTGTCTTTTCGAAGAAATTCTTCCGCTGAGATCATAGAGATATTTTCATTGAAAGGTTTATAATTTCCGTCTTTTACAAAGCCTTTATATATCTGAGGTTTTTGCCTTGTTTTGCTTTTTAGGTGTGAAGAAGTAAGGATGCATTTTTAATTTTCTGTATAGATACTTAGTGACATTAGCATCACTGATTAAAGAGTGAAGTGGCTCCCTCCCACACTGACCCACAGCACCAATTCTGTCTCAGGTTATACTTCATTCATGTCAGGGTCTGTCCTCATGTCTAGATCCTGCTACGGCCTGCCAGTCTATCCTGTGCCAGTTACATGTTGTCTTAACCATGGTAGTGTGGTAAGGGTTCTTGATTTCTGATAGGGAATTTTGCCTGGCTTATACATCTTCCAAATGATTTAAATTCAGCCTTTTTGTGTAATGTATAAACACCTGCTGAGAGTTTCACTAAAATTGTTTTTTAACCAATGTTTTCTGAAACACAAATAAGGAAGGTCTGTCCATATCCTTGTTAAAAAAATGATCTTTTCTATCAAAGTTTATGTCACCCTCTGAGATTACTTAAAATTCCTAAGGTCGCCATCTTAGGTGACTTGTGTTGTTTAAAGGGTTCCTGTTTTTCTGGATTCTGGTACAGTCCCATTGCCTGTGATAATTACCTGCCAAATTATGTGCCCTAACCCCATTCCCTAAGCCTTTTAGCCAATCAGGAGAGATTGTAAACCTTTAACTGGACAAATCCCAGGTGAGGGGCAGGTAGAACTGCGTCAGGGATATAAGGAGAAGCTACTGTCACCATTTTGTGCTCCCATGTCTGCTCAGGTGGAGTGAATGCGTGCTTGCACCCTTTTGATCAAGAGAAATTGCCTTGTCGAGATTTTCTCTCTCTCGTGTGTCTGTTTTCAGCACCGGAGGGTCTTTAGCTCCAACATCCTTAGTTCACCTTAATGTTCTTCAATCAAGACATCCTGTATTCTGCACTAAGCACCTGCACATATTTTTCTTCTGTTTATTCCCAATGCTTTTATATTATTTTATACTATTAAAATTTTTGCTCTTGAATAGAAATCCAGTTATCTTTTAATATTGATCCTACATTTACAAATCTTGCTAAACTCTTACTAATTCTTGCAGTTCGTCTGTAGATCTTTCATATTTTCCATGCAGATAACTCATCTGAGAAGAGGAGATGTATGCACGATGCTTTAGGTCATATAACATGGTGCAGACCTAGTTCTTAACCTACCCTCCAGGGAAAGCCTTCCAAGTGAGAAGGATGCTCGGGTGCTGGACAATAGGAAGTAGCTTGTGATCACCTGCATACACAGCAAGATTCTACTTAATCAACCTAATCACACAGATTATAATGTGCCCACAGGAGAATTCATTCTGGAGTTCAAACTGGAACTCTAACAACTGCACATGTAATATCACAACAGACAATTATTCCAGTCCCATCACTGATGGCAGCTACTGTGGCCTGTTACAGCATCTGTAAGGAGACAAAGCAAAGAACCCATGAGGAAGAAGGATGCAACATTCTAAATACCGGGTATTTCTATTCAGTGTAAAACCCCAGAGGTGACTTTTCGAAGTCATGTGTTCAGTAACTCCCTCCCTTTTCTTCTGAGGTTTTATCTACCCGCTGTGTCCACTGCTATAACCTATGGTTTCACCCAAAGTTTTCCTCCACGCATCTCAGGAGTTATCTAATTACTCACTTAGCACACTGTGTTTGTCAGCTTCCCATCACTATCACAAAATACCTGAGGTAATCAACCTGTAAAAAGAAAATTTTTGTCATTGTTGTTTTTTATTTTTTGCAAAGTAAGCACCTGCAAAGCAGGTGCTCTACTGCTTGAGCCACCCCTTCCAGACCATTTTGGTCTCGCTAGTTTGGAGACAGGGTCTCTCAAATGATTTGCCCAAGCTGGTCTCAAACCGTGCTCTTCCCAAATAGCTAGGATTACAGGCATGAGCCACAAGCACCTAGGAAAGTGGTTTATTTTGGCTAGTGCTTTGGGAGGTATTAGCCCACGATTGATCAGCCTCATGGTTCTGATTGTGTTCTGAGGCAACAAATCATAATGGAATTATGTGTTAGGACAAAACTGCTCATCTCATGACCAGGAAGCAAAGACAAGAGTGAGTAAAAAGGAGCAGGGTCCCACTACACCCTTCAAAGGATTGCCCCCAGTGACCTAATGACCTCCCCATCCCCTAATAGTTCCATGCTAGGTACCAAACCTGTAACAGGTGGGACTTTGTGGGGACATTCAAGATCCAGACTATTAAGCAAACACAAGCACACATACATTTAAAAATTTGTATGTAGTCAAGTATAAAACAAAGTTACAGAAAAATGGCAAAAATTTAAAAATTGCTATATATATGATGTAAAATTACTATCCTTAGTATACAAACATCTTCCAAATTGACAAAAAGAATTAATATCTGCAACTTTTAAATGGACAAAGGAATGGAACTGAGAAGAAATGCTGAAAATAAGATATTAAACTTCACCTTGTAGGTTTAGTTATCATCTGAAACAAACCTATAAATTTTAAGCTAATAACCTGGCAAAGAGGGAAAAGATTTTCAGCATATTGTGATGCTGAGGAGGAGGAATGCAGGCTGTTCTGAGCACCCTGGCAACATAACTGGGGCTCCTGGTGCAGGATTTGGCCACATGTCCCCCCACCCTTGAACTGTGTGCTTTCTAACGCAGCACCTCCACTTCCAGGAGCATATCCTAAGAATATATCCTAATAGGGAAGTAATATAATAACTATAGCAATGTTCATTGAAGCCTTGTTTCTAACAATACAAACTGGAAACAATTATATTAACTGATAAAATTTACTAAAGCACACATAAAATTGTAGGCAGCCATTTTAAAGGAAAAGTTGTGTGTACTAAGACATTGAATGAAAAGAAGCAGAATGCAAAAAAGCATATTATAAAATTACCTCATTTATATAGTGTCCCAACATGCATACATCCATGTGTACATCTAATATGCAGACATATCGTGCTTATGGAGAAAGATGTTCTTTAAAATTTTATTATCTAGCAGGTGGCAAGCTCTTTGGGGCTGTTTACAGTATTGTTTTATAGCATTGGATATAATTTTATGTAGCCTCAACTCTGCTGTAATTTCCTTTTCTTTGAGGAAGAAAGATGTAACATTCTAAAAAACACGAATTTCTATTCAGTATAAAACCCCAGAGGTGACTTTTCAAAGTCATGCTCTCAGTAACTCCCTCTCTCTTCTTCTGAGGTTTTATCTACTCCAGTGGTTCATTAAGTCTAACTGCCTTAATAAGTCGAACTTAAATTTTTATTTTCATGGACCTTGAGACCTCTGATGTCTCTGACAACTTGACCTCTACACACCATGAGGTAAACTAGCAAGTGCTGCAAAAGAAAGCCGCAACAGAGAACTTTTGGCTGCCTTCTCCTTCTCTCTAGAATCTTGGTCCTTCAGGTACTGACTACTTGGTCGTTTTGATACCTTCAAACATTTGCTTTTAATTTTCTAAGTCTAGTTCAACTGTAAGGTTGTTCTGATACAAACTATAGTGTGACAGCCAGAAGCAGAAGTCCAATTGTATCACATGTAAATGTATCTTAATTATTAATAAAATAGAAAATTGCTTTTGCAAATAAAATAATTCTTTTTTAAGGTGAATACTCTTTAATGTTATTTGTTTTGTGGGAATTTAAATTTTCCTTAAAGGATATACCATATTTTATAAAGCTACTTAAAATACATTAAATACAATCATTTACTTTTCCAAATGCTTAACATCATAAATGATTTTATAACCACCTTCAAATTAAATACATTTTTCTTAGGCTAAATTTAATTTTAAAATTAGCTTAATTCATATTCATATTATACTGGCTCATATTTGGATAAAGCTTTACACTGTAAATTAGTTTCTTTAATATGAGTTAAATATCAAAGTAAGTGAAAAGATCAACTATTTGATTATCAAGTTAAGGAAGCTTAAAAGAAAGATCTGAGCTGGAAATGTGGATTTACTGTCACATTTCTAGGTGACCAAATCTGCAATAGCACATTTAGTAGCTATTACCAGATTTAGAATTTTTGCTGAATTGGCACTGCTTCCTAAATGTTCACAAATAGGAAACTACTTGGTCCTAAATACTTTAGAGAAGTCTTCTGAGCATCCTTACACATTCTTTTCCATTTTCAAACTTTGGGTTCCCTATCTATTCACTTCTCTTACACTCAACATGTAAGAGCAAAATAGAAGTCACCAGGTGTGGCTCCTACAAATTCCTGTCCTCATATCAACAAGCTAGACAGTATGAAAACCCGGCCTTCACCTCCCCCTCTATATCTATAGATTGACATTTATCCCCAGACTGGACAATGATTCTTATTTGTGCTCTACCTGCCATCTCCCCCTCCTTGGGCACTTGTTTTACCCATGAAGCTTTTTTCTCCCACTTCTTTAGCCCCTGCCTTTATGTGTCTATAGCTGTACTCCCCACCAAGAGACTATTCCCATATCCCTCTCTGGCTTGGTGATTTTCAAATTTTAGGCCTCTACCCATTGGTGGATTATATTGAGTCTGTTTCACCAAAACATATTCTTTTCAGAAATGAGGTAGTGTGGGGCCTACAACAGCAGAATGCAACACATATTCTGAGCAAGAACTTTCCACATCACATCCATATTCTGGAGGACCTGGCTAACTTCACTTAAGATGATGTTTTCCAGTTCAATCCCTTTACCTGCGAATGACAAAATCTCATTCTTCTTTATGGTTGAATAAAATTCCATTGTGTAGGGAGAAATGGCCCAAACAATGTATGCACATATGAATAAATGAATTTTTAAAATTCCATTGTGTATACATACCACATTTTCTTAATCCATTCGTCAGTGGTGGGGCATCTTGGCTGTTTCCATAGCTTAGCTATTGTGAATAGTGCTGCAATAAACACGGGTGTGCAGGTGCCTTTGTAGTAACCTGAGTCACATTCCTTCGAGAATATTCTCAGGAGTGGTGTTGCTGGATCATAGGGCAGTTTTATTTTAGTTTTGTGTGGAGCCTCCACGCTGTTTTCCATAGTGGTTGTATTAATTTATATTCCCACTAACAGTGTATGAGGGTTTCTTTTTCTCCACATCCTCACCAACATTTGTTGTTTGTTGAACCAGAATTTTTAACAACCGAACTAAAACTATAGGAAGAAATAGGCATTATGGGATTAACCACCAAGGTCGTGCATGTACCATTGTCCTTATGCCTGAAGCCTGAAATAAATCAGGAAACAGACCAATGTGCTTGATGCCATTAATAAAATCATGTTTAATAGTAACTATTATAGCTAACAGCAAGTATTATTTATAAATAACATTTTTGTTTCAGTGTTTTAGCCTGTTTGTTCATGGCATATGTGTGCACTGGAAAGCAATGCGAAGTGTTTTCCCCTGTGAGTTGTGAAAAGATAAGAAGTTGTTTGCTTTCCTTCACAGCCAACAACCTGAGTATGTTGCATACACATGGGATTCTAGCTGCTTTTATATGTATGTGGGAGTGGGGGGGGTTCTGGGGTTGAACCCTTACGTTTATTTATTTTATATAATAGAAGCTGGTTTTGCTTTTCTGTTTGCTTTCTTTTTAGCGCTCTTCCACTTGCGCCACGCCCTCCAGCCCTAGAAACTGCTTTTTATAGGATCCAATATTCCTCTCTCACATTATTCTGATAGGTTATAGCATGCTGCTGGGTACGCCATGAGTAACCGCTCCGTTTCCCTGTTGGTAAACATAGGGATAGTTTTGTTTTTTATACTGAAATCCTTGTAGAAACATCTTTATTCATTTCCCTGATCACTTCCTTAGGATGAATTCCCAGCAGGGGAACTGTAGAACTGGGGCTGTGTATACACTGTACGCTCAGCCAGCTTCTCTCCCGGGAACGCAGTACCAGGTCACTCTCACCAGCAGCCATTGCTGCCCTCTTCTCACTAACAATAGCATTAAAATAGCATCTAGCCAACTTGATCATTAAAAAGAGGCAGCTGGTTTTAAAGTTGTGCTCTTTTGATTAGAGGTCGTGAACATTTTTAGTAGGTTTAGGGACCACTTGATTTCTTCTGTGACCTGACTTGTGTTCCTTGACCTGACAAGAGTGCCTGGTTTCCTTGTCTGTATACTGGGGACACTGGGGCCCAAACCTTCCCCGTCCCTCCCGCCCCCCGCCACCACACACACACACACAGTGTGGATGGAAGCCCCCCGCAGGGCATAATCACTTCGGGATCCCACCAGCCTGACCCCGGAGCTGAACACCGGAGTGGCCTCCAAGGCTGGTCACTAAATAGCTGCTTGGAGGACCACGGGATGCAGCGGGCGTGGCGCCTGCGTGGCACGGAGGACCCGGGGGTCAGAGCAGCACCACCCCAACTCCTCCCAGGGAGGCGGTGGGAGTCCAGCGACGAGACCCCTCCTCCCCGCCACGGCAGCCGATCGCCGCCCACCAGCAGCTCAAGCGGCTGAGCGCAGTGCCTGGCCGGCGGCTGCGGGCTTTTAGAGCATCCGCCTCCGCCTCCGCCGTTGCGCTGCGCCTCCGCGGCCTCCCACTGCCTCCCGCGCCGCGCAGAGCCAAGCCGAGCGGAGCGCACCTGACCCGGGCGGGCGGAGCGGAGCGGGGCGGGGCGGCGGGGCTGACGTGGCCCGCGGCATGGGGCGGCCGTGATTCATCAGTCGCGCGCCGAGTGGGATGGGGGCGAGCGCGGCGGCCGCCTAGGTGCGCAGGGCCCAGCAGCGCGGCGACCCTCGCCCGACCCCGCACGCTCGCGGTCCGCGCCGACGCGGTCTCAGGAAGATCAAGATGGAAGAGATCCTGAGGAAGCTGCAGAAGGAGGCGTCCGGGAGCAAGTACAAAGCCATCAAGGAGAGCTGCACCTGGGCCCTGGGTGAGCGCGCGCGAGCGAGCGGCGAGGGGACCCGCGCGGGCCCGGCGGGGCGAGCCGGGCTGTCGCCGAGCGTCGGTGATGCATGCATGTCAGTGAATCGATGTGGGATAGGAGAATCTTGGCTTGGGCGTAGGCATCCAGCTGCCTGCCCTCTGCTCGCCGTATCTTCTCCCAAACCTTTAATGTTTAAAGGAACTGCTGTCCTTCCCGCTGGGCGGCCCTGTTCCCGGTCCCCAGCACCGTAGACATCAGACCCCTGTCGCCGAGTTAGGACAGCAGGCCGGTGCGAATCCAGGGCCCTGATTCCGAGGCGCTTGTAGAGAAGTTAAGCCAACAACCCCGTCTTAATCATTGGAGAGTGGAACCAGGAAGGAAGGGCTTGTTCAATTTGATTTTCCTGACAGGCCAGCGTGCTGAGTATTTGCTTTCATGATTATTGTGCATGGAAAATAACAGATGGGCAGGATTGTGTTACCTCTGAGATTCTCTGTGGTCTGCCCTTCAGACAGGTGGGATTTAGATCTGTGAGCTTTGCTAACATGGAGTTAAGTTCTAGGCAGCAAATTGGAATGACATCTCAATTGGCCAAGAATTTAGGCGATCGGAGGTCAGGGTGGGAATGCAAAGCGATCAGGAGCACAGTTTGGGCGAGAATGATGGATTTTACAAAGGAAAGGCCAAGAAGAAACGTGGGCTCTGAGGGCCCTGATTTCCCACAGACATGAGCCTCCCTGTGGTTCTCACCAACCACTCAATTAAAAAATAGAATCTTTTCCCTGGAAATCAAAAACCAGCCCATGCTTGTCATAACACTGTGCTGTGTGGGGCAGCCAGAAAAGAGCGAGAAGTGTCCTTACCTCTTCCACTAAAGGTAGAATTCTGATTGTTAATGTTTAGAAGGTTTCAATTCACATATGTTTGCTGCGCATTTGCGTACAGAATCACAGCAACATTGCTTTTTCTTTAACCTGTGCATGTCATCACAGAATTGTCCAGAATATTGCCTACAAAGTTTATCATGTAGGAAGAACTAGCACTTGCCTATTTTAATTTACTGTTAAATAAAAATTGACTAAAGATCTGGGAACAGCAAGGCTCTTAAAGTCGCAGTAGTGTTTTGCATTGCTATTGTCATTCAGCAGCGATTCAGGCTACATTCCCAAATGCCTCTAATGAACGGCCACAGATGGCTGGGTAACACAATAAAGCAAGGTCCAATTGTGCTCCTGGCATGTCTTTCCTAGTATTTATTATTATTTTTCTGTAAATTAAGCAGATTTAGATAAGTAGGGAGGAGGAGAGTAATCTAATGTTTTTAATAAGTTTGAAATTTGATATTCAACACCATGTTAACTTTACAGCATTGTTGAGTTTAGGACCTTGAGGCTACCAGGGAAGCCCAGAGCTGAGTGCAGGTAGGTTTTCTGGGTCAAGTCCGTAGTCCAGCCTGACTTGAGTAGATGTCGTTCCTTTCCTAATGATTTTTTTGTAATCAGCAAGAGAAGAGATAAGCATAAAATGGTTAAATAATAGTGCAGGCATTCATATGTACGTTGGGATGAGCACAGGAAGGAAAGCGGTCCAAGAATGGGGTCTGAGTGTGAGGTTAGGGTGAGTTGGTATGAGATGGTGGGCTTTTGAAGATATCCCTTGAAAAATGGGTGAGGGGTGGGCCCCTTTCTCCTTGCTTACTTATTTAGCAAACATTTATTGAGACCTCATCTGCACTGAGCAGTGAGCTGTAGGTTGAGCAAAATGCTTCCTGCAAGGAGTGTGTGGGAAGGGCATTTGGAGAGGGAATACATAGGTAAACAAAGGCAGGAGACAGCTTTTTATTGTCTTTCCCACAGCCTCATCATGTTATAAGACACTGTCACTTCTCAGCCCCTTCGTTTCTTTATAGATTATCCTGTAAATCCCTTACAGAGTTCTTCAGAATCTAGTCACAACCACCTTTCTAATTGTTCCCCCTGCAAGAGCACAAGGGTCCAGTGTCAGTCAGCTGTGGAGCTTTCTTGATCACGCTGTGGGCACACATCTCTACTTTGCTCTTGCCAGACCTTCTGCCAGGAATTCCCTTTCCAGTTTCCCCAGGGCATGCTCACCCAGGAAGCAACTTCTGCACTCCTTAGCAGAAGCAGTTGCTCCCTGGTTCAGAGGCCTGCCCTCAGGACTGGATGTTAGAGCTGTGTGTATCTACTCAGCTAGGGAAGGGTAATTAAGAAATATGTCAGGCACAAGAGATCAGACTAGTGAAAGCAGACTTAGTCACAACATGGTTTATTTGCTCCATCCATTAAATATTCCCCCAGAAGAACAGCTGTAGTTGCGGTTTGCTTTGGAAATTACATAGAGTTTCAAGGACTTTTTGTCTCGCATCTTGTGGATTGACTGACATGCATGGATGTCCATAGTTTTGGGCTCATGCATTAGCACACTTACACCATCTTGGAAAAGAGGGGTCATCTCCCACTTAAACCATCATGGTAGAAATGGTCACCTCCCACTTACACCTTCATGGAAGAGGGGGTTTTCTCCCACTGATGACTGGGGGGGAGAAAAGGGTCATTTCTACACTTAGACCATCTTGGGAAAGAGGGTCATCTCCCACTTAAACCATCTCGAGAGAGAGAGGTCACCTCCATACTTAGGCCACCTTAGGAAAGAGAGACTACCTTGCACTTAGACCATCTTGGGGAAGAGGGGTCATGACCACACATAGGCCATCTCAAGAGATTGGGATCACGGTTGCTTTTAGGCCACATCAAGAGAGTGGAGCTCCTCCAGTCACTCCTGCCTGCTCATTGGTTTCTCTTGTCCTGATGGGTCATGTCAGAATTCCTAAACTTGACCTCTAGCCAAAGAATACAGTGAGCTAACTGGGTTATGCCTAGGCCATGAGTCCAACTGAAATCTAGTGTTAGAGAAAGATGGTTTCCTCAAAACAAAATCATGTGTGGCTTCAGAAGGCAGGAGAGAGGATGCTGGTCCTTCAGAGTAACAAATGTCCCCAGGGTGGTGAACTCCGTGAGTCAGGCACTGTGGATTAGGCTGCTTTGGTGGCTTCTGCCCCTACAGTTTGAGAGTTGTTCAGTCAATTAATTCTTCAGTGACTTGTTTGGGTTTCAAATGTTATTCGTCCTTTTTTATTTGTAAGAGTAATATGTTCGTTTTAGAATAGTGAAAAACATTAGCACAATATAGAAAAGTAAAAATTACCTGTATAATCTTTTCACTATAGGCATTTTAAAAACTTTTTCTTTTGTAAAGTGTCATTGTCATACATAGTGTGTATTATTATTTTTTGAACTTTAGCATTTTCTTCTTTGTTATTTTTTTCTTTAATTTTTTTTTAAGGTACCAGGGATTAAACTCAGGACTGCACATTTTCTAGTTAGGTACTCTACCACTCAAACCACACAACCACCAGTCCTTTTTTGCTTTTAGTTATTTTTCAGAAAGGGTCTTGTGCTTTTGACCCTGGGCTGGCCTCAGATTGCAATCCTATCCCTGTAGTTGGGATTATAGACATGTTACCACTATGTCCTCCTGCTGGTTGGTTGAGATGGAGAGGTCTCACTAACTTTTTGCTCGGGCTGACCTTGAACCCAGATCCTCTCAATCTCCACCCCCCGAGGAGCTCTTTAATACAATTTTAACTTTAGTGTTTTGTTCTACTTTGTCATAACACTTTTCTAAAAATCAGTGTTCTAAATGTTTGCACATTAACTAGCAAGGAATATGTATGTATCTTCTCTTTATTTGGTACTATCTGCATTCTTTTTTTGTCAGTGAGAAGATGTTCTGACTACAGAGTAGAAAAGTATGAGTAGGCTGGGTTGAACTCAGTTAGAGCCTAGAAGAAAAGAGTTTTCCTTCAGACACTGGCAAATGTGGAGGCTAGGAGCTAGGGGATAGATGATGGAGTGGTTGAGAGTTACATCTGGAAAGAGCCATGCCCATGTTTTAGAAATACTTCTAGTTTTTTACATATATGGGGGACTTATGTAGAATGAACTTGAGAAATAAAGGTGAGAAGAGAGAAAATTAGAGGCAGAAACCCCAACTAGGAGGAGAATCATTTACCCCATCACCACCACCATACTCCTACCTACCCACCTGCTTTCCCTGCCAGCTACAGGTTCTGCAACCTTCCCAGATGGACTTCTCAAAGAATTTTGGCAGGGGTTGTGCCCATGTCCTCAGTTTCCACTCACTCTTGGTCCCAGTCTGATCTGACTTTCACCTCCATCAATGACGCCACATGCGTCTGGGTGGCCACTTTGCCTACCTCATGACTGACCTACTGTTGCTGTGGCTCTTGAGCTGCTCTGTGTTTGTGGTTGAGTGCACCATACCTCCAGCTTCAGCTCAGTCTGATGAGCTGAAGCTAGTCCACACCTGTGCTCTGACATCCAAATCCTGAGGAAGCTACCTCCTCAGCACCTCTACTTGAGTGGTCCAAAGTGACTGTGTGGTCACCCCATCCTACCTCACCCCCAAACCTGGCTCGCCTCTGGTGTTCTAGGTCATTAGTTGATGTCATTGTCTACTCCATTGTATAAACCTGAAACCTGGAGTCATCCTTAATTCATTTTATAATTTGCCACCATTCCCAGTCACCCAAGTTCAGTTCTTTTTTGTTTGTTTTGTTCTTGATTTTTTTTTTTTTTGGTGGTATTGGGGTTTGAACTCAGGGCTTTATAGTTGTGAGGTAGGTACTCTCTCACTTGAGTCACATCTCCAGCCCTTTTGGCTCTGGTTATTTTGTAGATAGTCTTGCTTTTTGCCCAGGCCTGGTACCATGATCCTCTTATTTTATGCTTTGTGATATAGCTGAGATGACAGGCTCACACCACCACGCCCGACTTTTCTGTGTTGAGATGGGGGTGGGGGCGGAGTCTCACAAACTTTTTTGCCTGGCTAGCCTGGAATCTCAGCCCCCCAAGTAGCTAGGATTATGGGTGTGAGCCACTGGCACCTGGTTTTGGTTTTGGTTTTTTGAGACAAGGTCTCCACTATGTAGCTCAGGCTAGCCTCGAATTCACAATCCTCCTGCCTCAGCCTCCCAAGTGTTAGGATCACAGATGTTGGTCACCACACCTAGCTTAGTTCTCCCAATTTTTAGCTACTAACTATACCTCCAGGCTCTTTGCTTCTCTCTACCTTTCTTGCCAGCCCTCCAATCAAAGTGATTTTCCTTCCTTTCTTACACTTCTGTGACAGCCTCCTATCTACTCCTTCCTCATCTACTCCAGTCCTTTTTAAGCTATTCTCCAGGCCACACCAACTTGGAAGCCCTAATCTGATCATGCCGTGGGGATCATGCCATGTGGATACATGGGATGGCATCCTGTTAAGATGGACTGATATCCTAAATGTGTTCTGCTGAGCTCTGCACAGCCTGCTTCCTACCTGCCCTGCAGCCTCCTCCTGTGCCACCCTCCCACTGGTACACTGGATTTCGGCCACACTGATCTTCTTTCAGTAACTCACATATGCTATATCTTATGTCATTAATTTAGCATGTACTTAGTGAGCACCTACCACATGCCAGATGCTGTTCTGGGTGCTGGTACCATAGTGATCAAAATAGGCCAAAGGATCCAGCTCTGCCTTGGTGGCGTTTACAGGCTCTTGGAAGGAGCTGATGGCTCATACCTGAAATCCTAGCTACTTGGGAGGCTGAGATGGGGAGGATTGCAGGTTAAGGCCAGCACAGGAGATCCCATCTCCAAAATAACCAGAGCAAAATGGGCTGGCAGAGTTGCCCAAGTTGTAAAGCACCTGCTTTGCACGCATGAAGCCCTGAGTTCAAACTCTAGTCCCACCCCCAAAAAATACAAATATACACGACAACTCAGATAGTGATTAGGGCTAAAGGAAAACATAAACTTGTAAAAGGAAATAGGTGATCTGGAGGAAAAAGGAGATGCAATTTAAATAGGGTATTTAAGGAAAACCTTCCTAAAAGGGAGGCTGTGAATGGGGGAAATATCTAGTGGCTTCAAGAAGGAGTAAGGAAGCCAGATAGAGCCAGTCAAGCAACTAGGAGGTGACAGGCCAGACCCTGAAGGACCTTGTTGGACTTTCTCAGGGTTTAACTTTATTTAAAATGAGACAGGGAGTTATTTGGAGTGGAGGGAAAAGGATCCTGATGTGGCTGTTGACAGATCTCTCAGGCTGCTGGGTTGAGAGAGCCTGCAGGTACAGGGGGTGAGCCCAGAGGTGGGCAGCCCAGGGCATAGGCTGTTGTAGTCACCAGGTGAGAAAGATATGGTGGCTTGACCAGAGTGGCCGCATGGAGTCTGTGAAAATAGTTGTGATTCTCTCTGTGTGTTTTACTTTTTAAGTCTTGATTGTTTTTTGTTCTTGTTATTTGTCTACTTGTTTGTTTGTTTGTTTTTGAGACAGGGTCTTACCATGTTACCCAGGCTGGTCTCAAACTCCTGGGCCCAAGGAGGCCTCCTGCCTTAGCCTCCCAAAATAGCTGGGACTACAGTTATATACCATTATGCCTGGCTAAGTCTTGATGTCTTTTGAGCTCATTACTCCATTTACTTGGGATGTCCCATCCTAACCTAGTTTACACAGTCAGTTTCAGTCTTGTCCCTCCTGCTGGAAGCCCAGGTGCCACAGTCCACAGAGGGGTCTCCTGTCCCACATTTGCCTAATAATCTGTTCTCCAAATTCCCCAACCATGTCTGTCCTTGCCACTACATCCCTATTGTAGTACCTGGCCCAGTGTCTAGTCGGGGAATCATGGAGAGGAAATAGGAGCTGTCACTGACATCTAAGAACAGTGCCAGGCATTTTATGGTCATTATTTCATTAGCTCTTACTAGTGGGGTAGATGTTATCACTCTCTCCTAGAAGATGATAGAACTGGGCTAGGGGTGTAGCTCAGTGGGAGAGTGCTTGCCTAGAATGCAGGAGGTCGTGGGTTCCATCCCCAGCACTGAAAGCAAACAATTCTGAGAGGAGAGAACTGAAGCTTGGAGAGGACAAGTGACTTGTCCCATTCCCCAGTGCCAGTCACTGGTGTGGACCTGGAAATGGAGTCTGGTTCTCTTTGCTTTCTCTGTTGGTGCTTCCGTGGTCGCCTTCCTCAAGCGACCTCTCTTCCCTGGGTGACTCCAGCTGGGTTGCACAACTTTCCCTCTGCACCCACTGGACTCTCTTTACCTTGAGTTCCACACTTATCCCCGTATACCTAGACGGGGGGTCCTCTGACACTGCCTGCACTCATTGCTGCTGTGTGGCTGCCTTTCTTTTTCTTTTTCCCTTTTTTTCTTTGCTGGGGTTGGTCCCAGGGCCATGTGCATGCTAGGCCAGTGCTCTACCGCTGAGCCACACCCCCACCATCTTTTCCCTTTTTTCTGCTCACTTAGTATTTGTAGAGCAGGACACTGTTTCACATTCTGAGTTGGATACAGATCCCTCTCTCTGGAGGGGAAAAACACTCTGGTTTGGTGGCTCAGTGTCATTGCCTTTCCTTGGCAAGGAGAATCAGTTTGCCCTGAGCATTGGCCCCTGTCATGCTAACTGCTGGGCCATGCTGGTCTGTGTGACCTTTGAGCTGCTCCCTCAAAGGTCTGAGGGCTTCGTTTTCTCATCATCCTCCTCCCTTGGTCCCTCGCCAAGGCACCACTGACCCTGCTGAACTCATCTTTCTGTTTTGCCGATTAATTGTCTTTGTTAAATCCACTGTTTTGCCCCATTGGCTACACAGGCCAGATCCTATCTCACTTTGCCTGTTAGTCCTGAGTCTCAGGGAGGCAGGTGGTTTCTCTTCTTCCCTCTGATCTCTTAGCAAGGTGAGAAAAGATGTGTCTCCTTCCCCAAGGGAAATGGTTCAAATTCACAGAACTTGTTGATTCTAAGGAGATCATCTAGACAAAAGTGGGAGCCATTAAAATAGAGCAGTTTTGGGGAAAGGGAATAGTGAGTTTTTATTGATTCTACAATTAAGGGTGGTAGAAGTGTGGATAATCACAAACCATAGTAAGATACTGAATATTCAGATTGGACTAATGAGATTTGAGGATGGGCCTTCTAACCAGTATCCCTCACTGCAGTGTGATAAAACAGAGGGGTTAACCTACCACGTCACAATGTGTGTTGTCTAAGGTGCTTTGTGAACTTGGAAATCTTTCACAAGTGTGCACTACTGCTTAAGAATGTTGAAACTGTATTTTCAAGGAAAATAGCTTTCATTTCTCTAGTTTGATTGCAAGAACATATATCTTGGTCAGTTGTGAATAGATGGGATTGGCATTCTGGTTCAGGTAGTTGAACTAGTCTTTCTAAAGGGAAATATGTCTTAATTCTTTACTTTCCCTTTCCCAAGAGTAAGGCAAGGTCCAGGGAAGCCTCTAGGGTTATGAAGGGAGAAGAATCTGTACATAAGGATGACTTGCATGCAGATAATTGAAAATTGACTATTTTTATCTGAATTTCCAGGGGAAGAAAGAATCCAACAGTGAAATTCATGTATAGTATAGGTTTGCAGACTTTAAATACTTACTTATAACCTTGTAATTTTCCTTTCACAGAGACCCTAGGTAGCCTGGACACCATTGTCAAGATCCCTCCCCATTTGCTGAGGTAAGAGATGGAGACCATGTAAGATAGAAGAAGCAAACATTGCCCGTTGTGTTTTTCTGTGACACTTTTTTTTACTTTGTTGGGGTGCGGCATTGGGTTTGAACTCAAGGCCTCATGCTTGCTAGCCAGGTGCTCTACCACTTGAGCCACAACACCAGCCCTCCATTGTGTTTTTCTGAAGACTGGATCACCTCATTGCTTTACTGCATTTTTACTTGCTGACTAATGTTTTGTTTTGTTTTTTATTTTGCGTCTGTGAGCTGGGCTATTTCATATGGTTCACATTGTGGGAGCCTGATTGATTTCCATCAGTATATAGAGTGAATGAAGTCAGTAATCCTAAGGAATTAGCCACAGAAATCAGAGGTCAAAGGATAAAAGTGGACAAGGAGAGGCATGACCAAACTGAAGCAAGGGAGTGGTCAATGGGCAGTATCTTCCACTGCAGACTAGAAAATGACACCCCTCTATGGGGTGCAGCCCTACATTAGCCAGGGTAGATTTCAGCTTTCATGTCAACCCTGACTGGACACCATCTTACTGGTGACCAGTCTACAACCACACGCATTCCTGAGAAGCGAACCTATTTCCCCTACTTCTTCACCTCCCTCCACACCTTTCTTCCTTTTTTCCTCTTCCTTATAAGAGAAATACATGTCCCTTGTGAAAAATTTGGAAAGAATGAAAGTATAAAAAAGAAAGTTGTCCAATGACCAAAAAGAGTTTAATAGATTGCCTTAAGTCTGTTTTACATACACATATGCATTTATAAATTAACATGAAATTTTATTTACGACTTTGTTTCCTGCTAGCTTTTTCACTCTATACAGTGTGAAGAATGTTTTCTAATGTCAATATACATTCATCAAATTAAGGTATTACACATACTTCTATCACATGACTGTAGTATAACTTATTTAACAGTTTTTCTATTACTAATTTGGACCATTTTCAAGTTCTTCTCTGCGGTTATAAGAAATATTGAGCTTACAGAACTCTGTGGTGTATGATTCCTGTATTGTCATGGTATGATTTATTGGGCATTTCCTCTCTTTTAAAGTAGATTGAACAAGAATTACGTTTCTGTCTTAAAAAAAAAAAAAACCCATGATTTCTCTACGGAATCTGCTGCAGGCTTACGTAGTGTAAGGGATTCACATATGGGGCTGACGATGTGGCTCCAGTAGGAGAGCTCTTGCCTAGCTTGTGTGAAGACCTAGGTTCAAGACCCTCTAACAACAACCACAAAAATCAAATTACATTTATTTAGAGTGCCTAGATCTTGCAAAAGGACAGAATGACAGCCCACGCATATGACTAGCAGAGAGCTATTTCCACTGCAGGTGTCCAAAAGGAAGGCTTTATAAGAGCAATGATAGCTTTGAGGGGGTTTTATACTAGCTTTAGAGGGTCCATTTCCTGGTCACCAACTTTTAAGCACCTCTTCTGAAAACTGATTTGCTCAAACCCGATTTTGCCACACTTGTTTTTCCATCTCACCTTTTGCTTGACAAAGGAGAAAAGCACAGCTATAAACACTGGATTCCCTGTGGTGCGTTGTCCTCACCACAGAGAGCTATGCAAACACAATGTCCATGCTGGTAAAGGGAATGATTAGCAGAGCCAGGAAATATTTTTTTTTTCAAGTTAGGTAGTTTGGACTTCTTGACTCCAGCAGAATTGAAGGCAGACCTAATTTAAGTACCAGATGATAGACAAAAATATTTTTTTGATGATATTACCTTCATTTAATGAAACATATTTTGATAAGGTTTCTTACTACCTATATCTATAAAAATGAAAAAAGGAAAGACACAGAATTGACGCTAAGCCTTGCCTCATTATAACAATGGGTAATACTTATTCATAGATACATAGACTAACTAAAGGAAAAAATAAATGAGCCCTATCCATTTCATTAGAGATGCATGTCTAACGAAGTTGCATTTTCTGTGTTAAGTGTATTAACATTCTGGTGAATAATTGTTAATGTTCTTTGGATCAATTGTGTGCGTTAGTAATGGTAGCTCAAACTAAAAGAAAATAGAACACTTTTAAATCCTATGGTTACAGGAAAAAAAAATCTCTTTATACATGGTTTGATGCAGAGAAGTGTAATAAGGAGATTGACAAAAGCCTTTCAAAGCAGTAAGGCATTATTTTGTGGGGAAAGTTGAATGGAAGTATGAGTTCAAGGAGAAAGAACAACACAGCATTTTTTTTACTGTTTGGAAAGAGTTTGTTCATTTAGTTTTGATGGATGAAAGTACCTTTAAATTGCTGTAGTCTTTAGATTTCATGAGATACACTTAAAAAGTGATATGCTGTAATTAAAATTTTTAATAGTTCAACTAGGCTAGAATTATAGCCTTTGCAGTTAAAATTATTGTAAAATATTAGATGTTACCCTAAAGTATGTGAAAAACAGAATCTTCAAATTTTCTTAATGACCATATGAGCAAAACAACGTAGTGACCACTGATCTAAAGGTTGCTTCCAACCGTTAGTGTTGTTATGTGTTGTTTAGGTTAAGTGTTGTTTAACCTGACAATGAGACTTTCTGAGACTGGGGTGTGAGTGTGATGGAAGGTCTGCCTGCGGCATGAGGGCTCCAGGTCATGATGATACCAGAAGAGGGTCCTGGTCCACTGGTGGACTGTTCCTCAGAAGGCACCGGGTATCATTTTGGTCTGTGGGGGGAGGAGGTGAGCCAGAGAGAATACCATTTGAATGGGCCAGGGGTATAGGTTGGGTCCTCCTTTCAGCCATTTTTAGTTTTACTTTATTCAGTGCAGGTGAGCTGTACTCCAGAGCCAGCTAATGCTCATGTACATTCAGAGGAGGTGGTCACAGAATTGGCGGGAAGGGTGCCAGATGAGGACTGTGGATGATATATATTTGCATGCAGTTGTTTTTATCTATTGTCACCATTATTGGAATTATAATTCAGGGTGTTTATCCTAGTGATGAAGAGCGGGTGATGTCATCCTTGTATACAGAAGAATGTGCATTATTGTATTTCAGGTACACAATGCCATCAAACATTCTTGTACAGGGAACTAAACCATAAGAGTGAAACACAGCAGATGCATCTGTCATCTCAGAGGCTTTTATTCTGAAAGAGGAGAATGAAGGCAGATGAAATTGGAAAACCCTGTTACTGTAGCAGCAAGTGTAAATTTACTGTAGCCTTTCACACACATAAGGAGGTTTCTGCTTGCCTATGATTCACAATAGTAGGAACCTCTCAGAGTCTCTTCTAGGACATGGAAGAAGTCATAATTAGGACAAATCAATCACAGTGTGACTAACCATTTTGTCTTAATGTTATGGAAGTGATATGATGAGAGATCATATGGGCTTTTCCTCCTTTGTCGTGAGTCAGTCCTCCTTTAACCCATTGAGTCGTCTTGCTGTCTTCCCCCCTTTCTTGAGACAATGTCTCCTATGTAAACCAGGTTGGCCTCAGTGTCCTGAGTGCTGGGATTACAGGTGTGCACCACCATGTAAACTGCCAGGCACTTTAACCCAGAGAACAATGATAGGACAGATCCAGGTATCAGCATAACCAAGCCTTCACAAGGACTATGGGACACAGAGGAGGAGAGGGGCAATGTAGTAATTTGCAAGAGACTAAATATCGTAGAAGTCACAGTACAGGGGAAGGGAGGACAGGTTAATCCAGCTGCTCTCTTCCAGGTAAGACTGATGATAGCCTCATAAAACACAGCCACCAGCCCTGAAAATTCACAGTGAAAGCCACACCGTACTGAAAATTCCATAAAATGACACAGTTAATTTGGTTTTATCACTTGATTTCCAAAACCACAGAGGAAAAAACAGGGAGGTATAGAGGGTGAGAAGGTGAAATACAGATTTGTCAGATGACAGAAAACTTGAATGCTATTGGCCCCAACTATGGTCTGGATTTTTGTGTCCTCCCCAATTTCTTGGGTGGAAATCCTAACCTTCAAGGTAATGAAACTAGGAGGCGATTAAGTCATGAGGGCAGAACCCTCATGAATGGGGTTAGAGAACTTACAAAAGAGGCCTGAGGGAGCTTGTTTGCTCTTTCACCATGAAGGACACAGGAGAATATGGCAGTGTGCAATCCAGAATGGGGCCCTCACCAGTAGGTCTCACAGCTGCCCGAGCCATCCACTTTCCCAGTCAGCTATGATCTGCCATGTTTACTAACTCCTCCTCTTACCCTTTCCTACTTTCAGGGTTGGGTTGTAGGCACTGCCCAGGCCCCACCTCTCTTATGTCATAAGCTGAAATATAGTGTACTTGTCCTGGGCCTCTTTCTTCCAATGCTGAAGCTGAGACCAAAACAAAGTAACCCTTTACATGGGGCACTAAAATGTTGGCATGATCCAGGTTGTTTTCTTCAGCAAGATTGTTCACTGAACATCATTGCAACCTTTCTCTCTTCCTTATCCTGCTTGTCCTTGAAGACTGTTGCGGTTCAACTTGTTCTGCCAGGCAGAAATGGTCCTTCTCTCCCTTGAACCTCACTCTGCTCTTTAGCTAACTCCTCCATGGAACTTATCTACCAAGCTGGCAACTGTTTAAGGGTTCAGTTGTAGGTACTATCTGCAAGGAGCTCATCTATCTATTTTATGACCCTATGTGTCCTGTTATTTAGCCCACTGTCCTATAAATATTTGTGGGATGTAGCCTCCTTTCCAAACTTCCTATCACACATACCAGGGACCCTGTGTTCTCATCTAGATTGTTGAAAAACACAGTATTCCATTTGCCAGAATGGAATCTCAGCTTGGATAATAGAATTTCTGTTGCCAAGAGGGTAGGTCCCAAAGAGTAGACCTGGCAGCCCAATACCTAATTTGTTCACCCCAGCTAATAGAGACCTAAATCCTGTGCCTCTACTTGATCAAAGCCCTGAACAACCTAATGTATTAGTATTAGATTGGGGGTCAGGGATGGGAGTAGTAGTTATCAGGACTTTGATCAATATTCTATGCCAAAAGATGCTGAACGTGCAAAGATTTCAGTTCCCATTAGATTCCCATGAAAAATCCTCAGTCCACTTGGTGAGGTCCCACCTCCAATATGAATTTGACTTGAAGTATTTCTGTTCTTAAGAATGAAGAACCTCCATCTTGTCCTACCAAAATCCAGGATTTTCCCTTCCACTTAACCCAGGTTACTTACAACAGGACTGGTCCAGATGAGATAAGTCTGTCAAGGGAATCCTCGAGCTATCTGGTTAAAAGACATCCATTGGCAGAAGACCTGTCATTGGCATAACTCAGTGCCCTATTGGGAACAATCCAGCCATTCTTCTGGCAGTAGCCCAGCTGCCATTTTGTTACCTTCTCCATGCTTCTTCAGAGCCAACCTCAGTTTAATAACTTTCTGTCCTGCCAGTTTTTTTTTTTTCAGAAAGACTCTAAAGCCTTTCTTCCCATCAGTCCTTGAGTGTCCCCCAATCCTGCTCCATCTTGCCCTGACTGAGCTTTGCCCAGCCCTCTGCTTCATTGCCTGGTCCAGACCTTTCTTGCAGCTTACATCCTCACACATTCCTCCTTGTCCTGACTTGGGGACCTCCTGGTCTTTCATGCAGGTGAAAGAAAGTAATTCTAATCATTAGCTTCCCATTCTTCACTAGCTTTATCTTAATTGCTTTGATGCTTCATTGATCCATTTCATGCTTTAGTTCTATCCTTAGAACCCCAGAGTAGCTTCTTCAGGATGTGTGAAGTATTTTAATTTTGATTAAAAAAATATCCAAAACAACCTGGAAGGACTATGTGTGTTTTCTTTTTTTTTTTTTTTCATTTTTCTTTCATTATTCATATGTGCATACAAGGCTTGGTTCATTTCTCCCCCCTGCCCCCACCCCCTCCCTTACCACCTGCTCCGCCCCCTCCCACTCCCCCCCCCCAATACCCAGCAGAAACTATTTTGCCCTTATCTCTAATTTTGTTGTAGAGAGAGTATAAGCAATAATAGGAAGGAACAAGGGTTTTTGCTGGTTGAGATAAGGATAGCTATACAGGGCATTGACTCACATTGATTTCCTGTGCATGGGTGTTACCTTCTAGGTTAATTCTTTTTGATCTAACCTTTTCTCTAGTACCTGTTCCCCTTTTCCTATTGGCCTCAGTTGCTTTAAGGTATCTGCTTTAGTTTCTCTGCATTAAGGGCAACAAATGCTAGCTAGTTTTTTAGGTGTCTTACCTATCCTCACCCCTCCCTTGTGTGCTCTCGCTTTTATCATGTGCTCAAAGTCCAATCCCATTGTTGTGTTTGCCCTTGATCTAATGTCCACATATGAGGGAGAACATACGATTTTTGGTCTTTTGGGCCAGGCTAACCTCACTCAGAATGATGTTCTCCAATTCCATCCATTTACCAGCGAATGATAACATTTCGTTCTTCTTCATGGCTGCATAAAATTCCATTGTGTATAGATACCACATTTTCTTAATCCATTCGTCAGTGGTGGGGCATCTTGGCTGTTTCCATAACTTGGCTATTGTGAATAGTGCCGCAATAAACATGGATGTGCAGGTGCCTCTGGAGTAACAGTCTTTTGGGTATATCCCCAAGAGTGGTATTGCTGGATCAAATGGTAGATCGATGTCCAGCTTTTTAAGTAGCCTCCAATTTTTTTTCCAGAGTGGTTGTACTAGTCTACATTCCCACCAACAGTGTAAGAGGGTTCCTTTTTCCCCGCATCCTCCCCAACACCTGTTGTTGGTGGTGTTGCTGATGATGGCTATTCTAACAGGGGTGAGGTGGAATCTTAGCGTGGTTTTAATTTGCATTTCCTTTATTGCTAGAGATGGGGAGCATTTTTTCATGTGTTTTCTGGCCATTTGAATTTCTTCTTTTGAGAAAGTTCTGTTTAGTTCACTTGCCCATTTCTTTATTGGTTCATTAGTTTTGGGAGTATTTAGTTTTTTAAGTTCCCTGTATATTCTGGTTATCAGTCCTTTGTCTGATGTATAGTTGGCAAATATTTTCTCCCACTCTGTGGGTGTTCTCTTCAGTTTAGAGACCATTTCTTTTGATGAACAGAAGCTTTTTAGTTTTATGAGGTCCCATTTATCTATGCTATCTCTTAGTTGCTGTGCTGCTGGGGTTTCATTGAGAAAGTTCTTACCTATACCTACTAACTCCAGAGTATTTCCTACTCTTTCTTGTATCAACTTAAGAGTTTGGGGTCTGATATTAAGATCCTTGATCCATTTTGAGTTAATCTTGGTATAGGGTGATATACATGGATCTAGTTTCAGTTTTTTTGCAGACTGCTAACCAGTTTTCCCAGCAGTTTTTGTTGAAGAGGCTGCTATTTCTCCATCGTATATTTTTAGCTCCTTTGTCAAAGATAAGTTGCTCATAGCTGTGTGGCTTCATATCTGGATCCTCTATTCTGTTCCACTGGTCTTCATGTCTGTTTTTGTGCCAGTACCATGCTGTTTTTATTGTTATTGCTTTGTAATATAGTTTGAAGTCAGGTATTGTGATACCTCCAGCATTGTTCTTTTGACTGAGTATTGCCTTGGCTATTTGTGGCCTCTTGTGTTTCCATATAAATTTCACGGTAGATTTTTCAATCTCTTTAATGAATGTCATTGGAATTTTGATGGGAATTGCATTAAACATGTAGATTACTTTTGGGAGTATGGACATTTTTACTATGTTGATTCTACCAATCCATGAGCATGGGAGATCTCTCCACTTTCTATAGTCTTCCTCAATCTTTTTCTTCAGAAGTGTATAGTTTTCCTTGTAGAGGTCTTTCACCTCTTTTGTTAGGTTTACACCTAGGTATTTGATTTTGTTTGAGGCTATTGTAAATGGAATTGTTTTCATACATTCTTTTTCCGTTTGCTCATTGTTAGTGTATAGAAATGCTAATGATTTTTCTATGTTGATTTTATATCCTGCTACCTTGCTATAGCTATTGATGATGTCTAGAAGCTTCTGAGTAGAGTTTTTTGGGTCTTTAAGGTATAGGATCATGTTGTCTGCAAATAGGGATATTTTGACAGTTTCTTTACCTATTTGTATTCCTTTTATTCCTTCTTCTTGCCTAATTGCTCTGGCTAGGAATTCCAGTAGTATGTTGAATAGGAGTGGAGATAGTGGGCATCCTTGTCTGGTTCCTGATTTTAGAGGGAATGGTTTTAATTTTTCTCCGTTAAGTATAATGCTGGCTGTAGGTTTGTCATATATAGCTTTTATAATGTTGAGGAACTTTCCTTCTATTCCTAGTTTTCTTAGAGCTTTTATCATGAAATGATGTTGGATCTTATCAAAGGCTTTTTCTGCATCTATTGAGATGATCAAGTGGTTTTTGTCTTTGCTTCTGTTAATGTGGTTTATTACGTTTATTGATTTTCATATGTTGAACTACCCCTGCATCCCTGGGATGAAGCCTGCCTGGTCGTGGTGAATAATCTTTTTGATGTGTTGCTGAATTCGGTTTGCCATTATTTTGTTGAGGATTTTTGCATCAATGTTCATTAAGGAGATTGGCCTATAGTTCTCCTTTTTGGAGGTGTCTTTGCCTGGTTTTGGGATAAGTGTAATACTGGCTTCATAAAATGTGTTTGGCAGTTTTCCTTCCCTTTCTATTTCATGGAACAGTTTAAGGAGGGTTGGTATCAGTTCTTCTTTAAAGGTCTGATAGAATTCAGCAGAGAATCCATCAGGTCCTGGACTTTTCTTTTTGGGGAGACTCTTGATTGCTGCTTCAATTTCATTTTGTGTTATAGATCTATTCAGGTGATTAATTTCCTCTTGGTTCAGTTTTGGATGATCATATGTATCTAGAAATCTGTCCATTTCTTTTAGATTTTCAAATTTATTTGAAAATAGGTTCTCAAAGTAGTCTCTGATGATTTCCTGGACTTCCATGGTGTTTGTTGTTATCTCCCCTTTTGCATTCCTGATTCTACTAATTTGGGTTTTTTCTCTCCTCATTTTAGTCAGGTTTGCCAGGGGTCTATCGATCTTGTTTATTTTTTCAAAGAACCAACTTTTTGTTTCATTAATTCTTTGTATGGTTTTTTTGGTTTCTATTTCGTTGATTTCAGCTCTTATTTTTATTATTTCTCTCCTTCTATTTGTTTTGGGATTTGCTTGTTCTTGTTTTTCTGGGAGTTTGAGATGTATCATTAGGTCATTGATTTGGGATCTTTCAATCTTTTTAATATATGCACTCATGGCTATAAACTTTCCTCTCAAGACTGCCTTAGCTGTGTCCCATAGGTTCCGGTAGGTTGTGTTTTCATTTTCATTGACTTCCAGGAACTTTTTAATTTCCTCTTTTATTGCATCGATGATCCATTCTTCATTAAGTAATGAGTTATTTAGTTTCCAGCTGTTTGCATGTTTTTTGTCTTTACTTTTGTTGTTGAGTTCTACTTTTACTGCATTGTGTTCACATAGTATGCACGGTATAATTTCTATTTTCTTATATTTGCTGAGGCTTGCTTTGTGCCCTAGGATATGATCTATTTTGGAGAAGGTTCCATGGGCTGCTGAGAAGAATGTATATTGTGTAGAGGTTGGATGAAATGTTCTGTAGACATCTACTAGGTCCACTTGATCTATTGCATATTTTAGATCTTGGATTTCTTTATTGAGTTTTTGTTTGGATGACCTATCTATTGATGATAATGGAGTGTTAAAGTCTCCCACAACCACTGTGTTGGCGTTTATATATGCTTTTAGGTCTTTCAGGGTATGTTTGATGAAATTGGGTGCGTTGACATTGGGTGCGTACAGATTGATGATTATTATTTCCTTTTGGTCTATTTCCCCTTTTATTAGTATGGAATGTCCTTCTTTATCTCGTTTGATCAATGTAGGTTTGAAGTCTACTTTGTCAGAGATAAGTATTGCTACTCCTGCTTGTTTTCGGGGGCCATTGGCTTGGTAGATCTTCTTCCAGCCTTTCATCCTAAGCATATGCTTATTTCTGTTGGTGTGATGAGTCTCCTGTAAGCAACAAATTGTTGAATCTTCTTTTTTAATCCATTTTGTCAAACGGTGTCTTTTGATGGGTGAATTAAGTCCATTAACATTAAGTGTTAGTACTGATAGGTATGTGGTGATTCCTGCCATTTAGTTATCTTAGTTGTTTGAAGGTTTGATTGTGTGTACCTGACTTGAGGTTACTCTCTACTGTCTTGCTTTTTCTTATCCTATGGTTTGGTGCTGCCTGCCTTTTCATGGTTAAGTTGGGTGTCACTTTCTGTGTGCAGGATCCCTTGCAGAATCTTTTGTAATGGTGGCTTTGTGGTCACATATTGTTTTAGTTTCTGCTTATCATGGAAGACTTTTATTGCTCCATCTATTTTGAATGATAGCTTTGCTGGGTAGAGTATCCTGGGGTTGAAGTTATTTTCATTCAGCGCCTGGAAGATCTCACCCCACGCTCTTCTTGCTTTTAATGTTTCTGTTGAGAAGTCTGCTGTGATTTTGATGGGTTTACCTTTGTATGTTACTTGTTTTTTCTCTCTTACAGCCTTCAATATTCTTTCCTTAGTTTCTGAACTTGTTGTTTTAATGATGATATGTCGTGGAGTAGTTCTATTTTGATCTGGTCTGTTTGGTGTCCTGGAGGCCTCTTGCATCTGTATGGGAATATCTTTCTCTAGATTTGGGAAATTTTCCGTTATTATTTTGTTGAATATATTACGCATTCCCTTCGCTTGCACCTCTTCTCCTTCTTCGATGCCCATGATTCTCAAGTTTGGTCTTTTGATGGAGTCAGTGAGTTCTTGCATTTTCTTTTCACAGGTCTTGAGTTGTTTAATTAATAGTTCTTTGGTTTTTCCTTTAATTACCATTTCATCTTCAAGTTCTGAGATTCTGTCTTCTGTTTGTTCTATTCTGCTGGATTGGCCTTCCGTTTTGTTTTGCAGTTCTGTTTTGTTCTTTTTTCTGAGGTTTTCCATATCCTGGCAGTTTTCTTCTTTATTGTTGTCTATTTTTGTCCTGAGTTCATTTATCCATTTATTCATTGTGTTCTCTCTTTCACTTTGGTGTTTATACAGTGCTTCTATGGTTTCCTTTATTTCTTCTTTTGCTTTTTCAAATTCTCTATTTTTATTGTCTTGGAATTTCTTGAGTGTCTCCTGTACATTTTGGTTGACCCTATCCAGTATCATCTCTGTAAAATTCTCATTGAGTACTTGTAGTATGTCTTCTTTTAAATTATTCTTGTGGGCTTCCTTGGGTCCTTTGGCATAGTTTATCTTCATTTTGTTGGAGTCTGGATCTGAGTTTCTGTTCTCTTCATTCCCCTCTGGTTCCTGTACTAATTTTTTGCTGTGGGGAAACTGGTTTCCCTGTTTTTTCTGTCTTCCCGTCATTGTCCTTGGTGTTGTTACTGTCCCTGTACTGTGTGTAATTAAGTATTTTCTAGCTTGTAATAATAACAATGGTAATATTGAGAATGGAAGAGTGAGCTGAGATGGAAAGCAAGAAGTTAAAGAAAAGGGGAAAACAAATATACAGACAAGAGGGAGAAAGCAGAAGAAGGTATCAGACAAGAGAGTTTCAAAGGTATAAACAGGGAGTGTTAGTGTACTAATCGACAGTAAGCTGAACAGACAATAGAGAGACAGAGAGAGGATTGAAAATCAAAGATAAAAAAATAAAAAATAAGTAAATGAAAGTAATATCTATATATAAAAATGAATTAAAATAAAATGGAAAATAGAATATTAAAAAAAAAAAAACCAAAAAACTTCCAAGTTTATATGCAATGCAGTTTCAGTCTTAATAATTTGGATGTCCGTCTCAATCTCCATTCCTGGAGTTGGTGCCTCAGATGTTGTTCTGTAGTTGTCTCATCAAGGGGGATGCATAAAGTAGAACAAAACTACACACACACACACACACACACACACACAAGAAAAAAAAAAAAAACCCACCAAGTGTCCACAGTTCAAATGCAATAGTTTCAGTAAGTTTTTCGGCTTGCAGGTGTAATTCGGTTGTTCTCTCATCAAAGGTAGGGAGAAAAAGAAAAAGAAGCGTCTGGAGGCAGTTCTGAGAGTGGTATCTGCAACTGTGGCTTGCCTGCCCGCTGCTCTCAGCCTGTAGCTGGCGGCGTTATTTATGCAGATCTCAGGGGTGAGCTTAGCACTCACGTGGCCCCACAGGCTTTGTTTGCTCAGAGTTCTCCTGTGCGGGAGCCTCTGCTACAAGCTTTCCCCTTTCCAAGCACACTGGGAAAGGTGACACTGCACCCGCGTTGTCAGGCCTGGGTGTTTATTTACAGTTCATGTGGGAGGTGGGTCTTCCCCCCCTCCTCTGAAGTTTTCCTCCCACTGCCACTTTCAGAAGCTTTCCTGCTCCTGCTTACTGGGCGGTGCTGCTGCTCCTGCCGGCCGCCATGTTTATTTACAGTTCACGTGGGAAGTGGGTCTTCCCTCCTCTCACAAGCGTCCCCGCTCCTGGTTGCTGGGCGCGTGCCCTGCTCCCGCCAGAGCCTCTCCGGCCCGCCCGGCTTGTTTATTTACAGTCCCGGGAAGGATTCCCTTCCCCCAATCTTCAGCGCTCAGGGCAGCCCACCCTCTTTCCAGCGTGTCTTAACTGTTCTTATTGCTTAGTACTCAGTTTCTCTTTTTTTTTTCCCCGGGTGGAGGTCAGTCTGTCCAGGGGGCTACTCTGCTCTGGCCCAGGCTTGTCTGTGGGGCTACCGCGGTACCGCGAAGCTCACCTGGTCCGCGTCTTCCCAAGCAGTGTGGGCCCTGGGGGCCCTCCTGGTTTCTCCGTTTAACATGAAGTGGAGATTCTCTGCACCGGCTCTAGCCGCCATCTTGGAATTCTCTCTATGTGTGTTTTCAAATGATGAAGACAGCAAAGACCTCAGTAGTTGTTTGGGAGAGGCAGTCTGGTCTCATCCATGTTGTCTGCCTTTCTTATGTCATGGAATGGTGCTGTCCTCCTCTTGCTGCCTCCTACTGTGGAGAGGAGGAGCAAGGGATGTTGTGTAGGAGTTGGTCTATGTCTTCACCACTACCTGAGTGGAGAGCACTAGTATACTTGCAGGGCATGTGCTTCTACTGAGGCCCCACCTTCTTCAGGTGGGAGGCAAACAACTGCTGCTCCTGGATAGAAACTCACCATGGTATCTCATCTCTTGCTGCCTCCTTCTTTTTGGCTCTACTATAACTGACTTCTCTTTGCAGAGTCATGCACGTGTAAATGTGTTTTGGCTGTATTGAGCCAAGCTCTATTGCATTTTGCTGGTCTTCGTCAGGAAAGAAAATAGGAGCTTTAAGGCACTTTGGTTGGTTAAGCCTGGCTCATTTTCAGCTTTGGAGAATTCTTGATCTCAACAAGTAGGAAAGGGAGCATGGGGAAGACATTGTCAGCCTTGCTGGGGTTCAGTGGGAGCCTTTTCAGTGAGCGAGGACTTGTTCTGGAGAAGCTGAACTGGTCAACTTCCTGAGAACAATTTGCCTTAAACAGCTGAGTAGAATTACACTTCCCCATGGCCAGCAAAACCCATGTGCAAGAAGAAAGCAGTGTGTGGAGTGGTCTTTAGCAGCCAGGTGGCTGAAATCCATCTCAGAAATCAGAGTGCCCTGAATACCTGGTTTTTTCTTTTCCCTTCCCTGATGCTTTGGAAGGCAGAGGGTATTTGTGGCACTTTTTACATACTCTGACAAGATTATACCATCTCCTGACAGGCATCCCCTCTGTGTATCTGCCAACATGTAAACCAGTCCTAATGGTTTTCCTGTTCTAGTGCCTTCGATAAGGCAGAGCAGCAATTAACTCCAATTATAAGCTTCTCTTGTTAATAGCCCAGCTTAAAAGCACTATTAAAATGATGCAGTTATCACTTAAGGAAGTAATCACTGAGAGAAGTGCATGGGCTGCAAGCAAGGACAGAAAGGGTATTGACCTTGAAGGATATTTAAGGATGGGAGCCAAGATATGAGTTCAGAAGCCAGCTATGGCGACTTCATCTGCTGTGTTGACAAACAGCTGATGTCTTTATAACACTTAGCTTTAAAGAGAAACCATAACAGGAAACAACTTCATTTTGAAAAAGCATAACAACCCAATTGTGGGTTTTGTTTCTAAGTCCTTTTTCCCCTTTTGAGTGAATAAGGGTAGGGTAGGATTTTTGCTTTGTGGGTCAGTCCATGCTTCACATAATAAAACGATGTCTTATAAGCAATTTAGGTCCAAATTCTTGCTTTAACTTTAAAGTATGCCCTTGAGAAATTGTTTGTTGATGGATTATAGAAGTGGGTTTCAAGTGACAAGTGGGGACTTGAGCCCATCAATTCAGTCATGCCAGCAGCTCGGGAGGTTGGTATCTCTCTTGCTCACCTTCTAGAACTTTTCTTCTGCAGAAGACCTGGTGCAAAGACTAAATATGTTTCATTTTCTGGAAACCTTATTATTAAATGTTATTAACTATTAAATATTAAAATATGTATTAAATATTTTGTCTTCTATGTGTTTATTTTACTTCACATTTAGGTATTTATAAGCCAGTAGGATTGTGTAATTATACAATGTCCTGCTGTTTTTTTTGAAGTTAACTCTAATATATTTGATAGAGGTCTCCCTTTACCTATTCTAGAGTTCGAGTATTAATTTGATGCTTTTCAATACACTTAATAGCCTTATGACTCAAATTTCCCATCTATATTTGAAGTATGTAGGAACACAAGTTCACATTTTTTTAGACCTTTATTATAATGTCAGGGACCTTTCCAAGTACTATGAATGCTGATCTCACTGCTCCCTGACAGCTGTCCTGTGAGGCAGGGGAACACTGAAGCTTAGAGGCCCATGTGGCTGGTGAGGTACTAAGCCAGGCCAGGGCAGAGTCAGGCAGCTGGACTACAAAAAATGATCTTCTTAAGCCACTACGGCATAATATCTGTCCTGTGATTTAACACACAGGTGTATTTTTTCTTATTTGCAGTTTATAAGATGAGCTGAGATCAATAGAGCCATAAGTTTCATACAGTAAATTACTTGATGAAGCACCATTATTAAAGATAAAATAAGCTTTTGGAAAATCTGGTCTTTTTTGCCACCAGTTATGAGGGTGACATACTGACATAGGATTATGCATTAGAGCACCTGGTATTGAAATGACTTACAATGCAATTTCCAAGGAGCCAGAGCTTTTAAAAGAGGGAGTGTCCTGTACTCTGACTGAGAGGCAAGTCATGAATTATGAGCACTAAAGAAATTAGTATGTCATGGCTTTGCCAGGAGATGACCTAATTGACTTTTCCTCTTTGTAAGGCACAGGAAATCTTAAGATAAGAGACTCTGGTCTGGGAGTGATGTAGATACCCACTAGGGAATCCTGATTAATTATGTAATTAAGTAACTAACCCTTCCTTTTCCCAGCTTCTGTTGATTGACCCAGGGAAGAGGCTGGGTAACATTGACAGTGTTTCTTCAACAGGGTTAAGGTGAGCAAGCCTGTAGATTTACTGTGAGAAACCTTAAGGTAGGGCCCACTTTCAGGCCCTACCTGAAATCACATGCTGAGCTGGAACAGACTGAATTTTGCAATCAAATGAAGTCCCATGGAACAGTTCTATTTAAAAGACTTTTCCCCATTGGAATTGGAACTTCCCCATTGCTGGCTCTCTGTTGTAAACCCCATTTTGTTTTTCTGTTTTTACCAGCTAGGAGAAAATGCTTCAAATACAAAAGGAGTTTTGTATGATTACAGAAGCTGTTGGGGAAGAAGCCAGACAACTGTGTCCAGTGTGTGCTGTTTCACAGGAGTGGAGCCCAGATGGCAGGCCAGAGGGAGGGAAGGAGCTGAGCACAGAGTGCTCCCAGGGCTGAGCATGGGGCGGGGTGGGGGGGAACCCTAGAATAAAGCTGGATGAGGAAGACAAGGCCAGCATACATTTGCTGAAAATGGTAGGAAAGCCTTTGTGGTTTGAGAGATAGTGAAAATACAGATGTAATTTAAAATCAACAGGATATTTGATTAAGGAAGAAAACCGTGTTAGTTCAAGGTGCACGTGCCTAGGCATGCAACATGGATGGTGCCTGTGTCAATGTTTGTTTGAGATGATTGCCTGAAAGTTCTCTTCGTTAATGTCTCTATCCAGCAGTCTGGAGAGGGAGGTCGGTTGTGGGAAGATGGGGGAGATGAATCTGAGTTCTGGAGTAAGGGGCAGGAGGAAGGTGGGGACAGGTGTTCTGGACTTAGAGTCAGAGCTGAGCAAGCAGCAGTATGCATGCTGGGAGGAAAGAGAGAAAAAGGACACAAATTGTTTCTTCGGGGAGTGTGCCACTTGCCAAAAGGACAGAAAAGAGTTCACCACAGATCACAAAGTCCTGAGTGCAAGTCCTGGTTCTCCCATGTTTGACCATTGGGACTCTGAGCAGGTCATTTTGTCCTTTGATGTCTATAAATGGAGATAGAAACTGGAAGGTGAGGAGGAGCCCATATCCCCGTGTGACCAGTGTGGAGAGATCCTGTGGAGGCCTCAGAATAGATGCTGGTCTGCCCAGGAGAAGGGGTACCTGGTAGCCTCATCCTTTGTGTCTCCCCTACAACAAACAGGGGGGCTTACTCAGGGCCTCCACCTTCCTGCCATGGACCAAGGCAGCACCTGTCAAACCTTTTGTGCTCAAGACCCCGTCAGTATCATCTTAAAATTACTGAGGAGCCAGGTGCCCAGTGCTCAAGTCTGTAATCCTAGCTACTTGGGAGCCTAAGATTGGAAGGATCAAAGTTTGATGCCAGCCCAGGCAAATAGTCCACAAGACCCTATCTCCAAAATAACTAGAGAAAAATGGACTGGAGGTGTGGTTCAAGTGATAGAGTGCCTGCTTTGCAAGCATGAAGCCCTGAGTTCAAACCCCAGTCCCATCAAAAAGATGGGTATTATCAATTTACCATATTAGAAATTAAAACAAATAAAATTGCTAATTTATGAAAAATATCAGTAAGCCTATTACATGTTAATAGAAATGATTTTTGTGAAATATAACTACTTTTATTATCTCTGTGCCATCTTCAAAGCTAGGGAAATTGCCCTGTAATATACCCGCCAGTAACATATTCCTTGTGAAGGTTATGTAAGATACAAAGACAATACTCTGTAGAGTGTACACCGTGCATAAATGAAACATTACCCTGGTAAATGGGCTTGAGAAGTCTAGTCATCCGTAGAGTGACCAAACTTTTTTTCCTCCACTGATGCTGAGTTTCCAAGTATGATTTTCAGATAGGAAAACACAAGTACTGGAAATAACAGAGCAGATAAGAATCTGAATGTCAGTGGCATTTCCTCTTCCTAAGAGTACAAAGTGGCCTAATTGGTCCTTGGGACTTTTGAACAAATGGGCTGGAGCAGGCAAGACCTTGCAAACTTGACTATGGCCACTTCGAATGTTCTTTAGGATAAATTCTGGGGGCTGAGATCAGTGGTCTGAGCTCCATGCTACTCTCCCAGCTTGTTCTTCCATTCTCATTTTGAGATTCAAGAGATCTGAACTGCATGCAGTCTGTGATGAGGGTGCTGTGGTAGAGTGACCGGGGGACACTGTGTTCCCTATAGTACCACTGCACTTACCTGCCCAAAGACAATGGTTTGTTTGGTTCGTAACTAGAAGACAGGCAGGGTTTTTGGAATTTATGGGGTAATTGTGGGCATTGGTAAATTCTCTGGGTCTCCCATCATTTTCCTCTGGAGCAGAAACCATTACTTTTCTACCCAACACTAACTACCTCCTACTCCCGGCTGGTCCCATTGGATGTTGGGTCTGCTTTTTTTTAATTAGTCCTGTGCTTCCAAGGGGGCTAACCCACGCCAGGTTTTGCCCTGCTTTAGAGGGATGTTTCTCCAGTCTGATGAAAGTGAACTTCATTCTCTCTCTGGAAATTATCATCTTCCGATGGTGTTTGGGGTAGCTATAGCTGGTGTGCAGCTATGAGGGGGAAGCAACCAGGAGGCAAAGCTGAGTTCTCATCTGTGACTTAGAAACACTGAATCACCTAAGCCTGAAGCAACCTGCCTCCTGTTTCAGGCAGGAAGGGAGTTGGCTTTTCCGTTCCTTGCAGCAGAAAGTACCCTAATGCATCTCCCTTAAAGGCTCCTCTCAGGGCTTGGAGAAGGGCGGGGAGCCCAGGGCAGTGTGGCAGCCACAACCAACCTGATCTGTGAGTAGGATCCTTTTTCTCTTGTGTGACTGGCTTCTGCTACTTTGCTGTCCTTTTATTTCTTATGTTTGGTACCTCTGGTAAAAAAGAGAAGAGGACTGAGACGTGGGGAGCATTCAGAAGGCATGGGGCTTAGCGATGGGACCTTGACTCTCTCCCACACACTGGCCATGCAGGTGCCTATGTATATGACAGTCTTGTCCTGCCTCTGTGAATAAATGATTTCCTTGTGTTCCCTCCCAGCTAGACTCTAAACTCTACATCCTTAGCACCATGGCCTCTTGGTCATAAGCCTGAGCTCCAATATTGGGAGCTACCAACTACAAAAAACTGTTCTATGCTAGGAATTGTTCTAGTGACTTTATATATGCTGTGTTATTAAATTTTACAAGGAGTACAATCAGTGCTAATACCTGTAGTTTAATGAGAACATTGAGGCTTGAATGCTAAAATCACTTGCTAAGGTTCCATGTTTATGATAATCAGAGATTTAAATAAAGGTGTGACTAGAAAATTGCTCTTTTAACTAGTATATTCTGTGTTTTCAAGGTGTATTTGTTGAATATCATTTAGATATGCGAAGACAGGAATTATTGTTGTTCCTGTCTATGTCTTTATCTTTTTCTCTTGGGAAAGGTATTGGGGCAGAAGGCATACATGTGATTACTTGACTTTTGGCTTTCTCTGGATGTAAAGCCTTGTTGGACTGAATCATTTATGAATGCATTCAGCCATAAGTAGTGAAAGCCCAGCTGGCAGCAGTTTCAATGAGATGCGGTTCAGTTCTCTCATAGACAGGCAGTCTGGAGGTGGCTGTCAGTACTGCTATCTCAGGATTCACTTGGCCTTCCGTTATACTTGGTTCTTCATGCCACAAAGTGGCCGTTGCAGCTCCAGATACATCCCCATGCAAGAAAAAAAACACGCAAAAAGATGAGAGGCAGAAGGGCAGTGCCAGCTGAACAGGCCTGGCCCTTCCAGGAAAGTGAAAGCACTTTGAGTTACATGGAGGGCTGGAAAAGGAGGAAGAAGGATTGTTGGGAAAGTCTTAGCTCAATCCTGATATACTACATGGGGCTGACCACACTGTTGGGAAAACAACATTGGATCGTGGTCACTAAGGAGAGGCTGCTGGTGCTGCTTGCCACACATTTGAAAGCAGGGGCTGTTAGAAAATGAAGAGTGGGAGAGGTAGGTAGCCCCGCCCTGCAAACAGGACAGCTGAGGTTTGTAGGGAAAGCAGCTGCCTGAGCCAGGACCAGGAGAGGGATTTGTTTCCATAGACTCTTCTTCCTGCATGTACCTTCTGTTTCTATAAAGTGTTTGCTTTCAGAGTTCTTTAGTATCTCCTGCTCTGTATGTAAGCTAAGCTTCAGCAAGAGCTAAGACACGTGCCAGGCTATAACATGCATTTCTTGGTCAGAGGTATTCCCTGGATCTAGAGTTGGCCAGAGTTCTTGTGTCAGACCCCGTGGCCTCTCATGATGCCATGGACTCCCTTGGAGATTTCCACTTAAGCCACAGTGCTGAGCCTCCTTGTGCATACAGCTGGATTGCAGCTGGGCAGCTCAGCAAGGGAGGCTCTCTGCTCTCTAGGGACAGCTGGCTAGAGCCCACCATAAGGACATTGGGTCCCTGTGTTTCCTTGGGTAGGTGAATTCCACCTGGGGTGGCTGTGAAGAGGCAATGAGCAAATGCCCCATACACTTGAACATGACTTTATCTCTCAGGTCATTTTGACCATGTCTTTCAGTGGCAGGGTTCCTGGTCTTGTGGATAGTGATGGGCACATGCTACCTCCTGAGGCTCAAACAGAATGCTTCGTGCTTTTCCACACACTGGGAAAAGCACTGTGGACCAGCTCAGCTTTCCTAATGGGAATCTGGCCTCGGGTTGCCCTGGTGACAAAGCACCCGTGCAGTCAGCAGAGAGATTAAGTGGTGGTTTTCGTCAGTTTTGGAACCCCTCCCATCGGTATTACTGTGGGAAATGAGCAGGGGTCTTTTTTTCTTTTTTACCTTGTGGAAGGAGAGACACCTTTCTTTAACTAATGGTGTCTGTGCGGTAGGATTTTGCCAATAATATGATAATTGTGGCAGAATAATTATAGTGTTTAAAATGCTTTTAATACTTGGTAAATTTTTATTAGCATATTTTAATTATATAAAATAATAGGTTTTATTGTGACATTTTCATGCCTGTAAAGTACTTTGATCATATTCACCACCCCCCCCATTACCCACTCAGAAATTTATCACCAACTACCCTTTTCTCCAGCTCAACACCTTCACCTTCAGCCCTCAGGAACTAAGCTTATTTTTGCTGATTTTGTGGGCTTCCTTCTGTGGACTTTTGTAAACTCGCCAGATCTCTGTCTGGATACAGGACATCCATAGCTAAGCCTGCTGCACATGGCTGTGTTGTGTGTGTGCTTTGTGACCGCTGGTCTGGATTCGGAGAACAATGACTCCCCCCACCATGATAATTAGGGTGTCACAGCACCCAGGTTTGTCAGACCCCACCAGCCTTCACAGTTCCATTTTTGTGCCCTGGCCTGGGATTGCATCAGACAACTTTCTCTGGGTTCATCTTACTGCTTCTCAGTCTTTAATCATTTCACTAACAGTCTGCTACTGCTTTTCTATTTCCTCCGGTGCATAAAAAAAGTTACTGAGCGTATTTGTTTTTCTTCCAGCACATGTCTCTTGGGGACAGGACATGTGACGAATAGGAGGGAGTACAGTGGCCTCTCACTGATGCATCCTCAGGAGCGGGATGCCTTTGGGGTGCTGTGTCAAAGGCAGTCTAAAATAGGCTGAGGACAGCAGCCAAACACAAACCCTCCAACCTTTAAAGTCAAATTTGCCCTGAGAACGAGTCCTGTCTTCACATATGGGACAGGTTCACGTGGGTCTTATTCAGCTGACAGGCTGCAAGGAGGAGCAGGGAGGGTGTGACCTGCTGAAAGCAGCAGCTAATGAGAAGCCAGGCCGACCTTTCTGGCTCCCACCCAAGGCCTATTTTTAAAAAGTGCTTGCTGTGCAGAATCTATTGGGAGGTTCAATAGTTGAAACACCACAATCAAATTTCTGCTGGGAGAAGTTACTGTTTATGGGAAAATAAAATTTTACAACGTTGTCCTCTGGTGTTTCTCACCAAAATGAATTACTTAGTGGGAGGCATCTCTGTACTCACATGGCCAAGAAGGATTTTCAGTGTCTACAGAGAAAGCACTGCAGAGCTTTTAACAGGCAACAGCAGATAACTTTAAAACGTGCAAAGGTTTCACTGTGGTCTATAATTGGAAACACACTGTTTTAAAATTATTTAGAATGTATGCTAATACATGTCAATATTAATGTAAATTAATTTAAAAAATTTTAAATTAAAGTAATTTAAGCTGTTTTATCAAATTATTAAAATAAATTATTAAATTATTCAAAGTTAAATTAATATTTTAAATTTAATAAATTTAAAGTACTTAGAAATTAAAAGAATATTCACATTTCATAAAAGAACATTTCACACACTTGTGAAAAAAGGAATGTCAGGTTGTGAATGGAATATGTTCTCACTATAGAAAACAAAGCCTAAAACCACATTGTCATGTCACTGTGGCAGGTTTTATTCCATCCCTGCTGCATAGATGAGTACAGGCTGAGGTTTTGAAAGGATAACTCACCCAAGACTGCCCAGGAATAACTGATAAAGCCTAGCTCTCGACTGCTGAATGCAAAAGTCACATAGTGTACAGATAACAGATCTTCTGAGTACATATGAGAGAAATCGGACATGTGGGATATAACATTTTGTTGTTGGCTAATTTCCTAATGTCATAAAGGGTTCCTTAAAAGCATTTTAAGCTGCATTAAAATTCCATTAAGTTAATGTACCATAGGGGAGAAAAGTCACCTTAACATTTTCTTTATTATGGTAACGTTTTTTAATAATTAGCAAAAATTGGCATAAAATACTGGATAGCTCCTCCTCTTTAAGATATGGTGTCAGTTTTTAATATGCCATTGTGATATTAACTAAGGTCATTCAGTTGCACAGTAGGAGCTTTTCAGTATATCTCATCCCCCTCCTCCGACACATTAACCTCATGCTCTTCCTAACTGCCTGGGTAACCAGGCATCATATCCTGCACCCTGGAGTTGGGGAGACACTCACTGTGTCAGGAGGGGCTCTGGGAATGCTAGGAGACAAGCTGAAGGGTGAAGGAGGATAGCATCTGTTAGGATGGATGGTGGATATGTAAATTGAGAAGACATGAAGCTTAACAATGCTGAACACGTGTTTGATCAACACTTGTCAGCCTTGAATGTACATTAACCTTGGCACCAGGGATGAGACTTGCAGATGCTATCCTTGACCTTCTCTTGTGTTAGAACTAGCCTGACGCTTAGCTTTTACATCTGACGCTAAATTGAATGACTGAATGCTGAAAATTGTATTGCTATAGATAAAAAGTCAGTGAAAGGGTGATGGAACAGAGTTTTCTATTTTCTGGATTACCTGTCCATTTTATAGGAGTGTGTGCTGTTCAGTCAGAAGTTCTCAATTGTACTTGGCCTGGGAGAAGTGGGGATTGTTCCATTGGTTGTTGTGTGCTGAGCTGTGTGTGGAGAGAGCGCAGGACAGCTAGCAAGGTAAATGTTTTCATTACCTTGTTGAATTTCCAGGGACACCTGTGCTTTTTCCGTGCTGTGAATGCCTTGGTCTTCCAGTTTAGCTTGTGTTCTCTTGGGGATCAGGAAGGGGGCACAAATGTGTTGCTATGGAAAGGATGTAGACTTTGTATCTTATACTCCTTACATCTGGGTCTGAACTCACCCACTTACCAGTTCCGGATGTGACTCTGGGAGCCCCATGTCTTCAACTGCGAAATGGGCATTACTGCGTACTGCCCCTGTTCTGGTGAGGACTAAATGAGGTAGCACTGTGAGAAGGTTCCTGGCTCATGGCGGCCTGATAGATAGACACATCACTTCCCTTTCTTTCCATGCCCCCTCCAGAGCAGTGACCAGAGTGTTCCTAGTATTTCCTAACTTTTAGCAGTAGGGTCACACTTCTACACACACTCAATGCTTTACAGCACCTAGGTAGCTAGGACAAGTTAGCTACTCTGAACCTGTTAGCTCATTGATAACATGGAAATAAGTACCTGTCATGTGTGTTGTAAGCACTACATTGAGATAATGAATGCCAGGTCAGAATGGGCACTCGATGACTGGGGAGATGATTGGAGAGGACCAGCACAGATTGGACAATGTCTTAAGAGGATAGCCTTCTTCCTGGCATTGTCCCGAGCACCAAGCCTCCTCTGATAGTTGGCATCCTTTCTTCTGTCGACTCACTGGTTCCATCCATCCATTCTATACCTCGTTCTTTTCCTGGGAAGCTTCACCTGTTTCCAAGGCTTCAGCTACCACTTTTAGATGGGTAGTGTCTAAGTTTCTCCTGAGCTGTAGGTCAGTCAGCCCATCTGAATGCTTATCCATTGACACTTGGATGCCCGAAGGAAACTTGAACTAAAAAGGTAGACACTTACTTCCCACTTACTTTCTGCGAGGTGTTCTTCCAGGAAGTCTTCTCTGCCCCAGTGCATGCCATCTGTAGGTCCTGTTTCCTTCTTTCCATTCCTAAATGCACCGTACTTTTAGTGTGGGCCCATGTCACAGAGTGAGCCCTTCCCCCAAGCTTTTGTGCCTCTGGTTAATAACAGCAACAATCACAAAACTGTAATAACAAAACAACTGCACTGCAAGGTTGGGAAAGGCCCCATGGTAACCGTTTGTCGAGTGCGCTCAATGTGCTAGGCATTGCCACTGCTCCTCGAAAACCTGAGTGAGGTGGGGCCCTGCCCTGGGCTCTCATTGCAGAGGCCCCATTCTTGCTTTCCTTGGGGTCAACCAAATGTCCCCACCCAAAGCCTGTCCTGTTCTCTCAGTGCCTGAGACCTCAGAATTCCCTGCTCAGCTAGAGGGAGCCTCCTCCAAGAAGTCACGTGTGGCTTCTGACCCAGCTCTTTCAGAAGGCAGGTGGTGCCACAGGCGTGTGCTTCCCTAGCCTGCAGACTGGGCAGGGGCAGCTATTTGCAGGGGTTGTGGACTGAGGTGCAGGCTGAGGTCTGAATCCTATGATACTCCTGTGAGGCAAGGGTGGAACCAGAGGTGGCAAGAGAAGGGGGAGGACCAGGGGAGCTCAGGAGAGCTATAAATGTTAGGGTGGCTGTTTAATCATCGTACCCCTTCTTGAGGCGGGTGAAATATTTAGGTTATAGTTGTCAGAGCCCGAATTTGACCCAGATTAGTTTTATTTCTCCATAATATTCTACTTTCTGTCCATTCTCTACATGATAGCCAAGGTTCCATTTTGTAGAAAGTATCTGAGATCACATTATTCCCTTGATTGAAAATCTTCCATTAGCCCCTCGTTTTCCACTGGCTCACGGCCAGTCTCTCTGGCTTGGTATGCGAGACCCTTCAAACCCTGGCTCGAATCCACCTTGTCAAACTCAGTTCTCACCAATCTTCCCACCATGACTTCCCCATCTGGTCACGACAGGACTTGAGCTGTTGCAGAAACGCACTGTGCACCTTTGCACTGACAGCCTCAGCTGTCTTCTTCGGCACTTGACTGACCCGCTTATTCTGTCCCCGCCACCCCATTTCAAGACCAAATGAATGTCACCTTGTATGGGAAGACACTTGCATTTTTCCAGGATCACTCCACCTTCATTATGCGTTTACAGTTGATTATGCATACCAGTTATCAATCACAAATGCTTATTGCCTTGTGCTTATGTTTGCATGTTATCACTTGTCTATTACCGCCCTAACCTATGGGCTCCATGCAGACAGAAATTATATGTCACATTCTGTACCTGAAATTTCACGTACTTCCTGGATATACAGTAGGCTAACTAAACTTATTAAAGACATGATCAATTTATCACTAAAAATCTTCTCACAAATGGATTACAGGTTGTTTAGGAATTCTAATTTTAGTTTGGACAGTTGTATTGATCTGGTAATGGACTGGTTTTATAAGATACTTTGATACCATACCTGGAAATTTCTGCTGTGTGTGTTTGCGTGTGTGTATGTGCGCGTGCGTGTGTGTGCATGTGTGTGCACTTACATTAGGATTGAACCCAGGGCCCAGGGAATGCTAAGCATGAGCTCTACCACTGAGCTATACTCCAAGTACCAGAAGTTCCTATTCGTGGAAGTGTTACGTTACATTTAGCCCCGTTTTGCTGTTGTAAGTTCGGATAAACAGATGCGTGTATTATTTGTGAGCTTCCATAGGCCAGTGGGTCCCGGATAGGGCATAACATCACCGTGTTTCCCAAAGTGATTTGTTTTTAAGTCACCTGTCTTTGGTTGTGTGGACTTTCCTGCAAGATAATATGCCACTCGTATTTCTGCATAAGAGTTGCCATTTTTAAGAAGTAGCTCACATTTGTACAAGGTTATCAGCATAGGAAAAGCTGGCTGTGTTATTGTCCAGCTGGTGTCCTCTTGCCTAAGATTTGAGTCTTCCCTGTGGTTTGTTATTCCTTGTCTCTTCGTGGCAGGGGGCGCTGCCCTCCTGCTGTAGAGCCTGGCCACAGACCTAAACTCTTCATTACCAGCTGGAGTGTTTTCATCATGAAAAAATCATTAAATAACAAAACGCATGTGATCCCAGAACAATTTCCGTAGGCATGGTGCATGCTGTGAGGGTTTTCACACTACACCTGCGGGCCTGATGGTAGGAAAACGTGTCAAAGACAGAAGCAAGATCAAATGACGTGTACTGACTTTACCTTACAGATATGACTAAGGCCACTGCAAGTGAGCCTAGTGCCTGTCAAGGGTTTAAGGAGAAGAAAGAGTCCAGTAAGCCTTTGAAAGATGGTAAGGAATTTCTTTAGAGGGCAGCAAAGGGGAAGCTGTTCTAGGAATATGGTCCAACTGTAGATAAGGGGGAGTCTGGGGGTAATAGGAGGGATGCTGGGAGCCTAGAGGAAGAGCAGGAGGAAACACAGCAGAGTTCAGGGTTCATGGTCAAAGCCTGAAGGCAAGGTGGAGCAGGTTTATGCACATGCAGGAAAGGGCTAGCTGCACTTTTCCATAGTCTAAAGCAGTATCCGTGGGTTCACCATCCATAGACCCAACCAAGCTTGTACTAGAAGTTGTTTATTTATTATTTTTAACATTTTATCTATATTGAACTTGTACAGGCTTTTTTTACTCCTGCTTATTCCCTAAACACAGTGTAACAACTGTTAACATAGCATTCACACCGTATTCAGTATTATAAGTAATGCAGAGAGGATTTAAAGTACACAGGAGGGCGTATATAGGTAATATTCAAACACTAGGGCATTTTATATAAGGGACTTGAGTATCCCAGAGCCAATCCCCCATGGATATTAAGGGATGATTAATATATTCTTGAATTTTTTAAGATGTAAAAGTAGCCATGCAAGGTAGTGCACACCTATAATGCCAGTACTTGGAAGACTGAGGCAAGAGGATCATGAGTGCAAGCCTGGGCTACATAGTGAGAACCTGTTTCAAAAAACAAACAAAAAGAATGCCTGTCTTCAAAAGACAGAGCTACATTTGGGGGGTGTTAGGGGAATTTCTTTCCATTCCCCCCTCCTTCCACCCACTCTTTCTTCCTGTCTCTCTCTTTCTCTGTGTGTGTGTGTGTGTGTGTGTGTGTGTGTGTGTGTGTGTGTGTGGTGTACGTATGGTTTTTCATTCAAAAGCAGGACTGGAGCATGGTATACATTTGACATTGTATTCCCATTTTGTTGTGCAACATTTTCAAAAAGTTTTCCTGTGTTAAGAAAAACTTCAAAGTTGAATAAATTTATCTCTATGAAAAACAAAAAAAAAAGAAAAACTTCAGAATACTTTGTTATTGCCTATTACCCCATCCTCTAGCTGTATCCTGATTTAACCTTATTTACATTGTGAGTGACACTTCAGTGAAAGTCTTTGCATGTGACATTTTGCTACCACTATGATTATTTCCTTAGGAAAGGTTCTTAGTAGAAGAAATCCCAGGTCAGAGCACACGAATATTTTTAAGCTCTTGACATACGTTGACAAATTGCTTTTTTCTGAATTCTTAAGGAGCAGAACCTCTCCATGGGATGGCCAGAGGTGGTTCCCTGGGGTTGTTCAATGTCCCATGGAGGTGCAGAGCAGTTTATGGTATGTCCAGTGGGCATGCCCAAGTCTGTGAGCAAACGACTTCATGACAGCCAAAGTACGGAAGTGGAAGGATGGACGGACAGAGGATGGGAAGAAAAGAGTGTCTTCATAAGAGATCTCTCACCCACTTGGTCTGTGTAGACTGCTTCACCCAGTTCTTGGGGCATGGTTTGAGGCTGACCAGTGCTGAGTAGTAAGGCTGCCCTGGAGCACCTCAGGGACCCTGGGGCCTGCTTGGCCTTTCATCCATGGGAGAATTTTCTTTCTTCCCCTTGATTTCCTCATTAGTAAACATTGATGAGATTTGATCTTCACTGGGTTTCAGTGATCAAGGGTCTTCTAAATCCATAGCACATTGCTGGGCACCCTGGAGGCTTTAATATATGGCACTCTGTGACTTCAGCTATCACTCTCCCTTCTATCAGCTACCCTGTGGTTGAGGTGACAAAATGCCTGACGCAGAGAAAAAGGCCAGTGCCGGGCCAGCATGAAGTGTTGTGTCCTCTGGAGCGAGCAGCCACTCATTTGGCCTTTTTATTGCATGTGCTCTTCTTTACAGGCTCAGCTAACCTGTAAATAACCTGCTGTTAGCACATCTCAGGTGTTTTACTATTTTTGGTTATTAGAAAGTAAATTTATACTCATTCCTACCTTGGACAGGAGCAATTCCTATTTTTCCCTTTGTTTTATACTCAGGGTCTAGTACTTAATAGATCTCAATGTTTGTCAAAAAGTGGATTCTAGAACAATCTCTCATAGAATTCATCTGCACTTTATGTCATCTTCTCCCCCTAGAAATAAAAAAAATAGTTTTTTTTCTCCCCGATTATAGAGAATTCATACCTTATGGTGAAAGTATTAATACTGATAATCCCAGATTGTAGGTGAAAATACCAAGCCATGATCCATTGTTAATTTTTTCTAAGATGAATAAATTATCTTCTTGATTTGTAGTGTTTCATAGTTTTAAAATATTGGAATAATATTAGATAAAACTTTAAAATGAAAAAAGATAAGCCCGTTGTCCTTCATAAGAATGTAACAAAATGTTTTGTGTTTATGTAGCTTTTTAGATTGTCTGAAGCTATTTTTAAAAAAGTAGACCTATCAAATAGCAAAGATAAAATTTGTATAGTTTGGTCCATTGTGTACACAGGTTACTGATTTCTGCCTGACCCTCTGTGTTATCAAACAGTGATTTAATAAATGATTTCCATCACGGAATCCTAGAATTGTAGAGTGTACAAATATATGGTGCCTCCATGCTCCTTCCTGTCTAGTACATAAAGGAAGAACCAGCCCAATACCAGAAATATCTTTGGTTTTACTTGAACTTCACATTTGTGCTTGTGTTGGGTGATTATTGGTGAGTCTTACCTTCCCCTATTCACCTATCTTAATTTCCCTTTGTCTTTTGTGACCTCCCAGCCCAATACTGCTGGTCTGTGAACTGTAACAGAGCTGTTAAGGAAACAAGTTCAGTCTCCTTGATACAACCAGACACAGTGTCGCTGGATAATGTCCTCTTCATGAATATGCAGTGCTGCTAATTATACTTCTTCAAGAAATAATGGCATGTCAGGACATGAAAACTGGAGCCACTGCCTTTATTTAATTAAGCAAGAATGAATCTGCACGTGCCTGCGCATAAAAAAATGATCACTAAATGTAATTGAAAGTTGGTTTCCTATGCCCTTTCCCCAATAAGGCAGCATCCAGAAAAATCAAAAGATGATTTATTCCTATTCAGAGTGTACAAAAGGACTGAGTGTGTGCCATGTCACATCTTCATCATAAATCTCATCCCAAGATCCAATTAACAGGCTTGTTATGCCCTCTCATTAAAATCACTTTAAAAAGGGAAGGAAGGATGTGAGGGGAGTCTGCCATTTCATCGATTGCCAGGATTGATTTGGCTGATCCCCTCACCTCCTGTGAGTACACATGTACACACGCACACACACACACACCCAGGAAGCCAGCAAACTGCTTCTGTCCAGGGCTTAGTGTAGCATCACTTCACAGGTCTTCCTAGCAGAACCCTAAACCCAGTCACTCCAGGGAACTCCACTCTCTACTTTAGTGCAGTCCCTGAAGTTTCTGCCATGTTGGGTAGGGTCCTTTCTCCTATGGGCAGGAACTCTTAACTTGAGATCCCTGTGCAACTAGAGTTCAGGGACCCATGAGTCCCCTTGGGAAATGATATGTGACCTCCTCTAGGAAAAGGGTCTTTTGTTAGACTGTGTCTAAAATAAGTCTAAGAAACCCATCTGGTCTAGCTCTGCTCTGAGTTTTTTGAGGCCAAAGGTGGTTGGGAGGTACTTGGTTTTGGGTATCATACGGATTTAGACATGAATTGTTTCCAATCCATTTTAGCTGTATGGTCTTGAGCAGGCTACAAAACTCAGAGCCCATACTTTCTCAAACATAAAACAAGGAAGGAAGGCCTATTTTAAGGTTATAGTGACAGATAAGACTAAATGCAGAAATAATAGGTGATAGTAAGAACTCTTTTTCTTCTGTACATTCGTGAATACAAATGAAAGCAAGTGTCTGGTCTTCCCCAGCACCCAGCATGTATCCGGCACATAGTAGGCACTAAATGTTGGTTCCGTTGGTGGCTGGATGGATACAGTGCCTTGGTTCAGTGCCCAGATGAAATCCCTGTCTATCGTGACACCTTCTCAAAGCACTTATTTCTAAGACAGATCAATGTGCTATCATTGCTTTGCTGAAACCCTCCAAGAAGCTCCATGTGCTGTGCAAAATCTTCCCAAGTACACAAAAAGAGTAGATGTGTATATCCAAGACGGAGCATCACGGTAAAAGCTGGGCTTTGTCTTTGTCTTTGTCAGGACTGGGCAATACAGTCTGTAGGTCCAATCCAGCCTTTAACCTGTTTTTAAAAAGAAAATCAATGAGCATTGATCAAGGCTATATTCCAATAAAACCAACAAAAAGTCAGTGACTGTTTTTGTTCCTCAGCAAAGCTGAATAGTTAGAACAGAGACCATATAATCTGCACAGCCTAAAATATTTATTTTCTGGCTTTTAACTGAAAAGTATGTTAACCCCTGATATATTCTCCATGTACTCTTTACTACAATCTTCAGGATTTTTTTTTTTTTTTTTTGTGGTTTTAGGGCTAAAACTCAGGGCTTTGTTCTTGCTAAGCAGGTGCTCTACCACTTGAGTCACTCCCAGTCCTTTTGCTCTGGTTATTTTGGAGATAAGGTCTCACCTTTTGTCTAGCTAGTCTGGACTACAGTTCTCCTGTATTAGGCTTCCTGCTGTCACTGGGATGGCAGGCGTGTACCACCACACCCAGTTCTTTCTCATGAGATGGGAGTCTCACAAAAATATTTTTGCCCAGGCTGGCCTGGAATCACCATCCTGATCTCAGCCTCCCAAGTAGCTGATGACAGGTGCACACTGCAGTACCCACCTATTGGTTAAGATGGGGCCAGGCTTCTACCTGGACTGGCCTTAAACCACGGTCTTCCCAATCTCAGCCTCCCAAGTACTGAGGATTACAGGAGTGAGCCACTGTGCCCTTAGGCCCAGCTAAGATTGGTCTTTAAATGCCTTTTAGACATGCATGGTGGTGCACATCTGTAATCCCAACCACTCAGGATGACCATGAGTTTAAGGTCAGCATAGGCAAGGTTAGCAAAACTCTGTCTCAAAAACAAGATACAAAGAAAAGGACTGGGGACATGGCTCAAGTGGTAGAGTGCTTTCCTAGCATGTGTGAGACCCTGGGTTCAGTCCCCCAGTATCATAGGCACAAAAAAGAGCCTTTTTATGGATTCACCAGACTTAAATGTCTTGATTGAGATTGCACAACTTACACGTGGTTAGGGTTTGATTCTAGGCCTTTATAATTCCACAGCCCATGGAAAAGACTGATACTAGTCTTTCAATTCAGTCAAACCTAGTTGATCCACCTCCCTCTGTCAGCCCTCCCTGGTGATCACGATTGGCATGGAGAGCCAGTGAAGCCCCCTGGAGTTGTGGTGCAACCTGACTCAGGTCAGCAGTGTCAGTGACATGATGACAAGGTAGAATGAGGACTTCAGGGCTACTGCTGCAGATGGCAGGGTGATGTGGATGTTCAGTTGTTCAGACACTCCCTTGGGAAGAGCCACAGGCCGAGCGTGTCCAAAAGGGCCCATGTAGCTGCTAAATGTGGCATCCCATTTTTGTTGTGTTTTTTTTGTCATGATGGGGATTGAACCCAGGGCTTTGTACGTGCTAGGCAAGCGCTCTACCACCTGTGCCTTGCCCCCAGCCCATGAATGCGGCATCCACTCCTACTGGGTGCCCTGGTGAGGGGTTATGTAATCTGGGTGTGTTTTCTGCACATAGATACCTGATAGATTTTCCCCCACTCCAGACTACTAGGCTGTGGAGGCTTCTGGACCTCCAGATTTGCTCCTTGATACTGTGCTTCCACTGGATCAATCTGACTCCAAGTCGAAGATGAAAGTCCTTTCTCAGCCTATTAATCCTGATGGAATTTTGATTGTTTTAAGGGTTTGCTGAAGTCCTGTGCTGCTTCTGCTACTATTTCATCTGCCTTTATTCCTACATCTCCCTCTCCTTTCACCCTTATAATTAATTTTACCAAGCTCATGAACTGGTTATGAGGGAACAAAAGAAACAAAATTAGAAAAATCAGCTCTTCCTGCTCTAATTCACTGCACAGCATTATTTGCCTCGTAACTGTGACGAGCTGACCATAATGATAACAGTGACTAAATTATAGCCATCCAGCTGAAAATAAACAGTTGGGTAATCTATCCATCTGTCAGAGGATGTATCTCAGGAAAAAAAGACTGATGTTAACCAACCATGGTATAAAAATGGACACGGTAGTGTCGAGTTGGTGAGGGGAGAGGACAAGGGTTAGGAAGTCAATGTTCTTCCTGACAATCTGTTGTTGGCTCTGTCTTTGTGTCCGGCATTGGAGAGTGTCTGTGACTCTCACTTCATCTGCTTGGAGCTGCTGATGGAAGATTCCCTGACAAAGCAGCAGGAAGGGATCAGAGCTATAATTAGCTTTCTGTTGAATTGTGTTCTACAACAGTGACCCTTATTTCTGCAAAGATGAAACCCTCCAGTCTGATCCTGTGGTTTTCACACTCTCAATGACAATGAATCTTTCCATGTCTGCTGAAAACATAAACAGATAAAAAAACGGCAGCTCTGCTTTTTCGGGGATGGCTCTGGTAAAATGCAGTAACATTTCATTTGTTGTGTCAGTGTAACTCCAGAGGGAAATAATGGGTGATTAAAATTCTTGGTCTGTTGTTTAATTATTTAGAGTGAGTGCCTCTAACAAAGATATTTTTGTCTTTATAGCTCTTTTGCTTTATTTCCAATGTATTTTAATGCTCTGATTTTTTTAAGCTTTAAATATCCACGTTTTATGTTTGCATATTGTTGGCCAATTCAACTGATATCTGATTGTATCTCTGCCATGGAAATGTGTCACAAAGCTTAATCCACCTCTTTTTAAACTATTTTTTATTAGCATACATTAATAGTACAAGGGGGTTTCATTATGATAGTGCCATAGATATGTACACGTTCACCCCTCTACTATATTTCCCTGAACCCCTTTCTCCCCACCCCCCCCAACTTTATCACATAGTGTGTCATGGATTTCATATTGGACTGGGGGTGGCCCAAGAGGTAGAGCACTTGCCTAGCAAGCACAGGCACTGAGTTCAAACCCCAGGGCTGCCAAAAAAAATAAATAAATAAATAAAATTTCCATTGCCAGATGTGCCTCTTAATGGAGACGTCACAGAAAAATTTAAAATTGTAAATGATTTGTTGAATGTGTTGAGCTGGGGAGGGGTTGACGAAACAATAGGCCGTTAGTATTTATTGGTGATGTAGAGTTGCTGGCAAAGATGCACTTACTTCCTAGGTAGGGAAGGGGCTATGAGCAAAGCACAGAAATTTATATGAATTGTGCTAGAGTTGTTCACCCCAGATGTACAGGGTGCAAGCAGTGCATTAATCTAGGAAAAGGTGGACCCCGCTGTGTATTAATTAGCATAGCGTATAGTAATTAGAGAAAGTCTTTGTATTTGCTCTCCCCGTGAGAAGGCAAGCTCCCGCACAGCACAGCGTTTTCATGTGCCTTTGCATTCTGGTTAGAGTGGTCGTGTATGTGGGGGGCGGTGTTGTGAGGGGGAGTACAGAAGGCTTACATCGCCTGATTGCCAGCTCTGCAGAGCTCACATGTTGTCCTTGTTTCTGTGACTGCCAGGGAGAAATGCCTGCTGCCTCTCCAGTTGGCTTTGGAATCCAAGAATGTGAAGCTGGCCCAACATGCTTTGGCAGGGATGCAGGTAAGACTTGGACTGAGTGCAGAGGGTGATAGAAATTGACAGACCACTTTTGCATTGGAAGAGCAAATGGTTAACATTTGAAGTGCTGGCTGTTTAAAGATCCAGACAAAATTCAATTCAAGTAGGACATAGTTATGGAAGGTAACAGGATCTTTTTACATTCACTACACTTGCTGGGGCCCAGTGATATTTGGTTGAACCTTTGTAGTCAAACATCAATGCCTGGAGACCCAAATAGGTGCACACAGATATGAAATTTTTTTTTGTAGAGTCCAACTTTTAGAAGCGTAAGGAATCCCAAGAAAGAGAGACCCCAAGTTCATACCAGTGCAAGTCTCATACACGTTCCACATCTGTGGTGAATACAATGAGAATTGATGGTAAACTGGGAAGATTTTGTTTTGTTTTTTTATTCTACAGTTAGACTGGTGAATAGATTATTTTGTTTCTAGAGCAAGACTGGGAAGAAAAGAGAAATTTGGCTTAGTAAGAAAAGTCAGAGTGATGGAACACATGTCTTTCTCTGAGCGTTTGTGTTTTATACCAAACAAAGGCTCTAGCTCCCATAGTGAGAGGGTGACAACTGTAAAAATACATTGACTTCTAAAGTGATTTGGTTTCTAGACATAAGCACTCATGTGCAAGCTGCAGGGTTTTGTGACTCTGTTGGTGGCATTTGTCTATGTGTTTCATGTCAGTAAAGACAATTTCACAGTTAGCCTTTTAAGTTCAGAGAGGTCCATAATCCTCTTAAGAGTCAATATCCATGAGAGTCAAAATGAGTCTGGGCACAGTGGCTCACCTCTGCAATCCCAGCTGCTCAGGAGGCAGAGATTGGGAGGATTGCAGTTCAAGGCTAGCCAAGGCAAAAAAGTTAGTGAGTCCCTATCTCAACCAACAAGCTTGGCCTGGTGACATGTATCAGTAATCCCAACTATGCAGAAGGTGTTAATAGGACATTCAGGGTCTGAGGCTGACCCTAGGCCAGATCCTAGACAAAAAATGATTTAAGCAAAACAAAACAAAAACTGGGCTGGGGGTGGCTCAAGGGGTAGTGTGTCTGCCTAGCAATTTTGAGGCCCTGAGGTCAAACCCTAGTTACCACCAATGGGGGGGGAGGGGAAATGAGAAAACAGCTCTTTTTATCCCCAGTGGATTAAAATTATTATATATTTGTTATGCAAAAGCATTTGAAATAGTTAAACACTGAATAAATTATTAAAACCTTCTGCTTTCCTCAGCCTAATTGGGCCACCATAAAAATGAATGAGTCTTTGCTTTGATCCGCTGTGTTTGTTTGCTTTTTTCTCATATTATATAGATTCCCCTTGGGGTTCTTTTTTTTAACCCTGTGACACTCTAAGTTGCGGCTCCATGCGTCCCAGGGCTAACTTGCTTGTCTTAGCTTCTATGACTTGGCAAGTGTGGGTCTTTCTTTTCCTATCTGTCTGTCTGGCCCCTTCTACCTACTGCCTGGTGATGTCAGGCACATAGTCAGAGCTTCCCAGGCTTTATCACATTTAGTAAAAGCAGCTTTGTATTTGAAAACTTTAACTCTGGGCTGCCCTGGATGTACAATATGAATGTGAAAAAAAATCCCCTTTGAAAGAATTGGGATTGTCACCATGCCAGGTGAGACTGAGTTCCCAAAGTTCCTCCCTAGCTGGCTCTACCTATGCTGGAAAAGAAGAAATCAGACAGGTATAAAACTAAAGTGCTATACTGGGGTCCCCAAACCCACGACATCAGTTCAGAACCGGAGAAGAAGTCTCGTGAGTGAGAATCAGGGGTCAGGATGAGTCAGGATGTGCTGTCACCACCAGCCACAGCCACACTCAGACCCGGGGATGTGGCTCAGGCGGGGCATTAGCCCTTAGGACCAGGCAACCCCGGTGTATACCGGTTCCCTCTCAGAGCCACATTCGGAGCAGGACAGCACAGAGGAAATGAACTTGGGGCTTCAAGACCCTTTCTTTCTGCGCCATGATGCTACATTCAGAAAGGCACATGGGGACTTGGGTGTGGGGGTAAGGGTCCCCTGGGCATGTCCACCCTCCATCCCTGTCACCTGAATAACTGCATGGCCACACACAAGAATTTCGCTCGCTGAAATTCAGAATGAATTCTCTAGTGTTAGGAAAAAGTCTGCCAAAAGCCGTTTATCCAAGGTTGGATGCAGTTGTCTTTTTAAAGGCACATAGGGTAAGTTCTTTCCTAAGGGCCTGTAGCCAATGCCTCCAGGTAGCAAAAATGATCGTGGATATATAATAAGATAAGGCAATGGAGAGCCTGTCTGTGACCACAGCCCTCTGCCTCTCTGCAGAAGCTCCTGTCGGAAGAGAGGTTTGTTTCCATGGAAACAGACTCTGATGAGAAGCAGCTGCTCAATCAGATCCTGAACGCCGTGAAAGTGACGCCCTCGCTCAATGAAGACCTGCAGGTGGAAGTGATGAAGGTTGGTTTGATGTGGTCACCCATGTGTATCATTGGGACAGGAAACGCTGTGCTCCCTGCGCTTGTTATCTTGGAACGGATGCCTCTGCGTTGCAGTCATTGTTCATTTAGAATAGGTGACCATTGCCCTTGTTCACAGTCCTCCAAAATTACCTTGATTGTTTAACAGCAAAAAAGGCATAATTTCATAAAACTGTAAGGTATTTTGGTCCAACCCTGAGTATCAAAGGTGCTTAGGAAGTGTATTTGTCAGCTTGGGGTCAGTCTGACCATTCCAGATATTCTGCCTGCCTGCGTGTGTTACAACGAAGCAGAGACTTAATATGTTTTGATAACTCCTGGGATTGCAGCATGGCCAGCTTGGGAGAAGGAAGACCATCTTTTGGAGGCACATAAGAATTGCCTTTTGTTTTTCTTCCTTAACTTATGTGAACCTTATCTCCAACGACCACCTCTTTTTAGGGTGGCATCTCTCCATCTGCTCTTCCTTCTTTTCCCTTGGAAACTTCCATGAGTGAATATTCCTTATGCTGACTGGAGTGCTATATTCTGTGACTTAAGAGTGAGTTGATAAAGCAGATACCTTAAAAGCAACTGAGGCCAATAGGAAAAGGGGACCAGGAACTAGAGAAAAGGTTAGATCAGAAAGAATTAACCTATAAGGTAACACACACACACAGGAAATTAATGTGAGTCAATGCCCTGTATAGCTATCCTTATCTCAACCAGCAAAAACCCTTGTTCCTTCCTATTATTGCTTATACTCTCTCTTCAACAAAATTAGAAATAAGGGCAAAAATAGTTTCTGCTGGGTATTGAGGGGGGGGAAGGGAGGGGGCGGAGTGGGTGGTAAGGGAGGGGGTGGGGGCAGGGGGGAGAAATGACCCAAGCCTTGTATGCACATATAAATAATAATAATAATAAAAAAAAGAGTGAGTTGAGAGAAAAAGGATAGGTTCTCTGCCCCAGAGCAGCACCTTGGTCACAGCAATACAGCAGAAACCAACAAGATGGCTTTTAAGAATGTGATCTGCCCTTTTCCTCCCCAGGGGAACATGTGTAGAGGAACATTCCAGAATAGTTGGTGTCATACAGTAGTTGATTTCTTTCTGGAAATGCATTGAAGGGTTTTGTCTTGGGTAAAAGATTTTACTTCTTTGGGTTTCAGTGTCTCTATTCGGAGAAAACTGGCCTCAGTCATGACGGTTCCTCACTGCCCTGGGGCTGTGGGTAATTTAGGGTAGTCAGCCTGCCTAGTTTGAATCCTCCTCCCTCCATTCCTAGTAGGATATCTTGGACAGATTCTTCACCACTCAGTGTCTTGGTTTCCTCATTTGTAAGTAGTAGTACCTTCCCAATAGGATTTGGGGGGATGAAGCAAGATGACATTTGTAAACTTAGCATGGTGTCTGGCACAGAGCAAGGATTCTGTGTTCCTCCTGCCACCACCTCTGTCTACTGCTTCTGAATCAGCGCTCTGTGGGTGGGTTAAGGAACATGTGCTTTCCTCCAGTGTCCCAAGTGAGACGCAATAAACACTGAGAACCTAGCTGACTTTAAAGATCTCGTTTCTAGCCAGGTGCTATGGCTGCCTGCTGTAATCTCAGCTACTCAGGAGGCAGAAATAGGAGGATCATGGTTTGAGGCCACACTTGGGCAAAAACTTAGCAAGACCCTTTCTCACCAAGTAAGCTGTGCATGCTGATGTGTGTGTGATCCTAAGATATGTGGGAGGTAGAAGTAGGGTCATGGTCCAAGGCCAACCTTGGGCAAAAGTGCAAGACTGAAAAATAACTAACACAAAAAGGACTGGGGATGTGGCTGAAGTAGTAGAGCATGAAGTCCTGTGTTCAAAAGCAAAACAACAGCAACACAAAGGTCTCCTTGATTTTTAACTCTCTCTGCTTCTGGAGCATTCAGCTTTGCCTTATCTTATGACATGTTATGCCAGCTGTGTACTCATAGGAACTGGGCATAACCACCTTTAGATTTGTTTTGTTCCTTACTCCCTCTGTGCCCCTCTGAAAGGAGAGGTCAAGCCAGCCTGCTCGCCAGTCACTGTTGTGGCCTCCAAGTCTAGTCTTTGAATCTCCTCCATCTGTGAGGTCTCCAAGTACAAGAAGCATCCTTGCAGGTTGCATGTTTTTCTGGAAATTCTCCCAGGGATAATTTTCATGGAATTTGGGATTTGTGTTAAAAGTGAAAACAAAGAAGGATAGATTCTTCTAGGAGGCATGGACATGCAGAATGTTTAGTGGCAGTGTCAGCAGTAACACCTCTTTTGAGAACTTGTACTTGCTAGTGAATTCCAGCCCAGCGGGGCCTTTGCCTGCCTTGCTGAGGCCAGGAGATGACATGTGTCAACTCCAGTGGAAGTCATGCAGACTCTCTTAATGACCTTCCTAATGTCACCATAACAGGCCATGGCACTTTTAATCAATGTCTAGGAGGAAAATCAGACATTTCAAGAAAGAGGAGAAAAAGAAAAGAAAAGAAATTATCCAGATGGTCATTCTTTCTAATTAAATTTCCCAAATCTAATTAAAAGAGCCTTAAAAGGTAAGGCTCTTTGCTATATGCTATCGTTTTCAATTATTTTAATATTGAAACTAGGAAAATATTTAAATTCACATCAAACCTACTTTAAGTTAATTTTTTGTAGTTTACTTTGATTTTAAAGAAACATTTTAGCCAAGTTGTTAGAAAATTAATGATGAGATAATTGTATTTTTGGTGGTTTTATTACCAATGAAATGAAACTTTGGACTGTGGTAGGTGAAGACTATCATTTCCTATTTTTGAGATTTAAAATTCTCATTTGGGTACAAATATTGATCTAAATTATAGAATTTCTGGCTTGGAATAGCACGTTGTATCTCCCCTTCTCTGCATAAGGGATTTCTATATTAACTTTGTAGTAATATGCAGTAATATATCTCATAGCTAATGAAACAGATAAAATCTCCTACTAAGTCCTGATTTTGCTAATTTCACTTTTACATTGAAATGTTTTTACCACTGCTTCTCCCAAAAATTACATTTAAAAGGAAAAAAGGGAGCCAGAGAACTGGGTAAGTCTGCAAGGAAAGCCTAGATTCCCACTACACAGAAAGGGTATGTTAATTGAGTCTTGTTTTTTTTCTACATAACTTATTTTGGTGATAAATTTTTAAAGCTAGATTTGTCCTATAAAAATGCTCATTTTTGCATGAATATTTTGTAGGTACTGAAAATCACTTAAAATGAGATATGGTAGGCATTTTCAAACGTTGGCCTGGGTATACTATTCAGGAGGGATAAAACCCACTATGCAATTTTTATGTCTGTCTCACCACAGCATTGTATATTTTTAGAACAAATCCTACATTTTATTTTTTAGAAGCTAGTATAATGCATTTTATTTACATATTGCTGTCTGCTATGTCTATAAACATGAGAAATTGAACCAGATCACACTCTTAAGATTAGATAGCCATTGGATTAAATCGGACAAAGAATAATATGGAGTCCTCTTTTAGAATTGTCCCCAGGATTAAGCAGAAACTTGCTGAAAATGACCCTCAGTTTCTGGTGATAGTGTTCTCATTGAGAAAGAAGGTCCTAAACTTTGAATCAAAGGGTTAAAAAAAAAAGCAATGATGCTTGCTTCCAACAAATTAAGTAGGAATGAGGCTAAATCAGTGTAGGAACTGTCCTGTATGGTTTTAGTGTTTGATAGGAGAGAGAGAAAAGGCACCTTTGATTTATTGAAATGGTCATGAAATCCAAATAAAAATTTTATAGCTCAAGCAAACAAAGTGTCAGAATTGTAAAGAATCAGAAAGAAGGTTTCTCTGAAGATAGATTATGATGAAAGGGATTCATGGATGGCAGGGAGGTCTTTAAGATTTAGACTAAATTCTTGTGTTTTGGTAACATTTTCCCCTGGTGTGTGCCATTTATGTAAATGCCATGAAGACGTTCTAGGAGCCATGGACATAACTAATGATGTCCCTGACTAGAGTAATTAGGACTTTCTTTCCTTCTTACTAATGGATAACCTTTAGTGAGGTTATTAACTGATACAGTTGGCTTAGTCTTCAAAGGCAGGAAGGAATTATGGCTGGCCTTCTGCCTCTGTGAGAGATGTGAGCATCCTATCTGGGGAGGGCAGGCCGGCTTTGGTGATAAGGAAGGATGGGATTCTGGACCAAGAGAGAGCATCCAATGAGTGTTCTATTATTGGATGTTTTCTTTTATGTATATTTTGAGATAGTAGAAGTGAATACTGGTGGAGTGCAATTGTCAAAGAAGAGATGGCAGGGGCTGATTATTTAACATTTTTTATGCATCAGACACTCAAGCAAGTACTTTGCATTCATACTAAGGTCTCATAGCTAGTGAAATAACAAAGCCAGTATCTGAACCATAATTCAGCCTCAGGGGAAATCTGTGCTTTTAAACAGTAGGTTCCCTTGTCTGCTAAGACTATCCTAAAAAACCTGTAGGAGGTAGACATTTACTTTTTCCACTGTATGGAAGGTCAAACGAAAATTTAAGTCACAGGCCAATCAAAGTTCCTACAAGCATGAAGCCCTGAGTTCAAATGCCAGTACCACAAAAACAAACAAACAAACAAAAAAGGGCAAAGCTAAGAGTAGCTCAGAGTCCTGTATGTTTTTAGAGGATATTCTCTCACTAATTCCATGAACTAGATTCAAATATGAAAAGGAGTATCAGCCTGAAAACGTGGCAGCAGTGGTAGAGCATCTGCCTAGCAAGCACAAAGCTCTAAGTTCAAACCCTAGGACTGCCAAAAAAAAATAAAGAATTGGGAAGTCAGTGCAAGAAGGGAGGTGAAACAGAAAGGATACTGGGGGGTGAAGAGGATTAAAATACTCTACATATATACATATGAGGAAACCATAATGAGCCCACCAAACACTGTTTGCAAAAGGGGGGAAGGAATAGAAGTATGAAGGAGCGGTAAGCATATTCAAGGGATGTATGCGTGTATGAAATTATCACAGTGAACTCTCCTTGTATTATTAATGTATGCTAATTAAAAAGAAAATTTAAAACAATAAAAATAAAATAGAAGAGGGAACAGCAAGTGCAAAAACCTGAGGCAGACATGGGCTTGAATGGTTCACTTCTGCCATTGATTCATCTAAGACAAAGTGAGAGCCCTTGGCTAAGAAGTCAGGAAAGGCAAAGAAAAGAATTAAATAAAGTGTCTTTCCCATAAAATCAGCTAATGGCCCTTGGTGCATGTGAGAGAGTTGGTGAAAGGGAAAAAAAAATGTCATCTACTGTTGAGGTAATTTTTTGTGATAAAAGCCTACCAGACTTCTCTAGAACTAGAAAGGTGAGAGCATTCTGGACAGGGAGTTTACTCTTTGTGTGTACTTGGAACTCTGGTGTTAAGGTACCTGCACTATAGTCAGCCTGGGCTGGCAGTACGAAACAGGCCACATAGAAGAACTGTTTTTATTTTTTATTTATTTGAGGTGCTGGTGATCAAACCAAGGACCTTGCACATGCTAGGCAAGTGCTGTACCACTGAGTTACACCCCCAGCACAGAAGGACCATTTTTAAGTCCACTCTCAGTAATGTTTTAATGGCAAGTCTTCCATTGGGAAATTTATTCAAATAGTTATCCATTTATCTAATGGTTTAGTGTCATTAACTCTGAGGAGTTGGTCTTTTAGAGTGTGTCGTAGAAAGAACAATTGTTAGTGAAGTTTGAGGATGAGTGGCTAATTTGTCTTGCCTTCTTGTATTGAGGAGGAAAGAAATCACTTTTTAGCCTAAAGCCACCAAGGCACATTAGAAGATTTGCAGCAGACTCTAGCATTAAGGAAAAATCCAGTATTTGATGAAAAATGTCTAACTGTGCAAGGTACCGTTGTTGGAGGTCGATCTAACAAGCAAACAAACATACTGCTTGTACAATAAGTGCAGTACATGCCTAAAACATGTGTTTCTCCCAAGTGATTTGGTTTTGGACAGTCCTTCTTCTTTCTGCTGAGGTTGAGTGAGATGGTCTTTTTCTACTCTGCACATTGATATAATTCTTCCTAAGTTTTTGTTCTTGCTTCTATACTCTTTGGAACAATTGCCTTAGGCAAAGGACAAAAATATATAAAAAGGCAAGGAACAAACTTTGAAAACTTGGAAATGTGATTGCCTTTAAATAGTTTATATATTGTTTTTGAGATGAGATTTTAATGTTTTTTACTAATTTCTTTTTTAATAAAAGCACCACCATTTCTAGGTATTTTGTCAAATGAACACACTTGAGAACCACTCTAAGAATCAAGTGTCCTAAAACTTTTCTCCCGTGATAAAAGTTAATTAAGTATAAATTCAGAGGCTCCCAGTACTTACCTGCAGGTGTTCTAGAGTTGCTAGTAGAGTGCAATGATCCTTCAACTTTTTCAATCTATTCAGCCAATATTTGATTGCTTCTTGTGTGCCAGGCTATCTGACGGACACAGATGATCTTGTGGTAAGGAAAATGAAACCAAAATCAAGAAAAACCACAGTCTTTGTTTGGAGATTAATCATGGAAACAGAAATCAGGGAAATATATAAGCTGTGATTAAAAACAATGACAAAATAGTCTACAGACTGGAAGAGGATTCGCAATAAGACAACTACTCTGGAAAAAAATTTGGAGGCTACTTAAAAAGCTAGACATGGATCTACCATTTGATCCAGTAATACCACTCTTGGGGATATACCCAAAAGACTGTGACACAGGTTACTCCAGAGGCACCTGCACACCCATGTTTATTGCGGCACTATTCACAATAGCCAAGTTATGGAAACAGCCAAGATGCCCCACCACTGATGAATGGATTAAGAAAATGTGGTATCTATACACAATGGAATTCTATGCAGCCATGAAGAAGAACGAAATGTTATCATTCACTGGTAAATGGATGGAATTGGAGAACATCTTTCTGAGTGAGGTTAGCCTGGCCCAAAAGACCAAAAATCGTATGTTCTCCCTCATATGTGGACATTAGATCAAGGGCAAACACAACACTGGGATTGGACTATGAGCACATGATAAAAGCGAGAGCACACAAGGGAGGGGTGAGGATAGGTAAGACACCTAAAAAACGAGCTAGCATTTGTTGCCCTCAACGCAGAGAAACTAAAGCAGATACCTTAAAAGCAACTGAGGCCAATAGGAAAAGGGGACCAGGAACTAGAGAAAAGGTTAGATCTAAAAGAATTAACCTAGAAGGTAACACCCACGCACAGGAAATCAATGTGAGTCAATGCCCTGTATAACTATCCTTATCTCAACCAGCAAAAACCCTTGTTCCTTCCTATTATTGCTCATACTCTCTCTACAACAAAATTAGAAATAAGGGCAAAATAGTTTCTGCTGGGTATTGAGGGGTGGGAGAGGGAAGGGGCGGAGTGGGTGGTAAGGGAGGGGGTGGGGGCAGGGGGGAGAAATGAACCAAGCCTTGTATGCACATATGAATAATAAAAGAAAAATGAAAAAAAAAGACCTGATGGAGGGCAGATGAAAAAGGGCAGAGGAGACTTTTGAAGCCCTGATCTTTACAGTGAAAAAAGAAAAAAAAAAAAAACTAAAGTATAAGTGAGAAGCAAATAGTCAAGGACTGTGGTGGAAAGGGGGAAGAAAGGATTGCAGTATTAGGATTCATTCTGGCTAAAACAAGGCAGAATTTTATTTTTCTTCCACATAAACTTAAGCCAGTATTGACTGAACCATGTTATTACAGACTGTCATTTCTTGGACAGTGTTTCTCCAAATGGCTATTGGTAGCCGGCAATGACTCCCCACTTCCCAGCCAGCACATCCACAGTCCAGCCAACCAGCCGGAGGAAGGATGACATTTTTGCTTACAGCTGATTGGCCAGACTTAGTCATAGGGCAACACTCATTTGTGGGGAAAGCTGGGAAATGTAGTCTTTTTCTTGGGCAGGCATGTGCTAGAGTTCTATTCTTGAAAAAGAAGACCATTGTGTTAAGAGGCAACTGGCAGTCTGCCATGGCACTTATCACATGAGAATCAGTTTATTTTTCCCCAGTCAGAGATAGCTGGCTTGTTACCCTTTCTGCTACCTCCTGCTCCTTTTTCTTTGTACTTTCTCTGAGGGTAGGGATGAGGATGCATTCAGATGTGTGGAAGTTTAGCTAAGACCCAGGGGATTCCCTACAGTGGCCCATCAGGGAAACTACACAGCATAATCTCTCCAACTAAACTCTTGACTCAGGCCTGGCTGGGAATTTTCACTAGTTAGTAAGGGAAAACTGATGATAAACTGTTAGAATTGTTTTCTCCCTTTGGTGCCTAGCAGAGCGGCTGGCAGATGCTAACTAATTGCTTTTTAATTTAGTTATTGACTAATGGAGAGAAGGAAACACATGGTAGTTTTCAGTGACCCATCACAATAAACAACAACAACAGAAAGTAAATTGAGTTTATAGATAATGTCTGAGTTCAAAAATGAGAAAGATCAGCACAGATTTATATTTTGGAATTGAAGTAACCTCCTATATCAGCAAATCTTTTCTTTTAATAAGTAAATTGGAGTGTTTTAGTTTGGGTCCAGGCTTGAGCAGTCATGGAGAAGAATTGTTTTCTCAGCCATTTAGATTTTCTGGACAGGCCTTGTAGCAGGGCTGAGAGTTGACTTAGTCTTTAGATGTATTTTGGTATCTTATGTGAGGTCCTAATGCCCCTTGATATCAAAAAACAATTGTATTCATTTGTATGTTTAGAAACTAAAATTAAAGATTAAAATTTAGGGAGCATGTCAGCTTTAAGAAATAGAATTGTGATGTAGTAGCTATGAGAGTTGTCAAGGGAATTTAGAAGGAGGAAGAAAATAGGAATAGATTTCGTTTATTTGTGATTAATAGTTACAAATAAACACTGTTATAGTTTTTCCTAGAATTAGGTACCTAGCTGATGAATAGCAATAGCTTGTTACCATGGCAACACATAATAGCTAGACATATACCTGAGATATGACCATAAACCAATGAGAAATTTGAAATGTTTTTCTCTGGCAAAATCTTCTATTGACAAAAAAAAAAAAAATTGCTCAAAATAGGCCAATTATCAGAATTTGGGCAAGTTGAGCCAGAAAGTGATTCATGTGATTCCCTGCTACTTCAGCTAACACTAGTCATTTAAGACATCAGTGGTAGAAGTTTCATGAAGTAAAATAGTAAAATGTCTTGATGCATTTTAAGTCAAAATGAAGACTGACATTGCAACTCCACCACCCGTTGCTTTCTGCCCTTTAGATGTGACTCAGTGACTGATCAATGGTTCCCTGATGTCTTCCTGTAGTCCTGGATGCCAGCTCTGCCGGCTCTTGTGGCAGAGGTTCTGCAACTATCCACAAGGCACAGGGCTGAACCTTCTAAAACAGTGGCTCTCAACTGGGGTTGTGCTTCAGTTATCATGACTGGTAGGGGGTGTGCCACTGTCATTTGTTGAGTAGAAGTCAGTGACGCTGCTCAGTGTCCTACAGGGCACAGGATGATCCCCTCCCCACCCCCCAAAACAGACTTAACCCACATTGATTGTCCAGAGTGCCGAGGCTGAGAAACCTTGATCGAAGTACTTATCTTTGGCACCTGTGTTTTAAATTTAAATAAGGAAATGTCTCCTGAAATTCTGTGTGCTTACTTTGCAAATCCTTCTCTCCTTCACTGTAAAGATTGACACTCTGCCACTTTGCTGCCTTCAGAATTCTGGGGCTGCTTTGTTATTTACACATGAACCATGTGGCCAAGAATCTGTTTCTACTTCGTGGTCAAGGTGCACTTTTAGTAATTCAGACTCCAGAAGGCTCAAGTGCAGAAGTCAGACATACCCTACATCCATTGGAAAGACATTTGGTGTTTCCATATTCCTGTGTTCTTTGCTGATATTTCTGTCCTTGCTGTTGCCAACTTAGAGTAAAAAAAAGAACTAGAGTGTTTCTGAAAAGAAGGAATTATGCAGTGATTTTTAAAATTTTATGAAGTTTTAAGCCAATCTGCAGAAGAGGCTAGAAGGCAATGCATGTTAAATAACAAAGCTAAACTTGCAACCAGGGCCAGAGTTGGGGTCTAAAACATCTCTGGTATTACAAATTTCTTCCACATACAAGGAAAAGTGAGGGCAAGGCCTTCTCTGGGCTGCACTCACATTATTAGTTACTTTCATGAGTTCTGGTAGTATATTTTGTTTGTTTTGTAAATGACATCTAGCATTTTGAAAAATGAAGCTACAACCACTCAAAGCACTTGTGCATAAATTAAGATAGTTTTCATAATAAGAGAATGTCATACTCATTCCATATGCCCCAATGTTCCCCACTAGGTCCCATGTGACTTAGTGGTAGGCTGACTCCCTCACTTTTGATGGCACTCTTACCTTCTTTTCTGGGATTAATTTATTAATTATATGTGTTACAGCCTGTTAAATTTAGAGTCCCATGAAAGCGTGAATCCAGGATTACAACTTGTGCATGACATGTTAGGCCTGGAAACACCTTTTCAGAGCACAGTGATTTTCTCAGTGCAGAATGCTCATCACAATTTGTTGCAATCGTTTATCTTGTGACTATCTTCATGCCAGATGTTAGCTCGGCAAGATCAGGGATTGTGTGTCTTTGTTCATTGCGGTATGCCCAGCACCTAGCAAAGGATCTGATGCTAGCCACATCTCAGTAAGCACTTGTTGAATGGATGAATGAAAGCCTGAATCATGCAGCACACATGCAGAAGTGAAATGGACAGGCCTCTCTCTCTCTCTCTCTCTCTCTCTCTCTCAGCAGCATTGAAATTTGAACTCAGGGCTTTATGCTTGCGAGGCAGGTACTCTCCTGCCCTAAATCCCCTGGAAATGGTCTTGTGGAGGATACATTTCAAACCTTAACAGAAATGGGCCCTTGAGCTCATAAATTTTACATAAATTACCACTGATGATGGTGAGTGTGAAAGACAGGTTCTGAATAAAGCATAACAGGAAGAGTTAAGTGGGGGGAATGTTTTATAAGTCCATTAGAGATGCTCTCTGGTTAACAGAGATGATTTTCTCCCTGTCTAGAATAAGGTCCTGCCCATTTTCTGGGCATCATGAATGGGAGCATATCAGATTATAACATCTCCAAATAGGTCACCTGAAATCTTAGTATCACAGGTTCAGGATCCTAAATGCTAGGGACCAGAAATGTATTTGATTTCTAAATAGTTCAGGTTTTGGAATGTTTGCACAGACTTTACCAGTTGACAATCTCTAGTTAAAAAATCTGAATGTTCCAAAATCCAAAGCCTTTTCAGTTTCGGATTTTGGAGCATTTCAGATTTTCTGATTGTGGATGCTCAATCGTATTGCCTTATGGCAATACAACCCTAAGATAATAGGAGATAAACACTTAGCCTACCTAGAGCATTTAAACTGATATGAAGCAAAGTTCCACTCACCTTTCCAGCATCTTCTGTGGTCTCTGCTTTTCCACTTCCATGCCTCTGCTCGAGACTTTTCCTTTCTGTGGCTCATTTTGCCCTCCATTCTTCTCCAGGATCAGAGATGGTTTTTCATGTACAAAGTCGGCTTTCTCCATAGTTACTGTGGCCTTGAAAATCTTTCTACACCTTTCGATTATAACTCATTTCTGAAGTACAGTTGTCAGGCCGCACTGTCTCCAATAGATGCGAGATGGCTTGATGCCAAAGATTGTACTTGCTTTATATTTATAATCCTGCAAGCATTAGAAACTTAAGAAACAATGACTTGAGTTGAGTAAGTATATGAAAGGGAGGAGCGCAATCTCCAAAAGAGTTATGCTTTTCAATTGAGGATTATCTGATTTTTCTAATGCACTTTTTTACTTAAAAAGAGCATTATCATCATGTATGTTGGAATTGCAATTATATCCTACATCAAAAGAAACTTGTTTAACCTCTGTGATGTGTGAGAAAACAACCCAAAGATATTCACCATTTGCCCACCTCCTACCCCCTTTTTGCAGTGCTGAGGATCAAACCCAGGGCCTCTCACTTGCTAAGTGTACATTCTACCACATCCCAAGCCCTTGCACTATTTTTTTAAAACTCCATTTAATTTATTTGTTCCTGTAGAAATCTTGGGGAGGTAAGATGGAAGTTTTAAAGATAAGGGATTATTGAACATAGGCAAAGTCACACAACAATTTCATACCACAGTCCCATCACTAGAACACTTGTAGCCTGACATCACAGCCCTGCTCTGTCATGGTTACAGCCACAAGGCAGGATGTGCCTGATGGAGAAACACTAATCATGATGGTGACATGCCCTTGGGGGGGATTAGTCCATGATGTCCCCTTCAGAAGAGCACACCTGTGCTCTTGTACCCCTCATTATTCCCTAGCCACATCTGTCCCATGCTGATCCCAATGTGACCATGTTTTCTAGACTCTTATCACTTGTGTCCCATTTTTACAATAAGTCAGATTAATTTTCTCCTTTCTAGTCTAATTCTAATCTTTTATTTTTTACACCCAGGTTTCTAGATACAGTTTTGGTTGAGGGATTGTCTCTTGCACATAGTAGCTATCCAATTATTATATTTTAACAAAATGACTTTGAACTTCTAATAACCATTGTAATGTTGTTCCTCTTTCCTCCGAAGCCTTAGCCTCTGTTTTTCCAATTTGCTTCTTAGCTTATTTATGGAGGCAGTGCCAGCCGTCTAGATTGCAAACTGTCCCTGTCACTCAAGTTCCTGCTGTGTTGGGGTAATTTAGTCAATATGCTATAATGACCCTGACAAGGGTATATTTCTGCTAGAACTGCCCTCAATATTTCAGTGCTCCTATTGTCCTTGGAGCCAACGTGCTCAGAATGTTAATCTAAACTTTTTTGCCCACTCATTATACAGTGGAAGTCAGACACATATTAATTTGTTGTTGCCCTCCGTTTCTCACACCCTGTCTGTGTTTGAATCCAGTGCATTAATGCTTACTAGGCGTCGGGAGCATTCTCAGTTTTATCATTTTGATAAGGCATTGCTCTCTGTTGCATCAGCCTGATTGGACACTATGCCCTGTATGTATCTTGTGAATCATGGGAGCCGGGTGAGGATGGGGGTGCAGGGACACCATTGGCCTGGCGATTAAAAACCTGCTGTGCTCTCCACACAACAAACTGCATGAGCTTAAGGAGCTGGCTTCATTAATGTGTTTCACTTCCTTTCATTGTTCTGTTTCTAGTTTTTTCCATATAGCTTAGTAAGTCTTTGAATATCACAGCCAGACACTAGGTCTGGAACGCCTTCCTTCAAAGGTCTTTGGAGCTCTGTCAGCATGGCTGGGGGCTGGGTAAGGCTGTCTGGGCTTCCTGTGCCCTGTGGCTGGAGGCCTCCCTCTGCCTTTGCTGAGACTGGATTTCTGAAAACTGCCAGTTCACAGTACTCAAGGCTTCCCTACAGGCTCACACCTGCCTCTCCAGCCACTGCTGGAGAGTTCCTGTTCACAGAAAACCCAATCAAATTTTGAAACTTTTCTAAATCTACTTTTGTGCACCTGTGTGAATGCAGAAGGAGATGGAAGGCAGAAAGTCAATGAGCAGGCCTATAAGTGATGTTAATAATAAACCAGCTCAGACAAATATTTGCTGTCATTATCTTCTTACTATAAAGTGCTGCCAGATGCTCTAAAACCCAAGAGTCCAGGTGGACCAAGTAACCTCCACAGACCACCATTGCCACCTCCACCAGCCACTCTCTCAAACCTTCCTGTCCCCCTGCCAGGGATCATGACATAAAAAATATGAAAGAGAAGCTGTGCAATGTAGAAAAAATTGAAGTGAGAAAGCAAGAGATGAGAGTAACTTTGGAGACTGATGCAAGTGCTGAAGTAAATAAGCCAAGGAGATGTTAGAAAGGGGAATCAGGGAGGTGACATTTGAGTTGAAGCCTCAAAGGATCAGGCTCCAGCACTGTCTTGTCTGTTTCCCCACCAAGAGAAGCCAGAAGCCAAATGGAGAGGGGAGAGTCTGTCCTCTTACCTACAAAACTAGAAGCAATCATTAAATGTCTTGGGCTTTTATTGATCGGTTTCCTAATAGCTCTGTAAGGAGAAAGCAGAATTTTAATGATCCTTAAAGATCTTGCAAATGTCTGTTTGTTTGGGATTTTTTGGTGGCACTGGAGTTTGAACACAGGGTCTCACGCTTGCTAGGCAGGTGCTCTTACCGCTTGAGCCACTCCACAGCCCAAGATCTTGCAAATATCATTGGCCCATTGTCAGCACATCTTAGGGAATAAGGGGAACCTGGGACTTGGGAATAAGAAAACCCCATGCCACGTCCTGGGGGAAATTGTAGGAGAGAAGAGGCAAGTGGCATAAGAGCACTTGTAATCCCACGTGGTTTGGGGAAGGGGATGGGACAGAGTGTGCCTGACACTGGAGCACAGGAAAAGACAGAGACTGCACTGCCCAGTGCGTCAGCGCATGGACTCAGATTACTTGAGTTCAAATTTCAGCTCCACAACTTGTGACTGTGTCAGCTTGGGCAGCCTACTTAATCATTCTGACTCTCAGTTTCCAGATCAGCACAACAAGAACAATCGTAATAACACTTATTTAAAACACCAGTCTACATGGTTCACAGGCCTTACCTAACACTGGGCCTGGACATTTTTTTTTCTGATGGTCACTATCATTTTTTGACTTCCCTTATTACTGGACAGATGTGGAGTTGTTAAGGAATGCTGCTTCTGGCCAGTTTTGCAGAGATCCTTCCTGTGGGGAGAGTTTTGTGGCCTTTCTATCTAAAGTCTACTCTCTCTTTTATTAGGCAATCTGTGGTCCCTAATGAGAGAGCAGTGGGTAGCATGGAAACATGAGATCAAGTGAAGGAATCACAAAGCTAGAACTGCGCAGATGGCCTATGGACCAAACATGCATTTCTGTAATTTTAACCCCTGTCTCTTCCTTCTCCCTTATTTCCTGTTGGACACAGGTTTTACTGTGCATCACCTACACCCCGACATTTGACCTGAATGGAAGTGCAGTGCTGAAGATAGCCGAGGTGAGTACCTCCTGTGTTTGTGCCTTCTGCTCACAGCTGCTTTGCCTCTCACTAGGATAAACACTGGAGTGGAACTGAGCCCCAGCAGTGGGTGAGACTCTCCTTGTTCACCTTAAGGAATTTCAGCTAAGGAATTGTTTGTGGGCAGCATGCTATGTGGCCCGCCACCCTTACTCCTAATGCCATGTGTCCCTTAGCCATCTGCATGCTGGTGCTTGCTTCACTTGAGGCTTTAACTGTGGGAATAACCGTACCAGGTCTACTCTGCTCTACTCAGGCATGTTGCTTTCTCAGTTTCTTTTTCCTGAGAGTAATGGCTAAGCATTTGGTTTTTTAAATGGTTTTTAAGAAACCAAGTATTCAATTTGAAGAGAGATTTATTCGTCCCATCCCATGGCTATCCCCTAAGCCCTGATGAATGCATTTTGTAGTAGACATAGTTGGAAAGGCCTCTGTTCAATCTGTACGCTAGCATAACATAACACGTGCCTTCCAGCATGCCCAAAATATGTCTGATGGAGAACCTAGCTTCTTGAGTGGCTGCATTGTCTCTGGCCTTCCAGAACATCATCATTTCAAGCTGAACTTCACCACACTTAGAAGAATTTTCCTTCCTTTGCGTGAAAAAAATATCTTCAGGATTTGCTTATTCTGGCAAGAGTACACATCCAAACTATAAAGAGGCAATGATTTTCTGAATTCTAAAATCATGGAGAAATGGCCTGATTATCAGCACTTAAGAGTAGTAGTTATTAAGCAGCTATATGTGCTATTTATTTTATAAATATGGCGTTGTATGGAATTAAAGAGTGCAATTAAGAGGATTTTTTTCTTGGCAGTCCTGGGGATTGAACAAGGGCCTCTTGCTTGTTAGGCAATGTTCAACCACTGAGCTTACATCCCTAGCCTAAAGGAAATCATTTTGAGCAGGTGGAGAATGTATAAAAGACAAGCAGCCAATCAGCTGAGCCCTCATTACACTATAAATCAGTTTCCAAATATGTATCCATAGATGTAGACAAACACTTTTCCTTAGCACATTTACATGCTTTACTCTTTGTAAGTAATGACATAGGACAGTTATTGATAATTGTTTCCAATAGAATTTTAAGAGCTTTCATGAGTGTTCTTATTTGTAGGTTCACTTGTCACAACAGTGTGGTTTCAGAGAACAGCAAGAGCAGGATTAGCACATAAGGAGCTTACTAGCCCTCACCATCCAGAAAAATATGGGGACATGCTATATGCCATTGCCCAGCAGTACAAGGGTGGCGCCCAGGAGAGGGGGTGGAGCCCAGGAGGAGGGGCAATAAGTTATAGGGCTTCAGGAAGGAGGGCTTCTGGAAGCTCCATGCTACCCTTGGAGAGGAAGAGGAAGCTTTCTCCATCATCTTCACTGAAATCAGTTTTGGAATGAGAGTCTGAATGACTCAAAATGTGCAGTTCCTAAACAGTGGATGCAGTGCCAAAACCAGAAAAGCAATGGCACAACCAAAAAAGAAAAAATCTTAGCCTAAGATCCACATAAAGACGAAGGCATTTGAGCCTGGTATAAGGATGGGCTCTGGAGCGCCACTGTTTGGTGCAAATCCCGGGTCCCCCACCTCCCCAGAGGGTTTCTATGGCTTCCATTGGTATCATGTTTGCTTCTGTAAAAGAAATGATGAGTACACCTATCTAACAGTGTGTTTCTAGCAATCACACACAAAACTATAATCCATGTAAAAAGCTATTACTGTAGGTCCAACCCTGTAGTAAGTGTTAAGTGTTTGTCGTGTCTTTTTTGAAATAGTTAGAGAAGCCATTAAAACAAGCCATTAAAAACCCTTGAAATGGTGGGAAGGAATTTAGCTGTCCTCTTCTTTCTTGTACTGGTATACATTGATAATTACTCAAGGATGGTGTTTACCCTGAAACCTGTTGATCAGGAAGTAGGATGTGTACTTAAGAATGAAAAATGAGACTATTTCCTCAAGGTGCTGCTGAAGCTATAAAAGGACCATTAAACTCTCAAAGTGTAAATAAGAAGGCAACCTTCATTTTATGTCTAACTTTAACTTGCTTAATTAAGCTACAATTATGAAAGTTTTTTCAGAAGAGTATTTTCTTGATTACAGTAGGAATAAAAAATACCGCCACATTTTAAAAATGGACAGTTACAAAATATTCAACAAGTATTATCTGTTCAATGTCACGAACAGTCATTACTAAACCTCTGTTGGATACATAGTCTTCCTCTTCATTGAAAGCTGAGGCCAATTTTTTTCTTTTTAGCATTATACACAGACTAGCGATCTGTTGAATTTTCCAAAGATAGTTATTTTAATATCAGAAAAGGCTGAGGGTGTAGGAATTGCCAAGGACTTGTAATAAAGGAAAAGATCAAGTCATAGCCAAAAGCTCTCTGGGGCTAATTTGAAGTTGTTTAATGACATTGTTCCATTTAGAATGATTTGGGACATGTCTGCGTGCCTACTGAAGACTCCTCTATGGAATTTCTCAGAGGCAGAAAGCCCAGGTTGTAAATGTGTATTTGAAGGTTTGGTCTTACCAACTTCTGGAACTTCTAGTCTTTGATCCAGTGGCATTCTGACAGGATTGGGCAAAACCCATTTCAATGACCATTGCTTTTTCTCTGACTTTCATATTCTCAGGGACCTCCCTTTCTCACTGCTTCCATCCACCCATCTGTCCATCCAAACATGACTAGTGATAATAACTACTAGTCACTAAGTCCTAAGGCATGACAGTGACTAGCATTTTGTATATATTCTCCTTTACTCTCCACCACAATCCAGCTAAATAAAGAACCACAAATGAGTTTAACTTGCTTGCCCAAGTTTCTGTAACTATTCAAACCTGGCCTTTTACTGTGCAAACATGCTATTAACCACTATGCTGTACAGTCTTAGAAAATGTTAGTAGAGTCTTGCCATAATATTGGTAACCAACTAAAATTCCTAAGCATTGTGTCCCCCTTGGGCCTTCCCTGAGGGCCTAAGTTGTTTTTGTATGTGGTGTTTTTGCAAATGAAGCTGAAAGAAGTATGGAGATATTCTACTTTTTTTGTGACCATAGATTCAAGTGACCATTAGGAGTGTGCCACTGTCTCGGACATCTCAACTTATTGATGTTTTATCTTTTCTGAGCATTATGTCGCCATCAAAAGATCTAGAGTTAGTAGTAGTTCTGCTTGTTAACCCTTGGGAGCTTAAAAACATTGAGACTCAAGAACTGCCCCCAAAGATTTTTATTTAACTCTTCTAGTTGTCATGGAAGTATTTTCTTTAATTGGGCTCATTTCTAGCCTTTGAGATGTTTCATGATACTTTTTTTTTTACTCTGATGCACTATTCTGAGACAAAAAGTAGCCTACAACTAAAGGACAGTCTCCATATATATTTCAGAAGAAAGCTAGGCACGATAACCTATGCCTAGAATCCCAGCTACTCTGGAGCTGGAGATAGGGAGGGTCATGGTTGGATGCCAGTCTAGGCAAAAAGCTCGTGTGGCTCCATCTCAACCAATAAAAGCTGGGCCTGGCGACGTGCCTGTCTTCCCAGCTATGCAGGAGGGAAAAATGGGAGGATCCCAGTCCAAGCCAGCCTGGGCAAAAACACAAGACCCTATTCAAAAAATACCTAAAGCAAAAAGGCTGGAAGTGTGGTTCAAGTGGCTTAGGTGGTAGTGCCAGCCTAGCAGGCAGGTGCAAAATCCTGAATTCAAACCCCAGTACTGCCAAAACAGGACAACAACAACAACAAAAAAATTTTCTTCCAAGTTGAGATCCAAAAGAGAAACCAGCCAACTTCCCTACTCACAGGGTGATCAGACTTACCTATCCGTATATTTCCCAGGAATAATACAACTTCAGTTCCCCCTGTGTGTATGTTTGTACTGATTCAATGAGGTGCATCTTGCTACCTACCCACCTGTTAGGAAGGAGGCCTCTTTCAGAGGCCTCTTTTAGTTACCTGGTGACTGAGATGTCACCATGATTTATTATAGCATGTAGTCATTCAGTGATAACCAAAATTTTCTCTAGTTTTTCTGGATCAACAAGCGTTTATAGTCTTCCTTATATAGAGTATGTTTCTTTTGCTTTCTTGTAATTCAATCTCTGATCCTTTCTATCCTTAATCACCATAAATTATTTTTCATCTCCAGTTTCTTTTTCCAGTTGAAAATATACTAGCTCTTCCTTTTATGGAATTGATGATTCAGTATTGTGCACATTTTTAACCCAGCACCACATCACTAACCCCATTCAGACAGGAAAGAGAAGGCACTTGTGGAATTCAACAAAGTGAAGGTCATATGTATTTTGCAAAGCTAAGCAAATTTCTCTTTAGGTACCTCTTTTAAAATTTAGGCTCACTTTGGCCAATATGTATTGAAGAGCAACTGTGTTCCACTCTGCTACTTCTCACCAATAATGTGACAGTTCCACCCTGATTTTAACCTAGTATTATTATTCATCAGTTCACTTACCCAATACTCAAAAACTTTTATTGTGTACGCATGTCTTTAGACTTGGCGGTTTTGTGTTCTTTTTCCTTCTGCTTTTGAGTTTGTCTTTGTTTTGTTTTTGTTTTGCTTCATTAACCACTGATGTTTTTGCTCTCAGTTTTGTTTAGCATGTCATAAAGCTGGACGTCCACAAATGCATGAAATGATCAAAATGTCCATTCTGACCCTCCTCACTGCCCTGTGTCTTCGTGCGTTCCCTGGTGATCAGGGGCCTGTGGCTTTCCCCAAGGTATTTCACTTGGCCCTCTGAGCCTCTGCCAAGGTGCAGGCCTGAAGCATTTCAAGAGTCAGTTCTACATAATGAAAGCAAAGGACATGGGGAGGTAGAACAATATTGGGGGGACTAAGAGGAGAACACATGAGCTCTTTTCCGGAAAGTCAGCCTGCCTTTGGACTTGACATTCTTTTAACTTCACTTATCCACTGCACTCATTTTGGTACTGCTCTGTGGTGGAGAAAGAAAAGCATTCATTTTGTGAAAAATCTCTGATCTTGAGGGCAGTGCTCAGGTTTAAGATGGAAGCCCTAGTTCTGTGCCCTTTTGGTTTGCCAATTTTATTATTACTATAGCAAGTACAAGAAGCTTTCTTTAGGAGCTATCAGGATTGCTGACAAAGCATTTCTTCCTGAGTACCTAGAGGTAGCGATGCTATCAACAAGATGGTAATGTTTATATTTAATATGGGTCTCTTTGTTGTAGTCGGTATATATATCTATATTCCCAACTTTGGTAGAATGAGCTTCTTAAATACTTTTCCTTAGCCGAGTAAACTAAGAGGTTTTCCTTAATAAAATACCTCCTGTGATAAGTCATGTCCAATGTTTTCCCCATGGTATTAGACCAAAAACAGTGGGGACATTAAGACTCACACACAAAAGAAATGTGTGTCATTTGCAAAGTTCTTTTCTGTATATAACACTGTTATAAAAAATCTTATTCCTTGGGTGTACTTTTTTTCATGGGTATAAAGGGACTGATAGACTTTCTTAAGGGAGGTTGCCTTGTGCGTGTAGCTCAGGGTTCAAGAGAATTTATATTAAGTGTGCAGCTGAGCTCTCAAAACAGTTGTCCTTTCATCTTCAATGCTTTACACTTTTAAGTCTTAAAAGTCCTCCTTAAATGCATACATAAAAGCTTAAAAATTAACACTTATAAAGATTTCTTGGAAAAATGTATGATATAAAAAAATCTGTTAATTGCATGGTACAAAAGATACTTGTGTGTCTAATGTGACTATGGAGAATTTGACTTCATCAAAGTACAACGCTGAACTCATTTAGAAGTGTTTCAAGTTTTCTAAATTATTTCATCACATGCCAAACAGAAGTGTTGGGGATTAAAACACTTTTTAAAGCATGTGTAAACTATGTCCCTTCTTATCCATTATAACCCATAATCATTTGAGAAAATGAACTTAAAATTCACACATCCTAAAAAGGTTTATGAAAAGTTGTTTGTAATTCACTGTTTTTTAACTATACAATGAATTGATGTAGGCCAATTTCCAAATTCAATGTTAAGTTTCAAATGCTCCTTTGAAATATTAAGCAACCTCTAGGAGCTAAACTAAACTTTCAAATTGTACTTACTTTGGGGGCTTGGAGGTGTAGGTCAGTGGCAGAGCACTTTCTTAGTGTGCACAAGGCATACTAAGCACCACAAAAAGAAAAAGAAAATGTTTACTTTACCTGGTTAAGCTGCTACACATATCTTAATATCTAGCCTCTCATCTCAATTAACAATCATCCAATCAAATTGTCCATTTAGGCAAAAACCTCTGTTTTCATTAGAGATAATCTTAAAGCTATCCCTAGAAAAATAATTGAGGTGCATTAAGTCCCTCTTTTCATCTTGTTATCTTTAACTGTTTTGTGACATTCAAAGAATAGAAGAATATCTTACAGTGGAAAAAAAAAAGACAAATTTAAAGTGTGCCCATCCCTGTAGCTTGAGGAAAATTAGTGGCAATAAAGCCTGGGAAGTCATACCATTTAAAATCATCATTATCAAATAAGGGATTTTTGCTTTTAAAAATTGGGATTTCTCCATCAGTAACCACCAGGGACTCATCTTAGGTTCAAGTAGAAAGACCCAAAGAGGCCACAACTGACTGCTCATGCGTTCACTCAGTAGGACACAGGTCAGGAAACTGAAGTAGCATAGTATCAGGCATGTGTCCTTCGTAGGAGCCCTCACAGGTGACCTCGTGGGTGTAGAGGATGAGAGCACTTCAGAAGGAACTGTCAGGACAGAATCCCCTTCTACCAGGAATTTACAGTTGATTCGCAGCTGCTCCCATTCAGGTGCAGCTTAGCAATCAGGAAACATTTTCCCATAAGCTACTCAAATAGATTGTTGTGGTGGTGACAGTACCAGGGATTGAACCCAGGGCTTCCTGTTTGCCTAGCAAACGCTCTACCACTTGAACCACACCCCCAGTCCTTTTCCCTCCAGTTTGTTTTTCAGATGGGCCTTGTGCTTTTACCAAGGTGGCCTCCAACCTTGACCCCCTACCTATCTATGCCTCTTCCTAGCTGGGCCCATAGGCAGATGACATCTTGCCCAGCCTGGTTTTGTTTTCCTTATTTGTTTTTAAATTTTTGGCACCCCTCGGGGGTTGAACTCAGGGTTTCAAGCTTGCTAGGCAAGTGCTCTACCACTTGAACCATGCCTCCAGACCCCAGCTTAGTTTTGAGACAGTTTTGCTAACTTTTGCCTAGATTGGCTTTGAGCTGCAATCCTCCCATCTCCACCTCCCAATTAGCTGGCATTACATGTGTGGGCCACCACACCTGGCACCCATTTCCATAAACTGTTCTACTTTCATCAAATATCCAAGAAGGACACAGTTACAGAATTAAACCAAGGTCAAATTTGTTTATAGTGCTGGCAAAGTGTTTCCATAACTCTTTACCCACACTTTATAACCCATGAGTTAATAAATTCTATTCTACTCTGCCATGAAGGGAGCTTTTTTCAGCTTCCTGAATTTGTTCTTAGAATTATTTGGTTCATATAAAACTTGCTACTTTGCATTCCCTGGTCATCCTCAGGGAAATCTTACTTTTTCCTATATGCTTAAAAACAAATTTCCAGAGATCTTAAACATGTTTGACTATCTTCATTAATAAGAAGTCTGAAGTCAGGCTGACTTTCTGTATTAGAACTCAGTGTCCTCACTGGTTAATACCAAAGAATGTTAGTGATAACCTGACGTCCTGAGCATGCATCTTGCTACCTTATTTCCTTACCAGGTGTGCATCGAGACATACACATGCAGCTGTCACCAGCGTAGTATAAACACTGCTGTGCGGGCGACCCTCAGTCAGATGCTGAGTGACCTGACTTTACAGCTCCGACAGAGGCAGGAGAACACGGTGAGCCTGTGCCACGCCACATCCAGCATGGTCTTGGTGGTGTCTATGTGTGTCCTAGCATGCTGTGTGACCTATATCTGAGGACCCTCCTACCATGGCTTCTCCCCACTGGCAGTACTTAGGAAGGGCTTGTTTGTTTTGGAAGAACAATTACTTAGATCAGTTAAGCTGCTTAGAGTCACTTTTTAATCTTCTTATATTCAACATTTTAATCTAAAATATTGTGATGACCAATGTGAAATTAGGAAAAATGAGTGGCAGTGCATCTCATGATTGTAAGGTCTGGTGTTTTCCTTGGTCAACTAAAAGGTTAGGACAAGAGGTTCCCCTCACTTGCTGGGGCTGTCCTTTCCTCTGATGTCATAGCCTACCAGATATTTTCACTCTAAAAGGGAATAGATCATCTGAAATGAGTTTCTAAGGAAAACTTAAATGCACTTGGCTTTTTGTATATGCCATGAGTTATTTTCTGGGAAGGTCAATGAGAGGATGATTCCTCTCTAAAATTGATGTTTTTGTTTCGTTTCTAAATCTGCCTCTCATCACAACTCAGATTAAAATTCTCAGAAAATCTAGCAAGGAGTGCTCTAAAGTAGCATTAGTTAGTTTTTAAATAGGAAATACAGTTGAGACAGAAAGATCTCAGAAATTAACTTTACAGAAAGCAAGGTTTCATGTTTAATTTCAGTGTTGTCTCATTTTTAGCTTTAGCTATTTTCTAATTTTTAGAAAATCATAGAGTTGAGGGAAACCTTACAGATGGTCATGTTAAGTGTCTTTATTCCTCATTTCACAGATGAGATGAAGCCCACAGAGATGAAATTGAAATGTAAAATAATGAGCTTATTAGGACAGAGGCAGAAGGAAAGCCCTGGACTCCCAGCTTGCTCTCACTCCATATGAGCTATGGCAGCCAGGGTTGAAAAACAGCACTAATCTGGCAAAACAAATATTGAGTTTTTTTCTTTTGTGTTTGCTGTGTCTGAAGCCTAAGTTTCTATTAAAATTGTTAATGAGATATTTTTATTACTTTAGCTCATCCCTTGTTAAAAATAATTCCATCTACACTAGGATTTTAAATATAAGTGCAGGAATAGTTATTTTTAAATCTATAAATAGACTCCAAATCAGAAGAAAAAAGCATTTTTTAATGAAACTAAATATAAAATGTTAAGAATTTGTATATTAATATGCAGTCATGTTCTGTCCTCGGTAAATGATAACACAATTAAATACTCTAATATTAAACAATATCTTAATGTTTTAAAATGAAACATTGTAGTTTCAAAGTGCTTTCAATTTTGTTCACTTAATCTTATTTTTTAAATTTTGAGGAGAGGGCAGTCATACACCATGTTTTTTTGGTCAGTGACAGACCACATAAATGACAGAATCTTACAGGGAACTCAAGGGTATTGTAGACTGCACCATCTCTCTCTGCAAGTACAATCTGTGATACTCACACAACAACAAAAACCAATCAGCACTAAATTTCCTAGAGAGTGTCCCATCACTAAGTGACACATGACTATAAAGTTGCAAGTCAACTATCTCAGTCTGTTAGCTTATATCGCTCTTCCATAATTGTGACAGGTGTAGTTGAAGAGCCCTGGATTGTACTACAGAGTTTATCTGCCTCTGTTATACCCAGGTGTGACCAATCAGTCTTCTGGTCCTACTCATAACTGAACATCTGGACTCACCCCAACCAGAAGCAGGATCCTAAGTTAGTTAGGAAATAGTGTTTCCTGTTATTTCCTCTCTATTACTTGTGGATCCCTTTTGGAAAGGTGAGTTCACATCCCAGGAAACAATTTTCAGAACGCTAATGTTTAAAGCATTTGTGGTGTCTAGAGGAAGACACAGGTTTTGCCACATAAGAATTAGATATTTTTCCAAACACTATTAAAGAGGAGAAGTCCACAGGAATGGTGAAGTCTGTTCTAAGAGGCTGTGTGTTCCCCTGGGGACACACAGTACTACCTTGGAACAATGGGTAGACTTTGTAGCAAAGATACCACAGGCCACCTGAGAATTAGAAAGACCTAAATACAGTGGAAAGAGAATAAATAATGTAGAAAAGAAATTACTGACACGAAGGGTGTCTTCAACCTGTCCCCTCCCTACTCCCAGGGCAGGTTACAATTTTGATTCTGTTTCCTCAGGAATCCAGAGTTACTGTCCAGTTTTATTACTGAAGTATTTAGATGATGATAGCCACTGTGAAATTCTAAATTGCTCATTTCAAAAGGCAACAATGCCACATGTAAATATTGAGGGGTGGGGATGGAGGTTCATCTGCCCTTACATATAATTCTGGTAAGTTTCTTTTGAAAATGTTGTTCTAACCTTAGGTTTAGCTATAGACACTGATGCAACATTTCATAAAAATTGCTGTGGAGCTGCTGAGCTTGCAAATTATGAACGGAGAAGAGAAGACTTGTGCCTGTAGCAAGTTTAAAATCACCAGCAGGATGGGATGACTTATATGTCTGGTGGTTAATGGTCACAGACATGCCTCCTTGTCATCTCCTTGTGCAGAGGATTGGTAGTGTGAAGGGTTTCCTTCCCTTCGCAGCTCTGTGGACACTGAGCAACGGCTGAGATGGAAGTGAGCGTTTTTACATCCATTTTTCCCTCGGTGCTGTCTCTGCCCTAATAGTTCTGGCTCCACATAGCAGCAGCTGGTCTGATGCCACTGTTAATTTGCTCCTCTTTCAAACAGGACCATGTTGCTCTGAGCTGTGGTTCTCTTTGACCTGTATTTTGAAGGCCGCAATTTGGTCTTTCTTATGACTAGTCTACATCTGAGGGCCAAACACAGTGTAGTCTATGATCTTGGGAGAAATTATTGTCTGTGCAAAGCTTAACTCATCTCTTTAGGTAGGCATTGCCGCAAGTCATAGATCAGGAACCTGGAATCATAAAGCTCACCATGGGGCTTAAACTCCCAAGTAGTGGATTCTAAAGTGAATTTTTGAGGGAACTAATGGAGCGGAGTTCTAAACATCACAGTCTTTCTTGTAAATGCAGTGAATGGTGAAATGCTGTCAAGAGCTGGAGTGTGTGCTTAGCTCAGGTAGCTGAAACCTGAGCACTCGGGATGCCAGTTCACATTCTAGAAATTTCCATTGGCTAAGACTCGGAATTTGTACTGCATAAATCTCCTAATTGTCTGTGTGTGTCTCCCTCACTAGATAATTGAAAACCCAGATGTCTCGCAGGAATTCGGGAGTCAAGGTATTGAATTTGATTTTTCACTAGTTCAGTTTACAAAGGAGGTACAAGAATGCCTACTATGTGCATGGTGTCGGGGGTGTACAGATGACAAGAGCTCTGGTGTCGGTTCCTGCTCTCCTTGGAGGCTTTCCTTGGCTTTGCCTCTCTGGGTTTTACCTAAATGCTGCCTTCCTTCTGTTCCTGTGCCAACTGCACCTACTCGTGTTCCAACTATGTAAAGAAAAGTGACTCTGGATGTTCCTCCCATTTGGAGGCTTTTTGTTTATTTTTTGTTTTAGGATTTTGATTTTTGGTTTTTGGTTTTGTTACTTTGTTCTCCATGAAGCCAGATTCAATTGCTAAAATGACAGTTGGGAAGAAGGCATAAAACCCTGATTACCAGGCAGCACGAGGCACCAAAACTTTGCCAGATACCAATTTCTTAACATGAAAAATAAGTCACCATACAGGTTGTCTGGCACACAGCCCAATTTAAGTCACTGATGAATTCAAGTTAAGGAACTTTCTTTCTCATCCACAGGGTCTACATACAATTGCCAAGCAATTTAATTTTCAAGAATAGCTTTGAGAGTATTATTTTTACAGAAAGATATGGAAAATTCAAATCTTTTAGTTCAAACAATGAAATGTATGTTTTATTTCAGAATTTACTCAGTAACTTTAAAAACAGTAGAAAAATCTGTTTTATGGGTTTTTCCAGCTAATAGAGAGAAAAGGTTGGGAATGGGGAGAGGATGAAAAGGGAGGGATGAGGGGAGACAGAGAAACATCTGTACAGCCATAATTAAAAGAAAAAGAACAAGAGAAAGCAATGAGAAAGGGAAATGGCTTCAAGTCGTTTACTCTAAAGCCTTCTGTAATGCATCGTTTTAGTCCCATCTTGCCTCATTCTTGGGCTGTATGCCGGGAAGTGTCACAGCATCTTTTCTGCTTTTGATGCTCTCAAGGATATGCTGCAAGATTCCCCACCTGTCCTTTCCTCCTCAACACTAAGGCTTTTGCATTCTCATAAAACTGTCTCTTAATGTAAGATAGTTTTATAGACTAAAAAGGGAGTCAAAGTCATTTTGATCAAGTATATATCTCTAAAAATATATATTAGCAAATCAGGCATAGCAGGGAAGGCCTATAATTCCAGTTGCTTGGGATACTTGGGAGACTGAGGCAAGCAGGAGAATTTCAAGTTCAAAGCTAGCCTGAGGCGCTCTCTCTCTCTCCCTCTCTCTCTCTTTCTCTTTCTGTCTCTCCCCCACCCTCAGTGTGTGTGTGTCATCTGTCTGTCTGTCTTGCCACCTTCCAACACTGCTCGTTCTTTCTCTTACATTCTTGCCATTTTTTCCTCCATCTTTGATGACCTCATGGCCATTCATTCATTTATACATTCATCAGATACTAAGCCACATTTGCATAGATGCATACGGTTTTTATAGCCGAAGACAAATGTTTCCACTTATGATTTCAACAATTCGGTGAAATTCTGTTGTTTCTTTCATTTGTCAAAGGGGAAACCCAAGCTTACCCCAGCTCACACAGACAGCAAGTTGTGGACTTGTACTTGAACAGATTCCAGAATCCAGCTTTTACCCTCAGGGCATCTGTGGAATTTCAATTCTAGTTTCTGGAAAATAGAGCATGTTTGGAAAATTATTTTTCTGACACTGGCTATCACTCCGTTACCAACAAAAACCATGTGCCCTGTGTATACTGAGCAAGCAGTTAAAGTAGTGAAGCTGGTGACTGTGCCATCTTGCCCCCATTGTCTAGTTTCTTATTTCCAGAAGCCCATCTTTTGGTTTTTTTGTTTTTGTTTTTGTTTTTTACCATGATGCCATATTTTATATCTCTGGGACACAACTCAGACCTCCCCAGGAGACTGTGAAGTTCAAGAGGTCAGAAAAAGGGATCCATGGAGAGCCCATTGACCTAAATACTAAGAAAATCATCATCAATTGGGTTATTTTTTTAAATTCATCAAATCCTTTTTCATTAAGTGTGAATGCATTTTACTAATAATGAGAACCAACCTATCGTTCTCTTCCTGGCTATCTTTTGAATGTTTTACTTTAGAAAGGAATGATTATATAATTAGATATATCTAATGAGTACACCTAATTCTTACCTTTTCTGTGAGTGATTGTTCTGATGGCCTAAGAGACAGTCCGTATCTGGAAATTACCTTTCTATCCTGAAAAGCCCCAAAAGCAGAGAATGGGAGGACACTGAAGGAACAGCAGGGTCCCCACCCGTGCATGCCTAATGCCTATCACCTCCTCTGTTTTGAAGGGTCAACAGTAGAGACCCTCTGTGACGACGTGGTCTCTGTCCTCACTGTCCTGTGTGAGAAGCTACAAGCCTCCATAAAGTAAGTGCCTTTCCACAATTGCTCTTATCTGGCAGTGGTCTAGTTCTGAAATAACTTCTGTCTGCAGCATCACTTAAATTACAGATTATAGAGACAGTAGTTCCCGCCCACGGGTATTCACCTGTCATTCCTGAGAAATATATTCAGAGACCTCAGGCAATCCCAAATTACCAAATACCATTACTGAAGGATATAATTTTCTGAACTGAAAATGGGAAAACAATACCTTGCAAAGACGAGCTACTCCCTTGAGCATGGAGTGAGTGGAAAAAGCATGGGGTTAAGAGCTAGTTGACATGGGTGCCAGTGGTGACTCAGGTGTGGCCCTGCTGCCTGATTGTAAATGACTCCTCTCATTGGACTCCTTGCACCTCCTTCCTCTGTGAAATACCAGTTCTGGATTCTGTGGACCGTCTCTGTTCCTTCTGTGAGCTCATGCACATAGCTTTAAAAAGGGCCTGGTACGCTGACTTTTATATACTTTCTTATATTTATTTTTTTGCATGTTGGATTAATCAGTGGTGTTTGTTCATTTGGGTGATTAAGTTAAGAAGACAACATGATATATTTGATATATTGCAATAACTTTTGAAAATGCCACCATGTACCCCACCCTGCACAACAATTAAAAAAAGAAGAAGAATAAGAATAAGACAATGTCTGCATCCAGAGTAGTCAAACTCAGAAAAAAACAGACTTTCTGAGAAGGGATGAAGTCGGTGCCTGCTACACATGGTGAATTGCAAAATTCTACCACAAGATGCGATTCTCAAGTGCCCTTTGAATTAAAAAGGATGCTGTAGACTATCATGTACTGGTAACTAAGGGATTTGCTAATGCAGGAAAGCTTCCACTCGTGTGTTTTAACTACGGTAATAGATGGGAGATATGATCTAGCTGCACATGTGAACGAGGTCTCTCACTTAGCTTTAAACTTGGTTTTGGCAGAAACTTGTTTTTGTTGTGTAGTTTTTGTTTTCTCGGAAATTCAGGATTATTTTAAAGCTAGGCTTAGAAGCATTCCTACAAGTTGTTGCCAGCTGGTTTCTCTATTAATTTATGCACTATTCCTATAAGCCACCTGCATGTTTTGGGCAAATGAAATTCTTCATATCAGGCACTTAAAGGTCAAATACTAAAAAGGAGAGATTACTGTAGTGGTTACAAGGTGGGATGGGAGGAAATGGAGAAAGAAAACACGTGGAGTGAGTAAGTGAAAAGATCTAATGTGGAACACGAGGCCTGTAGTTATGGATGCTGGGTTTATTCAGCACTTTTCCTAAGCCAACAATTATAGCTGCTCTTGCCACATGAGGGGAAATGGATAAGCTCTGTGAAATGATAGATGTGTTAATCTGTTTCACAACAGTAAGCATTTTACTCTATGTATGTATCGCATAACGTCATACTCTATGCTATTCACAGAAAATGAGGGGTCTTTTTAATTCATGGGTGGGATAAACCGAAAAGAAATAGCACTTAACTTCTTCCCCACCTCACCCTCAAATTTCTCCCACCCCTGAGCCCTAGGCAGGTGGCAGATCTGAGTGAATCTCATAGCACATTAAAGAGGCTCTTGATGAACCCTGCTCAGGTGCCTTCTTTCCTGGACATTGGAGCACTAGAGCTGGCACACAGATCACCAACCTAGCCTGAGGGCTCCAGTACCAAACTACCCCGCCATGCCACCTGGTTTGCTGGGGACAGTGCTAGTATATGCCTATTGTGTGATCATTGTAATCACCCCTCTTCACTCTCAGCAGTGTCCTGGATTGGATGGGTTATGTATTTACTCATCAGCAACCATGGTCTTCATCTCTTCTACTGCCAACTTCTCCCCAGTCCTGCGCAGGGCCTCTCCATCATAGCAGAGCCAGCTGTTTCGTCAGAACTGGAATATGTTTCCCCGTCACATTTTCTCCTAAAACCCTTCAAGAGTGGTATTTAGAATATGATCAAAGTCAAGGGCAAACACAACAAGGGGATTGGACTTTGAGCACATGATAAAAGCGAGAGCACACAAGGGAGGGGTGAGGATAGGTAAGACACCTAAAAAACTAGCTAGCATTTGTTGTCCTTAACGCAGAGAAACTAAAGCAGATACCTTAAAAGCAACTGAGGCCAATAGGAAAAGGGGACCAGGAGCTAGAGAAAAGGTTAGATCTAAAAGAATTAACCTAGAAGGTAACACACACACACAGGAAATCAATGTGAGTCAATGCCCTGTATAGCTATCCTTATCTCAACCAGCAAAAACCCTTGTTCCTTCCTATTATTGCTTATACTCTCTCTACAACAAAATTAGAAATAAGGGCAAAATAGTTTCTGCTGGGTATTGGGGGGGGAGAGGGAGGGGGCGGAGTGGGTGGTAAGGGAGGGCGTGGGGGCAGGGGGGAGAAATGACCCAAGCCTTGTATGCACATATAAATAATAAAACAATAAAAATTTTTAAAAAATGAATATGATCAAAGTAGTTATATGCATGTATGCAAATGCCCCCATGTAACATTATTTTGCATAACTCATGTGCACTAATTTTAAAAACAGTAGTATTTAATCAAGTTGGCATGACTACAGAATTGTTGGATTTCCTGGGTTAAAACCCCTGCTCTGCTCCTTACTAGCTCTTGACTTTGGGTAAAGATTTCAATTACCCTAAGTTTAGGTATTTTATAAAATAATATATTATTTACTATTATATCATATAATATCAGTGATATTAATATTTTAGCTTTTTTAAGACTGAATGAGAAAATTCCCTTAAAACACAGGCCGTACACATCAGCCAAAGGTCACCAGAAATACCTGATGCTAATATGCTTAGGCTTATTAACTTGGCGTACTGAGACAGCCTGTTCTCTCTGGGAAACTAGGGCGCATCCAGCCAAAGCATGTGAGGAGGGATAGTTCTAGGATTTGATCTTGAGTTCGGTGACTTTGGAGTGAGTTAAAGGAATTGAGAGGAGGTGATGTCAGGAAGTACAGTCAGTTCTAGCATTGAGCTCCTTTGTTTCTACGCAGGACGTGAGAGGAAAAGACAGGAGCTAGAGTTGTCACTGGAGAAGTAGTCTTCACTCACCATGGAGGGGGACATTTGATCATTTCTGTGGCTGTGTAGAAGCCCCCCCCCTTTTCTAGACCCTAGTTCAGGCATGGATGCCAACATGCTTTCACCCTGTTCCATCCTCCCCATGCAGAGACTTCATCCTGTGTTAACATTCTGCCCCGTGGCTGATCGTTCACCAGGAAGCCTCAGCTAATGGCCCTGACCAGCCATCCAGGCTGCCCAGGTCTTGGCACTGTCAGAAAACAAAACAAAGACCACAGAACTTTAAAAACACAGAAACCATGGTCATTACTACGGGCAAAGAAAGCGAGCACACTAAACATTTTTTTCTGAGTAGCATTATAAGGGAAAACAACTGGAATTTTAAGATGTAGAACAGCAGAGGAGACTTGTGGTGATTACAGCAATTAACAATGAAAATCTAGCCATCAGGAAAAGGCAGAATGAACCCGTAGGCCTATAAATGTACCATTGTTCATTGGGCAGAAAAGAATCAAGTGCCTGGCATGAAGTTCACAGGTCTTTACACCTGGATGGCTCCAACATGAGCAACAGGGACCTAGAGGTGAGCATTTAACCTGGTTTAGCTTGGGCAGCCCAAGGTTATATCTCTTGTGTAAGTGTTGTAGGGATTCAGTTTTGATATCTTCAAGGAAGTAATGCCATAAGCGGACTCTTTTGAGTATGTAGTGCCTAGCATGTAGTAAATATGTGATATCTGCTGATTCTAAACTTTTTTTTTTTTTGCTTGCAGAATTATTAGTTCCAATTCTAGTTTGTGATGCAGTTAGGCACAATAAGCTTCTTTTGAAAACTTCGACTATAGTTTGTTAGGAAAATGTATTGTACATACATGAAAATGTGTACGCACACATATTAGAAACCAAAGGTCATAAATTTCTATTAGTCACTAAAGACATTTCTTAATCCTGTGACTTAAGAATAGGCTTTCAGTGGGGGGAATAATTCAAGTGACACATTCTTGTTTTTCTAGGGGTTCTCATTGAATATTAGATCAGAGATGGCTTTAGGCATGTTGCTACAGTGCTTAATGGTTCTGATAGCATTCTTATAGTCTTGGCTTGGTTTTTCTGTTGTAATTCCCCTAGTTATAATTCTGCCTTTAGAGTTTGTTTGCTTATTTTATTTAACATTTCCTATGATGATTAAATTACTCAAAGGTATGGGGAGCATTGCCAGAAAATCTGGGGTACAGCACACTTAGTGCAGCTGTAACAGGAGGCCTTTAAACTTTAAAGTCTATCTGGCCAGGTGATGCCCTGCCCTTGGCTGCTCACATTCTGGGGTTCTTCTTGTTCTCCTTAAGGGCTCCCATCTGTGTGGTTTCTTCTAATTTTACTGCCTTAATTCCTTCATTTCTCTTAGCTGAACTTGTTGCCTCTCCCACCTTCTAAATAGGTTCTCCTCTGAGGTCGTACTTCTCAACAACCATTTCCAAAGTCATAGCCCAGACGCCTTACAAGGCTTTGGCTCGATAGGGGTGTGTATTTGCAATACATTCAGTCTCTCAGGAGGACTCAGAAAATACATTCAAGTACACAGCACAGATCACCCACTTGCCTTAGAGATGTGATATTAATAGAGTTTTATATTAGGCAAGTTGGGTTCCATGATCCTGCTTAAATCAAGAAATTTGGGAAGAATAATTGGACTTAGAGTAATAGGTATTAATCCTCTGCCTGTCACCTGCTACCCTCCCTCATCCTCCTTTTCCTCTTAGTACAGGAGGGCAGATGGGAATCTCTACCAAAGCAAGCTGTAAGTCAGTGAGGCTGGCCTCAGTGGTTGAATCTAACTCCGCTCCTTACACAATTCCTTAATTCCTTCTCTCCTTTTTCTAACTAAGTTCAAAGCTGTTCATAAAGAAGGTGAAACTTTGAACAAAAATGGTTTAAAATAAGAACTCTGAGAACTCCGAACGCCTTACTGATTGCTCTCCCAGGACTTTCCAAGAGAGGGGGACTGCTCAGCCTTTGTGACCCACCTGTCCACACCAACAGCTCTGCTCCATGGAAATTCAGTGGTGAGCCCAGCAGACACTCAACCCATCAACCATGCAACACTCAAGCAAAAGACCAGGAAGGATGGTTCCCAAGCCTCCTGAGTGGGCAGATGTTTCCCACTGTGTTTTGGAGAGTTGGCTGGGTTCTAGGCTCCTTTTCCCTCTGTGTATCCCCCATATGTGTCTGTCTGCAGGCACACGAGTGAAAGTCAAATACACCATGCAGAGTGTATGTGTCTTCAGGGAGGGCCTGGGTGGAGGGTGCTTACATTTTAAACAGCTCCATTTAATGACATGACTCATGCAAGGCCACTTATTTGGGGACTGCTGCAGCCCACGGAAGAGCTGCCATCTGTCTCCAAGGAGACTGCTGGACCAGTTTCCTTGGCAATAAGTTCCCTGTTCGAGGCTGGTGCCCGGGGGCTGCAGTATTCACCACGTCACACTTTACAGATACTTGGAGCAACCTTGACTGCTGTAGCTTTTCTTCTAGACTTACTTCTGGTGTTTGAGAAATTGAGAATCTAAATCTTCCAGGTACTTCAGTTTTATGATGCTAGATTGACAGCTTGAGAGAGAAAACTTTTGTATTGTGGCATTTAAAAATTATTCTTAATGATAGGTCCAGAAACAGAAACTTTTGTATTGTGGCATTTAAAAATTATTCTTAATGATAGGTCCAGATCTTGGTCAGAAGGACTAACCTGAGACATAGTGAAGGTGATCCTTTCAGAACTGGTTTTCTAAATGCAGCTGGTAATTATAAGTGATATTGTAGCCCTCCTGTTTTTCCTTTCCTAATCTGTTCATGCAAAGGCATCCACAATGAACATTCTAAAACACAAATCTGGTCATGTCATCGTCCCGTCCATCACCTTACTCTGCCTTGTCTTGTACTTGCACAGTCTTTCTTAAATTGGCAGGTCTTTGGATGAAAACCTCAGACTTTGGGGTGGTCAGCTCTCCTTTTCCTCCTTCTTCTCTCCTTGAGTTTCTATACTTTTGTATATCCTTGGTATCCTTTTGTGTATCCTTGGTAATTAAACTTTTTCTTACCCCCATTTCTGTTTCTTACCACCTATAGTCCTCTTAATAGTTAGCCTGGACACATAAGAATGTGCTTCCCTCACAGTGGTCTATTTTCTTATCTTGCTTTATTGAGAAACCCCATAATAATATTTTTTGGGAAAAGTAATTTTTCTACTGAAAAGCTATTTCCTCCATAAAGAAGAAAGGTCAAATGTAATTAGTAAGGTGTTGACCAATTAAAAGATGATATAGTGAGCTAGGGATATAGCCAAGTGGTAGAGTGCAAGGCCCTGGATTCAATCCCTAGCACAACTTTCAAAAAAAAAAAAAAAAAGAATGAAAAGCAGCTCACAACTGTAATCCCATCTACTTGGGAGGTAGAAATCAAGAGAATCATGGTTGTAGATCAGCCCAAGCAAAAAGTTAGTGAGATCCCATCTCAACAAAAAAGCTGAGCATGGTGGCTTATGCCTGACATCCAAGCTAGACTAGAAGCATAGATAAGAAGGTCAAGGTCACAGGCTGGCCCCGGGGCAAAAGCAACAGACCCTATATATCAGAAAAATAACTAAGGCAAAAAAAAAGGTTGGGGTGTGTCTCAAGTGGTGGACCACCTGGCCTGGCAAGTGGGAGGCCTTGGGTTCAAACCACAGTACCACCAAAAAGAAAGAAAGAAAGATCGTGTAACAAATGGTTTCTTAAGAGGTTTAGATAATTAAGCATATTAATAATTAATATCACTGGCATATAGATATTAGTTAATATATCAACATTTGTACAATTATTCTAGTGTAAGATGTTAAACTGTGCATGAAGCATGGGTAAAATATTACTGTTTCATGTTGAGTTTTTCTACAAATATACAGAAAACTGTTTATTAATTTTTAAAACTCAGCCTAACAGTGTTAGTTTGCTAGGGCTGCCATAATAAAGTACCAAAAATTAAGTGCCTTAAAACAGGAGTAATTTAGCTGTGTGCCAGTGACTCACTCCTATGATCCTCGCTACTCGGGAGGCAGAGATCAGGAGGATCACTGTTTGAAGCAAGCCCAGGCCAATAGTTCACAAGACCCTATCTCAAAAAAAATTCTTCACAAAAAGGGCTGGTGGAGTGGCTCAAGGTGTAGCCCCTGAGTTCAAACCCCAGAACCACACACACACACAAATAAAAACAGGAGAAATTTATCTTCTCACAGTTCTGGGTGCTGAAAGTCCAAGGTCAAGGTGTTGGTGGGGTTAGCTCCTTCTGAGGACTGAGAGGACCTGGTCCAGGCCCCCCTCCTTGGCTTGTAGATGGTTGTGTCTCTTCATACTGTCCTCCCTCCATGTGTATCTAGGTGTCCACATTTCCATTTCTTTAGGGGATACCAGTCATGTTGGATTAGAGCCCACACTGATGAGCTCACTTTAGCTTACTTTTGTCTGTAAAGACATTCCTAATAAACTCATAATCTGAAGTACTGAGGATTAGAATTTGATTTGTGAATGTGTTGCGAGGATGGAAAGTGTAATTCAATCCATGACACTTTCTCCCCTTCTGCTTTGGTGAAACCTAACATTTTTCTTGGGCCACATAGCACCTCTTTAATTTTAAGCCTTGTGTTTTGCGCATCTATGTGTTGATTTTGCTCTTCCACAGTGACAGCCAACAGCTACAGCTTCTGTACCTGGAATGCATCTTGTCTGTGCTTAGCAGCTCCTCCTCCTCCATGCACCTGCACAGGGGCTTCACCGACCTCATCTGGTGAGCATCCCCTCCTTACTCCCTGAAACTAGCCCAAGGGTCTTCTTTTGCTGAGTCTTGGGTCCCTTTTCACAACATTTGTGACCTACCCACTTGTGACAGTTTTGCCCACACATAACTGTCTTAGAGGGAAAGTAGATCAAGTGCTGTGTTTACATGCTTTGGACCAAAATCCAAAGAGAAATTGATGGTTATTATAACAAATGTGCTTCATGGGATCGTGAGAGGCCAGAACCAGAAGGTCTTCTGGGTTCTCAGTTTGTTCTAGAAGCATATAAATACTTCAGAAGCTTACACGGGAATAAGAGACAGTGACCCGTACTCAGCCCTATTCTGGATCATTCTCCATCTAGACAAGAACACTGATCACTTGTTCATAATCAGAGATTCTAGGACATGACAGGTTCTGCAGGTAGCCAAGTCATTGTTCTGGGTCCCTGGGCTCACTGACAGGGAGGAATCAAATAACAGGTGCCAGTATGGGATTTGAGGTTAACATAGTAAATGAGAAATAGTTCTGTTATTTGAAGCTTTATAACTAATCCTTTTCGCATTTTGAGCCCCTTCTTCACAAAACATGTTTCTGTAAAAAAAAAAAAATGTTTCTCTTTGTTGTTGTTTTGGGTTGTTTTTGTTTTTTGGCAGGACTGGGGTTTGAACTCGGGGCTTTGCACTTGCAAAGCAGGTGATCTACCACTTTAAGCAATGCCTTCTTAGTGGTTCTCTTGATATTTAGTTAACCTTAGCTCAAGAAATGAGGAAAAGTATTCTGTTGACATGCCCCCAGTTGAGGGAAAACTGGGGCAGAATGCAGACCAAAGAAGGCACAGTCAGGACACCAGCTGTTGTGGGCACTCCTGTGGCATCTGGTGCTTGCCCTCAGATCGTGTTCCTTTCTCATCACCTGGCTTCAGGTGAGACTCACTTTTCCTTCTGTCTCTTCCCAGGAAAAGCCTCTGCCCTGCTCTCATCGTGATCCTCGGAAACCCCATTCATGACAAAACCATCACATCCGCTCACAGCAGCAGCACCAGCACCAGCGTGGAGTCAGACTCTGCCTCCCCAGGCGTGTCTGACCATGGTCGGGGCTCAGGCTGCTCCTGCACCGCACCAGCCCTCAGCGGGCCCGTGGCTCGCACCATTTATTACCTTGCAGCTGAGCTTATCCGGCTAGTGGGGTCGGTGGACTCCATGAAGCCAGTGCTCCAGTCCCTCTATCACCGTGTGCTGCTGTACCCCCCACCCCAGCACCGCGTGGAAGCCATCAAGATCATGAAAGAGGTAGGGAGGCGGGGAGAATGCTTGGTTTGTGGATGGGATCTCAGTGCAGTGTCTCGCACACAGTATGCACTCAATATTTGCCATCACTTGCTAGAAGGTCATCGCTACCATGTGGGATCCAGTGACAAGTGGGGGTATGTGCATGTGCCAGGGGTAATTAGCTATGTTTATGAAACTCTATTCAGTGTGTACCTGACCAGGCCCCAGGCCAAGAATTCACCCCGTTCATGCAGATAGGTATGTTGATTCACCTATGCCAAAATCAGATTTCAAAATGACTTCTTACTCAGGCTATACCTTATCCAAAAAAAGCCAGCAGTTTTGTTTCTGTGAGCTTGTTCATAAAGATCAAACTGCATTTCCCTAGGATACCTAACCTCCCCCAAAAATCAGAGTAATAAAATCCCCTTGTTCATTTACTTTAAGCAATACTGATCACCAATTTCTAAATAGTTAATTTTTTTAAACCAGAACATTTATTGTATCACAACTAATCATTAAAATTCTTAAGATGAAAATGATGCTGTAACAGCTGCCATCAGCTTTAGATGTTGGTCCCCTGGGATCCATGTGGCAATCTACATGTACGCTACTTGGCAGGGTGCAATATTTAGGTGCTCCCTAAATGTCCTAGCCACATTTCGTCTTTCAGCTGTGGCACTCCAGGTCTGCTTTCTTTTGTGCTTGACAGGGTATCTATGTGTCACAGGTCAACTTCTAAAGGAGGTAGGCCTTAGAACCACAGCAATGGCACGTGTGTTCATCTTGTTGGGACCCTTTCCAAATGATGACACGGTCCCTTTGTCATGTTGCCTCTGTAGCTTAGACCAAAGAGTAAAAAGTTAAATTTGAATTACTTCTTGGTAGTGTTTTAATGAAATTTGACAATAATGAGTAATGAAGAGTTCTGCCTAACATTTCTAGAAATGAAGGAATGACCCAGATTTGGTTGCCATTAAGAAAATCAATGGGAACAGAATAATAACCATTTTTTCTTTCTTACTATATAACAGGCACTTCACATATATTACCTTTAATGTTCTTAGTAACTTAGTCAAGTTGTATGTGTGGCTTGATCAAAAGGCCAGGTCTGTGGCCCAAAAGACTAAAAATCGTATGTTCTCCCTCATATGCGGACACGGGCAAACACAACAAGGGGATTGGACTTTGATCACATGATAAAAGTGAGAGCACACAAGGGAGGGGTGAGGATAGGTAAGACACCTAAAAAACTAGATAGCATTTGTTGCCCTCAACGCAGAGAAACTAAAGCAGATACTTTAAAGCAACTGAGGCCAATAGGAGAAGGGGACCAGGAACTAGAGAAAGGTTAGTTCGAGAAGAATTAACTTAAAAGGTAACACACACGCACAGGAAATTAATGTGAGTCGACTCCCTGTATAGCTATCCGTATCTCAACCAGCAAAACCCCTTGTTCCTTCCTATTATTGCTTATACTCTCTCTTCAACAAAATTAGACATAAGAACAAAATAGTTTCTGCCGGGTATCGAGGGGGTTGGGGAGGAGGGGATGGGAGGGAGGAGATGGGAGGGAGGTAAGGGAGGGGTTTGGGGGAGAGTGGAGAAATGACCCAAACATTCTATGCACATATGAATAAAAAATAAATTAATTTAAAAAAAAAAAGGCCAGGTCTAAGATCAGTCACCACTAGGTTGGTGAGGAGTATAGCTTTGAAGGTGAGATGAGGTAATTTGATCACCACCCAGACAGCAGGGCCCTCCACCAGGGACCTGCCCCTGCCCCTGCCCCTATTAAACTGGTAGCTTGGAGGAGCCAGAAAGGGAAATTCTTTGATTAGGCGGATCCCCAGGAAGAGAAGAGCAGGAGGGGTTGGCCACACATGCTCAGCTCCTTCTAGATTTACCAGCCAGATGAGGTCCTCCTCCTCCACTGGAAGAAGTGACAGGAGGGAGAAGACCTAGAATTTTACTCCACTGGATGTTCCATGTAGAAACACAAAGCCAAAGAAAAGGGGTTTTCTGTCCCACAAAGAAACTAAAAGGTCAAATGGTTTGCCCCAAGTTCCCAAAGACAGAGAAAAGTTACAAAGCCTGATCACTCTGGCCCTAAGCCCATGGTCTTTCCTATCCTTCCCTTTTTCCTGGATGTGACACTCAATTGATAATGAAAATCATTCCCACAGAGCCCTGCCTAGCACTGGTTGTTAAGGGTCACTGGGTATGACAGTCAGGGTTCAAACCTCGCTCTGCCACTCACCAGCTAGATGACAGTAGAGAAATCACTCAACTCTGAATTTACAGTTTTGTTATCTTTCTATCACTAGATATTCCAAAGTTTACAAGTTCAACATGCAATAAAGAAAAGATTTACTATGAGCAATGTCAATCCCCTTTCGTTTTTTTTAAATGGATAGTTCGGGGCCTCAAATTGTTACAGCATTTTTATGTCATTAAAAACACGTAAAAGAAAAAAATGTCACAGTTTGCGTAAGTACTTTGCTGGTAGAAAGTGCCACACAAAATACGTGGTGTACTTAACTGCTGCCGTAAGGAAGAAATCACAACATGTGGAAACTGAAAAAAGCTCATCTCCTCTCCTGCCTAATTTTTTCTTTCTTCTGTCTTATTGGACTTCTGCTCGTAAATCACCATTATTAACAATTTCGCCCTTGCCCAGGCTCTCTAATGGCTCCTTTTTGCCTTTCTCATCGTCTGAATTACTCTGCTCTTCCCAGAGCCTTCTGCTGCTGTTCTTCTTTCCCATCATTTCCCACAATGCAACATTATTTCCCAAGATGCAGCATTATCCTGTCTGACTGACCCTGCCTTGTCCTATTCTTGCCCTCCTGCCTCTATTCAGTCCCTCCCGCTATTCCCATGGTCACTTCCACTTCACAGTGTTGAGAGGTTGGTCACATGGGCTAGACCTTCCTAACTCTTCACTCCCTTGAGGGTGATATTGTATCTGTTTTCTAGATGAGGAAACTGAGGCTCTGAGGAGAGAAGCGACTTGCCCAAAGTCCTACACCTTGTGGGAAATAATGCTCAGAAGTGAACCAAGATATTCTAAGTACATCTGCCTATGTCAGCAAATCCTCCTTCCAGACTCTGCTTCCTCTGACACTGATCTTACTTTTACGCCATCCTGCCATTTAGCAATGACTGGAGTGTCCCGTCACACTGATTACTGCACAATAGGAAGTGAATCAAGCTTCTTATCTCCTCAAATACATTTTGTGTATATGGATTTTGTGTATTCCCCCTAGCATTTAACACTGCAGTGTTTCCCGAGGTCATTTTGGAGAAGTAAGGCTAGAATTAGACACCTGCTCCTGAGTAGTGTGTGCAGCCCATGCGGACCCATGCCGCCAAGCAGACGAATTTGGGCCAGGTTGTTCTGGAAAGCTGAGCTTCCTCTTTATATGACAAAACAGTCATTTAGGAAGGTTGGTAACCTAGATACCAAAATCCACAGGACTTATGCCCACAAAGAAACCACTCAGTACCCAGGGTGTCTCTTTAGCCTTTTGGAGTTTGAACGCTTGGTTATTTCCCTGTGACATGTTCTAGTATGTCACTCTGCCATGTGCACCATGTGCCTATTAATCGGAGCATACAGGACACTGTGTTTGTCAAAGAACATTCTCTTTCCTGTATCTACTTTCCCCAGAAGTACACTTTGCTTCCTTTTGTCTGTCCTGTGGTGGGGCTTTCAAAGGAGTCCCTAGTGCTCACCCAGCACTCATGTCTACCTGAAGAAGCTGAGCTTAAAAGGTCTAGCTGTTCTTGTTGTGTCTTTGAAGGTCCTTCAGAAGCCCGGTCACTCCACTCCCTGCCCCTCCAGATTCTGAAGAAATTGACAAATCAGCACAGATTAATAAGAGAATCTACATAGACTGTCTAATTTATTACTGGCAAAGTTGGCTTAGAGAAAGGATGAGGTCCTGAAAGAAACTGAGGTCTTTAAACTCCTGTCCCTGGAGCCGGGAGTGCAGCTCAGAGCACATGCTTAGCATACATGACGCATTCAAGGAACAAGTCATTCTAATATTTCATGAACTTTTCCAGATACTAGAAAGAGGAAACATTTAACCAAGTTTATGAAGCTAGCCAAACTTGAAAGAAAGCAACATTATAGTGTAATTTCGATCAGTTTCATTAAAATTTGCAGTTAGCATCCCTCGTCTAAAATCTGAAATGCTCCAAAACACAAAACTGTTTTTAGTGCCAACATGATGGCAAAAGTAGAAAATTCCACACCTTAGAACTATCCCATGCACAAAATTATTGAAAATATTATGTAAAAATACCTTCATCCTTTTTTATGTAAAGCATATATGAAACAAAATAAATTTAATGTTTGGACATGGGTCCCATTCCCAAGATATCTAACTGTGCAAATGCAAATACATCAAACCTGAAAAAAAAAACAAAAAACAAAAAGGAAGCCCTTCCAAGCATTTTAGATAAGGAATGTTCAACCCACAGCTGGCTTTTCTCCTCATATTGTTTCATCCATTAGAGAAAGTAGATGTTTATTTGCTCTCACAATTAAAACTTTGCGTCTTTTGTGATACTCACTTTTCTATATTTTCCCTCTCTTTCCTAAGATACTCGGGAGCCCACAACGTCTCTGTGACTTGGCGGGACCCAGCTCCACTGAGCACGAACCCAGAAAAAGATCAATGTCCAAAAGAAAGTCTCACTTGGATCTCCTCAAACTGTATGATACATTCCTTGTTGGGTCTATATGCGTGGGTGAAGACTGTTTCTCTGAATACTTTTCACCTCGTTCCCAAGTTCCTGAAGTTTTTATGAATCTACATGAAATGAGTCGTGCATGTTTAATCATTTACCCATAAGCCATCTGAGAAGATTTATCTCAATTCATTGTAATCAGTAACTTTCCACATTTTCGTATTGACTTAATGCTGAATATACAAACTGAAATGTTCATAAATTCATTAGAGTTATTTGAGGGAAGAAGTTTTTAATTGACAATATGGAACCAATAGGACTCCTTCACCTGTAGCATATCTAGAAAAGTAAATATGATATGGGTTGTAATCATTCTATTGACTGATCAGGAATATGTTAATTTTATAGAACAAGGTCCATATTATCAGATAGCCATTACAACTATTTTCTATTTGAAAAACTGAGTATAGGGCTGAGGGGTGTGGCTCAAGTGGTAGAGCTCCACCCAGCAAGCATGAGGCCCTGAGTTCAAATCCTAGTACTGCCAAAAAAAGAAAACTGAGCATAATACAAAAATGAGATAGTTCCATTCCTGTCCTCGGAAAATGATAAATCCCCCCTCAGGAATTTTCATTGGTAACTAGATAAACCACCCAACCAAGAGGGAGAGTTTGAGTTCAGGTGGTCCATTTACCTGGAGATTTTTCTCAGCTTGAGTATGTTTGTTTCATTTTTCCCAGAGCATTTGATTTTATGCAAATTAGACTGTCTCTTTGAATACTGTGTATTTTGCCAGATAACAGTTCTTGTTCACGTGGAGGCTTTTTTTCTCTTCCCTCTGCGACGCTGCCAGCATCATGGATGGCATGACAGAAGCATGCATCAAGGGTGGCATTGAAGCCTGCTATGCCGCTGTGTCCTGCATCTGCACCTTACTGGGTGCCCTGGATGAGCTCAGCCAAGGCAAAGGCTTGAGTGAGGGTCAAGTGCAGCTGCTCCTCCTGCGCCTTGAGGAGCTGAGGGATGGGGCTGAGTCCAGCCGGGACTCAGTGGAGATCAACGAGGCTGACTTCCGCTGGCAGCGGAGAGTACTGTCCTCTGAGCACACGCCCTGGGAGTCAGGCAATGAGAGGAGCCCGGACATCAGCATCAGTGTCACCACGGATACTGGCCAGACCACCTTGGAGGGAGAGCTGGGCCAGACGACCCCCGAGGACCGCTCTGAGAACCACAAGAACGGGCTCAAGTCACCAGCCATCCAGGAGGGCAAGGAGGTGCTGACCAAGGTGGCAGAAGCAGAGGCAGCAGACCAGCCCGATGTGGTCCAGAGAAGCCACACTGTCCCTTACCCTGACATCACCAACTTCCTGTCGGTGGACTGCAGGATGAGGTCCTGTGGTTCTAGGTACAGTGAGAGCAACTTCAGTGTAGATGAGCAAGACCTGTCCAGGACGGAGTTTGACTCTTGTGACCAGTACTCGATGGCAGCAGAAAAGGACTCTGGCAGGTCTGATGTGTCAGACATTGGCTCTGACAACTGTTCGCTGGCTGATGAGGAGCAGACACCTCGGGACTGCCTGGGTCACCGGTCCCTGCGGACAGCTGCCCTGTCTCTCAAACTGCTGAAGAACCAGGAGGCTGACCAGCACAGTGCCCGGCTGTTCGTGCAGGCCCTGGAAAGCCTCCTTCCCCGGCTCCTGGCCCTATCCAGTGTGGAGGAGGTAGACACTGCCCTCCAAAACTTTGCCTCTACTTTCTGCTCAGGTTTGTCAACCATTTTTTGCTCTGTAGGTGACAGAAGATATTGAGGTCATTTTGTCTTCATGGGAAATCATGAAGTGTTGAAAGAATGTTAATGAATCTTGGGGTTTCCTCTGTTTAAAGACAGTATGAAATACATGGGGGGTAATCCAGGAGAGAGGAGCTGGGGAGCCTGGGCTGCTCTGACTAGCTTGGTGTCCCTTGTGCCAAGACAGAGAGCCCAGCAGACATAGTGGTCCCCAAAGTAGCTTTGTGTCAATGGTAATGATGTCCTTGAGTCATCCAGAAATGGTAAAACTATGGAGAGGGTGTTCAGTTTGAAATTAAAATTATCCATATAAAAATCTCCACTGGAGAAGTCTTGCATTTAATATATTAAATTTAGATCTCAGATAAACTTCATGTTATAATAAACACCATCCCCCAGCAATTCTAGAAGAATTACCTGTCCCGGTGGTAATGGCTGACCTCCAAAGGCCCTCCCTCATTTCTTATGAGAACTGAGAAATATAATCCCAGCAAGGTCTTTTACAAAGCTCGAAGCTATAGCAAGTCTTCCAATTTGTGTGTGTAAAACCTTCAAGTCAATACTTAATTTTTAGTACATGTAACACAAGGGCTCATGTGAATTTTTTGTATGGCCAGAATATGGCACTCAGAATCTTGAAGACTGCCCAACTGTCAAAGGTCTATAAAATGTCCTATCAGACCCAATATGTTGTGTTTTTACATGTAGAAATCAGTATACTGAAAAGAGACTTCTTAAATTTTCATTGTTTCTAAATTTAAATTTTAGTGATTTAATTGTACTTTTGTCTTTTTAGTTCTAACGACATCTGTACTGCTTTTTTTACCATTTAGGTTTTGGCCTTTGTCTGTCAATCACAGACCCACCCGTCAGTCCATGATCTATTATCAGTGTAATGGATGTCCTCTGTCTCACTCTCCTTAGTAGCCTATGGTTTAACTGGTGACACTGGGCATTGTTGTGGGTAAGCTGAAGGACAGGTGTCCACCTCTGGAACAAAGGCACATGCTCTTGGTTCCTTGGCAAGGGCCACTTCCAAGATTAGATCAATAAAAGGAAACAATGATGCCCTACTGAGATGAGAGAGATGGTGGATTCTTCCCCACCTCCTAGCCCCCGAAACAGCAGCAATAAAAGCAGCGGAAGAGCAAGGAACTCTCTGGATCATAACCTGGCCTTAACTCTTTCTTTATTTTAATGTCATAGCCTCAAACCTTCTTATGCCGAAACGCCCATCGAGCATTGCTCCCTACCTGTTACCCAGGATCTGCTTCTTCTGTGACAGAATCACTGAATCACAGTCAGTGATTCCTGTCCTAATATACTATTGACACCAGCTGCCCTAATTCCAAATGACACAAGAGCCTTTCTTTTAAAACAAAGTTTCTTATTGTGGGAGAACTTGAAAACATTCCCACAAAAATGACTGCCATAAAGGCAGCACTTGACCTGAGCTGCAAGCCCTGCACAAGTGCCTCTCTGATCCCAAGAGGACCAAGGTAGCATCTGTGTGAGGTGGCTCCTCAGGACAGAAAGAAGATCCAGCCTTGCTCAGCAGCTGACAGAGGGTCGTGGGCACTTACTGTGCGTGGGTTTCAGATGGAAATAGCAAGACAGCAGATGCAAATAAGCTTGGGTAATGAGTGTCACCCCAAGTTTAAAGAAGGCACCAACACTCTGGCAGAGTGAACCCATGTTTATGCTATGAGATGTAGTTGTTGGCTTGTTTGGGTTTTTTAGTTAATTGATATGAAGCCCAAGGGATGTTCAAAATGAAAACCCTACTAAGTATAAAATAGCATTTTATATAATTTTTTCAAAAAAGCAGAGAGCAAGACAATCACTGCATGTGCTTCTGAACATCTTTTTCCCTCCGTTTTTGAAATCAGGTTATAGAAATAATATTCACACACCATAGTTTACTCTTTACAGTACACAAGCCAATGTTTTTTGATGTTTATATATGTTTTACTTAGGGTAAATACATATAACATTAAAAGCTGATATTTTGATCATTTCTAAATGTACCATTTAGTGGCACTAGTTATAGTCACAATAAATACAACCATCAGCACCACTATTTCCAGAACTTTTTTTTTGCTATTCTGGGAATTGAACCCAGGGCCTCATGCTTGCTAGGCAAGTGCTCTACCACTTGAGCCACACCCCCAGTCCCAGAACTTTTCAGCACCCCAAAAATGGGCACCACACTCCTTCCAAGTCCCTGTAACCTCTCATATACTTTCTGTCTCTATGACTTCATCTACTCTAGGTGCTTCAAATAAGTGGATCTAACATTTTTGTCATTTGTTCCTGGCTTATTACACTTAACACAATGTTTTCAAAGTTCATCTGTGTTGTAGTAGGTATCAGAGTTCCCATTCCCTTTGATGGCTGAATAATAGTCCATTTTTATGTGTGTACTACATTATCCGTTTGTGCTTTGGTAGACACTTGGGTTGTCACACCTCTTGGTCATTGTAGTAATGCTGCAGTGAGCACCGATATACAAGTATGTGTTCGAATCCCTGCTTTCAGTTCTTTGGGAATATAACTAGGAGTAGAATGGCTGTCATGTGGTAATTTCCTATGTTTATTTCTTTGTGCAACATTTTTACTTTTCAAAAAATTTATATTTAACTGCCCAAAGCATACTATTGAATAATTGAATCTAGTTCTCATAGCTGTCTTACTCATTCATTCTCATTCATTCATTCAGCAAATATTTTTTAAGGGTCTACTATATGACAGTGTTCTGGGTGCTGGGGATTCTGTGTGAGCAAAACTAACAAAACCTATCTCTCACAGATCCTGCGTAACAGTGGTGACAGCTGACGACCGACAAGTTTGTATTAATATAATGCTGGGCACAATGACTATCCAGCAATAAAAAGTACAGGGAGAGGGAAGCAAAGCATTGTGGGGTGAGAGGATGTGATTTAGATGGAACTGAAAGGAAAGGTCTCCAAAAAGCTGACACTTGAGCTGACACCTGTAAGAATTGAAGGAACAGGTCACCAGAGAGCCAGTCCAGTCAGTGGCAAAAATAATGCACAGGCTGGGTATAGCAGAACAATGCTTGTAATCCCAGCTACTTGGGCGATGCAGACTGTAGAATTGTGAGTTATAGAGGTCAGCCTGGGCAAAAAGGTAGTGAGACTCTGTCTCAGAAATAAAATACAAACAAAAGAACTGGGGCATGGCTCAAGTGATAGAACGCCTGGCTAGCACGTGCGAGGTCCTGGCTTCAATCCCCAGTACTATAAACTAATAACAATAATAATACTAAATGCACAAACCCTGCAGCAGGCATTTGTGGGTATGGAGAAGAAATAGGCAGGTGGTCAGGGCTACAGGTGTGAGAAGAGAGGGACGCAAGGACAGGTTTTATTGTATTAGAGGAAGCCACTGGATAGTTTGAGCAGTGGACAAAATGCAGTCAAATATTCTCCCCCATTGGTAGCAAAAGAAGGTGACAGAGGGCTTAAATGATTTTACCTAAGCAACATGGAGCTTCTTGCACAGCAGATGCACTCCAGAGTGCACACCCTCCCCATGTGCTGTGGCGTGTGCATTGTGCAGGCCATGATGCCATGCAGAAGTGTTCCATTACTAGGATGGACAGATACCAGTTTAGCCGAGCACACTGTCCGCAGGCCCACGGATCTCCTGGTTCCCACCCTAGGCATGATGCACTCCCCCGGCTTCGACGGGAGTAGCAGCCTGAGCTTCCAAATGCTGATGAACGCAGACAGCCTGTACACGGCAGCGCACTGTGCCCTGCTCCTGAACCTCAAGCTCTTGCATGGCGACTACTACAGGAAGCGGCCAGCCCTGGCGCCTGGCATGATGGTGGGTGCACACTCCGCATAGGCAAGCTCTGGCCTCCTGGCAATGTGGCCAAGCATGGGTTCCCCAAGAGGATGCCACACTGCTCTGGGCCGGTCATGTCTGACAGCTATGGAGGGTGGGAAGGGGTGGTGCACAGGGCACCAATGTGCAGTTTGCACAAGGCAAGTGCAAAGTGAGTGACATTTATTATTCTGTTGGGGTAATCAACTTGGCTCCTTTGTCTGAGCAAGCCACTCTACCGTGTCCCCAGGTGTATGTGAGCCTAAATCTATGGATCCGTAGCAGGGAATGGACAAACACTTTTGCTTAATAAATTATGAATTCCTAAGGATGAGTGATGACCTCATGAGTCTTAAGTCAAGTCTTTCTTGGGGTGCCAGCATTCCTGTGGGGAGCACACTCCATCTCTGCTGCTGTTGGGGCAGTGAGAAGAGGAAGCTGTCAGAAGTAGTCATGTGTTTCTAACCCTCCCACCCCCCCAACCCAAGAGTGCAGCACCCCTAATCTTTCTGCAGGATGTCTGTCCAAAGATGTTATGAGTGAAAGGAATGCAGAAAGCCTGGGCTTCTCCATCTCCCATCTCCTCTCTCATCGCCCCTCAATAAAAAGCCCCAATTCAGGGAGAAGGGGATGATGGGAAGAGACATTTGCCTACAGCCCCTGCTCATGTGCCCTCTCTGCAGAAAGAGTTCATGAAGCAGGTGCAGAGCAGCGGGGTGCTCATGGTCTTCTCCCAGGCCTGGATCGAGGAGCTGTATCACCAGGTACTCGACAGAAACATGCTCGGAGAAGCTGGCTACTGGAGCAGCCCCGAGGACAGCAGCCTTCCTCTCGTTACCATGCTGACCGGTCAGTGGCTCCGCCCAGCCTGGGGGTGTCTGTAGGGCAGGAAGGCCCACACATCACAGCCTCTTTCTGAGAGGCAGTGGTGCACCCACAAAGCTTCCCTGGCAGTCGGGGACAATTCCATGGCAGGGTCACTGAGGCATCGCACAAGCATCCATGTCCTCCTTCTGTGAAGAGCCTTTGGGGCTCATGTGCCCCCCGGACAAGGACTAACTTCAGCACCTTCATCTGTTGGCATGAGGCTGTGGGCTTCTCTATGGATGTGTCAAACTTTCTGGGCTGAAGGCCTGGATTATTCCTGGAAACTCTCACGTGCTGGTAGAGGCTCTCTATTATTTCGTACTCCTAGGATTTGACCAGTAATGAGAAATTTAAACTTTGGCCTCATTCCCATTAGCTGTCCTTATAAGACCTCCTCCCTTCCCTTCCCAGCTATACCAGAATTTAAAATAATGCCAAATACTTGCTGACCCACTATCCGGCCTTTAGGGTCCAGAGAGTTTAATATCTTCTTCAGCTATTAGCAAGTTCACATGAGGACAGCACAGAGAACAGTAAGCAGTGTTATCATAGAGCAGTTTGGGGGGGGGTTTGGCAAAAGCAGATTTTCTTGGTTTTTGTTGTCTTAGCCAAAATGTCAGTTAAAGATAAGAAAGGACTCAAAAGTTTGGTCTGTTAATCAAAGCCTTAGCAAGTTAGATCTTCAGGGTCATTTGGTATCTGCTCTGAGATGCCAGACTCATCTCTGATCTGAATTGTCCCTCTCATGAGCTGGCAGAGTGGCTGAAGTGATAGAGCACCTGCCTAGTAAGTGCTGTGTACCCCAGTACCACCAAAAAAAATTGATATTACGATTGTCCTCTCATGGTTCCAGCTGATGAGATATGTAGGGCTTGGCCCTGCACCAGCCCTCTCTGTGGCGTCCCATGTCCTGACATAGTTTAGCAGCTCTGCACCAGGCAGAAGCAGGACTGGGCAGGCCAGGACAGTCCTGCTGGGAAACTGATCTCATGACCAGAGGGTGTATCATGTGATCTGCACTTGGTCCTGGGGATTCTTATAAAGGTGGCAGAGTGGACTACTGACAAGTGGAACCCAACAATGAGGAATTTGGGATGAGGCACTATTTAAGAACAAAGCAAGGAGTTGAGGAACAGTGAGGTCTGTCCCCAAGTGCCAGAGTCCTGGTCATTGTCTGGCACTTGGAGTCTTGCTTCCAGACAGGATGCAAATGGGGAAGTAAGACTGTGTCTCAAGCCTCAGGACCCAAGACCATAGGACAGGTGCCCAGTTTGTATTTTGTTAATCACAATAGCATTTGTGTGCATTTGAAAAATAAGCGTTCATATATGTGAAGGACATTAATTTAGTTTACTTGTAAATAATGCTTGGTTTATATCTGTCTTCACAAACTCCCTTCAGTAGGGATGGAAGGTACTACCCAGAGCTTATAAGAGCTTAAACATGCAGCTTTAATTCTTTAATTTTCAAATGCCATAGTTCTGTCAAATATAATCTCTAAGAATCTCTTACCCAAAGCTTAATTAAAGGAATCATTTAGTGACTGTAGAAGGATTAACAGACAGTTCATGGTCGCCATATCCATCAGTCATCACTGTTAATCAACCTTGTCTTTATCATGGAACAGTAGACTCAATTGCTATAGCCAGGGGAAGGCTACTTAATTTTAGATTAATGGTGGAAAACATAGCTTCCTTATAAGAATTCACCAAGAAGCTTCTGTGAATCCATGTAGTAAATTCCAGATGTAAAGCGACAAAAGAAATGAACCTAGGGTTTGGAAATTTGATCTGATCTTTCCAGAATCAGCAGCAGCAGTCTGACCACCAAGTTACCATGGCATTACTAATGCCATACCAAAGCATTCTATAAAATTACAGAATTTCCATGCTTTAATAAACTGCATTACCTGAATTCATCAGTCCTTTGCCTAACACAGAACACATTATAAATAAAATGACAATTTCTGGTGAATGTCATTAGGCCATTTGAACCAAAGCCAAATTGATTTCCAAGAAACTGGCCTGTTGCCACATAGATTTCTACCTTTTTTGATCTTGTAATGTGTCATCCAGAGGTCTCCAGGCTTCTTGAAGTTTTTGTAAGAATCAAAGACATAGTAAAGCAGATTTTCAGCACCATGCAAAGAAGACTCATCCTATTGGGGTGAGCATGCAGTTCTAAACTCAGAATAAATTTATACTACTCTCCCAACCTTTCCATGTGTTGCATTCACCTATCTGAATTGATTCTAAATACATATGTTTTAAACCTTAATCCTTTCCTGTATACTGAGGAAAGTGGCACCTAGAGAATGGAGTGCCTACGAAGCTGCTAACAACAATGGTGGCAGAATTTAGCTTTATCTTTCTCCTTTTTTCCTTTTCTTTTCTTTGAATCAGGGTCTTGCCATGTGGCCCAGGCTAGCCTCAAACCCGTGATCCTCCTGTCTTAGCCTCCTGTGTGCTTGGATTAGAGGCATGCACCATGTACCCAGGCTCTTGCTTTATTTTTTTCAAATACAAAAACATACAATAGCATAATAGAAGAATCTTTTGACAATGAAAGAGAAAAGAACTGAATAAAACAAATCTATAATATTCCGATGAGAGTAGTTACACACTCAGTATATAGTAGAGGTGACAGATGTTTGTCGACAGGAAATGAACATTGTGCTGGCGTTTGTTTTTGACCGGAATGTCTCATTAACAGATATTGACGGCTTAGAGAGCAGTGCGATTGGTGGCCAGCTGATGGCCTCGGCCTCTACAGAGTCCCCTTTCACCCAGAGCAGGAGAACGGATGACTCCACCGTGGCAGGTAAGGTCTTGGATCCACACACACTGCCTGTGTTATCAGCAATCAAATTATCCTATGGCAGTATAAGTGAGGGAAGATTCTGTCTTGGTAGAAAAGGTAGAAATGGAAGTTATTTAGCACCGTCCAGCAAGCTGATGATAAAACATTCATTATTGATAGGCACAATGTGAATCAGGATCCAACAGTCCATTAAATTCTGTTTCCTGTCATAGAATTGCATGCAGCTCAATGTTGCTAACTGGATGGCCGGAGATCCCCGGTTCCTTCTTTGCCAGGTTGTGTGTGTCTCTGAAAACTGACCCACACCTCTCCTTGTTCTAGGTGTGGCATTTGCTCGCTACATCCTGGTTGGCTGCTGGAAGAACCTGATTGACACTCTGTCAACCCCCCTGACTGGCCGCATGGCAGGGAGCTCCAAGGGGCTGGCCTTCATTCTGGGAGCTGAGGGCATCAAAGAGCAGAACCAGAGGGAGCGCGACGCCATCTGCATGAGCCTGGACGGGCTGCGGAAAGCTGCACGGCTGAGCTGTGCCCTAGGTACTAGGCATATGGCGTCCCCTGGCCCAGGGGCTCCCTGTAGAATTCACTGGGAACGAAGTCATTTAGAAGGGGTTCTGCTGGTGAGTGGCCAGAGAACATGCGCTTTGTGTTCTCTAAAGGGGTCGCTGCTAACTGCGCCTCAGCCCTTGCCCAGATGGCGGCTGCGTCCTGTGTCCAGGAAGAGAAAGAAGAAAGGGAAGCCCAAGAACCCAGTGATGCCATAGCACAAGGTAACAGCCACAGGGCCAGAATCACCTGGTGCCCCGGACACGGTGTGTGTGCACCAGCACCCACTCATACTTGGTAACCAACACCAGTCCCTGTTCCGTGTGTGACACATAGTTGGCATGTGTCACTAACCGTGAGTCCCATTGGGCTGCAGGCTCAGTCTATTTTAAGTGAGGGTCCTAAAAAATACTAACAGTAGGTCTTCCGGAGAGGAGAGATATACTGGCCCCTGGTGACAAGGACAGTTCAGTTGGCTGCTAACAGAAGTGCCAGACCCACCTGGCTGAGCTGTGTCCTCATTCCATGTCAACAGGTGGCTCTGGGGCTTCATTGAGGTGAACATTTGAAGATCCCTCAGGTGACAGGGGGGAAGGCAGATTGCCCAGTGTTCCAAAGAGAAAAATCAAACAAACAGAATCCTCAAGAGGCTCAGGAAGAGTTTGATCTTGTTGAAGAAAAGCCTGAGTTCTGTGGACTTGGGAAAGGGTTGACTCTGAACCTGTTAAAACCAGTTTATCAGTGACCCTGATGACTGTCTAGACAGAGGGAAGGAGATGTCCTTCCTAATAGCATGGGAAGGTAAAAGGCAGGCAGCAAGCACAAAGAGAAACTCAAACTTGGCCCAAATGATGCTACTACTGTCATTCAGGTGTGTAAATTACTAGTCACAGAAATAGTTGTACATTTTTAGCTGAGAAAAACAATTTAGGTCAATGATCCTCAAACTTGAATTATATTTAGAGGTTGACTGGAAAGCAAAATACTTCTCACAGATCCCCAATGATACCTGAAAAAAATTACAATATTACCTAAGTATTGTTGTACAACCACGAACTACACAAAAATCTTTACCTTTAGTCAGAGTAGTGATACACACCTGGTAATCCTAGCATTCAGGAGGCTGAGGCAGGAGGATCCAGAGTTCAAGATCATCTTGTGCTACACAGTGAGGACCTATCTCAGAAAAAAAAACCAAAAAACTTTGTATTTACAATTTTGAAAACTCCACATAAACAAATAACAAAATGAAATCAGTATCACAGTCATGAGGCAAATGGTGTTTCACAAAAAATCACCTTGCCCTTTACAACACATATATGGTTCTCAGTCCCTTGAAGTTAGTTTGCTGTATTTCCTCACTCTAGACATCACTCAATGGTCCCACCAGATCCAGTGACATGATACCTTCATTCAAGGAGGACACTGCCATTTGGCCTTGTGTTGGCATTTTACATAACTGGCATCCCCAGTCAATCTGATCCTTTTGCAGTCAAGTGTAATAATAACCACTTAAGGAAGTGTTATTTGAATCTCACAAATACAAATGTGAACTCAGAGAGTGAAATAAGGTAATTTTCAGTTCTTCAGAAGTATCCTGGTGCTGAAAGTGTCCACCCAGTTCAGATAGGATCATCTAAAACCGTAACATTACAGAGTCTCAGAACTGCAGACTACCAGGACTCCTTCCACATTGCCAAGTTGAGGAATAGGGAAGGGTGAAGGATCTGGGCACAGAGGCTTGGCTGGAGTCCGCATATGAAGGCTATCCACACTGCTTTGTCTGCCCCAGAGCCCATGGATGGCCAAGAGAAACTGCACCTACCAGCGCAGGATCCATTGATCCAGCGCCGCCAATATGTCCACTGAGCAATCTGCATGATGAACCACGATGACCTGCCACAGAGGCACTTGCTGTCTATGGTTTCATTTCTGCCCTTGCATGACCACACATTCTTTCGTTTTTATCCTGTCTCTCTTTTTCTGTCTCCCTCACTCTGACCATTATTTAATACATCTTTCTGGCACAGTGAAGCTAAAAGTGGAGCAGAAACTGGAGCAGATGGGGAAGGTGCAGGGGGTGTGGCTGCACACAGCCCATGTCCTGTGCATGGATGCCATCCTCAGCGTGGGCCTGGAGATGGGAAGTCACAACCCGGACTGCTGGCCACATGTGTTCAGGTGCATGATGGGACCTCACGCTGATGGCATCAACCCTGACTTGGGAAGCCTGGGGGTGAGGGAGAGGGTGGATTCAAAGTCTTCCAGCGCTTAAATACATTATGAGGTTTCACACTGAATACACTCCAAACAAGAGATAGAAAAAAGAGAAAAAAGAAGTCCCCACTGAAGGTACATTTTAGAGAACAGAGTGACAGAGCTAGATTTAGGGAATTGTGATTTATCAGCTAACATTGTCATGAGAGACAGATGTGTTATACCAAGGAAGCAGAACTGATTTTTTAAATAGTGGATGAAGAAGACCATGTAAGTGAATACTGTACAAATTTAAAACCTGGTCATGTGTCAGCAATATAACATTGCTTTGTGTTTATCAATGTCCTCTTTATTTAAAGAAGGATTTTTTGGATCGCATCTGTGATTATGTAAGGAACCTAATTAAAGATGCCTGCTTTCATTTAACTAGAAAAAGGAAACGTAAAAGCAGAATAGTATGTCCATGGAAAAGACCAGCCAAAAATTTGACCCTATGTCAAAGTGAAAAGAAACTCCCAGTCCCTAAGCATGTCACACAGTACCTGTAAGGTGAAAACAGAGCGATAGTTCCAGTCCCATTCCTCATATGACTAAGACAGAATCCTCTCTGAGCACTGGCATTAGAGCAGGCCCAGTACCAGGGAAGGAGCACTGCACAGGAGCAGGCCCAGGGTGGGTGCTGCTGTGTCTTACCTTTCTCCCCAGCACATACTCCAGGCCTCATGCCAAGCTGTTTCAGGCAGGTCACCCACAAGGCAGGAGGAGCTGGATGATTGCCCAGAGCACGAGACAGATCTGGATTTGGTTTGACATCACCAAAACAACATAGCCATGAGTGTTGGTTGAGTTGCAAAGAGAGACACTTGTAGAATGTTCAAGGATTGAACAACCAACCAATTGGAGAGGAATATGTGAAAGGACCAAGACGAATGAGTCTGTGACAAAATGGGTTATGACATGGAGGCTGGTGACCAGCTGCTCTCCAATGGTCTTATAAGGAAAAAAGAGAAAAGGCTCAGATATCACTCAAGCAATGTGTGGAGATCAAAAAATTCTCTTGACTATAAGGGTCAAGTGTGGTGGTATACACCTGTAATCTCAGATACTTGAGATGTAGGGATCGAGAAGATCATGGTTCAAGACCAGCCTGCCTAAAAAGTTATCAAGACCCACATCTCAATAAACAGGCTGGATGAGGTGATACTTGTCTTTGATTCCAGCTACACAGGAGGCATAGATAGAAGGATGGAAGTTGGAGACCAGCCTGGGCTAAAAAGTAAAAGACCCTATCTGAAAAATAGTAAAATAACTAAAAGCAAAAAGTGCTGCTCAAATGATAGAATGCCTGTCTAGTAAGTGTGAGGCCCCGAATTCAAACCCTGGTATGGCCAAAAAGACAAAAACAAGGATTACCTAATTCATCAGAGTGGATGACCCAACAGGTCCTTTGCCAGCACCTGGATTATTCTCAAAGAGGGGCCTCTATGTAGCATCTTGCTCCAAGTTAAGTTGGGAACAGACACTTTGGAAGTTGCACCACTTGTGACTCTTCTCTGTCTGCCATGTTAGGGAACTGCCCCCCAGTCCTGAACCCACCCCAAGATGTCTATATGGAACCATCTGGACTAGGCAGGCTGTGGCTTGGTGGAGCCCCATCGTGGCCCATGGGGTCTGTCCATCATGTACATGCTTATTCCGGGGTCCCACAGTAAGGAAATGCTTCCCAAGTCCTAGTGAGAGCATGATGTCGAGGGAAGGAGGGTCCCTTGGGGAACTAGCTCAAAAAGCTGGAGTGCCGACGCACGTGTGAGCTGGGCGCCATACAGTCGGGTGGCCAAGGCTCCATTGCCTATCTTTTTCCCAACTTGCAATGGGAAAGGAGAGTCTGAGGAACCCCTCACTCATCTCAAACCTATGTAGTTCATCTAAAAAATGTGTGTATATAAAAATCTATCCAGTGAGAAAATGGGAGAAAAAGGAAGGAGAAAGTGGGGTGGATTGCAGTATTGGCTGCATTCCTTCTGCATCTCACTGTGGCATGGACAGAACTGACCAGGCTGAGCCTCAGCACTTAACAGCTGCTTATCTGTGACTCATTCTAGGGTGTGTGAGTACGTGGGCACATTGGAGCACACCCACTTCAGTGACAGTACCTCACAGCCCTCTCTGACCATCAGCCAGCCCCAGAAGGCATCTGGGGGCTCTGGACTCCTTGGGGACCTTGAATGTGAAGGCTTATCTCAAGAGCAGAACCTGGAGCAGGGGCCCTCCCTGAGCACAGCCCCTGTGGTCCAGCCCCTGTCCATCCAAGAGCTCGTTCGGGAAGGCAGCCGGGGCCGGGCCTCAGACTTCCGCAGCGGCAGCCTCATGAGTGGGAGCAGCGCCGCCAAGGTGGTCCTTAGCCTTTCCACCCAGGCAGACAGGTGGGTGCCTCAAGTTCATGACCCCCAAGGATGCAGCAGGGGCATCCCTCACAGCACGTGCATCTGTCTGGTCCATCACAACATTGATCCCGGACAAGTTGATTTGTTAGTCACTTAAATCTCTTTCCATCTTTTTTAAGCACAGTTCTCCCCTACCACCACACTCATCCTTTGAATGAACCATTTTCTAGTGACTAAGTCTTCCAGGTCTGAGGCAGGCTTCCTGTGGTCAGGGATCTGTACCATCATTTTGGGAAATTTTACCCCACGGGGCCCTCCTTTCCTCATTGGTGAAACAGGGTCATTTTTAGAAATTCTCTGACAGTGTCATTGTAAAGTTAAATTAATTAGTACACTTACAGCAACTAGGACAGAGGTTGGAAGATAATAAAAACCCACCCTTTTTATGATTCTTATAATTATAAAATCCCCCTCCCCACATAGGAGTCTATGTTGTTTACTGATGCCAACAACCACATTAAGGTAAAGAGGGAAAATCAACAATTGTCCCAACTGTTTGGTGAGACTTCTTGATGGAAAGTGCTTTTGATAACCAGTTGCCCGTGGTAGCAACTCACCTAACTCCTCAGTTTATGGTCATTATGCCCCCGGGCCCCCCAGCACTGGCCCCAGGAAGTTTATCCAAAGGACAGACACGTAGGGGCTAGGAAACGTGAACAGAGTTCACTGGGATGGGGCTCAGACAGTTCCAACTTCTTGTCCTGGCTTTGACACTCTCCAACTGCAAGGTCATGTCTTTAGAAATAGTTACCCCGATGCTCAGTTTCTCTGCTATCCACGTACAATATGCACTTGTACTAACCAGGTCAGTAATCCTTTTTCCTGTTCATCCAACAAGTTGGCCATGAAAAGGGTTTCTGGAACCTGGGAAGTAGTGTGCAGGTATCAGGTAGGGTATAATTGGCACCTCTTCTGTCTTACTAGGAGAGAGGAAGAAGACACAAGTGATGGACCCGGAAACCAAATAGTGTCAAAATTGTAAATACAAAATAGGAAGAAAAATGTATTGGTCTCAATAACTGGTAAACATTTAGCCTACTAACTCCCATTTTGAAACTTGGCATGTGTCATCTTCCTCCTTCCAAGAGGCTCAGGATTCAGTTGCTATCAGAGACTCTCGCTCTTATGCAGCACATGGCACCCTGCCTTCTAACGTCGTCACAGGGTTGGAGGCAGGCCTCTGGATGTCCCAAGAGCAGAAGCAGGTTTGCTTGCTGCCTGCCTCAATTGGCCATGGGAAACCAATAGTGATCTTCACAGCCCTCATTCTGTGACCCTGGGATTGTCCTCTTGGACTGGCTATTGTGGCTCTTCCTCCTCCCTGAATCCTGCCAGAAATGTCTGAGTCCAGAAAAATGAGTGGGACATTTTTCTTCCAAGAGATACTTGGGGCCACATAACATTCAGGACTTGGTATGAGGCCAGTCCCCACCCTGAGGGCCTTAGGGGATCTGGTCTTTACTGCTTTTATATTTTACACAATACCAAGCCTAGCATTATACTTAATTATAGGCAAACAAAAGCCTCCTGATTAGTTTGCTGGGAAGTTTTATATACATCATGAAATTTCAGCTAATTCAAAGGATTCCATCCCCAATCACACAGTTTCTGGGAGCTGTGCTCTACAATCTTTTCACCAAACACTTAAGGAGTGCCTACCACCAGGAAGGAGGGTGCAAAATGTTTTTTTAAATATGTTTTATGCTCTTTGGACCAAAATCCCACAATTAGTGCACACTTGTGCACAGCAATCATAGATATAATAATTGCATAATTTGTCTACAATGTGGGCAGAGCATTTTCATTAATCACCTCAATGGAATTACCATAACCACCCTGCCAGACTGCCTTTGCTGACTTGCTTGCAGCTAACAGCTTATCTGTTTGCCCCCAGGCTCTTTGAAGATGCTACAGAGAAGCTGAACCTCATGGCCTTGGGAAGTTTCCTTTACCAGCTGAAGAAAGCATCACAGTCCCAGCTTTTCCATTCTGTCACAGATACAGTTGATTACTCTCTAGCAATGCCAGGTAATTCTTGCCCTGGACAAATGGCCGGCAGAGAGCAGGAAACACCCAGTGTCTGATGCCAGCAGCATGCTTAAAGATTCGTGTGCACACACCCCTCACGCAGTCACACTGGCGAAGCTCAAGCGCAGGCTTGTGTTTCCGTTCCAGTGTCTGGGGGAAGGGGTAGGTAAATGAAAAGAAATGACATTGCCACCAGTGCTGTGGGTGTTACCCCTGGAGGAGAACAGGGTTGTTCTCCCAAGGTCTGTACTTGGGATGCAGAAACTGTGCGGCCACTTCTTAGGGTACAGGTAGCAACCCCTGAGTGTGGGAGCTCCTCTCCATTTCACAAACCCTCTACTCATGTCAGTCAAGTCAGCTTGCAGAAGCAATCATGGATTCTGGAAGGGACAGTGGGAGAGAAAAATGGGTTGATGAGTCTTATCCTACTCTTAGCAAACTGCTCTCAAGGCTTACCCCATAAAAGATGGGCAGAATCACTGTCTTCACAGGTGAGACCAAGGAAAGAGGCCAGCCATGCAGAAGAGCAAGTAGATTTGTAACAAACTGCCTGAAAGTTCCAAATGGGTGGCAGGTTGTTCACATGGTGCCATGTCTGGGATGCAGTTTGGTTGGTGGCAGGCAGAACTAAACATCTGAGGTCCCTGCCAACTTAGGAATCTGAGGTTCCAAGTGCTGTGTGCTCGGCCTTTTCCAGCCTTCCCCCACTAGTTTTAATAGACTTTCATACATGAGCTCTATAAAACCAAACTCCTAGATACATCAAAATTCCAAAGCACCTGAGCCCAACTTTTCTTTGTGCTTGAATAGGTCATACTGTTTTTGAGTTTCAGCTTTTTGGCATTTATGGTCTCGCCTTCCTGTAGGAGAAGTTAAGTCCACCCAGGACCGAAAAAGTGCCCTCCACCTGTTCCGCCTGGGGGACGCCATGCTGAGGATCGTGCGGAGCAAAACACGGCCTCTGCTCCACGTGATGCGTTGTTGGAGCCTTGTGGCCCCGCACCTGGTGGAGGTGAGCCTGGATGGTGCAAAGAGGCTGGATTGACCTGCTCAGGAAATCCTAGCACAGAGTCCATACGAGGGCTGCAGTCAGTGTGTGGACAAAGAGCACATGGCCATAGCGCAGTGAGAACATTCACATCACCTGGTCAGGAACATCATTGTTCTCTGATTACTCCTCAGTGCATCTAAAGAATCACCCGGTCAGATGCTGGTGGCTCACACCTGCAATCCTACCTACTTAGGATGCTAAGATCAGGAAGATAGAGGTTTAAGACAGAAAGAAGAGAAAGTTTGTGAGATCCTATCTCACCCAATAACTGGTGCAGTGGCACATGCCTGTCATTCCAGCTACATGGGAGGAATTAGGTAGGAGGAGCACAGTCCAGGCTGGCCTGGGAAAAAAGTGAGACCTCCCCCCCGCCATCTCCAAAATAACCAGAGAAAGAGGGGCTGGAGGCAGGGGTCGAGCAGTAGAGCACCTGCCTAGCAAGAGCAAAGCCCTGAGCTCAAATCCCAGTACCACCACCACCAAAAGAGAAATAAATAAAATCACCCAAACTTCAGTACTAGACTGGTTTCACTATTACCCTCTTTTTTATAATTCTGCTGCTCAGTTAGGTAGGGACACAGCCAGTTCTTCATTCCTTGTGATAAGCAGAGGGTTCCGATCTGCCCATTTATACATATGTGTGACAGTGCCCCGTTCGCGCCACTGTCTCTTTTCTAATAACTTCTGTAGGACGGTGTCCTTTCTGTAAGGGAACCATAGGTCCTGGTTTTCCCAACAGAATTAATACTGAGGCCCTTCCAGTCTCCGAAGAAAAGCAGTTTGTGGAGTAAATTTTGTGACAACTCTGTCGCTATCTCAGCGCATGATGGCGCTACTTCTAAGCTGTCAGGAAACTGTTGCCATTTTATAGTGGTGACTATTTTTAATCACTTTTTAACACTTAACCTGGTAAGGATGTATGATATAATTAAGTAGATTTTGAATAGAATTCAGTAACCTGAGAATATTCTAGGGCAAAGGAGTAGAAAGTATCAATTCAGTAGTGGGGAGAGAGTATATTAGTTAGATATTACCCTGCGATAAACCACCCCAAAAACCTAGTGGCTTCTAACAGCAGCTGCTTATTTAGCTCATGAGTCCGTGGCTCAGAAATCTGAGGAAAGCCCATCTGTTAGTCTCTCCTGTAGACCAGCGTCTGCTCATTTACATAGCTTAGGATTCCCAAGAAAGCAAGAGGACAAACTCTGATCACAACTACTCCTTTAATTCTCTACTAATATAATTCTTGCTATCGTGCCACTGGCCAAAGCAGGCCTCACGTCCAAACCCAGGGCCGGTGGGGGAGAGAACCACAGAAAGGCATAGACACAGGGCTGAGAACCAATTAGAGCTCTAGTTGCAGTTGGCCCACCTCTCTGAGGGATAAGTAACAAGCCCGATCCTCATATGTTTGGGGGCATGGGTAAGCATGAGACCGTGAGCAGTTCCCAGGCTAAGTTCCAGTGGTTTTACAGTGAGTGTGTATTATACCATCCAAAAACAATGTCATGTTGCAGAAAAAGAAATTTGTTTTTCTAGAAACATTGAAGTGAAGTTGGAGTTGTGTCTGATAGGTCAAGTTTTGGTTTTTGATTTGGTTTGGCTTTGGCAGTACTGGGGTTTGAACTCATAGCCTTGAACTTTCGTAGCTAGGCCCCCAGTCCTTTTTGCTTTGGTTGTTTTTGGGATAGGGTCTCACATTTATGTCTGAGCCAGCCTGGACCACAATCCTGGTCCAGGATTTACACTTCCTGAGTAGCTGGGATAACAGGTGTTTACCACAACCCCTAGCATTCTACAGGTTGAAATGGGGTCTCATGAGCTTTTTACTTGGGCTGGGCTTGAACTGTGTTCCTCTCCATCTCCACTTCATGAGTAACTGGGATTACAGGCATGAGCTATCACACCTGGCCAGTTTGAGCCTATATACCTAGCCAGTTGGTCAAATTTTTTTTTTAATGTAATTTAGTGTACAGCTTATCTATGCACTAAAATTCTTAGAATTTTTGACAATAACAGAATTCCGCTTCAACCTCCACTTAATGAAGTGGACCAGGAGATCCATAAGAAACCAAGAAACCCATCCTCCTCATCTGACATCCAGCTGGTGTTGTACTCTCTTGCATCATACAGGCTGCCTGCCATAAGGAAAGACATGTGTCTCAGAAGGCTGTGTCATTCATCCATGACATCCTGACAGAGGTTCTCACTGACTGGAACGAGCCGCCCCACTTTCACTTTAACGAAGCTCTCTTCCGGCCTTTTGAGCACATTATGCAGCTAGAGTTATGTGATGAAGACGTCCAAGACCAGGTCAGTTGACACAGGCTTCAGTGTCATCATTGCCAGAGCTGGCATCTCGTGAGTGTCCCCAAGCTTTGAATCTGTTATCTTCCCAATGGTCTTAGTTGAGATGGTTACAAAGGTAGCTTAAACGGTTTGGCTGGGAATCACCACATTAGTGATTGGTGGGAAGGGATTTGGACAGAGAGAATCTGGCTGTACTAGTCTCTTACATCTAGCCTATTCTCCTAAGTACCATACTCTCTACATGGAGACAAGCCAACTAGAAAGGACCTGGTATGGTGGCCTATACCTGTAATCCCAGCTACTTAGGAGGCAGAGATCATGGGGACCACTTTCCGAGGCCAGCTGAGTAGAAGGTTTGGGAGAAACCCATCTCAACCAATGGCTGGGAGTGGTGGCACACCCAGCTATGGGGGAAGCACAAATAAGAGGATCATGATCCAGGCTGGCCTGGTCATAAATTGAGATCCTATCTCAAACATAATCAAAGCAAAAACTGCTGGTAGAGTGGCTCAAGAGCATCTGCCTAGAAAGCACGAGGTCCTGAGTTCAAAACCCCGCTGCCCCCCAAAATAAACAAATAAATAAAGCTTTCTTTGGTGGTGCTGGGGTTTTGAACTCAGGACCTCATGCTGGCTAGTCAGGTACTCACTCTACCATTTGAGCCACCATCAGTGCCCACACATGAAGCATTTTTAACCGAAACTCTGGAAAGGGGATACAGACAATGTAAGAATTACAGTGATAGTGAATGGAGAGCTATTGCTTAGTGATGCAGACTTTCAGTTTGGGAAGATGAAAGTATTCTGGTGCACAACATTGTGAAAACACTTAACTCCACTGATCCATGTGAGCTACATATAATAAAGCGATCGATTTACACTCTGCATACTTTACCATGCAAAAAGAATTATGGGGGAACAGTCTAATAGTCCTCTCTCAGTAGGTGAAAGGACAACTAGGCAGCAGATAAGGATACAGAAAATGACCAATGCTACCCACCAGCCTGGCCTAACTGACATTTAGAAGGCTAGATCCAATAAAAGAACATACATTCTTTTCTTTTTTTTTTTTATTCATATGTGCATGCAATGCTTGGGTCATATCTCCCCCCTCCACCCCCCTTACCACCCACCCCGCCTCCTCCCTCTCCCCCTCACCCCCCCTATACCTGGCAGAAATTATTTTGACCTTATCTCTAATTTTGTTGTAGAGAGAGTATAAGCAATAATAGGAAGGAACAAGGGTTTTTGCTGGTTGAGATAAGGATAGCTATACAGGGCATTGACTCACATTGATTTCCTGTGCGTGGGTGTTACCTTCTAGGTTAATTCTTTTTGATCTCTCCTTTTCTCCAGTTCCTGTTCCCCTTTTCCTATTGGCCTCAGTTGCTTTTAAGGTATCTGCTTTAGTTTCTCTGCATTGAGGGCAACAAATGCTAGCTAATTTTTTAGGTGTCTTACCTGTCCTCACCCCTCCCTTGTGTGCTCTCGCTTTTATCATGTGCTCAAAGTCCAATCCCATTGTTGTGTTTGCCCTTGATCTAATGTCCACATATGAGGGAGAACATACGATTTTTGGTCTTTTGGGCCAGGCTAACCTCACTCAGAATGATGTTCTCCAATTCCATCCATTTACCAGCGAATGATAACATTTCAGGAACACACATTCTTGCCAGGTGCGGTGGCTCACTCCTGTAAAATTTATGGGATGCATCCCTAGTAGTACTTTGAGGGAAAGTATAATTGTATAAATGTTAATATTAGAAAAGAAGAGAGACATAAATAAACAAATTCTCAGATGGGCACCAGTGGCTCACCCCTATAATCTTAGCTATGTGAGAGGCTGAGAGTCAGAGAATTGCAACTTGAAGCCAGCCCAGGCAACTATTTCATGAGACCCCATGTCTACAAAACCAGAGCAAAATGGGCTGGAGGTGTGGCTCAAGTGGTAGAGCGCCTTCTTTACAAGTGCAAAGTCCTGAGTTCAAACCCTGTGCCCCCCCCAAAAAAGACAAATTCTCATGTTTATGGTCAATGGTTTGTGACAAAGATGCTGTTGAAATTCAGTGGGGGGGACAGGATATTATTTTCAACAAATAGTATGTGCATCCTTACCTCTCACCAGCCACAAAAAAATAACTGAAAATGGGCCAAGAGTTAATGTGAGTTAAAAATAAATATGGATATTTCTAGAAGAAAACATAGAAGGCCATCACTGAGAACTTGGGTTAGGCAAATATTTCTTAGAATTGATATCAGTCACATGACCCTTAAGAAAAATTGACTGGGCACCAGTGGCTCACACCTAGCTACTTGGCAGGCTAAGATCAGGACGATCACAGTTCAAGGTCAGCCCAGGCAAGTAGTTTGTGAGATCACATCTCCAAAATAACCAAAATGGACGGGAGGTGTGACTCAAGCGGTAGAGCACATGCTTTTCAAGCATGAAGACCTGAGTTCAAGCCTCAGTCCTACCAAAATGCAAAAAAAAAAAAAAATCGATGAAGCAATCTTCATCAAAATTAAAAACTTTTGTTCTTTGATACAATTAAAAGATAAAAATAAAAAGACAAGCCCAAGATTGTGGAAAAATATTTGCAAATCACATATGTCAGGAAGGATCTGAATCTATAATACATAAAGAATATTAGCCTCTCAGTAACAAAAGACAAGACACATGTCCAATTTAAAAAATAGCAAACTCCTTACGAACAGTTCATAAACAACATTAGATATTAGTGAAATGTAAATGTGTGCAAACTGGCTGCTCATGGAGAAGACTCTTGAGTGAGAGTTTTTTCTCTTGCACTATAATTAGCTCAGAAATAAGGGCAGAGGAGCACATTGCCCTTCCCAGAAATTCTCCTGTCCCTGTTAAATGCCATCTCCTTTGCCTGTGCCAGGTGGTCACATCCATCGGGGAGTTGGTGGAAGTGTGTCCCACACAGATCCAGTCGGGATGGAGGCCCTTGTTCAGTGCCTTGGAAACAGTGCACAGTGGGAACAAGTCAGAGGTCAAAGAGTACCTGGTTGGCGACTATTCTATGGGTAAGAATGGTTGCTATGGAGCCTTCATTCTTCGTGCCAAGTTCTATGCCATTGAAAGGAACTGAAAAGGGAAACCAGGCATTTAGTGTTTCATCAGCAGGAAATATGATGTAGCTAGGATCCGACGTCTAGGATCCAACGTCTAAGTCCTACGAACAGGCCAAGAACCCTGAATCTCTCTGCGTCCTGTTCTTGCTGACAAGTGGACATTGCTAAGGATAGAGAGGAAAACATTACTGGTTGAGCATCTGAAAATCCAAAATCTGAAATGCACCCTAATCCAAAACATTTTGAGTGTTCCACAGCACTTCGGATTTCAAATTAAGGAGGCTCAATCAGTGAAGTCCATGCAAATCTTCCAAAAATCTGGAAAACTCTAAAATCTGAAATATGCCTGATCTCTATATCCACTTGCTAGTGGGAAACAGAAAGGTGTTATATGCAGGGAAGTCAGAATTAGGACCATGGGTCCTGGCTGGAAATGGATGGGCATGCCCAGAGCCCAGGGATATTGTGCCAGGGGTCCCAGGTCACCAACACTCAGAAACCCACCAGAGAGACTCATCTCATGGGACTTAGCAGTTGTGCTAGGATTTATTAGACAGATCACATTTATCACATGATTCACGACAAGGATTTATGGTAGCAGTGTAGTAGGGACACCGGCAGGTCCTGAAGTGAAAAGACAGATAGACTGTGAAGGGATCCATGTGTGGCTTCCTCCTGCCCTTACTTGAAGGGTCACACAGAGCTCACTGTTCCCCTCAGGCAAGCTGCAGCAACATGCTGACAAGTGTCTACCCAGGAAGGCAGTTAGAGACCCAGATGGGAATTGGCCCCAGGGCCTCGATCCCTAACACATACCAAAATTTCAGACAAAGGAAAGCCAGTGTTCAGCATCAACCATATTGTTTACACAAACAGTCCAGGCACACTTACCACTTTATGAGGTAACTATTGCCAGGGCATATTCTGAGAACTGAGTTCCCAGATGCCAACACAAGGCCACCTAATTGCCAAACTGAAAGCAGACTCTCCTAGGCTTAGCAAATCTCAGGCCTCTTTTCTGCACAGGAATGAACAACTTCATATATGCAACCAAAGGTTTGTGTACACAGTCCTTCCTGTAGATGTTCCACAATGTTCTGTGCAGTAGCATTCCGGAGAACACAGAGACGTGCACGTGTGGCAGCCCCACCTTCCTCCAGCTTCCCCTCCACAGTCCTCCCAGCTGTCTTCATAGCCATCCTGCAGCTACAAAATGAGCAGGACAGCAGCCCAGCCAAGCCAGAAGTCCAGTCCAAAGACCCAGGCATTGCTCCAATTCATCTCTTCCAGGGCTCCTTGGAAGGTGCTAGAAGTATTGGCAACCTGCTGGCTTTCTTTCTTAAAATTCTGTGATCTTTGTCCCTCAGGGAAAGGCCAAGCTCCAGTGTTTGATGTGTTTGAAGCTTTTCTCAATACCGACAATATCCAGGTCTTTGCTAATGCAGCCACCAGTTACATCATGTGCCTTATGAAGTTTGTCAAAGGTCTGGGTAAGTGGAATCAACTTCCATGCCTCACAGCTGGAAAGGAGACCTTTCCAGGACCATAGGGTCCAATCTCTAGGAAAGAGATCGCCCACAACAGGCAGTCATCCCATGGTATAAGCACATAGGTTGAGCTGCACACTTGGGCAGAGAGCTTGGGTGTGTCGGGATTGGTATTTTTCCATTGTGTCTATGGACTGTCTCTCATGATACAGTATATTTGCAATCTATACATTATTTTATACCAACCTCTTTTTTCAATCTTAGACTATTCATTGCCATCAATAAATAATTGCCCTTAAATGTGAAACTATTGTCCTCAGTGCCACCTGAATTTGATATCTTGGCTCCTAAGAAAAAGTTAATACCTCCCTAGGCCTTATTAATTGTAAAATATGTTTTGGATATGTAGATGACCCTCTTCTTTGAGGCCTAGTGTATTCCAAGTAGTGTCTTAGTTGTTTCTACGCTTAATTTAGGAACATTTAACAGTCTGAAGTGTTGCTGTACAACACAACCTGCAAGACCTGACTTTTGTATAGCATGGGTTTACCGGGGGGTCACTGAAATGAAGGGGCAGTTAGTTAAGCCCCAAGCTTCGACACTTGAACTTTTGACAGATGGAGAGCTCTTAGACTTGGAGCCTGAGAACCTTGAACATAGGGAAAACATAATTATTCTTTTATACACCTGTCAAATAACTGATAATTCTTTTGTAAAATAAAACAAGCCATAAAGAAGTTATGCAACTCATGTCCCCCTTATTTTTGGAGTAGGAATAAAATAAAAGTCTCAGGATTTACTTGTCATGAGTTTGATCTACAGACAATTCTCATTATAAGTGCCTCACCCTCATCTGTCCTGTTCTGCAATAGTCCCCCTTTGCTAATGGTATGATGTTCCGAGACTCCCCCAATGGATGACTGTGACCATGGACAGCACCAACTCCTATGTATTCTTTTTCTCCTATACATACAAGCTGATGATAAAGTTTAATTTATGAGTTAGGCACAGTAAGAGATTCACCAAATATTCAGACCATGGCAGAGAGGAAAAATGTAATAAATTCTTCTTTGGATAGTTAGACACTAGTGTCTGTGGTAGAGATGCCTAGTAGCATAAAAGAAATTTGAGATTTTGCCTTACAAACTGGGGACTGGAGAGCCAAATAAAAGATGCCAAATATCAGTGTGCATGTGGCAGGTAATTTTATTTTATTTATTTATTTTTGTGAGACTGGGGTTCAGACTCAGGGCTTCCCACTTGCAAAGCAGATGCCCTACCACTTGAGCCACACCTCCAGTCCATTTTGCCTGGTTATTTTGGACATGGGGTTTCATGAACTATTTGTCCAGGCTGACCTCAAACCATGATTCTCCTTATCCCAGCCTCCCAAGTAACTAGGATTGCAGGCGTGAGCCACCCATGCCCAGCTTATGGAAAGTATTTTTAAAAGACAGGTTCTCTTCTTCTGTGAATTATAAAATGGATTCGTTGGTGTGGGGCTTGAGGTCAAGGGCAGAGCCCAGTGCAGGCACACTGCCTTTGTACCACCAAGCTCCAGGCAGTGACAGTCACATAGACTCAGATGCTTCATACACACACACACACACACACACACACGCAAATTTGGAATACCTGCTATAATCAAGAGGATGGGAAGTGGATTTATTATTAATTCTCATCTGCCTATTTTAACATGAATTTGACCTGGTTTCTGTTTTTACATTGTAAGTTTTAATAATGTAAACCAGGGCCTAATAAACTGTGATTCACAAGCCAAATCTGACCTGCTGACAGTTTTTACAAATAAAGTTTTATTGGAACACAGTCATGCTCATTGGTCTATGGGTGCCTTTGTGCTACAGCACAGAGTTGAGAAGTTATGATACAGACAGTAAGTATGGCCTTAGGTATTTACTATCTGGCCTTTTATGAAGAGTTTGCCAACCCTGATCTAAAACATAAGTTTTTGTTTTTTTTTTTAAAGAGAAACATGCCTCATTGCTTCTGAATCTTAACGAATGCCTAGTAATTATGTCTGTTTACCCACAGGGGAGGCTGCTTATTGCTACAATTGTAGGCAATTAGAAACAATTACAGTATGTGGAATGATTTTATTAGAAATAGATCATTATATGAGAAGAAAATTATAATTCTCAATTATTATTTGCCTATAGAAAATTCTAGATATCCTTCTACAGATACGCTAAATTGCTACATGTGCACAAAACCAAATTCATTTCAATTCAATTAAAGAGACTCTGTCTCCAAACCTTAAATGTTTAGAGTCTTCCCAGAGTCCTCGGTTATCATCCTCACTTAGTGCTACACACTGGCAGCAAATAACGTCCTTTTCCAAACAGAGAGGTCATGTGGTTCCTTCCAGCCCATCTCAGGGCGTTTCTCTAGGGTATCCTGTCACCAAAGTCTCAGAAGTCACATCCACCAACAGCAGGGCTCAGAGAAATGAATCACGGTGTGCCTACATACAAAAGAACTCTGATCAGCCGCTAAAAGGGGGAAATGCCCGAAAGGACTTTTCTCAGGGTTGTGCGATCTGATGTCATTTTCCCTCTTTTTTCTTTCTCTCTCTGTTTTGGTAACTATCTGGTGAACGTATGCTACGCAAGTGAGCAGGTCTTCTGTTGGAAGAGGAAGGCAGGGGTAATTTTGTTTGTCTCTGTCTCCCATGCTGTCCTAGGGGAGGTGGACTGTAAAGAAATAGGAGATTATGTCCCTGGGTCAGGAGCCACATCCACAGACCTGTGCCTCCCTGCCCTGGATTATCTCAGGCGCTGTTCTCAGGTAAGCGAGGCCCACTCTCAACTCCAAGCCTGAAACCCGCCTCCAATGGTGTCCACACAGTGTAACCGAATGTCTTTTGTCAAAGCCTAGGAGAGACGCCTTCATCTCTCCCACCTTGCCTCCAAGACTCCTCCATTTCCCCACTGCTCTGGCCCCTCTGTTTCCTTAGAGGTGGGTTAGGAGAAGGGAAAGCCACAGTCTGGTGTCCTCTTTGCCTGTGGACCGTCCTCAGGGATACCCCATCGGTGGACATCCCTGAAATTTTCATGTTTCCCTTGCTAGATTTATAAAAGTCTGTAAAAAGCATGTATATAAATTATTGAAAAATTATCCACTGTTTTTTTTTGTGGCCAATGAATATTCTATTTCCTCTGCTTCATGGAATAAGCATCTCTTATAAACTACTATATAAATCCAAATCACAAATAACTAAAAGTTTTATACTCCTGAGAGCTTTTCTAGTTTCCTATGTCCCCTTGAACATTGGTGCGCCCAAAGTGCAGCATTTTCCAGTATATAATTTGTGTTTGGGGTATTTTTCTTACTTAGTTGTTGGCCAAAATCTACAAAATGCCCTTGAAGCCAATATTCCTTAGTGGGCGACTTGCTAGCTTGCCTCGAAGACTTCAGGAGCAGTCAGCAAGCAGTGAGGATGGAATCGAATCTGTCCTGTCGGATTTTGATGATGACACTGGTAAGTTAACTGAGCAAGGTTATTCGCTAGGTTCTTAGGTCCAAAAGCTTAAGCCATAAGTTATCTGATGCATCCTAAGAATGTTCACCCATTTTTACTGGGTTTCCCTAATTTTATCAGAACAAATTTACCAAAAGTTGCTGTGACTTTCTAAAACCAACACTTAACACTCATTGCCCACACCCACTGTTTTTGGATGGATACCTCCAAGTAACTCAGCTCAGATTCACAGGTTCTACTAAATACAGTTTCCAACTCTGATTTCTCTTGAGTTTAGCAAATTGGGACAGTTGCATTGGTACTTAAATTGTCTGAATTGTCTTTAATGGCTTGTAAGAAACACAATCACCATATAATTACTTCCTGCATGACTATTTGGTTAGAGACTGGGAAAATTAAGCCATTACCAAAGAGCAAATCTATTTGAGACTAGTGACAGTAAAGGCTCACAAAAAGAATAATTTTAAAGAATTTGTTTCACATTAGATCCCAGGTAATCTCCTGTGGCTTAAGAATTCAATGTAGTAACTCAGTAGTTTTCTGGTGGATTAACTCATATTCATGCCTGCTGCCTACTGTCTCAGAAGACCCAATTCTCTTCCATCACTGGAAATGGAAATAAGGCCCTGAAATAGGCCTAGTTTCTGGGCACAGATTGTTTCAAACTTTTGCAGAAGAACTTTGGGGATGGGTAGTTTGTTTTCCATTTTTGTCTTTATTTTGCTGTTACAAATTCATTTATAGGTGTGGCTATAAATTTACAATTTTGATAGAGAATACAAACAGTAAAATCTCACGAATTCAGATTAGTTGAGAGAAAGAATTATAGGAAGAAATAAATATCTAACATAGAGAACAGTTAAACTTTTGGAAATTGGCTAGATGTTCTTTATGGCAGTTTCATTTCAATTAGATAAGAATAATTTTTACTTGGCATTTGTAAGTAGAGGTTGATGTTGTTTATCTATAATACATTCTTTAAGAGCATTTATATATTCCCCTTCCCATTTGTGCAAATCATTAATGCATTTTTTAGGAGGCCCATCTTATGGATAAAGCTCTAGCAAGCACCAATCTAATATTTCCCACATCAAGGATTTAAAGTTACACTTATGTATGAAATGAAGTAGATCAGAGAAAAACAACAACAAAAGCTTTAGGTTAGTATTTAAAACTAAACAGTCCTCAGCATTGATCTGTTCTCACATACTATCTTCTGACTTCCAAAGGCATATAATTACTTTCTCCCACCCAATGGGAAACATACACAAAACTAGACAGAATATTCAAAATATATACATATATACAAAACTAGACATAATGGTGTCACTCACTTTCAACTGTTATCAATTTATAGCCAGTCCCAGGTCTTGTGTATTTTCCTTGTTTTGGTGCAAAATCCAAAACATGGTAGCATTTCATCTTTAAATATTTCAGCACTTGTTCTTTAAGGATAAAGTGGGAGATAGAGATCCCTACCACTTCCCCTTGGGATCTTTGGAAATCCAATTCATATAAAAGCTGATTAACCAGAGAAAAACATAAAAGTGTGCTAGGTGGGGTGGCTCATGCCTGTTATTCTAGCTACCAGCGGACAGAGATCAGCAGGATGGTGGTTCAAGTCCAACTTAGACACAAAGTTAGCAACACCCCCATCTCAACAAAAAAATCTGGGCATGACAGTGCACACCTGTCATCACACCTAAAGAGGAGGCATAAATAGAAGGATCCTGGTTTAGGGAGACTTGGTCAGAAATGCAAAGCACTATCTGAAAATGAACTAAAAGCAAAAAGGAACTAGGGTGTGGCTCAAGTGGTAGGGTACCTGCTTAGCACATTCCAGGCCTTGAGTTCAAACCCTAGTACTACCAAAAAAAAGGAAGGAAGGAAGAAGAGAGGGAGTAAAAGTTTTATTTTACATGCATATGGGGATCTTCACAAGCAAGTAAAGTCCAAATGATCAAAGCTTGATGCTTTTATACTTTCTAGACAATGGACAATAAATTTATGAAGGAATGACAGGACAAATGGATCTCCACACTAAGGAATTCTAGGGATGTTAGTAAGAGATACGTGGGGTGGGAGAAGAAGCTAGAAGAAAGTAAAGATTACTTTAACAACATTGTTCATTCAGGGTCAGTACAGCTCTAATCAAAACTTTTGGTGGTCAAGACAGTTTTCTAACCTTGGTACATGAACAAAGTCCCTCCCCCAAAAATGTATGGCCTGTTGCCTATAGGAAAAGTCAGTCTTGTGGCCCTTTCAGAAGTTACAGTTTCTCAAGTGATTTGAGCTGGAAGCAACCAATATACTGTCTTGGCATATTTTGAGGTGGTGCATCCTTAAGTCCTTCAATAACCTGAAAATGAACAATGCTGTGTAGTAGACTAAGGGATTGACTAAAGTGATAAGGATATTTTGTCTTTTTGCTCCCAGGAAGTCTGACAATCATTTCAATATAGAATTCACATTGCCTTTTTATAATGGGGAGAAAGAACAAATTAGAGTATTTGTTTCCTTTGATTTTGTCAGAACATGTAAGTTGTAATCTATTAGACCCTGAGAGCTAACACCGGGGTGATGTCTGGCATCACTGCAGCCGCCGAGTGAGAGACTTGGCAGTTCACAGGTAGTGTTCACTCAGGTCTTGCAATGACTCTTCACCATGTGTAACTGAACTTCACGGAGGTCTGCTGTTTGGGCTCCAGGTCTCATAGAAGTTTGGATCATCCTGCTGCAGGAGCTAACAGCAGCTGTGTCCAATTGTCCACGTCAGCACCAACCCCCAACCTTGGATCTACTCTTTGAGTTGTTGCGAGATGTTACCAAAACACCTGGTAAGTATGTCCGTGTGTTTGGTGTGAGGGTGGTGGGGGTTGCTGTATGTAAATTTTTTCAGGAGGGCGTTTCAATGGCTGTCCACCTGTTTTCACTGTTTCCTGGACTTAATGCAGATCTTCACCTAGAAAAGGTGCTCGGTAAATATGTGATGAATGGCTCCAATACCACAGTGTCTAAAGTACGTCCCTGGTATTGATAGTATTCCTTCTGCCAGTCCATTTACAAAACCTGTGTGGTGCTCAGTTAGTTGGCTGTGCTGGTGACCCATGTCAGTTGGGCTGTAGTGACAGTTCTCCATGAGTCAGTTGACTTCGTCATGTTCCATAATCGCAGCCTTCCTCCTCTGTCAGATCTTGCAGTACAGGCACCCCTCCTGGACTATCAGTCAGGCTCACCAGGTCTGCCCCTGACCTAAGCCACCGTCCCCTCAGGACAGGCAGAAGTAAGACAGCAATATCTTGTTGGTAGAAAGGTCACAGGGGATTAGACTGGGACATTTTGTACTTGCCCAGCACAATAGGAAAAGGAGAGCCCTTTGGAAAGTTATTTCTTGTTCTGAATTAATCACATTTAGCATACATTCTCCATCCCAATTTTTCCAAGGTCAAAGACGTTTTCTTTAGAAATACTAGTTTTTAGTAACAGGATCAGGACCTAAAATGAAACCACTAGTGCTTCCATGGTGAAATGAAAAGGTCAATATTCATCATTATGAAGATGTGATAATTCATACTGTTTCAAAATCCATTGCAAAGCTTATACTGGAATTTTAAAAAGCAACACTGTAGCTACTTTCACATGTTAAAAAGTTGAAAACCTTCCATCAAAGAACAAGCAAGTCTTTTATAGAATTAATCATATGCCACTCCTAAATCTGTCTCACTGATAAGCACCGTTTTGCTTTGGCATTAATTGCCACTAAATATGTACGAAGAACATTTAACCCAATAATTCTCCTAGGAATATAGTATGGAAATTTAAGGGAATTAATAATAATGAAAATACAAATGCATATGTGTTTGTTTAAACATCTTGAATACTAAAATAAAAATTATAGACACCCTAAATGGGAATGGTTAAGTAAATTATGCAGACAAATGGGCACAATAGTACATGCCTGTAGTCCCCACCCTCCAGAGGCAGAAGCAGGAGGATCACCAGTTTGAGTTCAGCTTGGACTGCATAGCAATTTCGACGCCAGCCCAGGCTACACAACAAGCCCTGTCTTAAAACTAAACAAAAAAAGTTTGTGGGCATTAAAATGAATATTTATGAATAATATGCAATAACATAGTAATTGTTTATAAGGCATTACATTAAAGTTTATATATATAAAGTACTATTTCAGGTCCATAAAATTTTGTGCATTTATAAATGCACATACACACATGTACTCAAAAACTATGAGAAGGAATATATCGAAATGTGATTGTATTTGCAAGCTAAGTGTTTTTCTTCTTTGTATGTGCATATAATTTCCATGTTCATTATAAAAAAGGAATCTTTCTTTTAAAATCAGAATGTTAAAAATCTGTAACATTTCTTTTTTTTCTGTTTATTCATATGTGCATACAATGTTTGGGACATTTCTCCCCCTACCTCCGCCTCCTCCCATCCCCCCCACCCTGCCACCTTCCTCTCCTCCCCCACCCCCTCACTACCTGGCAGAAACTATTTTGCCCTTATCTCTAATTTTGTTGAAGAGAGAGTATAAACAATAATAAGAAAGACAAAGCGTAAAAATCTGTAACATTTCTTTAAAGAAGCACAAAGATTTTCCATATAGCACTGTCTACAGAGCAAAAATTAGAAACATCTTAACTGTCCATCAGTAAGAAAAATGGATTGGTGAACTGTTGCTTATAAATGTAGTGAAAAAAGTATATAGCAGAAAGACATTTAAATTTGTGATCAATATGCAGACCAAAGTTTACATTATCCCATTTATACAAAAGTAGTTTTTTTAAAAAACCCAAGCCAGTGGGGCATGTACCTGTAGATCCGGGTAACTGGGAGGGAGGGAGAGGTCACTTGAGCCCAGGAGTCCAGGACCAGCCTCGACAACACAGCAAGCCCCAGTCTGTTAACAGATAAATACACGAACTTGTATTTCTTTAAGTTCCATGAAAGTAGAGGTACTTAGATTTGAAAAGCATATGTGTGTCCATGTGTTCCTTTTCTAAGGACTAGCAGTTGATTGATATTTTAGCTCTATCAGTTTTTGAGTTTTTATGAGTGCATCCATATATTACTTATATAAATAAAATCATGCAGATGCAAGGAAGAAAAATGTCAGTTATTCTCAGTCTGTGTTCAACCCTTTCGAAAACCGTGTCAATGCTAAGTCTCGGCAAGGCGCCTCCCTCTTGGGATCTCAGTTCTGACTGTGACCTTTCTATTTCAGGACCTGGGTTTGGAATCTATGCAGTTGTTCACCTTCTCCTTCCTGTGATGTCCCTGTGGCTCCGTCGCAGCCACAAAGACCACTCCTACTGGGATGTGACCTCTGCTAACTTTAAGCACGCCATTGGACTCTCCTGTGAGCTGGTGGTGGAGCACATCCAAAGCTTCCTGCACTCAGGTGGCTGTTGTGCTGGAGCAGGGCACCACTGTCCAAAAGTGCTTAGTGAATACTAAGGCAAATACCTTTGTCCCGGGAATTATTAAATAGAACCACATGGTCAGTGCCAGCCACCTGATAGTGCGTGTACATATCATCAAAGGGAGAATCGTGTCCCCTTAGAATTATCAAACCTGGTACTCTGAATACATGCATAGTTGAAAATATAATGCAGAATAGCAGGTCTAGCATGGCTGTGCATTAGGAGAGGGAAGCAAGTTCAAGTATAACGTAAACTTTAAAAGGAATAAATATGCTTGCATCAGGAAGTCAGGAGGATCAGATCCCGTGTCCCTCCTTATCTGGAGAGGCTTAATGAAGCAGTTGGGACTTTAGAAAAAGGCTTCGATTGTGGGTAAGCAGTTACTTAACAGACTAGGAATGAAGAGAAGTTTCTTAATACTGGTGGCACTTTGAAAAAGATGTGCAGTGTGGAGTGGAGAAAATGTTGATGACAGCAGATGGAGAGGGACCGAAGAGTAGGGGAATTATGTTAGCTTTGGTACCCATGGAGCCACCTTTGTGAAATGTAGATTCTGTCTCATGATCGCCCATGGGAAGAGCTGTTAGTCTGGGGGCAGAAGAAACATGGCTGTGAGGCACAGGGGTTAGAAATGGAAGGAAAGGACATGGGAAAGTGTAAGGCAAGAGGTCCCCTGCTGGGGAAGATCAAGAAACTAAAGGAGACCCTGATGGAGAGTCACAAAGCAAAGATAAGAAACATCATCTCTCCTAAATTTAGGAAGGACAATTTCCCTTACAAAATAGGAACATTAATGGAGAAGCAAGCAAGGAAGTCTTCCCATGAGAAGCTGGTGACTGTACTTTGGGAGTCAATGCTTGTGACAAGGTCATTGCTTCCCTGGAGGATTCCACTGAAAATTGTTTCTGTGGCATGGCAAGGACCTTGAAGGGAAGTGTGCAGATACATTCCTTGCACTGGGGAAATAGAGTGACTTTTAGAAATTTTACTTCTTTAGTCCAAGAATAGTGTGAAGACAGACACCTGATTGATAAGGTGCAGGAAGATCACTTAATTCAACTTAATTGGGTTATCAATTAAGTTGAAAAGGAAAGTATACTTTTTCCTTTTCAAAAAAGAAATTTTTTTTACCAACTAATATTTAAGTTATGTATTCTATTCTGTTTAAGTAGGTTATTTATTTAACTTGAAAAATACAGCATATAAAAGTGAACTACATTTCATCTTGCTATATCTAGAAATGGATGAAATGAGCCAAAATTTGCTTGAGAGTTCTCCATTTTTGGGGAGTCCTGCCATTTTTCTGTTCTTTCCCCAGGGTTTTTATGTGTCTTTTTATCACTCAGACATTGCTCCTTTGCTGTAGATGGTCGTTTCTGTCTCCCTCCTTACTCTAGAGCTGTAAACCTTGGTCTCCCTTCTTCCTGTAGACATCAGGTATGAAAGCATGATCAACACCATGCTTCGGGATCTCTTTGAGTTGCTGGTGGCATGTGTGGCCAAACCAACGGAAACCATCTCCAGGGTGGGCTGTTCCTGCATTAGGTGAGAAAGAGGTGTCCCGACTCTCTACAGAGTTGGGGTTTTACTATGAAATCCAAGGAAATTTAGTTATCTTTTTGTGGTAGCAACTACTTTTTGGATTGCCTTTTAAAGTAAAAATGATCTTTGGAAATAAAAACGTGTACTAGTAACTCATCATTTCAGTGTTCAGTCAGTAAATATTTATTGTATAAAGCATTCTGCAAGGTAACCTGGTACATAAGAAGTGACATAAGCTAAGTCCCAAATCCTACAGGAGCTTCTTGTCTACTAAGATGATGTAAGAGCCAGACATAGTAGTGCACACCTGTAAGCCCAGTGCTCCAAAAGTGAAAGCGGGGTGAGGGGGGGATTGCAAGTATAAGGCCTGCCTGAGCTAATAGCAAGACTCGGTCCGAAAAAAAAAAAAAAAAGCCCTCCTAATAGAAGATCAAATGAAGAATAACAACAGTGAGGAGTGAATGGTGAATGCCAAGTATATATATAAAAGCCTCATGGAAGTAATTACACTGGTCAGATCCTCCAAGTGAGGGAGCGTTCCATAGATGGGGACTTTCCAAGCAGGAGATAAAAACAGTAAGGCTGCTTTGTTTTGCATATTTATTATTTGTTGAGGAAAGGTGGAAAATGGGCCTAGAATGGAAAACTTAGGACAGAATAGGTCCAAGTTTAAGCGTTGGCCTGTCTGCAATGGGGATCTGTTGATATTTCCATGTTAGAATGGTTTAGAAAATAGTTTCAGAAGGCAAGAGACAGGAAGACTGACCAGACAAGTACTGGGCATGCATCCAGAGGGCCTAAATTTTGTGGCTATAAAATGTATGGATTCAAGACATCTCTTGGCAGGTACGTTCTCGTGACAGCGGGCCCTGTGTTCACTGAGGAAATGTGGCGGCTTGCCTGCTGCGCCCTGCAGGATGCTTTTTCTGCCACCCTGAAGCCAGTGAAGGTAAACTGCCGGGCAGAGACAGACCGACCGAAGGGTTCTCTCCTTCCTTAGAGCCCTGATGCCTCCTCAGGGTGTACTCTGAGTTCTGCCTGCCTCCTCATGGCAGGCAGTCATACTTGAATCTTTCAGAGGGTGAGAAAGACACTGATGGGTCAGTACTTTTGTCCCAGGCACAGGGACCATGTCCAGTCCTAGACTGGGCATGGCACTATGAAGCGGATCCATACAGTGAACACCTCTCTTCCTCCCTAGGACCTGCTGGGCTGCTTCCACAGTGGCACCGAGAGCTTGAGTGGGGAAGGCTGCCAGGTACGAGTGGCAGCCCCCTCCACCTCTCCCAGTGCGGAGGCTGAATACTGGCGCATCAGAGCCATGGCCCAGCAGGTAAGGCCTGGGCTTTGGGCCTCAGGGCTCCAGATGCATGCTGGGAGTCCTGCTGGAGGTCCTGCATGGCCAAACTGCCTTTCATTCCCTTAGGGCCGTACACCTCTGGGCCCTGATCTCCTGCCAGTACTACTCTTTCCCAGCGATGGCTTCTGCCCAGTCATTTGCCTCTTCCCCACCATTCCTTGTTAGTTGTCCCCTCCAGCACTTAGATCAAAGTCCTTTCTGCCACTAGGACTTCATATACAACCTGCTTGGGTACTTGCAAGGATTTGATTACATGTCCCTGTTAAACTGCATTTTGCCTATGATGGCAAAACATATGTATTTTTTTAATTTTCCATTCAGATTTTTTTATTTCCCACCCAGAAATTTTAAAATGGTTTTAATATTTTAAAATGCATTGGTGGCTCACACCTATAATCCTAACGACTTAGGAGGCTGAGATTGGGAGAATCATGGTTCGAGACCAGCCTAGGCAAGTAGTTTGCGAGACCCCATCTCCAAAATAACAAGAGCAAAATGGTTTGGAGGTGTGGCTCAAGCAGTAGAGTTCCTGCTTTGCAAGCAGAACGCCCTGAGTTCAAACCCCAGTACCGCCACCTGTGCCAGGATCTCTGCATACCAAAGGTTTTTCCTTTTTGAGACATACTTAAGAAGTCACAAATGTTGGTTGTGAGCTCCTGAGGAACAGAGAATATGTTCTGTATGTTTGCTCAGGCATTCCTAGAGCAAGGCCTACAGCAATATGTGTTTGTTGACGTCATGTTTGTTGAATCAATTGAGTACCTGAATCACAGAAGGCCTTATAGCATTACCATAAGCTGTAGATAAGTCCCTAAATACACAGAAGACATGGAAGCCTGCCTCTAAGAAACCCCGTGTGGGCTTTCATCAGCAGTGCTAAGTACTATCCCTTAAGTTCAACACATTCATAATGGTGCTATTTATAACAGTGAAAGAAGAAAATTTTTCATGAAATGAAATTCCCAGAACCATTGAATAGCTAATCAGGCCACCATGTAGGAGCAATAGCCATGCTTGAACTGTGTCTTCAGAAGCAGCGGCCTTTTTGTAGATGCACATAGGAGGGGTATGTGTTTAAAATACTCAAGTTTTATAAATGTAGATGAACTGTCAGATTCAAATTAAATTTGAAGAAACAAGGCAACGTGGAGGTTCTACTCAAAAGGCTCCCTTTCTCTATAAGATCTGTTTACGTCTTAACAAAACCTCCCCTTAGCACATGGATAAGCTTGGATGCCCTGAATACCAAGTCACCTCCACATTGTTGGTTGTTCTGAAGGGCTTTCCCCAGCAGTGCTCAGGTAGTGGGATGAGAACCTTCCACTGTCAGCTTTTCACATCATCTGCTGAGCCCGTTCATGACATCCTGGGATGTGGGGACTCTGCTGGGTTTGGAGGGAGATAGCATGTCACTAGGAAACATTCGGGTCACCTGTAGATGCTGGGGCCACTTCAACAGCATGGCCACTGTAACCAGCTGCAGCAATAAGGTTGCTTCAGAACGATGACACGATGACAGAGAAAGCAAGAGGGTGTCCTCCAAACGGACAGCTTCTCAAAACAGGAAGCTGTGACACTTGGTTAAAAATTTCCACAGGTGCACACAGTAGTCTTTTCAATCACATCCAACCACACAGCATCTTAAATTCCCCCCTCCACTGCTCTCCCCCACCCCAGTCCCCTGATTCCTGAAACAGTTCCAACAGGTATCATTTTTGCATTTACATACATGTGTATATATTATTTGCACCATATTCATCCTCCTACCCCTTTCCCCACCACCTCCCCCTCCCACGGGTGCCAACCCCCCACTCCAGGCAGAACCTGTTCTGCCCTCCTGTTCTTCAATTTTGTAGAAGAAGAAACATAAAAGATAAAGAAACATAATGCTTTTGCTAGTTTGAGATAAAGATAGCTACACAGGGAGATTCCTTGTGTTGTTTCCATGCATACATTACGACCCCAATTGGTTCATCTCTACCAGTCCTCTTCACTCCTCCCCAGTCCCTTTCCCATGGTGGCCCTGGCCAGTTAAGATTTCTGTATTCATTCCTGTACAGTGAGCACATCAGCCACATTCAAGTTTTAGGTTTCCTTCCCTTGCCTTATCCCTCCCTTACACAGCCTCCCCTTAGTGTGACCCAAATCCTATAATTTTACCGCATTTGCTTTAGATCTATAATCTGCGTATGAGGGAGAACATACAATTTTGGCCTTCTGAGCCTGACTAACTTCGATTAAGATGATGTTCTCCAGTTCCATACGTTTACCTGTGAAATGACAAAATTTCATTCTTCCTTGTGACTGAATAAAATTCCATTTTATTCATTTCATTTTCTTAATCCATTCATCAGTAGTGGGCATCTTGGTTGTTTCCATGGCTTGGCTATTTATTTGTAAATAGTGTTGCAATAAACATGGGTGTACAGGTGCCTTTGTTGTAAACTGACTCACATTTCTTCGGGGTTTGAACTCAGGGCCTACACCTTGAGCCACTCCACCAGCCCTTTTTTTGTGATTTTTTTTTTTTTTTTTTTTTGAGATAGAGTCTTGCAACTTATTTTGCCCAGGCTGGCTTTGAACTCCAGCCCTCCTGATCTCTGCCTCCTGAGTAGCTAGGATTACAGGCATGAGCCTCTGGCGCCCAGCTTATTTTTAGTTTTTTAAGGAGGCTCCATACTATTTTCCATGCTGGTTGTACTAGCTTGCATTCCCACCAGCAGTGTATGAGGGCTCCTTTTTCTCCACATCCTTGCCAACATTTGTTGTTGGTGGTGTTCTTGATGCTATCTATACTAACAGGAATGAGGTGGAATCTTAGTGTGGTTTTGATTTGCATTTCCTTTATGGCCAGGGATGGTGAGCATTTTTTCATGTGTTTTCTAGTCATTTGGACTTCTTCCTTTGGAAAAGTTCTGTTCAATTCACTTCTCAATCTTTCTCTTTCTTCCTCAGTCCCAAAACTCCCTTCTATATTCACTCTTTAAATATTCCAGTGTTCATCAGTCCAATCATTCTTACAAAATTTGAAAAGAAGAGGTTTCCTTAAATAATCTGTCATTTCCAAAAGTATTTTAAGTCATGAGAAATGAAATAATTTGAATCAGAGATTTAGGAAACAGTTACTAATTTTTAGTCACTTCGGCCATTGTCTGGTGGAGCACCTCAGCCACATCAGCAGTCCTGAGAGTCTGAATTAATTTCTTAGTCCTGTGTTGGATATAAATGATACCAAACAGATGTGAAAATCAGAGATTATCATTTCAAATAGAACCCCTTTTATTTACTCTTAATAGTAAATGTCAGTACTTGCTTTTGAGGAGTACAAGGGACTGTCATGTGGTAGAAACAGTAGTGTTACTGGCATTGTATCCCCAGCCAGCATTTACTCTTTACTCTCTTCTAATGCTTTGCATATGTAGTGCACATATATCAATTTATTTGGTTCAACAAGTACCAGGAGGGAAAGCACTGTCACCCTCATTTTATAGGAGAGGTAATAGGTAGAAAACAACTTGCCAGCACCCACCAGCTAATGCTGGCAGAGTCAGGTAGAGGATGTTGATTTCCAGACTGTACCTTTGAATATGCTTGCAGGTGTTTATGTTGGACACCCAGAGCTCACCAAAGACTCCAAACAACTTCGATCATGCTCAGTCCTGCCAGCTCATCATTGAGCTGCCTCCTGATGAGAAGTCAAATGGACACACCAAAAAAAGGTATGCAGCTAAACACAGGCATGAAGGGTGCTTATTATAAATAAGAAAATTTATTTGTTTCCAGTTCTTGCTCATTTTCATCCAGAATTTCACTAAGAGTCTTTCAAATGTGTGTGAAGTCATTTAGCAATGGCTTTCATAAAAATGGTTAGCCTAAACCAGATTTCCCACATTTCATATGTATAAGTTGCGCAAGTTGCCACAACAAAGTCCCACAGGCTGGGCAACAAACAGCAGAGTTAATTTTCCCAGAGTTCTGCATTCTGGGAGTCAGGATCCAGGTGGGGGCGGGGTTTCTTCTGAGGTCTCTCATTTTGGCCCATAGATGGCCTCCTTCTCTCCGTATCCTCATGTGGTCATTCCTCTGTAGGTTTCTGTGTTCAGACTTCCTCTTCTTATTTGTTCATTTATTTTGTGATGCTAGGTATTGAACTCATTATCACTGAGCTATATCCCAGCCCTACATTTCCTCTTCTTATAAAGACACCAATCATATTTAGACTAGGACCCACCCATTAGACTCATTTTTACTCTTTAAATCCTGTCTACAAATGCATTCTCATTCTGAGGTATTAGGGGTTGGAGTTCACCATATTAATTTAGAAGAGACACAACCCAGCTCCTAAAATTATGCATATTGTAATCTGTCAAAAAATATTATTGGCTAGTGTGGTGATTTGTATGTGTCATCCCAGCTACTCGAGAGGCCAAAGGCACCACAATCATTTAAGCCTGAGAGTTCAAGGCCAGCCAGGCAACATAGCAAGACTCTCTTTGAATAATATTATTATTCTCATTGGAGACATAGTTCAGATTATTTGAGAAATACATAAAATTCTCTGTGGGCAATACTCCTGTCAAGAGGCAAAAAGATGTGTACCCTCTTTTTTAAATACATCATCCTGCCTAAAAAAAAAATATTCCTAGAGATGGAGATGAATGCAAAGCCCACCATTTCCCATTTTTTAAACTTCTGACATACTAGCAGTAATAAGAGTTTTAGCACCTTATATAAAATACAGGAGATAGATAGCACCATTCACATCTCACCCATGATGACCCAGTCAAAGGGACAGTCACTTACCCAAGAACACTGCCACCAAATAGTAAAGCCAGAATCAAAACCAATTCTAGCTGAGCACATTAACTCTGCCCCATGAATGGGATTCGTGCCATTTAAAAGAAGAGATAGGAGCCCTCCCTCATCACCACATGAGGACACAGCAAGAATCTGGCTGCCTACAACTGCCAGAGAGTCCTCACCAGACTGACCACAGTGAAACTCTGATTTCACACTTCCAACCTCCAAATTGTGAGAAAGCAATTTCTTTGCTTTTAAGCTACACAATCCATAGTATTTTGTTACAGCAACCTCAGCTAAGACAGTTGTTATTTCATAGACTGGGGGATTGGCTGTAACCTTGTTGGTATAGCAATTTGATTAAATAGCTATCTGGCTGAAATTTCCAGTATTCATTTTGTTAGTCAAGTGTTTGGTACCTACAAAAGAATATGTAGACTATTCAAAAGTTAGAATCATGAATAAAAGCTAGAATGTGCACCTGCTGCAACTTTACCAATATTACATGTGCCATTCCCCAGGTCTAGCAACCATTAACCACTGGTTTTTAAGTGTCACTCATTTTTGTCTATTTTATATACCAAAAATGGTGCATTCCTTTATCTTTACACATCGATCTGTTTTAGAATTCCACAGTTATTTTTGTGTCTCTTGCCCTTTTTTTAAAATATATATATTTCTGGTTCCGATTCAGTCAGCTATTCTTGCTGAAATTTTTTGAAGTAAGACTAAGAAAAATAGGAAAAGGAACAAAAGGCTGAATTCAAAATTTAAATAGAATATGTGAAAAATAAAATAACCTTATGCTCTTATGTTATTGATTTAAAAGGTCAAGTATGATATATTGTAAGAATTGTTGTACATGTCACAATGTACCCCCAGTACAATTTAAAATAATAAAAAATCAAAAATATAAAGGTTATTTAGCATTTTCAATAGACAGTTGCACACTCACTGTACTTAAGTAAAACAGAAAAACGATATTAAATTCCTTAAGCAATTCCACCGGCCACTAAGCCAAAAGACATTCCCTAACATTCTGTCAGAGACCTCAGTCAAACCCTCTTTATATTCTATTCTTGGGTTTGAGTCATATTAGAAGAGGCAGTTCTTAACTTAGCAGAGAATGTAGAAGACGACAAAGGGAGAATGATGAGTTCTTAATGGGTACGGAGTTTCTGTCTGGGATGATGAAAAAGTTCTAGAAATAGATAGCGGTGATGGTTATACACCATTGTGAATATATGTAACATCACCTAATCGTACACTTAAAATAGTTACAATAGGGGCCAAACATGGTGGGACACATCTGTAATCCCAGCTACTCAGAAAATGGAGGTAGGAGAATCATGGTTTACAGCTCACCTGAGTAATAGTATGAGACCCTATCTAAAAATAAACAAAAGCAAAAGAAGCTAGACAAGTGGCCCAGCTGATAGGTACGAGGCACTGAGTTCAAGCCCAACTACTGCAAAAAAAATAGTAATGTTATATTACATATATATATGCATATATATCACCACAAAAGTTATTTACGTGTCTTATTTTAAAAGATTACTAATTTTGAATGACAACTGTTTATTACTCATTTCTTCATTGAGTGACAACTGTATAAAGGGCAAAGTCAACATTTAGATGTAGAAGAATTATTATTTTCTGCTAGTTAAAAAGTGTTTTTCTGCTAATTATAAAAAATAATTTTTACTTATTTTTATTTTTCCTTTTTTATTATATTATTATTGCACTGGGGGTACATTGTGACATTTAGAAAATTGCTTACAATATATCTTACTTAAATTCACTCCTTCCATCATTCTCCTTTATCCCCCATCCTCCCTTTCTTAGAATAGTTTCAGCAGGTCTCATTTTTCCATTTTCATTCATGAGTCTGTAATATTTCTACTCTATTCACCCTCCTACACCCTTTCGTTATATCCTCCCCCCTTCCAACTGCCAGACAGCACCTGCTTAAGGTCATAGTGACACAGAATAAAGCAAAAAGCTTTTAACATATGGGTAGACCTTTTAAATCAATGCCTTAATAAGAGTTGTCATAATTTTGTAATTATCCACTTACAGGAATTAGTTGGCAATATAATGGCATAAGCTATTTCCACAAAATTCTAAGAGCCGTGAAAGAACAAGAAACCACAAACCCAAAACCACACTGGTAAATTAAAGTGTTTGGTAAATGTAGTACCTGGACTTGAAATTATTTTCTTGGTATAAGAATCAACCAAACAGAAGGTGCTGAATCACCAGCATTTTAGCACTTACATCCAAAGCTAACTTACTGGGCTGTGCCATGTTAGAAAACAGCAGGAAGTTGTTGTGATGTCCAGGGAGGATTTGCCTCTCCTACTCCCCATCCCACATGGCTAACCTGAGGGGCGTCTCATGGAAACCAAATAACCATTCAAGGCTTGTGAAGGAGTGCATGGCCACGTTGGCAGACAGGGGATTTGTGTGTGAGTGAATGCTGCGTCCTCACTGGGTTGGTTTAAAAGGATGTGAATTACCCTGTCAACTTATTCCTTAGCTTTTCCATGTCAGCCTCATTTTACCCATAGCATTAAATCACTTCAATGTTTGGTTCTCTTCTCTTGCACATGCTGGAAACATCAAAGTTTCATATTTTAGTTGGCACTTAAGACATTAACATTCAATCCTGGAAGACTGGTTTGGAGCAAAATTAAACTTCAGTAGATTTCAAAAACCTTTATGTTGAAGAAAACAGGATAGAGAGTAAGGAAAAGGCCTGTCTAAAGTTACAGAGTTTCTTTCTGTCTTGAGCTGATGTTTTATTAACTATGAAAGAAAATAAAATAGCATATCCTGTAATTGTACCTGTTTTTTTAAATTTTTGTAAAACTGTTGAATTTGTTTCCTAAAATTTGGTGGTGCAAATTCGGCATCCTAACTTAGATCTAGGCCTCCTGGATTTTAAAAAGTGCCAGGAATTCCACTAGCTATGATTAGAATGGAAGTTTGCCCTTTGTTGCCAGGAAGCCATTGGACTACAGGTGGTGTGGTATTTCACAGAATCATTCTGAAGGGAGCAATTGTGCATCACCCTGAAATGGCGCTCACCGGACCCTTTCTTTGCGTTTGAAGTGTGTCTTTCAGGGAGATCGTGGTGAGCCTGCTGTCTCATCAAGTGCTACTGCAGAACCTGTATGACATCCTCCTAGAAGAGTTTGTCAAAGGCCCCTCTCCTGGAGAGGAGAAGACCATGCAAGTACCAGATGCCAAGCTGGCGGGCTTCCTCAGATACATCTCCATGCAGAACTTGGCCGTCATATTTGACCTGCTGCTGGACTCCTATAGGACAGCCCGAGAGTTCGACACCAGCCCGGGCCTGAAGTGCCTGCTGAAGAAAGTGTCTGGCATCGGGGGCGCTGCCAACCTGTACCGCCAGTCAGCCATGAGTTTCAACATCTATTTCCACGCGCTGGTGTGCGCTGTGCTCACCAACCAAGAAACCATCACTGCCGAGCAGGTGAAGAAGGTCCTGTTCGAGGACGACGAGAGGAGCACGGATTCGTCGCAGCAGTGCTCATCTGAGGACGAGGACATCTTTGAAGAGACGGCACAGGTGAGCCCCCCGCGGGGCAAGGAGAAGCGGCGGTGGCGGGCGCGGCTGCCCTCGCTCAGCGTGCAGCCGGTCAGCAATGCCGACTGGGTGTGGCTGGTCAAGCGACTGCACAAACTGTGCATGGAGCTGTGCAACCACTACATCCAGATGCACTTGGACTTGGAGAGCAGTGTGGAGGAGCCCCCAGCCTTCAAGAGTGACCCCTTCTTCATCCTGCCCTCCTTCCAGTCCGAATCGTCCACCCCATCTACAGGTGGCTTCTCTGGGAAGGACACACCTTCCGAGGATGACCGAAGCCAGGTCCGGGAGCACCTAGGCGAGTCGATGAGTCTCAGGGTGAGTGGTGGGGATATGCTCATGGTGCCTCCCAGTCCCAAAGTGGAGAAGAAGGATCCCAGCCGGAAGAAAGAGTGGTGGGAGAATGCAGGGAACAAAATTTACACCATGGCAGCCGACAAGACCATCTCCAAGTTGATGACTGAATACAAGAAGAGGAAACAGCAGCACAACCTGCCCACCTTCCCCAAAGAGGTCAAGGTGGATAAGAAGGGAGAGCCACTGGGGCCCAGGGGCCCAGACTCGCCGCTGCTTCAGCGTCCCCAGCACCTGATGGACCAAGGACAGATGCGCCATTCCTTCAGCGCCGGCCCTGAGCTGCTGCGACAGGAGAAGAGGCCCCGATCTGGCTCCACCGGGAGCTCCCTGAGTGTCTCTGTGCGAGATGCAGAAGCTCAGATCCAGGTAGGTCCCTGCAGGCCAGAGGATGCTGGCAGGAGGCTGGGTTTCCCATACTTGATGGGTCCCCCATACTTGATGGGTCCCCCTTGCAGGACAGCAGTACCCATTCTAAGATTCGTTAGAACCCATTTCCTCCCAGAGTCAGAGGACTGCCCAACTCCACAATGTAGCATCTGCCTGAACCACTGTGTCAGGGTGAAACAGACTTCCGTCTCAGATCTTTTCAGAAGCTCTTTTGTTTCTCTGTGTTGCAATATATTTTTGAAAATTAGGAACCCACCCATATAAGTAAGAACATAAAATTCAGGGGCACTGAGTCCTTCATTATAATGGAACTGAAGAGCTTCTGTGGTTCTGAAGCACTGGAAATGGAAATGGAAAGGGCAGAGTGGATATTTTTACGTGGTTATGCCAATAAGCTGTCATCTAGTCCATCCTGAGCACATGAAGGTTCTCATTCTTCACTGGGCTTTGATTGGGGCTTCAAATACTTCAAATACTTCATATTTGTTATTCTATAGCTCATGAAAATGAGTTTGGAAAGGAAACAGTGCTGGAACTGTTTGTTCAGTTCGAGAAGAGATGAGATGGGAAAACAGAAACAGCAGAATTTAAAATAATCTGAATGCATATTTTAAATGGTAGGCTCCTGTTATAGGCATAGTACATTAGAAGATCTGGGACCCTAGGTTTCTATGAACCTCTACAAGACTGTATTCTCAGAATGAACATAATTTGGAATGAGCACGAATCTTGCAAGATGCCTGATTCTCCTATGAAATTCCTTAAACATAAAAGTGAACTTCATAATACAAAATCTACAAAACTCATACTAGACTAGATTTTTAAAAGTATCCCATCACCCTGAGATGTACGGTTGTTCTTCAGCATGTGGGCTTCTTGGAAAATCATATATCTTCATTGCTCGTCCATGTTGTGGAGTTCTATGTAATGATTTTAAAGTTATCCTAAATGAAGGCAGAACTATTCCAAGTCATCTAGGTATTATAAGATGACTGAGTAAAAGTATCATATAGCTATAATACTTGTAGAAATAACTATACTTATAATAGAGATAACTAGTGGAATTTCATTATGAGAACGCCAAAGAGGTTTTCCTTAAATCTAAGGAATAAAGATGTGAATAGTTTGTTAAAGCTGAAATTAACATATTCCTAATGTTATATGAGTCTTTGCACATCCTTCTATATATAAAGTTAAAGCCACTATTAATTATAGGCACATTAAATTATTAAAGACTAATTTTTCCATAGCTAAAATCTGAGAAAACCCATTTTTATATTGAAAGGGCTGCATCACATTGCCAAGCTGAAATGCTGAGACAACCAATAATTCTCTTAAATCCTTTCTCTTAGGCGTGGACCAACATGGTGCTAACGGTTCTTAATCAGATTCAGATCCTTCCGGACCAGACCTTCACTGCCCTGCAGCCTGCAGTGTTCCCTTGCATCAGCCAGCTGACCTGTCACGTGACCGACATCAGAGTTCGTCAGGCTGTGAGGGAATGGCTGGGCAGAGTGGGCCGTGTCTATGACATCATTGTGTAGCAGACTTGGATTCCATCCCCAAGGAAATGAGATAATGAGGGGTAGATTCTGCCTGCCAATCCAACTGATGGCATTTTCCCCACCACCCACCCCACTTAAGGCTAGGTCTCAGAGAAGGTAGTTCTCTGAAACGTAGTAACAAACCTTTCTACCCGCATCCTAATTCATCAACCTTGGGCCATTCTGGATACCAAGATGGTATCCAGATGATACAAGTGATCATCTGATTTTGCACATTATTACAGAAGAGTTAACATTCCTTGATATATTTCTAATCTTGAAGTTGATTTCCAAGTGTTTTTGCTTGCAGTGTTAGCCTCAAATGGGTTATTTTCAAGGATCACCCCCTTGAAAATACTACATTGGTCCATTTGATCTAGCATTTTAAAAATAAATGCAAGTTCTAAGAAAATATCTGCTGGTAAGTCAAGCTGATATATAAACACTCAGACATCTAGTATCAGCCATTATTAATTGGCAGAAAACCTATATTATGGTTGGATTTGGCTGGGGAAAAAACTATTGCAAATGTATTTTTTTCAGTGTCATAATCAAGAAAGAAATGACTTCTACTATAAAATATTCCAGAACATTTCAACATTAATCCTAAGTTACTAAGATTTTCAGGTTAGTATTTGCCAACTTCCCCATGTAAGGTACTATTGTGCCTTTATTTCTCTATTTCTAAAGGAAGATGTTCTTTCCTAGCAGGGTTTTAAGTCTGTGGTTTGACAGGCTTTAACACAAAACACCCAGTGGTATTGGCTGATGCATATGTTGTCAAGAAACTTGAGACTGACCAGCTACCCTGCATGTCCCATTAGTCTTTGCTTCTGCTCCCAAGGCAGACAAGAAAAGGAAAGAAAAAATGGTGCCTTAATCCTTCATTGCACAGACATTTCTATGCCCCACAATTATCCAAACATAAGGTACAAAACTTGGTTTTTAAGAGAACAAAATATTAAGTTGAAACTCATTTTATATCAGTACGCTTGGAGGAAAAGAACTCAGGAGTCCTCCATCCAGTGAGCAGACTTCTCAGGGAAGGGGGCAGGAAGTGCCAGGAAGATAGCTGGAAGGGGTGGGTTAGGGGACCATGATGGAATCATGTCAAATCTTAAACTATGATAGAAAACTTGTGAAATTGTGGTGTCTGTTATACAGGCTCTTATCTCAGAAGAAAATAAAGGGGAGAGGACATGATGAAGGTTAGAAAATTAATTTTTCTATTGAAAGTATTTCTTATTTCTCCTCTCTAGCAAGTGAAGTTACAATGTTTCAAGGGCCCTTTTATTCATACCAGTATTTTAAGTGGATATTTCTTTTCCTAAGAATTATTAGAAAATGAATTTGAAATCTTTATTGCAGTATATACACACAGATATATATACATATGTATATGTATGTAAACACATGTATATATACTTGTGTCTATATATATATATATATATATATATATATATATACACATTATATAATATATATATTCCTGGGGACAAAACCTAGGACCTCAAACATGTTTAAGCACGTGCTCTAACCACTGGGTCACACCCCTACCATACCCCTAGCCTTTACTACAATATATTTTATATTTCTTACATTATAATAATGATTGAACCTTTTGAATCAAGCCCACTTACATTCTAGAGAGAACGATTAGTTACTAGGGCATATGTGGTAATTTCCCAGTGCCTAAAAATATATTCATATATCATCCTATGAAGATAAAATATCAGTTCTCCAGTATTGAAGTAAGGATTTAAAATGGATTGAACTTTACCCAGGGATGGTATCCATAAACTTTGTCCTCCTTAAGAACTGTGTAGCTATCTACAAGGTTAAGAGCAAGGCAAGGTTCTCTGAGTTTCTTCAGGTGATCAAAAAGAAAAACTGAGTATTCTGTACCAAAAACAAAAAATTAATTAAATTTTAAAACCATCAGAAAGTGCACCCATCTCTTTGCTCTCAGCTCTGTAAGAAGTTTTGGCATAGCCTCCCGTCTTGTTGCTAGCCCATTCTAAGTCCCACACTGCCCTTAAGCCTACCCGCATGCCTCATGTACCCTGTACTCAGAGCTATCTGACATCCACCGCCACACCAGATGTCAACCAGAAAAGCAGCTTCCCAGGGAGATTTGCAGTTTTCAGAAACAAAGGACTGCTTACTACAAAGTAGTCTCTAATGAGTAGACTTCAGTTGAATCCTCCAGCCAGTGGAGAAGGGAGTAAGGTAGTTAGGAACCTCCCAGATTGCCAGGCAGTCCCTGGCACTGGTCCTGGTGTTTGGCCAGTGTCACAGTGTCTGCTTTCTCCCCCTCTCTTCTTTCACTCCCTCCCACAGTCTCTAAAAGTGCCAGGTATTTTTCTACTCACAGTCACTTTTTAGGCAGCAGTAAGATCGAGGCAGTATTAGCACTGTATATACAGATCTAAATAGAACAAAATTTTACACGTTGCTGTCAGTTGCCTGTATTTACTGCCAAAAATGAATTGCCTGAACTTGAGATTTTTCTCTCCTTTTCTTATATTTTGGTAAAGTGTGCTTCATGTAACAAGCATCTGGAAAACTCCAGTTATAAGAAGAATCCTAATTGAAAGGCCCAGCTGAGTGCACACACACTGCCACTAAGAAGGGTGTCAGGTCTAAGGATTGAGGCCTCATTAATGGTCCCTAGGGCCTTGCCCAGCTCCTGCACACCAATCAGCTTTTATAAATGGTTAGACTGCCTCCTTACACCCTCTTCTTATCTCTCTCTTTATGTTCCAGCCTTCTCTACTGATACAGGACTAGAACACATCTTAACATAGTCAGGCCACTTAATGACTGACCAATAAGAACCCATGGAAATGCTAACATACAAAACAGTTCAAATTAAAATATTTTGAATTAAACATGACAAAAATGTTAATATAATTCAAAGTACCTTTGACTTGAGACTTCCTGGTTCTTGTTGTTTTCAGCCATACTACAAAGGTAATGCAGTTACACAGTAAGTATCCCTAACCTGACCAAACACTGATTATACAGAAGGGAAAATTCATCAATGTCAGTCCCATCAAACCAAACAGAATGAAGACCTTAGTTTAGAACTGATAAAGAGGTGACAAATGGCAGGATGTGTTGAGTTGGTCACTGTGAATGCGGACCTTCTTACAGTAACCTTGTAAAACAGGTACTATTTTTTTTTCCCATTTTTTCAGATGAGAACACAAACCCAGAGAGGTTCAAAAATTTACCCAAGACAAATTTTTTAAAAAGGCAAAGTTGGTTGCAAAAGAAGTGTTAGACTCAGAGACCACACTGTTTCTCAGACACTAGGCTCTCAGTGCCCTGAGTGGGCTCTCTAGTATGAGAGAGCTCAGGGAATATTTGTTCCATATCCCAGATCTGTCTGGATACTAGGGGGATTTAAAAAAAAAAAAAAAGACTTAAAATGTGTTTGTAAATAGAACATATCCAACACATTTTCAGTGTTTGAAAATAAAGGAAATCAGAATCTAAACTTCAATCTTAAAGCAAACATTTAGTGTTACTCTAGAAAACCTCCTGCACTGGGTGGGAGCGATGGAACCCTACTGTCCTGGCCAGCTTTGAAGCACAAAACATGACAGTCTGTGTCTGGAATGGCATGCATACTCTGCAGACCTTTTCAAATAGCATTTAATCAACAAAGTGCCCTGTAGCCAATAGTGCCTCTTTACTTGCTTCTCTGGGATGTGCTAAACTTACAGACCACCATCTAAGTATAAGTATATGAAAAATAAATCATTCTCCAAAATGTACATTCTCTCAAGAGGAAGCAACTGGGTGGACAAGATTGACTCAAGGTCCAGGTACTGAGGGCCTCAGGACAGTGTCCATAGCAACCATGTGCCATACACCTCAACATTTGCACCTGTTCTACAGACAAGGAAACAGGCAGAAAGCCCAGAGCTCTACAGTAAGCCAAGGTCAAAACTGAAATGTGCTTGAGTACCAGTTATCTAAACCTAGCAAGATCGAGAGTGGCCTTAGGAAGCAAAAGAACATTTTATATCACTTTTTATTGAAAATATGAGCTTGATAATTGAGAAGTTGGTAAAGGACTTGAGTTACAACTATGCCTTCTCAAAAAAAAAAAAGTTCCCTCTATTCACTAGTGGAGCAATCTAGAAAAAAATACCTTTGTTTCTTTGGGATATCCCCTTCTTCTGGCTATACTGTGGTGTTTGTGTTTGATGTAGAAGTAATTAATAATTTCATTAAGATTTTGGAATAGAACATCATTTAGATTTCCAAAATGAAAAACAGACAAAAAATATATTCCCTAAGATTGTCTGGGAGATAGTTAAGAACAATGCTCAACTTTTAAACAGTGCTACCGCTTATTAAAGAAAAATATTACCAAATCACTAGCACCCTGCAAAACCTTTTCCCTGTATCTTTGCATGATAATGCACGGAGGTTCCAGGGAGGAAGGACTGACTAGTGACAAAAGTACACTCAATTGGTGGTGGTTCCATCCAGCATGGACCTGCCATCCTTTCCAACATCAAGAGTTGTTTGTACCGTTAGTTCCTGCCCTGGTGGTTTAACCAGAGGTCATTTAATTTCTTTTGTCTTAAAAACAATGGTTCTCAAACTCTAGCATACATCAGAATCACCTGTGGATTTTGTTAAGCCAGATCACTGGGCCATACCCAGTTTCTAATTCAGTACATCTGGAAATTTGCATTTCTAACAAAACCAGATGAAGTCAAGTTTGCTGCTGTGGGGACCAAGCTAAGAGAATCATTGCCCTAAGAAAATTTCCAACTGCTACCTTTAAGATCAGCCTGACTTATCAAGCACTAGAGAAAAACTGAACTTTCCCTTGGACAGACAATTTGGGATTGGATTAACTGCAACATTCCTGATCAATCTTCCCAGTTTCCAGTTTTGTTATCCCAACAATTGGTTTTTACATGCTAGAAGACAATGAATGTATCAATTCTATGAACAGTGAGATAAATCTAAGCTTTTCATCTTTGTATTTAGACGCATTGATCCTGTAAGTGATCGTTTGTATCATGTTGACCCTTTGACTTGTACTGAAGGTGATTTTAAATTGAAGTCTGTGGTGTGGGCATTTCTTTCCATCCAGTTTCAATGAGATGTTCCCATGTCTCATTACATCCTGGCTCCTGGCTCACACAGGCTTTTGAGTAGTTGCTCACTTGCCACTTGTTTTACATCTCACATTGGTCATTGAAATATCAGCATTTCAAGATGATATGACACAACTTGCTGTGTTATCCTCTTTCATTTAACTGTCTGGTGTAAATTTGCATTTTAACTTAATACACATCTGTAAAGAGCCTACCAAATGGCTTCATGGAAATTTGCAAAATGAACCCTTCTGAGCAGCTTGTTTTGACTTCTCAGTAAATATATTGTGTTTGTGCACAGGTCTGCACAATGGAGACTGTATTCATTATCTTTCAAATGGTAGGAAAAATGAATCAATGTGCTTTGGGAATACAGAGAAACCATGTTAACTCAAATATAGACAGGGGCTTAGTTTCTCTTCCAACTCGATTCGGTTAATTAGCAGTAAAAATTACTTTTCTGTTTTAAAAAGACCATATAAAAATATAAAGAATGGGAGTAATCTGTAATTTTATGAAATTTAACTTCTAAACAAAATAAAAATCCATTAATATAATTCCAGCTACTTGGGAGGCTAAGGCTAGAGTATGACAAGTCCAAGGCTAGCCTGGGCAACCGTCTCAACAATGAATGAATGAATAAATAAATAAATATCCAGCAAGAATGAAAAAGGGGGGGGGGCGAAGATCATAGAAGGAATGATTCAAGAGAAAAAAAGAATTAAGCACCTCATTTATAAACTATATTGATTAAACATAATTCTTATTGATCCAGTAAAGTTTCTCTAAAGAACTCTGCTTAATAAAAACGCTAAAATCATGTAGATTCATTTAGACTATAGTGTGAATAGGAAGTAATATACTTGAATTAGTGAAATCAGAAAATGGTATCAAGGATTCAAGTCCTTGCCTCAGTGGATGGAAATAATTGAAGTTTTGTTTTTGTTCCCCTTTTGTTTACCATCATCATTTTTTTAAAAATTATTCACTTAGTTCTTTTAATCATAGCTGATTTAAAATTTAAATTTAAAAAAATGAATCTCTAGGAATAATTTTATTTCAAACCGTTTTACCAACTGATGCCAAAAAGTGGAGAGGGGGAATCTGAAAGCCAATCTTTTGAACCACCATGTGAAATACTGCTTTTCTTCGTACAGTTAGGGAGGCTTCTGACCCTGATATCCAGCCACCCGTGGTCACCATGGCTACCTCATGATTCTGTGTAAGCCTCTGGTACTGCTCCCTGGGCCGGGCTTGCATCTAGTTTTTGTTGGAAGTACTTCTCTCTGATAAAAATTGGTTCCCCACTAAGTAGGCAGGACTGCACAAAGGTAAATTTTTTTTGGTATTTTGGGTTTCACTTCAATTGAAACCATGAGGTACAATATCCAGGTACGGCGTGATGGGGCAGGAGGAGGTGCCTAGAGGGAAAAGCTATTTTTGTTTCTTCGTTTGTTGTGTTGTGGGGGAGGGTGGGATGGGGAGCTAAAAATAAAATGTTTATTGCCCTAGTCATGCCAAAAGACTATTATTCGAGGTGATTTCCCTTCTTTTCTAAGAGGAATAAACTCTAAATTACATTATAAGCAGTTCCCCATCTTCCATTCTAGATAAAGCCAGTGGGTAGTATGGGTCCTTTTAGCCCTTCTTGTATTATACCAAAGAATCAACCTATTTTCATTAACAGTTATAGATAAATGAAGCTTGGTATAGCCATGTTTTGAGTAGGTATACAACTTTACCTGTAAATGCAAAATTCATCCATGCTACCCCATTCACCAGGAGCCTTGAACCATTTCATTTCTCCAAAGGCCTTGTCATAGAATTTTTGTTTTGCCTTCTTATTCAGTTTGGTTATGTTTACATAACCAAACTGAGCCCCCTCTCCTTTATGTGTTGATATAACTGTTGGATTTGCTATAATCTCTCTACCAGGTCTCTGTAAGCAAGCTTGCAAGTGTATTTTGTGTACATTTTATCTGAGGTGAAAAATGAGAATTCTAAAGAGAAAATATTTTAAAAGATACTGTATTTATGTTGCCTGTGTTGTAGAATAAAGATTCAAGTGCATTAAAAATCTGATATGTGAAGCAATTTTCTTTACTTAATAAATATGTCAAGATAACTTATAAGCCAGGCACCAGCGGCTCACACCTATAAGCCTAGCTACTTGGGAGGTTGAGATCAGGAGGATCAAGATCCCAGGAAAGATGTCCTAAGTAAAGATGGAGAAAAGCTGGGCCAGGAGGCACATGCCTGTCATGTGGGAAGCTTAAAATACGAGAATCGTGAGCCAAATGCAAGACCTACCTCCTAAATAACCAGAGCAAAAAGGGCCAAAGGCATGGCTGAAGCACCTGCATAGCAAGTGCAAAGCTCTGGGTTCAAATTCCTGTATTGCAAAAAAAAAGATAATTTATGTAAATAGCTTATGTTTACAGAATTCTGCCAAAAGAATGTGGTTCCTTTCCACGGCATTTCATAACTCTAAATTTAAAGTCCACTTTCTAATCTAATCCTACAAAAGAGGCATAATTCCTAGTCACCAGCTAGTATAATATGTGCCTCAAAACAAATTAGCAGAGATACATACCGCTGTTTCCATTTCCTTTTTTAAAGAAAAAAAGAGGACTTTTCCCCAATAATTTTCTTTCTTTTTCATAAGGACAAATGCCAAATTCATATCGTCAGTAGATACTATACTTTGTTCATTTAAAAAACTAAAGTATTGCCTTCTGCTGATAACAAAGTTTCTCAATTCATAAGAGGAAGTATTGTTGAGAACAATAGAAAGTAGTGTTGAGAGAAGAAACACAGCCACTTTGTGATCTTACTGGGTTGTGGTTTTTAAGACTGTTGAGAAGTCTATGAGAGTATAAGCCTAGGAGTGTCCATGCCCACATCATGGAAAGGTGAGACGCAGATGGGCGTGAAGAGGATGGAGATAGCTGAAGACAGCATAAAGAAACCCACCAAATACTGAAAAGCCGGGGGGAGGGAGGAGGTTGAGGGAATGTAATAGAAGTGTAATAGAAGGGGGTGAGCTTGTTCAAAGTTCACTGTACACATCCATGACATGACAATGAAACCCTCCTCTACTATTAATGTATCCTAATTTAAAAAAGATAAGACACACAAAATGCTATAGAACTAGAATCTGTGTATATGACCTTTCATGAGTCTGCCATTCTGTTCCTCACTGCCAATCTCACAGATGCACCATGATGATTTAGTCAATTGTGGCTCCAGCCTAGCACCACAAACAACAAAAAATAAACCTCAGTCACTTCTATCATAGGGAACACATGACAGTAAAATAGATACTAATATAGTTTGCATGGGATGTAACAAGAGATCAACCGTGTTCACGGATGGATGGCGAAGACAGTGCTAAGGCAGAGTGGACAAGGCCTCAGATGTCATTCAGAAAAGCAGTGCTCACAGCCCAAGCATGGCCCCTTCCTGGGAAAGGGAAGTCTGGACAGTATTTGTCTAGTCAGAGCACAAGTGTCCTGCTCTGTGAAATAAAAGAAACCCCTGGGTCACAAGGTGGTTTTAAAATAAAATGACAGCCCAATATGGTGGTCCTATTACAAACATTAATGCCTAATAATCACTAGCGCCTCGGTGAAGGCCAGTATTTTGTAAATAGCCAACTGCTTTGCAAGGTGTTTTCACATTTGAGATCACTATATATATATCATACCCTTGACACTCATACCCATGACTGCTCCAACATAGAAGCCTTGCATTTTATGCCCATCTGATAGGAAGAAGTCAGCAGCTGAGAAGCAGACCTCTTTAATCAAACATTTTAGAAATAAATTTTAGATAAATGGCCAGTTCTTCAATTATTAACATCTAGCAATGAATACACCACATGCACGACTCTAGCGAGATTTCTTTAAAGCAGAGACTTGACATGCTTCAGTTAGCTGGCTTATGATCAAAACTTGTATTATAATTTAGCTTTGATAAATATTTCACATCACTTACAGGAAAATTCGCTTTCCCATCCAGCTTTAAGGTAGGTTCAAAAACCAAATGAAAATAAAATCAAAGTGTAATGCAATGCTGTGGTTTTCACATATTGACCGACACTCCTGCTGGCTCAGACCTTCGAAAGAGCATGCCTTTTCTCTTCTCCTTGTTTTTATTTGTAAGTCTGAGTTACCACATCAAGTCATTCATGCCCTGAGTCTGCCCTGCTAACTTAATCTGGTTGTTGTCAGAGAAACAATTCAGTTAAATATCTCATTCCAAGTCTGAGACTGCAAAGGCAGAGTTAAATCTCAGAGAAGTTTATAAGGAGATTGTAAATGAGTTTTCTTAAAAGTAATGGAAATGAAAAGTTTCTAATGTGCCACAGCTGGATCAAATGCACAACAGCTTAGAGAAGAAAGCTCAAATACTGAACTCAGATTCGCTTTGATCTGGCTTCCTGGCCTTTGTATCAGCCCAGTGTTTACTCTATGGAGCCATTGTTGTGACTACAAGCTAAAGCACATCCTGTAGAAGTGACTAGTAGAGAATGAATTCAAGAGAATGAATTGGAAGTCAAAAGTTGTGATGCAAAAGGCTCCATTTACAACTTAGCTTGAAAAATGAGAATTGAAGCAAATTTAGCAATTATAAAGGAAAGCTATTATTGGTTATATTATAGTTAAAAGTTTAACATTTCAAGGGTTTTTTTCAATCTGCTCCTATCATAGCCATCAGATCAGTAAATACTTGATGGATTTTGCTAATATAACAACAGGTTTTAAAAATAATATTCTTCTAAAGCCAAGAATAGGGTTTTCAAACAGAAGGAATATACAGACTTCTCACAGCAAACTCGCTTAGAAAGGGGCTTCTTGGAAAATTCACTGAGCATTGACGATGTTTAGCTCTAAGCACAACTAACTAAAGACACAGGCTAAATCTGTTCATTAGGACAGATTAGAGGGTTAAAACTTAGATTTCTCAATTAATCCATTCCATTTCAGTTGCTCTTATTCTTAAAGAAAAATCTCTCCCTCTCTCTCTCTCTCTCTCTCTCTCTCTCTCTCTCTCTCACACACACACACACACACATACGCACACGCGCACACACACACACACACACACACACACACGCACACCTCCATCCCCCGCTCTGCTTGGCCAGGGCTTGGCCTGTGTGCTCACCTGCTTGTGCTCCTCCTAGGAGGTGAGTGTGAATACGTGAACTCGACCACAGCAGTGTTTCTGTGCTCCTGAAAGGCTGCTCAGAATTCAGTAACTATCAGAATAACCTGGATTGTGGTTTTTGTGAACTTGGGGACTGGCCAGACTTCAGGAATGGGTACAGATATGGATCTAAAGGACCAGCTCTGTGGCCCAAAGACTGTAGATGAAGGCTGCCAGGCCAGCTTTCTTCACTGCATATTTGGTGAGAAAAGTATATTTAGGATAAAACTCAATATTCTTTTTTTCTCCCATTATTTTTCCCATTCCTTTCTTCCTATTTAAGTAAATATTTAACTCAAGAGTTCACAATTTCAGGGCAGGAATATGATGGGGAGAAGCCCAAATTCTCCATCCCTGATATTTTAAAAACCAGCCATATGCCATATACAAGATCTCTAGGGTAGACACATAAGGGAAAATCATTTCTTTCTTTGATTGGAACTGTATTTCCTGGGAAGTTGTTCAACATCAAAAAGGCTGAAAGTCAGGGAAGACCCTGCACATGCCTAGAAGGCTGGTCTGTGCCTGGGTCACATTCCTTGCTGCAGGCCGCGGGCCACCCTGGGAAGTGTCAGTCCCTGGGTATGGCACAGAGTAGCAGAAAGTTCTCCACACAGGGCTGGGCTACGCAACTGGCAAGTGAGCTGCTCACCCTGAAGGGCTGTACTTGCCCAGCTGAGGGGCGTCTCAGGGTCATTTCCATGGGCAGGGGCTCACTATCCCTCAGAACTCCACCTCAGCTGATACTGGGAAAGCCAATAAAACCCAAAGCAGTCAATGCCACCCTGACAGAACAGAGACTCCAAACACTCAGTTGTTAGAGAAAATTAAAATTTCATGATGAATTTGGGGACTGAGATTTATATTTGCTTTTGAATAACCTAAAAATCACCATAAAACCTCATGTCAGAGTTTCTAAGGAAATTGAAATGGAAAAAAGAAAAAACAACAGCAACACCCAGCTACCCTTATAAATGCAGTCATTTCCAAAGAAGTGACATAGGAGTTGCCAATTTATGAGATGGTCCAAGTCCAAGGTCAGTGCTGCTTGGCCTCAGGGAGCCTCCTGCCCTGTGTGGGGCCATGGTGCCTCCTTGGGCCATCATCTTCCCCTGGGAACCCAAACTCTCTGCCCTCGTATATGACCCATTTTAGATCAGACTCCATTCCCAGGGCAGGGCCCCATTAGGAATGGACAAACCAAGTATGTCTGTCCATCCGATTCCACAACCTTCATTCTACTTGCTTCTAGCAACTTAGACACCCCTGTGTACTTTCTGCCAGCACCACCGCAGCCCCACGATGTGTTTATCTAACCATCAAAGGACACCTCCATTCATGGCAATTAGAGCCAGGTCAGCCTTAGAACCACCCATGGTTTCTTTCTGTGATCTGCAGAAGGACAGAAAGGACAGAATAACCAGCTTGCAGAATGATTTAACCCCACCAAAGCCATTTCCCCCACCCCCAGCTGCCTTACTCACCTGAAGTAGCTCAGCTACTCTAGACAGTCTCAAATTTTAATGACCATAAGAATCAACTGTTGATTGTTTTGGGGTTTTTCAAAATTTGTTCATTTATTTTGGTGGTACTGGGGTTTGAACTCAGGGCTCACCCTTACTAGGCAGGTGCTCTACCACTTGAGCCACACCCCCAGACCTTTTTTGCTTTAGGTATTTTTCAGATTGAGTCTCTTGCTTTTTGCCTGGGGCCAGCCTCAGACTGTAATCCTCCTACCCATGCCTCTCACATAGCCAGGATTACTGTACTGTGCCACTACACCTACCTTGTTCATTGAGCTGGGTGGGGTGGCAATAACTTTTTGCCCAGACTGGCCTTAAACCACAGTCCTTCCAGTTTCCACTTCCAGAGTATCTGGGATTACAGACATATGCTATCTTGCCCAGCCTTCATTAATTGTTGACCATGTAAGTATCCAGGTCTTCACCCTCATTTTTAAAAGTGGAAAATATCAATGTTTTTATGTTAGGACTGACTCCTTACATTTTTTTTAAAAAAAAAGGATTCACCTCAAATAAGCAAAAATTTTTTGCTTCAAATTAGGAATATTTTCAAAAATTAAAGATAGAGCTTTCTGGGTGCCAGTGACTCATGCCTGTAATCCTAGCTACATAGGAGGCAGCGATCAGGAGGATCACAGTTCAAAGCCAGCCCAGGCAAATAGTTCGAGAGGCCCTATCTCGAAAATACATAACACAAAAATTGCTGGTGGACTGGCTCAAGGTGTAGGACCTGAGTCCAAGCCCCAGTATAAAAAAGAAAAAAATAGAGCTAACAACATTTAAAGATGAAATGGGTAAGTTTCAAATAAATTAATTTTCTAGCTATGTCAGCTCTTTATTAATGAATATGTAAATCCTTTAGATGCTTGGAAGTAGGTTGGCTGATAATTATTAAGCTAATATCATTCTAAAATATTTAGTAACTGCTATTGGCATTGATTTTACCCAGTAAAGGCTGACATATAAGTCCAAGTAACAAATTACCCTATAGCCAACAGATTATGAAATAAATCTGGGTAAATTTTACTTGTAACACTAGGAACGAGTCAACCGCTGATGACTGTTTAGTAATTGTTCATTCATTCCCTTCGTCTTAGGAGTGAATTTATAAACAACCTGGGCCTGGTATAATCCCAAAGGACTGTGAATTAGAAGCCAGCCTGGGCTACATAGCAAGGCTCTGTCTCAAAAATACATGATAATTTTCTTAAGAAATTTGAGACCAAAAAGACAGAGCTTTCAAAAGGAACAAGAGGCCTTGCTATTCTGTTTAATTTGTCATCAAGAATAGTCTTGATTCCCACTTCTGCTCCAAACAGAGCATCAGAAGCAGAGGGAGCAAAGGGAGTCCTGGATCCATCTCTCACCACCAGTACTCAGAACCGTGCTGGACAACTGATGTGTCTTTTCCTCCTCACCAACAGTCTACAAGGTAGAGTATGTCCTACAGGTGGAGAAAGTAAAGACTCCAAGAAGTGAAAGGGGGATTAGCTTGATAAAGGTCATGGCTACATACTGGCAGAGGCAGAATTTAAACCTGCAAACCTGCACTCTCTCACTATGCCATCATGATTCACCTGGGGGCAAAAATTACAATAGAAGTGAACAGGCTGACAGCCTGAAGCCTGGCCTAGCACAGCATCTCCAACCTCAAGCTATTGAACTTAAATTCAAGTCTTTTTAAAATCCATACTCTCAAAAGTGATTGGCCTGTACTATGAGAGGTGAGTCTGGTCAGTTAGGCACAGGAACACAGAACAGGACTAAGTGGCATGCCATCCAACTGATAAATGGGTATTCAACCTGACAATCTAGCATTTGCTAAAAAATCAACTTGAGAGCTGGGTATGGTGGCATGTGCTTATAATCCCAGCTGCTGGGGAAGAGACAGGAGGACTGAAGTTCAATAGCCCAGGCAAAAGTTATTCAGACCCTGTCTCAAAAACAAGCCAGGAATAGTGGGGCACACTTACATAGAATCCTAGCTACTCAGGAGGCATAGATAGGAGGATTGCAGTTCCAGTTGGCCTTGGCAAAAGCACAAGACCCTATCTGAAAAGAGAAATAAAACCAAAAGGACGTGTGGCTCAAGTAGTAGAACACCTGCCTAGGTGCCAAAAAAACAGATAACTTGAGAAGCTTATATTCAAGACAAAATTAAAGTTCATTTCAACCACTCACAATTTTTAGAGCTCCCAGTTTTATCCCTACATTATGTTACGCTGTTGAGAACTGATGCTTTTAGCCCAAATGATCTCCGCTTCCTTTAGAAAGGTCTTCACTTAATTAAGATTTAATGTGATGCCTCCACTTTCAAAGAGGGTCGATACAGAAATTGCCAAATGTGTCTTCTATAATATTAATGGCAGGTTCCACTACATTACTATTTTTTTCTTATACAAGGAAGCATGAGGCCTTTGATAGCAATTTTCCAATTTTCCGTTACATACTGAATTTTTTAAAAGGTGGTCTTTGCTTTTGTCTCTATTTTGCCTGAGCTGCCAGGATGCTCAGAGCCAAAGTTAGGTTCAATGTGAGAGGCCCCATGCACTTCTGAGCTCACCGGATTCACTCGTCAGAACACTTGAGCAGTGTTTCAATTCATTTCAGCTCAAAACAAGCAAAGTGTCCTGACATAACTTTCCAAGGCTCCCACCCAGCTGGAAACAGTAGAATTTAAGCCCAGGTATGAATTAAAATTCAACTTTTCCAAACATGAGAAACTCCCTGCTATCACCCACCTGCAGGTCATTAATTTTATGTTGTTTTTGTTTATGAGCAACCATAAAGCCTTTTGTAAGCAACATATATAATTAAAACAGTCCCACAGGCAATGTGTGCACCACTAACTGTAAGATACAAGTAGCATATGTACCTACAGGTACTCGTAACAAGAGTCACACCAGAGACCCCAGAGTCAGAGACAAAAATCGGTGTCCTAACCCTGAGAGCAAGTGCCCCTGTATCCCACAAGGGTCCCTTGGCCCCCATGGGACAGGCAAGGACTAGGGATTTCCAGTCTCCATGTAGTCTCACACATGAGGCAGGCATGCTACAGCTTGAGCCACGCCCCCAGCCCTTTTTACTCTGATTATTTTGGAACTAGGGTCTCGCTTTTTGCCCAAGCCAGCCTGGACGGCAGCCTTCTATTTTAATCTTCCTGCTGATCCTGGAATGCTGGGCACAAACCACCATGCCCAGTTTTTTTCAATTGAGATAGGCATCTCACAAATTTTTTTACCCTGGCTGGTCTGAATCCATAATCCTCTTGATACCAGCCTCCATGTAGCTTTGAATGACAGGCATGCACCACTGCACCCAACTATTATTGAGATGGAGGTCTCTTGAATTTTTTAACAGGATAGTCACCAACTGGGATCCTCCCGATCTCAGCCTCCCAAGTAACTAGGATTAAAGGTATGAGCCACTAGCACCTGGCCCTTTTTTTTTTTCAAAAATTCATTTTATAGAGATCCAGTTCACATATAGTAAACTGTACCAATTTTAATGAATATAGCATATCCCTCCAATTCATTTTTCTTTAACTTTATATCCTGTGACCTTGCTCAAGTCGCTCATTTCTAGGAGCTTTTTAGTAAATTTCATAGGATTTTCCATGTAGATAGTCTTGCCATCTGTAAATTGAAGTACTTTCATTTCTCCTTCATAGTCTATAGGTCTTTGATCTCCTCCTGGCCCTATTGCCCTGGATTTCACCTCCAGAAAGTGTGGAATAGGAGTGGTAAGAGAACATCTTTGCTTCATTCTTGACCTTGGTGGAAAGCAATCAGTCTTCACTGCTAAGAAGTACCTCTCTGACACACTGGGAAAGCACTCTTTCCCTGCCAGCTTGATGAGATATTTCTCATGACTGGTTGTTAAAGATTTTCAATATTTTTTCTACATCTGTTGAGATTATTGCATGGGATTTTTCTTAGTAAGTTAACATGGTTACAAACCATTATTTAATTTTCTAATATGAATGCAATTTTACATTCCCGGGATAAACTTCATTTGGTCATTGTCTGCTCAGCACACACAACACACAACAGCACAGACTTGGTGGCTGCGTCAAAGAAACTTATCTTCTCACAGTTCTAGAAACTAGAAGCCCAGGATCAAGATGTCAACAGAGTTGATGCTGGCGGCACCTCTCTTCCTGGCTTGAAAACAGCCACCTTCTCTCTGTGACCTCACAGGGCCATTCTTCTGGTGTCTCTTTCTCTTCTTATGGGGCCACCAATTCTATTGGGTTTGGGACCCACCCTATGTCTGCATTTAACCTTAATTACTTCCTGAAAGGCCCTAGCTACAAATCTCAACACTTTTCGGGCTAGGGTTTCAACCTAGGACCTTGGGGAATGTGATTCTGTCCACAACGCCATGATGTGTGTTGCTGAATTCAACTTGCTAAAATCTGGTTAAGGGTTTTGCATCTGGATTCATAAGCAGTGTGGCTTGTGATTGACTTTTGTTGTAATGCCTTCAATTTTGCTCTTCAGGTGATGCTAACTCACAGAATGAACTGTGAAGTACTTCTGTCACTTCTATTTTTAGTTAAGGTTTTTATATCATTTTTTTCTTAAATGTTTAGTAGATGTTATCAGTGAATAACTGATAACCCCAGTCTGGAGCTGGGGTTTCTTTGGGGGAAATTCTTAACCTATGAATTTATTTCTCTTAATAGACATACTATTCACAATGTTTTTTTAAATAACAAAATTATTGACCTAAAATACACATGCCATTTTATTCACCCATTAAAAGTATGTAATTCATGTTTTTGGATTCAAAGACTTGTGCAAGCAACCCTTCAATCAACTCGGGAAGGATGGGAACGGTACTGGGGTTTGAACCCAGGGCCTCATATTTGCTAGTCAAGCACTCTACCACTTTAGCCAAGCGTCCAGCCCCACCACAACCAATTTTATAACACTTTTACCACCTCAGCAAGAAGTCCCACACGCTCTAGCTACGTTGTGAGGGCAGAATTCAAACCATGAAAAGAGGAGCCATTAAGAGAAAAGAAGGCAGGAATGTGAACCATTTTTAAATTGTGGGGTAAGGAGAGCAAGAAGACAACACACAGAAGCAATGAGGGCTAAGGAAAAGACTGAAGGGAACAGACTAAAGGAGAGGAAAAGGAGACGGTAAGATTCCCAGGAGGGAGGGGCAGGTCAGAGGGGACTATCTGGGTGAGTACAACTTGCTTTGGACAAAAAGGACGGCTCTTCCCCAGCACAACTCCCACCATGGTGGATGAGAAAAGATAAGGCAAGTTGACAAAAGTGAGGGCTTGAAGGAAATGCAAATTAAAACCACGCTAAGATTCCACCTCACCCCTGTTAGAATAGCCATCATCAGCAACACCACCAACAACAGGTGTTGGCGAGGATTCGGGGAAAAAGGAACCCTCTTACACTGCTGGTGGGAATGTAGACCAGTACAACCACTCTGGAAAAAAATTTGGAGGCTACTTAAAAAGCTGGACATCGAGCTACCATTTGATCCAGCAATACCACTCTTGGGGATATACCCAAAAGACTGTTACTCCAGAGGCACCTGCACATCCATGTTTATTGCGGCACTATTCACAATAGCCAAGTTATGGAAACAGCCAAGATGCCCCACTACTGATGAATGGATTAAGAAAATGTGGTATCTATACACAATGGAATTTTATGCAGCCATGAAGAAGAACGAAATGTTATCATTCGCTGGTAAATGGATGGAATTGGAGAACATCATTCTGAATGAGGTTAGCCTGGCCCAAAAGACCAAAAATCATATGTTCACCCTCATATGTGGACATTAGATCAAGGGCAAACACAACAATGGGATTGGACTATGAGCACATGATAAAAGCGAGAGCACACAAGGAAGGGGTGAGGATAGGTAAGACACCTAAAAAATTAGTTAGCATTTGTTGCTCTTAACACAGAGAAACTAAAGCAGATACCTTAAAAGCAACTGAGGCCAATAGGAAAAGGGGAACAGGAACTAGAGAAGAGGTTAGATCAAAAAGAATTAACCTAGAAGGTAACACTCACGCACAGGAAATCAATGTGAGTCAATGCCCTGTATAGCTATCCTTATCTCAACCAGCAAAAACTCTTGTTCCTTCCTATTATTGCTTATACTCTCTCTACAACAAAATTAGAAATAAGGGCAAAATAGTTTCTGCTGGGTATTGAGGGGGTGGAGGGGAGAGGGAGGGGGCGGAGTGGGTGGTAAGGGAGGGGGTGGGGGCAGGGGGGAGAAATGACCCAAGCCTTGTATGCACATTTGAATAATAAAAAAAAAAAAAGTGAGGGCTTGATAGTTTTTTCATAGAGAAAAGTTGAGCCCAAGAGAAAAGAAGAGGGCTTGGCAGGGAATTTAAAGAAAGTGGTCAGGGTTTCAAAGGAATAGGAAAGAGCTGACTGCCCATCTGTTCTCAGCCCCAATTTCCCCGAGGTGCCCTTTTTAGGGTTTCAGTGGCTCTTGGAGCAGACAATGCCTCCTGCTGACGTCTAACTGAGGATTCCTGCTGACGTCTAACTGAGGATTCCTGCCGACCCCACATGACAACAAGCTTCTTCGGTCAGGGACTGTTTTATGTGTACAAATCATAATACAGAGAATTTACCAGACACCCAATAGCAATGTTTGCTCAATAACTGGAATAAAAATATTGCTAAGTAGTAGAAGCTCAGTACCATTTACATGGTGGTTAATTCAGAATTTGAGGCTTTGAACTTGGACTCCACAACATAAGAATCCTCCAAAATCCAGAATTCTATAATTCATAGAGTGAGGGATAAGGACACTTCACATTTCAACTCAGTACTGCCTGCTCGTGACATTACAACGAAAACAAATTCCCGTTTTCAGAAAGAACTATCAGCAGGACCCTTAAAAATATCTGTGAAGTCTAACTAAATGATATAAAGACAAGAAATTGAAATACAAAATTCAGCAAATTTTTAAATGCTGTTTTTAAGACATGAGGCTTTAAAGGGGAGCATAGATTAACGTTGGCATTTGAAATACAATATCCCCAAATTAAATCACCTGTATGCCAGTTGCATGTCAAACAACAGGACTGCTAAATAATGCACATTTCAATCCGAAGGCTTTCATCTGGATAAATTGGGCAGTGAACTTACTATTAATTCTAGCAGTACCCTAGAGTATACAAATTTATTTCCAAATCATCTGCCTAAGTACCAGAAAACTACACAGCACATATCTCTAACCAAGGAGAATGTCTATGCCTTTTATTTTGGTAATATCAATCTCACTGCATTGCCCTCGAATCTAAGATTTTATTTATACATTCATTCATTCATATATACATTTATAGCAAAAACTCATAAATGTGCCCCAAAATGATTCTTGGAACCATGTCTAATAGCAAGACATGCCACATATGGGAACATGTTCTCCAGAGAAGGAAGATGTTCTGCTTACAGAGTTTCCAGTGTTGCAAAAGAGAAGAGGATTTTGCTCTGGCTAGATCACTGACTTTGTAAACCACTGGACAGGCCCCTCAGCTTCACCAGAATCCTACAGGCCAGGAGGGAACAGAATGACATATTCCAAGTCCTAAAACAAAATAACTGCCAACCAAAAATATACTTAGCAAACTATTCTTTAGAAATGAAGGAGTGAGTCTGGGTGCGGTGGATCACATCTATAATCCTAGCTACTTGGGAGGCAGAGATCAGGAGGATCATGGTTCAAGAATAGCCCTAGCAAAAAGTTATCAAGACCCCCATCTCAACAAACTGGGTGTGATGGCACATGCCTGCAATCCCAGCTACATGGGAGACGTGTAAGAGTGCAGTCTGAGGCTTGTCCAGGCAAAAAACAGTAAGACCCTATCTGCAAAATCTAAAGCAAAAAGGACTGGGGGCATGGCTCAACTGGTAGAGTGCTTGAGAGTTCAAACCCTAGTACCACTGAAGGGTTAAAAAAAAAAAAAACAGAAAGAAAGCAGAAATAGTCCTTCTAAAACAAAACAAAAGCTGAGAGAATTCATGTCTACCAGACAAGACTTTTGAAACATGGAAATGGGGAATCCTGCATCCAGAAGTGACAGGAAGATAACTGCCATCATGAAAGCATTGTGAAAGTAAAAATCCCACTACAAGGGCAGATATCCAAAAGAGAAATAGAAAAGAATCAAACATTATCAATATAGTAAACCATTAAGTCACAAAGATGAATGAAAGAGGAAGGAAAGACCAAGAATATCCTATACAACTAAAATAAAATCAGTGAAATGACAGGAATAAGTACTCACCGATCAATAACAACTTTCAATGTAAACAGATTAAACTATTCAATTAAAAGGTTCGGACTACCTGAATGGATTTATTTTTTAAAAAATAAAACCAATATGCTGCCTTTGAGAAACTCACTTCACCAGTTAAGACACATACAGACTGAAAGTGAAAGGATGGAAAAGTATATTATTCCAGCAAGCAGGATAGCTGTATCTGACAAAATAGACTTTCAGACAAAAACCTGAAGAAGACACAAAAAAAGTTACTATAAAATGATCAAGAAATTCAACAGGAAGACATAACAATTATAAATCTATATGGACCTAATGTTGAAGCACTATTAGACCTTAAGGGAAAGATAAATCCCAATGCACTAGTAATGAGGAGTCTGGGCCAGAGTTAGGGGTTGGGGATGGGAATGGCTCAAGTGGAAGAGCACTGGCATAGCAAGAGTAAGGCCCTGAATTCAATCCCTAGTATGGCACACATGCACAAAAATTAAGTAACAGTTAGGGGTTTTAAAATCCCACTTCCATAGATAGATTATTCAGACAATAAATTAACAAAGAAAGGTTATGGTTAAACTATACTATAGATCAAATGAATGTAACCAATCTTAACAGAATATTCCATCCAACAACTGCAGAATATACATTCTTTTCATCAGCACATGGAACTTTCCCTAGAAGAGACCATATATAAGACCACAAAACACTCTTTAACAAATTGAGAAAAACTTGAAGTCATATTCTGTATCTTTTCTAACCACAATGGATTAAAATTAGAACTCAACAAAAAAAGAAATTTTTGAAATTATACAAATATATGGATGGAGACTAAACTACACATTTTTGAATGAGCAATGGGTCACTGAACAAATCAAAAGGGAAAGTTCAAATTTCCTCTACACCGTGTGCTGGTGACTCACACCTGTAATCCTAGCTATTTGGGAGGCTGAGATTGGGAGGATCAAGGTTTGAGGCCAGCCCAGGAAAATAGTTCTTGAGACCCCCATCTCCAAAATAACTACAGCAAAATGGACTGGAGGTGTGGTTCAAGAGGTAGAGCACCTGTTTTGCAAGCTTAAAACCCTGAGTTCAAACTCCAGCCCCCACCAAAATAATAATAATAATAATAAATAATAAAATAAAAAGTTTCACTAAAACAAATGAAAACAGAAATAACACATACCAAAACTTAGGGGATACAACAAAAGCACTACTACTACAAGGAAAGTTTACAGTAATAAGTATTACATCCAAAAAAACAGTAATTTCAAGTAAATCACCTACAAATGCATCTCAAAGACTTGGAAAGACAAAAGCAAACCAAACCCAAAATTAATAGGAGGAAGTAAAACCAGAGCAGGAATAACAGAGACTTTTAAAAACAACGCAAATGAAACAAAGAGTTGATTTTTTTTTTCTTTTGAGAGAGAGTCTCACTTTGTATACCAGGCTGGCCTCAAACTCACCATCATCCTCTTCTGTCTCCTGAGTGCTAAGATTATAGACAGGCATGTGCACAGCTGTATTGATTTTGTTTTTTTCTTTTTTTTTTTTTTTTGCTATTCTAGGGTTTGAATTCAGGGCCTTGCACTTGCTAGGCAGGGACTCTATCACTTGAGCCATGCCCCAGCCCTTTCTGTATTCATTATTTTTCAGGTAAGGTCTTGTGTTTTGTGCCCCAGACAGGCTGGACAGCAATCCTCCTACTTAAGCTTTCCCCATAGCTTGGATGACAGGTACACTCTGCCATGCCCAGATTTTTTCTTTGAGATGGGGTCTTGCCAACTTTTTTGCTTGGGCTGGTCTTGAACTGCGATCCTTCTGACCTCTGCCTCCCAAGTAGCTGACATTACAGACACGAGTCACCATGCCGGGCCCTGAGTTGATCTTCTAAAAACATAAAATTGACAAACTTTTTGCTAGGCTAACCAAGAAAAAAGAATACACCCGAATAAAATTTAAAAAAAGAGGACATTAAAACTGATACCAGAGAAATACAAAGAATCATTAAGAATTGTTATGAAAAACTATATGCTAATAAATTGGAAAGCCTACATAAAATGGACAAATTTCTGAACATATCTGACCTACCAAAATTAAATCATGAGGACACACACACAAACGCCGAAATAGACCAATACAAGTAATGATACTGAGTCAGTAATTAAGTCTCCCAACAATGAAAAGGCCAGGACTGGATGACTTCACTGCTGAATTTACCAAGTTTGTTTTGTGTGTGTGCGTGCGTGGTGCTAGGAATGGAACCCAGGGCTTTGCGTGTGTGAGGCACAAGCTCTACCACTGAGCTATACTCCCAGCCCCATTATCAAACTTTAAAAGAATTAATTCCAATTCTTCTCAAATTAGTGCGAAGAATTGAAAAGGAGAAAACTCTTCCAAACCCATTCTATAAGGTCAGTATTACCATGTCACAAAACCAGACAAGGATACAACAAAAAAAAGAAACCTATAGACCAATATCCTAATGAACATAGATGTAAAAATTCTCAACAAAATACTAGCAAATCTAACTTAACAGCACATCAGAAAGATCATTCACTGTGCTGGAGTTGGTTTCATCTCAAGGATGCAAGAGTGGTTTGATGAACATAAATCAATAACATAATATATCACATCAATAGAATGGAGGATAAAAATCACATGATCGTCTCAATAGATGCAGAAAAGGTATTTGATAAAATTCAACATCCTTTCATGATAAAAGTCCTGAACAAATTAGGTATAGAAGGTGGTACCTCTACATAATAAAGGCTAACTATGATAAATCTACATGAAACGTCATGTCAAATAGGGGAAAGCTGAAAGCATTTTCTCTAAGACCAGGAACAAGACGAGGGTGTCCATTCTCACAGTTCTTACTCAATAAACGCTAGACACTTCAACCAGTGCAATGAGACAAGAGAAAGAAAGAAACGGCAGACAAATAGGAAGGGAGGAAGTTAAATTATCCCTGTCTGCAAATGATTCTATATATAGAAAACTGAAAGACTCCAACAAAAAACTATTAGAAGCGAATCCAGTAAAGTTGTGGATACAAAGTCAACATCCAAAAATCAGTAGCTTTTCTACACGCCAATAACAAATTTACCAAGATAGAAATCATAAAAGCACTCCCATTTATAGCAACTAAAAATAAATAAATAAATAAAAATCTAGGAATAAACTCAACAAATGAAGGGAAAAACTACAATGAAAATTATAAAACACTGGTGAAAGAAACTGAAGATATAAAGACCTCCCGTGTTCGTGGATTGCATGTCTTAATATTGTTAATATGTCTGCACTCTCCAGAGTGAGGCTCAGATCCAACACAATTTCCATCAAAATATCAATGAGATTTTTCACAAAACTAGAAAACATAGTCCTCAATTCATATCAAAGCCAAATGATATTACAAGAGGTTTTCTAGTTCTGTTTCACATAAGTACATGAAGTCCATCTACTGTATACCATCACTTTAAGTGGGGTGGGGAGGGGCTGAGGGGGAGAGACAATGGGGACAATGGAACTAATGTATGACATAAGTCTAATCAGAATTGTCACTATGAAACCCCCCTATATCATGAATATATCCTAATAAAAATTTATATTAAAAAAAAGCCAAAAGATACCAAATAGCCAAAGTAATGTTGAGTAAAAAGGACAGAGGCGGTGGCATCACAATACCTGATTTAAGACATAAAACAATGACTAAAGACAAAAGCGAGTATGCAATACTCGCTATTAGCTATGGTCACCAAGCTATACTACAGATCTCTTGAGCTCATTCCTCCTCATTGAAGTTTCGTGGTCTCTGACCCGCACCTTCCCTCTTTCCTTTCAGCTTCTGATGACAATCATTCTCTGCTTCTTTGAGTTTAATATTTATATGAGAGAGAGCATGTGATATTTGTCCTTCTGTGGCTCATTTATTTCACTTAATATATCGTCCTCTGGCTTGCAGATGATTTCCATCTTTATTAAGGCCGAACAGCATTCCATTGTGTATACACCACATTTTCCTTACCCATTCATCCACTTATGAACACTTAGATTGACTCTGTATCTTGGCAATTATGAACAATGCTTCAATAACACGGGAGTACAGGTGCCTCTTTGATATACGCATTTTATTTCCTTTAGCTATATAGTCAGTAATAGAATTGCCTTCTATTTTAGATCAATTATTTCTCCATATAATTTTTAATTTTCTGTTCAAATCTCCAGTCCCATAAATGCTTATATTTTTCCAAACTAAACTTCATACCAGTAGGTTTTTTTTGTTGTTGTTGTCATTCTTGTTTGGCTTTTAAAAACCACTCTGGGATATCCACTTTCAGATGCTTTGTCCTCATTTTTGCCAGTGGATTTTGTCAAATTGTCTCTTTCCTTCCAGATTTTCAAGGTCAACATTCAACAAAAACAAAGACCAGATCTGTGACCCTTGGGTGAACTCCATGAGTTCTCGCAGGCGGGGAGATCCATCACAGTGCTGCCTGCGATCTACTAATTAGTTTTTCTGTCAGCCTAATTGAATATAAGCTTATTTAATTTATATAATAACATCTTCAAACAGTGTACTGACCAGTTGACTAAAATTCAAAAGTATTTACTCGTGTAGAAATTGAATGTGCTACCATTTTACAGCCATCTTTGGTGCTGGTGGTTCAGGCCTGTAATCCTAATTACTTAGGAGGCTAAGAGCAGGAGGATCGTGATTTGAGGCCAGCCTGGGCAAATATTTCATGAGTCGCCATCTCCAAACTAATCACAGCAAAATGGACTGGAGGTGTGCCTCAAGCACTAGAGCATCTGCTTTGCAAGTTCAAATCCCAGTCCCACCCTCCAACTCCCCAAAAAAGCTGATGGAAATAAAAGAAAATACTATACCTTTGGTATAAAAAAATAAGCATATGCTGTGAAGATTTTTTTTAAACCTTTGATCATTAAAATCCATGCAGATTTTAGAGCTGAAGTCCATTAGCATTCCTGTAAGAAGTTACAACAGAGTCAGGCTGTTGGCTCTGTACCTGGGTGTACCTCACTACACTGTAGAGAAAACAGCTTCACATACCTCTTCAGTGAGGCCTCTTGTAAGTCAACTAACAATCCGACAATTTGTTTCTGAAATAATTCAAAGCTGACTCAAATAAGCACTATTAGATTAACCAACTGCTGTGGGAATTCAGAGGAAACAGTGATCCATTCTAATCAGGGTGCAAGGCAGGAAATTATAGAATATTACCTCATGGTGGCTTTTATGTGAACCTTCAAGGATAGCCAGATCTTGGAATTATTAAGTCTTATTTATATTTTGCATATTCACAGAGAAACTACAAGTTTAGTTTAGTAAAAAGAAGAATCATAGCCCATGACTGGAATTGAACAGAGCCTTGCAAATGCTAAGCACACTCTTTACCACTGAGCCACACCCATAGTCAACATTGACGTTTTTGTTTGTATCCAAACGTGTACATTTATAAGAAACATGCAGTTTTCTGACAAGTTTCTCATAAATGCTGTGAATATATCACATCTTTCTGATATTTATTTTCAGTTAATTATGTCTCTTTATATGTTTATATCTTAACTTACTCATTTTATGGACAGTTTGAACATTTCCAGTTGTTTATTATTTTGGATTTCAAGATGTGTTAAAACATCTTACAGTGTATATCTTTGAGTACTTAGCAGGTTATTTCTTCTATTTATTTATTTTTATTTATTTGTCCATCCTGGGATTTGAACTCAGGGCCTTGACCTTGTGAGGCAGGTGTGCTACCACTTGAGCCATGCTCCCAGCTCAGCAGATTGTTTCTTTAGGAGAAATCCCCAGAAATGGAATTGTGGCAGGCTTTCCCCACAACCTGTGACTTGTCCTGACTCTCCTGCTCTGACTAGCTAAGGCTCCATTTCTCTGCTGTCCTTTCAAGCGGTGACTCAAGCATTGTTTGTGCAGTTTCCAATTTGCCTCCTTTTCTCTCTTAAAACCATTCTAATTAGGCTTTCTCCCAACCACTCCATCAAAACTACGCTTGTCCAAATAACCAAGGATTAGTGCCCCCTTCCCCACACACATTCTGTTAAATCTAATATTAAATTTCATTTGTCATCTTGGTTGATCAAGGTAGATTATCATTGCCTCCTTCTGAAAACACTTTCTTTACTTGGATTCCAGTATGCCACACTTTCTTTGTTTTCCTTCCACTTCCTTGACTACTCACTGTGTCTCCTCATCCTATAGACACTAATTCCCTTGGGGATTTCTTTAAGTCTCCTTACTTCAATATCATCTCCTTTTCAATAAGTTCTAACTAGTATCTCAAGTCTAGTACTTTCTCTTAAACTCAAGCATATTGGAAACTTATCCCATCCAGAATTCAACTCCTGATCTTTACTCTTCTTGGATTAAAAACAAAACAGACATAGTGGTTCGTGCCTATAATCCTAGCTATGACAGAGGTGGAGACAGGAGAATATGGGTCAACCTGGCCAATTTGGGAAAAAAGTGAGTGAGATCCTATCTCAATGAACAAGCTAGGCATGGTGGTACTTACCTGTAATCCTAGCTATGCTGTAGGCAGAGGTAGAAAGATCACAGTCTGAGGCTGGCCCCAGGTAAAGTGTAAGAAAGACTCTCTCTGAAAAAAATAACCAAGTCAAAAGGAATGAGGGGCTGGGGGCATGGCGCAAGTGTTAGAGCATCTGCCTAGCAAGTGTGGGGTCCTGAGTTCAAATCCCAATGCCACCCAAAAAAAAAAACTGCATAAGCATGGTGGTACATACCTGTGGTCCCAGCTATTCTGAAGGTAGAAATAGGAGAATCATAGTTTGAGGCAGGTTCCAGGCAAAAGTTTGATACCCTAACTGAAAAAAAAAAAAAAAAAAAAAACAAGCTAAAAACAAAATGACTAGGGGCATGGCTCAAGTGGTAAAACACTTGCCTAGCTGGCTATAGCCAGAGTTCAATCCCCAGGACTGCAAAAACAAACACACAAACCCCTACTCTGATCATAGTCATTGCTCTCTGCAAATGACAGATATCATCCTAGTTACTCAAGCACAAGCCTTGGAAACCCTCTAGATCGTTCTTATCTGATACCATCTTCAGTTCTTCAAGAAGTCTTGTCTCTACTCCTAAAATACACCTAGAATCTAGAATCTCACCACCTCCTCTGGTCCATTATTTCTCCCATGAATATTGAAAGAGCCCCTTAATTCCTGTATCTTTTCACAACACAGAAACCTGAGTTGTCCTTTCAAATGAAGATTAAATCTTGTCACTCCTCTGCTCAAGTCTCTGCATAGCTCTTCCATTTCACTTAGAGTAAAAGCCAAAATTCTTAGGATCCTCTGTAAACACCCCACCACCAACATATATCCTCTCTGGCCTCATCCTCTACTTTTCTTCTAGCTGGCCACTCAAGCCACCCAGAGCTGCCAGTCATTGGGTGAAGTCACCCTCAGGTCCTGACACTGACTGGCCCCCTTCATAAGCAACTTCTTCGGCTCAGTGTCTGCATGCTGAATCCCTGGTCTCCTTCAGGTCTTTGCTGAAATCCCACTCTCCTGTGAGGTCCTGGTTGACTTCCCACTTCAAAATGGGCCCCTCCCTTCAGTGTTTGCTCTGCCCCCTCCCTGCTTTTTTTCTGTAATATTTATCATAGATATTTTATTTGTGCAATTATTTGCTTCTCTGGGTCCCTGAAAATGCACCCATAAAAGCAGGAAGTTTGGTCTGACTTGTTCTCTGCTGAAGAAGAGTCACTGTTGCAGGTGCATATTTAGTGCTTTAAGCCAGGCTGTCAGTTCACTTCGCAAGAAATGAAGGTATTTAAGTAAAAGGAGATATGGTGAAGCACGCTGGCTTGTTGGGGCCATGGTACCAGAAAAGCCACTGACACAGGAAAAGGCAAACTAAAGTACAGGTCGTGAGGCATGCCTGCTCTATCAGGGGATGTATCCCTGAACGAGACAACGTTTTCAATGAAAACGCAAAGCCAGATTATTCCACAGTAGTGAATAAAAGGACAAAATGAGAAAGAGTTCCACAAAAGGCTACTGAGCAAGGCACTGAGACATCTAGTGAAAACTTTACCATGAATAAATTTAACAAGAACCAAATTCTATCAGGGAGGGCTGCTATCTATGAAATGGTAATGAAAACTATGGGCCTCCCAAGAGATCTATCTACAAAGTTTAGAGAGTCTACCAGCCTCTGAAACCTATCTATAGACCACCAGGAACAGTAGCTGAGAATTCTAGGGAAGAAAAAGAGTTCTAGTTAAGAAGTATTGTTTCAGCCTCTGTCAATGACTTGGACAAAAGTGATTGGTGCTCAGATGAGGAAGTGAGTAGCTGCAACACAGACCTCAAACATTTGGAATAAATTTCCAAAGATGCAGTTCACTTCACCAAAAGAGAACTCAACCACTAAACCTGCTGTGGTTTGAATGCATCCTCCTCAATGTGATGGAATGAAGAGGTGGAGCCTTTAAGGGGTAATTGGACTATAAGGGCTGTCCCTTGTCTGACGCTTCACACAGCATTTGGTGAGCTTGCTTGCCCTTCTGTCTCCCTCCATGTGAGGAAGCAGCAAGAGGACCTCACCACCTGCCAAATGTGAACGCCTCAAGCTTGGACTTCCTAGTCTCCAGAAGTGTGAAAAGTGGATTTCTATTCTTTTTAAATTACCCACTTTCAGGTATTCTGTTCTAGCAGCCACAAACAAACTAAATCAATGCCTTAAATATTACATAATACATATATAGAATCAGGTATCCCAAAGTTAATGCAGTGAACATTCAAATTGAAAGCTTATTTTAAGTTTGCTATCAATAATTATATAAGGTTCACAAGATAATCAGAAGGAAGACTATTTAGGTACTGGTAATTTGATTTAAAAAAAAAAAACAAACTGAAATCAGCAAACATTCCATCCAAACAATCTAAGCTATTGTCTGTCTGGCTTCTGTACAACTTTATCATTAGGCATCTTTCATCTAAATAATTCAGTAAAGTGTTATTAATGAGTCCTTGTTTCTCTACCAAATAACACTCCACTCTGTACCACAAAGTCCAGAAATTATTAAAGAGAACTCAGCTTGGGTAGTTTTTCTTGACTAGAGGTATCTCTGGAGAGGGGCATGGAAAGGGAGCGGAGAGAGGCTCAGTTATACCTCAATGTAAACAGCTCTTTACTCAGTAAGACTGGTCCTTGCTCTGTGGTAAGGCTAATACAGGAACTCCCCCATTTGAAATCTATTCCACAACTGATCTCTGGTGCCAACCCTTCTAGTAAGAACACAAAAACAAATGTGGGCTGAATTTAAATGCAGTCATCCTGAGAGGTCTCTGGTCGGTTTCTTTTCCCTGTTGCCACTCATCAGAAGATGAGTTTACCAACAGCCATCGGCCGAACACATCCACGCTGGCTTCAGGCCAAGTGCAAGCAGCACTGTGGCAATCCCGGCAGAGGGTGGAAGGGTGGCCAGGCATCCGCTGGATGAAGACATGCAGGCACTGCAGGGTAGCAGCTGGAGGAAGTTTGGACACGCTGACAGGGGGACATACGAGTGGCTAACCAGCGAACCAAGCCTGCCTGTCTTGGAGACCCAGCTGCAGGTCTGTACCTATGGCTTCAGCCTTTTCTTCTCAAAATATGGTCAGCTTTTAAACCAACCACACCTATGTTTTTCAGATCTTAAAACTTAGTGGCAACATTTTGCATTGTAGATAAGATAAAAAAAAAATACGAGTTCACTGATGGCATGGTCTAAAGGAAATAACTTGAAAAACATATTTTTTGACAAGGATACAAACTTAGCACGAATACATTCCAGGAATACTTGATGCATCAAATATTTGAAAGAACACCTGAGTCGACAAGTTTTTATGCCTTGTGTTATAGCTTTGTTCTTAGATCAGTAAGTAAGTTCTATAGGTAAAAATAAGACTCCCTTTTGTGTTGGCTGAACAGTGACAAGTTTTTAAGAGTTAGCAGAAACCAAGTGTCTTCAGGGAGGATAGAGGGGGCTAAGGAGGCTTTTCCCTCACAAAGAAATATAGCAGTTGCTTTATTTTGTCTGGAAATCACCAATGAAGTCTCTCAACTTGAGGTAGATTGAAAGAAAAAACTTTTAATATAGCAGTTGATTTATTTTGTCTGGAAATCACCAATGAAGTCTCTCAACTTGAGGTAGATTGAAAGAAAAAACTTTTAATTTGTAGACATCTAAAAACAAAGAATTCTATAATCAGAAAAATTAGTGACATTGCTGACCACACAAGAAAGCCTATTTTCTAGAAAATCAACTGGTGAAATTGGTATTTAAATTCTCTAAAACCACCATTTGTAATATATACATATATATATATATGTATATATATAAATACACAGACAGACAAATCCACTAGCAGTTATACCTGTAATTAGATATTTCTCTAAAATATTCCCTGAGTAAACACAAACTGAAAATTATTAAAAGTTAAGAAACAACTTTGAGCCTAGTGAGAAATTAGAACATTTGACTGGAAAAGAAATCTTTTTTGCATTAAAATTTTTAACCAAAATTCCATGAATAACTAAGAAATCAAATTAAGGCTACTATGATACATTTGTCCTATAGCTCTGTAAAATCTCTCAACTGGAAAAAAAAAAAAAGAGTCCTTTGTCTCAGGAGAGTTTTCTAGTCTGTAAGCCATACAAGTCTTATAGTACCATTTGGTATTTGGACAAATTTTATTCAACTCGTGAAAGTACTGATTTCGGCAGGGACGATCATATTTTTCCTTTCCCAAATTTTTGCAATATCACCATCAGTGGCTTAATTGCAAACTAGTCTGTTACATGAAGCCTTTTAAATAGGACATCGTCTCCATATTCGGTGCACATAGAAGTTAGGGGGCATCACAGAGAACTGAAAATTTGAAGATGGACACAATTGATCAGAAACTAATATCTATTATTAATATAGAATAAAGGAAAAAACATGAAAAATGGTCCATGTTTATTGGGGTTAAAGAGTTACTGTTTTAAAAGAAATAATAGTTTTAACATATTTGATGATTCATCTAGACAGAAAAATGACAGTCAAATTTCTTTTTGACTTTGACCTATTATAATAAATTCATTTAGTTTTATCTATCCTTATGGTTATAATCTGTTATGTTATTCTGATATTAAACTAGATTGTGTATGAGAAAACAGAAGAAACTCCTAGTTTAGAAATATAGCTTAATAACACAATGAAATACATTGCTAAAATATTGTTCTGAAAATATATATTTACTTTAATGCCGAATTTTATCTCCACTACATCTTTAGCCTTATCAATAAATTTCTCAATTTCTTTTAATTATCTTTATTTTATTTTTAGTGGCTGTGGCCACTTGAGTGCCTGAGATATGAATATATAAGTAAATATCCTTTATTCACCAAGTACTTCATACACATTAATTGGTTTAATTCTCATGCAAATCCTCAAAACAAGATTATTTTTCCATTTCATAGAGAAGAAAACCCAAACGCAGAGAAGGCAGGAGTGCTCCACAGTCACGGAGGTGACAGAAGTTCATACTGAAGTTCAAAGACCAGTGTCAAACCCCAGCAACCACATATTCCTTGCTTCTCAAGGAGACTAATTTTTATGCTGCTTTTGCCAAAATATTTTTACTCATCTCACCAAGAAAAAAATATTTGGTAGTATAAATAATAAATAAAACATCCAATTTTGAATTAGGAAAACACACATTCTTATAAAACTCTTTAGGAAATAAAAAAGATAACACAAAGCCAGAGAAACCATCTCCTTAAGGAGATGACCAGCAAAAACAGAGTCCTTTTTACAGAACTCCAGCTCTCAGGTCATTGTTACGTTTTACTTCAAATAAGAAGATAAAGAGCTTAATATTTTGTTTTCTTATTTTAAACATAATTATAAGACTTTAGAATGTTTTCCTGTTTTCCATAGAAGTAGATCTTAGTGTTGACATTTTTACTGTATGTTTTATATAATCGAGAGTTTTTAATGCTTCCTTATTTCTTAGTGGCTGGGGTTAAAGGAACGCGTGTGAGAGCAGAACACTGCATTTTTCATGCTGCACTGCTGCCCTGCTGCTGAAACACCGGTTCATGACCACTTTCTTATTTGCTCAATGGGAACCAGCATTAATCTTATGAGCTAATACTATGAAATTAATACCTTTTAGGTATTAATTTATCTACAATTCTTTTTCCTTAAAATTTCAAAAATGTCTATTTCTCCTACCAATTTTACAAAACGAACTTTTAAAAGAATTAAAAAATCTTATTCCTAAGGGCCAGCTATGATATTGGAATTCAAATATTACACATATGTGGTATGAACACATATGCACGTGAGACTGAGTTCCAGAATTAAAGAATTTAAGTTTTACATGATTCTTTTGTGGCAAGAAAACATTTTAGGTCGAATTCTGAATTCTGTGCAGAATTCTAAATTTTAAAAAAACATACTTGCTAAGAGTTCCCAGTGAAAGAATGAGTTGTAAACTTGCCAACTAAAATTCATTCAGATATTTTTACTTTGGTGGGAATACCGCAGGATGTCATCCAGGTGTACTTTTGGACACTGAATTCACACTTCATCACGTAAATTCAGTTTATGTCAAGTTGGCTCAAGCTCACTGGCACGACGGATGGTCATAGAGATTTGGGAGTGAGCAGTCATGGTGAGAAGGATACAAGATGAAGGAAGGGGCCTTCCTTCCTTCTCTAACCCCCATCCCAACTCGGTTTCCCTCCCTCTCCGCAGGGCACCCAGCAGGTGAGCTCCACCCGGGCAGACGCTGAGCCCTTCCTCTGCATCCTTCTTCCCGCCACCGGGCTGCTCTTCCTGGCCTTCCTGCTGCTGTTCCTGTCCCGCCGCTGCCAGGCCCCGCGCGCCCACGGCCAGGTCTTCGGCCTTGACCTTGCGGAGCAGCAGCCCCCGGGAGAGGTGGCCGACCTCCTGCCCGGCCTCCCGTGGGGCAGCGAGCAGGGCTTCCCCTACTGCCCGCTACCCGCGCACCTGGCCCAGTTCTCTGGGAGCCTGCCGCCCTCCTATGAAGAGGCCACCAACAGCCGGCCTGGGGAAGAGGCCTCGGATCCCTGCCCTCGGTGTGCAGAAGGGTCACCTTGACCGGAGTTGCAAACGTAGCCTGCTCTGGAACCCCGTTAAAAAACAGCTCTCAACCTGTAACAGAGCCCGCAGGAAAAGGGGGAGACCCCACCCAGATCCAAGAAGCTGACACTCTTTAGACCGGGGTGGGGGACGCCTGACAAACGTTAATCTAGCTAACCTGTTTTCAAGTTCCTTAGGGAAAAGTGTTTCAGGTTCTTCTGAAGATGACTGGGCTTCCCTAAAATGTGTAATGCCCCTGAAAAAAAGAAATAGTTCTACATGCATGGGGAAAAATTCAAATTACCAGTGAGCATAGAATCAGCTCTGAAGGCAAGCAGGGCCACCCGAAGGTCACCGCTGTGACACCAAATAAAACTTGTCTTCCTGTGTCAGTTTTCTGGGTCTCATGGCCCCACTTGTATGTGAATGCTTCAAGATACATAGAGAGTTCTAGAAGGAGTAAAAAAAAATCTCTAGAGCTGCAGTGTCAATTGTGCTGTAAACAGTAGGGAAATGTGTTTCCATATTAGCAATGAAAGTACAGATATTTGCAAATATTTGAGTTAGAAAAGAATAAATATCTCCAAAGTTCTGTCCTCTGTAGCACTACTACTGCACGTTTGGCCTCTGATTTCCTGCCCAGGGATTTAGCTCAGTTATGTGGGAATGTGTCACACTAAAGCAGTGCGGTAAGGAAGAGACAGTTGCTATGACACATTATTCTACATGTGTATCAATATCTAACGCTATCACAGTGCGAAGCACTGCTGCGTGGTACTCTAACTAAGTTTGTAAGCTGCACAAGCAGCAGTACCAGGTCGAAGTGACCTTAACATTGCACAGGTCAAAATTTGGGATTACATGATAAAGAGAAACAGATTCCCTCTACCAGAAACCTTTCAAATCACGTAATTCCCACTCTGGCTTTACAGACTTTAAAGCTAGAGCTCAGAGAGATTAAGTCACTTGTCCAATGTTCTATACCTTAAAAAAAGACCTGGGACCAGAAGCCTGGCCTCTCTGTCCCAAGCAGAAGCACCTGCCATTCTGTTAGGTGTTTTCCCAAGAACATTGTACAGGTGGAATTTCAGCCCACTCTCCAGGCTGTCAGTTAAATGGATAGACATCTCAGCTCAGTGATTCTCAAATGTGGAGGCAGAGGTGGGTGTTGCCATATGGAAGATACATCAAAATACCACAGTGATGGCTTGGGTGTGGCTCAAGTGGTACAGCACTTGCCTAGCAAGCTTAAGGCCCTCGGTACACAGCCTGGTACTGCCCAAAATACTCACGGCAATGTCAGGGAAGGGAGGCAGGGGGTGACATATGTAATTATTATGCTCTTACTTAATGCTATAATTTTTAAAAACAATTTTTATTGGTTTTTCAATAGCAAACTAGACGACCCTTTGATGATTGCAGATGATCAAAAAATAGTGGCTTTTATCTTTTGGACATAAACATTTTTATGCTAGATATGTGACGTTGTAAACTTTTAGGCAAACAACAAAGTAAGCAAAAATAGGGTTCATTACTTTTTCAATGTAATCTGATAGAAATAATGGTTTTTATCTTTGAGGACTAAAACAAAATATGACTTATCTAGGTGAAAAATCAATAAGATTTCTTTTAGGGAAATTGTAGTGGAGTATTCACTAATGTTCTTTAAGGGAAATACATAAACAAATGAAAATGAGGAGCCCAGCACACAGCCTTCTTCACATTTTTAATCCTCAGGATCTACTTCTGTGTCAGAAACTGATGTTTCTTTCCTAATGGCCATTCCTCCTTCTTCCTTGCTATCACAACCTGATTTGAGTCTGGGATCCTGAAAACACCTGCAAAAGGCAGGCTGAACCTTTCCAAATACCAGGGACACCAGTCCTTAATGGCAGATCTGTAAGGGAGGGGGGATTTTTCTAGAAAAGTTTGCCTTACTCTTAAAAATAAATACACATCTTACTCTGCTAGCTGTTACCTGTCTGCAAGTGAGGTATGGATCTTGCAACCATGGTCAAAGCATCACTAAGTGACTGATAATGAGAGTGAGAACATGGAAAGATGAAAATGTGCATTGATGACAATGTAGAGCAGCTGAGTTAACCACGCAACTGCCTATATTTTCAGAACAGAATACCTTCCATACTGTTTTAACCATTTAGACCAGGCTTGCTACATACAAACAAAAATATCTCAACAGTTACAAGCGTTGCCATGTTTTTTAATGTTCTGATAGGACTGGGGTTGTAGCTCAGTGGTAGAGAGTACCTGCCCAGAAATGCACATGGCCCCAAGTTTAATCTCCAGCACTGAAAAAAAAAAGATAGACATAGGTAGATAGATAGATAGATAGATAGATAGATAGATAGATAGATAGATAGATAGATAGCTGGGCTTGGTACAGTGGTTCATGTCTATAATACCAGCTACTTGGGAAGCAGAAACAGGAGGGACTTCAGTTTGAGGCCAATGGGGGCAAAAAAGTAGTGAGACTCTGTCTCAAAAAAAAAAAGTAAAAGCCTAGGGATATGACTCAAGTGTAGAACACTTGCCTAGCATGCTCAAGGTCCTGGGTTCAAGCCCTAGTACCACCAAAAAATTTTAAAGTTCTGCTAAGACTGATTTTTTTAAAAGGAATCGGTAATAGGACTCATTTCAATGTCATTATGATCTGAGAAGGAAACATTTTCTACAACCAATCTGGAGCAGGGAAGTAGGTAAATTGTGAACCAGGAGTTAAGACCTGTGGCCCACAGGTCAAACCCCACATGCCTCCTGTGTTTGTATACCTGAGGAGACAAGATTGGTTTTCACATTTTTCAGTAGTTGAAAAATGTAAGAATACTACTTTCTGATATATAAAAATTATATGAATTCAGCTGTCAGGCTCTGTTTGATGAGAACACAGCCACACACACTTGCCTCTGGCTGCTTTCCATCTCTTAGGTCAGAGCAGTTACAACAGAGAGTGCCCTTGACTTTCCGAGCCTAAAACATTTACTGTCTGTCCTTCACAGAAAACTCTGTCAGACCTGGAGATATAGCTAGGTGGTGTTGTACTAGGTGGTAGAGGTACTTGTCTAGCATGCACAATGCCCTGGGTTTGATCCCTAGCACTGAAAAAAGTCCTCTTGAGTTTAGCCAGGTTTGGTGATACATGACTGTAATCCCAGCACTAAGGAAGCTGAGGTAGGGTGGGGTCCGAGTTCAAGGCCAGCCTGGGGTACATAATGAGACTCTGCCTCTGACAAATGAAGGAAAGGAAAGGAAAAGAAAAGAAATGGAAGTGGAGAGAGGAAAGAAAGAGGAGACTAGGGCAGAGCAGGGGGAGAAGAGAGGAGAGGAAAGGAAAGGGAAAAAGAGGAGAGGAAAGACAAGGAAAGGGGAAGGAAAGGGAGGGAGGAGAGGGGAGGGGAGGGAAAGGAGAAAGAAAAGGGAAGGGAAGGGAAAGGAAAGGAGGGGAGGGGAGAGGAGAGGAGGGGAGGGGAAGGGGAAAGGAGGGGAGGGGAGGGGAAAGGAGGGGAGGGGAGGGGAGGGGAGGGAATTTTCTGGCTGTTACAATAATTCCGTAGATTTCAAGCCTGATTGCATGGCAGAATTACTTGGAGAACTTTTAGAAATGCTGATACCAGGACCCACCCAGCCCAATTAAATAGAATAGATCCAGTCATTCTAAAATGAAATCAAGGTTGAAAGCTATTACTGTAGGTAATGAAAGTAGCCACAAAATTAAGGGAGTTTCGGAGTGGACAGATGAAGGGTAACAAGTCTAGAGAAAAGTAGATGTGTAAATACAGCCTTGAGCCTCACTTACTACCCAGCTGTCACAAGTACTTAGAAGCTGCTCTTGTAAAAAGCACTGACTCCTTACTGGAGCTCATGAATTAAGTAAAAGCAAGAGAAAAGTTTGGCATCCCTGCCTCCAGTTTTTGTATCTTCTTGTTGCTCTGAGCCATTCACCTTGCAGCCACCTTGGAATCGAGGAAGGACAGGACAGATGGATAACATCTTTACATGGAGAGGTAGAAAAATTACCTCCAAGGAAAGGAACAGAAGGGCTCCTTGGGGCAAACCACCTACCAGGCAACAATGACGTGCTTACTTGGCCAGAGTGCTACCCTCAAGTGAGGACAGTGATAACTTCTCTCTGAAATCTCTCCCAAAGCAAGGACTGAGACAAACAACATCACCGAGGCACAATGGGACTATTGAATTGTGCACACCTCTCACCCTCTGCTCTAATTCTTTTCCTATTTAAACCTAAAGTTCGTGGTTGTACTTGAAGATGGGCTGAAGTGCTTTCTTTGCCTCTTCCTGTGGTGCTCCAATGCCCCATAATAAACCTCCTTTCTCTGCCCTTCACCATTACTGGTCTCATTGTTTGTCATATTGGGGTGGGTGGCCAGACCTGTCCTGGAGTTTAAAACTCCAGTTTCCCAGCATTCTCTGTAAAGTGTTTCCTGACACCACTGGCTTATGGCACAGCTGCAACCAACTCCACTCACAAAGTGAAACTTGCTGTGGAACATAGAACAAGAATGCACAGTGGGTCCTTGTTTAAATGTTGACATAACTAGAAAACACTTGAAATACTGAGTGTTAACACTCCAAGAAAGACAGCAGAGTTGAAGAAAATCCACCAAGAGAAGAATTAAATTGTTAACAGCCAAGAAGTATTTTGAAAATAACTCTAGCCAGAAAAGATTATGAATGAGAGGAAGTATAATCAAAGTAATGAATAGAATGTAGACATTTTTACTACATTCTATACTGAACCAGAAAATATCTGTAAACCATTACTTTGGATGACAAGACGTCTGCTTCCTGTCCCAGCATGGAAAGAGCTTGGAAGTGGCCTTAACAAGAATAAGAAAACTGAGTAAATTTTAAAAATCAACATGACTGTTCTTAGGTCTATCAGAGAAGTGAGGTCACAGAGCAGTCAACTGCTCTGAAAGTTGGAGAGACAGACAGATAGATTCAGAGAATCACAACTTACCTGTGTAGAAACTCGCAAGTTAAAATGTCCAAGAACCAGTGCTGGGGTAGAAAACCTGAACTAAAATTGACGATTCCTGGGGGTTCTAAGTGGACAAATCTGAGAGTTAAAAATTCCAGGAGACCATCCACGGAGGCCCCACACTTTTGTGAGTTTTAATTCCTAAACCCTACTAGATTCTCACAGAGAAGACAGAAATCCCCTTGTGCTTCCAGCAGGGACAGAGAGAAAGAGTAAGAATTCTGAAATACACCATGGCTCCCCGTTTGTCCCGCAGGAGAAACTAGTTAACCGAACCCTAACCACTTGGAGATTTATTGGCTCATAATTGACTTGAGGGATGAGAATCCCAACTTCATCTCTCTCTGCCCTTCCACAGGGGAAGGGCAATATTGAACTCCAGCCCTCTCTAGCCATCCTCTCCTCAGATACATGACTAAAGCCCTGTTTACCAGTTCTCTTCACCCAGCACATCGTGTCCACCTTTCAACAAAAAAGTATAAGGCAAACTAAGGGGAAAAGACAAACAAAACCCCAGAATACCAACACCGCAGGGATGCTGGAATTATTAGGCCAGAAATGTAAAACGATTCTGATTAAGAAGCTAAGGCCCCTAATGGAAAAGTACAGTGTGCAAGATGAGTAATGTAAGCTGAGAGATGGAAGTTTGAGGAAAAACAATAAATTCTGGAGACAAAAACACAGCAACATAAATGAAGAATGGCTTTGATGGGCTCATATGTAGACTAGACAGCTGAAGAAGGAATGTCTGATCTTGACGCCATGTCAACAGAAACTTCCCAACTAGAAAAGCAAAGACAAAAGCAAACTGCATCTTAAAATCACACTTTATGATTCCAATGGATGTAAAGTTCTAGAAAACACAAAACAATAGAGATAATAAAAAGAGCAGTGATTGCCAAAGGCTTACAGCATTCTGACAAGGTCGGAATCTGCAGGTGCACCATGCCTCTATCATAGTGGGAGGGAACGCTAAATGGTTTCCCTTGACTAAAAAGAAGTTTGTGCTTAGTCAAGGACACTGGCAGTAAAAATACAGGATGGCAAAAACAGAAAGGTCAGACTAGGTCAGACTGTTTTGATGTTTAAGTCTCTTCCTCTTTTGTATAAAGCTTGCTGAGAAAAATAAAATTTGGGCAGTTGGTCATCAGCCTTCTGGCCCTCTCGATATGTGTCTTGTCTGTTCATTACTTCCCTGAGCCCTTTCTGGTCAAGGACCTCTGTGATCCCAGCACAAGTCCACTTGGACAGGGACAGTCACCAAATCAGTGTTTCTCAAGTGTGCTCCATGAACTGGTACAGACTCACAAACTGTTAGGGAGTCTGAGATAAAATGATTGGAGCACCTGAGAGAGGTTAGAAAGGTTTATAGCACTGTACTTTTACAAAATCCATTCATGTGACCAGTGGCCTTGTCTCACTGACGCTGGTCTAGGCGAGTTAAATGACTGTCACACTTGTGGGTTCAGAAGTACACAGCAGAGTGCCTGGCATACAAGAGGCCGTGGGTCTGATCCTAGCACTAGAATAAAAAAAATCACATAGCATGAGCTACAAAGAGTCTATTCAAATAGAATCCTGTGTTGGTTTATGATGAATTACAAAAATTTTAGATTAGCAAATGATCTTTCATTAAAGATAGCTTGAGAAGCTGGGTGTGGTGATACATACCTGTGATCCCAGCACTCAGGAGGCTGAGGCAGGAGGATTGTAAGTTGGAGAACAGTCTGGGCTATACAGTGAGTTCCAAGCCAACCTAAGCTATACAGCAAGACCTTGTCCAGGGGACAGGTGGAGGGTGGGGGTGAGAAGCACTGATCTGGAAGATGAAATGTCTTAGGCATCACAACTCAACGTCTTCTCCATCTTGGACTCAATTTTTACTCATCAGTTACCTCTTTTGTGCCTGGATCTCATTCTGCAAACCCAAACCTGGGGAGACCATTTTGCTGGACTTGTAAGCAGGCTGAGAAGTGACTGGTCCACAGGTAGGTTCAAGACTAGGGGTTCGTCTTCCAGGCAGCAGGGCCCATTGCACCATGGTAGCAGTTTCATTCTAAAAAGGTCAAGGAGTCCAGCCTGATTCCTGCCACTTCTTTTTTTCCCCCAAATGATTATTTGTGTTTATGTAGATCTGTTTATTCTCAAGCCATGATTTAATACAAGCCATGATTTAAATACAACAGGCAGAAATATCCATCATGACTAAATTTATTGTCTTACAAAAATCATTGTCTAGAAATATGGGAGTATAAGGCAATTATTTAATTTGCCCTAATTAGGAAAGAGTGTAAATAATTCTATAGCAACATTGAAAGCCCCATGTGGGACAGTTTTAAGGAACACCTTACCTGCCTTAAGTTTTTAGGTAACCGTCTTCAATCATGTGATCAGTTAGAACCATTTTCTCCTAAGGTCAGCAAGAGTTCTTTGTAAGAGCTTCTGGGAATGCATGCTATTTGGTTGTGATATATTTGATATTCTACTTTACTCCAAAGCATGGAGTAAAATCAATATGGATGTCCTATTTTTTTTCATAAACACTTACTACAGTTTCCAAAGTTATATCAAGTCTCACTCTGATTAAAATTGATGTTTTAATTTTTAAAGACATTTCCAGCTTTAGGCTTTAGCTCCTCCATCCCCTCACAATTCAATAAATGTCTTCTTATTTTCTGTGGCATATGAGAAAGGTGGTTTGTTCACAGGTGCTCCTAAAAATACTCAATTACTATCTAGCTATCTAATAACTTCTATGACCAGCATTCATTTAACATTTATCAAACAATTATCTATCAGGCTCTGAGCAAAGTGCTCAGTGGAAAAGGGGCTTTGTGGGTTGTCCAGGGTTTAAATAATGGATGAGTATTAGAATTCTCATCGAAATTAAAGAAGTTAACCAACAGGAAAGATTACATTTCTTATTAGAATACCAAATTGCTACCCGTTTTACAGTCAACATATTTGAAAGAGTAGAAACCAAAAAAAGACCAAATATGTAGTGAAGGTGTGGGACAAGAATGACACCAGAGTTAAAGGTGACTTGGTGGTAAGACATGTAAAGGCCAAGACCAAATTTTATTAAATGCTAAAACCACCAACCCCTACCACAGCCTTATCCAGGTAAAAATTCTTCAAGTTATTATTAAAAAAAAAAATCACCCCTAACTTACTATCATAAAAAATAGCCATTTTACATCCAGCTACAAAGGAAAGTACAAACAGGAGGATAGAAGGTATAAAGCAAGACTTATCTCAAAAATAACCAACGCAAAAAAGGACTGGTGGTGTGGCTCAAGTGGTAGAGCACCTGCCTACCAAATGCCCGGACCCTGACTAGTTCAAACTCCAGTACTGCAAGAAAAAAAAAAAAAAAGCCTTTTTGTATCCTCACAGATTCGTGGATACTACAGGGATACCTTGCATCTGCTCTGTGATCTCTGGGCCTTCGCTAAGGCTCGAGAGGACTGTCTGGAATCATCTGATCACTTGCTCACAGGTGTGATGGGAAACACCTGCTGTCAGCTAGGATCTCAGCTGGAAACCCACACATGCTCAAAGGAGCTGCTTGTGCTTTCCTTCTGCCAGCTGCTGTATTCTCAGAGCCAGTGTCCCAAAGAGAAGTTGGATCTAGCCTTGGAAGTCACCCAGTGTTATTTCTCTGTTGTCATAAGCCAAAGATTCAAGGAAAGGGAATGCAGAGCCCCACCTGTCCATGGGAGCTGTGTCAAAGTCCTGTTCCGAGAATAGCGTGCTGGGTGGGAGGTAAAACCCACCACAAGTATGGAACAGATAACCAAGTGACTAAGCACTATTATGGACAGTGCTTTTCTCAAGTTTTTAGTGCTCCTTTGAGAACACAGGTGCACTTTCACCCTTCCTTAGGGTGAGTCAACCCAGGGACTTAGTTGCTGTGGCCAATGAAATACAGACAGAAACAACTTATATAGCTTACTACATGAAACATTTATAGTCAAACCTCCTTACAGATCACACACTTACAAATTCACCTACCTGTTAAATGCACTTGAACCCCACAAGCAAGACTCCCACACTTTCCGATCACTCCCACACAGGCACAGGACAGCAAATCCCTCGAGCTGCTCAGAGCACAGCATCCTCAGCTGAGGTCAGAAAGGCCAAGCTCAGTCTTCTTGTTTCAGCTGTCACACTGTAAACTGTTGTCTTCTCCACAGGCCACTCAGGACCATGTGTGTCTCCTCCTTCTGCCTGTTGTGGGCGATCTCACTGTGCACTGTGGTACCCAGGTGCAGTGTAGAAGTGCTGTCTAGAGCTCCTACCTGTGAGAAGGATGTTAAATTTGTGTTACAGAAACTCCATTCGGACACCAGTTAAAATGGCGATAGCTGGGAATTGAATATTAATGAATCAACAACTATATTAAGTATCTTTATACAGAAAAAAGTTACACAAAGAAAAAGAAGAAAAAAGAAAAGAAACAACTTACATATTGATTGGGTGTCAAAAATATTGGGGCCAGAGAGGCTCACAGGAACCTAACTTGGTATTTCCCCTAGGATCTTCAGGTCAGGATTCACTAATTCAGTTTTGTGGTGACTGTAGAATGAAACTCCCATGAATAAGAAAAGAACCTACAGGTTCTGCTAGTAAGTCTCCTTGCTCAGCACCCACTCCCAGCCCCCCTTCCTTGGGGAGTGTACTTTCCTGCTTTCACTCTCTCTATAAAACTCTGCTGCTACTTTGCAAAAACAAAAGCAGAAGAAGAAACACCTCCCAGTGCTCTCTTTCCTGCCTGGGGTAGTGATGAGGGTCCCCTTATATAAAGACACCATGGTGCACCTTTACTTATAAATAAAATAAAATAGCTGCTTCGTAGTGTCACATTATTTAACTATGAGCTAATGACTAGAACAATTTAACACTAACTCATCGATTTGATTATTTTGAAATACGAGTATAAAACTTGAACCTTCTGAATTTTATTAAGTGTATTCTAACAAAATTCCATTAACTTAAATAAATCATGTATTTTACTTCTTATATATGACCAATTACCACCTTAAAGACAGATAATTCAGCCTAGTCACCTGCTGTTATCTTCATTAATGATATAGTCCACCCCCTCAACAGAATGCCTCCAAATTTAGCCTAACTTTTCTGCAAATAAAATGCTCTCCCCTAAAAAAGACATTGATAACTATAAAAGACAGTCTACAGGTTAAAAGAAAAACAAATTTCTTAACCAGCAATGTAAAGTACTTCCTTTTCCTTTTTTTAAAAAAACTCTACAATAAAGTATAATTACATTCTCAAAGTCACCTAAACAAAGGATCACATCTGTTACATGGTTAAAATAAATGGGTTATTTTAAAACACAAGTCAAAATTCATTATTGAGGCTTCACTAAATAATTCAAATATTGATTTGATACAACTACTAAAAATCGGCTTGCATCCTCGGGCCCTTGCACAGTTCTTGAGGCAGGGAAGGATAAGAAAAAGAAGTTACACCAATGGCTTTAAAAGGACTTGATCTGTCCAATGGGATCTTTTCTAGTAGTGAGCAGGAATAAGGTACTGGTACGAACTGCAGTGTGGACGGACCTTAAAAACACTACTTCTTTCACAAAAGAACAAATCACATATTATGTGATTCCATTGATATGAAATGTCCAGACTAGGCAATCCATAGAGACAGAGAGTAGATGGGTGGTGCCAGGAGTTGGGGACAGAGATGGAGAATGACTGTTCAGCAGTATGGGATTTCTTTTCGCAGCGACCACATTTTCTGGAATTAGACGTGATGGCTGTAGAGCACTGTGAATATGCTAAAACTCACTGAACTGTGCATTTTAAAACAGTGAATTTTATCTAATGTAAATTATTCTTAAAATTTTTTAAGCACTAGACACAGGATAGTTATAATCAAAAAGTCAGATAATTGGTGAGGATGTAGAGAAACAGAACACTCAGATCCTTCTGGTGAGAATGTAAAATGGTGGGGGGAATAAACAAAACACAGCAACAAAAACCAGTATGGCAGTTCCAAAAAAAGTTCAATACAGAGTTATTGTTTGACCCAGAAATTCCACTCCTGGCCATTTACCTAAGAAAAGTGAAAATAAATTTGTGCACAGAAACCTGTACACAAATGTTTTAGCAATATTGTTTATAACAAAGGTGGAACAACCACATATCCAACCACTGATGAATAAACAAAATGTTTATTCATATTACATGTTTATGACATATTATTCAGCCATAAAAAGGAGTGAAGTACTCATACATGTTACAACATGCATGAACCTTGCAAATACTTTGTCAAATAAAGGAAGTCACAAAGGACCACATTCTGTCATGATTGCATTCATATGAAGTGGCCAGAAAAGGTGAACCCATAAAGACAGAGAGAAAATTAGGAATTGCCTAGAGCTGGGGTTTTAGGATCTTGGGGGTGGCTAAAAGACCTGGGATGCCTTCAAGGTGTGGGGCGATGAAAACGTTCTAACATTGTAGCGACTGAACAGCTCCATGAATATATTAAAAACCATTTAATAGTTCACGTTAAAGAGGTTAATTGTCTCTATAGTCCTCTTGGAAAGACACCTAACCAAAACTTTTAAAACGCACTGTGGCCTGCCCTCCCCCAGCCCCCAGTCCTGGTGGGATTATTCAGAGGGCTTGAGATCATTTTTGGAAAAGGTCAAGGAACCAAGAGAGTTCAAGATTTTCCCAGAGTCACGAGTCCCCACCGGCCTGTCCCTCGAGGGACCCTGACGGCTTGTTTGGTGTAGGCAGGGCCGCGGAATCCAACCCACGCGTGGAGCGCGGGGCCCCGGGCAGGAGAGCGAGGTCAGGGTCCCGGCGCTGGCTGCGCCTTGCCGCCGCACAGTGGCGCACGAGGGGACAGGCGGCCGCTCAGCCAGTGCCAGGGACAAGACGGTGGCAGAAGTGCCCCGACCTGTTCTGCAGAAACCGCGCGCTGCCTCTCGGTCCTCCGCCCACGGCTGCCTGAAATCTAGTGCAGGGGGCAGGAGGGACCTGGGGGACGCCGGAAGAAGTGGGTCCTGCCGTCAGGTTCCCGGGCTGGGTTCCCTGTCCCCTTGGGGATGAGAGGGGGTTCGCGCAGGGGTCACGGCCCGGGTGGCAGATGTCAGCGTCCCCACCCAGCTCCCCCGCGATGGCGTCGCCCCCTGGTGGCGCAGATCCGGGCGTGTCCAGCTGACTCCGGTCTCCGCACTGCGGACAGAAGGGCCGCGCGTCGCCGGGGCGGGGACTCGGGGACCTCGGCGGGCCGGGCGCGGCGCACACGCAGGCGGGCGGCCGAGTGGCCGGGTGTGGCGGCCGCAGGTGCCCCGTTGGCGGCCCCCTGATCCGGTTCTGTGCCTGGATCGTCCGCGCTGCCCATGGCTGAGGTGCCCGAGCCCGACCTCGGGGCAGCCGAGGCGGCGGCGCCAGCCGTGGAGACGCCGGCCTGGAAGGCCCCGGAGGACGCGGGCCCGAAGGTAGGCGGGGACCCGGCCAGCGGGCGGGCGGGCGGGCGGGCCGGTGGGGGTTCGGGGCTGCTTGGCGGGGAGGTCGGAGGTCCCCGCAGAATTAAGTGAAAAATACGATTTTTAGGATGGTCCCAGTCCCTATCCCAGATCGTGTGCAAAGGGAAAACTCGGTCTTTAGCTGTCCCCCGCAGGTGAGGGCCACACTTCCATTTCTTGACTCTGTGGGGATTGGGAAGAACAGACTCAGTCCTAGATCCCGCACTGAGACGCTCCAGGTTGAGGGTGGTGATGGTGGTGTAAAATAGATGCTTGTTTCTTTTCACGTGGGCTGGGGTCTTCCCAGTTCCTAATCCCAAGGAAGAAAAGGGCCACCCCTGGTACTAAAGAGCCAGGACCTCAGGATGGCCCTGGGGCCTGCTCCAAGTAACCAGAGGTCAAGGTATCTACCTGGTTGCGTCTCATGTCCTGCTGTCCTGGACTCGCTTCTCCGTTCCATTTTAGCCTGGAAGTTATGAGGTTCGACACTATGGACCAGCCAAGTGGGTCAGCACTTGCGTGGAGTCTATGGACTGGGACTGGGCCATCCAGACTGGCTTTACGAAACTGAACGACTACCTCCAAGGCAACAACGAGAAAGGTAATGACAGTGTGCCTTGTCATTATGTGAACCTAGTGTGATTGAGACCCTGGGCATATTAAAGAAATATCCTTTATAATAGAAAAATAATCAGATCATCTAAGACCCAATGTTTTCAGAGAAAGCCTCCTCTAAGGAGCCTTTGCATGGCTGGGTCGTACTTTTCAGCCTCTGCCCTTCCCCCTGCTTCTGAACTGAGGCTCTGTGTAGTCAATGAGAAGTCCTGTCCCATGAACAGGATAAGGCTTCCAGATAATTTGGAGATTGGCAGGGTTAGAGATATCAGGGACAAGAAGATATGCAAGAGTACGAGTCTCAAGCCATAACTTCTGGCTGTTACCAAAAGAGGTCACTTAGCCTATAGGACCTCATTTTCTGATTCTAAAGAAAAAAGAATTAACCAGACCGTGCTATCTCTAACTTTTATCTCTAAAAACATAGGATTTGTTAAACCAAAAAACTGATAGTAAAGAAAATGTTCAATGTGGATCATGAATAATTGAGTCACTTAATCCTCATTATTTATTTATTGTAGTACTGGGGTTTGAACTTGGGGCTTTACATCTTGAGGCAGGAGCTCTACTGCTTGGGCCAAGGCCTCCAACCTCCACTCTTACTTTTTTTTAAAGATGAAAATTATTTTAAAGGTAAATAGTTATATCAGTACTGTAAAGCAAATCAAGAGATTCACATCAAAAAAAGAGGAGGTTAAAATTTAAAAAGCATGCATACATACACTAAAGTTGCTTTCATTTTTATGGCGCAGAGATGAAAATCAAGATGACAGCTCCAGTGACAAGCTACGTGGAGCCTGGCCCAGGTCCTTTCAGCGAGTCTACCATTACCATTTCGCTATATATCCCCTCTGAGCAGCAATCCGATCCGCCCAGGCCTTCGGAGTCAGGTGTCTTCATTGAGGACAGAGCTGAAATGACAGTGTTTGTACGGTAAGTGGTGGATAACTTACAGCCCTGCTGACTTCAAGGCTTGCTCAGTCGGCTGCTAGTTTTACCTGTGTGCACTCACCACTTAGCTCCTATGCAACTTCAACAGGCTTTTCCATGAAAACAGTGTGTTCCTACTGGCTTGATTTTAAATATTACTGAGGACCGTTGGCAGTACCTAATCAGTTCATTTAATGAGAAGTATATTGCATTCTCCCCCATATAAAACATAGTACAAATGATATCCCATCATGTCAGTCTGCCCTTATCTGCAATCTAGGCAGACTTGAGTAAAAGTACCCTAAGAAACATCACATGATATCGTCTTAGTCTGTTTGGGTTGCTATTACAAAATGCCATACATAGACTGGGTAACAGAAAGTTATATTTTCACAGTTCTGGACGTTGGGTCTGGAAGTTCTGGTGACTGACTAGGGACAATTTACTGGATCATCAATGGTACTTTCTTGCTGTGTTCTCTCATGGTAGAAGGAGACAAGATTCTTCAGTCCTTTTTTATAAGGGTACTAATCCCATTCTTGAGGGCTCCACCCTCATGATCTAATCCCTTCCCAAAGGCCCCACCTCCTAATACTGTCACATTGTGATTAGGATTTCAACATATTACTCTCAGGGGATGGGAGGACCACAGACATCCAGTCCACAGCACTCTGCCCCAGGCCACAAAATGCATTTGTTCCATCCCAGTAACGCCCAAAGTCTTACTCATTTCAGCATTGACTCAAAAGTCTCAAGTCCAAAATCTTATCTAAAATCATCCAAATCAAATCTGGCAGAGACTCAAGGTATGATTAATCCTGAGGCAAATTCTCTCTGGCTGAGACCCTGTAAAATCAAATGTTATGTGCTTCCAAAACACAACAGTGAGATCAGAATAGGATCAACATTCCCGTTGTGAAAGGGAGAGATAACAGAGGAGGAGGAGGGGAGGAGAAAAGGAAGGAGGAGGTGGAGGAGGCGAAGAAGAAGAAGGTTTTAGTTTTTCTGGTGAGTCTGAGATCTGAACTCAGGGCTTCACACATGCAAAGCAGGCACTCTACCACTTGAACCCTATCTCCAGTTCAGAGAAAAAGAAATGGATAATAGGTCCTAGTTAAGACCCGGACTTTAAAGGCTTGACATAGGCTCTTCTTTCCAGGCCCACTGGATGCTGGACACAGGTTGGGCACCTAGTACTCCCAGCAGCGCTGTCTCTACCTCCAGCTCTCATGTGTTAGCATCACCTACCTACAGCTCCACCAGGCTGGAATTGTGCACTGTAGCTCTGTAGTCTGGGGTACCTTGCCCCACAGTTCCATTGGGAATTGTCATAGTGGCCAGCCCTTGCACTGGCCCTCTGCCTGCTTCATGCACCTAAGGCTCTAGGCAGCTCCATCCTTCAAAATCTAGGTGGAGGGCTGGGATGTAGCTCGGTGGTACAGCGCTTGCCTAGCATGCGTGAGGCCCTGGGTTCAATCCCAGCACCAAAAAAGAAAAAACAACAACAACAAAAAAATCTAGGTGAAGACGTCCACATGCTCACACCTCGTGCACTCTCCAAGCTAGTGGAGGTGACACTGTGTGGATCCTGTGCCTCCAGCGGGCCAGTCGTCATAGCCCACACCATATCTTAGCCCACCCTTGCTAAGGGGACGGCCCAGGAGTGCTGCTTTGGAAAGCAGGAAGCAGACCCTTGAGGCTGTGTTAGGCATTGAGCCCCAGGGTCCAACCTGTCCCCAAGGCCCTCCTTTGAAATTGTTCTCCTCCATCCACTCCCTGGTGCACTGGGCCTATGATGGGAGTGGCAGCCCCTGACAATCTTTGAAATGTCTTTGGGGTCATTCTTAGAAAACAGGTCCTGTCTTCAGTACAGGTGTCAGTTCCAAACTAACCTCCTTATCCAAGGGGTTACTTGGCCCCGCCTTTCTCTCCTGAGCAGGCTTTTCATTTCTTTCAGGATGGATAAGCTGAGAATTTTCTCAAGTTTTAATTTCTGCTTCCCTTCCTATTAAAACTTTTGTCTTTAAGTTGTATTCTTTTTCTTGTATTGTACTTTAGGAATTCAAGAGAAGACACACCAGACTTTTTCCACTTTGCTTAGAAATTTGTTCAGCAAAAATATCCTATTTAATCAGCCATAAGTTCTTTGGCCCATGTGCCATTAGAAGAAAACACGCCTCAGCCAAGTTCTTTGCCACACTGTAAAGAATAGTTTTCTTGCAGTCCCAGAACATGCTCCTCATGTCCCTTGAGACTTCGTCAAACCCTGACCGTGTGGTACAACCCCCACGCTCTCCTTGGAACAGCCGTGGTCATCCTCAGCATCCTTGTATTTGTCGCAAGATTATAGTCCTTTCAGGTGGCCCCTGTAGCATGCCATGTGGCCAGTTTGCAGTATTTGTTTATCCTTTAATTTTAAAAATGTCACTCTCAGGCCAGGTGTGGTGGGTCAGACCTGCCTGCAATTCCTACTTAGGATATGGAGATGACCTAAGTCATCTGGTTACACCCTAGTTCTCTAGGCAGTGCCTGGCACTTCCAGGTGATATGGGGCTGTTTACTGATTAGGATGGGGTTCTCAGCTACTTCACTTCGGTTAGTCTCCTGGCCTCTCTCATTGCTACCAGCGTTTACCTCTGCTCTTCCAAACTCGGCTGTGGTGTTCCTTACAATACCCCTCCACCTCTGTTGCTGTATTTGAAATCCTCTGTTGTCCGCTTCTGGGGGGTTGAGCTCAGGTTGTTCACAGGTCCACAGTGCCCTTCTGAATATGCCCAGCTGGGTTCAGTAATACACCTGCCCGCTGCTTGGGCTCCACGAAGCTACCCACCCGTGGAGCTTGTCACACCGTGTACCTCCATACCTCTTTACCCAGACCCCAGCATGTCACCCAACTTTTCCTTGTTAAAGCTCCTCATCTGTAAAATGTATATAATCACGGTACTTAGCTATCTCATGGGGTGACTGTGAAGATCCACAGAGTGAAATTACACAAAACACTTAGAACATGTGTGTCACAGGCATCCCGTGCTACAAGCACTAGTGCTTGCTTTTCTCTTCCTGAAGGACAGGTGAGCCTCCTCTGAGATGTCTCCCTCAGTTTCTCCCTCGGGGGTCCTTCCTCCTGTCTTTATCATTCTAAGTGACAATAACTTCCTCATGAACATGACAGTATGTCACCATGTCCACGTATCTACCCCTGCTTCTAGCAAGGCAGGCACATGGAGCAGGGGCATACTGAATGTTTGTGTGTAGAATAAGGAACAACATGTATCCAGAGAACAGAAGGTGACTTCTAATTAGGGGTTCAAGTTTTGTTTTTAAGGAATATTGGGATCTGAAGAAAAATTCTCTTTAGACTATTCATTAAGGAAGTAAATAATAAATCCAGGAGCCAGAGTGTTTCTTTGCATATGGCTCAGAATTACTTTCATGATGAAAATGAGAAGAGTTGAATCAACTCACTGCCATGTTTTATTTAAGGTACCTGTGCATACAGAGATGCCCGCGTTTCCTTCAGTGTGAGTGTAAACCGAGGTGTGTGAGAGTGGGTTCAGGTGTGGGGAGACACTGGCAAAGCCATAGTTTGTGCCCTGGGGGCTTGTTACGTTAGGAAGCATGCACGGTAGAACTGAGTTTTTGCATGGCATGTGGATGACACTTAGGCTAAAGAAAGCACGTTAGGGGCATTTTTGTTTCACAGTGTTGCTTATGCTTAACAATCAGAATCAAGGTCATTGGGCTAGCATGTCAGCATTTCATTCTGTGCTGTCGTGATTTAATCTCAGGACATTTTGTGTACTTTAAAGTCTGTGCTTACACTTTTATTCCTTTCCCACATATTATTTGAATCATCTCTTCCCTGTCCTCCCAGCAGTCCCCTAACTGGCTCCTCCCTCCAGTGTGCTCCATCTCTCTGCCTGTGTTCTGATCTAGCTCTCATCTGGTTACTTTCTGCTCAACAGAAACATATGAAGTTCTTCCTTCTGGCTTCCACTCCCCTTCTGATCTCACTCTCTGCCTCACTATGAGAACGTGAGGCATTCCTTCTGTTCCTTTTCTTATCTCCCCTTTCTTTGTTCAGCAAAACCACCCTCCAGTTCAGGCCTAACTCAGCTGATGCCCCTTCCTTGGATTTAATCATCATCACTGCTCCCCTCCCGCCCCCCAGCACTTTGATCTTGTCTCTATTAAAACCCGTCTCAGGTAATATTGGTGTCTTCCATTGGACTATGAATGTATAGAAGTATCCATGTGTAACTCATTGTCTACTTTTTGCCCAAGGAGAGAAAGAAAGGGTGTACATTTAATAGAAAATTGAGAGTCTGAGCCAGGCATGGTGACTCACACCTGTAGTCCCATTTATTCAAGAGGCTGAGAAAGGAGGATCTCTTGATCCTGGGAGTTTCAGGCCAGCCTGAGCAACAGAGTGAGATCCTACTTCAAAAAGTAAAGCACTTTTATTACCCCAGCCGTGTGGGAGGTGAACTCTGTCTCAAAGAACAAGCTGGGTGTGCTGGCATATTCCTGTATTCCCAGACATGCAGGAGATGAAGGTAGGAGGATCTTGGTCTGAGGCTGCCCAGGCAAACAACATGAGACCCTATCTGAAATATAAGTGGAAAGTAAAAAGGGCTGGAGGCATTGCTCAAGTGGTAGAGCACTTGCCTAGCAAGTGTGAGGAAGGAAAGAAGGAAAGAAGGAAGGGAGGGAGGGAGGGAAGGAAGGAGGGAAGGAGGGAGGAAGGGAGGGAAGGGAGGGAGGAAGGAGGGAGGGAAAAAGGGAGGGAAGGAGGGAGGGAAGGAGGGAGGAAGGAGGGAAGGCAGGAAAACTTAGAGTCCAGAAGCACATATCTGAGAACAGCAAAGCTTGAGAAGCCCAGGGTGGAGCACATGAAATGGTATAAGTTCAAATCTGCTCATGACCAGATGGGACTGGAGCCCTCCCTGGGTCTCCTCAGTGAGTGTGAGGCGACAGGAGCTGGGATCCCTGGGAGGGAGGTCAGTGTGGCTGCCTGGAAGCTGCACTTTCGCCCAGTGTCCGCAGTCCTGCCTGCCCTTCTCAGACTGGCATTCGCAGCACATCGAAGCTGTCCATGCTTCTTCACTTTCTCTTCTGCAGGTCCTTCGATGGCTTCTCCAGTGGTCAAAAGAATCAAGAACAACTGTTGACGTTAGCAAGCATTTTGAGGGAAGAAGGCAAAGTTTTTGACGAGAAGGTTTTCTACACTGCAGGCTACAACAGTCCTTTCAAATTGCTCAATCGAAATAATGAAGTTTGGTTGATTCAGAAAAACGAACCCTCCAAAGAAAACGAATGAGGAGGTGGAAGGAAATTCATTGCCGGGGCAAATCTGCTTATTACAAACATCAACGCCACCTACAAGCAAAGTGCGTGTCTAGTATCTTCTACCTGAGAGCTAGTATGAATTGCGCTCATTTCCAGTGTGCCTTTTTGAATGTTCAGAGCTTTACTTAGATAGATGCCAGGGGACAAGTCTGAAAACATGTAACTCTGGTGGCCTTTGTTTCTGTGAGGATCCGGACATGCCACGGTGCTTCCCTCTTCACTGCATCACAGTCACTTTGCCTTTTGCTGCTTGGGTTCATGTCAGCTGGATGCAATGCCTCCCAGATAGTCTCAGTAGAAATAAGCGTTAAAGATTTATCCTGTGTGGAACTAGAGGCTGTCAGGCCTGGAGAGGTGAAGTTCAGCTGGGAACAGAAATAAATGGTCTTTTACTGCTGCCCTTGTCCCATCCAGATGCCCACTCAAGAAAACTCTCATGCAAAAGCATTGATAAAATTTTGAGACATAGGACAAGGTTATGAAGTTAGGAACTTCCTGTCCCCTTGCCACTTAATAAAGGTATGTTTTTGAAAGACACATAACTTAAAACTTCACATGGATTTTTAAAGTAGCTCATACACTATTGTATGAAAATGATTATCCAAAGTGTGGGTTGCTATAAAATCAAGGTTAGGAATCCTTGCCTAACTGGGGAAGGTAATGTCACATTCCGGTCCCTGCTCTATTGTGGCTCCCAGGGGAGGAACACAGTTGGAGCTCAGTAGCTTCCTGACAGTTACAGCTGCCCATGGGTTCATGGCTGCGTTTTCCTCACTGCTTGAGGTCACACCGTCACTTGTCAGGAGAAAATCACTGCACATGAGGTTTGAGTGGCCAGTGGATTGGATGGAGCTAGATGATGTGCGAGGTCCCCTCTACCCTAACGTTACACAGTACCTCTTAAATTTCATCTCCCTGACCTGGATACACTTAATGGTTTCTGTAGCTGACATACATGGATTGCCTCAGAAGTGCACTGTTCCAAGCGTGTCACCAGAATGTTCACACTCGGCCCTCAGATTGACCCACATTGGATGATCCCCATTTTATAGATGAGGAAACTGAGGCACAGAGACTTTAGGTAACTTGTCCCAGACGAAACTAAGGGTAGAGGCTGAGTGAGTCCAGCACTGTGACTTCTAAGCCCACACTGATGACCACCACACCCCACGGCTGACTGGATGGTGATACTCCTCGTCCAGAGACGAGTCACACGACTCTGACCTCAGAGGTCCCTCTGAGGTGATAATTTTTTACTCAAAACAAGCTAGATTCCTGGTTTTGTAATTACTGTGGATATGTTGAAATTCCTGGCAGCTATTTCCAAAGATATTTCCTTGAGTTGGATATTAGAATTTATTAATTCTTTGCATATTTGTGCTTGCCAAAAAGAAATTTTCTTTTATAGCACATTTACCATCACTAACTATGGAACACCTTTCAGCTCTCCTACTGATGAATGTCCACGGTACCAATCTCCACTGTTAGGATGCAACTATTTCTAGTATTTAACCTCCAGTCCTATGTGAAACATGCCTCTCCTATGCAATCAATGCCACTTTTTAATGAGAGGTGCATATTTCTGATGACCAAGATTAGGGTGTAGCTGGGCACTGGCAGCTTATACCTGTAATCCTAGCTACTTTGGAGGCTGAGATCAGAAGGATCCCCATATAAGGCCAGCTCCAGCAAAAAGTTCATCAGAAACCATCTCAATCAACACTTGGCAGTCATTTCAAGCTATGGGGGAGGTTGAGATCAGGAGAAGTTCCAGGTAACCTGGGCCAAAAAAAAAAAAAAGTTTGCAAGACCCCATCTCAACAGAAAAAGCTGGGCACAGTAGTGTACATCTGTATCCCAACAATGTCAGAAGCCTAACATAGCAGGATCAAGGTCCAGGCCAGCCTAGGCAAAAAGACGCTCTCTCCAAAATAGCCAGAGCAAAAGGACTGGAGGCCCAGCTCAAGCGGTAGAGCACCTGAGTTCAAACTCCAGTACTGAAAAAAATTCAGTTGTAGGTAAAAAAATGTCCAAGAAGAAAAACTGACTTTCTACCCGTCAAGTTCAAGGTATGCCTTTCCCCCTCCTCTTTCTTAAAACCTAAGCTCAAACATTTTCAGCCTTAAATTGATCAACCCAGACAGTATTTCTCACTGAATCAGTTCTTTTAATTTTGTGATTGGCACCGATTTTGAAATATTCCTATGTCAACATCCCCTTTTCATTTTCTTCTTTTAGCGATGAGAAATACCAGTGTAGACTCTTTTCTATGGCTCAGCATTCCACCTGTGCTGTTGGTGGTTTTCTTTTGCAGTGTGGGAGCCTGAACCCTGGGCCTCATGTGTCAAGTGCTACGAAGACGCTACCCCACTGAGCTACACACCCAGCGCGTGGTCTTCCGTCCTCTGTAGCCTGTCCCGCTCAAATTCTACCAAGCACTGGTACTGTCCCTTCTCTCACCGCCAGAAACCCCAGGTTCCCTGTGACCCTTCTGCAGAATAAATCTCATCTCTCTCTTGCTGTGGTTATCCATTTCCTCCGGGAAGAGTCATCCAAAGGCACCTTTGGAGCTCTGGGTTATGAGATGGTGTCCAAGGGACCATGACAGGACCTAAGGTGGGCAGTCCCCACCCACCCCTGTGTTTCTTCCAGAGCCATCAAGGCATTTATGCTTGTCAGGTTTTTAGATTACGGTTTTTTAAAAAGGCCAGAAAACAATTCACTGAAACTCTGTGCATTTATTTCATTTCATTCTCTCTTTAAAAATGTGGCTTTTCCCCTAAACATTTCCCTGAAATAACATTTTCCTTCTTCAGGTCATTATGGTGTCCCCACTGTGTTTCAGGCACTATGCTAGGAGACTTGGTCCCCAGCTCCTCATCAGTGACTTGTCATTCACCAGCAACATCACTCTTCTTAGTCTCAGCTTCCTGCTGAGAACATAGCAAGGGACATGACGGACAAGCCACCTGTCCTCATGGATTTTACATTTGGGATGGAGGTCAACACAAGAAAGATGATTTGAAGTTGTGTCAAGTGCTATGAAGAAATGCAACAGAGTAGTGGATGTCATCTAGCGTGGCCTGAAAGTTCTCTGAAGGAGAACTCCTGGATGTGTCAATGGTGAAAGCCAGGAGCAGATGAGCATCTCGGACAGATGAGACAGCATCTAAGAAAGAGTCCACATTCAGGGCCTGCAACAAAAGCTGCAATGCTGCTTGCTGAGCGGGACAGCTGGGCTGGGAGAGCACCGTCTCTGTGGGTAAAGAAAACTGCTGACCTTCCACAGGCTTTTTCAGGAAACCCACAGCCCAGGATCAATGGCCTTTCAAAAGGATGGACTGGACTTTAGCTGTGCTGCGGTCACCAGAGTGCATAGCTGCTGAGGGTGTCATTTAGAAGCGAGCTCGCTGATTGAGGGTGCTGTTGATTACTTCTGCGACTTACTTGGAACTGCCATTTCTTTTCTGAGATTTGGAGTTGTGACAGACAAACATAGGCAGGTGGACCATTCAGATTTACCTTCAGGTTGTCTAGTTGTGCAAGTGTGGTTAGACAGTCTCCAGCTTTTCCCTCCTTTAGAGCTCATCATATTTCAAGATGAGGTCACACTGTTCCCGAGGGAATATAGAGCGTACCCCTGGGAAAAGCAGAAGTAGCTGACAGCATGCTTTTTTTCTGCCAACTTCTAGCCAAAGGCTGAGTGAGGTGGTGGAACAATACCCAGCCTATTTGCCCAACCTGGGACTCTTCAGAAGCAGCTTTTGCTCTGGAGCTCCCTGGTGGGCTGGTAGAGACTTTGCCAAGTCAACATTGCTGTCTGCCAGCTATCTGCTCAGTCCTTCTTTGTGTGGTCCTTCAGAAGTGTAACTTCACCACATCTCTTTGTACTTCTAACTCCATCTCAACCTCAAATGGACTCAACTGGTACCAGTGGCTGGAGAACAAAGGTGAAAGCATTTTGAGAATGCCTGGCTGGTTATAAGGCCCCAGCCCTGGTGGAGAGGTGATGGACAGAAAGCCCCTGACACAAAGAGGATGTGCAGTTATTGAAACTTAGATGAAGTGGTGTCCTGGTGCAGAGGAATGCAACGAGAGGGGGATGATTCTGGCGTCTCAAATATGGGCAAAAGAGTAGACACTAAATACATGGGCAAAAAACTAGAATGGTTACTACTGAGTTGAATTGATATCCTATTGGAAGGTAGTGAAGAGCAGAGGTCAATCAACAAACAACTGAAAATCAACTGTAAGAGCCACAGTCTCTTGGGCAAGTTGCCAACAAGTCCTCATCTCCTGCAATAGCCAAGTAGAAAAATTCTGAAAGTCAATGACACAAGATCAAGCTTGGATGGCAAAACCAGTTAACCACCCACAGATGTCCAACCAAGTCTGTAATGTCAAGGTTAAAATCAAACATGGGAACCTGAAACATGTGATGGGGACATTGGTAGGTGCCCCAACAATTTTGACTCCCTGAAAGTTTGAGTCTACAAAGGAAGTCTACCCTTCCTCACTAAAAGCTGGAACTGTCCCTCCTCTTATCCTCTACCCTAACACAAGAAAAGATGATATAAAGTCCTTCCCCCATAAGGCTACAGGTGCCCCCCAGGAGCTGTTCCTATCTCTTCTGGCTACCGGAGTTATCAGCAGTTAAGTCACAACATCACTAGTTGGGGCTGTGCTGAATCTGATAAGGGAAGGAACGGACTACATCCAAAAGGAGCTACATCATTGTACAAAAGGAGCTACATCATTGGGTCACCAGGAACTAGGAGATGCCAGGGGCATCTTTCTGGGACTGCATTCTGAGGTCATTTGATAAAGATGCCAGTTTCTTAACACTAAATAAGGGAGAATTTCTTGACTTGGGGGAAAACTCAAGATACAGGATTTAACACCATAACAAAGATGCCAGAGGACAGTGTAAACTTGCTGCTCACAGAAGCCTAGAAAAAGTGATAGAAATGTTGAAATGCTAGACTTTGTTGGTCAGATAGTAGAGGAAGGAATGCAGGAGGTCAGGGCTGCTGGAAAGGAGATATGAGGCCAGATGACCTATCAGAAGATTATGTTCCCTGGGGAAGGACAAGAGAAACCATCATTCACCAAGGCCACTGCAACCAAGGCCATTAGGAGCACACTGGCAGGAAAGGCTGCTGAGAATAACTTGGGTGATGAGAGGACCTTGAAGAGCCCAGAGGACAATATTAACTACAGAAGCTAGGATGTCATCATTATGTTAACTACTAAGCTCAAAATGGCAGTCAAGGGAGCCTGACCTGGTATCCCCAGGGACAAAATAGATAGGTAGTCAACAAAGGTAATGATTTATATATAACCAAAAGAGCACAAGAATTGGAGAGATCACGCCAATTATAAAAAGGAGGAGGAGGAGGAGGAGAAGAAAAACAACCAAGAGTCCTCGCCCAGGTTCCAGAGCTGAGCCAGTTTTCTGACCCAAAGCTTATGACCAAAGAAGGGACTGGATCCCAGCGGAAAAGTCCCTGCGTATTTCAGTATGTGTGCACAGTAGTGATTCCTCCAGTCTTTTTCTAAATGTACCTGTGGCCATTTGCTTAGGTGGCTACACGCTGGGGAAAGAGGAGTATCTGGATATGTGCAGGTCTCAACTAACATTTGAAATCCAGAAACCAAGTGTCATTACAGTTCTTGTCCCCCATGAAGCTGGGAACATATAGAAGTTAGAAAAGAAACATAATTCTAACCAAAGTTTGGCTGGCAATATGTCCCTTGGGTCTGCAGACCCACCACTAGTTATTGCCTGTCCCCGGATGTATAACTGACACTAACATGTGGCAGGTAGAACAACCACACTTTGAAAGTTAAAGAACTTTGAAGAAGCCAGGTGCTGGTGGCTCACGCCTGTAATCCTAGATACTCAGGAGGCAGAGATCAAGAGGATCGCAGTTTGAAGCCAGCCCAGGCAAATAAAAAACCCATCACAAAAAAGGTGAGGTGGAGTGGCTCAAGGTGTAGGCCATGAGTTCAAACCCCAGTACTGCCAAAAAACCAAAAAAACCCAAAAAAACCAAAAAAACTTTGAAGCGTATAAATCTCTAAACCCCTATGCCTCAACCAGGTAGTGAGTCAAAGTCAGTATGGCCTTCAGCAGTGGTTGTTAGGCACTCTGTGAGGAAGAACTGCTTCTGGCCACGATGGTACAATAGGAACTCAATGTACCCTTCCATCTTTACAACCAAACCCAGACAAAGCATGGCAATTAGGGCTTTCAGACCAGGAATATGCTCTCTCAGAGAAAGGAAAAAACGAAGTCAGTCCAATGACTGCTCATGCCAGTGGCCTGGAGTGGTTTCCAGGCAGCAAAGCAGGAAGGAGGGAACCAGATAGAGACCAGTGGTCTTGCTGAATTGAGGGGACAGAGATCAGTGTTCCAGGCAGCCAAGTAAGTGAGAGGAGGAAGGAGAGAAGTAGAGGGGGAGAGAAAGAAGAGAGAAGAGAACTCTGTAGATCTGCAGTGGGTCGCCTGAATACTTGGCTTAGTGAAGATGTGAGAAGAAATTAACCAAACCAAAAGATGAGTTACTGGAAAGTAGTTGAACAAATCACCTACCGATCACATACAGAGCAGGAAATCATTTCTTCTCCCACTAGCAAGAGCAGAAGTAAATCACAGTGCCACCGGCATCATGTCAGGTGCTGCTTTAACAGAGACATTAAGTTATCCCTAGGTTAAGTTGTCCAGAGACTTACAGCAAAGCTTAAAAGCAAGCACCAAGTTAATTTCAGGAAACTTACTTGTGCACCAGAATAAAAACTAATACTACTTAAATGGATACAACAAAATCCACTACCAACAAAATCATATCGACAATTCCCAACATGAAAAAATTATTACAGAAATAAAACAATACAATTCATAATTAGGAAAAATGATCGATCATTAGAAGCTGATCTAGAAGTGACAGATGAAAAGGAACTAGCAACTTGGATCATGTGGTCTGGCAGATCCTATGGTACAGGAGGTATCAGTGGTAAGAAGAATAAAACACCAGTGTGGAGTATATGACAAGAGGCAATAGGAGAATGACAATGCAAGTCCCTGGGGTCCTGAAACCAGGCTGTGCTGACTGCAAGAGAGAATCACATGCTTTTTGAGAAACAGCTTCTGCTGTGCTACTGGGTCCTGGGAGAGGTAGAAACGTGAGACCCAAATTGCCCATCTCATCTAAGTCCGATGGGAACCAACCAAGTTATAGAGTTGGCAGAACTAGCAGCACTCCATCACAGGACAAAAATGATATATCCAGCAGCAGCTGTAAGCAGGTCTTGAGAACACCTACAAACTATATGTGAGAGGTAACCCATGAATTTATTGGTCAGACAGTAGAGGAAAACACTTGGGCTTTGTTTATCCATGAGTTAGCTTACTGTGTGACTGCACACTGAAAATGCTCCCTATCCAAGGACAACATTGAATAATAATTGCAAAAAAAAAAAAAAAAAGAAGAAAATGTTTTGCAGTCTTTTTGCAAGAAAAGGGCAGAATTGTTGGTGGTGCACCCGGTCATTGACTTTGTGAGGGAGGAGAGGTAAAATATATATGGAATCACAACACTGGCAAATGGCCTATTCCCAAAGGCATTCTCCATCCCTAGGCAACACAGCAAGATGAAATATAATCTACTGCTGCCATCTGGAAACTCTGGATTCCTTGTGTCCAGGGACCAGTAGGCAAGAGGAGCCCACATATTGACAGGGGTAATTGAGCCTGAACTGCTGTTACATTATGGGGGCAGGGAATGATATGCATGGAACTCAGGTGACACTGGAGGTGCCCAATGTGCTCTTTTCCCAATTACAACTGAACAGACAAGTGTAGCAACACTCATTTGACAAAGGTTCAGGTCCCAGTTCAGGATCTTCAAGAAGGAGAGCTTGGCTCTCATTAGGAAAGTCAGAGACCAGCAGAGGTGAGAGGGTGAGGGGATCAAGAGTGGAGGAAGGAATGCTGAATGTGGCTTAAAGACCAATTGCAGGTTACCTTAAAAGCAACTGAGGCCAATAAAAGGGGACCGGGAACTAGAGAAAAGGTTAGATCAAAAAGAATTAAACCTAGAAGGTAACACACGCACAGGAAATCAATGTGAGTCAACTCCCTGTATAGTTATCCTTATCTCAACTAGCAAAAACCCTTGTTCCTTCCTATTATTGCTTATACTCTCTCTTCAACAAAATTAGAGATAAGGGCAAAATAGTTTCTGCCAGGTAGCGAGGGGGTGGGGGGGAGAGGGAGGGGTGGACTGGGTGGTAAGGGAGGGGGTGGGGGCAGGGGGGAGAAATGACCCAAGCATTGTATGCACATATGAATAATAAAAAAATTAAAAAAAAAAAAGACCAATTGCAGGAAGGTGCTATATAGTTGGTCCCACCGATGTGCAATTTTAAATTTTCCCCTGAAGATTAAAGCCCTATCAGAGTCCTGGAGGAGCTGCTCTCCACGTGTTTATAGGAAAGTGGATCCACATGCGGAAAGAGATGGACTGTGGCAGGCATGGAGATCTATCACTGAGCTAACTCTTCAAGAAAAGACTTGCACCAGCTGTAAGGAATGAGGATAGCTTCCAGTACCACTGGAATCCTCGTTGAGGTCACACAGTTCTTAAGGGAGGAGGGTTTAGAGGTTAGTGATTAAAACTATGGAAATGGCAGGCATATTTTTCTCAGGATGGCCTCTTGTCAAAGATCTAACCATTGCTGTAGGAGGTCCTCCCCATGGCTGATCCCTCCCATGAGGGATCTTTTCTCCAGAGATCCCCATGGGACTGGTGGTTTCATAGGATCTGTACTTTAGACTGACAGAATCTGCTAATCACCCTGCCCAATTCTGCTTCCTCCCATTCCTTTGCAGTAAGAACTTTGGTGCTCCCAAAGCACCAAAAGGGTTTCCTTTCTGAAGAACCTGACCTGGCAGAGGACTATAAGAACTTATATTTTCATTAATGACAAAGACTCTATGGCAGGAAGCAGCTTCTGTCAAGTGACACAAAGAAAGCAAATCTTGTGTCAGGAGGCAGTGGCAGACTTTGAAGGTGGTGCAGACCACAGGAAGGAGCTTGAATTTTATTTTTGCTCTAATATCTCCCGACATCCTCTTTGGTGGCTCACAGTTTGAGATCACTGTTTCTCCTCCAGCCTTCCATCTGTTTGAGGGAGAAACAGGAGATGCCACAAGGGGAGGGGACAACACCTATATAAGGAAAGCAAGGTTCCAGACTACTATCCATGGGGGCGCAAAGCTGTGCCACTCAAACCCCCTCCAGTCCACTGGAGACCTGTGAGGCAGTGTTTTGGTTGGGCACATTGGCAGCCTGGACAGTTTTAGGCATTTTGTGGCATTTTGTTTTGACAGATAACAGGTGGGGGTTCCAGCAGAGTTAGCTAGAGCCCAGATACTCCCCCTGCATATCTATTCTGATGCTGATACAGATTTTGTAGGATAGCCTTTTTCCTGGGGTTGAACTCCTTAATGATAGCTCATTTAAAGAACTTTTTCTCATGGCAAAATAAATGACTACAGCTGTTCTGGTCCTTGTCCTGTGAAAAAAGCCTGGTCAGTATGGAAGGTAGGTTATAGCAGTTCACTGAAAGGAACTATTCCAGTAACCCATTTAAGGAAATGGACCTTAAAAATCAGGTCCATGTTTTGTTCAAATCCTAAAATCCAATATCCTAAAATGAACCAAATTATCCTACTGTGTCCATTTATGATGGATCTCAGCAAAATAAAGAATGACTGAGGGCTGGAGGTGTGGCTTAAGCAGTAGAGCACCTGCTTTGCAAGTGTGAGGCCCTGAGTTCAAACCCCAGTCCCACCCAAACCAGAATGCTTTTACACGTACGCTGCAAATACATTAATGCAGAACCAATGGAGTCTATCCAGTGTTTCACCTGTGTTCCCAGGATAGCAGCCACAGAGTGGAGTGTGTCACCTGTGGGTGAGGAATTAACATGTAAAATGCCTCCTTCCTTTTCTTTCCTCGTCATTGTGATTTCCTAAATGAATATAGCCATAAAATAGCCTCATATTTGTATATAACCCTGCATGCATTCTCATGTATACTTTAAATCACCTCTTGATTACAGAGTGGCTAATTCAATGTAATGCTATGGGAAGAGGTGTTTAGGGAACAATGATAAGAAAAAGTCTACGTGTTCAGTAGAGATGCATCATTTTCAGATTCTCTCCTCTTTTTTTTCATTTTCCTTTTTGTGGTGCTGGGGACTGAACGTACTGCTTTGCAAATGTTGGCAAGTGCTCTACCACTGAGTTATATCCCCAGCACCTGTTTCAGATATTTTTGATTTGCAATTAGTTGAAAGCACAGATGCAGAACTCGTGGATAGGGAGGGCCAACTGTATATCTCATTCCCACAAAGAAAGTGACAGATTTCAATCAAGATTCTTCAGAAACAGTAGGAGGGCAGAAATCAGACCAAAGTCAAGACTGTTTCCAACTGACAGACCACATGCTCACTTGCTTCTCTCCAACTCTTAGAAAAAATAAAGTGGAACAAGCCCTGGGGCTTCCATGACTCTGGTGTAAGGAAGGCTATCCATCTCCCCTCATGGAGCTTTGAGTAAGATGCAGCCCAGAAAAAGCAGCCCTGGGGTTGGAGATTTAGCTCAGTGGAAGAGCGCTTGCCTGGCAAGTGTAAGGCCCTGAGTTCGGTCCCCAGCACCGGAAAAAAAAAAAGGAAAAAAAAAAAAGAAAAAGCAGCCCTCATGGAGGGTCAAGTAGTACAGCTGAGGCTATATGGGTTTAGGAGTGAGTCTAGATTCCTGCTTCTCCATATATCATCCACACTTGTGAGGCTCTCACATCCCTTCACCTGTCATAGCATCTGATACCAGTAGATATGTTATTTGCATTTCATCCAAAAGCCCTTATTTTATTTGGAGTCGTTCCCCCCCACCCCCCAAAATGTTCTTTTAGACACCCTAGTGTCCGTGATGTTCTTTCTCCTCACTGTGGGGTCCCCACCTCCCACAGGCACCTTCTGATCTTCACTGCTGTTCTTTTTGTTTCCAGCAAAGCATTCAACAATTTGGTACAAGAAGACTTATTTCATTATCCAAAAAACACATGTACAAACAAAAAGAAGTAAGTTTCAAATATTGACTTTACAACTGTTTTATTCAAAGTAAATTTAAAAATCTAATAAATATCTTTTAAAAATAGGGATGTTTAATTATTTCATAATTAGTTGTGATGTTGCTTATCTTACTTTCAAGCAAATGATTAAGTTCAAGATTTCTGATATCTACATACATTCTAATTTTTAAGGTAGCTATGGAAAGATTTCATTTTCAAAAGCCAACACTGCTAAAATGAGCCATTTGCCTCATTACAGTAGACGATTGCCCCAAGGGATAAAAAGCCCTTGAACCTGTATAGCAACAAGTTAGGTCTTGATTTCTTGGTGTAGAAAAAGAAGGGCTTTGTTTTCTGCAGAGAATAAAAGGAGCCTTAACTCTTTCCTCAAAGACATGTCTAAAATGGGAATCAAAGTTTTCCTTAAGAAGCCTAGTGATGATTTCACTAGCGTGGTCCACTCAGGTCGTTTTCATACCACTGTCGATGGTGATTGACAGATACACTGGACTTAGACCAAAGATCTCAGCATCTTCATTCGTGAGTCCTTCAAATACATGACTGTGGTTTACTCTAAGTACACGGACTTTGGGAATAGAGGGAGGACCACAAGAATTACCACGTTAAAATAAATACTTCCTATACTTTTCTCCCATGTCTACAAGTGTTGGAATTCTGATTGGAGATTGAAAAGTTGTTAGTAACACAATTGTTTATAAACAAATATAAAAACACACGAACCAAATGATGCAAAAAAATCTTTTTAATCTAAAAACTCATTCCCCAGGGCTAATTAATACCCAAGCCCTACCAACCTGTATCAGTTTATTTAACTAACAAGAGCTATTCAGCATTTTTTTCAAAGTGAGATAATATATAATAGATTTGGTAAACCTTTCTAAATTAGGACACGATGCTGCAGGCAGTTCAAGGAAAAAAATAGCATATTTTTCTTTGGTATAACCAAAAGAATATCCAAAAGTTAGCAAATGTTAACATTTCAAGTGATAAGAATTGCCAAACGAAGTTTAAACTCTGGTTAAAAAAAAAAAAAAAACTCTTGTAAAAGGGAAACCTTCACACCCACAGTTCTGTAGTGCAAGTTTTCAAATTTAATTCTGAAAAATAATTTTATTTCATAAGCAGGAAACAAATTCCAGCAGTGTATCACTTACTCTTCTTCTTTTTTCTCTCTCCTCTTGCCCCCTGGGCCCATCTATACCATCACGTCAAGTTCAAGTTCTCAGAGAAGGGCTCAGCTGCTTCTTAAGGAGGACATTCATGTCAACTCCATGCACTTTCACAGCTGCACAGCAGCAGGCACCAGGTTACAGCATTGCCACTTCCAGGTTTGTCATTTTTACAAAAAAGAAACAAAGCCTTTTTCCCCCTGAAAAAAGTACCGGAACCACTTAGTCACTTAGCCCATTGTGTTCCCTATACTGTGTCCCCTCAGCAGCACACGTGTGCATGTATCCGTGCTACTGCTTTTTTTTTTTTTTAATTTAAAGAAGTAATGGCCTTCTCCCTTCCTCCAGGACTCACTAATTCCATAAACATAATTCTCCCAAGCCAGATGCCAACTAGTCCAGAAGACCCTATCACTCTACCTAGCTTAACTCTGACCTTCTTTCTCCTACTTCTGTACAGGCTGTTAGCGTGCATATTTGTTTAAAAATGAAAGTGTTCAAAATGCACCCAGCACACACACACACAGACACACACACACACACGCCCAGCATTTATGAAACAACAAAATCTTCCCCAGGAAGCACTTTCAGAAGTTTAAGCTTCTACTTGCTTTTAAGCCACATGGCAAGTGGCAAGTGAGACCTCAGTGATCCACAGTGCTTGGATACCCAGCACCGATGCTGAGTGGGGCCAGGGACAGCCAGGAAAGGCCCCTCAGGCTTCCCAGAGCAGAGCTCCTCTGGTCCTCCAACTCATCCAGATCAGGTGCCTTCTGGTCCTAACTGTCCTTCCTCCCAGCATCCCGACACTGCTCCAAAGGGTCCCTGTCCTCTACTCTGGCTGTCCCACCTGGGGGGCCAGGAGCCCCAGACTGCAAGGCGTTGAGCTCCGGGCCACATGGCAGATGGCCCTGGTTCACCTGCTCGCGCGACAGTCCGTCCAGGGACCGTTCTCTGGCCGCGTCCAGCACCCAGCGCGCTCTGGGGTCCGCAGGCTCCCCGGCCTCCCCTTCTCCCTCGGAGATGACCGTCATCGGGCTGCTCTGGATGCGGTTCCGCATGCTGTACCTGCTGCTGGCCGCTGAGGGAGGGGTGCGGCTGCGGCCGTACCGGGGCCCGGAGAAGGACAGGCTCCGTGGCATGAGGCCTTCGTGCTTGGCCCACTCTTCCTGCGCCCTCCTGTTCTTGCTCGACGGGCTCTCAGGGGCGTCGGGCGCGGGCTCCGACCTGGATCTCTGGAAGCGGGGGTCAGTGCTCTTGAGCATCTCGGCCGCCGACATGCGCGCGCTGGCATCCGAGCGACTCCCCTTCTTGAGCAGCAGGGCTTTGAAGTTGTCGCTGCTGGTGCTGCTCTTGCGCACGCTTCTCTGAATCGACCCCACTTGCCTGGGAGAGGCCAAGCTGGGGGCAGCTCCAGTGGGTGTCACTGGTGGGGAGGGAGAGTGGTTTCGGGAGTGGTCGTCCTCGGAATCTTTGCGGCCAAGCACTTTCCTCTTGGATCTGAGATGCAACGACATTGAGATAAAGGTTAGTCCTCCTGAACCTTTGCTTCAATCGCAGCGCATCTTGGGTCACCATCGACTTAAAACTGACTTAAAAGATTGACTGTCACTATGGAGACGGTCAAACACCCTCACAGTGCATTACCAAGGGATGTTCATCAGTCACTGCCCATGGCCACTCTCCACCTTTACTGGGTTATTTTGAGACAAACATCAGACACTGTTAACCTACTTCTCTGAGGCCTGCACCCAAAGTTCTCAGCATTCACAGCTTTTCACACAGCTCTTTTGGTCTGGGCTTATCCTGTGGACTTCACAGGTGTCATCTTTCTACTCTTGCTTGTCTTGGTCAGGCCTGATAGATGAGCCAGTGCCCAGACTATCCCTAAGACACGCCCCACTCCAGGTTCTAGACAACACTACAACGTTGCACTCTCATTCATTCTAGAGTTTGACACAAAATTCCTTCTCAGTTTCTACAGGGCCCTGTGTCAACTCCCAGAAATCCAGTGTTTCAGGGGAAATTTAAAAAAAAAAAAAAAAAGAATGAGCCTTCTGTGCCAGCTCCATTTCATGGTAGACTTCAGAAAACCTCGCACTCTCAAGAAAAAGTGAGGGGTAGAACAAGGAGTAGATCTGGGAAAGAAAGGTGTTTTCCATGGGGATTTCTTGTCCTCAGTCTCTAAGAACCTCTTCAATGTGGGGAGATGGTGATAACAGAGAGTGAAATCCCCTTGCTGGTCTCTTTTTACCAGCTACTATTTGTGTGCACATCTATTGCCTATGGGATCTTGATATAGGTTACATAAGAAGGCATGTGTCTGTCTCTCCTGTTACAAAATCATAGCCTCTGCAGCAAGGAGAAGTTGGGAATGTGGTATCAGTACACACAGATTAAGAGTTGACTCTCAGTTTCACCTTTCCAGCTGTGTGACCTGTGACAAGCTGGCCATCAATGCTGCATTTCAGTCTTCATACTTGGAAAATGGGTATGTTTGTGCGGAGGAAGAAAGAAGGAACCTCTGAAGTCGAACAGACCTCAGTTAAATTCCATTGCTAAAGCTTCCCTGTATGACCTTGGGCAAGTTAAATTCCCTGTGGGAAAAAGAAGACTGTCTAACTCATCATTTGTCAATAAAGATGAGTGGAGTAACACCCATAAAGTGCCAGGTATGGAAGAATGCTTAACAAAGCTTCGAGTGTCACACTGGGAAATGAATTCCCCCTGCCAGCAGGTCAGGCTTTAGCTTTCACATGGCCTACACAGTAAGGCAGAGGGGAGGATGGGCCCATGTTGGTTGTTCTGGGAGCCTTTGGTGCTTCCAGTGTTGTCTACATGCTTCTGGCAAAACAAAATGGTGGAGGATAGGCAGTGGTGAGGATCCGAGACAGGTCCCAGAGCCCTGGTGGCTATAGGTCAGCAAAATGTGGCCTATGATACTTTCATCAGTGGTCAAAAAGGGCAGTGCCCTAGTGTCAGTTAATAACCTACAACAGACCACAAAAATAAAACATCTCCAAGTCAGAGAGCCGGAAAAGAATTTAGAAATGGTTCGGCCACTTTGGGTTTTAGAGAAAGAAATGGAGGTCTAGAGAGTGAAGACACACACAGAGGGTGAGTAAGACAACCAGGACTCAATGCAGTTTCTTTCCACTGACAGCACGTGGACTCATAATTTACATGGGTAACCCCCAACTCAAGCCACTCTGCTCATCTTAATCTTTCAGATATTGCCCTGTGGGGTAGTATTTTGTTCGGTTTTTAAATGGTGGTGGGTGTGCTGAGAGACATAAATAAGCCACAAATATACTGGCTTAAAAACTATGGCCTCTAATTATAGAATTAAAGGAGATGATGGGATTTTATAAAAGCATTGCTGTTTCTCAGCAGCACCTGCCCCTTACAATGAGAGTTAAATTTATACATGAATTCCTTGTGCATTTCTAAAGAAGAAAAGGACTGAAACAGTTAACACTGGTTCAAAAACTAATTACTTCAATAAATACAAAAACTTCACACCTCAATGTGTTCTACACTTTCCATCTGGCCTTAAATCTGAAGTGAACTAATTTGCATTAGAAAATTTGAAAGCTGTGCCTCAATTTAGATAGTCTTTATTTTAAATTATGAATTTAGGTGCTGAAGTAAATAAAGTCCTAAATATCACAGACTTTACATGGATTTTTATTACTGCTGATACAGTACTAAAGCTACAGCAGAAATTAGCATGTGTCCTTGCTCTTTCTTTGCTATCCACTTCCAGGGCCACTTGGCTTTTATCTCTCTCATGTGTACAGAGAATAATACAGACTGGCCGATTTTCACATCTGTAGTTGTAACTGTCTAGTAGGAGAAGCCACAAACTTTCCAGTGTCTTCTGAAGGTTGCCAAAATAAAATATAGAAGAGACCTTTGACATATTTTTAGGAAAAGTATGCAGTAAACTCGGCCCCACAACAGTTGGGCTTCCTTAAAAGCAAGTATTTAGTACATAGAGCAACTAGGCAACACAAATGTCTGTGGCTTGCTATTATAAATATATATTCCTGTATATTTAGCAACTCAATGCATTCCATAGTAAATGAGAGACCTGGAATCTTGGAAGAATTTCTTGACAATTAAAGTCCGGTTGGTTTCATTTAATTCAGAAGATATTTATTGAATGCTTGTTATATGTCCAGCATGGTTGAAGTTAAAAACATCTATATAAACTTCCAGAAATGTCACTAAGTTTGCTTTCAAAAGATGCACCATTTTTCATTTCCTGATTCTGAGAAATAGTTGGATAGATAGCTACCTTTCTATTTTGAATGAACTCGAAGAAACTAGTGAGACATGGTAAGAGGAGCCAGTCTTTAGGGGCTATTTCACCTAAACTACAGTGGAAAGGCAATGAACACTGGGCAAATTCTTGATGGACAGATCAACTTGCCAGCTTGCTTTCTTCCCGAATTAGACATTCGTGTGTTGAATGAGGAGTTCCAGGTAGGGACAGCATCATGCATTCCATCCCATACAAGAGTCCTTTCAGTTAAATTCTGAGTACTGGGGAACAGTACTGGCACAGGTTGTTTATACAGAGACTCAAATAATTTTATAGGCAGCTTTGCTTCATAAAGGGCAAAAAAAAGGGAAGAATAAATGCCAAAATAAGGTCTCAGCAGCACTCATAAGTTACCTGAAAATTCTGTAGTAAGGAAGTCTAGAAGGAAGCACAAAGTTTAAAGTATTTGCACACGTACAATCTTATCAATTTTTACAATTGCACCACAGTGTGACAACTCGGCTGTTTACAACCAAACAACGTAATCAACAGAATGTTAGTGCCAAATCATACTCACTCTTAAAGGTGACTACGTATACAAACAATAACAGTCCAGGCAGTGTATTTTGAAAACTTGACTCTGTACTTCGTTTTAAACCAAATTATTTCTGACGCCAGCAGATGGCACTAGTGGTACATAGTAACAAGCAAACTTCATTCCTTTTGCTCCAGCTTAAAAAGAGATGTACTCTTACTGAAACACTGAAGGAGCCAAAGAAATTGCACTGCAAAATTATGGATTTTCTGTAAAATGCAAAACATAAAAAATAAACTAAACACCCTTAGGAAGGGAATTCTGTAGAGCCAGTCTGTTCATCCTGAGTCCACAGACCCAGTATTCCTCACCCTGGCCTGGATTTGTGCTGCTCTAATCCAGTTCTTGTAAATACTGTCATATGACCTGCTAAACCACTCTTGAGCATAGATTTAAAAGAGTATAAATCAACATAAAAGAATGACACGTGTGCATTGACATTGATCACAGCAGTACTCACAATATCCAGATATGAAATCAGCTGAGACAGTGCCAGCAAGAGCACTGTCTACCAGAAGGTATATATATTGAGTCTTTGTCCCCTATGTTGTCATAAAAACCAATGGCACAAAGTAAAACAGAAACTGGAGTGAGAGGAAATAAAAGTATAAAATGCACACGAAAAATGGATAAGAAAGTTAATGAGTCATAATTGGGTGACAGAAGAAACCTTGAGAAAATAAAATAGGGGAACTATTTGAAAAGAAGGAATTACACCGTAGACGAGTACAAGGAAGGCATTTTGGATACCTGTGAATAGCTGCAAAAAGGTCTTCTGTGGTCCTGGGTTTAGTGGGGGTCACCACCTCATCACTCTCATCTTCCTTAAAGTCACAGGCTTCTGAGGAGGCACTGGCTGCACTGGTCTCCAGCACCCTTGCTACAGAAAGCAAGCAAGCAGGCAACACAATTTACGCAGTGACTAGCATTTCAGTCCTTTGCCAAACTCTGAAATATGCTGCTTCCCTGCCATTCCTGACAATGGGAGGACGCGGACTGCAGCAGGCTTTGTAGCTTTATGGAGACCTGGGGAAATGATACTAGCCTGACACTTGGGGCTCAGTCTTTTCTGTTTTAGAACTTGCACTGAATAGCCCTTATATTTCGTTAGAACGTTTCACTGCAGCTCTTCAGAAGAGAGATTACTCATTGCTAGTTCACACCCAGCCTGCCGTAGACCACCCCCACCTCCCTATTTTCTACCATTCTAATACTCTGGATTTTAAAAAAAAATTCATAAAATGCAAAGTTGGTGGCAATATATAAGAAGCCCCCGTACGGCTGGCTTAACAGGAGTTTAGTCTGATCTACCTGGTTCCGCATATGAGCCAGTCTTCAGCAGCCCAGCTTGGCTCAGCTTCAAGTGATCAGAGGCGCAAAGCAGAGAGATGCCAGACTTACCTTCTCTGTCCTGTAGAGATGGGCAGCTCTCTGCATTGCCCCCACCATCCAAGCGGCTCTCAGCTGGCTCTTCCTGTGAGGGGGCTGGAGAGGCATCGGGCTGTACCATGGGGGCATTGGCTTCCACTCTGCTAGGGGACTTGGATCCTGCAGTTCCTCTCTCCAGAACCAAGCAGCCAGGGACCATGGCATGAGAACCAGCTCGAGCTGCAGGACTCTCTTTTGCCTCGTGGCTGTGCCCAGAGCCCTCTCCTACCCTGGTGGGGCTAGGCACCCCTCGAAAGGCTTCTCTCCCGTTTTCTGTGGGCTCTGCTGTGAAATCTCTCTGCGGAGGTGGCACCACAAGGAACAGTTTGGGCTTCTTGGAGATGGGGGGTGGTTTCTTGCTGGGTGAAGAGTCTGGAAGTGGGGCAGTCCTGGGGACCCGCCGAGCCTCTGCCTCCCCAGTGCTGGGCTCCAGTCGTGAAGCTCCATGGCTGCAGCTCGGAGGGCTGCCACGCTCGGCTGCACTGTCGTGGTCACCCTGACTTGGGCTCTTGGCAGGCATCGGAAGCAAGCTTGTCAGGGAGGCAGGCTGGCTTTCACTCTCCATTTCATTTATGCTATTTCGGGATTTGAGGAAAGCAGATGGCTTTAAGTGATACTGTGGAGCAGTCGGAGTTCGTTGTTCCTGAGCTGTTGGTTCAGACAGTAGTGCTGCCTCGGCACCAGAGTTCTTTCTCACGGGCCTCAGCTGTACCGTCTGCAACACTTCTGTGGTGATCAGGGGCATGGGGGGCCTGCCGCTGTCCTCCTTGGTCACAGGTGGCTTGAAGGCCTCCCGGGAAGACTCGGACTGACAAGAGTATTTGAAAGAAGGCCTGGTATCTTTCATGAATTTGGGGTCCAGAGGTGGGGCAGGTGGGGGCTCTAAGGTGAGCAAGAAAGGTGGAGGCTCTGGCAAAGGAGCAGAGGAATCTGGAAGGAGGGGGCTCAGTGCTGTGGGGGGAGGAAGAAGGCACCCATCAGTGGTGGGGCAGAAGGGGACCAGGGCTTCTGGTGGTGGAGGAGGGAATACAGGAGAGGCAGGCAGAGGGGGGCCCTCAGAGCAATCTGCTATAGGAGGAGGAGGAGGAAGAAAAGATTTGTCAGTGGGATGTGAAGATGGGAGAGGAGGAGGAGCCAAGGGTGAAACCATGACTGAATCCAGCTTCTTCACAGTGCCACTTCCTTCAGTAGACGTGTTGGAGGAGAGAGAAGTGGACGAGGAAGAAATGGATACCGATGAGATCAGAGAGGACTTCCTTTCTGGTACCTTGGGCTTGGTTTTCCCCTTCCCATTTGCTGGTGACATGGATTTTAAAAACACAGGCACAGGAGTGAGTGCTGTGGGTGTATTTGACTGGCTGGAATAGCCACTGGATGGAGAAGTGACTCTCTGTGACTTCTCTGGTGATGTGATCTTTGGTTTGACTGAGCCACCAGGCACATGGGGCATTGTGGGCCTGGATCCCTCTTGTACCTGGCGGACTGGCCCATTTCCAGTTGAAGTCCCACTGCTGGCTGAGCAGCCCCCTGCTGGGTGCTCTGGGTCTTCGTGCATGCCTGTGTAGTCAATGTAGTAACCCCAAGGGTCCGTGTACTCTGACTTAACGCTGCTGGTGTCGCTCTGTGACGGCGTGACCCCGCATAGGGAATACACGTTGGGGGTGGTGGCTGAGGTCATGCTGCTGCTGGTGCTGACTGTGCTCTGACTCCGGGAGCGAGGCAGCCAGGGCTCCTCGAAGTCACTGCAGGGGCTGTGTGAGGGTGAGTTACTGCCCTTGCCCGGGAGGCTCAGCTGCAGGGAGTGCTGCAATGTGGCGATCAGGTTCTCGTTGAGCACCTGCCCATTGGGCTGACTGCCCTTCTTGGGAATCCTGCGGAGAGAGTCAGTCCGGGAGGGTGGCAGGGGAGGCTTCTTTGCTTTCTTCAGAGAGATGTTTCTAGAAAGGGATTTATCAAGATAACTGGACCGGTCCCCTTGGCTTTTCTGAGCTCTTCCATCAAAAACATTGACTACGCTGTGCCTGGGGTTCCCAAAGCCCTCACTGCTACTGCACAGATGCTCAGACCCACGTCCAGAGTCACTGTGCAGAGATGTGTAATAGCCATCGTGGTCCTCTGAATACAGGGACCTGGTATCCTCTCTAATGGATGTTTGGTCCAAACTGCAGCTGCTCATGTTACTCGTGGGAGTGGAGTAACCAGGAGTGGCCAGGTGCGGCTTCAGTGGGGAGCCCCGCCCATTGTTGGAGGCTTTGTATTCCCAGGGCTCCGAGCCACTGTGTCCTCTGTCACCTGAATAACTAGACTCGCTTTTGGCATCCACGTCTTGGGGGAGCGCTGGGAAACTCAGGTTGTTTCTACAATTATAGGGCATGGCTTGGGACCCATTCTCCCTGTTTGCTGGGGCATTTAGAGAGCTGTCTGAATCACAGAGGGACAACAGGGTGGTGGCACTGGGGGAAGGGGAGTCTAAGGCCTGTGAGTGACCGGCCTTCCAGTGACGACTGGGAGGCTGATGATCGTCTTTCACAGTACATCTGGAAATAAGGTGGTCCCTGGATTTTACCTTTGCATATGAGGAGGAGCTGGTCTTCCTACTGTCCAGCTGCCCTGCACTCGGAGCAGTGTGAAGAACAATAACCTCAGAAGAGGATGAGAGTGTGGCATTTGGGATGACGCTGGTGGAGTAGGTGGCATGAGGAGAAACCACACAGGCTGGGCTGGTTACAGTTTCAAATTCCAAGTGCCTCATCTCCTGGGATTTGGGCCTCTGGTAGGGGAAAGGGTCTTCCATGTCTTCTGCAGGGCCCAGGGCACGCAGCCTTGCATCCAGGGAATGGGTGCTTGCCCTAGCTCCCGAGCGTGGAAGACTGTGGAAACCAGCATCACTGTGGAGGCGAGAAGGGAACACAATACCCGCAGAGTCGCTCAGCACAGACATGTTCCCAGAGGAGCCTGAGAAGTGGCTCATTTGGGCGGCAATGCCTAGCCCCTTGTGTGCCCTGATTCTTCTCATTGAAGGTGGAACAACCTTCACATCCTCAGTCTGACAGCTGGAGCCCCTGGTTTCTGAGCACTGCACAGCAGACTGATAGCTATCAAGTCTTTCTAATGTAGAGTAGTGGTCTGGGGTGTGCACCGAGTGACCACCAACATCATCTTGGCCAGTACCTGATGCTGGAGATAAAGCAGAAAGAGGCTTGTTACCTGAAATTACAAACCCACAAGCCATCACTTGTACCTTCAGCCCTTCTGACTGTTGTAATTAAAAAATAAAAAATAAAACTCTCCCATTTGATTTCTTTTCTCCTGTGGGTACCTAGCTGAGCTTAAATAGTTCCCAATACCTCCTAAAATAAAAGCCCTTATCTTTAATTTCATGTGCTTTCCTTAATTGTACTTCAAATCCTCCTACAGCTTGAGTGCCTTATATAGAATTCTCAGGTATGCCCTTTGAGATCAAGGTCACTGAGCACTTAGTGAAAGGTGTACTTTTCAAATAACCAACTTTTGGTAGAGACTTCAAAGTAGACTTTCTCCCATCAGAGAGCGGCACAGATCATCTATGAAGCAATGACCATCTTTTCTAAAAACAAACATATGTAATAATGGAATAATAGGGCCATAGAGATACCATTGAAATGCTACTGGTATAAAATGATGTTAATTACATTGATTCTTTATGTCAGAAGGAAATCCTAAGAAAATAAAAATTGATTTACAGGCCCATCTGTGTTTCAAACATTTCAGTATCCATCTTAAGCCATTATCATCTGTCTATTGGTGACATTCAAAATTCAACAACAATCTGTTGTGTTCTTCTGGTGGTAGTGGTTGGGGGTAGGGAAGCAGTAAGAACTGGTTCAGTAAACATTTCTCAAATGAGGGTTATTCACTTCTTGGGGTTTTACAACCAAACAGAGAGTAGTATGTTAAAAGGAATGAAAGAAACATGAGGAAGTGTAAAAAGAGAGGCAAGTCAATGACAAAAAACCGTAAGTGCAGATAAATTGATGTCAGGCTACCCAGAAAAGAAGAGAGCTTACAAGAAAAGTCATGAAGCCAAGAATTCACCCAAAGTGAAGTGGGGGAAAAAAAAAAAAAATCAATCCTTAGAACAACAGTTTCAATTTTTAAAAATAGTGGTAAAATCATGGTTCTTTTTCTCTCTTTTTCATTCAGTAAGAAACATGTATGGGATAGTAACCAAATATAATTATATACCAATAAAATCATCTTATCTCATTCTAAAAGATGAAACCTCATTATACAATGTTCAGATTAATTCCTGTGAAGTCTCCAGATTCAGGGAAAATGCAAAATTTTGCCAACTGTATTTAAATGCAAGGCAACAAACTGTCATCAGATAAGTAAAGATAAAGAAAGGATGTCAGGCCCAGACTTTGCTGAGCTATGCTGGCTGGGCATCTGTCTGTATCACTGGACACTTACGTAAAAACAGTGCAATGATGGGATTCCTAAGAACACCGTATGACTTTACCATCATACAGCATGTGGCCCCAGCTGGATATATGAAGACCTTTTGCTATTTGAGTAGCAAAGGGCATTACTAAAATGGCAGTAATATGCTTATGTCAGTCCCCAAGAAGATGTCACCCTGTGAAGATAAAGTTTTCTTCACTGTGGTGTGTCTTTAACATGAATGCCCCATTTTCTGTCTATCTGCTCTGGGTCCTCACTGAAAACACACACACACACACCACACACGGCTGTCTCTCAGAAAGAGAATTTATGGGCAAAAGGGAAGGCATAGAAAAAAATCTACTTTGACAAAAGAAATCAGAAAGTACAAGTTTCTGCCATTTGGTAATCTAGAAAATGGAAGGTGATTGTATGATGTATCTGTTTGTCCTAGGTCAATGCCAAATATTCAAGGATATGCCATTCCACACAATGGGCTTAATATCTTTTTCTCTCAAAACTGTAGTGGTGGGCTCAGGGGTACAGCATGTGTCTAGCATGTGTGAGGTGGTGGGTTTGATACCCAGCACCGTACACAGAACAAACATAAAACTGTAGAGACTTTTGCCTAGGGTTAGTGGTAAACTTTTTAACTGCCACTGTTAAACTATCTAAGTGCCATAAATAAAAAGCCTGATATTTTTGGATAATAACTTTGAGCATAAAATCATTCTAGGCTTCTGAAAGTAGAAATATAGGGCTTTCTTCACTATCTACATTTGAACATGACATTCCAATTAAAATAACAATGTTTGTTAAGAATATATGAGAAACTAATATATACTTACTTTATCACAGAGACCACCAAAATTCTATTCCCAAAACAGACCCGTAATATTTTCACAGTATAAAAAGTATCACAATACTATCCAGGCACCAGTGGCTCAATCCTATAATCCTAGCTACTTAGGAGGCAGAAATCAGGAGGATTATGGTGAAAAACCCAGCCTGGGCAATTAGTTTGAGAGACCCTATCTCGAAAACACCTAGCACAAACAAAGGGCTGATAGACTGGCTCAAGTGATAGAGTGCCTGCCTAGCAAGCATGAGGCCCTGAGTTCAAACCCCAGTACCACTGGAAAAAAAAAAAAAAAAAAAGAGAGAGAGAGAAAAAGAAAAAGAAAGTGTTACAACATTAGGTGACATTTATACCTAACAAATTACGAAACAAATTACAAAAAAAGAATCCAAACAAATGTAAATCACTCAAATGCTACAGGTTCTGATGGAACTTACTGGATTTTAAAACATGATGTAAAGATGTAACTATGTATAATTTTTCTTTTGCTCATCAATAATACCATAAGGGCTTTCTAATTTCTGAAACATACATGTAATTAAGGATGACAAAAATCTGTGGTAGTTTTTGTTTGTTTTTTCTCTGGTTGAAGCTGGGGATTGAACCCAGGGCCTCAAGAAGGCTAATCATGAACTCTACAGCTAAGCCTGCAAGCTAGTTTATTCATAGAATTACTATATGAATTTTTTAAGTCTTAAACAAGGTTTTTCTACTTTGAAAATATCTACAGGATAAGTTCAGTGGCCAAATATAGTTTTATACCAACAAAATAATCCTATCTTAATTCTAAAGGATGAAACCAAATCATGACGTTCAGATTCGTTTCTATGTAATTTTAAGGTAAAACAAAACATGTGAAACTGTATCCAATACATTTAAATGGAAGAGAACAAATTATAGGTCATTAGATATGCTTTGGAAGTAAACATTAAATGTCATACCTTGATTGTAAAAAGCTCTATGTGGACTACTCTCCAGAGTCCCCTATATGGATTTTGAACTAAAAACTACCTATAATTAAGCATAATGGATCTTTCTAGTTACCAGGAGTATGTCTGTATGGCTGGGTTTTTAAAAATCCAAACACCTGGCAAATTGGACAGTGTCATTTTCTTTTTTCCTCTGGTGGTTCAAATCTAGAGAAAGAGTAATTTTAAAGAAAATACAAAATGTTTATTTTTTGAAATGATCATTAAGTAGTAGAGACTTGCAAATCAGAGTCCTTGTAAATATAAAATATTGAGAGAAATGGTAAAATCATACCAGAAGTCTTGAAAGGATGGGGCAAATATACAATCCAATATGTTACTTCCCTCACTGGAACCAAAAGCCCTCCAACTAGCTTATCTATAAAACTAGAGTCATTGTCTGATTGTCTTTTTTTTTTTTTTTGTAAATAGCTCTAACTTAGTACAGTTGTGTCAGTAACCGCCCAGCTGTTGTCTGGTTATGCCATATACTGTGCAGTGACACTGACTGTTCCACGTCTAGCAATAGTCACAGCACGGGGGATGTGAGGAAAGCTACTTTCTTTTCTCCAGCATTAGTGCTGGCTCCATGCCACATGCAAAAGAGAGAGGTACATGGGTTCCAGGGACTCAATCATTGATTAAAAAATATTAAAATTACAGAAGATAGGGTTTTCCTAGCTGGACAGTTCATTTCCATAAAATCAAGGAAGTAATGGAGATATCGGCTCTTCCTGGTTGGTTCAATAATAAAAGTGGTAAAAGCTGCTAACCCTCAGGTTCTAGGCTTCCTATTACATATGTACATGGCCAATTCACACTGAGTATACATGCATGTACACATCTTTATCTGAGCCAAACTATTCTTACACTCTGTACAAAGTCATCTAGAATCTATTTATTTGGGCTGGAAAGCCACTTAAAATGTAACTTCCCACAAGGCATCAAACTTGTCATCTATCAGAGGGCCTAAGTGCCTGTCCTTAAAATCACTCCTTTAGATTAAGGCCCATCTTCTAAAAAGACCAGTTAAAGTAGAATGTTACCTGAGTACCATAAGAAATTAGCTCATCAACCAATGGCTGAGCATGAGTATAGATTAGTTTTTCAGGTGTGTTAGCTGTCATCTCAAGAAAAGAAAAAAAAAAGAGTCTGAAAGAATGAGACACAGCTCTGTTTTGAGGAGAAGAAAGTACACTGTACATTGAGGTGTAGATTTAGAGCGGGTGACTTCAGGGCTCAAGTAGCATCCAGGAAATGAACCCAATACAGACATCACAAATTCCATGGGTATACTTGCAGTCCTTCCTTTGTTTGTAATAAACCCTTCTGCTATGGAATAAGATGAACACCTGCAAAGTATCCAGGTCACTGGAGTTACCTAGAGAGGCAACACACTACTACTCTTGTCCAAATGTTGCTATGGTCTAGAAGGCACGGCACAGATTTTCTAGGACTGGATGGCAATAAAAGGGAAAATGCAGTTAAGGAAGTGTGAGTCTTCTCTCTCTAATACAAGACATTTAAGCAGGGATACTGGGGGAAAATACATAGGCACAATATATGCCTAGAGCCTTGAAAGCTGAAATGTTCCTTCAAGGTGCTGTAATTGATACATCACTATTGCTAGGATAAGTTCATTTTGACTAAAAGACTAGTACAGAAGCTCAGAAAAAATTACTCCATTTCTAGACTGCATCTTCAATGGAAAATAAGTAAATTAAAACATCAGGTGAAAACAGTTATTAGGAAATAAGCCCATAGATTGGTAAGGAGGAAGAGGCAAATTTCAAGGGAGATAACATTAAATCCCCCACAATAATGACAACAGTGGCTATTACATTTATAGTTGTGCCAGAAATTAAGTACACCATATGTTTAAATTCATTTAGTCCTCTAACAACCCTATGAGATCGTTCTAATAAGATCATCATCCCATTTGTGAGGAAGTGGACCCAGAGAGGTAAAGTAACCTGCCCAAGGTGACCCAGGCATGCCAGGATCAGGATTCAGACCTGAGCAGTCTGGCATTGGAGGCCTAACACCCCACAAGAGTGTCCTTGCAGACACTCTTGCCGGGCCCCATAAAATACAAGGAGAGGAAAAGATTGCAGAAGGAGGAGGATGAAGATTATCAAAAGCATATAGAAAATAAGCACAAACACAATGGGAAGCGAACAGTGAGCTACACAATTTTCTACCAGCCTTGATTTTTAAAAAACTGCTTTCTGCTTTAATCACAAGTTGAGAGATACTGAATAAAAAAGCTTATGAAAATGTTTTGTTGAAAGTAATGATGGAATTGTATCTACATGACCACTTTCTATTGAATTGGCATCTACCATTAAACAATCCCAACTGCTGCCTCTCATGATGAAATCCACACTTCACTAGTGTGACGAGTGAAGCCCCAGGATGAGGTTTTCAGTTCAGGAAAACTTAAGATATGAAAGTCAATTTAATTGCGGAAATAACCAATGTTTGCAGTACCTGGAGATGATGATGCAACTCTCAATTTCTATCACCCCAGTTAGCAGCTTTCATAGAACCTCTCCCCTCCACCTTCTCCCGGAAATGCAGAAAATCACCTGCACGGGCTGGAGGACTTGCACCTACTGCCTCATCAGGAAAGAGGCCGGCTGTCGGAGCGTATGATCTGATCAGCACAGGAGGTTAGCTCAGTAATGCCAACAAGTGGGAAGGGCAACAGGACAAAATTCTGATGAGCCATACCTAGCTCCTTCTGAATGTTGTCAGGGACTCCTGTAATAGTCTTTCTCCTTTTGACTTTCTTCGGTCGTCTTACCAGAGTGTCTGTGTAAATTAGTGACCGCCGAAGGCTGGCCTGGCGATCGAAATTCTCCCCTAATGTAGAGTAGTAGAACAAGCAAAGCAATGTTATTTTCAAGCAAGCTGACACCATGCACTTTCGTCCAGAGGCTGGTTGTAAAATGATAAGAAGGAATTAATAATGACGTTAGCCAGTCATAGGATGATGAATGCTGAAGGGTGAAAAAAGGAAGGAAAGCACATTGTCATCAGAAGGCTGATTTCCAATTTCTGGAGTGTGTCCTTCCAAAGGACGCACCTTGATCTCGTTTCCAAATGAGCTGCAAGTTTGTTAATAACGCCCTTCAAGAGTGATTCTGTTTCATTTAAAAAATGAAGCACAGAAATGTCATAATGAGAACCTTAAAGTACAATTAATGTACACTAATAAAAAAAAGAATCACCTTGCAAGTGTTTCACATAGGGCCTCTGGTCACCAAAATTCAACCTTTCCATTGCATGGTGATGGCAATGAATATATTTTATTCATCTGGTCATCCAGCAGAGACCAGCATAATATTTCATGTGATGAAAAAAGAAGACATGGAGCTTTTGAGGAAGCTGATGATTTGGATAGACCAGAAACTGTTACAGTATGAGGTACAGCTATAATGAAAAATGAAAAGCCTTATGATGATAAAGTACCTTTCCCACAATGAGACCCAGTAGCACGGCTGTTATCAAAGTTGAACTGTTCCTTTCTGGCTCATAATCTTTTTTATTTTGGGGGTGTGGGGGAGGGATGAAATCCAAGGTCTTCCTTGCACATCCTGGACAAGCGTTCCACCACTGAGCTCCATTCCCAGCTCCACTGTCACTTTTAAAGGTTAATCTCAATTCACTGACATTTCAGGTCACAGTGTTGCAACAAACCCAGAATGCAACATCTATGACTTAATTTTCTTTCTAGAGTACAAGCTTATGTGGTTAACACACCATGGGAAACCATAAAATGATAGTTTGTAACAGTTCTTGATTGGTCTGCTTTAAATGACTTGCCACTTTGATTAAAGGAAGTTTTATAGCATTGACCATTTTACATGGCTATTCTCTTTAAAAAGAGATTTTAGAAAATATGTGTATACACATAAATCACATTCATCCATCATTCTATGCATACGAAAACTATAAAAATGTTCATTCTTGCTTAGTAATGTGGACACATTCAAAGTGGGTATGTTGTAGACCATGTCTCTTTAATTTGTTGGACTAAATTGTGAACCCTATCTAACTTCAACCTGCTGAGGAACAGACTTGAATAATAAATGCTTGCAAACTTGCAAATTCTTGCAACTTTTTTTCAGAATGGAAAAAACCAGAAATGATTGAGAGAAGGCCTGAAGCACCAGAAGGCAGCATTGCGAGTAAATGGGTCACTTATGTGCAGTAGAATAAATGATGCTTAATAAGGGCAGGACATAGTCAGTGGTTCATTAGCTTCCTGCAGCAGAAGAAAAGAAATCCCTTGCATTATGACATGAAGAATAGGTAAAACGTTAGTAGGAAGTTGCATTTTGTCTCCAGTTTTGCTTCCCAGATTAAAAAAACAAAAAAAAGCAAAACCACCAGAGCTCCAAGGAAACAAACCATATGTGGATAAACATCTGACACACACCATCAAAGGAATGAAATGTTCCTTCCTGTGTTGTGACCTAAAAAGACTATCTCACCTGCTGGGCTACACATTTCTTGAGATAGAGACCAAGACTTCTGGACCTTGGACTCCCCTCTGGTGGTTGCCTAGTGCCTGGTATGAAGTAGTCATTTAATAAGTGTCTACTGAATTCAATCACTCCCTTTTACTGACAAAGGGCATGAGTGAGTCCTGGTTACTATTTAGAAGTAAACTGAAGCAGCTCAAACATCAGCACAAAGCCAGTTTGCAAAAGCTGCTTAAGCATGTTTGCCTAGTACATGGAGCTTCTAGGTGGAAGAGCTGCTACCTCACATGGCACTTTTTACTGCCAACATTCTGTTCTCTTGAACTTTTAGAACATACCAGGTCTCCAGAGAACTGTAACTAAAGGGATTAAAGCAGCTTTCAGGCCAGGAGCTCACTGTGTTAACGTTTTGTATCTCAGTCCGCTGGGCTTCATTCTGCATTTGAAGTATTATATTTATTGGTACCTTTTTTTCTGCTGATCCTTAGTAAAAATCAAACTAGAGGGTCAACACTTGCTCAAATTAATAAGCATATGACAATTTCCTACAAGAAGGTATATTTTTATCTCAACAATCATACAGGACTTTAGAAATATGCCACTTAAGGAGAAGGAGGCTATGTAACCTGCATCGATTCAACTACCCAAAGTAAAAGTTTTAGATTTATTGCTTCTCTAGACCAGATAAGAAAGACTAATCCTTTAAGAAACATATGTGTACGTGAATACACAGATCCAGAAAATAGAACAGTAACTACGTAATTAGGTATTACATTTAATGTTGGCATTCCTGCAAAATGTTAATGGCTCAATGAAAAATAAATTGCATTTTGACATAATGCAGTTGCTCATTTCATCATTGTCATTTGGGTTTCCTGGGTGGCATTTAACGGATTCCTTTTAAACACCCTGTAATTCACATCCATTTAGTCATCAAACAGGAGAGAATTAAAGCTTAGAGATATGACACTACCTTCCCATGCAACAATGTATTTCATTGCAAATAATTCTTTATTCCTGAAACTAGTGCCTCTATTTTCAATCTCCTGATCTCAAGATAATGCATTTCAGCCTGATTCTATTAAGATTGTCGTAGTGCATAACATAATCTTCTCATTTCATAATATCTTTTAGGCTTTTAATCATACCTAATTACATTTCTACTGCATTTAATGAATCAAATAACGTAGTTCTCAATTTCTTATAGAAAAATATGTGCCTAAGTATTTAATCAAGCAATAAATACCACATTTTGTTCTAAAAACATAGCTACTTTAAAAACAATCTTTTAAAAACATGAGCTAGGTAAAGGAGAAGCAATTCATGGAGCTCACCAGTGTTATTTATAAAGAAAATGGGTTAAAGTGTCATGCTGTTTCTTTAAGACTTAAGTAAAATAAATGTGAAAAAAATGTATGTGGAATTGTACCAGTCCCCATGGCTCATGCCAGTAATCCTAGCTATTTGAGAGGCTGAAATCGGGAGGATTGTGTTCGAGGCCAGCCTGGGAAAATAGTTCATGAGATCCCTATCTCCAAAATAACCAGAGTAAAATGGACTGGAGGAGTGGCTCAAGCCGTAGAGACTCTGATTTGTGTGCATGAAGCCCTGAGTTCAAACCCCAGTCCCACCCAAAAAACCCAAAAAAATGCATGTGGAATTGAAAATAATTCATGCATTTATTTATTAAATGTCTATGGAATTCAAATGAAGAATTCCAAATGTAATTTCCTAATATCCTGTAATGGTTCTTAAAAATCTTCAATAATTATCAAAATGTTATTAGCCTTACATGCTCAGCAATGCCATGGCAACAAGCTGGAAACAGCAATACCTCAGAAGAGAGTCAGGCTGCTATGGGTTTTCATTCTAATTGTTATTGGAAAATCCTCCTTTTTGGTCAGCCAATTTTGAGTGTTTATAGGCCATGTCTTATTGGACTGATTATCAATAATGACACTAGTCATCTATTTCCACATAATATAATGAAATGATTGACGTTATTAATTCTTTTTATCTTATGGTAGGGATGTTGGGAATTGAATCCAGGGCCTTGTACATGCTAGGCAAGTCCTAGCCCCTGAAGCCTGTTTTGTATTCTGTCCCTCCCCAAACCACTGACCAATGCTCTTTGCAGGGTACGGAGGTGAGAAAGCAGGCACATTTTGATTATCTTTTTAATGGCTCTTCTAAGTCTGTGAAAGATGATCTTGGAGCTTTATGTACCTTGTTATTTGTCACCTTAACACAGATTAAAGGCTGGTTATAATAGTCTACAACTTCAGATCTAGCAATTAATCTGACATTCCAACTGAATGTAACAATTGTAAACATTGGTTAAGTGGGAATGGATTTTTATTTAAAGATGGTGGATTTCAAATTATAGAAATCAAAATATAACATTATCATCCTCCTAAGATTTTTAAAATACATTTTACAGTTATTAATCACTTGATATTTTCAAAATTTCCCCTTCTCTTCTTGAAAAAAGGAGGTAAGAAAATCTATTGGAAATATCACAAAGTAATTATTTGTTCACTTCTAGTAACCCTGTAGAAGGGAATACACAATTTTTTTTCTTACTCAGGACCACATTTAGAAGATGTTTTTATAGAACCAAAATGTTATTTAAAAACAATTAAATTTAAAATACACCTATTAGATGAACAGTTGAACCATCAAGTTCTTCGATACTAACCTTTGGTGACAGTATTCTCACTAAAAAGCAACAGATATTTTACGTGCACACACAAATGGAGTTTTACTAGTTCCTTCACAAATCAAAGAGCAGGAAGCCAGACCACAGCTACTCACTTTCATGTATAAACAAAATACTAAGAACATATACTGCACAACAAGCCACAGCCACTCTCCCAAGGACATTCCGACTGTGTCTGCCCAGCAGAGCGTACCAGTTATGTTAATAGGGACCACATCAGCCTGGACTGTTTGGGCCTGCTGTCGCATCTTCTCTTCTGGTGTAGGCAGTGGCAGTGACTTGGTCCAGTTTGTCTGCGTATTAAGGTCACCTGAGGTTGGCGTTTTAGGTCTCCTGATGCCAATAAGTCTTTCCTCTTCTGATGAAGAGAGAGAACACTGCAGAGGAAAAAAAGAAATCACAATGTGTAAGTAGGCTGACAGGAACAGTTAGAAATACATTTTAGCTTTAATAATTAGACCAATTTAAAGGAAGCTGACGAACCACTCATGTTTAAGAACAGAAGCAATGATTTGCAAGAACACTGCTCATCCTCACATAAAGCCTTAATGTATATGATTCACTCTCACAGCGGTCTGTAAATTATGAGGACAGCAGGTTTTGCTGACCCACAAAATCCTTTAGGTTCTTCCAGTTTTCCTGATCTTCACCATGGTCAGAAAGCTTCTGGTTTTGCCTAACATTAGAAGCCTAGAGAAACACAACAGCTGTGGCCACTAGCTTCCATTTTTATTAAAATGTAGTTTTGCTCAAAGTAATTTCTCGTTTCAATCTTATTTCTTGAGGCTCTGACCTCAAGGAACATTTGAAAATGGCAGAGTTATTATTGTCCAACTATTTGTGCTCTTCTGAAAACTATCACTACGGAAAGAAAATCAATGTGAAATTGTTAAATTATAAGAAGCTGACGAAAGCTCGGCTCTGGGCCTTATCAGAATTCCATGAAAACATTTCTTGCTATGTCTGTTTTCATACAGATTAGCATCCTAACTGAACAGCACTTTTTCAATATCTTTCTTCACATAACACCTTAGAAAGTATAAGCAAGAAAGTCATGTTGGCAAGCATTTTATGATGGATGTCACAAGAGCTCTGTGACAAGGAAGCTCCAAGAACTCAAAATAAATGTGCCATACTTAGGAACAACAGAAAGGGGCAATTGGCTTTTGTGGGGAAATAGTTTATTACATATAATAAATGCATAACAAATGTTCTTCAACTCTAAAGTATTTAATCTGAATTACCACCCATGGAAATGAGGTGAGTGGACCTTCCCGCAGGGAACATCTGCATAACAGCATCACCCTAGCTACACCCTCAACAAGGGTAATCACTGGACAGCTTTGTCCTGCTTATATCTGAACTTTCTACAAAGGAAATCACACTGTTCTCTTCTGACTTTGTCTATCTTTAAAGGCATGTTTGAATGCCTTTCTGAATTTACTGCATGTTTCTAAGAGGATACATGGAAGAACCACAGAAATTCACTGGTTAGAAATCTCAGACTCCAAGTGAGGAAGAAAAGAAGGAAAGAAAGATAGTGAATATCTGTGTAGGAACAAGACACAACAAAAAACAATGAAAACTGTAAGTGGGAGGAAGGGAAAAAAAGCAAGGAAGTACAGTGGAAGGGGGTTACAGGAACTTAATCACCATGTATGCACAGGTATAACACCAAGGCACAAATCCCACTGACACCCAAATGATGAAAGACAAGAATGAAAAACAGGGGAGGGCACTAACAGAAGGGAGAGGGTAGAAGAAGGAAGTAAAGAAGGTGAATATAGTTGATTTATTTTTCTACATAAGAATGAAAATGGAATAGCTAAACCTGTTGAAATCACCACAAGAGGGGGACTAAGATAAAAAAGGAGAAAAATGGAGGGGATGAACCAATTTGGGATGTAATACATATATATATATATATGGAAATGTCACAAGGAAACTCCCTGTGTAGCTACCTTAAACAAAAATGTCATTTTTTAAAAATAAAGTACAGAAGGTAAAATGGGTCCAGTCTGGGGGTTGGTACCAATGGGAGTGGGGAGAATATAGGGAAGGGGTGAAGGAAGGTGACTATGGTAGAAATACTATGTACTCATGTATGAAAATGGAAAAATGTGACCTATTGAAACTATTCTAAGAAGAGGGGTGAGGAGGGATAAAGGAGAATGATGGGGGGTGAATTTGCCTAAAATATATTGCAAGTGTTGGTAAATGTTACAATGTACAGAAATATGGTAACAACAACAAAAAAAGAAATCTCAGACAGAAGAACACTGGCATCATTGTTTTTGCTACTAAAGTTACCTTGCTGCAAAACATCTGTATTTATTCTGCTACTACTTCTAGAGCACCACAAATCTGGAAAAAGCTACAGGGATGGGGCCCTATGCTAAGAATCCAAAGATGTAAACCTGTTCCAAACCCTTGATCTTTCCTTTTCTGTAAAGTGCAGCTACACTGACTACCTTCTGCCCCTACGGAGATGCTCTTAGGACTTAACGAGATGGTTCACGTGGATGTGTTAGGACTGTTAAAAACAGTGGTGATGGTCACATAAATATGACTTCAGACAAGCAACATCCTTGAAATTGACAAGAACTCATTTTTTCTTTAACTGCAAGGAGATTAACAACGATTTTTTAAAAAAGCACTGTGGAAATAAAATATAAAATACATGACTAGATATTTCATTTTTAAACTTTCCATTCTTAATATATAAAACATGTAAGATGATCATCTAGTTTCTTTTCTACTAGGGAAAACATGAATTAAACTGACAAATATACTCAACTTATAAACTATGCATAGGTTACTGATGCCTTATCATATAGTAAATTGCACCTCATCCATTCATATTTGATCTGACTCTGTTGAAATGGCTACAACTCATAGATTCTTGTAAGATAATCAAAGGGGTTTTCGGGGCTGCAGAAGTTAAACCATACTGATGTAAATCCATTACTTCCAGCAGGTATGACCTACAACACGTACTCTCTACCCATAAGGTGCATGCGTGCGCACACACCCACACACACGCACCCACACACACACACACGCAAAAATTAAAATGAATTTTACTTGAGAATTTCATGACAGTCTGTACAAAAGTCACATGAGTGAAGTTGAATCTCAATCTAGTAAGCTATAAATTTACTCCAGTTTTCTGATATATACACACACAAATGATTTTCAGACACCCTTGAAAGAAGCATCAGTTCTAAGGCTGTAAGAAGCAAATCCCCACCAATAGAATAAAGGAAGAAAAGTGAAGCTCCAAGCTGACAGGAACAGAACAGCTGCTTCCTGCAGCAAGCCCTCCTCTTCCACGTGATGTGCACTAAGGGATGGTAGGAAACCCTGCTCCACTGTTCGCATGCATCGTAATGGGATTCACCAGCCCCACTAACCTACTTTTCCTTTGGTGGCTGATGACATAAGAATTGGTAATGCTCACAATAAAGCTGCACTTCCCTGAAGTCTTGGTTGCCATGGAATGACCACCAGGGATTGCCTCGGTATGACAACTGACAAAGAGGGATCCATTTTTACAAAGTAGACGGGAGCACTGTACAAAGTACAGTGTACAGAGTTATATGCAAAGCATATACAAAGCCATATGCAAATAGGCTGTCGCGCAGTACCACAGTCTACTAAAGAAAAAGCCCTTCCTCCCTCTGTTTATAAATGTAACAGGGACACAGGAAAAAACCTGCTGCATCTCAATGCTAATACTCCAGAATGACTCCATTAGGACAGAATGGACATGAGCTGGGCTGAGCCTCCCAAAAACCTGTGTTACAGGCTTGCTTGCCAGGGTGGTCCTATTAGGAGGTGGTGGAAAGTTAGGAGGCGGAGCCTAGTGGGAGGTTCTAAGGTCACTGGAGGGGCAGCGCCCATTCCTCTTTGCCTCCTTAGTTCTTTGGCCATGAGGGGAGTGGTTTTGCTTTGCCACCTGCTTCAAGCATGATGTGCCACCAAAGCAATGGGGCAACCAGTCATGGACCAGAACCTACCAACTGTGCGCCACAATAATCTTTTCTCTTTATAAGCGGATTCTCTCAGCTATTTGTTTTAGCAGTGGAAAGGTGACCAATGCAATGTGGGAATGGTCAGAATTACTGCATTTGCCTCTTATTTTGGCCCCAGTGCTTCTGCCCTTGTTGTCCGACCTCCTCTTCTCCTCTCTCTGCAGTAGTTTATTCTCAATACAGCACAAAAGGATTTTTTTTAACAAAGTAAATCAGATCATACTGCTCCTCTGCTCAAACCCCCTAAAGTCCTTACTATGACCTACAACACCCTACTTGATCTACCAGCTGGCCCACTGTTACCTCTCTGTCCACATCTCCTACTATTCCTATATCAGCCACGCCACTCTTCATGTCATTCCTTGGGCAGTTCTTGTGCATTCCTACCTCAGGCACTTTGTACTTGCTGTCCTCCCTCCCACCTGAAATGTTCTCCTTGTAGACATCTACCTGGGTAGCACCTTCTTCTTCAGGTGTTTACTCAGGAGTCCCCATCTTGTTGAGGTATTAATGGTTTACCCTATTTGATGAAAACTTCTCCCCAATATTTTATATCCTTCCTCTCTCTTTTTTTTTAGTGCATATCATTAGTATACATATATTTTCTTTATCTCATTTATCTCTCCCAACAGACTGTACGCTTCATGAGGCTTAAATCAGAGTTGCATAGAAAGCTATTTCAAAATTATAGTGTTACAAAGGTCGCCATTTAGTAACTGAGTGCCTTATGCCTTGTCCTGGATTGCAAATGTCATAGGAATGAGCTTGTTGGCTTTGCTACATAAAAGAAAAAAAATGGAAGCTCAAAGAAGGAGGAAGTGGGAAACTAGGACTAGAACCCAGATCTGATGTACCCTCCATAAATCCCTCTGAAAACCAGTGTAGAACAACTACTTGGAGATATTTATAATAAAATACTAGGTCTTCTGGTTTAAAAATAAAATCTCCTTTTACATCTCTAAATAAGAACAAAGCCTTTTAAAAAAATCTATGAAAGGCAGCAGTGTGGTGTGGCAGATGGTATAAGAGTCAGCAGTGTCACCTTCCAGCTATGTGTTCCAAGCAACTCCATCTTCCCACGTAGGGAACATAATGACCCAAGCAGAGATGACATGCTGCATGGTGACAGAACCCCACGACACAGGACAACTCACCGTTTTTTCCTCTTTTAAAAATATTTACTTTAATGAACACTGCCTCATTTTCAGAACTTAAATGCAGCTTTTAAATTTGCCAGTTGGTCAATAATGTCCACCAATACGTCATACCCTAGTCCCAAAAGGAATGGGGAATCACAAATGAAGCTTCGGAAGCCATGCTTTCTCATTTCTCACATCAAATTGCTTTACTTACAAAGAGAGATCCTGGCAACTCCAGCAGTTATTTTGTGGCACTTGGTTCCCACAAGCCCTGCATTTCAGAAACTTTTTGGTCCTGCATGGAAATCAGAGAAGCTCCTCCTGCCAGGTAGGCACTGAGGTCTGAGATGTAGTTTCTTTGGCAGAGCCATCAAGTGACCAAAAAGTGGACTTAACTGTGAAACACAGTTGCCATTTAAAAATTTTTAAAATTTGCCATTTAAAAAATAAACCTTGCTTTGCTTTTTTAAAAATTAGAAAATTGAAATATAATCAGAGGTAAACTTAGCACTTATTTAACAATTACTGCATGAAAGTAGATTAACAAATGAAACTGCGTAGAGCACTAGTGAGGAAGACAACAACATGCATCCCGGTACTCTCCACAGGACACCTGTTTTCAGCCATTTTTCACAGAATTGAGTTCCTCTTATGTTGACTACTGGTTTTCAAGATCCTACAGTTTTACAAGGCGCCCATGCTTGTGCAGTTATTTTTGGTTTCTGCCTTTAGTATTCTTAGACTTAATTCTGTCCTTCCTGGTCTTTTCCTTCCCCCTCCTGCCAACAACAACAAAAAAAGCAGGGGTGGTAGAGAAAGATCCACACAGCAGCACGGGTTGTGGCCTGACCAGCAACTCTGTGATGACCCACGAGCAATGTCCACATGCACGTTATTAAAGAAGTCCAGTTGTTCATTCTCTCCCTTGACCGCAAACCTAGTCCCTTTATCAAAAGCTCTTGGCATGCACTAAATTAGAATATTTTGGATTTTTAACTATCTCATATAAAATGATCTTTTCCTCAAAATAATGAAGATACTTAATTGGAACATAAGTGTTTACACTGATAGTAATATTTATTTATTTTTCTAGTACTGGGATTTGAACTCACTTGCTAGGTGGGAACTCTACCACTTTGTGTGTGTGTGTGTGTGTGTGTGTGGTAATGGGGTTTGAACACAGGGCTTTGTGCTTAGCAGGCAGGCGCTCTACTGCTGAACCACCCTACCAGCTTTAGTTATTTTTTGAATATGGTCTTGTATTTATACCTGAGCTAGCCTGGATGCCAGTCTTCCTACTTATTATGTTCCCCGCGTAGCTGAGATGATAGGTGCATGTCACCACAACCAGCTACTGGTTGAGACAGAGCCTTGCAAACTTTTTTTTTTTGCCCTGGCTGGCCCTGAACCCTGATCCTCCAGATCTCTGTCTCCTGAGCAGCTACAATTTACACTCTATAGTAAAGCAGTGTTTTTGATCTAAAATTACATTTCCAAGACACATCCATGTGGCTGTGTGAGCTAAAAATTCATTTGCTTCTTTGGGGTATAGATTCTCCTCCAGTAGGGACCACATTTATTTATCCATTCTTTTCCTCAACAACTCAAAACTCCCCAGAGAGTGTTAGGAGACAAGGGCTGGAGCAAAGGACTCCACTCCCCATACAGCCATCGGAGGGAAACGTGGGCTTTGGAGTCTCAGATGTGGACTCTGTAAATCCTGGTGTCACTGGCTTGATTGTGGCAATGATCTCATGTGACTACATATGTCAAAACTTATTAAGTTGTACTTCTATTTGTTGGCACAGGAGTTTGAGCTTGGGGCCTCACACTTGCTTGGCAGATGTTCTACCACTCAAGCCATTCCACCAGCTGTACTTTTAAATATGTAAAATGTAGCATAATGTGAAGTTGTTCTTTCAAAAGAGAAAGATCCTGTTTCAATATTTAAAATCTATGCGATTAACCCGGGATATGGCGATCGGGAGGATTGTGGGGCAAGGCCAGCCTGAACAAAAAGTTAGCAGGACACCCAGCAGGTCAGCTGGGTATGGGGGTGTGTACCTGTGATTATGGAAGAGGGAGAAGGATTGTGGTTCAGGCTATCTCAGGCAAAAACACAAGACCCTATCTGAAAAATAACTAAAGCAAAAGTAACTAAAGCAAGCACGAGGTGCAGTACTGCCAAAATAAATAAATAAATGAATACAAAAGCAAAAGGTATGTGATCTTAAGCAAGTGACCTAACTTCTCTAAGACAGAGTTTCCTCGTCCGTGTGATGGGCATAACTGAAGTATGCTGTCTGGTAGCGGAGCGTGGGTCAGCACAGTGTCTGGCACTGGAGCCTTTCCATATGCCAGAGGCTTGACTCAGAGATCAACAAGGTAAGGGGCACTTTCTTCCCATCAAGAGAAGGCAGATAGGCACAGGGCCTGTTTCCAGTGTATCAAGATGTGTCTGAGAGACACCAACAAGTCATTGGAGACACCCTCATTACTTTGCATGCATAAAGTCCTGGGTGTGACAGACCCCAAGTTTTCATCCTTGACAGCAAGGGGTCAGAGTCACAGGGTGTCATTGATTGCAGCTCAGTAAGCACACAGAGCCAGCACTACCCACTCATATCCACTGTGTCCCGGAATTACACAGAGAGACAGAGCAACAAACGATCACATTTATTGTCATTATTTCTAGATTGTAAGATTCATTGGGCCAGAGACTGTGTCTGTACACTGACACTAAGCAGCACTTACCTGGCTTTGGAATAAAGAATGAGAAGCTAGACAAACAAAAAGGTGGAAGGAGAGATGACAAAAGCAGGCTTAAGGAGGGAGAAGGAGTTTGGGGGTTTTAGTAATCTTGTCCTTTTAGTTAACCAATATGGTTCAGTGGAAAAAAGTGGGGGTCCTCCCGATATGAATAAGCTGCTGTCTAGCTTTGTGACATTGAGAAAGTCACTTCATATTTCTGAGCCTCAGTATTCAGATCATTATCATGAAAGCACCAACTAGTACAATCTATTTTATGGGAGATTCTTGTGGAAAGTGACACATAATTTGAGGAAAAGTTTTCAACTTGATCCAAGGTATCCTCCTATAATTATAAAGTTAGTAAGTCATACAGTGTAACCATTGATAGAGATCTACATACAGGTGACCTATGAAGCAGTGATAACCAGAAATTTTTCAGTAGCTGCTAAACCTCTCAAATTCATTGCATTGGACGGAAATACTGTGTGGGTGGAATAAAAGACAGGATGATTGGGAAAGTGGCCAAATGTTCATAAAAACAGACATTGTCTATTGTGCTCTTTTCTTTGATGTCTGGCTTGAAAAACCAAGCAGTTTTAATAAAGCCATCATCATCAGAGCATATACTGTGTTCCAGGCATTGTGCTAAGCACTGGACAGACAGTACTTCACGTCAGCCTCACAGCACCCCTCTGAGGTGGGGAGGGTAGCTGTGTCATTTATTATCAAAACTGGAACACCTTTTTTTTTGAGTGGGGGGGATGCTATTAATAATTGCACAGGATAGCAGCTGCACACCAGGGTTGTCCTGAGTCAGCTATACATGGTTTCTATCTCTTCACATGAAGGGAACAAAGCCACCCAGAGTGGACAGGTGGGGAAGCTGCCCCAAGCCTCTGCTCTCCAGCATCATGTTCAACGAGGTGCACAGTTACAGCAACAAGCCTGCTGCCCTTTTCTGCAAAGTCCCCCTTTGGTTTAAGTATGTCCTTCAACAAAGCCTAAAACAGACCCCAAGGGGCCAGTTCAAAGAATAACAGGAAACAAAAAATTTCAGGTTCTATCATTACCATTAAAGGTAACCATTTATTGCCAAGATTCCAGTCTAATTCATCTGTTTGGGGGAGAATTTTACACAAGAGATTGAGTAACTGGTGACTGACATCCTTTCTCAAAGACAATGGGGCCTCTGTGAATGTTTCCCAGAATTGGTGAGCACACCATCAAACACCTCCCCCACAATGGCAGATGAAGAAATCCCTATCAACTCAGCACCCATAACTGAACTCCCTTCAAACACCTGAATAACCCCTTTGGCAACACCTGCTCTGCACTGAAAACTGAAGAAAAAAAGCCAAGACGAACAAAAAGCAACAACTTACTCTCTGATTTCATAGTTGAATAAAAAGGTATTTTTCTAGGATTTCTAAATCTCTTTGCTGAGAGCTTTTTTTCATGCATGTTTACTATTTAGACGATATACATATAATTAAACAAATGGAAACAATTTAAACAGTTTTTTCTTGCTACCCTGCACGAACAATTTAATATCAAAGATGTGTGTGGATATCATCAGCAAAACACCTTTCTTCATACCATACACGATTATACTGTCCTGCTTTGGTAAGAGTTTTGCATTAGAATAATTAGGGTAATTATTCTAGGACAATTAGCCAGAGTAAATAGCCAGAACAGATGCACCGCCCCCTCCCCAGGTTCTCTTTTCTAATGTATATGTCCTTAACCTTTGCCTTACCAACAATTTTCATTTTAGGGGAGAGCTCCTATCCTAAGCTCAAAAGGATGCTTAGTATCTGTCAAATGCAAATTAGGTGCTTTTCATTACAAATTGTAACCTAAGCATTTGCTAAGTCATGTGTGCTTCTGGAGAGTCTACTGTTCTTATCACCATTCACCTAGCTAGGAAATAGAAAACGTTTTCCCAATAGACTCTACCATACGAGATGATGTCTACATGTTCTATTTAAAATGCTCCTAACTGTGACAGTGGGAATATAGTATTCCTTATGCCTTAAAAATTGAGTTGCAGTTAGGGGTCTTGATCTTAACACAGAAGCACCATAAACTGGGATTGGAAGACTCTTCTGCATTTACTGGATTCCCACCTGATTTCCCATGCCTACATGGGATCCACTGACTCCAATGAAGACTTGGGTCCATTGCTAGACATTCTATTCTGTTTTTAATATTTTGCGCTGCTGGTCTGAACACTCAGGGGCCACACTGGATGGATTCCTAACACCTGGTGCAGCCTGTTCTTCCTTGCTGCTCCTCTGTTCTTCAGCTTTCCCACCCACAAATGAACTTTTAGATTCAGCCTCTCTAGTCCTCTCCTTCCTCCTCCCAAAATAAAACAGAATGAATCCACTTGCCTGTTTATTGATGTCATGCTAATTTTATCAGTTAACTAGGGAAGAATTGACAGCTTTGGCACATTGAGTCCTCCAATCTAAGAATGGTATATCATTTCACTTATTGAGCTTTATTTGTGTTCTTTTATACTGTTTCAAAGATTTTGAAATATGGATCTTATATTTTCCTTATTATATTTATCCCTAGTAATTTTGCCTGCTTTTGTAGTTTTAAACAGATTTTTTTCTATTGTATCTTCTATCTTGATTTTATAAATGCAAAAGTTACTGATTTCTGTATATTAATTTTATACCTTAATACATCAGTGACTTCTATTATTTCTAATAATTTAAAATTTTTATTTTCCTTGCAATACCAAGAATACAAGATATAATGTACAATGAATAGTAACATAACACCAGTCTTTCCTGGTTTTGAACTTCTTATGTAGCATACAGCTTTTCTAACTGTGCTGGCTAGTTCTTCCCATATGTGTAAAATAGTAGTAATAATAGTGACTGACTTATCTTCTGTCTCATTCTAGTGAGCATGGCCCATTAAAAATTATATTGGATTTGAGGAGAAGGCAAATAAACTAAGTTATGGGAATATTCACTTATTCCTATACTATATTTTGTTTTTTTAAAAATAAGAATGGCTGTTAAATTGTACCTGGTCAATACATGGTTTTAATTACCTGATTTTCCTCCTCAGATTTCATATGACTAAGTGTGCCTATTACCTCATCTTGAACATCCTTGGATTACTAATAAAATAAACCCAGGTTGGTTTAGGAGTATTTGTCTCTTAATGAGCTGCTAGATTGTTTCCCAGTGCTTTACTTATGATTTACAAAGCCAATATTCTGAGTGAAATTGGCCAGGTAATTTTCTGCTTTACACAGTCTCTGGCAGGTGTTAGCCTCAGTGTTAAATGAATTCATTTAAAAAGAACTGCAGCTTTTCCTTTTTTAATGGTTTTCTTCCTTGCTTTGAAACAGTTGTGTTGGATTTAGCTACTCTTAAAAATCTTTGGTGGGACAATCCCTAGCCCTGCTATGAGATTGTTCTGGTAAAATATTCCCTCTCTTCTAGGGTCAGATTTCAGATACTGCATCAATCATACAATCAGTTTCAAAATTATCTATATTATTTTCATCTAACAAAAGATGATACAATTTTTGTTCATAATCACAAAATTTTCTGCTTCAAAAGTGTTTCAGTTGCTGGTCTGGGGATGTAGCTCTGTGGTGGAGTACTTGCCTTGAGGCCCTGGATTCAATCCCTAGCTCTCCCCTCACCCCCACTCTCCCACACACAAATTGTTAAGTGATTTCCTACTAGCTATGTAATATATCAAACTCTGACTTATGCACCTCTGTGTTCCACCCCCAGCCTCCTTCCTCTACTACTCCTGTTATCACTTCTGGTCTAGTTCACTTGGTGGGTCCTTAGGATCTAGAACAATGCTTGGTGTACTGGAAGTGCTAAATAAATGTTGAGTGAGTGAGTAAAAGAATGAATGAATGAATAACCTAGTCAAAAAGACCTCAGAGAGCAATCTTATTCCACTCTCCACTTAGCCTTGCGGGGCCTGTAGAAACACTGCAAGTGGCAGAGCAGAAACCTCAAATTCTAACACCTGGAATGTTACCATCTCTGGACTCACTCTTCCTCACCACTCACGTCACTACTCAGCTATCTCTTCAGTTGCCTGTTCAATAGCCCAGGTCAGAATTTCTCTTTCACATGTTACTAAATGCCAAACACTTACCGCATCAGGCTACATATGGAACTTTTTTTATTCCACTTAGTTCTCCCTAATCTTCCAAGCTGTAAACCTCTCTAGACAAGGAGATGTATCTATTAATCTTTGCCTTTTGTGGGATCGGACATAGAGCCTTTATTGTATTGCCTGCTTCCTCTTTCTACAAGGTTCTTCTTAAAGGTTTGGGCATGGCTCACTCCTTTTATCCCAGTCACCTCTTTGCAAAGTAATGCCTTTTCTCTTAATTAGAATTATAGCTTCCTTTACCTCCGATTTGTTTTACTACAGAGCACATGTCACTTTCAAATACTGAAAAATCACTTCCATGCACTCAGTGTCTCCCCATGAACTCAGAATTCCATTGAGGGCAGGAATTTCTTGTGTTTGGTTCACCATTACACCTCCAACACCTAAAATAGTCCCTATCATACAGAGATGCTCAATAAATTCTTGTCTCACAATTCTAAGTCTGTGCTGAAAGAAAGTCTTCCAGAACACATGGAGGAGGGATGAGGAATGTATTGCAGCCTAAATAACTTACCAGTAAGTTATTGGTAAATAACTTGAGAGAAAGGGAGCATGAGTGTGTCATGTGACCTGGTCACTCACATTTATAAAGACTTCTGATTCAGGACAAAAATTAACTTAGTAATAATTACTCAATAAGCAACTGTTGAAAGGATGAACCAGCTAAGCAGTCAATGGTGCACTAAATATGGTGTGGGGCCTTACACGAATGAAGCCCTTTGACCTGATGACATTCATACCTGTGTACGAGAGACCTATGCCAGAGGCAGGAAAGCTCAGTGCTTCAGCATTTACTTTCACTCCAACTTCAGGATCTTTGTCAATGAAAACAGTGCTAAGCCTTATCAACTTGATACAGAGAAGAAGAAAAAAGCATACTCTTTGGCAGAAAGCATTGGAATTAATCTGACAATGGTGAATAAACAAAAAGATGGAGATTGTGTTGAAGGAGCATCAAATTGGATGTGCAGTACTGGAGTGGCAAGTGGGTCTTTTGATGCTCCAAGAATGAAGAAATTGTATCAGTTAACAGAACACTAAACTATTTAGCCCAATAGAGAAGAGTATAGAAAGGAAGGATGGCAGGAAGGGAGGGAAGAGGATTAAAGTTTAATATGACAGTGTAATTTATTAGTCGATGTTTAATAAATAGAAAATGCTATCTAATTAATACTACATATTATATAATTCAAGAAAGGTGACACTTATTTTATTCTGAAGCAAATTTCTTAACAAACTGCCTTGAGATGACATTTAGTCCTAATGATTTAAAGTTTTTTGACTATACTTCAACTTGATTCTATATAACACGAAAAAGTTCACCTTCAACATCACTAACAAAAATGTTCCAACAATTTAAAAATGTTTTCAAGCAAGAATAAGTACTAACCTGAATTAGTACTTGTCATAATTTTATGATTTTGCTAAATCAAAAATGAGCAAAAGTTTATGACAGCAAAGGAAGTTAGGATTTGAAAGTGGCTGTTTGCATCTCCAAGAGCCCAAATACAAGAAAGGAAGTGCACACGGTATGCAGACACTGTGCTCAAGCCTGTAACCCGGAAGGCATCTGCAGAGAGCCTCCACCACTACTCTACTCCATTTGACAAAAAGAAGGAATGTGTGGGCCCAAGGAGAGCTTTCTATGGTCCCACTCTGGTTCCTGGACTAGCAAAGCCAATGCTACCAAGTCACATCAAGGAGCGTGTTATGGAAACGTGTGCTTACTGGGATGTGCCATGGCTTTCATATCGTACAAAGGATGACATTCGTATGTACACCTTCACATCTGTCCCCACCTACCACTCATTGTCAGCATGACCCACATTTGAAGGAGGCAGGGTCTGTGGCAATGGCACACAGAGTAGACAGGAGTCCACCAAGGCTTCATTTCCCTCAGTTCAGCGAAATGGTGAGTAAGTACCTAAGTGAGAATTTACAAACTATGCTTCCATATAATGCTACCTTACACCAGGGAAGCACACACACTTGGATACTCACAAGTATTGTGCAATCGGCTGTACCCCGATACCGCTTCTGGCTCACTGGACCCAGCATAAACCTTTCTCCTCCCCTGAATAAAGAGTAAGACTGAGGTCTATCTGGAGGAACCAAACTCTCACTATACAATTCACCTTCTGTTTTGCAACTGTCTTCACATATTTAGTGAAAGGGCTAGCCTCTTGTGTGGAAAACTTCCTGTTAAGAAGTAGAAAAAACAGTCTGTGATAAGAAAATGGGAGTGGAAAAGGAGGGAGTCCAACCAGGACCCCACGCAGAACTTAGGAGCGGTACCTTTCGGTTTCTTTCTGCATCCTCGTCTTGGTCCTCGCTGCCCAGTGGGCTGGAGTTGGCTGCAAAGGTGGGTCCCTGAGTGTAGTACTGAGAACTTCGACAACCATCCTGCCTCAGCTTGTCACATTCTGCAGGGCATGGACAGAGGGGACAAAGGGGCATTAGAAAGTAGATTTTGTTGATGACTCTTTACCTAACTTTTTCAGTTATATTTTCCTGGGTATAATAGGATTCCAAAATAACAATAATGAAAACAATAATTAAAAACAGGTAAGGATGACAGAAGCACCTACAGACCATGCCCCTAGATGGATGTTAAGGGGGTTATCTTTAGAGCTCACCATGACTCTCTGAGACACATACAACCATTACCTCTACTCACAAGAAATCAAAGGTTAGTGAATTAAATTATTTGCTCTGTAATGTTATACAAGTGAGCAGTGGACTCAGAATTATAACTCAGGGTCTTAATTACTGCCCTATAATTTTTGACACAAAACAACTGATGGTTATTCCACATCAAACAAACAAACAAACAAAAAACGTAAGTGATTCCCATGTTCTGCTTTTCTCCCAGACTCATCAGCTAGAAGTGACATTAGACATGGATTACAATGCTCCCGTTTTATTTAGCAATGAATTTGTGTGTGTGTGTGTGTGTGTGTGTGTGTGTGTGTGTGTGTGTCTGTTGCGGTGCTGGAGTTTGAACCCAGGGCCTTGAATATACTAACCAGAGGCTATACCTCTGAGCTACATCCCAGACCTTCAATTTCATCTTGATAGCAAACAACTTGTTAATATGTGCAATTTCCTATGAAACCAGGTGCCAGCATGAGACAGAGACCAGAGGACTGCCTGGCACCCTGGGTGGAAGGTAACAGGGACGTGTGGCAGGCAGTGCCTGGCAGGGGCTGGGGCTATGGGCCATGTGGTCCAAGGGAAACCAGTGCACCAGCCAGTGGGTGAGAATGATTCTAATGGCCTTTTAAAGCAGCAAGAGATTTCCTTTAATCTGGGCACATTAAAGAAGCATTTTCCCAGCAAAAGGATTTGCCACAGGGTTCCTTAAATATCCAGCTTTTAAAAGTAACACAAAATGTGTTCGGTTTGGGGAAAGATTTTTCTTTATGCGGTTTTACAGAACCACACACCTAAAGGCACAGACCTAAATTAAGGCCTCTTCAGAGCTCCTGTCTAACACAGGACCTGTGGCTCTGTCCCAGAAGAGATAAGCACTCGCTTCAGTGGAGATCAAAATAATAGACTAAATTTTTTAACATCCAGAGAATAGAAAGTTCTCTTTCTTCTTTGCTACCCCACAGTGGGAGTGGACAGAGAAAGTTTCTAATTCAGAACTACAAATCAGATAAAAAGATTCCCAGGGAAATCGTCACAAGAATGCAGGAAAATGTCAAGCTAATTGAACAATGTCCATGCAATCACGACAGAGCTAAGCACCAGAGCACTTACTTATGGGCTAAACACCTGATGGTCCGGGCTGGTGACTACTAGTAAATATTGGTTACAATGGAATTAAAACACACTTCTAGAACACAACATATTTTTAATGACCTAATCTAACCCTTTATGACAAGAACTCTTACTACCTTTTCTCCAATGCTTATCAAGTTCTCCCTCTCAAGACAATGTTATTAAAAACAGGATTAGCGGTTTCCAAATGGTATTCTTTGTAGAGTTCTGGGATTCTGTACATATGTACTTTGATTTTCTTTAACTACCTACCTTATAGCTAGGATAAAAATAAAACAACTCAGTTATTACAGACCACATTTTAACACAATGGTGAGCAAATCATTAATTTGTGCTGCTAAATTAACTGTCCTGTGGGACTAAAAGTGAGCTATTCTTGTCATGTCTGCAAAACTGAAATCTCCTATGCATTACGCATAAAACTTGCACAATGAACCAATATAAACTCTCACCACTGGCACCCACTTATCTACTGGGCTTTCAAATACTTGACAAATAAGGCAAAAAAAATAGGCAGAAGCCAAAGCCTTTTAAACTAAGTCGTTTTGTTGTTCAAAATCATCTTTTTTTCCCTCACTAATTAACCATATAAGAAGTTTGAAATTAAAAAACTTAGTATCTTTCACATATCATTTTTAAAATTTTGTTGTATGTCTTGGACATCAGATATGATTGTGTTCAAAACAGATTTCTTCTCCCAGGGCATAGAAATGGCTGGGCTACACCTTTGCTAAGGGTGATATTAGTTCTGATATTTTTGGCAGAAATAGCCAAAATGAATTGACATGTGTTAAATCTTATAAGACCAAAATACTTCAAAATTATTATATACGTTAAAAGCATGAAAGGCTGGCAATGATTAGTGCTGTTCTTCTAGTGTGTGTCATCTTTTCATTCTTAGTTTATAAGACAATGAGTCTTTTTTCTACCATAAAGTTTATGTACATTAATGGTTAAGTTGCATTATAACAAGCAGGAGTGTAACAAATAAATATGACACTGGGTATAAGATTAAACTAGGTAGCATACATTTATAGCAAATGACAATTTTTTTCCTCTTACCAACTTTCTGAAACCTAGTAAACTCATCAAATTCCACTGTCATTATTCCAACTCTAGGGGAACTCTAGGAAAATTTCCTCTTGTCAAGTTGCAACAGATCTTCGCTTATAAAACCATGGCTTTGTTCATTAAAAACAGAGTTTATTGTCTGCAGAGTGAGACATGAGTCGGCACAAGCCATTATGAATAAACAAAGACTCCTGAAACACTAACAGAGCGTAACTACAAGGCAGAGCCTAATTTAAAGCCAGGTTATGCCAGAAACAAGACTAGAAATAAGATCCTAAATGTAATAGAAGAGCTATGTTTAACACATACTCTTGTTGCAATAGCAGTGTAGAGTAAAACTGTTATTGTTCTACAGTAGGCCTGCAATAAAGATATCACTGTTGGTTGAGGCCTCTGGTTTCCCAACTACAAATTTTCCTCACCTTCCCTTCATGGGACACACACACACATACACACACTCACACACACAGGTTCTTTAGCACAAGGAAAATGGGCAAACATTTCTTAGTAGACCACAGTTTTAAATATAGAAGAAAAACATGAGGTCACAGAACTAAATGGTCATTAACCATCTCATGAATTTCAATTTAAAAATGCTAAGAAAATCTATAGCAAGAAGCTTAAAGAGTGATTTTCAGAATAATTTTCTCTATAGGAAATCCCTGTTGAATTTCCTCTTTCTATGACAGTGTTCCTAAATTTACTTCATCAGTCACAAAACACTAGAATATATAGCCATTACAAATAGTTCCAAACCCTCAGCTGAAAGAAGTTCCTTTCTTGCACAGTCCCCTAATCTACCTAGTGCTGGCATGGCTTTGCTACCCATGGTGACCTGAAGACTGGGCAGATATAAGCTCCACCTTGACCTGTATTTGTGTGACCCCACAGCAGTGCAATGAGAACATGGTGCTTCTTACTCTGGGTCTTAGAACTTCTTCCCAGAAGTTACAAGGGTTACATTCATTCCAATTTCACTGGATGAAACAAGTTGAATGGTTATACCTAACTATGGGGACAGGAAGTGCAATCCTAACTCTTGCACAAGGAGGAAGAATATTCCAGAACTCTAATGACTCCACCAAAGGGATGACCCTGAACCTATTCCCCAGACTCTTGTTACTCCTTCTCTTAGCATTTATTATTTCCAATTCTTGACTTTGCAACTATAATAAGAAGCTATGCTTTTATATTTTTGTAGCAGGAGGTTAATTACTGGTAAGGAAACTATGTTGAAGAGCTGTCTAGTAGTGTGGGGACCAGAGTAGGAGAAGCCTATGAGGACATAAGCACAGTTGTACTCAATATTCTGCAGGCTGATTTTGGCACAGCCCCAGCCACAGAATAGGGCAAGAGTAAGATGTAGAGTAGCTGCTTTTCCTAAGATGTTTATGTCAAATAATCTGTAGACTGAGATTTGGCACAGCCCCAGCTGCAGAAGAGAGTGAGAAGGCAAGATGGAGCTCAGCTGCTTTTCCTAAGTTATTTATGTTCAGTGAAAGAAGTAGAAATGCAGATTTCTCCTGTTGCAATGTCACGCCCCTCCCCAAGAACTGTGCTTCACCTCCTTGCTTACCACTGGGTATAAAAGACACTGAGGCTTTTTGATTTGGGGGGGCGGGGGTTGGTTGAAGGGAGGATTGCTGAAGGGAAAAGAACTGCTGAAGGGGAATTGCTAAAGGGGAATTGCCAAAGAGGAGTTGATAGAATTGGTTGGCAGCTTGTGAAGGAATGGCTGCTGAATGACGCAGCCACTGTTGTTTGTCTGCAAGTCTGAGGGCTGAGACTTTAAGAAAGCTAAAGAGAGGACATGGGACAGTGCAAGCCTGCTCCAAGAACTTTATTCATAGGCTTTAGAAAAGCTAAGCTAAAGAAAAGCTAAGACAAAACATGGGACAGGGCAAGTCTAAGCAAAGAGACATTAAAGAATAGAAAAGAAGCAGGATTTTAAAGACTTTAGAAGCAAGGTTTTAAAGAACTGTAAAGGAATAAGGCCTTAAAGAATAAAAATAGAGAAGAGAAGCAGAGTAAATGAGGAGAATAATAGAGAAAAGAAGCAACGAGGTGGTTTTGTGTCTCCAGCTAAGCGCCCAGCAACCTGGCCCCAACTTTCTGTCTGTCTGTCTATCCTTTGTCCTTTCTGCATCTCCTGTCACCCCCAGTTAGCCCCAGTTAGGTTCAGTAGTAACAGGAGCAAGAGATAGCTCTCTCCAAAGTAGCTGTTCGGAATCCAGACAGACGACACTACATACCATATGTGAAACCTAGAATGGCATATTAATCTCTAGGAGCTCAGATTCCACTATTTGGAAGAAGGACATTACCCTTTTGGAGAAGCTGTAGTGAGATTAATTTAACAATTATTTTCAAGTGTTCTGCTCTGCTCTGTTCAGGCACTATGTTAGACCCTGAGGTACTGGAACTTTGCACAGGCAGGTGCTCAAAACAACAGAAGAACAAGCACCCACTCCTGTCACAACTTATCACATAAATCACAACTGCTTGACTCTTTCAATTTTAAAAGTCAGGAACAAATTACAAAGCAAGATTTGCTGGCCAGTAGAATTCTTTACTAAGATTCTATAATTTTGCCAAGTTTGGTTATATCTTCACTAAAACATCACGAAGCTGTGAACATTTCTTTTCCTAAGAATGTAAGACACTCCACTGAAGCTTTCTCCCTGTCAATAGCCTTGACATTTCTAACTCCTCTCAATCCAAAATGCAGCTCAACTATTCAAACTGATCTAACTTCAGGATTTATAAAGCTCTTATGTATGCAATTAATATTACATGGCACATGCTTGAACGATTTTACACTACAAGGTTATCAACCAGGTCCTCAGTAAATGTATTTGACATATTGTAATCACTAAAAGCAAAGAGAAAAAAGTGGACAAATCTCTGATCTGAGTATGGTGCTCCCCAGAAAGGCATGTTGAAAGCCCAGGTACACATGAATGAGTTATTAGTTTGAAATAGGGTCTTTCCATGTATAACAGGTTAAAGTGAGGTCATTAGGGTGGGCCCTGTGTCCCTGTAGGAGGACCCTGTGCAGTCACAGAGGGAAGACAGCCCATGAAGACGGAGAGAAAGAGGTTGGAGTTACACTAGTCAATGCATGCTTAGGGCATCCATGCTAGGATCCTCCTCTAGAAGTTAAAGGGAGATGGCTCTGCCACCATTGTGACTTTGAACTTTTAGTCTGTAGGCCTGTCAATTAACAATAGACAATTAATTTCTGTTGTTTTAAGCCACTCAGTTTTATAGTACTTTGTTATGGCAGCCCTGGAATATTAGCATAGTGTGGAGCTAAGAGACACTAAGACATGGAAGAAATTCATGACCATCTTAAGGGAAAGGCCAATGGGTGGGTTCTTGGCAGGAGTCTCAGCACATGACAGGATGACACTTCAACAAGAATTGGGCATAAGAGATGCCCATTTGCCTCCCCATCGCTGTACAGCTCTGGGCAAGAAACAGCACCCACTGTTCTGAACCTCTGAGGTTCAGAGGACAGTTATCCTTTGTGAGGGAAGAAAGGGGCTGCAATAACAACTGTCAGTAACATCCTGACTGAGTGATCTGAGTGTCACTGTTCTAAGCACTTTCCACACAGTAAATCATTACTTTTCACAATGATACTAAGAGATGCGGAGTGTAACTGTCCACATTTTACATATGGAGACTTGAAGACACAATCCAGGGACTCCAAAGCTAGTTCTCCTTCTGAGAATAAGAGCGTGCAGATAGTATATTGCTTACGATGGGAAACTGCTCTTCATTTCTCTCTGTAGCACTGCTATGGTTTGAAAGTTTGTCTCTTCTAAAACTCATGTTGCAATTCCATTGCCGTTGTGATGGTAATGGGAAGTGGGGCCTTTCATTGATGTTTAGGTCAGTAGGCTTCACCCTCACAACCAGACTAACTCCCATTATCACAGGGGTGGGCTCATTATAGCAGAATTGGGTTCTCCCCTTTTTGTCCTCTCTCTGCCTTTTCATGTTATGATGCAGGAAGAAGTCCCTTGCCATATACAAAGATCTTGATCTAAGACTTCCCAGTCTTCAGAACCATAAGCCAAGAGTTTTGTTCACTGATGAAATCTGACATACCACAAAATGAACAAAGACAACCATACTTACAGCAATGTATAAAATAACACTTGTGTTTATCTAGCAAATCAATAAATTCAATTTGGGTTTTGGTGCCCTTAAATGCTTTTTTAGAAAGATTTTAAGTTAGTTCCATTGTAAAATCTTTCTGTACCTACCTTTTTCTTTCATAGTAAAATAACTTACATGCTAAATGACATGAATAAGAAAATGTTATTGTGAAGAATACTGGAGAGCTGGGGATGAAGCTTAGTGGTAGAGAGAGTGTCTAGCAGGCTCAAGTTCCTAGGTTCAATCCCCAGTATCCCCCCACCCCAAAAAATAGCGTATCTCAGGGATAAAGAAATATTAGTGGCTCTACCATTTTAGGATAGAAAAGAGAATCATTTGATCCCTTGTTTTGTAAGTTGTTTTTATAAATTGTTAAATTTATGTTAATTACACATATTAACATGCAATGTGAATTACCATCACCACTTTCCAAACCCCCTTACAGATAATCACAGTCCAGCCTCTACTGGTCTTTGTGCAGCCGCCACGCTTGTGAGAAAAGGAACTCAATTCACTGCTTTAAGACAGCTCAAGCAAATGCCACCCCTCCTTTGAGGCTGACCTCTGTTCCTTTCCACATTTCTCCAACCTTCTGTGCTACCCTGTATTCTTCATTATCACAGTGACAACATTGTAGCCTTAGGGACTGATTTCCCAGAACATTTTGCTTCTGCCACCAAATCACTACAGTCCTAGCTTCATTTATACACATCTTCCTTCTTCTAGGTTATATGCTCATCTTATGTCCCTTAGCTCTACTGTGCTGGACACAGTACAAAGGTTCTACCGATTTTTTTTCTCAGAGAACAGTAGAGACGGTTCGAGGTACAACAGAACTAAAGAGGAAGAATCAGAGTTCTAGTCAGTCATTAGGCCCTAAGACAACTGCAACTCAATCCTGCTTGCAACTCAAGTAGGATGACTCCAGGGGAAAGAACCCCCCTTGCCCCTCATCTATTAATTCAACAAATACTTCTTAAGCATTGACCAGTGGCCAAGCACAGCTACAGCAAAGGAGATTCCTGGTGTGTGAAGTCTGCACAGAGCTTGGGCTCTAATGAGGACACTGATAACAAACAGAAAGGCCCTCAGTGGTGAGAGGAAAATAAGGCTGGGAAGGGAGGAGGGAGGAGGGAGGAGGAGTGTGGGGCCCAGGACTTGCAGAGTGGTGACATCTGAGTAAAGAAAAAACGGTCTCTCCCTGAGAAAGAGTTGGAAGGCAGGATGATTCTGTCTCAGTTTAAGAAGAGGGGAGTAGGAGATGAGTTTAAGCAGGAAAAGGGGGAACAGCTGGTATAGGGTCTTTGGATTGCTGTAAGAACTCTGGCTTTATCAAGAAGCAGAGGGGTGGCCTCTGGTGACTTTGAACAGAGAAGTAACACACCCACACTAGCTTGCATCATCTTGATCTTGCCTCTTATCCCCACACACCAGGAATAGGCTCAAAATTACACAAATGGACAAATTCTAAATAAACCACACTAAGAGTATGAATGGAAGCAAGTCACTAACACTCTATCAATCACACTATCTATAATTTATCCTAAGTGATTTTTCATATCTATAATTCCATGAAAGAAAGTATACTACACATTGAAATTTTTCTTAAGTTTATTAGAAGGATTTTGAAATATAACCCGAGGGGGTGAAAGTTCCTAACTTAATAGATGTATAATAAGTATGGCTTACTTAAATAAGGAGAAGCAGCAACAGAGACAGAAACTGAATGCATATTGGGAATAATAAAAAATTGGTTTTCTATTCTTCAGGGAAATGAAACAGTAAGATGAGTGGATGCTGGAGAAGTTCACTGATTTATCACTCTGTGTGAGAAAGAAAAGAAAGGGAGTCTGATGAGCCAGGTAAGTAGTTGTTTTTCAGGTTGTAAAGTGGTAGCTCTGTGTGTGTGTGTGTGTGTGTGTGTGTGTGTGTGTGTGTGTGTGTCAGAGAGACAGAGAGAGAGAGAGAGAGAGAGAGAGAGAGAGAGAGAGAGAGAGAGAGAGAGAGATCCCAGGAAAGTTTAGAAGCTTTCAGGTCAAAAGCACAATTCTGGCATTTCACAACAGCGTAGTGTTCTAGACACACCATATTTTAAAGTCTGAATGTGATTTATTTTTAATGGTATTAAATCTTTTGCCATCATCTGACTATAATCCAAGGTCATTAAACATGGGAAAGACTCCAGTTTCAAAGTTAATTATAAAAATAATGGTCACGACGTGCTGCTTTGGGAGAATGCCCTACAATGAGCCAGTGTCTACAAAGTCTTTTTCTCAGATCACTGATTTTTAACACTAATACTACTGACACTTCCCTAAAAGGAAAGGCCTTTGCCTTCATTGTTTCATTTGTGTTTAAAGTAACTGTGTGGGAATTGAAGACAAGCAGGGATTTTATCTGTTCTATAGATTATGAAACCCAGGTGGACCGTTTCTAGGGCAGCCAGGTTCCTAAACATCTATCCCAGTTATTTTCCAACGATTATGAATAGCAGGGTGAAAGCCAATTCTAGCATATGTCTTAGTCTCCGTCCAGGTCTGAAAATACACCAGAATACGGCATTTATGTTGGGAAGAAAATCAGGCCCAGTCCAATGGCAGTACCATTGAGCTTTCAAGGAAGCACACAGGAAAAACTGACTGTGCTTTAATTTACTGGGTTTGGCAATACTGGGTAAGAGAATGAAATCTTACTGATTCTGTAGATAAGATTCTGCCTTGCCATTAATGCACAATGACTTTTCCAAAACTATGTGTAGATTTTCCATAATTCTTCAAAGCAGTTTCATTTCAATTGATTAAATTGTGTTCAAGAATCAACACACTGGCTCATGCCTGTAATCCTAGCTACTTAGGAAGTTGAAATCAGGAGGATCAAGGTTCCAGGCCAGTCCATGCAAAAATCAAGTTCCCAAGACCCCATCTCAGCAGAAAAATGCTGAGCATGGTGGCTCACAACTATGATCCCAGCGACAGCAGGAAGAGTGAAAATGGGATGACCGATCATGATTCAGGCTGGCCAGGGCAAAAAGTGAGAGCCTATCTCCAAATAACCAGAACAAAAAGGGCTAGCGGCCGGTCTCAAGTTGTGGAGTGCCTCTTACCAAACCCCAGTATGGCAACTATAACTAACTAACTAACTAAAAATAAATCAACAAACTCAAATGTAATTAAGAGTCTATAGATCTATAAACAAGTTGAAAAATTGTGTCAAATCTAAAAGATACTGTAATTTAATGTAGTTCTTTTCCATGGATATCTTCCTAGATAATTTTAAACTCAAGGATTTCAAATAAATATTCCCTTTTGGCTTATTCTTAGAGTAATGATTCATTCTTTTTCCCTTCCCCACTTTAATTTTTAAATTATTTATTATTATTATTATTATTATTATTATTATTATTATTGCGTGTGTGTGTGTGTGTGTGTGTGCGCGTAGGGTATGAACTCAGAGCCTTGTGCTTGCCAGGCAGGTGCTCTATCACTTGAGCCACACTCCCACCCCCTCTCCACTTTTGGAGTAACAGTTGTTATGCAATTCTATAGGGATACTTACAATGGCATAAAAACATATTCTCACCTATCCGACACTAAACTCAAATCCATCTCACAGTACAGGCATAAAGCCCTTAAGACCAGGTCTCCACCAATCAGAGTCACTTCAATGACTCTTGGTATCCAAAGGACACAAAACAAAAGGACAAAGTGAAAATGTCTGGCTTTAATGATTAAGCCCAAACCTTTCTAAAAGTAAATATCTCTTCGTACTGCCTATAAGACAAAATGTTCCAAGTGACAGAGTACAATTGCTTAACTGCAGGTGAAGAAAGGAAGGGCCAATCTGAAATATAACGACTATGACTCAGATGTCAAGGAAAAGGAAAGGGGGAAGGGGGCCTCCTAACAGGAATAAGTCTGCCTTTGCCTCAAGAAGGGTAATGGAAGTTATCCAGACTTTTGCTCCAGCAGAAAGCAGAGAAAAAGGCAGTCACATTGGTACAGATATTATGATTCTCCTGACAGGTGCTCTGACCAGCCATTTCTTTCAAAATCTCTGAATACTCTTCTTCCAGATAGCTGAGGCTGTGAAAAATATGGAGAGAACACAGAATAAACAGACAGGGACATCAAAACCCAGTTTTTCTCAAATCTCCTTTTGCTAACAGCCAGAGAGGAGCAGCAGTAGACAAGAGCTCAGACTGAAGAGGTGTGTGTTCAAATCCTGTGTAACATGCTGGCAGGACTGGTGGGTTCTGCCACAACCTTCCAGTTGTTCACAACTCAGCTGCCTGATTACACAGAGTTCACATAACACTCTATGGCACAGTGGTTCTCCAAATCAAGGGGTCTTAGAATCTCCTGGAGGGCTTGTTCCTTGACAGGGCCACTCCCATGCCTGCTCTGGTGTGGGGCCTGAGAACTCGCATTTCTATCAAGTCCCCAGGATATACTCATGCTGCTGCCCTGTGAGTCACATGACAGGAAAACTGGCTCAGAGGAAGGGTAACACAAAGTTAAAGGTGGCCTGTGTGATACCCGTTTGGGTGGAAGTGAGAAAGAAGTCTTCTCTACTTACAGAAGGTACCTGATGGCCCCCCAAAATGGGGTTAGAACCTTGATAATTCAAGACTTCTACATATTTCAACATGAGAAATGACAAAAGGTCCTACCTCCACCTCCCAAGAATCTGAGATTACAGATATGCACCACCACACCCAGCCTCTGTGAACTTTTAACACAAGGTCAGATTGATCCAATTAACAGTAATGAGTCAGATTACGTGACGCTTGAGTTCCAACCTCTCCTAAGAGGTTTCTAAGCCCTAAATGATCTGACTCAGTGCAGGTGGCTGGAAGGTAAATGCTCAGCAAATTCATCAAGTGAATGAATGATTACCTGTATTTGTTCGAAAACTTAATGCTTAAAAGGGTACTGTGATGAATGCCAGAAGTGCTAGCCACATCACTCACTAGTGGCATTTCCTCCTTGGCCACAATTTCCCCTGTTATTTCATAACCTGCCTATCTAGGGGGCAGTCCACATCATCAGTGTTTAAGTACACGTTGGGAGTAAGGACTGAGACAAACATCAACATGGAATGTAATGCCCTCCTCTTAAGTGCACCCTCCACACACAACTCAGATACTCGAGAAATAAGGATGAAGAAAGAACTGGAGGGAAAGGCCGAGAAACTGAAGATGACAGTCAGTGCTCAATCAGGATTATCTATCTGTTCAAGGAAATGTAGTCTTAGTAGAATTTCAGGGAAACAGTGTTATGGTTTGTATATTAAATGTATTGTGTTTAAATTAAGGCTTGGTCTCCAATACATTGTTCAAAGGAAGGGCTTTGGGGAAGTGACTGATCATGAAAACTCTGACCTAGTTAGTAGATTAACTCATAGATGGATTCATAACTGAATGGACCATTCAGAGGTGGTAGAAACTGTGGAAAATGGGGCCTAATTGGAGGAAGTAGGTTGCTGTGTCTTTGAAGGGTGTATCTTGTCCCTGGTCTCTTTCTGGTCACTCTCCCTGCTTCTAGTCACCATGACATGAGCAGCTTGCTCTGCCATGCTGCTCCACCATGATGTACTGTACAAGTACATCAGTACAGCCAAGCAAGGACTGAAACCTCTGACACAGTGAGCCAAAAGAGATCTTTTCTCCCTTAAGTTGTTTGTCTCAGGTATTTTGTCACAGCAATGGAAAACTAACACACTGATCAGATCCTAGATTTCATCCTAAGAGACTCCATGACTTTCTGGGCAGGCAGAACAGATATCACAGGAAACTTAGATTTTTTTAGAGAAAGCTCCCCAGTGAGTTTTGGGGAGTACAGTGGGAGAAGGGGCGAGGGCAGAATGCCACTTGTGAAATGGATGGATTTCTTTCCAAGGGAGACAGAATAATGACGAGCAGATTGCCTAAAAATTATTTTAACACAATTTCAAATGATTTCCCATTTCAATTTCCCATTTCAGTGAAATAAAGAGCCTAAGATCAAAAAGGTCACAGAGAGAAAATACACTACTAATTACAATCATCAGCTCAACAGTCAAAATGGAGACAAATTTGCTAAAGTATTAACACATACTGGAAATGCCCTGGGACAAAGATCTCCCTCACTGACATTGAACATCACAGGCAATCTCAGTTGTGTAAAAGAGTTATTAAAAAAAAAAGGTAACTTTGATTAATATCTCCCTTTCAGATGAATTCCTATTAGAGTAGAATAAAAACCTCCAAGAAAACCTTAGGCATTAAATACCACTGGATAAACAGTCAGCTTTGCCTTTCATTGCACACCATGGAAAAAAATTACTATTAAAATGTCATTTGCCATTACGGAAACCCAATTTTTAAAATTTCTTCTCTTCACATACCCAAATTAATTAAAAAAGACTTGCAGAAGTAAATGTGATTTAAATTAAGGTGGAAGCCTTTTGGTGTCCATGATTAATGTGAGTGTGCTATGACTTTGCAGGTTGTGGCTGAGCCGCACCAGAGCACAGCCAGGTTTGAGGTGATCTCATTTCATGTTAGAATTAGAAAGCCCTATCGCTGGCAGTGGAGGAGATCACCAAGGTTACTTAATATCAAATAGCCTGCAGAGATTCCCAGCCAACACAGAGACTTCAGCCGTTCAGGGAATGATAGCACCCCTTATCCACAGGACCTTCAATGTGGCATTTTTATGCTGCACTGAGTGAAATGTGGAGGCCACTCAAGTTACTTTATCAGGAGTGAAAAATAGAATTGCTGAGACAGCAGGCTGGCTAGGGATACAAAAACAAAACAAAAAGCTTTTGTCTAAACAATCCGTAGAGCTTTGTTAAGACCTGGATCATCTGAACCACTGTCTTTGTGAGTCTATTTTTGTGTGTTGGTTACCATTTAAACAAAACAAAACAAAACAAAAAAAAGGAAAAAAGTCTCTTTACCTATCTGAAAAAGCAATGAATTCATCTCCCCTTTGGTCCTGCTTTAACTTCCCTCTCCTAACTACATCGAGGAAGCGAACGTGTTCTTTCAGGGTTACCATACTTGGAGTAGTTTTCATCAGCCATCAAATCCAAGTAGAGAAGTTAAATAACCCCTTTTGTCTATAATTTCCATTCTGTTAATCTCACATTTTTGTCTCTGCTCTTGTCTTTTGTCTATAGAGGATCTAATCCCTTGTTTCACCAAGTTGAGCAACATTCCCTAAGGACAAAAATTCCAAGTCTAATGAATACCAAACATGTACGTACGTTAAAAAAAAAAAAAAAAAAAAAAGACTTCAACCCATTATCATTTGCCTTTGAAAAATCAACCTAATTAGATTCTCAAGCGCTGAGGAGAGAGCCCCAAATGAAGTCACCCTTTTCATCAAAGAACTAACAATATAGTGGAAGCCACATTTCCACCAGGCCTCCAATATCTAATGAACAACTTCAACATGATGACTTGGCTCCATCTCAAAACATGCTGCTCAAATGCCCTAAGACAGAGGTCACAACTTCCAAGCCTGCACCTTCCCCCCACGTTCACTGTCTTTCAACTGCTTTTTCAAAGGTCATGAGTGGCCTCCTAAAGCCCATTCAATGCTCTTTTTCTTGGACTCTTCCCATCCATAAGCACCAGGTGAACATCTCGGCCCAGTTGGCTTTTTTTCTTCCTCAACTGCCCTCTTGGTAGTTTCTCCTTCCTGAGTCCTCTAAAGTAAAGGCTTTCAGGTTCACCCTCACAACTCTTTACCCTTTGCTCTCCTCATCCTCACTCTTCTCATTCTCAGTTTCCCTAGTTGTTCCTTGCTTTGACTAGGCCTGCCTCTTGAGTTCTAGATGACTTCTCCAAATGCCTTCAGGGCCTCCACAAATACCATGGTATTTATAGCCTCTTGCACTGGACTGTGTGCTGGGGACCCATACAACAAGATCCTGCTCCCAAGAACCTTGCTGCTATCAGGTGGAAACATGGAAACACAATTCCATAGCAGATCATAAACTGTTTTAATGGATGGGTGTGAGTTTCTGTGGGAATGCGTGGCAAAGTGGAGATAGATGCTCCAGACTGTCTTGGGGAATTCAGCAGAGCTTTGTGGAACTCTAGCACTCACAGAACAACTCTCAAAGGGGGAGTAGGAGTTGGCCAGATGTGAGAGGTTATGGTTCAGAATGGAGAAGGTATGGATTGGGACATGTAGTAGCAAATAAAGAATAAGGAAAGCTACCATTCTAGTTAGAGCACTTTATCCTTCTATGTAAAGACACAAGGTGAAGAACTTGCCTGGAGGGTTAGAGATGGATGGGAGAGAGAGGGTGATTTGGTAAACTAGGTTAGACAGCAGGGGTCAGTTTGAGAAGGTTCTCCACTGCTACTGAGCTTAGGTTTTATCCTAGTAGTGGACAGGAGCTGGGAAAGAATTTTCAACTAAGGAGAGACACGATTAAGTTTATGTTTTAAAGACAACACCCAGGGGTGGTGTTAAGACTCAATAATACCACCATCATCAACTTTGTAAATGAGTTATTCATACATACATCTTATCTCACTGGCTGGCATTAAGCTCCTGGAAGAAAACATCAAAGTCATTTATCTTTGACTTCATTACAATATCCAGCCCAATGACTCACTTGCAAGATGTGCTTAGAGAAAAGTTTATTTCAACACAAACTTGATTTTAGACTACCCACTCTGCCAGAACTTATGCTCAGCAGTTATATCTTTGTGTCAATAAACTTCACACATTTCATCCCTAAATAGTTAAGTGCTGAGAGGCCAATCAGAATTTTATAGCTTAGAAGAGAATGTAGAGATTGTAAATTGTTTTCTAGTGAAGAAAACCAAGTACAAAGATGAGATGTGATTCCTGATGTCCCACAGCTGTGTCCCAACAACACTGGGATCAGAGTCATGGTCTCCATCTCAGTTTCTCAAAGAACACAACAGAACAAGATGTCAATTCTGCTGTGGTTGAGGGAAATGAGACAATTTTATTTCTTATCTCTGAGCTCAGTGGGCTTTTCTTGAATAATCTTCCACTCCCCCATCACCTCAACTCTATTCCTATTAGAGAATGATATAAAACAGCATACAAATGAGTATAAGTAATTTAAAGTATTCGCTTATAAAAAAAACTTAATGTAATTGTTCCTCAGCTAGCATGATCGCTTGTCCCTTTATACTTCAATTTTACTGAAGTATTCTCAGGAAATAACAGATTAGGCAAAGCATAAACTTTGTTGAAAATGCTAGCTTTCTAATATATTCATTCCAAACCTTTACTTTTCTTCCCTTGGAACCTGGACCTCTTCTATTTTCTTAAAGTCCATTGAGGTATGTGGCCTATTATAAACCCTAAAAATAAGCATGACACAATCTCACATTCCATCACACAATGCTTCTTTATTTCTCTTCCACTAATTTGAATGCTAATGAAATCAGGGGTGAATGAAGATTTCTGGAGCAACTGTGAAGCTAGCATTTTTAGGTGACAATGAGCTAATCTGAATTTCCTAACCAAATCTTCCTTGAACCATTAGAGTCCCAGGGTGAGCCATGTCCCTGTGAACTTTCACAAAATGAGGGCAGCTGATGAGCTATGAAAAGGACAGGTCTCCTCAAGTGCCCCTGGGCTCTGAGATCACAATAGGCCGACAGGGTACTCTTGAGAACCCTCAATTCTCTGGGCTTGGCTTGCCTGTCTATAGCAGGCAAAGGAGGGTTGACCAGAACACCCACTAGGCCCCTCTAGCTCTTGCCTTCCAGGTGTCTTTCAGAGGCTGCTGGTGAGTAAGGAAAGAGGCATTTGGCTCATGTGGATGACATAAACCTGAGTGTCATGTGTTTGTGGCATCGCTGTTATCTGACATTGCTCCTTGTTCTACTCTTCCTCCTCCTCATAGAACATACTGGGAAAGTGCACAGTGGGAACAGAGCACACAGGGAAAGCAACAACTAAATTATAACAGCCATTGGGGAAAGTCAGTTGAGAACCACACAATTATCTGTATTTCATCATACTTTAATTAAAATACAACCCTCCTTCCACAAACACATACTGTTTCCACAGTGAGGGGCAGATATTTTGAGACACTTAACATACTGAAATTCATTTTATTCCCATGAAAAGATATTATGATTTTTACAGATGAAAAACAAGTTCAAATTTGTGAAGAAACAAACTCAAAATTAAGCTCAGAGATAATACACCCAGAATATACCTGTCATCTAGATGTGCTCTAAGCGCTTGTCATTAAATGCAGACTTTTCCTATTAGACAGCAAGAACAGGAAGTTTACAGAGTTTAGGTCATGTTCTATATTTTGACCTTAGTAACAGTTATATGGATATTTGCCTTGTAATTATCTGTAAAAGTATACATATTTTTGTACTTGTCTGTTATATGTCATCTTTTTAAAAAGTGATAGGAGAAAAAGATGAAGTCAATGTGGTTAGCTTAGGGGGACAGACAGCTATCTAAGGCAGTGGGCGGCTGCATCCTCCCAGGAAAGCAAGCTTTCAGTCACTGTCCAGAAGGGTAAAGGTATCTCCACTGGACCCAAGACACACCGGCTGTTTGTCGTATCTCAGAGACTCACAGATCCAAGCCAGATAGATGTTGACACAGAAGCCCTTCATTCAACCCAGAGAGAAGCCCACAGCCTCTCCCTAGATGAACTTACTTGCTACTACTTTCACGGCAATGAAAGGTTCAAGAGGTCACTCTCATATAGTCTGGTTTTGTGAACTATCAGAGAAACTTGGATGGACCTACTCAGAAACTGGGTCCATATTTTTAAGAAAGGTATTCTATTCTTTAATGATCACCAGGTTGGCAGGTGTATACACACAATTGTTTTTAATCATTTGGCATAAGTAGTTATTTTTTCACATTGTAAATCCTCAAATTTTATCCTTCCAGATATAACAAACATAAATCCTGACTTCAAATGAACATAGGCCAAATTCAACACTCCTTCCTGTGCTCATACTTCTAATTCTAGAGTGATGGAGCAAGCTGACCTGCTAAAACGTATTTCTTCAGGAAAGAGCTGTGATTACAGAACATTTCTGGTGCCAACAACAGATGCTCTGCAAACTAATTCAGGAGGGAGTGTACACAGATACAGAGACGCACTGTCTGTTAAACATACTGTGAGAAATTATGTTTATCTCTCTCTCAAGTTGGGCTTTTGGGGGATGGAGACTTAGAAATGATGTCTTTATTTCAGCCTTTAATGGGCTCGTAATTGTCAACTGAAGTCTACAGGTGGTAAAGAAACAAACTCTGACCTGTCTGAGTCTATCTCCAGCTCTCAATTCTCCTTTTCTACTTAATTGGGACTCCTTCAGTAAAGCCATAAGCAATGAGGATAAAAATTCGGTTAGAAGAGAGTAACTTATCATCACATCTATCTCCAATGATGTTCATGAAGAGCTCAAACAATTATGGGGATAAAGGGTGTAGAATTCCTCCTGGAAATTCAGTGAGATGCTGAGCAAATTCTTCATGGAAAATGGGATCCAGCTTCAAAAATTTACTACATTTTGCAAGTTGGCTGTCTTTTGGACCAAAGAGCAAGACAGCTGTTTTAAAACATAGGTTAACATGTTTGCATTTTCATTAAATCTCTAGTAACAAAACAAGTCTACAAAACCAACACATTTGATCTAGCAATGTGGCCTCTAAATTTTATCAAGTTCTTCAGAGATCATCCAACAACAAACACGAAAGATCACTGCTCTATTTGGAGTGGGGTAGAGTGAAACTGCAAATGGAGATCATCCTGTTCCAGATGCCACATTCCATGCTACACATCTGGAAAGACCATCTCCTCTGGAGTATAGGAGTGGGCAAATGGGAAGTGTAGTGAGCTGGGGGGGTGAGGGGGGTCTCCCAGTGCTTTTCTTTTCTACTTCTTTCTCCCTACATGCCTGCCGTATTTTATCTACATTCCTATCACACACTGCCTGTTTATATAAGACAGCAAGTTCAGTCTTTTAATGTTAGGGACCTATGAACTTTCATCAGCTCATTTAAAAATTCCTGGCATAAAGCCAGACATGGTGGTACACACCTGAAATCCTGGCACTCAGGAAGCTGAAGCAGGATGATGGAGAATTCAAGATCAGCTGGGGCTAGCTACCTAGTGAGATCCTGTCTCAAAAAACCCAAGGGCTTGGGATGTAGGTCAGTGGTAGAGCACTTGCCTAGAATGTGCAAGGCCCTGTGTCTGGTCCTTAGCACCTCAATAAATTAATTAATTAATTAACCTGGCATAGTGCAGATTAAAATTGTGTCAATTATCTGCTTTTACTTACTAACTGAAACTTAGCTTTTTCATAAAACATTTCCAGCAAACCTTTTGTGCCTTCGTCAGTCCTTTGACCACTAAGCGTTTCCACATTACTTTAAGAAGTATATGCTTACAACATTTGGCTATTCACTTATCAGTGCTCACGGTATCATTTCCCTCTGCATTTTGTACTCATTAAAAGTAGAGCCTACTGTACTATAAAAGCTGATAGAATAATTCATATGAGTATTGATGATGATGAGAAAGCACCTACCTGTTTAGCATAAAGGAATGTGATTCCTTTCTTAAAATTATGGAGGTCACAGTAAGAATAAAAGGAGGAACAAAATAGGTAAGCTACCTTTCTATAGTTTTAAGTAAAGAATACTAAGGATGCTTTAATTTAAACTGATAACCTACATAATATTAAGACTTAACTGTGCATTTTCAGGATTGGATGTTCTATTTATTTTTAATCTGCACTGGTAATCAGGCAGTAGATATTCTGTACTTGTGTTTATCTGAGGTTGCTAAGAGGATGTGGGGGAAGTAGTACGTGAAGTTCTGTACTGATTAAAAGTATATAACGAGTAACCAAGAATGCAGAAGCTTGTCCCTACTTCATCTTTCCCACCACTGTTTATAAAATTATTATTTATCTAACCAGTTTTAAAATTCAAATTTTAGAAGTTGAGCTCTAAGAAGTTTCTAAAGTTATTAACTGAATTAATAGGACATCTCTTTGATGAACCATTTTAGGGAATTAAAACAATTTCAAAAATCTTTCCAAAATAAAATTCAAGTTTAGGCAAAACCAGTGGTGCTAGTTCACGTGGGGTACTGAATAATCAAAAAGAAAACAAAAGCAGCAAGGTCTATAGACAGATGTTTAATCTTCTGAGGAAGAAAAGTCCTGATCCAGAAGTTGAAGATACATGAACTAGGTAATGGAGCACAACTTCCTGGAGAGTGATCAAAAAGAGTGGGGCCTGAATGCTCAGACCCACACACACCTTCATGGGTGTGTTCTCTCAAGCCAGCGCTCTGCACTGGAGCTGGCAGAGAAATGTGAGCGAAGCACTGCCTCAGGGATTTGTCCTGGGAACAGTGCCACTCCACATTTTTATTAATTATTTAGTGGAAGAAGGTTAACTGTAAGTAGACACGTTCCATGTTGAATTTACATAAGAGAAACAGCTGGGAACTGAAGGATTCTGAAAGAAAGTTTGGTTTGATTTAGGTACATTAAGAATCAGGAGAAGGCAATGAAGTTCAAAGTACAACTCCAAGGTCATACAGATGAAATAAACTAACTCCATTCTTCTCACTTAAGCTTATAGCCATTAAACATATAGGGTTACTCTGACAAGATGAAGAATATCCTCGTATCTAGAGAGATCAATGCTAAATCTGTAAGGCACTGTAAGATACATGAGAAAATCTGCGGTTACAAGAAGTAAAGGAAGAAAAAAAGCAGAGCTGTGATCTAAAATGATCTATTTTCTTTAATTCCCATGCAGCAATTTTTGACCCATCTTCCGAGTATTTTTCACATTGTGATTTGTACTACAGATCTTTGACAGCGAGGACCCTGTCTTGGTATATTCTGCACTTCTACCACAATAATAGATTTCTAGCCACCAGTTGGAGGCAGTTTAGTGCAGCAGTTAAGAACACGAGCTCTACAGGAGCAGACTACACAAGTTCAAATCCTGGCTCTCCTGCTAGCTAACTTTGAGAATGCCCGCAAACTTTTGATCTTTGTGTCTCTATTTCTTCATCTAGGCCCAGTGAAAGGAAGTAGTAGGATTACTGTGAGGATTAAATGAGAAAATACATATAAATGGGCTTAGAACAGTACCTGGTGTTACAGTTAAGTGTTTAAGGGATGAGAGGTAGTAATCATCATGCTAGTACATTAAAGAATGAATCACTTAATAAATGGCTGATAACACATGATAAAAGCGAGAGCACACAAGTAAGGGGTGAGGATAGGTAAGACACCTAAAAAATTAGCTAGCATTTGTTGCCCTTAACGCAGAGAAACTAAAGCAGATACCTTAAAGCAACTGAGGCCAATAGGAAAAGGGGAACAGGTACTAGAGAAAAGGTGAGATCAAAAAGAATTAAGCTAGAAGGTAACACACACGCACAGGAAATTAATATGAGTCAACTCCCTGTATAGCTATCCTTATCTCAACCAGCAAAAACCCTTGTTCCTTCCTATTATTGCTTATACTCTCTCTACAACAAAATTAGAAATAAGGGTAAAATAGTTTCTGCTGGGTATTGAGGGAGTGGGGGGGAGGGAGAGGGGGTGGAGTGGGTGGCAAGGGAGGGGGTGGGAGCAGGGGGAAGAAATGACCCAAGCCTTGTATGCACATATGAATAATAAAAGAAAAAAAATAATAAATGGCTGATAAGTAAATAAAATTTTTCATAAAAATTAAAGGGGTCCTCATGCTGCACTTTTCTTATATCAATGACAGAAACGGACCCAGATTTAAGTATTCCAGTGTAATTTTCAAAAAGTCAGAAAAATAGCAAATACTTCTTTTTATCCATTTTGTCTCAAATATTGCACAGGAGTAAAAATCTGATAGAAGCAGCAGCTGGTAGGGTAAGAACTTGGATTTTTTTTTAAAGGTCTTTGCATTTTCCCAATGGTTTCCTCTTCTTTGAACCCCCATCCCCTCTTTCCTACACATTCATTCACTCTTTTTATTAACATCAGCAATAAGATGAAGTACAAGTGAGAGTTTTGCACGAACTACAAGAGTACACTCCTATATTTTCCACTGACCACTGTGAACCCTGCCCATCTGCCAGCAGAACCTATACTCACTCAGAGGAGCCCAGCTGGATGCTACCTGAGTTCCCATAAATCAAACCATTTAGCACTACTTCAAAGTCTACATATAGCTCCCCTTTCTAACAAACTTGAATGAAGGAAAACAAGCCACTAAAAAGAACCAGCTTTAACAAATTTGCCTTCAATACTTACGATGGTTTTTTAAAGGCAGTGGCAAAATTTCCCTTGGCAGGAGGGGTTTATTTGGATTGGATTAGTACTGGTGGTTTGAACTTGCTAAAGGGCTTCTAAGCAGTAGTGGGTTCTTTGAAGATAGATTTGCATATCTGCAAATGGGCAGGTTCCTCCAGAGACCAGAACATTTTGGGCATGTATTAAGTTGCATTTATGAAAACATTCAATGTCAATAGATCTTTTTTATAGAGATAATGATCAAATTTATGCTGTCAATTCTAACAGTCAGTAATTTGAGAATGCCGTCTTACCCCTCAATACTGATTTAAGGTTGAGCTTGGCTTGGCGGTGCAGATCCTCCACGCAGGGGGGTCTGGTGGAAGGAAGGAATACGTTCTCCTGCTGATGCCATGGAGCCGTGTAGTGGACTGTCCATCGACTCTCCTCATCGAGGTTGGAGACTGCTGCAGAAAGAAAGACAGAACAAATTTAGCTTCATTGGCTCCAAATTTGCTACATCCAGATAAAGTAGAGGACCACAGCTAAGGACCAGCAAGGAGAAATAAGCAAAATCTAATGAAATTTAATCTTATGCTCCAGGGGTACTGCCCACCAAGGTCTGTCTGTAAAGAGAAGGCTGAAAGTGTCCATCCACCAACAATCATGGAGTTGTCTGCTTCCCAGCATTTTGGGTCCTGTCCTCCTGGTCCTCCAGAACAAAGATTGACAATATCAATTATACAGACCTCCAATTCCAACTCAACTCGACCACAGAAAACACCAGTTATTGAACCTTCTAATGTCATTGTATCAGTAAGTATTACATTGTCTTGATGGAAACAAATATCCCACTAACAGGCTGAGAACAAACCTTTCCCTTCCACAGCATTATTTAAAAATATCACTGCTATAAACTCAATTAAAAAGTTTAAAAATGAGCATAAATATTCAATTGAAACATTTAAGTGGCATATCGAATTAGATGTGGAGATCCATTTGTAGTATAAAAATTTCTCTCATTTCTTGCTTTCATGGAATATTTTCATATTAAAATATCCTCTAAAAATTATAATACAATTATAATTTTTCCCAACACGATTCAATTCAATTACAATTTCCCAACACAAAAGAATCCAAAACATTAGAGGGGAAAATAATAGGCAATCCTGAGTCTAAATATCATCTCTAAAAATAATCTTCCTTTAATGCCCTTAGTCACCGGGACCTCTATTTCATTTTTCTTTATACACATCCCTAAGCTGGAATATGAGTGTAGCCTAAAATGAAACTGACAGCACTGAAAGAAATTATCATCAATTTGTCAATACTTTTTATCTATCTGCCAAATAATCTAGACATAGGAGAGACTAAAGAAATGTAAGAGAAAGCCCCTGGACTAAAGCAGAGGTTCAAGCAAGGTGACAAGTCTAAGTCCTGTAAACCCTGCAGATATTACAAATGTGAGTCAGAGGCAAGTCTTCCCTGGCTCTAACCTGTGCTAGACAGTCCCCACTGCAAATCTCTATTCTACAACATAAGGTGTCTCTGGAAACTCGATTGCAAGCCATATCCTCAAAGTAAAGTGAAAAACATGCATAAACTATTGAATCTATTTGAGCATGCTTAAAATGAATGAACTTGCCCTAGCACAATTACTAGGGCGATCATAACGCCAAATGCACTAACAGACGCTTCTAAATGCACTAACACGAGCGCTTCCTCGTGAACTCACTCATGTAAAGTGGGTTTGGGGCAGAGACAGTGAACACCATTCCCAAAGAGCCCCTAACTTTGGAACCATCACTAAAAACTGAGACTTTCCCTGCTCCTATAAACCTGCAAACCACTCCAGAAACCATCTTTCCTATAGTTACTAACTTAAAATCCTGTGAACCTGAAAGGATTTCTTAAAGGATTCCTTCTCCACAAATTGCTAAACAGGAAAATAAGCACTGAGAACTAGGCATCAAATTAAAACAGAAATGCCCTGTCTGCTTTCTGCTTATGTTTGATGAAAGCAGCATATAAATTAGACACTTCAGGTTCCACCCATTCTCCTGTTGAACAAATGTTCTGCGTGGTGCATGTTCCCACCAATCTTCATACATAAAATCCATGACTTCATTCTCATGTATAGTTCTGAGTCCAGCACACTGCCAAATGCTCAGAGGTCCCCCAAAGAATGTCCAGAGGTCATTATAACATTTATGCTAATGTCCACCTAGCTAAAAGATTTCTTCACTGTATTTCACAGCTGGAAGACATGAGAAATCGAAACTTTTCATCTTTAACAATTACAAATCGAATCCAACTAATAGCATCTGAGCCCACATAATCGTGACATCAAGCCCCAATACACAACCACCAACTAGTTCCTCTGAAAAAGCAGTTGTCTCTTCCATGGGACCTTGCTCTTACCAGGACAAATTTTTATCAGTCCTTCCAAAGACAGACAGCCTTGGAGCTAGAGAGAAAATGAACCCAGAGTGCAGGTCTTTGTGGCTTTCTCCAAAGCTTCATTTCCCAGAGCCCCTACCCCTGTACACATTTATCCAGGTTAAGTCCTTGATGCAAAAGCTGAACTGAAACAAACCAATAGCCACGTAAAAACGAAAGCACATCATTGTAAAATTCTATTTTGAAGAGCATGAAGAAGTACCTGGATTAACAAAATTTAAACCCACACTAAGTACACAATCAAACCATGCTCCCAAAGCCCAGTCCTTTACAATAATCACTGACTGGTCTAGACAGTCTGTCCTTGAGTTCTTAAATCCATAACAAAGAGTGCCAGGAAGTTGTAGGGGAACATCACCAGGAGAATGTGACACATTACACAGAGGCTCCCTACCTCAGCTGCCTGTCCAGCCAAAGAATCAGAATCCACAGATCAAGAGCTTTCCTCCTTCCTTCAGAAACTTCTTTTGAGATATACAAAAGAAGTGAAGCCAGTAAGATCCCAACCATAAATAAACAAGACATGCTAAGATCACAATAATACTGCCACAAAAGTCAGAGGTATTTCAACCACCCGGTGCAGAGTGGAGTTTTAATTCTGACCAATTACACTGTGTCATTCTCTAATTTATCACTCACAAGGCTGAAGGAGCACACAAAAAAACGTGCACACACCTCTCACACACAAACAATAAGAGAGAGAAAAGGTAATACTTACTTTTCTTCTTAAAAAGTTTAATGAAGGACTTGATCTTTGCATTAATGAATATCACCATTTCTGGGGCACCTACGTGTGGTTTTGAAACTTAAGTCACATTAAAAGCTCAGTACAGCAGGCAGTGACATGCTGTGCTCTTCCTCTCTAGTCGCTAACTTTCTTCCTCAGGTCTAATAGCTACTGCCATCTGCCTGGGCTGCTGTAACTCTGCCGTTGACTTTATTGTCAGGCGGTTATAAACCATTAACAGTCCTTGAACCTGAAAAACTTCCACTGAAACCTAATCTTTAAGACTGGGAGCAGCCAGTGACAACAGGCCTGGAAAGAGGAAGCCAATCACGGTCCTTATTTGCATGACAGCCACATCAGGCTTTCTGCCTCAGTGCTCATTCTCTCCACAGATCAGAAGTTTCTTCTCTCTGGAATCCACAGAAAAACTGCACATTTTCTCTATGGAAGTCAAGATGGAACAAATGTGTTCCCCATTTTCACTAGGCCACTGTGAACATCCAGCTCTTTTTTTACAGGAGCCAAAAAATCTGAGAGCAACTCCATGTTGATTCTTTGACTCTCCAGTTGATTTGGGGTGGATGGGATGTGAACTGATACAGGAAAAAAAGAACCAAACCATTGTTTTCTGACCACGCCCCCCCCCCAGGCTCTGCCTCCCACACCAAAGGAACATTTATAAGCAGCAAAAATTTAGAACGGGATCTCCAAGGAGCTGCGAATGATGACTTGGTTGCATTTTTATGCAAATGAGGGTGCCTGTCTTCTCACCCTTTGCCAGCGGTTCAGAATCAGCACTGCGAATTCCAAAGCACAATCAGATTTGCATCTAGCTGCCGCCACAATTCTTAAAAAAGCAGAGTACAGCTTCCCCACTCCAAATGAGAAATCAGTTAAGATCCTGACACCCTAACCATTTCAATCTTCGCTTTAAATATAATTATCCCCTAAGCACCTGACTTTAACAATTCCACAACAGCTCCTCCAGGAAGTGGTTTCAAATAAACATTACTTGGGTTAGTCTTTAACTTGAATATACTATATTGAGTTCTGGTTCTTTTGCCTATTCGCAATCATGCACAGAAAGCTGGGGAAAGGCAAATGCAGATGGTCAAATCAGAAACAGGGCATATAGGTGGGCAGTGGAAAAATATACTCCCAGAGGCAAAGGTTAGGAATAAAAACGTGAAGAACACAGAGCAGGTCATTTGAAAGGGGACAAAGGAACAGCTTCTCACGTCTCACTCCAGATACGCTTCATGGCAAAGTGCTTTTTGAAACAATTTAGACGACCTCTTATTTCATAGCTTTGGGCCAGGCTTGTAACTCAATGGAAAAATGTAATAATCCACTAATTCAAAACATTTAGTTTATAACAAAGGCTCTTAGTTGAAGAATAAAATTTATATTAGGGGCTCCCTCTAGGGAAAGCTTTGGAATGACGCCTCCTCAAATCTTTTTATCCCGTTTACTTTTTGAATAATAGCAAACAAAGAAAATATACACATTACCAAATACATAATTCCAGTTTTCCAACTTCTGTTCTTTCTTCCTTTACACAGCTTTACTAATAAGTAATTAAATTGCTAGATGGCAAATGAATAACAACTGAGGCTGTAAGCGAGATTATGGCTGCCTTCAATTGTGAGCAAAGTTCCCCTTGGAACAACAAATTTATCAGCAAGAGTGACCTTGCTCTGCTCACTGCATTGGAGACAGGCAGAGTCCAGAACAGAAATACTCCTCTTCACAATGCACAAGTTGTCGAGGTTAAATGTCACCATGCACACTTCCAAATGAAAAGGGAAAGTGTTCTTTCAAGAAAGCAAACCCTGACGATGCTTAATCCTGCAAAGCATACAGCTTTTCAGGTACACAACAATGGCATGCAAACATAAATGCATTCATTAAAAAAGCTAAATATAAAGCACCAACTAAACATGACTCTTCTATCTAGTTGGGCTGTATCACTGGACAGAAGGTGAGATTCCACCCTCAGGGAGCTTACATTGTCTGACAACAAACTATAATTGTATTGTAGACTAGAGGGTGCTTAGTGCAATGGGCAACAGAAAAAGTGGAGCAGAATAAAAGAGGGTTTGGGGGAGGGAGGAGATCGAGTCCTGCTCTATTAAATGCAGGTCGGGGTGGTCTTCACTGAAATGGGAAGATGTGACGAAAGACATGAAGAAGGTGATAGGTTGCATTTTCAAGAGCAAGTTATTTCTCAGGCTGTGAAATGCACTTCCAGTCCCTCGGGCCTCCTTAGAGAAGTGTTCTTTCTCCTCTTAGGAAATGAACTGTAGGGAGAGTCAAGCATGGAGCAACAGCCCAGGGCACCTCATCTTCTATGTTTAATTCCAGGAAGGTCCAGGTCTTCAGGTAATAAGTGAAATAGATGACCATGTTTGTTAATTGTGTGTGTGCTGCAAAGAGCTTATTAATTACAAAGTTTTCCTCAGTAATACTGTCAACTCTTCCTTTCTAGCCTATGTATAAGCAGAACAGGGAAGTATTTTATTATATAACTTGCAGGCCTCACTGTCATGATTTATTGAAGGCAGGACCTATTATTTGTAAGTTACTCAGTTTATACATTCAACAGGAAAGAGATGATTCAGGATACTTTTTTTTTTTTTACTGACATGTTCTCTTTTACATCCATGATATTTTCTTATTCCAGTTTTAGCCAGTCATATAGCAGTAGTAGAAGTAAGAAGGGAAAAAAAAAAGTTCTAGTATCATAGACCTGAGGAACTTGACAGCATAGCACAGCATCCTAGTGACAAGCCCAACCATGCACCCATCCCCCAGGTCACTGCCACTTGTTAGAGGAGGCACCTCTCTCTCAGCTGTAAAGTGGAGGTAACAACAGTATTTCTATCTGAGGGTTACTGTGAACTTGAAGGGTTCTGATTGATAAAGTCCTTGGAACAGTACCTGGTATGAGGTAAACACATGTTTACCAAACAGGTGAATAAAAATCTTAAGAAATAGCCAAGCAGTCTCGAGCTTAGAAACAGCCAGGCTTCATGAAGGGGGTTAGCTTTGCAGATGCCACAGTCACCTTCCACTTGTCTTCACTTCAACTGCCAGCTCCAGGAATGAATGTTCAACCCACTACCTCAGATGGTATACACACAGTATCTTTTCCATCTCCTAAAGTCTAAGTCTACTAGTTTAAGTTCTAAACAGTCACCAGTGAACTTCTAACTAGTACCAATGCTCTTTTTCTCCCCTCATCATTTTTTTCCCATTATGGTGTCACTAGGATTTGAACTCAGGACCTCATACTTGCTAGGCAGGCACTCTACCACTTGAGCCACTCTTCCAGCCCTGTTTTGTGTTATGCTTTTTTGAGATAGGGTCTCTTCTATTTGCCTGGGCTGGCTTCAAACCTTGATCCTCCTGTTCTCTGCCTCCTGGATAGCTAGGATTACAGGTGTGAGCCACTGGGCCTGGCTCCCCTCATCTTCTTAATCACATACTGCAAAGAGTCCAGCTCTGGAGCTCTTCTTTACTGCACCACGGCATACTCATTCCTTTCCTACATATGATTGTTCCTTCTCCAGCTTCTCGCCATCTTTAAAGATCTGGTCCTTACAATTGGGGATGTGACTCAGTCGTAGAGTGCTTGCCTATCATGGGCAAAGTCCTATTTGATGCCAGGACCATTAAAAAAAAAAAATCTAGTCCCTGAACCTATGTTCTCTGGATTTTATTTATTTCTTCTTGAAAGTTGAATGATTTTCTTCGTATAAGGCAAAAGTCAGCAAACAATAGCTCCTGAGCCAAATCCATACAGTGTTTTAAAGTGACTGAGAGAAAAATTTAAAGAATAATATTCTATAACATGAAAATTATATGTAATTCAGATTTCAGTAACCAATAATAAAGCTGTAAGAGAGCACTACCACACCCACTCGTTAATGTGTCATCAGAGGCTGTGCGTGGGCTGAATTGGCAGCTGGCATGGATGGCCCTCCAGCCAGAAGTGTTTACATGTTTACTGCCTGGGCCTTTTGAGAAGATGACTGCCTGCCACAGCTTCAGCGACTGCCTTCCAACACCTGTGCAATCCTCAGTCCTATCTCTCATCTTTGGGTTGTCAGTCCTTCAGTTCCACCCTACTAACCTCTACTCAAATTCCACATTATCTCAAGTTCAACATATCTTATCTAAGACACTTTGCTTTTCCCCAAATTGCTTCTCAGGAACTTTCTGACTTCTATTAGGGCAACAGTCATTACAGTCATTCTTTTCAATGAACCAGATGAATAAATTTAATCCCCATTAAAAATGAGAAAACTGAGATTTAAAAGCCAGTGTATATCAGAGCTAACAGAAAAGCCTAGGTGTCCTGATTCTTCTCTCACTAGCACATATCAAGTTTTGAAAAGAAAACTGGTAAGTATGCCTTACACAAGAGACTTTACTGAACACATAAATAATGAAAATAATGGAGAGCAAATCACTGTTCTGTAAAAATATTCTCACATGTTACAGAGGAAGAAAATGCTCTACGTTACTTGAATAATTCTGGTAGCTTAACCTGGTCCAAAACTTTGAAATTCTATTATCACTACTACCCTGAAATATTTGTATCCTTATTTACAGCTTTTTTTCCCCACATACTCCTTCACAATAATGTAATCTTACCTCTGATAAACATTAATTTTTTTTTCGTTCAAGTTAGGTATAATGATACATGCCTCTAGTTTCTCGGTTACTCAGGAGGCTCAGGCAGGAGGGGCACTGGAGCCCAGAAGTTCAAGTTTGAGACCAGCCTGGGCAACACAGTGAGACTTTGTCTCAATAACAACAAAATTGTCACTGACCATGCCTCCAGCAGTCTGATTATTTCCCAGGAGTAGGTATATAATATACCAGTAAAGAAATAGTGGAATTTTTTGCAAAGTAATACATACCCTAAAAATGTTAACTGTAACCGTGCAATTATGTTCAAGCATCCAACAATTGTGTACTGAGTACTTATTAACTTATTAGTGCCTATGTTAGGCATCCACGTTAGAAGTGAATCAGTCATGGTCACTGGGTTGGATATGGTGGCACACACCCATTACCCCAGGACTTAGGAGGCAGAGGCAGGAGGACCGAGAATCCCAAGCTAGCTTGGGCTGAACAGCAAGTAAGTTCCAGGTTTGCCTGAGCTACATAGCAAGGCCCGGTTAAAAAAAAAAACAAAAAAAATAAAAAGCCAGGGTTGGGGTGCAGCTCAGTGATAGAGTGCTTGCCTAACATGTGCAAGGCTCTGGATTCAATTCCCACCCCTACCCCCACCACCAAAACAAACCACAGCCATAGGAAGTCCACAGTCCAGTGTGGAAGACACCCAAAAGATAAAAATGATAGAACAATGAATAAGTCTACGGAGAGAGAGGACCATGAAGTTCCTGGGAAAATGACGAAGAGCCCTTTCTTTAATCTCAGGTGAAGGAGTGGAGGCGGGACAGAGTCATAGAGCACTCAGAGGTCTGCATACTTTGGGTGAAAACCCTAGAGTGTGGTGGGCCAGGGGTAAGGAAGACACAGAGCAGGACAGGAGGCCAACCTGCAGGGCCTTGTTTGTCATCAGGGTGGGATGCAGGCTGTGGGTGAGGCAGTATCTGCAGGAGTTTTAGCAAGAGCAAGAGCACCAGCGTTATATTTAAATAGATAGCCAGTGCTAACAGAGGACCTTGGTGCAAGACCCACATAAAAGGAAAGGAGATCACAAGTCACTCTCAGCTAGGTTTCTGTACAGCTCCTTGTTTTTAACAAGCCTGGGTTTAAGAGTTTGAACAGGTCGGGCATCCCTAACCTGAAAGTCCAAAAACTGAAATGGTTTGAGTTCCCACCTGACACCACAGGGGACAATTCCACACTTGACCTCACGAGATGGGTCACAGTCAAAACACAGGTGCACAAAAAATACTGTATAAAATTATGTTCAGGCTCCATGTATGATGTATATATGAAGCACAAAAGAATTTTGTGATTACTGGGTCTTATCCCCTAGGAATCTCATTACGTATACACAAATATTCCAAAATTCTAAAAAATTTAAAACATTTCCAGTTCTAAACATTTCACATTAGGGATGCCAAACCTGTAATATACCTTAAGAACAATACTAAAGGTATAAAGTTCAAAAACAAACCAGGGGCTGGAGGTGAACTCAGTGGTAGAGTGTACTTAGCATGTACAGGGTCTGCCTCTACCAAAAAAAAATTAAACCTCAACTATTCAATAAATGACTCTTTTACTACCTTTCATCTTCAGTACAACCTTAAAATATACCCTTGTTATCTTTATGAGGACAAAATAATATGTGCCGAAAACTAAAAGCTTGTTAAGAGCAAAGCTGTGGAAGCTCCCAGAACTTCCTTCCCTTCCTGCCCATTTCATTTCCACACAGTTACAATGCACTAAATTCAGCTGGACATTAAAAGTCTCTATTCTGAAGCCCCAAACTTTCACTTTGTTAAGCAATACTGATTAGAAAAGAATACTGTCAAATAGTGTACACAGGAGTTACATACAGAAATGAGGCATGGTGGTGTCGCATTTTATGCATATACACATATCCATATGCAAACATATATACACATACATTATTATGTACAATGTATAGAGATTATCTACACTATATATACATTATATATACACATTTTGAATCCTTGATTACTTCAAAATTAAATACATTATCAACATTACTGTGCTCTGCTAAATTGGAAGAGGAGGGAAGAGGAAAAACAAAATCAGCCGAAGTTCTGATCATGGCTCTGCACTAAATGATCATCTGAAGCCCTTCTCAGAGGAACCTTAGCTCTTTAAATTAAAAATTCCTCAGTCCAACCTTATCTGTAAGTGGTGCCTTTACTGCTTGTTGTTTTAAGACTACATTTTTTAAGAAAAAAAAAATCAAGTTTAACATCTAAAATTGAAGACTATATATGACTAATTTAGATTAACTTGTTACCTTTATGTCTGGCTAAAATACCTGAAGTACATTTTTTAAATCCTTAAACATCCACTCATGCTTTTCAGGCCAATCCAGATATATCATATGTCTTCTGAGTCAATAAAATAAAATGAATATATTTGATAGTTACAGAGCATAGAAAATGCTACGAATTAACAATGTCGCTGGCTTAACATGTGCAGGTACGCTTAATAGGTAATACTGCAGACACTGTCCATGAAATGAAGTCCTGTGTCTGATGACAAATGCTCTTGAAGAATTACTTTAATTTTCCCACAAATCATGTTATATCACAAGAGTACATTAAAAATCACCAATATTCTAGATCTTCATTGGTACACTGATCTGCTCTTTCTTCTGCTTCTCAATTAATTTTTAATGATGAGTCGTCACATGGCATTGAAAAAGACAGATGGAAATTTTCCTATCAGTGTGGGATGGGGGATGGTTGGAGGCAGAAAGGGAAAAGCTTCAGCAAGGCTCATGTATCAATTCTTTAGAAGGAACTTGATCTGGCATCCACTCTGCTGGTTAATTTTGATGCTAAAAAACACCCTTCACTTTGCATGTGTTGAAGCTAAAGTCTTCTGCTATGGATCCTAGTTAATAATTTAATTCAAATCCACAGCCACCATCTGCTCCATCCATTTTTAAACGTCTGCTGTCACTGTGGCTAGTTTAGTCAAGCCACAATATTCATGTGACAAATGTTGAACAAATGAAAGGCTATGAAAAAAAAAAAAAAAAGAAACCTGAATCAAAAGTCCAAAACACAAAGGGAGGTTAGCTAACACAGCATTCAAAGTTCAGCCGCACCCTTAGGGATGGAAGGGCGCAAAGTCTCCAGGCTGCAGGGTGGGTCTGGGTCCATCAGAGACGCTCCTGAGATATTGGGGAGAGCTTCATGAAGGGGATGGGCCTTTAGGTTAGAATTAATGATAAGGATATAGCATAGGAAGTCAAAACGTAGAGCTTTCGTAGGCTCCAAGAAAGAGTCTTCTGGAACATCCAACCCATTCCCTATTTTGCAAATGAGTAACCTACAGTAGGTCACAGAGCTACTCAGCTTCTGAGTACTCCATGTTTGGTTTGGTTTTGTTGTTTGGGGGGTTTTGTTTTTTTGAGACAGGGTCTTGTTTTATTGTCCAGGCTGGCCTCAAACTTGAGATCTTACTGCCTTAACCTCCTGAGTGCCAGCTGGGAGGACAGGTGTGCCAACTGTGCTGACTTGTGTGCCCTGGTTTTTAGTATACCATATTACCTGCTGCCTGGTCAGGAAGGGGCAGTGAAGTGGAGACCCACACTCACTTCTACCTCTGTTGTTTGCACATGCTGTTAGTCTGCTTGGAGAATTGATCCCTGACTCGGCATGCCTCTATTCATTTTCCAAGCTATTAGTCAAACGTTAACCTTCCTTGAGAAGTATTCCTTGACACGGCTTTCAGAACTCTTTATTTCAAAAATATGTCATTTCATTTCAAGGATAACTTCCTCCAAAGTGAACTGTGTATATAGCAGAAAGAATGAACAATCTCACTAACTGTAAGCTTAACTTGAATTAAGTATTCTTCATGATGCTCTCTAACTCTAACCTGTCCACTCCGTTAGTACTGACTCCCCTAGCTTTTTCTGCAAAGACAAAGGCCCATTTCAGGACAGAAATAACAACTATCACTACAGCTGCATATCAGTGAGCTCAATTGCAGAGGTGACTCATAAATATTTTCAGAATGGATATTAAGGGGCTAGTGCGTCTCAACCACTTGAAAATTAAAATATGCCAGTTAAATATAATTATATGCTCAGAATAAAACTAACTTAAGGGAAATGAATCTTAAAATGTAAAAAGGAAAAAAAGTAAATGCAACTTTTCTTCTAAAATCTTTGGGGAAGAAAAAGAAAGTCTCTCTGTGAGATGAAAAGCCAAAGTATATGCTGATCCTGGAGATCTAATTTAAAAGCACTGTGTGATTCTCTACAGTGCTCTGAGCTCTCTTGTATTTTTAAAATTGAGTAATATTAAGGACATGCTTGATCGATGGTGTTAAAAAACCTTCAAGGAATCTATACTTAAGAAGAATTTTCTACAGAGAAAAAAAAATTGAGAGCAAAGGAAGAATGCCTAAAAGAAGACTCATAGGGAAGCTGACAAACTAAAGTAGAAAGTCGCCACCTACAGGGGACACCACAACAATGGATGAAGCACAGGTAAGGAAAATGACCCCAGCTGCTGTCACTTGCAGACCCTGGAAAGGTTCCCATGTAATTTACTCAAGAATATCCTGGTCTTCTGCCACCAGAAAAAGATCAAATTCTATGACTTGGGGACCCTTCAAGCCTTAATTTGACAAGGCTGATACACCCCCAGCAGAGTTTTGAATATTCATAAACTACCTAACATCTGAAATCAAGCTCAGAGTGAGGAAGCACCGCTCCCTGAACTATATAAAACATTTCTGAGTCAATAAGTCACATTTTGGGTGACACCGTTGAAGAAAAAGGAGGTCTACACAAACATAAAATCAAAAGATGAAACCTCACGACAAAGGAATCCAAGGAGAGTTTTCATATGAAAAGACAATAATTCTGAAATTACTCAGTCCAAGACTGGGGTTGGTGAGGAAATGAAGTGACTGAAGAAAAACCGGATTCATCATTACCTAGTTTCTTCCCAATTAATGATCAGTAAGAAGAGAGACTTAGAAGAAAATACTTAGAGTTTTATTTGTGTGTATGTGTGTAGATCACACCCAGTGCCTGCTCTCCCACTAAGCTACACCTCCAGCCCTGTAGTTAATTATTTAGTAAGCAAGGGACAATCTCTGTGGTCTTGTGTTTTGACAATTTAAATAGCTGGTAAGGTTTTTTTTTTTTTCTCTACTTCATGTGATTTCTTAGTTTGTTTCACATATGGTTAAGATGAAAACCAATTAATAAGCTGGTGTGATCAATTGTTTCTGCTAAAAGAACAGCTGGTTCACATGCAAAATGGTAATTAGACAAATTAAGGCAGGTCATTTTGGTGGCTGATGAACAGACTGTGATACTTATAATTAAAAGTCCTCAACTGTGTTTGGTTTTCTAATAACGGTAAAGGTTAAGCACGGATAATACTTATCTGATTAGAGTTGGGTTTTATTTTTTAATTTACACTTCACTAAAGTAGTGACTAGACAGCAGCAGACTTCTTCAGAGAAGCTGTAACTCCATATTAAGCATGAGTGCTGCGAAGGCTTTGCAATGACTCTGGAGGAGAGGCAGCAGGGGCAAGGGTCAGCCCAGCATGAAGGGGTATTTGAAATTCATCCAGACTATATGGATTAAAGTCAGCTGGTCAAAGACTATTTAAGAAAATAAAACCTTCCTATAAAGTCTTTCACTGATTTTCAATTCAGAAGGGTAACAGTATTGTTGATAAGTAAACAACAAATGAGCGCAAGAGACAAAAATAAAAACACCAATTATTGAATAGACACAGTATGTCTAAAGCAAGGGTTTCACAGGGCAGATTTCCGAACAGACACCACTGACATAGCTCCCTGAGGGCTGGCATTCCCATCACTAGCCGGCAATACAATTAGGGCACAGCTGGAAAGGAAGGGATGGGAAGGCAGGCATGTTGATTGCAGAGCCCATGGAATTAGGCCCACAAAGAAGCTGTGAAAAGCCAAATGGTAATCAGAACAACAATGCTCATACAAGCTAATAGCCAGGACTTTGAAAAAATGATGTGCTTGGCCCCTCCCCTGCCAGCATCAAGGAGACACAGGACAGAAAGCAGGAAAAAAATGGATTTTTTTCACAGCTTAGCATATGAAGTGTCTTCCTCAAGTATTTAACAATGTTTTTAACCTACAGCCAGAAATATGAAGCATGCAATTGTGAAGACAGGTGTGGGTATTTTATAATTTGGACCACGGCTTCTCTTTCTCTCTCTCCCTTTCTCTCTCTCCTCTCATCTCTTCTCTTTGGAGTCAGGGACTTTATGTGGCCTGCTCTTGATCCTCCTGCCTCAGCTCTCAGCTTCCCTTGTGCTGGGATTATAGGTGTGTGTCATTGTGCCTTTGCCATCCACCATTTCTCTTTCACTAATGAAAAAAGGCAGGGGGTATAAAAACCACTACTAAGAAATTGGCTGACAGTAAAGACATAATCAATCCTTGAACCAGAATAAAAAGGAAAGTAAGGGAGAAAAGAAAACAGATGGGATATTACAATGTCAAAGAATTCTTCCAAACCTCTCTGATATATGGCAGCTCTGAGAAGAGTCAGATTCATCCAATCTTACCAGCTTATCAGAAACATCTATCTCTTTGTATGCAAGTCATATAAATCATATATGATCACATAATGGTAAATAATGGATTTTTCACAGTTTAGCACATAATGCAATATTTTGGGGTGGGAGGCATAGCTCAGTGGTAGAGCAGTTGCCTAACATGCATGAGGCCCTGGGTTCCATCTCCAGCACTGGGGAAAAAAGTTTAATTCAAGCTGCCACAATCAATCTCCACTAGCAAACCACACTTAATGAAGCACCTATTTAGACAATGGAGAGAGGTTTAAAACACCTGCACTTCCTCTCAACTGCTTGGTGTTTATGTACAATGGTCTTTAATCTGACAGGAATTTAATTATTATAGCTGCTTTCTGAAAAGAAATACTCACCAACTGCCCCCCACTGGATAGAGGGATCAGTCACAGACTCCAGACAATAAATCACATTCACCATCAGAATAGGTCCCAGGACATCGGTGTAGAGTGCACTCCAGCAGGATGGCCCATGCTGAAAGAGGGCAAAATTCACTTCTTCACTCAGCAACCTGACTCTCTCTCTTCGTCAGTACACTGCAACTCCTCAACAGGAGGATTCTGCATTCTGAACTTTCTGGCTTCACTAAAACTGTCTCACATCATCCACCCAACCCCCGCCCCCAAAAAAAGGCTACTTCTTTCTGCAGCTGCTGAATGCCACAAATAGCTTCTTGTATAATCTGACTTAGAATGCACCCCAAACTGACATGTTGAATGGCAACCTGAATGCTTCATTCAGAGAGAACTCGAAAGCGCAGAATGTCCTAAAATCATCACAGCAGTGAAGGGGATCATTAAGAAGTCTTGGGGCAAAAGACTGCTTTCAGCAGTAGCCTGCAAATTCTTCTCAGGTTGAGAGAGGTTTCAGAAGATTCCCACAGTGATCAAAGGAGGTTTCCAGAACTGCCCTCCCATCCCCTGTCTAGATGGGGTTTCCCTCCATTCTTAGCAACCAGTGTTTTCCTAATAAAATATGCTTGCTCTCACTCTGTACATGTGTCACAACGATCCATCCCAAAACTAAAACATTTTTCAGAACTTTATTTAATGCGCTGAACTGTGCATAGGGCAGACCCCTCTCCGACATTTCTATAAGCTCCTAGAGGGCCAGAGCCAAATCTACAGCAGTGCACAGCGCCGCTCCTGGTGCAGGGTGAAACTCACAAAAATGGACAGAGCCCAGAGCACGCTAAAGCAGTTCTTAGAGGGCCCTGGTTTTCTAACCTTTTGAAAATTTCTCTTAAGAAACAGATTTCCAATACTAAACAAAACCTTTTTCACAATACAGTTGATGTACTCTCTATGTAAGAATGAACACAGAATTTTTAAACCTGTCGAAACCACCATAAGAAGGGGACTAAGGTAGAAAAGAGAAAAATGGAGCTGAAACAATTTGGGTTATAATACACATATACACATGGAAATGTCACAATCAAACTCCCTGTGTTTCTTTAACAAATGAAAATGTCATTTTTTTTCTTTTACAAAATTGGAGAACAGGAGGGCAGAACAGGTCTGAGGGGGCAAGGTTGGTACCAATGGGGGGGGGATGAGGGTGGGAAAGGGTGAAGGAGGGAGAATATGGTGCAAATATTGTGTATACATGCATGTAAATGGAAAAATGAGACCTGTTGAAACTACTCCAGGAATGGGGGATGGGATAAAGGAGAATGGTGGAGGGGTGAATTCAACTATGATATATTTGATACACTGTAAGAACTTTTGTAAATGCCACAATGTACCCCAACCCATAAAAAAAATACTTCTGTTAAAAAAATTAAAAACAAACTTTCCTTTTTCACAAAGATTGGCTAATCACTAACATATATTTGTGAATGTAATTAACTTTTCAATAGCTTCCCTGTACATTCAATGGGGATTTATTTTTATAAGTACCAGGAGATTGGCCATCAAATGTTTACAGGGGCTGGTGGGAAAAGGGATAAGTAAGATCTCTCTTTCTTTTGTTTGCTATGTAAAGATGGAGGTAGAGGAAGCAGGACATTGGTTTTCCACTCAAAGTCTCCCATCATCCTCTGGGTCTCAGATTAACTCATCATTTCTTCAGGACAGCAAGTCTCTCTCAGCCCCCGACTCTGTGCAGGCTGCCTGTTACTCACTCTCCTTCATAGCACACCACTTGTTTTTGTGTAGTCATCTCTCTAATAACGAAATCTCTTAGTAGACACAGGACCTGGACCTATCACAGGGGCCATGGCTCACTGACCCCACAGGATCTGGGGTCCTGGCACTAGGTCTAATACATGGCAGGCACACAATAAGCATCATTATATGAATAAATTACAGTAAGAAAAGGAACAGTTTAAGCAATAGTCAGCTTTAGAGGATTTATTCTTATGGTATTAAAAATGTTAAAGAAATCTTTTAACTGGAGGCAGTCATTTTACAGAAATCACCTCATTCATTTGCAGCCTTGCCTCATTCATGAAAGACTCAATTACCAAGCACCACTCTAGGTTCTGCAGAAACCAAGGCAAAGATAACCTTCTCTTGGGAACCCTCTCCTGACCTTTCCATCTCCAGGACAGCAAACTACCTACTCCTTTGTCTGTAATCCACTCCCTTACTGTACTTATCTGTCCCCACAAGGACCTGTCCTCCTGGAAGACTGGAATTAGGCCTCTATTTGGAAATGTCAGTAATCAAATGCCACAATGAAAGTGAAGAAGCTATTCCTTGTTTGTGAAGCATTCCATTGGGTAGAAGACACAGATACAATAAAATGGTACTAAGGTCCTCTATTAGAGAACCAGAAGGAAATACTACCATGGAAAACTTGATGTAACAGGTGACATGTGAGTTAGATCCTGATGGGTATGTAAGAGTTTGGCTACAGGAAGGAGGATGTGGAACACATTCTAAGTAGACAAAAGATCAGAAGCACAAGCAGGAAAAAGAGTGAGTCACTTTACTGTTGAGAATATTGAGAGATGGGTAGAGGGTGGGCATGCTGACTTGTAGAGCACACTGCATTTCCCAAAGTTTCTTGCACTTGGGCCTCGACACCTGGCCTAATGTTTGCAAAGCAGGTGCCCATGGTGAACTTGGTGAGGACATGAGTCCTCACTTCCATATCCCACTGCTTCAGCTATTTCTGTGGGTAATTCTGACTGTGGAGGTACCTGAAGTCTCAGTGTCTGGGCTCTACTTTGAGGAAGATGGGAGGCAGGAGATGTGGCACCCATTGGATCAGTATAGTACCCAGGTGGAGTAATGACTGGTTGCCAGGTTTGGTTGCAGTAATAACCCCTTCATGAGATGACAAAGTGGGGTTCATGGGGATGGCCATGGAGGCTATACTGTTTAAGAGTTAAGTCAGGAACGGTGGTGAGGAGCTTTGCCTGTCAAGCCAGAGATGTCAGACTTGACTCAACTGGCAATAGTTGAACATCAAGGTTTTGGTGCAAGATGGTGATCTGTGTCTTAGAAAAAATGTAGAGACATGGAAAACTGAATTGCAAAAACAGACCAATGGTGTAAGTCCAAGATAAAGTATTGATGAAAAATGAATGGCAAACAGCACAATAGTCCATCTCCCACACTGATGGATCCCCTGCCTATCTTTGGATGCCCTAACACTTCCAGCTCTCAGAAGTACTTTCTCTAGCATTTCTCCAGGCAGGATATCAGCAGTCACTGACTCTGGTTGCCTCTGGTCTCACCGGTCTCTCTTTCAATTTCATGTTTTGAGAAAAATTTGAAGGACTAAGTTCCAGATTTGTCAGAGTAATATTTTTTTTTCTAGGAGAGGTTTACAGAAACTGTATGGTTATGATAAAAAGCCCGTAATTAAAACATAACAATAGCATTAAAGGTTTTCTCTGTACTCATTTTGTAAATGCTGACTTTGGGGGCTGAAGATGTGGCTCAGTGGTAGAGTGCTAGCCTCACATGAATGAGGCCCAGGGTTCGATTCCCAGCAGTACAAAAAGAAATTATTATAAAATGCTGACTTTTCCCCAACCTTAATTACAGATGACTCTGATGTACTGCATAAATTTTGATAAAGACCACATAAAGAGATCTAACTAGTATTAGTATTCAGGGAAAGAACACCAGATCACTGAACCAAGATAGACTGCTTTTTAAAAGTGAACACAAAGGCAATTCCAGAACACGTAGAGGCAGACAACAGGATCCATTCTACATATATGAAGCAAAGAAGAGTAATTAAAGGTCATTCAGGAGGCTCTCAGGATCTCCAGGACTACCAGAGAGCAAGTTTACCTGCTACCCAGGATGTTACACTGCTGCACTGCCACTGTTGCCACCTGCTGGCCATCACTGATCATCTCCAAGTCTGGAAACCAAGCATCCCGTGATGCCAGAGGGCAGGAAACCCAGGCTGCTGGGCTTGCCAGCAGATCCAAACAACTTACTCAGCTGCAGCCTACCATTCCTCAGTTTGGCATTCAAATGCAATGGGTAGCATGTTAACATAGCCTGGGTCACACACCTGCACTCCAGTCTGGGAAGTGACAGGTTAGCTCTGGATAGGAGAGGAAGTCAGGCCAGGTGGGAGTTGAGTGAGCCAGTGATGAAACCTACTGCAGGCCAGTTCTTCACGAAGAACAATCACTAACGTGCTCCTTTCAAAATCAGTTGGGACTTTTTGCGGTTTCTTACCTCAACTTTGATTCAAATCCAGAAATTCAGCCATTTACATTTGAACTTCCTGAATCAGAAGCCAAGAAAGTTAGAGAAGCCTTTCACTTAAATTGTTTGTATTTATATCAGTGCCCCCAAGAAACCACCCAGCAGTGCTTACCACAGTCACCTGCTAAGAATATCAATTCAACACAGTCAGGTTCCTTCCCACAGACTGCCCTCTGAAGAACTTAAAAAAATATCATAGCAATTTTGGGGGGGAGGGTTGGAAGTGTTCCAATTAACATAAGAAAAATGACAACAGAAGTGAGGGTAGAAAATTGATGGGAATGACCTTTAGAAAACTGAGCACTTGATGGGTTGTTACAATCTCACTTCACAAATTAAAAGAGCAAGTCCAATAAACTCATGCTTCCAGCTACCCTATGTAAGTAGAGTTGGAAAAATTTAAAACAGAACTAGAAAAGTTTATGTTTTGCTTTAATTTTATATATTATGTTCTCATGGAGAAGAGAGTGAAGAATCTAAGCAATGAGATGATGACTGAATACTCCTACATCCTCAAACATCATTAAAAAATAAAGCACTCCATAGCTACGCATCTACTGAGAAAATAACTTTTGTGAGTACCACTGTGAAAATGAACCTCTCAGAATAAGGCTAAAAAAAATGTACACACACACAGTAACATCTTCCACAGCATAACTTAGTAGTAATTTAATGGAAAGGGAATCTTCAAAAGAATTCAAATCAGGAATCTAATTCTCCTTTTAATGAAGTGAGGACCTAAAAAGAGTTTATGTGTGTGTATGTATGTGTGCGTGTGTGTGTCTGGGGGTATAGCTCAGTGACAGAACACTTGCCTAACATGTACGAGATCTTGGGTTTGATCACACACACACACACACACAGAATTCTTATGTATCACACAACTCAAAGATATTGATTTCTTCATAAACCTCCAAATATTATTAATAAAGGCATTAAATATTAATTTAATTTAATTATCTAGTTTTCTCTGAAATCAGAGAAATTTCATATTGGATAAGGGAAGTAATGGGCTGCCAGCACCATCCATGAATAATTTCATTTTGCAAGTCTAGAATGACATTTGCACAGATGTTTTTTCAATTGTTCATGACACAGAGACTTGTCAAAAGGTCAGCAGGGAACAAGGGGAAATCCAGTGAACAGTACTTGCAAACAAGTCAGTGTCTGCAGGACGTCTGGTGCTGAGTTCTTCCTGCGCTTTAGGACACTTCACACACAGTGAGGGATCTCTAGCAAGGTAGCTGAAGAAAGATCCAGAACACCAGCAATGGTGGCCTTGAGACAGAATTCATTACAAACTCTTCCCTTCATATTTGTATTACTGAAAAACATCTTTAAAAATATTTCGGAGTCATCCCTTAAAAGAAGTTGACAAAACAATCATTCTAAACTTCTTCCACTACCTCTTAACCTTTTTTCACTTCACTTTTCCAAGTGTCTTAAATCCTCTCTGGAAGAAGGAGGATGCCCAAAGATCTTTTTCCCATAAACTTTGACACTCCTATAAAATTAATCATTGCTCTAAACCCAATTATGTTATGTGTTCCTTAAGGTTAATGGCAGAGTGTAATGATAATAGCAACACAAAGCTAAATTTCTTGTTTTAACAGAAGAAAACACAACACAACTCTACAGAATCTTGGCATACAAAACCATACTGGATAAACAAACAAAAATCTGGAGAACTAACCAATAAAACTTCAAAATTAGACACAGCTCTCCCAATACCAAGAGCTGGAGTCTGCTTTGATCTTTGCTCTGCAGTTGTAAGTAACCTTGACCAAATTTCCTTCTGTGCTGGAAAAATTGAGGATAGCTCTGAAAATATTTTCAAACTTCTGATTTTAGCTGCCGTGTCTATGGCATAGCCTGGCTGAACATTTAGTCATGGCCGCCTTGAGTTCTTTCTGCAGCAAATACATAGACGTCAGCCAGATCTTTCTGACAACTATGTAGAGAACAGATTATACATGGGCAAGGAGAGTAGGAATCTATTGCCATAAACTAGGCAAAAAATGGTGGAGCCTTGAACTACAATTGAAAATAAGCCAATGGGTGGATTTAAGGTGTGCTGCGGAGGTACATTAGAAAAGAATTCATGTGGGGCAGAAAGAAAATGATGAATCATAGGTGACTAGAGTTTTGTGTTGAAGGTGACCAGGAAGAGGCTGATGGTACCTTTTACTGAGGGGGGACATCCCTGAAGAGTGGCTATAGGGAAAGAAATCAAGACAACTGGACAAGCAAGTGAAAATTCTCACAGGAGCACAAGAATCTGCACTCGTAAGGCATGCTGGGAAAAAGAGAGCTGGCCATGGAAGCTCTGAGCATCCCAGAGGAGACATGCATGGTGTAATGAAACCCAAACCCAGACTCAGTTTCCCTGAAAAGTAGGGAGGGTTCAATGGAGGCTACCTTTTATTTTTCTTTGGTTTTTTGTTTCTTTGCAGACAAGGTTTTTCTCTATAACCCAGGCTGACCTGACCTAGAACTTGCTATGGAGCTTAGGTTGGTCTCAAAATTCACCATCTTCTTGTCTTCACCTCCCAAGTGCTGGGATTACAAGTGTATGCCACCATATCTGGCCAACCTTATTACTGATAAGAGCTAAAGAGAAAAAGGGATGGGCACTGATGGATATGTGAGGTCAAGAAAATAATTCAAAAGTGATTTTATTATAACTTTTAATTTGCTTTTCCTCACGCTTTCTTTATTTTTTTTCCTCGCCATACCAGGGCCTTGTAATGCTAGGCAAGTGCCCTACCACTGAGCTACATCCCCAGCCCTCACCAAGCTGTCCTAATTTGTTTATGAGTCCATGGACTACTGAAGACACCTTTTAGATTCACATAACAAAACAAGATTTAAAAATCTGGGTTAACGAATGACAATACTCTCCAGGCAGAAAGGCTGGAAATTATTTTCTGAATTAATGAGTTTCATTAGTCTAAAAAGAAAAGAAAAGTCTCCATTACCCCCCATTCACCATCCATCTTACTGTGATCTTTCCACGACATCCCGCAGTTTCTCCCTTCCCACCAATTAACTGGTTGGGTTCTACCACTCATTTGGACAGATGGTACCCGCCAAAGCCATTAGTGGAAGTCAGACCATGAAGTTTTATCACTCACACAGCATTTTCTTTATCAAAGAAGAAAAAATTAACAGGGAGTGGGGAATTGTTTAAGGAAAAGTTTTTAAGATTAAAAAAGCTGCGCATGGGTGGCTGATGCCTATAATCCTACGTACCTGGCAGGCTGAGATCATCAGGATTGACATTTGAGGCCAAGCCTGGCAAAAGGTCATTTTGGTCCTGAGTTCAAACCCAATCCCACACACATTCCCCACAAAAAAAGAAAGAAAGGGAAAAAAAGCTGGAGCAAAAAGCTCCATGAATAGAAGGCAGGGGAATTCTTGATGGGCTTCACTGATATGCAGTCATCATGAGCTTGAAGTACTGGAGCAGATGAGTAATGTTGGGGTTTGGAGCCTCTGAGGATTTAAGAACAAGAAAGTCAAAACCGTACACTATGGGTCCATGCTGCAGGCCTAGCCTGGGGTCAAATGCCAAGATTGCTTCATGCTTTAAGAATGCAGAACTGTCTTTAGGGAAACAAAAATAATAGCTGGGAGTGAACAGTATGTGCATTATCTCATTTAAATCATGTCACAGCCCTGAGATGTACCAGCTGTTATTATCCTAATTTTCTGAGTTGAGCAAATAGAGAAGTTAGGAATTTTCAGAGTTTCCAAATATGCCAAGTGGGGGTGAGAATTCAAACCAGGTGTGAGACCCTTGAGGCTACTCTGAACTACCTACCCCCCTCTGGGTAGGAAGGAGCACTCACCTAAGTAAACAGAGAGCTCCACTCAGACAGAGCAGGAGCAGCAGAAGCTAAAATTAAGCTTGGATGTTAAATAAACTTTTTACTGAGTACACAAAAGTGCACAAACTATGTGGCTGCTCCATGAATCGCCACAAGGTGAATGCCCATCTAACCAGCACGCAGATCGAGGTACAGGACACCACCAGCTCCCAGAGGGTCCTGCTTATACCCTTGCCGTCACTACCCTGTCCCCAGACCTAACCACTACTCCAGCAGAAGCACCATAGATTCTTTGCCCGGCTAGTTCAAAACCAGTGTGATAGAACTAGTCTCTGCGTGGGCGAGATTCATCTATGGGGTCACCTGGAGTGGTGCTGTGCTTACCCTTAGTGTTGTATGGGAAGACTTTATTATTTATGGACATTTGGGGGTTCACCCTGGGAGAGGAATTTGCTGGATCAGAGGGTGTGCAAAAAGTCAGCTTTAAGAGATGTTGTCACACAGTTAGTTGTTCAAAGAGGAAACACTAGGAGATTCAAAGGTTTTTGTTTGTTTGCTTGTTTGTTTTAATCCCTAGCAAAAGGGCACACAAGTGAAAGCAGAGTTTTAAAATATTGAAGTAGACCAAAAAAATTATTAGAGGGTCATCCTTAAATAACAGAAATACACTAAAAAAAAAATACTTAAAGATCATCTAAGTGATGCAAGTTCTGTTTAACACAGCTTTCAATGACAGGAGCTAAAGAGGGATCTGGTTGGGGGTGCTGAAAGGGTTTATGTAAAGTAGCAGTTGGGCTGGTTGCAGACTTTGGTGGAAAAAGAATAGCAGGTGGCAAAGCCTAGAAACTTCTAGGCCTCACCTTGCTCTGTGAGACCTGGAGTCTTAATGCATCTGGGGTTTGTTTTTTTCACCTCTGCAATGACAGAGTTGCACTAGTTAAGCACTCTGTTCTATTTTGGACACAGTATTTGTGTGGTATAGATAAGAGAGAGAGGGTTTCTAGCCTGTCAGATATAGCAAGAATTCTGTCATACATACTCACTATAATACACCCAGAGCTAGAACATATAGAATCAGGGATGTACGTACTCTGACGCAAAGTAAAAAATAAACAAAAGAGAAATGACAGCTGGGCTGATACACCAGGCTATACAGGGGAGTTTTTAATTACAACTGAAGTGTTTGAGGGATACTTTGGGATCTGATAAGGAAACTTGTAGAGGAAAAATGATTCAAAAATATTTGACTAAAATGATTTCGATAATAAAAATAAAATTTAAAACACACTCTCAAGTTATGTTAAAACATTTTTCCATATAGGCCTCACTTTTCTCTCTTTTGTTACTTCCCTGCCCCTCTTTTACACAGAATGCCTACAAATAAGCGAAACAAATTCTGGTGAATTTGCCTTTTCATATTTTTATTATAAGCTGTTTCAATGCTATGTTTCCTCATACTTTTCCTCAGGCTGAGGGATTTTCATTTTTTTGTTTGAAAATAAAAACATGTAAGTCTAGTCATTTTCCTCTGTGTGTAGTTTTGAATTTAAACTTTATCTCATCATGTTCTAAAGTGTTGGCTTTTGCATTTAAATAACCCTTCTTTCCATCTATCTTTAACTTCTACACTAATGAATTTGAAAATAAACTGACTCATGTTTTTATGTTGAACAAAACCCATTTTGATAGTATTGATGAAATGTTTGTTATTCTTGGTAAGTTTTGAAATTCCACCAGCATCTCTTCTGCTTTTTTATACTAGAAGATACATGCTTTTAAAAGGGACTGGACCCTGTCATGCGTCTAACGTTAGCTTCTTTGTCTCTGCAATGTTTAAACAAGAAAGCAAATGGAGCCAGCTGTATAAGCAGCATACAAATCCCCATCCCGGCTCTTCAGCCTCCTCCTCCTTAACCTGTTGACACAGGAGGTCAAGACCAATGCTGGGGGCCACACTGGATTTTGTACAGATAAGGATTTCTGTCCTAGTTACATTCTTGGAAACCAACAGTAAGTACAGAGCTGGGGAGGAGGGGGTTGGGGGGAGTGGCGCTGTACTGTCAAGCACCACCAAAAATCATAAGACATTGGATGATGGTTTGAGTTTGCTCAGAACAGCAGCCTGGGAACCTGACAGAGGGAAGGCAAAGGTGAAAGAAAGAAGTAAGTTTCTTTTCTTTTGAAATTTGTAATAAGGCTTCTGAGGTTGGCAGCACCATGAAAACAAATCCCCTCATTTACAACTGTGAATAGTGGTTGAATTTATAGCTCAAGATAAATGGCAAGTCAGACAGCAGCAGGGTTACCAGTGTCCAAGCATTAGCCAAGCATTTACATATGAACAGGAGAAAGAAGTGGGTGCACACCAGGGGCCTCACCAGTCCAGTTGGGAAAATGAAAACCCAAAGAGGAAAGACCCTCTTTGGTGCTGCAGTGTCACAAATACCAGTCAGATTTTCAGAGGCCATGTAGCATTTAACACACACATGACAATGAGACAAGTAGGAGTTAACAGTTACTGGGCCTAGCCAAGTTCCAGGCAAGCTTTGACTGCATTGCCCCATTTAGTGCTCATGAAACTCCTCTGCGTTAGGGACTGCCCATTTTAGAGAAGAAAGGGCTGGGACTGGGGAAACCAAGTGACTTGCCCCACTGCTATGTACTTTCACTGGCTGTGCCAAAGACATTAGTGATTAAAAAGCCCCAACAAGAGCCTATGAACTGGACGCCAACCCTTGTTTCCTATTTATACCTCCTAGACTCCTCCTCTTCTGAAGTGCCTGGGCCAAATTCCAATGTGTATTTTGTAATCCACTGCAAACTGGTAAATTATACACATAAGACTCAAATGAGGTGCTCATGGAGAGAAAGCAAGATATCTGACATAATTATAAGGCTGTATATATAAATACAATTCCAGATGATTACACGATCAGTCTAAACTACCAAGACTTTCTGTCTTGTATTACTTTTTAAAAATATATTGCTAATATTCAGAGAATAGTTAGAGTAATAGAGAAGTAAAGGAGAGAGGTAGAATAGAAAAAGCCTTCCATTCAGAAGGAAGGGATACACAATGGACTTTAGAAGAAAAAGAAAAAGAAATCAAAGCAGATCTGGGTTAACAATTGTGCCAAGTCTTAGGGTGGTGGAAGAAAGGAAATGGGGAGTGACAATTTACCTGCCCATCTGACCTTCAAGCGCCACTGTGCAGAAGATGTGCTGTATACTAAATAAACATTTCTTTTGGGGGGAAAAAAATCAATCCACTAAGATAAAGAGAAGAGACTGGCTTAGGAAAGCAAAAATGTAAACCATAGCTAAATGATGAGTGAAAAACAGTACATCAACTGAACTCTTACTTAGGGGCTGCAGGGTGGCTCAGTGGTAGAGCACACGCTTAGCATTCCAAAGGTCCCAGGTTCCAATCCCCAGCACCAAACAAAACGCCAAGCCAAAGTAAGGATTTGATCTCAAATTCATTACGCATATAAACTAGCCAAAGCAAGCAAAAAACATCTGCCTAGTTTCCACCTTCTTGCAATGGTGGCTCATCAAATCCATAGCCTGTCAAATCCATTGATAGCAGTTCAAGGAGTTATCTATAATAATGTCATTTGAAATAGATAAATGTATCATTCATGATTTACTCTGTAGGCAAATGTAGGCAGCAGTCAATTCTACACAAGTAATTAAGAGAGACTGTCAACTGTCAACTTCTAACTCTTATTATCATTCTATGCAGACATAAACATTCTCTCCTTTGATATGAAGTCAGCCATTTCAGTATTTAATGTGGACAAATTCACCACACTGGCAAAGCACAGCCCAGACTTTGCTTGTCCTGTACACAACTAAATTTAATGGCTTTTAGAATAGTAGATAAGACAGTACAATAGTATTTCTAAAATGAAGTCAAAATCAAACCCTCCTTTTGATTAACGAAAGACTGGTTTGTTTCAAGTATTTAAGGTTCCAGGGAGCCTTTCACAAAGAGCCTGCCTCTCATATGGCACATTAGAAAAGCAGAGCTAAGGAGAAGTAAACATCTCAAATGTCCTGCTTTGACAAAACACTCGGAGAAAATGAGAATGCGCCTTTGATATCCTACTACCAAAAACACCCTTCGTTCCTTTGATTTGTTGTTGTTAACTTTTCCTGCACAAAGTCAGCATATAATGGTGTAAGGATCCCTTTGGCTGATTTTTCCACGGAACCCCTTAGAAGTCTGAGACACACTCAGGAGCATGCCTTGGGTCAACTATGATGTTCCTGAGTTCACAGGAAGAACTTGGATCAGCCAGAAATAAAGATCTTGTACACGTGTCAGAAAGGACACTCAATTTAATGTTTGTCAGACAATCATAAGGCCTAGTGGAAGTCGGTTCTTCCTAAAAGTTCCCAAACCAAGACATTCTCAACCCCCAACCCCACTTATTATTTTGCTGGTGTACTAGTTTTCTTTTTTTTTTTAACTTCTTTCATTCATATGTGCATACAATGCTTGGGTCATTTCTCCCCGCTGCCCCCACCCCCTCCCTTACCACCCACTCCGCCCCCTCGATACCCAGCAGAAACTATTTTGCCCTTATCTCTAATTTTGTTGAAGAGAGAGTATAAGCAATAACAGGAAGGACCAAGGGTTTTTGCTAAGTTGAGATAAGGACAGCTATACAGGGAGTTGACTCTCATTGCTTTCCTGTACATGTGTGTTACATTCTAAATTAATTTTCTATAGCTAAAAAAGGCTCACTGTCAATCAATGTTGCCTGTATGAAAGTCATGCCACATGCTCTTGTACCAAATTATCATGAAGTTAGAACTCTAAATAATTCCTACTCATTATCCTACAGTTCTATACGTTGGTGGTCTAGTGGGCTTAGCTCGAAGCCCTGCACAAGGTCCCCCAAGGCCTAAATCAAGGTGTGGGCTGGCCTGGCCTTGACCTGGAGGCCCATTCCAGGTGTTGGAAGAATGCAGTTGCTTCTCACCGTTTCCTCGTGCCTTGTGACCCACTCCATCTTCAAGCATGGCACAGCTGACTCCTCAAGCTCAGAATTTCTAAGCATTTCCTTTTGTCACCAGCTGTTGACAGCTCCTGTGATCACAACACAAGCACCTGACTAATCCAGGCTACTCACCCTTTTGTAAAACTGATTAGTAATCCTCATTACATCTGCAAAGTGTCTTTTTTTACCCAGTAGTGTAAGACACTGACACACATGATACGAAGGGATGAAAATCAGGGCAGCCATTTCTGCCTACTGCAGTCAGAATAGTGAGTAAGAAATTTTCCATGATTTGGATTCCTCAACTCCAGAAGACTCTAACAGACCATTTTACCTTAATATGATAGTAGTGGACTGAATGTTTGTCTCCCCCAAATACACATGTTGAAATCTTAACCCCTAAAGAGACCATATTAGGAGATGGGACATTTGGAGATGATTAGGTCAAGAGGGTGAAGCTTTCAGAAATGGGGCCCTAGAGAGTTCCTTCAATGTCTTTTGCTAGGTGAAAATAACAAAGACAGCAGCCCACAACCTGAAAGAGGAACATCGTCAGACCCCATACCGGATCCCTGATTTCAGAACCCAGGCCTCCAGAACTATGAGAAATAAATATCCATTGATTAGAAACTGACCAGCCTATGGTACTTTGTGACAGCAGATTGATTTGAAATATGAATCAGTCATTAAATGATCTGTACTTTTCTTGAAGAGTTTGCTTTTGTACTTGTCATCTTTCCATGTAATAAATATTACACACCTAGTCTAGAATTTCTGCTTTTGGTTGACATCTCTGTTATTTCACTCTTACAGAACATTGTGGCACTGCATCCTGAACAGAATTCTTCAGGTAAAATCCTAATTATCTTAGGATATTTTGGCACGGATACTTTTCTTTCCAAGATAAATAATCTTACTTGAAATTCTTTGTGCATTTCAACTCCACAGTAATAATAGAGAATAGCCAGCGTGAGCGGTGGTGTTCTTGGTGTGAACAGTATATAGCTTTCTGTAAGGGAGCAGAGTAATACTTTTTATTTTGCTTCTATACTAAGCGAGATGATACTTCAGAATTTTCTTAAAGATTTTTAATTATTAATGCATTAACTCAGCTGATATTCATGTAAACCTTGGCATGGAGGATAATGAATAATGTAGGTTCTCTGCCTTCTAGGTTCATATTGCCAAGCACAAGACAACAGACAGCTGTATGTCAGCATGGTAGAAGAGGGAAGGGGTAAATTACCAGCTTTGGAATGCTATGGAGAGCTTCCTAGAGAAGGTAACATCTGCACTGAGTTCTTTAAGTGGGGTCTAAGTTAGAGAGAAACAGGTATTCCTTCTAAGCAGAGGGCCCTGCAGCAACCAAAGACGGTGAACAAAAGTAGGGAACAGAGATGAGAAAAAGAGGGAAGAATTGAGGCTGGGGAGAAAATCAGTGAGGCATCCTCTCATGCCCAGCTCTTCCTTGTCATGTTGAGGAATTAACACCTTATCCTAAAGGCCATGGAAGGGTGGTGATTGGACATTGAAGAATTTTAAACAAGAGAAGAGACACACTGTGGTCTGTTGTTCCCATTCAGGATTGAGTTTGGAGAAGGGATTTTAGTTGCTGAACCTAGACCCAGCCAGTTAGGAGACTTTTTTAGACATGAGACTCACCTCGCTAGGGCTGTGCTGACTCAGAGGATGAGAGATGGGCTCTAGAACATACTAGTGAGTGGAACTGACAGGGGATGGAAGAAAAGGTAAAAGGGATGTCTAGTTTTCAGCTACATTCTGGGCACCTTATCTCTTTTGATGCCCTACAAATAACTCCATCAAGTAGGCGGAGCAGTCACTTCTGTTTATCAGATGAGAGAAATGGCTCTGAGTGGGTAAGTGGCGTCTTCAGAGTTAATAAATGCTAGGCCCAGATTTTGAAACTCTCCTGATTCTGGGGTCACATGAAAAGTTTTACTCATGGTTGATAACACTGCCATCACGTTAATTACGTGTAACGTGTAATTTAGTGAAATCTCAACTGGACATGAAAACGATGGATCCACTTTGTGAGCAGAAGCTGAAAGACATCTATGAGGTCAGAAGTTCCTATAACTAAAAATATCCACAAAAGTTCACAAAGAAAGGGGAAGGAATAAAGCCCCTAACACAGCTAAGCAGTCAACCACTCAACAGATACTAATAGGGCGCTTCTACTTGCACTGTAAGTAATAAGCAGCTTGCTTACACAGTGTCCAATGCAGACAGAAACTCACACGCCCAGATTGTAAACATATTTATAGAGAAAATGGGGAACAAATGTTGTGATGGAAAAATAGAATGAAATCCATACAGTGGAATCCTACAAAATAATCCACTGGATCTAAAAATTTAGAACAAAGAATAGGAAGACCAAATGAAGTTACAATGAATACTCAGACATATGAACAATCACACAGTTAAACAATTATTTGCTAAAAGAAAATAATTCCATGTTTCTAAAAATAACTTTTTCCTGTAATCAATTGCCTGCCCATGAAATTATGCATTGGAGTATTTTTTTTTAAAAAGAAAAAGAAAACCCAAGAAGGAGGGAAGTGCTTAAACAAACAGTGTCCTTCTCCTGGGCAAGTAAATCCTCAATCCTTTGATCAAGGAAGTAGGTCACTTCACAGTATCTGAGAGGGGCCCACAGGAAACAGGTCATTTTCAAGGATGAGCGACCACTTCTAGGACAAAGAAGGTACCTTAGTCATGTCTCCCCCTCATCATCACCACACAGCTTAGACTACAATGTTCTGAATGTGTGAACTTCTAGAAACACATTCACTTTGCTCCTCCTCTATGACTAGTTCCCCCTTTTACAAGCCATCAAGTGACTGAAATTATTTCATTGGATTTTTCTATTGGGTTGCTCTAGAAAATAAGACCCAGTTGAAAATCTTTCTTGCTCTGACTTTTGCCTGCATGTTTTCAGTCCCATTAAAAGCAGTAAAAATCCACTTATATATTTCTCTATATCTTTAAAAAGAATCTTCATTTTCAAAGTACATTATGGTTACAAACCTTTTCACCTAAGATACACTAAATATGTCATTCCTTTAATTGACATATCTATTAGGATCCTTTCAGGTCAAATTAACAGGCTAAGCCCTCAAAGGGAAAGCCAGAGCACCTCAACACATCTCCCCACACATTAAGAAGTAGTTCTATGCCAGGAACTGGTGGCTCACACCTGTAATCCTAGCTACTCAGGAGACAGAGATCAGGAGGATTGCAGTTTTAAGACAGCTTGGGCAAACAGTTCATGAGATCCTATCTTGAAAAACCCTATCACAAAAAATTGGGCTGGTGGAGTGGTTCAATGTGAAGGCCCTGAGTTCAAGCTCCAGAACTGCAAAAAAAAAAAAAAAAAGTAGTTCTGTCCCTAAGAAGATGCAAATCCCACTCAGTGTACTGGGGTGGAGCCTGCCCTTCATTTTAATAAGGTTATTTAAAAAAACAGCGAGAGTACTTAGAAAGGCTACATTGTCCTGTACTTCTCATCAGAAGACTTTTTGGAACACTTCCGCAAGCTTTCTAATTTGGATGGGCTCTCTACTGCTTTGTTCTAACTTATTTGCTATTAGTAAAGCCATGGGAATCAATTTTTCAAAATTCCAACTGAAACTCTATCACTTATTTAATGAAGCCCAAAGGTAAATCTCTGTAGCTGCATTTAGTACAAAGATTGCTGCTTTTAATGATAAAATGGGATGGGGTAGAATAGCGCTCACGCACATTGCGGGAAAATGTGGGGTCACATTAAACACAGCAAGTTCCACAAGCATCAAACGCCAAACAAGAACAACGGCTCACCTGCAACTGTACTTCAAGTAGGGAAACCTTCTCCCTTTCTGCCAGACTAAAGGACCAGATGTTGTTGCAAGTTACACAGCTTAGGAAAACACCTCTACTGATGGTATAGTTTGGGCCTTGGATCAACACTCCCAAGACCAACAGAATTGCCAATATGAGTATTTATTTTGAGTGAAGTGAGGTATTAGACAAAGAAGTGACATAATCTCATTTAAGTCTTAAAAGATTTACTCTGGCTATTGGGTTGAAAACAGACCGTAAAGGGAAGCTATTACCAAAGTCAGGTAAGACTCAGGCCAGGCAGGTATCAGTGAAGGAGATGAGAGGTAGGCAGATTACAAGAAAAAAAAAAAATGTAAAACTAACAGTCAATAGGATTGCCTGCCAAATGAGACAAAGAGGAACACATGACTTCAAGGTTTTTGGAAGATGACTTTGCCACCAAAACAAGGAAGGCTGTGGAAGAACAGATGTGTGTTTTGGGAAGGTGTTTTTTTTTTGTTGTTTTTTGGTTTTTTTTGGCAGTACTGGAATTTGAACTCAGGGCATCACACTTGTTAGACAGGTGCTTTACCACTTGAGCCACTCTGCCAGTTGGATGTGTATTTTGGGGTGGGAGGAGTTCTGATATGCAGTAGGCAACTGGATATTTGCATTTGAAATTTAGGAGAGGGGTTTAGGCTAGAGATTTAAAAAACAAACAAAAAAACCTGGAGTTATCCACTGGATTTCCTTACTAGAAAACAGTGAGGACAGCCCTACTCTAGCAGCAAAAGCCAGTCTCTTGTTTCACTACAGGGCATCCATACAGTCTGACCTAATTCCAGACATCACAGAGTTGCTGAAGGTCAATGTCACGCAGGAGACTCAGAAAAGTTGCTGCTCTTCAGGCACAGAGCTTGAAAGTCACTTCCCAAAGATGAAAAAAAGAAAGGGAAAATGAGAGTAATGAAAACCTCATCAAACCCAGGCCAAAAAAGCACTCTGGGAGAATCCTTCCATATATCATGTGCCAAAAGAATTCCTTCTATTTTAGGGGCTTTTTCTTTCCAGATAACGTGCCAACAATGGATCTATTCAATGGTTCAAGAAGGTGACAAGGTTAGGGAGCAACAAAGACAAACTCCTTTCCAGCCAATTTCATTATCATAGGTCAAAAGGTTGTGTGAATAAAGATTTCTAACATTTGCCATACCAACAGAACTCTCTATGGAAAGCTGGAAAGTCACTGGATGTTTAGCATTGTGTGTTCTCATTAGATGACTGAAAAGAAGCAGTCTCTGTAGAAGTAGTCTTGTAAACTCAACCCTAACACTACTGGCAAGTATTAAACTAATGTGTTATATTTAAGTCTTGCCTAAAGTCATTAAAAATACACTCATCTGGATTTAGTCTTTATGTCGTTCATAGATGCAGCATTTATAAGACAGATATATAATCTCATCTTTTGTGTATGATACAGGTTGAGTATTCCTTAGCTGAAAAGTTCAGATTTCAGGAATTTTTTTGGAGGAGGGATTGGGGGTTGGAATATTTGCATCTTAGAATGAGGCTCAAGTCTAAAGACTAAAGTCACCTGTTTCGCGTAAACCTTATACATGCAGCCTGAAGGTAAATGTACACAGTATTTTTTGTGCACCTGCATTTTTGACTGCCAGCCATCCGGTGAGGTCGGGTATGGATTTTTTCCCACTTGTGGCACCATGTTGGTGCTCAAAAAGTTTTGGATTTTGGAGCATGTCAGATTTTGGATTTCCAGATTAGGGACTCTCAACCTGTGGTTTTAAACTTGCATTGTAATTTTAATAACAGTTCAATTAGATAACTTTACTCTCACCTGCCTTTGCTCTGAGGGAGTGGGCTGCCAGTTACTGCAAAGGAACACACTGGGAAGAGAATTAATCCCTAAATCAAGGGAAGCTTTTTACCAGTTCCTCAGCACAGCACTGAAACTAAAATAAGGACATTTCCACGTCTGTGAAGGTAAAACTATCACCCATGCATCCCTCTCATCTAGATGTGGAGAGTATTTAAAAACAAAAAAGCCTCCATCTGAGTAGTCCAAATCTTGCTTTACATGTTTATCAAGTATTTGTTCTGCCAGGAAACATTTCCAAAAAGGAAAGGTTTTGTCTCAATCACTGTGGCAGAGAACACTTCCCTTGGAGCAGTTAGCATGGTATCAGGACACTCTCTCCAGCTCACACGGCTTTCAAAATTTTTATGTTGCTACAACACTCATCTGCCAGGAGATGCGACTGGAAGACTTTTTATTCATCTGGAGGTATTTATACTACTACAAGTCCAGAAAAGTTTTTAAAGGTTAGTATCAATATGCTATGATGAAAACAAAGAAATGCATCTGCCTCATATAAAAACAGCTTATTTGCAAATTGACACAAATCAGTCTTACTTTCACAAGTCTAATCAGTTTTTTTTTTTTCTTTCTTTCTTTTTTGCAGTGCTGGGTTTGAATTTGGGTCCTACACCTTGAGCCACTCCACCAGCCCTTTTTTGTGTGGGTTTTTTTGAGTGTTTGTGTTGAACCTCCATCCTCCTGATCTCTGCCTCCCGAATAGCTAGGATTACAGACGTGAGGCACTGGTTCCTAGCTAATCCGTAACTTTTTAAGCACTTATGTCAAATTTAAATAAAATTATTGTATACTGATAAGAAAGTGATCAGCATCTTGTGTCAGCTAGAAGTGAATCTTCAACTTGTATTCTATTCTCTCAGCTAAGGAGAACTTTACTCAAGAGACAAGCTTATATGATTAATCAACAGAGCTGAGATTTCTTGCATCTTCTTCACTAACATTAATTATTCTTGCTACGAATTAGCAGGGTCATGATTAGCAGGGAAGTCTTTTTAAAAAGACTCCAGCTAGACTACTTAAAAATCTAAACATTGATCTACCATATGATCCAGCAATACCACCCTTGGGGATATAACCAAAGGAATGTGACACAGGTTACTCCAGAGGCACCTGCACACCCATGTTTATTGCAGCACTATTCACAATAGCCAAGTTATGGAAACAGCCAAGATGCCCCACCACTGACGAATGGATTAAGAAAATGTGGTTTCTATACACAATGGAATTTTATGCAGCCATGAAGAAGAACGAAATGTTATCATTCGCTGGTAAATGGATGGAATTGGAGAACATCATTCTGAGTGAGGTTAGCCTGGCCCAAAAGACCAAAAATCGTATGTTCTCCTTCATATGCGGACATTAGATCAAGGGCAAACACAACAAGGGGATAGGACTTTGATCACATGATAAAGCGAGAGCACACAAGGGAGGGGTGAGGATAGGTAAGACACCTAAAAAACTAGATAGCATTTGTTGCCCTCAACGCAGAGAAACTAAAGCAGATACCTTAAAGCAACTGAGGCCAATAGGAGAAGGGGACCAGGAACTAAAGAAAAGGTGAGATCAAAAAGAATTAACCTAGAAGGTAACACACACACACAAGAAATTAATGTAGTCAACTCCCTGTAAAGCTATCCTTATCTCAACTAGCAAAAACCCTTGGTCCTTCCTATTATTGATTATACTCTCTCTTCAACAAAATTAGAGATAAGGGCAGAATAGTATCTGCATGGTAGCAAGGGGTTGGGGGGGTAAGGGAGGGAGTGGGCGGGGGGGAGGTAAGGGAGGGGGTGGGGGGGAAGGGGGGAGAAATGACCCAAACATTGTATGCATATATGAATAAAAGAAAAATTTTAAAAATAATAATTTAAAAAATCCCATATTTGTCAGCTGAAGGACATATGAAATTTTGTGGAATATTCAGAAATGCAATACAGTGTGGCAGGAAAATGAAAAAAAAAAGACTCCAGCTTTTGGAAGTGATAAACCAATTTGGGTTACAATACATATATACATGGAAATGGCACAATGAAACTCCCTGTATAGCTATCTTAAACAAACAAACAAATACGTCTTTTTTCAAAAACAGAGAACAGGAAGGTAAAACAGATCCTTTCTTGGTGTTGGTACCAGTGAGAGGGAGGAGGATATAAGGAAAAGGTGTAGGCAAGTGAAATATGCTGGAAATATTATATACTCATGTATGAAAATGGAAAAATGAGACCCACTGAAACTATTCTAAGAAGGGGAGGGGGATAAAGAATGATGGAGGGGGTTAATTTAACTAAGATATATTTAAGTACTTTTGTAAATGTCACAATGTACCTCTAGTACAACAATATAAAAAGTTGAAAAATTTTGCTAAAGAAAAAAAAGTTATAAGAAGACATTCCAAAGAAAAGGTGGCCATGGGAACTCACATTTCTCTTATGTCCCCCACACACTAAACCCACAGTCAAGTCAGCATGGCCTTTTGTCTCAGTGGTTCCCAGGACTAATCACATTTTGACTGTAACTTCAACCAAAAAAGTCCAAACCCAATCGAAGTTAACAAAAATGAATAAATGTCACATAATCCCCAGACAGAACATGAATGCTGGTGACATTGTACCCAAGTTTGTCATTCTATATTCCCTGCCAAATTAAAATCTTAAATTTTAAATTTAATTCCATTGCTGTATATGATTTTAGAAAATAATTTACATTTTCAGTTTAAGAATATCTGCCTTCTACTGCATACCCCCAATACGGCCTGTCAAGCTGTTTAATCAGGCCAATGCTGTTCACTGCTCAAAGACCCTTAGGCTGTTTGGGGCAGTATTTTCTTCTGATATTTTAAATAGAAATCTTCCTATCCCTGCATCATGACAGTGGTAACATGATGTCCTGAGTGGGAAACTGGCTTTATCATACTGATCCCATCTGTCCATCTATTAACTGTCACCTTCACTGATGTGTGAGCAAGCTACTGGTCACATCACTATAAGTAGAGGGTGTTCAACATGGCTAGGTACATACAGTACCCCCAAATGAGCAAGCATCACAGAAGGGACAGTGGGGTGGTCGAAAAGGATGGCAAATATTAAAATGGAGAACTTAACTGAAATCTCTGCCCATGTTTTCAGTAATTAAGTCACTTGATTCAGTTCTACCAAATTACTTATAGACCCTCGCACAGAGAAGGCTCCAGAAATAGGCAGGGCTTGAGCTCTGTGTGCTTCCTGTAGCAAAATCCTGTCACCCTCTTCGAGCCCTGCCAGATGGCACCTCCTGTTTAGCAAGGTAATCTGGTTTCTACTATGATACTTGAATTTGAAAACCAGATTTTGACCACTTATAAAAGAAGAAAATGGACAAGAAAGCATGCTAACATTTTCATACGGAAGACAAAAATGCAAGGCCAGCTTTATTTGGTTTATTAAATTTCAAGGTCTCTTCCTTCCAGTTTGAGAACTGTGTCATCATCAGTTGGTTTATTAAAAGTGCTACTTTCAATCACAGATTGAGCAAATGTGAATCCCCATGGTAGCTGGAGGTAGATAAGCAACTGACAATCAATCATATGCAATTTTCAAATGAGTGGAGGGTGACAGAATAGGGAAGACTATTCTAAAAGATGCTACTTTATACAAAATTCAAACTCTGAATGTAGCACAGTGAAGTGTCCAGAGTCACACAGCTGTGATAGTCCCAGGGTTGCTTTGCATTTTGATTTTATTTTGGGGGTGGGACTGTACTTTGTACTCAGAGCTTCATACTTGCAAAGCAGGAGCTCTACTGCTTGAACCACACCTCCAGTTCATTTTGCTCGGGTTACTTTGGAGATGGGGGTCTCTATCTGCCCAGGCTGGCATCAAACAGCCATCCTCCCAATCTTAGCCTCCCGAGTAGCTAAGATTCCAGGTGTGAGCCGTCAGTTGCCCAGCCTGCAGTTTGATTTTTGACATCTTTCAAAACGATGCTCAGAACCAAAGAGTAAGCTAGCATACACTTCACTCAATGATCCCCTGACAGCTTAGCCACAGATCTGAGAAGGCGAGGGACCTTCCAAGAGCTCACTTGAAATGCACTTGTTTCAGCACTGAAAAAACAAATCTGTTTCTGATTCCTGACATTAGTTTCCAAATGCTGCCAAGAATCTAAGGAATTCTTTTACATACACAACATACATGAGACAACTGGAGAGAGGCCTGTGCACAGCTCCAGGAGCAGGCCTGGGAGGGAGGGCCCCTGCCCTGGTGGGAGCAGAAGCGCATGCTTGAGATTGCTCCCTGCTGTAACCTCCAACATGACTCCTGGCTATTATTAGACAATGCAAAGACTTTTCCTCCATTTGTAGCTTGTGAAGCGAAGGGTCCAGACAGAGCCCTAGCCGGGGAGCACGTAGGCAGCTGGGACGCACCCGGCTGCACAGAATTTGCAACTTTTCTGCTTTATGAAGCTAGATTTCTAGATGTTGGAAGACATGCTGAAGCTTAGAAAGGCAAAGTCCAACACCAAACCCACGTTTAAAAATCCCTAGAGAGCCAGGCCCTGGCGGCTCATGCCTGTAATCCTAGATACTCAGGAGGCAGAGATAAGGAGGATTGCGGTTCGAAGCTAGCCCTGGCAAATAATTCTCAAGACCTTATCTCCAAAAAATCCATCACAAAAAAGGGCTGATTAAGTGGTTCATGGTGGAGGCCCTGAGTTCAAATTCCAGTACCACCAAAAAAAAAAAAATCCCAGAAAAAAAATGAAAAACCAGGGGAAATCCAGTATGAAAGTCACCAGCATATGGCTTCTGAAGCTCAGAGAGCATGGAGCTTATTCTTTCAGCAGAAAAAGGTGTGCATATTAACATTTTCATAATAACAGTAGCATCATGTTTTAACTGCTACCTTTTTTGTTGTTGGTAATGGGGTTTGAATCCAGCTTTGTGATGACTACGCAGACATTCGACCACTTGAACCATGCCGCCAGCCCTGTATTCTATATTTAGAGATAGAGCCTTACAGAATTTCCCTGGGCTAGCCTCCAACTGGACGTCCTCCTGCCTCTGGAGTAGCAGGGATTATGGGGCTGCACTACCATGCCCAGCACATATGACCTTCTTACCTTATTTTTTAAACTCAGAAGGAGAAAAAGTCAGAGAACTGTGAAAGACTAAATCATCCAACAGCTTGAGCTGTTTAAAGTTATGGCTCACACTGAGTTGACTGCAGTGAGCTAAATTCAATTTTGTTTTTCTCTTTTTAGCAGGATAAAAGTTCATAAAGAAAACCGAGTCGTTTGAAGGAAATAAAGAGGTAACATTTTCTTTTGCATGGCTGGTCAAACGCGTAGGTTTTCAACCATCGACGTACAAACATGTCTTAAACTCACTCTGCCGAAGCAGCTACATTAGGTGGTCATTCTTATAGCTGTCCCTCCAATAAACACGCCTCCTATAAAGTGACCGCAATTTGGGTGACATTATGCATACTTCACTATGCTTGGTTGTATGGTATCTAACCAGAATCCTCTGCCCTCCCCCTCCTCCTGCCCCACCAGAACGTCAGGATCTTGTTTGGGAATATAGTTTTGCAAATGTAATGAGACAACATGAGGACACTGAAGTAACTGGTGACCTTATAAGAAAATCATCTGACACAAAGATACAGAGTGACACACAGGAAAGAAGGTCACATGAAGACAGGCAGAGACTGGTGTGATGCTGTTACAGCCATGGGATACCCGGGGCCACCAGAAATGGGACGAGCCAAGGAAAGATTCTTCCCTAGAGCCAAACACCATAATTTTGGACTTGGGGCCTGGACAACGAGAGTGAATAAAGTTCTGTTGCAAGCCACTCATTCAATGGTATTTTGTTACCGCAGTTCTAGGAACTTAATACAGGTCTGTCTGCTCGCCAGTGCCAGTGTGCCAATGCTTTGCTACAGTCTAAAACAAGATTGGTTCAGTAGGTGACATAGCTATTGGACATTATGGTGATATCACACAAGCACATGACTTAATGTTTTATGAAATATCAGGCTGATGGACTGAAAAGTCTTTGCCACAGTTAGAAAGCACAGCAAAGATAATAAAGATGAACCTGATACATACTGTAATTGAGAAATTTACATTCTGAACCATCTTAGATTACACTGCATGCAATCTGAGTGACAAAAAACACGTTAGCTTAATGTTTTAAATAATGTAACTGTGAATATACATATGTGACATGCACTTGATAGTTTGCTATCAGTCATATTATATGGTTAGCCAGAAGCTCCTGACTCAGACTGTGATGGATCACTGACTGCTCAGCTAAGGAACGGCATACTGTGCCTTTGTTAACCACAGGGACCTTGGCACAACTTTAGAGAACAGCTTCTCCAAGACTGCAAGCTCAGATGTTGCTCAGACAAGATGCATTTGGATAGGATGGGGGCATCCGGGATGCTTCAATGGTGACAGCAAAGAGTGACTGCAGCTACATTATTAAAGCAACCGAAATGGCAAAGGTGACATCCCTCTTCTACAAAGACACATTACTAGTGCCAAATTGACAAAAAGCTGAGTGGACATGACTTCAGCAGGGGGGTAAAAAACCTCTAGGGGAGGAAGGAAAGAAGAGAATGATAAGAAAGTGAATAATATTGAAATGTATCACATCTGTGTGGGAACAAGACAACAGAGCACACTGAAAATGGCTGAACAACATGGGGGTAGGGGGAGAAGTGAATGGAGTAATAGAGGGGGGTCAGACTGATTAAAGTACAATATATTCAGTGCATAGATACCATGGTGAAACCCCTCTGAACAATGAATGCTTACTTGAACAATGAAGGACAGGATTGTAAAACAGGTCATGTTAAGAGGAGGACACAAGAGGGAGGGAAGAGAAAGGGAAGAGGATTAAGGAGGGTGGATGTGGTTAGTCTATTTCCTACACGTGTATGAATATGGACACTGAAACCTGTCAAAGCCAAAAGAAGGGGAAGGGGGAAAGGGAGAACAATGGAGGAGATAAACCAACCCTTATACGCATATATAAAAATATCACAATAGAAGACCCTGTACAACTATTATAAACTAATAAAAACATTCTAAAAATCTCCGTGGAGAAAAGGAAAACTTGCATCAGTGCAGGAGGCTATCTGATTAGAATGCTCTCTTTCAGCAATTACAAGAAATACACAGGGACATAATTTAAACCAAAAAGAAGAGCAATCATGTTTTCTTTAAGGTCAATGCTAATCACAGCCGCATACACAATAGCCCCTGGGACCTGAGCAAGCAAGAGAAACGGGCCAATTACGGAAAGCTTCCTTCCAAAGTGAGGACACCGCCATTAACAAGCCAATCTTACTGTCGTGTGTCTCATCTCGCTCAACTCTACTTTGTAGTGGGTTTGCCTCAAAATGCAGCACGAAGGATGACTTCAAAATCACTCCTGTAATCCAGGAGGCTATCAATCACACGAGGAGAGCAACTGTCAACAGTTTGTCCTGGATACTGGCAGATCAGAAAACTGAAAGCTATTGTGGATTCGGGGTTCGAATACACACTTCAGCACGTGCCATACACTTGACTTTTAACTTTTTCCTAAGTTACCACAGAAACTAAGAGTCCGTGAAATTGACAGATCCTTTAGTAAAGTGAAATTGCTGTTATGGGAATGGGTGGAGAAAATATGTCAAAGCTGCATAAGTCATACCCCATAACAACTCCACACCTGCATTCAATTAAAAATCCTAAACCTTGAGCTATCATTAGATCATAATGACTTCAACTGCACTGTGGAACTTAACTAGGTTACCATGCTCCTTTATCCAATAATACTGTTGACTCTTCATAGTTTAAAAAAAAAAAAAAAGTTTGAAAAACTTTCCCGAGAGTTTATAACTGCTTTTATCTAAAATTACTTCTCAGAAATATTCAAATTCAGTCAGCCTAAGGCTCTCTAGAAATTCACTGCAGATAGATACTCTCCAGGGTAAGAATTAACTGAATGTCTGGAAAGGAATAAAAAAATGATGCTCTGTTTTTTTCTTACCTCCACGGTTTGATCAAATATGTACCTGCTCTATAAACAAGTATCCAAAACTCAAATAACAACATTAAAGACTCTAGTGGGTTTTAATATAATAAATTAGGGTGAAAACTATAAAGACTGGGACCACAGAATACAAGCCCATATCTCATTAACAGACTTTGAGAACAAAGCAAACAGGCCAGTACCACTTATTTCCAAAAAGTGAAATGCTACCAAGGGTTTCCCATCAACAGAATCACATACACTGAAAGTTGTGAACATAACAGTCTACTTCAGTTCCAAGGAAATTCACCCCACCGCCCTCATTTCAACATCTCATAGGAAAACACACTTTCATATGCCTAAATTAATTATATCATGTTAAGAGTAGGAAGAAAAAATGGAGTTGAAGGAAAAAGTAATGGTCTGAAAAGAGAAAATAATCAGGGAATCACTACATAGACACATTTATTCACCAGCTATAATTCATGTAGCTAAAACAAGAAGTATGCTCTACAATGAAAATGACTTCATTCCCAAACTCACACATTAAAGCTTAAAAGCAATGAATCCCTTCCCCCTTTCTCCTCATTCTAACTTTGTACACCAGCAACTCATTACATGCAAACTCCTCTCACAGGACACACAGTGCAACTGTAAACTATCCCTATAAGTGCTGAGCTAATTTTAAAACTCTAAAACTTTTCCCCATTTTTGTCTATGACCCAAACACATACAAAACATATTCAAACAGGAAAATATCCTTTCTGACTTCTAGAGAATTCCATCCCCCCAGCAGGAGGTCTTTCTTCCTGTTTGCAACAACAACAAAAAAAAGAACAATGACTTTTTTACTTTCAGACTTAGAAAACTCCCTCAAACTGATTGCCCTGGAATCTACACCATGACAATTTTCCTTAATGGACCCAAAGCCCCCTCACCTTTCAGGCAGAACATTCTACAGCAGTTCCATGGAGGGGCTGGGGCTCTGTGATCCTATGAAGCCTGCAGTGCTAGGCACAGCTGTCTCCCACCCACCTCCGCAGCAGCCACCGCCAGAGCCAAAGCAGGGCAGTTGGCCAGCCCTGTTACTACAGGAAGCCACTGCCCAATCCCAGCTTTCTGGGCTGGGCTGCTGACACCTCCCTAGCTCTCCTCAGTCATTTCACACCGGCAGCCAGCCCAGGATCCTGATGAAAGGGGAGGGAAGGGGCTTAGCAGCCTGGGTTCATCCTGACCAGTGCAGACCAGCCCAAAAGCAGCCAACCATTTGTTTGTGTGATCTCAGCATTTTCCACTCCAGCAGATGTGACTCTTCACGTGATCGACAAACGGCACAAAAAAATTACTCGATCCAGTTTCACTGTTTTCTATTAATTATGACTTACTGTTCTTTGATGGCCCTGTTGCTTCTCTGTCACATGCTCTCCTTTTTTCTCTGACATGGATCAACCCACATTCTGTACATAACTTACACTATATGAAAGGTTGCACACAGCTGTCCGAGCCTACAGAAGTGAGTGAATGTAGGTGAGATGTCCGTTCAGCGCGATACGTAATGGTAAACCATTGTTACTATCACTACTACAGTTGCCAAGAAAGTGTTCGGATAAAAACGTGACATGTGCTACTGTGACACTTCTGTGGCACCAAAGTCAATGAGAGCCTAGAATGTCTAACTATGGTAACCATCATTCAGCTTCTTCCCTTCCACCAGACAGCTAATCTCACTCTAGCAAGTTCAGGGCTTCTTGACAGTAAACTCATTAACATGGGTTAAGAGTAAAAGAAGAGAAACAGTCTAGAGACATTGCCTCAGGGGCACCCTATTTAAAAGTGTCTTTGAACCCTGCGTGGCCCTATGGGCCTTCCCCAAAGTAGATTCTGGAGTCTTCTTGCTGCAGGAAGTGGCCATTGTTCACTGGCCACTGTTGCTGGCTGGTCTTCCTTTGGACTCCACAGGATACAGGAAACTGACTCATACAACTAATCCATCTATCTGTGTGCTGGAGCACTGGCTGTAACCTTGCCATGCAATATACATGCTCTGTACTCTTTTGGCTTCCACTATCTAGTTCAACAGATCCTGATAGAGTTTCTTCTCTTCACCATCCTGTATCACCTACCCTGAGGAAGTCATCACACTGTGATCGGAAGGAAATACAAGATGAAGTCCCTCATCAGAAGCAAGTTAGGATGTAAAGAAAAAAACTGAATGTGGAATGATAACCTGTGATCTTAACGCTTACAACAGAACTTTTCATCTCATTTAGCAAGCCATGAAGTGATTTGCCCATCTAACTACCCATGACAAACCCAGACCTCCTGACTAGGCTTCTTCCATCTCAGCAAGTGACCCTCTCCATGGTGGACTGGAGGCATCCTCTGCCCGCTCCTGTCTTGGGCAGCCTTGCATGTAATGTACAAATTGCAAAGATATTCCTGGAGTTATTTGAGTTCGATTCAACTTTTTAAATTGCACACAGAGAAATTCCTACTTGGAGGAGGGAAGCCCTTTGAATACGGCCTCATACACAGAGCCTGGAGTGGTGGTGGGTATTTAACAGCACTCTAAGATTACTCATCAACTATTTTAGTAGTGGTGAGTTGGTGAGTTTACATGCGGGAAAGAACACTAAGAGAACCTGATTCCAGTCGCATCCATATCACTATCTATCTGGTCTCTGTAGCAAATCATTCTCTGTCAACGTGAAGATTATAAGGTTGGGTCCAAACTCTAAGATTCCATCCTGCTGTTAATTTTTTTGGTATGAAAACACACACACACACACACACACTGTTAGGTGCATTGTGCCAGGTCACAAGAAAAAAGTGAGTCTGCCACTTCGCAGTTTAGTACAACAGATGAGTAGAGTGGTGTAGCTCAATGGTAGAGCACTTCCCTAGCATGTGTGAGGCCCTGGGCTCCATACTCAGCAGAGAGAGGTAATAAGCTATACAACGGAAGAAAGCACAAAACTAATAATGACCAGTGACAGTTTCTCTCCCACTGTCATCTAATTAGGCTACTCTTGTTAACTAGGTTAAAACAGCTGTAATTTAATGTAGTGAGCTGAACAGTGTCTACCCAAAATTCATGTCTACCCTCAGAATGCAACCTTATTTGGAAATAGGGTCTTTGCAGGTATAATTAAGGAAAAGGTGAAGGTGAAGTGATACTATTGGGTTAGGATGGGCCACTAAGAGTGTCCTAAAATAAGAGAGGAAAGAACACACAAAACACCAAGAAGATCAGGTGAAGATGGGCCTGCTGCATGCAGGCGAGGATTCCCACCCGCCCTCAGAGAGAGAAAGCATAACCACTCGGCACCTTGCTTCAGACTCCATCCTCCTGAAGTGTGAAAGAAAAAACCTTTTTTGTCTCAAGCCACCACATTTGAGGTGACCTAGAAAAGCAACCCCAGCAAACCAACCCATTTAACAAGGCAATAATTATTATGGGAAAAGAGGCATAACTTGTTTTTCTTTTTAAATTGACTTCAATGTGAGCTTACATGCACTTATAATCTATTTTTTCCACACCCTTGTACTGAGGTAAATTTTTGCTTGAAACAAAGTATTACTCTAATAACACTCCCTAACAACACAAATATCATCATATTAAATTAGCAAAACTGCAGGTGTTACCAACTGTAAAGTTCATAGCATTCCACCCAAGCAGTAGAAATGGAATAGACTCTGATGAATATATAGTAAAAGATTAGCATGCTTTAATAATCCCTTGATTGTGACCAGCGGACAACTGTATACATCTGAGACATCAACCATGAAAATTACACTGCCCAAACTCTGGGAAAAAATAAGAAGTATCTATTGAGATGATATCATCTACCACTAGTGATCATTGCTACTGAGACTGAAAAACATACTGAGGATGCTGCCTGGAGGAAGTCCCAGGGCAGGGTGATGCACAGGCTGAGTTTACGGCCCTTCGGACAGGACAAAGGTCTTGCCTTTGTCAACCCTGACACTAGGGCAGCAACCACTTTTCTGCCCTGTAGGATTACAACATCCAACATCATGCTAAAGTTTAACATTACCATCTCTGTAACAGGGAGTGGTAACCCACATTCACAGCCAAAATTTTTCAGAATAATATCTTCCAAAGCCCTACAGTGCTAGTTTACTTATGTGCGAGAATTTTTTTCTTTTAATAAAATAGTAAAGAGGAGGATAAGTTAAGAATTACTTTGCATAACACATAGAATCCTAAGTCTAGATTGGTTCAAAATTATGGTTCATGCCTGGCAAAACACAAAACAAAATTAGAAGAAAAACAGCATATCTTCTCCTAAATATCCTGAGTCTTCCTCCTACCAGAAATGCAGTGAAAGATGGAAAAGCCCTTCTCCACACCCTTCAAGGGTTTGTTTCTCATCAGCGAGAAAGTATCCCTTTCTACCTTTGTCATACCTGTATGGCAGCCTAGACAGGCTGTTGAAGCACAGAGAGCTTTTCAAGTCAGAGGAGCCCAAAGACATAGGAGCAACCACTGGTGCTTTCTCTTTCCCTATATTGATGAGTGATGGTACTAGGGTTTGAACTCAGGATTCTGCACTTGTGAGGCAGAGGCTTTACTGCTTCAGCCACACTTCCAGCCCTCTCTTTCCCTGTATTGAAGAGAATGAAGATGCTAAAACCCTCTGACATCCTTAAGAAAATGACCAGGTTAATCCAGTTTGCTGGATGATACCTGTGACCTTCAGAATGGAAGTTTAATTACCCAACTAAATTTCCCCAAGTTTTAAGGACTCAATCTGGGGTGTTTATACATTTTTGACAATGCCACAGGCACAAGAGAAAAAGACAAGAATTTAAAAAAAAAAGCATTTTAACATTAAATTGGTCCATTTCCTTTTTTGTTTAGCTAGTTGTTTATTTGCTTATTGGTGCTAGGGATTGAACTAGGTCCTCATGCATACTAAACATTCTTTCTACTAGTGAGCTTCACCACCAGCCCCTCCCTGATTAGTTAAAAACTAGTTCACTGTTCTGGGGCCCCCAGTTTGGCCACCTTGTAGACAAGGAAATCGGGAGCACAGTTCTTTGTTTTGGATGCTTTTTCCTCTTCACAGGATCTGAACCTGTATCCTATTTCATTTTTCTGCACTCTGGAGCCAGACCTGGCCTACTTGGATCCAAGAGCATCCTCTCATCCTCTTTGCTGTCATGTGTCTCTTTGGAAATACCTGTGTCTTGGGTCACCATTCAGAACACAAACTAACAACAGTGTTCCAAGGCAAGTGGGCAAGTAAGTGCCTCGCTGAGATTCTCTGATGGAGTCTGGCCTCAGGTAGACACATTCACTCTATTTCCTGCCTGAATGAAGTGTTGCCCTAATTCGCCATTTTAAGATATGCTCTCCTGAATGGGTTCTTACAATTACATTCACTTTTTTTTTTTCTTTGCAGCCATGTCTAGATTCCTTAACATGGCTACTAAGAAAGTAACCCTCATTTGGCTCCTTTCCATGAAATTTGTGTGTGGTCTTATTCATAGCATCCTAGCTCTCCTAATAACCAAAACGTAGAAGAGAACCTTTGGGGTTCCATTTTCCCACAGAACATAACAATCTCTCCAAGTTGACCTGGGCTCTTAGTTTAGGTCATTTCCAGTCTCTCCTGACAGCTCACTGCTGCCTGCTGGGTTCCAGTCTGTAAACCACCCCCCACCCACTTCTTTGGGAGCACAGTGATATGCTTTAGACCCATCCCTCCTTCCTATGCACCCATTCCTCCCTTTGAGAATGGAAATGCTTATTCTGTGCTACTGTATGTTAGAAATTTGTAACTAGGTTTTATATTTTTACAGGAGCTCACAATAGAGTTGCCTTGAATCTCAAAGGAGATTTTGGACTTGAACTTTTGAACAATGTTGAACTTTTGGGACTCTTGAAGATGAACTAAATGCATTTTCTCATTATGAGATGAACATGAGCCTTTGGGGGGGTCACAGGCTGAATGGCTGAATATTATGGTCTAGGTATAAAGTGTCCTGATAAAGGCTCATGTATTGAAGGCTCGGTCCCCAGACAATGGTGCTACTGAGAGGTGATTGTACATTAAAAGCACTAGCTTCATCAATGGATTCATCAACTGATGAGTTCTCGGCTGAATGGACTATGAGAAGGTGGGGCCTAATTGGTGGAAGCAGGTCATGCGCAGTTTGCCTTTGAGGAATGTATTTTAACCCTAATTCCTTCTTCTCTCACTCTCTTCTTCCTGGCTGCTATCAAGTGAGTTTCTTTCCTCTACTATGGCCTTCCACTATGATGCTTCTGCCTTGCCATAGGCCTAGAAGTAATGGAGCCAATTGGCCTTGAAGTTATACCTCGTTAGCCATGGCTGAGATATTTCTATAACCTAGAACACTCCTTGGCACTTTTATGGCCATTCTATTTATCTTGTTTTCTTACTAAATCAGACCTCTTAATCCACTTTCATACCTACTAATCTTTCTGAAAGAACTCCAATTGCTCCATTCTCCCCATTGGAAGAAAAACAAAATCATACTGCCACTTATGTAAAAACACAAGAAAATGATAAATCCCAAACCCCTCATCCAGCAATAACAGCTCTTCTGGACTTGGATGCAATTCATTTTGCAAACTATTCTGGACACACCCCCTTAAGTGGTCCCTTTGGTAGGCTTTGTGCCTTATTCCATATGGTCTCCCACCCCAGCTATCCTTGATCAGGCTATGATTTCCTTTGTCTGGAATGCAGCCCCACCCCACCCATTTGTTTGCTTCTTCAATGTCTCCTTGGACAAGGCCCCTCTCCAGCAGCAGACTCAATCTCAACCTTGCAGTACACTGACACAGAACTTTATACATCCAGTTATCACAGTGTCACCATTGCTCAAAGCACAGAGCTGCGCAATCACACTTAACTTTTGATGCTTTGCAAGGTACATACAACATGATCACTATTTGTAGTACAAGCACATAAAATCAGAGTTGTTACTTCATTATTATATCCAAAAGCAAATAATAGGCAATGTGTAAAATCCTTCAAAATACATATCCAATACCACATTAATTCCTGTGAAAAATCATAAAAATACTTAATATACTTCTTAAAATTAAATGAGTGGATACTTTTTCACTACATTTAACTATATTAAACTCATTTAAAAAGTCACTCACACCATATACAAGTACCAAATTGTACCCCATGAATTTGTACAATTAAAAATAAAAATAACCTTTTGGGAAGCGAATAAGTAAGTCATGATCACCAATAGCTCAACTTTATGATACAAATTTTATAAATCACCATTTCTTTGGTCTCATTTTCTGACACACAAATCCAGACGCCATTCTCCATCAGGTAAGTTCACCAGAGCAAGATGGAAAAGCAGTTTTCGCCACCCTCATTCTGTCTGAGTTAAATACTTAAAGAATGATGGAAGTGGGAAGGGAAAGAGTTTTTCTCGAAGTAACTATTACAAAAATATTGATGTTGGTACACCCGTCCAGCTGCAGGGAGGACACCAAGAGATGTCATACCAATGATTCCAAACCCCTTGCTTAATAATGAGATACATTATAAAGAGAAGAAAAACTGCTCTGCCATTGTAACTGTGCCTAAAAGCACGCGTCATATTTTGGATAGTCTAGGTTAAAAAACCTAAATAACCTAATTACCACACAGAAAAGATACAGCATCCTGCACTTTCATGCTGTACATTTTATCAATGTGCTCCTTCAGAGACTGACTCCCCAAATACACAGATCAATGGCAATCACACCCCCAATAGCTAACCTAAAAAAAAGGCAATTTGTATCGTTTCCTCCTAAGTATCTGCGTTATCTGAGGAAGTTAAAATAACCAACATTCAATGAAAGAAACAGATACAATTCTTTCATCTATAGAACTGTCCTAAATCAGCCAGCCTACAAATTGGAATTATTCAAGTTCATGTATCAGTCAACTAGGAGAACCCCAAGTTGGACCAGAGTTATGTGTTAATAAAAAGCTCACAGCCAGATACAGTAACTGGACAACTATTTTAAATCATCAAGCAAAGACAGAAAGAAAAATACATGAAGATACTAATAGAAAGATACAGCATGCCAAATTAAAACATCCATAATCCTGATGATTTCCACACAAAAAACGGAATATTATTCTAATATTTAAGGTCCTTGAGGCTTAAAAACTTAAAATATTTTGTTTTGAAACCAACTACATATTTGAAAAACTCAGAGCTCTGTAAAGAACTGGGGGATTTCTATAAAAAGGTAGTTTATTTCTGAAATCATCACATTCACCAACTTTTGACCCAATTTAACTGTGGTGACATGTCAAGGAAGAAGCTAATCGTTTCCCTTTCAACTGCCAAATCTCCTAAGCAGCCAGGCAGTTTTGAAACTTCAGGAGTAGCGAAGTTATTCCAGGATCCATGGGATTTATAAACGGTGATGGTTTCAGGAAACCACAGCAGTTAAGACTCCTTCAGTCTTTTCCTCTGTCCTTAGGAGTTTAAAAATAAGCAAGAAAATGATTCTTCAAATTGGTAGACCAATTTCAGGGGTGGAGTGCACGCCACAGTACATGATAATGACAGAGTGACAAGGTCTATGGGGCACAGTACATCCCACAAACACACAGCTCCTTTCTGTCTTTCTCTTGATCATGCCAAAACACGAGCAGAGAGCTCTTTCCTTTTTTGATTTCTCTCTCTAGCTTAATGTCAGAAAAGTTAAATTCCAACCGAAGTAACTTACGTACTTAAACTGGGATTTACTTACATTCTCTTTTTATTCAATGTATCTCTGCAAATTCAGCTATTAACTAAACAAATCTCCAGCCACTCAAGAGGGAAAAGGTTACATGTCAAAAACAGAATACCAAATTTAAAGTTAAAAATGGGTTTGTTTCTTTGGAGGCAGGTGTGCCTCGTCTCTGGGGACTCCAGTTCATACAAAAGAAAAGCTGCAGCTTGGGCTGGTGGGTTTGTTCTCCCCCTCCCTTTCATCCTTTAAAAACAGAATGCATTTTGGTTTTCAGTGGGATAAAACTGACACCCAACCAAGAGCCTATTTTCAGGGTTGATGCTTCTCCCCTTTTGCTATGGTTAGTAAGTTGCTCGTCCCTTGCACATCTGCTTAGAGAGTCTTCTGCCTGACACAGAGGAAACAAAAGGCTCCCAACGCCTGCTCTGTAGGTCAGCAAAGGAATCTGTCACTTGGCCTTTGCAGGGCAGTCAGGAATGTCAAAATTAAAGGAACTCATGGAAAGGAAGGCATGCTCCACTCCATTGAGGAGGGGAGGAAAGCCTCACCGGCCCCCTGCTGGTCCTGAGGTCTTGAGCCAGCTAACTCAAGGTCCAGGGTTGCTTCATTTCTGTCAGACCAGGGATGGGATGCACTAGCTCTGAGGCTCTTCCCAGCCCTTAATGCCTTAACCATGCTGTCAAGGTAACTCAACTTGGAACGTTCACACCTCCAATTTAGTGACTATACACAAATATTCATTGAAATGCTCTCAAATGTCACAGAGAGGGAAATATGGGGCCATTGCTTCAATAAAATCTCTCAATTATTTAAGTTGGCTTCTCTAGTTAGGTAAAGAAAAAACAGTATTCAAATTTTTATTCCGTCATAAAAGAAACAGAGGACTGGAGGAGTGGCTCAAGCAGTAGAGCACCTATTGTGAAAGTATGAAGCCCTGAGTTCAAACCCCAGTCCCGCCAAAAACAAAAGAAGTAACAGATCTATCAGTGAGATTTTTGTAATGACAACAGTCATTATGTTAGGTACAGAAGCTCTTCCTCTCTGGAGTAAGCACCTTTGATCAATTCTCCAGTGTCCTGAAAATGAAAGGATAACTATTTTATTAAAATTGCCTCATTTCTTGAGGCATAATTTTAATTTGTTAAACTGCTTTCAAACATTTTACAGCTTTCTTACATACAAGTCAAAGTCCCCAGTGAGCAATTACCGTGGGCCTCAGATAGGGATTATATTTAATACAGACGATTACAAGGTCATGTGAAATTTGCACACTGAGTTATTTGTGGTTTATTGAGAAATTCATGGAAAAACAGACCCAGGTCAGCTTTCTCATATTTTATATAATTCTCATTTGTATTAATGAGAATCAAATGCTATTTGAAGTGTGGGTCAAAAATGTTTAGTGGAGAATTGGTTTTAAATAAATAATAGAAATATGTCTTATCCTTACCATGTCTTGACTTTTTTTTTTAAAGCAGATGATGTGATGACAGATATTAAATAGAGAATGGGTGTGGTTGTGCATATCCATAATCCCAGCTACTCGGGGAGCAGAGGTAGGAGGATTGCAGTCCAGACAGCCCAGATAAAAGCACAAGTCCCCACCTGAACAACAACTAAAAGGACTGGGGTCGGGGCTCAAGAGGCACAGCACATACCTAGCAATGCTAGGCCATGAGTTCAAAACTCAGTACTGCCTTCCCCCTCTTCCCCAAAAAGATGTGCAATAGAAATTTTGGTGAGGTATGGTGGTGCACACCTGTAATCTCAGAACTCAGGAGGCAGAGACAGGAGGATCTCAAGTTCTAGGCCAGTCTTGGCTACATAAGGAAACCCTGTCAAAAAAGTACTTAATTAGGGGGAGAAATTTGGCATCCGAGTATCAGGTGGCGAGAAGAGAAGGAGGGACAGGTGAGGGAAGGGCACAGTGTTATTAGAGGAAGTGGTTACTGGTGAAACTGAAGCCTGAAAAGCAACAGTTGCTTAGTAAGTGAAGCAGTGCAGTATCAGGTTGTAACCCTACCTGAAAAAGCAGAGGGAGCACAGAACTGCTTACAACTTCATAGTCACAAAAAGAACCCGAATCCTAAATACAGCCATGGGCACAGCATGAATGCAAACTTACTCCTATTCAGTGGTGCTAAAAGCAATGCCATCAGCAGATAAATTTGTAAAAAATTAGGTATCACATTAACGTCAGCTTATCAAGACTACTTTTCTAGCTGGGGGCTGGTGGCTCACACCTATAATTCTAGCTATTTGGAAGGCTGAGATCAGGAGGATTGGATTATGGTTCAAAGTCAGCCCAGGCTTAGTTCACGAGATCCCATCTCCAAAACAACCAGAGCAAAATGGACTGAAGGTGTGGCTCAAGTGTGAAGCCCTGACTTAAAACCCTAGCCCCTTTCCCCATTCTCCCCCCACACTCCCCTCCCCTCTGCCCCAAAGGCCACTTTTCTAACAATCCATTAAGATCAAAGTCACAATGGCCTCTGACCAGAGGACATGACTCTTGGGATTGTGGCTCACGATCTCATTAGTCTTCAGGTCAGTCCTCTCGGAGAAAACTGGATTTCTCAGGCACTCTGCACAAGGTCACAAATCAGAAACACCCAAGTAGACAGAGGAAGGGGATCTACAAGAGGTAGGAACAAAAACTAATGGTAAAAAGCAGAAGTCTTACAGCAAAAGTGGAATACAAAGCAGTCACTGCATGCAAAGTGCAAGGCAATGGAGCTCCACTCACAACAAGGTAAAATTCCTTACAGTCCTCAGTTGCCATGAGGGCACTACAACAATGACAAGCCTCAATGACTATACACGGTGACACCAGGTACCAAATAAAATCCAACTGTACTTTGCTGGTTGAGCAGAATTGCTGCAGTAGCATGGAAAGAGTGTGGGACAAGAAGTGGATTGAAATTCATTCTATGCCATTTACTACCTACATGACTTTGGCAAGTCACCAAATCTTTCAGGGCCTGCCATCTCACCATGAAAGGATGTAATGCCACCTGCCCTGCCCATCTCACAGGACTGTCATCACGATGAAATGAGATTAGTGTGTGAACAGTGACCCGAAAACACACTGCAGGTACAGTACACTATTAAAAGATGTTAATAAGGTAATATTTTGAATTGTTTCAGTTTTCTGAAAAGTAAATCAGTCAAGTTTCTGTTGTATGGAAATGGCAACAAGTAAAAGGTTTATTTCCAGAGGAATTTTATGCAAGCTAACATATAATTAATAGGATCATAATTTAGAAAAGTAGTCTTAGAGTTGGTGGCTACTTAGGAGGATGAAATTGGAAGGATCACAGTTTGAGGTTGGAACTGGGTAAATAGTTCCAGAGACTTCATCTTCCCAAAAATAACCGGGGCAAAATGGACTGGAGGTGTGGCTCAAACCAGTAGAGAGCCTACTTTGCAAGTAGCCCTGAGTTCAAACCCCAGTGCCACCAAAAAAAAAAAAAAAAGATTAGAATAGTTTCTCTAGCCAAGTACCAGTTTTCTATAACAACTTTATGTTTCAAAGAAAATACTGCTTTTCTCCCACTGAAGACATAAGATCTCCAATACACACAGACCAAGTCTAATGGCTCAAAAGTAAAATAACACGGACTAAAAGTGCCAACTAATTTGCCGCTATGGGGGATGGGTGGTAGGCGCGTAAACACAGTGACAGAAATGTAAAGGAACAAAGCAGATCTTAGCCAGACCTGGCTATTCCTAGGCTTCCCCTAGGGTCCACCTGAGAGCAGCAGGCTCTTCAACACTGCACCATGGCAGGTAGCGAGGCTCACATTCAAAATCCCTCAGTCCTGCTGCCAATTTTTTTGGGGGGGGAGGTTGGTATGACGTTTCAAGTTAGGGCCTTGCAGAGGGCTAGGCAGGTGCGCTACCATCTGAGCCATACCGCCAGCCCTTTTACCCTAGGTTACTTTTGAGATAGGGTTTTGCTTTTTGCCTACGCCAGCCTGGACCACAATTCTCGTATTTACGCTTCCTGCGTAGCTGAGATAACAGAGTGCCCCAGTGCCCAGCTACTGGTAGAGATAGTGGTTTCATGAACTTTTTGCCCAGGGCTGGCTTCAAACAGTGATCCTCTTGATCTCCACCTCCCAAGTAGCTAGGATTACAGGCATTAGCCACAGCACCTGGCCCTGCTGCCAGTTTTCAAGAACTATTTCTTACACACCTGAATGGTCCTAAACTAGAGGCACAGATGGAAACACTGGCAGATAAAGGCTTAAGTGCCTGCTGTCACAACTTGGTTTTCAGACAGATGGTTTTCTGAGTTGCAGCCTTAATCAACACTGCATCTCAAGGTACCTGTAGTATGCCAGATTTTTCTACAACGTGACTTGCACACAAACTCCATCACAGCTGAATTTCTGCATATCAGGAATGAGTTATCGGCACACAGCATAAGAAACCCCACTGAAAGAAGTGAAGTTCGTTGACAGCCCCAGTTTGCCCATCGAAGACTCTCACCTAATCAGGAGGCATAAAGCCAACTTACTAGGTTAATACTGCCATTTTTGGTTTAATAAAGTGGAATAAAACAAAACAGAGGGGAGAATAAAGAGTATCACATGCAGACATACAGGAAAAGTAGGTAGTTTCACAAAACTTCTGTGTGTTGCCACACATGAACACAGGTGGACTGGAAACCAATGTGAATTGTACTTACTACTCCAGACAGAAGCAAAACTTTGGAAAGTCTCTGACTTAAAACAATTGTAATTAAACTTCTTGGGCACTGAAAAAAATTCAACATTCACATCATAGTTCCACTGCAGAACTATATAGCATTTGAAACTAGCATTTACTATAGAGAAAACGAGCTCAATGGTCTCAGAAGCTAAAGAAAATATTTGCTAATTTGATTTTTGTTCAAACCTTTATTAGAGTTGGAACATAACCGTCAAGATTTCTCCAGTGAGTCACCACGACCCTTCCTGGTTACAATGGCGTAAGAACACAGGTCAGCTGAATGACACAGCACACATCCCTGAGTGTGGGATGCGGCCAAGCTGACAGTCCACAGGAACGTTGCAGGACAGAAGTCCTACCCTCTCAAGCTCCAGACAGCAGCAATCATGGCCCAAGTCACCTCAAAATTTGCTTATAGCCCAGACCTGGGTGGGACCCTTAGGGCAGAATGCTACTCAGGCATTTCAATCAAAGTACACTCAACTGCACTTGTGGGAGGCTAACAAGGAAAAATTATTTAAACCATCTTTTAATAGAACTACGGTGTGCTGATTAACTCAGAAATAAAATTACCTTCTGGTAGAAATCAAAGTTCTTTTTCCAGGAAGTCCAAAGCACTCTATGTACTTTCTATTGGTAAAAAAAAAATTATGTAAATAAAAAACTATCAGGTGAGATGATCACAGCAACGAAACCTAGTGCCAGCCACAACCACCACCAAGGTAAATTCACCAATTGTCTTCTGTATGCTTTGTAAAAGAATCCTCTACCAATCAAGGCCAAAGCAATACACACCTGTGCTCAGGTACGAATTCTGGCTTATCTCAAAATGTAATCCAGAAACACCAGGCAGGCAGCTTCTACATCAGCAAGGCGTTTCTGGTTACAAAGTAAAAGCGAACAGAGGGGAGGGAACTGTACCACCAACAAAATATATTTATTCTTATTTTCTCTTTTCAAGTTGATGGAAAAGACAAAAATGAAGTGATATTTTTTGAAATCTCAGCTGTTTGTGGCTGAGTTTCCTTCAAGAAGGATAGAGATACATTGAACCCATACCTGTCACTGTCTTGCACCACTAGAATAATTTTAAGCGGTGACTGGTGAGCTTTTATCTTTGTTCCACACTCTTTAACCATGTAGAGAAAGTTTCTTAAGCTATGCCTTAAAAACACAACTGAAACAATCAAAGTGCACAACTCATCATATAAGCAGCACACTCAGAGACCACCAAAACTTTATTGGTTTAGAGGATGGGATCAAAAATCCCTTAGCAACAGGAAAGCAGAACACAGCAGTGGAGACTCCTTATCTCTTCTCTGCTGGCAGTTCATGCCCTCCTCTGCCCTGGTTTCTTACCACCTTCTTTCCAACATAGTCTTTTCCAGAAATAAGAGGGCATGCAAATGGCAGGGTAGAGTCCCTCTGCTTTCCAACCTTAATGAGTACCTGCTCCAGGAAAAGCCATGGGCTAGGCCGCTCCAGGTATCCTCCCAACTCAAGCCATTTTCACAGCGCATCTGGGAGTGTGACTTTCTCCAAAGGTTGATCTATACAAAGTCTAATATGCGAGGAACCTTCAAACCCAAGAACCCACAATGTGTCCACCATGTGACTCACACATCAAAAAGTTCCTTGCATACGGGGAATGCGTCTGCTCGGTGGTGGTGTTGACATGAGATGCGCCAGCTGGGAACCCCAGCTTGATGAGTAACCCCCCACCACCACCACTGCCTTCTTTCTTGGGAAAGATGGTCTCAGATGACGGTGTGGCCAGGCAAGCACTCATCATTCACCATGCATGTTTGAATAACGAAGTGGGACAAGACAGCACAATAACAGGTTTCAGAAAGAACTAAATAAATAATGGTTGGCTGAATGTCCATGAAAACTGGTCAGTCATCAAATGTCCCTCCTGAAATGACAGGGGATGCTCTGAAGTGCAGAATTTGATGGCACAGTGAGGATGAGGAGGGTGGCATGGGCTGAGATGGACACAGATGTCTCCAGCCTCACACCCAGAATAGCTGTGTATATGAACATCGGGGGTGTGGGTTATTCAGAGGTTTGTAATCACATGCTCTGAGACAGTAGGCACCCCAAACACACCTTTAATTAGGAAGATTGGAAATGTGGGGAAACAGCACACCCTACTTCATAAAGCTCAAGCAAGTTTAACTACCTCTGAACATCACAGATGCTGCTGCTTCAGGGACCAGTAATCATTAACATCTGTTGGTCCCCTAATAAAGAGAGCCTAACAGAGTAGTCTTCATAACTGCTTTCCCTCACATGTCTACATAATCTTTTACCCAGTACTTTGTACCTTCTCACGACCACAGCCCCTGCATGACCTGGTTCCAGGACCTCCCTCTCCAACCCATTTGGCATCTAGGGCCCAGAGCAGTTTTTCTACGATGTTGCTGCCACCATCTAGTCCCACAATAACTGTGTAATTATACTGCAAGATACAAGACACTGGATGAGACCCAGGCAAGACTTTAAAGAGCTGCAAATCAAGAAGAAAGGACAAACGCAAATACTCTCCATGCACAGTGTTTGCCCTTAAACCAAATGTTACTGAGTCCATGACCCCAGAACGCCCCAGTACTACCAATGACATTTCTTTCTGAAGCATTAGGCTTGGTCCTCTGTCTTGCCCCAGTTCTACCCGTCTGCCCAGTTTTCAGTTCTTTCTAATGATCTGATCCTTTCTTGCTTATCAAATCAATTAGTATTTTTATTGAACACTTATGCTATCCAGACATCTATTAAATAAGTTAATTCACGTAAAGTGTCATTACTAGTGTCTAGCCCTGATAAGCACTCACTAAATATTAGCTACTGTTAATAATTAAGGATGGGCTGACTGATTCAGATATGACTTTCAATTTATCATATTATTCATTTCAGGATTTGGTACAAACACTGGAGTATAAATTCCTTGGAGGATTACAAGTAAGTGATAGCTGCCACTTGAGCTGCCTGGGTTATACAAGTACTCCCAAAATACTTATTTCTCTACTAAAAATTCTGTAAGAGAGTGTACGCTATGCTTCTGACTCAGCTGATTATTGATAGTGAAGAGATTGCAATCCACTAGCCTATACCATTAAATACAACCAGATCCAACATATAAGTCAACACAGTATCTAAAAAGCAAACACTTGTCCATTCAACAAATAGCACTTGCTACCAACCCACAGGATGAGTAGGCATTATGCCATTTTACAGAAATGAAAACCACAGGTCACAGAGATTCTGTGACTTGTCCCAGGTCACACAATTAGCAGGTGATGGACATGGAACACATCAAGCAATCTGCAAACTTGCTCAGCTTGGAAAGTGTGGGTTATGAAAATCAACACAAATCGCTCCTGTCTTGGAGGTTAAGTTCTCATGGGAGGATACAGATAATATTGACATAAATCCTTACAGCACATAGTATATTAGATGGTGGAGAGGTGCTTTGGAGAAAGAAGAGCTGGAGGAGATGAAGGTCATTGCAGCTGCTGTAAGAGCCACAAGAAGCCTAGCCTCGGGAGGAGGGGAGAGCTGGGTGACAGACATGGAGGCAGAGCATGTAGGTCTTAGGGAATACTGTCAAGACACGGCTGTTAAACTGTGTGAGAAGGAAAGCCAACAAGGGTTCCAAGCAGTGACTTATTTTTGATGCTCAACAGGGTCAACGATGCTGTGTATTATGACAGGGGAAAAGGGACATCACAAGCACGGATACGATGAACAAGTGAAAGCAGGGAAACCTGGTGAGAAGAAGCAAAGACTGCAAAGGCAACATGCAGCCTCTCCTTCCTGAGCTCAGCCTCCTCCATCCGTACTATACCCCATCTCAGTTCACAAAAGTCAACTTCACTAGCTGGCCAAAACAGCCACGATCAAATGTTTCCACAGACTGTCTCATACATGTACAGCTTGAGTACAGCAACAGTCAACAGCAGGGCGCCACCGAAATTATGTTCCTCCAAAGTGAATCCTCTTTTTTGCCACCCTTAAAAAAAAATCCAGATACTAATCATACAGAGCTATGTACAACCCACTGTGCTTTAAGCTAATTTGGAAAGCATTTATGCACTAGCCTGTGCAAACACCACCATTAACAGAGCCTGGGATGAGTTGCGCTCACCTGCTCAGCCACTGTTTACTGAGCACTTAGCCTTTGGAGGAAAAAAACAGAAGAAAAGGTCTCTATCCTGAAAGAGTTCACAGTCTAGTTCAAGACACAGACAAGTAAACAAGTAAGTACAATCCAGAGCAAGATAAATGCAATTACAAAGGGATGAAGACTGGGAGAAATAACAGAGAAGGGAGTAATCAGCTCTGCCCTGAGGGGATTAGGGAGGACTTCTCAGAGTTTTAACTGGAGTTGAGGAGGTTAAGTAGGAAGTCAGCTGGCTCAGGGAGGGAATGGGCAATGCAGATATCTGAGAGAGTAATAGGCTTGTATGCTATTACTGTAGTTCAAGGGGTTGGAACACAGACGGGAGGCAGGTGACATAGGTTCCAGACCAAGTTAAGTGATGTGGACTCTGTCTGTAGACAATGAGGAGCCCAAGAGGCTTTTTATATTTGTATTTTCAAAAGGTCATTCTAGTAACACCATAGGCTGACTCAAGGATGGATAAAAGGGGTATAAGAATGGAGAAGCAAGAGAGGACAGGGGACTGACCAACCACTCAGAATTCCAGGAAAGAGGAAGTGAAAATGTAAACCATATGAGGACAGACAGGTAGGTACAAGCACAACAGGCCTTTAGGTAATAAGACTAGTAAGAGCTGAAGCCTTAGTCCGCCACAGGTGGCTCACACATGTAATCCTAACTATTTGGGAGGCAGAGATCAGGAGGATCAAAGTTCAAAACCAGCCTCAGGCAAATAGTTCTGGGAGACCCTATCTCAAAAACAAAAACAAACAAACAAAAAAACCAACACAGAAAAGGGCTGTGGTAAGTGGCTCAAGTCGTAGAGCACCTGCCTAGCAAGTGTGAGGTCCTAAGTTCAAACCCAAATAGCAACACCCTCCCCCAAAAAAAAAAAACTAAAGCCTTTCATAGGAAAAATTGTAGGTCTTCAAATACTCTAATCTGATGGAAAATATTATAGTTAATATGAAAACCCCTTGAAATTACATGGAAATATATAATATTCTATACTAACTGCAAGAAACAGAATAATGAGCCCTAGTAAATGTGTAGGGTCTTTCAAAGATATTTTAGAAATTCTTGTAAAGAACATTCTCAAAAAGGATTTCATAACTCAGCAAAGACATTTCAGTAGAAAAGAACACAAGTTACTCCTATCCAAAGCTACGCCCCAAAAGAAGTCATTTCTTTAGCGTTCTTCTTCTAGGTATTTCTAGTAATCGAAGTAGGTGTCTCATTCTCCAACCAAGTCCACAAAAATTTTAAACATAATAAGGAGGGATACTGAAAACATCTTTTCAATAGCACTTCCACAATTTACTTACCAAAAATGGGCAGCTTGGCAATGAAACAAAGCAGTAAGGCATGAGATATTGCCAAGTTCAAAGAGAAAAAAATAAGGGCAATCTCAATGGACCAGATAAAATAATAAGTGGCACTCTCTGTCTCTTTCACAGAATGTCAACTTTGGTAGGAAGCTGAGAAGGAATATATCACATTCACTACACTGAGAATAGTTATTTGTCTTATCTCCTTTTAAGACAAATCCATTTAGCTATTTTTCCAATATCCAGAGTGACCCTCAGAATAAATAAATCTTAATGAATTTTACTCACAAATTTGGATTGCTACATTAATAATATTTGCCAATGCTTTTTTTCTTAATGTTATAAACTATTCTTAAGTCTCAAATTTGGTTATTTATATGGAAACAGGTCTTGAACTTGCTGCTTTTGGTCTTTCAAGTCATTACTAATCTAATTTTACACAAGGATCCTGTTTTCTGCAAGGGATAAAATTACTTTACATACAGCCAACTCTCACACTCAAGAAGTGATTATCTGGTGTTATGAATTATTCATTACCCTTGATAACTCAGGCTGAGTTTTTGAAAGGATGGTACTTGGGGAGGGAACCCAAGAACTGGATGCTCGTTCTGGCAAAAAGAAAACAAAATGGCCATCTCTGACCAATTTTGAAGTCAGTGAGGAGGGGGCACTGAAAATCAAACAAGTCAAATTTGATCACGTTTCCAAGTCAAATGATAAAGTCCAGAAGGAGAAAATGAAAACCTTATTTAAAACAAGGCTTTGCATGTCACCCTCTCAATCTGCAGATCTGTCAACTCCAAGATCATCAATCATTTCCTCCCAGCTAAATAGAAGTCAGGGATATGACAAAACATGTTCCTCTCCACTCACTGACAGGATGCCCCCATTACTATTCCATGTCTTTTGGTACAATAAATACTACCAGTGATTAGTTTCCCCCCAAGATCAGTAGTGCTGGTTAAAGAAGAAAAAGCAAGTGCTCATTAAATATTGTTAATTCCGTGCTGACAGACAGAAGACCATGGAAAACATGAAAACATTCTCCTCCTCCAAGCCATTCATGGTACACTTTTTAGTTTTCTTTAGCTACACCTTAGACATCTTATATGCTCCTCTACCTCAGTGTGAGGTCCATGACTTCAGGGTGTGTGATCTGTGTCTCCATGCTCTGCATATAGTGCTCAGTGAGAATTCTTCCAACAAATGCTCTCACGACTCCACATGGAAAGTGTGTACTGTCTCTTCTACAACTATACTCCCCCTTCTTACTACACAGGCATGGGATGAAAAAGCTCAGGAGTCACTGAATCAATACTTAAGAAGACATGTTTCACACCCTTGATTTTTATGGATAATTATGTTGAAACATCCTCTGCTATGGTGGTGGATCATGTCACACTAAGAATGTAATATATATATCACACTAATTATTGCTGTTATCCAATTCATTCTTACCTCCTTGAGTACAAATGTCAATATAAGAATGTCTGAAACTTACAATGTGCTGTAACAAAAGCATAAGAACCTACTGATTGCTACATCAACACATATCTTGGGGCAATATTTTAGGCACAGATACTAGAAAAATGCATATTGGTCATTTCTAATCTCATAAAAAGACTCTTCAAAGAAATTTTAAGCCAGAGGCAGCAGTGCACTCCTCTAATCTCGGCTATGCAGGAGGCAGAGATCTGGAGGATGGTGCTTTGATTGAGGCCAGCCTGGACAAAAAGTTAGTGAAACCCTCTTCACAATAAAGAAGTCAGACATGATGGCACAGGCCTGGGATCCCAGCTATGAGGGAGACCAGAAGGCCATAGTTAAAAGGACTGTAATTTGAGGTCAACCCTGGGAAAAACTCAAGACTCTATCAAAAAAAAATAACCTAAAGCAAAAAGAGATGGAGATATGGCTCATAAGGCCCTGAGTTCAAACCCCAGTATCACCAAAATAAATAAATAAAGAAACACTTATTTTATCCTTAATTTCTTGAGTGTGACAAAGTTAAATTGTAAAGGTATGGGTTTTCTGTACTGATAGACATCCACAAGAGTAACCACTTAAAAACTTTTATTATAATGCTGATGATCAATTCAGCAAGCAATTCATTATAAAAAGACCTTCTGTGGTAGAAAATGAATGTGTGTCTTGTAGCAGTGATCCAGTGAGCTAATTATGCAAAGCAGTATTACCTACAGATAGTGGGCAGGGAACAAACAGTCTGGCCTTGAAGCAACTGCTGGGGGGTGAGGTGCAGAACCAGCCTTCCTGCCATCCAGACCCCACAGGTACAAAGTTGATTTGTCAAGCTGTAGCTGTCAAGCTTGAAGGTAGCATATGAATGTGGGGAGGGGGAAGGAGAGCTGGGTTTTAGAGATCTGTGAAAAACAAAACATGTTCGTGTCTGGTGGGGGGCTGCAGGGGCGACCTAAAAGAAAAGCGAAACAGGTCGCATGTGGTCTGGGTGGTCAGATAAAGAAGATGGGACACATTCCCTTCAAACCAATAGGCCTTCAGTGCATATTTATTTGCAACCAAATCCTAATGTGGCCATTGGGTACTCTTAGGACTGATCAATAACCCTGGCTAGAGTTTCAGCTCTTTGATGCTCCTAAGAAAAAAAACTTCAATCCTGCATAATTTTTCTTAAGAACTTTGCCTCTTTTGATCTGCTACTGTAAACAAATGTCACTTCCTCATTTTTCTAAAAGAAAGAATTACAAGGAATAAAGACCAACTGTTACAAGAAGTCCCTGAGACAGTATGTCAAAGTTGGGAGCCAATTTTCTTTTGTAAGTCAGTGTGAAAACCCTGAACGTTGATGGATAGGCAGCTTTTGAAGAACTCCCTCTAACTCTCAATGTCAAAATGATAGTATTTACTCATGCCCCATTATTTCTAAGAACTTTATAATTGTATGCACTGTCTATGCCTCTGTTTATCTTCACAAGGCTCCTGTAACTCCTGCTACATGACAGGATAAAGGGCACCCCGTTAGTGTTATCACATAAACGGTCCTCCCTTCCTTTACAAGTTTCCCGTTCTTTACAATGACTTCTTTATTTTCCACAAGTCAAGTGTACAGTTCTTGCTTCGTTTCCCAGCTAAACCCAGTGTCTAAACTCGCAGTGTCTTTCCCTTTAATGTTAATACAGATAAACCATTTGCAGAGGAAGCTCATGCAAGTATGTACACACTCTTTCACAGAAACTGGACAGCGGGGTAAAGCAAAACAAGTCGCAAGCAACCACCTTCAGCAAAGGCAAAGGAATCAAAACTGCACCCTCTTGCAACCACAGCACTACTGTATCCACCCTGCAAACTCTCAACCCAACCATTTACTAAAACCGCAGCTTATTCCTGATTTAGAAAAGTGAAGTTCACAGACTTACTGAACCACACAGCTCCAGCCAGAATACACCGATGCCTTCTCCCAGCCTGGCAACTATGTAGCATCTGAACTAAATGGCCACATTTTCAAACTCAGTATCAGGACTGCTGTTGACCACCTTCTTGACATAACAAACAACTCACATCTTCAAAGAATACTAACTCATCCCTTCTGTGCTCCAGTTCCACAGACATGCACAAATGGCTTAACACACGTTGATCCTGAAGGACTGCATGGAATTCTCAGTCTGCACAGCGTAATTACTGTCCCCATAAGCACATATGTAGCTTAGGTGATTCTCTCTCATTTTAGCAGCTTTGGTTCCCAAAAGAAGAAGAAGAACAGGTTCCTGAGAGATTTTAGCAAGGTTTCTCTGGGCAGGAGGAGACTGTGATACAGGGAAGACAAAATCCATCCTTGGCAATGTCTGCACTGGGCTCCTTTGTAATTCTTAAACAGAACTTCCCTACTGGGCTCTGCCAGGCCACAACATGCAGAAATCATTTCAGAGTTTAACAATTCAGTCTCTACAGCAAGCATTCTAAAAGGAAGAACTCAGAAATTCCATATATAAAACAGGAGCGTTAGGAAATACTGAAATATTTCCATTTCTCCCAGCAGGACTGGTATTTTTCCTTACCTTAGAAGGAGGTAAAAACCTGCTAATCCTGAGAAGTCAGACCAACTCTAGCCTGAAAAGAACTTGATAGAATTCCAAACACTTTTTGGCCAAGATACCAAAGGTGAGCCCTTTGTGTGTTGATATCACCCAACGTCAAGTCCCAACACCTGTCTAATTCAAGTTTTCGTGTAATTCATTAATCTTCTTAGAATAAAGAAGCAAAAAGACTATCCACGAATCCCAACGTTTTCTCAGTGCAAGATCAGATAAAAGCTCTGTGACCTCACCCACGACTGTCACATCAGAAGACTCTCTCTGAGTGTGGTTTTCCATTGAACTTTACACAAGTCATAGAGCAGGACCAGAGGGACAGTGCCCAAGGCAAATACAGCTATTTTATCCTTCTTGGATGGATACAATCTCAAACTAAATCTAGCTGGAAGAGGATTTTTCTTTTAGACATGTAAACAAATGAGTGACACTGAGTTCCAATGCAAAAACAAACAAAAACCAAACTCCCAGTGGGGCAAAAATTAACGCAGGCAGGAAGGAAATCAGGGACAGAAACAAAGAATTCTATATCACAAGCTTTTTTTTTAAATGTTTAAATTTTGTTAGAAATCAAGTCACCTTTTCTGGGCTGGGTTCTGTATATCCAGTTTTCATCATCTCCTTCCACCTGCTGACCACAAACAGACAGCTCTCCGTCACTTCGAAACAGTCTCTTTGTCTGCCTGGACAAGGAGGAGAAATTTATCCAACTCACAGCACGTGAGAGAGATGGGCTTGCCTTGAATCTGAAGGAACCTGAAGAGCCTTCCTTTTTCATCTTCTTTCACATCAAAATCCACTAGAGACAAAAGGCAGCCGGAGGAACAAAAAGCTCGGGTTTTTAAATTGGCGGGGGTCCTTGGAACCAACCTGCTCCCTCCCACTTAGTCACACAACGTTCAGAGTCAGGCTGGGCATTGTGCAAAAAACTGCTCTGCCATCACCCGATTAAAAAGAAAAGGAAAATGAAGCATTCAGAACTAATAATTTTTTTAAAAATGTTTCATCCTAGCTACACTGTGGTACTCAGCTTCCAGGCTGGGAATACTCACAGCCAAAAAATAAAAATCACTACAAGTACAATTTTAAAAAACCGAAGCACCCGTGAGTCATTTCAGGCACACTTGTCAGGACTTTGTGCAGAACAGAGCCAAGGCACTCGGACTCTTTGGTGTGTTCCTAGCATCCCAAACTGTAATCCAATGCCTCTCCCAGGCATCTTTTACCCACAAGGACAGAAAGCCAGCCTTCTGGTGTAGCAGGGGTCTCCTCACCCTGGAGAAAAGATCCAGCATCAAGAGGGTCCCCAGTTTAAAGTTCACCCACACAGGTTCCTCGGGAGAAATCAAAGGGTTCAGCTCACTTGTCCTGGCACAGCACAGATTCATAAGCCGCCCACTTGCCCTCTTTCTGTCTGGGAAGCGCTCGGGAGCCGCAGGACTCCACAAACAATAAAACAGGCTGCGTGGCTATTGCTTAGATTACAGAGTAGGCACTCCAGGGATAGATGATAGGCTTGCCCCGCACCGAAGGCATCTCATTGGAGCCAGTAGGCTCCACCTCCCCATGGTCAACACTTCAGTGCTAGCTCAAACTTCTGAACTCCAGCACAACTATGGAAACGTGCAAGTCTGTGCACAATGCAGATGTCTGGGGATTCAAACAACCTGAATTATCAGAGCCTACTTTTGAAAGTGCTGTTTGGAGAAGGGTTTTAATGCAGTGTTATAGTTATACACACGCCCAGCATGCCTGGGTGGATTTAGGAATGTCATCACCCCAGAGGACAAAGTGACCCAGTCTTCTTCACTTCACGTCCAGCTTTTAGCACAGATGCAATGCAGCCCCACTTGCACCTGGGAGGCCTCCCCTATCTACCACCAGCAGCCAGAGTGGGACCAAGAAGGATCTTCTCTGTTTGTCCTGGGGCTATCCCTACCAAATCCTGTGAAGAGCAACTAGCTAGAGGCTGCAGCTCCTAACCTCCTGTGTAAATACCTACAGCCCTATCTTGTCATATGCATTTGGGCATAGCACTTTCCCCCAAGGCCAGCCTAATGCCTTTACCTAACACTTTGAACCCTGAAACTTCCTGCCAAAGAGATCTGGGCCAGCACCCCTTCCCCAAAATTGACATTCAGAGGAAGGTGACTGAACAACATGTGGAGAACTATGTCTTTCACACTGTGCTCGCCATTAACCAAATACAGTAAGACTAACAAATTATTCAAATTCAAGCGATTAAAAGTTATTTTAAAAAGTTATAAAAGCAGGACATTGTATCCTGCATCTACTTCAACTTACTGAGATTGCAACTTAGCAGGACTGGGATGTTTGTAGATGAAAGTCACAGAACACAGTGTTCCTGGGACGGATAGCTCTTACTGCACCATGGGAAAGACAGAGAACAGACACTGGGACTGAAGGAGGACATGACAAAATAGTGATAAGTGCAGATTCAGTTGAAAGCTAAGAAGGTCCTTAAGTGATCATGTAGTTTGAAACCCTTAAGTTCCAGACAAAAACTCAGGACCCAAAGAAAGTGTATGTGTACCTCATGCCACACAGAGCCAGTGACAAGGACTAGACCAGGTTGTCTCAGACAACCCTGGGTTGGAGTTTCACTGTCCCCAACTGCTACAGGCCTGCTTCAGCTCTTCCACCAGATGGATATATCCACTTTGATCACTATTACAAAGGCAAGACCGATATAATTATGCTGTACACCAGTGGCTAACATGAACATTCAAACATATATTCTTTCTGACTGAAGGACACTTAATCTACAAATAAGTCAGCTCTGAGGGTGAACACCTATAATCCCAGCACTAGGGAGACTGGGGCAGGAGGATCTCAAGTGCAAGGCCAGCCTGGGCTACATGGTGAAACCCTGCCCACCCCTTCTCTCTCTATGTATGTAATAAGAAGTTAAAAATACCTCATCAGAAAGTATATAAACACCCGCAAGGCACACTTCTGCTCTAAGAATCCAGAGACCCAAACAGCATAATTTTTACCTCCCTGCTGTACACACTTTGCTGCTGCATTTTCAACTTGGAGATATCTAAGCTTTGTGATAAATCCTAGCTGTCAGCTGGATGCTTTCCTCAGTCCACCCTTCTTGTATTGTGCACACACACAACAGCATAGGTGCACAGGTGCTGTCACCAGTGTGTGTTCCCCGGGTGCCCCTCTCCCTGGGAAGGAGGAGCTAGTGGGAGGGACTTGAGAAAAATCTCACTTCCAAGCCACCAAGAATGCTTACTGGTCTGTTCAGGAACAATACTGAGGACTCTCCCTTAAAGTAACTTGGGTTGATTTATTTATTACTTTGAAGATTAAAGATGAAGTTATTTGAAAAAAAAAAAAAGTAGACAAATTCTAATATATTCTGGATTTCCAGAAACTGTGCTACCATCACTCACAAGACCCAGCAATATATTTGCACAATAACCAATCCTCTGCCTACTGGTCAGTCAATATTTGTTATGTTGGGCCTTGTGTGTTAAATCTTCATTCATGTACAGAATCATAGTGCTCTTGGGTAAGAGAGAATATAATGGTTTAAATCAGCTATGCAGGATGTATTTAAATTAAACCATCCATGTTAGGTACATACTCCAGTTTACTTAAGTGGGTTAAGAAGCTAGTACACCCCTTCAAACTATATTTCTTTAGCTACTACAAAAACCCACAGATTTTAATTCTCTGAACTATCAACCCATGAGCTGTAGAACACACCACTCAGCAGCAGGGCCATAGGTGCAGTGTGCCAGGCACTGTATGTACAGAATTGCTAATCTTCACAAGAATCCTGACCTGGAATATTCTAACTTCAGCCATGATCTTCAAAACAACAAATCATCTCCATTTAACCATTTTTTCTGGTGCAAATCTAAAGCAGAATACACTGTACCCAGATCTTTGAAACAGACATGCTGAACAGATTTTCCCCACCGCCCTCACAGTGCTGGGCTTTTCCATCCCCCCTTCCCGCCAGGCTGTCAAACTGACTCTTCTGCTGTCATCACGTGTGCCAATAACTGCTCCCTCCCCCTCACTGTACCAGTGCCGAGCTGCAGACACCGAAAAAGCAGATAAAAAAGCTTGCTTAAATCATACGTTTCGTGGCCTTCCATGAGTGCTCACTCACAGAACAAAGTGCATAGCTAGCAGGGCAATGTCACAACCGCCTCCAGCCAGCACCCTTGGCCTTTACTTGTGCGACGGAAGCCCAAGGGTTGAAATGGCTGGCTAATGACTCCCAGGCAGAGCTATACCAAGTTGGTAATAAGTTCTTAGCCTTGACAGGTCACTTACTCCCAAGAGTATAAGAAATTATGCTACTGCAGGAATAATTTGAGTAATACATTACAGAAAAGTCATCTTCAAAAACTTGGAAGCAACAGAGAATATTACTAGACAAAGTTCTAGAACCATCTTCCTGAGTCAATGCCCATTAATTTGGAGATTTAGTTATGTTTCTACCAAGAGTCAATGGGGTAGATTATATAAATTTGGAAGATTCTTGTCAAAAGACACAATATTTCATGTTTCAATGTACACCAGCATCCTTTAAAAGGAGTTTAGCTCAAATGAAAGTTTTTGATTTAATAAAAAGTGTTCAGCATAACAGGATATAGGATTAGACCAAGCCCTCCATCAATCAGGCATGAAATTGCTCTACTCGCCATCTGTGTAAAATGCCAGCCAAGAGTAGAATTCATTTCAAGTGCCGTCGGTTTTTCTGGCCTCAAAGCTTTCAAATGAGCACTGTGACTTTTTATTTCCATGTGTACCTTGTCTTCTTTCTCGAACCCAGAAGGAAGAAGAAGAGAGGCAGAGCCCTGGTGGTAGAGGTCAATGGAGAACAGTGCTGGATTGTTGGAGTTGGGGGAGAGGGGAGGAAGGTTGGCCAGTTTGGCTGGAAGTGGGGTGCCAAACAGAAGGCTGAAGAACTGGGGATGGTGGCGGGGGAGGAGGGGAGGTACACACCAGTGAGAGTTGCTTAAACTGTCATGTTCTAAAGCAACCCCAGGTGGGGTGAGAGCAGTGGCATGGCTCCCACCAATCTCCCAGGTGACCCTCAAGGACCTTTAATTTTCAGGACAGGGTGTGGTAGGTTTTCCAACTGTCACTTCCTGTGAACAATTTAAGAGCAGCTTCAAATGGAAATCTTTCTATGAAGTAATTTGTACGCATCATAGCGAAAGCTTATTTGAACTCCTAAAAGTAAATAGTTTGGGCCACTATATAAAACCTAACCACGTTCACCCCCAGGACCACAGCAAACTGGCACAGTATAATAAATCCTCCTTCTCTTCCAACTTTCCCATTCCCCAAAACTAAGCAATTGATTACACTCAAAAGAGAGGTCATGGAAGACAAAACACAGCTACTTCGATCCTCACAGCTGCCCTCACCTACCACTGTGTCAAGGTTTAAAAGGAAGAAGTGTCCTGTGTGGTGGTGCACATCCATAATCCCACCACTGGCTTGAGAGGCAAGGCAGGAGGATCTTGAGATCGAGGCCAGCCTGGCGTTAGAAGGCATAGGTACCTTTCCACACATGGGAGCATGTATTGTCACAAGCCTGAGGCCAAGTTTAATGTCTGAACATCTGAAAAGGCCTCCATGCAGATCTGATACTGGAGCCTTAGCTACACTGTTTCCACAGGATCACTTGATACAGAGACAACATGGCAGTGCATCACTGCCCTTAGTCCCCTGAGGTAGGGCATGCTGCCTCGGGTACAGAAGCCACCACTGACAGAGCTCAGGGACTGTCAGAGACTTGCTTGATGAGCAGAGATCATCAAGAAGGTGAACTCTGCACCAAGCTCAACAGAGCAGACATCCAACCCCAGAGGCTCGGTTGAGAAGGTCTGCTGAGGCTCACACCACCCATTCTGAGATTCTTCCAATGTAAGAATTACCAAGGGCAAAACTTTTCCTGAGATTAAACTAAAACTGCAAATAAATACATTTTTAAAAATCATGACTTCCATCGTTCTTGATATCTTTCGGATGGCCTCTCCAGAGACTGTTGTAGTTATTAATTTTTTTCTATCTATTTAACCAGTTTTTTGCAAAGTTTATTAAGCACATAAATCATGGGGGATATTATTAAAATGCAGGTCTGGGGAAGGGTCCAAAATAACACACACATACCACACGCTGGTGTGTCTGCACTGTGACAAGTGGCAAGGTGACCCCAACTCATGAAGTTCCTTACACCCAGCCCGCATTTATCCTGTGCTGTTTGAAGGGTGAACAACGGACCCATCCATTGATTTCTTCATCAGCTTTTTCTTTTGCTCTTCTGTTTCAGGGCAAGGAGATAATTAGACTTTCTATTGATCGATTTCTTTATTACTACATCCCAAAGAGAAAATTAAAGCTGACAATAAGAATAGAATCTGAATTAAAGGGTTAATAAAATTTCAGAATTCACATAGTTATACCACTTCCCTTTGAGAAGAAAGGAGGGTTGCTAACTGGCAGGCTCTCTACTTAATTTCTTAGGACACTCCACATGCACCAAAAGTTTATAGGCCAAGGATTCTTTTTTTTTTTTTTTATTTTTATTTTTATTTTATTTTATTTTTTTTTCTTTTTTTTCTTTTATTATTCATATGTGCATACAAGGCTTGGTTCATTTCTCCCCCCTGCCCCCACCCCCTCCCTTACCACCCACTCCACCCCCTCCCGCTCCCCCCCCCAATACCCAGCAGAAACTATTTTGCCCTTATCTCTAATTTTGTTGTAGAGACAGTATAAGCATTAATAGGAAGGAACAAGGGGTTTTGCTGGTTGAGATAAGGATAGCTATACAGGGCATTGACTCACATTGATTTCCTGTGCGTGGGTGTTACCTTCTAGGTTAATTCTTTTTGATCTCACCTTTTCTCTAGTTCCTGGTCCCCTTTTCCTATTGGCCTCAGTTGCTTTAAGGTATCTGCTTTAGTTTCTCTTAGGCCAAGGATTCTGGTGCTCAGGTTCTACAGAGAGCGAAAACCAGGCAAACAGTCCACATTCACACATTGGTGTGGATGAAACTTCACAAGCCTGAGTCCATGCTCAATGTCTGCACATCTGAAAGGGCCCCCTGCAGATCTGACACCTCACTTTGGCAAGCTATTCCCCAGGATCACCTGTTCCCAGCACAGACAGGCTGGGAGCACCTGAGTTCTTCCAGGTGAATTTCATTGCTCAGTGGCAATGGGAAGTTTTTCCACCACTTTTTCATGGCAGATTTTTAAGACAAAGAGATTTCAGGTGGCCCTAAGTGACCTTCCAGAGTTCCCTTCTATTCTGCTCGGTCTTTCAAACCATGGCACACTACAGAGCACACTGAGTAGAGCTGGTTTTTAAAGAGACATTTTATCAATTCAGACAACCTTTTCTGTACATCTACTACACGTCAGAGACATGTATTTAATGTCGCTCAGTGATTCCAGTGAACCAGACACACCTTACTTCTAACGCTGTAAGTTAACAGAATTGGGTATAAAGTACTTAAAATTCAGAATCCTGGCACTGGGGAGGCTTATGCAGGAAAATCTTTGCTACATAGCAAGACTGTCTCTAAACAAGCAAATAAAAATACTCAAGCCTGTCTCCAAAGAAGGAAAGAGAGAAATGCAAGAATATCTATTAGGATTATTGTGATTCCCTGGGCACTGGTTTGTATCACTGTGTGAGTCACCTCCAGGGATGGAACAGAGCCCAGATAAAGGGATCAGTTCAAATATACACTGATCCCCTGCTAGGAAACCAGCCAGGAAGGGAATTGTAAGGACAAAAGATAGTTCTAGGCGGCAGAGGAAATTAACATTATTGTAGCAAATAGATACACACACAATCATGTGTAAGGAAATAGAAGAAACAAGCCTGGGTTGAGTCAAGCTTCGGTGGTCCGAGTGGTTCTTGTGCTCTGAGCTGAGTATCTAGTGGTCAGGGGACTTGGTGGACCAAGTGCTGTCTTTGGTGAATCAGCTCGGAGGGGGGTGGGGAGTGGGAGATGTCCTTATTTGTAGTTTTTGCCAGTTTCCATGGTGTGGATCACCACCATGGCCAATTTCAACCTGCCAACAATTTACAACCAGTCTGCTACAATCCTGAAAATTAAACAACTGGCTCTCACAGCCAGCAAATAGTGGCTCTAGTATAACACTGAATTTGGCAAGTGTGATAATTAGCAATGATTTGGTAGAAACTTAACAGCCCCGGAGTCACCAATTTCTGTAGCATAGGAGGGGAACGCCTCTAAATGTTACCTTAGATGGGAAATTCATGCGGTTGCACGGCTGGGGTAAGAATTTTGAGATTAGGCTCAGGATTGCCCAGGGTCAGCCTTAGACAGTGAACCTCCTACCTACACAATCCTCCTACTTATGTCTCTGAAGTAGCTGAGATTACAGAAGCACACCACCACACCTTGCTCTTGAGGTTTCTACTTTGAGATTCCACTAAAAATTAAATTTTAAACCAATAAAGCCTGCTTTTGTTGTTTGAAAGCATTTTTGGTTTTAAGTGAGGTAAGTCAAGACATGATTTAGTTGAAGGGACCCTAATTTGAAGAGTAAGTTTTAAATTACTGAGACTATATAGATGGCACACAGTAAATAATACTTGATGGCTTCAGATTGCTACATTTCCTCAAGCCCCAAAAGCGCTTTTCCCCTGAGTTATAGCTGAATGAGAATAAATGATTTTTAAAAAGGCGAGGCTTAGAAAATTCTGGATGCGGTGAACATACAACCATGGCCACCTTCTTGCAGTCGCACTGTTTCAGGCAGGTACTGACTGCATGTTCTAAGTACAGAGTCAGAAGAGAAGAAAAGACAGGCCCTCCTGTTCTCCCATGCTCAGTTCTAGCACAGCACTGAAATTACGCTCTGAAAATCAGATGACTTTGTTTTGAATAGAAACACCAGAGTAATCAAATAAGCACAGGCTTTACACTTTAAATTACCCACACTGCTGTCACCGTTCTAATATAGCTTATTGAAAACACGTGTAACAACACAGTGAGCATTCTTCCTTCCCTGTCACCGGCACATCCACATCCTCACGCCTAAGCCTAATGTGACAAAAAAGAAGTTAACCTCTTATTGGAGACACGTGTATCAGATCCCCAGCAGGCCAGGGGGGCTGGTTAAAAACCCAGATCCTGTTTGGTACACACCTCTGTAAAGGAAACAGACTCCACATTTAAACCAACTTCCACACGGAGGTTTAGGGCAGTTCAAGTTTGAAAATCACTAGTTTTAAACTGTTACACTACAATTCAGAGTTGAAGTCTGCACTTGTAATTTCACTGGAAATGCCAGAACAAGACTCCCCAAGTGTGGATGTAGTACCAAGTAAACAGGACAGACGAGGCTCACAGACTGACAATGCTAGCAGCAGACGGTAGGATTTTAATTTTTTTCACTTTTGTGTTTTTCTCTAGTTTTGCTAAGCATATACTAATCATCTAATTGTGACTTTTCATTTGGAATTATGTTTAAAAAAAAAATCACCCTGGACTGAATACTTACCAGTCTTCCATATTTGTTTCAGTTTGGGGGTTTTTTTGCTGTGCTAGTGGTTTCAGTTTTTTAAAAGTCAATTCCAGATAAACGTTCCTCCTCTCCCAATCTCCCCATGGAAAACATCTTCCTAAATTTAGTGTGGATCACTCAAGACATGTTTCTTCTTTTCACACTTTCTACACACCTGTGTGTTCGTCAACAAGAAACAGTACCAATTTTTGTGTTTACTTACGAACTGCTCAAGCCATTTTTAAACTTATTTTTATAAAATAACATTTCACACTTTCCACTCACTCTGGAACTACAGGAACTATGGACTTGGTGCTGCTTAAGCCAATGTTCCTGATGCTCTGTCTACAACCTTGTTTGGGTAATCAAAGGACACATCACAGCTGATATAGCAAAAACATTTGCTCAAGGGCATGGCCTTTTGTGTTTCTCCCACATGCTCACTAGTCCTAAGAGTGTTGTGTTTAAATTTTTAACAAGTCTAGGCGCCTAAACTACTCAGGAGGCAGAGCTCAGCCAGCCCTGGCAAATAGTTCTCAAGAAAATACTCAACACAAAAAAGGACTGACAAAGTGGTTCAAGTGGTAGAGTGCCTGCCTCCCTGAGTTCAAACCTCAGTACTGCCAAGAAAAACCCCAACTTTTTAACAAGTCTAGCTTTCTAGAGTTCATAAAAATTGGGGGGAGGGTGGGTTTTAGGATATATCATCCCCAAATCTAACTGTGGGAGACTAGAATGTGCCACCCCCACCATACGCTCTTCAGCATATTCTGAGACACTGCTGACATAGGAGTAGTTCTGAAAAAAATCTGCCCTTTTATTTAAAAAAAAAAAAACAAAAAACTGTGTCTACAAAGGGTGTCTAAGTTTTCATCTGCGTATCAGGGCAAGGGCTGCTGCAAACCACTTTTGCCCAGTTTTTATTACCTGAGAGAGTTCACCCGTGTAACAAGACCCTCTTACCCAGCAGACATCATCTCCCCTCACCCTTGCCACTCCCATCCGAGGCTCACTTGCTACATAAGTTCCAGTGGTCTTACCTTTCTGCCAGTGTCACATTTTGTGGAATTCTCGTGTGTGCACAATTTTTTCTGCTGGGAATCTGTCTTATGTGAACTCAATTAGTAGAACAAAGAACCTGGGAAGGTGGGGCAAGCCCTGTTCCCCTATTGTACAAAAACACAACATGAAGAGCATAAAAACAGCTTTATCCTTCTGTGTTTTCTTCTTCACCTCAACAATTTTTGCACTCACACGCACTATTAACTGTCTCGACAGTTTTTTAAATCTCTAAGCAAAAAGGCTGGAGAGGGGGAATCCAATTTGACAATGACTACTTCAGTTGACCCTGTGTAATCACGTTTGTCAGAGTCTTGAAGTAATGAACTCATTTCCTAAGAAGACCTTAGAACACAAAAGGCCCAAAGAGCACTTAAGCCACTCAGAGTCTGGGTTAAAACACTTCTTCCCCAGGGTCAGAATGCTTTTATCCAATCATGGGAACTTCTGTTACTATAATACGCCACTCCAAGAAAGGCTATGAAAAAGAACATACACTACCAAAAAAGAACTTCAAAGTAAGCACCAGGTCCTTTCCCTTGATGGCAGACTGGGTGTGCCGAGACTATAGAGATTCTCGTTTCTAGCTTCCCTCCTCCCCAGTCCGGCCACCTGGTCACTGCCCTGAAGCTCAGGAGGAACTCTGACAGTGTTGTCTTCACAAAACACCCAAGTGAGCAAGGAACCATGTAGACTAGCAGCAATAGTCATGCTGGGTCCTCAAAACCCTGCACACTGCAGGGGGACCTTACTTCTCCAGGCTGTCATGAACACGTCCACACCAAAGCCCTTGTTCCCTCATAGGCTATTTTGAGTAGCAGCAAGGAGCATGGGTTAACAAGTAACTTCATTGTCCTTGGAAGAGAGGTGGCTGGGGACTCAAAGATGGTGGATGGCTGAGGCCAGCAGCAGGCGTCTACAGTCACACCTGACATGTTTGAGGAGGGGTGGGAGCCAGAATGGAGGCCCTGTCAACTATAAGCAAAAAGTTCTAAAGCAACTCACTGTGTCATTTCACCTACTTCTTGTGCACATTTTTCTTCCCACAAGAAGGTCTGAAGGAACATGTGAAAGCCTGACAAGTTCAAAGAAATTGCTACATAAATAGCACAGGTGTGGCTACCTTACTTTGTAAGTGATGCCAGTTATTTAAAATGGCTTAAAAAAAGAAAAAGAGAACTCCAAAGTTGGTCAAACCACCTGTGCGTGCACATACCCCCCTCCCCACAGCGTTCTAGGCATTCATTTGTTAAGGTTTCCTTTGCTGATGATTTTTTTTAAATGAACACAGAAGTACCAGTCACGGTGTAACTCTACAAAATACGGAACATTACTGTTATACTTGATAAGAACACGCCAGCTAAAAGCATCACGTTTCAAATTAAAAAGGCAAGTGAATGGCGTCAAACAGCCTTTCACTTATCACGTAACAACACTGCTTATTCAGCACATGGGTAACTATAGCCAAGTAGAACCTTTACTGAGATCAGGTCAGATGTCACTTAAGAAAGTGACATTACTTCAGAATCAACTGTCTCCAAAGAATTAATACAAGAGAATGCACTTGGCTGCTCACTGCCAGATAAAGATCCCCACAAATGACATTAGAGTGAAGTCTGAGGAGAGCTGGAGTCTGCTTACTTGACTAGGCTGTATCCTCATGAGAAAGAAACCATTAGCCTCATCCAGTGTTTTGCCAGCCCCTAATAAAGGCCAGGGAGGGGTGCAGATGGGAGTGGTCAATACATATTTGTGTGCATCTTGGAGTGAGAGCCAAGCACAGTGCCTGGGGCACCACGATCCCCACCTGTCTCAGTGTCCAGCACTGCTCAGAAACGAGAGACAGGACGGGCCAGGCCAGCTGATGCTGCTTTGGTTCCTTGATTCAAAACCAAGCTTAACATCAGAATCAGTGCATAAAGCTTCTTGTTCAAAGGTCAGGGTTTGGGGGGCTTTTGTTTGGCACTTGTGTTTTTAAAATGCTTCATGATCCATAGACTATAGCCCTCTTTCTCTCTTTTTTTTTTTCCATTTTTCTTTTATTATTCATATGTGCATACAAGGCTTGGTTCATTTCTCCCCCCTGCCCCCACCCCCTCCCTTACCACCCACTCCACCCCCTCCCGCTCCCACCCCTCAATACCCAGCAGAAACTATTTTGCCCTTATCTCTAATTTTGTGGTAGAGACAGTATAAGCAATAATAGGAAGGAACAAGGGGTTTTGCTGGTTGAGATAAGGATAGCTATACAGGGCATTGACTCACATTGATTTCCTGTGCGTGGGTGTTACCTTCTAGGTTAATTCTTTTTGATCTAACCTTTTCTCTAGTTCCTGGTCCCCTTTTCCTATTGGCCTCAGTTGCTTTAAGGTATCTGCTTTAGTTTCTCTGCGTTAAGGGCAACAAATGCTAGCTAGTTTTTTAGGTGTCTTACCTATCCTCACCCCTCCCTTGTGTGCTCTCGCTTTTATCATGTGCTCATAGTCCAATCCCCTTGTTGTGTTTGCCCTTGATCTAATGTCCACATATGAGGGAGAACATACAATTTTTGGTCTTTTGGGCCAGGCTAACCTCACTCAGAATGATGTTCTCCAATTCCATCCATTTACCAGCGAATGATAACATTTCGTTCTTCTTCATGGCTGCATAGAATTCCATTGTGTATAGAAACCACATTTTCTTGATCCATTCGTCAGTGCTGGGGCATCTTGGCTGTTTCCATAACTTGGCTATTGTGAATAGTGCCACAATAAACATGGATGTGCAGGTGCCTCTGGAGTAACAGTCTTTTGGGTATATCCCCAAGAGTGGTATTGCTGGATCAAATGGTAGATCGATGTCCAGCTTTTTAAGTAGCCTCCAAATTTTTTTCCAGAGTGGTTGTACTAGTCTACATTCCCACCAACAGTGTAAGAGGGTTCCTTTTTCCCCGCATCCTCGCCAATATAGCCCTCTTTCTCATCTAAGAACCATTACTCTCTGACAGTATGGTGGTTCACACCTGTAATCCCAGCTATTTGGGAAGTGGAGTGGGAGGATTGAGGTTCAAAGTCAGTCCAGGCCAAAAAAAAAAATTTAGCAAGACCCCATCTCAACAAATAAGCCAGGCACTATGTATACACTGTAATTCGAGCTACACAGGAGGCAGTAGGTAGGAGATCATGTTCTGAGCTTGGCCTTGGGCAAAAAATGCAAGACCCTATCCTCCAAAAAATAACCAAAACAAAACAGGTATGAAGTGGAGAAGAGTGGGTCAAGCTAAAGGCCCTAGTTTAAAACCCAGTACAGGGCTGGACACATGGCTCAAGTGGGAGAGCACCTGCCTAGAAAACATGAAGCCCTGAGTTCAAACCCCAGTGCTGGCAAAAAGAACCACTAGTCTTTGAGAAAGGTTCCTTTTTGTTCATAGATAGAACTGCCAAGCAAAATGACAGTTCCATGTTTCCAATGGTAATATTTGAAAGGCAAGAGAAAAAAATGACACCAGCCACGTTTCTAACCTAGGATATAAAAATGATTACAGGTGCATCAAATACAAATCATGAAATCCAATTCCTCAGAGGCTTCCTGTGCATCCCAAAGGGCCTGTGGGTCCCTGCGTCTGAAGGCCTTGCACCATCCAGAAGGACACATAGACACTGCCTCCCAGTGTCGCCAGGAAAAGCAAGACATGAAGTTCACTTGCTTAAGTCACCAAAGCATTTCTCAGAGATAATTCCCCCCCCCCACACTTTCTTCTTATAGACACAGAAGCAGCACCTGCTCCACTGATGCTCTGTACCAGTCAGAATTACATCCACTCAGGTGACCACAGTGTGGCTCAGCACCCAGCAGGTACTCCATGAAATTCTTACAAATTGCCTGGACTCAGTCACATCAAAAACAGTAACAATGATAACCGACCACACTGAAAGCAAGTTAAGTCAAAGAGAAGAGAGCAATTTCCAAGAGCTCACCTCTCCAATAGCAGGGTTTGAACCCTGTCTATCTTCACCAGTGCCTTGATTCCCCAGAACAACATGTGGCAAATGGAAAGCATTCTCTCAGATTAACACAGAAAACTGATGGCTTAAAAAGTGCTGTTCTTATTAAATTTTAACACCTGGGCTGGAAAAAAAAGCTCCAGAGAAGAGGAAATTAACACGGGCAAATTTGCAACACAGAGTGTAAAAGGCTTAACTGGCAGCAGGTGGCTCTGTTAGGAAAGAGACTTTTTGCCTCATCTCTGCTCTGCCGAAAGCTCGTGTTTGAAATCATGTCTTACATATGGAGAGGTCCTCCCAGCACGATATGGTTTGCGTATAGGGGCCCAGCAGGTGACAGAACGCAACAATACATCCTGAAAAGGGAGGGGAAGTCACAGGGAAGGAGTATTTGTATTCAGACCCTGGCCAACACATCAGGAACTGGCAAAGGACCCATGTCGAACTAAAACCTGAGGGTGTCTCATAAAATAAAAAGGCAAGCGTCCATTCACTTCCACAACCTGGAGGTCACAATTCAGAAGTGTCCTCTGGCAGTGTGTGAGGAGGGAAAAAGGAACAGAACCTAAGGCAAGGATTCAGGTTCTGCATCATCCAGGGGGCCCAGAGCACCATTTCTCAAATGGGCCTGCTCCCTAATGACCTGGGAGTGCTTATTAAAACACACACCCCTGCGCAACCCACCAGGCACATGGCATCTTCCAGGCACAGAGAGTCAGTGCAGACTTATCTTACCAGGAGCCTCGGGGTGGCTGGTGCACTGCCTGGAGAGCAGGTAACACTACAACCTGACCCAACTGCAGTCAGGAGATCAGCTTGTGACAATCTGCCCAAGATAAGGAGTCACATGCCAGGACTTGTGTAGTGGCTGGTTCAGCTGAAGGACTTCTGACAATTTCTCCAGCACACCCCTGGGCTCTGGATCCCTCCACTCACCTATTCATTCTCCCTCTCCCCTACCCTTGTCCAGTCTCACCTCGGGTTGCAGCATGAGTGAGTCTGCTTCCAACATTGCATTTCCACCTCTTTTTCTAAATGATGTCTGCTTTCCCCTTCTGCTAACAACACTCTGGTCCCTCCTAGCCTAACCTAATGTGACAGCTGTTGTACCAGTCCATGGGTTCAAATCCTGTCTGGAGTAGGTACAGCCCTCTACTTCCTCAGCTCCTCTTCCCAGTGCCTATGGTGGGTGTTCACCAGAGTCCTTCCTTCTGTCCCCAACACCTGGTAAATGAAGAGGCAAGAGTGACTGTGCCAACCTGCCACACTTCAAGATTGATTGCCAGCCTCTGCCCTCATTTTCCTACACTATTTCCACTCTCTCCTTTCATGTTGCCCTGGCTGTCCAAACCATTAGGGCTTCCTTTAAGCCTTACTTCCACCTTCATGCCCAAGCTCAGAGATAAACAGAGCCTCCCTTTGAGCAAAACTGAGAAGAACCTGGACTCCATCTTTCTCTCTTCTTTCCCTGAGGATCTCCAGCACATCCTGCCCAGCAACCTCAAAGCTCAGCCCTGTTTTGTCAAACCCTGCTCCAAGCCCCAGTGCTGCTCACACCGAAGCTCCCCTGTCCCCCAAAGAGTCCAGCCTGTCCTTTCGGACTCTGCAGCACCATGTCCGACCCTCCTATGTGTGTTTATTCTCTCCACTCTAAGAACTGGCATGGCACCACAAAGCTGGTCATGGAGGAATTCCTTAAATTGCCTCAAGTTACTGTACTTCTCCATCCGCCAGTGGTGATCAATACCTTGTGAAGTGGTTATTCAGTAAAAATGTACTGGCTAATGTAGGAAGAAAGGTTTTAGTATTTTCTTTGCCCCTCTTGAAAGCATACTGGCACAATAGAGTAGCAGGTACCATAATATTTGAATTGAGCAGAGCTGGACCTTGATTTCAGCATGGACAATTTTTGAGTTTGATCTTGGCTAAGGGTTTCCAAGAGGAAAAAGAATGGCCATACTGCCATCTAGTGGTATCATGAGTCACCACAGCACCACAGAGGAGCTCACCATAGAGAAATCATGGCTGTTGCCAGACACATCTTCGTGAAATTCAGAATTGCAAACTATGATCAATGAAAGGAATAAGTAAGGAACTCCTGAAGCCATTTGTTCAAGGGGCTTACCCTGTAGGGGAAATGGGTAAAATTATGGAAGTTTTCAAATACTATTTAACTTTGAAGGTTAACGTTTGGAAATATATTTACCTTTCTCCCCCCACAATTATTCCCTGAGAAGGTATTCTCATAGTCATAGGAAATTAAATCATCACAGGAATTTAATCATCACCTCCAAGAAAGCTGTATAACACCCTCCTCCCCAGCTCCAAAACATAAAACTAAATAAAGCAGATTGCAACGCTTAAGGAATACATTGGTAATTTCTAGTAAGCACCAACATTTCAGAGTGCCTGTCAACTTAGCCTGTATGAAAGAAAAGAATTGAAAACACTAGAACAGGAGCTTCCTCTTATACAATAATAACTGCAAAAGCTATGTAGCAGAGCTAAAGCTGGGGAGGTGGCAGGTGTACAGGTGACTGCTCTTAACAGAAAACATTTTCTAAGTATAGCAAGGCAGATCAAACAAGGCACTTAGTGGATATTTCCTTTTTTTTAGAAGAAATTCTGATGAGGAAAACTTTTGACTGTGGACAATAATTAACCTCTGTCCAAAAGCATCCCATGTCTACACACCCAATGCTACATACAGCCACAGGAAATCAGCTTCCCATGGCTACTTTATAAATCAAAGTTTACTTGCTTCCCCATGTTCTGTTATAGACTTCTGTAACCAAACTGCTAAAGTGGTTCTCTTCAAATTTTCAAAGTAAAGTTTCATTTAATGGTGCCTGGATGAATCCCATCTGAAGGCCGTTAAAACATACACACCCACTTCCACACAAAGCAGGAGATCAATAGAATTCAAAGACTCTTTGAGTCTTGGGGCTGGAGGTATGGTGACAACTAAATCAAATCTGATGTTATGCACAGAAGGTGATGGACCACCATCACCGAGGTGGTCAGCGGCACTGTCAGGTCTGGAAGGAACTGCCTCTTCCTGCTCCAATCTAGCTCTGCCTAGGCTGCCATGCTTCAAGTTCAGCTCTGAAGTGAGCGATTTCCCCTTGATACTCTTCAAGTACATTAATGAGTCACCTTTCTGTTTCCTCTCACTGTTCCAAGGACCCTAGGTAGCACAGAGTTCATTCACAACAACATGAACTCATACACTGAGAAATTATACTTACCACACAACCCTTAAGTCAGTAAAGCTAATGGGTAACTAAATCTAAAAAGAAAAGGAAATCCAACCCCCAGCACTTACAGTACTTCCTCCAGCCTACTGTAAACCTCACTTTCATTAGCAGAGGTAAATGAGCCAGCCTTTCTTTCAGCCAGCAGACAGCCTCCCCAGGCACAAACTCACACACATGACACTTCACAGGCCTTTTAAACATTTACTTGTTAGCAGTGTTCTTCCTCTCTGCCAAAGATTATAGCACTTAGCCACACAAAGACAGCAGAGGGATACATTAGGAATTACTGAACTGCCTTGCCAAGCCTCCCATTTGTTAACTCAGCTCAACTTCAAAGCGCAGTTTGAAGAGACGTGCAGCTGTCAGAAATTAACCCTAGAAAATTACTGAATTAAAAGTGGCTTGGCCTCAGTTTCCCCCAAAACTGGCATTGAGAAAAAACTGCTCAGTTGTAGGTACAGTAGCAAAAAGTCTCTTCCTAGGCAAATCAATTTTGTCTAATTCAAAGTTTTTAAGGTTTTTTGTCTCCTTAACCATACGACCTTCCCATCCTTTGATATGCTCATTGTGCTATAAATTTCCAGGGATTAGGGAGAGGGATGGTTTATTTGATCTCATGAATTATGGGAGAAATAAGAGAAATGGGGAACTACACTGACTCGGTGGCTTCCAAGCCACAGAGCACACCAATAGTTTTGGTCTCTTTGTAGCAGAGAACAGCTCTAGGCTCCTAGTCACAATGGTTCTGGGACTAGGTGGGAGTCAGTAAAGGCATTTGAGAAAGTGAACCTACATAGAACTAAGTCTTTGAGCCCTCACCTCCTGATGGCCATCAGGATTGCCACTTCCCTGGCTCTGAGTAAAGTCAGTCTCTACCTGTTCCTGGGGAGTGAGCGGAGCTGTTGTGTATTTTTCCTGAAGTCTTTGATCTGCACACTAGTCGGTCTCAGTTTCCTAGCCTCGCTGTGCATCAGAATCACCTTGGGAGCATTTAACTCTACAGATGTGTGGGCTCAATGCCAAGTGCACAGAATCCCAGCGAGCAGTGATCAGTGCTGAAAACATCTTCTGCTTCCCAGGAAGCATGCTGCATGCGCCATCTATCAGCACACTGGTACTAATGAGGAAAGGACTCCACAGAGGTGTTAAGAGGCTCCAAGCTGACAGACAAATCTATGTCATTCACAGGTGATGAGAAAGAAACCTGAAAGGACATTGCTCCACATAAGGAGGTAGCCACAAAACCTGTTCAGGGGCTGACAGCTGCCACTAGGTGGCTGCTAGCTCACACCTGCACTAAGTTCCTATCCCCATCCTACATCCCTGTTCCACACACACACACACACACACACACACACACACACACACACAGCCCTGTCCAACGACTCAACATTTCAGCACAATTCTTGGGCCTTAGGAGGTCACCTTAGAAAAGTCAAAACTAGGCATGTTCACTGTCCAAGACAAGACTATTGTCTGACACAAAGTAGAGGACATAGGCCTCTGGGGACTTGCACGTGAAGTTAGTCACCTCAAAGACAGAAAGTGTTTTTTAAAAACTAGCTTTCTTGCTAAATAATAATTACTTGGCTATTTTAAGCATATAGTCTCTACGCCTCAGAGAAAGGGACCAACCAGCATGAGATGGAAAATTAGAATTTGAAATACATTTTAAAAATTTAGGGCTGACAGAGTGGCTCAGTGGTACAGCACCTGCCTGGCAAGTGTGAGGTCCTGAGTTCAAACCACAGTACCACCAAAAGGACCAACTTAAATATAACAGGGCATCAAGGAATAGATTATAAATTTCTTTCCTTCCTGCACATCTTTATCCTCAGAAAAGATATCTGCTGTGCACACTGAAAGAGTAAAAATAGCCCAGCAAAAAGGCAAATGCAGAGTGGAGAGATGGGTGGAAATAAAAATAACACTGGGGAAGAGGAAGTGGAAAGTGACAGGCACAGAGCCTGCCATGGCTTCCAGCAGGATTTGTGGACTGTAGTCCTCCCCTATCCACTGCAGATCCGCTCCAAGACGGTCTACAGATGCCTGAAACCTCAGTGTTGAGTCCGTGTTTTTTCCTATATGTACAGACCTAAGATAAAGCTGAGCTTATAAATTAAACACCATAAGAGATCGACACCAGCAATGACAGAAGAGAACAATTATAATCAAATACTGTCATTTAAAGGTGAAATGAATGTGGTCTCTCTCTTAAAATATCTTATAGCACTTTCTCACCTTCTCATTTAAAAGAACTTTACAGCTTCTCTGTCATCTCCAAATTGCCAGCATCACTGCTCTTCCACTTTGGGGCTATTATTAGTAAAAATAGGGATTACTTGAACACAAGCCCTACAATGCCATGACAGATGACCTGATAACAAAGATGGCCGCTAAGTGATTAACAGATGGGTAGGGTAGAGCGTGTGTATACAGTGGACAAAGGGATGATTTCTGTTCTAGGCAGGATGGAGTGAGGTTGCATGAGATCATATCACACTACTCAGAAGAGTGTCCAATTAAAAACTTATGCATTGTTTCTGGAATTTTCCATTAATATTGCTAAGCTGGGGCAGGAGATATATAGTTCAGTGATAGAGTGCATGCCTAGCATGCTCAAGGTTCTGGGTTTGATTCCCAGCACTATTATTTTAATTAATTTATTTTAGCCAGACATGGTGGTACATATCTGTAATCCCAGCACTTGGGAGGTGAGACAGGAAGGTCATGAGTTTGAGGCCATCATGAGCCACACAGCAAGATGCTGTTTGAACAAACCAAGGGTAGGGCTGGGCATGTAGCTTAGTGATAGAGCACTTGCCTAGAATATACAAAGCTCTGGATTTGTCCCCAGCACCGCAAGTGTGTGTGCGCGCGTGTGTGCCCTTGTGCGCGCGCGCGTGTGTGTGTGCGTGCGTGTGCGCGTGTGTGCGTGCACGTGCCCTCAGGTAACTGAATCTGTCTATAGAAAGCAAAGCCCAGGATGAGTGTGGGACTGCTGAAATTAACAAGCAGGGGGAACTCCGCCTAGCATGAATTCTTCCTCTTTACAGCACACAGTGGTGTTTCTCAGTCTCCTTCTCTTTAAAACTGTCCTTTTCCTTAACCCCCAGGAGATTTAAAAACAAAACTATGCAAGGTCCAGGTATGCGTCCCCTTGCAGGTCTCATGCAACTCAAGCAGAAAGGCATCCCTTTCGCTCTGACCAGAACACCTTCGGGTGATGAGATATTCAGGGATCGGGGTGAAAGCAAAAGGACAGGGTGTGGGAGTCCGATGTGGCGCTCTGAGCCAAGGCCAGGTTAACGAAGGGGTTAAATTCCAGTCTTCCCCATCTCGGATCCCTGACCTAGCAACACTGACCCGCCTGGCAGCTCTGAATAAACCACGCAACATTGTTCAAATTACAATGGGAGGCCACGAGGGTCATGAGGAAATAATTTTCACAATGAATGCTTTTCCATCAATTACTCAAAAATCACTTCATAAATCTAAAAATAGACACAAGGGATTATTTGAACGAGACAAACTATGATGTTGCTGGACTAAGTGGATTGCCAGGTGAAGAAACTAAACGTCTTTTCATTTACGAAAACACTTGAGATTACAAAGGAGGGGATATATTTAGCCAGAGAGCCCAGGTTCTTGAAAGAATCAGCAGCACCCTGAAGACATCAAAAGGAGTTTGCTGCGCCTAACAGAGAGCTGCTCCTAAGCGCTTCACAAAACTGTGTTAAGTTTTAAATTCTCAGCCAGTTCCCACCCGCATACACTGGGGGGAGTCAGGAGCAGCAAGTTACTCCTACCTTGCCTGATGTTCTCCAGGAAAGTTTCAAGTATTTGCGATTCCCATCTTGTAATCAAGAAGTTAAGACTTCTAAACACTAAGAAGAAGATAAAAGCCTAGCTACTTAGAAGGCAGGCAGAGATAGGAGGATCCCAAGCCAGGATGGTCCCAGCCCAGGCAAAAACTGTGAGACCCTATCTGAAAAAGAACATAAAGCAGAGAGGACTGATCACATGGTTCAAGTGGTGGAGCACATGCCTAGGAAGCATGAGGCCCTGAGTTCAAACCCCAGCACCACCTCTTCCCTCAAAAAAAGCCTAACAATGTGCTGACATCTCTACATAAAAAAATGGCTGATTCATTTCTGAAGTTCTTGTCAAGTATCATCATATAGCATAAAGAATAAAGAATTTAGAAATTATTCCATGTGGCCTTAATTTTTCATTTAGCCACAAATACTGTTATTTTCTCTCAATAGTGAAGTTGCTGTAAATATTGATCAGACAATTTCTCCCTTGGGTAATTTGCAGAAATCTAATCCAAATATCAAAGCAAACAAAATCTAACAGGTCTTAGGGAAACAACACTTTTTGGGTTTTTTTTCTTTCTTTCTTTTTTTGTGGTACTGGAGTTTGAACTCAGTGCCTACCCCTTGAGCCACTCCACCAGCCCTTTTATGTGAAGGATTTTTTGAGATAGCAGCTTGTGAACTATTTTCCTGGGATGGCTTTGACAGGCTGATCTCCTGAGTACCTAGGATTACAGGCATGAGCCACCGGCACCCAGCACAACCGTTTTGTGTGTGTGTGTGTTATTTTAGTGTAGACATTGCCTTTTTCTTTCTTTCCTTTAGCAGGTGCATTGTGATCCAGGCATTATGATCCATTAAAGTACAAGAAACAGGACGCGCCAGTGGAGCCCACTGTAAAGTGAACGTCTGTTAGGAACAAAGCAAGAAAGCCTGTGTACTTCCCTGTATGCATGTTTTCTCTCAATTAAAAGATCTAAACAATCCAGGAAGTTAGCACAGTTCTCTTACAAAAGGTACTGCTTGTATCAACTTCACAATGTTAACTAGCTTTGCCAATAGGTTATCTTGGACTAGAAATAAGAGTAAGAAAAAAATGTAGATTTGTAATCAAAAGTCAAGGAATAATAGACACCATTTCTAAAAATATAAAAACCCAATGTAAATTTAAGATTTCCTATTTCTTAGTTTCAACTCCAGATATAGACGCAAAACAATGTATGTTTTATTGAGCTTGCAAGTATCTAAATCCTCTAATGAAGACCTTAATCTCATTTTCCTGCATGAAACAGAAGCAAAAAGAACACAGAGAATGAATGCGTGTTTACTGAGGGCCACCATGCAGCAGGTAGAGTGGGAAATGCAAAGGACACAGGGATGGGGACCACGCATGGCTGATCTAGCAGGGTTCACAGTCAAGAAAAGAAAGGCAGGGGAAAGCAGGCCAGCAGGCACTCCTACAATAAATGGCATTTGAGCCAGGCACTGGTGGCTTACACCTGTAATCCTAGCTACTCAGGAGGCAGAGATCAGGAGGATCACAGTTCGAAGCCAACTCCAGGCAAATAGTTTGCAAGACTCTATCTTAAGTGGCTCAAGCAGTAAGACTGCTTGCCTAGCAGGCAAGAGGCCCTGAGTTCAAACCTTAGTTCTGCCAAAATAAATAAATAAATAAACAGTAAAAGGTGTTTGGACATGGCATGGTACTTACAATACAACAATAAAAGATATATGAGCACTGAGGTTACTCAACAGGGAACTAATTCATGGAATTCACTAACAAATGAGTTGAATCCTTCCTTTCTACCTCTATTGATATTACTCTTTTTTTTTTGGTGGGGTATGGTGAGGGAGTCTCTTATTTTACCTTTCTGTTTAATTTTCTTGCATGTATGTTTGACTTGCTCATCTCCCAGTCTACTTTCAAACTCGTATCTTTCTTGCGTTCTGACACTCCTATCTAGCAGGTTCATTGTTCTCCTTCTGGTACTAAACAAATGTGATTGACTGACCTTTAGCAAAACTGCTCACCTGGTTTCCCCTCACCTGATCATTCGCCCTGAGTGCTACCCAGCAAGTTTTACCTTCCTCTTACTTCTTCACACATCAAACCCTAGCCCAGTCTCTTCACACTGAATTTGATCTCTGGCCCATTTCCTGTCATTTACAAATTTGGTTTTCAGCCTATCAACAGTCACTAATTCCGTAATGCAGAATGCTTCACAAATCCCACTTTTAAAATCCCAGAAGATGGCCTGAATTCTGTTCCTTCACATTCTTGTATTTAGCTGCTACTTTGAATTCATTTTGTTACACAGAGATTTCTCAGGGTGGATGTGCAGGATGGGTGGCTTTTGCTCCTCTACTGTCTTCACCTTGCACAGGTTGTATGGCTGACAGAAAGATTTGGTAACTTGCCTGTCTTTGTCTCTTTCCAGGTTCATGGGTTTGTGGATGGTGGTGTAGAGCATGTGGCTAGTGCCGGACACTGTGCACGCCTTAGTACATCCTGTATCTCAACTAGCATATCTTTGGAGGAATGTGGGAGTATTGCTTCTAACCTTGTCTTCCCTTAAGCAATCATCCTTTTCCCCTCTTCCAATCTAGAAACAATCACCTGTGCTGTTGCCTTGGGTTTTTTTTACACAGTTCTTGCCTCAATCCACAGCTTTAAAAACTTACTACTTGGGCTGGTCAAGTAGCTCAAGTGGTAGAGCACCTACCTAGCAAGTGTGAAACCCTGAGTTCAAACCCTGGTGTCACCAAAATAATAATAATAGATGCATAAATACATTAAAAACTTACAGCTTTCACCTGGCATAGTGGTGTATGCCTATAATCTCAACACTTGGGAGGCTGAGGTAGGAGGACCATGAGTTTTAGGTCAGCCTGGGCTCCATAGTGAGACCCCATCTCATAAAAACAAAACAGAAAAAGGGGGCATTGGGAAGTTGGGGGATTTGGAAACTGACCTATAGCAGGAAGACAGTGTAAAAAAACACGGGAAGAAAAAGATGGCCGTTTCCAAGCCAAGGACAGAAGACTGGAGCCAGTCCTTCCTTCACAGCCTTCAGAAGGACCCAACCAAGGCAACACCTTGATTTCAGCCCAAGCACCCAAGTCTGCTACTCATTGGACAGCACAGCTTATTCTCTTTCCCAATCATCCAATCTCAGTCTCTCTCGCTCTCTCTCTCTCTCTCTCTCTTTCTCTATCTCACAGACACACCCACACACCCCCTTGCTCCCTTCTCCCCCTCCCTCTCTGCCAGCTCCAGACTGGCATTCAACCTAGTCCAGTCCATTGGACCAGGAGATCGGGCTCCTGAACAAATACGGCTTTTGGAGGTCAGGGATGGGAACAGAACATGAGAGAAATGCCTCCTTGTGAGGTGTGAAATCTTGGAAATGCAACATAATTCATATTATTTTGGGACAATAACACAATAAAACACTGTCATGTACCTTTTTTTTTTTTTTCCCTTCCATCAGCTTGCTTGTACTTCTGGAAAGTCACAGTCACACCAGTTGTCAGTGACAGATTTGTCTGTGATGGCCAAAACCCGGTGGTTGCCAAGCTTTTTAATTTTACAATCGATAATATTGAGTAACTAGTATACCTAACAAGAATACCAATAATGATCCTTTCACAATCGTGTTTAATATAATCCTCAGATTAACCATGGAAAAACTGAGGTTCAAGCAAATGACTTGAAAAAAAACAAGGACATTTTTACTTTGCATAAACAGTGCTTTGAAGGCCACAGCACTGGTAAAGCTAGAGTTCTGTCCCCTGAAGAATTAATGCAAAAAACCTTCAAAATGCTCTCTATGGCATTTCCCCATCTCTGCAAAGTTTTTCTGCCCCCCTCTACCATACAACTATACCCTGTGAGAGAGAACAAATCAGAAGGTCTGACAAAGGGCCAGCTTCTGAAAAGTAAGCAAATCATCACAAAATATCAGGAAATGAATACCAGTTCTTAGTAGGAGAGGCAAGGCTGGGTGTGGTGATTCACACCTGTAGTTCCAGCACTCAGAATGCAGAGACAGGGGGATGGCCGAATTTCAGGCCATCCTGGGCTACTGAACTATATAACCAGGCTCTGTCTCAGAGGTCAGTAGGAGTGGCATGTCTTCCTAGCAGGCATCTTTGAAGTTTCTGTGGCACTCTGGGTGCCACAATGACTGGGTGCCATCACTGGGGTGAGTGGACAGGCCGCAGGGACACTGGACATTGTGCTATGCATCTAACAGTTTACTATCAAACATCTTGACAGATCATTGATTAAAATATATTTAGGACTTTTTCATATTATCGGTTTTTTGTTACATAAAAATATGTTTGTGCTTGACTTGAATGTATACCAAACTTTTCAGGAATATAGCTAAAAATGAAATAGACAAATCACTTTGATTTGCTAAATTGAGAATTTTATCAGGAATTGTTCACCATTTTTGCAAATTATATTGCTGGCTCACAGACTTGGGATCAGTAGCTTTCTGGCTGTGGTAATTCCACATCCATGGAAACACCTCAAGATTCGTTACACCCTCGAGGAAGTACAGTTTTGTCTGAGCAACAGATATGAAAGCTAGAAATGAATTTCCTCTCATTTTCCTTACAGTTAGAACATTAGATTGACCTTTTAAAATTGTAGGCACAGATGTGTCATATCGCCTATGAAATTCCCGCTTCATGGGGGTGAAGCTGAGTGAGCGAGCTCTTGCCAACCATGCGTGAGGCCCTGGGTTCTCCCCCATCACTACAAAAAAACCTTAATGAAATTCCCACTTCAGCATGAAAAGAATATTACCAAGTGTTTTCCATGTGTGAGAGGCACTGATCTAAACATTGGACTATAACTTCAGAAATGCTGTCTGCCTGCCTCAATTGGTCCAAACCTAGCTGAGAATTCTGCCTTCCTGAAAATCCTTCTAAGTACTACTAAAAAAAAAAAAAAAAAAAAAAAACTATACCAGAACATGAACCCTTTCTCCAGGCTCAAGACAAGTCCTGCTAAGCAGAACCACCACGGATTCTAGCTTTCCCTTGTCTCTTTGTAGTTAGGGTGGCTGAGTCTCCCCTTTGGTCCTTGCAAGACCACAGCATCTTCATGCTCTAAGCACTGTAGTGAAGGTGAAATTACAGCCAAAGACATTCTACACATTTCTTTTTAATTGAGGTCATTTCTGTGCTTGCAATCTTTATTAGATTATAAAAAGAACGAGGTCAAAAGTCAGAGCTTAGGGCCTTTCTTTCCACCAGCTGCCCTATTGGATCATCAGCAAGGCACCTACCTACTCTGTGTGTCCACGTTTATTCAGTTGTAAAACTGAAATCCAAACTGCCTGTTACCTCTCTACTCCGACACAGTATAACCAAAGAAAACAGTCTCGGTCACCTAATTGAATCAAGTCTGAATTAAATCTGTTTTCCAAAACAAACTCTACACATCATATGTTTCATGCTACACTAGCCTACACTATATGAAAAAGATCTGGAACCTTCGAAAGTCTTTTCTTTCATGGACAACACATGCAGAAATAATGGCCTTAGTGAAATTAGAATTGACTTATCTAAGTCAGTGTGTAACCTAGATACTTGAGAAACTCTAGCTTATTGTTGAGTGCTGGAGATTATCAAATGACAGCTGTTCAGTTGGGTCCAATCTGATCTCAGGGCAAGGTCTCCAGTTGGGTCGGGTTAGTACCTATAGAAGGGACCAGAGGGTAACTTTCCAGTGCCATCTGCATGTCTTTCCTGCTGCTTGGTGCTGACAGAATTCAGGATACCCAGAAGAATTAAATAAATTTCAAATGGGGCAGTGCAGAGGTTCCTGAGGTTGAACTCAGTCTACCTTCTTTAATTCAAATGAGCACTGCCTACTGCAGAAGTTTCAGTGCTTATCAGGACTCTGCAGGGTCTTAAGAACTAGGTTGCTGAGTAACAAAAAACAAAGAACTTCCTTTCCAAATACTTTTAAACATTCACTTTTTAATCCAAAGGAATACTGTTAAACTGGGCATGGCAGCAAGACAGTCATCCCAGCATTGGGAGGCTAAAGCAGGAAGACTGTGAGTTCAAGGCCAGCCTGGGCTATCCAGTGAGAACTTGTATAAAAATTAATAAATAAATAAAAATAGAGTACTGCCAAGCAAAATCAATTGCAATCCTTGTTTCACTGAGTTTACACCATTTGTTTAAATAAATTATTTAAATTTAAGTGGAAAAGTAATTTGAGTGCTTTTAAAAATCTAGAATTTTACTTACGTTTTTCTTATCTTAATATTATTAGTACATCTTAATATCCTCATTAGACCTTAATGTGTTTGGTAATCATAAGGACGAAAAGCTTTAATCTGTGAGAGGGGAAATTATGTTTTAAAATAATCTTAGCCACCAGTATTTCAAACTGATTTCCTGAAAATTTATCCCACAAACATGGCCACATCATATTCCGATGTGATACGTTTGCATGTGTTGCTGCATTTCAGAATACACTACTGTTTTGGAAAAGGTTGCCCAAAGTTTGTAAGTTATCTGGAAGCATTTTCTCATAATGATTTTGAAAACATTAAATTCAATAAAAGACAGACAGCTCTACTCTGGACTAAATGTACAAAATAAGAATTTGGATTAGCTAGTAAGGAATGAATAGAAAACCTGGCTCCTCTATACCCTTCAATCACTTATTCTAGAACTTTTTCCTAAAGTAAAACTCACCAGGATTATTGAGAATGCTTCCTGTCCCCCAAGCTGGGGACAGAACCCAGGCCTCTCAGATGGTAGGCAAGTGCTATCACTGGGCTACATCCTAGCCCATGGGGCACCTGTTGATTGCACTCCTCGACCTGACTTTAAGTAACTCTTTGATTCTAACATAGCAACCATATCCGTTGGTATTTTAAAAATTTGTTCAGTATGTCCTCCAGTTTTATGAACTCAATCCCAGCTAAACCATCCTAGATGGTTCAGGATATGGAAAGCATTCTTGGCAAGCTGCTGTAAACTTTTAACCTTTTGTCACACATTCAGCTCCAGCACTGGACTCATGTCACTAATGCTCTATTGCACCTGCCATGCAGAAGACCTAGTGTGAGAGCAATACTGTTTTCAAACAATTGTCCCAGACAAATCTGAAATAATGGCAATACTCACTGACTGCAGGAGTTTCTCTTAAATCAGGCAATACTACCACAAAAACTCAGGAATTCACCTATTTTAACAGCAAAAACAGAAACTAAGGTTAAAGAAGGAAATATTTATGCTTTTTCATTAAAAAGAGCCACCAGTTACAAATCCCTAAACCACAAGAAATGCAGCATTTCTTTGGACTGCAGTAAGACAGTGTCATGAGTATATTAAAAAATGTAACTACATATTAAGTTGCAATTTTTAAGAAGTAACAAAGTGTCAAGTTTATTTGTTTTAACTTGTTACTTTGAAATCACTATTGACTTACAAGAAGGTGCAAAGAAATAAATGTTCAGTGAAGTTTCATGCACCCTTCACCCAGCCTCTCCCAAGGTTGTTAACACCTTACCTAACTATAGTACAACAAAAAAATCAGGGTGTGTGTGTGTGTGTGTGTGTGCGCGTGCGTGTGTGTGCGGCTGCATGTAACTTCATCACATCACTGTGGAACCACCACCACAATCAATACATACGCAGAGTCCCTCAAGCTACTCCCTTAAAGCCACATCCATCCCATCCCTACCTCCTCACAACCACTAACCCCATCCCTCGCTCTGTGATTACGTTATTTCAAGAATGTTGTAAGAACAGAATTATGCAGATTGCCTTCTTCTTTCATTATGTGTACTTTCTTTGGTGTTCTTCCACGTTGCTTTGTGTATCAATAGTTCTGCATTTTATTCTATAGTGTGGGAATATCTTATTCAACCATTGAAGGGCATTTGGGTACTTTCCATCATTTGGGCTATGACAAATAATACTGCTGTGAACATAACACACACAAACACACACACATTTTTATCTCTGGGGTGTGTGTGTGTGTCTAAGTGCAACTTCTAGATTATAGGGCGAGTCAATGCTTACTTTAAGGACTGAACAATTTTCCAGAGTGGTGGTGTCAATACTATAGGAAAGACCCAGTTTCCCAATATTCTCAGCTAGCATTTGGTGTTATCAATATTTTTAAATTTCAGTCATGCTGACAAGTATGCAGCAGTTTCACGCTATGGTTTTAATTTACATTTATTTAATGACAAAACAATGTTAACCACCTTCATATACTTATCTGCATCTGCGTAACCTCTTTAGTGAATTGAGGCTTATCTTTTGCCTGTTGTCTAATTGGATTGTGTTTTGATCATCTGGAAGGGGGAGCTGGTGATCAAACCTGGGGCCTTGCACATGCTAGACAAAGCACTCTACTACTGAAACCATGTGCCAACTTGAATCGTGTCTTAATGTCAAGTCTAGGAACTCTCTGCCTAGCCCTAGATCCTAAAGATTTTCTCCTGTGTTTGTTCCATGTAAGTTTTATAGATTTATGTTTGACATGAAAATTTGTAATCCATTCTGAGTTAATTTTTAATAAGGTGTAGGGTTTACATCATTTAAAAAAAAAAAAACCTGTGGATATCCAATTACATCAGCATCATTTATTGGAAAGGCTATCCTTCATCTTTCCTTGAATTGCTTTTGCTCCTTTTTCAAACACTGAGCCTAGATGGCTGGGTGTGGTGGTGCATGCCTGTAATTCCAGCACTGAAAAGGCTGAGGCAGGAGGACTGTGAGTTTCAAGCCAACCTGGATTGCACAGTGAAACCCTACCTTAAAAAAACAAAACAAAAAGCATATTTGGGTGAATCTATTCTTTTCCACTGATCTACTTCTGTCCATTCCCTAGTACCACAATGTCTAGATTATTGAGGCTATCTAGTTGGCCTTAATGTTGGGAAAAGCAATTCCTCCCTCTATTTTTCTTTTTCCAAAGTGTTTTCGTGATTGGCCTTTACCTTTTAATATAATTTTACGATAAGTTATTCTTGAAAATATTGTTGAGTTCTGGTTAGGAGTTAAACTTACAGATGAATTTGGAAGATAACTGACGCATTTACTGTGGTGTGTCTTCCAATCCATGACCATGGTATATCTGTCTTCTTCGATTGCTCTCATCAGCATTTTCTGATATTGAATGCACAGATCCTGAACAGATCTTACTAGATTTTATACCTAAACATTTCTTTTTTTTCTTTATAACTTATTTTTTTCTTATTCTTTTCTTTTTTACTTCCTCCACTATTCTCCTTTAACCCTCTTCCTCCCATTCCTGGAACAGTTTCAATGGTATCATTTTTTCCGGTTGCATACATGTGTACACAGTATTTGCACCATAGTCACCCTCCTATACCCTTTCCCCACTCCCTAAACATTTCATTTTCTTTGGAGTAAACAAGGGTATTGTATTTTTAATTTCAATTTCCATACAAATGCAAAATGGTTTTTACACGGTGAGAGGATTATTTTTAGTAACTATTCCATCTAATTTTACATTTAACCAAATATCTGAGCCATTTACCACTTCTCATAGATAAGGCAGCAAGGAGAATCCACTCAGGACTGAATCTGACATAATTTTTAGTTGTTGTTTAACCATCAGAGTGCATAAATGTTTAGAATTACATTGTATCATCAGATACATTTAGAACTTGTGTAATCAGGAGAGTGCTATGCTATGAGAAATTAAAACAGAATTCCCTCTGGAGACAGTTCATAAGTCCAAAGTTCATGTTTTCCTGGTCAAACAGGTGCCGTTCCCACAGAGAAAGTTCTGCAGGCGAAGTGGCAAAAATCATACCAACAGAAGTAAATTTAGCTCACTGTTGTGTGCAGGACTCAGTTTCCTTTTATGGAAAGAAGAAAGACATCTTCCATTCCCAAAATTAGATACTTAAGCAACTGGCCAAAGTCTAACTACTAGTTTTAAACTTTTTAAATGAAAGACTTGAGGCTGGGAGTGTAGCCCAGTGGTAAGAGCCCTTGCCTAGGCTACGCAAAGCCTTGGGTTCAGTTCCCAACAACATAAAAAAAAACTTTTTTAAGGAAAAGAAGAAAAAGAGTTTGCTGAAAGAGGAATAATATTTTATTCTTATCTAGTGAAACTACTTAAGGATTTTGAGTATTTCCAAAAGCAAAGCAGCACTCAGTGCTCTAGCCCCCAGGTTCTTTGATTGGTGAAGATTTTTTCACACATGCCTGGGTGAGCACCATGGACCTCGGTGAGTCTGTGTATGTACAGCACAAAGAGCCTTAACAATCAGCTTCTAAACACCTGTGGGGGGCCAGACCCCAATCTGGGTCCTAAGGAATGAGCACAAACTAACTCAGCCCTGCACCCAATGAGTCCATGGTCTAATGACAGAAAACAGACATGAAAATTACCATTTCAGATTTTCACAGATGCAACCAGACCTATTTAGTGCAAAATGCTCTTCTCTCACTTTAAACATCTTATCCCAAGAGCATCTAAACCCTATAATCTGGAAACATGTCAGCTGCAGGGCAATGTAGACAGACATATTTCAGACTGATTTTAATTTCTCTTTGAAAGTAAAACCACACACCTGCACCAAACACACAGAAAGAGAACATGCAAAATGCAGGGAAGTTTTAAGCTTTACCTAGAACTCGCTTAGAAGACCACATAGTCTCTCAAAAATGGAGTGTCAGGCAAGTCGTTCAGTGCCACCACAGTGTTCAGTATTACACCTCACACAAAAGGTCCTTCCGAGCCAGGCATGGTAGCACACACCTGTAATTCCAGTGCTTAAGAGACGAAAGTAGGAGGATTGTCAGTTTGACGCCAGCCTTGGCTACATACAGAGTTCTAAACCAGCATGGGCTACAAGCAAGATGGAGGAGTGATGTCCTTCAAAAACGAGTTTCCCTATCAGTGCGTGTTTTGCTAAATGAGTCAACCACATCCCCAAAGTGGAGGAATCGCAGCTAATGCTGATCAGCTCAATGGGTATAGATATTTTCAGGAAGTCATATTTTTCTAAATACCCAATACCTTTCACATCAGTCAACTAAATGAGGAATTTACAGAAACCTTGCATAGCTGAAGTGCTTTCCCAACGATGATTCATCAGGAGGCCAAAGCCTGGAGGGTGCCAAGGCCTTCCTACGCAATGAAGTGTCTTTTCAAAACCCACACAAGAGAAGCAATCATCCAGGCAGTGGTCCTCAGCCTTTGGAGGCTGATGAGCGCTCAGGACATTGTCACAGAAGGCACGTGCACGCCATTGTCACCTCTTGAAATCTATGCACATGAAATTTAGAAAGAACACCGTTCCACAGGAAAGAAAGAAAGGAGACCAGCAATTCCTGGCTCACATCTCCAGGACGTTGGAAAGATGCCTGGCACAAAGCAAAGATGCCCATGGCTACGTGGGGGCTGAGTGAAATATACATGTGCTATGACTGAGTCACAATGAATTGACTCAAAGCTAAGGAAGATACCTGGTTTCCTTACCATTAATTCTACTGCCATATCCTTTCTATTTACTTTTCTGTTTGCAGGTAATTATAGACTCACAAGAAGTTGCCAAAATAGTACCCAGACTCAGTACCCCTCGCCCAGCCTCCCCCTACGGTGACACTTTACATAAACTCCAGTCCTTTTCCCCACACAGAAGACAGACTGACACAAGACAAGTCCACGACATAACAGAACTCAAACTCACCGTTCTTTGCAAGAACTCATCTCATTACAAACAAAACTATAAGTGAAATGTGAAAAGGAGGATTTATCAGAATGTAAGTACTGCAGCAGTCCAAGCATGGAAATTTGCATCTGTTCAAACAAAGTATATGGGCAATTACTGCCACACAGAGAAAAAGAAGACAAAGGTGTCCTTCCTTCTTTCCTTCCTCTCTCCCTCCCTCCCTTCCTTCCTGTATTTGTTGTTGTCTTTGAAACAGTCTTGTTGTATAGCCCAGGCTGGTCTCAAACTTTCTTCATCCTCTATCTGATGAGTGCTGGGATTACAGAGAGGCAACATCACACCCAGCCAAAGGTGTTATATCTCCCACACAACTGTTCCAACTCCAGCTCTGTTTATTCTATGTCCCCCACCATGACTTTATTATTTGATTGGAAAGCTATTTCAAAGACGTTAGGTACAAACATAAAGGCAAAACTCCATCAAAAGTGAGTTATCACCAAAATAATTTTGCTCCCACAGAACAGACCCAACGCTGTTCATTTGAATAACATAAATTCTTCTCCTGTAAGGACCTGCCCTTGCAGAAGTCTCTGGGGAGAAAAGGGGCCAGGTCTCTTGAGCAGTCATCAAGCAGGGAAAAGTGTGGTGACACAGAAAGTTCTGGAGTTACACATCTGGAGCTATGTCCTGTCTTTCATCTTCCACTCTCTTCCACTTGCCACTTAACTCCTCTGAACTTCAGCTGTACCAATAACAAGAGACACTGTGCTGCTTCTTAAATAGGATGCTCATGAGCTCAAGACAGAACACAGAGCAGAGGCTTCACAAGCCAGCAAAGCACTTCATGAACACAAGTCATTACCGTGTTCTCACTTCCCTCCGCTGGGTTCACCACCCACAAACCAGCCAGTCACTCCACAAATCACAGCCCACACACCACCCCAGTCTGGAGGGGCTTCAGAGGAAAATAGCCTGCACCTTCCTACTCCTCTTAATAACCAAAACACCTCATCCCCACAAACAAGGAACTGGTGCCCTGTCACATATCCATCTGCCATAGGCAATGATGAATTGAGTTCATCAAACTGCCTCATGAACTTGTAAAAAAAAAAAAAAAGAAAAAAAATATTAAGCCCCCAGCATCCATTAAGATGGATTTTTTTTTTTTTTTAATGTCTATTCATTTGTAAACCCACAGATTCTCAACTAAACCACGGTGTTGACCATGACATCCTGAGTCAATTCTCCAGGCTGGGATGAAATCTCTTGTCACTTTACAAGGCCTCCACGATAAGGGCTCTGTCCACTTCTAGACTCTTGACACCAGCCACCAGGCCCTGTGTCCTCATTGTGTCTGTGCTTTTTGTGAGTGGCGGAAGCCCTTGCCCTACCTTCACCTGGATCTCCTGTGTGAAGAGGGGACCTCCTCAAAGAGCAAGGGCACCAGGCACTAAGCATGAAATTGTTTTTTCCCTCCAATCTCATTTAACACCAGGCCTGACACTCCTCAGGGCTCCAGTGATAAATCCATCCATTCACTGAATGAAAGCCACTGGCACTGACACTGCGAACGGAAGGTGAATCAGTCAGTCTCCTTAGAAGTTCCTTATGTCTCTGCTGTGAGGCTTATTTCCAAGGATACCATCATCTGATGTAAACCAAGAGAAAATGCAAGTATGCAGAGATCAGCCCAGGACAAGTAGGAGGTCAAACCACATCACCGGGTCCACACACAAAAGAACAAAGAGTGGCACAATAGGATTCTCAATTTTGCGCCCCACACCTCCTTATTGTGCCAGTTTCTGCGAGGTGCAGTTGAAAGTGAGATGGGACATGTCGGGATGATAATGACTATGCTCTATTGTTTTTTTTTCTGCAGTGCACCAAAGCACCAAAACTGGAGACAAAGGAGCTGGTTGGCATGAAACAAAAACAAGAGTGACACAGTGGGGCTGCAGAAACCCCATGAGGCAGTGGACTTTCTCACAGGTCTCTTGCCAACTGTGCCTTGACAGTTAAAACACTGAGGTCTGTCTCAGGACAGCTCCTTAAAGAGAACAAATTTGGGAGGTCAAATGGGTGCTCTGTAATGTCTTCAAAGTCATCCCTACTATGAAACAGAATCTAAAGTCACACAAAGCAGTCTCCACCAATAAGAGAAGCCAAAGAGGAGGCGGGATGTCCCATTCAGACCTCAGGGGTGCAATCCCCATGATGGCATTTTCCAAGCATCCAAACAGAAGAGCCACTGCTTGGCCAGAGCCACTCACTGTCCAGTCACACGATGGCCGGCTCACCCGCCCAGCAGGCCCCACTGTTCTGCAAGAGTGAACCCCAACAAAAGAACTCCGCCTGAGAAACTGGCTTGTCTCAGCGCATATTTTAGCTCATGGGAGGAGGAAGCTTATTAAATGGGGGCTTTCGTTTGTTTGAAAGGCGCAAACATGTCTGTCCATCAGAAAGTCATGAAAACTACTTTGAATGACATGTTTTTCCTACCAAGTAATTTCTGAGATAAAGGAAGCCAGTTTTCAACTGCAAAACAGACCCATGCTTTTAAATCTTTGCACGAATAGCACAAACACAATAGCTGTTCAGTGAGAACAGCAGAAGTTTTGGACTCAGGAAGGTCCCCTGGTGTGCTCGGCTGCCTGGTGAGGCCCCTGGCGCCAGGCCACACTTCTTCTTTCCGTGTGACTCGAGGGTTTCTGAGGAAACCCAGCATTTCTTCCCTGAGTCACCTCCACCTGCTTCCATTTGGACCAGGGAGAGGGGAGCTGTTTACTCCCACAGGGTTGGAGACAAAGTTCTAAGAGGAGGTCGGTGAGTCTGGAGACTGGATGCCAGGTGACCAGTAGCAAATACAAGGCACAAAGGACATGGGCAAAAAGTGAGGAGACCAAGGGCAGACACCTCAAGGAGATGCCCACCAAAGTCCCTCCAAGCCCCCGGTACCAGTCTCACCTGTGTGCAGGGCTCCAGCCAAAGACTCGCATCTTGGTGAGCCTCAGGCAGCCCTGGCCAGGCCTCACTCCCACAGGCCATAGAAACCCCAGTGAGGCAGAGGTCTCCCCAGCCCCCACCCAAAAAAAAAAAAAAAAGGTATCATTATCAGAAAATGCAGGGAAATATGCCAGGAAGGCCCAATCACATATACCCAAAGGGACACAGGAGGAGAGGCACCTTTTAGGAAGAAGCGTGGCCAGTGCTGGCATGGCATTCCCATTTGTTTGACTGGCTATTACAACTATTTTGGCTACAAGTGGCAAAAAAAAAAAAAAAAAAAATCCCAGTCCAAAATGGCTCAAGCTGCAAAGTAATTTATCTGTTAAGTAACCTCAAGATTCTGAGTAAGACTACACCGGGAAGTCAATCGTGACTGATTTCTCAGCTACTCTTGGGTAGCTGTGGGACCAGGGCTGGCAATGAGATAAGAAAGCAAGTCCCCTGCGGGGCCTTTGCTGTCAGCCTCATGACAACAACTTCTCCTTAGTGCTGTGGCAGTCATCTTGTCGCCAGGAGGTAATAAACATAAGAGGAAAATGTGAACCTATGGAAGGTAGAAAATGACATCACTGAAAAGCTAAGTCAAAACTAACAGTGAAAAGAGCTCTCTACTTCAGACCCTGTCACTCACATTCCTCTTTCACAGCTGAGAACAATCCTAACCAAGCTCACAGACCAAGTGCCCAGAGTCTTCCATCTTCCCATACTCCTTAGAAGACAGTGGCCACCAAGCCAAAGAATCCACGCAACAAGAAACAAACAGCACCTCCTACCTGTGTCTTTCATAAGGAACTCCTTCCCGGAAGCCCCTCAGCAGGTGCCTTGCCATTGGTTATGACCACAGCTACCCTACCTGCTTCCACTTAAGTTCAGATGACAAAGAAAATATTTCAATGACTGCTCCTGAGCAACAGCCACTTTTCTGAAGAAAAAAGGGGAGGGGTGCCATAGTTTGATGTTGATATTCCTCAAAAGCCCATGTTAAAGGCGTGGTCCCAGGGTGGCGCTATTGGGAGGTGGTGGCACTTAGAAGGTGGAGCCTGGTGGGAAGTCCTTAGGTCATTGGAGGCATACCCTAGAAAGGGATTGTGGGACCCAAACACTTTCCTCTTCCTCTTTTGCTTCTTGGCCACAAGGTTAGCAAGTTTATCTGCCACATGCTCCCTGCATTGCCACCAGAGGCCTAAAAGCAACACGTACACTTGATAGGGAAGGAACCTCTAAAACCATGAGCCAAAATAAACCTTTTTTCTTTATAAGTTAATGACCTCATATATTTTGTTATAGTAACAGAAAGGTAACTTATCAGTCACATAGTACATTAGCTTGTGCTAAATAAGAAAAGGATAAGGAGGATGGGTGCTTTGTAAGGAACTAATAAAGTCAACTACAAACACACAGGCAGGCAGAACTTTACAATGTTTTCCATCCATATATACCTTGCTCAAGAAAAGGCTCAAGGGAAAAACAGTTCCTCCAAATACTGGTGTCATTTCAGTGGTATAAGAATAATATTTACCACTACTTCAAATTAAAACCACTGCTGAATACATGTGTGCTCAATGTAGCCCCAGAATACTCTGTATAATAAAAAGTATATACAAGCTGGAGATGCTACCCAGTGGTAGAGTGCTGGCCTTGTGTGCACAAGGCCATAGGTTTGATCCAAGCACTGCAAAATATATGTCACACACACACACACTAAACATTAAAGGCTGCCTAAAAACCTCAAAAGCAATGCCACATGAAAACTTAGGTTGAAGGCTGGGGTGTGCCTCAAGTGGTAGAGAGCTTGCCTAGCAAGTACAAGGCCCTGAGTTCAAAATCCAATACGACACACACCAAAAAAAGTATATTGAGCTAGGCACTGGTGGCTCATGCCTGTAATCCTAGCTACTTGGGAGCTGAGATTGGGAGGACAGCAGTTTGAGGCCGGCCTAGGCAAGTCTAGTTCACAAGGGCCCATCTCCAAAATAACCAGAGCAAAATGGACTGGAGGTGGCTCAAGCAGTAGAGCACCTACTTTGCAAGCACAAAGCCCTGAGTTCAAACCCCAGTTCCACCAAAAAAAGTATGTTGAACTCTCACAAACTACTGTTAGAAAGGTACATTAGCATAGCCACTTTGAATTTTTGTTTAGCAATACTGGGATTTGAACTCAAGGCCTCATACTTACTGTAACAATTTGGAATTACATATTATTATTGTGGTACTGGGGTTTGAACTCAGGCCTCATGCTTGCTAGGCAGGCGCTCCACTAGCCCTAAATTTTTAAATGTACAATATTTAATTTCTCAGTGTCTGTCCTGGATAGACATTTGTATCTATGTCCAAAAGACAAATACAAAAACTGCATGACTGTAATACTTAGAACCTCCCTTACAAATTCACTGTTTCCCAGCTACCTGGCTGAGAAAGAGCCCCTTGTTTTGAAGGAGGGAAATAACCAGACCACAGACATGTGTGCTTTCATCCTGAGCTGGCCTGGGTTATATCTGCATTCACTCATTGACAGCCAGGGGAAGCCAGTCACCAGGACTCACACCTGTAATCCTCACGTGGTTTGAGGCCAGCCCAGGCAAAAAGTTGTGAGACCCCCATCTCCAAAACAACCAGAGCAAAATGGGCTGGAGGTGTGGCTCAAACAGTAGAGAGCCTGCTTTGCAAGCACAAAGCCCTGAGTTCAAACCCAAACTCCAGTTCCACCAAAAAAAAAAAAAAAAAAAAAAAAAAGCCAGGGGAGTCAGAAATAGATTTGCAGCAAACCCTGAGAAGTCCCCACAGTGGGCCCCTTGTCCACGGATCCTGCTGCCCTGGAAGGGAAGGGAGACTTCGTGGGCAAGCATGGGAAGTTGCTTCAGCGTGGCACTGTGCTCTTTGTCATAAGTAGGAGAAACACCAGCCATTCACCGGCAGCAAAGCCCAGCCTGCATCTTACACACCTGCTCCCATCCTGAGAAAGTCCTGTTTCTGGCTGAGGCGGAACTTTTCATGATGTCTTCTGGCCTCCTGCCCTTCCCTGGCTTCACAACCACTGAGTGCTGTGCCCTGTGAACACATCCCTCCTGGGATGGCCACCCCAGATGGGAAACACCGAGCCTGCGTCCAAGAGTGGAAGCCAAGTTCTCCCCTGCTGACAGATCCGGACAGAGGCCTTTTCCATGTCAGCAGCACTTGGTCTGGGAAAGGAATGCAGTAGAAGTGAGGAGGCACGCAGGCCTGGGCTCTGATTCCAGGAGAAAGGGTAGCAAGTGCAGGGCAGACCGCTGGGTGACTTTCCCAAAGGCAACCACCAGAGCGCTCCCCACTTCTCCCCACCCCAGCTGTCCTGCATGCTGTCTTCGTGCAGGTGGGGCCATGACTGCTACCTCCAAGAGCTCCCCCCAAACACCCAGCAGTAAAGAGCAGGCGGCCAAGCAGGCAGGAGAAGATACAGAATGGACCAATCCAAGGCTCCCAGCTGCCCTGGGATGGCAGGAAAAGAAGGCTGCAGCTTTCCTCCTGGACTTGGTCCCTGGCAGGGCTGCGTGTTCTCTTGACTTCTAATCAGGATGCCAAAAGCACCTTCCTCCGAGGTCCCTAACTTGACAGCAGTCACATTCAAGGACAGCTTCCACAGTTACAACACTGAGTGCTACGGCAGACACTGTTGACTTGCCTACCCAGGGCCCCTTTCCTGATTCTTGCTACCGGTAACATCAGCTCTCAGGCAGAGGCAGGAGGTCACAGTTCAAGTTAGCATAAGATCCTACCTGAAGAAGGAAGTGGAGGTGAATATGGTGGGTGTTCTCTCTATACAAGAATGAATATGGAATTTTTAAACTAGTTGAAACCACCACAAGAAAGGGACTAAAGTAGAAAGAAGAAAAATAGTGGAGATTGAACCAATTTGGTTCAGTTGGTCTATAATACATACATACATGGAAGTGCCACAAGGAAACTCCCTGTGTAGTTATCTTAAACAAGCAAAAATGTCATTTCTTTTGTCTTTTTTTGCAGAATCAGAGAACAGGTGGGCTGAACGGGTCCTGCCTGGGGGGGTTGATACCAACGGGATGGAGGAGGAGGTGGGGAAAGGGAGTGGGGGCGGGTGACTATAGTACAAATACTGTGTACGCATGCATGTAAACAGAAAAAGAGACCTGTTGAAACTATTCCAGGAATGGGGGAGGGATAGATAAAGGAGAATGATGGAGCGGTGAATTCAACTATGAGATATTTGACATACTGTAAGAACCTTTGTAAATGCCACAGTGTACCCCCACCCAGCACAACAATAAAAAAATAATAATAAAAGGGGAAAAAAAGACATAACTGAAAGGGAATTTACAAACAAAAGACTAGGGTTCAGCACTTGCCTAAACCAAGTGCTACCAAAACAAACAAACAAAACCTGTAACAACTCTACTTTTCCCTTCCTCACTTATAGGTAAGGTCATGTGACATAATAATTTTGACCACTGTGATATAAGTGGGAATGGAGAGGCAAACTTCTGATTGATCTCTTTATAAGAAGCATTTCAACTAGGGCTCGCCCTTTGCTCTCTGGCCTTCCTCTTCTTCCTGCCTGGAGCCCAAAAGTGATGTTGGAGGCAGTCATCTTATAACTGTGAGGTGACACAGACACACTGAGAATAGCAGAGAAAATACTAGAAAGAAGCTAGTGATGGCCTCATGAAGCTATCGTATCAGCCCTGGGTTGCCTACCTCTGACCTTCTCATTGCATGGGAAAAATAAACACGTGCATGTGTTAACTGCTGGGGCTTGGAGTGTATTTATTGCTTGTAGCTGGGTAATGACTGAATAGAGCAAGTACTTATTATACAGCAGACTGTGTTCTAAGTGACTGACCCTTGAATGCTCACAAGGTAACCCTCCAGGTTGCTACCACTCATATTAACATTTTCAACTAAGAAAATGAATTTAAATACTATAGCTTGGATCACAAAGCCAGCAAATGGCAAAGCTTGGATTTGAGGTCAGTTAGTGTAACTCCAGTGCTCCGGGAGAGTGAGAGAGCCCAGCTCTCCCCAGATCCCCGCCTGCCCTGTGATGGAAGCCTCATGTCCCTGGGCTGTAGGACGGCCATTCGGCCTTCTTTCCAGTCAGGAGAGCAGACAGCCATTTGGGCTTTCTTTCAGTCAGGAGAGCAGACAGCCCACCCTCCAGACAGAAACAACAGAAACTTCCTTGTTGCATGGTCCAAGGTCCTCTTGGTATATGTTTAAAATATCAATGTAGCTTTTCTTGGTGAAAATTATAATTCTATTCATAAATATACTGTTGATCTTCTTTAGCTACAAAAAGACATTCAAGCTATCTATGAATGGAGGCTGGTTTAAGAAACCTGTGTGTGTATATTTGTGTGTGTGTGTGTGTGTGTGTGTGTGGGTGGGTGTGTGTGTGTGTTACTGGGGATCAAACCTAGTGCCTTGTACTTACTAGGAAGAGTAGGAAGAGCTCTACCATTTGAGCTACACCCTCAGCCCTTTTGTTTGTATTTTGTTTTTGAGATAGGGTCTCCCTAACTTTGCCCAGGATCCCCCTGCCTCCACCTCCTGAGTACCTGGGATTACAAGAGTGAAGCACCAAGAAAGAAATCTAAGAAAGCGTTTTTTGATGTGGGAATAACCAAGTAAGCAAAAAGATCAGGTTCTTATAAATAAGAGTGAGGGCTAGGGATATAGCTCAGTGGTTTAGTGTTTGCCTGGCCCTAAGTTCAATCCCCAGTACCACACAAATAAATAAGTGAGTAAATAGAACAGGAGGAGGAGAAGGCAAGTGCAGACTGACAAGCCGGTGAAGTGCAAAGCCCAAGATTATGCCAATAACTGACTCCTGGTAAAGGCTCTACTGACTAGAGGGATTTAGTGTTCTATTTCAAAACGTCTGCTCTAATCAAATTTACCCAAGTCTTAGAAATATTCTGAAGTCTGATTTGCTATTATTTTGTAACAGCTAATAAACTTGTATAAATTTTATTTATCAGTGCTGTTTCTGAAACACCAGCTGAACAGCCCACATGCAGGCCCCTACACTGTAGCACAGCTACCTTCCTACCCAACAGCTGCAGAAAGTTAAAACTGCAGGTGCAACTTGGGAAAAATGAGCTGCATGGTGCACCATCACGGTCCTTCACCACCCAGATCCCACCCAGTGGAGCAGCCTCACAGGCTAAGAAGCAAAGCTCACAGTAGGGCAGTGCAGGCTAATTTGTGACACTCCCAGTCCCCTAGTGGGAGAGGCTGGGGGAGGTAAGAAGTCACAGAGAGGAAGGAGAGAGACCAAGGGAACCGGGAAGAGAGAAGGGAGAGAATTCCTTCAGTCCACCTTCCCACCCCAGGTATTTGGGTCAGTGTTCAGCAGTGTGAGGCACTCCTGCAAGTCTGGATAAACCAGACCATAAGGTCCTCTCAACTATACCTGAATCTGACAGGAGAGGCTCAAAACAGGTCTCGCTAGGTCTTTTGAATTTTTGAAACCAGTCTATATCCCCTCCTCCCACCAAGACAATTAACAAACTCTCCAGAAAGACAGCCTAATCAGCCAGAACCAGGTGGAAGAAACACTGGGCTGACCCTATTCTGAGGGCTGCATAGTCAGCCGGGGGCAGAGGTTAATCTGTCGGGCTCCAGGCAGGGCCATAGCACCAGCAGTGCTCTCCTGGGCACAGGACGAGCCTAAAACCCAGGGCTGCAATTTAAAGGGCAGCCGGCTAAGTGGGAAGATAAACTACCTCACTCCTTACCACAAGAAGCAACTCATACACAACTATAATTAAATGGAAAAGTGGGTGGGGTGACCCAAGTGCTATTACAGTCCCTGGGGGAGGCCAGGGAAGGGGTGAGCACACAGCAGCCACAGTGAGGTGAAGCAAGGTTGATATCCTGGCTAATCAGAGAGGGAAAGGAGATGTTTAGGAAAGAAAAAGGGGTACAGGTAACAGGTAGATGAAGTCAAGTCAACCCAGTGCTCTTGGTTGCTGTGAGAGGAACACAGGGAACAGGGCAAGCTGCATTCTCTAATATCCAATTCACAGGACAGCAATATTGCTCTTTCTTCCTTTTCTCTCTCTCTCTCTCTCTCTCTCTCTCTCTCTCTCTCTCTCTCCCTGTCCCCCCATTCAAAGTCATCCAGCATACCTCTCATTGGCCTCCCATCTATTACACACACTTGCCGCCCTCTGGTATTTATTTATATAGCAAACACTATTTTCCAGAACATGAGTCCTCCATGCTGAGTACAGGTGAGGGGACGAGCATGTCAGGAACTCTACAGGGACCAGTTTCCCCTTGCTCCTGCAGGACAGAGCAGTGACACGGGAAGGCATGCAGCCTCCCTATCAGCTCTCAGCAGAGTCCAAAATGACCTGTGCAAGTAGGTGCAGGGAACTGCATGGTGATGACAGTCACTCTCGTGCCCACAGTTGTCACTGTGGAAAGAAGGAGGGAAAAAGAGGGAGGGAGGGAGGAAGGAAGGAAGAAAGGAAGGGGGGCGGGGTGAGGACACCATTGGCAAGTTCATTAACAGAACTACCCTGCTGCTGTAAGGTGGATCTGGACTGTACGGCACTATTTAACAAGCACTAGCTTACAGAAACAGCCGGGAGGGGACACAGCACCTGTTGGCGGTCCTGCACCTGATGAATGAGTTCTTCCTGATCAGGACACACACCAGCCACCCAGGGAGATTCGCTGAGAGCTATGGGAGATTCTGCCTCAGTAGGGCAAGGGCGGCACTCCGGCGTGCAGACATGAGAAAAGCTCCTCCAACAGTTCCAACCTAGCTAGCCCATCTTGAATGACTTAAAACACTAGGCAATCTGTGGGGTAGTCATCAGTAAGTCGGACAAGTCCTGTCCACTTGAATAACAAGAATGACAAGCTGACAGCAAAGGGTACTAGATAGGTGATAGACCAATGATAGATAGCTAGATAATAGATACATACATACATACATGTACATATTTGGGGGGCGGGGGGATGGCAGGGCACACTCTAATCCCAGCACTCCAGAGGTTGAGGCAGGAGGATTGAGAGTGTGAGGCCAGCCTGGGCTACGTAGCAAGACCCTGCCTACAAGAGGGGGTGGGAAGGAGAGGGATGAAGCAAGGGAGGAAAGGAGAGAGGCAGAAAAGAAAAAAGAGAAAAAAGAAAAGGGGGAGGGGAAGAGGAACATATCATTTCTTCATTTGCTGTTTAAAACCATTCACCTACTTAATATCACCAAAAAAATCAATTAAAAAATAACACATTTAACAATAATATTCAGAAGAGGATGGAATGATGGGAAATGAAGAAGCACCCTCTTGTAGGGAAGAATATTTTTCCTCTGCCTACATAGAAATTGATTCTCTTCTAAATTGCTTTAGTGTACAAGAAATAATGGCCTGCACAAAATGCTCTGCCAGAGGAGGTGCCATTTCCAGCACATCCAGATGCCACATGCAAGAGGAGGCCTGCCACCTGCCTCAGAATTGAGCAGTAACTTGGCTAAACCTAACCTCATGTCCTTGGCATTAAAAACAAACATAAATCAGGGCATGACTGAGAAGCCAGCACTCACCCGGCATGACCCTGGCATTCCCAAGTCATTCGCCTTAACCCCAAGGCATGGGTGCCACCGTACCTGCCCCAGGAGCTCCTTCCACCTCCTCTGCATTGTCCACTTGTTTGGTTTTGTTTTTCAACAAAACAAAATTGAACCCAGGGCCTGGTGCATGCTGGGCAACCAGTACCACTGAGCTACACCCTCAGCTGCATTATCCGCAGCTATGACAGTGAGGAAGAGGACACAAGCTATTGAAAATAGGAAAATGAAAAATATATGAGTAACATATATTCCCAAAGGTCAAATGCCAAAACTTCCCAAGACCAATGCCTCCTTACAGAGGAAGCACACAACATTCAACGGGATTATGACAAGCCAGTTAAATTGGAACTAGAATAAAGACCATTACCAAAGGAAGTTAGAAAGAGATGAGCTGTTTTTTTCACAAACCCATTCCCACTCAACTCAGGAAGCTACCAAAGACATCCACATGTGGTAACAGGAAAAGCAAGTTTGAACTGGGTGTGCAAAGTATTTTTCCATGGAGTCTTTTAAAAAGGAGAGTCATAGAGAAACATGGATCCATGAAGCTCAAAATTACATTTTCCCCTTTTCTTAAGCAAAGGCCCATTTTTTGAAAAAACACTCATCAGTGCTTGGGGTTCAAACCCATAAGAGTCTTTGAGTTTATGGTACAAAAACTTTTAAGAATTAGTTTCCTAGAAAAATAAGAAAGGTATGAATGAGGTGGTAAAACCAAACCAACTCCAAAAACCCGACTTGAAGATGTATTGGTAGAATGCCCAAATGACATGATACTGATGCAAGATAGATTCATGGGAAAACCCTGGGTATCAAAGAGGGTTGAGAAATTGAACAACATGAACCAAAAGCTCGGAAATACCTTAATGTACAAGAATTGAAGAACAAGAGCACACAAATTCTTAAGCAGTAATCTCTAAATTAAAACTACTGAAACAAATGATAGCAAAACAACCATGATGTAATGGCTGAATTTTTAATCTATATTGCAAGAGAGAGAGAGAGACAGAGAGACAGCGAGAGAAAGTGAGAGAGATAAGTGTTCTCAGTACCTGCCAAGATAGAAAACAAGATAACATTTAAGATGCAAACAAAACAATCCTTCAGATTTAGGTGCAGAGAAAGAAGAGCTTGAAAGAAAATCTACACCAAGGAAATTATCACCACAAGCCCAGGACTGAGGCAAAACTCTGATTTGAAGATGGAAGAAAAGTAATTCATGACCTAAATGATCTGTAACAGATCAACAAGTCAACAAGGCCAACATTGAGATCACAAGAAAAGCCACAGAGAAAAAAGTTTATTCAAGAGACTGATGCATCCCCCCCAAATAACTTAATGATAGCAAAATGTAATCTTTATTTAAAACACTCAATTGTTTAAGAACAACATGCAATAACAGAACTTCACAAAAAAAACTCCATTATTGTAAGAACAGATTATGGCCAATTCAAAAAGCTCCCTCTACACCAGTTTGAGAAAAGAGGTCAAGATAGCAGTTGCTAATACAAAATGGAAGCAAGGTGACTAGAAATGTGGATGGTAAAAATGGAGATAGAAGTAATTCCTTTTTTGTATACCATGGTTTTCTAAAACCATGTTGACAGATAAGCATCTAACATTAGAACAGATATACTTTGGAACGGTACAAGAACAGGACTAGAACTGAGAAAAGAAAAAGAAGAAGAAGGAGAGGAGGAGGAGGAAAGAAGAAGAAGGAGGAGGAGGAGGAGGAAAGAGGAAGAAAGTGGAGGAGGAGGAAGAGGAAGAGGGAAGAGAAAAAAGAAGAAGAAGAAGAAGGAGGAGGAGGAGGAGGAGGAGGAGGAGAAAGAAGGAAGAAGAAAGAAGGAAGAAGAAGAAGAAAACATAACACATTCCTGATTGTCCCAGCAAGTACAGCTTCCCTCAACCCCAGTAGCTCATGGCAGGACAAGGCTTGCCAATGTCTGCAGATAGGAAACAGGACAGGGGTCTGGGATTACAATAGCTGACCTCCCCTTTTGGGGGCCCCCCCATCCTCTGAGCCAGTCTTCAGTCTTCAAGTGTCATTCCACATGCTGGACACCTGCAGCAGGAGGAAGAGGAGGCCATATTTCTACCTGGCTTCACATACAAATCACAGATGGGGAGCAGAAATAGGGGAAGTCTGAGAACACCACTTGTAGGAGTCCCAGGAGTTAGTCTGGGGGAGAAGAGAGCTGTAAGAAAATAGAGGGAAAGTCCAACAGATCTGGCCACAAGGGCACCACCATGAAGGGCTCCTGCTTTTCTCCCAGCCTCCCCCATAGTCAGTGTTGCTATGTTAACATCGCACTTGAGAAACGTGCAGAAGGCTGAGTCTTGAATAACTGGATGGGTGGAAGGCTTAAGTACACTACCAAGGGTATGCAAGCCAAGTACTACTTGTTCGAATACGAAAATTCAAAACTGTCTGTAAAAGACACGAATCAGCGGGGTGTGGTGACATGATACACACCTGTAGTCCCAGCACTGTGGAATCTGAGGGCAGAGGATCAGAAGTGCCACGCCAGACAGAGCTACAGAATGAGATCCTGTCTAAAAAAAAATGAAGGGCTGGAGGTGTGGCTTAAACAGTAGAGCACCAGCCTAGCAAGCCCTGAGTTCAAACCCCAGTATCACCTAATTAATTAATTAATTAATTAGTTAATTAATAGCATAAACCATTGACTTTCAATTCAATTCCATATCAAAAAAGCCAAAACTCCAAGTCTATTTAAGATAAAAGCAAGAAAAATGCAAAAACTGAAAAGATAGTAGGGAATAACATCAATGTCTCAATTACATTTGGTAGTTTATATGATAAAATATCTCAAAGGTAAAAGAAAATGTTAACACGATGTATTTTTAAAGTACCATCGACAGCATGTGTGAGGTCGGGAGATCAATACCCAGTACCACAAAAATATAGAAACATTGTACCATCGAATATTTAAGATGTAATTGGTTACCTACCAAAAACAAATGCACATAGGGTAAAAAACAGTCCCAAATGTACTCAGTTTATGCGAAAACCCATAGTAGAGGGACAAAACTGCAGGCACAGTCACCACAAGGCCACACTTCAGAGCCAGCCGTGGGTCTGGATCCTTCTGCTCTGAGGCTTTTCACTTGGGAGTACCTGTCCAGCCTCTGCTGGACTCTACAGGAGTGCCTCCACTTCTTCCTCTAAATTGAGGATAATGTCACCTAACTAGCAAGGGTCCTGTGAAGATCAGATGAGATAAAGCAGTAAAGGTGGTGACCACAGTGACTGATCATAGGTGCTCAGAAAACACTAGCTACGATGGAATCAAAGAACTTAGACGTGCTTGAAAGCAAATGTGTTTTAAGCGTTTCTGCTCTAGAGCAAATAAATGAGTCCATAAAGGGAAAGTGTGCAGCAATACAGACAAAAGAGGGCTGGGATGATGCTGCAAGAGAACAGGAGGAGTAACTTAAGATGTGAATGTCAGCTGCTGGACTCCACCAGCTCCGGCAGACAGAGAAATCAGCTTTGGGTCACCTCTGCTGCCCGGGGACAAAGGAGTAAGACGGGGGGCATGCTGTCCTTTCACTCCTCATCAAATTATTTACACACACTGACCAAGTACTAAGTCAAAAATGTGACCAGTGTTAGTAGTAATCAGGACAAAATTAGATAGAAAAACTCAGACTCAAATAATACTCAAATATAGAAAAACATTATATATATATATATATATATATATATATATATATATAAAAGCCTGAACCTGGGAAAACTTCAGAACACAATAAAATGCTTTTTAAAGAGATAACAAAATCCATGAAAAGCTGCAGCAAGTACTACTAGAGTTTATTACTGTAAGACTAAGTGGTACTTGGTAACAAAATTAGAAGAAAAAAAGAGAAAACATAAGGAGCCAAGCTTCTTGCTAACTTAGAAAAGGTACAAAGGAACAGACAAAAATAAAATTATGTAAAGCAAATTCAATGAAGAAATAAAAGTGATAGAGAAAGAAAATGCAATGAAACTGACAAAAGCAGGAGATGATTCTTTGGGGAATTAACAAAACAGAGAGGTCCACCTTATTCATCTGACTTCTTAGCTGACAAATCAATGCTGATGTGGGAAAGAAAAAACCACCCAGTGATGTCGATCCATCTACTTAATTTAATTCTAAAATAAATCTTTTACTGGCCTTCTAAAACCAAACTCTTTTAGGTAGAATCAATGCCAGATGTCTTCCCTCTTGAGACAGAGTCATCAGACACACCTGACTTCTCTCTGGGAAGAGCAAGCCTTTAAGAGTTAAAAACTAAAACCACCTTTGGAAGCCCTTAAGTATTGGGGTTCCACTCCATGGGGAAAGGAATTTATTTTCCAAATTTTCAGCATTGGTAAACATTATTTATATGATCAAAGAAAGTTTCTCATCAAAATCACTTTCTGCCAAAATAAAGTTTCTCTTAGGAGAGTCTATACTATAAAGCTTTGTAAACTACATATGTTGGTTACTCTTTTCAAAGCCGTCTTTCAAAGAAATAATTATACCCTTGGATGGCTACCTAAATGTGTCTTTTCAATATGTTAAAAAGGAAACAACTCATTCTGAAGTTGTAACAGTTTGCACTTCATAATCAATTTCACTTCGGCCACATTGCTGACAGCATCACTTAACACAACTTATCTGTCTATCTGTATAAATACACTCAAGCTAAGCAATGCCGGGCTTATCTTAACTTGATGAATCACTTTATTTTCAACAGGAAAAGCACAGTTACTGTCATGCAGGCAGAAAAGTTAAGCCTTCACTGGATCTCCATCAAATGAAAAGTAGGAAAAGAAGCTTTCTCTTTAAGTATTCAACTCAGTGGAGAAAATGGAACTTGGTCACACTCTTCCCGGGGACACTAGGGACATTTGCATCCTTCCTTAGTAGCCTCCTCGCCTTTCACTGCACTAACTTCCAGCCACTGCGGATCAAGATGAATATTAATGAGAAAACGCAGCCGGAACATAAGAAACTCAGCCAAGAATATGAGGACAGACAAGAAAAGAGCTCACTATTTGCAAGAAAACATCTTTTAAGAGTTCTGGGCTCCCAGAAGTCAGGCCAAAACAGAGAGCAACTGCCTTTGGATGAGGATAAATAAGTCTGGGCTTTGCCCACAGGGGTGGTAAAAGACTTTTCTTCTTCCTTTGTACCATCTGTTTCCAAAATGCTAAATCTGGGTTAAGGCACATTTATAATCAGCCCAGAATTACTGATTTGTCACGAGATACAGAAAACTCAGGGTTAGGGATCAAGAGCGTGAAGGAAATTTTATTTTATTTTATTTTATTTTATTTTCAGTGGCCATCTGGAAGCTGTCAAGTTACTTCTTTTCTCCACCTACTCGAGGGAGCAATTGTGATTATTCCTGGAAATAGCTTAAAGATAAAATGCATTATCTGAAAACTTGAGAATTTGCCATAAAGTATGTTTCATTCACCATAAAATGTTTAAATTCTATATTAAAAAACCTTTTACTCAGTATCTACTTAAAACACTGACATTGACAACCACATATATAAACTTAGGCATATCCTTATAAAGACCTTTAGACACACACTAACTTTTTAATGTGCTCTGTTTTTGGAGAAACACAGCTTTTTGTCTGGAAAGTTGTATTTCACCACAAATCTGTGATACTGTTTTGATGAACACTTCACTGCCTGTTAGAAAGCCTGCTTGTAGGACTTTGACAGAGATCTGCAACAACCCCACCTTTGAACTTGTGTCACCTTGCCAACTGGTGAAGCACCACTCATTTCTGTAGCCTGTACCTGCTCAATAATCCACAGGCCTCACTGTCTACACCAACCATCTCTTCATTTTCCACGGTCTGCGAGCATCCTGGTGCTCATCCTGTCCACACCGTCCACTGGGGGTGCAGAATCCTGAGGTCCTAAAGGTCCTAGCTTTTACAAAGGGAATCTAGTTCTTTCACTTTTAGGCCAAATAAACAAACTTACCCCGTAATGTCTTAGTGTTTATAAGTGTTTTCATACACCTGTCAACATCCTACTGCACAGTGGGCATTTTTAAAGTATGTACGGGTTGGGTTAATAAAACTGAAGCCACCTTCAGCCTTCAGCACATTCAAGCACAGGGGTTAATACATTATCAGACTAACTTCTCTAAACTATATGAACCTTCAGCTTTTGTCAGGTGTGGTGGTACCTAACTATAATCCCAGCACTCAGGAGCTTAAGAAAGGAGAATCGTGAATTGCAGGCCAGCCTGGGCTATCTAGTGAGACCCTGTCTCAAAAAAAAATAAAAAATAAAAAACACCTTCCAGCTTTGTTGACATCAACAGACAATGTTTTTCTAGCTGGTAAATTATGTTTCCAAAATATTACAGACTTGGTGAAAAAGTACAATTAAAAAGCTAAGGGAAAATAAAACAGTTCTCCCATCCCAAAGTTCATGTCAGCTGAAGGCGGTTCTTACCTTGTCACTTGTTCAGACCCCTTACGTTTCCAATGAGCCCCACCCTAACCGAGCCCCACCCAAACCTCTCCACACTGCCTTGCAAAACTCTGCGCCCAGCCTTTTCCTCCACCCTTCACGTGCCCTTTAGTCTTTGCTACACCCATCTGGCAGGTGAAGCTGTGGAGTCCTTTCCTGCTCCGTCCAAAAAGAGAACCCTCCCCCTCCCCCCAGTCAGCTTGTGTAAACGTTCCCCTGCTGGGGTCGAGGCTGGTTGCTGGTTGTTTGTGTGGGTGGGGTTTTTTGGGTGCGTTTCTGACAGTACTGGGGTTTGAACTAAAGGCCTTGTAGTCGCGTGCTTAGAAAGAAGCACTCTGCTACTCGTGCCATGCCCCAGCCCTAAGGCTTCGTTTTGCTTTGACGGAGCAGTAACTGGACCTCCGGATTGATCACGGTGGTGACGCATCCCTGGACTTGCACTAGAAGCCTAAAACCACGGCCACGGAAGGGGTCAGTCTCGAAAGGCTGAAGGACAGGGTAGCCTGGGTAAGCTCAAAATACCAGCTAGAAGGCATCTCAAAGTTGCAAACTGAGCCACACACCAGCTCCTGTGACTTTTCCATTAGAAGCAGCTACCATTTTTGAGAGCCTACTGTGTGTGAAGCCCTAAGCCACACCCTCTACCAGTGTCACCTTTATTCCTCACAACTCTGGGATCATTAGTTCTATTTTTTATAAGAGTTTATTATTTAGAGCAGTTTTAGGTTCACAGCAAAATTGAGAGGACAGTATGGAGACTTCCCACGTGTGCCCTCCCCTCCCCCATTCTCAACCTCCCTGGCATTTGCACAACCCACGAATCATCGCCCAGAGCCCAGCACTAGTGCTAGCATTCACTCGTGGTCTGTGCGTTCTTTGAGTTTGCACAAATATACAATGATGTGTACTTACCATTTTCTTAATGGGGAAACTGAGTCTCACAGAATCACCTAATTCTACACTCACTCATGTGTTTAAAAACTTATCTATTAATAAGATGGAAACACACCTGTGTTAGCACCACCAACTTGTGGCACATGGTATCCCTAAATAAATACACCTCAGTCACCAACATGGTGGTCTTAACAGAATCAGAGATTTATACTTTCAATGAAAAGTAAGCACTTCAATGCCTTCAAAACAGACTTCTCTTGAGACTTTGAAGGATATTTTGGCTGTTTAAGAATGTTATCTTTTCACTATATAAATAAAACTTACTTCCCAAATTCATATTATTAGTCGCTTTATAAGGGAAAGTAGAGAACAAGAAGACTGCCAAATGATCTCAAAAATACTTATTTTCAAATTATAATATTCAATACAAAGTAACTTCTAAACTATCGAGTAATAGATTTAAAAATTCTCACGTACTGAAACTTAACAGGGTTTAGAGAAGTATGCTTGTCTGGCATATGCAAGGCCCTGGATTCAATCCCCAGCACAAAAGAAAGGAATGGAAGAGAAGGAGAGGGGAGGAAAAGAAGGAGGGAGAGAGAAGGGAAGGAAAAGGAAGGAAAGGGAAGAAAAAAAAAAAAACAACCTTTTTTGTCATATAGTTATAGGAACACAAAAGCTTTCCCAAGCATCCCTCTTACTCAATCATCTTCTAACAGTGTACTTCCAAAAACATCTTAACGTTCTTAACATCCCACAAATCCCATGATAGGTTTCCAATTTTAAAAATTACAAGAAAACTAAGCACATCAGTATTTTTAACTCCATTGAAAATGCCTAACAGATAGATACTTGAACTAAAAATTCTGATCAATACTTTACAGAATTAAAGTAGAATAAATAACTGTGCACAGAGGAAGAAATAGATAAACATGGCTCCCTCAGCAGAATTTGCCAATCTGAAATTGCTGAAGTTCTACCTAAATCAACAACTGGAGGAAAGGTGGGTGCTGAGTCCAAAGTGAACTATTAACTAAGAAAATACTTGAGGCCAGGTGCAATGGCTCACCTTGAAATCCCAGCTACAGGGAGGCAGAGACTGGGAGAATCAAAGTTTCAGGCCAACCTGGGCAAAAAGTTCTTGAGACCCACCTCAACCAATAAAAAAGCTGAACACATGGCATGTGGCTATCATCCCAGCTCCAAGCGGGAGGATGGCAGTCCAGGCCACCCAGGCATAAACAGCAGACCCTATTCGGAAAAAAAATTAAAGCAGAAAAGGCCGAAGGGCATAGCTCAAGTGGTACAGCACCTGCTTAGCAAGCAAATGACACTTGAGGGAGAACGTGCTCCAATCCTAGGTTTACAGTCTAGTAAACTGTAAGGTTCTAGTAAGAAAGCATTTCCATATAAAATTATTTTACACAATCACTGGTTAATCCTGACAGGGAGGAAACACTGGTGTATTCAAATGCAAACTTTTAATTAAAATGGAACGCACCACTGCCTAAAGGAAATACATTGCGCAATAGAAGTGTGTTTCATGTGTCAAAGCAGTGCTTGCTTCCCACTTTCACAAATTTCGTGATAGAAGAATACAGCCTTGGCTCATCCCTGGTATCCACGCGGGCAGAGCCTCCGAGTGGCAGCCTCTCCTTTCTGTAATAATCACTTAAAATAGTGAGTCACCTCAGCACCAGCATTGGTTAGCAACATGAATATATTCTGTGCTGGTTTCCTGTCCCAGGGGCAAAAATACAAAACAAAACAAACAAACAAACAAAAAAAAAGTGGAGCAACATACAGCACAAAATACTCAACTGGGAGGCTTTTTGCCAAGAAAACAACAGAAAGTTTTCTACTTGAGTCAAGGGCTCCCGGGCTTCTTTTAAAATTTTAAATCATGACAATTATCTTGATGTTTCTAGATGAATCAGATGTGAACAGAATAAAAGCTTGCTTGGGAGTTTTGTGAACTTTGAGGAATAATTATTTCCTAGGTTTATTCACTTTTTTTTTTTTTGTAAGAAAACAGCTTACAGACAGATTTGGAAACTTGACTCAAAACATTTGTAATCAGTCAACCTACAGAGGAACTTTGTTTAAAACATCAAATGAGAACGATTTGGAGAAGAAAGAACTTAAAAACTCATCCGGTAAAAAATAATATTTTTAATTTTCTTACATCGATTTCTCTTCCAACTTTGTGGTTTAAACTGTTGCCAGAAGTCATTACTTTTGTGTTGAAACCTCAACAATCACTACTTTCCAGAGTTATAGTGAGAACACTTGTATTTCATTTTAACAGCACTAAGTAACATTCAAGTCCCTTCACTAGCCATTGCATTTGCTTCCTTCCCTCGTGGGGCAATTATATTGCAAATAGCACATCAAACATTAATAAATCAAAATAGCTAGCTAGTAATAATTGATATTTGGCATTTTTAGCCTGTAAATAGAAATTATTGCTAAGTAGCTATTAAAATGAATGTCAATGTAGGAGTGTCTTCATTTATCCACTGCTGACTAACAAACCATCCTAAAACTTAATGGCTTAAAAAGCAATTATTTGGGGCTGGGGTTGGGGCTGGGGCCATGGTCCAAATGGTAGAGCACCTGCCTAGCAAGAGCAAGGCCCTAGAACCACCAAAAACCCCACAACTGTATGCACAGGATTCTACAACTAGGCTAAGCTCAACTGAGCAGCTACTTTCCGCTCATCATTCCAGTCATCACAAGAGGCTGGCTGTGCCAATCAGGGACCAGCTAGATACTTTCCCCCATGTGGTCAAGGCCTGTCCACATCCATGGACCCCTCTATCTGGGTAATTGATAGGACTTCTCAAGGAACAGGCCTGGAACTTGCACAGAATCAGTCCTGCTGATCCCAACAATTAAAGTCTCAAACCCAACCCACATTCAGGAGAGGCCTGAACAATGATGAAGTACTGAACACAGGAGAGTTTATTGAGGCCCTATGTGACAGGCCACAGGGGAATTTAAATTCCCTTCAGGTCAGTAAGAGGCAAGACTATATATGTACATTTTAAGTTCAGACAAAATATTTGAAAGAGAGGTAATGGATAGCAGTAGTGAACAGAGTGGGAAGGACGCCTTACTGGTAAAATGAAGACAGTCAACCACAAAGTAGTGTACCTGAAACAGAGTTAGAATAAAAGTATACATCTTAATCTGCAGGGCTTTTAAAAACCTAACTTGCATTGGGTAAAGTTAAGGCATTGCATGTAGAGACAGCCATTATTTATTATGCAAGACATGAATCCTCAAGAAGCTACAAGAGAGGAAGGGAACGCCAGCTCAGCACAGGAGAGTGTGTACATTACACCTCACCAACCATTAGGGTGACTGTCAGGCTAACACAAACAACCAGTGGAAAGAAGCTAGCAAGCCATGGTTCACCTTTACACCCAGAACTTGTTACTGATCAGGAGCCTAGGAAGATGGGGATTCTAGAAGCTTCTTTCCCTGACAGGGAGACTTATTCCTTCAAGTCAATGAAGCCATCCTGAAACTTGGTACTCCGAATCGTCCAAAAGTTGAATCTATAAATAATATAGATCTTTATTTCCTTCTAACAGGCCAGTGGAAGGAAGCAGGGACATTCTATTTCTGACAGACTTTGTGGAGGCCTGTTCAATTATATCTATTCATAACCACATTGCCTTAAATTACTTCATGTTTTAATAACATTCCATAAAACTTATCTGTCACTATACCTGCCATCCAACTTAATGCAAAATCTTGTATTTTTCAATGAAAAAAATTTTAAAAACTCATGGAAATACAACTGATTTTTATTGGCTTTTTTTTTTTTTTTACCTAAATGCAGACAAGTTCCTTTCCCTTGCATTTTCACTTCAATTTTGGGAGGGCAAATTTTTGGGGGGAAAAAAAAAAGACAAGAAAAGGCAAAATGACTGAGGAATACAAAGAATCCTATTCAAAGAAACTCATCAAATACCCTTTGAAGCATGAATTGTGTTATAACATTAGCTTTCTTTTGAATTTTTAAACATCTATTAAGACTACCCATTTCACCATATGCAAGCTTCTTTCATCAAGTCAATTGTTTTTAATTAGCATTTGCATCATTTTAAGTTATGACACAAGTTAACAAAACAGAGCTGTTGGAGTAGAAACAATGAAAGTTCAACACTCACTCAGAAATGTCCTAAACTTAATCTTGCCTCCTCTTCCAGACCCAGCAGCATCTTGGCTGAAAGGCCAATAGAAAGGGAAAAGTTTTTCAAGAGAAGAGGGAAATAAATGGAACCCAAAGGATACACGGCCTCCTGGCTACAAAGTTCCAGAAGCTACCTAACAGAAATGTCATTTATCAGTCTTACCACCTGCAAAGAGCTCAAAACTCTTATACAAGCAAACTTACCTTTCTCAAGGGTTTGCATGTAGACCAGGCCGGCCTGGAACTCTTTTTTTTTTTTTTTTTGCAGTACTGGTGTGAACTAAGGTTCCAACCAGTTACTCCACCAGCCCTTTTTTATGATGGGTTTTTTTCCAAGATGGGGGAGGGGTGTCTCACAAACTACTTGCCCAGGCAGGCTTTGAACCGTGATCCTCCTGATCTCTGCCTCCTGAGTAGCTAGGATTACAGGCATGAGTCACTGGCACCCGGCTGGCCTAGAACTCTTGCTACTCCTGCCTTAGCTTCCCTAGGGCTGGGATGGCAGGCCTGCACCACCACACCCAGCACAAACTTTTCTTAAATTGACAGGATGCTGATTGGAAATCACAATAGTTACATACCTTATACCACCAACCAGACACCATGATAGACAGAAGACATCATTTCACGGCCATGATTAAACTGAATGAGAATATGTGTAAGACTATTTCAAACTACCTTTGAGTTAAAAGGTTTTGATGACATGTAAAGAAACTCACAAGTATACTGGATGTTAACTGCCCCTCTCCTTTTGCATTAACCATATAGAACATTAGGACTGTATGACAGGTTAGTACTCAGTAATTTTAGGTGATGTGAACAGTCTTTCCAGAAGCTGAATTTCATTTGCATCTCCTTTGGCCAATAAATAATATTTATTATCTTGTATTTACCTTTGCCAAAAGTATATGAATAATACCTTATAAAATTTGAAAAAATTAAAAGCTTATAACAACTTTAAAAGCAAAATTTAGCCAGGCATCATGGTATAGCTTGCCTGTAACTCCAGCACTTGGGAGGCTAAGGCATTCAGATCTCAGGTTCAAGGTCTGCCTGGGCTACATAGTGAGACCCTGCCTTAGGAAAGAAAAAAAAGCAAAGGTTTGCTAGCATTATTTATTAGAAAATAAGTAAAACTTTCCATTCATATCATTTGTTATGAAGATGTAATTATTCAAGAAGAATAATTCAAGTTAGACTTGGTTAAGGTCAAACAAACCAAAGCAAACACACAGGACAGCCCAATTAGTCAGATCACACCGTGACTGTGAGTGATGGAAATACTCATCTACAAAAGAAGGGAGGCGCAAAAGTGCAGGCAGAATCTCCAACAGAAAGGCCATTGTTTACCTGTAAGTTTCCCACTCCAGAGACATGAACACCTGCCAGGTAATTAAACACACCCACATGCAAAAGGTTCCATCGCCTTAAAAACATTAATTACCACCATTTATCTTAATCACCAACAGGTAATTTTCTAAGCAACACACAGCTAAATATTCTAAATTAATTCACACATCTATCTACTCTTGGGTGCTCAGGGGTGCTCTGTCCACTCACAGGGAGAAACATGTGAAATTCAAGAATTTCTTCTGCATTCTCTCGCCTGTCAGTGCAGCAACGCAGCTTCTGCAGAGGCGAGAGCGAATTTGTCCACTGAAATTACGTTTAATAGGTCGTGGTCCTCACTCTACACCTGAGAAGACCTGGCTTTCCTCACCTGTCCAGCTAGGTGACATCCATCACTAACACATCCTTACTCTTTAACCTGTTGCAAAGTATTGATACTACCTCCAATTTAATTTTAAATTTTAAATTTTAAAATCAAGTGTCTATTATTGCCTCAGTTGGGGCAGAAATTAGATGTGCTTTGAATGACTTATTTGTGGGGGGAGCAGGAGGGAAGAGCAGAGGTGATATTGGGGTTTGAACTCAGGGCCTTTTGAGCCACAGCTGATTTTAGGTTATTTTTTCACACAGTGCCCAAGCCGGCTTCCCACAGTGATCCTCGTACCTATGCCTCCCATGAAGCTGGGATTATAGGTGAGAGCCACCACGCCTGGTCTTGAAGGAATTTTTAACACTAAGAAACTCCATGTCAACATTCCTTAACTGACAGAGATATGTTTCCATCACAGTGTAGCACTCAGCTATACCATATGTGCTATACACATACGTAAAAACACGCATTCAAACACACAAAAACCCAAACCAAACAGGCTTCGTGAACTATGTCTTATCTGGATGACACATGACGTTCTCCAGTCCTTCCTGTCTCTTTCTTATGTTGCTCATGACTCTGAATCTGATTTCCCTGACCCACTGATACGGCAGCAACTAGAGTTTGGAAAACAGCTCCCTCTATACAAATACAATTTATAGTTGTTCAAAAACTCCACACCTGCCAGTCGGGCTCAGTGTGACACTGCCTGCAGATGGCACTGAAAAGACACTCCAAAGAGGTGACTAATGTGTAAGTGTGTTTTTGAAACATGAGTGAAGCAGGAAACAGGTTGCAGAGTAGATGGACCCTGACAGCATATCTCTGGGGACAAATCAGCCATTTACGCTGTACTCAAAGGACTCAGCCACAGGCTTTGTAGACAGGAAAATGAAAATTTAGACAAGACCTTCTTTTTCCTTCTTATTTTTGGGGAAACAAAAAAACACTTTCAACTGGTAATTTGTGTTGAAAGTGATATGGGAAATGTGTATACCATGTTTAAGACTGTAACTTTGCAAAGCCTTTTGGAAATGGATTTGGGCATCACTAAAATGTACGTCCACACCCGCTGACCCAGTACTTGCCGTTATTTATCCTACGCTCTGGCTCATGCACAGACGCATGTTTACAGGCAGTCACCACACAAGTGAAGAAGCAGTTATGGCGTATCACATTTGATAACTATATAAAGAAGTATTTAAAAAGCCAGGGCCAGTGGCTCACACCTGTAATCCTAGCTAAACAGGAGGCAGAGATTAGGAGGATCGAAGCTAGCCTGGGGCAAATAGTTTGTGAGATCCTACCTTGAAAAATCCCCATCACCAAAAAAAAGGCTAGTGGAGTGGCTCAAGTGGTAGAGTGCCTGTCTAGCAAACATGAGGCCCTGAGTACCACCAAAAAAAAAAAAAAAGCGTGTTTAAAAGAGCAGAATTTCCATATCGTTCCTCTATGGTTGGAGTGGAATGTCTTCAGAAAATGTTCCCACATTTATTTATTTTTTTAATCCCTGAGGGAATGTGGTACCATCTTTAATTTAAAAAAAAGACCACTATTCCATGTGTACTGAGAATAGAATCAGAAAAAGATGTTATGGGGGGGGGACAGATGGAAAACAATACAAATAATGTGATTCTAATTATATGAAAAGAGCAACTGCTCTGGACATGTGTGTACACAGATGCAGTGAGATGCTGGACATGTAGGAAGAGACTCTCAAATACTGCTCTATGAGCTCCATCAATATTGATGGATGGGGTGTGTGTGTGTGTGTTTTCTTATTTGGTGCTAGACACTGAACCCAGGGCCTTGCACATACTGTATCACTCAGCTATATACCCAGCCTGTTTGATTTTTGGTTTTTTCTTTTTTGGTGGTAGTGGGGTTTGAAGTCAGAAAGTCACACTTGCTAGGCAGTACCCTACCACTTGAGCCACCCTGCAGTCCTGGTTTATTTTTTTATTTTATTTATTAATTTTATTTTTTTTGCAATTTTTTCCTGTTAGTGGTTTAATTTTATTAGGCTAAGAATATTTCACTATTTTATATTAAGGAAACCCCAATCCATGATACATTCACAAACCCTATGTGGTTATTTCAAGAACTGGGATTTTGAGAAGCCTGTAACCAAGCAATAAAGAAGGGGATTTGGGACTTGTAGCTCAGTGGTTGAGCTCAATGCGCTTACCATGCACAAAGTCTTGGGTTCAAACCTCAGCACTGTGGAGAGGAAAACAGAGTAAGGAATTAACATGTTTCTAATGACTTACTTAAGTCAAAATCCTTTTTCCTACCTTAATAAAGTGACGAGATCTTCCATGAATAAGTTCATTAAGCATCACAAAAATACATTAAAAACATAAAACACTAACACTTAAATAGTACCACTTCTACATTTTCTATCTGCACGGCTGCCCTTTTCCCACAGTACTTAAAATCTCTGAGCTCGGTATCAGCTTGTATCCCATGCTCCTTCTTTCACTGTTACCAACTGGTCTACCTGACCCAGCAGACCAGGAGCTCTGTGAGGGCAGGAGGCCACCTCCTGTCACACTCCCTGCAACCGGGAAAAGCTCCCGCTCTTTAAGAAGCTGTCTAATGGTGATGGTATTCAACAGCAATCACTGAAAACGAAATTACAAATGGCCTTTCCTTTCTAACATAATAAATACTGCTCTTTTCCATTTTAGTAACTTTGCAACTAAGAAAAGTTAAGCAAAGCCATATGAAGTACCAGTTATTTCAAAAGGATTCTGACCATGCAAAATTAGAATGATAGCGTGTTATGGCACCCACTGTGTTGCCAGTTCCCCTCTCTTTCTTACTAACACAACGCCAAGTACTTCCCAGGGCAACCACATGGTCAAATTAAAACAAAAGACCAAGACCCCTCAGCAACTAGTGGCTGACCTACACAGTTTTACCCAAAAAAAAACCCCAGAAAACAAACAAACAAAAATCTTACTAGGAGAAGGCCCTCTTCTCTTTCCTCTTTTTTCCCACCCAAACAAATCTTGGAGATGCAGCAGTAAACTTGTGACTTTGAGCAAAAATGCATGTGACAAGGATGCCTCCTGCCCCCAAAGAAGAAGAGCCTGGTCCCTAGTGACATTGAACAGCCATTCTAACCAAAGATACCTGTTAGATCTTCTATGACTTACAAAAAAGCAATGTCTGTCTGCCTCTCCAATCCACCTGTCTATGAAAGCATGTCTTTAATATCTGCAATGCTGGACACTTCTAGAATGTTCCTGAAGTAGCTAGAATATGAACTACCTGGGTTTTCTGTGACAATGGAAAGCATTCTCAGTGTGCATCACTAAAATAGGGGTAAAATTAGAACCACACTCGGCACTGATCCTATAGCTGAGAATACATGAGGATCTAGAACAATGTAGGAAATGGAAGGTCTGGTCCAGAAAATACAGCCATATATGAATGAGAAGGGAGAGACACAGCAGCCAGCACACAACATGACGGTGGTCAGATTTGCCATTCACTCCTAAAGAAAATCAGTGTTCAGTCTCCCAGACTTGAATATACCTAGGCTCTACTTCTTCTGGCAATGTCTTCTGGAACTGAACACTTTTTGGATCACATCATAGCACATCCTAATTAGCCAGCTAAGAAAACATCATTAAGATGCCTCAGCTGAGCACCGGTGGCCCACACCTGTAATCCTAGCTACTTGGGAGGCTGAGATCAGGAGGATTTCGGTTCGAGAACAGCCTGGGCAAACAGTTAAACAACCCTATCTCCAAAATAACCAAAGCAAAACAGACTGGAGGTGTGGCTCAAGGGATAGAGCACTTGCTTTGAAAGCACAAAGTCTTGAGTTTAAACCTGAGCTCCACCAAAAAAAAAAAAAAAAAAACAAAGAAACCTCAGGCAGGTTCTCAATACCACAAATTATCCTAAGAGGACAAAAATGTAGAAATATTCATTTCCTTACATACTACATTTAAATTGCCCCATTTTTGCATTTATCAGATGCAGTAATCAACTGTCATTGAAACAAAATTAGAAACTGACATATTTGCTATGTCTTTACAGTTCTCCACCTCTCTCTCTCTCTCTCTGACTCTCTCCCTATCCCTCCCTCCCTCTCTCTCAACACACACACACACACACACACACACACACACACACACACACACACACACAACTGGCCGTCATACACAAATGAATCCCTCTGAGAAGGCTGCAACATTTACAGCCAAAGCAATATCTTTGACAGAAAGGCACCCGAAAAATCAGCACAGGTTTTGTTCTGTTAGAAGACCAAGATTTCATAATTGGAGTCACTGGGGGAGAGTCTTCATGTTTTAATTACCTTTTCTAGAATTTTTAAAATAAACATATATTTTCTGAAAAGTTTTATAAACAAAGTATCAGAAGTCTTAGATAACATTAGAAATTCAGTCAAACCCTCTTCTTTGTAAAGATACCAAAAGAAATCATTTCAAACCAGGCATGGTGTAACCCAGCACTCAGGAGGCTGGGGCAGGAGCATCATGAGTTCAAAGCCAGCCTGGGCTACATGCTAAGAAGAAATCATCCCACCCTACAAACACCAAGGCTTACGCTGCTGGGGTATTTTTGTTGTTGTTTTGGCAGTACTGGGGGTTGAACTCAGGGCCTTGTGATTACTAGACAGGCACTCTACCACTTGAGCCATGCCTCCAGCACTAATTTACTTTTCAGATACAGTCTCACGGTTTTTGCCCTGGGGCTACTCTCACACCATGATTCTCCTACCTCTGCCTCCTCAGGAGCTGGGATCACAATCATACACCACCATACCTGCCTTGTTTTATGAGATGGGGTCTTGCTAACTTTTGCCCAAGCTGGCCTTGAACTGTGATCCTCCAATTTCCACCTCCTATATAGTTTGGAGCAGGAGGAAGGTACCACCACATCTGACCTGTCAAGCATTTTATTGATAAATACTTCCTGGCAGGCTGTCAGCATCAAACAAATCCTAACTTTTCTTTTAAAAATAAATTACCAAACAAGAAAATTTAAATTTTATTTCTCATATTACATAGATTTATGTCACCTTTTGTTATACTTATTAATAGCAGAAGAGAGATTAACACTATGCTGATCCACCTATCTCTGTGAACATAATGTCTTCAATTTATGAGATACTGGATGCTTCTAGAATGTTCCTGAACTATCTGGAAAATGACCTACATGAAGGGAAAAAAAGGCCTACATATAATTTCAATAAGAAAACAACTTTAGCTGGAAGAGTGGCTCAAGTGGTAGAGCATCTGCCTAGCAAGTGCAAAGTCCTGAGTTCAAACCCCAGTGCAGTCAAAAAAAAAGAAAGAAAACAACTTTAAAAAAGAATTTTAATATAATAATATTTGAAAATATTCAAAGGAAAAAATTGCTGAACATTATGTTCCTAGTTTAAGAAAGAATATCTGATAAGAAAATCATAAAACTATTGTTAAAAAATATCTTTGAGCCAGGTGCCAGTGGTTCACATCTCTAATCCTAGCTACTCAGGAGACAGAGATCAGGAGGATCAAAGTTCAAAGCCAATCCAGGCAAATAGTTTATGAGACACTAGCTCAAAAATACCCAACACAAAACAGGGCTGATGGAGTAGCTCAAGTGGTAGAGTGCTTCTTAGCAAGTATAAGGCCCTGAGGTCAAACCCCAGTACCACCAAAAAAAAAAAAGATGACTTTTTCTTTTTGCTATATGTAATCATCTCCTAAAAGTGAAGCCACTAGTTATCAGTGAGTTTCACTAAGGTCCATAAGTGAAATTGTATGTCTTTATATCTTCCCACTCCTTCTTCAGCTTCACCTTCAAATAATCAAGAAACAAAAGTTTTATATTTATATATACACATATAGCTATAAATATATTTATATGCATATATTTAAGGTTAGTCATCTTTCTATTATTGTAACAAATACCTGAGATAATCAACTTACAGAGAGAAAAGGTTTACTTTGGCTTTCAGTGTTAGAGGCTTCCTCCAGTTCACGGCAGAACAAAGCCATTACCTTATGGCTGGGAAGCCAACAGAAGAGGAAGAGGCTAGACTCCCACGATCCCCTTCAAAGGCACACTTCCAGTGACCTGAAGGCCTCTCACTAGGCCCCACCTCTTAAAGGTTTTACACCTCCCAAGAGTACTAAGCTTGGGACCAATCCTTTAACATATGGGCCTTTGGGGTTCATTCCAGATCCAGACTAACAGGTATACAACATAATAATGTAATATACATATGTAGTGAAGTGTCACCACAATCTAGTTAACATCTCTATCAGCTCACACGGTTACCCTTTGGGGTAGGTATGTGATGAAAACACTTAGGACCTACTCTCTTAGCAATTTTCATCCATTATTAGCTACAATCAGCACTCAAACCCTCGCTCTCCAGAACTTACTCACCCTGCATAAGTGAAACTCAGTACCCTCTGACCAATATCTGACCTTCCTCTACCCTCCAGCCTGGTGACAAGCACTCCAACCCAGCTTCTATATGTTTGGCTTTTTAAATTGTACCTTAAGTGACAGCACACAGCAGTGTCTTTCCACGTCTGACTGGTTCACATTGCATACTATCCTCCCCCAGGTCATGCATGCTGTTATAAATGGCAGGAGCTCCTTCTTCTTAAGGCTGCTCACTGTGTGTAGAATACACCACATTTTCCTTATCTCTGCAGTGAACGTGGACGAGAACATGTCTCTTTCAGACAGCAGCTTCATTTCTTTTGGATTCACAGCACTGGTGGGATCGCTGGGTCCATAAATGAAACTGCCATCCTCCTAATTTTAAATTAACTTGACAAGACCCATGCTAATGGTAAAAAAAATAATAAAAAAAATAAACTCCCGCTCCCCCTGACCAGGGTTTGAACTCAGGGCTTCACATTTGCTTTTTTCTTTTAAATTTGCATCTGTACCTTGTCTTTCCATGCCTGTTAGGACTGCAGTGCTAACCTGTCACATGGTTGGAGCACCTCCTGCACAGTGACACACACTGCTAAAAGGAAGAGAACAAGGAGGTGTGCTATGTAATATGCTTGAGGTGTGACTGTCATTCCTAACTGTCATAAAATCACCCTCTTCTGTTGGCTGTGAGTGAAAGCATAAATATACTGAAGATATTTCAGAATGATGGCTATAAAGAGAATTAATATTTCTTTACAACCAAAGACAAGCCAAAGTAATGCTGGCCTGACGCCTAACAACTGGCTTTTTGGGGACTGTAACACACAGGAATTATAATACTTGCTGGTAAAATACTTTATGACATTTTTACCTATTACATTAATTGAACATAACGGTAAGCCAGGAAGCTAACATAATAAGGCAATTAAGAGAGGAAAAGTTGCTTCCCCCACCACCACAGACACACACACACACACACACACACATCCTTTCTAAAACACATGTAACCCTCACACCTTCTCCACTCCTTTGGGGACTCAAAACACTGCATGTCCACAGAGAGTCTGCACACTGAAGACCCGGATGCCCAGGGACTTTGACACCAACTAGCAAAGGGAACCACACTTCCATAAGTCCTTTTCTGAAGTGACCATGTTACCCAACTCAGAGAAACATCAGTTTAACGAAACTACACAAAATTCCACATCAAGACATAATTCCTTTTCTGCAATAGCATGCCTGCCGCTGTGCTTTTAAATCATTGATTCACTTTATTTATACTTCCTCTACCTCTAGGCTGTAACATCTGAAGTTTCAGTGATCTCTAACTTAAGACTAAGCAGAGAAAATTTCAGGTTAATATGTTTCTGCATAACTTCTATTTGAGTATTTAAGGGAATGAACTCACAAATCTCACTACACAAAAACATTTTTATAATAAAACTATGCCTGCTCTAAAATCTTCAAATTAAGAACCCTGACAAATGACACAGAAAGAAAGCTTTACCCAGACCCCCATCACTTTCAAAATTCCCATAATTATATGATGATGTTTAATCAAAATCAAAATTGTTGGGCAGGGAAAATTTAAGCTTTACTTCTCATATTATGAACTTGCCTTTTATTGTTTGTTAGCCACAATAAAGAGAGATAAGAAATACCAGGAAAGAGTGTTATGACATAAAATAAATCTAGGTATGAAAAGATATCTTCAATAATTTTAATGAGAATTTAACAAATTCACTCCTAGAATCAGGGTTTGGTTTTTTTTTCCACAAAAGAAAAGAAAAAAGGGACTTAGAATAAATGACACTTCTTTAGTTAAGTAAATTTGTCTTTATAAACAAAAACTTAGGCAGGTGTCAATGGCTCACACCTGTAATCCTAGCTACTCAGGAGGCAGAGATCAGGTGGACCATGGTTTGAAGCCAGCCCAAATAGTTCGAGAGACACTATCTTGAAAAAAAAAACCCATCACCAAAAGGCTGGTGGAGTGGCTGAAGGTGTAGGCCCTGAGTCCAAACCCGATACTGCAAAAGTAAATAAATAAATACAAAAACCTCTTTCACAAAAAAAAGAAAAAAGCACCATAGTGTTCATAGATTCCTTTCTGCTCTACAAGACTCCTGAATTATCATTTAATAACATTAAATAACAAGTGTAGCATAATCGTAATCCATGAGAAAAACCCAGTTGAAGACTACGATAAGACACATGCAGAGTGAAGGTTGTGACACTCACTGGTCCTAGGAAAACAATGACTCTTAACTGGTAGTACTGCCAGTTGTCACAGTCCAGAATTTTATGACAATAAACATAACATGACTTAATGTGTTGTCCTATATACACCAAAGCTTAAGACTGGGGCAAGTCCTTTGGTCTTACATATTCCATTTTGGTTTCTTTAAAGAAAATTCATATTCATTTGACTTGGCTCTTCCCATTCTAAACAAATCAATGAGTCATTTGTGAATGCAGCACAGCTGGCTGAACATGTGTTGGATGCTTGAGCATTTTGTTCAAACAAGTATGGATACATGATGCTATTAATTTATTCTGCTACAATCACTAATAGCTTAACAGGCTGAACAAGATCTTATGCTCAGTATTTAAGACAAGAAAAAGCACACTGGACTGGGGATTCAGCTCAGTAGTAGAGCACTTACCCAGCGAGACCAAGGTCTCGCTCCTCACCACTACCAAAAAAAAAAGAGAGAAGCAAAAGAAAACTGTGTTAAAGGGGAAAAAATCAGTCAGTTGTGTACCATGTGCCTAAGCCTGTGCCTATGCCTGTTTTAAGAACGTATCTCAATTCTCAACACTGCTGGAGCTAATGTACATTGATGAACCAGTTTTGGAGGTCACTCAGGTAACATACAGAAATTCTACTTCTAATAAATTCATTTTTGGGAAATAATAGCTAAGACCACAAAGACACATGTACAAGTATGTTCCCATTATGTCCATATTTAGAAAGAGAGAGAAAGTATCCAATAATCAGGAGATTGGTTAAGTACTTCATATTTCTCTCTAGCGGAATCCTATACAGGTATTAAAAAGAAAGCAGTCAGCACTATTCACAATAGCCAAGCCTTGGAAACAGCCCAGATGCCCTACAACTGATGAATGGATCAAGAAAATGTGGTATTTATGCACAATACAGTATTGTTCAGCCACAAAGAGGGAAATTATGTTGTTTGCGTGCAAATGCAAGGAACTGGAGATCATCATGGCAAGTGAAGTAATCCAGGCTTAGAAGGACAAAGATCACATGTTTTCCCTCATATATGGAAGCTAGATCTATAAGATAAATGTACACATTTATATATGTATGGAGAGAGAAAGAACATGAGAAAGAACTGAGTTAATAATACTGAAACATTGCCTCTGTGTGTGGCTATTGCAATGAATGCACTGGAAGCTGTTGAGTAACAGGGGAGCAGGGCCATAGAGAAAGAGTAAGTAATAGAGGAGGGGTTAATCTGATTAAAGCATGATATATTCATGTCTGAAATACTAAGGTGAAACCCCCCTGAACTATCAATATACACTTTAAAAAATAAAGGACAGGAAGGTAAAACAGGTCCTATCTGGAAATGGGTACCAGTGAGAGGGGGAAGGTAAACAGAGAGGGTGAAGAAAGGTGAATATGGTTGATGTACTTTGTAATCGTGTATAAAAATATAGTTGAAATTGTTCTAAAAAGGGGGCTAAGGGGAGGATGAAGGAGAAAGATGGAAGGGGTGAATCTAATTAAGATATATTGTAAGCACATATGTAAATGTCACAATGTATCCCCCCACACAACTATTATATGCTAATAAACGAAAAGAACATAATATGAAAAAATACATAGTTAACAACAGTAAATAACGTCATGAAGACAATCTACAGCTGAACAAATAACGTTCACATTTAACTATGGTAACAAAGTTGCAAGCATTTCTTTTTCCTTCTTGATGTTTCTTTCTTGAAAATGTCTCTATGAATTATTTTAAAGTCTGACTTTATCTAGGTGAAGTCAAATCACAAATACTTGACAAACTGAAAACCAAATGCTGACTAGACAGTGTTTCACCTTCCAAATCATGGGACATTTCACACCTGCCATCCACCACAAGGCCATGATGCAGAAGATGCTGGGGATGTGCCCGCCAGCCTCTCCAGGAGCCTTTTGGTCACACTTCAGTGCTTCTCCTTCCTAGTTCATTTCCTTCCTAGTATCATACTTAAGAGTCAGGTCAGAGCTCAATTCTCTCACACTGAATACACACTCAGGGACAAATTCTCCCACACCAAGCAGCTGAGCATCTGCTCACAACTAATGGGAGCAAGCCATGGTTTGCAGGAAGCTCACAGATTAGTTAGAGGAAACAAGTACACATGCCAACAATTACAAAAATAGGATGGCATTAGAAAGATATACACGGAAGGCGCTCTGAGCAAGGTGAGAATAAGATAACTTCCTAGAAAGAGAAAAATTGTCAGGGATAGAGCTGAATACTAAAGAACAAGCTCAGTAAACAGAAATACAACTCTTATTCTAGTCACAGGTGGGAGTCTGTATTAGTCAGGCTATTGTGTTAGTCAGGGTATTGCAAATAGATGGATGGGTAGATAGATAGATAGATAGATAGACAGATGGATGGATAGACAGACAGACAGATATGGATAGATGGTGGATAGTGAATAGATGGATGGATAGATAGGCAGCAGATAGGCAGACAGAGTTTCATCAGTCAATAGCTCTAGAGAGAGATTTATTTTAAGAAATTATCTCATGCATTTGTGGGAGCTGGAAAACTGCAGGGCAGGCCAGCAAGCTGGAGACCCAGGAGAACTGACAAGGCAGCTCCAGTCCAAAAGCAATCTAAGGGCAGAACTTCCTCTCCCTTGGAGGCCTTAGTCTTCATCTTAAGGTATTTAACCTATTAGGTGGAACCCATCCAGCTTTACTCAAAGTCTGCTGATGTAAATTTCAATCACACATCTGTGCACCACAGCCTATTATTAAGTAGACATATGAAATTAACCATCACAGAAACCTACTCAAAAAAGTGGAATAAGGGTGGGAGTACAGTTTAGCATGAGCTTGGTCCTGGGTTCAATCCCCAGCACCAAAAAAAAAAAAAGAAAGAAAGAAAGCAAAAAGAAAAACAGAAGTAGACTAAGAGGCAAATGTAATAAAATTAGGAGTCATCTTTATCCTCTTGTCTGTTTGCCAGCTCCCTCTTCTCTCACTAAAGCTCTCATGTCCGCATGTCTACTGACCTTACTCTGAAAGGAGAGCTTCCACTAACGCCTGCCTGCCTTGTGGGCCATGTCATAACATAGGTCATCTTCACTTTCCAAAGACTCACAATCCAGTTCTTTGCAATCTTTTATTTATATGGCTTCATCTATCATCTCCACCCAGATTAAACTCAAACAAGCTGATGATACGGCCAGCACCTTGCTGAATCTCCTGGCACTCTGAAGTCTATGAGACTAAAATCTAACAAAATTGTCCAAAAAGCTGTGTGCCAGTAGCTCACACCTGTAATCCTAGCTACTGAGGAGGCAGGGTCCAGGTTCAAATCCAGCCTGGGCAAATAGTTGGGGAGACCTATTTCAAGCACCCAATACAAAAAAGGCTGGAGGAGTGGCTTAAGTGCTAGAGCACTTGCCTAGCAAGTGTGAGGCCCTGAGTTCAAACCCCAGTACTGAAAAAAAAAATTGCCCAAGAAAAAGAGCTGCTCCTTCCCTAACCTCACAATTTCTGTAGCCAGGTCATCATTCTAGAGGTCATCTACCTTCTACACCCTCTCAGCACCTTCTGCTCACACCATACTTTGCACCTCACCACCAATGCCTAACTCAGCGCCTGTTATTCAGTTAATGAATATTGAACCCAGTCATTTTTAATCATAGCAACTTCTATTCCAAAGTAGTATCTTCTTTATTAATACATAAATATATGCTGGACCACTTTCACCATATCCTGATTTGTTTGTCACCTCGTGTCTATTTCCCATTTCATCTTATGCATTACTAACACTTAATCGTTTTCATTAGAGCTATAATCCTATCACCCCTTGTTATGGTTTGGACATGAATACAGTGTCTCCCAAAAAGGTTCACTGTTGAAACCTTGGTCTCCAGCTGGAGGCACTACTGAGAGATGATTGGATTATGATTGGGATTAAAGAACTGATGAGCTCACAGCCAAAGTGCTGTTAGGAGGTGGGGCCTAGCTCAAGGGAGTATGTCACTGGTGCTTTTGAAGGGTATATCCTGTCCAGGACCCTTCCTTACTCTCTTAAGCTCTCTCATGCGCTCTCGCTCTCTCTCTCTCTCTCTCTCTCTCTCTCTCTCCCCTCTGCCCCCTCCTCACCCACCATGAAGTGAGCTGCTTTGCTCCAACAAGACCTTCCCGCCATGATGTTCTGGATTACCACAGGCCCACAGTGATGGGGCCAAGTGACCATGACTTGAAATCTCCAAAACCATGAGCCAAAACAAACCTTTTCCTCTTTACGTTGTTTTTATTGTGTATTTTATCACAGTAACACAAAACTTACTATCTCTAATAGAAAATCTTGTCTCAGTGGTTTGGGGGTGTCTTCTTTTGTTCTTGCACTGCTGGGAATAGAACCTGGGGCCTTGTACATACTAGGCAAATGCTCTGTCACTGAGCTACACCTCCAGCCCCACCACATTGAATTAGACATAAGATTTTCTCCCTATAGTCAAGTTCCTCCCCCAAGTGAAGGCCCAGGCTCCTTCTGCAGTCATCCCAGGACAGTAGCCACACTGTATATTTAACACACGCTGTGTGTGACTGAGAATGGAATAAGCCATAAGACAATACCAATTATCAACACTCTTAATTTGCAAGGACACAGTAAACAACAAAGCACAATATAATCTTCAGATACTCTGAGACAGGGCCACACAAAGTGCCATGAGAAGGCACAGGAAAGTGATGAGGGACCAAGGAATCTGAAAACAGTTCACAACTGGCTCAAATGTCACTTTCTTGGAAGAGGAAGTAGGGTTCCCTGGAGGACAAACTGAAGAACTGGCAATCCAGTGAAAAACAGAAGCAATTATGACTTGGGTGGGGAGGACTCAAGGAAGAATCAAAATGCTCATCTAATTAAAAGCTCAGGAAAATAATCCATCAAATCTAAGCACAACTCCATCTAGGGGCTGAGAATACAGCTCAGTAGTAGAGAGCAAGCTTAGCATGCAAAGGCCCTGGGTTTCATTCCCAGCACCACTAAAAAAAAAGATCACACTTAAGCCAAGTGCTGGTGACTCACGCCTGTAATCCTAGCTACTTGGGAGGCTGAGATCAGGAGGATCACAGTTAGAGGCCAGCTAGGGCAAAAAGTTCGAGACCCCCTTCTCAATGGAAAAAAGCTGGGTATGGTGGTTCATGCTTGTCATCCCAGAGATGGCAGGAAGCTTAAAATAGAGAACTGTGGTCCAGGCTGGCCTGGGCCAGAATAATCAAAGCAAAAAGACCTGGCGACATGGTTTAAAACAGTAGAGAGCCAGCCTAGCAAGCACAAAGCCCTGAGTTCAAACCCCAGAACTGCCAAAAAAAAAAAGGTCACAGTTAGTACAGTTTTCTGATTATAAAACAAGGAGCAAAGTTCTCTCTCTCTCTTTCTCTCTCTCTCTCTCTCTCTCTCTCTCTCTCTCCCCTCCCCTCTCCCTCTCTCTCACACACACACAGATGGACTAGTATATCAAGATAAATATCACTCTTCAAATTAACAACCTTGAGACATTTACTATAGCAATAAATCTGGAAACTCACTCTACATGCCAAAAGTGGAATTCCCAAAGAGCCTGGCCACCAGCTTAGTTGCCATAGAACTTTCGGCTTCTACAAGTAAAACCTATTCTCTTCAGAGGACAGCTTTCTAGCAATCTGCAGCGTATGAAGACTGTGCTGGAGAACTGGTGCATGCAAGGATGCTTACGCAGCATGACTTGACACGGTCAAAACCAAAAAGCAACCCATATATCCACCATAGGAGATGACTAACCAAACTCTGATACTCATACAATGGGAGACCAGTAATCACAAAAGAAAATGTGGCACATTTATATGGGTATGAAGGACAGACCGCAGGAGGTCAAGAAGACACTTCTCCTCCCTAGGAAATGCCCGTTTGCATCTGAAAGGCATCTCCACCATCAGGCAATGCAAAAAGGCTGTAAAACCCACTCCCCACCCTGACCCACGGGATCACCGGTTTCCAGGTCCCCCTGCATTCCCCAATATGCAGTCTTTCTCTTCTCTTTTCTACAAATAAATTCTCTACAAATAAAATCTTTCTGACCTCTGCTGTTAGAGTCTGTCTGTGCGTTCATTCTCAGAGCGGGCTCAAGAACACTGAGCACCTGAAATTCCTAAGCGTGTCATCCGTGCATCAGGTATGGGAACTGTAAAAGCAACTCAAGTCATAACTTATATTATATGATCCTCAGCATTTTTTTAGACAGAAACTTCAATGTGCAGGAGAGACACGCAGAACGTGAGGGGTGTTGACAGTGATGAACTCTGAAGAGAGGAGGAGCTGGGGAGTGTGGGGAATAAAATTCTGTAACACTGGAATGGTCCCAATGGGAATCTAATCATACAACTAATATGAGAACAAACCAAAACTATGGCTTGTATAGGCACTAACAGATTCCAGATTCAATTTTTTAAAAAACTTCATGTTTTAAGCAATACCAGCAACATTGCATTAAAAACATATTCTCTCAATGTGACTATTATGAAAACAATGCATTTCTAAAAGGTACAGAATAATATTTCCTGTCAGGTTTTTAAATGTCAAATTGCATCTTTCCATCCACAACCATTGGCATTCCAGAGCTGTGTTCTGTGGGACAATCTGGTATCCTTAATACTACTGCTGTCACCATCCCTTTAACACAAAGCAAAGACAAAGGCCTAGGACCTCCACCCCAGTTAAGAGCTCTAAATGCAAGACCAGGCAAGCAGAGTCCCATTCCCAAAATTAATTAATAACACAAGCATAACAAAAAAAACTAGAATTTTAAAATGCCTAGTCCAGGTCTATCTCAGAGCTCAAAGTCCAGCAGCAATTTACATCGATTCTTTACTAACAGTCTTCTCTAGGACAGAAAAGGGTATATTCTGCCATAGAGGATCTTACTTTAAAAAAAAGGATATTTTCTTCTCTAATTGGTCAGTAAGGTTGGTATGTTTTTCTTTTTTTTTTTTTTAAATGGAGCAACTTTTGACATTGTTACAAGCTTGAAATAACAGAAAACGTCAACACTAAGGTTTCTAGTCTACACCAAAACTTTGAGTTTTCATATTACTTCATTAATCTGAGACAATATAAAAATGATACAGAGTAATGACCATCACTCAACACGCCATAATTTCTCTTAGGAAGGACTGAATGGCAATGCATATCCTGGAGACATTATTCTAAAGAGGGAAAGAAAAAGAGGATAAAATGTCAGTTATTTCAACCACAATGTTTTTAGTTCTCTTCTAGAATTTCATTCACTCACCAAATTCCAAGCAATTCAAAATGCAGAACAGTCAAAAGAAAGAATTTCAGACCCTTTAACTGCCTGCTCGAGGAATGTACCTTTGTTTTGTTCACTGAGGCTTCTCCTTTGGTATTCTTCCCATATTTTTTCTTTTTTTGGTTTTTGGTTTGTTTTTAAAGTGAGTTTATTGAGATAGAAAAGAATAAAATGGGAGAGCCGAGCCCCCAGAGTTGGGGGTCCCCAAGAGAGGGTGCCCCATCTTTCCATATTCTTACTAACAGTAATTTAAAACGGGAACTATCAAATAGGACACTGAAAATTAGAAGATATCCTTGATTTTGACATGCCTGTTGCTCAGAGTGGTTATATCTGGGAATAAAACTATGAAGAAAGTTCATTATTTGTGTTATAAAGTTTTATAATTTTAAGTTAATATTTCACACTTCATTTGAAATCCAAAAAAATCTTTGTTACACACTATGTGATAAATTTAGAGACACTAAGACTCATTTTAATGGACATACCAAATATCAAACCCCCATAGATCGTCTCGACTTGGAGCACAGCTCTACAAGTAATGTAACTCCCTTCATGACTCAAAATGAGGTGTCCTGCATTCAGTGACCGAAGCCATATACAATGAAATGGCCAGAAATTCAGTTCCTACCCTATTCATCCATTCTACCTGTTGCTCATAACCATTACAGTCTATGTAAGTGCTTGGGATTTTTTTACTGTGGGTTCTGGAGATGATGTAATCTCTCTCACCTATGTTTGAAATGAGAAAACTTAGGCAAGGCATACCTTGCTCAAGTATCATAGTGCCAATCCTAAAACCTTCAAAATCCTACCTCTCATCTTTATCACTCACACTACATGTGGGTCTCTGTGTGCACATCTGTGCGCTTGTACAGTACATGTACTCACTTAAGGCACATACAAAAGTTGGTTTTGGTGCTGGGGATTAAGCCCAAAGCCTCGCACAGGCTAGGTGAATGCTCTACCCCTGAGCTACACCCCCCTGCCCGCATAGAGAATTGTAAGAAGTGTTAGGAAAAACACCGCTCCCCAAGAAAGCTCAGGAGAAAAGTCTCACGTTCAAGAGCCAAGTTTAATGGCAGGCTCCAACTGCCAGGCTGGCCGGGGAAAGATGGCACAGCAGCGATTCTGGGCCAGGGGTGGCTTTTATAGAAGGGGGAGGGTAAAGAAGTTAGCACATGCGCGGGAGTCTCTGGTAGGGGTGGGGCTGTCTTAGAGCGCGGGAATTTCTGTTAAGGGCGGGGCTGTCCTTGGAAGTTTCTCAAGTGAGGTCTGAGGATAAAATGGCCACCAATTTATAAATGGCGACATTATTGTTCTATCAAGAAGCACTTTGTACTTCCTGTTCTTGAGACATTGCCACTTTAAACTCAATTTCAGATATATATATATATATATTTCAGATTATATATATATATTTCACATATATATATATATTTCACATATATATATATATATTTCACATCTATATATATGTATGTATATATATATATATAACATGAAGGGCAAACCATTTTCTGATTTTTTTATTATTATTCAAGTAGAAAATGAGCAGCCAAATACTGCAAGTTTCAGAACCACATCTGGAAAGAAATGAGTTTTGAACCGAACCCCAGAAATATGGGTACCATTTTAGATACACAGTAAGGAAAAGGCAATCATCCTAGGACAGAATATAATGAGGACTGTTACAACACACTCCAACAATATACTTGGCGCACACACTAAGCACTCAGAATGGAACCCTGACCAATGAGAGTAGATGTCAATCCTAAACAACTGATCACTAATCTAGTTGTCTATCAACTCTAAAAACTGGATTAAACAAAAGATGTAGAGACAAAAATGAACAAATTGCATTCAGACAACAGTGACAAAGTAATCTGGCCAGGGGAAAAGAAGGGAGGGGTTATTGCTACAGAAAAAATAGGAGATAAACTTAGACATCTATTACTATGAATAAAAATAACATATCTTTAAAGAACTTTGAGAACTTTTTTTAATAACACTTGTCTCAATTGACGGTCAGTCCTGGAAGTTGGACAATACAATCCTCCCATGTGGCAGAAGAGGAAACCAGGACTAGGGAAGGAACTTGGCCCAGATCACCGAATCAGCAAAGGAACTGAACCAAGACAAGAACCATCTGTTGCTGGACACCGGTGGCTCACACCAAATCTTAGCTACTCAGGAGGCAGAGATCAGGAGGATCTCAGTTTGAAGCCGGCCAGGGCAAATAGTTTGCAAGACCCTGTCTTGAAAATACCCAACACAAAAAAAGGGCAAGAGGAGTGGCTCAAGTGGTAGAGCACCTGCCTTGCAAGTGTGAGGCTCTAAGTTCAAACCCCAGGACCACTAAAAATAAAAAACCATCTGTTGACCATGGGCAGTCAGATACCAGATTGGAAAGCACCTTATATGTCAAGACTTCAGACTTCACAGGTAATGAGTTTTCAACTAAGGAAGTCATATAAAGAAGACCGGGGCTGGGGGTATGGCTCAGTGATACAGCACTTGATTACTGTGAGAGGCCCTAGATTCAAACCCCACTGTTTGAGGAACACTCATCTGAAAGCAAAGTTCAAGATAATTGGATGAACCAAGAGAAGAGTGAAAAAGGAGAGACTCTTCAGAAACTACAGATCTAGTGTTCCTCCAATGCAAGGCCTGGACAAACACTGGGCAGACAGTAGGGCCTATATCTGGTGTTCCCGCCTCGGTGGTGACCTGACTAATGTGCCCATGATTCTTCAGTCTCCTGCCATCAGCCATCGGTACAGAACCCATTCCACCCAAAAAATGCCACACAGTCTGGAAAGAATAAATTAAAGAACCTGAAAGCCCAGCTCCCTTCTCTCCTTCTGGGACCAAATAAAGTCTCTAGTTTAAGAATGGATCTAGCCTTACTAGTCAGGAATATTTAATCCAGCCCTTGTCCACTCTGCAAATTGCATGGCTTCTCGGGAACATGGTGGACCTGTGACCTGTGGGATAGACACCAGGTTAAATGAAATCAGAAAACTCTGTAAGAAGCATCTTCAAAAGGAATGAATGGACTGAATTCTGATGGTAAGAAGAGACCCTCGGGACAGAGTTAGAAGAGGAAATAATAACAAACACACTAACATACACACCCACCGGGTTGTTATTAAGGCAAGGGTAAATGAAAGTAGCCTAAGACATGGCTCTGCTCTGAATAATGTATGCTGTCACAATGCTGAAAATCCTGAATACTGAACCAAACAAAACGAGGGAAGATATAGGAAGAGAGGAATGTGAGGCGCAGTTTGAGGGAAGGAAAAAGAGGTAAATCTTCATCATGAGAAACCAAGACAGAATATTGATAAATAATACTTAAAACTTCAAAAAAAAAAATGAACTCCTGAACAAGCGTGACAAGTAGAGACGTGGATGTGAGTTTCTTGAGTCAGTTAAAAGTTTTAAATGACTACTATGACCAAAGAACCTGTCTCTTCTGCTCATTGCTCGAGCCATGAAGTCAGCTCCTTGATGAACAGAAACCGTATGCAGCCTGAAATGAATCACCCAAAGTCCTTTACAGCCATTGGGAAAAAGGTCAAAGGAAGAAAGCGTTAACAAACCTATCTTTGCCTGCTAAGGAGAACACATTACCTTTCAGTGTTGCAATAATTATAGTCACAACAGAATTTTACCACAACCTCCTTATCACTTTCTTTCCCCTTCATAATTATTCCTCTGACCATCCACCACTCACAAACATGACTCTAAACCAAATGTGGTGATGCCCACCTATAATCCCAGCACTTGGCAGATGGAAGCAGGAGGATGTAGATATAGCTAACTTGGGCTACATAGTGACACCATGTCTCAAAACAAACAAACAAACTTCAGCCTCATCTAGACCTGCAAAGTCACCTGGAGGGTGAGCTGCTGTACTTCTAACATGTAATGGAGTACAAGAAAAATACCTGAGCAAAAGGGTCTTAATAGGTGTTTCAAAAACATTATTTTCTGAAGCAGATATACATCATGACTTAATTTAAAGTACTATATTATGACTCTCAAAATATAAGGTATATTCCTTTTCAAAGATCTAACATAAGAGCTGGTGGAGTGGCTCAAGTGGTATAGCGCCTGCCTAGCAAGCAAGAGGCCCTGAGTTCAAGCCCCGGTACTGGAAAAAAAAAAAAAAAAAAAGCAAAGATCTAGCATTGTAAAAAAATAAAATAAAATAAAAGATCTAGCATAGTAAAAATGTTTCTAGATTATTCCTAATATCTCCATTGTCCATTAGCTCAAGAAAATAAACGAATAATGAACTGGAAGTCACATTTGGACTCTAGCAACTTCAATGGAATGTCACTGTAAAGATTACATATTTCCTAATTATTCTAATTTATAGCTATTCATATGTTTTCAATGAGAGTCTGAGGAATGTGCAAAGGGATACCCTGAGTGGGGAATATTTCACTACAAAAAAACAACTCTTCTCATTTTGTCCTGCCTCATTAACATAAATGGACATTTATGTAATTAGGATTTAAATGACTCCAATGGTTTCCCAGATTCAGCATTTTTTACCTCATCTTCCTTTTCTATCTTTATTTTTATAGTTGAAAAAAAAATTTTTTTTAACTGTCAAGTTTCATTTCTGGCTGCAGAGATGGGAAGACCCAGTTCCATTTATACAATAATTGCACAGTTCTTGTATTTTTTTCAAGTTCAAGTGAAAAAAACAGAAGTTCGTTTTCACTTTGGAAATTGAACTTGAAAGAAAAATGTGACCTCCCAGAAATTAATTCCTTCCCAGGAACTCCCTCAAGAGCACAAATTGTTAAGAAACGGCCACTTGGGGAAAATATTTTCAAGTCATGTTTGACACATAAAGCTACATGGGACTTAACAGGAATATTTTTCAACAAGCTCAACATGATTTAAAAACATGTACTTTACCAAAGCTTGCTGGATCTATAAACAGTTCAGATTCTTTCGCAGAGAACGTACAGTGGAAGTGGGATCTTTAATGCTTTGCATCTTGCTTGTGAAAACACACACACACACACCATAATCTTTGAACAGAAATCAAGTATAAATGTATGGCCACACAAAATGGAATAAATGTTCTCCTGTATTTCATGAGAGGATAAAAGGGGTTTATAGAAATTAAGTTACAAAGTATAACATATGTTCCAAAATAAAGATAAAACTATACATATGTAAAAACAATCATTTCCCACACAAATAAATAAAACAAGCAAACAAAATTTAAGTGAGCTTTTTTTTCCCGCCAGACAAGGTCTTGGTAGGTAGCCCAGGCAGACCTCAAAATTGTAGTCTTCCTGCCTCAGCCTCCCAAGTACTGGGATTACAGGCACAAGTCACCATGTCTGGCTTAAGTGTCTATTAAAACTGTTGGCCCTCATCCATTTAAAGTCCCCCCAGGGAAAACTGAAAGAGGCACCAGCAGCAGTCCCCTGCTTACAAACGTGTGGGTCTAAACCCATGCTGCAGTCACACCACAGTAAAGCCTCCCCTGCTGAGGGCTCCCCTTCCCTCCCCTGATCTGGAGCCCACAGCCAAGATGCAGTCAGCACAGAGCCCAAGCACCCTGGGAATGACCCTATCCCCTGCTCCCAAACTTTCAAACACACACAGCTTGCTATCATGATGTAATAAAGCTCCCCCACCCTACTCCTCCCATCCCCCAAAAAGACACCCAGAGGCCTGACGCACATCAGGCCAGTTACAGATGGGACTAGTCACCCAGCTTGGGGAAAGGGCTGGGAAGAGCAGGAAAATGTCATCTTCATCTCCTGTCACTTATAGTCTCTTTTCCAGACAATTCTTCCATGATGATTATGCTGTATTTAGGGTGAACGGGCTTAGGGTGAACACATTGTTTTGGAAGCCTGGTGTGACCATTTGGATCTGGAATGTCCCCCAAAGGCTCCTGTGGTGCAGTCCTGGTTCCCCCACTGTTGGTGCTTTTAGGAGGCGGTGGAAATGTCAGGAGGTGGGCCCAGCTGGAAGAGAGGGGTCACTGGGGGTGTACCTTCGAAGCACACAGTTTGTCTCTGGATCATTCCTCCAACCCTGCTTCCCACACACAAACAACCATGGACTGAAACCTCCAAAATTATGAGCTAAAACAAATCTTTCCTCCTTTCAAGTTATTTTCTCAGGAATTTTGTCTCCATGATGGAAAGCTGACCAGCTGTAGGAGGGAATATACTATAAACCCAAAAGAACTTACAAATTAACTGTTATAACTTGATAGGTTTCTAAACTAGAGATTATCTGTTTTAATAAAAGGAACTCGTTGGGACTCAATAAACCAAAACCCCTAACCAGTTTAATGTTACTTGGTCATAATTTGAAAAGGACAGCAAAATAAACTCACATCAGAGATATAACCAAAACACCATTTTTAGAACTGAATTACCACATAATCCAAAGCAATGATCCAAAAGCTCAGAAATAGCCCAATTATCAAACCTAACCTTCAACTCTCTAGAAAACTCAATTAACCAGAACATGGGCTTTCAACTAAGTCATGAAGTCCAACCCCTCGTTCTAATAGCTTTCTTTTTCTTTTTTTTGTGGTACTTGGGGCTTGAACTCAGGGCTTACACCTTTAACCACTCCACCAGCCATGGCTTTTTTTTTTCCCTTTTGTGAAGGTTTTTTTTTTTTTCAACATAGGGTCTATCTGCCCAGGCTGGCTTCGAATCATGATCCTCCTGACTACTGCCCCTGAGGCGCTAGGATTACAGGCGTGAGCCACTGGCAGCTGGTGATATCTTAACTTCATGCTTTGGCTTTTTAAATATACTCAGATAAAACAGTAAAAGTACTCTAAAAATAATAAGATCAAATCCAAAGTAACAGCTGAGATTCCTTGTCTATTGTTATTGTTTATTGTTTGGACCAGCCATCATCCTATACATCTGATTCTATCCACACAACAACCATTTGGAGAATTGGTGCCATGACTTTTGTTTACAGAAGAGAAAACTTAAGCACAGAGAGGGTGAGTAATTTGTTCAAAGTTACCAGTTAATAAATCTTGTTTCTGAACCACTATGCTCTACTGCCTTTTAACAAACTGTTTCAATTATTTTTGACCTCCCCAAATTACAGTTAAGTTACCCCACACCAACAGCTAACTTATGGACAGATTATATAAATAAATAAGAAGGAATAAGTTGCAAAGCTGAGTTAAATTGGTTTAAAATAAAACAGGATTTGGTGAAAGCAAGAGCACACCAACCACACAGTAACACACCATGCTTGTGAATTTTTCTCATGTTTATTCAAATATCTGCTTCATCCACAAGTAAAATGTCCCATGTCTGCCTCAAGTTTTCCTATTACATTTTTTTGAATGCACTCGCTCTAAAATATCGAAATGGGGGTTTTATGTAATTGGTATTTAGAAAGAATAATCCGCTCCTTGGATTTTGCTTAGAAAATACATCCCTACCCTGTGACCGTGTTCAATCACCTCCCTGAGGTTGTGTAAAGTGCCTGGGAAGAGGGAAATCCGAGAGGCTGCCTTCTCTGAAGAAGCCCAGGGCCAAGTCACTAATCAACAAAGAGTGAAGACCTGTGAAGGATAAAATGACTCTTACAGCACACTGTCACTGCAGTAGGTGATGAAGCATTCATTTGTTTGTTTGTTTGTTTGTTTGGGGGGGTTCTTTGTTTGTATTTCAAAGTGCTGGCGATGGGCCTTGCTCAGGCTAGGCAAGCACTCCACCACTAAGCTACACCCCAGTCCCATCTAATGTTCATTCTGTCCTGACCCAAGGTAGAAAATCTTTAAAGAACCTGCTGGGAATTTAGTCACTGAGCCAAACATGCACCAGCCCTAAGGTCTCCAGGATTCACTCTTCCCACCTTGGGCCAGCAGGAGTTGACCTGCAGACAGTGATGCTCAAACTCCAGTGTGCATTAAAGTCATCTGGAGGGCTGGTAATCCAAAGCCTATGGAACCCAGTCCAGGAGTTCTAATTTAGTAGGTCTTGAGTGGGGCCAAGATTTTGTATTTCTAGCAAGTTCCTAGCAGAGGCTGAGGGTGGTAGTTCCAAGGGTCTCACTTTCAGGACAGCTGATTTAAGGTAATGAATGTTATGAGTCACAATTCTCTTGGCTGGTGCCACCAGCAAACACCACACACAGTTAAAGGTATTTTCTACTAGAAAGACAGCAGAGTATTAGAGAGGCACTGCCGGCTCACGCCTGTAATCCTCACGCCTGTAATCCTAGCTACTCAGCAGGCAGAGATCAGGAGGATCTCAGTTTGAAGACAGCCTGGGCAAATAGTTTCTGAGACCCTGTCTCGAAAATACCCATCACAAATAAAAGGCTATTGGAGTGGCTCAAGGTGTAGGCCCTGAGTTCAAGCCCCAGTACTGAAAAAAAAAAAAGAGAGAGAATTAGCCTTACCACTGCTTCTTGCCCTCTACTCACTACCAAGCAAAGCTAAGCAATTTCTTTAAATCTTAGGCTTGAGATAACCTGCAGTACCCTAGTACTGAAATATTCCAATTCTGGGGAGGAAGGGTGAGGGAAGATAACTGTTTCATACTACCATATCACTAAACAAAAATAAGCTAGAAATTTAATGTGCTCCTGTGTCACCTGTCTTCTACTGAGGGTGAGCATGTGGCAAAACAGAAGTGGTCAGCAGGATGGGAAGCACTGAACAAAAAGACTGTGTTCAGAGATGAGGGCACTGTTCATCAGTGCAGGGCAAAGAACCATACAAGCTTTATTAATTCTCTATCAAGTCACAACAGCATGTCACATGAGCCACTAATTTGCCTCCAGGGTCAACTATCACTGGTCTAATGGCAAATAATTTTAAATAACCAAAATAAAATAGAAAATAGCAGGCTGGGATATAGCTCAGTGTTAGAGTGCTTGCCCAGCCATGTGTGAGGCCCTGGGTTGATCCCTAGCACCAAAAAAGAAAAGAAAGAGAGAAAGAGGGAGGGAGGGAGGGAGGAAAGAAGGGAGGGAGGAAGAGAAGGAGGGAAGGAAGGAGGGAGGGAAGGAAGGAAGGAAGGAAGGAAGGAAGGAAGGAAGGAAGGAGCCAGGTGGCTCATGCCTATAACCCTAGCTACTCAGGAAGCAGTGATCAGGAGGATCGAGGCTAGAGGCCAGCCAGGCAAATAGTTCTCCAGACCCTATCTTGAAAACACCCATCACAAAAATGGGCTGGAGGAGTGGCTCAAGTGATAAGAGCACCTACCTAGCATGTGTGAAAACATAAATTCAAACCCCAGTGCCACCAAAAAAAGAAACTAAGTGAAAAGGAGAGAAAAGAAAATACCTATTAAACACTAGCCAAACTCAGAAGATTTTCAGTCCTAAAATGAACTTTAAAATTCAGGAAAAACTGGCCAGGCACTGGTGGCTCACACCTGTAATCCTAGTTATCAGGAGGCAGAGATCAGAAGGATCGTGGTTTGAAGCCAGCCCAGGCAAATTGTTCACGAGACCCTATCTCATACCCATTACAAAGAGGGATGGCAAGGTGGCTCAAGGTGAAGGCCCCGAGTTCAAGCCCTAGTACCGCAAAAAAAAAAAAAAAAAAAAAATTTCAGGAAAAACTCAAACACACATTTACATTGAGTCCTCTGTACCTGTGGGTATCTGTGTACTCAACTGACCACAGAAAATATTTGAGGCAGGCAGGGAGAGAATGCACCATTTTATACAAAAGATTTGAGATTTTATACTATGAATATTTGTATCTAAAGGGGTCCTGGGACCAACCGCCCACAGATACCAATGGATGACTTATGTAAATAAAATGTCTAACCATGTTACAGAGGCTGGAAGAACTCACCTGTACCAAACATTTCCTGTACCACTTACCAGTTGTTTCATCTTGGACAAATTATTTTACCTCTCGGTACTACCATTTCCCCATCACTAAAATGAAGGGATGCTTCATTTTAAACTGTAATTCTTTCTTTAAAATGAAAGAGTATGCCTTTCTTACTCAGTGTTGATGGGAATTACATGAACTGAGCACACAGTGAGTGTCCTATAAATGCTCATGTACATTAGTGCTATTGTTATTTTAGTCAGGCCTTGCAGTTTGCAAGCAACATCTTTAGATTATGTAAAAAGTGGGACTTCTCTCCCACCTCATCAGACATCTTCATCCCTGGCCATTTATCATGGGTAAATTAACTCACAGTCCCCCTTTCTTCCAACACCTAAATAGTTTCTCATTAAATTACCCAGCATTTAAATCTGAGAACTAAGCTTAACCCTCATCTTTCCACAAAACAAGAACCCAAGTTGCAGACAAGACAGTTGCAGCCCTTTGCTTTAAAACTTCCTGAACTAAACAGATGGCGTATGTTGTCACAGCAGGTACCCACCAAGGTGGAAAAACTGGAGACAGATGTCTGATCACCACTGTGGTAAAGGGGGAAGTTTATCTGCTTACCTCCCCCCCCACATGGTTTTTAAGACAGGGTCTCCCTACATAACCCAGGCTGGCCTGGAACTTGCTATGTAGCCCAAAATGGTCTCAAACTAGAGATCTTCCTGTGTCAGCCACCCAAGTGCTGGGATTACAGGTATAAACTGCTATACTCGGTATTCTTTTCTTTTTTGCAATGCTGGGATGGGAATTGAACCCAGGGCCTCATGTATGTTCAGCAAACACTCTACCACTGAGCTATAGTCCCAGTCAATTTATCTGCCTTTTAAGGGAAAAAGAAAAGCACAACTTCAGAGGAAAAGAAGCAGCATCAAATTTATTAGTACAGCAGGCACACTACTACACTACAGAACCAACAAGAAAAAAAAAAAACACATCTACTCCTAACCACTACATCATGAGTGCAGTTCACAAAGAGCCAAATGCTTTGAACAAGAAACCCAAGGAAGCATCAGAGTAACAACTTCTACCCACCTGAAACTGCTGTGTGAATCCACAGCAGAGAGAACATCGCAGGGCCAAAGCAAAATAGAGACTGTCAGAGAGATGCACCCAGTGCAGCTCCTATTTAAAACAGCCTCTGATGCTCAGCATCAGTGGCTCCTGCCTGTAATCCTAGCTACTTGGGAAGCTAAGATTGCAGTTCCAGCCAGGTAAAAAAAAATTTGCAAGATCCCATCTGAACATACACCTGTGTCATCCCAGCACCAGCAGGCAGCTTAAAATAGGAGGAATGCAGTCCAGGTCACATTAGGCAGAAAACAAGATCTTCAAAATAACCAGAGCAACCCAGGTGCTGGCAGACTGTGTCTTCTCACACTTGTAATCTTAGCTACTCAGGAGGCAGAGATCAGGAGGATCTAGGTTTAAAGCCAGCTCAGGCAAATAGTTTGAGAGACCCTGTCTCGAAAAAATCCATCACAAAAAAGGGCCAGTGGAGTGGCTCAAGTGGTAAAGTGCCTGCCTAGCAAGCATGCAGCCCTGAGTTCAAACCCCAGTATACCAAAAAGAAAAAATGCAAAAATAACCAGAATAAAAAGGGCTGAAGGTGTGGTTCAAGTGCTAAAGCACCTGCCTTGCAAGCATGAAGACCTGAGTTCAAACCCCACTGATGCCGAAAAATAAACAAGTGAGAAATTCTCATGATACAAGCTAAGGTTTAAAAACTCAGAACATGTAACTACACAGATTGATGCTCCCTGTTTTGTTAAAACTACAATCAGTTGGGTAGTGAGGGTGGCTCAGTGGTGGAGTGCTGGCCTGGTATGTACAAGGCCATGAGTTTGATCCCACACATGTCAATTAAAAAAAAAAAAAAAGTTGGCAGAGTGGCTCAAGAGGTAGAGCACCTGCCTAGCAAGCATAAGGCCCTGAGTTCAAACCTCAGTACTGCCAAAAAAAAAAAAAAAAGTCATGTATTGCTAAACTTAAATATAGACAGATCCAAATAGATATATTAGCAAAAAGGAGAAGTAGTCATTTTTTTCTTCTTTGTATTTTCTGCACTTTAAAATTTGGAATTTAGGATGAGTACACATTAATTCTGGAATCAGAGATACTTTGTAGCATACTTTGTAAGACTGAAAACTTACAGGTTTTGAGACTCACTGCATAACCCAGTCTGGCCTCAAACTTGTGATCCTCTTGGGCTGGGATTGCAAAACCATACCCAGTCTTAATGTACTTTTATTTATACAAAACTTAGCATAGCAGGTTGTATAACTCAATGACTGTGTCTGTGCTTACACACATTGACAATGCTTTAATTAATCATGTCTGTGCTGATTCAACACAAACCTTTGATCTTTTCTTTGATCTCAGGTTAACAATTAGAGAGAAGTGATTCCCATGACTACAGTTGCTTCATTCAAATCTCTCTCCTTCTGCACTGTCACAGTGCCACCTAGTACACAGCAGCAGGCAGTTAGAACCAGCCCAGTAAAACTAAATAGACTGGGCGGACCTCATGATCAAGTGCATTTATTTAGCAGACTATTTCACCATCCCAAACAGAAGCATCCCACACCAAAATTCAAATGAAATCTTGTCAGGAAGTAATCCACATTCAATATTCGAACAGCCAGATAAAAGGCAGAACTTGCCTGCTTTTAAAAACAAATTCAATTTGCTGTGTTGTTACAAACATACGTTTAACACAGGTCCCTCCTCCCTTCCTTCAATCCAGGAAAAACTTCATCATCTCTTGAAAAACTCATATTTAAAACAGTCCTAAATATCAAAGCATTCATCATTTTTGAAATTTTAATAGTTTAACAAATTATCCCAATGTTAATCTTTTTCTTTTCCCAAGTCAATTGCCTTCTCTGACAATAGCGACAAAGGTAACTGGGATTTCACAAATAGGGCTCACAAATGGTTTCTTTTTAGAAACCAGCTAAAAGACGCACAGAATATACTGAAAATAATAATACTCTATGTATATGAATGAAGAGTAATAAGACAACCCAAAAGTTATGTGCATGGAAAGTGGAGGGGAAATAACACTAATGTTTTTCTGTTTGTATAAAGAAATCTTGGGGGGGTGGAGTGGGTGGTAAGGGAGGGGGTGGGGGCAGGGGGGAGAAATAAACCAAGCCTTGTATGCACATATGAATAATAAAAGAAAAATGAAAAAAAAAAGAAATCTTGGAATACAGAGGAACTAATAAAAGTGGCTGTCTGTATGGGGAGGAAGAACAAGGCAGAAAGACGACAGAAGCAGGAGTGAGGCTTTTCACTGTACACCCTTTGATAAATACACACACACACACATATTTGGTTTGGTTTGGGTTGTTCTGAGGTTTGAACTCAGGGCTTCTGGTTTGCCACACCTCCAGCTCTTTTTGCTCTAGTTATTTTGGAACTAGCCCATCACTGTGGCTGGGATGACAAGTATGTGCCACCATGCCCAACTTTTTTCCAGTGAGATGGGATCACCCAAGATTTTTTGTCCAGGCTAGCCAGATTGGCAATCCTCCCAATCTCAGCCTCCCAAGTACCTTGGGATAACAGGAGCACAACACAGTGCTCAGCTATGATCTACATATTTTTGCATGATGCAAACGAGTTGCCTATTCACTAAAGTAAGTGAAAATTTATACTAAGATGATTTGAGCTGCATCCTGATTTTCCACCAACCTACACCCTCTTGTAGAGATAGACTAGAGGCTGACAGAGCTCTTGGAAACTCCCCAGCTAGCTATTCAGTACCACTGCGATATCCTGAGACATGTAGGCTGGTTCCTTGTCTACACGGTGGTCCTGGCAGCCACCATCAGCTGGGAAACTGCAGGCCAGCTCAACAGTAGTTCTCAGAGGCTGCTGTAATCAGGCCTAATTTGATTACGCAGAGCATAGTCCTGCTTAATTCAATTTCCTTTGCTGCACATCACAGTCTCCGAGCCTTCAGAACATTTTATCAGACGCCTGGTATGGCCCTCACATCTCACCATGTGTTACTGTGATTTAAATCGGCTCGTTAGTACACCCGCTATGGACAATGCCTTTACCCCTTGTTAAGCAAAAGAAGGGGAAGTGTGACAAAGGATTTCCCTACAAGGATAATCTGAAACAGTTTTCTGTCCTTTCAAAGTGAGATTTTGCTTTTCTACATGGGTAGAAATTTCTTGTGAAAGAAATCAGAAAGGCAAGCAAAAATAAACAGCACTAATAGAAAACTGCCATCCTTCAACAGGTGGGAGAAAAAGTTCATCCCAGAAGATTTCTAGCTGGGTTTTTTTTGGCAGCACTGGGGTTTGAACTCAGGGCCTCACGCTTGCTAAGCAGGCACTCTAACCACTTGAGCCACTCTGCCAGCCCTCTAGTTGGTTTTAGGAACTTCATTTATAATACAAAATACACTATAAGCATTTGCAATCATTATTTTATATGTGGGGAAGTACCACAATCCCACAAACTTACAGACTGGTCTTTTAAGTTAGATACTATCTAAATTGGCAATTTGGAATTCAGAACAGATTTTCTCCTAGAAATGGTATAAAGAGTGGCTTAAGCACTCAGAAGGTTAAGGCAGGAGAATCACAAGTTCAAGGCCAGCCTGGGCTACATAGTAAGACCCTACCTCAGAAACAACAACAAAGAAAGACTTCCTATTCTCCATTATTCACTTATATATCCAATCATGCACAGGAAAATGCCACTTACCTGAAGGACCACAACTGTCACATTTTGGGATTCCGCCATGTAGCACTAGCAGGACAACCCAAAAGGCACTTGGTGAATGGGTGGCTGCCCAGCCACCTGAATGGACAGCATCCTAACACACGACAGAGCCTGGAATTTACAAAACTAGGTTCATCAGAATCACCTGGGGACAGTTGTTAGCAAGGGAGACCTGATCCCGGCCTCACCCCAGCCTCTGATTCAGAATCTCCGGGCGGATCTGGGAATCTGTTTTGGATGACTCAGAAGGTGTGGGAAACAAGGAGATGAATGAAATAGTGAGCACAGTTCCAAGAGGCCCGGGGAAAGTGGAGGTCTGAGTTGAGCCAGGCAAGAGCTTATGAGATCCTGAAATCTGGCTTGGGTGGAGGCTTGGGTCTCCCACCCTCCTCATCCCCCATCACCCTCCACACTCACCCTCCCCCTGCCTGGCCAGTTCCCAGGCAAGTGAGACAAAAAGGACAGCTCTTCCCAGGGAGGAAGCTAAGTGGGAGCCAGGCTGAGCAGCTCTCTACTTCCCACAATAGGAGGAAATGGGGGCCAAAGGGCACTGGGAGAGAAAGAGGACATCCACATGAGGGCCCCAGGATGAAGGGCCGTGACCCCAGCCCCTCACACTGGGCCGTGGGAGCAGAGAATGTCTCAGCCCTATTTACACAGCGCTGATGGGAACCAAAGATGCTTTACAGCCCAAGCAGAACGCCTGGGTTTTCTGATCTGAAACTGTTCTATCTTAGACACCAGCTCCTTCAGATTTGGTCACCTTTCATCTTCCAGCTTGAGTAGCCCAGCCTCCCTGGATGGGCCATCCCTGGTGACAGACAGGCATGAACGTACACACGGTGTGATCTCGGTCCTCCAGTCACGAAGATTCCCTCAGCCAAGGTTAAGTGCAGGCTGTGTGCTGGCCACAGTGCTAGGGCAGTCCTGCGGATGCATGTCGCATATTTCCTGCCATCTGTGGGTACTTCCAGAGATTTTCAAATAGAGAGAAGAAAAGGCATGGCAGAGGTGAGGCCAGACTCCATCTCTCGGTTCTCAATGCCACAAGCTCTCCTGTCCACTGCAGTGTCCCTCAAATCCGCCTGCTCACACAACACCGTGGCACTTCTTAAATGTGCTGGGCTTTGGAAGAGCCTAGGACTTTGTTTTTAACTAAAATTCCAGGCAATTTGTTTGTTTGATGTGGTGCTGGGGATTGAATCCCATGCTAGATAAGCACTCTACCAGTGACAGCTATGTCCCCTACCCTTGGCTTTGACACAAGCTCTCACTCTGCAACCCAGGTTGGGTTTGAACTTGGTTTTTTTTCTTTGCAGTACTGGGTCTTAAACTCAGGGC